>NC_138171.1:1297500-3697500 GCF_964165515.1 Mesoplodon bidens
GCCCTGATTTCTCTGTAAGTAGAGCTGCTGGTCACCACGGGGGAGGGCTGGTAGCTGGGGTGGGAGGGAGACGTTGTTGAGGGAGTGGTGTCTGGCCGGGAAGTTCTGGGGGGAGCAGTAGGGGGTTAGGGAGGACAACGGAGAGGCTGGGGCTGTGGATCGGGGCGGGGCTCACAGGAGTCCTGCCCCGAAGCCAGCGGGACCCCAGTGGCTTTCCCAGCCCGCACGCCTCCCTGTGCAGGTGGAACAGGTGAGGGGCTGCAGGTGGGAGGTAGTGGGGGTCCGGCCATTCAGGAGCCAGGGATCCCCAGGGCGGAACTGGGTGCCTCCAAATCTGCGGGGGCTCACAGACCAGGCCTCTGCAGCAGCTGGGCTCCTCTCCAGAGTGGCCTTGGGGTTGAGTCTACCAAGAGCTTTCTCTCCCTGCCCCAAGTGGGGACCGCTGGCAGGGCACTCAGGTGGCGCTGGGTTAACGGTGACCCCTCTGATTCCTTGGATGGGTCTGGGTGGAACTGCCCCCAAGGAGCCCCTGATGGTCCTCCCCCACTTACCCTGCGGCTCCAGGCTGGGTCCCTTTCTACCCACCCAAGGACGTTCGGGGTCGGGGGAGGAGTTTCCGTGGGTCTTGGGCCGTCCTGGGGGCTGGGGACGGGGTGAAGGTGCCCGTGAGTGAAGACTGACTGGTCTCCCATTTCCGAGGAGATTGGGGCTGGCTTTAGTCTCCTATGTGAACTTGGCAGAGGGCTGTGTTCTGCTCTTCTGCCATTCTCGAGAGGTTTTCTTTGTTCTGTATGTGTTATTTGGAAACGGCCTTCTGTCCTTGTTTAAAAGCAGAGGTTGGAGCTTTGTGGGAAAGAATAGACTCTTGGATGGTGGCTGGAGTTGGGCCTCTAAGCAAATGGAGAGAGAAGGGGAAGGGGAGAAGGGGGAGGAGAGAAGGAAGGGGAAAAGGAAGACGGGGCACTTAACTTGCTGTTTCCCCAGTATCCTCCCTGCAGCCTTCCAGGCAGTGGTCCTCCCCCCCACCATTTTACAGATGGGGAAGCTGAGGCTGGACACTCCCTGCCCCCACCAGCACCCCAAGGGTTTCTGTCCAGCCAGGCTCTTTCCCCACAGGATGCCCACAGCCCAAACAGGAATAGGCCAACCAGCCAAAGGGCAGACGGGAGGGCAGGTGATGCCCTCTCCCCACCTCCCACCCACGACACTCCTGCCCCTCCCCCGCCTTCCTCCCTCCATCTTTGGCGGTCCAGGGCGCCAAGGGGACATGGCCTGTGGGGGGGTCTCCCTGGAAGAGCAGCACCCCCACCCCATTCTATTCATGGGTTGGTGCCCCTCAGGTACCAGAGGGTCCTAGGAGGGTGGTCCAGCTCCTGGCATGTGCCCTGCCAGGCATCCCAGAAACACGAAGGATTTCAAACAGATTTGTCGTGAGTTATGGCTTTCAGTAGTGATTTTATAGATCTTCACGATTCCTTGTTCATTTTCTTTGATTTAAAATCCAGGGCTCCTGGGATGGGATGGAGAGAAATTTATCGAATCCAGCCTCTCTGTACGCAAACATATGAGTAAGAGACGCCCCTTTAAACGGGGCCGCGGGCCTGGCACCTTTGCAGAGTCCGGCCCCCCGACAGCCCACACCTTTATTACTCTGTTAATTTAGAAAACAGGTCATGGGAAATTACATTGCTTAAAATAGGACACCAATTATAACTCTGCATTCTGTTAAAATGAGAGCATCTCTGAAATCTTTATTAGTTTATTGTAATTAAAGGCAAATACTCAGAGTTAAGTCATCACTGGCTCTTGGCCTCGTGGTGGCCTCGCCTCTGCTGGAGTGTCAAGTGCAGAGACCCCACCACACGTGGCATCTTGGGTCACAGTTTAGGAAAATCAGTTTGTGAGCGAAGTCCCAGCGGGCAGAGGGCAAGTGGATAATAAACACGTTGCTGACCGTTATTAATAAAAACGAGACGGAGTTTCATCCATTAGCAAAATGGGATGACTGTCTCGACTCAATTCAGCCCTGGAAACAACGCCTGCAGCGAGGACCACGTCTGCGAGGCCTCAAGGGGCCGTGGTGGAGGGGGGCTGGGACGTCTGTGGAGCAGCCCTGACTCCGGCTGGGCCAGCGGCACCCACGTTCTCGTGCTCGATGCCACATGCCCTCTTCTGCAGGCTGCTCTCCGTCCAGGAGGAGACTGAGGCATAGAGGGGCTGAGCAGCTGGCCCACGGTCACAGAGCAAGTGTGCCTTGCCCCTCACCCTTGTCCACCAGAGAACGCAGGCGTTTCCTCCCCCAAGACAAGCCGCGTTCAGCTCCCAGATGGGCAGCTCAGGGAACTGGGGTCTGCCTCAGACCCCGCCCCCCCACCCCGGGGAGGAAGGAGTTGCTTAGAAACTCGCTTTCCTGGGTCATGAGCCGAAGCTCCTCTGGTGACCACCTGGAAAAGCCCTGGACGCAGCAGTGAAACAAAGGCCTCCCGAGGAGGGGCTGTGTCCTGGGGGGCGGCTACACTGGAGGAAGGTTTGGAAGTGGGGACGAGGCCCCAGGGTGTGGGTGACCTCAGCCTCGGCGGGCATGGGCAGCACCTTCGGTGGGGGGCAGCCTCACCTGGCCTGGCTCTGTGCCAACCCCGCCCACAGCACGACTTCTACCAAGTGGTGGAGGAGACACGGGCACAGAGGTGTCCCCATGCTGCAGGCGCTGCTCCCTTTCAGCCCCACGTAGGGCGGCCCAGACAACCTGCCCCAGCGCTTGAGCTCCCGGTGGCTCAGGAGGGCCGAAACAGGCCCGCAGTCCCCACCAAGAGGCCACAGGGGGAGGACCCTCATGCTTTCTCCTGTGGTGACAGTGAGGGGACAGCCACACACTCTGGAGCCAGATGGCCATTCCCTGCACACTGGCTGTGTGACCGCAGACAAGTCCCTCAGCCTCTCTGTGCCTTTGTCCCCTCTTAGCAGCATGTTCTGGTTGTAGTTCTCTGGTTTGGCCGCAATCTGAAGCCCAAGCGCATCCAGGTCACACAGAAAGCCTGGCTCATTAATCCCTATTAACTGTGACGACACTGAAAGTCCCAGCGCGAACCAAAGGGAGGGAGGCTCCGGATGGGTGCCGTCTGGATCTCCTGGGAGGAGGGACTGAGAGCTACTCTCTGTCTCCAGGTACCCAGCCCCGGCCTCCTACCCCGGGGCATCTGTCTGGACAGGGGATCCTGAGGCAAAGCCCTGGCAGCTTGCCAGCCACGGAGCTGGGGTGTGCGTCCCTCATCTCACACTGGGTGGTCTCACTGATCTTTGAAGCTAGTGTTATTGCAAAGATCATTTTGCACTGTATTTTGAACAAATTGACACTTTGCCAAGTGGGCTGTTTGCTGGTGGGATTGCACTGTTTTCATTGAAATTTACCAGCGTGGCTGTGATCGAGTTCACACTCTAAAAATAAATGCTCCTCTTCAAAGCCGTGCTTAGGCTGAGCTGCTTGGGGTGATGTGCTGTTTGTCCCGACTGTGGGTGGGCGTGATCAGGGTGCCAGCACACCTCCCCCACGTTGGTAGAAACCGGGCTCACCCAAGACCCTCCAAGGAGCCGTGTTCTCCGGGGCCTGGCGGCCGAGCACCCTGAGCTTCTGTCTGTTTCTCCTGCTGGGAACGCGGGGGCCTCGGGCTTGACTCTGAAAGCGTCTTCCGGGCAGTGGTGCACCTGAGATGCCCCATCTGTGTGCACTCTTGCTTCCTCTCCATCCTGCAGGGCAAAGTCGGGGCACAGCCTTTGCTGGGACCGCAGTGACAGCTCCCTGAGCCAGGCCACGGGCACGTCCCAGCCCAGCCGGGTCGGGGGTGCCCTGCACCTGTTCACACCTGCCCCCGGGCCCTGCCCACTCCACAGACAGTTGCAGGGCCCATCCTGTGGGATGCCCCTCCGTAGCCCCCTTGCCTGGCCTCTGCGCCCGCCTGTTCTGGTCTCTTGGAAGCATATCAACACCCTGCCCCGTGGTCCGGGGGCTCGTACTGCTCACCACAGAGGCCGACCCCCAGCCAGTGGAGAAAGACTCTGAAAGCCACGTCCCCAGGTCCACATAGGCTGAGGCCAGGCGCCCGCCGGCCACACCAGCCCCATGCACATCAGTACGGCCACGGGGCGAAGCAGTCGTCCACTGAGGCCACTTGGCTTTTAACAGATAAAACCCTGTCCAGGAACGCCACCCCTGCCCTGCAGACGGGAGGGAACGTTAGAACGGCTGGTCCAGGCCACTCGTTTATTGAGCGCCGGCTGTGTGTGGGCCCCGTCCTAGGCACGGTGGGTACAGGCGAGATGGCACAGCCCCCCCGGGGTGGAGTCTGGGGGCCGACGGTGTTGTGCAGAAGCCAGCATGCTGGCTGCCTGAGGACGCGGCATTTGCACTGAGACTGGTGGCTGGTGGGCTGCAGGTTGGGCAGGGGGCGGGAGGGGCCGGGGCTCAGAGGATAACGGAGACACACGAGGGGACACACCAAGGGAAATGTCAAATGGGCCGCAAGCATCTCCGAAAGGATGTGCCCTGCAAGGTTCCTGCCGGGTCTCCTGGGGGAACACAACAGGACCCCAGTCAGCCTCTCCCGGCGGCCAGCTGGCTCAGGGTTTGCAAATCCGAAGGCTCAACTGTGTCTGCAGAGCAGCTCTGGAAGGTTCCACCTGCTGCTCTGGGCGTGCAGGAACGGAGCCCTCCCCATGCTTCCCCACCCCCTCCCCCTCGCTTCCCCACCCCCTCCCCCTCTGCCCCCGTCCCCCCTCCCCGCTCCTGCCCAGGTGCGCTGTGTGGAGCCCCACAGGCCAGCAAGGTTAGGCCCAGAGAGCTGCCCTCAGCCTCAGCCTCGGACAGCATGTCTCCTCCCCCCTTCCCGGGCCCCCTGACTTCAGGGTAGAGGTATGAAGCTGGGGAGGTCAGCACCGGCCCAGGCTGACCAGGTGGGCGCTTGGTGGGACCAGCTTGTGAGGTGGGCCGGGGGAGCCTATGTGACATGGTGGGCGGGGGGCAACAGGCTCTGCGCCTATGTTGGGCTGGGAGGCACACATGAAATGAAGCCAGAAATGTGACGCGTGTGTGTGTGTGTGTGTGCGTGTGTATGAGAGGCGAAGGAGTGTGTGCGTGCGTGTGCACAGCAGGGCTGGAAATCTCCTAGATCTAAGCATCAGGCCAGTGGATTCTCGGCACAGGTGTGTTCACTGGATCCTGGAGGGGCCCCGACTGTGCTCCCTGGGGCGGCCGAGCGGCTGCTCCCCAGCTTGCCCGGCACCCCCTGCAGTCCCGTAGCCCCTCGTTCCCCCTCCCCGCCCCCACTCTGAGGGAGCAGGGGAGGCGGGGTGGGGGGAGCCGCTCGCGACCTTAAGGACAGGAAACCTGCTTTGTGAGGAGCAGGGCTGCTGCTCCACCGAGGGCTCATGGCCACTGGGAGCACCCGCCCTCACCCGACCCCGAACAGCTCGCTGGGCGTCCACAGAGGGCAGAGAGGGCCTCGCCGCCCATCCTTCTTGGAGACTCGGGTACGAGGCCACACACTTGACTTTGGATGGAGCCCACGTGGGTGGACGGAAGCAGGGAGGGAGCAGGCTGGCCTTGCTGCCCAGCCTGTGATGCTCCTTGAGGGCAGGGGTGGTCATGCCCTCTGCCTTGAGTGCCCTGAGCTGCCCAGTGCTTGGCCAGCGTGGTCGGATAGGTGGGGGGGGAGCCACCTGCCCCCCTACACTGGTGCCCAGAGCTGGATGCTGCAGGAGCCCCCAGACACGGGCCAGGTGGGGGCTTGGCAGCCCTGAGGTGGGCGGGGCACAGGCAGGAGGCCCCAGGGTGTCTGCCCTGCAGAACCCACCTCAGCAGACGCTGGCCGAGGGACAGGCAGAGGGATCCACAGAGGCTTGTTTTAGAGGTGGTGTGAGTTCCCTGGGGTGGCTACAACAAAGCACCACAACCCTGCTGGCTTAGAACAGCAGAAAGTTTTCTCTCACAGTCTGGAGGCCGGAGTGGAATCCAGGTGTCCCAGGGCCGCGCTTCCTCCGTAGGCTCCAGGGAAGGGTCCTTCCTGCTTCTTCCAACTTCTGGTGGCCCAGGTGTCCCTGGGCTTGTGACCAGATCCCTCAAGTCTCTGCCTCTGTCTTCACGTGGAGTTTTCCACTGCATGTGTGTCTCTGAATCCCCCCTCCTTATAAGGACAGTAGTCATTGGATTCAGGGCCACCGCCTCCACTGTGGCCTCATCTTTTTACACCTGCAAAGTCCCTATTTCAAAATTAGGTCCCGCTCACAGGCACTGGGGTTCAGGCCTTGAGCAGAACTTTTGGGGGACATAATTCAGCCCATGACAAAGGGAGCCCAGCCTCCCCCACCCACCCATCTGCACCCGCTTGTGCTCTCCCCTCTCCACCCTTGGAGGGGGGCCTCTCACCGCTCATCTTGTTAACAGAAACACCCCGCTCCAAAATAGCCGGGTTCTCTTCATCCCTTGTGCTCACGCCTTTTTCAGTTCAGCTTGTTTGTTCCACACCTGTCTGCAGGGACGTTCTGGCCAAAGGGGGACTCGAGGCCCCCTGGTGGGTGCCAAGCCACCTGGATGGACACATCTGAGCTGACCACACAGGGCTGACCACAGTACCTGAGCCTGGCCATGGACCTGACTGAGAGTCTCCCTGGGACCAAAAATCTGAGGGTGGATCTGTGATGGTGTGTCAAATCAGTCCTGTGCTGGCTTTGCACAGTGTCGAGGGGCTGAGATAAAAAATGAGTCATTCTGGCAATTTCCAAGTCTCTGGAGAGCTGCCAGGAAAACACACAAATTAAATATTCTCACTGGTTGCTTGGGATCGCACAGACCTGGTTTCTACCAAACAGAATATGAGTGCAATTACAGCAAATGCCAGCACACGGAGGCCGGAGAAGGAGAGGCTGACACTGGGTCCTCAGTGCTGGGCTGTGTGTTCTGGGAAAAGTGCAGAAATGCGCGGTCTCCTCTTGAGATGTGGCCACAGGTTGGGACCTGAAATTGAAGATGCAGCCGAAGGCAGGAGGGGTGGCCGCTCCCCCTGTGGCACAGGAGGGTGGGCTCGGGGGTCCGGCTGCCTGGGCATCTTGCCTCTTACGCCTCACTAGCCGTGTGACCCTGAAGACGTGACCTAACCTTGTCACCCCTAGTCTCCTCATCGGGCCAGCGATGGTCCAGCCTCATCTTGAGCTCTGAGAGGGTTGGACAAGGCCATGTATGTGTGGCATTTCCTTGATCTTCTTAGTAGGTCCCAGGTGAATGTCAAGCACCAGAATGTCTCAAAGTGCTCTCAGGACCACTTATAGCAGAATCACCATGCTGGGCAGAGGTCTGGAGAAAATGCTAACCCACAGCGTCTGGGGTGGCCTCTGCATCCAGCCACGAAGAAATCCCTGGCCTGGACTTGCCTCCTGCCACTCCCTCCCGCTGAGAACCAGGCAGAATCTGGGGACAAGTGACCTCAGGCTTGGGCAGCAGGTGGCCCAGGACTGAAGTCCTGGGGAGGAGATGCACCGGGTGAGTGCCAGGCTGTCCCTGCTCCTGCCTGGGTCAAGTCAGGGAGAGGTGGAGCCCAAACAGTGTTCAGAGGTCATGCCAGGCTGGGGAGGTAGAGGTCGGGGCTGGAGCTGCCAGGGCAGGATACCAGAGGGGGAAGGACCCTGCGGGAGTGGGCAGAGGTGTCTATCTTGGGCTCATGGTCCTTGGCTGAGGGCTGGGCTGCCTGTGCTCAGTAGGAGACCATGGGGTCCAGCAAAGTGTGACTACTGTGCAGCCATGAGCTGAATGGAGTTGCCAGGGACACAGGGGCCGGGGATGCCCTAAGTTCCTGCCAGGCGGAGTAAAGTGACGTGGCCAAACACCTGTAGCACTTAGCTGAAGCTCTAGGAAGGCCATACCTTAGGAGTACTGGCCATGCCCCACACTAAGGGCACCACCCCAGGATGAAGGACAAAACCAAAGAGGACCTGCCCTAAGGCAGAATCCAACCAAGCAGTCCCAGCAACCCCAAACCATCAGCTGAGGATGGATGGATGGATGCATTACATCCACACAATGAGATATTAGCCATGAAACAGGTGAAGCTCTGACACACACTACAACATGGATGAGACTTGAACACATCGTGCTAAGTGAACAAGGCTCTACACAAAAAATCACAAGTTGTGCAATTCCATTGAAATGAAACATCCAGAATAGGTAAATCCACAGAGACAGAAAGTAGATTAATGGTTGCCTACAGCTGGGGATTGGGACTGGGGGGACTGCCAAAGGGTGTGGGGTTTCTTTTTGGGGGTGAAAACCATGTTCTTAAATTGATTGAGAGGATGGTTACACGACTCTGTAAATATACTACAAACCACTAATTATACACTTTAAATGAACACATTATACAGCATGTGACATATCTCAATAAAGTTTAAAAAAAATTAAACATGAATATGTTTAAGTACCAAAAAAGAAAAAAAAAAACATAGTCAATGGAAACAGAACTTGAGATGACCCAGATGTTGGAAGTGAGCAGACAAGGACTTTAAAGTGGCTGTTATAAATATTTTCAAGGATGCAACTGAAAACATGGACATAGTGAGTAAACTGATGGGAAATCTCAGCAGGGAAATGGAAACAGTAAGATCATTCACTGGATGGGCTTAACCACAGGTTAAAAACTGCAGAAGAAAAGATCAAGGACAGATCAAGTGAAACTATCCAGTTGGGAGAACACAGAGAAGACAAACAGAGCCTCAGTGACCCCTGGGACTCATGTATGTTACATGCTAAGGTATGGGAGTGACATATCAAGTAGTCTAATAAATATGTAATTGTTATCCCAAAAAGGGAAGAGAGACAATAAAGTATAAAAATATTTGAAGAAGAAATGGTGAAATATTTTCCAAGTTTGGTGAAAAATATCAACCCATTGATATAAGAAATAGGACAAATACAAAGAAAACCAAACTTAGGCACATCATAATTAAACTACTACAAATGAGATAAAGAGAAAATCTTAAAAGCAGTCAGAGAAAAAAGACACATAATCACAGGGTAACAACAGCTGATTCTCATTTTAAACAATGGATTTCTGAAGACAATGGAACAATTTATCTTAGAAGTGTTCAGGTTTTTAAAAGCCTGTCAATCAAGAATTCTGTATTCAGTGAAAATTATCCTTCAAAAATGAAAGTGAAATAAAGACATTTGAGATTATTTTTAAGCTGAGAAAATCTGTTGCCAGGATATACGAACTCTAAGAAATATTAAAGTTCTCCAGGTTGGGGCTTCCCTGGTGGCACAGTGGTTGGGAGTCTGCCTGCCGGTGCAGGGGACGCGGGTTCGTGCCCCAGTCCGGGAGGATCCCACATGCCATGGAGCGGCTGGGCCCGTGAGCCACAACTACTGAGCCTGCGTGTCTGGAGCCTGTGCTCCGAAATGGGAGGGGCCGCGGCGGTGAGAGGCCCGCGCACCGCGATGAGGAGTGGGCCCCCACTTGCCGCAACTGGAAAGGGCCCGCGTGCAGAAACGAGGACCCAACACAGCCAAAAATAAATAAATAAATTTAAAAAGTTCTCTAGGCTGCAAGGAAATGAAACCAGATGTAATCCATATAGAAATATAGAATCAAAAACATGTAGAACAAAAGGTAAACAAATAACAAGATGGTAGAGTTAAACCCAGCCATGTCATCTTCACACTAAATGTAAATGGACTGAACTCTCCAGTTTAGAGGCAGAAATTATTAAACTGAATCAAAAAAGCAAGACCCCACTCCATGCTGAATACAAGAGATGCACTTTTATATAGAGACCAGAGAGGCTGAAAGTGAAAGGAAAGAAAGTGTTTGCAGTGCACTCAGTGAGCATAAGAAAGCAGGTGTGGCTGCAGCAACATCAGACAAGGAGCATCACCAGGGATAAAGGGTCGATTTCACAGTGAAGGACGCTCCTTTCACCAGGAAGACATAAATCACACACATGTGGCAGCTAATAACAGAACTTCAAATACCTGATGCAAAATCAACGTAACTGAAGGGAGAAATGGACAAACCCACAATCATCACTGGAGATTTTAATACCCTTCTCTCAGTCTTAGAACAAGTAGACAAAAAGTTAGTAATGGTGGATGAGATTTGAACAATACTACCAACCAACCTGACCTAGTTGGCAGGAATAGGCACAATGCCAAACTACTGCATTCAAGTACTTGGAGCGTTCACCTTAGACAGACCATAAGCTGGACGTTAAAGTCATCCTCACTACATTTTAAAAGATTTAAAAATCTTTAAGAGTATGTCTGTTATTACAGTAGAATTAAATTAGAGATCTACATGATATTCAGAAAGGTCCTCAATATTTGGAAATTAAGCAATAAATTTCTAAATTTCCCATGGGGACAGGGAGACATCATGAAGGAAACCAGAAAGTATTTGTAGTGAAATGAATTAATAATGCAACCTATCAGAGTTTGTGGGCTACAGCTAAAGTCGTGCTCAAAGGGAAGCTTCAAATGCTTAGAGTAGAAAAGCAGGAAGGTCTAAATGTCTAAAATCAATTATTTTAAGTTTTCACCTAAAAATAGAGGAAGATCACAAATTAAACCTGAAGCAAGTAGAAGGAAGAGAGTAATAGTGATAAGAATAGAAATCAGTGAAACAGGAAACAAACAATAGAGCCTGCGCTGCGTGTCAGCCCCTCGGCACCTCCCGCCCGGCCCAGGCTCCGGCCTTGCCTGCCCGCAAGCTCAGACACCGTCCCCGGGTGAGGCCGGCTGGGTCGTGCTGCTCTGCGCCGTGGGCAGGCTTCCTGGTGTAGGGCTGGGGACGGGGAGGTTGGGTCCCGCCTGGCACATTGCGGGTGCTGGAAAAGTACTGGAGTGAACTATTGAACGGAAGGAGCTGCTGGAGGATCAGAGTGACCAGGACCAGGTGGGTGTTCGGGAAGTTTTGCCAGAGCCGGGGTGGGGCACCTGGCAGACGGGACACCTGAGGGGCCTCGGAGGGACCCCGCTTCCAGCCCACGGCCAAGGCTGTGGTCCCGGCTGGCCCTGCGCTGTGCGTGCATCAGCTGAGTGAACCACAGCCTCGTGGAGACACACCGCAAAGGGTTCCCAGTGAAATCTGCCAATTTGCTGGAACACGGGGAGCTGATTCCATTCCATGTGTCACCACTGGGGCTCGTTAATATCCTAGCAGCTGCTCCGGCAAGATAATGATGCTTCAGCCCAAGTGACTGAACACGTAGGTTTAAAAGTTGGTAACGACTCAGTTCCCAGAATGTTTGTCCTCCGCACACAAAGTGGTGCCCTGACAGTGGAGCCCTGGCACCCCTGACAGACAGAGATAAAAGCACCAGCATGGCCAAGGGTGTGTTAATTCAACTCTCTTGAACAACAGTTCCGCCAACGCTAACCAGCTCGTCTTCGACGGGGGCACAGCTCCTGGCACCGGATCCCGGCCTCACAGACTGAGCGCCCCGCCCCCGTATTTGTGGTCTATTTTGAGTCAATTGTGTGGTTTCGTAAAGAGGACATCTAGAAACCCTGGCGGCTGATACCACATCGTCTCCCTGCCCTCCTGTCTCCCCAAGGCTATCGCAGTTGGTTGTTCTCTTGCTAGGTAAACAGATTTAAAAAATGCTGTTATGACAATGAGGGCTTTTCATAACTTTGAATGTGAGATGCAGCAACACTGGAACGGCAGCGAGCCTAGATGACGGGCAGCACGAGCCCTTTTACAACAAACACTGAAACGGGCCCGGGTCCGACTCACCTGAAACAAAGCAGTGCCTGCTGTCATTTCCAAAAAATTTTTTTTTATTTTGAAATAATTGTACATTCACAGGAAGTTGCACAGACAGCACAGAGGAGTCCATCTGTGCAGATCTTCATCTGTAACACGTACAGTACAACATGTTACGTGACACAGCTCGACATCACAGCCAGAGCAAAGCATGTGGCCATTGCCCTGCATCCATGACGTGTGTGGATCCCTGGACTCCCAGATGCAGGTCCGTGCCGTCACAGAGTCTTCCTCCTGTGGCCCTTTACCGTCACCCCGCCCACAGTATTGCTCACCCCTGCAGGCACAAGTCTGTTCTCTGTAGTTTGTCATGTCAAGAACGTCCTATGAATTCAAATGTACTGCGTGTGACCTGGGACTGGCTTCCTTCCCTTGGGCTGGGGCCCGGGCGATCCGTCCATGTGCTGCCTGGTCGCTGGTGCTTCCTATGGCCAAGTCTAGTCCACGGTTTGGCTGTGTTTGGTTTGTACGTCTGTTTAGCCTTTCACCTGTTGCAGGAGATTTGGGGTTTTCCTGGCTTGGCTACTGAAAGTCAAGGTGTGTGTCCAGGTAAGTGTGGATGGGTCTCCATTGCTCTGGGATAAGCCCAGGAGGCCGGTTGCTGGGCTGTAAGTGTAAGACAGCCTGGCGGTTTCCCCAGGAGGCTGCTCATGTTCCATCCCCCACCCCCGGCCACCAGCAGTGGGTGATGGTCCAGCTTCTCCACATCTTCACCAGCACTTGGTGGTGTCAGTGTTCCTGATGTAGCCCTTCTGGTGGGTACGGTGATAGCCCGTTTTGTGCTCAGTTTGCGTTTCCCTGACAATGTGTGATGTCCAGCATCTCTGCCAGGGCTTGTTTCCCACCCACGTGTCCTCTTTGCTGAAATGTCTCTTCACATCTTTGGCCCATTTTGTAACTGGATTATTAGTTTTTCACTGTTGAATTTTGAGTATTCTTTGCATATTCCAGATATGATCCTTGGTTGGCTATTTGCAAATATTTTTCCCCAGTCTGTAGATTGTCTTTTTGTTAATTTTTTTTTTTTTTTGCAGTACGCGGGCCTCTCACTGTCGTGGCCTCTCCCATTGCGGAGCACAGGCTCCGGACGCGCTGGCTCAGCAGCCATGGCTCACGGGCCCAGTCGCTCCACAGCATGTGGGATCCTCCCAGACCGGGGCACGAATGTGCGTCCCCTGCATCGGCAGGCGGACTCTCAACCACTGCGCCACCAGGGAAGCCCCCTCTTTTTGTTAATTTTGACTGTTGTATCTGATGAAGCTGTGGATGTTGAGGGTGTCAGTACTGGGTCCTCCGGCGGGGTCTCCCCAGGAACCTGGAACCCACGTGCCCAAATTGGTCTGAAGCAGCTGGCGGCTTGCTGAGTTCAAAGTCAATTGTTTTCTCAAATGAGTTTGTTTAGTGATATAAGCTGGGCTATTGGATGAGAAAACGTTGAGATTTGAAAATACCTTCTGCATTTGCCACCTGCCTCCCCCGCCACCCTCCTGCCGTTTTTGGCCAAGAGATGGCGACAGGGAGGAAGCAGGAGCCCATGGCAGGGCTGTTGCCTGCGGAGGCCGGAGGCAACCATGTACACGTGGCTGCCAACGACGTGGGCGCCCATGGGAACCACTCACGCCGCAGCCACAGGGGCACGTCCACATTTGGAACACGATTGCCCAACAGCGCTGGCGAAGGCCAGTGGCTGCCACATCTCCATGGTGTGTGCCCACGGCATATCTCCAGGAGCAGCCGGTTAGAGGGGACTCAGATGGCCGGTCACCCCCTCCTGGCCTCTGGGCCCTCATCCCTGTGTGATCAGGCTTGTATTCTCAGACCTGCAGCACACGTCAGCACACGGAGGTCTGTGCCAGAGAGGGTTCCCAAGCACAGTTGTGTTCTGTCACGCTGAGTGGAGCTTTCTTTTTCTTCTTTAAACAATTTCTTTTTAACAATGTAAGTCTGTGGGAAGAGAAATCGGACCCCTCGTGCATAGCTGGTGGGAACGTAAAATGCTGCAGTTGCTTTGGAAAAGTTTGGTGCATCCTCAAAATTGTTAAAACATGGAATTACCATGTGATCTAAGGCAGCGGTCCCCAACTGTTTTGGCAGCAGGGACCAGTTTCGTGGAAGACAGTTATTCCACGAACTGGGGTGGGGCGGTGGTTCAGGTGGTAATGTGGGAGACGGGGGCGATGGGGGGTGATAGGGGGCGATGGGGGGCGATGGGGGCGATGGGGGACGATGGGGGGTGATGGGGGGCGATGGGGGGCGGCAGATGAAGCCTCGCTCGCTCGCCCGCCACTCACCTCCTGCTGTGCGGCCCTGTTCCTAACAGGCTGCAGACCACTATCGGTCCGCGGCCCGGGGGTTGGGGACCCCTGGTCTAAGGTTCCACTGTTGGGTATAAGCCCAAGAGAAACTAAAACATACCTTCACACCAAAGCTTTACCCTGAATGTTTGTGGCAGCACGATTCACAGTAGCCAGCATCCATCTGTGATGAATGGTCCACCCAAACAATTGTATATTATTCAGCCATAAAAGGAGTGAAGCACTGACACAGGCTACAATGTGGGAGAACCTGGAAAACAGGATGTTTAGCGAAACAAGTCACAAAAGACCACATGTTGTGTGACTCCATTTATATGAAACATGCAGAACAGGCAAAAGTTCATACAGACAAAGTGGCTGGGGTGAGGCGGGGCGGCAGTGCAAGGCGTCTTTCTGGGGTGATGAAATGTCCTAATATTGGTTGTGGTGATGGCTGCATGATGCTGTGATTATCCCCAAACCCTTGAATTGTGCCCTATAAATGAATGAATTGTAGGACATGTGAGTTATCTCTCAAAAAAGCTGTTTTGGGGGCTTCCCTGGTGGCGCAGTGGTTGAGAGTCTGCCTGCCAATGCAAGGGACACGGGTTCGAGCCCCAGTCCGGGAGGATCCCACGTGCCGCGGAGCAGCTGGGCCCGTGAGCCATGGCCACTGAGCCTGCGCGTCCGGAGCCTGTGCTCCGCAACGGGAGAGGCCACAGCAGTGAGAGGCCCGTGTACCGCAAAAAAAAAAAGTGGCAGTTAGGTTTCTTGGTCTCTTTGTTATCTCTTGGGTCCAGAATGTGCCCCAACTGCGCATGCACACAGTTATTTTTAGTCCCTTATAGCTTCCTTGTATTTTGCTGCTTGGGGAGAGGTGTGTCCAGGTGCAAGCATTGCAGCCCTGCAGCAAAGGGTCCAGGTCCCGGCAAAGGGTCCAGGTCCCAGCAAACGGTCCCAGGTCCCAGCCTGGCTCAGTTGTATTAATTGATCGGAGTAAGATTTGTGCTGTTTCTCTCTCTTGAGTCTTACTGGCTTTTATTTAACGACCGAGCGGCGTTCAGTGTGGGGAAGCCCTCCCCACAGGCCCTGGGGAGCTGTGCTGGGACCCCGGGCTGGGGTCTGGTGCACGGCAGCTGAGCCTCCGATAACCTCCGCAGCCCAGCCCACCGGGTCCCCCTTCGCCTCCTGGCTTGTGCACCATTCCGGGTGCGGCGGACCACCAGCCGTCAGGGAGGCTGCGGGACTCCGGGCCCGCCCTTGGAGAAGTCGCTCTGGACACGACACAGTCCGTTAGGAAGGAACTAAACTCCCCCTCAAATCCAAATCAGCAAGTCCCAAATCAGCTAGGCTGATCCAGAGCCACCAATCTTGAACTCAGAAAATGATTTTTCCGAAAAATCCATTCGGCAGTGTTTTAATTCACTATTAACCTAAGTAAATTGTGCCTCTTGGATTCATGTTTTCAAGTCCTGGTTAGGCTTTTCCATCACCCGAGTGCGTCGTCGGCCTCTGGCTCCAGGGTGTGGTGACCTCGGTGGGGGGGGGGAGGGTGGGACCCCTCTTAGCCCTGCCTGCCTGCCTGTGGGAAGGGGGCTGCTTCCAGGACCCTGATGTGAGCTGAGGGGCTGCACCTTCATGGGTTTCTTACCCTGAAGCCCCTGACCTGTTCTCACCCCCTCACTGGTCCAGCAGAGGGAGCGTGTGGCCGGCACCCAGCAGAAGGTCCTCTGAGTCCAGGCCCACCACACCAGGGACCGGCGAAGCTCCTGTCTGGGGTCTCCCCGGGGCTCGCAGGAGCCCCCCAACCCCGTCTCCCCTCTCAGTGGACTTAGCCCTGGGGGTTTCATCTGCACACAGAGTCATAGTTTGCCCCCCGGGGATCCATGAATCCTCGACCCAGAGGCAGCATGGAGGCCGCCCTTCCTGGGAGGAAGATGTGTCGCTTTCAGTGAGTTTTCAGACTCTGAGTTCAGCCTGGGTCCTCAGGTCCAGGATGGAGCAGGTGCAGCTGCCCTAACCTCACCAGAAGGTGGAGAGCCTGGGACGGCCGGCCCCGGGGACTGGTGCACGGCGGGGTCACAGGCTGCCGGAGCTCTCTCGGGCTCCAAATCCAAGCTGCGTCCCTCCTTGGCCATGCTGCAGCCTTGCTGGGCACTGGTCCGACAGCCTTCTGGGTCAGAGTCTGGTGGCTGCACGCCTGGCCTTTCTCAGGACTGTGAGCTTTCCAGACGCCACCTTAACGCCCCCTTGGCTTACCAAGGCTGCCTGCCCCCTCCCTGGAGGAGGAGAGCCAAGCTCAGGGGGTTCATGGCGTGTCTGGGCGCCTGGCTGGAGAGATGCACCTGGGATCATGACCAGGCCTTTCTGACTTAAAAGCTTCAACTCCAGCCTCTGTGCTGTCCAGTGTCCCAGGAATGTCCTCCAGGGGGACCCGAGGGGGCCAGTGACCCTGGGGTCAGCTATGACGGTGTGGCCCCTGAAAGACCTGTCCCCGGAGTCCCCCGACCTCAGGGACCAGGGACTGCAGGCAGGGCCAGGCTGCAGCAGGATGGCCTGTGCGGGAGACCACAGGCTGGCTTGGTCAGCAGCCACCAGGCAGTGAGCAGCCAGCGCATCCTGCCGTTTCGCACTGAGCAAGACAAGGTGGCCGAGCACGTGCTTCGAGGTCCCCCACCTGTGGGGGAGCCCGGGGCCGAGCCCACCCGGGCGTGGGTCGTGCTGGAGCCCCACCCCTCCTTGGAGTGGAAATCTCAGGCCCAAGCGCGTCCCGTGTGTCACCCGTCCTGGCTCTGAGCGGCCCCTCTGCGCCCAGATGCTCATCACCTTTGGCAAAGGCCTCCATGGGCTTGGGATGAGAGGGGCTCCCTCGGAGTCCCCAGGGAGCTGGCCGGGGGCCTTCCCACTCAGCTCTCGACTGGACAGAAGTGACGCGAAGCCCCCTGGGCTGGGCTGAGGCTCTGGCACATCTGCATTTCTATGACGTGGACACCCACCCTGGGTTTTTGGGGGTTGACAGCCACCCTCCCTGCGCTGGCCAAGAAGATCAAGGGAAATGCAGCCTCTTCTGTGTCTGGGTCCTGATCCTGGAGGAGGAGCCCCCTCTCTCCGGGCGGGGGCGGGAGGGGGGGTCCTCGTTTTGCATTTCAATGGGTTTTTATGAATCCACCTGCACACACACAAAAAACCCTTTCTGTGCTGCATGGGCGTAATTTCAGCTTCAGCACAGAATCGAGGACGGCGTTATTGTTCCTCTCAATGTACAGATGTTTCTTCCCCTCCCTCCCCCCCCACTACTGTCTGGTTGGTGACGACATAAATACGACGTGTCTCCTTGCCATCTCGAAAGCCTTTTGTTTTCGGGGACAGCAGCCTATTATGATGTCACGGGTGGGACAGTAATCTCCACCCCCAACCCGAAAATCTCAACACAGACAATGAAAGAGGCTGCGGTGGGCCCAGAGGTAAGGAGGGGCCGGGCGAAGGGAGGCCCCAGCCCAGGGTGAGACGCCTTGCACCCCCGCGGGCCCCGCCCTGCTGGCCGAGCGGTCACGTGGAGAGGGAAGGGGTCTGGAGTGGCCTTGACAGTGTCTAGGCTTGGCTGTGGCTGTGATTTAAGAGTGGAATCTCCTCTGTTCATCCTCCTCCTGGGATTCGGGACCCAGAGCCAGGGGCTTGGGTGCAGCAGTCCTGACCGACAGGGCCAGGCCTCTGCGCTGGGCGTCCATCCCGGCGCCTTGAGGTGCGGTCAGGACAGCAGCGGCGGGACCTCAAGGGACGTCAGGTCATTGGTAAGACTTTAGATGAAATCCGCCAGGGACTCGCCACAGCGCAGCGCCGAGGGGGTGTCTCCTCCTTCCACAGATGCAGAAGAGATTTGATGAAATTAAACATCCAGGGACTTCCCTGGTGGCTCAGTGGTTAAGAATCTGCCTGCCAATGTAGAGGCCACGAGTTCGATCCCTGGTCCGGGAGGATCCCACATGCTGCGGAGCAACTAAGCCTGTGCGCCACAACTACCGAGCCCGCATGCCACAATACTGAAGCCTGTGCACCTAGAGCCTGTGCTCCAAAACAAGAGAAGCCACCGCAATGAGAAGCCTGTGCACCGCAATGAAGAGTAGCCCCCTCTCACCACAACTACAGAAAGCCCGCACGTAGCAACAAAGACCCAACGCAGCCAAAAATAAAAAAATAAATAAATGAAAAACTTAAAAAAAAAGAATATATCTTAAAAAAAAAAAAAGAAATTTAACATCCACTTATATTTAAAAAGCCTCGCAGCAAACCCGGAAGAGAAAGGAACCTTCTCAACCTGACCAAGGGCAGCAGACATGCCACACACTTTGTGGAGCTGTCAGGAGCTGGGTGGAGAGGCTCTCAGACCCACACCAACTACAGGGGAGGGTGGACACTGTGTACAGAGACCCAGCGGGACCTGTGGATATTATTAACTCTAACAAGAGAATTTGCAAGATTTCTGGGTTCAAGATGATCTATAGAAATCAACCATATTTTTATACCCTGAAAACAAAAAGGAAGAAAATGGGGCTTCCCTGGTGGCGCAGTGGTTGAGAGTCCGCCTGCCAATGCAGGGGACGCGGGTTCGTGCCCCGGTCCGGGAAGATCCCACATGCTGCGGAGCGGCTGGGCCCGTGCGCCATGGCCGCTGAGCCTGCGTGTCTGGAGCCTGTGCTCCGCAACGGGAGAGGCCAAAAGAGTGAGAGGCCAGCGTACCGCAACAAACAAACAAACAAACAAAAACACTACACCATTTTAATTGAGGAATTAAAGACAATCCAGCTCTACGGGCAGAGAAACCACATACCTACATTGGAGGGAATCAGCCTTGTAAAGGGGACAATTTTCCTGGATTTATCTGTAGATTCAAATCAATGCCAGTAAAAATCCCACGGGGGAAGGTGTGTTCGTGTGCATAAGAGGGAGAGCGGCAGGGCGGCTGATTTTACAGGCTGATTCTAAAGTGTATCCAGAGGGACAAAAACGCCCAGAAAAGCTCGGGCTTTGCCGAGGAGGGGGAGCTCTCACTCTCGCAGGTGACAAGCCTCGTTTGAAAGGGACATAGGGACGGCGTGGGGAGGAGCTGGTGCCGGGATGGGCAGGCAGACCCTCGGGGAAGGACGCGGTGGGTCCCGGGACGTGCGTATGTGAGCCAGAGGGGGCAGATCGTGGAGAAAGTTTGGATTATTTGAACCCGGTGCCACACGTGGGAAAAAAAGTCACCTACTTCCCACACAAATCAGCTCTAGGTGGATGATAAACCCATATGAAGAGCGAAATTATAAACCATTTAGAGATGATATGGAAAAGCATCTTAATGACCTCAGGGAAGGGACTCAAGATTTTCTTAAACAAGATCCCCAAAACATTAACCACACATGAAAAGGCTGACAAAATTGCCTACATTAAAAAATGGATTACTAATAAGAACCTGATGTATAAAAAATAAAATAAAATGAAATAAAATTCAAAAATTCAAATAAATAAATAAATAAAATGAATAACTTTGTTCATCAGGGGACACCAAAGAGTGAAGACTCTTGTGATGCATAAAACATCACAGTTTTTTACCAAGAGGTTTTCGGTGCCTCTCCTTTGCCGATCAGCATGTACCTGGCTTTACACCTGCTTGACGCAGGCCCATGTGTTTTCATCCCCAAAACCAACTTGCTCATAAAGTTGGCTCAGGGCCAAAGAACTCAAACCCAGAACATGGAGAACTGCAGGTCAGTAAGAAAAAGCCGGGTCCCCGGGGGAGGGGGCAAAACACTTGATCAGGTGTCGGACCCAGAGGAGGACCAGACGCCCATGAACCGAGGAGAGGTCCCCTCCGCGCACGGGTAGCGTGAAGTACCCAAGAGCGTCCAGACCTGGGGAGCGGGCACTGGGCTCGAGAACCCAGACCATCCAGTCGACAAGGAGGTCCTGGGAGCCCCCGGGGTCCACCCCAGGCATTGGCGCTGTGGACAGAGAAGCCCAGGACCACATGCTGAGAGTGATTCCATTCACAGACCCCAAAACAGGCAGGATTCTAAAATGTTTTATTTAGGAAGCCTGTAAATGTGGTAAAAGAATAAAAGAAACTGGGAATCCAGCAATTCCACTGCTGGGTGTTTACTCAAAAGAACTGAAAGCAGGGACACAGACAGGTATTTGCTCACCCATGTTCACAGCGGCTCTATTCACAGGAGCTGAAACGTGGAAGCAGCCCAGTGTCCATCCACAGATGGTGGATAAACAGAATGTGGTCCATCCACACAATGGAACATTACTCAGCCTTAAAAAGGAAGGGAACTGTGACACAGGCTACAACATGGATGAAACTTGAGGACGTTATGCTCTGTGAAATAAACCAGTCACAACAAGAGAAATACTGTGTGATTCCCCTTCTCGGAGGTCCCTGGAGGAGTCAAATCCATAGAGACAGAAAGTAGAAGGTGGGTGCCTGGGGCTGGTGGTGGGGAAGTAGTGTTTAATGGGGACATTAAATAATGGGGATGGTTTCTGTTGAAAAGATGAAAAAGTTCTGGAGATGGTTGTTGGCTGGGGCAAAATAAACGTACTGATATCACCGAACTGTGCTTTCAAGTGGTTAAGATGGTAAATTTTATGTTGTGTGTATTTACCACAAGTTTTTAAATTGAGAAAAGAAAACTGGAGAGTGATGATTTTAGAACAGGGATGGAGATTCCATCAAGAGGAGGGACATATGTGGGCTTCTCAAGGTCTGGCAACGTCTTATTCTGATCCTGGATGGTAGATTTGTAATCAGTTAAAAGCATATACTTTATGTAACTTAAAAAATTTTTTTTTCTTTTTTTAAAAATTTTTTGGCTGCATCGGGCCTTAGCTGCGGCATGCGGGATCTTTCACTGTGGCACGTGGGCTTAGTTGCTCTGGGGCGTGTGGGATCTTAGTTCCCCAACCAGGGATTGAACCGGCATCCCCTGCATTGCAAGACCAATTCTTAACCACTGGACCACCAGGTAAGTCCCAAAAGCATATGTAAAAAAAAAAAATTTATTGGGAGTACAGTTGATTTCCAATGTTGTATTAATTTCAGGTGTACAGCAAAGTGATTCAGTTATACACCTGCATATATTCATTCTTTTTCAGAGTCTTTTCCTATATAGGTTATTACAGAAAATTGAGTAGAGTTTAAAAGCACATACTTTTTACACACTCATCTGTTACATGAAATTTCACAATAAAATCGTGAAAAATTAAGGCAAGCCAAGCGGTGTCACCTTCGCCTGCTGGCAGGCTGTTCTTTAGTGGATTCGGTCCACTGTGAATTCTTTGGAGACAAACAGACAACCTTTAGGAGGACCCCTCCCAGGTGGAGCTGGATTGGAGGGCCCAGGGGCTCTCTAGAGGTGGCCATCAGAGTGCTTTGCTGCGTTTGGAATCTTGTACGTGGAAAGTCTGCTAATTTCTCAAATTTTTCACTTGACCACATATTTCTCCGAGGATATGGCAGCGTCTGCAGCCCAGGCCTCGCTGTTTGCTGGGAACACAGTCTGTATGGTTCAAAAGTTAGTGTAGTTCAGAGGCGGCCGCGGGAAACAGGCTGGGCCTCGGGCCCTGCTCTCCCACTATCAGCTTCTGTCTCACCCGACACGGGAATTCTGCCCGCCAGTCATTCATTCATTTATGCAGTGTCTCCTATGCTTTAAATTTATTTGTATCAATAGACTATTTCTGAGAGCAGTTTTAGGTTTACAGAAAATTGAGCAGCAAGTACAAGGAGTTCCCACAAACCCCCTTTTTCTCCCGTGCAGTTTCCCATCATTAACGTCTTGCACTGGTGCAGGAGATGCTGTTACAATTGATGAGCCAATATCGATAGATCATCAACTGGAGTCTACAGTTTACCTCTTGGCGGTGTACCTTCTGTGGGTTTGGACAAATGTATGATGAGCTGTATCCACCATTATGGTATCACACAGAGTGATTTCATTGCCCTAAAAGTCCCCTGGATTCTACCTGGACACCCCTCCCTCCGCCCTAATCCCTGGCAACCCCTGACCTTTTTTCTTCTACTGTCTCCGTAGTTTTGCCTTTTCCAGAATATCACGTAGCTGGAATCAGCCTGTAGCCTTTTCAGATGGCTTCTTCTGCTGGTGATGCGCGTTTAAGGTTCCTCCGTTTCTTTTCAGGGCTGAATAAAACTCCATTGTTCCTGTGCCTTTTTCGCCAGCAAAACGAGGCTTGGTGACAAGCCGGTCGGCACGAATCCGGCCAGCCACGCGCAAGGTCTGCCCTTCTCCGTCTTGCTCACCGCACTCACTTCCCCGAGGACTCACAGCCCCTGGGATGGAAGCCCGAGGGCAGGTTCCCTCTTGGTGGCCCCCCCGCCCCGTTTTGTTTAGGTGTTTGGGCAGAAACATTTTGCCTCTGTCTTTCTGATGCCTGAGGGTCCTCCAGCCCCATGGCCACTGGCTGAGAGTCCTTGGGTGGGTGAGGAGTCTACCTCACCTGTCTGTGACGGGGGAGAAGTATCCCCTGATGCTCAGGCCCGAGGACGCAAGGAGGATCCACAAAGTGTGCTCCGGGGCACTGGGACATCAGATCTGTCCCAGTAGGGGGGGTGCCCCCGCCTCTTTTTTATGCGCATTTTAAAAGGCAAACATTAACTCCTCCCCCAGACTTGCCACGGCTCCTTCTTCCTCTGTTATGTTTTCAATTACCCCCTCATTGCATTCTCATTACAGACGAGCTCGTCTTCATTAAATGCAAAACTAACTTTCCACCACAGAGAGGCCTGGGTGAAGAGGGTAATGACTGAATTTCTTCATTTCAGAGAATTGCATATCTTATCCTGGGGCAACATCTATAAACGCAAAGTACCCAGTGAGACTCCATTTCCATGACTTTGTGGAGTGAGGGAGCCACCACCAGGGCCCCGTGGGGACGCGCCTGCGGCCTGGCGTCCTGTCTGCGGAAGCAGAGGCACCGAGGGAACCGCTGGGCCCCTGCTAACCGTGTGGCCTCCAAGAGCCCCTGCCCTCCCACTCAGCTCAGCTTTTGAGCAAGAAGCCCAGGCTCCACTGAGGAAGGTGGGGCCCGTGGGAGGCTCGGCTCGCCTGCTCTCCTGCAGGAACCACCCGGTTGCTGCCATCCAGGTCTCAGGCCCCTCTGGACGCTGCAGCTCAGGGCACACCTCTGTCCCCGCCTCACCCGAGCCTGCTGGGCCGGCGGGCTCGCCACCGTGGCCTCCCCGCGCGGCCCCTGGTTTTCACCGCGTCCCCGCGGCCTCCAGCCAACAGCTCTCCTGTCTCCTTGGCTGTTGTGTAATTTCAGGGGCAACGAAGCGGACGTAGTCAGGCCTCCCTCCAGCCTGTCCGAGCCCCACCCCCACCCCTCAGTGCTGTGTGGGCCTCCCCTTCCAGGACAGCCTCCGGGATTTCCCAGGACTTTTTGCTGATAATACCATGTGGGGAAGAAACCCAGACCTGAGCAGGGTACTGCATCCCTTCCACACCTCACCCCCAGCCTCTGCATTTGGTTGTGTGGCCCAGACCAACTGCAAGCAGACGGGGCCCCACAGCGATTCTGCAGGAGGCAGTTTGGGGGGTCTGGCTCTGAGCTGGGAGGTGAGGACGTGAAGATGGGGATTCACAAATATGGAGATGAGAATGAATGGAGATAGGCATGAGGACGCATAAATATGGAAATGGGACTCCTGACTATGGAGATGAGGACACGTGAGTATGGAGATGAGCTCATGAATATGGAAATGGGACTACGGAGATGAGGACACCTGACTATGGAGATGAGGACACGTGAGTATGGAGATGAGCTCATGAATATGGAGATGAGGGCACGTGAGTATGGAGGCGAGGACACGTGAGTATGGAGATGAGCTCATGAATATGGAAATGGGACTCGTGAGTATAGAGATGAGGACACGTGAATATGGAGATGAGGACACGTGAGTATGGAGGCGAGGACACGTGAGTATGGAGGCGAGGACACGTGAGTATGGAGATGAGCTCATGAATATGGAGATGAGGACACGTGAATATGGAGGCGAGGACACGTGAGTATGGAGATGAGCTCATGAATATGGAAATGGGACTCGTGAGTATGGAGATGAGGACACGTGAGTATGGAGGCGAGGACACGTGAGTATGGAGACGAGCTCATGAATATGGAGGTGAGGACACGTGAGTATGGAGGCGAGGACACGTGAGTATGATGAGCTCATGAATATGGAGATGAGGACACGTGAGTATGGAGGCGAGGACACGTGAGTATGGAGATGAGCTCATGAATATGGAAATGGGACTCGTGAGTATGGAGATGAGGACACGTGAGTATGGAGGCGAGGACACGTGAGTATGGAGACGAGCTCATTAATATGGAGGTGAGGACACGTGAGTATGGAGGCGAGGACACGTGAGTATGATGAGCTCATGAATATGGAGATGAGGACACGTGAGTATGGAGGCGAGGACACGTGAGTATGGAGATGAGCTCATGAATATGGAGATGAGGACACGTGAGTATGGAGGCGAGGACACGTGAGTATGGAGACGAGCTCATGAATATGGAGATGAGGGCACGTGAGTATGGAGGTGAGCTCATGAATATGGAGATGAGGACACGTGAGTATGGAGATGAGGACACGTGAGTATGGAGATGAGCTCATGAATATGGAGATAAGGACACGTGAGTATGGAGGTGAGGACACGTGAGGATGGAGATGAGCTCATGAATATGGAAATGGACTCGTGACTATGGAGATGGAGTTGTGAGACTATGGTAATGAGTTCAAGTGAACATGGAGATGAGAATGTGTGTGCATGCCCCCCCCAATCCCAGGTCGCTGGCACATGTGGTCATCCATCCCAGCCCTCCTCTGTGGGGAGGAAATGCCAGTTTTCACCTCTTGAGAATGAGGGCTGGCCCTACTCGGGGTTCGGGCGGTGGAGGTGGGGGGCAGTGCCACCTGCTGGCCACAGCCCTTCTGGGCAATACCCCACCCCCCAGCACGTTCCCCTCTTCTCTCAGCAGTTGGCACACACTGACCCTGAGAGCAAGATGCCCTCCCCTCGAGGGTGTTCCTGCCGGGGGCTCCTGGCGTTGGTGGAGAGCCGGGGCCTGGGCACTGTCTGTCAGGAGGACTGTGGGGACGGGCCCCTGATGGCCACTCCTCCTCCCAGGACTGTCCTGTCCTCCAGGCGGGGCCGGCGAGGGGACAAGGTGGTGCCACTAAGAGTGGATGGTGCTGGGCAGAGGGCATGCAGCCGGCTATGGGCGTTGCTGGGCAGAGTCCTGAGCTTGGGGGGAGGAGGTTTGCCCGCGCAGAGCAGAGTGCTTCTTTACTTCGTGGAAGGCCTCTTTGACCTGGGGGCTGGCATGTGGAAGACGGGGCGTTTCCACCCGGTCCCTGGGGGCTCTTCGAGCATCAGGAGGGGACGAGGATGGGTGGGCACATCCCCAGTCTGCTGAGAGCACCCCAAACCCGGGCGACACATACAGGCAAGGACAGCGGCCGGGGGAGAGGCCAAGGGGTGCTGGAGGGAACCCCTGTTCAGGGGCGGGCTCACCTGGAGTTGGTTCCCGTCCTTCCCTGTCCCCGAGGATGAGGAGGACCGGTGGCCAGCAGGGGCTGGCTGGGGCTGCAGACAGAGCCCCTGACCCACCCAGGCAGGAGGCATTTGGCTGATGGGGCCCAAGGAGTTTCTGAGGTCTGTCCAGCTGTCCATCCACAGCATGGGCATCCTGGCCACACTCACCCACTGCATCTCGCCCTGCTCCTGAGATGGCGTCAGTGCCTGGCTCGTGGACGTGAGAGGTCACTGCCAAGGCCCACGTGTCCCCTTGAGGCTCTGCCTTCCTTTTGGCCGAGAAGGATTTAAATCCTCAGGGAGAGGTTGGCCCGCCTGCCCGATTCCCCACGAGCCGGTCCGTGGTTCATCCCATACGGAGCTCACGCGCCGAGCTCTGCTCGCCCAAATCCCAGTGTTCAAGATGTGACCTTGGCCTGGGGACAGCCACCACCGTAAATAAGTGTGGACTTAGGAGCCAAAAATGCCTGGGAGGGAGGAGGGGCCGGAAGAGGGGCCGGAGGAGGCAGGGAGCCGGCACCGCCAGGACAAAGTGCTCTGTGTTCGTCTCTGTGTTTCTGCGTGAAGATGCTGCGTCTGCTGTGAGTGAGGATGCCAGCCGAGTCCAGGGCGGCCCATGAACTACCGGGCAGGTGGTCAAATGGTAATTTCAGAGGAGCAACAGGAGGTGGGGTGTACATCCCGGGTAGTATTTGGGTATGTTCTACAGGGAAGTATTTCTTGTTTTTCCAACATTTCAGTTGAACTGGGACAGGGTAGCTGGTCTGGAGGGGAGGGGTCCCAGGTTGAAAGTGGGGTCTCCTCTGAGCCTGGCGGTGAGGCCAGTGAAGGGGGCGCTGGCCAAGGACCTCAGCATCTGGTGAGCAGGGTTCCCACAGGTCCACCCAGAGCCTCAGAATGTGACCTTGTTCACACAGGGCCTTTGCAGAAGTGATTAGTTAAGGATTTTGAGATGAGATCAGCCTGCGTCAGTGTGAGCTCTAAATCCAGCCTTTATACGGACAGGAGAGGGCAGAGAGACACACAGAGGAAAGTCCCCGTGAAGACGGAGCCAGAGGTGGGAGGGATGTGGCCACAAGCCCAGGACACCTGGAGCCCCCCGAAGCTGGGAGAGGCAAGGCACACCCTCCCCCGGAGCCCCCGGAGGGAGCGCAGCCCTGGGACACCCTGATTTTGGATTCTGGCCCCGGATCTGTGAGCGCATTGCCTGGGGTGGTGTGTCCGTACAGCAGCACCCGGCTTCCCCTGAGACCCTGGAACAAGAAGCCAGCTGCAGGGATGGAGTTCAAAGTTGGGTCTGAGCCAGACCTGGGGGCCCGTGTGGGTGGCTGAGCCCAGCACAGACGGGAAACCGAGATTCCAGAATATGTGTCCTGATTGTTTTTTGAAAAGACGCTGATTCTAGCTGCAGAACCATCAGAAAGGACCCCCATTTGGATGGAGAGCTGTGGTCGGGGATCCCGAAGTTGGAGGAAGGTTTTCAGCTCAGCCCAGCTGTCGGTGGGTCCCCACCCCCGACCTGGCACAGAGGCTGTGTGGATGCACGTGTGTGCATGTGCATGAGTGTGCACGACAAGGGAGGGGGAGCCGGTGGAGGATGCAGACCCAGGCCCATCCAGAGGCCGCGCCAGCCCTGGCCGGCATGACCTCCCCTCCTGGGTGAGGGGCCCTGAACCGGGAGGCTTCCCAGCCCTGGTGGCGGCCCCCTGGCCTTGGGCCCAGTGCCACCTGAGACCACCAGGCCCTCCTCCCAGCCTGGCCAGGGTCCTGGTGGGCACAGCAGCCCCTCCCTTGAAGGGCCCCTAGGCTGACCGCGCTCCCTGCACCAGCTGTGGCCGTCCCTCCTTTGTTCCAGGCAAAGGTCCATGTGTCTTGACCTGATGCCCTGATGGTATCTCTGCAGACATGATGTCCTCACAAGCGCCGTGTGGGGTGGGGCAGGAAACACATCCACTCAGCTGCTCCCAGCAGGAGGGAGGGTGGCAGCGGCCGGGGTGGGGCCTGCATCCCAACCAGACACACCGACCCCCCTCCTGGGCCCTCACCAACAGGGCATGGAGCACCGCTCGGACTGATGGATGGGTCACAAGTTTTCGGTTGATGGGAGCATCCGTGGCACAAGCTGATTATGGAGGGAAATGACTGGACCGTAAATCTGGGCCAGATTTGTATTTGCTTCCAAATCATTCCATTTCATGTCACCTCCGTTGCGCGAACATCAAAACAGCCCACGTTGCTCTATCGAAGCGAGGCCTCCCTGTCCCAATGCCTTTAAACGTGGCTTTAATGCACACACACACCCGTGTTTGTGTGTACACACATGTGAACACAGATGCACATGCCTGCACGTGCACACATACACACACGAATGCACACCCCGTGCCCTGTAAAAGCCTCTTCAGGCTTCCAGAGGTACATGAAGCAACGCCATAATTAGCATCTGATCAAGGGTTACGGTTGAAGTAAACTCTGACAAATGTCACGATTTGAACGCCCGACTTTGGGTGATCTTCCCCGCGCAGCTGACTTTCTGTGGAAGATGCAGACGGAAGGCATCTGCTGGGATGGGTCGAGGGAGTGGCTTCGCTGAAACACAAGCCGAACGGTTGGGTTCGGGGCGGTGGAGTCGTTCGGGCCGTAGATCGTCTGCAGCCAGCGTGGGGCGTTGGGGGGCCCCCGGGGCAGGGCCTCCCTCCCTAGGCCGGGTGCTGATGAGCGTGGTTCTCATGAGCGCTAAACAGAGGGGCCAGAAATGTCCCTGCCCAGCTGCCCCCAAGTCCCGCCTCACATAATAAACACACACCGATCGCCCGTGTCCTTTCCTGCAGAAAAGCCCCAGCACTGTCACTGCTTCAGAGCCATCCACCTGCAAACATGTTTTAGGAAAAGCAGGTACATCACAGCTGCCTGGTCCCCAAAAGTAGGACTCCCCCCGACCCATCGCCTGGCAGCACCAGGTCCAGCAGCCTCTCTGGGGCTTTGTGTGCACACGTGTGTGTGCCTCCATCTGTGTGCACGCACGTGGAAAGCCTGGTGTGGGTCTGTGTACGTGCATGCAGGTGCGTGAACACGTGTGTGTGCACGGGTTTTGCTGTTGAAACTCCTCCTGAAAGACACACAAAGTCGTCCGTCTAGTGGAAGAGGAAGGTGGGGTGGGCAGGGAAGGGCCCGCCGGGCTGGCCCGGGATGAGGCGGGGCTTTGCACTGCCAGCCCTCCAAAGCCCCCGAGCTGGTGTGGGGGGCTGTGTCCACCAGGGGCTCCGATGGGACCCCCGGGCCGGCCGTGCCCGCAGACCCTCCTCACCTCAGGGGCCTCCTGCCAGAGGACGGAGTTCGCAGGGGGCACCGCCGAGGGCAGGGCCGCGCGGGAGCTGGGAAGAGCAGCCTCGCCTCGTTAGCACTGCGGCCTCGGCTGCCAGGCAGGAGCCATGGAGGAGATTTGCTTTTCTAGTTCTCTGTTAATTGATGTGAAACTAAAGGGATGCAGGTTCGCTGAAATTAGCGAATTAACTCTAGGCACTTACAGACTCAGCCGTGGGCGGCTTTGCAGGCTTGTGTGGGGTCTTGGTTTACTGAAGGGGCTTTTAGAGAGAGATCGTGGGGATGGAAGGGTGGGCTCAGGGCAGCGGTGGAGCAGGTGCCGAGGAGGACGCCCCCTCGACCCTCGGCCGCGGGAGGGGCCTCCTGGGTGTTGCCAAGCACATCTTCGGCCGGGGCAGGCGTCGGGCGAGAGGGCGTGCCGGCTGTGCCCCCCACTCTCCCCAGCTCCCGGCGCTGGACCGGGAGGGGCAAGGCCTGGGCGTGTGCACGGGGAGGTGGGCGGAGGGGGCATTGGTGGTGTCCCCAGTCCTGGCTTTGCCGGCATCCACCACACACAGCTCCTCCTGAAGGATGGGGGCCTCAGACCAGTAGCTGTGCGGCACAGAGGACGTGTGTGTGAGTGCGTGTACATGGTGCACGTGTGTGTACATGGTGCACGTGCGTGTACATGGTGCACGTGCATGCGTGCACTCGGGTTGAGAGGACTCCGAGGGGGAGCTGGGGCTGGAGGGGCAGGCGGGCCCCTCAGAGGACACCCCCCTTGCATCTCCTCCTGGGGGCGGGCCGCCCCTGTTCCCATCACCTAGTGTGCATATTTATGAGAAAGTGCGGGGGATGGGGTCTTATCCACAAACCCCTACCTGAATCTGAAGAGGACAGCTGAATGCAGGGCACAGAAGGAGTCTCCCACCATGCAGAGACCCAGGCCCTGCTCAGCTCAGGGAGAAAGGATGCACACGGTGCTGCCGGGCAGGGCGGGAGCCAGGGCCACAGTCCTGGGCCTGAGGGAGACAGGGGCGGAGACAGAGACAGAGACACAGCGGGATGGAGAGACAGACAGAGCCCATCCCATTTTCCACGTTGCCTGTGGGAGGCAGCGGCTCCAGGCCCAGGCCCACAAGCTCCACAGCATGGCCAGGGTCACTGAAGGCACTCAGTGGCGGGGGGCTGGCTCTCAGGACCCCTCTTTTGCGGGCGGCTCCCAAACACACGGCCTGGAACCAGTGGCTCAGAAATCCCTGCATCCCTTCCTGGGCCCCTCTGCCATCAGGATGGGGTGGGCTGAGCAGCGTCCCCTAAAAGCTTTGCCCACGTCCTGACCCCCAGAACTCGTGAATGGGACCTTATTTGGGAAAGGGGTCTTTGCAGAGGTAATTAAGTTACGGATTTCTAAATGAGATCACCCTGGATTTAGGGTGGACCCCAAACCCAGGACGGGTGTCCTTTTAAGAGACGGCAGAGGGAGGCTTGAGACACACAGACTCAGATGAGAAGTCCACGGGAAGACGGAGGCAGAGATGGGGGGAGGCACCTCCAGGCCCAGGAGCCCCAAGGATGGAGGAGACGCCAGGAGCCGGGAGGGGCACGAGTCAGAGTCCCCTCAGAGCGCCCAGAGGGAACGGACCCTGCCGAAGGGCGACTGTGGAGTCCGGCCTCCAGAACTGTGAGGGATGCATCTGTGCTGTGTTAAGCCCCCAGTCGGTGATACTTGTTACTGCAGCCACGGGAAACTCACAGGTGCTCAGGTGGGCAGGGTACAGCCTGGTGCTCAGGTGGGCAGGGTACAGCCTGCTCCCCGTCTGTGTGATCGCTGGGCGACCACGCGGGGAGCTTGGGTGTGGGGATATCTCGTCCCCTAAGAGCTTAGGGGCCCCTGGGCGAGGGGGCTGCTTCTCCCCTTGAGAATCATCAGCCGCTGTGAGCCGCTGGTAAAACACCGTGAATGCCGCCTACGATCCACGGCAAACACGTCATTGGGGGGCCAGCCAAAGGCGATCCCATTCACCCAGTTCACTCACTCCAGCTGGTGAGCGGGGAACCCAGAAAGCAAGCCCGAATTTCCCTCTAAGGATGCCTGCATTTGGCAAAGCGCTGACTCCGTGGAGGGCCCACAGCTTATAGGTTTGTTTGCTTTTCTCCTTTCACATTTGAACTGAATTCTGTTGACATTCACACAATCGAGGTTACAGGAAGGAGACCAGGAAGTTGTGTTCTTTTCATCCAATCAACGATTATGTATTAGCTCCAACCGTGTGCCAGCACTGTGCCCCCTTGGAGGTACAGGAGTGAATAACAGACCACTTCTTGGCTGTAGAAACAGTCAAAAACAGAGGTTTCTGACCAGGGAGTAGAGAAGATGCTGGAACGCGACCCAGTAACACAGAGCAGGTAACATCCAAGGACCCTCGACGAGACTGACTTCATCCTGCTGGTGGAACTGTGGCCCCGAGGTGAGGTAGGAGACCCCCCCGCCCCCCTCAGATCACACAGCAGAGGAGCCGGCAGTGAGCCGGGGCTAGAACCCGCCTCTTGTTCTGAGCCAGGGGGATGCTTTGGGGGGTAAGGCAGACACTCTGGTCCCAGAGAAACTACGTCCATCATGGCTTTGTGCAATCAACCCATCCTAATCCTGGGGCCCCAAGAAAACAGCAAACCCGGACGCTGGAGCTGTGAGGGCAGGCGCTGTCCAAGGTGCTGGATGGTGCCTCTCGACTCCCGCCTCTGCCCACCGGACCCTTGGCCGTCCCTCCATCCCTGACCGTGGTCTCTCCAGGACATAACCCTGCAGTTACTCAGCTCTGTGGCTGCTACCTGCACAGCCATCTGTCTCCTCACAGGTGTGCTCACCTGGACAGTAGATTTCATTGCAATGAACTCCAAGGAATTTGTAAATTACTTCTTCCCATTGGAAGATGCGTACACTGGCATTTCACTGCATTTCATGAAACAAGAGGCAAGCGGTTAAAAGGCCGAAGGTCGGGTGCTGCTGTACTCTGTTCCTGGCTCTGGGCCACATGGGGCGTTCAGGTGAGAGGAAGCCCAGGCTTGGCCCCCACCCCTGTGGATCTCACAACCCAGTGGGACAGACAGACCTCCTATTATTACATGAATGGACGTGTGATTACACCTGTTGTAAGGGCCACAAAGAGGAAACATGCTGTATGATGAGGGCATAGACGGGGTGCCCGGCTTGGCCTGGATGCCGGGAAGCTCTCCCTGAGCAGGCGGTGGCAGAGGAGACCTCCCTGTGAGAAGCCCTCGGTTTTAGCACGCTACCTTTTCCGGCACCGATTAAAGACACTGGGGAGAGAAGGGGTGGGGGAGAAGGGGACCCCTGTGTCCTCCCACCCCTTTCTGAAATTTTCAACCTGGCCAGGCACTAGGTAGCTGCCTTGGGCTCTGCGTCTAAGCCATTGCCTCTCGCACCTCCGTGGAGACCAGGTCTTACCTTGTCCTGGTGGGGGCGCCTTGGCCCCTGCCTCGTGCACGCCTGTTCCCAAGCCAGGTGTCACTTCACTCCCGACTGCCCCTTCCTGCACCTGCCCAAAGTCCGCCAAGGTCTACTTCAGCCTCAGCTGTCCTCAGCTCACAGGTCAGGGGACAATATTAGCAACCTTGCATTGGTAACGGGTCCTTAAGCTCAGAAGGAGCTCTCACCCTCAAACGGGTCTTCCTATCTGTTGTCTCATTTGATTTTTCATCGTCTTCTCAAGACGTAGGCTGCGCAGGAACCGTCAACCCCATTTCACAGATGAAGAAACTGAGTCCTGGGAGGTCCCAGTGCCTTTGAACAGGGCTGGAAGCAGACCGGTGTCCTCTGCTCCTAAGCCACCCACCCACTGTCTCTCTGCCGCTTCTGTGTGTGTGCACGTGCATTTGTACATGTGCCCGTACGTATGCACACAGGTGGTGTGCGTCTGTGTGTGTGAGCATACGTGACTGTGTGTGCGTGTGAGGGGAGGGGGCTCTATCCACCTGGCACTGCCAAGATGCTGAGTAAGACCTCCTACCTGGCGTTATGGCTGAAAGCTTCACCCTTAACTCTTAGACATCTGTTTGGGGAGTCTTGAGTCTTGCTTGGAGAATTCATGATAACGTGCAAAACCAAAGCAGATCATTTGCTTCTCACTCCCGGTTCTGTCAGCACTGTGGGACAGTCAGAGCCGGTGCCTCAGGCCCCCTTGACAGCACCCTGGCGCATTAGGACAGAGGTCACACACCAGAGTCCCCCGAGGGTGGGCGGGGAACTGGGTCTGCCTCTGCCTGGGAGCTCAGCTCGCATTTACTGAAGGAGAAACAAGGTCCCATTTATTCTCTTAGTGGCTACTTTGTATACATAACAGTGCTCCCCAAACTGCAAATACTGGGAAATGTCACAGCTGGTTTAGATCTAAGCGGAGCAGGTGCTGTGAGCTCCACCCCTCCCCTGGGCCGCCCCCTCACACGCTGCAGCTGAGCCCACCTGCCTCCTCTGTTTCTCTCTGGTTGGGACCTGTCTCCACAGCCACAGGGCGCCAGGAGCAGCCGGTGTGCGCACGCGTGTCTGTGCACTTGTATGTGTACATCTGTCTCTGGGGGGCCCAAACCGAGAGGCAGGTCCCAGGCGTCAATTCTGGGCAGTCACATGCCTGGATTCCTGCCAGGAGCAGAATACAAGGACCCAGAGACCCCAACCCCACTTCACACCCCGCTGATGCTCTTGTGATGACAGAGCTTCTGGCAGCAAACGAGCGTGTGGGTTTAGTGCTACCTGCTGAATTTCGTTCCCATTCTGCTTCCTAAAGACACACTCAACGCCTCTTGAGTGGTAACACCTCATTTGTTTGACTTTTGTTCAGAAGCAGTTTTATGTTCCAAAGTCTCGTTATTCCAGTGTGAGAGTTCCAGCCATCCTAAACAAAAATATCTCAAGGGTGATCATGACACCTTGCTTTAACTGCTAAAAATGAGAGACAGAGGGCTTCCCTGGTGGCGCAGTGGTTGAGAGTCCGCCTGCCGCTGCAAGGGACACAGGTTCGTGCCCCAGTCCGGGAAGATCCCACGTGCCACGGAGCGGCTGGGCCCGGGAGCCATGGCCGCTGAGCCTGCGCGTCCAGAGCCTGTGCTCCGCAACGGGAGAGACCACAACAGTGAGAGGCCCGCGTACCGCAAAAAAAAAAAAAAAAAAAAAAAAGAGAGAGAGAAAGAGAAAAGAAAAATTCCATTGGAAAGAGATGCGGAAATTCACCTAGAAATTGCCAGCTCACTAATTACATTAAAATTCTTAAATCTACCTCTCTCTCAATCACTTTTTTTAAAGACTATCTTTTAGAGCAGTTTTAGGTTCACAGGTAATTACTTTTTTAAAGGATCTTTGACAGATGGGTGACAGGCTTTCTGAGGTCAAGGGTATCTTGGGTAAAACAAGACAAAAAAAAAAAAAGAGATTGGCACAGCCCGTTTGCATACAGAGGGAAGCAGAGATTTGGGACAATTATTCTGAGAGTTTGTGAGACACCCCCCCACCCCCTGCAATCCCCCAGTCTGATGGAAACTTGTAAATTCCTGGCCACTCAGATTGCACAGAGTGGCCTCGGCAGGGAAGTCTCGGGCCCCCGATGCTTTGCCTGATCCTGGCCTCGCTGCACTCACCTGGACTCAGAGGGCGCCTGCCTGGGGGCTCTCAGCTCCATCTTGAGCCTGGCTCCCCTGGGGAAGGGCCACTTCAGAGAAGCCAGGCCTCCTCCTGACCAGCCAGGCCCCAAGGGGAAGGGCAGAGCAGGACAGCAGCTGGAGTCAGAGCCAGGGTTCAGATTCTGGGGTGGCAGGCTGGCACCAGCCACCTCACCCGACCTCCAGCCTCAGTCCTGCTGTCTGGGGAATAGGTCACCAGGCTACCTACACAGTGCTGAGGACCCGCTGAGCCAGTGCCCAGGGGAGTGTCAGTAAACTCTAGGGGTGGGACAATTGTTACTCATGGCCACAAAAGCCCACCAGACCCCCTACAGCCCCCAAGACACCCACCCCCCCTGGCTTCTCCCCCCTGGCTTCTCCCCCGCTGGCTTCTCCCCACTGGCTTCTCCCCCCTGGCTTCTCCCCTCTGGCTTCTCCCCTCTGGCTTCTCCCCCCTGGCTTCTCCCCCTTGGCTTCTCCCCTCTGGCCCCCCCACCGCTGTCTCACCTCTGCACCGTCATTGCACTTGGAACCCACTTCCCGGTCTGTCCTCTCCCTTGGTGAGGTCCACGTGCCTCCAGGCTGTCCTGGGCCTGGTCTGCTGTCCCCACGGCCTTCGTGCCACCCTCACACTGGTCCTCTCCCTTCTCTGCACCTCCCCACCCGCACCAGGCCCAGACCTCCCACCAGCAAGCTTGTTGCTGCCACGGCACCAGGGCAGGACCATTCTCCATGGGAGGCGAGGGAGCAGGTGTACCCCGAGGGGCCGGGAGAAGAGCCCCTGAAGGGGAGGCTGAGGCACGCAGGCACCTCCCTGACTTCCACTGTGTTCAGACCCAGCTCGGAATGAACTCACTCAGGGTGATCAGGGCTGGGCTACAGGGCACGATGGCAGAGGCCCAGGAGCAGGACCTTTGAAATCAAGAGACGGAGGATAGGCCTTGGGGATGCCAACATCTGGCCTGGTTCCCCAGGTGTGTCTGAGCCCAAAGCAATTCCTTCAGAATCTCGGACTCCGTGGGGTTGAAGACTTAGGCCACAATATCTCTCTTTAGCTCATTGCTCTGAAATTTATAAAACGCTTTTATATTCGAGGCCTCTGTGGGTCTTCCTTCATCTGTGGGGTTAGGGTGTAATTATGAGACTTGTGTTCTATGTAACAAGGAGTGGAAGGGTCCCTAAAGACCCGTCCTCTGGAGGGTCTGTAGCCTGAGGCTGTGACCCCCCAAAGTGGAGAATCACTGCCCAAGAGAGGCTCCCGGCCAGGCCACAGTTTGTGGCAAAGACTGGAGTCCAGGAGGCACCAGCTGACAGGGGTGTGGCCTCCCTGACTCCTGGCCTGGGGGCTGCCGGGGCGTCTTTGGAGGACTTCAGCCTGGGCTGCCATGATGGCGCAGACTGGCTTTAGCACAGAAATGTCCTAACCTGCCTCCCCCATCTGATGCCTATAGCTAGGTCCCAAGGCTTCAGAAATGCTTCAAAAATGCTGGATGTGCAGCTGCTTCTCGGTAGGGCTCATCTCTGCGAGACGGGTCGATGCAACCTCCACGGAGATATATTTACAGAGCTTTCACTGGCCCTTTGGTCCCCAAGGTCAACTTTTTACAGTGAAATCACATTAATCTAGCTCCCGCCAATCTGAAGTTTGTGGTAACTTGGTGGCAGCAGAGCCCATGGGCCCTCTCTCAGTTAGAGGCAAACAAGACAAAAAGGGGCCAGGAAAACCACCGAGAGAACCTGTTTCCAGGAACTTTAGAAGTTCCCACTTATGTGCTGACGGCCTAACCCAACATGCTAGGGTTTTGTTAGCCTGATTTCATGTATTATATAGATTTGAAACTAACAAGCATTGTTTTAAAGTCTAAACTGTAATGTTGGTTGTCATCTCGACCCTTCAGGGAGCGCCCTCAGGCTGGTCTTTTTTTTTTTTAATTTAATTAATTTATTTTTTATAGAGCAGGTTTTTATTAGTTATCTACTTTATACATATTAGTGTATATATGTCAATTCCAATCTCCCAGTTCATCCTACCACACCCCTCCCACTGCTTTCCCTGCTTGGTGTCCATATGTTTGTTCTCCACATCTGTGTCTCTATTTCTGCCTTGGAAACCAGTTCATCTGTACCATTTTTCTAGATTCCATATATATTCATTAATATACAATATTTGTTTTTCTCTTTCTGACTTACTTCACTCTGTACGACAGTCTCTAGGCCCATCCACGTCTCTACAAATGACCCAATTTCATTCCTTTTCATGGCTGAGTAATATTCCATTGTATATATGTACCACATCTTCTTTATCTATTTGTCTGTTGATGGGCATTTAGGTTGCTTCCATGACCTGGCTATTATAAATTGTGCTTCAATAAACATTGGGGTACATGTGTCTTTTTGAATTTTGGTTTTCTCTGGGTATATGCCCAGTAGTGGGATTGCTGTGTAGGCCCATCTTGAAGACACTCACAGTCCAAATTTCTGGGAAGACTTGCCTTTCAAAATCTTTCCATGAGGGAGTCAAATCCAGTCACTAAGTTAGAAATCAGCAGGAGGAAACACGCAGAAATTTAATAATGCGCTCTAAAATCATATGCATTTAGGAGGAAATCCTAGAGGAAAACTAAAACATTAACTTTAAAACCATGAAGCTCCTATGATTTTTGTTCATAGGTTCAGCAAGAAGGTACAGCAAAAAGAAGCCAAAGGAGGACCAAAGAGCATACCTGCAGAAAGGAGAAGGAGGGAAATAAGGGCAAAATTAATTGACCGATGAAGCAGCAGAGACCAGCAAATCCCAGAACTGATTCCTCCAAAACTGATCAGACAGAAAAAAAGGGAGTGGGGAGAGAGATACTAAAAATAGGATAGAAAAATTAAGATATTGAACTTTGCAGTTGCACTAGAGATTTTAAAAACCATAAATTGCACTGAGAATTTTTATGCCAGTAAATTTGAAAATGTTGAAGTAATTTTACTAGGAAAACCATGGCAAAGTTGACTCAAAAATAGCAAGAAAAATGAACAGACCAATTACCATTAAAGAAATTAAATAAATAATTGAACTTCACCCCCATCATTTCCCCCAACACTGCTAAACCCAAGTTTTACAGGCAAGTTATATGTAACTTTATAAGATGAACCTCAAAAACATTATGCTAAGTCAAAGACACAAAATATCACATATTATATGATTCTACTTATATGAAATATCCAGAATAGGTAAACCCATAGAGACAGAAAGATGATTGGTAGTTGCCAGGGCCTTTGGGGAAGGAAGAATGGATTGCTTGATGGGTACGGAATTTTCTTTTGCTCTGGTAAAAGTGTTTTGGAACTAAATAATGGTGGTGGTAGTTGCATATTTGAATGTACTAAATGCTAGTTAAATGTTCACTTTAAAATGGTTAATTTTATGTTATGTGAATTTCACCTCAATTTTTAAAAAGAATTTAATGAGAATGCTACATATCAAAGTGAGTGGGATGCAGCTAAAGCATTGCTGAGAGGGTGATTCATAGCTCTAAAATTATAATTTAAATTAGAAGAGAAAAAAAGTTACCAAACCAATTATCTGAGTTTCTACCTCAAGAAACTAGAGAAAAGAGGCACAAAATAAGCCCAAAGTGAGCAAAATGAAGGAAACAAGGAAGATAGGAAATGAACCCAATGATATTGAAAACAGGAAAATGATAAAGAAGGTCAACAAAACAAAAAGCTATTTACTTAAAAAAAATCAACAAATTTGATAAACTTCTAAAACGACTGACATGGACGAAAGGAGAGAGGACCAAAATCACAATATCAGGAATGAAACATGGGATAGCACTACCCAACCACAGCTAAAAGGAAAATAAGGGAATACTACAGACAACTCTATGCTCATAAATTTGATAACTTAAAAGAAATGGGCCAAAATACTAAATTACCAAAACTCGACCAAGATGAAATAGACAGCCCGAATAGTCCAATAACCATCAAAGATGAATTTGTAATTTAAAAGCTACTTAAAAAAAGAAATTTGAAGATCCAGATGGTTTCACTGGAAAATTCTACCAAACAGTTAAAGACTACAAACACCAATTTTATATATTCTCTTTCAGAAAATAGAAGATGAAGAAATATTTCTCGTTTTATAAGGCCAATGTTACTCTGATAATAAAACCAGACAAAGACAAATACCAAACAAACAAAACAAAACAAAAAAAGAAAATGACAGACCAATATCTCTCAATAACTTAGGCACAAAAATATCAGTGAAATATTACTAAATTGACTCCAGCAATGTATAAAAGAATTATAGACCATGACCAAGTATGATTTATTCCAGATGTGCAAGACTTTCACCATTTTAAAATCAATGTTGTCTACCATGTAGCAGATTAATGGAGAAAAATCATATGACAATATGTGTTGATGAAGAAAAAGCATTTGAGTTCTATACATATTCATGATAAAAACTCTCAGCAATGTAGGAGTGGAGGGGAATGTCCTCAACTTGATAAAGAGCACCTACAACAAAACCTACGACTAGAATTGTGCTTAATGGTGAATACGGAATACTTTTCTTCTAAGATTAGGAACTAGACAAGGATGCCTACTCTCACCATTTTTATTCAACATTGTACTAGAAGTTCTAGCCAGTGCAATAAGGTGTGAAAAAGAAATAAAAGGCATACAAATTGGAAAGGAAGAAATAAAACTGTCCCTATTTATAGATGACAAAATTGTCTATGTAGAAAATTCCAAGGAACCCACAAAAGAAAATAAAAACCTCTAGAACTAATAAGTGAGTCTAGCATGGTCACAGGATAAAAGATAAGCATATAAAACCATTTGTGTATCTACATAATATCAAAGAACACATAATATCAAAGAACACCAAAATTAAACATAAAGTACCGCTTACAATTGCTAAAAAAAAAAAAAATGAAATACTAAGTGTAAATACAATGAAACGTGCAGGACTTGTGTGCTAAAAACTATAAAATGCTGATGAAAGCAATAAAGAAGATGTAAATAAATGGACAGACAAGCTATGTTCATGGACTGTAAGATTCATCTTTACATAGTAAAGATATCAATTCTTCCCAAATTCATATGTGGCTTTAAAAATGAAATTCCTGGGAATTCCCTGGCGGTCTGGTGGTTAGGACTCAGTGGTTCCACTGCAGGGGGCACAGCTTCGATCCCTGGTCAGGGAACTAATATCCTGCATGCTGTGCTGTGTGGCCAAAAAAAAAAAAAAGGAATAAAAATGCAATTTCTACCAAGATCACAGCAAGGTTTTTGTAGACATGGACAAGCTTACTCTCAAATCCATACGAATAAGCACAGGCCCTAGAATGGCTAAACCAACCTTGAAGAGGATGGAAAAATGGCAGGAATTCAGCAGCTACACAGCTACAGTGATGGAGACAGAGGAGCGACAGATGAACAGACCAAGGGAGCAAAGCCCAGAGCCCAGAACAGGCCCAGACAAGCATGCCTATGTGATCTTTTACAAGATGCAAAAGCAATTCGCAGAGGAAGGAGCCTTTCCAACAAATGTTGCCGGAGCATGGCATCGACGGTGTATTTCCATCCCCACGGCAATACTTGACCCCCCTGTGGGGGTCGAGGCTGCCCTGCTCTTCCCATTTCAGGGACCAGGGCCTGGGGCTTCGCACCGTCACCCGGAAAACTGTCCCGATGCCTCCACCGCCTCCTCTGAGGAGCCCCCGAGCCTGGACAGGCAGGACCTCTGTTTTCTCTTCAGCTGAGACATTAACATTTATTGTTACCAAGACTTCACAGTTTAGTTTTCCAGGACAAGGGAGGACAAGTTAGAAAGAGAGAGGGTATTTCAGGAGCGAGCAGGGGGGCCCCACTCCCCATCGGCTGCCGTCTCCCTGTACTGATCGCGCATTGAGTAAGAGTCTGGTCTCTCCTCACAACATACACAGAAATTAGCTCTAGAAGGTTGCTGATCTCAATGAAAAAAGCAAAACGATAAGGCTTCCAAAATAAAATGTAGAAGAATATCTTCATGGCCTTCAGGTGGTAAGAGATTTCTCAGGACACAAAAGGAGGGGAAAGGTTGAAAACTTTACATTTAGGAAGGTCTGTTCGGGACTTCCCTGGTGGTCCAGTGGTTGGGATTTCGCCTTCTGGTGTAGGGGGTGCGGGTTCAAGCCCTGGTCAGGGAGCAAAGCTCCCACATTCCTCGAGGCCAAAAAATCAAAACATAAAACAGAAGCAATATTGTAACAAATTCAATAAAGACTTTAAAAATGGTCCACATCAAAAAAAAAAAACTTTAAAGAAAAAGAAGGTGTGCCCACCAAGAGGGTGAAAGGCAAACCTTGCGACACAAAATTTGCGACACAAATCTGACAAAGGATTTTTGTCCAGCATCTACAAGCCAGGAGGAGCCAGATCACCCATCGGAGAAATGGGCAAAACATGTGAACTCAGGGAAGAGGCAACAGACACGGGAGTATGTGCTGAGCGCCACTGCTCATCTGGAAACACAGGTTAGAACCGTGGTGAGGTGCCTCCACACACTCACTGTGGCCAAGGGCAGCCGGGGCCCGGCGTGTGCAGTGGGCCCACCCACGCTGTGTACGCCCACCAGCTCCGTGAAGCCCCCGGGCAGGAGGAGAACCCCCCTACGCCCAGACACGTGGCAGCAATAAGTTACTGAGTTTGGGGGTACTTATCACCCAGCAGTCTCTGACCAGTTGATCTTGGGGCGGAGCTCCAAGTTATGACACGTGTAAGATTTCACATCGTAGGCTAACGTTATGACCCAAGCCCCTGTCTGCCCCTAACGGCGTGAGTGAGGAGTTACGCAGACCCGGGGGCGTCTCAGCCAGAGGCCCCTCCCATCCAGGGTCAGGCACGGTGGTGGACCTGCCCATCCGTCTCCTACGTTCTGGTCCCACAGGTGGGGGTGATTCTGGCCAGCAGAGCTGGCCGTGGCCGTGGGCCCTTTGGTCTCTGTGGTGCTGGAGCGTGAACTGGGCCTGAGCAGGACACACGCAGGATCTGGGGTAGCCTCTCCAGCTACTCTGAGGGTCGTGGGCAGTGCCGGGGTCACCTGGTGGGGGGTGCTCTGTTTCCATGTCCCTACTGGGGTACCAGGGGGTGGCCTTGTGGGAAATGGTTTCGCTGGAGGCCCCCTTGGTCCCCTCACTTCTCGCCCACACCGTCCCTGAGGGAGAAGTTTCCGTCAAGCATCGGTACCGACTGTGACCACTGACCCTCCGCCCCCTCTGCCTGTCCATGGAGAGGTGGGGTCCAACAAAGAGGAGGGTGGGACCCCAAGAGGCAGGCTCCCACCGCCCAGAGCAGGGTGCACTGGACTAGGGTTGTGTGGCCGTGCTGGTGTCTGACCCCCGGCGGGGTCTTTGAAAGCATAAGTCAAACACCGTTGCCCTCTGGCCCCAGAGCTAGGAATCTCTATTTTGGAGGGTTTGGGGCCTCGGCAAGCAGCAAGGCGCTCAGTGCCCTAGACTCAGGAGCAGAGGTGGGGGGCCAGCCCTCCCCTCCTCCCCGCCAGGCCCCCAGCCCTGCCCACGCAGCCCCCATCTCCCTCCCCCTCCTCCCCATTCACCCTCCTGCTTACTAGAAACCTGCTCCCCCAACCCCCTGCCCTGCAGAACAGCTAATTACATGCTCTGCGGGTTGGGGGCCGCAGAGAGGCTGGGCCTGGTGCCGACCAAGACGCCCCTCCCTGCTCCCGCCTGGGTCTGCGGGCGTCCCTGGCCCGCTTAACCTTGTGAGGAGTGGCGGCTCTGACTGGCCACCGTCCTGCGCTTGGAACACCATTAATCACGGTGAATTCATTAGGCATTTCACAGGGGACCTGGGTACCCAATTCGACATCAATTACATTGAAATTAAGTGACAGTGCCGAAGACCTGGGGACAGAGCTCCGGGACCATGTCTGCCTCCCAGAGCTAACGGCCAGAAGACAACCGCAATGCCTGGTTCCCAGGCAGGCAAGATTGGGCCCCAGAACTCGGGGCCGAGGTTGTCCGGACTCCCCATCCAAGGGGGCAGCCAGCTGAGGTCACAGGCAGCAGCAGTGCCTCGTTCATGTGGGTCTCCAGGGCTAGCCCAGCCCTGAGGGACCTCAGGCCACGGTCACGCCTCGGAGATCCTGCCGTATCACCTGGGAGCTGGTTAGAGATGCAGAACTGGACCTTGGGCATCAGAATCCGCATACTAACACGGGCTCCAGGGGACTCTTGGGCACACTGAGCTAGAGGGGCCGGGCTCTAGGGGTCCCTGGCTCATAGCAAGAATCTGGACCCGTCTGGGCTCTGCTCGCAGTCGCCCTGGACCTGCCCCGGCCACAGTGCACGGAGGTGGCCAAGTGCCCCAGTGACTGTCCCTCCCGGCCAACAGCCGCTACACGCTTGATAAACACTTAGCGGGGACAGTGGCTAAAGTGAGCGCCTGTTTCCACCCGGCCTGTTTGCGCAGCTCTGCTGGCCCCTGAGCCCCGGGGTCCTCCTCGTGGAAGGACCTGCCCGGTTCCCGGGCCTGGTCTCTGGGCCAGCCGTGAGCTGGGCAACCAGGGAGCAGCCGCGGGGAGGGAGAGACCCGCAGTCACGACGGCATGTGTGGTGCTTCTGGGTAATCCTGCAGCGGCTCGGGAAATGGGATTTGCATAATTTGAAATTTAAGGAAAATCTCTAAGTACTTTAATTTTGATAGAAACTGTTCCCACTGCTGACATGTGTCTACACCTATAATTTCAGTTGATGAATTGCTGTAATTTCCCCTCCTTTTCGTGTTCTTTGCAACATTAATTGTCAGTTGCAGGGGAAGACACTGTAGAAGAGAGAGGGCAGGATAAAGCCGGGGCTGGGCGCCTGCGCGTCTGCGCTAGCGATTGTGTCCTCACAGATGCCATGGAAGCTGGGCTCCCACAAAAATGTGTTGTTGGAGCCCCCTTCTGCCCAGCCTGCAGCCCCAAACCGAGAGGGTGTCAGGAGGTTTGAGCAGCAGCCAAGGCCAACCCCACATCCCACCTCCAACTTCAAGGTCAACCCCACATCCCACCTCCATTTTCACGGTCTACTCCACATCCCACTTCCATCGTCAAGGTCAGTCCCACATCCACATCTGCCTTGGCCATAGCTGACTGGCAGTCCCACATCCACATCTGCCTTGGCCATAGCTGACTGGCCAGGAGGGGACACCTCACCCAAGCTGAGCCAATGAGAGTCTCTGTCCTGGGATCTGGTCCAGCAGCAGGACCCTGCACGTTTGTGCCTGTGACCTACCGTCGTGTGGGTCCTGTGGGCGGTGCCCACCACAGCCAGGTAAGGCAAGGGTCTGACCTCAGGTGTCTAAAGAGCAAAGAGGGCCGAGGAGACCCCCTGGCCCCAGAGATGGACCCTCATTCTTTCATTAGCCCCCTGTGCTCAGTCAAACAATTTCTCCGGATCTTTGGTGACTTGAAAAATTCCTGACTTTTGCCTAGGAGGACAAAAAGCATTAGGGAAACTTGCAGGGGTGTGGAGAAGAATAAAATACATGCCCCAGCTGACAGGCTAGTGTGCTACTGGAACGTCCGGACTGTACCCTCTTTCCAGCATTTTTGAGGAAATAAGGACCAGGCCTCACCCGTTCGGCTCAAAACCTCCACAGGATTGGGTCCCAAAGCCCACGCTCCACCCAGGACGTGTCTGGGGGTCCCTCACACCAATGATGCCTGCCCCACCCTCCACCAACACCCCCAATCCCTCCCCCCACTCTGCTAAAACAAAGCCCACTCTTACCCGGGCTGTCACATGGCATTACCCAATTCTTCTATTAATTTATTATTCATGATGAAAAATTATTCTAATACCATTTTCCATGCTATTCATATTCCAGGGATGAGCCATGTAAAGCCCCTTCCTGCGGCCCTGCTTTTGGCGAAAGCCGATCTATTTTTAACAAAGTGTATTGAAATTAAAATCTAATCATGAGTTATAGGCCGGGTTTAACAAGTACGCTTTCGATTTCGGAGTCTGAGTGCCTCCGCCCAGCTGGGGAGGCGGGAGGGGCCTCCCTCTGGCGGGTGTTGGAGGCGCCGCTACCCTGCTGTCAGGGAGTCTCTGCGGTTGCGGGACCCCTCTCCCCATGGGGGCTGGACCAGGCAGACCCCTCCCCCCTGGGTCCAGTGACCCTCAGAGTTTGGCTCTCAGATGGTCCCTGGGTCAGGAGAGGAGGAAGCTGCTCCCTGGCTGAGATGCGGTGGAGAGGCCCGCACCCCTGCCGACCCTCTCTGATCCCGCCCTCCTCCCTCTGACTGCCCTCTCTTTGTGGGGGTCCTTGGCCTCACCCCAGCACCCACTGTGGCCCAAGGTGTGCGCACACAGGCAGCGTCCATCCATCCAGCTTGGGCAGCACCTCCCTCCATCTGGGCTGGACACAGAAGGATGAGCTACAAGGCCAGTCTCATGCGAGGGAGCAGATGTCAGCCCCAAACCTGAGGAAGCTGCCAGGGGGAGGGTGCCAAGCCCACCCCCCAGTGAAGGGCCGGGGGCCTACTTGGGGGAGGGGAGGGGCCAGGGGTCTCCTTGGGGGAGGGGAGGGGCCGGGGTCTCCTTGGGGGGAGGGAGGGGTCGGGGTCTCCTTGGGGGGAGGGAGGGGCCAGGGTCTCCTTGGGGGAGGGGAGGAGCCAGGGGTCTCCTTGGGGGAGGGGACGGGCCAGGGGTCTCCTTGGGGGAGGGGGAAGGGCCAGGGGTCTCCTTGGGGGGAGGGAGGGGCCAGGGGTCTCCTTGGGGGAGGGGAGGGGCCAGGGGTCTCCTTGGGGGAGGGGAGGGGCCAGGGGTCTCCTTGGGGGAGGGGGAAGGGCCAGGGGTCTCCTTGGGGGGAGGGAGGGGCCAGGGGTCTCCTTGGGGGAGGGGAGGGGCCAGGGGTCTCCTTGGGGGAGGGGAGGGGCCAGGGGTCTCCTTGGGGGAGGGGAGGGACCAGGTATGCTGGCTGAGGTCTGAGCCCAGCCCCTAATAAGAGCAAAAGCCCCTCCAGGCCAGCGAGGGGACCGATGTCCTCAGGGGGGGCTCACCCCAAGCCCCGGTGCTGTGCAGAGCCCCTCACAGGTCCAGGACTCCCCCAGCAGCCCCACAACTGGTGAGGTTGTAGTTTCTTTTCGTCCTTTTATAGAGGATTGAATTCTTCCTCTTCAACAGCTTTACAGAGATGATCATTCACATATCATGTAACTCATCCATTTCAAGTGGATGATTCAGTGGTTTCTAGTCTATTCACAGGGCTGTGCACCCATCACCACGGTCGACTTTAGAACATTTTCATCGCCCCAGTAAGGAAACCTGCACTCTTTAGCGGTCACCCTCCTCCCCCAGCCCTAAGCGAGCTGATCCATTCCATGTCTCTCCAGACATGCCTGTTCTGGATACTTCCCATCAACAAGATCCTACAGCATGCGTCTGGCTTCCTTAAAGCAGCGCCGTGTTTCCGAGGCTCATTCACGCTGTGGCCTGTGTCAGCACTTCATCCTTTTTACGGCTGAATCGTGTTCCACTGCGTGAAGGGACCACATCTTGCTTATCCTTCATCCGTTAATGGACCTCTGGGTTGCTTCCATTTTGGTTATTGAGAGTAAGGCTGCTACGAATGCACACCTGCAAGTGTCCGTGTGGCCATGTGTTGTCATTTCTCCTGGGAAGCTACTGGGAATGCAGTGGCTGGAGAAACAGGTTGTGGTGTAACCCTCCAGCCTCCCTCGGGACCAGCGAGGTGTGGACAGTCCCCGTGGGGCTTAGTGAATGCATGGATTCTGAAAAGCAGATGCACCAGGTTCTGTGTCCAATTGCTCAGAGACTCACATATGTGATGGGAAGATACTTTCCCTCCAGAAACCTGGCTCTGAATCCACCCTTTGCCCCTCACCTGGACAAGGCAAAGGAGGAGCCCCGAGCGGGTCAGCACCAGCAGGCAGGCATGAGTTTTGAAACACAACTGCCGGGCACCCAGGCCCCCATTCATCCTTTCTGGCAGGTCGATGGCTCCCAGCATCTGCATCAATTTAACTCCACGGTGGTGGGACCTGAGACAGCGCCCTGCACCACGGGGGCGATTTCTGCATCCCACTGACAGCCTTTGGCCAGCAGGTCCCCTCGGCTCACCCTGGACCCCCGGTCTGATCCTAACGGTGTCTTTTGTCGCTCCTCTGAGCTCCCTCCACTGGCCTCCCTCCCCTGTGACCATCTGTTTGGAACCAGACGATCAGATAATGATCTGTTCTCTTTAGAGTAAAGCAGAAAACTGAGAAAACATAATTTGCTGTTACTGCACTGAGTGCAGATTTATTTCCGGAAACAAGCCTAAGTGTGACTGTGAAGCGGAGGCTGTCATTAAGTTGCCCTTCCCGCCCCAGGTCTCCCGCAGCCTCCGTTCCCAGGGCCGCTCTGGGATCAAGGACAGACGGAGGTTGGAGAGTGGCCGCTTCCTCCTCCGGGCCACTGGGGGTGGCACCAAGGCCACGTGTGCTCCAGAGCATCCCACACAGAATCCCTGCGGGGCTCCGTGTGTCCACCCTGGAAAGACATCCCAACGGCTGTGAGCGGACCTGTCGGAACGCCCTCCCACTTACCCACAGGCGCTCCGAGGAGGTGCCTGGCTCCCCGCCGGTGCGTCCAGCGCCTTCTGTGCTGTTCACAGCCGCTGACCTTCATAAACTGTCCTGGGAACCCGCTCGGTCACGTGGCTTTGGAGGGTGACGTGTCAGGAGACTTTCTCAGGGAACCACGTCCTCCTAAATTCTCCCTCCTGTGCCAGGTTCAGTGAGAAATTATCTTTAATTCTTTTTCCGTAAAAGGCAAAGTTATTTTTAAACTGCACACCCGATTGAATAACAACATGACAGATAATGAGAGGACTCCTTTTTGTTTTTTCATGTCCTGTAAAATGCATGTTGAATTTCCTTTTTCTTTTTTCATCCTTCAAACTGTCCCCGTTGCGAGGGAGAAGGGGGGGCCTGCACGAGGCCGAGGCCCTCGGGTTGACCGTGAGCAAAGGTGCAACCACCCACCCGCTCTGCTCACTCGCTCACACGTCCACACGACCTAAGGGAAAATCCAGTGTTCTTCCCGTAATTACCCCCGCATCCTGCTCTGCGGAGGAGGCCGCTGCTCCCCTAGGACAACGGAGGGCACAGGACGAGGGAAACTCGATGCTGGCTCTGTCCATGGGTCAGAAAGGTAAGAACCAGGACCTCCGGGCCGAGGTGCCCTGCAGCAGTCCAGGAGCGAGGCTGGCCTTGTTGGGACCTCGTATGTTCTGGAAACCAACTCTGCACGTTGACCCATGGGTCTGATCCTCTGACCACAGTTGAAGCTGTGGCCAACCAGGTCCAGGGAGGAAAGCTAGGAAACGACCAGAGCAGGAAGTCGCCTGGCAGGGTGTCCACCCCCCTCTCTGCAAGGACGCCTGCGGGGGCCTGGCAGCCCTCAGTACCTTTCTCTCTGCTTATCTCTCTGTCTCTGTCTCTCTGTCTCTCTCGGACTCTCCCTACCTCTCCCCCTCCCTGCCCAACACCTCCCCCACCCACCGGCTTCCTGCGAGGTTTGCGACGCCTCCAGGTGGGCTACTTTGTACCGGAGGCCAGAGTGGACAACATGCACGTGTTTCCCCCAATCCTGCGGCCTCCGTCCCCTGGCCCAGGGTCCACACGCCTGACCTTTCCCCCGCACTGCTGAACTGCCACTCGCCGGTGTCCCCGACAGAAAGGAAGCAGTTAGTCTAATTTAGAACGATCCTGACCTTTTCTTCTTGCCCTTTTCACTGTGACTAAATTACAGGGTGCGGATCCAAAATGGGCCTTTGAGCTGCTGCGGTGCCAAGTGACCCCGGGTCGGCCCCGACCTCTGCTTGCTCGGAGCTTAATTACCCAGCAGTCTCGTTGCTGAGGACACAGGAGGGAGTGTGATGGGGCCCTGAGCCTCTGCCTGGGGTGTCTGGGTGGGGGGCCGAGGTGCAGAGGGAGAAGGGCCAGCTGGGGAGGCGGCTATAGGGGCTGCACGGCCCCCAGGGCAGCAGAGGGTGGCCCCGCGCTGGGCTCTCCTTGACGGGGTTGTGAGGGGCGAGAGTTCCTTTCAGCGGGACCACCGAGCCCTCCTACGAGGACCCACAGAGAACGCCCCCGTGGGTCCCCAGGGCCGCGGCTTTGCTGTCCTTGCATCAAAGTCACAAGCACGCCCAGGTTTCAGGGGGCAGACCCAAGGCCCCCCGAGGGGGTGACACGAGGCCAGCCAGATGGTCGGCAGGTCCAGGCCAGCGGGGAGGGGGTTGTGAGTTTAAAGGGAACAGGTGCCGAGCAGCACAGGGACAAAGACACCCGGTGCAGAGGGGGGAGCAATCCCTGGGGGCCAGCCTGGAACTTTCTAGGGATGAGGGAAGGATTTCCCCAGGTGGTGCCCAGGAGCTGTGAGGACCTTCTGGGCGGAGGGCACAGAGCAGATTCTGCCAAAGGGCTGGGGCGCTGGGGATTGAAACAGTCGCCTCTGTGTCACGGGTCTCACGGAACCCAGGCCTTTGGGTAAGAATTCGCTCAGCTGTTTTGGGGCCTGTGGGTCAGTAACGGCCCCCATGGAGTGCCTACTCTGTGGAGTCGTCAGGCCAGAGAGACCGAGGAGGGTCATGCACTCATCTGGGAGGCCCCAGCTCCCCTTCCAAGCAGAACACACCCCCTGGGACCCCCGGGGTGGTCTGTGCCAGCTTTGGGCGAAGCTCCCCAAGCCTGTCTCAGCCAGCTCGGCTGGCGGTAACAAAAATGCCGCAAATGAGGGCTGGAGGGTTTTCCCACCTCACCTCTGGGGCTGGAGGTCAAATGTCAGGGTGCCAGCCCGGCCGAGTTCGGGTTCACAGATGGCTGATCTCTCTGGGTCCTCACAGGGCCCCGGTGCCTCTTCCTATAGGGCGCTAATCCCCTCACGAGGCCTCCACCCTCAGGACCTCATTGCCTCCCAAAGACGTCCCCTCCCAACACATCCCATTAGGGCTTCAACTTAGGAATTGGGAGGACTCGCTCTCGGGGCAGCAGCCTCCACCCGATCTCTGCACACAGGAGTGTGTGCCACCTGCCCGGGCAGGGGGCGTCTGGGGCAGGAGGAACGGGAGTGAGTGGAGAGTGAACACCGGCCTGCTGCATGCCCGTCCCTCTCGGGGCACTAGGATGGGGCGACTGCACACAGAGGGGTCACCTCCTGGGTCACCATCAGGCCATCACTGAGAGGAGTGGCCCCGAGGCACCAGCTGAGCAGTGGGGGGTGACGCTCCCTGCCCAGTTCCTGCCTTTCTGTCCGTTGCCTCTGGAGGGCAGCCAGCTCTGCCAAAGCTCCAGGGGACTCGGAAGAGAACAACTTTCCTGGAAAACTGGCCCAGCCAGGCTGAGTTCTCCGGTGCAAGTCTGGGGGCACCTCCCCAGGGTCACCAGCGTTGCTCGTGGGGTCCGCCTGTGTGCACCAGACGGGGTGTGATAGGAAGGACACCTGTGTGCATGGCCATTCCTCCTGTTAACGCATGATGACATGGTAACAACAACGCCATGTGTGTCCAGGAACCACGTATCCTATGGGTCACCTGATTGTTGTTCCCCTGGGTAGCGTGCGAATCAGCGTATAATTACCCTGCATAATGTCCAATCTCATAGTAACACTAATTCACAAAGCAAAAATCACCACGTGATTACCCTGCAATTACATGATAGTTACTGATGAATTCCTTGTACAGAGTTTGCTGGTGTTCACAGACTGGCTGTTGCCCGTGTGCCCATCCCCAGGGAGTCGCTCTCGGGGTGCCCGGCTGACAGCTACCCTCGGTCCCTCCAGGCACCAGCCTCCTGTCTCTCCCCGACCTGTTAGACTCACACCCGGAGCCCACGGTCCCAGAAACACGCTTCGTTGCAGGAATGGGAACAACGGTGCCCCATTTCCCCGAGCTGGGTTTCCCTTGGAAGGGGCTGGGACCACCCCCTCAAGTAGGCGAGGAAACTGAGACCCAGACGGGGCATGTTCTGGGGGATCCCCACCTTTGCTGTTCTCAGGTGCAGGTGAGGCCCGCGCTGTCAGCACGGGAACTGCTGGGGAGCAGTGAGTGCACCCGCCTGTGTCCAGGGCTGCAGGGTGCGCTCCGGCTGGGAGCAGGCACGACTTCCAAGGCCATGTCGGTGCTCGCTTCTCCCAGGGCCAGGAAGCTCTGGCTGGGTCCACCCTGGAAGGTCCAGGTGCATTTTTGCAAAAACCATTCTGACTCCAGGGTGTGGCCCCGGGCGCCCACCTTGAAAATCAGTGCCTCACTCCCGGCCCCGAGCAGGTGTGGACACACAGACAGGACCATCCCCCCGGGGCGTGGGGAGCACAGCTCACCTGGGCGATGGCACTGCCCTGGAAATAAATGCCTCACCTGCCTCAGTTCCCCTTCTCTGCGTGCAGCCGGCGGGAACAGGGAGAAGGGGGTGCTGCCGGCCGCCCCCCAGGAAGAGAAGGTGTTGGTGAAGGCAACGCTTTGCCCACAGGGGTCTCCACTGGAAAGACCCCATACCCACTCTGTGTGAGTCTTAGAACAGGTCGGGCTCTTTGTGAGATGTGCACACATGCTCGCCTGGAACCACATCTCCCGTGGACACAGCCCTTGGCAATGAGCAGACGGCCATCCACCAGACGCACCTGGGCCTTGGCCCCTGCTTGAGTCGACCTGAAGGCCAGTGTGGCCACTTCCTGGTGGGCACTGCATGGGCACAGCAGCCCGAGACCCTCCGTGAGCAGGGCTGGGGAACGCCTCCATCCCAGCCGCACCCCTGCACCCCACAGCCTCAACTACGTCATCCCTGTGACCCATCACTGAGGTGAGGCAGATGCTGGGTTTCACCTGAGAGAGGGAAGCCGCAGCTGCTCTGGACACCCCTCTTCCCCGCAGTCCTTCCACTCTTCACCGAAACACGCACCACAGGGCTCACCCTGCGTTTTGTCTGCATTTGAACTTCAACCCCGCATTTTAGCTGCCCGCGCCCTGGTCTGCATAATGCCCCTGCCCCTCCCCTGGACCCCCTATAAATGAAAATAAACAAGGCTCTCTGGGCAAGCCCCCCGAAGCCCGGGACCGTGACCTTGAAGGGGCGGCCTGACCCACATGGTTCCCCCTCGAGGTGCGGGCCTCATCAGCCCAGGGCAGCCCGTGACTTCTCCGAGCTTGGACCAGACGGGGCTGGTCTAAAGAGAAAACAGGGCTGGGATAAAATCACCTGCAAGGGGCCTGCGGCTGTGAGCAAAGGTGGCCTGTGCCCTGGGTAGGGGGACGAGAGGCCTGGCTGCCGCCACCCAGCGAGCATCCTGGGAGGAGTGGGTGGCTCTCAGGGAGACGGTCCTCCTTCTCCGCTCACCTGGAGACCTGGTCTCCGCAGGGCACGCCGCCACCCTCCTCCTTTTAACAAAGGTGGTGATGGACATTCATCCTCTCGGAGCCCTTCCGGCTGAGCAGACTTGTGTTTCAAATGGTCTGAAACCCAGCTTAAGGAGTAATGCCCCAACCGTAGGTGACTCAGAATAAACCACAGGCTGAACTGTCGTCAGGCCATTTCCCCCTGTTTCCAGGGGGACCAAGCTCAGTGACCATGGCAGTCCCATCCCCACGAGTGCCCAGGTGGACACACAGGCTGCCACCGTGTCTCTCCCTTCTGTTGTGAAAAGGTAGGTGCTGTTCTGTGCAACTGGAACAAACACACACACAGGGACACATGCAAACACAAAATCTAGGTACACACAGATACATGCAGACACACACACAGGGACACAGAGAGACACAGACACCCAGGGACACACTATACACATACACGCATGTACAGGTACACACAGACACACACCCCCACAGGGACACACAGGCCACACCACGAGGCTGGGAGAGGCTGGAAGGCCCTGAGACTCCAGGGAACCACCCCCTTAATGACACATATGATAATGAAAGAATATAATAAATACAATTAGCATATGTTTTAAACCATTTATCAGTGAAGCTCACCATAAAGTCAGAAGAGAGAGCGCTCAGACTGGGCCCGTATCACGGCTTCTAATCCTCAGGGTCGTAAAATCCCTGGCTTGGAAGAAATGGGCGTCTCTAGCTGGTGGAATCCGCCAGCTCTCGGTGGCGGTGTCGCAGTGTGAGGTGAAGTTTTGGGGCCTGCAGAGCCCGGGGGACGGGTGACACCTCCGCCCCTTCCTGGTGGGGGTCCTGCCCAGGAGTCGGGGTGAAGGGGCACACCTGCTCCCACGGCTCATCTGTGTCGCCCTCGGCCCTCGTGTGGCCGAGTGCACGAGCCCAGGTCGCCCACCGGTGCCTGGGGGCGGCAGCCCCTCCTCTCGGTCACCCCGGGAAGACACACGTGTGCTGGCTGCCCCCCCCTGCTCTGGCTACCCTGCCTCTCTGCTCACCTCTTCTGTGAACCCAGAGAGACTGTCTGCCTTTGCTCCCGGGTCGGGCCTGGCCCCCGATGCTGAGACGGAGCTTCACTGCAGGAGGGTGACAGGGGCGGCGTCCGTCTCCTGGGGCCCCAAGGACGGACGGGGCTTAGATAACAGGCTCAATTTTCTCCGGGTTCTGGGGGCCCGGGCAGATCCTTTTGCCGCATTAACCCTGTGGCCAGTGCAGTCGGGGGCCACAGCCATTGTCATCTGGACATCCCCAGAGATGCGAGGTGACGGCGGGCGTCAGCAGGACGCTGAGGTGCAGAGACGTGCAGCTGGGGCTTGACCTTCAGGTCCTGGAAACGCACATTTCACAGCTTTGATCAAAAAGATTCCTCTTCTGGGGCTTCCCTGGTGGCGCAGGGGTTGGGAGTCCGCCTGCTGATGCAGGGGACACGGGTTCGTGCCCCGGTCCGGGAAGATCCCACATGCCGCGGAGCGGCTAGGCCCGTGAGCCATGGCCGCTGAGCCTGCGCGTCCGGAGCCTGTGCTCCGCCACGGGAGAGGCCACAGCAGTGCGAGGCCCGCGTACCGCAACAACAACAACAACAACAACAGAAAGATTCCTCTTCTACCCTCTGGTGAAACAGCCGGGGTTGGAAGGAGACTCATGGAAGACGGCGGGGCCCCCCCACCCGTCACGAATCTTCCCACAAAGAGACCAGGAGCACCTGTCACTTCTCCCCGCTTTCTGGGGAGGGACGGGGGGCTCAGTAGAGGGGGCCGCAGAGGCCCCTCCCCGCTCCCCGTGAGCCCACAAACGCAGGCCCTGGAAGGGTCAGTTCCCCCACTTCCATGGTCAGGGAGGAACAGGACTCACCTGATGAGTCCCGTGGACTCACCATCGGCCTCCCTGCCCCACCCCCAGCCTGACCCTCAGGCAGGAGGGACTCGGCTGCACACGGGCCCTCGGGGGCTGCTGGCGGGGCGGACACCCTGGCTGAGCCTGATGTCTCATTCTGGTGTGAGCGGCCTGCAGAAGTGTCCCTTGGATGCCATTACGCTTTTAAATCATTATGTTTGGGGTGGTTTGTTACACAGCAGCAGATAATTGAGACATTTCTAGGGCGAGTGCAGGCCAGTTGCTGGCATGTGGCAGGTGTTCAGTGAATGTTAGCGGCTGTTTTTATTTTTTGTAGCACATTACCATCCTCAACAGCACATGAAGAAGTTGGTTTGGCAGATGTGACCGACGTCCAGAGATCCAAGGACCCAAATAACATTCTCAATACCTAGGCTCTGAAAAGGAGCCGATGGACATTAAGAAGAGGACGGTGAATCATTTCCTGTTTGGCTTTGAGGGTTAGTTTCCTGTGGCCTCGAGGTTTTACACTTTCTTAAAAAAAACTGGATAAAGTGTCTTATTTTGGATTATCACAGGGTACATGTTGTTTTTTTCTTCTTGTCCATAATTTCTTTGTCTTGAAATGTGAAAGCAAAAATGTCTGCGGCCTTATTTGGCCTTCAGCTCCTCTGACTTAAAACTGCCGACTTTGCTTTTGCTCGTGGTGCAAACATGTAACTCAGTGGCTTTAATTTTGGTTTGAGACGGATGTCCTCGCACGTCAGCCACAACCCCACACACGGGCAAACCATCCCAAGATGTCGCCTCTCCATCCTGCTAGAAACCACGTGGCTGGGTTCGGAGCCTCCCGTGCAGGAAACCAGGGGTCTGAGTTACATGCAGGTGGGGTCGTTTGGGACCCTAAGACATGCCCCAGTTCAGGTGGGGACTGCACACCACCAAGCCCCACACTCAGCTAGGACCTGGGGCTGCCAGGGCCTCTCCACTGGGAGATCGTCCTGGAGGCAGGACAGCCCCCGCACCTGAGCCACACCAGGGCCAGAGCCTCTCGGCACTTTCCAAGAGGACTGTCTTGGAGTTGGCCCTGGGGGGGCCCTTCCTGAGCAGCCCTGAAGCCCCACTGCCCTGTGCTGTCTGAGGATCTCAGGCCCCCATCCCTGGGCCCCCAGTGGAAGCGGCTCCCTGGGCAGCCAAGCAGACTTGGCCCATCGCCCTAGATCTTGCAGACGTGCCCCCCAGGGGCACCCGTACGCCCGTACCCACCGTAGCCTCTCCTCCTGCCTCCCAGTAGGCTGAGGGGCTATCTGGTGGTCTCCGCTCTCCGAGCCTCTTGCAAAGGAAATAATCGGCTGCCGGGGAGCCTTGTGGCAGCACAGAGAGAGTGTGTGGCCGGGAGGTGATTAGCAGGCAACGCTATTATCATGACGCTGCTAATTAATTCCCAGCTCCTTACATTTCCTGTGGCTAATTTGTACTCGGGCTGATTTGATTAAACTCATCTCTATGCTAATAAATGTGTTTTCCATTTGTTTTAGTGGCTGAAGGGAAAGAGTTCGATATTTACATATTTTGACGTTTATCAGAGAAATTGCGGCACCTGAATTAATACCTCTTTGGTTTATAAGTTTGTAGAAAGGATCGTGGGGTCAGGCATTTTGGTGGATCAGGCCGCCCTTCCTCTCAGTGACCCTCAGGCCCAGCCCAGGGTGGGTGTCCCCGCCCCATCACAGCCTCCTGGGCAGGGGCCCCCTCCCCTCCCTCTGTGGGGCCTGGTGGTGCCCATGCCCCTCCCTGCTGACAGAGAGTGGGGACAAGACAAAACCAGCCTTCACATCCCCCAACCCTGAGCAGTGGGGTGACTGGGAACCATGCTTTTTCCCTAGACCAACCTCATCTCGACTGTGGGCCTCATCCACCCCCCGCTGCCCCCCACAACCCTCGCACAGGTCCCTCCAGCCGATATGTGAGCCCCATACCAACACCTGCACACACACACACACACACACACACACACACACACACAGAGGCATCGGGGAGCCAGAGTCAGTGCCCTCACCCCACCTCCACATGGTGGGCCTGAGTCCCGGGGTCTCTCAGCCCCCCAGGCCCCTGGGCCCCTCCTGGTGGAGACCCTTCGGTGCTGCCTCTGCTGGGTGTCCTGGGCTTGGCCTGGCCTCCAGGAGAGCTGAGTAAAAGAACGGTCTGGAATCTACCCATCTGCTACCCGCCAGCCCCGTCCCTCCTGTGACCGTCTGTCCCTCCCCGGGCCCCACAGGCCCTGCACTGGCTCACAGCTCCGTTCCCCCCTGTCCAGTCCAGGTCTCCTCGCTTAGGCCTTTGCTTCTGCTCTGATGCTCACCTGGCCCCTGGTTGGGGGCCCTGCTCCCCAGGAATGCCCCTCCCTCTCCTCTGGGGCCTCCCCATACCCCTCCTTGTGGGGCCCAGGCTGGAAGGGCAGATGGGACCCCATCCCAGCCCTGCTTGGGCAGAGCGCTCGTGCCATCCCAGATGGCATCTGGTCCAGTCGGCGGGCCCGGGGCTGGCAGGGTGTCAGTGGGCACCAGACCAACCCCGCAGGGTCAGTGGATGTAGTGGCCCCTGCTCCATGGGTCCAGGACCAACCTCCAACCCAGCCTCCCTGGAGAAGTGCCCGCAGGCTCCTTGAGGCTTAGATGAAATGCTCTAGGGATGAATGTGACCCAGGAATGACGGAGTGATGGCCCAGGGCGGGACAGTGCGCACACATGGCAGCAGAGTGGAGCGGTCTAGGGGATCTGTGCTGCCCAAAGGCTGCGAGATATGACAGCCCAACAGCCACTGGGGCTTCAGGCTGCACCTGCTAAGGAGCATCCTGCAGGGGAATAAAGGGGATGAGTACGCCGGCTGCGGTGGGGGAGAGGCGCGCAGAATTGGGAAGGGGCGGGGCCAGGGAGGTGGGTGTGGGTCAGTGGGCGGGGTCTGGGGCGGTGGGGCGGGGCCAGGGAGGGCCTGGTGAGTGGGCGGGGCCTCGGCACAGGTGAGCGCCTTGCGTTCTGGGGTCCTGCGCCCACGCCTTCCCTGGACCCACCTGCACGGACCTCGCTCGGAGCCAGCACTTTCTCGGGATCATTCCACGGGGAAACGGGACTTGGGGGCAGATGGCCGTTTCGCTCAGGCTGAACCGGGCTCTGGCTGTTTCCTACCTTTCCCGTGAGGGGACCTCCTAGCCTAGGCGTCTGTCCAGCCCCGTATCACTGTGAAGGGCCTGGGGCTGGACAGAGACAGCATGTGAGGAAGGTGGACGTGGGGGGATGAGAGCCTCGGCAAAGAGTGCCCCCGCCTACCAGCAGCCAAGATGGGAGACCTGGGAAGGAGAGTGGGGGAGGGACAGTGAGGGGACAGGGAGTGGGGGAGGGGTGGCGGAAGAGACGCTTCGGGGGCAGGGAGTGAAGGGGGCAGTGGAGGGGGGTTGGACGCAGAACAGGCTGCCCAGCATCCTGGCTGACCAGCCCACACGGGGAATCTGAAGACCCTCGGAGCCCTCCATGGGGCCCAGCCCAGGGCTTGGCGCCTACTGTGTGCACTTGTGAGCTGCAGCCACTCAACATCAAAGTGCCCAGATCCAAACATGTCAAAAGCGCTGCTGCATGAAAACAGGAGCTTCACCCTGAGCTCAGTAACACCCGCCTTGTGGTTTCAGGACCTGTCTTTGCAGCAGGCCACTTGATGTCATTTCCAGATTCTAGACACTCAGGGACTGCCCTGCTGACATTTCCGACTCCTGCGGGGCCCTGGGTCCTGACCCCTGGTACATGGGCACTCATAGGGGCCAGGAACCCACCCTGATAGAACATTCCATCTCGCTTGTCTTGTATTTTGTCATTGTTGCTTCCATCAGCACCGACATGAAAGCTTTGCCCAAATCCTGGGGGCTCATCTGTCTCCCTGGCCCAGGGAGAAGCCAGAGACTTCCCTGCTGTGCCCCCCACCCACACCTCAGGCAATGCCACAGGAACGCCCATGCCATGCCTCTCTCTCACCCACTAGCTTCCCCACCTGCTGCTGGAAAGGTGACAGGCCAGCCTCTGTTTTTCTGACAGAATGTTGTCCCCTCCCTCAAGAAGGAAGCCCTGGTTCCCATGCACCCTCCCCCTGCACTTGAGTTCTGCAGGGGGACGGGGCTGAGGGAGACCTTGAGAAGGCAATGGCTGAGATTCGTGGTGGGAAGTGTGGGTTGGGCTGCACGGAAGGGAGGACAGTGTCACGAGTCGCTGCCCTGGGAGAGCTGGCCAAGGGGGGCTCAGTGCTTTTCTCCAGCCCCAGGCATCGCTGGGCCCTTGACCACGCTGCCCGCTGAGGTGGGCCAGGAGCTCTGGCCCAGGGCACAGCCCACAGCAGCAGGTCCCTGACATCATGTAGCCATTTTACAGATGGGAAAACTGATAAATGGATAACGGTTCGAAAATAAGCTGTGCAGTCTTCTCAGTTCTCCAGGGTCGCACCCTCAGTGGCAGAGCCAGCATCCTCCCGCAGACAGGAAGCGTCCAGGCCCACACCCTTGCCGGCCATGCTGGGCTGCCCCCTCCTTCCAGCCTCGTTGTCTGGCTGTCAGCCCCCTGCACCCAGGAGCGTGCCCCGCCTTGGGTTGTTTCCTTCCCCCAGCTCACATTCAGACCCCAGGCAGCCTGTGGCCCACCTCCCCACACTGCGTCTGTCCCCCCTCAGTGGCGAGGACCGGGGATGAAAGCCGTGACAGGTACCGGGCACGTGCTCATCAGATGCGGCACCAAACGCCAGATCGCGGAACCACTCTAACCAGCGTGGGCTCCGATCTTTGCTTCCTGGAAGAAGAAGAAGAATTTCCAGGCATATACAGATGGCCTTGTGCAGGTTTCGGAGAGTGTGCACATGGTTATTCAGCTAAATATTCTGTTACGTTAAGTGTGATGGGGAAGGGAGGGATTATCCTACTTCCTGGGCCTCCGCATCTCAGCATAAACTCAGGGTCGGCACCAGCTAATAGGCCAGAGAACACAGGCCTGCTTCTCAGGTCTGTAGGTTGCGATTACACGGAGCGGTGCCCAGGGTACTTCCACTCTGCCTACCTGCCTGAACCCCAACTCTCAGGACTGGGAGAGACTTGGACGTCTCCAAATCACTTTCTCAGGGGACCAAGCAGAGGAAGGGCGTCCTTCCCTGTCCTTTGGGGAATTGCTGTGAAGAGGGAGGAAGGAAGGGGAGGACGGAGGGGAGAGGGGGGTGGGCACGAGGGCTGGGACCAAGGAATGTGGCTCAAGGTCTGACCAAGGTTGATAAAAAGACTTACGCTCCCAAAGATGTGCAGGCAGAACCATAACTCAGATGTGTTGAAGTTAGGCCCAGCGGAGCTGGTGTTTCTTAAAGCCGCTCGAAACTCTCAGAGGCTGGAACATAGTGTCTTCAGCACCTTGGAGAGTGCCTCCAGGCCCAGAGCCAGCCCTGGCCGGGTCCCAGCACCGTGGACAGTGGGCCAGGCACCCTGGACACCCCAGGGACTGGCGGGCACAGGGCCCAGCCCTCTCCAATGGGAGGTAAGGCAGGGTGGCTGCAGTCGCCCTGCCAACAGCCGGGCAAGGACGCATCTTGGCCTCCTGCGAGCTGGCTGTCCTCCGTGGGGCTCTGACATGTGCCCCTGACGCATGATGACAGCTCAGCTCCCCAGGGGCAGCAGGAGCCTCTCCCAGCCTGGCATTTTAACTGGCCTTTAACCAGCAGGTTTTCAAAGCCCAGAGCTCCTGAACAGGCCAGACCCAGCTGCCCTTAGAAGCTGGGTGTGGATGGGGGGCGGGTGCCAGCGCCCCCAGAGCTGCCGGCAGTGAAAGGTAGCTCCCCCAGTGGCAGGGGGCCTGGCCCTCCATGGAGACCTGGCCTCCTCGCATGGCGCTGGCTCCACACTGTGAACCGGACGGGGTGACACCCTTGTGGTGGTGGCTGAGCCCACAGGTTTCCTCCGTGTTATACTGCTGCGCTTTCTGTGCCCTGCGATCTATCACGCCAGGGTAGCCAAGCTCCCAGCCTTTCTGTTTTTGTTTGTTTGTTTGTTTTGCGGTACGCGGGCCTCTCACTCTTGTGGCCTCTCCCGTTGAGGAGCACAGGCTCCAGACGTGCAGGCTCAGCGGCCATGGCTCACGGGCCCAGCCGCTTCCGGGACCAGGGCATGAACCCGTGTCCCCTGCATCGGCAGGCGGAATCTCAACCACTGCGCCACCAGGGAAGCCCCCAGCCTTTCTGTTTTACGAATCCTGACCGTTACGTCCAAATGTGGCTCAGCTGGCTCTGTGACCAGAGACCAGAGACAAAGCTGCGTTGCCCCATCCCAGCCGTGGGCGAAGCTATCTTTGCTCCCTCATCAGGGCCCGCGGCAGTGCTCCACGTGCAGCTGGGGGGACCAGCAGGCTGGCTTCTCTGCGACTCTGCGGTCCTGGGCCAGGCCCAACAACAGGGCCGCTAGGCAGGTGAGGCTGGATTTGAGGAAACAGCCCGGGAAGGTGAGCCCAGGGGTCTGGGGCCTCTGCCTGGAGCGGCCTCCCCTCCCTTGCTCACCTTCCAAAGAAGTCGGCGCAAACGCCTGCTCTCCCCAGAAAGAAGGAGTCATGACGGGTGCACGCCATCCCCCCGTCCCGTGTCCTTCCCAACCGCCCAGGGGTCCTCCTGCTTCCCTCCCTCGGCCTGCTCTCAGCTACACGAGTGCCGGCCCTCCAGGGTCCCATGTCTCCCCACCCCAGGATGGTGGTCCCTGCTTCCCTGGGAAAGTCCCTTAATACTCCCCCGGAGGGAAGGGGTATGCAGATCCCTCTGGGGCAGGAGAGGGTTAAGGACCGAGCTCTACCGTGGGAGTGTGTCTGCCTCGCCCTGGCCTGCTATTTCTGTGGAAATGTTCTGTTTTGCTTTTCTTCCCATGCTGCCCACCCCAGGAGGCCTAGGTGTCTCTGGGCTCCAGGAAAGCAGGTGGTTTCAGTGGGGCGGGGCCTGGGGCCCAGACCCTGGGAGCTGGGCATGCGCCTCCTGTCCTGGCCACGGTGGGTCCCTCCCTGCCCTTTCCCCTCCTCAGCACCGGGAGGGAGGTGGGGGGCAGGGGAGCTGCAGAGGAGGGAGAGCGGGGCTGTCACCCGCCCGCCCGCCTGTGAATGCGTCTTTGTTGCATCTTTGTCTGAGGTCTGCAGCCCCCACTCCTGTCTGTGGACATGAGGGCTGCCCTCACTCTACATGGAGTGGGGGACCGGGGGTGCAGGAAGGGGGCGGCAGGCAGGACCGTGCGTCAGCACCAGGCCCGGGCTCCCGCCTCTGCCCCCGGCCCGTGTGGACACCGCCCCGCCCAGCTCACACGCACCTCCCGCGAGCAGCCCCCAGTTGGTCAAGAGTGCTGCACCCCACATCCATCCCACCCACCCACCCAAACCTCAGGCCAGGCTGCTCAAGGAGGGAGGGAGGGAGTGAACGAGGGAGTGAATGAGTGAGTGAATGAATGAATGACTGAGTGAACGAATGAATGACTGAGTGGACGAGAGAGCGGCGGTGATGAAAGTCGGGAAGTGGCATCAGGCTCTGGGGCTTCGGCGTGAGCGGAGCTGTCGCCCCCTCCACCTGCCCCGGGATCTCCAGACTGGAGCCCAGCAGCAGGTGGTGGTCAACACTCCAGGGTCCCCGCTGTCCCTGAGAGTCACGCTCCCCCACCTCCGACCAGACCCACTGTCGCTGTCCTGGGAGCCCCTCCTGGGCCCCTGCTCAGAGCTGCTGCCTTGGGTTCCAACTGGACACGTGCTCCCGTAAGAGGCGTCACTTATTCACGCCTGTCTGATGGCAGGTGGGGTCAGGGCCGACGGACGGTCCCGCCCAGGGAGCAAGCCCGCCCACTCAGGCTCCAGGAGGGAGCACCTCCCGCTGCCTCTTGGTGGCCCCGCCCCCGCGGACGCACCTCTGACCACACGCTGTGTCAACCCCACTCTGGATCTGCGGGGCCTTCCCGGACAGCAAAACCAAACTGCTATTTATTTACGTCTTAAACAAACCCTGGAAACCTTGAATTCTGTATTTTGTGATCCCGCTTTGCCCACAAGATCTCAGCACCGTCAGGTCAAAGCTGTTCCTCCCTTACAGGTCGTGAAGGGCCCTTGTGTTCCAGAACCGAGACAAAGGAAGGACCATGGCCTGGGCACTGACGGCAAGTGGGCAGGAGAGAGAGCACGTGACCCGGGGACAGAGAGCACGTCAAGTGTTATGGTTCCACCCCGGGTTCCACACTTACAATAGCATTTCGCGTTGTCCAACCTGAGAAAAAAATTAACGGAAAATGGTCTTGACACGGAGCAGGCATCTTTCCACCTGGGAGGACAGAGAGGCACACAGGCCGCGGCCGCTCCAGCCCCTCCTGAGTGTCCTGTGGCCTGCGGCCTGCTCACACGAGGTCCCCAGGAGGAGGCCTGCTTCCAACACGCCACCTAAAGGGCTCTGAGAGCCTAACAGCCCCGGAGAGGGGGTCTTGGGCCCCAGAAAGGTCTGGACTGGAGCCCCTTCTCCGGAGAACCAAGCACCCACCTGCAGCAGAAAAGCAGTGAGATGTCACTCCTCTTGCCCGGTGTAGACCTTCGCACCAGCACCCAGAGGTCTGAGGTTCGAGACAGGTCCTGTCCAGGCGCCACACAGGGCCTAGTGCCTCGGGGGCAGCCCTGTGAATGTGGCCAGTCCTTGTGAAGGTTAAGGTGCTTTGCCTCTCCGGGGGACCTCTCCCCAGCCCAGCACGTGGGAGCAAAGCCGCTTCAATCTCGTGATACTCTCCCAGAATGTATTACCCAGCGAGGAAGAGAAGCCAGGGACTTTTTGAGGGAAAAAAATCCGTCTCGGGCATCCACTGCAGGGGTGAGGAGGATGCTGCCTGGTGCTGTGGGCCCATCAGCAGGTGGCACCCCTTGCAAGGCACGTGGGAGATAGTGGGTAAACCCAACCCCAGCCACAGCCTGTGATGGAGCCCGAGGTCTGGGGGGACCACCACACCCTAATCCCAGAGTCACATGGCACATCTCCAGCCGGGACAAAACCCAGCCACCAAGAGAAGCCCTTGGATGTGCAGGACCAGAGCAGGAAAGAAGCTGCGCCCGGCCCAGCCGTCAAGAGGGACCCTGTGTCCAACCTTGCGGGCGGTCAGGACAAGGGCAGCCCAGCCCTCTGCCCAGCAGCCCAATGGGTTTGCAGGCGTCCCTGCCCGCCAGGCCCCAAACCAAACGCCCAGGGTGTACAGCCGTGGTAGGAGGAGCTGCTGGAGGCCTGGGGGCTGCTGCCGCACTCGCTTCTGCCTGAGGTCTCCGCTTCTGTCCATCCCCCGCCGTCCTCCCGGTTGGCATGCTACTTTAGCATCCTCTGACGACTGTTTAGGGCTTGTTTTTAACCATGAAAAACAGAGCTTGTGATGAACAATAGTTTCTAAAATTATTTCTGTTCCGGCAGTTTGGGGAAGAATCAACGCCTTGGCAGAAGATACAAAGATTCTCATTTTCCCGTCTTTGCTTCTATCCAACACCAGCCTCAGCTGATCCTGGACAACGGAGACAATCAGACAGCTCCCCAGAAAGGCCCATGGCACTCACGAGGCCAGAGCCGGGGCCAGAGCAGAGTCACCTCCCGGGGCTGAGCCGAGCACATGCGGGGGCGGTGGGGCAGGGCCCTGACCGGCAGCAAACAGCCGGCCGTGGGTGGACACGCCTCCCGACGGCAGAAAAGGGCTTCATCTGTGCCAAAGATGGGCCGAAATGTGGGTCGGGCTCTGAAGCTTCTGCGCCCTTTGCCAGCCCTCAGTCCCGCTGAGCCGGGGGCCTGCGAGGGGCCCGTTCCTCCTTCCACAGGTCCTTGAGGTCTGGGGGCTGATTTGGACTTGTAATCTCTTTTGTAGGTTAATTTTCCACGAAATTAGCTGCACTGCACGCCCTTGAAATGTTCTTCCTGAAGGACTGTTTTCATTCTCCTGAGTTGCTTGTGTCTCCCCTTGTGACTGTCGGAGGCGTGGTCCAGCTTGATTAGGTGGATGTCACAGACACCTGGAGCACAGAACAGAGGCCGTGGGGTGCATTTTTTTAAACCAAATCTGATCCAGAAGCTGTTTCCGGACAGCACCTGGCAGGGAGATGCCTCAGGCAGCCCCACCTTTGGGGAAACCACACGAAAGTAAGTATGTAAAACCGTTTCTCATATTCGCTGTTAGCAAAACCAAAATGGGAGCTGAGGGCGCACGTGAGCTAGTTTTGACAAGACGAACAGCACATGGGCGGTGTCTCCAGCCCCTCGGCAGCAGGAAATCCACACGGAAAATGCGACGGAAACGTCTCCTTGTCAAGACCTTAGGGGCTGCCTGGGATTTCTGTCCATCCCTGCAGGAAGCCACCATGGGTTTAAGCCAATGCAGCAGCTGAGAGCAAGCCTTCCCCAAGAGGTGCTGGTCTCCCCTGGGGCTGGGCTGGTACAGCCCCTGAAACCAGCCCTGCCCCTGCTGCTTCCAGAAGCTTCCTGCCCAGAGTGCGGCCACGGTGACCTCCAGCCCTGCCCTCACCAGCCACGCTCTCTGCTCTGCAGGGCTGGCTGCCACGTTCCTGTCCCAGAAGCAGAGTCACCTGGCCTGTAAGGCGGGAAGCCTGACGCGTCCCCACCCCGCCCCAAACAGCGTCTTCCTAGAGATCTAAGGCCCCTCCTGCACACGCCTGACCCCTACGGGAATGCCCAGCCCCGTCTCAGTCCAAACCACGTTTGCTGCGCTGATGCGAAGGGGGCCAGGGTCCCACGAGTCAGGATGCCAAAGCCGCGGGCACAGCCTTCAGCTCTCAGAGCGTGTCCTCCCACAGCGGAGCCCCCAGGAGTGCGGCTTCTGTGCGGGGCTCCACCTAGCAGCCCCCCCACCGCACGCACCCTCTCCCGAGGATGGGTCCCCACCAGCCCCCGGCGGCCTCAGCAGGATCTCTCTCTTAGTCTCTCTTGTCCCCTGTTGCCACACACCCAGGCCTGAGCCTCCAAGGTGCAGGCACCTCCCCACCTGGGCCGGCGGCCAGCTGGGGCTCAGGTCAGAAGGTTCCTGCCCAGCTCTCTTCTCACCTGCCCCGCCTGCTCCAGGATACACCAGCGGCCACTCAGTTTCCTCTTTCTCAAAGAGCCCGAGACCCGAGTGGGGTGGATGCGGAGAGATGCTCATGATGGTGGAGGAGACGCCCCCCCTTCACCTTTACCTGGGGTGGGGGAGGGCAGAGCCTGCCGCTGCTGGAGGGACGGAGGATTCCAGAACGGAGCCCCCGGGACAGCCAGGAAGGGCTCTGCGTTCCACATGAGTTCCCCGCGGGGGGAAGTCGGCTGGTGGCCGTGGACGTCTTGGTCAGGCACTCAGCTGCAGACGAGGCCCCGGGAGAACTCGCTCTCCCTGCGCGGAGCTCAGAGCAGCGGCTTGGAGGACACCCAATGTCCCCCAGGCAGGAGGAGGGTCAGCCATCCAGCACTGGACCACCACCAACTCAGCTGTGTTATATACACAGATGTCAGTTCTCCCAGCCTCAGGAAGTACCTCTGTCCAAGCCTTTCCAGGCTTCCACCCCACCCCAGGTGCCATCAGGAAAGCGCCCCCCTTTGTGCCACCTGCCCAGGACCCTCTGTGACCTCTGATGACCCACTGAGCCCTCTTAGGGCCAGGACCCCCCTCAAAGGACACAGTTGCCTAACAGGTGCAGGGGCCAGGCTTCCCCCAACCCAGGACACTGTGACAGACTCGGCCCCTGTCTGGGCAGGGCTAGGGTGCTGCAGGCCTGGCCTGGGGTCCGGCTGTGCTGCCGAGTGAGCCCCGGGGCGGCAGACGGCGAAGTGCCGCCCCGGCTGGTGAAGGTGCGCGCGCTGCCGCGGCCGCCATCAGGTCGGGACCGTTCGGAGGCAGCATTCGGCCGCCCGGCCCCCAACCCGACCCTTAAACCTGGAGTCGAGGCCAGGCCAGGGTGGCCGCGGTGTCATCCACTCCGCTGGCAGCAAAGGCCCCAAGGAGAGAAAGAGGGGCCGGGACAGTGAGGCGGGTTCCCTCCCATGTGTGCACTCGCCCGCCTGCTGGGGGGGGGGCAGGCATTTCCAACACCTCGGAGGAGACAGACGCCCCCCTTCCCCGCAGTGGGCGCCTAGCCACCCCCCCCGCGCCAGCTGCGGGCCCCCTCCAGCCTAGCTGACCCCCGCAGCACTGACGGGGGCCCTCGCATGGCCCCCTTAACAGGAAGAGGAGCAGAACCAGGGGCAGGCGGTGAGGCAGCCTCCATGTCTCCACCTCTGAGGGTTCTGGCGTCGCTGGAGTGGGTCCAGCCTGCAGGCCCGCTGCCGGGAGGAGGGGCGACGGTGACGGTGTGGCAGCCCCGAGGTGGAGGAACACGGAGGTGTCTGCAGTCAAACAACTGGGGGGGCACCGTCACCCTCCATGCTGGGGGCCACACTGGGATCCACGCTGAGGACGTGGCCGCAAGCACAGTGGGAGCGGTTGCCAGGCCCCAGGTCACACCTGCGTGCACATGCACCTGCAAGGGTGCACACGCAGGCACCCACAGAGCTCGGGCTCCCACACCCCCACACATGCAACCACTCATGCAGAGCGTGATAACATGTGCACACGTGTGTACACTCACAGATACGCACACGTGCACAATGAAACCACAGGCACTCATATGTGTGCACCCAACACAAAACACTCACAAAGTGCACATGTGGGCATCCATACATGTGAGCAGGTGCACACACACCTATACACATGCTTTCGAGCACAGCACACCGGGCAGGTGGTGGCTGGCCAGCGGCCACCTCCTTGGGGGCGCAGACCCTTCTCTCCTCTGGCAGAGCCCCTCCTGAAGCTGCGTCCACCTCAGGATCCCTCTGGCCCGCCAGATCCCCAGGGCAGGGCTGGGGAGGTCTCTGAGTCACAGGCCCCCAGGAAGGAGGACAGTTAACCCGTTGTCCCCCAGGCTGGCACCTCAGCTGGGTTTAAGGAGCTTAACAAAGCCTTGCAGGACCTGACGGTGCTGCAGGCGTGGCTCCTGGCGAGAGGAGAGTTCACTGGGAGAGACGGACCTGCATCCCCTCCCTTTTGCATCTCTCTTTCGTTCTCCGCCAGATGGATTCCTTGAATTGGAAAGGTCACAGGAATATTCTGTGTTACTTGCAGTTACGATATCAGACTAACTGCAGGGGAGGAGGGAAACTTCAAAAGAGGAAAAAGAGGAGGTGAGGCCCCTGTGCCCCCACCTGGAGGACAGGGGGGCCCCTCGGCCCGCTGCAGGGCGGGTCCCAGCTCAGACCAGCAGCCACACGCTGCTGCTTCCGCCGAGGTCTGAGCCGGGAGGAAAAGATACCTTATTCCCGCCCCCCCTCCTTGGCCCCCGCGTTAAACGAGTGAGTGGACAAGTGTGTAAATGAGTGAGCGAGGGGGTGAGGGTCCTCCTGGGGCCACGCCTGCCTGGTTCCCCTCGGAGCTGTGGGTGATGCAGCACCCCAGGCGCTGGGCTGGGAGTGGCCTGGACACTCCGTCCCTCCAGCTCCACCAAAGACGAATCCCCAGCCGGGCGAGGGCCACACAAGTTGCAGAGATGGACACACCACGTGGCCACGTGTGGACGTGCCGCTAGTGGCTGTCCCCCGCCTGCCACTCCCCACGGGGTTCCAGCCTCCAGACTTTGGGGACGACGTGGAGACCCTGAAGTGCGGGGTGTCTACTTCCAGCGGTCCCCCACCCCCACCCACCGAGTGGCTGGCCTGCCGCTGCCCTCTGCTGGCAACGCAGGCCCACTGAGCCCCAGGCCGGGGCCAGGAGAGGGAGGGGACCACCAGCGAATTGGGCCGGTGTCAGCTTCAGTCGGTGGCACAGAGCTGGTTGCCATGGCAACGGGAGGGTGGGGGAGGGGCCGCTTGGCCTTCTGGAAAGCAGGGAATGCGCTGTCCTCCTTCTGCTGGAGCCAAATTCCTCACCCCTGCCTCTCCCGCGAGGCCCATGTGACCGCCCAGGCTCAGGGAGGAGGAGGGGCGTAGGGAGAGGCCTGGCCCTGCTTGGGACGCTGTGGGCAGGTAGGACTGTCGCTGGCCACTGCCCTGAACGCTCTGCAGGCCACATCCCCTCCTGATGGACCTGGAAGGCACCTGGGGCTCCCCTGCCAAGTCGGTGGGCTCGGCCAAAAGCAGAGGCCGGGGGGACCTGACACAGAGGGGGTCCCCGAGGCCTCACCCCACCCCCCGCCCCACCTCTTGCTGAGGTCACTGTGCACACGTCGCTCAGGGAGGGTGGCAGCTGCCCTGGCCTGGGTGGGGGTGGGTGGAGGGGCTGTCTGAAGCCGGGATCCCAGGCCCACAGCCGGCAGCCCCATTAGTATGCAGCTCACAGCCCTGGGGCGGCCCCCCACCGCAGGCACTGGGCCAGGCTGCAGCCTACAGGCCCCCCAGCCATCATACACACCCTGTCACCCAGCAGGGGGTGGGCAGCTGAGCTTGGAGCGGAGGGCTGGGAGGCAGGCCGTGGGGGCCCCCCCGAGGGTCAGCATCCCCCAAACATTTCTTCAACATGAGATCTTTCCTCGTCCTCCAGTTATGACTTTATGTAGACAAACAGGACAGCCACCCGTTCTAAATAAAGTTATTTGTCTATGTAAATTAATATATCATATTCTCTCCTGAAATAGAGGGAATTATTTGTCTCTGGAGGAATCATGTTAAGACTGACATCGGTATAACGGTGCTCATTTGCATATGCAGATATGTATGATTATTCAACACACAATTAAAAGCTGTGTGTTAGCAAATGAGACTAATTAGATACATTTATCTATGATAATCAGCTTTTTACAAACAAAATAGATCCCCCTTCGTTTCACCGGGAAGGGTCGCAGGAGCCTGCCTGGAGCCTGGTCCGTCCTGGGCCGCAGATCACAGAGCGCAGGTGGATGGAGGGAGCGTTCTAGAGCCTGTTCTCCCACGAGAGGTGCGACCAGCACCAGGGAGTGGAGCTTCCAGGCTTTGCAAAAGCCATGGGGCCCGAGGGCAGGTCTCTGGGCCAGGGAAGTTCCCGGAGAAAAATCTGGAGAGATGCAGAGTCCAGGGTGGGGGTCCTGTCCCTGGAAAGAAAAGGCAGGTGCATCCCCTGGGAGGGGAGAGGAGGGCAGGGCCTGCAGGGACGCTGGGTGCAGAGAGCGTCACACACCAGCACCATCGCAGGGTGCGAGTGACTGGCTGAGGGCCCGTTCCAGCTGGCCAAGGGGCCACCAGCCTGGACACTCACGGGGTCACCCGCCAGCCTCCAGTGGCAATGGCTCCCTGAGATGGGACACAAAGCCCAGCCCCCCACCCGGTGCCGTTCTGGCCCCAGAGCCACCCTGGGATCTGGCTGAGGCTGCACTTTCCCAAGACCCCTCCCTGCACTCTCCTCCAGCCACACTGGGCCAGGAAGAAGACCCCACACCCCGCGTCTCCATTGGGCCCTTGTTCCTGTGAGCAGGGCCTGCGGGGGGCCCAGCTCTCTGCCCACGCCCTCAGAGAGCCCCCGGCCCACCTCGCCGTTTACCCACCACGTCTGTCTTCCTACAGCGGGCCTGCTGTGCACCAAGCCCGTCTGGGGACACTGACGCCATGAGTGCAAAAATGAACAAGACACCAGACAGAGAGAGGCCTTTGGGCCCGCGTCCGGCGCAACCACGACCAGCACGGCCACGTCCAGACACAGGCGCTGGGGAGGGTCCAGGGCGCCTGCAGGGCTCAGGACACCGAGAGGTGGCATCCACACATCCATCACGTGGTGGCATCCACACACCACGGACGCAGCGAGCTCCCCCTGCCCCTTCCACACACCGTCTTAGTCATCCTTTTTCGGGCAATTAAAGCCTTTATTTGGAAAAGGCCTAACGCCCAATTTCTTCAGCCGAGCGGCTTTTTAAGCAGCACGTCACAAACATGAGCGTGTCCCGGGTGGGGCCCGAGGTCATGAGGACGTCCTGCCCTGACCGCTGAACCAGGTGGCCGCCCCTCTGCCCCTGGGGCAGACAGAGGCGAAAAAGTCCAGGTGACGGGGTCAGGGAGGGGACGCGGGCGGGTGGACAGACAGGCCTTCGGCCTCCTGGAGATCAGAGGGCACCTGAGCCCCTCCCGGGACGGCCCCGCGCAGCCCTGTCACTCTGCGAACGGCCCAGCCTCAAAGCGGGTGAGGATGCTTTAAATTAGATGCCGCCGCAGCAGGTCCCCCTGGAGTTGATGGCAATCTAATTAGGCAGCCAGTCTAGCACCGAATGTCCTAATTTCCCCAAGCTCGCTCGGGGACACGAGTGTCTCTTCACAGCCGTGGCTACCAGCCCCACCTGGCCTTGGCACCATCCGCGGCCGTGTCGGGGGATACCCACCAGAAACGCTGATTGTTTCCGGAACCTCTAGTTAATTAGACCAAGCGTCTGAAAGGCACTCAAAATATCGCCTCCAGTGTTACAGGGCAGGATGTGAGAGCCGACGCAGAGCGTCCCCGGCAGCCACCCGTGGAGCCCCCGGGGGGTTGAGGGGCCAGCACCCCCTGCGGGAGACACCTTCCTGGGCCTCCCGGCTCCCCTGCCTCTCGGGGTCCAGGGCACGGGAAGAGAGCCCACGCTGACGGATGCACTGCCCGTCCCCGATAAGCCCAGAATAGGGGCCATGGCAGCACCCAGTGGGTTGGGGTCCTGGGGGGCCAGCCTCCGTGGACATCGCAGAGGCCTGCACTCTGGCTTCTGGGTGGGTTTAGCCAATGGGGCCCAAGAGGAGGAGGAAGAGGCGTAGGTGTTTGCTTCCATCTCTCCCTGCTTGTCTGCTGTTGGCTGAGTCTCTCCTGAGGGTCAGGGGCCCCAGAAGCCCATGGCTCCTCCAAGGACTCTGCCCCACATCCATGGGCACTGGCAGCCTCACACCCTCCCTGCCCCCGCTCCTGGCCCCCTTTCCGCACGGCCCCCCGGTGCTCCGGCCAAGGCCTGTCTCTTGGTGGGATCTGGCTGGTTTGGTCACTTGTTGGTGAACTCAGTCTGTCACAAATATTTTTCGAACCCCTATGGTGTGTCGGTGGGTCTTTAGACACTAGAGACACAGCAGAGGATAAAGCAGCCTCGCAGACTCACCAGGCCTAGAGGAGCTGCTGGAGAGCACACAGGGGCCAGCCGAGGATGCCCCGGATGGCGGCCCTCCTGTGCCCGTGCCAGAGCTGGGAGAAGGGAGCCAACCGCATGGCACGCTGGCACATGGCCGGTGCAGAGCCCCACCAGCATCTGCAGAAGCAGGGCTCCAGAGCAGTGAGCGTTTGCATCACTGGCCAGGGCACTCCCGATAGGGCATGATCACGGCACCAGCACCGGTGAACACCCTGAGGCTGCGAGGCTCACACCCACCGAGGCCACAGCTCTGGAGGGCGGGGTGGGCTTCCTGCAGCCACGAGGTCAGCACCCTGGCCGATAAGCCCTCCAGGCGCTCCAGCTCCCAGGCCCCAGGGTCCCTGTCACCTGCCCGCACATCCCGGGCACAATTTCCCTCTGGGATCACGCCTTGCAATCAACTGAGTTAATATGTTACCCCTAAATAAGTTAAATATATTATTACTTTCTGATGCTGCAATCACAGATTTTTGTTTTGATGCTAAATTCGGTAAAACTTTAAATTAGGGTAATTAAATAATTAGCTGCAAGATGACAAGCTAGCAAACAACTTGCCCTGCCCTCGGACACGCCCAGCGGCGTCACCTTCCGTGGAAGTTGCCTCAGAGAGCGGCGTGCGCAGCACCACAGAGCCGGCACTGGGAGGTGGCCCCGGCGTCAGGCCGGCCTCCGCCTTCCCGCCGGGTCCCTCTTCCCCGGGCGCCTGTCTCAGTGTCAGGGCCTGGCAGCCTCTGCGTGTCTGGGGCGGAAGGAGCAGGGCTTGGTGTGACCCGTGCTTCGAGGTGTCCCCACCCCTGCGGAAGGGCCATGGGGCTGCTGGGTTTAAGGTGGACACGGGCCTACAGAGCTGTCCACGCAGCACACTGAGTGCTCCTGTCCCTGGGGAGGCTGGGAGCGCAGCGGAACCAAAGAGCAGTGTGGGTCTGAGACCAGGTGACCCTGAGGCCTCCCGCCTGCCCTGCAGACTCCTTCCTGCCCCTCATCCCAGCCTCCCTGGAAAGTGCACCCAGCGACAGACATGCGAGGTAGCCGGCTGTGTTCTGGACAGTGCGGCTATTTGAAGAGGCATTTGGTTTCTAGGTTAATGCGACACATTTAGGCCCCGAATATTCAAGAAAACAGGATCTGTGGAGTGGCCTCATTTCTGTCCAGGTGAATTCCCCGTCCAGGTGGGACGTCAGCTCTGAGTGTGATACTGCTTCCTTGTGTTTCTAGGGGTCAGACTGCACCGGCTCCCGCGGACCTGGGACACTGTTCCGCTGTGACTGTGCCCCAGGCTTTGGGGAGAAACTGCAGATTTTCCCCGGGATCTCCCGTTGCAGGCGTGCGTGCATCATCTGCACAGCCCTCGTCTGGGGGAGGCGCGAGCCCACGGCCCGTCCGCAGCACGGACAGTACACGAGGGAGCTGCCGGCACGCCCGTGAACACCGTGCTTCACACACGTCCCGAGGGAGCCGTAGCACGGTCCTCCGGGTATGGGGACCCCACCTCTATAACGCCCCGAGCCAGCGGGAGCCGGCACCCGACGTCCAGCAGACACGCCGCTCCAGTGGAGCCTGCCGCAGCCTGGGGGCCCCACTCGGTGAGCTGTGACTTGCCCAAAACCCTTCTGCCTTTGGAGTGGGGCGGCAGTATCGTTCACTGAATGCTGGTGAAGATGGGCCCCACGGCTGCCCGCCCACAGACGCCAAGGGACCCGAGACCCAGGCTGAAGGCCCCCCGGGGCTGGGCGCCGCTGCTGGGCCAGCTCCAGAAGCCGGCTCCCAAGAGACACTGTCCTCCTGCCTGAGACACAGCCGCAGGTTGCGCACCGCCCTAAGCCTCCATCCCCACTTCCAGGCCACCCGCCGCGGAGAGGTCCCCTGGGTGAGCCACAGGGGCCCCATGGCCTCAGCAGGTGCCGTGAGTGCGAACCCGCGGCGCTGGCGGACAGCCCTCCCCGGAGCTTCACGGAGGGGCCAGCACGCGCGCCCCGCTCTCTTGCTCACGCTCCCACTTTGTGGCCAAACCTCCGGCGGTCTCCTCTGTCCCCCCGGCAGCAAAATTCCCTGTTCATGGACTTTCAGGCAATGCAAACCCTGAAAGGGCAAGAGGAGGGGGACTGGGGACAGAGGAGACCCCTCCCCAGGAACACTCAGATGATAAAGGGGGACCCGGCCGTGTAATCCATCCCAAAAGGAAGCCCCCAAACGCCACTTGCATATGTGGAGCCGCCTGGGTCAGTCGGGGTCCAGCTGGGAGGACGGAGCCTCCCCGGGTGTGTGCCTGGGGCGCCAGCTTCAGAGGAAGCAAGGGAGCATGCTATCGTTTCGAGGTCCCTTTGGAAGCCAGGAACTCAGAGGCACAGATGGGCAGCGGAAGGAAGACAGGACGGGGGTGACGGCAGGACGGGTGCCCACAGCGAGGGGGGCCGGAGGGGCAGGGCCTGGCCGGGGTGCAGAGCCTGTGTGGTCGCTGCCAAGCAGACCTTCCACTTGTCCACGAAGCCCGAAGCCTGGGACAGGCCTTGGACCAAGGAGAGGGGCGAGGGGACCCCACTCCAGAGCCCGCATCGTGCTGCTTTCCGCTGAGCCTCTGGCCGAGAGGAGCCCCTTCCCAGGGGCCAGGGCTGATGTCCCAGCGGGTCTGGGTCCAGTGAGCAGCCTCATTTGGCCACGTGGCCGTGTGTGTGTCCTGCTCGCAGTGGCCCGACCCCACGAGCGCCCCTGGAGGACCCGCGTGTGCGCGCCTGTGCAGCCCTTGCCCACCCCTCGAGGGCCCTGCTCTGGTGGGGGCGGGGCCGTGGGCCTTCTTCCAGCCTCGCTGTGTTTGTTTCCTTGCTGTCATTTCATTCCTAATCATGGAATTTTACTCTCAAACCAAAAGATGTTCAATTGCGTAAAATCCTGTGCTTTACCCTGGCCACACCCCACTCTCCTTGTGTTAGGGTTTCACTTCTGAGTTTGTTTGTGCCTCCTTGAGTTTACTGAGTTCACACACAGAACGGCCTCTGTCCCGACAGCGTGCACAGTTGCCTTCTGGTTCTGAAGGGGTGTCGCCTAACCCCAAGCCCCCGCGGGGGGACGCGTGGCAGAGATGCAGGAAGGGCCAGATGTGGCCGTAATTGGCTCCGGCTGCAGGACGGCTGGAGCCTGGGACCCGGCTGAGCTGCCGACCGGCCACAAGGGCACTGCCAGCCCAGCCCCCCCACTCCCACCGGCTGCCCACCCACTGAGAGGTGGGGCTGGGGGAGGAGCGTTTCTTTTTGGCCGATGACCATAAGTGGCTGCCTAACAGGGAAGTGATGCGGGTAAGAAAGAGGCCACCACTCCGGCCGCCGTGTCCCGACCACCTTTGCTTCCCTTCTGCGTCTGGCGCAAGCTCTGGTTCAGAGGGGAAGCGTGGCCCTCGGGCCGTGGGCGGGCTGCGTGCTCCCCGCGACGGGACCGCTGGCTGCCTCGTCCTCGCCTCCATCTCGCGGGACCCCACGCCCGTGGCCCCCGAGCATCCTGAACCCTCCACGTGAACGAAGGAATGGCCGAGAAATGACAGGCTCGCCCATTGTCCCGGCCATCGTCACTTACGAAGCCCAAGTTCAAAGATAAAATTATTAAGAATCTCAAGATTCCAGCAGAGTGTGGGACCCAGGGCCCCATCACTGCCATGTCACAGCCCGCGAGGTGGGCCTGGTCCCCACAAGGGTGGGTGTCACCCACACTGTGGGAGGGGTGGGGAGCAGGGGGCCGGCGGGGCGGGAAGATGAGGCCCCTGGGGCGTGAGAAGCCACGTGGCACACACTCGAACACACGCATACAAACGTACGCGCACTGCCGCACACGCACGCACACACGTGCTCACAGTTCACACGGGTGCGCGCAGTGTCTGAAATCTCATCGGCGCTTCCTTTCTGTGGGCTTCCCTCCTCATTTACTCCTGATCCTACGTCCCAAAAGGATGGTGCTGGGCTCCTCCCCGGAGGGTGGAGGAGAGGTGGACCCGGAGATGTGGGTGCTGTGGAGGCCTGACCGGCCCAGAGAGACACGCTAACGGGCAGCTTCCATGGAGACGAGGATTCCTTCCTCACCCCACAGCGGCCGTGCGGCAGGCTTCTGGCTCCTTTCCGTGGACGGGGACAGCGCTCCAGGCTCAGGCGTGGGGAGCCTCCCCAGGTCCCAGTCTGAGCCCCGGAAGCCCCGCCAGCCACCCTGACCGCCACGTGTGCCCTGGCCGCTCCATGCGGGTGGCCCCAGGAGCCACCCAGGGGCCTGGGAAGGGCTGCCACACAGTCCCACCTTCCCCTACGAATTTGGCTGGGGTGGGCTCTCTGAGGGCAGCTCTGGGCTCCCCTGGCCGCTCTGCTCAGACCAGCTGCCCAGAAGCAAACCCGAACCCCTCAGCAGCCCTTGTCCACCACCCCCCGACGCCTGCATGGGCTCCACGGCCCCCCAGCACCTCTGAGTGGCCCATGTGGGGAGCCCCGAGTACGGTTTACTGAGAGGGTGGCGGTCCAAGAGAGGTGGCCTCGCGTCTGACCCCTGGCCCTCATCCTGGAGTGTCGGTGACGACCCGTGGAGCCTGCACGTGCACCGGGCACCTGCCACGAGCCCCCCACATGGAGGGGTTCATGCTTCAGATCCACCCCAGCCCAGCAAGGGCATCACCTGCCCAGGTGAGGACGGAAGGAACTGGAGGGGCCCAAGCTCGGCTCCTGGCGCTAGAGTGGGGAGCCCGTCCGCCCTCCTGACCCCTCTGTCCAGTTCCAGGGTCACCTCCTGCAGGACACCCCCAGCCTCCCGACCAGTCAGGCCCCACCCGTCCAGCTCCTGGCTTCTTCCCAGCACTGCTCATGCTGCCCACGTGCAGCTGGCCATAGGATGCCTGCTGGCCTTGGGGAGCCGTGACCCCCAGGGGACACAGGAGACGGGGCACAGGGTGGATGCTGGCTCACGCGGCCAGACAAGCATGTGGCCTTAGTGACTTGACAGGGAGCAGTGGCCCTGCCTGAACCTTCTAGAAGCTTCTTTCTTTAGGTCAGGATCACATGACCAGTCAGTGAGCAGTTGTGCAGCCTGAGGCTGGAGGCTGGGCCCAGGCTGAGGAGCCCACACGCCCGACATGCTCAGGAGGCGGGAGCCACCTGCTCAGAGCACGGCCTGTGGGTGGTCGAGCACTGAACGTTGGCAAAGGTCACGCAGCTTCGGGGCTCCAGCAGACACAGGGTATCAGGGGTCCCAGGCCTAGTCACTGGACGCCAGCCCAGACCTGGCCTCTGGTCCAGCGCCCCCTCCACCTGCTGCAAACAGCCCCCAGACCCTGAGAGGCCTGGTTCTCTGTCTCCAGCCCCGACTCTGCCCCCAGCACGACTGTATCTTGGCGGTTTGCCATTTTGCCCTAAAAGGGTTAAGAAAACAAGAAACCAGAAGGCAGGACCCTCCAACCCTTCTGTGGAAGCCTGCACTTAATTGAGGATGCAGCTATTTATTTCCTCCCCTCACTGGTCTAGAACATGAAATGTTTACTTTTTCTTGTTGCGCCTCTGCACTCACACAGCCTCAGACCCACTCCCCACAGGACCAGAGAGAAAACTGTCAGTAACTCACGTGAAGGCGCAGGCCACACGGGACGGAGGCTCCAGTGGAGCCCAGGCCAGGGCTTCTGCGGACGGACGTGCGCCCCCAGGCAGCCCCTGTCCCCGGCCGGGGCAGCGCCACACACCGAGCTCGTGGACCTGCTCTTGGTGGTGCCATGTCCAGTGGAGCTCGTGGGGGGACCTAAACGCACCCCGCGGCGCAGCGGTCCGGCCCAGCGGGGAGGTGGGGCGTGCAGGCGCGTCCTCGAGCTTGAACTGCAGAAAAAGATGGGAAAGGCCTGGGGGGTCTGAAGCATCTGGGCCCTCCCCCGGGGAGGGCAGAAGTCGTCACAGGCAGAGGAACAGCCCTGTGTCTCCGCGGGGCTCTGCTCGCATGTCCCCGCTCAGAAGTAGGGCAGCTGCTTCCGTGGAATACGGTTCCCGCACGTATTCTGAGAGTCGAGCTTCTTAAAACAGAAGGAAGGCACCCCAGCTCCCTGGAGCTGCACGCAGGGCAGCTGGGGGAGCACGGCCTGTTAGGGGAAAAGCAGGCCCCCCAGGGCGAGGCTGGAAGGAGCCCCCGCAGGCCTGGCCAGCCCTGCCAGGCCCCTGCGTCTGTGGTGCCTACACTTGCGCATTGGGAGGCGTCCAAGGCCCTTGGAAGCGGGGCGCCCGGAGCAGAAATCCTGGGGGAGGGGCCATGGGAGATGCAGGGGCGCCTCTCACGTTCCAGAGCGTGGGGAGGGAGGAAGGGAGGGGTGAAGTGCCCAAGCCCCTCCCCATCAGAGGACTCAGCACAGGAGAGGAGGGAGGAGAAAAACGAACGTCACACCTTGATCTCGTGGCACGTTAGGGCAATCTGGTGGCTGGGCCCCCAGAGGGTGGTACCTGTGCTGTCACTGGGCACCGCCTGATGCGCCCCCCCACCCCCCACCCCGCCGCCAGCACCCCCTGCTGACTGTAAGCCCTATTCAAGGGCATTGAATTAACTCCACCCGTCTCCACTCAGCAGACCAGCCCCCGGACCCTCTTTGTCTCTCTGTTAAAAGGGGAGCGGGTGAGCACCCCCCCCTGCACAAGCTCGTGTCAGGAAGTTAGGAAAAGCAGGAGAGCGTGACTGCCTTCCCCCCAGAATGGCTCTCCTGACTGAAAGGGGAAAAGGTGTAATACACGAGGGTGTCCATTGACATCGCCGAAGAGTGGCCAGGTAAATTACCACATTGATCAGGTGCTGAGCCTGGGACTCTGGATGGAGGACAGGTCTGAGCCCAGCTAGGCTGGTGACAGGGAAGGCCCTTTGTGGTCTATTACAAGTTCATCACTAAAGGGATGTTGCCTATAAGCTTAAAGTACACTTAATGGCCCATCTCTGAGGACCCTGCCTCCCAGGTAATGAGCATTCAGCTCAAATATCTTTGTTTAGCTCCCAGGAAACATCTTGCCCAGGGCCACCTGTGAATGACTGCAGGAAGGAAGAAATTAACACATGCCCTCCGGAGGCTGATGGGAACCAGGAAATGTTTGACTTTACTCCCTCCCCTTTTAGTGTAAAAGGAGCCTGAACCCTAACTCAGGCAAGATGCTTCATTGGGACATGAGTCCACCCTCTTCTCCATCTGCTGGCTTCTGAATATTCCTTGTCCCAACAACTAGTCTCTTGATTTATTGGCCTGTTGTGCGGCTAGAAGTATGACCTTGGACTCAGTAACAATTTCAGTTTACTTTTTTTTTTTTGGCGGTACGCGGGCCTCTCACTGTTGTGGCCTCTCCCGTGGCGGAGCACAGGCTCCGGACGCGCAGGCTCAGCGGCCAGGGCTCACGGGCCCAGCCGCTCCGCGGCACGTGGGATCCTCCCAGACCGGGGCACGAACCCGTGTCCCCTGCATCGGCAGGCGGACTCCCAACCACTGCGTCACCAGGGAAGCCCAAATCTTAAACTTTAAGTGGGGGGAAATGTATAGTACGCGAATTATATCTCAGTAAAGCTGGGTTTTTAAAAAAATTTCTTTTCATCACCCTGGACTAGCCTGGCGCGGTGTCCACTAGGGGGGTGGGGGGAATAAGGGACAGGGGAGGGAGGGCTTTGTAAGCTGTCAAGTCCTGCCCAAATGCAGGAGCTGGTGGTTTTGTGGGGTTTCTAAAAACAATTTGAAGAGAAACAGGTTCTTGTAAGTGGATTGGGGGCCATCTTTCTTTACCTTCCCCCCAGGGGGACATGGAGACTGCGGACGGTCAGAGGCCAGAGCTGTCAACCAGAGGTTCTGAGGCACAACTCGGGGGACTTAAAGGACAATTACCAAGTGCTACCCAGAGGCACTTGGCGAGAGGTACACGGAGACACAAGCCCCTGAAACGAGCCTCGGGACTGGCGCTCCATCACCAGAGACCCATGGAAACAATGGGGGCAGGGGCGGAGTCTCAGCTGAGACGCAGGACCAAGGCAGCCCCAAAGGAGCCTCCGTTGAGCCTCTTCCCTGCCTGGCGAGGCCCGAGGCTGTCTTGGCTGCCCCAACCTGCTGCCCTCGGCCTCCCCGCGGAGACCTCACCCCGGAGGAACTGTCCACACCAAACAGCAAAGAGCTGTGAGCGCGTTTAGCCTTCTGCACTTAGGAAATATCGCAGAAAAAAAATCACAGCCCAAAAGCAAGTGTGAGGATGCAAAACAAAACCAATAAAAACACGAAGAGGTTTGAAATCAATATTCTTTGGGTCTCTTTCAGCCCAGGAATGGCCATGGGGCTTCTTAACATAAAACAAGCTGCTTGTCAGTGATGATTGGAAGGAAACTGTTGAAACATCAGAAATTATATAAGGAATGAGGAATACCTTACGAACAGGTGGTGGGAAGTTGAGCGGGGTTCTCATGCCCAAGTGTGGAAGGTGGCATCTTCCACCCCAAGGCTGGTGTGGCCCCCAAAGAAGCCAGTGGGTCTATGTCCAGCAGCCATGCTTGGGTGCCTTGTCTTTTACCTGATTCTGGTGAAGCGCTGGCCTCTGGAGCCCCCACCTCCGAAGTCAGAGACGGGGGCTTCTCGCTGTGCTCCGCTCTCCCGCTTGTGGACAGGAGGTGAGGCTTGTGTGGACAGGGTCGGGGAGGGCCTGAGAACGAGTATTAACCAGCAGGGCCAGCGGGTGGAGTGCAATCTCTCAGGTGGCCAGCAGGTGGCGGCGTCTGACCAAAAACCATGCCTCTTCCTGTGCTTTCAAGATTTGTGGCTGAGCATCGCCCGGATTGGGCCCTCCGGGGAGGCTGCTTGAGGGTCTGGGACCCCAGAGGAAGGCCCACGCCCCCCACCCCGCCTCCACCCCTTCTCTGAGCTGCTGAAGGTTCAGAAACTGGCCCAGAGCCCTCGCTTCCTGGCCTGGAGTGTAGGCATCCCAAAGGCCAGGCTGAACCCCAGACTGACACTGTCAGAAACCCCTGGCCCGGGCCCAACGTCGGATTTAATTTAATCTCCCGGCGATGCTGACCTGCAGCCACAGCAGGGGCTCTAGTCCATCCCCTCTTTTGAAGGCCAATATCCTGGGTGCCTGTGGCTTCAATTACTGAATGCTCTGACGACGTTTCCATGTCCCCGTGAGGGCCTGCCAGACACCCCTTGGGTGGTTCAAACGCCCTCACACTCAATCTGTCCATAGCACACCCGCCCCCTCAACCCCCCCCTCCAGCCCTGAGTCCCCAAGGTAGGAGGTCATTGGCCCCCATCAGGCCGCACCGCTCGTGTCGGCAGCGGGGGTAACAGTGGAGTTGGCCCACCTCTCTCCACGTCCCCTGTCACCTCTGGCAGCTCTGCCAGGCCTGGAGGGACAGCCGGGAGGAAGTACCCCAAACCCCCTGACCACAGCGGGAGCAGTGGTCTGCAGAAAACGCTTCCTTGAGCTCCTACGGCGGCGGCCTCTGCCCTCCCAGCAAAGACCAAACTCCCCACCAGCCTGGCTGCCTCTGGGTCTCTGGGCCCCACCCTGGCCCCCTGCGGCCCCCTCCAATGTGCCACGCCCCTTCCAACAGCCTGTAAGCCCCCTGCCCCAGAGGGTGCTCCCCCACCCCAGGTGCTTGGCCTGCCACCCACTCACCCTTCAGACCATGGCCCAAACACCATGGCGGCCTGTCCATTCCGGGCTGTCCCCACCACCCTGCCCGTGCCTGACCTCAACCCAGGAGGCAGTGCAGGGGCTCCTTGGAGAGAGCCCTCCCAGACCCTTCTTGTCCTTGAGCCCACCTTCAGTCCCAGATGGGACAGGCTGGTGGATGAGGCCTGCCCTCCTGAGCATCAACCCTGGGCTCCCTTTCCCTCATCCATCTGCAGGGCCCAGAGCACAGAGACTCCGGTGTTTCCCACGACTGATGATCCACGTGTTTGTGCCTGTCTCCTCCCATCCAGCATGGAAGCCCTTGAGAGCCAGGATCCCCATCAGTGCTGGATTTCCAGAACCTTCCAGAGTGCACACATCTCTCATGCATTCACTGCAAAAAAGCACCTGGCACCTGCTCACGTTCCCCGAGCACTCGACAACACAGAGATCATCTCTGTTACTCCTCTCCCTGGTGAAACCTGGAGAACAGAAAGGTTAAGCTACTCTGTCAAGGTCACACAGCAGGGCCTGATGAGTGGTTCCCAGGCAGTACTGAGCTGGAGGCCAGGGTGACACCCATCTCTTGACTGAGTGGGAAGCAACCATCACCCACCAGCTCCACAAGACCTCCAGGCACCTTCCCACCTGGAGAAAGTTTGAGGTCCTTCATCTCCCATTGGAAGGATTGAAAAGGTAAGCCCCGAGGCTGACAGGATTCCCCCAGATGGGGCTCAATCCGAGAGGAGGAAGCACCTCTGGAAACTCTGCCAAAGCCCTGCGGCCAGTGTGTGCTCACTGCACTTAGAATGTGGAGAAAGGTCAGGTGGCGCTGCGCTGGCCGTGCACCGACGCCCTAAACCATCCCACAGCCATTGCACAAAACCGGACCCAGGTTTGAAAAAGGAACCAGGCTGCTCTCAGCTTCCTACCCTCCCTGGGTTTTTCAACCTGTATTAGAAACTCCATCATTACCCCACCCCTCCCAAACCTTCCGACAGGTCTGGCCTTAATCCTTGCCCCCAACCTCCCAGCCAGGGGGACTCTCCTGGTTGGCAACCCCAGCTCAGCCAGTGCGTCACCCTGAGGCAAGCTGCGCCCAATGACCAGCCCCCACACCCTCCCCGGCCCAGGCTGGCGGGGAAATTGCAGAACCGGGCATCTTGCATCCCGGGGTCCCACAAGTGCTCAGACAACACCCCTGGTCTGACGTCCACCTGGGGGCACCACAGCAGTCCCTGGAGGGGTTTCTTGGCTGAGACTCAGGCCAGGACAGACGACCCGCCCCCGCCCCAGCCTCTCTCCAGTGCAGCCCTCATCTGCTTTCTCCAACAGAGCTGCCATCCTCCCCAACTTCATGGTGGAGCCCTCGCCGCCGCCCCCCGCCCAAGTAGAAAACTGAGAAAATTCCCCCTCTATGGTAGGGCAAGCCATGGAAAAAACCTTTCACCGGAAATCGCAGAGAATTGAAACAAGGTTTTGCCTAAACAAGAGGTTTTTGTCCTTAAGTCTCCGATCCCTGCCTCAAATCATTAAGACTCCAGGGAGCGTGGCAACAACTTCAGGACGCACTTGTCCCCGGAAACTGCGCGGCGGGGGCTGGAGACCCAGGAAAGGGCCAGCTGCGGGGAAGGCCCAGCCCAGCCGGGCCTCAGGGCGTTCGGAGCGCGCCCTTTGCCCCGCGGGTTACCCAGCTGTGAGGCCGCTCCTGGAGGGCGTGCGCTCCGCACCTCCTCCGGCCTCGGCGGATCAGGCGTCCGCGGTGGGCTGCGCGCTCCCTGCTCCGATCCCTGCTGCACGACGCCGGAGGTGTGGCTCCTGCAATTGGTACCGAAGACGAGAACAAGGCGGCCTGAGGCGCCCACGAGGGACGGGGGCGCACGGTGCCCGCAACCCCCGGGGGCGGCAGGAGGTAGAAGCTGGAGACGCCGGGAAGCAGGAAGACCTCTCCCGGGTCCCACGGCTTCCACAGCCGTCTCCAACCAGATCTCCAGCTCCTTCCATCCCGGCGGCGACCTACCCCTGGCCATCGGTCTGCGCCGCCGGTGGAGCTGGGCTCCGGGAAGAGGAGGTCACCAAGTCCCCTCTGATTGGACGGCCGCGAAGTCCCAGAGGGCGCCTCCGCACCTTAAAGCAGGAGCGGCGCGAGGGGAAGGTAGAACCCTCCGCAGCCCAGCCCTGCGCGCGGCAGCGAGGTGGGGAGGAGGGGGTCGGGGGAGAGGACGAAGAAGAGAGAGGGGGGAGGGGGAGGGGAGGAGGCGGAGGCCACCAGGAGGCGGGGCCGAGGCGGGACCCAGAGGCCCCGGCGCGGGAAGGCCCCGGGACCGACCGACTGCCGGACGGACGCGCCAGCCGGTGAGCGGCACCCACGCGGCGGCAGCGTCCGGCGCGCGCGCGGACCCCGGGGCGGCGCGGGCCGGGCCGCATGAGCACCTGCCTGCCCGGCGAGCCCTCGGGCCCCGGAGGCGCGGCCATGGCCGAGCTCAAGTCGCTGTCGGGGGACGCGTACCTGGCGCTGAGCCACGGCTACGCGGCGGCGGCGGCGGTGGGCCTCGCCTACGGGGCGGCCCGGGGGCCCGAGGCGGCCCGCGGCTACGGCGCGCCGGGCCCGGGCGGAGACCTCCCCGCGGCGCCCGCGCCCCGAGCTCCGGCCGCGGCGGCCGAGAGCAGCGGCGAGCAGAGCGGCGACGAGGACGACGCCTTCGAGCAGCGGCGGCGCCGGCGCGGACCCGGGGGCGCGGCGGACGGGCGGCGGCGGCCCCGGGAGCAGCGCTCGCTGCGGCTGAGCATCAACGCGCGGGAGCGGCGGCGCATGCACGACCTCAACGACGCGCTGGACGGGCTGCGCGCCGTCATCCCATACGCGCACAGCCCGTCGGTGCGCAAGCTTTCCAAGATCGCCACGCTGCTGCTGGCCAAGAACTACATCCTCATGCAGGCGCAGGCCCTGGACGAGATGCGGCGCCTCGTGGCCTACCTCAACCAGGGCCAGGGCTTGGCCGCTCCGCTGGCCGCCGCGCCCTTGACGCCCTTCGGCCAGGCTGCCGTGTACCCCTTCTCCGCCGGCGCCGCGCTGCCCTGCCCAGACAAGTGCGCCGCCTTCTCCGGGACGCCCTCGGCGCTGTGCAAACACTGTAACGGGAAGCCGTAAGGGCCGCGGGCCGCCCCTTCCGCACGCGTCCTGCATTTTACCTTGCCCCCATGACTGTGTCACCCTGCCCTCCCCGGACCCCGCCCACGGGGAGCAGGCGGCCAGACCTCGCTTCCAGCCCTTGCGTGCTGAACATTTGGGCCCGCGGGAAGCGCAAAGCCCATCCGGGCGCGGGATTGAACCGGACAGCGGGGCGCTGGTATCCATGCCCTGGAGCCCGCAGCGCCCAATGGGCCCCCTCCCGACGCCCCAGCCCTCGACCCTGGAGACGGGACGGGGGTGACCATACGTGCTTGTCCGGCCGCCGCCGCTCGGCCTCAAAAAGAAAACCAGGATGGTCGCGACCCCCGGGCAGGTGGTCCTTCCCTGAGCCACCCGGGGGTTCGCGGAGCGCGGGACAGAGCGTAGCCCACCTTGGCGGGTCGTGGCCTCGCTTGGGAGCGCGTCTTTGGTCCCCGTCGGCCGCTCTCGCCAGACCTCCGGGCCGCGCTCCGGGTGGGCGTGTCCCCGAGGACGCACCGCGCCCGGCACCTTCCCCCTCTGCCTGCTCCAGGACCCCCGCGCCGCAGCAGCGGAGCTGCGGGATGAGCCCCGCCCCGGCTCCGCAGCTGTCGTTTTCAAAGAAGCCGGGCCACGGGCGCAAGAAGACCCCGGCCAGGAGCTTTTCGGCTCCCAAGTCTGTTGTGTTTGTTTTCTTGCTTGCCTAGAGGTGAGCGGACGCTAACGCCGGCTGCAGAATTCGTTCCCTAAACAGCCCCTGGGCTCCCCAGCCACCAATGCCCCCGCCGGATCGTCCACAGCCCGGCACGGCCCGGGTGGAGCTGGATGGAGACCTCGGCGCGCCCTCTGCTTAAAGGCGGCTGCATGGAGGAGGGGTCGTGGGGTGTCAGGGAAGGGCCTGGTCTAGCCCTGGCGACCGGCCAAGCCCCCAGCCCACCAACGCCGCACATTTCCGGGAGAGGAGACAGGGCCACGGTGAGTACGCTGGTGGGGGCCGCGCCCTGGCCGGTGCGAACCGTGATGGGGTCTCTTTTTTTTTTTTTTTTTTTTTTTTTTTTTTTTTTTTTTTTCGGTACGCGGGCCTCTCACTGTTGCGGCCTCTCCCGTTGCGGAGCACAGGCTCCGGACGCGCAGGCCCAGCGGCCACGGCCCACGGGCCCAGCCGCTCCGCAGCATGTGGGATCTTCCCGGACCGGGGCACAAACCCGTGTCCCCTGCCTCGGCAGGCGGACTCTCAACCACTGCGCCACCAGGGAAGCCCTGGGGTCTCTTTTAAAGTCGGTGTGAGAACGGGGTCTGTGTGTGTTTTTTTTTTTTTTTTTTTTTTTTTTTTTTTTTGCGGTATGTGGGCCTCTCACTGTCGTGGCCTTTCCCGTTGCGGAGCACAGGCTCCGGACGCGCAGGCTCAATGGCCATGGCTCACGGGCCCAGCCGCTCCGCGGCACGTGGGATCTTCCCAGACCGGGGCACGAACCCGTGTCCCCTGCATCGGCAGGCGGACTCTCAACCACTGCGCCACCAGGGAAGCCCAGGGGTCTGTGTTTTTTAAAGTCGATGCTCAACTCAGAACTCTGCCACTAGCCGGGGTCCACCACCCCCCGCCCCCGAGCACAGCCGGCCGCCGCCCTGGGGGACCGAGCTGTCCTCGCCAGTTTGCGCCGGAGCGGCTCTGCTACGATATCCGGCTTTATTAACCCAATTTCTTCGGCTGTCGCTAATGCTATGCTAATAGGGAGAGAGGACCTCGGCCCTGCAAAGCAGCCTGTCTACAGCAGTTAACTTTAATTAATACATTTCAAAAGACCCTTTTGTATTTGCAAAATGAAGTGTGTGATTAAGTCTTATTCATAAAGACATATGCTTAATACTGGTTTTTGCTAATTTCCATATTTATTTCTTATTGTCTTTTTTTCCCATAACAGACTAGTTTATCAGTTTTGCACATTCAAGAAGCTGAGTGTTGGAAACTGTTTCAAATTTCTTTTAGATAACTGCATACCCAAGTGTCACCAACTTCTAGGGTCATTTCAAAGTGACCCTAAATCAACTTTATAAATTACTTATAATCTGAAACAGAGTTGCTTATTCTGGTTAAAGTACATCATTTATATTCAGAATAAAGTATTTGATTTCAACTAATTTTTTGAATAATATGATTAAATTTTAATATCAATTTAAATGGTGTTCGTTTGTGACTGAACTCATAATTTCAGTGTTCAGGGAGCTGTGTCAGTTTGGGCCACATGCTTCTAAATCACAGAGTCCAAAGAGTCTCTAAGACACAGACAACTTATCTGTAAGCAGCCGCTCAGCAAATGTATGAAATAATAAGAAAACTGTGAAGGAAAAAAATCTCTCTGCCCCCTCTAGGTGAAAAATAAGAATTTTTAAAAAGAGCCATTTAAGGGCCTCCCTGGTGGCGCAGTGGTTGAGAGTCCGCCTGCGGATGCAGGGGATACGGGTTCGTGCCCCGGTCTGGGAGGATCCCACATGCCGCGGAGCGGCTGGGCCCGTGAGCCATGGCCGCTGGGCCTGCGCGTCCGGAGCCTGTGCTCCGCAACGGGAGAGGCCACGACAGTGAGAGGCCCGCATACCGCAAAAAGAAAAAAAAAAAAAAAAGAAAAAGAGCCATTTAAGTAATCAGAAGTCCTTCCAATAACTTGGTTTAAGTAAAAGTTAAATTAAATTTAAACTTTTCTTTTTTTTCTTAAAGCTACAAAGCTGTTTATCAACTGTTCTCCAAAAATGTCAGCGTGCTGTTCCCTGGGGTTGAGTGGAGGAGTTTTTCAAAGTGAAGTTTGGTGGGTTTCTTGACAGCAGCTGCTAATCAAGCAGCCTGGAATATCAAAATAAATGTCGTTTGGCCTCTCCCAAGTTTGCACAGCAAACTCCTCATTCTAAGACAACCTAGACATTGGAAGAACATTCCCAGCTCGAAAGGTCTGACTGCCCCCACCCGCCCCGCCCCGTGGCCTGTTTGCCCCAAGTATAACCAACAAGGGGTGCCTATTGGCGCTGCCTGTCTCTGTTGCCAGAGACTCTCTGGAAACTTTTGATGGGGGTTCTGGTGTTTTCCCCAAAGCCTTGCTCTCCTACAGGGATGGCACGAATTGCTGTGAATGAACTTGAAAAAACTCATCACCCCGCACCTAACCCAGAGCACCTAACTCAGAGCTCGCCTCTCGCCAGCACTGGGGGAGGAATTAAGTAGGAAAGAGCTTTGCCTGGAGCTTGGATTTGACACAGCTTGTTCTCAGAGGAGCAAGATATTAATGAGAGCCCTTTAAACCGGGGTTGCCCCAACAAGGAGAGTGCCGGCCGCGTGTGGAATCTTACAATTTCTGGTGGCCACGTTAAGAAAAGGAAAGAGAAGTAGATGAAATTCGCTTTAATGACTTTTATTTATTCCAACATAGCCCAACTATTACCATTTCAACATGTAATCCATATTCTTAAATTCTCAGGGAGACCTTTCACATTCTCTCTTTTTTTCTGCCGAACCTTCAGAACCCGATGTCTTGCGCTCAGAGCCCGTCTCAATTCAGAACAGCCCATTTCAAGTGCTCAGTGGCCACGTGTGGCTTGTGGCCGCCCCAGTGGAGAGAGCAGATAGGTGGTAAAAACGCAAAGCATTCAAACTGCATTTGAATAATAAGCAGGAAACCTCCACAAATTCAGGGAATACATTCTAGTGCTAGACAAATAGGAAAAGCTTTGTCCTGTCACTCTCTCAATCCTGGGTCACCAATCTTGCCGGGGCCGGGGCGGGCAGCAAGAAGAACCATCGTGAGTTTTCTACCAAGAGTGGAAGCCGTGTGTCTACTAGTTGCTGGTCCCAGTGCATCAGCCTTGCACGAGCCAACCACACCCACACCTAGGGAGGCAGCGGAGTGACTGTGGGGTCCTCCCCACTCTGGCCAAGGCATTGTCTTGAGCCAACAGAGCCTCTTCCTCTACTGACCCCACAAATGAAGGGGTCGGCCACACTGGCTGCTGCTTGAGTGACTCTCAGACCAAGACTCCTTCATGCTCAGGTTAGGAGCCCGTGAAGCCTGGCTCCTCGGGGCTTGGGGCAGCCTTCTCAAGCCCAGTGGCTCCGTAGGGGTCCCTGGCTGGGGTCAGAGGAGGCAACTGGCTCCGCCAAGCTCCTGCACCCCATCTTCATTCACTAACCAACATGACTGGCGTGGCCCCGGGGCTTTTGGTTCAGATGGTGCCCAAGATACTTTACGCCCAAAGATCTTTGTTTTCCCTGGTAGGAAATTCACGCACCTAAAACAGCATCCCTGGTTTCCAGTAATGGCATCCAGACTCCGAGGGCAGAACTCTACCCAAACCTGGCTCTGCCCCCAAGGACCAGGAGTATGGACCACGCAAAGGCCATCCAGCCCACATGAGTTCATAGACAGGTCCTCAAGTACCAGGCACGTGGCTTCCACTGTTTCAGTTTGTTGATTTCATCCCAAAGGTGGGATTTCCTTTTCAGTTCTTCACAGAAGAATCCTTGGGGAGCCTTGTTTCCCCTTAGGAGTAATCTGACACTTGCTTTGCCAAATACGCCTGTCTTATTTCCTTGCAGGTTGGGAACGTTAAGAGAAGAGGTTCTGCCTCAGAAAGGACAGATACTGTTTTCCTGAAATGATGGGGGAAATGCACCAGCCATCACTTGGACCGGCGTGGCCGGCCTGCCCTCTCCCTCGGCGTCTGCGAGGGCTCCCACTGCAGCCTCGGAGCTGAGGCCTCTGGGCCCTGGTTAATCCAACAGAGAGTGATTACAGCAATGTTATCATGTGAATTTGCTTGTGATATGTTTTTAGTCTTTAATCGCTTTTGGTATCCCATTTGAAGGGATGGAAATAGAGGGATTTATGATGTATTAAATCATTTCTCCAACAATTACCTCTTTGGGCTCGTAACTCTAGATGTTTCAACTCCCCAACTAAAGTCTGTTCCATAAAATTAGAAAGTTAATACACATTTGCACATTTAACCCCAAAGGAGCAAAACTCACATTACCATAAATGCAGAAAGGCTGAAATAATTAGCAAAGTGACCTTTGATCCAGTGTTTTCCCGGTTTTAAAAAGTGACTTGTGCCGTTTTCTTTCCAGTCTGAAGTGCCCGAGGCCTATGCGTTCATATCACGGTATAAAAGCTAATTTTCAAGTGTGGCTCTCTGAGTGGGAAGACGGCCAGGATTATTCTGGAGGTTAACATGAGGCGGGTCACACTTGTAAGATGCACGTGTGCGAGGGGGTCTCTGAATAAACCCTTTCTGCTCTGTGGTCGGCTCTGGGGAACTGACCAGCTGGTACCTGGTGGGGATACAAAGGGAAGCTGCTTCGTGGCCCCAGGGCCTCAGCCTGTGTGTCCTCGAGGCACAGCCCTCAGAACGCAGTGCAGAGCCACACGTGGGCCTCTGCCCCCACGACACGCAAGGCCTCCTGGGGTGGCAGCCCCACCCGGTGCCAGCCGGCCTGCACGCACGGTGCTGCCACCAGGGACGGGAGCGTGGTCCTAGCTCAGGGCCTTCGCGGAGCAGCTCGCCAGTGCGCTGCAAGTGGCCCAGCCTTCCCAGTGGCCTGGTTCCGCCTCCAAGCCCCGTTTTGTCTAAAGCAATGAGCCCACAGTCAGTTGCTCTCCTGGGGGCCCTGATTCGGCCTGACGGGAGCCCAGTCCCCCCAGTTCCCGAGGACGGCTCTCGGTGCCCTAATGAGGCCAGGCCAGCCTGGAAACCTGGCTTCAAATCCCGAGACACATGCAGGACCTGCAAGGCTCTCTGATATCCACAAGGCATCTGCCAGGATGCGTTGTTGTCGCCTTCGTCACCCTGCAGCCCGCTGGCCTGCGGTGCCGGAGCTGTGTCCTGGCCCTCCCAGTGTGTCCCTGCATTTGACTGCAGATGGCACCCAGGTTACAAGATCCCTGGGAACAAGTGGCCGGTCTCTGCACCTCGTGCGTACAACCAGAGCCAGCGGACACCTGGCGACACGAGTCAGGGTCGGGCTCAGCCCGCACCTGCCTGGGGGTCCGGAGAGCGGCTCGTGTGACCCAGCCCTGCATGGCCACCGAGCAGGCAGGAGCCAGGTCCCCTCTGCCAAAGTCACTCCAAGTCCTGGGACGGTTTGTACAGAGCAGCCTGGATGCCGTCCACTGACCACAAGCTGGTCGCTCAGGAGTGGACACATCTACACTGTTTAGTGATAGGGACGCGGAAACCCCACTGTCTGTGAGTCACTCTCTGGCCTGTGGCGCCCAGATTGTGGGTGGGAGGGGCCGTGTCTCAAGCCTCTGGGTGTTAAGACCCTTCCTCCTTCCAGCACATCCCTGACCAGCACAACTGCCGGTGTCCTTGCAGCCCTCAAATATCACAGATTTGGGGTCTCATGACCCTGGTCACTGCCCCCAGTGCAGTGCTGGTTGCATGTGGTTTGGGAAGGGATGCCTGATCCAGGAGAACAGCTGACCGGCCGCCTTCAGCCTTCAGCGCGGCCTGGAGCCAGGTGGACACAGGCTGGGGCAACTATTCTCTCTGCCCAAGCATCACCTGAACTCACATGCGGGTGTGCGCGTGGGTGAGCACGTGTGTGTCCGTGCCTGAATATACATGCAAGTCACGCTGTAAACTGTTTCATCCCCTGCTGAGGCCAACTCGTGCCCATGGGGGCCGGAAGAGGAGCTCATTGCTGCTCGGCTGTCCTGGAAGGTGGGTGAGATGCCCCTTCGCGGGCAGCAGACAGGACCCAAGAGAGGAGGTTTCCACGTGGTCTCAGGGAATGTCCTCACAGTGAGGGAGCCTGGATGGCCATGTGGCCACAGTCAGGAGTGACTGCAGAGAGGGGTCATGGAGAGCTATACGGGGAGTGAGAGTGGCGTTCCCTGAGTTGTGGTCACTTCCCTGGTCACCCAGCCTGGCCAGCCCCAGCGCCGGACCCTCCCCACCTAACCCACAGCCCATCCTGATTTCAACAGAGGTAGAGGGGAGCCCTCCCTGCAGGACAGAGGTCTCTGGGCGTCAGGGGAAGCCGGAGGCCGCAGCTGCTAACTGAGCTGTAGGAACAGGGGCGGGTGGGGATCAGCGCCTCCTAACGAGTATGTTGTCGGGCGATTCCGCCCTCATCTTCCACTTAATAAGGCTGGTTAAACAATGATTTTGAGGGGCCGTGCATCCCCTAAACCCGTTTGTTCTCGTGGCGCACTCCCTCTGCACTGCAGGAGGTGATGGTTAATTACTACCGTGTCGGGAAGTGGCTGTGCCAACAGACGAGGGTCACGGGTGAACTTTCCAGGATGCTGCCTTCGTTAAGCAGCCTCGTTACAGCCCACAGAACCGCTCAGGACGTCGCTTGGAAGGAAGTGCTCTGCGTCCAACTGTTCCTTGCCGCCCTCCCTGTAGGGGAGCGAACAGTGTTTCCAGAGTAATGACAAGTGAACAAACAAGGTCAGGGGACCCCGCAGGCGGCTCCGGCAGGCATTCTGCCCCGTGTCCTGGGCCGGGACCGCGGAGCCCCGGATCCGTTCCCTCCCCGTCCAGGGACCCTGGTGAGGCAGCCGCGGGCTCTGAGCTGTCAGGAGGACTGAGGGGGGGTCCTGACATGCGGCTTCGGCCCCCAAACCCCTCGGTGCTTCATCAACGCCTGCTCTGCTCCGGGCCAGGTGAGGTAACGGCCCCACGTCTGCGACCACAAACTCGGGGTGGCCCTTTGCTGAAGGCCACGACGCCCCTCGGGCCACCAGCAGAGCCTGCAGTGGAGGAGATGCAGGGCAGCCGCTCCAGAGGGGCCACGCGTTCATTCTTCACATAGCTGCTATCTCCTCTGTTTACTGGGTGAAACATACTTAACGTAAAACCTACCGTTAACCTTTTAAGTGTACATTCCGCGGCATTAAGTACATTCACAAGGTCACGCAACCATCCCCACCATCTATTTTCAGGACTTCGTTATCACCTACAATTGGATTTTTTCAAGTCAGGCTTGTAGACGTGTAATTGACACCCAGTAAAACGCACACCCCCCTTAGATGTAGTTCCTTGAATCTTGGTAAACGCATGCGACCGTGAGCCACCCCTGGGCAGGGTATGGAATCTTGCCCTCATCCCAGAAAGACCTGTGCCCTCCGGACTCCAAAACTGCTGGTCTGCTTTCTGGCCCTCTAGTGTTGCTTTTTCGGGAATGTCTTCTAAATGGACTCTTAGAGTGTGAAATTTGGGGGTCTGGCCTCTTCACTCAGCCTAGTATGTCCGAGCCTGGCCGAGGTTACCATCTGTGAAGTGGGGCGGTGATCTCAGTGGCACAGGAGACTTGGGGGAGCTTGATGAGGGGTCTCCTAACCCTTAGCCCCTCACCTGCCCCCATGGGCCGTGCATTGCTGTCACCATGATCCTACTGCACCCACCGTGGGTGCCAGTCTTCGAAAGTCATGGGCCAGCTTGATTCCTGCGGAAGCAGCCCTGTGTGAGCCGTTGTGATCTCAGAGGCTTTGGGGGAGGAAGTGAGCGGCCCCACCTTGCTCTTTATGGGAAGGTTTCCAAAGATGGCTCCTGCTGGCCGTCCAGGGCAGCCCCAGAACGAGGCCCAGAATCCACAGCCCCGTCGATGCCGACTGCCCGTCTGTCTCCTGAATTTCTTCCTCTTTCCAAAAACACGTCCTCTCAAGGAACACCTGGGCGTGGTTTCCCCGACAGGGTGAGGGGTGGTGAGGGTTTGGGAAGGAGTCGCTGATGTGGTCCAGGCTCGGGAAAGGCGAGGGAGGGTGACCGCGGCCGACCCCCTGAGCTGGCCCGATGGCCACGCGCGTCCTCGTGAGGGGCCGGAACAGCACGGGCCTGCGGTGGGCACCCTAAGCACTGATTGAATGAGGATGACAGCAGTGGTCACGGAGGGGCCCCGGGAGGGCCAGGAGGCAGGTGCCCCGTGATATCACTTTTCCGTGAGCTCAGCGCCCCGGGCTGCCACTAAAGCTGCTTGTCAGTTAGCGTTAACCTGGAGACGCCCAGCGCCTTTCTGGGAACCACGGAACAGAAGCCAGAAACCACGGACTCTCGTAAGGAAACGGGAAATGCTGACACACGTGCAAAGGGCCTCGGCCGGGGAGATACGATCAGGTCGTAGCTGGGAGATAAACCAGGGCCCAAGGGGCCACGCCTCACAGCCACTGTCTCCGCAAAAACGGGAACATGCCTGAGGGTTTTCTGCTCAAATCTGGTGTCAGCTTTTTTCTCCTCTTGTACTTTTTTGGTAGAGAAAAATATGGAGAAGGCTCTAAGAAGCAAAGTGCCTGTAATGGGCTGTCGTCAGGGTAAATGCTGATGCCATTTACATGGGCTGAGGCCCCCAATATGCTGCCTGCCTTGTCCCGGTGGGACCTGCGGGTGCCCAGGGCACAGACGTCAGCGGGGAGCTGTCTTCACAAACAGGAGGCGTTCCTAATCCTCCGTGTGGCAGCTCAGTTATCTGTCCGGTGGCGAGGGGACGTTATGGATGAGGCTGTGATTAAATTTCCTCATGTAATGACCCTAAGTAAATCTTTGCAATTTTCATTTTGCGGAGATTTAATATAGATCGGGGCCCTGTTGTTGGCTCCCACTTTAATCCCAAATCACTCATTAGATGAAGACCAGCAGACGCCAGTGGGCGAGGCCTGTGGGCTGAGCCCCAGACTGGACCCACAGGAGCGCGTCCAGATGGACGGCTGCTGCCCTCGTTCCGTGATGGGTGCTAATCTCAAACCCTGACCTGCTTCCTCCCCATTATGCATATTAAATGCAGCCAAAATTCTGGGGGTGGTGCGGTCCACGCCGCTCTCCCCAGATGCCTCTGGTCCCGACCCCGCCTGCCTACTCCACACGGAAGCAAACCCGCCTGGGAGCCAGGGCTGGGCGGTGCCCACTGACAGATCCACCTGGCCGGACACGCCAGCTGGGTTGCCAGGTAAACACAGGAGTCATTTTGAGTAAGACTCTGCCTGAAATAATTGCATGGGTCATACACTGAAAACGTGTTTCTTGATTATCTGACGTTCAGATTTCAGTGAGTGTCCTGTATTGGTATTTGCTGCTCTGGCCACTGTCCTCGGCCCCTCCACACTTAGCCCTGAGCCTCCCTGAAGCCCACTGACCAGGGCCACTCACGTGGCTGCAGACCCCACCCTGGCAGCCCTGCCTCCAAGGACTCAGTGGGTTTCCTGGGGGCCAGATGAGCTACAGAATAGCAGTCCCAGTGTAAAAGGAAAATGTGGGATCCTAGTCCCAAAATGATTCAGAATTACAGGATGGCAACAGCCTTCTGAGTGCCGGGCTCTAGGCACGCTGTTCAGACCACCGCCCGCGAAGCCGGTCCTGCTGGGGGAGGAGGGTCGCAGAGTCCACCCAGGCTGCACACCCAGCCCGACCAGGACGCCCCCTTCCCACCACCCTCCTCCTCATCCCACATGGCCCCTTTCATTCCGGGACCCAAGAGACACCCCCCACACGGGCACGCACATGCACACACATGCACACACACCTCCACATGCATGTGTGTACCACGTATTCAGATATGTGCTCACATCTGCACGCACATGGAAATATGCACACTTTTGCACACATCCACACACATGCTCACATGCGTGCACACGCCTGCACACACATGTACTTCCTTTGGACACTTTGCTCATTTGGGAACATGGTGACAGGTCTGGCTTAGCTGTGTTGCCCTCTCTGTGGAAAGGCAACCTGGCCTTGTGGAAAAGGCGCAGGCCTTGGGCCAGCAGTCCTGCTGTGGGAACGCGTCCCTCGGCACAGTCGGGGCCCTGGAGAAAGACATCTCCAAGACCTCCTGCCAGCGACAGGGCCAGGAAGCCACTTGGCCGCACCCATGGGCCAGAACCAGGGTGATCACACTCACGGATATGGGCTGTTTCCACGACTGACCACGTGAAAAAGCAATAAGAAGCACTGTTTACAACAGGCTTCAAGGGGGGGTATTTACACAGATGTAAAGTCTCTCTGGAAGGACGAGACCCTGCCCTGAGGGGCTCCTAAGGAGGGGGCTCAGGGCCCAGCAGGCAGGTCAAAGGGGAAGTGGCTCCCGGTGGGTACTTCTATACTCTGAGCCCTCTTCCCACCACCAGGAATGTCTTTAATTAAAACCAGAAAGCAGCAGTCATGGGCTGAGTGGTGGCCCCCAAATATGTCCACATCCTAATCCCTGGACCTTGCAGATACTACCTTATATGGCTGATGACAAATTGAAATTATAAAGGAGTGACCACAGTTCAGGCGAACAAAAGTCGAGTCAAGCGGCCATTGAGGATCTGGTGTCAAGATGCGGCCCTGCCCCACCGAGAACTTGAACTTTCTCTGAACTGTAACAGGTCCGAGGACACCACCTGCCTGCTGCAACCTTGTGGCCTCAAGGTCTCCCCTGGTGACTATGCAGCCATTTCGGACCCCAGCCAGCAGCCTCACTTCACAAGCAGCCTCACTTCTCGCCAGCTCCAATTATAATTCTTTTTTTAAATTATTTATTTATTTATTTATTTTTGGGTGCATTGGGTCTTCGTTGCTGTGCGTGAGCTTTCTCTAGTGGTGGTGAGCGGGGGCTACTGTTCGTTGTGGTGCGCGGGCTTCTCATTGCGGTGGCTTCTCTTGCTGCGGAACACGGGCTCTAGGAACACGGGCTTCAGTAGTTGTGGCATGCAGGCTCAGTACTTGTGGCGCACGGGCTTAGTTGCTCCATGGCGTGTGGGATCTTCCCGGACCAGGGCTCAGACCCACGTCCCCTGCATTGGCAGGCAGATTCTTAACCACTGTGCCACCAGGGAAGCCGTCCAATCATAATTCCTGATCAACAACTCACGTAACTAACTGTAACCTTGCAGGGTTTTTTTTTGTTTTGTTTTGTTTATTTTGCGGTACGCGGGCCTCCCACTGTTGTGGCCTCTCCCGTTGCGGAGCACAGGCTCTGGACGCGCAGGTTCAGCGGCCATGGCTCACGGGCCCAGCCACTCCATCTTCCCGGACCGGGGCACGAACCCATGTCTCCTGCATCGGCAGGCGGACTCTCAACCACTGCGCCACCAGGTAAGCCCCCTTGCAGGTTTTGCCTTTATAAGATCCCCCCATTCTGTACTCTGACAGAACACAATTCAGGTGCTTCTTGAATCTGTGTCTCCCAGGCTGCAGTCCTTACAAACCCCAAATAAACTCCTTTTAATTTCAGTCAGGTCTCCATTTCTGAAATCTTGGTCGATATGGCAAAGTGTATGATTAAGGACCTTGAGAAGAGGCAGTTACCTGGATTATCCGGGTGGGCCCTACGTGCTGTTACGTGTGTCCATATAAGAGAAGGCAGAGGGAGTTTGGGGACTCGAGCCACAGATGGACGGCTACGGCCAGAGTGGGCCCCAGCAAGGATGAGCCTCCCTGGAGCCTCTGGAGAGAGCACGGCCATGCCTGCACTCTGACCTTGGACCTCTGGCCCCCAGACCGGGAGAGACTGCTTTTCTGTTGTTCAAACACCAGTCTGTGTGCTCCGCTATGGCAACCACGGAAGCCACTGCAGAGCCCACCCTGGAAGGTACAAGGGCGCCCACCGCCCCTCGTGGCATAGCCAACTCCTCCGTGGCTCGGCCAGGCTCCTCTATGGCTTTATTCTCCCAGAGGAACAGGAGGGCAGGGAAGAGCCAGTGGCGGCTGCTCCAGGCCCCTGGCCGACCACGTGCACACCACCCCCTGGGTGCACACAGCACCCCCGTCCTGTCTGCAGGTCAGCCCGCAGGTCCCCAGAAACAGTGCAGAGCCACTTAGATGGACCCATGGCCTCTGGACCACCAGGAGCCACGTCGTGGAGTTGTGGGAGGGTCACGTGGACTCAGGCCCTGACAGTCATGTGATGGGCGCGCCTGCTGGACCCTCCAGCAACCCCAAGGCATCAGCCATCCTAGGAAAACCTTCTTCATGTGTCACAGGTGGGAGGTGACGGAGCAGGTGAAGGGCCGTCTCGGGTCACGGCGGCTGCTGGGTCCCTCTGAGTCCTTTCCTTCCTTCCTTCCACAAGCACTGCCCAGTCAAGGGAGGTGGATGACTTCCTTCAGGAAGGGACTCTGCAGGGTCCCAAGCCCCCCAAAGGGCTGGTGAGGCAGGACCAACCTTGGCCTCTGACCCCGAGGGGTAGATCGTGACCCACCCAGTGGGATCCAGCTCATGGTGGGAGGTACTTTACCATGAGCAGAGCCGGTGGGGATGTGGGGAGAGGGGAGGAGGCCCTAGGGCAGAGACCGGGGGCCAAGGGGTCCCCAACCCAAGTGCTGGTCACTCCACAGCAACCTTAACATTTTCTTCCCACCTGGAGACCCGAGTGCATCCTTACTGGGTGTATCAGGTAGCTGTTGCTGCATTACAAATAAGCCCCAAACTTCACAGCCTGAAACAATAACACTCATTCGTTATCTCTCAGTTTCTGAGGATCAGCATTCAGGAGCGGCTCACTCAAGGTCTCCGGTGAGATGCAGTCCAGGTGTCAGTGGAGGCTCTGGTCATCTGGAGGCTGGACTGGGGCTGGACGGTCCCCTTCCAGGTTGGCTCGATCATGCAGCCCTGGGCTGGAAGCCCCAGTTTCTGGCCCCGTGGACTGTCCACGGGGCTGCCCCAGTGTCCTCACGACAGGGCAGCTGGTCCCCGGGGCCAACAGTGATGGATAACCTCGTCTTAGAAATCATAGACCAACCCTCCCACCACTTTTTATTCGTTAGAAGCACATCATTAGGTCCAGGCCACACTCAAGAAGAGGGAATTAAACCTTTTCCTGGGGCGAGGATTGTCAAAGAGTTCAGAGATGTATTTTAAAGCTACAACGTTAGCATAGTACCCTTGAAGGGATTGAATGAAAATCCCCCATAGATACCCCATCCTACATGTAAAAATGTTCCCACAAATAATCACAAGGTCTGAATTCAACCTTTAGACGTTCATTTCTTTGACTTAAGCATAAGTCAAAGTCAAAGTGTCCAAGTTCTATAGTTGGATGTGACTGTCTCAACCAGGGGTCACATGTGAGGAACCTCCTCGTCAATCCTTTCCGAGGGCAGACTGCTATTGTCTCTCTGGGGATCTCTGCTGACTGTCTTCTGGGCCACATCTGTCCCCTGGGCCCCACCTTCAGTGCCTGGGTCGTGCTCGGAAGTAGGAGGCATTTGATAAGCAGATGTGACCTGTCACCCTGGACCAGAACAGGGTCCCCAGCCACCTCCAGTGAGTTCCCCGGCCCCCGACGCCCAGCCCGAGCACTCAGGAGGCACAGCGTCCGGTACGCTGGCTCCATCAACCCCCTGGTATCAACCTTTATGGGCAGCAATAAATGCCACACTTGTTACTGGAATGGGTTTAACTGCCGTAATGACTTTGTATCACAGGAGTGGCCATTCTGGGTCGGTTATAAAAACCACAATAATAAAACTTCCTCTGTGGTATTTTCGTTAAGTCTCCATGTTCTGAAATGCAGGCTGTGCTAGAACATTCTGGAGGGGGTGCTCTGCTGGGACATGGAAGGGGTCCTGGGACTGGAACAGCCCACAGTCCCTGTCCCACTGCAGACGCTCTGATCTGGCTGGAAAGGGGGAGGCTGTGAACAGCGGATGAGGCGTGCCTGACCAGGTAGGGCCCAAGGCCTGGACCAGCTGCTGGCTGCCGAGAGCCTCAGCATTCTGGGTTGTGAAATGGGGGTTAAGACTCTGCCGGGCTGGGAGGTGCACCCCAGCCCTGCCGCCTGCGGGACAAGCAAACACCCAGTGGGCTCCGCCTTCTTACTAATGGCCCGCCTGGGTCCCCTGGCATCACGTGAAGGGTCGATCAGGGTCCCGGAAACCAACCTGTGCGTGACTTTCCCAGTGATAACGCTGTTCTCCAAGACATGACCCTTTTTCTTCCCCACGTGGATCAGCTCCCGGGATTCATTCGGACCCTCACTAGGTCACCAGACACCAGGGCTAGCTGGGGTCTGTGCAGCCACGGGGAGGCCACGGGGGTGCAGTGCTTCTCAGATGCTGGGACCCAGGATGCAGTGGCCTGAACCAGTGCCCCTCCCCCTGGGCTCTGCAGGGGTCCCTCCTGAGCTCAAGGTGATGGGGACACCGAGGACCAACACCACTGTCACCAGCATGGTCAGAACCAGCAACTCCGGGGTGCAAACGAGACCAGGACCGGCGCACCTGGAAGACCCGGCTCGTGTACCCCCTCCCGCCATGGGCGAGGCCAGCTGTCCCAACCATCCCAGACCCTGTGGTCAGTTCTTCCTGAGCTACGCGCACAACATTTGGAGAGCAGTGTTGGAACTCAACCCCAGGATTTAAAAACAACAATCGAGTTCAGGCTTTCTGCTGATTCGGGTAGTTCTCAGCATATACCCCTCCCCCCCAGGGCCTCCCATCCCCCAGGGCCCCCTTTCTCCTTCTCTACCTCTCAGTCTGGGGAGAGGTCTGCCTTCACGGGAGCCCTGGGCTGCCCTCTCCCTCTGCCCAGGCGAGGACAGTGGCCTCCGTGGGTCCCTCTGTCTCTCGGATGCTTCTGCAGACTCTGGAGGACTCTTTGCAGCCAAAGCAAAAGGAGCCGCCACCGCGAGAGGCACCTGCCCCACAGCAGCCCCACCATGAATATTGACAGCCCTTCCTTTGTGACAGGAGTCCCGCCTGGGCCTGCTGCAGAGCAGAGTGGCGGCCGCTCTGAGATCCATGCAGCTTTTGTTGAGTGTCAGGACGCATGGTGTGACAGATGGACGCTCGCCTTCAAACCCCTGTGCCCGAGCCCGGCGCCGAGGGCCGGGATGTTTCTAGTATCACACATTTGCCTCGGGGCTTGTTTTAAATCCCACTTACCAGGGGCTCTGGCTTTTTATCAGTCAGACGCCTTAAGCACTTTGTCAACTTGGACATCTGGCCGCACAGTTTAAAAATTTTTTATTTGCTAAAATATTTAAGAGTGTGGCATGGGTTTCGCTGGGGACTTGAGCTGCCAGGCATATGTGGATGCCAGCCACTCCAGCAGAGAACCACTGAGCCCCTAGGCCGTGGCCCTGGCAGCAGCGATAGCAGGCCCCGTCCTGGTGGGCGCGGATCCTCTGGCTGAAAAGTTAGTATTCACTCCATTCGGGCTGGGAACGCCTTGTCCCCCTCGAAACCGGGAGCAACTTAAGGCTGAGGGAGGGTCTGTGGACTCCCAGGACAGTCACAGTTGAAAACAGGATGCAAGTCCTTGGACACATGCGTCCACGCAGACCCTCAGCACGTTCCTTGCGCTGTTCAATACTAAAAAGGAGCCAAGGGCTTCCCTGGTGGCGCAGTGGTTGAGAGTCCTCCTGCCGATGCAGGGGACATGGGTTCGCGCCCCGGTCCGGGAAGATCCCACATGCCGCGGAGCGGCTGGGCCCGTGAGCCATGGCCGCTGAGCCTGCGTGTCCGGAGCCTGTGCTCCATGGTGGGAGAGGCCACAGCAGTGAGAGGCCCGTGTACCGCAAAAAAAAAAAAAAAAAAAGAAGCCAAAACCAGGAATCGACCAAATGCGCACCAGCTGTGATCAACAAAAGGGGTCCATCTAGATGTGGGCTATTACTCAGCTACACACGACAATGTGGATGAACCTTGAGGACATCATGATCAGGGAGAGAAGCCAGACACAAAAGACCGCACAACGTGTGATTCCACTTGCAAAATGCCCAGAATAGGCAAATCCAGGGAGACAGAAAGTAGATTAGTGGCTGCCAAGAGCTGGGGGTCAGAGGGGGTTGGGGTGACTGCTAAGGGGTACAAGGTACCCTTTTCAGGTGAAGAAAAAGTTACCCTGATCGATTACCAAAGGTTGTTAATGATCAAGCGTCCCCGGGTGCTGGGCACAGCTGTCTGCTGAGGACACAACAGTGAGCAAGAACAGCTGGCCTCGGCTCTGGCAGAACACACAGTCGAGAGCAGGCGCAGACAGTAACCAGGTAAGTTAGCCTGAGACGAAGGAAGACTTCCTGGAAGGGGTGACCTTGGGCGGAGCTTGGGAGGACGGGGGTGGGGGATCCCGGCAGAGGACGAGCAGGTGCAGAGGCCCCAAGGCAGCAGCATAGCCCTAAGGGATGAGGGACGGGTGACCCGGTGGAGAGGGACGGGGTTGGGGGGGTGATGCCAGGCGCCCGGCGGAGCAGAGGCCAGGGGCGCAGGGCCAGAGCGGGGAGGGTCCCCAGAGCAGTGGTCACCCCTGTAGAAAGAAGGTGGGTTCCAGGGCAGCTCGCATGCCTGGAATCAAACCTTTCCCTGAGCCCTGCCATGGGCCAGGCCAGGGTAGGTCCTCCCATGATGGCCTTGTTTTAGCCGTGGTCCCTCACACTCTCCAGAGAGTGACCCCAGGGTCACTGGCAGAGGTCATGCAGCTTCCAGGCAGGGCCTCAGCCCAGGTCTGTGTCCAGAGCTCCCATCCAGCCTGCAGTGAGGACCCCGGGATCGAAGACTCCTGAGAAGTCCCAAGAGGCTGGCCAGGGCCATGGGGCTGCATCCTGGCTCCGGCAGCCAAGGGCCCCCACTGTCGAGCAGGGGGCTTGGTGCCAGGTGAGGGCGCATCTCCATCCCACACCCTCTCCTGGACCACCTTAAGGAGCCACCACCGAGTTTCACATACATGCCCCTTTCCAGAAGCAACAAGAACCCCTGTGTGTCCAGTGAGGCATCTGCTGCTCAGACAAGAGCAGATTCTCCTGCTCACCTGGCTCCTTCCGGAGAGTCCTGAGGGTCAATTCCAGGATGAAGGGGCCATGAGATGGATCTATCTTCGCGTGTTAAGGAGGCATTACCCGGGAGCCCTGGGAGGATGGGAGTTACAGCCCGCAGGTATGGGTCTGGGAGTGGCGACCTCGGGCTGTGGGGGCTGGGTGGGGTGGGCAGGGGAGGCCCTCACTTGTTTTCTGGCCTAAACATAAGACTTTCTCCAGGCTCATCCCACTGCCCTCAGACTTGGGACCAGAGGGAAGGACGCTTGATACCAGGACTGGACCTCAGATTAGAGATGGAGGGGATGCTCCCGACCACGCCCCCTTGGGGAAGCACCAACTCCTGGGCCCTTGCTGGGTCCAGCCTCCAGCAGAGAAGGGCACCAAGCTCTGGGGCTGCACACAGTCTGGGGACCCCATCCCCAAACGCCCACCCCAGGACCGGGCCGACGGGAGACGTCGAGAGGGACAGAGTGTGGAAGGACAGGTCCTGGACGCCACAGGGAAACTGAGCCCCCTTGGGTCTGGAGCATCCACCTGGCCACGACAAGGACACTCCTGGGAGGCGGCAGAGGGGAGGGGAGGCTGGAGGAGAGGGCACTGCAGGGCACAACCTGGGGAGACGGTCCCAGGGGCTGCGGGTCACACGTCCCGTCCCCAGAGAGGCCGGCGGTCAGCGAGCAGGGCTCCTGCACCCAGACCCCGCCGGCCTTGGATGGGCCCAACCTGCTCTCACCGGCCCACTGCCTCCTCTCCCGGCCCATCACTTCTCACGACCCCCGGGGCCCCCCGCTGTCCCCACCCTGTGTGCAGCCATGGCACCGGCCCACCCCAGGACCCCTGCCTCCACTCAGCCTGCTCCCCCAGCCTCTTGCCTGCATCACCCATCTGCAGGACAGAGACAGCCCCCCAAAGAGACCCCACGACACGTTGGCCAGCGCACCTCTGCACCCCCGGATCCATCCCCAAGCCTCGTGCCAGGACTTTCCGGGCAGCAGAGGAGACCCTGGAGGCTCCCATGCCACCAACTCATCCCGACAGTCTCTCTCCGAACAGCGGTTCCCTGAGCTGGCCCAGCGAGGCCTTTATCTGCCCCCTCCGTGCCCACTGGGCCTTCGCATGCCTGTTCCCGGAGCCCCGGGGGGTCTTCACCCGTCGCGCCCACCAGATCCCAGCCAGACGCCACCTCGGGTAAGCTGCCCGGAACCCCCTCGGCCTGTTTGCTGAGCTGGGTTGGTGCCAAGTCAGCACCTTGAACAGGGCCTGGGACGGGGAGCCCAGCAAGGACCCCGAGAGGGGTTCACAGGGCGATCACCTCGACTCCCAGAGGGGACAACAGCAGGTGTGATATAGCAGCAGGAGTGAACCACCTGGCCTGGCCTGGGAGAGATGTCAGAGGCGGGGAGGTGGGGTGAAGGAGGTGGGGAGAGCTGGCATCGCTTGGCAGCCCACGTGCCCACATGGCCCCCAGCCGAGACGCTGTGTCCTCGCCACTTCTTCTAAGGGGACACTGTCCTCCTCTCAAGGAGACAGCCTCTTCCCTCCTCCTCAGGGTGAGCTTTCATGTCCCACAAAGGCCCAGAGTCGACAGGAAATGCTCTGCCCGTCCCGTTCTCCGATGGCCTCGTGTCTCAGGCTGACCCAGGTCACCTGCATGCCCTGATGATCCCCCGGCTTCTGTCCTGCGCCCAGTCCCTGGGGAACCCCGGTGAGTCTGGGGCCTGCAGCCCTCTCCGCCAGCAACACCAGGACACAAGCCAGCAGGTTTGGATTCTGTTGTTTCTCTTACCTTTAGATGTTCAACAGCATGAATATTCTTATTTTTTATTTAAAACTAATTTGGAGCTCTCACTCTCCAAGCGGCTTCTAATCACCAAAAAGCGCCTGCAGCAAGAGCTGATTGACAGGCCAACGTGGCCACTTCTTAGGAACAAATCGGCCATTGGCAGCGCCACATACAAAGGGAAAGCACCAAGCGCTCGTTATTTATGAGCTATTAGGGAAGCGCAATCAGCATCTGCTCCCCACATGGGCAAAAACACCTGTCAGACATCAGGAGGCTGTAAAACGCACACGTTTAACAGTCACTTTGTTTAAAAAGTCATTAAAATTGAATGTCAGCTAAAACTTAGGAAAACATTTATTCTTCAAACCCCTTTGAATCTTGCTGGTGAGCAGGAGACAGGACTGTTTCTGCCGGGACAAAGACACGAGTTTGTAAACAGGCAGGCGAGTCCCCGGAGCGGCCACAGCGACAGAACAGGACACGGGAGAGGAGAGGCGTCCGTCAGGGCCCCGGATGGAGTGTGGGACCTGGGATGCCCGCTGACCGGGGCCGAGGTCGGCCCTCCACCCACAAGGAGGCAGCTGCCGGCCCCCGCTTCTTCTTCCCCCAGAGCTGCCCATTAGGGCCAGTTCTGGAGACAAGTCCGCGTGGGCACTCACGGGAGCAGGCCCAGGATGGGATCCGAGCAGCAGGCGGGGCCGGGGGTGCTAACTCAGGAGCCAGAGCAGGTCCGGGCTGGCTCCGAGGGGTCTCCTGCTGCAGGGTTGAGACCCCCGGCCGCCCCTGCCCACGTCCCGCTGCGTCCCAACAACAGAGGGTCCCAGGGACAGACACTGGCCTGAGGCCGCCCGCTGCCACAGCCTCGACTCAACATGGACGGACTGTTGAGGATGCACAGGGGCTTGCATCCGGCGGCAGCGGCAGGAAGCCCAGCACCCCCCAGCCCTGCCGGACGCGGGCAAGGAAGGACAGGCTTGCAGGAGCCGCGCCCTCGGCCGGGGCTTCAAGCTCGGGTCGGGCACAGGCGGGGACGAGGGATCGGCCGGCAGTGGGGACTTTGGCTCAGCTGCTTTGGCCCAAGAATGTTGGTCTTGCCCAGATTTTGCCCGGCCTTTGCCCGGGGCCTGCGAGGTGCTCAAGGCTGCATTTTGTCTTGAGCAACGGGTATTGGAAGGAAAACGTCTGCTTGGCGGCAGTTAGGGCTTCAGACGTGCCCAGGACAAGAGGGTGAGGTGGCCACGGGCCCCAAAGAGACTGGACTTTATGACTGGCAGATTTTGACATAGACCAAGTAGCTGAGCCTTGTGTGTTTTTCACATAAAAGAATTAACCCGGGCTTCCCTGGTGGTGCAGTGGTTGAGAGTCCGCCTGCCAGTGCAGGGGACATGGGTTCATGCCCCAATCCGGGAAGATCCCACATGCCGTGGAGCGGCTGGGCCCGTGAGCCATGGCTGCTGAGCCTGCACGTCCGGAGCCTGTGCTCCGCAACGGGAGAGGCCACAACAGTGAGAGGCCCACGTACCGCAAAAAAAAAAGAAAAGAAAAAAAAAAAGAATTAACCCTAGGAATTCCCTGGGGGTCCAGCGGTCAAGACTCCGCACTTCCACCGCAGGGGGCAAAAGTTCAGTGCCTAGTCAGGGAATTAAGATCCTGCAAGCCGGGCAGCGTGGCCAAAAGAAAGAAAAACAGAAAAAAAAAAAAAGAATTAACCCTGGTGAAAATCATTTCAGAAAAGGAAACATGGAAACAGAAATGATGGAAGTAGTGAGCGGCCCCGTGGACGGACGACTGAGGAAGCCAGCCACGCCCCCCGTCGGGAGACAGTGGTGGGGACAGGGCTGCAGCTCCGGGACCCTCCCCAGCTGCCTCCTTTGGGCCCGCCCGTGTGCAGATCATCCACTTGGGGCAAAAGTGCCGGAGGGCAGGAGGCCAGACTCATTGGCCTGGGGAGGAAACTCCAGGAACCCGTGCCGCTGAGGGTCCCCGGGGACACACCAGCCCGGACCGCGAGGTGCTGCAGTGCCGCGGGCGGCTCCCACCCCCGAAGCCCCAGCCTGACCAAGCTCGTCCCGCAGGCAAGGGGGGAGGGGCTGCCCGTGCCCAGCTCGAGGGTCCCTCGCATGAGCGCCCGGGCGCCTGGGGGCTTGCCCCACCTCCTCTGGGAGCAGGACCCAGCTGCACTGTCACCAACTTACCTCCATTCCCTGGGCGTTGGGAGCGGTTCATCCCTGCCGCGTCTCCTAATGCAGCTCGGGCATTTCTTCCTTGTTTAGCGTATGGAGAGTCCCAGACATGGCAGACGTACGTCCCTCCCAAGCTCGGAGGGGCTCTGGGAGCCCCCAGCTTGGGATGCGGGGCCTGCCAGGCGGGGCCCCCTGCAGATGAGGCCGAGCTGGAGACTGGCTGCGGGAGGTCATAGGGGTGGTCTTGACACCAGCCGGGGGGGAGCAGGGCCGGAGTTGGGGTGCAGTGCACCGCAACAGAAGCCTCCACCCCCCCATGGGGAACTCTGGAGCCTGATGACCTTTAGGATTGTCCTAACTGAGGCCTAGAGGCGGGGCCTTAATCCCCTGCAAGCTGACAAGTCACACTGGGGGTCAACCCTGGGAAAGAGACTCAACAGTGAGCAGTCAGCAACCCCCTCCGCGTCCTTACGGGGGATCCAGGCGGCCCGTAGCACCCACTAGGTCTCCACAGCAGCCTCTCCTGGCTCCTATGGCCCTCGGTTCAGGGTAGGTGGAAACGGGGGAGCCGCACTGTTATGAGCTGAATGATGTCCCCCCAAATTCATATGTTGAAGTCCCAACCCCCAGGAATTCAGCATGTGACTGTATTTGGAAATAGGGCCTTTCCAGAGGTGATTAAGGTAAAGTGAGGCCCTTAGGGTGGCCCTGGACAGGGCTGACCGTGTCCTGATGAGAAGAGGAGATCAGGACACAGACGCACACGTGACGACCACGTGAGGATGCAGGGAGAAGACAGCCGTCTACATGTCCAGGGCAGAGGCCTCAGGAGGAGCCCTGCCCACACCTCGACCTCAGACTTCCAGCCTCCGGGACTGTGAGAGGATCTGTGTCTGTTGTTCAAACCCCCTTTCTGAGCGCTTGGTCCTGGTAGCCCTAGGACAACACCACCAGACCCATCCTGAAAGCGCTGGCTGCTCTGTGCGGAGGTGCCGGGTTCTGTTAGTAAAAACGTGTCAACGGGCATGCATGAGAGTAGAAGGCAGGAGGAGAAGGGGCCAAATGGTGCAAAGTGTCCCATTGGGTGTGGCAGGGAGGGGGCAGTGCAGGCAGCAAGGGGGCCTCCACGCCCCCACCCCCTGCCAGACCTCCCCTCCCCCAGGTCTCCTTCCAACCCCAGCCTGAGTGCTGGCTGAAGGTTCTCCCAGCCAGAGGAGGGAGGGAGAGCAGGAACCATGCACAGGCTTGCAGGATGGTGATGAAAGCTGATGCATTAGCTGCTGCATTAGCTGGACAGGCTGTATCTCACGTCGCTGTCCCTGCACGCTCAGTGGTGTCTCCCAAGGTCTGTCCTTGGCACTGATGCTCTTCTGGCTCTTCCCTAAAGCAGCTCCTAGGTCCACTGCCCACCTGGCCAAAGGCAGGACACGCTTTTGGGAGGGGGTCAAATTCTCTCCCAACTACTGGACAGCCACAGAGTGGCCGGTGACCCTCCGAAGGTGGCACTGACTGGAGCCAGGTCGCCACTGCCTGGCCAAGTGGGACTGTCCCTAGGGCTGTGCTCGCCAAGCCACAGCCCCACCTCCCGCCAGCCTCCCCCAGACCCAGCTCAAACACACCTGCTCCTGCAGCCCCCTGGACGGCCCCTCTCCTGAAGCCTCCCGTCCGTCCTGTGGGATCTTCTCTCCAGCTCTTACCTGGTTGCTATTCTGCTCAGTGAATCATCCCAAGACCTGCGTGATTTTCTGTCCGTCATCGTGTGCTCTCTGCCTGTGTCTGTGCCGGGCATTTGGCAGGGGTGGGCTCCTCCAGGCAGTTCCGATTGGGCTTCCTCACAGCGTGGCGGCCCCAGGAGAGCAGGGCATAGGCTCACCACCTCCAGTGTCCCATTCTGGTCTCACAGGCCCACCCAGATCCCAGGGGGACACAGGCCCCATCTCTCTAGAGAAGGAGTCTGGGGGCCAGGTTTTGAAACGGCTGCAGCATCCTATGCCAGATTGGCTTCTGGGGCTGGGCGGGGGTCCTCCCCGCTACCTGCCTCCCCCCACCCCTGATATGGGCACCAGAAGTGCCCGATCAATGCCGAGACCACAGGCCCAGGATTTCTGCCACCCAGTGTGGGACGCAGGAGTCCCGGGTCCTCCTGGCAGGCACTCCTGGCAGGCAGACAGTGTGTGCCATACACCCCCAGGCCAGGTCTCCTGTGCTCTGTGCAGGCTGCACCCTCGCCAAGGAGCACACAGGAGGGGGGCACAGAGGAGCCCCTGGCTAGCAGGGACCCCCACATCAGTACCACGTGCGTGTGTGCATGAGTGTGCTCCCTCGTGTGCCTGTGTACACGTGTGCATGTTCATGAGGGTTGCACATGTGTACTAGATGAAGTGGGGAGGGGGTCCAGGCGGAGACAGAGGCCCGGCCAAAGTCTCCAGGTGGGAGAATACGGGCAGGCGCATCTAGTGACCACGAGAGCCTGGGAGCCAGGGCTGGGGGAGTGGCGCGGAGCCCTGTGGCTCAGAGGCTTAAGGAGGAGCCTCTCAGAGTAAGGCCCAGAGAGGCTGGAGGGACAGCTGGACTTCGTCGTCTCCGGGACCTTAGGAGAGTCGTGTCAACAGATGGCCGGGGTGAGGGGCCCGGGACCCCGCTGGGGAGAGAGAGGCAGAGACAGACAGAGACAATGAAGAGAGACAGAGATAGAGAGACAGAGACAGAGACAGAAAGACAGAAACAGAGATAGAGACAGAGACAATGAAGAGAGACAGAGATAGAGACAGAGACAGGGACAGAGACAGAGAGAGACGGAGACAGAGAGACAGAGAGAGACAGAGACAGAGAGCCTGAGCTGGAAAGAGACGTGGAGCCGACACAGCTGCTGCTTCATCATCCAGCAGGAGGCAGGAGCGGCAGGGAGGGGACCCTGCAGTGCCCGTGAGGAGCAGCGCGGCCTCGGGTGGGCTCGGGGGTCTGTCCGCTGGGCTCAGCGTGTCCACGTGAGAGGAGGAGGGGACCACCGTGCACTCAGGGCGCTAGGCGCATCCTTCCCCGCTGTGTGGGTGCTCTGGACGAGCACCGTCTCTGGACTTCTTGCTGTCCATCAGGACAGAGCAGAGACGTGAGCCCAGTGGGGGGCGGGCGGGTGCAGCCGGCCCCGGGGTCTTCCGTCTGGCCTCAGGGCACTGCTCTCAGCCCCTCCTTGCAGGACGGGGCCAGCAGGGCGGTGCGGGCATCACCCTCTGGGTCCTCCCTCCCGCCCCACCGCTCTCCTGCACCGGCCTGTGACCCCAGGAGAACCCATAGGGCCACGTCCTCCAGATGCAGGGAGGAGAAGCCAGACCCACACGTCCGAGGAGCCAGGGGTGGCCAGGCGCAGGGTCCCTGCACCTGCACCAACCTCCCTGCCAGCTTCCTTGAAAGCTGGGGGCCTCTTTTGTATTCCGAAGTTCAAAGGGCCAAGCTTGCCTGTAATTAAAATGCCCCGTCCTTTAATTAAAGGTCCCATAACACATGAAGGGCATCTACTGAAATACGACGTGTTACACAGTCATTTCTCTGCTGTTAATTACTAATTAATGAAGCTATTTCAATTAATAGCTTCCCTACCTCGCTCCCCCTTTGACAGGCGCCGTGCTGGGGCGCGTCCCGCAATCAGATGAGGCTTCCAGCCACCTCGCTGAATATTCATGACACGGCTTCAACGGTGTTCAATTAAACATGATAAAGCAAATCCCCATCCAAAGTGTGTTCCTACGCGCAGCCCTGCTCCTTTCGCGGGGAACCAGCGGAGGGAACGAACGGCAGGCTCCGCTGTCCACTGGAGAGAACACAGCCCGCGGCCTAAGGGGCGCCCCAACCGCCCAGGATGGGCCCTGCACATCCCGCCCAGGAAAGGCGAGCAGGGGTCCCCCAGGGGCAAGTGGGGACCCCCAGGGCCTTGTCCTACAGCTGAAGGACAAAGCCAGAAATGGGGGTGGGGGGAGCCCCTAGAGGAGGGGCTAATTAACATGCTAATTACAGATATTAACTGGCCATTAAAGATCCTGTTTTAAAGAAATGAGAGAAAAGTATCACTTATGGTGACCAGGAGGGGACACCCCTCCTGAGAGCGGGAGGTGGGGGAGGGAGCCCGGCGAGGCCTGCGTGGGGCTGTCAGGGTCTGGGGACAGGACATCGGGGGGAGCCTGGACTGGCACATCCTGGGCCCCAGAGGGACCCCAGCCCATCCTGAGGCCAAACTCCTGCAGTCCCAGGTGGGGGGACAGCCCTGCCCCTGAGGACACCTGTGCCCTGGGGAGAGAACGGGGGGACGGCCCCCCCAGGGCCTCCAACCACGGAGTCCTGCTGCTGTCTGTCTTCTTGTTAGAAGAGGACACAGAGCTTCCCTGGTGGCGCAGTGGTTGGGAATCCACCTGCCAGTGCAGGGGACACAGGTTCGAGCCCTGGTCCGGGAGGATCCCACATGCCGCGGAGCAACTAAGCCCGTGCGCCACAACTACTGAGCCCGCGCTCTACAGCCTGAAAGCCACAACTACTGAGCCCGCGTGCCACAACTACTCAGCCTGTGCGCCTAGAGACCATGCTCCGCAACAAGAGAAGCCACCGTGGGCTTCCCTGGTGGCACAGTGGTTAAGGATCTGCCTGCCAACGCAAGGGACACGGGTTCGAGCCCTGGTCCAGGAAGATCCCACATGCCACGGAGCAACTAAGCCCGTGCGCCACAACTACTGAGCCTGTGCTCTAGAGCCCGCAAGCCACACTCCTGAAGCCCGGGAGCCTAGAGCCCATGCTCTGCAACAAGAGAAGACACCTCAATGAGAAACCCACACACTGCAACGAAGAGTAACCCCCGCTCGCCGCAACTAGAGAAAGCTCGCACGCAGCAACGAAGGAACCAACGCAGCCAAAAATAAATAAATTAATTAAATAATTAAAAAAAAAAAAAACAGAGTCACCACAACGAAGAGCAGCCCCGGCCCGCGCACCGCAACGAAGAGCAGCACCCGCTCGGCACAACTAGAGAAAAGCCCGTGCGCAGCAACAAAGACCCAACGCAGCCAAAAATAAATAAATAGAAAGAAGAAGTGGACGCCGTAACCCCGTGTGTGCACGTCCAGCAGCCAGCGGGAGGGACCCACAGTGGGGACCCAGACTGGGGCAGGGGTGGCGGGAGAGGGTCCCCGCTCCCATATGCGCACCCCCCAGGTCCTGCCACTCCTCGGGCCCCCTCCTGCCTCGGGGTCCAGCCCCGAGCCTCCCTGCGCCTGGAATGTCCTTCCAACCCGTCCCTTCCTACAGAGCTGAGGGGCAAGAGCACCAGCCTACACCGCACAGGGTGGCCAGCTGGACCCCTCAGCTCCCCACCTGGCGTCATAGGGAAGAGTCAGGTCGGCTGCTCTGGGGCCGGGGGGAAAAAGCCCTGTCGGACGGCGCCCTCTGTCAGCCAGCCGCAGGATGACAGCGCCCTGGCCCTCCCGAGGCGCCTCCTGGCTGTGGGCCGGGCAGGCACAGGCATACCCACACACGTGCACAAATGCGCACACACACATGCACTATTGCACACACGCCATGCACAAATGCACACTCGGCCCCGGGCGGCCAGAGCCCCTCCTCTCAGGAGTGAAGGCACAGCACGTTGAGTGTCTGGGGTTTGGTGACCCTACAGACTCCTGACCGGCTCTCCCCCTACTGCACTCAGGGTTGGTGTCGGCCCTGGGATCCTGCCAGGGCCACCCGGGCTGGCGACGTGTCTGAGCCTGGCTGCACCAGATAACACACAGCGGGGCCCGGCCATCCTCCCACCCATCTGTGCTAACAGTGCCCTCCCCGCCAACAAACATCTTCACCTGGAATCCATGGAGCCCGACCCAGGGCCCAACACTGGCATTGGGAAGGGTAGAGGGGCCGCCCCCAGCTCCAAGGTGACACTCAGGACTAGGAACGGCAGTGACGGGAGGAGGCTGGGCCCGGCTACTGCACAGCAGGCCCCGGGCCCCCACATCCTGGCTTCTCCCTCCCCTATTCTGCCAGGTGCTAACAAAAGTGTGACCAGACTCGGATTCCAGGAGGCCAGGGATCCCTGTTTACACGTATGCCCTGGGCCCCCCTGCTGAGCAGGACCCACCAGCACCTTCTGTGTCCCGTATCCCTTCAGAGCTCAAGCACTGAGACCCCAGACGGCTATGTTCCCATGGGAAGAGCCGTCTCTCTCACGCTCTCCAACAGTTTACAATTTGCTGTGGGTTAGAAAGAAAGGTGTCACTCACATCCATGCTCACAGCAGCGAACTCACAGCGGCCGAGAGGTGGAAGCAGCCCAGTGTCCACCGATGGATGAAGAGCTGAACAACTCGTGGTCCAGCCATACGATGAAGTATGACACGGACTTACAAAGGAGGGAAATCCCAGCACACGCTACGGCACGGACGAACCTTGAAGACACCATGCTTAGCGAAATGAGTCAGTCACAAAAGGACAAATACCGTCTGATACGTTTCCATGAGGTCCCTAGAAGGGTCAAGTTCATAGAGACAGAAAGCAGATGGTGGGCGCCAGGGTCTGGGGGAGGGGGAGGGGTGAGTTCCAGTTTGGGAGGAGAAAGTCATGGCGATGACGGTGGTGACAGTTGCCCAAAAAGGTGAAGGCAGAGCATCTCTGCGCTGCACTTAAAAACGGGCATGAGGACACACCTGTGTCCTGTGTCCTGCGGAAACCACCCTGCCGTGTGGAGTCTCCTGGGCAGGGCTCCCAGCTCAGGACAGCACAGCCTAGAAATCCACCCGAGGTTTTGCATGAAAATCCCCAGTGGAGCAAACAGCGTGGCCTTTATGGTAAATTAACATTCTGGCTGCATCTCCGTAAACAATCAGGCCAAACCTACAGAGGCCAGACTTGCCTTGTAATCGTGAATCTTTCTTTCAGATTCTTTCTGATCACAGGTGGGGGGACTGCTGGCGAAAACCTTTGCTTACATGGAAAATTAGGAGTTGTCTGATTCTAGAATCTACACCAAGCAGCTCCGACACAGACGCACAGGCGGGGTCTGTCCAGAGCGGGAGCAAGGAAATCCCACCTCGGCTGTATTTGCACATGTGTGTCAGCATCCTGGAGGATCAGTATGTCTGTTCTTGGCATTTTCCTTTGACTGTTTGAAACACTTTGCTGGTTTCCTCGAACTAGTGAAATAAACCTTTAACACACGTTTATTCTTTTTAGAAGAAGGGCCTTAAATAACATTATGGTCTTCTTTTTAAATAGTTTAATAGTCATCATTTAAATAAGGCTTTGGTGTGCTTTTCCACATTCTCAAAGTTTCTTTTCTCTGCATATACATCTTGCAAAATCTATTATTAATCTGCGAGACGACCAGCCCCTCTATTGTAAACAAGGAGGGAGAAAGACAACGCGGACCGGTGGGTTCGCTGGTTCCAGGGCGTGTCCTGGCCAGGAGCGGGTGCCCACGCGCCCTCGCCAGGCGCCAGGGGAGCAGGACGCATCGCCAGTGCCTGGGAATCCATGGGAGGGGACGCCGGGGGCAGGGTCCCTAACGATGCACAAGGGCCTCGAGCCCCCACTTCTGCCCACCCATCGAACAGGAGGGCCTCAGCCTGGCTGCTTGGAGAAACGGAAACACCACAGCCCTCCCCGGCCTTCTTCTAGAGCTGTGGTCCTCAGCCAGGGGGCGGGTCCCCTGGGGACACTTGGTGATGTCAGGAGACAGGGTTGGCTGTCATGACTGGGGGGGCTCATCTAGTGGGTGGGGGCCAGGGATGCTGCTAAACACCCCGCTGTGCACAGGACGGCCCACCACAGAGCATGATCAGGCCCCAAGAGCTGAGAAACAGCGCCAAGCACGTTTTGGGGAGAGACTCTAGTGGGGCGCCCTGCCCTACAGTGACACGGTCCCAGGGCGGGCTGACCACGTGGGGCTTGTACGGATCTACGAGGAACAGACTGTGTCTGTGACGAAGCTGCTGCTACTAAAGATACTAATTCACCCTCCGTGAGGTCCCACCAACCCGGAAGGAGACTGCTACCCCGAAGGGCGGGGGAACCGGGCTGCACCCTCCTGCTGGGCTGAGGACCCTGCCTCTGTTCACACTGCGGGCCAGGATCAAGGGGCCTCTAAGCTGAGCGCTGTCCCCGAGGCTGATGGCGCTGGGTCCTCGGGGACAGCGGGTCTGTCGGCTAGAGGTCCTCGTGGGCGGGGCTCAGGTCCACCCGCTGGGCCTTCCCGAATACCAGGAAGGTGCATAGCCCGAGGCTGCTGACGGCTGCCACCAGGTTGAACACAGACGTCCAGGAGCCCGTGGTCTCGATGAGGTAGCCACCCAGGCACACGCCCACGACTCCTGCACCCTCGAGAGGGGACAAGCAGGCGGGGTGACAGGCCATCCCACCCCTTTGAGGACAGCTTGGAGAGGAGCTGAGGGCGGGGAGGCCTGAGGGCATGAGCCCCATCACTTGTCACCCAGGCATTCGGCCTCTGGGGACCCTGGACCTCGGGGATTCACTCACATCTGTGGGTCACGTGGTTGGGGACGGTCACATGCCATTGGAAGCAGGAGCACCGTGGAAGACGGCTCTGGGCTCCCCCCGGCAGCTCTGGGGTCTGGGTTCCCCCCCCCCCGCCACTGCTCTGACACTGTGGGGACCCTCCGAGCGGTGCCACACCCCACCCTGAGGGCCGAAGCAGTGGAGCAGGTGGGAGGACACAGGCGTGGGGCGGCGCCCCGGGGAACTCTGGGTTTGAAACCTGCAGGCAGGTGACCCCAGCCCACTTCTCACCTGCCAAAGCCCCAGCTGTGTTGGCCACACCTGGAACAGGACAGAGAGAACGAGGACTGGTCAGCGGAGGCCCACTGTGGCCCTCCCACGGCGCACCCACCTGGGGGTGGCCCCTGGGGGCCCTGGGAGCGGGGGGCAGGAGGGTGGTGAGCGGGGTGGGGAGGGTGGTGAGCAGGGTGGGGCAGCCACTTCCTGTCCAACGAGGGGCCGAGGTCCTCACCAAACAGAAAGCCGGCACAGGACGGGGCCAGGTCCTGGATATTAACGGAAATGCCGCTGCGGGAAGAGGAGAGGACACGGGCGAGTGACCACAGGGCGGCCGCCACCCGCCAAGCCGGTGGTCGGTCCTCGGATCGCCTGGATCCCGGAGGCTGGCCATGCCAGGAGCTCAGCCCCAGCTCAGCGGTTACGCGCGGGACCCACTCCCAGGATGAAACAAGACAGGGAGGCGAGTTTGCTTGGACTCACACTCATTTGCTACCCGGTAATTTGGAAAACGACATCGAGGCGCCGATTCCCAAAACAAGTCAGTGCAGTTTTTCTGACTAAACACTGAGCTGCTGCGCAGACCGGGAGGCCCACAGAACAAGACATGGGATCCGATGGGCTCGCTCCCCACCTTGGGTTCAAAAGATGCTGCTTGGGGACCGTCATCTCCTCTGCCAGCCCCTCCCCAGGCACCCGTTTTGTTTTCCCAAAAGGCCCAGGTCCTCGCCGGCCTGATACCCTGACCGTCCTTTGCCTCGTGGCTCACGTGTGGGGACCTGCCATGCGCCTGCCCTCCATGTGCGCCCCGAGCCAGGGGCCCAGGACCCGGGAGCCCAAAGGCAGTGTGGGTGGCTCTGGTGGACGAGGTACCTGGCCCTTACCTGTGGTTGAAGGTCTGGAGGCCGATGGAGGCTGATGCAAAGACCACAGACTTACAAAAGCTCGAGGTGTGGCCCAAACACAGGGCAAAAACGCTGGACAGGCCGAGGCCCATCACCTGCGGGAGAGACGAGTGGGGACGGGGTGGGAGTCTCGCCCCTTCCTGGGCCACACTGAACGAGGGTCGGTGGGGACCCCTCCCGGGCTGGGGCCTGCCTGGAGGCCACTGGGACGAGGCTACACAAATGATCTGGCCCTGCTGGTCGTAGCCCATTCGACGTGAGCCGACCCAGGCCACAAAATGGGCACCAGGAAGGGCCTCAGGTCAGCCAAGCCAGTCCCTAGCACTGACCCACAGTGGCCTCCAGCCACTGTGCCACACCAGCCACCTTCTAGGTCAGGGGCCCCGGGAGCACAACAGGGATGTCCGGAGGGAGAGAGCCGTCCCACGACCCTCCTACCTGCATGAACTTCCGCACAGTGATGGTCCTGTAACCTAGACGGGGAGACCAGGAGACATCCTGTCGGCCCAACCGTGCTGTCCCACCCCCAACGGCACCCAGAGTGGGTCCCACCCTCATGGCTGTGGGGAGGGAGCGGGGAGAGGAGGGCCGGGCTGGGCTCAAGGTGGGGCAGCCTGCACCACCGTGAGCCGTGCGCACACGTGTGTGAGCGCGTGTGCACTTAGAGGGTTCCCAAGGCAGAGGCCTGGCAGACGCACCTGAGGAAGGCCACTCTATGGTTACAAAGTGCTTTATTTGTGCTTCTACCAATTTTCTAATTTTTCCACAATGAGTGGGTGGTTCTTCTGTAACTAGGACAAGACTGACATTTAAGGACGTGCAGTGCAGGGTCGTGGGGAGCGTGCGTGTCTGCGGGACAGGTGTCCTCGGGGCGTGTGCACTCGGCTCTCAGGCCTGAGACCTCTGACCTCACCAGGTGCCCTTTCCTCCTCTGAAGAGGCTTGGGGGCTGTGTCCAGCCCCCGGGTGGAGGAATTACACCATCGCAGTGTGACTGTGTCCCAATGTCCCCTCATGGGGAAACAGGCTGGGGGGTGACAAGCTGGAGGCAGTCATCAGCAGAGTCAGGCCGGGAGCCGGGCTCCATGGGCCCACCTGGCTGACTCTAAGGGCCAGGGGTCCCACTCTCACGGCCTGGTCCTCGGGGGCGTGGCCTCCTCCCATCGTTACAGGTGCACCCCAGGAGGGGGTGCGTCTCTGCCCCCCAAAGTGAGGCAAAGCCCAGGCATGGCTCCCTGCCCGGCCCCTCCCCCAGGGCTCACCCTGATTGATGAGACGGTCTGAGAGAAGCCCGCTGAACAGACTGGCAGGAATGGCCACCAGCCAGGGCACCACGTTGAAGACCCAGCCCTGCAGGGAGGAGGGTGCAGGGGCCTCAGAGGCCGCCAGGGCAGGTGCCCGACCACAGGGAAAGGACGAACAGGCCAGGCGGCCGCCCACACCCACCACTGCCCACCAGGCTCTCTGCCCACAGGCTGGGCCTCCGAGATCCTAAGTCATCCCCGACCTTGACTGAGCGCTGGGCCCTCGAGCGCTATCACCCCCTGCAGGCAGAACCTCCCTCATGGCTCCCCACGCCCGGCGGGGCAGAGCTGGGGGGCCGCACCCTGCCCAGAGTGTGCAGCCAGGGGGTCCTGGTCACCAGAATTGGGAGCGTAGCCGGGTGGCCAGGGTGCAGTCAGCCAGGCTGACCAGCAGATGACATCTGTGCCCACATCACAGCCCCTGTGTGCCCCGCCCCCCAGGAAGGACTGTCCGCAGACAGGCAGGCAGCTGGGGCAGCAGCTGGGCCTCTCCTGTGTGCACCCAGGTGCGGGCGCTGAGCCGAGAGGCGCCAGAACCGCCAGAGCTCAGCGGAAGGAACCCAGGGCCCCTCTGCATGTGCTTCGCGGCGCCGCCCAACCCTGAGAGCTGCCGGGCGGCCAACCCACCTTGGAGCTGGGGAAGGTCTCCTTAAAGAAGGTCGGCAGCCAGGAGAGGAGGATGAAGAAGGCGCAGGCCGCCGAGAGCTGGGAGACGATGGCCGCCCTGGGGGCGGGGCCAGGCTCAGGGTGCACACCCCCCCAGCCCCTCCCCACACCCAGGGCAGCCAGGGGCCTGAGGGTGTGGAGCCCAGCGTGGAGCCGCCCCGCGTGGGCCGCTCGCCCTGTGGCCGAGGTCCCCAGGGCCCCAAACCCCATCCCCGCAGCAGCCCGGCTCACCAGACGGAAGGCTTTCGGAAGAGCTGTCTCCAGGGCACCTTGGTGTGTCTGGACACCGGCAGGCCCTGCGCCAGGACGCCCAAGGCCAGGATGAGATCTGAAGGGCAAGGCATCTCCACGTGAAAGCCATTCACAGAGGGTGGACGGCTCTGCCCCCACAGGCCAGAAGCTGGGGGCGGCTCGTGGGTCCCCGGCTGTGCCTGGGGGCCATCCTGTCCTCTCCGCCAGAGCCTGGGGGCGGCAGCATCTGCCTTCGAGGGTGGACAGTAGTGTTGGCCATCTGTCCCCTGAGTCCTCAAACCCTCCAGGCCCCACTCCTGTCACCGGGAGCCACCTCTACCCCTGCAATCTGCCTCTGCCGGCTGGGCAGCCCCCTGCACGTCTGCGTTCACCCGGCGACTCTCACACCAGACTTGACCGTAGCTGGCTGAGACTCAGGGAGTGGGCGTCTTCTGTGAGGCTCTACCTAGGGGATCCTGGGGCCCCCGAGCTGGCCTGCTCTTGGGGGTTCGGTGGCCGCTCGCTGGAGGGGACAAGGTGCCAGGGCCCCCGCCCTTCCCGGGCGGCAGCAAGTACCTTTCTCACCCAGCAGACACCTGTACACGTAACACACCCACAGCAGGGTGAGCCCACCAGAGAAATAGAAGACGCTCGGCCAGCCGTACCAGTCCAGGAGCAGGGAGCCTACGGCCCCCGTCACCAGCGTCCTGGAACGACAGGGAGGGGCGTGGCTGGGACCCTCGCTTCACTGGGGCGTGGAGACATCTCCGAGACCCCCACCCCGGGTGAATTGAGCCCCTAGAAAACAGGGCATTTCTATCCCCTGTGAGGCAACTGCCCGGAAGGCTGGTCCCCACGCAGCTTGCTAGGGATGTGATAAATGGAATATTTATAAATGGAATATTTCCTGCCACATCAACAAACGAAGGATGTCACAGTCCTCAAGGATTGCAGGCCTCCAGCGTGAGCCGTGAGCCCTGAGGAAACTCAGGGCTGAAAAGAATACCTGCCATCCAGCAGCCATCAGACTGCAGCCACTCCCTGCGGTGAGCCCTGCGGAAACTCAGGATGTGAAAATACAGGACACTGGCCCCAGGGAGCTGAGGTGCACATCAAAGGAATGATTTCAGTGAGCCCAGACTCCTGCATCTTCCCATAGAAAAGCGCTAAATTCCTACACTTGAGAGATCGGTTTTCTTTAATTAACAATAATTTTTTGACCATTACCTGCCCTTTTGTTGCAAAACTCCTCTATGTCCTGGCTCCTCCTCTCACCTCCTGGGAGCAGTTTCTCTGAAATGCTGTCTCCCGGGCTGCAGCCCTCATTTTGCCCCAAGTCAGACTTAACCCACAACTCTCATGTTGTGCATTTTTTTAAGACAGATGCAAGCTTTCCGGGGACTCCCGGTGCCATGGGGGCCAGCGTGGATGTGGCAGCCATGACGTGGCACGGGGGTCCTGTGTTGCCCTAGTATCTCCTTACTAGGCCTCCCAGTTGGCCTACAGCTGTGTGCGGATCCTTTTAAAATGAAAAAGGCAACGAGAAGACAGCGGTGACAAGAACACGCTGAAACATAAAACCTCCTCGCTGTTTTCAGCTGCTCATATCGGAGAGGATGATATTTCAAAAAGATTTCAAAATGCAAAAACAACCACCCAACCCAGCCGCCTCCCCAGGTCCTGCCGACGCTATTGTCCCAAATATGCCCTCGGGGCCCACCCCTCCCCCAGGCTGGCCTGTCTGTTCAGAGGCTACCCCTCAGCTGCCCCCCACCTGCTGAGGCTTGGCCAGGAGACAGTTAAAGGAGAAAGAAGGAGAAAGGCTTTCCCCCAAGGCCAGTGGAGGGATGCCTTCGGCTCTGAGCCTCCATTTCCCCATCTGCGGGGAGGGGGTGGACACGGTCTCTCCCTGTACCTCCCCTGCACCCCACCCCCTCCCCGGAAGGCCCAGGTCACCCAGTGAGACAGGATTTCAGATAAACAATGAAACTCTCCTGTCCTTGTATTGCTTCTCTGAAATTCACATGTCACTAGGCCCCCTGGGTTTCTATCTGGGCCGCTCCCAGCCCCCCAGCAGGCACCCCTTACCCCTCTGCATTCTGCCTGGACCTCGGCAGCAGTAACGTGAGGGCCCTGACCCCGGGGGTCGTGAAGCCCCGATAGGACAGCAAGACGTCCTTCCAGCCCTAGTGTGGTCGCCCCACGGAGGGTCTGGCGCTCTGGGGGGTGCAGTGGGGAGGGACACAGGTCTGGACCTTACAGGTCTGAACTTTTCACATCTGGACCATGACGGGTACCGTCTGGGGCGAACGCAGGCCACCTCCCCCATCGGGACGGGCACCCCATCCAGTTCTGTCAGCACAGATGGAAGGCAACTTAACACCCCAGCCCATGTGCCAGAGCCCCAGAGCTCTGGTCATCTGCCGCTGGCCTGAGAGGGACAGAGCATGCACGGAGATGTGGGTGGCAAGTGCCTCCCAGAGCACAGAGTCACCAGACCTGCATCACCCTGAACCAGCTGTGCACGTGGCCTGTCCCCACCAGACACACTGAGGCGCTCTGCCAGGCGCACGCCCTTCGCCTCCCCACACCGCCCCCCCCCGCTCGGCGCCCCCCAGGCCGGGACTTACCCAAACTGGGAGCCAGCCCCCACGGTGCTGTAGGTGAAGGCTCGCTCGCTCTCCCGCACCTTCTGGGACAGCAGGCTGGTCAGCGCAGGGAAGTAAACTCCTGGGGCGGCAGAGAAGGCAAAGGCCCGCGCAGAGCTGTGTCCCAAGCTGGCCTGCGGGCCCCGCCGGGGTGGCCGGCGGAGGGGTGAGACAGGGCCTGGAAGCTCCGCGGGGCCCTCGGTGATGATTCAAGCCTGGGTCTCCTTCCTCCCGCTGTCACCCCCAGGGACCAGCAGGGCTGGGCTTTTCCCAACACTCAGCTAAGGAGGCAGCTTGGGGAGCGGGGCGTTCGCTCAAGGTCCTGCCACCAGGACGGCTGCAGGGGGACTTCTGGGCCCAAGCTGGCGCTCTTCCACTGTCACGCCAGCTCCCAGAGCCACACGGCTCCAGAGTCCTGGCACCAACACGCAGAAGCATACACACAGGTGACAAGTGACAAGTGCACACGCACACACACTGACACACACGGTGCGTGTACATCGGTGAGACCTGAACGGCCCCGTGGAACTGCACTGCCAGGTCCTGGATGTGACGTTGCCCTGTAGCTACGTGAGATGTCACCACAGGGAGGTGGGGGAGGGAGCTCGGGACCTCCCCCGAGGGAGTGTACATTTCACTGCAACTTCCTGTAAAGCTATAATTATTTTAAAATCTAGTTTAAAAAAAAAATAACTGCATTGGCGACTGCAGCTCTTGCTCGTTACACTGTGCTCTTCTCCAAAAGCACCTGGGGAAGCTCAGAGGCCAGGGCATGTAGGGACAGGACTTGGTCCCTGCCTTCCCTCTGGGGCCCCGGGCCCCTGCTCACACCATGTGGGGAGCACATGGGGGTGAATTCAAAGGAGCGCAGGCGCTGGACTGCCTGGACCACCAGGACCACATGTGGGCCGGCCCGGTGGGGCTGATCAGGAAACAGGCAGAGGCCAATTCCAGGATCTACATCTGGGGTCCTGGGGGTACGGGCTGGAGGCCCACGCCCTACCAGAGCTCTGGGAAGTGGGGAGGCGTGGTGAGGACGGGGTCCCGTCCAGAGGACGGATGCTGTCAGTTGCCGCGCTGGTGCAGGGCAGGAGCTCCGAAGGCCGTCCCCCTCCCCGGAGGGTGGGTGTGCACTGCTGCCACCAGCTCCCCCAGGCCACTGGGGGTCTGTGAGGGGGGCCCTCTCCAGAAGTGTGATATCCCCAAAGAACAAGAGCGGGGGCTTGGGAAAGCTGGCATCCCCTCAGCCTGCTGGCCCGGCCGGCGTGGGTGCGGCCTCCAGCTGGCGGAACACAGAAACTGGGCACGTGCCCACCATGCGGCTGGTGGAGCCGACGGTGCCACGTGGCAACCTGGCTGACACTGGATGCCTGGAGCGGAAGTTTTGGCAGAGGAGGACACGTGACATTAAAACGTGCCAGCCAGACTGTGAAGTGACTCTAGACACGGAAAGTGCCTTGGGCGCGACGGCATCGAAGCACAAACCCCGCTGCAGGGAAGTGAAGCCAAGAGCCGGCAGCCCGCCAGCGGGGACAGCCCGAGCTGTCCACCTGGCAGGCAGGAGAACCCGTGGCCTCAGCAGCAGCAGCGCTGCAGCACTGATGCACCCGCCCTGATTTGAGGCACACCACATGCAGGGGCACACACGAGGACACACGTGCACGCCCATGAGCACGCACCTGAACACGCGCCCATGCACACTGGTACACATGCACATACATATGCGTGCACACACACCCGTGCACACACTCCCCTTGCTCTGCGGCACGTGGGCCAGAGGTCCGATGCTGGCAGCGTGGGGGAAGCCCCCTGCAGCCCCCTACCTTGGAGCAAGCCCGTGAGGATGCGAGAGAAGGTCATGAAGGCCAGGTGGGCGCTGCCGAGGTGGGAGAGCAGCGGCGTGGCGGCCGTGATGAAGCCCCAGGCGGAAGCCGACAGCAGGATGACCTTCTCACCCCCGATCCTGCACGGGGGACAAGAGGGCAGTGATGGGGAGCTGTGCGGCTGGGCTGCGGGCCGGACCAGGAGACCCTACCGTGGAGGAAGCCGGGGAGGGGGCCGGCACCCTCCGTCGCTTGGAGCTGCCCTCTGGGGTGGGCACTGCAGCCACATCCCCTCTGCAGAGGAGGCCGAGGCTGAGCGCGCAGGGTACAGCCTTGTCCCTCTGTCCCCATGGGCCCCAGAGCTGCCTCGTTGGATGCCGGTTGCTCCCCAGGGAACCAAGCACCCAAGACAAGCTGAGCGCCGGCCCCAGCCCACCCCTGCGCAGCCCTCAGGTCTCCCAGCTCCCGTCTTGCTGTGGGTGGGGCCTCCCCCCATTCCCTTCCTAGGAGCCACCTCCCCAAGCCCTGCAGCGGGGGGAGGGATTACCGGTCCCCCAGGTGGCCACCCACCACCTGAGTCAGGCAGTAGCCCCAGAAGAAGCTGCTGAGCACGACACCGGCCTCTTTCTTGTTCCAGCCGAAGTCCTGGCTCATGGTGGCAGCACAGACGGGCACGCTGACGCGGGCGCAGTAGAGCAGGCATGTCCCCAGAAGCAGCGTCCCTGTCCACACCTGGCACTCGGGTCTGAGGAGAGAAGGGCCCGGTCAGGCCCAGGAGAGGCTGTTGGATGGGGCACCTCGGCCACCTCTCAAATGTCCACCTGCTCATGTCTGGTGACTCCTGGGAGAAACGGGCAGACACAAGAAATGATGCACGGGGTCCCTCAAGCAGCAGAGGTGGGAGCGCCCGGGTGGCCGTTGCAGGGCAGGTTGAAGAGCCGCAGCTGGGGAGGTGCTGCTGTCTAGGACCCGGGCTCTCGATTTCCATGGACCAAGGGCCCAGGAAGGCAGCCAGGCTGACAGCTGGTAACCGGCCAAGGGGGTGATGAGCTGGAGAAGAGGACCCCAGCCGCAGCAGAAAGGGAGGGAACCACAGCACCATGGGCCCCCGCAGGGTCCCCAGGAAAGCTGGGTCTGCCCAGCAGACCACCTTGGGGCAGGCAGACCCTGGGAGGAGACTGGGCAGCAGTGAGGCAGCCCTGGCCGCCTGGGAAGGTTGCCAGACCAAGTCCATACAGTCCCCAAAGCTCCTGGCCAGCACCCTCGACTGTCAGTCACCAAACCAGGAAGTCAGAAACTGCCAGAGCCCGGAGGAGCCCAGGAGACTCAAGTGCCTGTGGGACCCTGGGTGGGGTCCTGGGACATCGGGGGAAAGTGCAGAACCCGAGCACAGCATGGGCTTTGGTAGCAGTACTGTCCACGGCAGTCCACTGATGGGGACAAATGGACACTGACTTAGGACGTGAATGGGGGACACTGGTGTGGAGCGTGTGGCAGTCTGTATTGCCTTTGCGGTAGCTCTGTAAATCTAGAACTGCCCTAAAAACAAAGTTTGGGGAGGGGGATTGGTATTTTTTTAACAAAAAAGAGAGAGGAGACTCAGTGCTCTTTGTGCAGGTGTGGGGGGGCCCAGTGGGGGATGGCCTGGGGGAGGGGCACCACTAGTGACTTGCGATGTCTTTGCACAGGGCGGGGACGTCCCCTGAGGGTGGGGGCCACAACTGGGGGGTGGGTCGGGAGAGTGGACAGGCCTTGAAGCAGTCTCAGTGGGGCCTTGGGGGTCCTGCCTGCACCTGGACTCACCTGCCCAACTGGGGCAAGGGTTCTCCCTGGGTGGGGAGGAGGGTGGTGGTGTGAGACGCACGAAGGGAATAGGTTCAGGCTATGGGGAAGGCACGGGGCAGGGGCTCCAAGCCCGGGGCCCCAGAGGCCTGCCCAAAGCGGCCTGAGGCATTAGTGCTGTAAGGCCTTGGGGAGGCCACTGGACAGGTGTCCAGGAGGGTGAGGCCGGCAGGAGCTGCACGGGCAGTTCTCAGAACAGAGGGAAGGGTGCCTCTCACCTGGTGGATGACCCAGGACACTGGAGTCTCACCCTCGCTCCCCAAACCCCTTTGGACCCGTCTGGACCTGGCTGGGGGTCCCCCCCGCTGGCCGGGCACGTGCAAAGAACAGCCAATGGGGCCCAGGGCAGTGGAAGCTTGGACTCCATCTGCGGACACGGGCAGGTCCCCTGCCTGTGGGTCCCACCCAGGCTCGGGCTGTGAGCCGACTCCTGGGGGACAGTCCAGGGTGACGCCAGGACCACCCCTGGGAGGGCCAGAGCCCTCACCTGCACGCCTCCCGGGGGTGAGAGACCTCGGAGGCCCTGAGGGTCTTGCAGGCAGCACCCGCACCAGGAAGCTGATAAGTGGGTGCGACGGCCGTGTCCGTTATCTCTGGGGCAAGACCGCTGGGCCAGCAGCGAGGTGGGGCTGCCCCCCACCCCCTCTGGCCAGCACCCTCCTCCTGGCAGGGTGGACTCCGGACCCCTGGCACTGGGGGAAAGTTTCGGGGTGGGAAGGAGCTGCTGTCCTGGACCTGGTCACAGCCGGGGCGGGGGGTGGGTGGTGGCACGTGGGGCCCGTCGCCCAGCCTCCTGAGCTTCAGTTTCCTCGGTGAAGATGGGCTCATGTCCCTGATGCCCAGATCCTTCTCAGGTCAGTGAGCAGCAAGGTGACCCACCAGTTCCTGGAGCCCCAACAAGGAGCTGTCGACTGGCCAGCGGGTTGGGAGAGGCCTGGCACCAGCGTCCTCCTCCTCCGTGGGCACCTCCCCCGGCTCCGCTCCCCCTGGCACATCAGTGTACTTTTCCACAGTCCAGGGAGTGAGTCGGAGAGCCTTCCCCGTGTCTCAGGCCTGCAGAGGCCCTCGCTGTCCCGGCTGCTGTCCTCACGGCTGAGGAGCTGTTGCCCCCAGGAGGCTGCAGCATCTGGTAATCCCACTCGTGGAGACAGCTGACTCCAGGCTCGAGCCCCTCCCTCGGGGGTTTGGGGTGAATGAGCCCGGCCTGCTGTCCCCAGACAGAGCCGCGTTTGTGGGCGGCGCCCGGTTTGGAGTTTGGGAATTACAGTCCAAAGTGTTCTGCAGCCCTCAGTGATGTGTGTGGTCTGATGTGGTGACCAACTGTCCCGGAGGAGAGACTTGGGTGCCGTTCTGGGCCCTGGCCTGACTCGGGGAAACCCGCCCTTCCCTGTGCCTCCGTTTCCCCGTGTGCGCTGGACCATGGATTTCAAACTGGGTCTCTGGGTGCCCGGAGGGGTGCCATGGGGGGGGCTCCCGGGCAGCACTCTTGGATGAGTTGCTTTTTATATTAGAACTTCCTATACGAGTCCAGTGGGAAATAGCATCCCGTGCTGGAAAGCCTGCCGTTCTGCAGTTCCAGGAGCCGGCTGCTGGACCGTGCCTCGGAAACTGCCCAGTGACCCTCAGTGACGAGGGAGGGGCCATCACGCCCCCACCCTCCTTCCTGGTTCGTAAAGTGCGCCTGGAATGACTCAGAAGCCAAGACGGTGAGGATGACGGTAGCACAGCGCATGCGGCAGGTCTCGGTGGCCTCACCCCTGGAGGCGCTAAGGCGGCGGGAGGGGGCGGAACCCCACGGGGCAGCTCGCGGACTCACCTGGGGCCTGGTGGTCCCAGATGCTAGTTTCCTTTACAGAGCCAAAGACTGTGAGGGCCGGGGCGGGGGCGGGGCGGGGGCTCTGCCAGGCCAGTGAGCCCCCAGGAGGCACCGGCTCAATGTCTGAGTTTGTGACATGCGACCCCTGGGGGCTCAGGGCCCATCTCCTCCGCGGCTCCAACCGTGGGAATGACACCCCCAGTCCACCCTCTTGCCCCTCGTTTCCCAGCCCAGCACTTCAGGCCATCGGGGACACCGCTCCCTCTGAGCAAACATCCCCCAGGCCTAGTGGGAGGCACAGTCCAAACTGCCCACCAAAACCAGCCCAGCCGGCTACCCGGGCCCACCGGGATGGAGCCAGCAGAGGACTCACGAGCCCAGCCCTGCCGTGGCCTCCGACGCCCGTCCAGGGCCACCTACACAGCCCTGCAGGCGAGTCCTCGGCAAGCACACACGCACGGTTGGTGCACAAGGGGAGCGGCAGGGGCTGGGGAGCAAGGCTTCGAACTTCCCACGAACAGCCACAGCCTGAAGTTGCCTTTAAAAGGAAGTTTTATTCCTTTCTGTGGTCAGAGCGGCGGAGGATCACCTGCACGCAGATGGGACAGCGTCCCCGGCACCTGCCCCTCCCTCGGATGCGCTGTGCTGGTACCCCGGGAGCCTGGCTCTGTTTGCTCTCTGGATGGGAAGTCCAGTTAGAAACAGGGGAAAGCCAGATGAGGCTGACCTGCTCTGGAAGGTTGGCAGGGCACCAAGAATACGGTGCTGCCCCCTGCCTCCTTGTGGTCCCGGGAGGTCAAGAAGGGCCCGTCAGCTTTCAGGCAACCAGCCCACTCTGAGTTTAAGGCGCTGGCATGGGACCCCCTCTGGAGCTGGGGGGCCAGGTGCTGTGTGCTTCCTCCCTGGGCCCCGGAGGCCCCCGCAGCCCTAGCCCTGAGCTGGCGGGCAGTGCCACTGGGTGGGCAAAGGGATGTCCTCCACAGCTGCTGGGGACACAGAACAGGCCAGCTGGAGGCCTGGCTGGAGGGGGTGACCCAGACATGTCCAGCTGCTGGAGGCCCGATTAGGACGCCAGACGCAGAATCCTGGACCTGCGACGGGCTTGCTAGGAACACGGAAGGTCACGGCAGAATCGGCCACAAAAGACCTGAAGGCCTGCCTCCAGCCCACTCTGCCCACTCCCGAGCCTCGGGCTGAGCCCCCACCTCTTCAGGGTGCTTCCTGTGAACCTTCTAGAACCTTCTGCGTCCTGCAAACGGCCCCTGTGCATGAGAAGCACCCACGGCTGAGCAAACACAAGGTCACGTGGACCCTCGATTCAGAAAAGGGAAATGTGTCGGCGCTGGGGGCAGAGGGCAAGCAGGGGCAGAGGGCAACCGCCGGAGAGAACGTGCGGGCCCAAGGGTGCCGGCTCCCGGCTGGGACATCCCTGGGGAGTGGCCCTGCCTCGGGGGTCATCCACCTGGCGGCAGCTGCCCACGGTCGCCCTTGTCACGATTCTCATCACCTTTAGCCACTCGGGGGTGCGAACCACCTTTTCCCGCTGAGCCCCACTCCACCCAGGACCCCCGCTACCCCACCTTCAGGTGCTCCTTTCTAAACTGGGCAGGGAGGGAGGCGGTGAAGGCAAAGCCAGCCAGATCCAGATCCAGATTAAAGCATAACCGAGGGGGAAGTTTGCAAAACATTCTTTTTTTTTTTCTCGGTACGCGGGCCTCTCACTGTTGTGGCCTCTCCCGTTGCGGAGCACAGGCTCCGGACGCGCAGGCTCAGCGGCCATGGCTCACGGGCCCAGCCACTCCGCGGCATGTGGGATCTTCCCGGACCAGGGCACGAACCCGTGTCCCCTGCATCGGCAGGCGGACTCTCAACCACTGCACCGCCACCAGGGAAGCCCCCTGCAAAACATTCTTTGGAGGTCCCAGCCCTCTGCCCAGCTGGCTGCGGAGCCACCTGCCACCTGGGTCAGCGGGGCCTCACTTTGACAACGAGCAGGGCAGGGAGAGAGCAAGGGAGCAGAGGCAGGCCGCAGGGCGCTCCCCGGCTGAGCACGCCCCGCATGCCTGCCGCCCTCCTGGGCACCTGGCAAGGAGACCCCGTGCTGCGATTTGGTCTTTGGGGCTCCCGCCCTCACCAGGCCCTGTCCCAAGGGAGCCTTCTGGCTTCTGAGGCCTTCCTGTGAGCAGCTCTGGGAGGCGGGTCCCGCAGGCAGCAGGGCAGGCCCCGGGGACTCGGAGCTGGAGGTGGACGGGCCTGGAAGCGCAGGGCCTGACTCTAGGCCTGGGGTCCACTGGAGGACCGGAGGGAGCTCTGAGCCGCGGGCGGCCTGGGGGCTGCTCTGAGGGCTTGCCTCTCATTCCTGGTCGCCGTGTGAGGCATGCTGGTGAGCAGATCCCCGTCCCAGGGCTTTCTGCACCCGGCAGAGGAAGAGGGCGGCCTGCCTGGGCTCTTCCTCCCCCACAACCGACACCCCCGTGGGGACCTTGTTGGCGTCACATCTCTGGCACACTACTACGGCAGGGCTCAGCCAACTGCTGCAGGTGCTGGCGTGGCCCCCCCAACGCCCCCCAGCCCACTGCCTGCCTGCACATGTGGCACTCAGTGGGTGGTCACAGGTGCGGTCCTGGGGGGTGGGGAGGCCGTGCCTGGGAGCCACCCTGCCCAGCCAGGCAGGCCTCCCAGGACAAGACACTGCGCACCATCCTCAGGACCGGGGTGGCCTGGAGAGAGTGCAGGGGGCTCTGGGTGGGTGGGGGGTGGCACTGGCCCTGGATGGAAGGCGGGAGGCGTGGAGGTGCAAGGCCCCCCAGGAAGAGCAAAGGTACGGGGCTGCGGGGAACCGTCTCTGCACAGGACGCCCGCTCCCTCCCCTGACCGCCGCCCCCCCCCCCCCCCCCCCGCTCCGTGCGAGGCCCCACCTGGACCACTGGGCGTCCTCGGCCGCGTCCTTGCGGGCCTCGTCCGGGGGCGGCTGCATCGGGCGCGGACGGCGCGGGCACAGGGTGTCCGGGTCCGCTCCCGCCCGGCCGACCCACCGGGCAGCGCCGCCCAAGTCCACGTGTCAGTCCCAGCGGCGCTTCCGTCCGGCGTACTCCCAGGACGTGTCGCCCCCGGACGGCCACCGCGGCGGGTGGGGCGGGGCGCGCAACTTGGGCCTCCGCCCCGCTCACTCCGTCGGAAAGGCCAGACCTGGCGCTCCTGCGGGCGGGTGGGTCACACCCTCGCGCCCCGGGGCCTCCTCGCTGCCGGTCGCGGAAGTTCGGGATGGCGCGGGCACTTCCCCTTGCAGGCGGCAGGAAGGATGGGGCTTTGGAGGGGCTGAGCCGGCGTGATCCCGGCCCGGACACGTTGCTGGCAGGGCAGCCTGCGCGCACATCCACAAATGGAGGTGCGGTGGGGTGGTCCTCACCTCGCAGGGCTGCCTACGCATCAGGTGACAGCTCGGGGTCGTCTCACCTGTGCAAGGACAGCAAGACTCAAGGGGAACCAATTTTTTAAATGGATCTTTGAAGGTGGGCTCCAGCCCTGTGACCCTGGACCAGCCTGTGAACCCCGGGCAGCCCAGCGCTCGCGGGGGGCGGGGTGGGGTGCTGAGTGTTCCGGAGTACGGACACGTGCCGGGCCCCACGCTGAGTCCTGTGGATCATCAGTCTCAGGGCTCCACCTGACCTCAGAAGGCTTCACGCCCACATGCCGCACACAGCCAGCGCTGTGACGGTTGGGACACATAGGAAGCAGGTGGATTTCTGGGCGATTCTGCTTCCGCCAGCTGCCCCTCTTCACCCTGCAACGCCCCCTCCTCCCGCTACCCCCTCAATCCATCCTCCACACACACGGCAGCCTGGCGAACGTGGCCACATCCCCCCAGGAGGGAGCCCTCCGAACCTACACCGCGGGCCTGGGTCTACCCCAGCCGGCTCCATGTACGCTTGCCGAACAAACTGCTGTTCTTCCGCCCATACGACGCTCGACGGGGCAGCAGGATGGTGCTGGAGCGAGGCGCGTTCCCCCAAAGAGCCCACGACTCGGAAGAGGGTGAGAATCGTCGTTCAGCTCAGCTACGACAGTGCCCCAGCCTCCTCCTGGCAGCTCACTCTCACCCACTGCCCGAGGAGCCACACTGTGAGGGCATTTGTCATTTGCCTACCCAAAGTCCCTCTCCTTCTGGAGCTGATGTTCCAGGGCGTGTAGACGAAACACAAAAAGGAGACCAAGTGGGGCAGGGAAGGGTGGCTTCTGCCGTGGGACGGGCGGAGAGGAGCCCCCAGAAAGGCATACAAGTCAAGTCTGAGAACAGGGAAGGAGGAGGCCACGTGGGCGGGGCGGGCGGAGGCCCAGGGCCAGCTCCAGGACCGCAGGCAGCCCAGCCGGGCCGAGGAGGGGGAGACAGGAAGTGAGGACAAAGTGCTGGTGAGGTCATTATTTGAACCTCACAAACACTGGTGTTCAACACTTCTGTTTTACACTCTGGATACAACAGAACACCCGGAGATTAAGGACTCACCAGTCCCACGAGTCTGTGGCCAAGAAGGGGCCAGCGCCCCGTCCCCTCACCCTGGTCAGGGTGGTCAACGGCCTTCCAGGCTTCCGGCTGACCACCCACCACCTCCCTTCCCGCCCCTCCAGCCCCGGCGTGGCATCCTCCGTGACGGCTGGGCTGGCTTCACTTGCGGAAGCCAGCTGGTAAAATTAGTGTGATTGTGAGACACCATGACCTGTGGGAGAGAAAACCTCATGTGACAGGGCCCGCGGCCGAGTCTGCGGAGAGCGGGAGCCACGACCGGAGGAGGAGACGTCCCTCCGTCCTCTCTGGTGACTAAGTTTACGTGCAGCCCAAACACGCGGAGCGCCTTGGGGTCCCGGCAGCCAGGCGCATCCCACCCCCAGCTCCAGGGGCGCGTTGGGGTCTCAGCCTTGTGCTGCAGTGAGTCTGCTGCTCCATGGGCATCTGACACGGAGAGAACGCAGCTGCTCAGAAGGGTTCACGTGGGCAAAATCTGCTCACCTCCAGGCGTTGCTCCGCTTGGTCAGAGCTGGGGGTAAGCGAGCCCGGTAGACTTCCTTCTGTGCCTCGGTTGGATGCGACCGTGAACCTGGCCTTCCAGCAGGGAGGCTTCCAAACCGCAGACAACCTGAGCCCCGTGTTCCTATTTAACCCCTCCCCATCCCCACAATGGGAAACACCTCCCTGCTGTCAGCGCAGGGTTACCGTGGTCAGTGACCCCAGACCACCCCTCCCCCCCCCCCACCACTGGGGCTGGGCCCGTCTGCTCACCACAGAGCTGTGGCCGGCATCCCGCAAAGGCAAAGCCACTCAGGACGCTCCACCCGCCCCAGCGACTCACGCCAAAGGCCCACTTGAACCCCGTACCCGACGTCTACATAGGTAAACCACCACAAGGAAGGGAGAGCCTCGACGGCATCTCAGTGTTGAGGCACAGCCTCCAGGGCGGGCGGGCCCCGTGCCAGGACCAGCCCCTACTGAGCACCCTGGGGGAGGTGAGCACAAAGCCAAGGGCTCGGGGGCATCGGCAAGGGCCACCTGGCCGCCCCTGTGAGGCGGGAGAGGTCCCTGCCGTGGGTCAGCGACGGGGGAGGGCCCTCCTTTCCTGTCCCCATCACCACGAGCGCCGACACCCCTGCGCGTTGCCAGGCACGGGGCCGCACTCTGCACCCCACCCATCGCCCTCCAGCTGCGTCCAGGGTCCCGTACTGGCCTTCCACAGAGGGTGCTCGGGAACCCGCCCCGCTGGACGCCGGCACGGGCACCACAGCGGCGGCCCCAGGCTTGTTGGAGCAGCCCTTTTTCTTTGAAGGTTTGGAAGTTTCATACGTCACAAAACAATTACTTAGAATGTTCCAATTCAGCTGAAAGTCATACGGTGGGCATGGAGCCGACTAGCTCCATCTCCTTCACAAAACTGAAACGAGGTGCCGGTGCAGAAGAGCAGACGGCAGGCTTCAGAGTCGTGATGGAGCCACAGCAAAGCACGGACGCACGGGAACCAAAGTTCCCCCACCCTTCCAGCTCTACATACAAACGTGTTAGTGTGGCACGGAATTCTTTGTTCTCATTAGAACGTTGTCAGCGGTGGGGCGGGGGGAAGAGCTTTCAGACGAACACTCTGAGAAAAATGTGCAAACTTTTACTATGAAATTAAGAACAGGCAGCAAAGGCAACCTATTCTGCATTTTTCAGATGTTGTGGGCGCTGCACGCATGCGCCCCGGGAATCGCCTGGAACGACAGAATCAGAGAGGCACCAAATGCTAGGGCGGGTGACTGTTTTACACAGGCTCTCACGCGACTGCTGCCAACAGTACAACTGACTGTAAATCCAAAAGAGCAGTACGTATTTCTGAAATGGAAACATACCCGTCGTCAGGAACAACACGCTTGGTGTCCAGGGGCTGGGGACGGGCAGCCCAGCCTGCAGTCACCACACCTGCCTTTAATCTGGTCTTTTGTTCAGACTGAGACTTGGCAATGGTCACCCAGAAAGGAGTCCTGCCCCGTTATCCGGAGGACGGCAGTGTCTTTTAACACAGAATGTGTACGATTCTCTCTGAAACTCCTGGTTCTGCCACGCTCCCCCAAACAAACAGTAGAGAGAAGTGGGAAAGTACAGACATCACACTGCTTTAGAAGAGCTGCCCTCTGCACGTCTTCTCTGCATGTCTGTCTTCAGAGGGCGTCTTGGCTGGACGGTGGAGCCAGCCCTGCGACCCCCAGGCTCGCTCCCGGCATCTCAGTCCACGCCAGGACCAGTCCCAACCAACAGCTGCCTTTTCTAGAAACTGGAAAACTTAATTCAAATGGCAAAACACGTTAGCTCTCATTTGCTTTGCGATAATCCCTTTGGAAGAATCCAGACTAGGGGTCATTCCTCATGTGACTTCACAACATCAGGAACACGGAGTACCAGAATATTCTCACATTTTATTTATTTCAAGGCACTTTCCACCAGAAAGTGTAAAAAGAAGAAAGAAACTACCCTGGTAGAACATTACATTTTAACAAACACAACAGCGAGATCCAAATGAGACGAAGCAGAAAAATCAGCATACTTAATGCTCATTATCTTGAAATGGCTTAAGGTAGTTTGCTTGCTGAAAAGAGAGACTGCAAAAAAGAGGAAACGAGAGAAGTCTGCAAGGCCACCCCCTTGAAGATTCCCAGCCCATGGGGAAGGAACTAAACTCCTTAAACAAAGGTAAAGAGCTGAAGAGTAACATCTGAATTCTCCGAGTCTGGCCAGCACCCAGCTCACATGGGCTTTAGCACTGGCTGATCAAGTCACTCACTGACTGAACTGGTGAATAAAATAGCAACACTTCTCATTTAACATTTCATGCACGTGACAAACTCCATTCAGGTCCTGACAGTTTATGGATGATTCTTGCCCATTACTGTACATCTCAAACCCTCTCCTTTGAAAAATATTTCAAATTGATTATATATTAATTATGCACATAAACAATCTTATATACACTAATAATAAAGGATTAGGAATATGCTGAATTACCTGGTGCTTTTAAAAAAATGTAGTTTTATGTCTACTTCCCTAGTATTTTTCTTCCAGCTTCTGCTGTATTAAGTCTTAATTACCTGAAGATTAAAAACCCCTTTCTCCCTAACTTATTTTTATCCTCAAACCTCAGAGGAAACGATCGTACGGAAAGGTCACACCTGAGGCTGACAACCGAGAGGTGAAACTCATCACTTCTGGGGGTAAGGAAAGGACACCCCCCTCCAACCCTCACAAGGTCCAAAGGGCAGCATGAAGGGGCCAGTCTAGGGCCTGAGTGGTCTATTTGCCTTTGCACCCGTGACTGAATTACACAACCACCTGGGGAAGGAAAATCCTGCCTGAAGCTGTACCCGCTGAAAACCAGTGACCCCGCAGACTCAAGCGCAGGTCGAAAGTGAGTGCTAAGTGGAGGGAAGAGCTGGTGCTACAGGTGCTTCAGGACAAACACTCGGGGTGTCGGAGGCAGACCCCCAACCTCCCCGAGGACCTGCCTCGCTGTGCATCCAGGCCCACGGGCTCCCCAGATTCGGCTGCTAATGGCATTTCTCTCCATCGAGCCCGGGTGCCAGCACAGCCCACCCTGCACAAGGGCTCAGACGAGGGAGAACTGAGTCTCAGCCACATGGGCGCTCCCACCAGAGGACGCACAGGAGCCACCAGCCCCAACAGCTCCGCGTGCTGGGGCCACCTCCACCTCCACCTCCACCAGCCTCGCCCAGGGGCCGGCAGCTCTGCAACAATCCACAAAACCCCTTCCAGCACCGGCACCCTGGGCCACCTGCCACAAACCCCAACACCTGAGCCTGCATTTGGGTGTCACCGACCGCACTGGGTGCCGGGCAGGGGACAGATGTGAGGGCACAGAAGCAGGACAGGCACAGAACTGGCTGACAGTGTGAGAGATGCTGAAGCGCAGGTGACAGAGTCCACCGTGCCACGGCACACACCACGGCACATGCCGCGGCGCAGTCACCCGTCTCTCCAGCTGCAGATACTGGATGGTGTCACTGCCGTCACATGGGGAAGCCAGCCCCAGAAGCAAAAGGTGTGCTGGAGATGATTAAAACTTTTGAGAGACCATTTTGGTCATTCTTGAAATTAAAGAGAAACCTTTATTTTCAACATAACTGCCCAGGAGAGATGGTTCATTGATCCACTAGGAAAGAGTCTCTCACCGCGTACAGCACCAAAATATATATTTGAAAATTTAAAAAACACACAGCCCGCCCCTCATATACACATGCACGCACGCACTTATCTCCCCGAAAGCCACACAACCCAGACCAAAAGGGAAAAAAATCAAACTCAGGACCCGCACACAAAAGAAGTCTTTGAATTGGGATTTACAAATTTATATAGTCTTTCCTATGAAAAAACGAAAACAAACCAAAAACCAAGGGGGGAAGGAAATACTTCTACACGAAGGCCAGCCGAGACGTGGGAGGATGAGGATGCGCTGTCTGCCTAGACACAAACAGAGAGCGAGACGGCCATCAGTGCTGCCCAGATGCTCCGAGCGGGGGCCTCGGGGTGGACCAGTGTCCCTAAGATGCGGCGCCTTGGGAGCCGAGACCCCCAGAGCACTGAGGTCAGGCCATGGTGTGGCCCTCGCCAGCCTTCCGGAAGAGACGGTGTCTTTCACTGCGCGTTCTCCAGCACTTAAAAGGGCTACTTTTCCCTTTCGAAAAGATTCTGGGTCAAACAAAAAAAGTAAAAGTGGGGAGGAAAGAGTTCTCTGCTGCCGTAAAAATCTTCAGTCCCAGATGGTCCTCTGCCGGCCCGGGCGGTGAAATGGGGCCCCTACCCAGACTCTACTTGGGCTCCTCGATCACACCTTTGCTGAGGTCTGTCATTTTGGGATATTTGACTTTCTTCTGGTCCAGCTCATTCTGAGCCCAAAGGAGTAGTTTCAGTAACTTTGCCAGCTTGGGTGTTGACTCACGATTTTCATAATCCAGGACAGCTTGGTTCACTTCACTCCACACCTAGAAAATAACGGCAGCCAATAAAAACCACCACACACGGAGAGCGCCCGCAAAAAGGGTCCATCATAAGATGCATTTCATGCGTCTTGGAAACCAATTTTACGTGAGAAGCTGGTTACTTATTTAACAAACACGAAGCCTGTGACTGTCAGGCGCTCCAGAGGATGTAAAACACACTACTTGTCCAGAGGACTCACGGTGTGGTCAGCAGATATCACATCCGGCCTGGACGGCGGTGACATGCCAGGAGCTGGGCACGAGGGGACTGGCAGAGAGGGCAGACCAGGGTGGGGGTGGGACCGATTCCATCCTAACGAGCCCCAGGACGACACCTGAGGTGGACCCCAAGGACACCCTCCTTCCAGGGTAGCGGAGGGTGGCGGGGAAGGAGCACTGCAGCCGGGGAGCCACCATGCCGGCGGGAACACAGAGGCTGCAACGGGGAGCGCCAAAGTGTCCGAAGCAAGTGTGGGCTTTTAATCAGGAGGTACTTGAAACACCTGTTCCTACGAGTCTCCAGCTATACAGGAAGAAGGCTCAGATAAACAAGAAAAATGGGCGAAGAGGCTTGACTGTTGTGTAACAGTTGCGATGCCCTGGGCTCCCAGTGTGACATGATGGAAGTCTCAACTAGGGAACAGCCGATGCCCTCCCAGCAGTGTCCCGGACAGAAACGCTGTCCTGTGCAACACCACCCACCCACCGCCCCGTTTCTCTGGAAATCCCGTGACCATCTGTGGAGGATGCAGACGGAAGCCCCCTACCCGCCCGGCGCCCACCTTCTGCCTCTGCATCATGTTGAGCAGGTCTCCGAAGGGCGAGTCCTCGGGGTTGTCGAAGGCCAGCAGGGCCAGCGTGCGCTCCATCTCGGTCAGGCACTCCCGGCTCTCCTCGCCCTGCTCGGCCAGCTGGGTCTGTGCGAACTCCAGCGCTGCCTCCGTCTCCCGCTGGCGGATCAGCTCGATCAGGTGCTGTTGCTGGTCGGGGGCCAGGCAGACGGGGTGAGCGCCGGGCGCCTGGCCACCTGGCCAGTGACACCCCCGCGGCCGTGCCTGCTTCTCATGGAAAGGGCCTCTCAAAGGACAAAGTTGTCTAGCAACTCCGAGTTATTACATTTGCATTTTTAAAGCAAGAAACAGCTTTTGAGATACACAGAAGAGCAGTTAATAACTCTAACCCCTTCCCCACGTCAATTAAAGCAACGTTCTATTAAGGCCAATTAGCCTCGTTACTTCCGAATCCCATAAAGAACCTTTATTTGTCAAGTGTCTGCAAACCAGACTCACTTGTAGGTGGAAGTAAAGATAGCGGTTTGTGTCCAGAAGCTCCGGATGGAGGCTGTTGACCAGTGCGATGGCCTCGGGAATCTGGCCTTCCAGTATCATCTCCCGGATTTTGATTCGCTCGTCGAGCGTTTCTAGATCAACACTAGGTTCGATCCCAGATTCCATCCGAAACTTCTCTGCTGCTTCCTTAAAGCCCTCTGAAAATGAAAACCATCCTCACCGCTCAGAAGGTCAGCAAGACGTCAATGCAAAGCCCTTGTATCTCCAGAAAGCCCATCCGCCTTGAATAAAAAAACCTCTGACATAACTGCACTTTCTTGGGTATTTGGGTTTAATACCTTTGTGACTTACCAGTTATGCCCCAGAAATGCAGACGTAGTACTTCATTTCCTTCCCCCCACAGCCCAAACGCTCTAACCTCCCAGCCAGGTGAGGATGGGTGCTGAGGCCCCACGTTCCGGTGTGGCCCCTGGTGGAGGGTTGCAGTCCAGGCCCAATGCAGAGAAGCTGCCGACCTGCTGCAGGGGAAGCCTGCAAGGCCCTGGCTACTCCCACTCTTAGTGAGTTTACAATTCTCTTCAACATCAGAGACTGATGGGAGGGGTGGTGGCCACTGGGAACTCACAGGAAGGAGACCCACTTTCTGGAAACATGTAGGTTTTCTCACCACGTACAGAGTTACCCTTTTGCTTCCCAGTGTCAAGGAGGACTGAGTATTAGCAGCAGAGCATGTGCGTTTCCTTCCGTATGCCCTTCCCCCTTTCTTCTTTTGAGTTGGACACACCTTCTAGAAACAGTCCAGTATCACTTACCAGACTGGCCAGAAGAGATTAATTACTTGGGTTTTAAACGTACTTCAGCACTTTCTTAATTACGTTGACCAATTGCAAAAATGTCAAAGGCCAAGAAACAGGTTTTTTCCTTAGGTCTCAGAGACCTGGAATCATGATCTCATCTCCGGAAGAGGATATCTCTTTAAATCCGTAACTACAAGTTTATCAAAAGAACACTGCACTTTCATGACGCCTGAACACAAGTGCACCACAAAACTTCAGTAAGTCCTGACTGTGTGCACAGAAAGGGATAAGGATGTCCAAGGGGCGGCACCCTCGTCACACCCCTTACCTGTGACCAAGTAGTTCATGATGAGACGGTTCATGTCTGCTCGCTGGACGTGTAAGTTATTGAGCTTTTCCATCCACTCATCCTTTGTGATTTCATCGGGTTTTTCTGTATAACTCATTCTGATTTATTTCTACAGGGAAAAAAGGTAATATTTTAAGAATCGGTGAAGAATTCTACGACAATTGCGATCATTTCAGACATAAACACGGCGACAGAGCAAGAAGTAAGAGGGGGAGAGTGGGAAGATACTTAAAATGTGGGAAACAGCACATGCCAAGGGCGTGAGACTCAAACACAGATTCAGGGACCAAAGCGAAGGTTGGGGTGTTCGGAAGGTAGGATGAACGTGAGGAAGAGCCAAGGGTCTTAGGACCAGGAGGTCAAGAGGTCGGCTGGGGTCCGATTAAGGCCCTACAGGACACGGGGGATCTAGATGGACTCCCCTCTAAGCACAAAGGGCAGCCACGAGAGGTACAGGCTGAAGAATCACGTGCTGCGATGTGTGTGCTCGAGAGAAGCCCACATCACACACCCTCCAGACTCTGGCAAAAATGAAGCGGTCCGACAACACTAAGTGTTCACAAAGACGTGGAGTTCTCCTGAACCCCTTTACCCTGCGGTCGGAACGGACCGCGCAGCAGAAACACTTGGCATCGCTTTGCACGGCTGTGCACGTGTGCCCCTTACAGCCAGCTCTTCTCCTGGAGACTGAGACCCAGACGCAGACGAGCCTGTCCACAGAGACACTGCTCAGGATGGCGACAATATGGAAGCCATCCACCCAGATGTTCAGCCAACAGCAGCACAGACAAATGGACTGTGGTTCACAGGACCACAGTCCCATAGGACCAAAACCCCGGGGCAGATCGGTTTCAGACTTCAGAACCGTTCAGGCTGTACAAAGACTATGTGCACATTTTACCACGTATCATACGCCATCCTCTCTGTGGTGTGGGGCAAGCACCCCACATCAGATATGATTTCTTCAGTGAAACGTATGAGGCCTCATACCAAGTGGAACAGAAGCTACTAAACAGCCTTTGCCAGGTGAGGTTTTGCCATCTAATAGATTAAAAAGAAAACCAAAAACTTTTGGTCTTCAGAGTTATGTGGATTTTAGGACTACTGAGAAGGGACTGTGACTGTATCCACGGAACAGGATTTACTAAAGCAGGCAAAATAAATGAATGTGACCACATGGGGGACTTAAAAACCAGCTGGACGAAGACAGCAAGTCACAGCAGAGACCCAAGTGCGGCGGTTTGTAAACAACAAAAACAAGCTGTACAATGTTTGCTTAGCAGTAAATACATTCATACGTTCATAGCAAAACCGTTTTGCCACTGTTTTAAGTAAGGGCATGAAACATGAAACTCAGGAGGTGGTTACCAAGGAAAGGGGGCCCTGGGAGCACCAGCTGGGCTCTCGGGATGGGTGGTGAGCCCACCACTGCCCATGTCAGGTTTATCCTTTGTAACTGACATAGACGTTGTGGATGTTACTTTATACATAGCAAAGCACATGCTAAACCGATTAAAAAAAAATTTTAAAGACAGCTCTGGTTGCCCAGTGGACATGGGATGACCGTGCGGGTGGTGAGAGCTGAGCAGGAACACCAGTGAGGAGCCACCCAAACAAGAGAGGACGGCAGCAGAAGAGCCACAGAGCACAGCCCATCGAGACTCTGTGGACAGAGCCAGTGGGCCTTGCTGCTGGACCCAGTGTGGAAGAATAAAAGAACGGAAGACTCGGGGACCATGGGGGGGCGGTGTTTCAAGCTTGAGACCTTGCAGGATGAAGCCACAAATGAGGAGAGGAACAGGTCTGAGGAGCCGGGCAAGTTTGGGCTATCAGACCCACAGCAGGAGAAGTCAAGCAGGCACCTGGATTACAGGTCCTGAGCTCAGCGCTGGAAACAATTAGGGAAACATCCGCCACAAAATGACTGAAAGCCAAGAGATCGATCGCCCAGGGAGAGAGTGTAGGTGGGGAAGCAAAGGGGTACAAGACAAAGTCCTCGGTCCGTGGGGGATGCCATGCCCAACTCTGATCCGCAGAAGAACACTTGTCCTAAGACACAATCAAGAGGTGCTGTCCCTCACTCAAGGACCCATCTCTCTAAGCTACGGGCCAGTGGCGTAACTCACTCAGATCAAATTCTCAGTCCTGGACGGCAGAGCGACGTTTGAAAAAGTAACAACTTTGGAGAACTGTCCCATTCTGTTTTGTGCAGGAAGAACTCAGCAGTTAAAAATCCCACAGACATAATTTAACATCCCACTGCGGACGGCGAGGAACACTTGCTCGCAAGAGCAACGTCCGGCCTCTGCAGCTCAGCCTCTGCTCGGACGCGGCTCCGGGTGGAAACGGTTCCCGTCGCAGAGACACCTGTGCGACGTGTCGAGAACTATCACCTCCTAGCAGACGCCGCCTCGGAATGTGCAGACCTCCCTCGAAACGCGCTTCGTCAACAACAAACACCGAGTCTCGGCGCTCGGGCTCAGCCGCCTTAGGAGAAGGGGGCATTTGGACCTGCAAACCCCGAGGGCGCCGCCTCCCCGAACAACGCGGCCCGAGGACACCTGCTCGGACCCCCAACCCCGGAAGGCCCCCCGGCGCGGTCGGCCAGTCGGCGCACCCCCGCGGCCCGGCCCGCCCCCTTCCCCGGCCGCCTCGATCCCTCCCCGGCCCCGGCCCCCTCCTGGCTCTCCGCCTCCCCGCCCCGCTTCGCCGCGCTCCCGCGGGGACGCTGCGCCCGACCGCCTGGGCCCGCCGCGGCCATCTTACCGTGAGGATCCCGCCTGCCGCGCTGCGCGGTCTCCGCGGCCGCTCGGGGTGCCGGCCCGGGCGGGGAGGGGGCGGCGGCGGCGCCGGGGAGGGGGAGGCAGAGGCGGGGGCCGCGGCGGAGGCGGGGAACGGGAGGGCAGACGCACCGGCGGCCGCCCCCTCAGCCACTTCCCGCGAAATCGCGAGATTGCAAGCCGACAGCCAATCAAGGGCTCTCGCGAGGGTGCGGGTCGCGGCGGCCGCCCGGAAGCGCGGGACTCCAGCTTCCGTCCTTGCGCAGAACTCCCCTCACGGCTCCCTGGCTCTACGGATTGGCGCGAGAGTCAAAAGGCGGTGGCCGCCTCTGGATAAGATGGCCGCCGTGGAGGCGTCGTGGTAGGGGAACTTCGAGCCGGGACGGCGACATCAGGACTGAGTCGAAGGCTAAGGTCCCAGCGTCCCTCCAGTCGTTTGTGTGAGCCCGAGGGCATGGGGCGGGAAGGGGGGGACAGGCGCCGGTGCTCCGCGCAGCCCAGAGGCGGGGTCCTTGCCAACCCGGTGCTCGCCTTCGCGCAGGCCCGGGAGGAGCCTCCCGAACTCGGCTAGCGGGAGCTCTCGGTTCCGACGGTTGGGGCAGGTTCCCGGGCACGCGACCGCGGCGGGGAGCGCGCACCCGCTCGCTGCCGCCTGAGTCAACCCGGACGGGCCTGCCTTCGGGGAACCTCCCAGGGGCCCGGGGGCCTTTTCCGCCTGTGGTCCCTGCGGCGCGGGGCCTAGTGGTTTTTCCCGCCCGTGATCCCTGCGGTCCCAGGCCCGGCGGTCTTACCAGCCCGGTGCCGGGTGGTCTTTCCTGCCCGTGATCCCTGCGGCCCGGAGCCCGGTGGTCTTTACAGCCCGTGGTCCCTAAGCTGCGCTCGGGTTGGGCGGGGACTGCAGGCCTGTGCGACATGGGCCCCGAGGTGCTGCGGTCGCTGTCCGGAGAACGGAGGGTCTCCCTGCGCCGCGGCCGGGACCTGATGGTCGCGGAGATGCAGAAAGTCATTTGCGCGTTTATTTGGTTATTACTGTACGTCTGCTGGAGAAGAGTGCAGACTCCTTCAGAGCAGGGTCTCGTTTTCCTGTTTCTGGAGAGTAAAGTTAAAAGATTTTGGAACCCTTCAGGAAGGAAATTGAGGGGCAGCCCTTTGCTCCATCGGATGAAGTCCGGTGTCCTCCTGAGTTAGAATTCGGGCGTTAGTTGGTTTCCTGTGATTGCTGGGGAGTGAACTAAATAACGTGGAAGTGGTATGGGACTTATTGCAGAAAGTAAGTGGAATTTGGCAAATAGGTTTGACAGTGACGACTAATTGTGGATATTTTCCATTAGGGTTAGTCAAATGAGCTAAATCTGCAGGTCCAAAGCTTTGACCAAATCTATTTAAAACGCAGACGCAAATGCAATATATGTCTGTAATAACATCCTTTTTCAAGTACTTAATCCTATAAACAACTTTAGATGTCAACTTTATAATGGGCGAGGGGTGCAGATTTTAAAAATTCTTTTCAAGGGTGCATGAGCAAAACTCTGGTGCCCTAAGAGGCTAGAGGGTTCTAAAGAAGGTTCATGTGCACCTTCTGTGCGGGTCATAGGTTAATGGCCCGTCAACCCCGGAAGTGGTCCTGCACAGCCTGAATTCTGTCTAGATACTGGCTGCTTTTTGAAACCCACACTTCAGGCAGGATCATCTCTCTTTGTCCCTGGCCCCCTCTTCACACCCATCGGCAACTCCCCAGTTGCCTGTGTAGAGTGAGCACAGCTGAAAGCCTCACCACTCCTACCCTGACTCTGGACTCACCAGGGGCTCTCACCTCTGGGCTCTCAGGAGCTGGGTCTGCGTGCAACACTCCTGAGGCCGGCTCCTGGGAGTGGGGACACCATCCCGACAAGCAGGATGTCGTGCCATCCCTTCGTGTTCACGTGGTCCCTAAACGATTCCTTCGTTGCCTTCAGCACACCGTTCTATGTCACTGATGCCTGTTAGTGTGTCACAGTTCACCACCAATGACACATGACCTTCATAAGAGCTGAAGCGGCTAGTATGTGGCAGGGGTTCTGTAGATACTTGCTGAGAACGTGGAGGAATAGATGAGTGAGGGTGAGAACCTTCGCTAGAAGCAGTCTCAGCAAAAAAGGACAGAGGACGGGAAGTTAGCAGTCCCAGTGGAGTGAGAGCAGAGAAAGAAGTCGAGAATGGCGCTCGGATGTGAGCCTAGTTGGTGGGGTCGATGGTGGCGCCAACTGAGGAAGAGCCGGCAGGGTGAGGAGTGAGATGGGAGGAGGGAAGGGGTGGTTAGGGGCCCAGGGTGGACCATGGAACGCTGGAGGGAACGATGAGGCTGGAAGTGCAGGTTTCTTGGTAACAGCTCGTGAGAGTCCGTAAACGTATTACTCGAAGTCCGTGGCGAGGAGGAGCAGGGAGGAAGGGCCGGAGCGCTGCTGCCGGGCTCTCCAGGAGCCTCGGGGCGCAGCTTCCAGCAGGGCGACTGGCGACTGGTGGGGCAGGCCACTTGACATTCACCAAAAGCTGCCCCTGTGACAGGGCAAGAAGTTCGGTGAGCCGGTGAAGGCGGAAAATGTCAGATCGCGGTGAGCTGAGAGGGGGTGAGGTGTCTAACACTGAGAGGCGCCCAGGGCCCTGCAGCACGTGTGCAGAGGAGCTCGCAGGTGGACTTGGTCACGGGAGACGCTAAAGCCACGGGGTTCGATGGCTGAGGGGGAGGCCGGTGTGTCGGAGAGAACCCTGGGCTTCGCGCTTGTGCCTTTGGGTCCACAGGGCCGACCCACCACTGAATGGGGACACCAGAGGAGGGCCGGGATCAGCGGGGAGCTCAGAAGTCAGGAGCTCGTTTCGCATGCGTTAGGCTTTGCGGTGCGTTTGAGGCATCTAGTGGAGAGGTTAGGGGAACAGACGAGTGGATGGTGAAGGACAGCGCAGCACGGCCAGGAGGGCGTGAGGCCCCGGATGGAGACGCAGTGAAGAGACAGGCGGCCTGGGCCGAGCCCTGAAGACACCCACGTGCAACAGGGGAGCGGGGAGCAGGAAGCAGCTGGGGGTGCAGGGCCAGGTTGGTCATCATCTGGGGCAGTGAGCAGGTTGACCAAGACTTCAGCCCCTTGGGGTGGTTGACTGACTTCGCGATAGGAAGGCAGGGGCCCAGAGCTCGGGCTCTTCTCCAAGCCCTGGTGGAGCGTTTCATTCTGACAGATTAACAGTTCTTTTTTTCTCTCTTTGTAATTGGTTTTCTTTTCTTTTTTTTTTAATTGAGGTATAGTTGATGTACAATATTATGTGTTCCAGATGTACAACGTAGTGATTCACAGGTCAGCAGTTCTTTTAAGAGAGACATTGAGGTTTATTAGTTTCAAAAGAGCAGACAAGAGTTTTTAAAAAAGGAAATGCGTTTTGAGAATAAAATACACAGTGCTCCTTTAAGCCAATCCTGGACTGTTCAACAACCTGGGTATCAGCCATGTTTTACAGAATTGCAGTATTTTGGAGGGTGTTTCTGTCTTATTCTCATACCCTCAAAGCATAAAATCAAACTCCTACATGCTGGAGCTCTGCTTTCCAGGGGATTTGGCAAATCAACCCTGATTCTTCAGGATAAGGTATAAGCTAATTGGTTGTTGCTGCTCGGAATCGTTACCACAAGTGGGCAGTAAACTCCAAAAAGTCAGTTCCCATAGCCTCAGCTTCACACAGTATCTTGTCTTCAGGTTCTCCGTGAAGCTGTTGGAAGGAGTAAGGAAGACTGTTGTTACTGTTTAGTTCTGCTGCATGTATTCAAGACCCTGTGAAGCACGTGTAATGGGGTCTGAGATGGTCGCCTTCCCCCTCCTTGCGGGATTGTATTTCCCTTTCTCGATTATATCACTAAATCAGAAAGCACTGGTTTCGTCATAAGTTTCTTTGGATGGGTAAAGTAATATTTTAGAGTAATAGTTTTCTTGACCTTTTAACTCCTGCAGAGGTTGTAACGTAAACTGTGTCCAGCACAGTGCCACCTGAAACGCTTGGGGTGGGGTGGGGGCCGGACGGAGGGGCACAGGCAGCGTGCTCACAAGGCTGCCAGTCAGGGCGCTGCTCGCGGACTGTCTCTGCTGAATTTGACCCTTCCCTTCACACCTGGCTGGTTAGGGCTTTGATGCACACACCGGAGATCCATACAGACACACGCACCTGTATATATAAACACCTATAGCGTATACGTGTGTAGCTGTATATCTGTATATGCTTTGAGGGGTTTCTTGTTTTTGTTTAGTTTTGGTGGTTTTGTTTTTGAATGAGCCCAGTTCTGATCAGATGTCTGACTTGGGAGATAGAAGCACTGAATGAAGATGAGGCATTTTTTCAATCGATATCCACGCATTCCTTTTAAAAAACACTCGCCAAATTTTGTTTTTTCTTTTTTGACTTTAAAATCCTCTTATATTTACTCTTTTAAATGTTTTTACTTTCCATTGAACGAGAGGAACTTTGTGTGTCTGACAGACTCCCAAGATTTGTCACTTTGCTGTGTAGTTGTAAAAGGCAACATTCTTGTCCTCCTACCTTTTGTGGACAGATTTGGGAGATCCTATTTCTCCTTGGATTTCTAAATTTCAGAAGCAGTTGGTTCAACTTGGAACTCAAAACTATTTTGGTATTGAAAGGGTAATTTATGGGTATTGATTTCATTGAAATCAGGGCTACCCCAGAATAAAACCTTTCGGGTATCCTTTTGAAATTCCTAATAGCTCAACCTGTGTTACTCTTGTTGGTATTTCCTTCAAATACTCTTTTCTCACTTTCACCATTTTGTTTTTGTGACCCAAGCAAGAGCAGGAATTTATACATTTTTTTCTCTTTTGGACAAATCCAGAAAGCCACTGTTAGACCTGACTTTCAACTATCTTTGACTTCTCAAGTATTTTCTTTCAGAAAAACAAATCTCTTAAATTGTAGGCGGTACAGCTAGTTGTCGCTGTGTGCCTGCCCCTGAGGCCCCACAGTCCAGGTGCGGGCCCTGCCCTGGGCCCTCCTTGTCTCAGTTGACTGTTCTCTCCCAGCCTGTGGAGGTTCCTGTTCCTGCTCACCAGCTGCCCTAGGAATTCGGTTCAGATCTGTGGGCTTGTTTCTCCCTTTTCCTGTTACGTACTTTGTGGTATGATGAGCTGTGAGGGTAAATGGTGTATCTGGGCACAATGCCGTGGTGGATCCAGTACACCCAATGGTGTTTCTGCTTTACTCTTTTTTTTGTTCGTTTTGCGGTACGCGGGCCCCCCACCGCTGTGGCCTCTCCCGCCGCGGAGCACAGGCTCCGGACGCGCAGGCTCAGCGGCCATGGCTCACGGGCCCGGCCGCTCCGCGGCATGTGGGATCTTCCCGGATCGGGGCACGAACCTGTGTCCCCTGCATCCGCCGGCGGACTCTTAACCACTGCGCCACCAGGGAAGCCCTCTGCTTTACTCTTAAACTGCTTTTCTGTCAATCTGTGAAAGGCGTTGATTTTTCTGGCTTTTTCATTTGGTGTGTTCCTTTTAGAGACTGCTAAGAGATGAAACCAACCAGAAAGGAAATACACTTTTTATGCCTTATACTTTTTAAAAATATTTCTTCTGACGTTAACTTTATTTACTTTTCACTAAACTCGCAGGGAAAAGTAGATGTCTCAGAGTTACAGGAACCACCCTGAAAGGCGGGAGTAACAAGCGTTGTTCTGACCTCTGAGCCCTGTAGCCCATGACCCCTGGGTCAGAGGGCACCTACGGTAGCTATTCTGAAGAAACCCTGAGGGTTTTCCTCCAAACTACTGGCCAAGGCTAGGGAGGAGGAGCTAAGGGGGGATCCCACCTTGACTTTGCCCCCTGGCTTCTTCTCTCCTCCCTGGCATCTCTCCTCTGCCCCAGGCCTGGGTCTGAGTTTGGGTCCAGGTTCACTGGGGACCTTGCCCAGGGCCAGGCAGTGGCCCCACCCTAGACCTTGACTACCCAGCCCCTTGCCTGCCTGCGTGCTGGGAGGGTGCTGGCTTGCTTGCCTTTGAATTCCAAATGAGAGTAGCAATAAAGCTGCTTGGCTGTCACCTTGCCTGGTTTTAAATTGTCCTTGGGAAGGGCCCAGACGCCCCTTGCCTTGTCTCTCGGGGCTGCGCTTGGCTGCAAGGAGAGGGGTGCTCTGCTCGGGACCCTGCGTGCCAACGGGCTTTAACTCGGGGGTGAGAAGAGGCTGGACACCAGGAAGCAGTCTTTTAAAAGGACTGCTCACTCTTCCAGATGTGCTTTTCTGCTTTTATAAATTTCCTCCGAATTGCCCATGGGTATTGGTGGCAGGACCTGGTGTCCACACACGTTGGGCATGCACCAATCATACATTTTCTCAAAGACTGAAACCCCCTTGAGTCCTGGAAGCCTATTTAGCTTCCTGCTCCCTCCTGCCGTCTGAGCTACTTGTCAGTCCCCCGAACTTTGGGATTTTTCTTTGTGTATTTGGGGTATTTAGGAAAGAATCTGAGACAACTGTAGACTCCTTTTTAATCTGTTTGTTCCTCTGGGTATAAGTTTGTTAGGAAAAGGTATTCCTCAGCTAGCAGACTTCAACTAGAAAGTATACAAACTGCAGTTCCAGAAATGCCTTTTTTTTTTTTTACCAGGGAAGAGCACCTCCCTTGAGGAGTGACAAGAGGTGAACTGGAGTTACCTGAAGAGGTGGGAGGGCGAGGGCCTGACTCCTCCCACAGGTGGTAGGTGCCCCTGAGCCTGGAGGCTCATGGTCAGGGCCAGCTCCTGCTGGGAGATCAGAAAGGGAGGCGCAGTTGCAGGGCTGGTGGGGGCGCAGTTTCCTTTCCTCTGCTGCCCGAGAGCCCTCCTGAGCCCCCCAGTACTGCAGTGATACAGGCGGGGCTTCCCCTCTGGGCCTCCCTTCTGTCCACTGGGCTTCCCACCTGGAGCTTCCTCCTGTTCCACTGGCATCCCGGTCCTCAGTGTCTTTCGTGCGTCCCAGCACCCGCCTAAAGCTGCAAGCCAGTTAAAACCTCACCTTGTAGAAAGACATTGCTGCTGGGTTTGCTTCATGTAAAAATTTTCAGCTAAAGAGGCTGGGTGGGGTTTCCCCGTTCCGACTCCCATTTAGGGAGCCCTTTGCAGGGAGGCCTTCTGTGAGCTTCCCCTGCACCCCAGCATGAGTCCCATTTTACACACAGCTTACCCAAGATCACACTGCTGGCTCAAGCCAGTTTCAACTCTGTCTGGTTTATGAACTTCTCATACACCCATCTGGAGCAAACCTGAAGACAATCAAGATGTTAAGAGTGCAGAATTCATACTTGCAAGAGTCCATGGAAGCAGTCCTAATGGAATCACATCAACAGAAACAAGCTGTGTTGGATTCCTTTGAAGAAAACGGACAGTCTGAGAACCTGGCAGGCCGTGTGATCTTCAGAGATGTTTATTTAGAAGCACACCTGCTCCCAGGCCCCTGGTTCTCACGGAAGCACCTGGCAGTCCTCTGTAGAGTCTCGGGTGGAGCTTTACTGCACACAGGGCACTTTTCTGCTTTTTGCCCAGCGGTTCCTTCTACTAAGGAATGTGGAAGCAGGGAGCTGTAGCGGCAGCGATGGGGACAAAGGCCCTCGTCCGGAGAGTTGCTGTCCTCGGGGGCCATTGTCCAGTGTCCCAAGGTAGCAGATGTTTCCCCTCTGAAGTCCGTTTGTTGAGTATTTGGGGATGGGCAAGTGCCCTGCAGCCCTCCTGGGCAGGTGTGCCCGGTTGGGTAGGCGGGGGCGACCCGGGCACTGAGCTCTTTGGCCCCGTGGGGAGCGGGCTCGAGTCCCAGAGAAGCTGGGAACGCAGTCAGGTGGGAAATGAGCGATGCACCTTGCTCCTCCATCCTCTTCCCGGCCCCTTCTGGGGCCCGGGGTGGCCAGCCGACTGGAGCCACGCCGCCTCTGCTCCCAGCTTTGGCCCTATGGCTCGGGAACCGCGCGGCGCAGGGCAGGGGCGGGGCCTGGGTCTGGCTCCTTCCTCCGCCAGCCGCGCGGGGGCGCTGCTCGGGGCGCGGCCGGCTCCTCTACCCGCCGCGTTTCGGTGGCCGGCGTCTTCCCTCCGCTCAGAGTGCGGGCGGCCCCTCTACCCCCCGCATCTCGGTGGCCGGCGTCGACCCCGCCCGCCCACTCTGAGGCTCTCGGAGTAAATGGCTGCGGAATCCTGGAGGCCTGCGGCCCGCGCAGTGAGTGGCGGCCGGTGCGCCGGGCAGAGGGTCGGCCGCTGCGAGGCCGCATAGGGACGGGCGGGGGTGGCGGCGCCCGAGCCCGGCCCGCCCGGCGCCGCAGGGCTCGCGTCCAGCCGCGCTCTGTCGAGCTGAGAAGATGGCGGCGGCCGCGGGGAGGGGGAGGGGGGCGCCGGGGCTGCCGGGCGGGGCCCACTCCGCGGGGCCCGGCCCGGTCCGCCCGCCGCGGGCGTGTCCTCGGGGCTGGGTTACGGTGTGGACGGCCTGAGAGGTGCGCGAGCAGGACGCCGCCCGGTGACCCCCCCCCCCCACCACCACCAGCGGCAGCGCTGGAGGAGGGCGATGCTTTTTCCTAGAAGTTCCTGGTCTCGCTGCTGGTGCGTGGAGGAAGTGATTCTGTTTCAAGTAACTGTGTAACGTAGGATTGAATCCCCCACCTCCGTTTTTTTTTTTTTTTTTAAACAAGTGTCTAGTTGCTCTGGACACCTTAAAGGAGATGAAGTTTCATTCTGGTTTTTTTTTTTTTTAAGTGTGGTTCTTTTCGCTTGATGGTTTTGGTTTCTGGTCGACTATTCTCGTAAAGAATAACATTACGATAGTTGCGTGATATTTGATGCTATAGGAAGCAAAAAAGGCCTTCAGAAAATCGGTTTCGCTCTTTTATTGAGTGTGTGCCTAGCCGTAAAATGCGGATTTTTAGCTTTTATTGTGTGACGTGTCGATTTGATGTAGGACACAAATTTGTGTTATATCTTATCCTCTGGTCAACCTCAGGGTAGAAAGGAGCAACGTTCACCTTCCACCGGCGGTGTGCCCGGCCGTGCCCTTTCTGGCTCACGTCTTTGGGGCTCAGATCCCACGCCCTCATTTGCTCTCTTTTCTTTCCCCCTCGGTTGCTCCCCCGCCAGGTTGGGAAACCCTGGAGGTCAGGGCAGGTTTTCTGCTCTGAATCCAGCACTTCAGTCAGTGAGCTTAAGAGTTAGGACCTTAGAACGACAGCACTTGAGCTAAGTTGAAGATACTCTTTAATTCATGTTTTGGTCTTAGATAATATCCATATAATTTGCACATTGGTGGAATGAGATTTGAACCTCATGTACTAGGGTATTTTGCAGGAGGGAAGGGCGGATATTAAGATCTTTTCAGTGTGCTCACATAAGCTCATTACCCATAGCTTGGTAAGCGGGAAGCTGAGCCTCCAGTTGGCACCAACAACAGCTCACAGTGGGCATTCCACCAAGGTTGACCCTGTTCTGGGCAGTTGATGTGTGCTAATTCGTCTCACCGAGTAGGATGCTTCTGTACCTGTTCTAACCTCCAAGAAGCCAAAGCACCTTTAAGGAGCTTGCCCAAGATCGCAGAGCTGGGTTCTAACCGGGCCGTTGGGCCAACCCCAGACAAATGTTCCATGATTTCCCCAGAGCTACGTAGTCCCTGGCTTCATGTTTCCAAGAAAGGTGTTTTAGCCGTGGATTTTTTGTTTTCAACATCTTTATTGGAGTATAGTTGCTTTACAATGGTTTGTTAGTTTCTGCTCTATAACAAAGTGAATCAGCTATACACATGCACATATCCCCATATCTTAGCCATGGATTTTAAGGAAATAAGATCTGTGACCTTTAGAACGATTTCTCGTTGTATTCAACAAATATTTATTGCATCCTGCGTGCCAAGCACCTTGGTTGTAGCAGGGACCAGAAAGGTGGCCTTCCCAACCCTGGAGACGTGTGTAATGGGGACCTGTGAGGGTCGGCAGCCATGTCCCTGGAGCCTGGGACCCCTTTTTGGCACTTGAGGGTGGCATGTGTTGAACATATACGTCTCCACGTCTAGTCCTGTGCTTTCCCATCTTAACACGGCAGAGACGTCTCAGGTGTCGCCTGGGGAGGCCCAGCCCCAACCCTGTTGTGAAGCGTTCTGCCTAATGCATTTCCTGAGCACCTTCTGTTTCCTAGCTGCCCGTGTTTTTGCAGACTTAGGTTAACAGTGAGTTTAGGAATAAGGTGTATCTTTAATTTCCTTCTGATTTTCCACCGAGAACTGTCTTCTATTAGTATTCGATTAAATTCAGGCTGTTCCAGGCGAAGCGAGTTGTGCTCCGATAAGAAAGGGCAGAATTAAAAGTTGGGCAGTTGGCTCCTCCCCTGATTGTCTGCTGTTACGGGGGTCACCATTTCTTTCTGGCGAACAGTGCGCCTCCCAGCATGTATGCGTGTGTGAGCATCACCATGGCTTGTTGAGGAAATGTGTCACTGGAACCTGGACACGGGGCGACTCCCAGTGCTTCACGTGGCCCTTCGTGTGGGTGGGGTTTATCTTCTTGGTGAGGTGGGGAGGGTTTGGAGTGGGGACTTGGCTCCCGTTTTCTTTTTGGCGGTGGAATTGTGGGTCCTGCTGTTGACACTGGAAGTCTCTCCGTGACTGACCACAGGGTGCCTTATTGGCTCGGAGCTCTTTCCCTGGCAGCCCGCGGACTGGGTCTTTTTCGTGTGTGTTTTCCAGACGTTCCAGGTACTGATTGTTTTTTATTTCTGTTAACATGACGTGTTTTACCTTTTTTATACACGTGTTGCAAGCTACCAAGTGACTTCCATTTGGCTCTTACAGAGCGAAGATTGAATGTTTACAGGTCAGTTCACTGTTGTCCTTGGGTCCCTGCAGTTGGCACTGTGTCCAGTAGAGGCCTGATTTCTCATACACCTGGTGGCTTCGGGAAGTCCTTTAAGAAAAACGTTCCTTAAACAGTCCCTTTTGCATTTCTTCTTACTTAAATGGTGGCGTCAGGTGGAAACCTAATGTTACTCTCTTTAAGGCCAGCATCAAATGATGTGTTAATTCCACTGCAAAGGCTCTGTGATTAACAGCTAATGGACATGTACTATTTGGGAAGGAGGAGGCCTGATGGTCTACATTGAGCTCCCTTGATCTTAAGTGCCTACACTTCCTGGAGTCTCTTGCTTAGGCCTTTTTTTTTTTTTTAATTCCAAACTCTAATTTATCCCCCTGCCCGAGCATGCGGGCAGTGGGATAAACTTTGTTTTCTACGCCTGAGTCTATTTCTGTTTTGTAATAAGTAAGTTCATTTATGTCCGTTTTTTTAGATTCCACATACAAGTGATATATATTTGTCTTTCTCTGATTTTATTTAGTATAATAATCTCTGGGTCCATCTACGTTGCTGCAAATGGCGTTTCATTCTTTTTTATAGCTGAGTAATGTTTTGATGTATACATTAACCACATCATCTTTATCCATTGCATCCATCAGTGGACATTTAGATTGCTTCCACGTCTTGGCTATTGTGAAAAGTGCTGCAGTGAACATTGAGGTGCATGTATCTTTTCAAATTAGAGTTTTCTCCAGATACATGCCCAGGCGTGGGATTGCTGGATCATACGGCAACTCTAGTTTTTAAAGGAACCTCCATACTGTTCTCTTCATTTTATTTTTTGAGTAGCATAGTTGACCCTTGAACAACATGGGTTTGAACGGTCCGGGTGCACTTACACAGGGACTTTTTCCGGTAGTAGATACTACGGTACTGGTCTGCTGTATACGGAGGCCAAGTGTAAGTTATACACAGGAATTGGATGGGAGTCCAGTTCCTGCATTGTTCAAAGGTCACCTCTAATTTTGAGGGTAAGTTGTTACGTGAAGTTGAATAGGTAATTGTACGCATTTTAATAAGAATTGCTGTAGCCGTGATTGTAAAACCTACTTAGTAGGTGTGATTACCTTGTTTGTAATTTGTAAAGCAGATGTTTCTCTCTTGAGTGCTATGGTTTTGTTTTTCATATGCTGATAGAGACACTCAAGAGGTATTTAATACACCTTTACTACAGGAAGGGAAATGAGGTTCCCTCCCAATGTAAAGAGAGCTGTACTGCGTTTGGGTTGCAAAGATAAGTTTATAGAGAGAGAAAATTAAGATATAAAGAAAGGATATAAAATATGAAAGGATATAAAGAAAGCAGAAACCCCAGAAATGGCACCATTTGGAAGCCCAGTTACAGCTGTGGATGTGTTTGTGAACTTGGTTGGGGCGGGGTGGGGGGGGGTCAAGATGTGCTGGGAACTGTTACCTGCTGGCTTCGCTCAAGGGTGTGGGGCTCTTTCCATGGCAGGGGCTGTAGAGTTCATCATCCTTTAATTACAGTCTTAAAGAATTGCATCATGTGGCTGTTTCTAGGTTTTTCTCAAACTGGTCTCCTGGTGATGGACATTGGTTTGTGTCCCTTAGTTTAAAAAAAAAAGGCATGCTGGGAGCACCCTTATAAATGACACAGGCTGTTTATCATACTCTGACTGGCACTTGACACGATGGAGTTTCACAGTTGTCCCCATTTCCCTGGGCAGCACACCTAGCTGTTAGGTTTGCAGTTGGGGTTGAAGGCAGGGACACCCTGGTGTGAAGCCTGCCTTCTTCTGTGGTGCTGCCCCTTGAGCCTCCCAGCCCCCTATCTGCTTATCAGAGGACTTAACCCTAGTTGTTAGTGTGTGGGTGTGGTCAGGACTGGGGATGCTGAGCCGGCACAAGGAGTGGTCCCCCTGAAATGCCCCCAGTGCCCCATGGAGACAGGGCTAGGTCAGGGCTAGCCATTGACTCTTTAGGTTTGTTAGATTGTAATTTAAAGAGTATTTGTGTTTTTAGTAGTAAGGTGGCTTTCTTCTGCACTTTCCCGACCCGGGCAGCGGTGGCAGGAGTCGGAGAAGTTGCCTCAAGTTGAGCTCTGCATGGATCTGTAAAAATCAGTACAGAAAATCCTGTTTTTATTTAATAACTGCTTTATTTAAGCTTGGACCTTCCCCACTGCCCCCCAAAGCTAGACATTGACCTCTTCTAATCTCAGAGAAAGAAAAGAAGATTCCAGCTCAAGTATACAGTTGAATTCTTGACGTTTGCATTTCCAAGGTCTCCAAGCATTGTTTTTGCCCCTTGGCCTGAGGCATGAGGTGCAGCTCCACTCATGAAGCAGGTGCTTGGGAGACAGCCGCAGGCCTTTGGTTTCTTCCTCCAGCCATTTTCTCTGTGGACTTGGGTGGCCGTCCCTCTGAATGCCGCCGTTTCATAACTGGTGTCTTCTCAGTCAGCCGAGGAGAGGTGGGGAGGGTCAGGGAGAGCAGCCTCCTGGAGCGTCACTGTCACGGCCCTTCAGTCTCACTGGCCCATCAAGAGCAGCCCTTTGAAGTTGCCAGTAGTGTCAAGTCTGTGCTGTTGGCCATTCTCAGACTGACCCCTTTACACCTAAAATTAACAAGGACCCCAAAGGGCTTTTGTTTACATTGTGTCTATTGATATTTTCCATATTTGGCATTAAACATGAGACATTTAAATATACTTAAAAATAATAACATAAATAACACTTTATGGAAACTGTGTTCCAAAACAAAAACAATTTAATGAGAAAGGTAGTGTTGTCCTAGGGTTTTGCAGCTCTCCTGAACGTCTGGCTTAAGCGACAGTAGCTGGTTTCTCTTGTCTCCCTCCTTTGTCCTATCTCTGTCATTTGGCTTCTGAGAAACCACCACGTCCGTGCCCTTAGTGTTGTGCAAATAGTTTGACCTTGGGGGGGCCCTCCTGAAAGGCCCGGGGGCCACACTTTGAGAACCTCTGCTCTAGGTCATGGTTAGAAATGCTCTTGTTGTTGAGAAATGGGAATTTCAAAAGGCAGTTGACTCTGAACTTTAACACCTGGGGAAATGGGTTACTTTTAAGAAGATAGGCAATGTTTTCAGGGGGCACTCAACCACATTCTTGCTTTTTGGGAAAAGCGTGGAATATCTGGCTAGTTTGTGGTCCCCGGTGAAGAGGGTTCAGTGCACACGTCCCCCTCAAAGTGGACCGCCTGGAACCCGAGTCCCAGAGTACATCCGGGGTGCGCTCTGGGTGAGGAGGCCCCAGGGGTCTTTGGGCCTGAGGGAACGGTGGCATTTTGCCTTTATCGTAGGCTGTCCTCACCCACAGCCTCTCACCGGATCCTTACCAACAGCTCTTGCCGCAGCGAGACGCGGTGCGCCGGGCCTGCACCGGCTGCTACGGGTGACACGGGGGTCTGGCAGCAGTGCCCGGTGGGGCTGGAAGGGAGTGGCCAGCCCGGGTGACTCGGGCCCAGACAGACCACTGCGGACGTGAAAGCGATAGGGTGGGCGGTTAGGGGGGCGGAGCTGGAGGATCAGGGTCCCGAGGAAGCAGCCCCTGAGGTGCCCAGCAGGGCTGACTGTCCTGGGGAGCGACTTACTGTTCCCAGGCCCCGTCTGTGACCCTCCCCCCCTCCCCCATCACAGTCACACCCTCTGTCTTGGTTGGGGAAGGAGAGGGGAGGCTCCCGTTTGGGGGCCCATCCCAGTGTTGTCCTGGGCATTTAGCCAGACCTGCCCCATCTTGCAGACGCGGTGAGGACAGGAGCCTGTGCAGTTCAGAGGGTCCCTAAGACCCTGGCGGGGGCCTTGTCTTACAAGCACCAACCCCCAGGGCGTAGGATTCAGAGAGTCCCTTGCCAGCGTCTGAAGCCATGTTTTCTTGTTCCTTGAGAGACAAGAGGGAGCTGCCTCAGTCCACTCGGGCTGCCGTGGCAAGGACCACAGACTGGGAGCTTTGACACAGTGGACTTGATTTCTTGCAGCTCTGAAGGCGGGAGGCCCGAGGTCAGGATGCCGGGGCAGTTGGGTCCCGGTGGCAGGGCCAGGTGAGCTCTGGGGCCTCTTTTCCAGGGCAGATATCCCATTCAGGAGGGCCCCGGGGGCACAAACGTGCACACCACAGCAGGAGTCCATCCAAGGTAGCAAGCGGTTCCGTAGAGAACAGGGAAAGCCTCGTTTCCTCCCCCTTAACCTGGACGCATTCAGGTGGTTCTGCTGGTTGTTCCTGAAGCGCTTTTGGAGAGCTGCCCACCGAGGTCACAAGCCTGTGTTTTCACTAGGAAGTGGGTAGAGAGAAACCAGAGTGCCCACTGCCCACCCGCAGTGGGGGAGCTGGGGTCCTGGCCTCACCAGAGCTTGGCCGAGGCACCAGTCCTGGCGAGCTTTTCAGCAACAAGTTTTACTTTTTGTCTGCACAGACCTGTAAAGCAAAAACACCTAAGAAATTTTGAACAGCAGGTGGTTCCTAGATTTCTCTCTGTAGTTACCGCTTGAGAAGCTTATCGTGCTGTGGGTCCTTTTGCTTCCGTGGAATTTGAATAATGACAGTGTTCTTTGGCAAGCAGCAGACTTTGGATAGGCCACCTAAAGGACTGCGGTGCCACTTGTGCAGTCGAGTCAGGATGAGCGTGGGGTCGCGGAGAGGGACCGCTCGCTGCCAGGTCGGCAGGATGTGGCATGTCCTCTCAAATTCCTGGGCGTGCCCTCGTTAGTGATTGTCCCATTAATAAAAACGGAATTGTGAAAGAGGCTTGAATTGGGAAAGCTTGCTGTTTTCAGTACTTCATAGAACTTTCAGCATCTTCTCAATCCCTCCTCATCCCCAGCAAAGGATTCGTCATGAGACGGAAGACTCTTAACGTGAAATATCAGTAACTGTGAACTTTGGCCTAGCCTGTTAGAACCGTAAATTGAGTTAGCAGAGTCCGAAATAATGAGGTTATATTGTAGCATTGGATATAATTTGTGACCGAAATAATGAGGTTACGTTGTAGCATTGGATATAATTTGTGACCGGCAGGTTAGAATTGTTTCAAAATTAAAATTGTTAGCTTTGAATATTGTTTCGGGGTGTGAGATTCGGAGGATCACCTTGTTTTGCCGCTAGGTGGGCAGGGCAGGTGTGCGCTTGTGTGTTATGTTTTTGAGAAGCTGCAACTGTTTTCTCGTGTTTGCTGTGCTGTGAAAATAGGAGCTTCATTGTGGTTATATGTTACATTTTAAAGTATCTCAGAGAAATTAGTCTCCAGTCCATAGAACTAAGCATCTTCAGATGGGTAAGATGCGGTTACTTACCTGTCGCGAGCTTTGTAGAAGTGGAGCCTTCAGATTTACGTGGTTGTAGAGTCGGGCAGCACTCTCGTTGTTTGCTTGGGGAGCGTATTTTGGGTTTTGCTTTAAAGAAGATCACTTCTGGCAGCTTAACGTTTTCCAAGGGTTGGATAGTCTGAAGGGAAAACGAAGTGGTGGCTTTAGAACAGTTTTGTGGAAGCAAATGTTTCCTCTCCTCTGACACTGAAGTGCAGATACGTGTGAGTGCTTGGCGTGTAGCCAGAGTGTTCTTGAGCTACCGGAAATGGTGTGTTTTGAAACCCTTTGGAGGCTAAGAGCTCAGAAGCCCCGTCCAGGGTCACAGTCGGCCTCGTGAGACAGCCCTGCCTGGTCGGCGTTTGCACTGCTGGCACAGAGGTTCCTGGTAGTGCCCCTGAGGGGCCAGAGGTGCCCGCAGCCGGGGGCCGCAGAGCAGCGCCGATGGACTGCATTTTTCCAGGTGGTGTGTGGCAGGCGTCTTCTCGAAGATGCACAGTGTGAGGCTCAAGGAAAGCAACTGACAATATTTGTTACTGATGACAAAATTCCGGCGTTAAACGAAAATTAGCATCTTGAAAAGCTTTTATCTGCCACCCTGAGCTTGTTGGCTTCCCAGTAATGAAAGACATTTCAGGAGATGGGCGCTAACATTAACAGATGCGTCTCATGTCGTCTAATGAAATGTGTCAGCGTGTGGACTCTGCATGTGTCCAACTGGCCACCGTGCACATAGGCAAAAGATGTTTTCAGAGTGCGTTACGACACAGGAAGGTGTGGAGCATTCATGGCTGTGGTTGCAGAATCGTGTCACAACTACTTTCAATGGAACTGCGGCCTGTCGAGGTTTGATGTGGTATCAGGGAACATCCACAATTCTGAAAGCCTTTCTCAGGTTTAATTTTGGAAATACATATCCCACATGGGCAACTGCTCTTTGGGGTCCTCAGTTTTTAAGGGTATAAAGGGACCTTGACAGCAAAATGTTGCAGAGCTCCCTGGGAGGTGGTGGGCTGCTTCCTGCCCTTGGGTGGCCTGGGGGAACCTAAGGTTTCTTGTTGGTATTCGTAGGTCTGCTTAGGAAATGGAGCCGTTATCAGCTGAGAGGACATTTGCACTTAGAAATGTAAAGATATAAAACTATCAGTGCATCATGTTCGCCTCCAGGTTTTCTTTTTCCCAGCAGTTTCAGGGATGCCCGGCCACCGTTCTTCTCCTCTGGGGAAAAGTTGTTACTAGTACGGTGTGACCACCGTTTGGTGACCTGCTGTTGTGTGTGGACCCACATTTTAAGTTGTGTTAGGAACATAACACAACTTTTCTTTTTTAACTTTTGCCTTGATCATAGGGGTTTGTTTTTGTTTCGTGGCCTGAAATTTTACATTAGAATTTCTGGGAAGAAATTATGAAAGCGATCTTGCAAATGTAAAATAAAAAAGAATGAACCAAAATGAACCAGATTATCTAAAATGATATGATTTATTCTGAATAAAGTACTTCATTCCACTTAACAGAAATAACTGGATTTTCCTTTTCTGATTATTCAGAACTCAAATCCAGAGGCATGGGTTTTTTCTGGGGGTGGGTTCAGATTAACATAAATTTTAAAAACTTGTTAATTCCTGAGAACATCGTAATTTCTTTGCTTTTATAAATGTTCACTGTTGTGAACAGTTTCTCCTGAGAAGTTTCTCATTTTGAGATTGGTTGACCACATGTGAGAGAGGTGGTGGCCATGTGGGGGGCGGGGGTGACCAGAGTGAGATGGTCGCTATCTCTTTAAAAGGAGGTGGGACGGAATGTTTGCTCTGAGGTCACCAAGGAGACCCCAGTTACAGGGGAGGCAGTTGGCGTGAGGTGAGGAAGAGGAGAGTTGCGGGCAGGGAGTCCTGGATCTAGAATGCGAAATGTGTTAAAATGTTAACACCAAGGACCTACCTAGAAACAGACACGTTTGTGGAGCAAACCTAGGTATCGTGATTGAATGAGGGCACAGGAGGAGAAATGTTCTTTAAATATGTAAATACACATAGATGAGCTGTACCCCGGTGATGTTCAATAATCATAACATTAGTCCTCTGAAATCTTCCTTAGATTTTTAACTAAAGGGATGACATAGGTATAGTGTTCTAGGGCTTCCCTGGTGACACAGTGGTTAAGAATCCACCTGCCAAGGCAGGGGACAAGAGTTTGATCCCTGGTCAGGGAACTTAAGATCCCACATGCAGTGGAGCAACTAAGCCCATGGGCGACAACTACTGAGCCTGCGCTCTAGAGCCCACGAGCCACAACTACTGAAGCCCGTGCGCCTAGAGCCCGTGCTGCACAACAAGAGAAGCCCCCGCAATGAGAAGCCCACACACCACAATGAAGAGTAGCCCCCGCTCGCTGCAACTAGAGAAAACCCACGCGCAGCAACAAAGACCAACGCAGCCAAAAATTAAATAAATAGATTTAAAAAGAAAAGAATTTCTAAATAATGACTTTCACGTGTCATCTTTTTGTTCATCTTTTGTTCCATTCTCTCTGTCTGTGTTTTTATTGACCTGGGTCCATCTCAAAAGTAAGATTGTAATTGGAAAGCAGCTGGTACCAATGATCAGTTTTGAAACCCTCCTTCCCACTGAGGCCTCTGCTCCCTGCCCACCAGCTTCCTCCCCACCAGTGCGCCAGCCGAGGCCTGTCCAGCCCCCTGCTTTCAGAGTGTAGTCAAAGTATCTTCCCTTCTTTAAAAGTCCTTAAGGAAGCAGGGGACTTTGTTTTGTGGATTTTGTTTGTCGACTCGCCCAGTGTCTTTGTGGGTCACGTAATGTACATTCAAATAAGAGATTGTTTGGAAAGCTTCATGCCTTTTTTTTCTTAAACATGATTTTAGTTATAGTTGCTTTAAATTTTTAAACTGTTTTGTTGTTTTCTTTTAGGAACTTACCCCGTGGTGACAGTCTCGAGATAATCTGCATTGTAATCTGTGAATAGTGACCGGCAGCAGCAGTGTTTCGGGGCTTGGCGCTTCCCTTGGACCCTGCAATTGCATCGGCCAGGTTTTCGTTGTTTCTAGGAAGTCGGAGGAAGCGCCCAAGCTTCCGTGTGGGGCAGGTAACGTGGCAATAGTGTTAAACGCCAGCAACACAATTTTAAGTTTTGATGTCATGTTTTCTATTTCAAACACGGCATTATACGTAAAGACACCGATGTGACATTAGTATTTGTTTGCAGTGGTTCCAGCTTTAGCCCAAGATTTCCTGAAGAGTGTCTAATTGTGTGTTAAGAATCTGATCCAGAGCACGACTGTATTTTTACATGGGTGGTTTCTTTAGTGCATTTACGATGACGTTGTATATTCTCTCTGGTGAGAACTGTGTTTTGTAGAGGAGAGTCCTTCCTGCAGAAAGACTTGGGTGACCAGGACAGTGCCGTGGTCCTTGGTGGCACAGGTGCTGATGTCACAGCTACTCCTGCAAGCTTCCAAGTGGCCTGGGAGAGTGTGGGCCTAGGCCCAGGGTGGGGGAGCTGCAGACCTGGACATGGAAATGGGAGGTGACCATACTTAGTGGGAACCAAAAAGAGAGTTCAGTTACGTGTGATTTTTAATTTTGTATATTTTCTGTTCGAAGGTTTTCATTCTGCACTAGTCCCCCCCCCCCCCCCCCCCCCGCTGGGATGGAACATGGCATAAAACCTGAGTCATCGTTAGCATTTAAATGTAATTGAAGCCTGCGCAGCTTGGGAAAAAACTCTCAAGGTATATACTATCTTTTTCAGGTTTTTTAATTTTAAACAGGAGTGAAGTTTTCACAAACACGACCCTTTAAACAGTCTGTTAGAAAGAGGAGAGAAGAAGTATACACCACAGGTGCCATGTGGCTCAGTATTTTCTCAGTGTCCCGATCGATCGTCTGCTACTGCACGCAGAGCTGGATGGGCCCATCTTGTGTCAACACAGTCGTGGCTCGAGAATCTGGGCGGGGCTCAGCGGGGGCTGGGTGTGGGTGTTCAGGGTCCGAATCCCCCATCTCCACGTCATCCCTCCAGCAGCGTGCTCAGACGTCTCACGCAGCTCGGGGCTTCCCCGCACTAGGCCCAGAGCCAGCATGGCGTTCTGTCCACCGAGCTCTGCGGGCAGAGCCAAGTGGGCCCCGCGTCTCTGTGCGGGAGAGCCCGAGGCACCCGCCACCCTGTCCTGTCCTAGCAGCACTGCTGCTCGCTTCCTCTTTCCCCGCTACCTCTTGTACAAATCCTCGTCCTCAGCAGTTGACAGATGCACAGATTTGGTTTGCTAGCTGTGTTTTTCTGCTGAACATTAGCTCCGTAACTGTTAGACTTTTCTTCAAGAATCCCCTTGAATCCTCTCAGCGCACTTTAGGAAACGCCTTCGGTTTTTGTAGGTGGAGAATTGTTGCGATTCACTGTGTCTGGGTTTCCTCGTGCGGGTGGTGCCCCTTCTCGTGCGCTCTCGTGGCTGGTGGGGGCCGGTCCTGGGCCTGGACCGCGGCCCTGGCTGACGCCAGGTTGCATTTCCCTGTTAGGTATGGAGGAGAAGGGTGACCCGAGTGGTGAGGACGCGCCCAAGGCCATCAAGCCCACCAGCAAAGAGTTCAGGAAGACGTGGGGGTTCCGGAGGACCACCATCGCCAAGCGCGAGGGCGCCGGGGATGCGGAGGTGGATGCCCTGGACCCGCTGCCCCGGCAGCAGCAGAGCCCGTCGCTGCGTCGCAGCGGAAGGCAGCCGAAGCGTACTGAGCGGGTGGAGGAGTTCCTGACCACGGTACGGCGCCGGGGCCGGAGGGGCACCCCCGTGTCCCTAGAGGACTCAGCGGAGCCGGCGTCCTGTCCAGTGACAGATGCGGAGAGTGCCTCCGAGGGGAGCGTGGAGAGCACCTCGGACGGGAAGAGCGCTCCCAGGTCTGGCTCCACGGGTGCTAAGGAACGAAAGGCCTCCTCGGCAAAGGCCAGAAGGGGTGGCGACGAGGATGACACCTCCGATAGCGACAGTGACGGGTTGACTTTGAAAGAACTCCAGAATCGCCTGCGGAGAAAGCGCGAGCAGGAGCCCACCGACAGGCCCCCAAGAGGCATCCAGAACCGCCTGAGGAAGAAGCATCGGGAGGAGGACCCGGTGGAGACCATGGACGTTGAGGCAGGCGATGCGATGGAGGGTTCGCGGCCCGTCCCGCAGGAGCCGGAGGCCGACCTGGGGGCTGCATCCCAGGCGGCGAAAATGGACAGAGAGAGCCAGCTGGAAGGGAGGGCGGCCCCAGGGGGGAATGCAGAGGAACCCGGAGACGCAGTCCGACACAAGCCCGAATGTGAGGTGTACGACCCCAATGCCCTGTACTGCCTGTGCCGCCAGCCTCACAACAACAGGTGGGTCGTGGGAGGATGGAGCGGCCGCCCAGGCTTCCGGGGGGGTCTGAGCTGTGGAAAGGGCCAGGGAGGGTTTTCCATTCGTCTTAGTTTAGAGTCCCAGGGTGGCCTGAATGAGGGACTTGTTCTCTTGGGAAAGACGAACAAGTCATTGTCAAAAAACAAAAACAGACACGGCATGGGTGGGCACTGCCAAGAGCCACACCCTCCACCAAGGTGGGGGCTGGCGTGGGACATTGGCTGCCTCGGTCCCACCAGCCACGGACAGGGCGGCCTGGACCAGAGGGGATCTGCTGTCCCAGAGAGCTCGCTGGGTGACGCTGCTCCAGACCGGCTGCGACTGGGCTGTGGTGTGGACATTGGGGCAGCTCATGGAGGCGGGGGCGGGGTAAAGGCGTGGCTGCCCTTCTGTGGACAAGAACTGTGGTGTCCAGGGCAGAGTGCTCCCCTCAGAGAAAAGGTGAAGCAAATCTGATTGAACGTTAGTAAAATTGAGAAGGGCACGTGGATGCTGTTTATTCTGTTCTCTCCACATTTCTGTAATATTTTTTTTTCATAATAGAATGTTGAAATTTGACTTGTGTTTAAAATTGAGTTGGTCTCTCACTTTCCATTCCTAATACTACTAATAATCCGTTCCTTATTTTATCATTCCAGGTTTATGATTTGCTGTGACCGATGTGAAGAATGGTTTCATGGCGACTGTGTGGGCATTTCTGAGGCTCGAGGGAGGCTCTTGGAAAGGAACGGGGAGGATTACATCTGCCCAAACTGCACCATCCTGCAAGTGCAGGACGAGCCCAGCTCCGAGACCACAGGCACGCAGGACTCGAGGTCGAGACCTGCAGATGCCGACGGCACGGACTGTACAAGTATAGGAACTGTGGAGCAGAAATCAAGTGAAGACCAAGGAATTAAGGGTAGAATTGAGAAAGCTGCAAACCCAAGTGGCAAGAAAAAACTCAAGATATTCCAGCCCGTAAGTACCTGTCTCCCGAGGTGAGCGGTAGAGGTGACCGTGGAGCTCTCAACTGCCGTTGGCAGAAACATCAAGACAGAAGCGTTTGTCTCCTGAGATAAGTTAGCTTTTCCCAGGAGTGGCATTGGGCGCGGGGCTGAGCTCTGCGAGCTCCCAGGTCCATGCACCTGCTCAAGGCTGGCAGGCCTATCTGTTCTTTCTCTGTGTTTGTTAATCATATCTATCTCCTATTTTGTTATTACTGACTTAACATTTTCCATAAGTGGACTCACTTTTTTAAGTCTTCCCTTAAATTTTCTCATGACTGGATCCTGAGTTTGAAGTACATATGTGAACAAACAAAATTATTTTTGAGTCACGGGGGCACGTGTGCACCTATATTACCCGTCACCGCCTTAAGAGAACCAGTGGTCTTGTCCCTGCCTCGCAGCAAGATGCCAAGGCCAGCGGTAGTGACCGCACGGCTCCCCAGGCTGACAAGACAGCTGTGGCTAGCACGCCCTCTGTTATGGTGTTCTCCCACTCACCGGTGCTTGTGCAGCTCTATTTTCTCCTTTCCCAGCTCTGATCACTCGTGTCTCCTGCCCAGGGGGCCGTGATTCTTTGTCATGGTTTCCGTGCATCTTGAGAGCTGTCTCAGGCGCTCATGATCGTCCTACTCAGAGCATGTTTTCACCCCAGGCCTTCCTTGAATTGGGGGCCCATGCAGCCCACAGCCCGTTCTCTAGCCAGTGTTGGGCATGCAGACGACTTTGCGGTGGCCGTGTCCTAGCTCCCCGCCGTCTCCCCCTTGCACTGAGGTAGCCTCGAGGGCTGGACCGTTTACATTTTACCTGTCATGGGCGTATGAGGAGGCATCGAGTGGAAGTATGATGATAACTGGTAAGGAAGAAGAATGAATGGAAATGGAAGTCAATAGGAAATGTCCTGTGATTGCTGATGTGTTTGAGACTACACATAAACTTAAGTATTTCTCTGAGTAAAAGTTGGATTCTATGAAGGAAAAACAATTGGTGCATAATTTGAGATTTAAGATTTTGCTCCAGTACATTTGAGGAGTATGTTCATGTATGTTATTAGTCTCGACCATCAAAACATGCTCTAGTGATCATGGACAGCTGTGTTCAGCCCTTGTAGTGAACCGGGTTCCTACTGCACGGCAGGCAGCCACAGACTTGTTCAGCAGCTTGAACAACACACATTTATTAGATCAGAAATCCAGGCCTGGCTTAGCTGGGCCCCCTCTGCTCTGGGTCTTACAAGACTGCCCTCCAGGTGTCGGTGGGGGCTGAGGTATCAGAGGCTCGGCTGGGGAGAAAGATCCACTTCCAAAAGCTCCGACTTGATTTAGCATGAAAAATATGTCCCGGGCAATTTTTGTGGCCTGGTAATACCAAAAAGTCATCTGTTGTTTCTGAGAGCCACGTTTAACTGGGTGTCCTGGGTGTCGTCTCCCAACCTTGCCCGCCGAGCCTAGGCATGGGCGCCCTCTCAGCAGAGGCAGCAGTGGAATCTCTAGCTTCTGGAGGCTCAGTTCCTCTTTGAAGGGTTTTCAGTTGATGAAGTTGGACCCTTTGGACTAACTCAGAATCCTCTCACTTGGGATCTTAATTCGTTGGTAAAATCCCTGCCCATTTGCCCGATAAGGGAACCTACTTGTGGTGTGGAATCCCATTGTGTTCAGAAGTGCGCAGCGTGAGCGCCGGGTCCGCTTACAGTTCTGCCTTTCTGCGTGGCCTGCAGGGCAGTTAAGAACTTGAGGGCCTTACTCAGGGGAGGTAGAGTTGTGTGTTTTGAATAAACAAAGGTACATTTTTATTCATAATTTTTCATACACGATTAAAAGCAGTCATCTCGGTACCATAAACAGTTATGTTACAAAGTGCCATACCCACCGAAGTGGGTGAGTACACTGAAGCCACGTCTGATCCTGCAGGTCGTAGAGGCACCTGGTGCCGCCAGATGCATTGGCCCCGGGTGCTCGAGCGTGGCACAGCCCGACTCTGTCTACTGCAGCAGCGAGTGTATCCTGAAACACGCCGCGGCCACCATGCGCTTCCTGAGCGCAGGGAAAGAGCAGAAACCAAAACCTAAAGAGAAACCCAAGACAAAGCCGGAAAAAATCATTCTTCAGAAATGTAGCGTTCAGGTAAGTTGACTGAGACCAACCATTTGTGTAGTTGAAACCAAAAGCGTCTGGAGGTTACAGGTTCGGTGGGTTGATTTGGAGAGTGTCGGGCACACAGGCCCGGACGGGATGCAGGCACCTTCACACTGCCCTCCGCCTTGCCCACCAGTGTTCTCGTCGGAATCACAAATAGGCACGTGTTCTCATGTTTTCCTTCTCCGCATCTAGCCGAGGGAGTAACTGATAGAAACGTGGGAACCGGCTGCTGCGTGGAATAACTCTCCACCCACACGCCAGCCCCGCTGGGAGGAGAGCAGTCCCTGCTGGACTCTGTGCGGGGACTTGAAGCGCAGGCAGCGAGGTGGCCAGTGGGTTCTGGGCGTGCCGCACTGAGTGCCTGGTGGGGTACAGGGATGTCGTTTGTACACCTGTCCTTTTTCCACGTGCTGTTGTGTCTGCAGCTCCTGCCTGTCAGTGCTGCTTGGGCGCGTTCTCACACGGGGCCCCGGCCCGCCGTGCTCTCCGCCTTGCTTCACTGCCTGACTCCATGGCCCCTCGGTTATCCTGGCGGCCTAACGCCTCATCAGGATGGTAGGATGACGGGTTATTCTGTCAGGGACCTTCTCATCGCTCAGATGTTGATGCGGGCCTGCTGGATGTGGGGGAGTAGCCAAGCCCTCTGCTGAGCAGATGCAGTGTATTGGGCTTAGGATGGCCCAGGAGCTGATTGAGTCGGGACCCTCAACTGCCGAGTGAAATGAGCAAAGGTTAATTTCTGACCTCGTTAATGACTGGGGCTTTACTGATTATCCAGGCAGGCATTAAAATCTCTTCTGTGCACAAGAGACTGGCTCCAGACAAGAAGGAGAACACAGCAAAGAAGGTGGCCGTGGTGCCTCCAAGGAGTGAGGTCCTCGCTAAGGAGCCGCCCTGTGAGAGCAGCACGCCGTCCTGGGCCAGCGACCACAATTACAATGCAGTAAAGCCAGAAAAGACTGCTGCCCCCTGGCCGCCACTGTTGTATAAATGTATGTATCACCCGGGGGGAGCTCTGGACCCTTCCCGGTCTTTCTGGACGGCCGTGCACTCGGGCCTGTCCAGAGCTAGGAGTTCTAGCCGTGTTTTCTGCTGCACCTGCAGAGGTCAAAGCCCTTGCCCAAGTCCAGGAGGCCTCCTGAGCCCCGTGTGCCCGTCCTTAGTCTGTCGGGACTTCCTGTCCGTGTTTCCAAAAAGCTGTACCAGCCCCGTTGCTGAATGTCTCACCTGACGATTGATGTCTTTAATCGCTTTTCTTTATTATCAGGCTCTGGTAAGTATATGTAGTATCTTCAGCAGAATCTGACAAGGGGGTGCGTTGCCCGGCACTCAAGGTCCTCCGTCATCCAGGTGTTCACCACAGCGCTGTCACCGCCGTGGGCTCTCCACGCGGGGACCTTGCCACACAGTTTGCTCCCAGCACACGTGACCCTCACTTCTTTGTATATCGTGGGAACCTATTACTATTAGCACAGTCGTGCTGTAGCTGATTTTCAACTGAAGCATGATTTTCAGGAGTTATATTATTTTTGACTGAACCGGAATTTTTTTTATGTCCAACTCACATACTACACACAACATAAACACACATGCCAGTCTTGAAGGCTGTTTACCCTGCTTCCTGTGCTTGAAGGTAAGTGAGCACAATGTCTCTCCACTCTGAGCAGCACCCAGACCAGGAGTCTTGGCGTGCACTGCTGGGTCATCCCACCCCAGGCTTCAAGTTCAGACAGACCTTTGCAATCCCAGATGAGATCATGCAGCTTGAATCTTTTCTCTTTCTTCTTCTTTTCAGCTCATTCTCCAAAATTAAATTTTAGAAATTTAAATTGCTCTGGGGCACATCTTATTCTATGATTAAGGTCATTTTGTGTTCAGTTTTTATTTATGCTATCTTTTATATACTCTTGCAACTTTTTTTAAAAGCACAAGAGGTTAAATGGCCCTAAATTCCAGGATTATAGCCATGTGCTGCTTCCTCCTCTCAGCCGGCTGTTTAGGCCAGTGACCTGAGGGAAGGCCTCGTGGATGTAGTGTGGTTAGAAAACTGCATAACTAGATGCATTTTGAGAATGTAAATGACCCAAGACCTAAGAAATGGAGTTGCAAGTAAACTGCAAAGCAATACTGTGTGTGTATATGTATATATACATATTTATTTGTTTATTTATTTTTGGATTTTTGGAGTGAGTGGTTAAATACAGAATTAACCAGTTGCTGTATTAAAATGAGTCTCAATACACCTCAGGTTGTTTGAACCAAGAACTTCATGCTGACAACGTGTCGCAAATATCCATCAAATTATAGCACCTCTACACAGTAGCGCCTCTACAGGGGTTACGAATGGACCTAAATATAAGCATCGCCCAGCTGTGAATGGGTGGGGAGCAGTCATGTTGGAATCCTGTGCTAAATGTTCTCAGTTGGTTATAGGCATGTGACAGAATAAAAGGAAAACCGAGGTGTAGCCACAAAACCCTGGGTGATTGATTTCAATTCAGTTGATTTCCATCTCTGTCGACCAGAATTGGGAGACTGCCCCCAGGCTCCGAGTGTGGAGTCAGATGTAGGGCGCACAGTGAGAAAGGAAAGTTGGCGGGGTTTGGGGGAGGGGTGGGTGCTTACTTACCCCCAGTTCTGACTTCCTGGTGTTTGAGGGAAGATTGGGGTGGAGGGGCGGGGAGGCCGGCCGCAAGGAGGTGGTGGCTCTGCTCACAGGCTGGGTTTCTCTTCCCTCTGCCCCACCCCCCTCCCCTGCACGTCACCTCCTCACTGAGCACCTTCCCAGCACATTTACGTCTCAGAACTACGTGGATGGACAGCCACAGCTTCTAGCCTGCATAAGGGACATGCTTTTGAGCTAGTTGCTTCTGATCATTTTCTGTTATCCCAGAAATGTCATCTTCCCAAAAGATGATTGGGAGGAGTGTAAAAGGTCGCTGGTAAACACCCGACTTCAGCCTCGGTGAGTAGCAGCTGCCTCTTCCCCAAACCATTACTTGACGGTGGCAGTGGCTGTGGACCTTCCCCGGGGCCCCACACACAGGCACGATGGGAGGTGGCCCCTCGCACACACTCAGCAGAACCCTGCATCCCCACCAGGGCCCCCACCCGCCTCCCTGGCTGCAGCGCGTGATATTTTTCTGGGTGCGGGCGATGCTGGGACAGCTCTTAGGAGGGGGCGTTTTCCATGTTGACCTGAATTCAGGTCAAGTCTTGGGTAGATCCTTGGGCAGCCAGTGTGCAGCCCCTGGAGGTACTCTGCCCTCCACCCCACTTCTCCCAGGCCATTGGCACTGGCCTTGGGTTGTGGGTTCAGGGCAGCCCCTCATGAGCATCATGGGCAAGACCTTGCTACACAGAGGCTCTGACTTTCTCTCGTGGGACAGTCAGTAGATCTTCAGGTCCTCAGGGTGATGGGATTAACACGCACTTGTTCTCTGATGAGTTTTTTTTGTTTGTTTTTCAGAGTTCCTGAAAACAAAAACAGTGTAACTTACGGAAACAGTTGCCATTTTATTTCCCCCCAGGTCCCTGTGTCTCGTAGTCCTCCTCATGGTTGCTCTTCATTTCCTCTTCATCGCCTCTCGTTACTGTCCAGGCGCAGGCACGAAGAGGGCTGAAGATGTTCTTCTAAAGTGGCCCTGGTTGGTTAGGGTTTGGAAGTGGAATTGTGATAGGCATAGGCACATGTCCCCCTGTTTGGGGCTCCCTAAACGGCTCCGAGATGACTTAAAACTCCGGGGACCTGAACAAATTTTGACTGGAAAACCAGATTTCCGCAGTTCCATGTAGCTTTGAGAATTGAAGTGGGGACCCCTGGCAGAACCTGCGCACCCAGGTCCAGTGATGTGTAAGCATCCTGCCCCGGTGCCAGCGCTGCCCCGTCGTCCCCGAGCGCCACGTGTCCGGTCCCTGTGCTGTGGCGAAGTGGATCTGGGGGCCGGGCTTCACAGGGAGTAAGAGAAGACAAGTCCCCGTGGTGACATAGATGGGGGGGTGCCTGGGGCCAAGGGGTGTTTGGTAGGAATGGAACGGTGGGAGAGGCATGTGTTAACAGCTGCATGAGCTGTTTGTCTCTTCCAGATCTTCAGTGGCAAAAACATGTGGGTGGGGACAAAGCAGCCTTGCACATCTCACCAGTTTCCTCCCCCCATTTGGAGAGAGAACCAAAACTTGTCCTGACAAGGATTTACCTTGACAGCTGTTTTTAAAGTTATCCAAATAGCTGGAATTTTCTTGGTCATTGGCATTCTCTCGTATTTTTAAGTGTTTTAGTTTTTACAGGTTTGTTTTTTTTTTTAAACAGCCAACTGTTCAGAAAATTAGTGCAGGGAAGGTTTCGCATGTACATGTACTTTTTCTGACAGAGACCCTCAGGTGTATCCTGGCTGCCCCCCTTAGCTCATGTGCTTTAGCGGGGGAGCGGGGTAGAAGTTTCTAGCAGGATTGATCCTGCTCACCTCACCTGCCCTTTGGCCTTTGTGTGACCTCTGGGGCTCTGCATCTCCTGTGGCACTGTTCACAGACGGTCCCGCGGCAGAGTCCCTTAGGTGGCATCGAGTCCCAAGGGATCTTTCTGAAGCTGCAGCTGTACGCCCTCCCACACGGTGTAGGAGTCTCAGGTATACTGGAAGCTGTAAAGTAATGTTTTTGATTTTTTGCGTGTTGCACATCACCGTGCATCTAGTCATAGTCTAACCTTCTGAAAGTTAAAAGAAGTAAACCTGGAAGATCGATAAGAAGGGTTTCCACTTTGATTTCTGTCAACGAAGGTCGGGGCGTTGCCGTGCACCTGGAGGCGTCAGCAAGACGAGCACAAAGGTAACGGCCGCTTAACCCGCCGGGGTCAGCAGGTGCCGCGGGCTGTGTGCCCCAGAGTCTTAACACACCCTCGGCCCCATCATGCTGCTTGAAGTAGCAGATGATGCAGGCACAGATAACGGTTAAAGTTGAACCTTGTCAAAGTGGTGAAAGTGCCTGTTGGCGGGTTTTGGAGGTGAGGGAAAGCAGCAACTCTACTTCCAGCTGAGTGTCAGGTCTGGCGGCCCGTCCCCGCCAGTCCAGTTGGCATAGACAGGAGAGTGGAACGCCTGCCTCACACACAGCCTCGGCCCCGTTTCCTTCTCGTGGTTCATGCTGAGGGATGATGTGACCATTTTTTTCATATATTACCAGTCCAACATGAATTGGGTTTTGGTTTTCAAAATCTGTGCAACTCTGAAAACAAGGAAGGGTCCATTTGCCTCCGGAGGTGTACTTGGTTTTTTGCAAGCTTGTTACGGCCAGTTCTGTGCACCTCTCTTGAGGTGTAAGTCGCTCAAATACTGCACATCAGTAAGAAAAAAGTCAATCTGGACAAGCTTTGTGTAGCCCCAGATCATGGCAGTTTGGCTGTGGACCCACATACGGACCCCTAGCGATGGAGGGCAGCTGACGTGAGGGCCCCAGAGATGGAGATCAGGCCTCCCAAGTCTTCGGTGGCGATTCTCTGTTTCTGTGTAAGCATAACTTCTACAGGAATAATTCACTGCAAAATATTTAAGCAAAGGCACAAAAGTAAAATGGTTCTCTCTTGCTACTTGAATTTTCACACTAGGAAAAGTCTTGACAGCCAAGAAACAAAGTTGAAATGAGAAACGTCCTCGTACACGTGTCAGGCTGAGCTGAAAATAGAGCTGATGTCACAGTGAGCAGAGTCCACTCCCCCCAACCCTTGCCACTGGTCCACTGTGTCCTCTGAGCCCTGGCTGGTCCCGTTACGTTACCCGGGCCTTGTGGCGGTAGCTGCCTCGGCCTCACCACTGAGCCTGGGTGGATCTGGGGCCCTGTGGGAATGGGGGGGGGGAGGGGACGCTCCGACCTGCACCACGTGGGCTTGCTTGGCGCCTGGTCACATCAGAAGCTCTTTGATTCCTTTGGCATTTACAGCCAATCATTCTGAGTAGTGTCTCCCCCCCTACCCCCCACCGTGTCAGTGTGACTGAAAGCCTCATATCTGGGGATTTTTAGGATAAATTGGCACCTCTTTGGGGCAGGACAAAAGGTATAAAGCAGTGACCGTCCCTCAGGGTTTCTCACGGGTCCCTGTGAGGGGCCACCCCGGCAACGGCTGTCACTGAGCTGTGACTGGGCAGGGGCCGCGCGATGCTGTGCTGTGCTGTGCGGTGCGACTCGGCTCCTGCCCAGCGCTGGTTCCTCGTCCTGCCGCACAGCACTGGCTGCTTGGAGTAACACAGCTTCCACTCCCGTTTCCTCCTGTCCCCACCAAGGCTCACCAGTGCCACCCAGTGGCCAGCGATGCCATAGCACCACGGCCCACCTTGGGTGGCAAGGCCCCCAGTTTCATGCTTATTGGGAAGTTAGCCAATTAGGTTGTTGCTGGTCCCTGAGCGCACCGGCCTGCCTGGTTCCTACCGGGCTTCACCACAAACAACTCGTTTCCAGTATAAACCAATGGCCAGACCCAGCAGAAACGACGTCATCTGGGGCGGTGGCCTGGCCACCGGCCAGCCTTTCCTCCTCTATCTGCTCCCCGAGACAGCACCTGGCCTGGAACGTGGGCCACTCTTTTCCCCATAGGCAGCCCCCGGGATGGCCCAGACTGGGCGTACACCCCCAGGAGGCCGTCTCTGCCCGGCACGTGGGCAGGTGGTCACCCTGCCTCGAGCTGGCAGCACTGGGGGCCTCCGGCTGCCGGAGCCACTCCGCCCTGGTGGGTGGGTGGGGGCTGCTGTCCTAGAACTGGTGCTTCGTGGTCGGTCGGTTGCGCCTGCTCTTCTGTGACTGAGACACGTAATACAGTTAGAAGGGAATTTGGATGAAGAATTTGCAAATCTGAGTTTAGCTCTACTCAGGAGTAATGCTTCCGTCGCTGTCAGACACTTTGGCACTACACGGTGTAACTGCCATTCCAGCAGCAGCTAACCCACATCCAGCTGACGGTGGGACCAGATGCAACTGTTTTCTGTTTTGAGCATTTTTCCTCAAAGTAGAAGAGGGATAGAGCCGACTTGCTGTTGGGGTCCACCAGTTTCCACATTTTACCAACTTTTTATTTACGTAATTATACTTACATACGCTCTGAGACGCAGGTGAGGGATAATGAAAGTTGACTTTTAAAAGCCAGAAGCAGCTAATTTTATAGAAGAGCAGCACAGTGGTTAAGGAAAACCATCCCCTGCTTTTTAAATAGATTACGTTCATTTACCGTTACCACTCTTGGATAGCAGGTCACTTTAATCCCCTGTACTGTGAATGTCCTAAAAATAAGCTCCTGGCTTCTGTTTTCCCTGAATGAGACAAAACACCGGTTAGACCAGTAGAAGCGTTGATCTTAGGGAGTGAATGTGTTCGAAGTCCACAGGAATTGTCACTTGAAACAGTGTAAATGTCACATGATAAGATTTGTTTGGGGCCTCATCATGGGTGCCTCATTGAGAATTCTGGAAGCACCTTAGGCCAGCTTTTTAGAGTTGCTTAAAAGTGTGCTACTAAAGTAATCTCGGCAAAGTTTGTATAAAGTCAGTGACCGAGCTGGTTTTAGGACGTGATTTTAATCCTGACGGGTTTGTTCCTTCATGCCCTGCTGGCAGTCACAGCTGGCACCGCGTCCTGCTCCACTCCACTCTCGTTCCTTCCCCCAAGAAGAGGGGCCTCTGTCCATTTCATTTAACTTAAGCTCTAGCAGTCCCCCCACCCTCCAGCCCAGATTAGGTGCTGTGGACCCTGTTAGCAGAGGCTGAGCTGGTAAAGATAAGTTTCTATGTACTGAGGTATGGTAGCGCCTTAGGAATATGGATTTGAGCTGATGAATAATATACGTAGAAACGTAGTTCTTAGTTCCTATGACGTCCCCAGTTCCTACTTTGTTACAGACAGCTGTGACTTGCTGACGGGACACGGGTGACAGCCAGCAGGGTGGATGTAGAGCACAAGCATGCTGCTCAGCGGGGAGCGGGTGGTCTTGGGAAAGCCTGGGCAGCATAGCCCGGGGGTGCCGGCACACGTGGGGCCAGTGATTGGGACACCGTGGACAAGGGGACATGAGGTCGGGCGGGGGGGTGCTCTGTGAGATGAAAATAGGAGATTTGCAGTCAGGGTTGTTGCTTGATGACAATGAAGTACTTCTAACACGGTTCTAAGTCTTGGATGTGTGTAGCGCTGTGGCAAACTTTGTAAAATTAAGTAATTTCACCTGTACTGTGAAATGGAAAAATCTTGCGGTGCCTGGGCTTTTAACACCTGCGGCTGAACTGGCCTGACCAGTGCTGGAGGAAGGCAGTCCTGAGGGCAGCGCTCTGGCCCTTCGCCAGGATGGTCACGCAGGGTGTAGGCTGTGAACGCCTTGGGGGCTCTTGTGGGCTCAGGCCTTATTTGTAGACAGGGTCTCACCTCTGTCCCCGGTCTTCAGATTTTCTCCCTGCTTCACTAGGACAGTTGCAAGAAGCACCTGCAGCTGACTGGCATTGGTGGGTCTTCAACCCCTGCGTAAAATCGGAAGGCTGCTAGAGCATCTCGAAGTCTCTCGTTTAGCATCTGTGGGCTCATTGCGCTGTGGGTAGTTTGAGAAAAGCCTGCGCCTGGGGAGGCGGCTTCTCCGTCGGTCCTGTGTGACGTGGCCCTAGGTGGTGTCCCTGTGCTCTCCTGGCTTGCTCCCTGGACCTGCCTGCCCCCCCCTCCCCCGCACACACACCGTTCTGCCCTGGGTCCCAGAGGTTCTGGACGGTGGGCCTGAGCGGGGCCATCTGGGAACACGCCCCTGCTCTCCGTCACGGCTGCCCATGTACGTCTGCTGGGCCGCACGCCCCTAAGACCGAGAGACTGGTCTTAGGATGAACCTCTTTGCTTGCCTCTGACTGTAATTCTGATGGTCTGATACAGGATTAAGTGGAATCAATCCATGCGAAGTACTGGCATAAAGATTCTCATTTTAGCTTTCGGCTGTAATCCTTGTTTGCATTAAAAGTGCTAACCTACTGTCTTACCCAATAGCGAGCTGCAGCTAGAGGGGTGTGAATGGGAACGTGAATGACAGCAGGTGGCGTTCCTGCCAGCCAGCTCCTAGTGTAAAAGTAATTGGTCTCCCCCCACGTTGCAGTTTTCTGCCAACATTCTATAGATTTATTAACCATGTCCAGTTGACTTTTGTCCTAGAGGACGATGAACACCTGTGAGCCCCTAACCCCAGGGTGGACTCTTGCTAGTCCTTGCAGTGCCCCAAGGGCCCCCGAGGTGGGGCTTGGATATGCATTCGGAGAGAATGTGTCTGATCCACCCTGGAAAGAGTTTCTAAGCTCCTGTTCACCAAACACTGCACTGGGACTCTCCACGCGAGTGGTCTTCGAAATCTATGCCTTCTCTTGATACAGCGAAATTGGCCCTTCGAGTTCCAAGCTAGGCTAACGGTTTAAATCAAGCCTTTGATAGCTTACTGGTTTATCGGTTGAAGTAAAAGTTTTAATAATAAAGCATTTCTTTCTGAAACAAAGTATATTCACTATTATAAATGTTGCTGGTAGCCCTTTTTACACTCCTTTTCTGAATTTAACAGTTACTTTAAAAATCCTATTTAAATCTGTCTCACAGTGATGCCTGGTTATTAGCTTTGCTGGTTTCGGGTGCACATGCTGTGTGGGATCCCCTGCACCCCTGCCTCACTAAGCGGCCCCTCTCTTTTCAGCCGTGAAGGAGGACAGACGCGCGGAGGCCAAGGCAGCGGTGGCGGCGGTACCGAAGAAGGTGGCTCCTCCAGGCTCCTCGGGGGGCAGCAAGCAACCCTCGCCCAGAAGTCTCCTTCCAAAGAAGTCCCCTCCTTTTGCAAATGCAGCAGCAGCCAAACCAGCCATCAAAAAGTCACCACCGGGGTTCAAGGGCACCATCCCCAAGAGGCCGTGGCTCTCGGCTGCCCCCTCCCCCTCGGGCAGCGCTCCCTCGGCCAAGCAGGCAAGGCTGGCACCTGTTGCTGCCACGTCTGCTTCCAGAAAGTTCCCCAGCTCCGCTGCTTCGGTGGGCGCCATCAGGAAGCCTGGGGCCACCTCGGCTCCCCCGGCCACTCCAGCCCCGGGACGCCTGGGCCCCGCGGGCCCCGCCTCGTCACAGCCAAATTCTCAGATTCGGCAAAACATACGACGCTCCTTGAAGGAGATCTTGTGGAAAAGGTGGGCTGTTCCACTTTGTTTCTTATCTGTTAAAGTGGAACGTTTTCCCCGTAAAGGGTGGTGGTTTCACGATGGCCCCGCTGTTTAAGAAAAATGTCACATGTGGGACTTCCCTGGCGGTCCAGTGGTTAAGACTCCACGCTTCCACCGCAGGGGGCGCCGGGGTCCCATCCCTGGTTGGGGAGCTGAGATCCCACATGGCATGGTAAGTGCAGCAGTTACCGTGGGTCTTTTTTCACTCCATCTAGAGTCACTGACAGCGATGACTTAATCATGACAGAAAATGAAGTAGGAAAAATTGCACTGCACATCGAGAAGGAGATGTTTAACTTGTTCCGAGTCACAGACAATCGGTACAAGAGCAAGTACCGCAGCCTCATGTTCAACCTCAAGGACCCCAAGAACCAGGTGCGTGTCCGGCCGTCAGGAGTGGGGGCAGTCCTGGCCAGGTGCTGCCCAGGCCTGGGTTAGGGCACTGGTTCCCCCTGCGGCTGTGGGTGAGAGGCACGCTGTTCCCGTGGGGCCAGGCGCTCACCTGCTGAGGTGCTTGCCACTTGCGCGCCTGTGTGCCTGCGGGGCCCACACTGTCTGGATCGGCCTCTTGACCTCTTACCTGTGTTTAGAAGCAGGGCACATACTCTTGACTTTCCGTTTCGCGTGTTAACCCCCTGGCAGAAGGGATTTCTTCTACCTTTGTCCCTAACACTGTACCTTCTTCAGTCGATTGTGTTTTCTGTGAAGTGGTCTTTGTAGCAGGGTCAGTGCGGTGGGATACTCGAGATCAGCTGCCCGACCTCAGGGCCCTTGTTCTCCGAGCATCGATGGGATGCTCCGGGCCCTCGTCCTGCCGCGGGGCAGGGGCTTGCCTTGCTGCCCGCCTCCACATCTTCTCTAGTATCTTAGAGGGTTTTGAACGAGTGAACAAGAGATGTTTGTTTACAGGGGCTCTTCCATCGTGTTCTGCGTGAAGAAATCTCTTTGGCAAAACTTGTGAGAATGAAGCCAGAAGAACTTGTGTCCAAAGAGCTTTCCATGTGGAAAGAGAGATCGTCAAAGCCTGTGAGTGCCGATGGGAGAGGAGCTGCGGGTGCCAGAAGCCTGACACCAATGCCCCCCCACCCCACCCCAGAGTGAATTAATAGCCTGTTGGCATGAGAGAGTCCCCTTGGGAAAGAAGGGCTGAGGCTTCACGTTTGTTTGTCTTTTTCATCTTAGGTGATGGAGTCCAGAACTAAATTGCATAATGAGACTAAGAAGCCGACCGTTAAACAGGAAACTATTCCCGATATGGAAGATTCTCCGCCAGTATCAGATTCTGATGTAAGCGTTTAGGATTTCCAGTGCTCACGAGAATTGACTAAGGTGATCCCGTTCCAGACGTTGTTAGGTGCCTGAATTACTGGGCAAGACACTGAGCAGACACAAGTGTGTGTAGTTGTATTGCTTCTCAAGTACTTGTATTCAGTAGTCCTTTTTCTCTTTTTTCAGTGGTTCTTAATCACGTGAGATGTTTTTTCCATGGGTGCTGCTCATTTGGAGAGGGGGTGGAAAAGAAGTGACATCCTCTGCTTCTTGTGCTTTAGGAACAGCAAGAATCGGTGCGGGCGGCCCCTGAGCGGAGCGCAGCACCGCTGCTGGGCCTTGTCGGCGGCATGCTGCAGGACACGACCGCGCAGCACCGCGCGCACCTCTTTGACCTGAACTGTAAGATCTGCACAGGTGAGCAGATCCGGGGGGAGACTGTGGAGACCCTTCTCAGGACAGCTGCATTCAAACCAAGTTACACAGTGGAAAGGCTAGAATCGTTTCTTCAAGCTTAGGAAGTGAGCCCCTACCTGTATAGTGTTGTTGATTTAAAGCAGTGATCGTCTGTCTACCCAGGGGCAGGCTTTGCTCTCGAGCGTGTGGGACTTCTCACGAAGGCCTGCCTTCTGTTCTCCAGGTCAGGTTCCATCGTCGGAAGATGAGCCAGCTCCGCAAAGACAAAAGTGGTCAACTTGTGCCAAGAAGGAGGACGCAACGTCCAAGCGTGACAGCTCTGCCTCTGAGCCCGCTTTCAGCTCAGCCGATGATGCGGCCCCAGAAACTCGGCCTGAAAACGCCTCGGAGCCAGACCTGGAAAGCCCTGCTCGCGCCCATTTGGAGGGAAAGTCCCTCCCGGTGCCTACAGAGGACGGCCACCCCGAGCCCTCTGCCCTGGAAGGTGCCCCCTGCCCGGCCCCTGGTGGCGGCGCAGTGCTCACCACAGTCACGGTGTCCGGCCGAGACCCCAGGACTGCACCAGGCGGGCCGAGCACGGGCACGGCTCCCTCGGCAGCCCGCCCAGACAGCGTCCATCCAGCGGAGCCCCGACAGGATGTCCCGAAGCCTGTGCCGACCTCCGTGACAGTGCCTAAGTCCATCCTGGCCAAGCCGTCCACGTCGCCCGAGCCCAGATACCTCCTGTCGGTCCCGCCGTCGCCAAGCATCAGGTGCGGCCCCCGTGTGTGGTCTGAGCCGCTGAGCTGTGGCCTCTCTTGCAGATGAACAGAAGGAGCAGTAATGAGTGATTCAGTCGTTCGGCTCTGAAATCCACCCAGATATACAACTCTCCTCAATTTTCTATTTTAAAAAGGCGTTTTTTTAAAGCTTCAGTTTTAGGATGACTAATTATCACCTTAGAAATATGGTTCTTGAAAACTGGAATTTGAATTTACAGCCATCCAGTTTATTCCCTATATAGTTTATATTTCTTTGACCAGAATGTGTTCATATCATTATGATTAAGGTAATTAATTTGAAAAAGTAAGCTATCAAAACTTGCAGGAATTCACTTTGCTTTTATAAACACGTTAAATAAATAAATAAATATATATATATATATATGGGATTCTTTGGGCAGAGAGAAAGATTCACGTATTTTCTGTGGTTTTGTTTTACAGCATTTCAGAGTCCCGGTCCCCTCCAGAAGGAGATACCACCCTCTTTTTGTCTCGACTCAGCACCATTTGGAAAGGATTTATTAACATGCAGAGTGTAGCGAAGTTTGTCACTAAGGCGTATCCTGTCTCTGGATGTTTTGATTATCTCAGTGAGGTTAGAACCAGGAGGGAGAGAAGTATGTGTGTGCGTGTGCATGCGCGCGTTTTCCACAGGCACTCTGATCCCGCGCTGGAGTCAGGTGTGTGACCACCTTCCTGCTGAGTGTCTGGACGCACAAGCACCTCTGAAGGCAAAATAGGTGTTGCCAGGCCGAGTCAGCAGGCTACGCAGTTTGGACAGTGGCGAAAATTCAAATGAGAAATCAGACCCTCCCTCTTTTCTGAAAAAGCTGAAGCTTGTCTTCCTTCTCCCTCTGTTCCGCTAGAGCTTATGCAAAACCTGAGTGTGCATGTGCCCACTGCAGGTGTGGCCAGACACGCGTGACCTGCCTTGGTGTGGAGGGGCACACGTGACAGGTCTTTTATGTTTCAAAATGAACACAACAGCCCTAGCATTTCAGACGTAACAAAGAGTGCTCAGTCACTTCTGAGACATACCTGGATCTTTACTACATGTGTATGTTCATAAAAGACAGCAATGAAACACTTTGCTGTATGTCATCCTATTTAGCAGAAGCTTATCCTCCTACCACCCTTGGGTTTGGTCCCTCATAATCCCGGATGTTAGTCAACTAAGCAGCATTTGACACAGTTATTGCTGCTTTGTTTGGGATAGTTGCAGTTGTCTTAGTTGTGAATCTCGGGTAGTTTGGGGTCTGTCTCTCTGTGACCGCCACGGTTCCACCGGCTATTGAATCAGAGTTCATTTCACTTAGGACCTGCCCGACACAATTCACATCGGCGGACGGATTGCCCCGAAGACAGTCTGGGATTACGTCGGCAAACTCAGATCTTCAGTGTCTAAGGTACCTGCCCACAGTCTGACCCCTGCACCCAAGGAAGAAGGGGTTTGTTGACACACGGCTCTCTCTCTGAAGTCTCGTCTTGCGCGTTAATACTTGAAATGCCTCTAGTTCGTGAGATATTTGCAGGTGGACGTTGAAGTTGATAGCTGGCTAACCTGCGAAGGGGTGTCTGAGTAGCACGACGGTGGAAGCTTTGTGAAAGCGCATGTGCGGTTCAGAGTTAGAAATACAGATGCTTTGTCCCTTCTTGTCTGAGCTGATGGAGTGGAGGTGGGGGCAGGCGGCTGGGCTGGAGTCTGTGAACCCCTGAGATGCGGACACAGCTGTGTGTCTGCGTGTGCAGTGCTCTTTGGGGGAGGGGCTCTGGTTTTCACTGGGGTCACAGAAGGGTTACGACCCTGGTCTAGTTCAGCCCTCCCATTTCAGAGCTGCGGGCAGCTCATCACACGCTTAGTGGTCACTTAGCTCTGTGTCAGACACTGCCCCAGACTGGCCCTGCACATGGAGTACCCCATCAGTACGAGAGCCCCAGGAGGTGGGCTCTGTGTTGAGGACAGTGGGACTAAGTAGTTTTAAAGCAGGTCCTCTGAAACCAAGATCAAACCTAGCAGTCTTGAGTCTCGGGCCTGTGTCCTCTTCAGCAGCTTATTGTTCTGATGTGTTGGGCAGCAGGGCTGTGACACTCAGAATTAGAGCTGGTCGCTTCTCTCCTCGCTTCCCTCCTGCTTTGGGGGCTTAGGTGCAAGGTGAAGCGGCTGCCTTTCCGAGTGGCCGCAGGTCAATGCTCCCCGCCCTCTGTTTGTTGCAGGAGCTGTGTCTGATCCGCTTCCACCCCGCGACGGAGGAGGAGGAGGTGGCCTACATCTCTCTGTACTCCTATTTCAGTAGCCGCGGCCGCTTCGGCGTCGTGGCAAACAACAGCAGGCACGTCAAGGACCTCTACCTGATCCCGCTGAGCGCCACGGACCCCGTCCCCTCCAAACTCCTGCCCTTTGAGGGACCAGGTAGGCCCCAGCCTTCTGCCCACACGTCCCTCACACGCCCTGCAGAGTCTGTCCCAGCGAGCTGCATGCCTCATCCAGACCCGGCCTTTGGCAGCGGAACTTGGGAGCAGGGGTGAGGCAGCGTCGAGCTGTGGGGCTTCCTGGATAGTGGAGGGTGGCACCTGAAGTCCCCTGAGGAAGGTGTGAATTGTCTTCGAAAAGTCCCGTGAAGAGGGACAAACCCGTCCGGAGCCCGCCCACCTGGCGTGAGCAGGGTGTTGGCGGCAGGGGCTAGGCAGTGCCGGGAGGGTGGGGCCTGGGCCCGGCCTGCGGGCTTGCCTCCTTGCAGGCGCCAGGCCGAGCCTCTTCGCTGCAGGCATTCGTTTTGAGGAGAAATGAGAAATAGCGTTGAGACAGGAACTGGTTCTAGAAATAGTCACTTTGAAATCTGCTCAAATTCTTGTCTTTGGCAGACCACGTTCTGTTCACTCATTCCTTAGAAAGTGCTGCTTCTAAAGAATTACTTACAGGCTGACCAGAAAGAAAGTTCAGGCTTCTCAAGGGAGCTAAAGGTGATTCCAAGGGGGACGTGGTCTCTGGGGACCCAACTCCTCTTAACCCTGAGAAGTTGACGGGACTTAAGTCTCGCCTAAATGGGAGTGTCTCCTTGGCCGTGGCGCCCCCCAAAACGGCTAAGCCTAAAAGATGCTGAGTGTAACCTGCGGTCAGCGCTCTTGAAGCACTTGCTCCTACAGGCGGTAGCTACGCCCGCGCCCAGCGCCTCCGTGTCCATGGCCAGCGCCTCTGCCACAGCCAGGCACTTACGCACCCCGGTGGCTCTGTGGCTGGGCCCAGCGTCCTGGTCGGTCCCCGTGACCGCAGGGCTCGTGTCCCCTGACACAACACATGAAACTGTCTCAGTGTCAAACACATTAGAAGCCAAGCTCTCCAGGGGGCTGTCCCACTCCTCGCGCTAAAGCGGTGCCACCTGACGGGCAGCAGGGAGGGCTGTGGCCGAGGTTCTTGGCGGGCAGCTCCTGGGGTGCCGGCCGGCTCCCTGGATGCCGTGTTCCTGACGCAGCGGTGACGGTGGTGAAGCCGACTTCCCGATACCGTGAGGAGCCTCCGGTCAGTCACAAGGGCGGAAGCCTGTGCGGGGCCTAGTGTGAGCATAGATCCTGTGACACGCGCACACTGCGCGTCTGTAGCAGCAGGACCTGGGAGGTGACGAAGCCCTGTTTCAGCCATGTTGGAGCCCCCCTTCACGGCTCCACCTGCAGAGCCCGCAGTAGGGTTTTGCCTGACTCCGTCCCAGTGCACCTTGTCACACGAGCAGGGGGCTGCCGGGTTTGGGGCCACAGACAGACCCTGAGGGGGGCAGAGGTGGATGAGGTCAGGCGTGGTGAGGAGGCAGGGGCGCGGGGGCCACCGAGGAAACCCCCAGTTGGAGCCGCGGCGGGCGCTGGTGCAGTGCTGGGTTGGGGCCCGGCTGGCAGAGGGAGGGGGCCGTGCTGGGTGTTTCGGGGTGACACGGGGACAAGGAAGGCTGGGCAGGGCGCTCACTTCATCTGCTAAGTGACCACACTTGATGACCAGCGGAGTGGACATCACCCCCCGCCTGCATTGCCAAGGCTGTCACTTGCTGAAGGGGATGCTCAAAAGCCGGCAGGTGTTCATCCACAATAGAGAACGAGTGTTTCATTAAAATAACGTAGTAAGAGGGGTTTTGGAAACGTGATTGTATGGGAAATTTTACCATAAACTTTTAAAGACTTTTTTTTTAATTGAAGGGCTTCTAAATTTCAGCTTGTTTAACTTAGTATATATGTTTTTAATTCTCCTGATACCTTTGTTTGCTATTAACGTCTGTGTGTGTTCTGTACACTTGCACATCGGCCAGACTCCCTTGGCCCCAGGCCACGTTACCTACCTGAGCTGCTTGGCACGTTAGTATCGTGACTTGGTGCTCCCTGGGTACAGACGTCCGTGTGTCCCAGGCTCGTGTCCCAGGCTCGTGGTGTGTGCGTCATGTGCGTGTTGTGTGTGCATGAGTGTTTGGAAGGTGGGCCGGGGGTGTTCCTCCTGTCTCTGCACAGCATCCTTTGACGGCACAGGTCCAGTCTGAGGGGCTGCCGTGTCCCTCGATGGAGCAGCCAGTGGGCTTGAGCACATGCTGCCCGGCAGCGCTGGCCCCACAACCTGATGGGAGCACCCTTGACCCCCCACGTCAGCCCCGCAGCTGGGAGTGCCCTCACTGCCCAGGGTTGTCGTTGCCTGAGGTCTCAGGGCCAGTAAGCATGGAGTCAGGGTCCGCCCTGGCTGCATCTCTATCCCAAGGCCTTCGGGCAGCCCGCCAGCGGGCGGGCCTCTGGGAGGAGGAGGGCAGGTCTGTGGGAGTGGAGAGCGCCTGACTGGGCACGTCCGTCTCTGGACTTGGGAGCCCCATAGATTTTGACAGTATGGCTCACTGGAGAAGCAGGCGAGGACACGAGGTGTTGAACCCATGTGCAGAGCCGGAGAGGCCTGCGTGGCCTGCTCGTGGTCAGCGTCCTCTCCACCCTGCGCTTGGATGGTGGACGTGGGGTGGTCTCCACGCAGAACCCACAGCCCAGTCCCTGCACGGCAACAGAGCCCATCTGAGCCCAATCTGCCTCCAGGGCGTTTTGTCCTCCTGGGCTCCCTCGACTTGTCCCAGAGGCGCCAGGCCGTCACCACGTCACACAGCCTGGAGGACGGCTGGGAGGCCCACGTAAGTCTGAGCCAGCGGACAGTCCTTCCACTGTGGACATGGCTCAGCTCAGTCCCACGCACACTGACGGGGCTCCACCCATGGGGACTCGGGTCTCAGCTGGTCCGCGCGTCTAGGGGCTTTATTCACGGAAGGAAGACCAGTCAGATGGGACGCTGGGCCTAGGCCAGGGCGCCCGGCCCTCCCGAGGGGGTGGAGGGCGCCTGTCGAGGGCCCTCGGGCATCTAAGGTGTGGACCACCCTGAGCAGAGGACAGGGACCTGCCCTCCGAGGCATTGCAGGGAGAGGGCCGTTCTCTTAGGCTGGCTCCATCCGTGGTGTCTGCCTTCTGTCCTCACTCTTAACTGCTTCCTAAATTAGCAGACCGTTTCCGTGACTTGCAATATTGTCAGGTAAAAGCACGTCTTCAGTTTCTGCGTGTCTGCCTGCGTAGCTGTGTACAGATGTTGTATCAAAGGCAAAATCGTGCTGAATGGAAAGTGCTTCTCTCTCCTTTGAAATCAATAAAAATATTTCATGGAAACTGGTCATTGTTTGTCTGAATTTGAACCGTTTGGTAGCTCTTGGTGCCCATCCAGATGCACTGTGACGGAGGACTGTCTCCACCTTGCTTTGCCTCAGCCGACGCCAGTGTGCTTCCGGCTGCGCGGGCGGCGGTGCTGCGCTGGGGGCGCCTGGACACGGGCGGGCGGACGGATGGATGACGCTCTCCTCACTGGGACGTGGAGCCCTGGCTTTGCACAGGTCTTAGGGACCCAAGAGTGGGAGCGGGCGAAGTCTGCATGGGAGCTGAGTGTGGCGGGCGGGCAGCTGCTTCTCCCTGTATTTGCTGGGTCTCTGCCCAAGTCCTCTTTGAGGACGGTTGCTGCTAACTCCAGCAGTTTCTGTTCCCGCAGGTGTGGACGTTTTGTCTCGTCGGACTCAGACCATAAGAAGGTGTTCACTGTAAATACTGAATAGTGGAGCATGCCAGGTAGATTTAGGGGTAAAAGCCTCATTTGATAGTTGGGCAGCTTTCAGCTGGTTTATTAATTAAAACTAAACCTCGTCCCCTGCTGTGCCACGTCCAAGGTGCATGGGGGCTGCTTCCCCCGCGGCCCTGTTGCTGACACACCTGGACACACAGATTGTGGTTTGGGTCTTGGCTCAGGAAATCCACACACACCTTTTCAGCTGTCCCTCGTCCCTGGGTTTGTCCACTTCTCTCTCTGTACGGGTGGTCTGGGGCTGACCCTTTCACCGTGAAGACTCGGGGACCTAGATGCAGCTAAGAAGGCTTGTTTCATCCACACGGGACATCGTGGACACGTTTGCTCCTGCAATTTGGAGGGGGTCGGGCAGGGGTGCCGACACCCCGGTGCTCAGTCTGACCAGTACCCCTTGTCTGGAAATGATAGTTCAGTGGCCTCCCACCTAGTTCTCATCTACCTGATGAGTCATAAGCCTCACCACTACCCTCAAAGGGAGGTCGGTAAGTAAGCACCCGCTTGTAGCCATGGGACAGAGGCCCTGTGCGGAGCCGGGGGGGCGCCCCGGGCCCCCGGCGGGAGCCCTGTCTCTGCACGCAGCCAGCGTGCTCACTGCTGCTGCGCCTTCTCGGGGCGCCCTTTCCTCTCCAGGGGTCACACTCAACAGTGGGCGCGCCCACAGGGGCCCCAGGCAGGAAATGGGGCCTTCGGGGGAAAGCTGCCCCTGCCACCGCCCCCGTGGTAGTAGCCCTTTGACTGTGTCCAGCGTGCCCTTGCCAGGCGCCTGTCATGAGGGCGCGGAGCGGGGTGGAGCCAGACGTGCCCTCACCTCCCTAACGGTCACTGCCGAGGCCCCGGTAGCACAGTGGATCATATTCTTCCACGAGTAAGTCATCTCCACGGTGCTAGTTACATTTCAAGTCTCCATGCAGCCATAACATGCACAGGTGAAGCAGATAAGATTTGACTGCTTCAAACACAGCCCAATTTAAATGTAAAATCCTGGGGAAGATTAGTGGGGAAATGCAAAACTAACACTCCTCCAACTCTGGAGCTTTATTAGATCGCTTGCGGGTGTGTGTAGATGAAGTAGTTGAGGGCTGAAAGCATTTAAAAATACTAGCTGCTTAGTTAGATGCTGGTCTGCAGGGAGTTTACTGTTTTTGAAACAAATGTAAATGTTAAGTAATTTAATCCTAACCTCACCTGTGATGCCTGTGACCACAAAGGGTAGAGTCTAGAGAATTTTGCCAAGTCTGGGGTATGTCATTTTTGTTAGGAAGCATATAAAGCTGCTGCAAGTTGTAGGGCTGGCACACCTCCCGAGGACAGGACCCCATCTCCCTGGATTTAACGCAGTGACTTAGCCTCCACACACAGCGTCTTTGACCTGAAACGCGATTCATGCTGCAAGCCCTGGTGTTGGCACCTTAGAGGTTTAGCTCTTCAGAGGTAGCATAGCCCATCTGCATTGAGGACAATGAGGACAGTCGTGGGCCCTGGGCTGCTGAGAGGACGCCCCCGGCCAGGGCTCTCCAGCCCTCCCCGCCCCCGCCCACGTGGGCCGAGCACATTCCTCTGCTGCTTCTGCTCCCCGGGCTGGCCAGCGCTCCAGCTTGTGGCTCGGCTGGGGACCTGTTCTGCCAGCTCTGGGGCAGTGTCGGTGACAGTCGGTCCAGAAAGGGCCACGAGAGCCAGTTGAGCTATTGACTGTGCCCCAGACTGGATATTAGTGAGCTGTAAATTATTCAGTAAGTGGCTGTTACAGTGAGTGAGAGATTTACTATTTTAAGTTAAAATAATTCATTTTGATTAGAAAGCGAACTTGATAGAATATCTTCCACATCTGAGCAGAACCATCTGGATGCCATGCTCAGTGCAGTGGGCCTGGCCTTCCTGTCTCCACGCCCTCCTTTGCCCAGCTCCTCCTTCCCCTGAGTCACCACTGTCATTAGAAGGGCAGGCAGAGGACATTCTGAAAGCCATTCCTCTTATCATGAGTGGGTGTCTTCATGGGCACCTCAGCCCTTGAATGTCAGCCTGTGAAACGAGGCGCTGAGCACAGTGGGGAGGGGGGCCAGGAGTACCTCGCCGATCCATGCGGATGCTGGGCCAGCCCAGCCCACTCTGGCATGCCAGGTCTTCCTCCTCCTCGGGGGTGGGACGGGACATCCGCCACCCTCGTGCTCGGCATGTCAACCCATCTCTGTTGGAATTTAGGAAGGGTGACAGGCGCTCAGAACTACACAGTGGGTGTCCAGAGACAGCTATTTGATCTGTGATCAACTTAAAATCACAGAAAGAATAGGAAAAACAGTGCTGATTTTCTTTTTTAGTGAGTCAACAAAAATATAGCATGAATGTCTTTTACACAATAGTGATTTACGTGTAAATTGAGTTTATACGATTTGATTAATTTTAAGTATGCTGTTGAAGCAAAATTGTGGTCCTGTGTTTATCGTTTCTCCCTAACTTACTGATCTGTGACTTGGGCTTCTCTGTTCCCCTGTTGGTATTCCGGGTTTGTTATTACTGTGAGGGTGGAGGGGCCGTACAGAAACAGTAGCATCCCTGGTCCAGTACACCACAGTCCAGAATGTGTGGACCAAGAATTTGTTAAGAAATAATTATTTTTTAAGAACTGTGCAATGTTCTGAAATTCCCAGCGTGTTCTCCACGTGGTCTGTCCTTTGTTGCCCCTGTCCTGAACACCTTTGGGCTTTAAGCCGCACATCCTGTGTTGACAGAGACCTGAGCGTTCGGTAGCTTTTGAGAAGTTACTGGTCATTGAATGTCTTTCTAAACCTGCAAGAACATTTGTTTTAGGCATTTTGGTCAGCATCACTTTTCCCATCAATTGTAATTTTGACACCAGTGACTCATGAACTTATCGAATGGCGTGTGCTATATCGATCAGTGTAATTTTGTTGATCATTATAACTGAGTTGTAGAACTGGTCCTTAATTGAACCTTTAATTTTAGTATGAATAGCTTAATTTACATATTGCAGCTCATAAGTTAAAGTCGAAAGGGGGTGCTGCCTTCCTGATTTGTAGCAAGAGGCAGATAAAGGAACACAGCTAAGAGTTTGTTTAGAAAACATCCTAGTACATGCAGGCTTCATTCCCAGTAGGTGAACGGCCTGGAGTGTGTGCGTGCTGGCCTTCCCCACCTCCCCCAGCGCGCCTCTACCCTAGCGTTGTGTATAATTGAAAATCTGTAATAATTTTAGCACTGGGCGAATGCACGTGTGCATGGGGCCCTTGGTTTTGTGGTTTGTGGGCCCGTCAGGCTGGGCAGGTGTGCGGAGCAGTCTGCGTCTTATGCAGCCGGTCTGCAAACACTTGGTTCTGTTTTGCCACAGAATCTCCTCCTCCTCCCTCTGGAAGCCACCCGCCCCCCACCCCCACCCCCCACCCCCGCCGCCGCCCTTCGCGCCCAGAGTTGACCCCTGAAGGACAAAAGGTACAATTCGATTCTAAAACTTGCACAACTGTTTTGCTTTTTAGGTCTTGAGTCACCGCGTCCAAACATAATCCTGGGGTTAGTAATCTGCCAAAAAATAAAGCGGCCTTCAAATGCTGGCGAATTAGACAAGACAGAGGAGAAGCGGCCCCGTATTCAGACACAAGAAGAAATGGATCCCGTCCACCCCAGGGTGCCAGCAGCCCTGCTCCCTGAGAAGAAGCCCCCCAAGTACCCGCTGTGCCCAGGGGACACGGCTGTCAGCACCACACCCCCGGGGTCTCCCCCACCCCCACCCCCTCCTCCAGAAGCACCAGGTGCGCCGGCCTCGTCTTCCATGTTACAGATACTGTCGTCGCTCAAGCCAGGAGCCACGAACACTGTCACGGCGTCACCCGCGTCAGTGACGGTTGCGGTGGCCGCTTCCTCTGTCACTGCCTCTTCTTCAAAAACAGCTTCGCCCCTAGAACATATCCTGCAGACTCTCTTTGGGAAGAAGAAGGCATTTGACCCCCCCACCAAAGAGCCTGCCGAGTCGGCCCCGGCCCCCCACCAGGACTCAAGAGCCAAAGCTGGCGGCGGGCTGCCGGCGGCGCCTCTGCTGGACCCAATTGTCCAGCAGTTTGGTCAGTTCTCAAAAGACAGACCTCTGGAGGAGGAGGAAGACGACAGGCCGTATGATCCCGAGGAAGAGTACGGTCCTGAGAGAGCCTTGGACACTCAGCTCGGAGACCGCGGGAGACGCCAGGACGCGGACAAGGCCGCGGAGGCAGCTGAGCGGGAGGAGGTGGCCTATGACCCGGAGGACGAGACGATCCTAGAAGAAGCCAAAGTGACCGTCGACGACCTACCCACCAGAATGTGTGCGGACGCGCACGGCGGGCCTGGCCTGCCGGCGCCCTCCCTGGCCGAGCAGCAGCAGATGATAGAGGAGCTCACCAAGCAGATCGAGGAGCAGCAGAGGCAGGTGGAGGAGCAGGAGGAGGCGCTCAGGCAGCAGAGGGCGGCCGTCGGGGCCTCCATGGCCCACTTCTCCGTGTCGGACGCGCTCATGTCGCCGCCGCCCAAGGCCGCGCTTCTGCCACAGGAGCCGCAGGCCGCGGCCAAGCCGGCCGCGCCCCCCGCTGGCAGCCAGGCCCCGGGCCCGAGCGCCGAGGCGCGGCTGAGCCGGGACCCGCGGCAGGCCCGGCGGCTGGCCACGGAGGGCAGCGAGAGCGAGGCCGCCCCGAGGCCCCCGCCGGCCAGAGAAGCGCCCGGAGGGGCCGCTGCCGGCCTGGGGCCACTGCCAGCCCCGGAGGAGCCAGAGGCAGTCCCTCCACCGTGGGCTCCGGGCGAAGAGGCCCCACTGCCGGCCAAGCAGGACGGCCCCCTGCGCGAGCCCACGGAAAGCCCGGGGCCTGAGGGCGCGGCCGGCGGGGACGGCACGGCCAGGCCTGCCCGGAAGGTGCTGCTGCCCACGCCGCCGGGCGCCTCCTTCCAGGCCCTCTTCCCTTCGCAGCACGAGGGCCAGACCTTCCACCCTCCCGGAGGAAGGGATCCTTTCTCGGGTCCAGTGTACACCTCTCAGGAGAAACCTCTGGGCTCTTGCCAGTACGAGGATCAGAGAAATGCTCAGTTTCCCGAAAAAAGTGACTCCCTGGCAGCTGAAACCGAAGGAGACAGAGAGCCACAGCCCAGGCCAGGTGAGGGGGCCGGCGCGTTCCCCACCGCAGCACAGAAAGGGGGGCCGCTGCTCCAGGTCCAAGGCCAGCGGGAGCCTGCACCGCGCGCTTTCGGGATGTCGGGCCTTCACGGCCCCAATTTCACAGGCCCACGGGGGCCAGTCCCTCCGTTCTCAGAAGAGAATTCTAATAGCGACGGGCCGAGAGGGGGGCCTCCACCAGCCAGATTCGGGCCCCAAAAGGGGCCGATCCCTTCCTTGTTCTCAGGGCCACACGGGCCACCTCCCTACGGGGACGGGAGGGGCCCATCCCCCTCCCACCTGGGCGGGCCCAGGGGAGCAGGGCCGCCTCCATTTGAAGACCGCAAGGACCCCCACGGGGAGAAGAGGGAGTTCCCGGAGGCCCCGTACGGTGAGGCCTCGGGCCCCCCTGGCCAGTGCGAGGGGCCCGAGCAGGCCCCGTTCCTGGGAAACAGGGGTGCCACGCCTTTCCAGTTCGGGGGCCAGAGGAGGCCTCTGCTGTCGCAGTTTAAAGGACCCCGAGGTGGCCCTCCTCCCTCTCAGTTCGGAGGTCAGAGAGGCCCCCCCGCGGGCCACTTTGTGGGCCCGAGGGGGCCGCACCCTGGGCAGTTTGAAGGCCCCCGGGGCCAAGGTCCTGGATTCGTGCCGGGACCCAGGGCGATGCAGCCTCAGCAGTTCGAAGAGCAGAGGGTCCACTCGCCACCCAGGTTCACCGGCCAGAGGGCACCGGCGCCCTTGCCCTTTGGGGGGCCCCGGGGGGGCACTCCCTTCCCCGAGAAGAGCGAGTCGGCGCCTCCACGCTTCCACTTCCAGGGCCCGGCCACCCCCGGACCCAAGCCGGCGCCCCGGCCGTTGCTGGAGCTGCCCAGCCACCCGCCCGCGCCACCCGCCGCGCCAGCCCCAGGCCCCGAGGCCGAATTCCGCGAGGGCAGGGGCCACGAGTACAGAGGACCAGGCTTCGAGGGGCGGCCCCGGGACAAGGCCCCAGAGGAGCCCGAGGCCCCGCCGCCTGACAGCCGCCCGGGTCGGGCCCTCGAGGACCGGCGGCGCGAGCGGGAGCGTGGGAAGCCCTGGGAGCGGGAACGCGGCCGGACCTGGAGCCGCGAGCGGGACTGGGACCGAGGCCGCGAGTGGGACCGACACCGCGACAAGGACACTGGCCGCGAGTGGGACCGGGGCCGCGAGCGCAATGCGGGCAGGGACAAGGGGCGCGAGTGGGACCGGGCCCGAGAGCGGAGCCGCAACCGCGACCGCGACCGCAGACGTGACCGGGAGAGGTCCCGCAGCAGGGACCGCGACCGCGACAAGGCCCGCGAGCGGGAGCGCCGCAGGGACCGCAGTCGGAGCCCGGAGCGACCCCGGGACCCCAAGGCTGAGGCCCCGCGGGCCACCGCCCCCGCCGCCCAGACCTAGGGCCTCCCGTGAAGCCGCGCTCACGTGCTAAGCAGGTGGTCTTGGAAAGAGCTGGGAGCTGAGGCACAGGACAGAACCTTCTGGACTTGAGAAATTGCTGTAGTTTTGTGTGTGATGGTTTCTTACAAAATTTCACACCTTTACAATTCTGACGCTTTTTAAATAAAAACTAAGAACTCTTTAACATTTCCATTTAATGTACTGAAATGGGAAAGTACCTACAAAAGCATATTGCTTTTTCAGATTATAAAGTTATCTTTTCTAATAACTTGACTATTGTAAATTTTAAGGGAGTTTAGTGGACCTCAGAGCCATACCTTTCCTGACATCTCATCTGTGATACCTGTTTCCAGAAGCTGACTTCACAGGGTTCGGGGCAGGCGGCCGCGTGTTTCTGTGCATGGCTGTGTCAGCTCGTCTCTGGAATGTTGAGAAACACCAGACTTACAGGTGCATCTTTCTCTTGTCATGAAGAAATTTGAATTACAAATTTCAACCAGGAAACAAAAACACATTTCTTGGTTTTGCTCAGTGTTTAGGTATCGCCTTACATGTTCCCCCCACCCCCAAACATGATTAAAAGCAACATCTGAATAGAAATTGTGGAATTTTAAATAACAATTTATTTTAAAAGGTTTAAATTTTACCAGCCTAAAGAAAGTGAGAAAAGAAAGCAGTTAAGTGTACTTTAAAAGGCAGGGCGGGTGGAGGGAGTAGGTTTCTTTGATTTGGATAATCAGGAACGTTTTGTTAGTTGAACTTTACCATCTGAGCGGTTCGGTTCGTTCTCTGTCCCGGGAAACGTGCACGAGCTGCTCCGCACTGTGGTACTTGTCAGGTGACAAATCTCAACGTTTGTCATTGAAATGGAACAATATTTGTGTAAAGCCTGAGATGAAAATAGTGATACTAGCTTAAGAACTGCAAACTAGAAAGCTTTTTCACTGTGAGACACAGTATACCGCTTCTCGTCATGTATATTTTCCAAGTACTTCTGAAGTGCAAAAGAGAGAAAAAAACTTGCTAATTTATTTGACTGTACAAAGAAACTTTGATAATTTTTTTATATTTTCATAAACTTACTTTTGCAAATATAAAATTAGAGAATTTCATTTGTTCTTTGGAGTCTGTTCCACTGTACATCACTACAGATTTTTCACTTTCTAGCACAAACGTTTAAGTTATGAGAACATCGAGAACTTAGCAATTTGGAGTGATTGGTGTTAGAGACCCTGTCAGTAGGTTACGTTAAAGTGGCGACGAGTTCCAACATCTAACGAGATGTGAAGGTTTTTTTACGTGTAAAACAAAATTTTTCTAATTTAAATACAACCAATGTAAAAAATCGAGTGTGTTTCTTTAGGTTTACTTGATAGAAATTTCTGTAAATTGTATTTTATATTGCAAAGTATTATATCACTGTACATTAAAACATGGAACTTCATAGCTTTGTTACTTGAAGTAGAATAAACATCTACAGAAGATTTTCTGTCTCGTGTGGCATCGCGTTGGAAAGTCGGGTCTGGAGAGGGATGCCTCAGCTCCCGCTTCTTGGCAGTCGGCGTGGTGTGGGCAGCAGTGCCCTTTGGCCTGAAGACCCCTGCCGGATGCACCCCGTTCCCGGGATGGTTCCAGCACAGGACCCGATGTCGAGCAGGAAGCTCGAGGCCACCAAGGGAAGGACGGAGAAGCGCACGGTCAGGGGATGACAGAGACGTGGGGCCAGGTGGGGGTGGGGCAGGCGGTCGACAAAGGTACCGGCAGGGTCGGCAGGCACCCAAAAGTCCCGGCCGCTGACTCGGGCCTTAAAAGGAGCACCAGGCTGGTCACGAGCGTGTGGTGAGGCGGAGCTCGTGGCCCAGGCGCCTTGCTGGGTGGAATAAGGGGCAGGGGCTGGACCAGCAGATGCGGTGCCTTCAGGTCAGGGAAGTGGCTGCTGCTGGGAGGAGAAGACAAAGGTGTGGGCCTTGCCCTTGAACTTCAGGGCCACCAGTGACTGGCCCCAACCTGGTGGCCCTTGTGCCAGCATTTAGCTTCTCAGCAAGTTTGTGCACCCATCGCCCGCCGTGAGCCCAGACAGCCAGAAAACATCCCTCGGGCAGGACAGGCTCTACCCCTGGGGGCTGGAGAGTCAGTAACTTATTGTCTGGTTTCCCGTCTGAGCGCATGACAAACCAGGGGCGAGTGCCGCAAAGCGGGGGTCCCGCGAGGGGATGCCGCCATCACTGCCGTCTCAGAAAGGCGTCGGGCCAGGCGAGGCCAGGAGGGTGGCCACTCGTCTACGGAGAACCCACCGCGCTAGGCTGACCTCGGGGAAGACCGCCCTACGGCGAGGTCCTGCCAAAGAGGAAATCCCGAATCCTGCAGGATAGACGCCGAGCAGGGCTGGGCACTGTGCCCGGCTCCAAAATGCGTGAGTCCCTCCGGCCTGCAGGCTGCTGTCCAAGCAGTTTTCCCAAAACGTCGGGGAAAATATGCCCAAGTTTTAAAATCCTCCGTCCCTTGAGTACAGCTGGGACGTCTGCATCCTCCCCCAGCCCTGCTTTATCTGCTCCACAGAATATCCTCCCGCGGCGCCCGCAGCTCTGTCCTCACGCTGCCGGCTACCCCTGCTCTCCTCCAGGACCAGCCCTGACGGCTCCAACCCGGGACCCCGTTTAGCCAAAGTCACTCACACGCAAGCAGGTGCGCCGTGCAGCGCTTGGCTCTCCGGAAACCTGGCATGAGGACTCCCTCCCGCTGGAGGCCTCGAGGGCCGCGGTGCCTGGCAGGGCCCCGTATCCCATCCAGCTCCGCAGAGGCAACCGTCGCGGAGGCTGAAAGCAGCCTCCAAGGGAGGATCACACCCCAGGGGCCGGACCCTCCCCACCGCCGCATCAGCAGGTCCAGGGCCAGGGAGACAGCAGGGTGAGGGCACGGCGACGGGGACCAACTGGCTGTGCCCTTGAAGGGGCCTGAGCAAGGGCTGGGGAGGCCCCTCAGGGTGGGGATGGGAGCTCCTGTCTTGGGATGGCTCTGACGCCTGCTTCCCACCAGATATTTAGGAAAGGGGAGGCCCTCCAACACCACCCACACTTCCCACCCAGCGGTCACCACGGGCAGCCACCTGTATCTTTTCCCTTAATCTTTTTTTCCCTCTATTTTTCTTTTACAAAATTGGGATTCTATACATTCTTGTATCTTTTCTTCACTTCTTATAATCTGGGCAGTTCCCAAAGGCATCAAGTATTCATCAAAAGCATCATTTAGGACTTCCCTGGTGGTTCAGTGGTTAAGAATCCGCCTGCAGGGCTTCCCTGGTGGCGTAGTGGTTGAGAGTCCGCCTGCCGATGCAGGGGACACAGGTTCGTGCCCTGGTCCGGGAGGATCCCACATGCCGCAGAGCGGCTGGGCCCGTGAGCCATGGCCGCTAAGCCTGCGCATCCGGAACCTGTGCCCCACAACGGGAGAGGCCACAGCAGTGAGAGGCCCACGAACCACAAAAAAAAAAAAAAAAAAGAATCCACCTGCCAATTCAGGGAATACGGGTTCGAGCCCTGGTCCAGGAAGATCCCACGTGCCGTGGAGCAACGAAACCCGCGAGCCACAACTACTGAGCCTGCGCTCTAGAGCCCTAGAGCCCATGCTCCACAACAAGAGAAGCCACTGCAATGAGAAGCCTGCGCACCGCAACGAAGAGTAGCCCCCGCTCGCCGCAACTAGAGAAAGCCCGCACGCAGCAACGAAGACCCAACGCGGCCAAAAATAAAAATATATAAATATATTTATATTAAAAACATCATTTACATTTTTCACGTTGTTCAAAAGTTTCTAACTTCTACTTTCCAGAGAATGTGGGCTCCCTGGAGATTTGTGGGGTCCTGTGTGTTCCCAGAATGTGGGATATGAAAGAGGTGTACCAAGAAGATCAAGATCTCCCAAATGCCGCCATCTGGAGACAACTGTTCTTAATGGTGTTTCCGGCCCACTTTTCCTGTACCCATGTTGCTGGTGTTCAGGTGGGGGGTCACCAAGGAAGCACAGAGACTTTTTCCATCTTCGAGCTTCACACGAGGGTGGGGCAGGCAGCCCTGGTGGCTGGAGCGGCTTGCAATGTCACTGAGGGTCCCCCATGCTCTGCCAACCTCAGCTCATGACGCTTGTCCTCATGTTTGCAAGAAGGCTGCCCCTGCAGCCACCACGTCATCACCTCACTGTTACAGGAGGAAGCCAGCAGGAACGACAGAGCCTCTGTTCCCCTTTTAAATGTCTGGTTTGACCTCATTGGCCAGGTTGGCACACGGCCACCTCTGGCTGCAAGGCAGCAAATCAGGGTATCAGGGTCTGCCAGAGAAAAAGAAGAGGAATTCAGCCACTGTGGACACCACCCCAGGGTGTCCCTTTACGTAAAGGGTCAGAAAACTGACTGTAGCAAGTGCTGGCGAGGATGCGGGGTGGCGGGGAGGGAAGGTGGCACCTCCCTGGAGAAGAGCTGCGGGTTTCCAATCAGTAACTTGTCATTAAATTCCACACAAGCTGGCCACCCCCGGCTAGACATTCACCCCAAAGCACGCATCATCAGTGAGGGCAATGTCACCCCAAGGGGATGAGAACCCAAGTACTTAGAGTGATTTATTCACAGTTGCCTACACCAGGAAACCACCCAGGTGCCCTTCAGTCAACACGGGGGTGGATCGTGGCCCAGCCACGGGGAGGAGGGAAGTGCATCCAGTGAGAGAGGCCCCAGACCAAGGCCACTGGCCGCAGGACCCCCTGAGGGACATGCTGGAGGGGGCAGGTTGCAGACAGGGTGGGGTGGGGAGCCTCTAAGGGGCAGCACGAGGGAGGCATCTGGGGGACGGGGGCATGCTGTCCGATGGCAGCGCTGCAGGCACAGCTGTTTGCACTTGTGACTTTGACCGTGAGCAACACCCAGACGCACAGGGAGACCAAGTGCTGGGCTGGCAGCTCCCAGGGATAAGCCCCAGCTCCCGCGCACACACATGCACACGGATACGCACACACATACGCACACACTGGCACACACGCACACACGTGTCAGGAACGAAAAGAAAGCAGCTCAAGTCTGGAAGGCGAACCGGCCACGGTCACGCTTCTCTCCCTGGACGATGTGCATCCTTTCATCTGTGGTGGCGCGTTCTCGGTTTTCAGAAAAGATCCCCACCCGTGTAATCAAGTAGTAAAGGAACGCTTTCCTTTTGTTTAGAAAACGAGGAGTGGGGAGGGAGGAGGAGGGCAGAGGAAGGGAGAGGAGCCCCGGGCAGCAGCCTCAGGTCCCTCTGCCGCTGCTTTTCTCAGCCACGCCATCACCCCCGTCAGGACGGCCCTGTGCATCCCTGGCTCTGGCGTCCTGCTGCATCGTGTCTTTTTCTAGGCCAGTCCTGGAATCCCTCCACCCTGCTGAGCATTCGGACCCGATTCTCTCCAGCACGGGGTCCACCACTTGCTGCTTTTACTGTGTTGTGATTTTGCAGTTTTAACTGAAGACTCGGCCCTTCCCTGCCCCTGCTGGCCTCTGACTCCTGCTGCCCTGCCCCTCGTCACTGGAGTGTTCATCTCTTGACCCCGCGAGCTCAAACTCACGTTAATTTCCTTGGAACTTCAAAAGCAGTTGCCTTAAACTTTCCTTTGGTTTGTCTTTCCTTCTGTGCGTGCGTGTGCATGTGCGTGTGTGTGTGTGATTAACCAATACTTTAATAGCTGAGGAACTTTCGAGCAAGCAGAAGGAAACTCGTATTTTGTTCAATGTCCTATTTCTCAGTCCTATAAATCTATTAAACAATAAACACAATATCAAACACTTAAACACCAAATTAAATACTGAACAATTTTTCCAAATATTTAGAAATCGGTCACAAAGGTATTTAATCGAATTCTCCTAAGCCACTGATTGAAATCACATCTCTAACAAAGTTTTCTCCGATTCTTTTACTACTTAAGGAGCGAACAAAACTCACAAATCACAGCAATAACAAGATGCGCAGCAAATGGTTTACAGATGCCGGTGCCATGGGTTTCACCGTCTCTTCGTTATCTGGGTCAGAGAGAGACAGAGAGAAGAGGAGAGGGAGGGAGAGAAGAGGGAGACAGGGATTGGGGGACGCATCAGGGCTTGGTCTGCAGGCTTAGCCCCGGCTGTGGGAGCTGCTGCGGCCAGAGCTGGACGGGAAGGACGGGCAGAGGGGAGGGTGTGGAGGGCGAGGTGAGGCCAGGTCGGGCCCCACGAGGATGGACTAGCCCCTCTCACGTGTTTCTCTCTACCTCCAGCCTGGACGGTGCGGACAGCCGGCTTGAGAAGCTGGCACTCTTTGTCATACAGGTTAGAGGCACACCTGGCCCGAGGGAGGCTGAGCGGATCCCGGGAGGCGGCGTGGCCAGTGGGGACACCACCCCCAACAAGGCGACTGCCACACGTGTGACCCCAGATCGACCCTCCGAGTTGAAATATTGGTGCGGCTGTTGCTTCCCTTCTGGTCTCCAGATCTCGTGCAGGACTGTCTCTGCTGATGCCCTCAACTGCGAACACGCAGCAGAGGGGCTTCTAAGAAAAGGGGCCCGGCTAGCCGCCCCCCGCCCATCATCTCGGCCCCCCGCGCGCCTCCATGCCTTACTTACAGCCGCCCTTTGAGCCAAATTCCCAAAGGAAGACCGGCACAAACTCACCTCCCACCCAACACGACGCCCCCATCGCCACTGTCCCCTCCCCCAGGAGAGGGGACCGGACCTCCCGTCACTTCTGGGCAGGCTGCCCGGTCCTGCAGACCATGGGAATAAGGCCGGCCATTCCCGTCACATCCTACGAGCAAGGGACGAGCAAGGAGGAGAAAACAAAAGCGGGCGGTGGGTAAACACGCAGGCACGTTTGCGTCAGAAGCAGGACGCGGCGCGGCGGTCACAGCCCTCACTCCCGGTGGCAGCCGCGGCGCTGGCGCTGGTACCGACAACGACCCTCCTCCATGACCCCGTCCATGCTCCCTGGGCCCCCGAGCAGCTGCTGGGGGTTTGTGGCCTGGTGGGTGACCCAGACCTTTGCTGGTGCCGGGTCTGAGCCTCAGCCGTCGGGCCCGAGGGCATCGCTGTGGCTGTCCACCGGCTTAGAGGACGAAGAGGACCTGGTTCTCCGGCTCCTCACCCTGGACAGTCGGGCCCTGCCACCCCTGCTTTGGGCCTGAAGAGTCCCAAGTGGCCAGGCCACAGCCTCCACCGACGGCCCCAGGAAGCCGCACTGCGTCCCCGCGAGGAAGCTCTCTTCCCCTTGGGACTGAGCCCTCTAGAACCGAGAGTCACAGAACAGGAAGCACAGATTCTGCGGGGCATCAGGAGAGGTAATAGGGAGAGGGGCCACCCCATTCGCACCCCTTGATTCCAGATCCAGCAATCCTGGAGCGAGAGCACCACTGGTTGCGGAGCCCAGACCGTGTCCCGGGAGACGTCGCCCCCGCCCTGACCCGCGTGGGGTTGCCACCTAGCTGGCACAGTAACTGAGTCTTCAAAAGGCCGTCAAGCACATCTCGTAGACTGCCCAAAGCATACAACGCTGACAACACCAGATGGGGCTGAGGATGTGGAATGACAGGAGCTCTCGTTCACGCCAGTGGGAATTCAGAATGGTGCAGCCACTTTGGAAGACGGTTTGATTACTTCTTACAAAACTAAGCATCCGCTTACCATACGCTCCAGGAGCACACTCCTTGGTACCTACCCAAAGGAGCTGAAAACTCACGGCCACACAGAAGCCTGCACACGGATGTTTACAGCAGCTGTATTCATAGTTGCCGAAACTTGGAAGCAACCAAGATGTCCTTCAGCAGGTGACGGATAAATAAACGGTGTCCCACGCAGACAATGGAATATGATTCAGCACTAACTGAAATCAGCTATCAAACCATGAAAAGACACAGAGGAACCTGAAATGCATTTAACTAAGTGAAAGAAGCCAAGCAGAAAAGGCCGCATGATGCCACCCCTATGACACTCTGGAGAAGGCAGAACTATGGAGACAGTAAGAGGATCGGCAGCTGCCAGGGGGCAAAGGGGCAGGGGGATGGGTAGGCAGAGCACAGGGGATTTTTAGGGCAGTGAAAGCACCCTGTATGCTATTCAACATGCATGTCCTATACGCATTCTGTTACACTCACACCTCGGTGTGCGCTTGAGTGATCGTAGGTGCTACTGTACTTTAACTGCAGGGTCTGCATGTCCACCGCTAGGGTATAGGAACGTGACTGGTATTAGGATGTTGTTATGTTCTCCGACCTTGCTGAACCCACTGGCTTTTGTGTAGGTTCTGTAGGAGTTTCTCCCCAGGGCATCGTGCTGTCTAGGGAGAAAGTAGACAGTTCCACTTCTCATCTTCCCACCTGCATGCTCTTCTTTCTCTTGCCCTGTCACGCCGAGTAGACCCTCCAGCACAATGCTGAACAGAAGTGGCGACAGTGGGTATCTTTCCTTTTTCCTCATCGAGAGGGAAAACATTCCGTCTTTTGCCATTTAAGTATGATGTGAAGTGTGGTGGTAATTTCATGTACGCCCTTTATCACGTTGAGGAACTTGCCCTCCATGCTTGGTTTGCTGAATTTTTATTGGGAACGGATGTTAGATTTGCCAGCCACTTTTTTTTTTTTTTTTGCATTTTTGAGGTAATCATATGGGTTTTCACTTTGCTCTATGAATATAGTAATTTACATTGGTTGATTTTCAAATGTAAACAAAACTTGCATCCCTGGAATAAACAAACACCACTTGGTTACGATGAGTTATTCTTTTTAAGAAATCTTGTTGGATTCAATTTGCTAAGCTTTTGTTAAGAATGTCTGCCTATCTGTTCGTGTCCAATATTGCTTTGTAGTTTTATTTTCCTGTAATGTCTCTATTCTCTATCTGGTTTTGCTATCCAGCCCTGCTGGTTTCACCGAATCCATATATTTGTACAACGGTGTCATGTCCGACGCTTGCCCGCCTTCCTTGAGGCTCACATGGATGCTGTGCTTGGCTCTCTGGCCGTTAGTCCGGAGCCACTAAACTGACTTTGCCACCCACTGGGGGTTTCCCCCTGCACGATGGCCTGTCCACAGAGCAGCTCCTCCTGTTCTCGAAAGCCAGCCCTTCGCATCGGTCCATGATGCTGTTTACTTATTCATTTATCTATTTTTTTGCATGTTTAGTTCTTAGCTCAGGGGAGCCCAGGTGGGGCCTTTCTCCTGCCCTGACCTGCTCCGCCAGGCTCTGCCTGACTCTTCAGCTAGGATCCTCAGCTAAGGAGGGCTACCCCTGGAGAGCTACACCAGAACCACTTGGAGCCACGTTTAGAGTTTGAAAAAAACATGTTTTATATTTTCTTCACATTTTATTTATAAAATAAGTCCCACTAAAGCCAGATCATTCTCACATTTCATGTCTAAATAAAAGAGGGCTCAAAAACTGTTATCTGCAAGGAATCCGCCCAAATCAAGAAACACAAAAAACAATGTAGGTGCCAATGGTCTTTATTTCCAATAAGCGAAAAACCAAGTCGTATATAATCTTGATTTTATTTTCTTTTTTAAACATTGTAAATTTCACCATACTCCGTGATTTTGCTGCTCAAAGTGGGGTCAACTGATCAGCTGCACACACGTCAGCTGGGGGCTCCTTAGAAAGGTGGCATTCCGGGTCCCACCTAGGCCTGCTGAATTAGAATCTACTTTTAAACAAGATCCTCAGGGCAAGCCTGTGCACATTACGGTCTGTGTTGATGTCATGTTTAGAATCTTCTCAAAGATTTTATCGATATCATCCTATATATCTAGTAGTTGTATAATTTTCTTTTTAAATGTAGGTATTTTGATGATCTGAAACTAATTTTTATGTTAGGTGTGAGAAAAAGTGCTCTTTTTTCCCCCCCACACCTGATACCTTTTATTGAGTAAGTGGTCCATCATTCTCCTACTGGGGACATATTAAGTCGACAAAAAGAAAAGCAAATATATATATATATATATATATTTTTTTTTCCTTAAAAAATTTTTTTTTTGGCTGTGCCACGTGGCATGTGGGATCTTCATTCCCCTACCAGGGATTGAACCTGCACCCCCTGCAGCGGATGCACGGAGTCTTAACCACTGGACCTCCAGGGAAGTGCAGGATGATCTTACATTGTTCAAAGGAAAGATACTGCAGAAGAAATGAATAGCTCAGATGTCTGAGCTCTGACAGAATGAGCGATTCAGAGCCTGATGGAAGAAAACTGTGCCTAAATCACAGGCCTTTCTTTAAACCACGTGGTTCCTATACAGAAAACAACCATTGGTTGAGATGGGGGTAAGGGTGAGAGGTGGGTACAGTAATTATTTTGAGCCCGCAAAAATAATTCTTCTAAAGACCACCTATTCTATGATACCATTTATAGGACGTACCCAGGTTGGCAAACCCACGGGGACAGAAAGAAGGTTAGTGGGTAGGGAGTGCTGCTAATGGGTATGGGATTCTTTGGGGTGATGAAAATGTTCGAAAACTGGTTGTGGTGATGGCATGTGAACACACTACCACTGAAGAGCGCACTTTAAAAGGATGAACCCACATGGCACGTGCATTCTAGCTCATCAGTGGCCAGTGTCTGTCCAGTGCATTGATTACACGAGCCCTGCCGGTTCTAGGAGGAACCGCGCACCACGTGTATTGATTTACCTGACTGAGTTTTCACCTACGTACAGCCTGCCTTGTCACACCTGTATTTGGGGCCGCTGTCTCACCTATCTACTGTTCGGGCTTACTGTAGGCCTCGTGTTCCGAGAAGGGGGGGACCGCAGGGCACCCCGTGGATACGTGGACTCGAGGTGAAGCGTTACCTGGATAGGCGCCTCTTGCATGCGCCCTGATACCCGGCCAGGCCCCGGGCGGCCCCGCGGACACTCGACCCAGGTGTCTGACCCTCGGACACTGGACTCGGGCGTTTGGCCCCTTGGACATTGGGATCCGGGCGGCCCGGCCCTGCGGACACTCGACCCGGGTGGTCTGGCCCCTCAGGCACTGGACTTGGACGGCCTGGCCCAACGCGCCGCTGCCTCGCCGCCCGAACCCCGCGCCCCCGACCTGCGCGCGCAGCTCGGGACAGGGCGCCGCGGCGGGGGCGGGGCGGTTGGTTGGTGTGGCCGGGCCGCGGGGCGGGGCCGCGGGGTGGGGCGGGGCGGGGCCGGGGAGGGGCTGCCGTTGCGGGCGGGCGGCGCAGGCGCGCTGTGGCCGGCGGTTTCCGCGCTGCCGCACGCCCGACCCGGCGGTTTCCGCGCCCCTGCACGCCCGACCTGGCCCAGCCGGCCCTCCCGCGCGACCCACGCCGTTGGCGCCGGCATGTCGGGCCCCGAGCAGCCGGAGACGCCGCAGGCGGGCGGGCCAGCGGGCCCCGAGGGCGCGGACGCGGCCGTCGGCGAGGCGGGGCTGAGTTTCACGACCACCGACCTGAGCCTTGTGGAGATGACCGAGGTCGAGTACACGCAGCTGCAGCACATCCTCTACTCGCACATGGAGGCGGCGGCGGCCGACGGCGAGCTCGAGACGCGCCTCAACTCGGCCTTCCTGGCGGCGGCGGCGCCGGGCGCGGCGTCGGGGGACTTCGCTGCGGCCGGGGGCGCGGCGGCGGGGGGCGTGCCGCCCGTGTACCCGGTGCTGTGCCCGCCCGCGCTGGCCGATGGCGGCTTCGCGGGCGCCAACCAGTGCCTGGGCCACATCGACTTCCAGGAGCTGCGCATGATGCTGCTGAGCGAGGCGGGCGCGCCCCCCGCCGCCGAGAAGACGCCGGGCGCCGACGGCCCGGGCGCCGGCGCACCCCGGCCCAAGGCGGCCGACGGCGCCGGCAAGGAGAACGTGGAGGGTGCGCCCGAGGCGCGGGCCAAGTCGGCGGTGCGCGTCCGCCTGGAGGACCGCTTCAACAGCATAGCAGCCGAGTCCTCGCCAGCCCCGCGCGGCGCGGATCCCCCCGAGCCCGGCATGGCGCTCAACAAGTGGGTGCATCCCCCAGGGAGCGGGCCCGGCTGGGTCAGGGTGTAGACCAGGATCCTCTGCAGGGAGGCACTAGCCTGGGTCCGGGTGTAGACCAGGGTCGTGTGCAAAGAAGCACCAGCCTCGGTCTGGATGTAGACCAGGGTTTTTTGCAGAGGCCAGCGGCCACACTGCAGCTTGCATCTTAACAGGGAGCAGACCTCAGTGGGTCTGGAGGCTGAGCTGAAAGTCTGTGTGCTCTGTGCAAGCAGATATTAAGTACACAGCCTGCAGCATTACCTTTGCGGTGTGCACTCTGCGTCTGCATGTGGAAGAGAGATGAGTTGAGATAAGAGCACACATGTTCCTGAGGAACAAAGGTTTTGTCCCCAAATCACCCAGCTAAATGTCAGGAGAGACCTCTGCTTCCCTTTCTGTTGACTCAGGTTGAGGCTGACCTCATCTTGCACAGATGCATCCCCTGGGAGGAAAGACGTCATGTTGTGAGGCTTTGAGTGTAAAATGCAGCTTCATCCTTCAGCCAGACTGCCAGCCCATAAGTGATCTCGCAGCAACAACTATCGGGGAGGAGTAGCCTGTCTGCTAGGGCGTCTCCTCAGCTTTCTCTCTGTCCCCACCCTGTAGTTTTCCCCATTTTGCCCATAGTCGTCAGATTTTGGAGGATGGCCCAAAAAACAGAGATTGGTGTCAGAAGTGTGATGGGAAGGGAGGTGTAACTAAAAGATGACACACAGCTACACCTTCCAATGTGAGGAAGAAAGTTTGAACTTGTCCCCTACAGCACTAGCTGATAATTGTTTTGTAGAGATTTCCATGATGGGGGGCATTCATGGTAACAGATTCGAGTTCCTATCTAGAAAATCAAGTGTTAGCCATTAGAGTGTGATAGTTAGTGATTGTGGTGTTTCAGGAAACTTAACCTGCCACATACTCTTCATGTGTTTCTGGGTTTCTTTTGTCTTGGCAGTTTGGTATCTCTTATTCGCCATCCATCCGAATTAATGAACGTTCCTCTTCATCAGCAACAAAACAAATGTACAACATTAGTGAAAAATAAAACAGCTGCTGCAACTACTGCTCTGCAATTTACATACCCGCTGTTTACTGCAAATAGTTGCTCTACTAGTGGAAATTCTAATCTTTCACAAACACAGGTAGAGAAAATGATGTGCGAAGCTTTGCTCTTTTGTATTAAATGGATAAATTGTATTTTAGTTAGGTCCCAAGGATTTTTTTTTTCTTTCCTTGAGCTCGATAACTTTTTAAAATCGAGAGTATTTATGTGGTTCGGGGATATTTAAAAATCCTTAGTGCACCTAAAGTTCTTCAAGTTCATGTGACTAGCTTTGACGTTACTTCTATTAAAGTGCATTTTATTTGTGCGTAGAGAGGAGATTGTCACCTGTTGATAACGTTCCTGTTGCTTCATTTTTTTCCAGAGTTCTAGTAACTCATGTTCTGTACTTGAAGCTACCAAGCATCAGGATATTGGATTGCCGAGAGCATTTTCTTTCTGTTATCAGCAAGAAATTGAATCCACTAAACAGACTTTGGGTAGTAGAAACAAAGCTTTGCCTGAGCAGGTTTGGATTAAATTAGGAGGTAAGCGATAAAACAGAAGCCGGCAGGTGCTTTCTCCTCCTGCCTGATGTCTTTGCCCCCCCCTCTTTTTTTTGGCCACGGGTGGGGGAGGGGAGAGAGGTGGTTTATAAACAAATGAACGGATCTCGGAAGCCTGCTTGCATCTTAGGAATCCTTCCGTGCCTCCGCCCAGTCACCTCACTTTGAACATCCTTGCGAATTTGGAACATCACGTTTATACTTGGCCTGGAAACGTTGAGTTTAGGGGCTGCTTTTTCTTAACAGTAACCTCCTTAAACAGAAAAATGATAGACTTAGGTACATCTTCGTTACCTTCAAGTTACCGACAGCGCTTGTAGGGTTTTTTTTTTTTTTTTCTCTTATTTCATACTTCATGAGTGAGGCAGGAGTCTGAAATCCGCTCAGAGCTTTAGGGGACGATCTGCAGATGGGCAAAGGATTGAGTTGGGAGCAAGAGGCCATAAGGTGATACAGAAAGTTTTAGGAAGGAAGAAACTTCTGAAGGCAAACTTTGCTTACCCCTGACGTTAACCCTCAATCCGTTTTTCCTGGAAAACATTCTTTTTCGAGTTATCCAACAATAACACGGCTTACACTCAGCTTTTCAAGAGCTGATAAAGACAGGGTAGGGATGGAGCTCTCCTCCCTTCCCCCACGCCAGTGATTAATTTTCCATTGTTCTTATGACATTGCTCGTGAAGGTATCTGTTAGCATTTGTAAGGTATAAAGATTAATATTAAAATAGTCCCTGTACTGACCACTCAGCTGAAGAACCAAAATATTACCAACACTTGTGAATTCCTCTCTATGTCTTTTGAAAAGTTATCACCATTCTGAAATGTGTGTTAAGTGATTCTTTCACTGTAGAGGGTTTGGCTTTGTACGGTACCTCGGGACTGCACATCACCACAGGTACTTATTAGACGCCTGCTGTGCTTTGATAGGAATTCCACGTATTTCTGTAGCACAGGTCAAAGCTATGCTGTGCTTACTCCTTTTGTGGGGGGATCTCACCTGTAAGGTGAGGGCAGGTTTAACCCTAAAGCATTTAGGGTTTGTCCTCTTCTGAGCAGTGCAGTTAGAACATCAGACGTCATATTAGAATAAGTGCATATCAAGAAAATCTTTTGGAGAAAATATTTCTAGGTTTGTTTCTTTTTTCCCATTCTGAATATCAGAAAAATCAAACAACTTCTTGGTTTTTTTATTCATAGGTGACAGTTAAAATGCCTGTTGATTTAAAAGGGGGACTTTTGACTGTATTGCTGTATAAGCTGTATTGATTACATAATACCTGGGGTGTTTTGTTTTGTTTTGTTTTTGCGGTACGTGGGCCTCTCACTGTTGTGGCCTCTCCTGTTGCGGAGCACAGGCTCCAGACGCGCAGGCTCAGCGGCCATGGCTCACGGGCCCAGCCGCTCTGCGGCATGTGGGATCTTCCCAGACCGGGGCACGAACCTGTGCCCCCTGCATCGGCAGGCAGACTCTCAACCACTGCGCCACCAGGGAAGCCCTCTGGGGTGTTTTAATTTAGTTTATGTTCAGTTTTATAGTTTGAAACCTGGAGCCTTGTGCCGGCTGTTTCTATGGAATTTTGGAGTGCTTCCTGTTTGGTTCTCTGTGCTCCTTACCCATTCATGTTTATATCTTGGATCGAAAATACCAAAAAATATATTCAGCATTCACGAGGGTAAGGTTAGAAGAACAAACAAATTAAAATACCACTTTTTCCTTCTTTTGCAAAGAAGAAGCGCTATGTAAACAAGCAATAAATAAGAGGAGTCGGAGTAGGATACATCAGTTGGACACAAACCTAGAACGAAGAACCCTTGGAGAGCTCCAGAATGTGGGTGAAGGCTCCACAGCAGCGCAGGGTGCTTGGCCGTCGGTGGAGTCGCCCCAGGCCGCCCTCGGGGAGCAGAGGCAGAGCGGGCCCCCGCGGGGCAGGTCCCAGCGCAGGGAGAGGCACAACCGCATGGAAAGAGATAGAAGGTAATGCGTGCTGTCGGTGGTGTACAGTTGTCCTCGACGCCAAGCTGACGACAGTCAGTGCTGGTAACAGGCACCTGTTTGTAGAAAACAAGGGTGTAGCCATTTCTGTGTTCAAGGGAGGGAAAGCTGGCAAGCGTCAATGGTCACCTTGCTTTGCTAGGTGGATGGGGGTACCCAAGACCACCCCCAGGTTTGATGATTCATTAGGAGGACTCATGGCTTTGATTTATTTTGGACAAAGAACCCAGCAAAGTCAGCAGAGGCGCATGGGGAGAGGTCTAGGGGCCCCAGACGCCAGCTCCCCAGAACACCTCTCAGTGGAGCCACTCAAGATGCCTGTCACCCCCTAGCACGGGTGACATGTTCCCGGACAGCAAAGCTCCTTAGAGACTCGGGGCCCTGGATCCTACTGGGGGCTGGTCGTGAGGGGCATTCCCTACCTGGCACGCGGCCAAATCCCAGATGCCCAGAAGGAAAGCTGGTGTTTAGCATAAGCCAGTGACCAGTGGTGGTGGGAACCCCCCCGAAATCTAAGTTCCCAGGTGCTGGCCGGGGCCACCTTCCTGGGAGGGAGTCTGCCTGCACGCTGGGTTACTCAGTTTTGCTTGGTCCTTTTAAGGATATTGAAGAAGGAGGAAGTTACAGCTAATGTAAGTTGTTTTATCCGTGGATTTTATTTGTGCTGTTCTGTGTAGAAGCAAAAGGTGGTTAATTTTTCTGTTATAGCTGGGTACGGGATGATTCCCTAACATATAGTTAATTAACTTAGTCATTTATTGAGTACTTTGTACCAGTTTCTGTTTTAGGCTAAGGAAATAGAGCACCGAGCAAGACAGATATTCATCTCTGAACCTACAGTGTTGAGCAGTGGAAATTTATTTATTTAAAGGGATATATTAAAGCTAGGCAGCTAGATCCCTTTCCTAAGGGTGTGTCCGCACATACACACCAAGTAATGGGCATCACTGAACTCACCGTGAATCATAATGGGCATTGTTTATATTTATTTAATAAACATTTCCTGAGCACCTACCATCTGAAAAAAAGCCTTATACGTACTACGTGTTGACGGTAAAAATTTTAATTCTTATTCTGCCATTTCCTAGTTTAACAACTTCCTACGCATTCTTTACCTCTCCACCTGAGTCTCTCGTCTATAAAATAGGAATATTGCCTACTGCGTAGATGGGACACAAGAATTAAGCAAGCTGAAATGTAGTGTCTGTCCCAGTACCTGCAGTTACAGAGCATCTAGTGAATTCCTGCTGTTGTTACCTTACAAAGTTGCTCTAAAGTTCTGAGCGTACAGGTGGGGAAATAGAAAAAAGGGCCGTATTATCTGAACGTAATACGTAAAAGTTAAAGATGGTCTAAGACTCCAGTTGTGATGTAAATCATCCCTAAGAAGACCGGGTTTGGGGATGTTAACAGGCTGGTAGTCTGTGGTCCTTTATGAACCGGGGCCCCTTGGAGAATCAAAGCTGTGAATCCTAGCTTCTGTGACTTCCTTGGCACCTGGAGGGCAGGTGAGTGAAAGAATGTCCTGCCCAGAAGAAACACAGACACAATTTTGCTTCCAGTTTCAGGGGGTTTGGGTCCATCCTTGGTCCAGAGACTTGGACCTGGTCCTTACTCCTGGCCCAGGAGAAGTAAACAGGAAGCTTTCCAGGGAGCGCGACTGGGCTTAGTGGGCCGCTGAGGGGGGGCTGGCCGCCGTAGAGGGGGGGCTGGCCGCCGTGGAGGGGGGGCTGGCCGCTGTGGAGGGGGGGCTGGCCGCCGTAGAGGGGAGCCCCGAGGTGAGGGCCTGCCCTTCCTACGCTCCCAGTGGCCAGGCCGCGAGCTGGTTCCTCAAGACACACAGACACCTGCTTTCTTCCTTTGTTCTCCTTCAGCTTCTCTATGTGATTCCTTTGGCTTTTGACTGTAGGCGCAGAATCCGCATTTGCTGTGATGAGTTGAATCTTTTAGTCCCGTTCTGCAACGCCGAGACCGATAAGGCCACGACTCTGCAGTGGACCACAGCGTTCCTGAAATATATTCAGGAAACACATGGAGATTCTCTTAAAAAGGTTAGTATCTAGGCCAGGAGATTTTCACAGTCCTGTAAATGTATCAGTGTTGTTATGTATCCTTTTTCCTCTAAGATGTCCCAAACTGTCCTTTGTTTCCTGGAACCAAATGTCAGATGCTGAGTCCAGTGTGAATAATGCCCAGCGCATCACTTATCCAGGTACTAACCACAGCCTGGTTTTGTGGTCAGCTAGCAGTTAGGCACCTGCTCTGTGCAGTGGGTTGTTTGGGGGCTTAAAGGGGTTTCAGAGACCTGCCTGTAGGATATGATTTTTTTCCCCCCTCAGAAGATATTGTGAAAGGGAGAAAGCCCAAATAGGAAAAAAAAGAGGCAATTAAATGTCAAATAAATAATCTGGATTTCAAACGTGTTCAGAAGGCAGAGAAGAGAAACACTGCGGCCTGGGGGATCGGGGAGGACTCGGGGGCTCAAGCATCTCAGTTCCTTAGGACAGCCAGCTCGACCTTAACCCTGTCTGTCTGGGCCGAGGAGCCGTTGATTCCCTGCAAGCCAGCTGGGCTCCCGGTGGGAGCGGATGCTGGGTGTGAGTGAGGGTCCCACCTGCCCCCTCCTTGGGAGTTCAGATGAGAGAACATTCCCTGCATTGGCTTCTGTGCTCTGCCTTGGGGGGACCTTGGGTCCAGGTGCCGGCCTCAGCACTCTGGGGATCGGGGTGCGTGGGATGAGGCCTTAGTGAGGAGCGTCCGGGTTTTGCTGCTGGTCCCGGCTGTCGTGTAGTCGCTGCCGTTGACGGCAGCACGAATCTGTTTAGAGAACCGAGCTGAGGTTGGCGCTGTAAACGTGGAACCTTTTGCAAAAGAGCCTTCCGTATCTAGATCCTGGGGGAGCAGCCGGCCGAGCGCCCCAGGCCGCCTGGAGTGAGGCCCTTTGGGCTCAGTGCTAAGAGTTTGTCTTCTCTGCTTCCCTTTTCTGTGCCCACGTGCATTTCCATCTTGTGTGTTTTGTAATTTCAGTCAAGTTCCTTATTTTCCTTGTATATTTAGTTGCCTTTGAAAGCGATCCCTGTGTCCAGTTTGTGCTGATGGATCATTTATGGTTATTTATAGTGTGGTTACTCTTTTTTTTGTTAGTTTCTGCTTTATAACAAAGTGAATCAGTCATACATATACATCTGTTCCCACATCCCTTCCCTCATGCATCTCCCTCCCTCCCACCCTCCCCATGTGGTTACTCTTTAACATTATTTTTTAGCGATAGACTTGGTTTATTGTCATAAAATAAAGCTTTTATATTTAAAAAAATGATTTAATGGTTGGCTGTGTGTACCTAATAGTGGTAAATTATTATTTATATGATTCATTCAAATATGATGAAGGTGTTTACAACAATTAAAAAACTTAACTGTTACTATCTATACTCAAAGATTAAATAGGTTAAAAACTTCCGGACATGAATTTTTATGTGTATTAGGCTTCCTGAATATTTCTGAAATTTAGTTACATTGAATTTGTAGATTGTTTCTGGGTCGGATTACAAGACCCATCAAGAAACAGGCTGAAGTGACGTCAGTAGCAATTTGGGGGGGAATTAGAATGTAGGTAGCTTAAACCCTTGTGTCCTTTCTGTTTCCTTAGTGACTTTCCCCCTCTTACTTGCATGAACATTTTGAAAGATATGATACACAAAAGTCTTCAGTGATTTTCCTAAATTATTTCAGTACACATCTCATCCCACAGGTCTGTTCCGACTCTAACCAGGCTTCTGTCCCAGACACTGGGGGCACCTTGAATAAGACAGAGACCCCGTGGGCTGGAGGGAAGCGGCTAACAGGTCGAGGGTGAATGGACCACTTCCATCCCGGTGTGGGGTCTGGTTGACATGCTGCAAAGATGGCTCTCCCTGCTGCGCAGCAGGGAGACTGGACTCCAGGAGGAGAGGTTGGGGGTGGGCAGGAGTGGAGACATCAGACCTGGTCAGAGGCCGCAGCCGCTCTGCTGAGACTGGCCAGGGCCCGCAGTGCTGGATGTAGGGCTGCTGGGCAGAGGAATTGGGGACCACGGTGGGGCATCTGGCTGGAGCAGCTGGGCGGGTGGTGCTGTTTCCTGAGATGGGAAGACGTGTGGAGCAGCAGGATGGGGTGGGGCGGAATCCACGTTCTGTGTCCGACGGGCTAGGTTTTCAGTGCCCAGGAGGTGTCAGGTGGAGAAGTTGAGAAGGTAAACGAGTCTGCAAGCAGGTGGTTCCCTTTGTTTTGTTTTTCTAATGAGCATAGAGTTCACTGAACACCTGCCCTCCCCACACCTCGTCTGAGCCGTCAACATTTACCATGTTTAACACACACGTGCACGCGCACAGCACAATTTCAAAGACAATGACAGATGTCATGACCCTTCACCTCTAAATATTTACGCCTGAGTCTCCCACGTAACGCCAGTGCCGTTTTCACGCCTCATAAGGTCGATAGTCATTCTCTTATACCATCTACTACCCAGTCCATATTCCCATGTCCCCCAGATGTTCTAAAGGAGACTTTTATGGCTGCGTTTTTTTCCAAACCAGCACCCAGCCATGCTTCTGTGTTGCATTCAGTGACGTTTTTCTGTCTCTAAGCTATAGCAGTCCTCCCTACCCCACAGTTTCTATTACAGCACTGAGATTTTGAAGAGATCGGGCCAGACAGGTGCCTGTAGAACCCTGGATTTAGATGATTCGTTGTATTTATTTATGGTAATTAAAATTTTTTATATAATTTTAAACTTGCAGGAAAATTCCAAGATGAGTGCTCAGAGCTCCTTGTGTGCCCACCCAGGTTTACCCAGAACCCCCAGTTGTTCACATTTTGCCCCATTTGTTCTGTCTCTCGCAGCCTAAACCATTTGACGGTAAACTGTGGGCACCATGCCCCTTGATACCCAGACACTTCAGTCTGTGATAAAGACAGTTAAAGAATATTACATTATCTTACATAACCAGAATGCAATGGCCAAAATCAGGACACTTAACATTGGTGTAATACTCTTATCTAATTCAGATTTTGCCTCTTGTCCCAATAACATCCTCTACACCATTTTCCCCCGTCCAGCCCCACTCCAGGATCACTGGTGACACAGTTGTTGTGAGGTGACATTTTGGGGCCATGACCTTGAACCCTAGCCAGGCTCCGGGGCTGTGGGGCAGTCTGTCACTCTGTGCTCCCCTCTCCTCTGTCCTGTCGCCATCACAGTCATTGGGCAGGAAGGTGGCACTGCCCCCCTGCTTTGTCTTCCCTCCTCCACCTGAAGTTGGGCTGGGGGCCGCCCTGCACCCACTTGTCCTTGCGCAGCAGCCCCAGTTATCAGGTGCAGCTGTACTGTTACTTCTCCCTTTCCTGTGCAGTAGGAACTCTGTCCTCTTTATTTTAAATTTATTTTATCGAAGTCTAGTTGATTTACAATGTTGTGTTAATTTCTGCTGTAGAGCCAAGTGACTCAGTTGTACATATATATATATAGACACACGTATATATATATACATACATTCTTTTTCATATTCTTTTCCGTTATGGTTTATCACAGGATACTGAATATAGTTCCCTGTGCTATACAGGGAACTGTAACCCTATATAGGGTTAGGACCTTGCTTATCCATCCTATATATAATAGTTTGCATCTGCTAACCCCAAGCTCCCACTCCATCAATCCCCCACCCCCACCCCCTTGGCAACCACCAGTCTGTTCTCTATGTCTGTGAGTCTGTTTCTGTTTTGTAGATAAGAGTGTTCTTTGTAAGAACAGCATTTTATCTATTTCTCACATTTATTTATCGCATTCTGATCAGTGAAGATGGCAGTTTTTAGAAACTTGTTGAGACTTCCATTGTGACCTCTTATGTGGTCAATTTTTTAAAATTCTGTGTTTATTTGGAAAGGACGTGCATTCTCTGTTTGGCGAATTCTGTTTGTTTATTAGGTTGAGGTTACGAATTGTGGCTCAGGCCTTTCCTGTCCTCTCTTGTCTGTCAGAGCTGTTGTTCTCAGAGCCCCCGTGGCATCTCCCACCGTGACTGGCCTTGTCCCATCTCTGTGGGGCTCTCAGCGTGGCTGAGTGTCGGGGGCACACCCTCCCACCTGGGCCCCGAGGTTTGTCACCCCTCTTGGTTTCATTAACCCTTTTCCTTTAATTCTCTCATCTCTCTGTACAGATGACACCAGTTTTCCTCCTCTTGCTAACTTCCTGGTATAATTTCTTGACATGTAATTGGAACAATCTTTCTTTTTCCTACTAAAAATAGTTTTTATCATTGACCTTCTCCTATTTACAAATTTAATGTGAATATCCGACTTTGACCAGATGTCATCTCAAGGTGTCTGATGAGTTGTAAAAATCCCTTAAAACTCAGCTATTTCACTTAAGTTTCATTGAAATAGACGCTAATTGAGAGAGCAGAGTAACAGTTAGTAGCTTACCTTTGACGCAGTCAAGGGCGGGAGGTGTCCACTTGTCTCCCTCTTTCACGGTCACCCCAAGTTCCCATGAACTGAGTCCCAGGGACCTCGTGAGAGTCTAGATTGAGCTACACCTTAACCCCACTGCTGGCAGAACTACTCAAAATAAAGACGGGTGCCCAGGGCTATCCTCCTCATTTTATGACGATTGTTTAGAAAAATCTCTTGAAGTACTTTCTTACATCTGAGAGATGATTATTTTCTTCCTTCTGATTTCTATTTAGGTATTCTCAAAGGTAAATTCTACCTTCTCAAATATAGGCAAATATTTTATAGTTGGGCTTTGGGTGTCAGAATATAGAAACCAATATATCAAACCATGGTTCATCTTACATTGCATTAAGACCCGTTGAAAATCTTTTAAATTTTGGGAAGGAAATTAGAATGTATTTATGTGCAAGTATAGCTTCTGAGCATAGACAGTTGTTGCAAATGGCAGATGGCCTTGGTTGGGATGCCACTTAGCGTGTGGACAGGTGGAGTGCTCCAGCCGTTCCAGATGACTCAAAAGTCAGAGCAGTGGCAGCAGAGAGAGCGCTTATACTTCCCTTCCTGGACACAAATTAAATATAAACCTATTATAGTCCAGCAACAAAGAGGCAGCACAATTCAAACATGGGCAAAGGACTTGAATAGACATTTCTCCACAGAAGATAAGCACATGGCCAATGAGCACATGAAAAGATGCTCAACATCACTAATGATCAGGGAAACGCAAATCAAAAGCACTTTACTGGCTGTGAGATAGCAGTTCACACCCATTCGCTGTGGCTCTTACACAAGAAACTAACAAGTGTTGGGGAGGATGGGGAGAAATTGCAGCCCTCGGGATTGCTGGTGGGAATGTAAAATGGTGCAGCTGGTGGTTCCTCAAAAAGTTAAACATAGAATTACCATATGACCCAAAAGAATAGGAATTACCCAGAAGAATAGAAAGCAGGGACTTAAACAGATATTTGTATACCAGCGTTCGTAGCCGCATTATTCACAGTCACCAAAAGGTGGAAACAATCCAAGTGGTGGAAACAATCCAATCAACAGATGAATGGATAAGCAGAATGTCTGTACAGCCAATGGATTACTATTCAGCCATGAAAAGGAATGAAGTTCTGACACGTGCCTCACAATATGGATGGACCTCCAGAACAGGATGCTGACCGGGAAAAGGCAGACACCAAAAGACAAATGCTGTATGATTCCACTTACATGAAGTACCTAGAGTCATCAGATTCATAAGGTCAAAAAAGTAGAATGGGGCTTCCCTGGTGGCGCAGTGGTTGAGAGTCCGCCTGCCGATGCAGGGGACACGGGTTCGTGCCCCGGACCGGGAAGATCCCACATGCCGCAGAGCGGCTGGGCCCGTGAGCCATGGCAGCTGAGCCTGCGCGTCTGGAGCCTGTGCTCCACAACGGGAGAGGCCACAACAGTGAGAGGCCCACGTACCGCAAAAAAAAAAAAAAAAAAGTAGAATGACGGGTGCCAGAGACTGGGGGAGGTGGATGGATGGAGGGTACATGTTTAACAGGGACAGAGTTTCAGTTTGGGGAAATGAGAAAGTGCTGCAAATAGATAACGGTGATGTTTACACAACATTGTGAATGTACTTAAGCCACTGAATTGCACACTTACAAATGGTAAAAAATGGCAAATTTTATGTTATATATATTTTACCACAATAAAAACATAAACTTAGACTTAATTGTGTAAGAATGCTATGCTTTAAAAAAAAAACTTACAGAAATGTATACATGCACAAAAACAGAGAGACTAGAATAATGAACTCCCGTGTCCAATAACTCAGCTTCAGGCATAACTTTGTTTCACCTATACATCCCCATCCTCCCACCATCACTGAATTATTTTAAAGCATTTCCAGATGTCATATCATTTTCATTCACAAATGTACCTCTAAAAAGAAAAGGGCTGTTTAAAAGCACAACCACGTTGTCATCATCTTCCTTAATCTCCATCCCTGTCCAGATTTCTCTGATTGGCTCACAACTGTCTTTTTACTGTTGACTTACTTAAATCAGTATCCAAACACTGCATTTGGTTCATAGCTCTTAAATACCTTTTAATCTGTTATGGCTCCCCTTTCCTATTTTCCTTGCTGTTTGTTTATTGATGAGGCTGAATGTTACTGAACCAAATTTGGGTCCACTTGCCTGTGCGCAGTAAAGCCAATTTGCTGACACCAGTTGCGGTGAAAAAAAGTTCAGCGTTTATTGCAGGTGCCAAACAAGGAGTCTGGGCAGCTAATGCTCAAAAGATCTGAACTTTCTTGTTTGGCACCCACAATAAAAGCTGCACTTTCTTTCACTGCAACCCAGTGTCAGTAGATTGGCCTTACTGTGCGCGGGTGAGTGGACCCAAATTCAGTTCAGTAACAATTTTTGGTGACCCAAATGGGGTTTCCAGCCCATCTGGGGTGCCAAAAATTGTTACCAAGCTGAACTTGGGTCCGCTTGCCCACGCACAGTATTACATGTCATGATTAGTTATACTCTGGGACAACTTCAGCAGAGAATTTTTTTCCATATAATGTTTTCTGTGTAATTTAATATACTACATAATCTTCATTAGTTTAATATTTCTCTCTGAGATGCCTCAGGAGCCCTTTGGAAAACTCAAAGTCAGCTAGAGAAGGAAACTTAAAACCTGTTGTCAAAAGCAGCTCAATATTCCAGGAAAATTTTGCTCTCTTAACAGAGAGAGAAAACCACTTCCAGTCTTGCACCAGCTTGCTTTTAATAGCAAAGTTCATTTAGTTAATTAAATTCACTCTAATATGAGTCAATCTTGACCCCATGCAAAACTCTTTCCTTAAGGTTCCTTTTCTACAAACCTTTCATCACTTTCTGTATCTGTATTAGTTTGTCCATTATTTTTTCCCTATCCAGGAACAACCAGCTCTGGGACAAAATTATTCTCCCTTTTTTCCCTTAACAAAGATATTTCCGTTCTTTATACCTTCTCTCACTGACAATGTATATCCTACTTTCTTTACACACTGAAATGGTTCCCTTATTACTTTTAGTAGTTTAATTACACATGTATTACAATTTTTAACCCTTAGAAACTTTAATCTCCACTGAAAACCAAGAAGCAAGTAATTGGACTTTTCTTTATATCAGCAATGTTTTGATTGGCAAACTGATGAACACACCTCTAAAAGCATACGTTTTCCTATAGCACAGCTTTTCTCTTTAATGTGTTGCAAGACGTGTGTCTAATAAACCCAAACATCTTTAGTTGTTTTTCTCTCTCATAAGAAGACAGGCGGTGAACTTAGACTTGTCTAGTGATCGGTGTTAATGCTCAGGAGGTCTGAGCTCCTTGTTTGGCACCTGCAGTAAACGCTGCACTTTCCTTCACCACAGCCTGGTGTCAGTAGATTGTCTTTACTGTGTGTGGGCGAGTGGACCCGATTTGGTTTAGTGACAGTTTTGGTGACTGAGATGGATCCTGTTCAGCAGCTGCCTGAGCACCTTTGTCTCAGGGGCAGCCCCAAGACCTTGCCACCAACCAGCCATCCTTGGCCCACAGCACTTTTGATTTTTGTGGTAAAAGAAACAAGGCACTCGCATTGGCAGGTTGAGATGTCTTTGGTAAGTAATGGAACTCACGTGTGGTGACACCAGAGTATTCTTCCCTATCACATTGACTTCTATAGCAGAATATTGCTTGGGATTTTCCCTTTTGGACTAAGGCTTGGTCATTTGGCTTTTTTTTTTTAAATAAGTTTATTTATTTTTGGCTGCATTGGGTCTTCATTGCTGCATGTGGCTTTCTCTAATTGTGGCGAGCGGGGGCTGCTCTTTGTTGTGGTGCGCGAGCTTCTCATTGCAGTGCCTTCTCGTTGCGGAGCTCGGGCTCTAGGCACGTGGGCTTCAGTAGTTGTGGCATGCGGGCTCAGTAGTTGTGGCTCGAGGGCTCGAGAGCGCAGGCTCAGTAGTTGTGGCACATGGGCTTAGCTGCTCCGCAGCCTGTGGGATCTTCCCAGACCAGGGCTCGAACCCGTGTCCCTTGTATCGGCAGGCGGATTCTTAACCATTGCACCACCAGGGAAGCCTGGTGATTTGGCTTTGTCTCTGATGGGGCATTGGTTGGGAATATCCCTTTTTGGGACTGGGGAACTCTGACCCTGAGAGACTGTTTTCCATTGCGTTGGTTTGTTGGTTTGCTTGATATTTGACAACAGTGGCCATGGATAATTAAGAAATGAGTGATCAGAGCTCTGTTCCGTCTTGTAGTCTAGGGTGTATTTTACCAAACTGGTAAATGTTCAGCTGTGCTCCTATAAAAAGAAAAATGTTTTTTCTAACACCACATGGCCACAACTTTCTTCAGACTCTGGAGAAAATTGGTTAAGATGAAACTCTTTTGAAATTCCAAACCTGGTTCTTTTTTGCATATGCAGTTGGAGAAAGCTGGCTTAAATATTTTCTCAGAATTCTGACCCTCAGAGAACAAAAATATTACTAGGAGAAAGCTTGAAGCCATAACTCTTATCATGTCCTTGAAATACAAACACAACCCACACTGCCTGAGACTTCAGCCTGGGTTAATAAGTAGAACTTCAAATCAAAAGGCAAAAAGGGGAAAGAGCCTTTTTAAACTCAAGTAGGTAAATTTAACTTGTTCCAACTGTTACAAAGTTTTACATTTGCTGGGTGAGTTGCCATGACAGGTGAGGTCATGATTTCCTATCTTTTCATTTGCATTTTGTTTGATATTAAAACAGGAACCCTCATTTGGGAACTTGAGGGAATTGTTGGACTTCACTCTTTGTTTTTGTCCCGCAGGAATTAGATTTTGTTCTTCGTGTGTGTGTGTGTGTGTGTGTGCGTGCATGTGTGTGTGTGTGTGCATTTGTCTTGTGTGTAAGTGTGCTGGTATGGCAAACTCAAGCTTATTTCCTGAATGCAGCCCCTTGGGGTGCATTCTCCAGAACTGGACCACTTTCAGTCACAAACAGATAAAACATAAAAAAAATGATTTTCCTTTGTAACATGGCCTGGCCATAATACTCCATAGATTCAGGAAAAAAGTGGCCTGTTAATGGATCCTTAAATTATGCTACTATTATGCAGTTAGGGCTGTTTTACAATAGAGAGGGAAAATGGGATAAAATTTATAAACTAATAAGTTTTGTATTGAAATATAAGCTGTGAGATCTCTGGATGGATGGATGGATGGTGTCTTTATATAATATTGTCATAAGTAATAAAATAGAGACAAATGGGATAAAAGCTTTCAGGTGGACTCTTTAGGAATAATCGTGTATTAGTTTTTCCAGATTTTTGGTAACTTGAAACTTTAGTTTTGCTAAATTAAGTTATATGATGGAAATTCATTAAAGGTCTAAGTCATTTTTCATTAAGATAAAATACTGGAACATTGATTGGTAGAGAAGTCTAAGTTTACCTTCTCTTGTCTTCTTATGAGAGAGAAAATAAACTAAAGATGTTTGGGCTTATTAGATACATGTCTTGTACCACATTAAAGAGAAAAAATGTACTGTAGGAAAATGTATGCTTCTAGAGGTTATAGAATGTGTTCATAAGTTTGCCAATCAAAACATGCTGATATAAAGAACAGTTCAATTACTTTATTCTTGGTTTTCAATAGAGATTAAAGTTTTTAAGGATTAAAAATTATAATACATATGTACTTAAGTTACTAAAAGTAATAAGGGAAGAATTTCAGTGTGTAAAGGAAGTGGGATAGGTGTTTCCCCAGCGGTCCAGTGGTTAAGACTCCGTACTTCCACTGCAGGGGGCAAGGGTTTGATCCCTGGTCAGGGAACTAAGATCCCGCATGGCGTGTGGTGTAGCCAAAAAAGAATGGAAATATCTTTGTTAAGGGAAAAAAGGGAGAATAATTTTGTCCCAGAGCTGGTTGTTTCTGGATAGGGAAAAAATAAGGGACAAACTAATATGGATACAGAAAGTGATGGGAGGTTTGTGGAAAAGGAAGCTTAAGGAAAGAGTTTTGCATGGGGTCAAGATGGGCTCATATTAGATTGAATTTAATTAACTAAATGAACTTTGCTATTAAAAGTAAGCTGGTGCAAGACTGGATGTGGTTTTCTGTCTCTGTTAAGAAAGCAAAGTTTTCCTGGAATATTGAGCTGCTTTTGACAACAGGTTTTAAGTTTCCTTCTCTAGCTGACTTTGAGTTTTCCAAAGGGCTCCTGAGGCATCTCAGAGAGAAATATTAAACTAATGAAGATTATGTAGTATATTAAATTACACAGAAAACATTATATGGAAAAAAATTCTCTGCTGAAGTTGTCCCAGAGTATAACTAATCATGACATGTAATGCTGCCCGTGGGCAAGCGGACCCAAGCTGGGTTCAGTAACATGAATACTGCGTCCTGCAGGACATCCCACCTTCTGCATCTTGCAGACCCGTGTCTTTTGTTTCCTGGAGGCCGATGAGCTTCGGGTTGTCTGCTTGCACCTGCCTTCTCTTTTTGTGAGCTTGAGACTGACTCAGCCATTAAAATTGAGGCCTTTTACAAAGTGTTTAGAGGCATAGTGTCATGAACTTGACCCGCGGCCAGCAGGGTGCTGGCGAGTTAGCTCTTGGTCTGGCCCCGTTGCCACGCCTAGCACTGAGCACTCAGTGGGGTGGGGGCGGGGGACAGCAAATGCCCATGGCGGGAGGGGTGTGTCATGGTACAGAGTGTCTGTGTGGGGTGGTGGAAAGTTCTGGAAATGGATGGTGGTGATGGTTGCACAGGAGTGTGAACATACTTAATGCCACTGAATTGCAAACTTACAAATGGTTAAAATGGTAAAGTTTATGTCTGTGTTACCACAATGAAAATAACAAAAAAATATGGCTGCTTTTTAAAAAAAATATCAGAAGGGTTTACAGTATGGTCAGGCATTTTGAAAATCTATTGGAAAACTATATAAAAATACATGTAAAGGTAACTATTTGAGACAAATGTTTGAATCCCCATTTTTATCATCTGTACCCCCTTACAGGATGTGACACGTTTGTGAGTGACACCTTAACTATATATTTTGAAGTAGTTTAGCTCTTAATTTCAACCATTTGTGTTTTTGAAGATAGCAGTTTTCAAGTCTGTGCATATTGTACGTTAATGGTCATTTCTCAACTTTAGGAATTTGAGAGTGTATTTTGCGGAAAAACTGGCAGAAGGCTAAAGTTGACCAGACCAGACTCCTTGGTGACGTGTCCCACACAGGAGAGTCAGAGTAGCCCAGCTATGGAGATCAAGTGACTGGATGTGAACACTGATGCCTGGGAAGTAATCGGCTGTTCCTTCATGACCCATAAACATATCCTAGGACCCTGGATAGTCTAACTCTAAAGGGACATGATTCAGCTGATGGGACTCCAGTGGGGACTTTGAAAGCACGTTTTGTAAAAATATTTATCTAAAACAAAATGCTTACTGATTAATGTCCTCTTAGACCATTTGGGGATGAAGACATCTTGACAATTAGTAAGTAATTTTTCAATTATCTGTCTGATTCCATCATGTTTTCTTAACATGATAACTTGAAAAATTAACATCCTTTGTAATTTCTTTAGTCTTAGAAGGTACATTGCTTTTTACTTATTTTATTTACATTTTAAATATGCCCCCTTAGCAACTAGAACAGGTTAAATTGTTCTTAGCTATAAGTAGTTTGGACATTTTATTTCATTTGCTTATCGCTTCCCCTTGTAAAGATTTCTAGCTGCATAGAACTGTAGTGCAAAATGCAGTCCTATTTTAAACCTTTTTCCTAGAAAATTTCCAGACATCTCCTTTAAAGGTACTTTTGTCCATAAGTGAAATATTGTCACGGTCGATTGCTTCAATGCCCTCATTTTCATATTGAGAGTCATTACTTTCTGTGTAATAAACCATAGTGTTTGGAACTGAGTTTTTCACATGAGTGGCTGTATTTATTACAATAGATAACACCAACAGCCTTCAGGGCAGTACAGTCACCTTCAATAAATACTGTCGATGGGAGACAGTTACACGTTTGTACACAAAGGAGGCAGGTAAATCAGACGAGGCCTTTGTATGGAAGGGATACTGTGTATTAAATTCTTTATTTTGTTTGTAATACTGTGGCCAGTCATTAATCTGAAGATTTCATGTATCATTTTATTGAAATGATATCTTAGCCTTTACACAAATGCCATGTAAACAAGTTGCTGAATATTCTTTTCTCTCGTGAAATGGTACAGAACTTTCTGTATGGACACCCTAGACCCCTCTGAAATGTTGGGTTGACGATTTTATTACATAGGCCTGTGTCTGAGGTATGATGTTACAGCCGAATGGACCACTGTAAATACACGTAGAGACAGAACACTTTGACAGCAGCTCGATGAAGGATGCTCTCGGGGACCAAGTGTCCAGCCGCCGCCACTGAGGACAAGGAGGGGCAGGCCTCGCTGGACGGCACGGCGGTGTCCAACCATTGATGCCAGGACGCTGCTGGTCCCCGTGGGGTCCTCGCACAGCTGGCTGCTTCAGTCGGCATCACTTTCTCACTCGCTTCCTGAAGTTGTGTTTTAGGAGCTCCTGGGACCTGATTTTTCCCCGCCCCCTGCCATCACGGCTCCTTGGCAGGCGGAGGTGTCGCAAATGCCGGGGGTCCCCTGAGCGCCAACAGCACCGGGAAGGCCAGGATCGCCAGGGAGCCCAGGCTCTCCGTGGGCCCCGTCGCGGCCGTCTTTGCTAACACCGGACACGCCTTGTGGTCCTTGAGACACACCAGGAAGGTGAGTGGAGACACAGAGAGAGGACATCAGTGGTGTGTCCGTTCAGCCAACCCAAGTCTTGTGTTTCTGTAGCTCGTTTCTTAACTCTGGGAGGGGCCCAGGGGAGGCGCGCTCAGGCCGGAGAACAGCGAGGGCAGAGGCCAGGGCGCGGGAGTCTGGGTTCTGTCCTAAGCAGGGCAGCTCGGACTTGAGAAGGGTCAGCTGGTGCCATGTGAGGAATGGGTCTGGGGTGAGCGAGGGGGATGCTGACGATGATGGTGGTAACCATGGGGATGGTAACCATGGGGATGGTAACCATGGGGATGGACCAGGCGTGAGGCAGAGAGCCCCCCGCCCCCAGGTGGTGGGCACCTGGGCAGGTGGACGGCAGAGGAGAAGCCAGGAGCTGGGGGCGCGGGGAGGGACGGAGTGAGCGAGCAGCTGGGCCGACAGGTGCGTGTTTGCTCCCGGGACGTGTGTGCAGATGCGGTGGCCCCGGGACAGCCCCCGAGAAGGCTCGGGATGGACCGCGGCTGGGCCTGCCCTCCTCCCTCTCGGCACAGTGTTTATATTCAACATGAAAAGTGTCAACATGCAGGGTACATGTGGGTCACTTAAGAGAAAATTCTGTTAGAATTTAACTGGAATAGATACTCGATGGCTTTAGTTGAATAGAATTTAACTGAAACTCCTGAACTAAAACAGACACAGGGTGATCTGATTAAAGGGTCGTTAAAACAGTCCCTAACCTGGCATCTAAGGGTGCGTTGTCGGGAGAAAAGCTGTTCCCTCAGAAGAGGATGAGACGTGCCCGTCACCCAGAGGTGCCTGTGTAGCGTTAGTGACAGCGGCCTCATACCTTGGAGCCCTTGGTCTCCGTCAGGCCCGTCCAGGCCCTCGCCGGCTGGGCCTTTGTCTCCTCTGTCCCCCTGGTTTCCTGTCAGGGGCAAGTGACATAACGCATTTGCTTAGAAGCCCTGATTCAGGATCAAAGACAGACTTCTGCTGCGGGTGAGTGTGTGATCCTGCCTTTTTACAAGTAGGGTGCCTGCTTCCTAAGCTTTTTACTGAATCAAAACACATTTAGAAGAGGACACACGGCAAAGTGTCGGTCGGGCTGGATGGATTTGACAGAATGAACCCACCCACGTGACTCGCCAGCCTCAGAGCTGCGTTTTTGGACTTCTAGTTTGTTCACAGTATTTATGCCTGTTAAACAGCTGAGTGTTTGCCCTGTATTCCTATGTTCAACATGATTTTTGACAAATTATCTAAGGTGTTTTAAAACGTCCCCTGAACTGCGTTCTCCACTCCTCCTCCACCTCCAGCTGGTTTTGGTCTCTGGGAGGTGAGCTGAGGCCCTGCTATGAGGGCCCGCTTGTCGGCCTGCGCTGTGTGTGATGCTGGCTGCAGACAGCTTATCCCGAGTGATGTTCTTGGAAAATTGAGCCTCTTGTCAACGTAGTGACGCTCAGTGAGGCAAGCAGCCTTGTTGGGCGCGGTCTGTCCTGCCTGATGGTAAAAGCAGTGACACCAGTTTCCTTTCCGCTGGTGTTTGTCACTTTTCCCATCGCAGAGGGTAACACACCTTCTACAAAGGATCAAGGGCCCCAGGGCCAGGCAGTCGGGGCCTCCCGTGGGGCCTGGGCTTTCCTGGCCTCCAGAGCAGGTCCCTGATCTGCTGTGTCCCCGGGGGAAGATGGAAGCCCAGCCGTGACAGTGGCTTCTGCCTGAAGACCTACAGTATGTATTCTCATTTAATTCAAACAATAACCTTCGCTCATCCCCACCCCGAGGCAGGTGGCCCAGGGAACAGCTGACCCTGCACCGTGTGGCGGCCTCCCCTGAATTCTGCTGTGCAGTTTTTCTGAGAACCCATAAAGTGATCAATGCTATTTTTGAATTTTATTTTCAAATGTCTTAAAGGCATTCAGATCCCTATTTGGAGAAAACCTTGTTTGGTCTTTCTTTGAGGACAACCATCCGTCCCGCAGACTGTACTGGCACAGACGGACCAGGGACGGTCAGAACTCACACACGTCTCCAAGACAACAGGGAGATGTCTGATGGTAAACTTGGGACGGTGTGAGAAGGTGCATTTGACACGTTTGCTGTGTAGTGTTGAAACTATTCAATCTCCCGGCGTCTTAACAGTAATGAAATGATACCTCTAATCCTGGAAGCATTTTCATCTGCTGAGGTATTTTAACTTAACCTCACAGAGGACAAAAGGAGCTCACAGAAGTAAGTTTCCCTTGGAAACTTTTTTCTTAAGCTGTTTTTCAGAAACAGAAAATTATTTGGTCAGTAAGTTAGGAACACATTGCAATCACGAACTTTAAATCCTGAATGGGGGCCGTGGGGCTAGCTGCCTGGGGGCAGGCCGGCGGCCGTGGTTAGAATTTAAAATGAACTACGTGGTAAAGGCCTTGTTGGAAAAGGTTAGTGGCCAACGGCTCCCTCTCTGGGCACCAAGCGTCCCCACGATCGCAGCCCCGCGTGGGACCAAGATTCTCGCCTCGTTTCAGCTCGTCCCTAGTTCCTTGCAGTCCCTAAGATGGAGTTTTGGTTTATAATTTTTGCCTTTTGCCACAGAAGTGGTCACACGTGCCAGTTTCCATGAAGGGAAGTGCTGTTCCGTACAGATGGGGCTCCTGTGCGTTCATTCCTCACATTCTTCTCAACCCTCCTCCCCCAGATGTTATTCTAACGGTACTTGAGAAAACCATCACATTTTGAAAAACGTTGTCACACCCGTGGGTTTAACCGAGCTGGGCCTGAAAGCATGAAGGGCTCTACCCGAGGCGGCTTCTAGCAATGGCTCAACCTTCCAGGGCTTTTCTAGATGAGCCCGTGGACCCAGAGGGAGGAGAGGGGAGGGGAGGGGAGGGGTCCCCCCAGGCAGCTCAGGACGTGTGTGTCAGACATGGATCGGCAAGGCCGGAAGGACCCTGGCTGAAGGCCAGGTGGCTTTGGGCCCATTTCCCCTCTGGGTCTCTTCCCCCGCCCTGTCCCCCCAGGGGCGCCTCTCTGCGTGGTGGGGGCAGATTTCACGGCTGGGGTACTGGCTGGGGCTCTGGCGTGTGGCCGCGTGGTGGGTGGACTGTACTCACCTCTGGGTCCGGGGTCTCCCAGCTCTCCGGTGGGGCCGCGGTATCCAGGGGGCCCTCGAGCCCCAGGGTGACCGATGGAGCCTGGGGGCCCCGGGGGGCCGGGGGGGCCGGCGGGACCCGGCCGACCGATGGACCCCGGTGCTAAGGGCTTCCTCAGGTGCGCGGCTAGCTGTGCGATTTGCTCTTTTGGAAAACAAAGATCAGACATCTGTTCGTCAGAAGTGTGTTCCATAAAGTGCGAATCTACTGCCTTTCAAAGGAAGTTTGCTCATTGATTGAAAAGGGCTTTAACTGCTTTGGGTACGTGATAGGTGCTGTCCCAGTCCTCGGTGACCCCAAGAGTGAATCACAGCCCTAGAGAGGAGCTCCTTAAAGAGCTCATGGATTGGAGAGGCCAAAAGATGCCCGCTTGGTCTCTCAGAGCTGAAAGGGCACGATTCTTTGACCCTTGGGACCACTTCCCTGAGCAGACGTTTAGAACATCCCCGGTGCGCCAGGCACCGCGGCCAACCCCGCGGGGGGGCCCCCTCTAGCGCAGACCCCGAGGACCGCGGGCGGTAGGCCAGCCCGGAACCTGGCTTGGCTGGAAGGTGGTGGAGGGGGAGGCTGCGTGGGGATGGGGTGAAGGCGAGGATGGGGCTGGGGGTGGGAGGGGCTGCAGCTCCAGGGGCGGAGCCGTGGGCGGGATGGGACAGGACAGAGGGCGCTCACCGCTGACCATCCCCACACACAGCTCTCTGATGCGCTGCTCGCTGGCCTCTTTGCCCTGAAATTCACCCCAAAGCCCGTCATCGTATCGGGGGCATGTTGGCATCTCCTTGAGGCACCCCCACCATCACACTCGGCAAAGGAACCTTGATCATCTAGAATAGACTTGATCTAGATCCAGGAAAAGCCCGACACCAATGAGCACTGGCTCCAGAAAGGAGACACGTACCGGGACTCCGGGTTTCCCAGTGATGCCAGGCACGCCTCGCACGCCCTGGAGGCCCATGGGGCCAGGGTGGCCCGGGACGCCGTCTATGCCGCTGGTGCCGTTGGGGCCCTGGATGCCCTTGGGACCCAGCTCCCCTCGACTGCCGGACTAGAGGGAAACAGCAGGAAGGGGTGGGTCAGGGCATGGGCTTCTCCCTCGGGAGAAGGAGGGCCCGCAGTTTCCTGACTTCTGACCAGGGCAGGCCTCTGAGATCTGCACGGCCGTCAGGGCCCCGGGGCTGGCCCGGGGGCCCCGAGGAGCCAGCCTCTGCCAGGCACTCACCTCTCCTTTGGGTCCAACAGGGCCACTGGGACCCTGCAAAAGAGCAGAAGGAAAGTTGTGCATTTTAGTTACTTGCGTGTTGCTAGTTGGTGGGAATTATTTCCCCAGGATCCAGTGTAGCCGGTTATTAGTTGGGGACGGAAGAGAAAAGTCATCCACGAAGCTGCTATTTGATGGCATCACAATAGCCACAGTGGTTACTCCTTTTTATTCTAGGGTTCGTTTTATATTGCTGAGATTGTATTATAGCTACTGATGTTTTTAAACTTATTTTCCCTAGAGTGTTTTAGCTGCATAGTCCTTTTTCTCATCCATGTTTACTTTGTTCCCGTTCTTTATTTTTTATCTTTTTTAACGTCTTTTTTGGAGTATAATTGCTTTACAATGGTGTGTTAGTTTCTGCTTTATAACAAAGTGAATCAGTTATATATATATACATATGTCCCCATATCTCCTCCCTCTTGCGTCTTTATTGTTACACATTTGGCGGAGCTGAGGGTCTCTGTGTCTAAGGCTCCCCCTTCTCCAGCTGTGACCTCAGGAAGCTGCCTGGCAGGACGTGGACAGGGACTGGGCCCCAACCAGACAGCAGACGGCCCAGGACCACTCATCCATCCACGCCGCCGCCCTCTGCTCAGGCCACAGCTGGTGGCCCCCCTCGAAGCCAGAGGGAGGTGGAGGGGCCAGGCTTTTCAGCTCAGACAGCCTGAGTGGTAAGTCGCTGAGAGCCCAGTGTGAGGGGCACTGCCCGCCACGCAGGCGGGGGTGGAGCAGGTCGGGGGGCTGCTCCCAGGGTCCCATGTGTCAAGGTCATCTAGGAAGTCACCAAGATGAACAACACTTGCGCACACGACTGAGATCATCTCAGCTCAAGCTGGGAAAAACTGGCTCTGGGCTACAAGGTTGTGCTGGAGATGAGGGTCCCTGGGGCTGAGCCGTTTCCATCTCCTCTAGACTCAGAGAAGGGCTCAGTCACAGAACTGGAGACCCTCACCATGTGGGAGCCACGAAGATCTTTATCCCCAAACCCCCTGACTGTTCCGTTTCATTCACCCCCCTGAGGTGTGACTCTGTCGATGAACTCCATCAGGGTTTTATTCTAAACTCAACCTGAGTTTTAGCTCTGTGGAAGCAGGGTTTTCTGTAGCTCAGTCTCAACTCTGGCTAATTCATGCTGGAGCCGCAGATGGAGCACGGGAGGGGGTAGAAAACCCCAGAGCTGGGCCTGGGGCCACCTTCTGCCTTAGGGGCCGGTCAGCAGCCAGGACCTCAGCTGCGCCTCGGTCCTCAGCTTGGCCCACCCCAGCCTGGACCTGCAGAGGCTGCCCTGCCCCAGCCCCCCACCCGAACGCGGCGAGTTCTGTTGTCAAAAGTGAGGCCGACTTAGTCATACTCACCAGTTCTCCTTTATCCCCAGGAAGGCCATCGGCGCCCGCGATGCCCTGAAACGACACAGCTCAAAGTTGAAGAACTGTCCACGCTGCCATCCTCCAACCTTGGTGGGAGCCGGTGCCTGACACCCAGACCCAGGCCGAGGCACCAAGCAGACAGTAAGCAGAGCCTCAGGTGGGTTTAGACTCTTCTAGGTCCTCCTGGTGCTCCCGGGGGGTCAGAAGCAGAGCTGCGCCCCGCCCCCCCTTGCCCCTGGGCCCTCCAGAGAGAAGGTGCTGCCTGGAGAACAAACACTTTTCTAATCTGCTCCTGGAACCCAGATGGCCAGCAGGGAACACGCCCCACTCTGAGGGTCCCAGAGGAGCCGCCCAGGCCACAGGCGGCCCCCGTTGTACCCAGGAGCCAACTGGTCCCGGGTCTGGCTGGGTGCCCAGAGTTGTCAGCCTGTGGCGGGGGGGGGGGGGGGGCGGCGGCGGGAGAGGGAGGGAGATGAGAGAGATGAGAAGGATGCCCCCTAGCCCTGAAGACAGCGGGCAGCCCACAGCTGACCTGACCGCCGGTCGCTCACCTGGTCGCCCTTTGGGCCTGCAGCTCCTCCTGGGCCCTAGGCAGAGAAAGGCTCAGCGTTAAAGAAACGACAGGGATCCCTGGGCGACCCGCACCCGCTGTGGCGCCAGGACGAGCTGGGGGCACCCGGGCTGCTGTGGAAACAGCCTCCTTCCCGGACGTTTGGCATCCTGGCCCCTAAGTGTGCCGGGATCCTCCCGTAGAGCCCTCATCTTTTTAGGGGCTCGTAGCCTCGCCCCACATGGGGTGCGCGATTGTTTCACAGGCCCTGCTGCCGGACAGCAAGGCCTCTGGGCTCGGCATCACCGGAAAAAGTTTGGATCGTGCGGCATTTTCCCGATGTGAGCTGCCGAGTCAGAGCCCGAAGTTTGTATTGATCATCTTTCCAGGGGACTGCGGGATTAGGGGTATGTCTGGGAACTGCCAGAATCACCCCTAAAATGTTAAAATAAAAACTGTCCATCTGCTCAGATAGCAGCGTGAGGAAGAACCCGCCCAAGGGGTCCAGAGAGTGAAACTTCCCTGTGACCTCAAAGTGCAGGTGAGGGTGACCGGGGAGTGGGGGGTACAGTAACCGGCCCCTGGCCCCCACGGGGACGGGCGCAGTGTCCAGGGCCTCTCTCTCTACCTCTTGGAGGCCCTGGTGCCCTTGGCATGCCCCTGACCCCTGGCATTTCTGGCCTGAAGGCTGAGGAAGGGCCCACTGTCCCAGCTGCAGGCCGTGGTTTCTGTGGCCCGCCAGGCCCGGAATGAAGGGGCGCCAGGGATGGCAGCTCCTGGGTCCTGTCACTGCCAGCAGGCGGGCGGACGGCCAAGGAAGGCACCTGAGGTTCCCCTGGGACCTGGGGTAGCGTGGCCAGGCCGGAGCCCAGACACAGCTCACAGCCTCCTCCCGGGGCCCCCGGTCACCCAGACTGGGGCTCTCTGTGCCCCAAAGATCATGGGACAATAGGGACACCCACAGTGCCCGACTACTGCGCACCCACGGTGTGAGGTGCCTCTGGGGGCCGCTGACGTGGCGCCGCTGTGTGTCCCGTGGGACTGTGGGTGGGGTGCAGGAGCGGGACACCCTTGCTAGGACAGCCACTTACCCGGTCGCCCCCGCCGCCTCGGAGGCCTTGGGGGCCGGGCAGGCCGGGGTCTCCCATGCTGCCCTTCTGGCCCTACAGACAAGGACGCAGCACGTCAGCACCCACATGGAGCCCAGTGGGCCCCTCCCCAGCCCAGCTGGCCCACCTGGGCTCCCTGGGCGCAGACCTCACCCACCTGGAAACCGCGGACACCAGGGGCTCCGGGGGGGCCTTGCGGGCCCAGAGCCCCCTGAAAGACAGGCAGAGTGTGAGTGCAGCTCCGCCTCCCCCGCCGGGGCTGGGCAGACACAGGAGCTGGCCCCCAGCCATCTGGCCCAGTTACTGGGGAAAGAGGTGGGAGGGATCCTGGGGGGGCAGCTGGGGGTCGCAGAGGTCGGGCATGCCCTCAGGCCCCGTGTGTCAGTTGGACTTGGCGCGGGGCACCGATGCCGATGTCTTCCTTATCTTGGTCTATGGTGGGGCTGAGAGGCGGGGTGCTTCCACCACACCTCCCAGGCCCAAGGTGGGGTGCTCCCTCGGCCGGCTGGGTGCTGGGACTTTGCTTCCTCAGCACAGAGGTCTCAAGGACAGGACAGCTCGAGCCTGGCTACCACCATGTCCCAGCTTTCACAGGCTCAGCCCATTCATGCATCCAGAACGCCACCGCGGCCCACACAGAAAAGGGGGCCACTCGGCTGTGGCTCCATGCCCACCCCCACCCCAGACTTCATTCCCCCGACTCACCGCTGAGCCCCTGTGGCCAGCCTCGCCTCGCTCCCCGGCCACACCAGCGTCTCCCTACACTCGGGGAGGGGGACAGGGGGTGTCAGCGGGGTCCGCGCACACTCGGGTTGGGGGTGAGGGCTGCAGATACTCACGGGGACACCGGGCTCTCCTGAGGGGCCAGCTTCGCCCAGCTCTCCAGCTCTGCCCTGCAGGGGAGGGGTGAGCCCTCCGTGAGCTCCGCCCACATCCCTCTGCCCAGGATCCAGGCTGCAGCCTACCCCCTTCCCCCTTCCCCACTTCCTTGCCCCTCCCTCCCCCCTCTCCCCCCTCCCCTCCCCAGAAGAAAGAAGCCACATACCAGTCCTCCCTTCTCACCCTTGGACCCTGCTCGTCCAGGGAGACCCTGCAGGTCAGAGGTCAGAGGTCAGCACACAAGACCAGGGGCAGAGCGTCCCCCCAAGGGGGAGGGGCTCCTGCAGCCCCCCCGGCCGTGATGCACAGCCCCCTGCAGGTGCCCCACTCAGGAACCCACGGGAGATGACCACTGGCATTGTCCCTGGGGCCACAGCAGGAGCCCCCTGCACTCACCGGCAGCCCATTGGGACCCTTCTCTCCTGGGGCACCATTGCGACCAGCTTCTCCCTGTGGGAGTTTGGGGGGGACGTGGGGTGCTGAGGCCCTGGAGGCTGAACTCCCTGCAGACCCTCCTCCCCTGCAGACCGCCAGCCAGTACCAACCTTCTCGCCATCAAGTCCCAGCACACCGTCCCGGCCATCCTTGCCCGGCATGCCCTGAGGACGGCGGATGGTGTGAGGCCCAGTGGGCAATCAGCCTGGTCATCCTCCCGGTCACGCCCACCAGGCCCCTCCCTTCCGCAGCCCCCGGCACTAGGTCTGCCCTCCTGGGCTCGGGGGGCAGGTAGGAACCTGTGCTGCCCTCCGATCACGCAGATGAGGGCGGTGAGGATGCACCCAGACCACAGACTGCCCCCCGCGTCCCGCGTCTGCCCAGACTCTTCACGCGCCCCAGGGAAGTTCTGCTGTGCCCACTTTACGGACGGGGAAACTGAGGCTTGGGAACCAGGATTTGGGCTCAGGACTGCCGAATCCCACAGGCTTGACTAATTTTGGAATCTCAGACACAGCCATGTGCTGGGAAGGTGGCAGGAGAGCAGCTGGGGTCCCTCCCTCCCCTCCTTCAGCCTCCCACTGCCAGGCTGTGCTACCCCAGGTGGCCTCCCAGGGGCCCATCCTCTAGGGCCAGGATGGGGTGGGGACCAGGAGGAAGTGGGGGTCTGGGCTGAGCATGGGCACATAGCAGGGATGAGGGGGCACAGGTGTGGAGGGCCAGTGCTCAGGACCCTCAGAATGCCCCCCACCTGTGCCACCCAGTCCCCCACCCACCCTCACGTGCCCCTGGAATGCAGATGAGCTCAGCCCGAGACCCTCTACCTCTGTGTGGTCTAGATGGCAAAAGATTCCGTGGCCTCCGGCAAAATGCAAGTGTGCAGGCCCTTCACCCACAATTAGGCCTTTGCAGAAGGCGACAGCAGAGCGACACAAGGGAGGGCCAGTGGCCTGCGCAGCTGGCCCACGTACAGCCCAGGGCCACGGGAGGAGCATGACTCTCCCGGGGAAGCAGGTGCAAAAGGCAGGGAGCGAGGGGCCGGCAGAACCCCCTCCGCCCCTATGCTGGCATCCACGGGCACTCACCGGCTCTCCGACCAGCCCGGACATGCCAGGGACGCCTTTAGGACCAGGCCTGCCCTGAAAGACACACAAGAGACCGCAGTTAGGCCCGCCGGGACTGCTCCTCCCAGATACCTCACTAGGTCCGGGGCGGGGGGTGGTGGGGAGGTAGGCCCGGGAGCCTTAGACCTGCAGTGCACACCACTTTCTAGACTCCGGGTATTGAGCTGGGGCCAGGGGACAGCTGTGTAGGCCAGGCCCGACCCCCAGGGGAAAAGGCCCGTCACCCCGGGAGCTATCTTAGGATCCTGTGGATGCTGCGGCATCACATGGCCACCTCCTGGACCTCCAGCCGCTAGGCTCAGGCCAGGGGAAGACAAGATTGGTTCAGAGACGGTCACTTCATTTCGTGAGATGCTTATTATCTCTCGGCTTCACTTATGCTCTGCTTAACCTGAGAGTTGTTTTCTCTGTTGCTGCATCTCACAGCTGGGCATCCTTGGCCCAAGATCAGGCCCCACTGCCCAGGGCCTCTTGACGGATGTTAGTGGCCAGGATTCGCACTCAGAAGTGTGGTCCTCCGGACCCTGCCCTGCTGCTCCGGAGAGGTTCAAGGAGCCACGGGGGCAACAAGGCCGGGGGACTCCTGGGGGAGCCGCCTGGGCAGGTGGAGGGCTGGGACCCCCAGGCCCAGCTTGGCACTGTCCAGCGGCTTCCCCCCCACGCGCAGGAGAGGGCAGCTGCCCCTCGCCTCCCTGGACTTACCGTCCATTCCCCGCACCCCCCCACCCCGCCCTGTGGATCAGGTTCTCCCAAGGAAGGACCCAGAGAACACAGGCTCTCTCACTTACGAGGTCGCCCTTGGGGCCGCGCAACCCCTCTGGGCCCCTCTCGCCTCTGTCACCCTGCAATGACAAGGGGGGACAGGGAGAGAGTTAACTCAAGAAGGTGGGAGAGCAGGATGACAATGCTGAGGGTCACAGAGGCCAGAGGGACACTCACCACACCTCACTTCATGTCTGGAAAGAGAGAGAACGCAGATCTCCCACGAAGGACAGGCTGACTCTGGATTTGCCCCCTCCCCCCAGGTGTGCCCACTGGTACCTGCCCAGGTGTGCCACATGTGATTCCCCCCAGGTGTGCCCATGGGATAGGCAGCCCAGTGGGGCTGGGGGAGGCGTCTGAGTGAGCAAGAGAGAAGAGAGCCTGGGCCTGCACGGGACCACCCCCCACCCCCAGACACACGTACCACTTTCCCAGGGGCTCCTGGGATCCCGGGGGGCCCTCGGAATCCGATGGGACCCTGTGGAGGAGAAGGGGCACCTGAGCCTCTCCTCTGAAGCCGGGGCAGCATCCCCCAGAGCACCCGGCTCCATCTGGAGAGGCCTGCCGGGAGCCCCCCACCCAAGCCCCCCAGCAGGCCCTTCCCCCATCAGCCCCCCAGTGGTCCCCAAGCCCCTCCCCTTCCCACATTTGCCAGGGCCCCCCCTGCTGTCCCCTGTTTGCCTCTCCCATTCCCTTTGGGCCTAAGCCACGAAAGCCTTCACAGGCCCCGGTTTTGGGAACCATCCAGTGAGTGGAGGCCCAGAGGGCCGCGGTCACACAGGCCACCTGTGGCCACTGGCGAGGACCCGTGCTCAAGGGGCCCATCTAACGTCTGGAGGTGGCCCCCCCAGCCACCTCTTGACCTCGGGCTGGCCCACAGCCCCTCAAGGGTCAGGTGGCGGGGGGCTGGTGGACTTACCCGGTCCCCGGGGGGTCCGAGTGGCCCTGGAAATCCTCGTAGGCCCCGTGGACCCTGCAGAGAGAGAGCTGGAGCTGCAGGGCCTGGGCCGGCAGCCCCCGGACCGCACACCTCCCGGGAGCCGCTGAAGGGCTCTGGCGTATTCCCCAAAACCCTGCCTCAGGACCCGCACCCGGTTCCTGTCCTGGGAGTTGGTGGACTGTCCCCACCCCACATCCTCACCTGTCCAACACCTCCCCTTACTCACCTGCAGCCCAACGGTGCCTGGGATGCCAGGGGGCCCAGGGGGGCCGGGGTCACCCTGCAGGAGAGGTGGGTGGCGTCAGCCCCGAGCTCTCCCCGCACCTCTCCGAGCCCACTGCCCCACTCCCCCTCCAGAGCCCTTGCCGTGCGGGGCGTCGCCCCACTTCACAGCTGAGCCCCCAAGGCCCAGAAGGGTCGCACCGTGTCCTCCCCCGCCCTCCCCAGACACCTCCTCCTGGCGGCGGCCAGCCCCTCTGCTGCTCACATGGCAGTCTGGCGGCTCGCACCGCGCTAGAGGGAACCCAGCCTCACCCGCAGCCTGTGGATGAGGATGCACAGATGCCCTCCAGGGCAGTGGCCATGGGGGAGGGTGGCAGGGACTACTGGGGACCACTTCGGGCTGAGGCCCACCTTCTCCAGCCCGCAGCGGGCCTGCCCAAGCTCAGGGAGCTTCCGTGTGAGGCCAGGTGTTGGGGGCTCCGTCCAGAGGCCCTGCCCCAAATCACCCGGCTCTAAGAGCCAGGCCCCGAGGGGAGGCGTGCACAGAAGCTGCTCCATCAGAGGGCACCGAGATGCAGCCAGCACGTCCTCACACACCCGCAGCCCTGCCAGAGTCCCAGCCCCCACGCCCCCAGGCGCCTGTGCCTCCCCGCCACCCCCCGGGGCGCCACCCAGCCGCCAGCCGCCAGCCGCCTTCACCTTCTCGCCATCCTTGCCGACTTCTCCTTGCTCCCCTTTGTAGCCGGTGGGTCCCTGAAAGACAGCGGCGGGTGGACAGTAGCAGACCCCACAAGCAGCCCTGAGCCAGTTAAGGCCTGCCTGGCCCACCAGCCCAGCTGGGGAAACAGAGGCCCGGTTGGGAGGAGAAGGGCTGGGCCAGGGAAGGGGTCTGGGGGCCTGAGGCCAGCCTTCCCTCACGCCCTCTCTCAGTGCCCCTCCAGCCCCCAGCGGGTCACCGGGGTGGAGGGGCACAGGGACAGAGCAAAAGGTCCCCCAGCAGGGCAGGGACCAGCGCCCTTGCTTCCCGCAACAATCCTGCAACCAGGGCAGGCCTTCTGGACGCCCACCTCCCCCCGGACCTCCGCCCACATGGGGGCCCCGCCACCCCCTTGGGGTGTGAAGGTGAGCTGGGGTCTGAGTCAACCCTCAGTGGTCGCTCACCTTGAACCCTGGCATTCCTGGGGGCCCCGGGGGGCCTGGCGGGCAGATGGCCGGGCACTGTTGGGAAAGAGAATGGTCAGACCCCTCCCAGTAAAACAGGGGCAGCGCTGAGGTCAGAACCCAGGGGCCCGGAGGTGGACCATTTGGGGTAGGTGAGGGGGAGCTCGGGCCGCACGGGGGCCTCCTGGGGAGCCCAGACAGGGCCTCATTCAGGGCCACCATGGGGCGCGGTGCGGGGCTGCAGAGCCAGAGCATGGCCGCCGGCCCCTCATAGCCGGCTCCGATGTCTCAGCCCCAGCACAGGTTCAAAGCAGCTATTCAGCCCGGTGGCTGCTGGCTTCACAAAGGGGCCTTTATCACGCGCCGGCTCTGCAGCCAGCTCTGCTCGGGGGTCCCCTCGGTGCCAGAGGTGCCTCAGGGAGGGACACGTGGTCCTCGGGCACAGGCCGGATGCTCCACACCTGGGGGCTCGGCGAACCCAGGGGCGGCCTGGGGGTGTCTGGATCATTCCACGGCTGCTCTGGCACAGAGCCAGTGACGTTCACCTCCCCCAGCTGTCCTCCTCTTTCCAGAAGACCCCCAAACCCTCCCTCAGAGCACCAACCGTCAAGCAGGACACGGGTGGGGGAGACAAGGGCAGCAGGGGTCCCAGTGGGCAAGCGGGCTGGGCCAGGCTCCCCTTTAATAACTTCCAGCCGCTCCTCCGAGGAGGCCGGGTGCTGGCCTGGCCCACAAACAGCTGTGCAAGCGAAGCCCACGAACCCCAGGCCTCCAAAGTCACTGTTTTTCTTCTGACAAGAGAGACAAAGCTCAACAACCAAAAGTGGGTCCCAGACTCTCTGGTCTGGAAGCTTTTGTGGTCGGGAAGCCTTCTGTCTGCGCCCCCAGGGCAGCCAAGCTCGCCGCTGACGGCACCTGGAGCCTGCCTGTGCCGAGGGGCAGGATGGGCCCACACGTGATTTTGCTTAAATTAACTTCAATTCGTGCTGCTGCGCATGCCAGGGTAGACCGGTGAGGGCGGGGAGGGGCAGCCCGGGGGGGACGTACCCAGAGCTGGTGCCGCTGGCACTGAACCCGTCCCTAGGGGCCCCTGTCCCTGCCTTCCTGTGCTCTCCAGACAGGCCCCTCCTACCAAGACAGGCACCCCGACAAAGGGCTTCACAAAGGCTGCACGTGCCTACCTGAAGGTCAGTAGTGCCTTCGGGGAGGACCCCTGGGCGACCCTGGAACAGAAAGACGCCAGCTTTGACGTGCCCCCCCCCCCAAGGCCTCCAGGGGACTCAGGGGCCCTTCATCCCCTCCGTGGCCAGTGCCAGGTACTGCTGGTCCCCCCCTGCAGGGCACGTGACAATGACAGAAACCAACTGCCCTTGGGGCGGGGTGGCTACCAGGCCTGAGCCTCACTAGCCCTGGGTCAGCTGACACACACGGCTCCAGCCTGGACTTGGCCCATGTCTGCGGTGTGGCCAGGACTCTCCACGTGGACATGGGTGCTGGGGCTGGGGGCATGGGGGGCCTGAGGACGGGCACCCTGGGGACAGGGGAGGCAAGCCCACCAAGCAGTCATCATGCCTGGGACTCCTCCTGAGAGGCTCTAGAACCCCGCCCAGTACTCACAGCGGGGCCGGGAGGTCCCGGGGGGCCAGGGAGGCCTGGAAGTCCAGAGGGTCCCTGTGGGGGGATTATGGCTTAGATGGAGCAGGGCCAGCCCCCACCTGAGGTGAGGGGCCCAGCGACTTCCAGAGAGAAGCCTCCCCTCCAAAGATGCCCCTGTGGGGGCACTCCCAGTGCTGCCCAGCTGGCCCGCCCCAGCCCTGTGCGTCCTGAGGTCTGCGCTGCCCTGTCCTGGGCATCAGCCACAAAGGCCCACCAAGAAAGAGGGCGAGGGGGAGGGAGAGGAGGGGCACAGGGAGGCGGTGAAGGGGGAGGGAAAAGGGGAGGAAAGCGGGGAGGCCCCCCCATGGCTGCATTTGGGGAGTCCTGGCAGCCACTCACCGGGGGGCCCCGGAGGCCAATTCCGCCTGGGACGCCGCTCACCCCGGCCTCTCCCTGGGGGAGGTAAGAAGTGAGAGATGGGGATCTGCACCCAAGGAGCTCTGAGGATCCCCAGGGGAGTCCAGACCGGGCTCCCATATCCCTATACAGGACCAGCCTGCCCTCTCTTAAAGCATGGGGACTCTGGGTGAGGGGTCAGCTCGCTGTTCCCCCACCAGAAGCCCCCCCACCCCCAGCCCTGGTTTGGGACCTGGTGGCCATGTTGGCTCGGGGTGTGGCGGGCATGCTCGGGGGTGGGGGGCGGCACGAGCGTTATCGGTACTCACGGGGGATCCAGGGAGGCCTTTGCCCTGCAATGCCAAGCATGGGGTCAGAGCTTGCCGGAGACGGGAGGAGGTTGCCCACCACCCACCCCATCCCCCTGAGCTGGTCAGGTGAGTTGCTGGGGATGAGGGGCACAGCCCAGATAGCACCTAGGACCCCAGCCCGGGGACCAGCCCCCAGGAGACGCCGCAGAGGGGAGCAGACGTGGCGTCCGGGGGCCCCTCCAACGCCCACCGGGAGGAGAAGACGGCACTCACCCCCAGCCCAGGCGGCCCTGGGGGTCCCAGGCTGCCCTGCGGAAGGAAAGGGGGCGGCAGGGGTGGGCTGGGCCCAGGCACCGTCGCCTGTGTTTGCAAACCTGTTCCCTTCCCTCCCAAGTCCATCTCCCCTGAGGAGGGGGTTCTTGTTTTATAGGAGACCGACAGTGGGTCGGGGGGACCTCTGATGTCCCGGGGGCCTGGGACTGGTCCTTTACCAACAGTCCTGCTGAGGAAAAGCCAGAAAAGGTCCCTTCCTGGCAGCACTACTGCAGGCAGGACGGGCCACCAGGAAGGCACATGCCAGGTGTGACCTGAGCCACACAGACTAGCCTGATGCCTGGCTCCTCCAGGAAGCCCTCTGGCCTCCTTGGTCCACAGTAGGGAGCCTCAAACCTCCAGCAGCTGGTGGCCTGCCTGTCCGCCCAGCGCCCTCCTGGTCCTCTTGCTGCCTTGCATGCCAAGGATGAGGTCCCCTCCTGTGCCCCAGGCTCTCTGCAGAAAGCCTGGAGCTAGTTCCCCCTCCTCCCTTCCCCCACTTTCCCGCACTCCCCCAACGTCCTTGGGAACATCAGAGGCCCTGCTGGCTGCAGGCAGCCACTCTCCTCCTTGTTTCCCACTCAGAACACGCCCACAGCCCAGGTCCCAAAGGCAGGGCTGCGTCCTGGTTCCCTCCCCATCACAGCCCCCCTGCCCTCTGCACCCCAGGGCTGGGGGACAGTCACTTCTCGAAGCGGGGACGGAGAGGGAGTTGTTGGTCTCAGCTTTGCACCTGGAGCCACAAGAGGAGTTGGTTGGTCAGAAAGGGGGCTTTAGTGAACAGTGGTCAGCCTCGGGGGACAGGCTGGGTGGCCGTGGGCCCCTGGGGTGGGCACAGAGGGGCAGCGGCTCACCAGAGGAGGAGGAGGGCATGTGGGGCTGGTCACGCCCCAACCGTACCAGCGCCCCCAGCAGGGTCTGAGGGCTGGGACAGCTCTGACCAGAGGGGGCGGGGGGGGGCACTCATCACCCTGTGTCCTCATGCCCTCCAGCCCCCTTCCACCCCACGGCAGGGGCGGGGCCCAGCCAGTGCGGTCACAGCAGCTGCCCTCAGAACCCACACCCTGTGGCCAGGTGGTGCTCAGTCTGGCTGCCCTGGCTGGGACCTCGCCCCTGAGCTGAAGCCACTGGACGCCGTGCCTGCCTTACCCGTTCTCCAGGGGCGCCCTTGGGTCCAGGGGGTCCATCCTGCCCGGTCAGACCCTGGGGAGGGAGGTGGAAGGAGGGCTGGAGGGGTCACGTGGGAAGGACGTGCCCTCTCAGGGGGAAGAAGCAGGCATGGGCCCCGCCCTAACTGAAGCCAGTCAAGAGAGGTCAGAAAGACCCTCAGGTCGGGCACCTTCCCCTCTGGCCCCACCCACCGCCCACCTGGTGGGAAGCCCCAGCGGCTGGAGCACCTACTGGAGTGGGCAAGCCCAACGGGCAGGAGAGTACCCCTCTGACGTCCCCTCCCGTGCGTGCAAAGCCCCCGGGCCTGGGGCCAGGCCTTAAGCTCCTGAGGAGCCCCTGACGCAGGCACCCTGGGGCTCGGAGGGGTCTGGATAACGGGCCTTTGTTCCCAGAGAAGCCAGAGCTGGCGGGACTTCCACCTCTCCTGTGCGCTGGCGCTGGCGTCTGGCACACAGGGCCAGACACTAACGGGTGTGGGATGAAGGCCAAGGGACCCTGCTGGGGGACATCCGGAGACACTCTTGGGCCCGGCTTTCCTGCTTGAGCTGGCCCAGTTGGAAAACAGCAATGAAATCTGACTCCTGGGCGCTGGGATGGAACCCCTCCAGGCTGGGAGGGGAGTGGGGGGCTCGTGGGAGGAGAAGGAGGAGCCGGCACACTCACATCCACACCAGGCAGTCCCGGCATCCCGGCCTCTCCTGGTTTCCCTGGCTTCCCTGGGGCCCCTTTCGGTCCCTGTGGAGGGAAAGGGCAGAGGCGTGAGGGGAGCTCCAGCCGGAGCCTTGGCTTCACCGAGGAGAAAAGTGTCCTCCAGCGGGGCACAACCTAGCAGCCCTAGATGGGCCCCTCTCCACCGGAGCCCCAGCCCTCGCTGCCGCCCCGCCCACCCCTTGCTGGCCCCAGGAGGGCTTCCCCCTCCCGCTGCCCCTCTACCCTTCTTCGGTCCCATCTGTAGGACACTCACCCAGACGCTTTGGCCTCCCCAGCTAAGGGCCAGTGGGCCCCTCTGTGGGCCCCTCCATGAGCCCAGAACCCTCAATTCCAGGGCCTGAACAGCTCCAGGACGGCTCACTTGTGGGACCTCTGACAGGCTGGATGTGCAGGTCTGTATGGACCTCTTCCCTGACCTGCCGGGGCACTTGCCCAGGCAAGCTTCAAAGCCAGACCCTGCGTGGAGACTCACTGAGGCCCACCCACTCCCCTCCCACCTCTTCCCGCTCTGCCCCCGCTCCAAGGCCGCCCTTTGGCAACCCAGGGCCCAGCATGGTGGGAAGGGGTGTCAATGACCCCACTGCTCTAGGCCCACCCGTCCCCTCCAGACTAGAAGGAGGCCTCCTCCCCGCCCACCCCCACCACAGCCAGGACACTCACCAAGGGCCCAGGCAGCCCTGGAGGACCAACTTCTCCCTGCAGAGAGGGAGATGCCCACACGTGACCAAGTGTCCTCTGGAAGCTCCGCCCAGGGGAGGAGAGCTGGGCCCCAGAGGAGGCCCCAGGAGGCAGGATGGAACCCTTCACCCCATCATCCACACCTGTAGGCACCTCCCCTCTAGGGCCAGGTGCAGGGGCAGGTGGTGGGGAGAGGGGTGAGCTGGACAGACTGGGGATTTGAGCCCACTTTGAGGGCACAGGGACACCCCAGAAACGGTGGGAGGCGTCATGAAGCCCCACCCCTCCGCCTGCCTGAGAAACTCCAGAAACCTGGTTGGAGGTGGCAGCCTCCAGACACACAGAGGACCGGGAAGGCACCCTGGCACCCTCTCCACCCTGACGGCCACTGGCTCTGAAATCTTTAACCTGAGGCTTTCAGGCCAGGCTTTAAGTGGAAACGTCCCCCGAGGGAACGAACTGGGGAGCCCTGGGGCACCAAGTGCCCAGCCCCACCAGGAGGGGAGGCCACCTGGGTCCAGGGCCCAATACAGCCACACTGAGCGACGGCCCTGCGGGTGGGGTGGCAGGAGGGAGACTCAGGACCATCGAGGGCCAGGCAGGGCCCTGGGGACTCAGAAGGAGGCAGGTTCTACCCGGGGAACAATACCGGTGAGGAGAGGCCAGGAGGGCCCTGACTTCCATGGATGTGGCTGAGTCAGGGGCTCTCAGCCCGCCGGGTCCTGGGGGCAGGCTTCAGGGTCTCATCTGCCTCCCATACGGCTTAGGCCACGCTTAGGCGGGGGGCGCCCTTGGAGGAGGCCACTTCTGGGGCAGAGCCAGCCCCCAGCCCCGTCCAAGGCTGGCTCCAGCCTCTAGTAGCCGCCAACGAGACCCACCCAGGGGGACAGTCTTTACCCCCAGAAAAAGAGGACAGCAGGCCCCTCTGGGGACCCAGGGACACACACCCAGTGCCCACACCTCCAGCCCAAAGAGCACCACGGAGCCACCCCCGCCTGTCCTGGGGAGGCAATCCCCGGGGGGTCTGCCCCAAGAAGGAACAAGGAGCGTCTTTGTCCCGTTGCACATCCCACAGGGGTGCCGGCTCATCGCCCCAGCCCTGGGCGGTGCAGTGAGCTTTCTCTCCATCAGGCCTGGGGCTCAGGGAGGTTGGGGAGGGAGCGAGAACCCTGCAGAAGCTCCGCGGCCATCCCCGCCCACACACTCACATCAATGCCGTCCTTGCCTGGCTTCCCAGGTGGTCCTCGGGGGCCGGGGGGGCCTCGAGGTCCCACTTTCTGAAATGGAGAAATGTCATCAGGCAGCTGCATCCCCACTCTCCCCCGCTGGCAGGGGTGGGGGTCCCCCTGGTTGGCCCTGGGGTCAGCCCGACAGAGCATCCCCTCCTGCCAGTCTGGAGGAGAGCTAGGGCCTGTCCAGGGGCCCGCACCCCGGCTCCCCTCAGACCCTCGGGCCTTGGCAGTATCCCCTGCCACCTTGCCTGGGCAGGAGGGGCTGCGTCGGGCCTGAGCCCCGCCAGGAACAAAGGCCACATTGTGTCTCTCTGGTGGAGACACAGCGCTGGCACCGGACCCTGCCTGGTGAGGAGGGGCAGCCCCTGCGCGCATCTCCGAGGTGTCCCGGCGTCCGTGCAGGCTAGCCGGGAGACGGCGAGGAAGCTATGGGGCGACAAGACTGTGCCCGCCGTCGCCAGGGGCCCTGGGCTTCCCGGCTCCCTCACTGACCCCGGGGGCGAGGCGGGGAGCTTACTCCCTGGCTGTGCTGCTCAACGCCGACCTCAGAGCCACGGACCCCCACCCCGGCTGCCTTCCAAGGCGAACCCAGTGCACCGGGGTCCCGCGCTCACCTGCGCCTCGGTCACGGTCACGGTGGCGGCCAGCAGCTGCCCGAGCAGGAGCAGGGCCAGGGCGGGGGCTCCGGCCATGGCTGCACGCACGCTCTGAGCGGAGCCGGCGGGGTGGCAGCGGCCTGAGCTCGGCTCGGCGGGCGGGGCTGCTGGTGGGCTGGATGCCAGTTCCCGCCCCACTGGCCCTCACACAAGCCCCCCATTCAGCTGGGCCCACCTGGGTGGGCGGGGGCTTCTGCGCTGCCCCGAGCCTCCCTGCCGAGCCAGTCAGGGGAAAAAAAGAAACCCAGTGGCATTTTTTTGGCCAGCCTCTGAGTTAAAATTATCCTGGGACTGGTGAGTTACACACATACACCTTTTAGCAAGCAAGAAAGAGGCTCTTTTCTCCCCTTGGTCCTCGACCAGGGTGTGGAGAGGGAGAATCCCACGTTGAAGGGCTCCTTTGGAGAAGGGGCCGTCCTAGTCCTGTCAGCGGGGCGGGTGAGTCCCATACTCCTCCCCAGGGTCCTGAGAGGGACCCAGGCTGCCCAAGGCCCAGGAAGACCCCCCGAGAGGGTGAACACGCCTGTGCCAGGGGTCAGACAGGGCCCACCACGGCCCCGGTTCCCACTCCGGGGCCCTGCCGTGGGCAGAATAGACTCTAGGGCCATGCCTGCTAGGCTGGAACGCCGCCCCCAGGGCCCTCTCCCCAAACTTTAACTGTACTGAGTGGGCCATCCACGTGAACCAGCACTGGCAAAGGCCGGACTCTCACCCGGCACCGCCCCCCAAGAGCCAAGTGGGGGCCCTGCAGAGAGGAAGGCAGGCCCACCGTGATCCTGAGGCCCGAGCAAAAGCGAGACGAACAGGAGCCCTGAGGCTGGTGTGGGCTGTTCCCGTTTCTCACAAGCCTTGGCAGCTCAGGGGTTGCCAGATTTGGGCACGCTCTTCTTCACCCCAGGAGCACATGGGGACAGCAGGGTAAAGGGCAGCCCCTGGGGCCAGGAGGACTCAATGACACCCCCCGCCCCGGGGACACTCAAACATCCAGGTCACCTACAGAGCCCGCTGAATGCTCAGAATCCCGGCCCCACCTCAGGTGTCTGAGTCTTTAGAATTCCCTGGGAAATGCTGCTTTAGGATGAGCTTCATTTCTGCAGGTGAGAGCTCAGAACTTCTGGGATGCCGGGAATTAGCCCAGGAGGGAGTGGTGAGGCAAACCGAAACAGTTTAAAACCTCCCTTCCCTGTTGGCTTCAGCTGTGGGCTGCTCGTCAGGCTTGGCCACACCCTCCAAAGGGAGGGTGGATTCTATCAGGAAGGGCCAAGAGAATCTCCGAAGTTCCAGCCTTCCAGCCAAGTCAGAGTCATCTTAGGACATCCTCAGAGATGCAGTGCGGGGCTGGGTGTAGGGCAAGCGGCTTCATCCCACCCCTACCTCCAAGGCACCTCCCGCCCGGAGCCCTTTCCTTCCTGCGCTCGCCTGCCTGACGCAGCGCGCCAGAGGGCTCCTGCTGGGCCAGACTCAGAGGACGCCTGGCTGCGAAGTCAAGGGAGCGACCTCATGCCTGGAATCCCACTCCCCCTGCCTTACAAACCCACTCCCAGCTCTGCGCAGACCCTCCCACCTGCTCCCTGGAAATACCCTCCCCATGGAGAGCAGCCCCTGCCTCGAACCCAGAGAGCCACAGTGGCCGGGGGAGAGGCCACAAGGCTGGCCTCACATCCACCTGTCAGTCCGGTGTCGCTGCCCACCTGTTTGGGGCCATCACTCTCCCCGAAGCTTGCGGGTCAGGCGGGCCCGAGCTGCCTGCCCTCCCGTCCCCAGGCCCCACTGCTGGGCACAGACATCTGGCCCCCAGGGGTTGCTCCAATGGGGTCCACTTCTCACCTCACGCTCCAAGCTTCTCCATCTGAACCCGAGCCCCATGATGGTCTGGACGAGGACCTGATGACACTATGTCCCACACCCACCCTCCCCACAGGACAGGAGCTGTGGGGAGAGCATGAAAAGGGGACCCAGGTCCCGACCCCTAACTCCCTCCCCCTCCCCCACCAGGTGTGACCTCCATCACTTCCGAGTCTCCGCATCCTTGGTGTTGATGTACAAAGGAAGGGAGCAGTCCTGGCACAGGGGACAAAGCCAGGCTGCGGGGCTGCATGCCCTGCGGGGTGGGGGCTGCTGAGGGAGGGAGGCGCTCCGTTCCCACGCTGGGTCCGAGGGCCCAGGGGGTCCCTGTGTGGAGGACCGATGGGGTGAGGGGTGGCTGTGGCCACCAGGGAGGGGACAAAGGGGACAGAGGCACAGAGCGCACCACTGAGCCTGCTCCCCGAGGCTCATCACGGAACCCCACATCAGGGCGCACTGAACACTGGTGACAAAGGGACCGGCCGAGGGAGCAGCCGCCCGGCCCCAGCGGCTCTGGGGGGCTGTGGGGTCAGGGTGCCCAGGAGGCCTGCACCACTGCTGCACCCCAGGCACTCCCACGGGCAAAGTGGTGCCACAGCCAGGCCACGTGCACCCAGAGGGTGTCCAGCCAGCATCACTCATGAAACCAGCCCCTCCCCTGCCCCGGCCACCCACAGGGCCACCGTCCACACCCAAACACTCAAAGTCAAATGAGTTTATTCAGAAAAGGCCTCTGCACCAGACTAAGACAATGAGCCCCCCTCCCACCCCTCAGCCCACGAGGAGCCAGGTTACCAAGGGGGGGGGCAGCGGCGCGGAGGCCGAGAGGCGGGAAGTGAGGTCGAGGTGAGAAGGACGCTGAAGCCCTCGGCCTCCCCCAGGGCGGGACCTGCCCTTCCAGCAGCTGCAGTAGTGGCTGCAGGGACCAGCGGGGAGAGGCCCGCAGAGCTGGGCGCGGAGAACAGCTGGCGACCTGGCTCCCAGGCCTGCGACAGGGCGGGGCAGGGCCCCGGGCCTCCCCTTGCCTACGGCTCTCCGGGCTGGACAGAGGGTCCTGCCTCCGTGGGCTCTGCTCTCTCCTCCACCTCGGGTCCTGCAGTGGCTGGGCTCCTGGGGGCACCCTGCTCCGGCCCTGCCTGGCCATCCGCTTCTGCTTTGACCCCATGATCACCCTCTTCAGCCACTGGGCACCCTGAAGGGGCAGGGGGCTGGGTGGTGGCCAGCGTCACGGTGCCATCATCTGCTGCCGCCCCAGTGCCATCGCTGGCACCCTGGTCCGTCTTCCTTCGCTTCCTCACCTCATCAGCCACCTTGGTGTCCAGGGGCTGGGGGCAGGGCTGCTCGGCCTCTTCCGGGGCTTGGCTGCCCACTTCCTGGGTCTCCGCCCCGAGGCTGCCCTGGCTGAGGGCACAGCCCTCCAAGTTCAGGGCGATCTTCTCCACCTCCGAGGCGCCCGGGCCCGGCTCCCGTGGGGCCGGCTCCTCTGGGGCCCGTTCCCGCAGGTTCGCCTCCAACTTCCTCTTCTTGCTCTCCTTGGGGTTTGGAGACTCTGGCCCCTGCTCTTCGCCGGCCTCATCCCCCTGGTCCTTCTCCAAGGCTCCAGCTTCCTGGGGCTCTGTGCCGGGAGGCTGGGGACCCTTGGCCACCGGGTCCCCCTCCTCATCCCTCCCTGGCCCGCAGGTCTGCCCCTGGGCTCCGGCCTCAAGGAGGGGGTCCCCAGGGCTCTCCTCCCCGTTGGCCTGCCTTGGGCGGGCTGGCCGGGGCGAGCAGGGAGGAGAGCACGGCCTGAACTTCTGCAGCTTGTCGTGGGGCCCCCAGACGAACCTGTAGCGGGGCCGGAAGTGCTCCCAGGCAAAGTAGAGCAGCTCACGGCGCTGGTGCCGGCACCGCACAGTGAACACAAAGTAATCCAGGGCGCTCTGCCGGACGCCCGGTAGCTGCCGGCACACCAGCGTCTCCTCCAGGAAGAAGCGGGCCAGGGGGGCCTGGTAGTGCTCCAGGCCCAGCTCCCCCAGAGACTTGAGGATGCGGGTGATGCGGAGGTTGTTGTGGCTGTGCCTGGAGGGGATAACGGGCGCTGGCAGGGCTACACGGGGCTGGGCGGTGCTCAGCCAAAGCCCACCCTTCCCCCACCCCCACCCCCAGAGCCTGATGTCCACCAGCAGAGACACTCCGGCCCACAGGCCAGTCCCTGTCCCCACCTGCTCCCCCTGCAGGGCCCCAGTCCCTGTAGAAGACGGCCTGTGAGCCTGGATCATGTAGGTGAGGGATTGTGATGCATCCTCTAGAAGGGTGACTGTCCCCTTGGTCCCATGGAATACCCACTCCCACCTCAGCTGGAAGAGGACCAGGTGGGGACCCTCCAGAGGCGGGGGCCTCAGTTACCCATGGGCAAGGGTGGCTGTACCATCAGCAGAGTCATGCTCTGTGCCTCCCCCAAGCCCAGCGTTTCCCAAGGCAGGAGAGGGGAGTGTGCTTGCCACTCCCAGCGGGTGCAAGGCTCAGGGACGCTGTGAAGGTGATGGAGCCCCCCTGACAACCTGACCCATGCCCACGTGGGCAGGAGGGCACAGCCAAGAAGCTTGTGGACTCGCGTGGCTTTCTTTAGTTCTCACACTCCTGTCAGGTGGGGTCCACCCCCGCTCTGCAAGCAAGGAGGGTGCCCAGAGCCTCAGGCACCGGCCCCGCAGGCGTCCTCCCCAGAGGGGCTCCTCCCCAACCTGAGACCGGCCGTGCGGACCCCCGAGCTGCTGGGCCCGGGGTGAGAGGCATCCTCACCAGTTGAGGTTCTGGAAGCGCTTCTGGTAGTTCTGCGCTCGGCACACCCGGCCCGTGTCTCGGTCCTTGAGCTGGATGCCGAAGAAGCCCAGCATGAGCTCGTAGGCCTGGACCAACCGCTTCCTGACCTCCGTGGAGCTTTTAAACGCCTGGAAAACGCCCCCCGAGAGCAGCAGGGAGCTCAGGGTGGTGCCAATGCAGTTGTGGGGCTGCACGCCGCCCTCGGTCCCCGACTCATCCCGGGGCTTCGGCTCAGACCCTTAGGGTGAAGTGCCAGGCTGCAGGAGCCCAGGGATGCTCTCTTCACTCTGAGCTGTCGCAAGGTCTCTCTGAGGCCTGAGGCGCTGCTGTAGCCCCAAGAGGAACTCCCTGACCTGAAAGGGGACCTAAGGGACTCCAGGGCTGGACACGGGGCAGCAAGCACCCACCCTGTCTCCTCGGTGCACCTGCTTGGCCTCTCTCGCGGGCTCCTTGGCTCCTGGAGCCCCCTCCCGACCATCCAGGGCATCCCCAATCCAGCCCAAACCAGGGCTGACCAAGGCAGAGCCTGGTCACTCTGACCCTGCTCGTGGCCCCTGCCCTGGACCCCTGGATGTGAGCAATCCTCACCGTTGGATTTCTCTGGAAGCCTGCAAGGAGCACTAGGGGCAGAGGCGAGGACCACTTGGGAGGGAAGAGAATTACACGGCTGGCGGGGAGGGGCTCCTCTAGCTCCTGTACCCCCAGCAGCTCCTGAAGGGGCACGTGAACCCCTGTGGCCAGCCAGGCCCCTCCCCTGGCCTTTAGAGCTCACCTCGACCTCTTGGAGCGTGAGGGGCTTGGCGTGACAGTTTACTCCTGGCTCCCGCAGGGGAAACAGCCTGTGAAGGAAGAGATGGCACAGGCCCCGTCAGTGGCAGACGCGGGCCACCAGCCACTTGGCACGTGCTGGCTGGGTAGCCCGGGGCGGGTCTCCGCTTGCCTCTGGGGGCTGGCTGGACCACACGTGGCACAGGTTCTCACCAGTCAGTAAAACCAAGGGGCAAGGGTGGGAGAGCTCCAGGGAGAGTGCCCAGGATGAGGGCCCAGGACAGACCCACCTGCAGAAGTCCCAGCCCGCCCACTCAGCAGCAAGGGCACCTGCCAGCCGCCCCCGGGGAAGCCCTCCATTCCTTTTCATTTGCACATTCTTCTGTTCCTCCCATCATTAATGCTGTGGGATTATTCCCCGGGAAACCCTGTGCCCCGGGTTGGCCCCCTGCAAGCTGTCCTTAAAGGACACCGCGTTTGTGGGGCAGCATCCGGGGGCACCTCAAGGCACCGTTAGAACCCGCCCCCGCGGCAGAGGGGCTCTGCGGACAGGCTCGGGACAGGCTCATGGGGCCTCCAGCCAGCTGGTGTGCTGCTCTTCCTGTCCCCCAAGACCGGTGTCAGTTCCCAGTGGCAGAGGCTGTTTACAGCTGGAGAACCCAGAAGAGCCCAGACTGCAGGACCGGGTCTCCCCTTAGCTGGCCCCGCCCTCAGTGCCGGGCACTGGGCACTGAGGGCAGTCAGTGCACCTGCTCAGTAAGCGCTGTGCCTGGGAGAGGCGGAGCCAGGCTCCAGCCTGGGTGGGGGGCCTCAAGCCCCTCCTCTGGAGCCCCGCCCCACAACCTCGGCCCCGCCCCGCCCACTCACCACTGGATGTAGGAGTGATTGTCCTCCAGGAGGTCGTACTCTTCCTTCCAGTTCTGAAGAATGTCCTCAATGAAACAGCCTGGGAGCCCCACGGGGACAAGTCAGCCAGGGCTCCCGAAAGCCCCTTCCCCCACTGCCCTCTGCTCCTTTCGTGAGGACCTCGGGGCCTGGCAGCTTCAGGCTGTGCACATCTCGTGTGATTTTAACCCCACTTTGGCCGACTGCCACTCTGCCACCTGGAAAGCGGACCCTTATTGCTGATGGAGGGCAGACCTGAGTGGGCAGGCCCCATCCGGGACGGACAAGCGCTCCCAGACCCGCACCTGTCTTTGCAGCAGGGGGGCCTCGCCACACCCCACAAAGCACAGGCTGCCGGCCAGAATTCTGCCCTCAAAGAGAACCTGCAGCCAAGCCCCACCGTGCAGCCTGGCCTCCCGCAGGGCAGCCCGTTTCTGCAAAGGGCCAGGAGGGTAACAGTTGAGGCTGTGCGGCCACTGGCCTGTGCCGTGGCAGGAAAGCAGCCACAGACAACGCGTAAGTGCGAAAGCGTGGGTGGGTTCCAAGGAAGCCTCCCTATGGACACTGAAATCTGAATCTCATATGATTTTCACATGTCACAACATGTTATTATATCTTAAATCTTCCCCAACCATTTAAAAACGTGAAGACTGTTCTTTCCTGTGTTTACACATGCTGCTTTCCCACTATAGATGCAGAGTCGGGTGGTCGGACAGAGACGGTGCGGCCTGCAAAGCCACCAGCACTCCTTGCCTGGCCCTTCCAAGTGTGTTGGCCAGTGGATCCAGGCCAAGGGTTGGGGACCTGGCAGCCCCTCAGCAGCTTCCAGGGGGCCCCATGGGGCTATCTGAAAGCCACGTGTCCAAAGCAGGTCCCAGTAGACCAGACAGGCAGAGCGGGGAAGGGAGCCCCCCGAGGCCGGAGCTACCAGCAGCCGAGCAGGTACACACCATTAGGCAGGAAGCGGATCTCGTTTTTGTAGAAACGCAGGTTGGGCTTGTCACCGTCGCCATCTCCTTCCGCCAAATCCTGAGGAGCAAGAGACAGGTGCCAGTCAGGACATCGCCAAAACAGGCTGCCTCCAAGGGCCCCTCACGCTAAAGCGTTCCTGGGATGGGGGGGAGGGGGCGGGTGTCTGCTCTTGGCCCGTGAACCCCCAGACATCCTGGAGGCTGGTGAAGACCCCGAGTGCCAAGCCTGGGCCCTCCACCCTGAAGGTGAGGACGAGCCTCCACACTTGGGGGGCAGCAGCCACCTCTGACCACCAGCAACGACCTTCCCCTCACCAACGTGGGGCAGGGCTGGGAGGTCCCCTTCGTCTGCACCCCAAAGACAGCCCAGGGATTGCCTGAGACTCTTGGGTGCAGAGAGCTGGGGCTGAAGTAAAGGAGGCTGTGAGATGGGCTAGCGGTGCCGGGCCTCCCGTGGATGAGCTGCCAGCTGGCGCCGTCACGTGTATTAAAGGTCAGGGCACCGAGGTGGGAGTTAGGGCGCCGTGCTGCCACCCCATGATTAGGGGAAGGAGCAGCAGGCCCAGCTGGGGTGTCCGGCAGGACATGGGACATTGTCCAGCTGGCCTTCTCCGGGAGGAGGATTTGGTCCTGGGCGGGCTACAGGGGGCAGGGGCGCTGCAGGCAGTTACCTACCGGGTAGTGGTGCCGGTACCTGCGTGTGTCCCGCGCTGCTCGCCAGTTTCGGGACCCTGTCACCTTGAGCTGGGAAGAGAGGAGACTGGATGAGACCCCCCCCCAAGGAGACCCTCCCCACTCCTCAAGGCAGCCAGCAAGCAGGACCCACCCCACGGAGCCCCCATCCTGGTGACGGCAGCAAGGACCTGGGCTAGCTGTCAGCAAAATCAGAGGGGGTCGGAGTAGCTGGAGTGAGGCTGGCGCCCTGCTGCTCGCTCCAGCCCTCAGGAACCCCAGGCCAATGTGCATTCTTGGGGTGGAGCCCCCCTAACTCTAGCTTCACTTCCTCCTCCTATGTTTGCTGGCTACCCTGCTTGGATCACACCCCAGGACCTTGCCCTGGGAACCCTGCCTTTCTCAGCACTTCCTCCTTGCACTGTGCTCTAAGTTGTCACCTAAGGGCTGTGTCCCTAAAGGCAGTGGCCTTGCCAGGAGGGGCCCCAGATGCTTCCCATGGTGCGCTTCTTAGCCAGATGCCAGTTTGGCCAATGGATAGCGGATGAAACTGAAACTCAGCAGAATCTGGCCCCGCCCCTCCATCAGTTTCCATTTGTCTGCCCATGGAGCTATGGTGGTGACAGCGTCCTCTCACCTACGCTGCGCCATGCTCAGTGGGCATCTGCCTGGGGAAAGAGCCAGATTCCTGCCCTGTGACTCCTGTGACCTGTGACCCTGACCACTGCCCAGCCTACCTCCCTGAAACACTAGAGAAGTGCCGAGGCCGCCGGCCTTCCATCCAGGCCCAGGAGCCCCTTGGGGTCCCTCTTGCTGACTGACCACCCCAAGACACAGAGAAAAACCTGAAAACCAGAGCTCTCATCTGCTACAGGGAGAATCCATCCCCGACACCACACAGGCTGGAATTCAAGACTCCCTAGACAGGGTGCCAGGACGCCCTCATCCCAAAGTGAGGGGGACACATGGTGACAGCTACCACTTGGGTCCTTCCCTCTAACCCGGAACCCCAGCTGCACCCACTCCGGGAATGTGACACCCGGCGAGTGCTAGCAAGTAACCGCTGGTAATGATGAGTAACCATGGTTATGACAAGTAACCGGTGGGCACCGCCGGCCACCCTGGCGCAGGCACGCCATACACATGTAGCCTCCAAGGCCACCTCCAAGACGACGCGAGGTCAGCCCCAGCCAGAGTGGGTGGGTGCTGCGCCCAGCGAGGATCAGTGGGGGTGGGGCAGGCTGGGGGCTCTGGGGCCTGAGGGAAGCTGGAGTCCTGGACAGTGGGGCAGGGTGAGGTGCCCCCGGAGGGGCGCCAGGGTGGAGGAGGGAGCTCCAGGAGGCCGAGGGGAGCAGTGGAGGTGGCCAGCACTGAGGGCTGGGGCCTCTTTAGAGGACAGAGCCAGGGCCTGAGGCTGGGGTAGGACAGAAAGGAGTCCAGGATGTGCGGGGCCACCCCCTTGAGGAGGTGTCCTCACGCAGATCTGGTCCTGGGGACACGGGTCTGACGGTGGCCCTGGATTCCCTGCAAGGTGCCCTGGTGCGGGGGCGGGGGAGGGGTCGGGCGGATCTCAGGGTGTCCTGGGGATCACGATGGGGGAGGAGGAGGACAGGGCCGGGAAGAGGGCGACCGCTGGAGATGGGGAGCCGGGCCCCAAGCCGGGTCTCCGGGAGGGGCCTCCACACTCGGCCCCGGGGTCGGGGGGGAACAATTTTCCAGGAGCCGGGCCTTGTCCCCTCTTCCAACGCGGCCTCCCCAGGGGCGCCGGGTCCCCAGCGCGCGGGGGCGGCACCTGGAACGCGCTGGGCCGCGCGTCCGCCTCGGCCTCCACGTCCCCCGGAGCGCCGGCCTCGCCATCCTCGTCGGCCCCGGCCCTCGGGCCCTCGTCGTCCTCCTCCTCGTCCTCCTCCCAGGTCGAGTCGCAGTCCGGGTCCTCCATACTCCGGCGGCGGCGGGACCCGCTCCGGCGGAAGCGAAAGTGATAGAGGGAGGAAGCGCGGGGGCGTGCCGGGGGCGTGCCGGGGGCGTGCCGGGGGCGGGCCCGGGGCTGCCGACTCCGTCCGCCCCGCCCGGAGGAGGCCCAGCCCCAGGAGGCCCCCTGAAGGATGTCTCCCTGGAGGAGGCCCATCACCCCGAGAAAGCTCCTCCGGAGGATGCTCGCCCCCTTCCCCCGTGAGGTTGCCCCCCACCCATGCCCACCTTGGTGATTTCTCCCTGGAGAGGCCCCCTGGAGGATCCTCCCAGAATATCCCTTTCCCCTGGGAAAATGTCCCCCCCACAGATGTTTCCCTGGAGGATGCTTGCCTCCCCAACCCACCAACCTGAAAAGTCTCTTTTCCACTGTCCGGGAATGTTTCCCTACACCCTGAGATCCCCACCCTGGAGATCTTTTTCTTGGAGGATGCTTACCTCCTAGAAGTCCAGAACCATCCCCTGGAAGAAGCCCCGCCCCCATATCCTCAGAAGAATGTAGCCCAAGATGCCCTCTCCTCTGAGGATGTTCCCAGAGGGTCCCTGTCCCCCAGAGCACCCCCCAGAATGTCCCTTCCCCTCCAGAACATTCCCCCCGGAGGATACCTCTCTCCACCATCGTGCCCCCTCAGGATGACCTGAGGCAGGATGTCCCCCGAAGGGTGGCCCCCCTGGAGGTTGTCCACAGCAGATGTCCCCCACCCTGTACGAATGTGTGGAGGATGTCCCCCCGCAAGGAGGACACCCCCTGGAAGTTGTCCCCCAGGTGTCGACTGGGGCAGATTTCCTCTGGGGACTGAACTGCTTTGAAGCCCCCTCAGCTGGTCGGTAGAACCCATCTTCCTGGGCAGTAGGGCAGAGATCCCTGTGTCCCCTCCAAAAGTTCACAACTGGGCAGTGTGCTTCTTCAAGGCCAGCGGGAAAGTCTCTCTCCAGTAGAGAGTCCCACGGTGCAGTGTCCTCGTGGGCCTGCCCTCCTGTCCCCTTTGCTGTGTTATAATGGTTATAAGAAAGCACAGGGGCTGCCTGCTCTTACAAGGGGGCACCGGGCAAAGACCCAAACACCTGGAGGCAGGAATGACCGGGGATCACCCTTGGGGCTGTTCAACACAGACTGAGGCCCAGCGCAGCCCCCGGGGATGCTGACCTCGCCCAGCCCTACAAGTCAGCTACGAGGCCTCAGGGGATGTGGCAGCCGTCAAGCTGGGCAGCTGGGGACGAGCCAGAGCTGAACAGAACCGCCCATCTTGGCCGTGGGTACAGCTAAAGACCTTTTTTGGTGCTGGCGCCAATTCCTTGAAGGCTCACCAACCTGTTACCTCTCTGGGTACTGTCCTGCCTGGACGACTTTCTAAAAGGACAGTGGTGACTCAGCCAAAGGTATGGAGCTCTGGGCGTTTCTGCAAATCGTCTGCCACCGATGGCCTGGGCAGGTGTCCCGAGGAGCAGGTGATAGAAGAGCCGCCGGGCATCGGGTGGGGCTGGCCCACCGCAGGCCGCGGCCACGGGCCTGGCCTTCTCCTTAGCTGACTTGCAGCTGGCCTCAGAGCCCCTGGCTGTGACTTCCAGCCTCTGACGGAGGCACTGATGGGTGCTGGGGTGCCCTCCAGGGTCGGGCAGCTCTGAGAGCACATGGGTGGGCAGGCTCCCCCCCTCTGCCCCAGAGGACAGACAAGCATGCAGCGGAGACAGGGCCGTGGCCCCAGCCTGCGGCGCTCAGAGCACCGCCTTCCCACGGCTGCCCGCTGCCACACACGAGGCTTGTTCTCAGATGCTGCCCAGCTTCCGCTTTACAAGTGCCAGTCACACCCAACTGCACCTGGGCTCCGTCTAGATTCCCCTCCCCGTGGCAGGAGGTTACGGCCGAGGCTGTGATCTTCTGCTGGGGACTTACCCCACGGGGGCCCCCCATGCAGCAGGTCTGACCGTGGGGTGCAAGCTTCTGCCCCAGCTGCCCACACAGGGCAGTCGGGCTGGAAGGCCAGGGCTGCTCAGGGTCGGCAGACCCGACCCAAGACACTCAACCTGACACAAGACACTGCCGGACAACATCGGCCCTGCCGGGGAAGCAGGTGCCGGCCCCCGACCCCGCGCCAGGTGACCTCAGCTCGTGGAGCTCCTGGCCTGGCCTCGTGGGCTCAGCCTGTTCTGACCTCCTGCTCCTGATGCTGGGGGACGGGTGGCATTCAAGGTCCTCGTGGTTGGTCAAGAGGAGGGCGAGCGCCTTCGACGTCCCTCGGGAGGCCCTGCTGTGCCTCTCGACAAGCTCAGCCTGAGTTCTCACCTTCAAGTTCGTTTGTTCTTGGGAAGGAGGCACCAGCTCCAGCTGGTTTGCTCTCTTGACATTTTGCATTTGAAGGGTTGCTTACATGCAACAAAGTAGCCACTCAGGAACCTGTTGTTACTACGTTGTATATTCATTGTATCAAGTGACCCAGTACCTCAAAGTTAGCTGCAGCTATAATTGAAAAAATACAACTTCCTATTGTAGGAGAAGTTAACTTACTTTGGTATCAAAATCACACAACTCCAGGTTGCTTTTTTGTGTTTTAATGTCCCTCAGTCAAACACAAGTGTACCTCGGTCAGCCCGGGGCCCAGGCTGCGGCGGGTCAGCCCACGTCCTGCCTCCCTCCACATGCTCATTTGGTCTGTTTGCGAGTTACTTGAGAATACAAAAATAACCGCTACAAATTCTCTGTATCGGCATATAAAAACTGAGCAAAAAGTATCTCAGTAGTCTGTTACCTTAAAACAAAACATCTCAGAAAAAATACAACACAGGTTTAACTTCTGCAGTATTTTTTTTCATATAAAACACTAGTAAAATAGGCTTCTTAAAAATTAAATAGTGAAATACCAACCAAATTATATACATCGTTACAGTACAAGTGAATGAGGCAAAATACCCAGTTCTCAGTCTCTCGGGTGGTGGAGGGGCCGGCGCCTACGGCCTGACGCTCTCCTGAGGCCGCAGTCAGTTGAGAGCGGTAGACAGATGGACAGATGGACAGATGGGAAGACCGCGGCTCCTCAGAGCACAGAGGGGGTCGGTGTGTTATTGCTGGCTGTGCCCCGTTCTCTGCCCACGCAGCCTGGTTCACAGGCCCGTGCCAACGCTTAGCCACAGGCGCAGCTCAGCTGTCGTCACGAAGCCACAAGTGTCCGCAGTGGACGTGGCCTGGGCTCACACCTCTCGGGTCTCAGCATCTGAATGGGTCCCGTTCTGGTCGTCAGGGGCCATCTGAGCCCAGGCGATCTGAGTGGCACCGCGGGAGCCTCTGGCACCTGAGGGCAAGGCAGCAGGCCCAGTGGCCTTTGACCCGCCGACTGCCTGGTGACCATGGTGCCCACCTGCTGTGAGCGTCTACGTCCGGCGCCGCTTGGCCGCACTGGGGCTGGAGGGGTTGCTGTTGGCGGTCAGGACTTTGTCGGTGACCCGGCTGCGCTTCCGCTTGTCCGGCCCCTCTTTGGACCCCAAGTCTGAGTTGCTCTTGTCTTTGTCTTTGCTGGACTTTTCTGTTGCTTTCCCCAAGCTTCCTGAAGATGAAAAAACTGGGAGACAAAATCATTTGGCTGAAAACAGAATATCCAAAATTTTATTTCATCTTCCTGTTCAGTTTAAGAAATCTACACCTACATACATGACATTGACCCCAAAAGGCTCCTCCCGAACTGGGGGTGCCCATGTGGCCTGCCCCTTGGGGGAGCGAGACCCAGCCGTGCCCGCCTTTGCTCCTTGGGGTTCACCCTGCACTGAGACGGCCGCCACCCGTTCCACTTCAGTCGGACACCCTCCTGCACCCCATGACCACTGACCAGGCCCGGGGCCAGGCTGCCCCGTGCCCCGCTCCCTGCCCCGTGCTGGCCCCGTGCGTGATCTCCCAGCGTGGGAGGCTCTGCCTGAGCAGACGGAAGCGGCCTTCTCAGCTGCTGAGCCAGACGCCAGGCCCTGGCTGCCCGCGACGGGGAGGCCTGGCCAGGCTGGGGTGCTGTGCCCCTGGGGCCCCGGGAGGGCCGGGCGAGCTCCACACTTACCATCATCGGCCACACTATGGGGGTCCACGTCTTCCTTCATTTCCTCGTTCGTATCCTCCTCAATGACCACTTTTCCTGGGGGGAGATGGCCGACGGTGACCTAGAGCCCAGGGCGGTGGGCGCCGCAGCCCCACCCGACCTGCAGCGGCTCAGGCCAGGGGCTCCTCCTGACTCGGGAGGCGTGTATGTCCTTCAGGAAGTCCTCCCCCTGTCCCGGGGGCCCCCAGACCTCCCCCTCCAAAAGGGCCCAGCATCACCCTGCCAGTGACGCTCACTCCCCGAGGCTCGTGACCTTCACCCTGACACCACCCCCCTCGGCCTTTCCTAGTTCCCAAATCTGCTCTCACCCGAGTCTTACCTTCTCGGACTTCTTGAATGATTTCTTCCGGAAGGACGAAGTTCCTCTCTGAATTTGGGAATGGAAGAATCTCAGACTCGTGCTGATGGCAAACAGGGCATTTTGGGTTTTTTTAAGAAACAAAGAAGAAAACGTGATTTTAAAAGACACATTTAAAAGAAAATGTGACTAAAGATGTGTAAGAGACAACTCAGGAGCGACCAACGAACACACGTGACCGTCCTGGAGACTGCAGTGGGCAGGCGCGGGGCTGAGACCCTTCTTCCTTCTCTTGTGCAGTCTACAGCAGCTGGCTTGTCACAGGGACCCAGACCAGGCAAAACTACAGCGCGAGCCACAGGCAGGCATCACGATGGGAATAAGGGTTTGGTGTCACCTGAGATGATGCCGGGGCAGCTCCGCCGCTGGCACACCTCCGGGGGCAGAGTCAGGCAGTGCTGTCTGCCGGCCTGGCCCGGCTGCGTGGGCTCCCCCTCCAGGAGAGCACCTTCAGAGCCCGCGACAGCCGTGAGGAAAGGCCGTGGTGCCTGGGTCCCGTCTCCGGGGGGAAGGAGCCAGGGAGGCAGGGAGAGCCACCCCCGTGGAAACCAGGTAAGCAAAACAAAATGGAGGGAGGTCACACACATGCCAGAGGAACAGAGACCTCGAAAACATGGACCACGGGACGAAGAGAAAGGTGAGCTGGTGGGAAGCGTCTCTAGGTTGGGAGGGGGTTCAGGAGACAGGGCCTCCAGTCCCCAATTTGGGAGCTGTGCTGACAAGCCAGGTGGTCAGCATGTAAATGGTGACCAACATCCGGGAGCTTCGCAAACCCCGAGGGCTCCTGGTCACCTTGTGGGGTGCGGTCCACAGACTCATATTTACAAGGCCCCAGGTGACCGGGGCATCAGCTCCATAGCGGTGCTGGGGTCTAAGGAAGCGAGGGGGTGAAGGGCCACCTGTCCTGGGCTGAGACCCCTGGGTGGCTCCCCACAGTGTCACGTGGGCCCTGTGCTGGGCGTCACAGCCACAGGACCTTGGAGCCAGTGCCTGTGCCTGAGAGCCAACTGTTTCTCCTACCGCACCAGAGCCCCCCAGGACAGGGGCCCTGCCACACTCATCTCTGTGTCTAGCTCCTGGCCCCCAGCCTGGAGTCGGGGTGCAGGAAGTTCCTGGGGGTCAGGTGACCCCCAACATGACAAGTATGGGAGCCCTGTCAAGCCTCTGAACACAGGAATTCTTGGGGAGCGGGGCCCCAGCTCATGGGCACAGCCCCTCTGCAGGGCCTGCTTTAGTTTAGCGGCTTGTCCTCGAGTTTCCAGGGTACTGACTGTGGGCCAGGAGGTCAGTTCCAGGGCCCAGCTGGCAGTTCCCCTTTCTATGCGAGGATGACGAGGCGCAAACGACTTGCCCAAGACCAACAGGGAGCGAGTGGCAGCACGGTTTATGGACACAAGAAGGCCCGGGCTTTGCTCTCCACCTCACAGATGTGCAGCGGGTCTCAGCTGGGGGTCTGGGGCAGCCCCAAGTCCCGAGGACAGGCAGAGCCTTGCTTAACCCCAGCATGGTCTCCCACCCTCCTGGTCACCGGACATCCCCACTCCCAGTCATCCTCCAGACACCCCGGCCTCCTCTGCGTCCCCTGACGCACCAACGCCTGCTGCCACAGGGCCTTGATGCCTGCCATTCCTCTGCCGGGAATGCCCACCTGTCTCTTCTGCCGTCCTGGTTACCTAGTTAACCTTTGCCCCCTCAGACACGGCCAGCTGGGGGTTCCATGAGGCCTGGGGCCCTGCCTGCCTGGTTCTCACAGAAACCACCATATTCATCTTAATATGACTCAGACCCGGTCACCTCCCTGCCTAGAGCACTCGGAGACTTTCCACAAGACTGACAATGGCCTAAGAGCCCCCTCCCACGAGCTTCAGCTCCCTAGTTATCTCCTGGCAAGATCTTAACCGACCACCCCCCAACCCCCCACCTAAGGTAGGTTCCATGCAATAACTAGCTACCGTCATTAGGCTTGTGTTTTTCGTAAAACTACTCAGAGCTATCTTGTTCAACAACTCGTCCCCTGTGGGACATCCCAGACATCAAGGTCCCTGAGGCCAGGGCCCGGCAAGGACCCAGGGAGGAGGCATGGAGTGGGCTCCCTGCCACCAGCTCTGTCTGGGGGAGGGAGGGGCTCTGGCCCTGGGATGACTGGGGAGGGTGGGGTCCTGCTCACCAGTGCCTGCATGTCATACATGGTGCTCAGGTGGTCCCAGATGACCTTGGATGGGACCTGCCGTCCGATGTTCTGGCTGAACTTGTCTCGGATACAGATCATGTGGAAGTGCCGGTTCACACCTGCAGAAGGAAGGGGTCAGCTTGTGGGGAGGGGCGGGCCAGCAGGTAGGGTGGAGAAGAGAGGTGGGGGGCAAGGGGGCGAGAGGGGCAGTGGTTGGAGGGGGTGGGGGTTAGAGGAGCAGGGGTGGGGGGGAGGGGGGAGAGGAAAGGGCAGGGGTCGGCGGGGAAGGAGTAAAGAGGGGCCGGGGTGGCTGGGCGCAGGAGCGGGGGCTGCGGGGTGCAGGAGAGGGCAGGGGTGGGGTGCGCAAGTGGGGGCAGGGTAGGCGGGGGTGCAGGCACAGGAGGCCCCGCCCCATCCACCCCGCGCGCGCCCCCGGCCGTTGCCCGCCGCCCCGCCCCCACGCGGGTGCGCGGCCTCGGCGCGGCGCTCCGCTCACCGACGGGCTTGTGGCCCAGCATGGCGTGGAAGAGGCACACCTCCACCTCGGGGCTCCACACCACCGTCTCCTCGGCAGGGCTGGTGGCCGCTTCCCCCGGCCCCTTGTCGCCCGCTGCGCCGCCGCCGCCCACCTCAGCCTCCCCCATGGCCCGGCCGCCCAGCGACGAGCCCCCGGCGGGAGCTGGCGCGGCCACGGGCTGCGCGCAGGCGCACTCCACGGGGCGGGCGCGCGCTCGGTGGGTTCGCTCTCGGGCTCGCGCGCGGCGCCTGCGCAGGCGTAGCTGAGGGCTGGGTCGCGGCGCCCCCTGGCGGCCCGGTCCCGCGGCGCAGCGCTGTCAGAGTGCGGATCACTGGGAGTGCGTTTGGGGAGAGGGAAGGAAACGCCCTAAATTAGGTTGTGGCGATATCTGCACAGCTCAGGGTAAACCCCGCTGAACTGTACGCTTTAAATGGCGGAATTTCAAGTTACACCTCAGTAAAGCAGATAAGAAGAAAAGCAACAGGCAACCTACAATGCCTGCGAGTGTGGGCTCCAAGAACTTCCATTGCCCCTGGCCTGAGCGCTGCAGAGGGGCTCCTGCGCACCGGGGCAGGGGCGTCCGGGCCTATCGTCCCCGACCCGGGCCTCTAGAGTGGTCGGCAGCTGAGCCCTGGGGGTTAACCCTGGCCGCGGAGGGGCGAGGCCTGGGCCTGGGCGGAGTCTGGTCCGAGGGCGGGGCCAAGCGGGGCGCCGGCCTGGGGGCAGTCCCGTGACGAGCTCAAAGCAACACCCAATCAAGGCCGCCTGCTCCGCCCCGCCCCATCCCCGCCCACCTCGGGCTTCTTCCCGCCCCCTCCCCACCAGGTCACGTCCACCGCGGTGCCCGGGGACAGTACTCTAGGCGAGGAGCGCTCTTCGTCTCCCGCTGAGTGTAGACTCTCCGTCAGGCTTCCGGGTCCCCTTCCGGCTCTGTGTGAGCCGGCGAGGCGCTGAACCTCTCCAGGCCGCAGTGCCCTCCTCCGTGCAATGGGAGCGACGACGGCGCCTTCACCGGGGGTGCTGATGGGGCTGGTTTCTGCTTGGGGACCCGGGCACACGCTCGGGCTTCTTAGCAAATATTTGGAGCCACTCCGGCCAGCCTCACCCCCTGGGACAGCCCGGGGACTCAGAGCCTGAGTCTTGGCTTCCCATCCGTGAAGGGCGCTGCTGGCGATGCCGGTCCCCACAAAGTGGGGAGACGTGGCCCATAGAGGACTCCACAATGGCCCAGGGCCACCAGCCGTCCTGGGAGCCACGATGTGGCTGGACGTTGTGATTCCAGCTGGGCCTGTGCTCCTCTCCTCTCTCTGACGCACAGGTGGGGCTCCCCTCAGGGGGTTGCTGCGAGGTGGGAATGAAGCAGGGTCCAAAGCCACTTAACACGGGCTCTGTCACACAGGAAGTGCTAACAGACAGTTGGCCCTCACCATTTATCTCCCTACTGTTCCGGGACATGTCGTGGTACCAGCTCCTCCACCAGGTTCGCCCTCTGCTCATCCCCTACCCCATCCCTGCCTTCTTCAATCTGGAGAGCCTCCTCCCCCAGGAACCGCCCCCCACCCCCACCCCCCACCCCACCGACTGCCTTGGCTGGTTTGTGGCCCTCTCCTCTCTCTTCGGCCCTGCCTGGAGTCAGCTGTGCCTGATTATTTTCCCTGCTGCTCTGGAGGTTCTGGGGGCCGGGCTGTGTCTTGGTCCTCTGTGGTGGCCACTGCACCTGAACCGTGTTTGGCCAGCTGCTATGGTCCACAGACACCTGGTTCCTTTCGTTCTAGGCAGATCCTGGAATGTGTCCCTGGCAATCAGACTCGATGCAGAAAGACAGGTTGGATGATTTGGGCAAAAGGAAACCATCTTCTCCACATCTTTCTTACTCAAAGCCTCCCAGTTACTACCTGTTTATCTGCTCCACCAACTCTACCTGTGGGTTCTCTGCCCGCCTCCGTGCCCAGCGTCAGGATGGAGCTGAATGACGTGCTCAGCTGCCAGGACTCTGCCTGATCCCAGTGATTTGGCTTATTTCCCTGTGTCGCACAGATGTGAGCACAGGTGGAGCTAGACTTAGGCAGGGTTAAGGAATCAGGAGCACTGTGCCTGTGCCTTCAGCCTCTGGGTTTTGGTGAATCAAGCATCAGGCTTCAGAGCGATTGACTGCACTGGTGATCCAGCGTGGGTGACTGGGCCATCTGGGAGTTATTTAGAATGAGCAGCCTCAAAATAAGATGTGGAAAAGAAGTTTTAAAAAGTGAAATGCAGCTGGATAGATGTGTGTGGGCCCAGTGTGTATCCTTCTGGGATGATCATGAGAGTCTGGGCTGAAGGAAGCCCCTTAGCCCACGAGTGGAAAGCTGCTGGGGAGAAATTCCTCTGTTATGGGCAGTTTCTTCCCACCTGGTTACGAAGGCAAGGGGTGGGTGTTGTCTAGGGATGAAACATGGCTGGGAAAGAGGCGGTCACTCAGGTGTCATTAGCAGCTGATTGTTGAGTGCTTCCTGCATGCTTGATATGGGGGTGTGGGTAGGGACTGGGCATGGTGACTGCTCTGCTGGGAGCCTATAGTCTGAGGATCACACTGAAGAAGATGTAAGATCTTATGTGAAGGAGTGGAAGAGAAGGGAGCTTCCCTGGGGATGAGGACAGCCCCGGGTGGCAGGACTTCAGAGAGAGGCCACAGGTGCAACCAGGAACCTGACTCTTAGCCCCACACCCCTGATCTCAGTGCACAGGGGTCCCTGGACCCTGGCATGGCTCAGACACCAGCCCTGGACACACTCTGGGTGCTCAGAGCCCTGGACACGCACTGCAGGGGCCGGCTAAGACCAAGGGCTTCCCCTGGACATTCTGGGCAACTAGACCTTCAGGGCCCTGGCAGGGGTGGGGGATGGGTAGCTCCTCCCCCAGTAAAGAAGACATTGGATCAAACTACCAATGTTATTTTTCACAGAACTAGAACAAATAATTTAAAAATTTGTATGGAAACACAAAGACCCTGAATAGCCAAAAACAGTCTTGAGAAAGAAGAACAGATCTGGAGGAACCACCCTCCCTGACTTCAGGCTCTACTATGAAACTACAGTCATCAAAACAGTATGGCACTGGCACAAAAACAGACACATGGGTCAGTGTGGACAGAAAGCCCAGAAATAAACCCACACACTTGTGGTCAATTATCTACAACAAAGGAGGTAAGAATATACAATGGAGAAAAGACAGTCTCTTCAATAAGTGGTGCTGGGGAAATGGACAGCTACATGTAAGAGAATGCATTTATAAAATATTCTCACACCATATACAAAAACATAAACTCAAAATGGATTAAAGACCTAAATGTAGGACCAGAAACCATAGAACTCCTAGAGGAAGACATAGGCAGAACACTTTTTTACATAAATCATAGCAATATTTTTTTAATCTGTCTCCTAAAGGAAAGGAAATAAAGGCAAAACTAAATAAATGGGACTTATTAAACTTAAAAGTTTTGCACAGCAAAGGAACCCATCGACAAAACAAAAAGACAATCTACTGAATGGGAGAAAATATTTGCAAATGATATGACTGATAGGAGTTGATATCCAACATATATGAACAGCTCATACAACTCAACATCAAAGAAACAAACAACTAGATTAAAAAATGGGCAGAAGAACTGAATAGACATTTTTCCAAAGAGAAAAATGCAGATGGCCAACAGGCACATGAAAAGATGCTCAACATTGCTAATCGTCTGGGAAATGCAAATCAAAGCCACAATGAGGGGGGCTTCCCTGGTGGCGCAGTGGTTGAGGGTCCGCCTGCCGATGCAGGGGACACGGGTTCGTGCCCTGGTCCAGGAGCGGCTGGGCCCGTGAACCATGGCCGCTGGGCCTGCACGTCCGGAGCCTGTGCTCCGCAACGGGAGAGGCCACAACAGTGAGAGGCCCGTGTACCGCAAAAAACAAACAAACAAACAGAAAACAAAACTGAAAATAGAACTACCATATGATCCAGCAATCCCACTCCTGGGTATATATCTGAAAAACAGAAACAAAAACACTAATTCAAAAAGGTACGTGCACCCCAGTGTTCATAGCAGCATTATTTACAATTGCCAAGATATGGAAGCAACCTGTGTCCATCAACAGATGAATGCATAAAGAAGATGTGGTGTACACACACACACACACACACACACACACACACAGGAATACTACTCAGCTACAAAAAAGAATGAAATTTTGCTATTTGCAGCAACATGGATGGACCTGGAGGGTATTCTGGTAAGTGAGATAAGTCAGACAGAGAAAGACAAATACTGTATGTTATCACTTACACGTGGAATCTAAAAAATTAAACAAACTAGTGAATATAACAAAAAAGAAGCCGACTCAGATATAGAGAACTAACTAGTGGTTACAAGTGGGGAGAGGTAAGGAGGAGGGGCAATATAGGGGCAGGGAATTAAGAGGTACGAACTATTAGATATAAAATAAACTACAAGAATATATTGTACAACCCGGGGAATATAGCAATATTTTATAAAAACTATAAATGGAGTATAAACTTTAAAAATTGTGAATCACTATATTGTACACCTATAACATGTAATATTGTACATCAACTATACTTCAATAAAAAATAAATAAGTTAAAGAAAATGATGTTGAGTTCCCTCTCCATCCAACAGTGTATTCCACCTGCACAGAGCAAGTAGGGTCACGTGACAAGCGTCATGCCAAAGTCCCTGCGCCTGTGCGTGTGAGGGTCTGTGTGGCTTCACTGCCCTTCCCGTGTAAGATGAGGGAGGGTGGGTAGGCACACCCTGGGGGCTACACACGGGCTGAGGGAGGGTGTGCTGGGAGAGGCTGGTGGCGAGAGGGGAAGTCGACACGAGGTACGTGGGGGAGGTGTGTGTGAGTGTGTGCGTATGTGTGGTGAGGAGGAAGCCTAAGGGCGCCAAGTCCTGGGAGAGAAATATCAATAGAAGCCACAGATAATGTATAAAGAACAAAGAGTGCTTTGTATTAAAAAACAAACTTTGAAAAGAAATCAGCCTACCATCTATCTACCTTTCCATCTATTTATCTACCCATCTATCCATCTATTGTTTATCTATCCATCATCTATCTTTTCTACCTTTCCATCTATCTACCTGTCTATCCATCTATCTACCTACCTTTCCATCTATTTATCTGTCTGTGTATCCATCTATCTGTCATCTATCTATGTATCTATCCATCTATTTTCTATCTATCTATGCATCTATCCATCTATCCATCTATTTTCTATCTATGTATCTATGTATCTATCATCTATCTATCTATCTATCATCTACCTATCTAGGTATCTATCATGGGAGGTCAGAGACAAATAATAGCGGCTCCTGGAGGGGGGAGGTGCTGAGCAGATGGGGCAGGGGTACGGAGAGACCCTTTCCCGTGTGTCCTTTTGTACACGGGGCTTTTTGAACCACATGAAGTGAGTTGCCCATTCAAAAAATTAAATGAAAAAAATCTAACCTGCAACATACTATTTGCAATCATTAACAAATGATAAATTTAATTACTTTTTATGAGGTATGATTGACGTATAACATTCTATTAGGTTTCAGGTGTACAGCATAATGATTTGATATTTGTATGCACTGTGAAATTGTCTACTTATTGAGAAAAGATGGCATATTCTTGTCCAGAAAAGAAGAGGGCTGTGAAGAACCAGCGGGCGGGTGCCGGGCTGAGGGAGAGCAGAACCCCAGGGCTCCACACTGAGATGCAGGCTCAGCAGAAACCTGGGCTCTGCCCTGAGCTCAGGTCGTGAATTAACCACTCACCACCCACAGCCCCGCCTGTGCACGTGCCACGAGGCTTGTACGTAAGCAACCTCACCACGGTCCCACAGTCAAGGACAGGGCCAGGAACTGACCTCCAGAAGCCACCCAGCTGTGACCCCCCTCCCTCCCAGCCCACCAGGCCTGCTCTGCTCTGGTCCCCATGTGCTTTCACCTGGGCTCCCTCTTGCAAGCCACCCTCCAGCCCCCTGGGGCCACAGATACCTCCCCTACCTTTGCCTGTCTCCCTCCTGCCCAGACTTCAGCTCTCAGGTCCAAGGTCGCCGCCCCAGGGGCCTCTCCTGACTCCCAGACAAGAGGGGCTCCTCTGCGGCTGTCTGGTGCCCACGCGGAGACCTGGGAGGGTACGCTAATGGGGGTGGAAGAGCTGGGCGCTGGCCGGGGCTCCTTCTTGCCCACGGCCATCCTCGGGCCTCGTCCCAACGTCCGGACCCGGAAGACGGCTCTGTCACCTAGGTGCCCGGGGCTGAGGGGCCTGGAAGGTGAGGGACCAGCCTCAGCTTGCAGCCCCACATCACACCTCTAGGGGGAGTTTCCCACCCACTGTTTGGACCCAACCAGGGCTCCTGTCTCAGAAAACTGCAGGCAGGAGCCTAGTGAAGGCATTTTCTGTTCCCTGGGACCAGGCCCACCCCAAGGGTGCCAGTTAGGGTGTTGTGGTTTTTTTTTTTAATTTTATTTATTTATTTGGTTGTGTTGGGTCTTTGTTGCTGGGTGCGGGCTTTTCTAGTTGCAGCAAGCGGGGGCTACTCTTCGTTGCGGTGCGCAGGCTTCTCATTGGGGTGGCTTCTCTTGTTGTGGGGCACGGGCTCTAGGCACACAGGCTTCAGTAGTTGTGGCATGCGGGCTTCAGTAGTTGTGGCGCCGGGCTCTAGAGCGCAGGCTTAGCTGCTCTGCGGCATGTGGGATCTTCCCGGACCAGGGCTCGAACCCGTGTCCCCTGCATTGGCAGGAGGATTCTTAACCACTGTGCCACCAGGGAAGCCCGTTAGGGTGTTTTGAAGAAGAAGTCCAGTTCTTCAGGCCGGGCGCACGAGGAAGCGCTGTGATGACCGCAGGGACATTTGTCCACCTGCTGGGGGAGGCTCTGTGCTCAGCCCCTGCCCTCGTACTGTTACCATTCCCACCGTGTCACCCAGGGGGCCCCGGGGAGGTGGGGAGCCCCGGGGGGAAGGCTCAGCTGCTGGTCACTCCTGACGCGTGGGGTGCTCAGGTTCCTTTTGGGGGGGGCCAGATTTCACATGTAAAAATAGAGGATGCTCAGTTAAATTTGAATTTCAGATAAACAATGAATAATTTTGCAGTATAAGTATGCCCCAAATATTGCATGGGATAGACTTATATCCAAAATTATCCACTGTTTATTTAAAGATCAAAGTTAACTGGGCGTCCTGTATTTTACCTGTGACTCCTCACGGCTTTTGACAGAATTACCTTCCGGTCAGCAGCTTGATTTGTCTTGAAACGTGAGGGCCGCCAGGTCCACGGTGTTCCGTCCGGCTCCCGCTGAAGCGAGCTGCAGAGAGAGGGACAGGGCGGCCCCGTCACCGCAGGGGCTCGTTAGGACGTGTAGAGGGGCTGAGGGCTGCGGGGCGCCGGTGCTACAAGGGCAGAGGCCCCCCGGGAGGGGTGCGCAGCCTCCTGCCTTGACGGAGGGGTTCTCTGTGCGTTTGTGTGATGGAAAGCCGCGTGGAATCCTGCTGCGTGTGGACCTCAAGTCCCTGAGCCTGGGGAAGGAGGGAGGGAGGGAGTTCCGATAGACCTGGGCTGCTCTGCCGGCCTGTTGCCGGCGGCCTCGGCATCACCTGGGAGTTGTCAGTGGTGCAGCGTCTCCCCACACGTGCGCACATGCACGCAGCTCCCCTCCAGGGGCCTCGGGGGGACCGAGGTGGGAGATGCTGCCTGACCACCTCCCACACTCCCCTCCAGTGGCCTCGAAGGCGGTGGGGGCCGGGCTGAGCTGCTTTTTATCGTTTTTTTATTTTCCAGTCTCTTGGGGGCGGTGACCTGTCGTTTCCTGCCAGTCCTGGGAAGTGTGGCCGTCCAAGCCCTGGGTCACAGCCCTTTGTCATCAGAGCGAGGCCCTGCTGGAAGGTCTTTGTTCAGCTGGCAAGTGGCAGCTGTGGGAGCCAGTGGCCTCACCTGTGAAAGCAGGGACTGAGCCGACGGGAAATGAGTGGAGGGTCTCCCGGGCAGTGGCGGTCCTGATCTCCTTTGTGGTGGGGACACTGAGGCAGGCTGGGTAAGTGGTCCCCTGTACAAGGTGGGGGGCCAGGCTGACTGCTCTGCTCGTGTGGCCCCGGAGCACCAAGCCCCACCCTCTCACCTCCCCTGAGGCTGGGCTGCCACAGGACAGCACTCATGTTGCTCTTCCCTTCCCCCCTCCTCCTGTGGCCCCAGGGAGCCTGGGGACCCCTTTGCAGCGGTGCCCTTCCGGTGGAGGGGACCACCTCTGAGGGCTTTGGAGGTGGTTCGAGGTGTGGGGAAGGGGCCCTGCCACACGCAGGAGGGTTGTGACCGTGCACAATGGACCTTGTTCTCAGCTTCTCCATGTGGTGTGGCCTCACCTCCGGGGTGGGGCGGGGAGCAAGGAGCAGACCCTTGATCTCCAGAGGCTGGCCTCTTACTGATGTCAGCTCTGAAGACCCCTGTCCCCAAGGTGACTCAGCCAACTCCTGCTTCCCCCAAGCCCCATTCTGTTTTTCTTAATGAGGCTTTTATGCAGCCAGCTGATGGCGAGTCATGCATCATTTTCCACTGTTATTCTCATCTCCTTGGCTCTCCTGGAGCCCTGGGACAATTAGGACTTCAGAGACACCGCGGGACGACGATATGACGGTCGTGAGATGCGTGGAGCCTGTGCCTGGGTGACCAATCATCTCAGCTCTCAAGGCAGTTTCAGCGGGACGAGCCAGGCGGAATGCGTTTAAAAAGATAGACTCTTTCCCCATTAATTCAGCTGCCAAAGGCCAGCTCTGCTTTCTTGAGCAGAAGCAAGAAAAGGAAATGATTCTTTGGGTCAACGTGGAGAATGGCTAACACTGTCTTTGTAAAAGGAGCGATTCTTTTCACAGGCGAGAGAAATCATCCTGAATTAAAATCCCTTCCGCCTCACACTTTCTGAAGTCGGGGTCCACAGCATCTGGGCCTCGGCGTGGTTTCTGTCCACTCTGAGGAGGGAAGGCGTGGGCTTTGAAGGTCGTCAGTATGGGCCTCAGGTGGGTACAAACTGCAGCTCAAATACGGACACAACACAGGGGGACAAAGAAGTGACCACTGGGCTCACAGTTGCCCAGCAGGACTGAAGCAAAAGGGTCCCTCCTCGTGTCGTCTCAGAACCTGGAAACAAGGAGAAAAGCCAGGAGCTTAGAGAGAAACAGGCATGATCCCTAGAGACTCAGAGCCAGAGTGACGCCGGCTGCCTCGGACCAGCAACGCTCACGAGGAGAGTGATGTTGGGCCAGAGTCGGGCCAGCCCGCGCCTTCTTCAAGCATGAGGACGAGGTGCTGCCAGGCTCGGGGCCTCCCTGGCACGACGGCACTGGGAAGGAGGTGGGTTCACAAGGCAGACGTGACCCCCGAAGGGAGGTCGGGCGCAGGTGCCGGGGGGAAGCAGCAGCACAGGTTCATTCCCTCCCTGGGCCCAGCACAGCCCTGGGCTCCTGGAAAACAACGTCTCTGTCTCCATAACACTTAAGTGCCATTAATCAGCATTACCTGGTTAGCAGCACTATCGACCAGGGAGGAAGCCTTGACCGTGTCACGGAGCGGAAGGTGAAGGTCTCCGATCAGATGTGTAAAGGGACATAGTGACCAGCGGGGAAGGAGAGTTCACACCACAAGGTTGGGGCGGGTGGAGCGGATGGCTAAGAACCAGGTTTCACTGTGTTCTTGAAAGTTACAAAGGCGTCCTCTCCAAGACGGAGAGTAACACCCTCACCTAGGGAAATTGGGGGTGGGAGGGGAGTCAGCAAGGAGCATAAATGCCCCGAGTCTACCATCTTTCAGAGCGAGCGTATGTTGAAAAGTCAAGAAATAAAGATGCCAGCAGATTGAAGGTTCTCATGCTCACCCCGTGTCTTATAGCTCGGGCTGCTGTAACAGAGACCGCACACTTGCAGGGCTTATCCACAACAGACGTTTATTTCTCTCGGCCCTGGAGGCTGGAGGCCTGAGATCAGGGAGCCGGCACCGTCGGGTCCTGGTGAGGCCTCTTCCCAGCTACAGACGAAGGTCTTCTCCCTGTGTCCTCACGCGGCGAGGGAGCTCTCTGGGGTCCCGTTTACAAGGGCACTAATCCCATTGTGGGGGCTACACCCTCATGACCTCATCACCCACCTCCTAAGGCATCGCTTTGGGAATTAGGGTTTCAACACTAGAATTTGGGGGGACACTAACGCTCAGACCATAGGACCCTGGAAGAACTAGGAGGAAACCCTGCAATAGACGCCCCTGGGGCATGGGGTGTGTGTGTGTGACAGGAGGAACCTGAGAAGGGCCTGGCCCACCAGCATCCCAGGCTGCGGTGAGCATGCTCAGAATGGAGCCTGACACACAGCCATGTGCCACTGGGAGAGGCTGTGTCACCTTTTGAGCCTCCGCTCCGTCCCCGCTGTGCTGTCCAAACTGTCTCGCACCAACTCTCTTTTTACGTCTATTAAAAAAAAAAAAAATCCACCAAGGCAATGATCTTAGATGGTCCAGAAGAGGATCCATAGAGACAGAGGGGTTGAAAAGCAAACTCGGGCAGATGTAGCGAGTGACCTGGTGCGTCTGGAGGTGGGGGAGGGGTGGAACAAGATGCTCTTGTATTAGTCATGCAACTTGAGCTTGAAATTATTTCAAGTTAAAAAATTTTTAAATATATAGAGATGGAGAGGAAAAAAGATACGTGAAGGAAACCTACCGCAACAGGGAGTTTTGTTTTGAAAAATAGCATTGTATAATTTCATACATGATCGATTCCCAAATCCTGGCCTTTCTAGGTACTCCAGAGCAAGGCTTTCTGGTTAAAATAATTCCCCAAACCTGCTTTGTAAAATGAAATCATTTCCATTTCATGTTAAGTCCACAGATGGAGGTGGTCAGTGTGAGATGGTGGTGGGGAAGGCAGAGCGGAAGTGAAAAGGGCTTTCAGGGCTGACCCCTCAAAAGGATCTCATGGGGTCACCAGGGGTCTCCCGTGGGCATTGGGGTATCTCTGACAGGACCACTTGGATCAGTTATAGCCCCAAAGATGGGGTGGGGGGCCTGCTGGGGTAGGGGTCACTCTGGAATCCTGGGAACTCATGTAGAGACAGGTCCTGGTTTCAGCATTGGTTGGAGGAAACGCAGTCATGAAGACCCACCCGCCCCTTGGTTTTACATAGGAGGGGAAGGACCCCCGAGACTTGGCCTGGGTGCAGCTGAGGACCCCCATGGCTCCTGGCGGTACCAGAACCCACCGTGTGATGCTGGGCTCCTGTCCCCCCCAGGAGCCATCACGGTCCTGGCCGTGAGTGTGGTCTGTCCTGGGACAGAGCGTCTGGCGAGAGCTGTCCTGAAACAGTCACACGTTATCTGGCTCACTGGGAGTCCTGGCTGTGACTCTTGCCCGCCTCTGGGCGCTCGGCTCCCACCAGCACCTGCCAGGGCAGCTCTTGCCCAGGACGGGCTTGCGCATCCGAGGAGGCCCGACGCAGGATGGCCCCAGCGGGCAGGTTTTGACCATAAGTTCGCAAAGACGGCAGTCGTGGCTTTGAAAATCCTCAGCATGAGAGCTCACACCTGGCCTCGGCTGGAGGGCCTTCCTTCCTTCCTGAGTGTTCTCCCTCGTTTCTGTGTTGGGGGGTCTGGAGTAGTGAGCAGCAGAAGGGACCCTGGCTGGCTCGCAGAGCTGACAGGGGATGGGGGCGCTGGGGCAGCTGGGGTCCCCTGCTCTCCAACTCTGCTCCTCCAGTCCAGGCCCACGTGCTGGGAAGGGGTGTGTTGCACTGACTGTCACCAGCTGGATAGGCCTCAGGGGGTGGAAAGGCAGCCCTCGAGGAAGCCTGAAGGACTGCTAGGAAGGGACATGGCTGCTGGACCCCACTGCCCCCCGTGAGACAGTCTCCTGGCTGCCTTCACGCTGGCCCATGGGGCCAGGGAAGTGGGATGGCTCGGGGGAGCCCAGGATGGGACCCCAGGATGGGACCTGACAAGCCCTCCTACACAGCCCCCGTCTGAGAGCGGCCCCGCCTGGGCTCCAGCTCTGTCACTGGGTCCCGGGACCCTTGCCTGGCCTCGTCGGGGACGCCCACGTGGGGCCTGGGCCATGCGCTCCTCCTTGGTTAATCTCTGAGGTCCGCGTGAGGCTGTGGCAAGGCGGCCGCTCTTGCGGACCTGGGTTAAGTCAGAACAGATGCGGTGTTGGCCTTTCCTGGGACTGAGGCGAGTGTTGGGCTCAGAGCCCAGTGCCTCTTGGCATTGATCTGTCCAAGCTGGGCCGTGCCACCTGTTAAAGACCCTTCCCATCCTTCACCTGAGGCTCAGGGTCTGAGGATTGGGCAGCAGTCAAGGCCAAGCGCTGTGCTGGGTCCCCTGGGTCCCAGGCAGGGCGGAGGGCTGTGTGCCTGTCCCCTCCACTGTGACGTGGGCTGTTTCCTGTCTGTTGGGCGCTGGAGCCAGTCTGGTCCCAGCCCTGCTCATCTGGATGACAGTCCTCGCCGGGGAGATGCCGGGAATGGGGGCATGGCCTTTGTCTGAAATGTCCAGATAATCAAGGATTCTGGTCAGGGATCCCTAGAAGCAAGGCCAGCTGTGCTGTTGTCTGAGACCTCGGTGAAGCTGCTGGGCACTTCATCCAGGGAGGCTCAGCAGGCAGGGCCCACGTCTTAGTGGAGCCACGGCAGTCGGAGCCTGGAGACAGAAGCTTCCACAATGGTCTCTGGGTCCAAAGCCCAAAGGAGCCTCTTCTAGTTCCCTGGGTGCACGGGGGCTCGGGGGGGTTCCCCGGGGAAGAAGCCCATCCCTGGCCAGCGGCGCTCATGGCCTCGGCGCTCTGTTACCCTCTGGATTCCCACCCTGTTCCTATAGTTCCCGGTGCGTGAGGATGCCTGGCCCCTTCTCTCCTCATGACAGCGTGCACACACGAGACGCTGACACCTCTGGGGAAAGATCACAGCATCTATCATATTTTCCTCAGAATCTGACACATCACAACTGACTCACAAAGTCATCAACAGACTCACCACCCCCCCCCACCGCCGAGGCCCCCTGGGGGCTGCAGGGGAGGCGCCTCCACTTCCTGGTCGGGAACTTCCCCAGAGAAGCCATAGAGGGGAGGAAGCCCCCCTGGGGTCCACCTGCTGCCCAGAACTGGGGGTGGTCCCATTGGATGGGGAGCTGCCCCACCCCTCCTGCCTCCTCACCTGGTCCTCTGGCCGGGATGCTGGGGGGCTGCCGTCCACCCCGTTGCACCCCCATTCCCCCCCATTCCCCCCCCACCCCTCCCCAGGCCCAGGTTTCCCTCCGGCTGTCCTGGCTGTGTCCTAATCTCTGACCTCCTGGCAAACTTAAAAGGAAATGTAGAATTGTTTCCTTCGCACTTGTTGAATCCTGCTGGTGGGTGGCCAGGTGCCCACTGTATACTCTCTCAGCTTTTCTGTAGGTTTGACATTTTTCATCATAAAAAAGTTGAAGAATATAAACACTGTCTCTATGTTGATGAAGAGGATTATTCTAAAAACCAAACCAGTAATCCCTACATGGTAAAGAACATTCTGGCTACAAACAGTCTCTGTGGAAAAGCCACCCGGGCCCTCTGCCCAGCAGCTCGGTTTCCCACCCGTAACCCCCGAGTTAAAAGGAAGAAAAGCCCAGACGGGCCCACTCTGCCTGCTGGTGCTTCACTGTGTTTGCAATTCAGCAGCTCATCCCAAAACGTACTGCATTTCAGCCCATAGAGGTTCGCCTCGCTGGTCAAGTATTTGCAGAGAGCCCACGGTGGACCATGCACTGCTCTTACCTGGAGAGGCCTGGCGGTGGGCTGGGCCCCCGTGCGCAGAGCCCTGAGTGAGGAACGCCCCCGGATGCGCCACCCTCTGCCCCAGGCTTCTTCTCGTGCCCTGTGGCTGCTGTCTGGGGGCCTTGGTGGTGGGCACCAGCTCTCCCGCCCCTTGGTGGGACTCTTGGAGTTTCTGCACTGTCCCCAAGGAGTCCCTGGGGGGACGGAACCCCCATGACCCGCAGACATGCTCGTTGACGCCTGACCTGCTCCCGGGATCACCTCCCAAGGCCACCTGGCATGTTTGTCTTGGGCTGCATCCTGGGACTCAGGGGGAGTGCCGGGCGCCGAGGGTCAACACAGCCAAGGCTGGGGCTGCAGCAGACGTGTCATGTTTGAGAAACAGGTAGCAGCTGGTGGCCAGGGCAGAGTGGACGGGGAGTGGCGGCAGGATGGGGGACCCCACAGCTATCTGGGGACCCGGGCAGGGGACCCTCTGGCCACCATCTGGACCCAGGCTTCTGTCCAGAGTGAGAAGGGAACAGATCAGAGACTGGGCTGACCAAAGTGGGGACCTGGAGGGGGCCAGCGGGCGCCCGTGCCTGGCGCTCAGGACCTTTGTGTTTGCAGGAATAGCTGTCAGCTCTGAGGCACACACACCTCTTCCTCCCAGGCCACCCCTCCCTCTCCCCCATCATGGCCCCGAGGTGCACACACTCCCCACGTCAGGGTGGCTGGTGGGAGCGAGTCCCCGCCCATGGGAAGCCCGTGAGTGGGGGAGGAACCATCTAGAAGCAGCAGGCAGAGGGGTGGTAGGGAGTGTTTGTTTGGGTCTCCAGCCTCCAGGCTGGGCCCATTTGGGGTCCCTGTCATGGGATTCTGCACGGGGCCTGGGATTCGGCCTGTGACTGATGTTCTGTGGCCACAGTCATTGTCCCACCCCACTGGAAGCAGCTGGCAGAAAGTTCTAATTGTGAGGTGTGCACTCAGGCACCAAATCCCTTCTAGTCCTCTGGGTGGGCACAGCTGTGCAGTCTGTTTCCACAACCGAGATGCTGAACCTGTCAGAATCTTCATTTCCAAATAGAAATTTCCTAGGCAAAGTTCACCAGGCATTAGCCTTGTTATTAGCAGCTATTTTGGCTCTACAGGCAAGGAGTGTCCTCATGTTGCCCCTCGGCAGAGAGAGAGACAAAATGATCAAGAAGAAGTACATGGCGTCTTCCTGCGGTGCACTGCGTGTCTCCTTCCTTTACCACCCATCCACCCATCCACCCACCCATCCACCCATCCACCCATCCTCCCATCCACCCACCCATCCACCCACCCATCCATCTACACACCCGTCCATTACCCATCCCACAGACATTTGCTGGGTGCCCACTATCTACGTGTCAGGCACTGAGGTGTGAACACTGCACGATTCCTCATGTTTGAGAGATGGGAATAGTTGATAAGAGAACAAATCAAGGCATCCACAGTGGAGAAAAGCAGAACAGGGTGGAGGCGGGTGGGGTCTGCCACTTGCAAGCGACCCCATCACCTGGAGGCCACATGGTGCTCGTGGGGGTTTTTCTTCCCCTCTGTTGCAGGGCTCATCTTTGTGCATATCTGAGAACTGTCTCCCCCTCAGAACTGTACCGTCCAGGTTGGCACAATTTGCCCCCCTCACCGCAGTGTGACGGCAAGGGGTGCTGATAATCTCTCTGTGTATCATTGTTTTCCCAACCACCCGACTCTCGGCCACTGAGAACTGTTTCCCATAAGAATCGACACTCGCTTTCCCACAGCCTTCTCTGTCCTTTCTCTACCTGCTCGTGGATTTGGGAGCGGCTGCCTCTGTGGGGTCTGAGGCTCCACCAGGGGCCAGATCGGGCAGGACTGAAGGGATCCGACCTCACAGCATTAGGGACACACAGGCCAAGCCAGGAGGTTGGACTAAACTATTCCCTGTGCGCTTTTGACACAACCTGCTGGGTGCCAGGACTCAGGGTCCTGTCGTACCCGCCGGAGGAGTCTCCATGTATTCTGAAATCGCCTGGAGCATTTTCCTGCAAAGCAAACCCTTTCTACCAGGCTTGAGTAAGAAACAGACCAGAATATTCAGCCCATCTGAGCACAAACCTTCCAGTGACCCCTGGACTGAGCCTGTGTCACAGCTGGACCCTGGGGGTCACGAAGGTCCTTTCCAGGAAAGGCTCGCAGGGATGGCCACCTGAGCAGGTGAGCACCGGCGGCCCTGGCACCAGCAGCGGAAGGAAGGGGTCCCAGCTGGGGGCCTAACTGGGCAGGAGTACGTGGCCATGTCCTGCCCCTGCTGTCCCCTCGCTGCTGACTGTGCTGTCCCAGGCCGGTCCTGCCCTCCAGCTGTCAGGAGCAGCTTTCGGAGCATCGTGGAGAGCAGGGCCTTGTTTGTTTGGGAGCCCGGAGCTGTCCCCTCCTTGCAGACAGGGAGCCAGAGCCCCTGTCCCTCCTCCTTCATGGCCCCCGACTCAGATCCAGGATACCACCAGCTCAGGATGAAGCAGGTGACAGCCACACAGCACCCAGAATCAGGCGGCCCCTGCGGGGAGGGGCCCGGGGCGGCTGGGATTGTGGCCACGTGTAGACACAGCCTCTGCAGGGCCCACAGGAGAGGGTCACCTCAGGGCTCATGAGCACGTTGACCTGCACAGCATGTGCACCAGACAGCGTGCAACGATACTTACTGCAGAAGTTTCGTAACAGCAAAAGACCAAACAGAATGTAGCTTTGCACCCACAGGGAGCTGGTAAGTGTGCTGCAACAAAGCCCACAGCGGGACACCATGAATTCCCTGATTCCCCAGCGGAAGCCGCAAAAAATGACCACAACGTAGCAGCACCAAACAGCACAATTTACTGCTTCACATTCTTCAGGGCAGCCAGCTGCAAGGCTCAGCTGGGCCCTCTGCTTGGTCCGCAAGCTGAAATCACAGTGTCACCCACTGAGCTCCAACCGGGAGGCTCCAGGATGGAGCTGCTGCCCGTTGTCCAGGCCGGGCTCACGCGGCCACGGTGGGCCCACCTGGGAACCCAGGAGGCTCTCCCCCACCTTAATCACATCTGCTAAGTCCCCCTGCCCGTGACGTGGCTCCAGGGGCGAGGCAGATCCGTATGTGAGCCTGACATGGAAGGATCCATAGCTGCAGTCAGAGGCGGTGGGCTGGGTGTTCAAGAAGGGCCACCCGGTCACCCACTTCCCTGCGGGGGATGCCTCTGGGGAGGACCAGAGGGGCGGTGGGGGAGGTACGGGATGGTGATGTTTCTTGGCATCAGCTTTGCACCTCTTTTCGTGCTGCACGGTGTGTATATATCAGCTATTTGAAAAATTATATGTATATGTATGAAAAAGGTATATTTTAAAAACAAACAATGGGGCTTCCTGGTGGTGCAGTGGTTAAGAATCCGCCTGCCAATGCAGGGGACACGGGTTTGAGCCCTGTTCTGGGAAGATCCCACATGCCACGGAGCAACTAAGCCCGTGTGCCACAACTACGGAAGCCCACGCGCCTAGAGCCCATGCTCCACAACAAGAGAAGCCACTGCAATGAGAAGCCCGTGCACCGCAACGAAGAGTAGCCCCCGCTCGCCGCAACTAGAGAAAGCCCGCGCGCAGCAACAAAGACCCAACGCAGCCAAAAATAAATAAATAAAGTAGATACCATATTAAAGAAATAAAAAATGTTTTAAAAAATAAAAATAAAATAAAAAAACAATGAAAAGATGAGATGTAGAATCAGGTCTCGGTCAGGGCTCACCCTGAGGCTTGCACACTGGGGAGTTATTTTGGGCTCCCCGGCAGGTAATTCGTGGAAAGTCATTCAAAGTCACCGACAGGCACTTGCCTTTACAGAACCCCGAGCTCAGGCTGGTGTTTTCGGGGGCCAGCAGCAAGGCTGTCCTTGAATTACGTGTGGGGTTGGCTTTCTGGATGGATGGGAAAGCGGTTACGTACCCGCTCAGCCGGCTGGCACCTCCGTCTGCCCGGGAGGTGGCAGGCGGGGCATCTGGGCAGCCGAGATGAGCGCCTCCTGGGTGGGCGGGAGCCGGGCGGGTTTGCCTTTTCTTTCCAGGAGCGCCAGCATCTCTGGTCATCTGCTGAGACATGTGATCACACCTCTTCGAGAGCCAAGACGACACACCCGTTGACCACACATGTTCTAGGTGAACAGCTGCTGGTCCTCAAGCCGCAGGTCTTGACAGCACCATTGTCACATCCAGTTCACCCTAGATCCACCTGGTAATGGGGGTGACCGTCTGTGTGAGCCAATAGGCTTTATCCAAGGGAAAAGTCAGCCTCTCACATGTCTATGACAGGAGGTAGTTTGGGGTCAGGCTTCTGCGCCCTCAGGGGCTGGGAGAGGGGCGCCATCTCCTTCTCGACTGCATTTCAGGGAGAGACGGCTCCCAGCCCCCTGAGAAACACAGGCCCGGGCTGGAAGCTGGCACTTGGCTTATTTCGCTTTTAAGGAGATGTATTTTTCTCTCAAAGGGAGGTGCTATCCAAAGCTCTCTAAATAAACACTTGAAGAAAAGGGGAGGGGACTCTTTCCCTTTTTGCACCAGGAAAAATTCTTTTTTTCTTTTTCAATGTCTATTTACCCATATAGGGGCCAGCGGGGAGGTGTCCAGCCAGCCCTACTGTAGCACCCACGGGCCTGCGCTGGGCACATGGGGCCGCTCAGGGCACAGGGGGTCCTGGCTCCGGGCCCCAGCCTGCCACTTCTTCTAGCCAGGTGATCCCAGCCAGACTGTCCGATGCCCTGGAGCCTTGGTGCCCCGTGAACTGGCTGCGCTGACAGTTCCTTCCGCTGGAGCCGTGGCAAGGACGAGGTTGCAAGGCGCGCTGGAGATTCCAGCCATTGGTCTCACTGCTGTGGGCGTGAGCAGGGCCTAGGACACACTTAAGGGCAAGTGGGGCACATGGGGGCTGCAGACAGGCTGCCACTCAGAGGGGGAGCGGACGGGGGGGTGCCACGGCAGGTTTTGGAAACAGGGCATCCTAGGCCAGGCAGGGACGGGCCTAGGATGGGCAGGAGGTGGGCAGGGCCCATCACATTCACCCCCCTGGTCACAGATGCCACCTCGCCAAGTAAGAATATGCCTCTCTGGCTTCTTGGGGCCCCAAGGGCTGAGGCCAGGGCTGCTCTGGCTGGGGTTGGGGTGGAGGAAAGGGGATCAGGACCCCAGGGACCCCAGGGTGGAAGGTGGGCCTTAAAATTCCTTCCCTACTCATCCCCACTGAGGCTGGATTCCCACACCAGCAGTGGGCAGGGGCTGGGAGACAAGCTGCTCAGGGACACAGGCCTTTCCCCAGGCCCTTCCCCCATCAGTAAACTAGGGACAAGGCAGGAGCATCTTCTGGCACTGCTGGGAGACTCAGAAGGGACCAGTCCATCCCAGGCCGGACCCCATAACTTCTGGGTAAATGCAGCTTCCCAGGCTCCCTACTGGAGCCCCAGTGCAGGGCGTCCAAGAACCAGACAGCCTGGTATTGGGGGGTGGTGCTGCACTGAGAGGGGCCTGAACTGAGGCCAAGGAGGCCTCCCACCCTGAACCCCCGACGAACTGCTCCCTCCCGGCTGGGTGCATACGGTAGGTGCTCATTAAGTGTGTCGAGTGATGGAAACAGGTGCAGACTGGTGGTCTGAGCTGTGGGGACCGGGGGGAACCCCAGGGGACCGTCGTCGGATGTGAGGGGACTGTGTGGGCAGCTCCAGGCCCCTTCAGCCCTGGGGTCACCTCAGGTGGGGGTCCACGCCGTCAGACAGGAGGCGGGGCTCTGCCTCCAGAGGTCCTTCTGGAAGCGTCCCTTTCTAACGCAGACGAATGATGAGGCTGCTCAGAGGAGCCTGACAGCCGGAGAAGGAACTGAGTGATTAAGGGTAATCTGGGCCCGAGAGAAGTGACGAATGTGGCTGCCCTGCTGGCCCAGATCTCTGTGGACACGAGGGTCCCATCGCTGGGCTGGGCCGACTCCTGTAATGTCTGTAATGCCACCCCCTACCCGCGTGTCCTCAAGGAGCTCAGAATAAAGCCGGCCCTGCCACCCAGCCCTGCCCACCTGTCCCCCTTCTACCCTTGGCTTTCCTGCTCTGGCCACACAGGTGTCACCCTCCCAGCCCCCGAGGGAGCGTGCCCCTCCCAGCAACTCTGTCTGCTCCCTGAGAGCCCACCCCACGACTCTCACCTCCTTGTCTGTTTTCCTCATTCTCATCTGTGCCCCCGCTGCCCAGGCCCGGGGTCCTGCCCTGCTCACCACTGGGTCCCCAAACAGCCCGGGCCTGGCACTCAGGAGGGGCTCAGGTACATCTGTCCACGGGAATCTCCAGCCACTCGGTGGGCTCTGGGGGAGTGTAGCCAGGGCTGCCCCCCTTGCTGCCTCCTCCAAGCAGCCTCGCTGGATTAGAGCTACCATGGGCCTGGTGGGGGGGCCGGGGATGCCCCAAGTACCTGGGAGGGTGGGGGAGGGCAATTTGATGGTTTCTCGGGCACCCCCTCCCTGTTCCTGCTGAGGTACCAAGGGTGGCGCAGGTGGTTTTGAAATGAGGTTTTCATGTTTCCATCAGGCTCCTCAGACGACCCTGGGTAGCAGAGGCTGTAATCTGTGTGCTCATTAGTTGCCCAGGAACAGCACATTTGGAGGAATAGGGGACAGTGAGGTGACCCCTGGTGTGGGGCAGGTGGACTGATGAGGGGGGAGCAGCTGCCCGGGGGCTGTGGACCTGCCGCCAGAGGTGGGGTGGGGAGAGGGGGTCCCGGTGGAGGGAGGGCCAGGCCGGAGCTGGGAGACCTGAGTGTCCTCTGCCTTGCTGCGGACCCCAGGTGACGTGGGCAGAGACCCACGCTGAGCCTCAGTTTCCTCATCAGTTAAAGGAACCACCCCCCTTCCTGTGGAACAGACACGGAAACCAAGGCATGGAGGGGCCCAGCGACTCCTGCAAGGTCGCACAACCCGAGAGAGGGCAGCCGGGTGTTCGTGTCCCTTCCCTGCCATTCTCCCCGCTTCCTGTCTCCCTTTCCTGTCCCTGCCCTCATTGCTGTCCCCTCAGCCCACCTGGGCTGCATCCAGTGACAACCTAAGGAAACGGGGGAGGGGTATAAAGGGCTCCCCGTCCCAACCCCCCCAAGACACCCCTGAAGGGCCATCCCCGTCTCTGGGCTCCCATGGGGTCAGCTGAGGCCTGTTGGGACAGGGCATGTCCTCTGCTTGGACACTCGGGGACCTCTCACCTGCACAGGAAAATTTGCTTTTGGAAACATCTGAATGTCAGAAATTTATTTTAACTTTGTGTCTAAAAAATGGCTTTTTGGGTGCACACAAAGGAAGGGAGGAGCGCTATGTGCACTGACATGGCTGCAGCCACGTGTGTGTGTGCACGTGCATGTGTGTATGTATGTGTGTGCATGTGTGTATGCATGTGCATGTATGTGTATGTGTGCATGCATATATGTGTGTGTGCGTCTGCATGTGTGCGTGTGCGCACGTGTGTATGTGTGTGCGTGTGTGCGTGCACGTGGCAGTGTGCACTCCATTCAAGGACTGGCAGTTTTGTTGGCAGCGGCTGGCAGTGCCCACGGCCCCGGGTGTTGTGCTCGCCCATCTGCAGGCCTGATCACCTCCAGGTGGCACTCAGCAGACACTTCCCTCTGTACTTTGTCCTTTCATGTGATTTCAGTTTTTCACGAGAGAATGAACTGCCTGTATCATAAAAGATAAAGGTTTTGCATCTTGAAAGTTAATGTGCGCACAGCAAGCTAGACAGGCGGGGGCTCCGGGTGGGGGGACTGGGTCCAGCCCAGCCCGCCTCTCGGGCCTCACTCCCGCTCCATCCGGGTCCAATTCTCTCCCTGGAGGCTGAGCTCACATTCCTTGAGGAGTGAAGAGGTGGGTAGGTGGGTAGGTAGACATGTAGGCTAGCCGGGAGTTCTGGAGCTGTGGCCGCACTGGAGCCCCGTGCAGGTGCCGGGAGCTGGCTGGACGCATGCTCCCACTTCTTCCCGGGGCGTCCTTGGCTGTGGCAGGCGAATCCCTCGAAGTTTCCTTATAGCTTCGCTGGGGTCCCCGGGGGTTCCGAGAGCAGGAGGAGGGGAGGTGGGATTGGGGGCCCGGATGGTTAGGAGGGCAGCATCCAGGCATTAGCCACCCCCACCTCCAAGCTGGACCGCAGGCTGAGAACTGGCAACCTCAGAGCCGAGGAATGAGGCCTGGGGGCGGGAGGCCAGTGCAGACTGGGCGTGTGTGCGAGCACGTGTGTGTGTGGTGCGGGTGCCTGCGTGTGCGCTGGGGGGACCCTCCCGGGGGGAGCGGCAGCCGCTCACGGCCCCCCGTCCTGCCTCTCCTCCTTCCCCAGCTGGCTCCCGGCCTTCCCCTTGTCCCATTCTCTCCTTCATCAGTTCAGCCTGGGTGGGGTTTCCATGGTGTTCTGATAAAAATTGGAGTTCAAATCATAATTGTGGGAAGCAGTGGGGGGCAAGTGGGAGGCAGGAGGGGGTGGGGGGGAGGAGTTGGATGGGGGGCAGCTAACCCTGTACTCAGGCCCCTGCAGCCAGCCACTGGCCGTTTTTTTTCTTTCTTCAAATGTGTTTTAAAATGTATGGAATTCTCTCCCAAGCCCTCCTTCTGTTGCCTAGCAACAGCAATGTGGCCAGAGGTGCCTTCCTAAAGGAGAGTGGATTCCTCTCTTGTCCCTGTGCTGGAACAGGGACCGGAGCTCAGCAAACCTGCAGGAGGTGGGGAGGGGCTCGTCCAGAGCACTGGCCCCATGGGACAGTGGCATTGAGGTGCAGCTAGGGTTTGGGACTGCCTGCCATTGTCCCCAAATGTCTCTCTCCATGACTGGCCTGAAATTCACTGTTGGAGTTTCATTCCTTTGGCTATTCTTGTAAAATGTCAGTGCACCTATTGGAGCTTGCCAGTGAATCCTTTACACCTCAGAGTCTGTGGGAGTTCTGAGACTTCCCTGCTGATAGGCGGGTGAGTCAAAAGCACAGAGGCCTTGAGCAGCCCTGTGCCAATCAGAATGGGGTGGCTTTGAGGCAGCCAGGCCACGAGGGGCACCTGGTAGGTGAATGAATGAATGAAGGGGAGCGTGGGGAAGGCTGCCGAGGAGACCCAAGGGGGAGGACGGAGGGCCTGCACTCAGCAAGGACGCTTTCCTTCTCGTCCCCCAGGCGGGGGCCTCCGGGGATCCTGCTGCGGTGAGAGGAAGGCAGAGCAGGGGACGAGGAAAGGGGAGGAGGGGGACACCCTGCCGCAGAAGGTCCCCCTGCTGCCGGGAGGCTCCAGACAGGGCGGCTGTGTCTGCAGACAGGCTGAGTGCCCCTCCCTGTCCTGGCTCCCCACCTGCCGGCCCCCAGGAAGGAGCTGCTTTGTTCCCTCGGTTCCCTGAGCTGGTCAGAAGGGCCGTGGAGACCAGGGGCAAACAGTCACAGGACCCCACACCACGCTTCGTTGGGCCTCACCTGTGCCCAGGCCACAGATCAGGACACCGAGGGGCAGGGCGTCACCACACAGCCACTGTGGACCCAGGTCTCCCGACTCTGGGCTCTCAGAGACCAAGCGCATGTGTTTTCAGTAAAAGGGTCCAGTCGGGGGCCATCTGCTGTGTCAGTGACCTTCTCATGAATGAGTGAGCGAGCCAGCAGCTGCAGGTGGGCCCGCCGGCCCTTCCGCGTGGGAGCGCGTCACGGGTCCACAGCCTCCTTTATTCCCTTATTGAGGGAGTCGGGGGATGTCCCTGTCACTGCAGGACGTGTGGGGTGGTGGGGGTCAGCACACACCATAGGGTTTCACCATCACTGTGCCCAGCCACTCGGGCACTTGGCTCTGAGAGCAGACACACGCGCCACAGAGTTAGCCTCTGGGGCTCCACGGTGACGGGCCAGGAGCTGGGGCGGTCGGGAGGGGTGTCTGGCAGGGCACGGACACGGGGCCCCACCAACGTGAAGTGGGTAGACAGTAAAGTGGACTCGGGCTCAGAGGCAGACCCTGCCCGTCTGCCCCCAGCAGGGTCTGGGCAGTGGGCATCTCATCCCACGTCCACTCTGCCCCCGCCTCAGGGGGCCGTCCCTTCTGTCCGCTCTGGGCTGGGTCCTCCAGGGCCATCACATCCAGCCCTGGCCGAGAGGGTGGGATGACCACGCCCACTTCTCAGATGGGGAACCCGGGGCTCGGGGGGATCTTGGTGTGTCTGGGGCCCAGGGAGGCCAGGGAGGGTCTGAGGACCTGTCATAAAGAGTCCAGGTCCTCCTTCTGAAGCCAACGCCCGAGCCCAGACTCAGTCTTTGCTGAACTCTTGTGCCCACTCGCTGAGCAGGGCTGGGGGCTGCGCTGACCTTGGGCCCATCTGCTGGACTTCCGTGTCCCCTGCCCAGAGCAGATGCCCGTGTGGGAGCTCCGGGCTGGCCTCGTCCCCTGCACTGGTGGCCACTGGGTCACGGGAGGGCTGCCTGGCTTGGGGACTAGCTGTGGGCCTGCCCCCAGGCCTGTTCTTGGTGAACAGCTTGGGGGAGGATTTTGTGGGGCTCAAGTATATAATACCCCGATTCATAGCAGAGCCCAGATCTGAAGTGGCCATGGATATTGTAGTATCTGACTCGTCGTTTATGAGGATGGCAAGACTGAGTCCCGGCTAACTCCAGACCAGGAGCAGGTCGCCTGATCCTGAGTCAGTGCTGCCCAGGCAGGCGGTCTGCCTGTCTGTCTGTCTGTCTGACTGTCTCCCTTCTGGGCAGATGTGCTCCCAGGCCCAGGGAGCACCTGCTTTAAAAGGTCTGTGCTTTGCTCCTGGGCCCCTGGCCACTCGTGGTCCCGGCTGGTCCAGGGCAGCTCCCCTGGGACCCGCCTTCCCCTGGCTCAGGGCACCTTCCTGGGGCCAGGCCATCCTGTCTGGAGACCGGATCCCAGAGTCCAAGGAGGCGCCTGCCTTTCTGGGTGCCCGAGCTGGGGCCAGGCCAGCATGCTGGCCGTGACAAACAAGTCTGGGCCCCTGCCTGGCTGCCGGCCAGTGGGCTGCCTGTACCCAGGGCTCCTCCTCCTCACCTGTGGCCCAGACTCCAGTGCTGGCCTCTTTCGGAGAGCTGGCCGACTCCCCTCTGCCTTGCGGCGTCCACCCTGAAGCAACTGGGAGCTGGGCCGCAGGAGCTCAGCTGGACAGCGGGAGGGAGAGCATGTGAGGGCGTGCCTATCCTGGGACCCACTGACCTGGCCTTGTGGCCGCAGAGCCAGGATGGAGAACTGCGAGGCTGAGCTGCCCTGTGGTGTCCCTGCAGAGCTTTGCCACCTTGGCCTGGGGAGGACAGGTGGGGGGGGTGGGCTGCCAGGGCTGGGTGATGCCAAGCTGATCCCTTCATTGACCTCTTGTGACATCAAAGCTTCCGGGGATTCGCCCTTGGAAAGGTGGTGGGTCGGATGCCTGCTGCACAAGGGGCTGACCTGGTCCTGAGCTGCCTGGAGGCTCTCTTGGCAGTGCCAGGACAGCGGTGGTCCTGCCAACTGGGCTCCTCCCAGAGCCAGCTCTCAGGGTCACCGCCCTCCGGCCCCAACCTACTCCCTTCATGTCTTTCTCCCTCAACATCCATTAGTCCGAGAACAAAAAAGACCGCCTTTCACCCAGCGCTAATTTCTCCTCATTAAAGGCCCTTTTTGGATCTGGGAGAGGATCAGTCTCTCTTTCTGGCTTTCAAAGAGGAGGGGCGCGGTGGGGAGGGTGAGAGAGGGGAAGCCGAAAAGAAATGGAGCCTCTGCGTGTGGGTTCTGGGTGCTGGGCCTTGGAGGCCACGGAGCGGGCCCAGAGCCGACCCCCGTCCAGCTCCCAGGCGCTGGGTGGACAGGCGTGGAGGCCGAGTGGCAGCCCCTCCGTGACCCCTCCCGGCCCCCCGCCTGGCCCCGCCCGGGCCTAGTACAGCGTCTCCCGGGTGACATTGCTGGAGAAGGTGTGGCTGCCGGACACGCTGCTGGCCTTCCTCGAGAAGGCCAGCCTCCTCCTCCTGTGCCCCCACAGGGGACAGAGGCAGGCCAGCGTGGACAGGAAGATCTGGCGGAAGTTGGCGGAGACGAGGTTGTACAGGACGGGGTTGATGGTGGAGCTGACGTAGAAGAGGGCGTTGGTCAGCATGTAGAAGTAGTGGTAGAAGTCATACAGGAACCTGGGGTGGGAGAGGACGCTCAGGCTGGCAGGCCAGACACAGGCTGCACGGGGCAGCCCGTGGCTGACGCGGGGGCCTGGGACAGTCATTGCAGACTACTTGGACATCTTTTGAAGTGGGGATATTTCACAATAAATTCCAGGGCTCTGGTTTCTCTTGAGAGGTTGGAAGTTCTGAGCACACTCCCACCTGGCACCGGTCAGCTGAACTGCCAAGCTGAGCTGAGGCCGCCCACCTGAGGCCAGCTGTGCAGTGCCCCTTGGCCGCAGTCTCCACCTCTCCCTGCAGCCCAGCTGGCCTGCCCTTCCTTGTGCAGAATCCCAGCGCCCCCTCAGTGCTGCAGGACGTGGCCGGGGCCTGGCCTCAAAGGAACAGCCAGGCCAGGAACCCCCTCCGCACCTCCCAGACAGCTGTGCACCTCACCTCGACTTGCTTGCCTCCATGCACAGGGATCTCACTCCCTCATCTGGCAGCTCACTTCACCACCAGGCAGCCCTGAGTTTCAGAAACCCTTTACTTTGGTTGTGTTCCACGCCCTGTACCTTCTCCTCATGCTTTCTAGATTTTCCCTCCCTAGTGGCGCCCCGTCACTTGGAAGAGCCCACGACCCTGGGACCTGGCAGCCCCGCTACGCAGAGGAGCTCACGCAGTGGGGCTGAGGCTACTGTCGCGGGAAGGCCAGCTGGCGAGGCTGGCATCCATACGTCGCAGTGCGGGTGTGATGCTCTCGGAGTCCCAGGGGTCCTCCTGGCAACTCCTCCAGGCTGGGGGTGGTCTGGGGACCCCGACAGTTGCCACTGCTCCTCCCACAGCCGGCAGCGCCAGCCCTTCCTGTCGTTCTCCAGACACCCCCAAACCTGTCTTGTACTGACTGATTTAGGACTTGCTTTCCTTTTACGAAGCAGCTTCCAGGGTGTCTGTCCCTCTACGGCCTCTGCCTTCCCTGCCCTATCACAGCCACACCTGAGGGCCTGTCGGGGGATGCTGACCCCACCCCAACCACCCTGAGTTGCCCCTCTCAGCGGCCCCAACCCCTACACTCAACTGTTTTGGGGAGCATGCCCTCAGCCCAAGCCTCACCCCCTCGGCCCCAGCCTCCCGTACTCACGGGGTCCACTGCTCGTCCGAAATGTAGCAGAACATGAGGCGTCGCACATGGTAGGGCAGCCAGCAGACCACGAAGGCAATGACCACGGCACCTGAGACGTGGAGGGATACGGGTCTCAGGGAGGTGGAGCGAGATGTCCCGTGTTCGTGGACTGAAACAGCTAATAGTGTTAAGATGACAGTGCCGCCCAAAGTGATCTAGAGATTCGGTGGAATTTCTATGGAAATCCTGATGACAATTTTTGCAGAAATAGAAGAATTCATTGGGAATCTCAAGGGACGCTGGACAGACAAGACAATCTCGAGAAAGAAGAACAAAGCTGGAGGAATCACCCTTCCTGACTTCAAAACCTACCACAAAGCTACAGTCATCCAAACAGAGTGGTAACGGCATGAGGACAGATGTATAGACCCATGGACTAGAACAGAGGACCCAGAAATAAGCCCTCCCATATATGGTCAAATGACTTTCTACAGGGCGCCAAGATCAAAGGGAAAAGGGCTGATTTTCAACAAATGTTCTGGGAAAACTGGATCCCCACATGCAAAAGAATGAAGCTGTCCCCTTACCTCACACCATCTGCAAAAATTCACTCAAAATGGATCAAAGATCTAAACATAAAAGCTAAGGTATAAAATTCTTAGAAGCAAATATAGGACAAAAATTTCACAACATTGAATTTGAAAAGACAACAAGGGAAAAAATAAATAATTTGGACTATATAAAAATAAATAACTGTACATTAAAGGTCACAATTGACAGAGTGAAAAGGCAACCTACAGAATGGGAGAAAATATTTGCATCACATATCTGATAAGGGATTAATATCCTGGGTATATAGAAAACTCAACAACAAAAATCAAACAACCCAATACAAAAGCAGGCAGAGGACTTGAATAGATATTTCTCCGAAGAAGAGATACAAATGGCCAATAAGCACATGAAAAGATGCTTAACATCACTGATCACTAGGGGAATGCAAATCAAAACTACAATAGGATACCACCTCATACCCAATAGGATAGCTACCATAAAAGAGAAACACAGAAAACAGTAATTTGGAGGAGGATATGGAGAAACTGGAACATTTGTACATTGTCGGTGGGAATGTAAAATGGTGCAGCCACTTTAGAAAACAGTTTGGCTGTTTAAAAATATTTTTTAATTCAATAAATTAAAATTCTACTCCTGGGTATATGCCCCAAAAGAACTGGAAGCAGGAGCTCAAACAGATACCAGTAGCTCATAGCAGCACTACTATTCAGAGTAGCTGAAATCAATGGATGACGGATAAACAAAATGTGGTCCATCGTACAACAGAGTTATTCAGCCCTAAAAAGGAAGGACATTCTGACACAGGCTGCAACATAGATGAACCTTGAAGACATTACACCATATGAATAAACCAGTCACAAAAAACCCAAATACTGTATGATTCCACCTAAAGGAGGTCCCTGGAGGAGTCAAATTCACAGAGACAGAAAGTAGAAGGTGGTTGTCAGGGGCTGGGGGAGGGGGTGGGGACTTGGTGTTTAATGGGAAGAGTTTCAGTCTTACAAGGTGGGAGGGTTGGTGGTGACAACCGCACAGCAACATGGGCGTCTACACTGCTGCTCAACTGTGCACTTAGAAATGGTCACGATGGTAAATTTTATGCTCTGTATATTTTACCACAATGCAAAAGAAAGCACCCAACCACTTGGGAAAACTTCGGGCCAAATGTGCTGTCCCGGGGCAGAGAGAAGGGTGTTCCCCGAGATGTGTGTCATCGTCTTGGGGACGTGGGGGGATCTGTGGGTGGTCCTGGGTTTGGGGTCCCCGCTCCAGGGCTGCTGCCCTGACCCCATGGGCCCAGGAGACCCACTCTGGGGAGCTTTCAGAGACCCTGGGCCGGGGAGGTCCCAGCGAAGGCACTGCCTGCTGGCAGCAGGGGTTGGTGGCACCGGGCTGTTCCAGAAAGCCTGCCTGCACACAGCAGAAGCAGACGCTGCCGCCCTGCCCACCGGTCACCTGACCCGCGGCTGTGGGGGGCTGAGCCGGCCCAGGTGCGAAGCACACCCGAGTCACTCTCCCGTCAATCACATGATGTGGACGGATGCAGACATGATGCTATTTTGGAAATACTGGAGTAATAAATGATCCACATGAATTTTACCTGTTTCTTTTGACTGTTTAAAAAAGTGGTTACTGGGCTTCCCTGGTGGCGCAGTGGTTGAGAGTCCGCCTGCCGATGCAGGGGACACGGGTTCGTGCCCCGGTTCGGGAGGATCCCACATGCTGTGGAGTGGCTGGGCCCGTGGGCCATGGCCGCTGAGCCTGGCGTCCGGAGCCTGTGCTCCACAAGAGGAGAGGCCACAACAGTGAGAGGCCCACATACAGCCAAAAAAAAAAAAAAAGCTATAAAAAAGTGGTTACTGGACCATTTAACATCCCACATGGGGCCTGCATCACGTTCCGTTTGGACAGAGCTGCGGGGACTTTTTCCTTCCAAGACCAGTGGCTGCAGAAGGTGAGGGGCAGGCAGCCCGGGGCAGGGGGGAGGTGGGGCGTGGATCCTGGGGTGGTGGGAAGCACAGGGTAGGCGCTCTGGGGGGCCGGGGGGCCGGGGCTGCCTCAGGAGAGCAGGGACGGGGCAGGTTGTTTTGAGGACCCCTCCTCATGATGCACCTGCAGGCCCAGGCCAGGCCCGGGGACACACAGAGGGAGGATGGACCCTCACAACCCACAGAAACGTAGGGTCCACCCCGCACGATCTTTCAGGATCCCCTACTAGAATCTGTGCAGAGGGGCTGCACCTCCGGCCTCTCCAGCTGGCACCCGACTGCCCGGCACGCACGGAGACCCCAACTCCGTGGCCCTGGCTTTGTGAGCAGACTGTCTGACTCAGAGCCGGTGCCAGGAGGCTTGCTGAATCGGTGGATGGATGGATGGATGAGGGAGGGAGTGAAGAGAAGCCCCGACCCCAGGGGGAGCCGGCACTCCAAGCCTCGGCCCGGACGCGCTCCGATCCCCGGGTCTCTAAACCTTCTGTTTGTGGTACCGAGCTTGCTGCTTTGCTGGCCCCTGGTGGCCGCCCGACGCCCGCCCCTCGCAGGGCCCAGTGGTTACATACGTAAGACCCGGACGCCGTGGCGCAGGGCCTGGACCCGGCCGGGCTCGATGGACATGCTGAACGAGCTATGCTGGTCCCCAACTGTGCACACCTGGCCCTGCTCGGCCGCCTGGCGGACCATCACGGTCAGCTTGTTGGCAATGACGGTGTTCAGGACAGAGATGACCACCATGGGGAACACGAACGACATGAAGGTGTTGATCTGCGAGACATGGAGAGGGGCGGCCCGTGAGGCCGGGGCAGCGCACGCGCCCTGGAGCCCACCCCGCCCACCGGCCCAGGTGTAGGGGTCGGAGCGTGGGCGGCACTCGGTCTGTCCGTTCCCAGACTGACTCTCCGCCTGCTCCCACAGCCCCGGCTCGGGGGACCTTTGCAGACCCTCCGTCAGCTTGGGGAGCCCCCAGCCTGTACACAGTGTGGAGTAAAGCCCTGGGGCCTCCCGGCTGCGGTGAGGGGCCGGGGCTCTGCGTTCCCAGGTCTGGACAAGGAAGCGGTCCCTCCTGACTTCTCTGCAGGATGGCTCACCCAGCGTCCCTCGTCCTGCACACGGACAGTTCACGTTAGGACACGAAGGGAAGGCCCGTCCCCCACCCCACTGCCTCTCAGCGCGTTGAGAAGCGCTTCTTGTTGGCACCTCCACCTTCCACGTTTCTCTGCCTCTGGGGAAACCGAGTCTCCGGGTGCCGAGGGTGGGGCTTGCCAAAGTCACCAGCTCAGAAGTGGCTGGACCTGGACTTGAGCTGGAGCCCAGCCCCTCAGCGACACCAGGCTGAGACCTGCCTTCATGGGCACCTGCTCAGCCCGAACAGCTGTGGCCTCCCTGAGCCGCCACTGCCGTTCCTGACGGGGATGCAAACCCGCCAGTGGACGCGGGTGGCCCTGGCCAGCGATGGGGAACGGCCTCCCACCGAGCTGGTCCTGAATCCGGCATCACCTCCCAGGGCCCCGGAGTGACAAGCCTCTGGTGTAAAACCGCGTTTGGCGCTGTCTTTTGAGCACGCTGGTCCTCACGTCATGTTCCGACGCCCGAGCTTCTAAGTGTGAGCTCGCGAGCCCTTGTGAGGGGGCGGCGCCTCTTCTCCATGCCCCCTACCCAACGCCGCTGCCCTTAATGCTCACGTGAACTTCAGAGTCAAAGGGCAAACGGCTGCACCTGGAGAGACCCCTGCACTGGCCCCACCTGGTTCCCGGGGTCTGCACGGAGGTGCCCCGGGCTCCAGGCTGCCCCCTCCATCTCCTCACTCGGGTTTGCCCACAGCCCTGAGAGCAGAGCTGAGGGTCCCGCATGGGGGTCTCCTCGATGGTAGACAAGGGCTGTCTCGGCAGGGCAAGGACCGTCCAGCTCTGTCCTGCTAACGCGGCAGCGGCCAGCAGGAAGCCAAGAGGTGCTGGAGGCTCTGGAACATGGATGGGTTCGCCTCCTGGGCCTCCTGCATGTCCGGCGTCTGTCCTGAGCAGGGCGGCTCACACGGCCCTCTCTTCGGGGCATTGGCCGATGCCTCCGCAAGCCCTGCCCGCCCCACGGTGCTCCGGGTCCCGCTTGGGAGGACTCTAGGCATCCAGGAGATGGTGGCTGAGGTCACCTCTGGCTCCTTTTGAAAAAGACTCCCCAAACTAGAGGACAAACACGTCGGACAGGGGCCGCGTGGGCCCTCGGCAGGCGGCCTCTCCACACTTGCCAGCCCTGCGCCTGCCACTAGTCACCGGCTGGGTGCTTGGGAGTGGCCTCCCCTGGGCACCCTTCTCTCCTGCGTCCACTGAGCTCAAGTGGCGGTCTGGAGGTCCTCCCGCAGGACGATGAGGGGCTGGTGTGGCCGAGGGGCAGCTCTGGGCCGGGGGCTGGGCTGGGGTGCAGGGGGATGCCGGGCCTGGGCCCAGGAGACAAACCAATTCCCGTGAGTCACCACAGCCGGGCATAATTTAAACAAAACAAGTGTATTCAACACAGATTTTAAATGTCACAACATTTGAAATACCATACTTCGATGAACACAGACAGCGAAAACAGCCACCTCTGGGGGCCGTGAGCGGTGGACCAGGGCCTAGGCCCGCCAAGAGGATCCCCCAGTTGGGAGAAGTCCAGGCCCTGATCCTGAGGTTCTGGAGTGGGGAGAGGTGCCCCGGCACTGCAGGCCCCCCAACAGAGGCCTGGGGACGAGGCTCGGGCCGGCGTGGGCTTCCGGAGGGGCGTGTCTTCTCTCGGCGTCCCCCGCCCCTCCAGCCTGGAGACTGAGACTGAACCTGGATTGTGGGGTACCAGGGCAACGCCTGACTCTCGGGGTCTGCCTTCTCTTGCCGAGGCTCACAGCACGGATGGGAGCTCAGCCTATACCCCTTTCCTGCACTCCACCCCCAACTTCTGGGAACAGGGGAGCAGCCCACTCCCGGCAACAAGCAAAGAGAAGGGAGCCTGCTAAGCCCTGTGCAAGATGTCCAGGAACCACTGCGAGTGTAGCCACAGGAAGGACAGAGGAGAAGGAGGGGCAACCGGGGCCCTTCCAGACAGAGACATGCGGACGTGCAGGGATGCGCCTCGTCTGTGCATTTGAACCAATAAAATGTGAGACCACCTGGGGATAGACAGCCTGACTCTAAAATTCAAATGGAAAAAATGATAATCTAAGAGTAGCCAGGAAAGTTCTGGAAAGGGAGGTGACAGGTCAGTAGGGGACGGGAGGCCTCACCCACTATGGGAGGGCGCTAAAAAGAGATTGTATGAGAGTAGTTTGGCGCGACTAAATCAGGGGAGCAGGAGAGGGGCCAGGAGCAGTTCCCGATGAGGCAAACGTGGCCTGTGGTAAAGGCAGCGCCTGAACCAGTGGGAGGAGGTGGGTGACGGGCTGCAGAGCTGGGGGCTGGACGCTCAGGGCCTGCTGCTTCCACTGTCCCTCCCCAGGACCTCCGTCCGCTTCCCTGGAAACACCCACCCCCTCCATTCCTGGCCAGTGGGCAAGTCCTCATTGGACACACACAGGCCGCGTGTTCACCTCGCCACCAATCACGTTTGTCCTATGAGAACCAGCCCCAGGCCTGCTGTTCAGGAGAGAGACCCCACCTTTGTGGGGGGCCTGCCTAAGAATGGGCCCTCACAGGTGAAAGGAGGGCACCCGGGAGGGCCTGGTCTCTGCTCTCCAGCATCTGTAATTTTGTGAGGGACAGAGAGTGAATGGTTAAGAAATAAGAAGAAAGTGGAACAGGACACAGGTCTGTCTGGGAGGAAGGGCTGCTCCCGACCTGCCTGCAAACAGGGGCGGGGCGCCAATGGGAGGCGCATAGCCGGGGGGTCCTCATGCCTCTGCCTCCTCCTTCAAGGCTGTCATCCCGTCTACCCTTCCTCCGAGGGGCAACAGCTTGTCTTGTACCGGCCTGTTTCTCTCTGATTGATCCCACTGTGTTTAGGTAAAGAGACAGGCCCTGGACTCCCGAGCTTCATGGCTCAACACCAGCCTGCGGTGAGTGGGAAGGTGCAAAATACTGCTTGGGGGCTTCCCTGGTGGTGCAGTGGTTAAGAATCCGCCTGCCAATGCAGGGGATGCGGGTTCGAGCCCTGGTCCGGGAAGATCCCACATGCCATGGAGCAGCTAAGCCCATGTGCCACAAGTACTGAACCTGCGCTCTAGAGCCCACGAGTCACAACTATTGAGCCCATGTGCCACAACTACTGAAGCCCATGAGCCACAACTACTGAAGCCCACATGCCACAACTACTGAAGCCCGCGGGCCTAGAGCCTGCGCTCCGCAACAAGAGAAGCCACCGCACTGAGAAGCCCGCGCACCGCAACAAAGAGTAGACCCCCCACTTGCCACAACTAGAGAAAAGCCCGCACGCGGCAGCAAAGACCCACCACAGCCATAAATAAATAAATAAATAAATAAATAAATAAATAAATAAATATATCTCTCACGGTGTTTGCAAAACTCAGCAGCTTGTACAACAGCTTCTGAGGGGAGAGGCGGAGAGAAGGGGCTTCCTGTCAAACCCTCCAATGTAGGTGGCCTCCCTGGCCTGGCAGGGGCCACCCCCAGCAGATGACCAGTGCAGCCAGGCCCAGGCTTTAGGGACCGCCTCCTCCCAACCTCCTCACCCAGCAAATGCTGAAAGCCCCCTCCCTCTCGGCCACCACCAAGGGCAGAACAATGATGCAAGTCACTCCAGAGTCCCTGTTTGTCACTGTCACTCAGCACAGCCTTGCTCGAAAAGCAAAAACCCAGAACAAGTTCAATGCCCACCCACTCGGGCTGGTTGATAAGTTATGATGCATCCACACCACGGGGTGCTGTAGATGCTGAGAATGACCGACAGGGAGGGCCAAGGTCATGGTTTAGTGAAAAGAGGAAGCACGGAGCAGCTGGTGCCTCCGTAAAGTAAGGAGCCGTCTCTACGCCCAGGATGGCTCCCTGGAGAGAAGCCTAACAGAGGCTGACCCAGGCCGACCCAGGGAAAGGGCAGGGAGCTGGGGGGCTCCGGGCACGCCCTCTTGACCTTAAAGCACCTGAGTGGAATGAACGTGTGTCCTGTGACAGGTGCCCGGGCCCCTGGTCCCACAGTGACACGAGAACAACACACCCCACCTTGCCGCCCTGGGACGGGGGTGTTAGAGGTGGAGGGGACCAGATCTCAGTGCATCCACCTTCGCTTCATAGGCGGGACACCAGGGCTGGGAGGGCAGAAACTGTCCTTCAGGGTGACACAGCCCAGAATCTCCCGGGCTGACATTGTCCGAGTAACTCTGCCCTCCACCATCCCTCATCTCATGAGCACCAGACCCGCCGGACGCTGCTGGGACCCCACCCAGGAGGGCACACGCAGTCCACGGCAGACAAGCGTCTGGGAAAGAAGACAGACCAGCGTTGAGGGCCCGCTGCTCTGTGGGTCAGAGCACTGACCGCAGGCCTGAGTGTCTGAGGAGAAGCCCAGCGTGTGCCTGCAGGGGAGGGACCCCGAGCCTCCCGAAGAACTGCCTGCATTGCTGAGGCACCAAGTGAGTCATCTTAGGGCCTGAAAGGCCACCTCGGGGAGGGGAGGGGGCTCCACGGACTCTGTGCAGCTCCGGGCTTAGCTTGGCCACTCGGGCCACAAGTCCCAGCCCCTCGCAATGCAGCCCCACCCACCATTAGGTGGCTCTAGTACCAGATTTTGGCTCAGTATAAAGGACTTCCACTTTCTGGTTGATCCACACTCTTTAGCTAACTCTTTTTTTTTTTTTTTAACAAATTTATTTTATTTATTTATTTTTGGCTGCATTGGGTCTTTGTTGCTGTGTACGGGCTTTCTCTAGTTGTGGTGCACAGGCTTCTCATTGCAGTGGCTTCTCTTGTTGCGGAGTACAGGCTCTAGGTGCGTGGGCTTCAGTAGTTGTGGCTCGTGGGCTCTAGAGTGCAGGCTCAGTAGTTGTGGCGCACGGGCTTAGTTGCTCTGCGGCATGTGGGATCTTCCCGGGCCAGGGCTCGAACCTGTGTCCCCTGCATTGGCAGGCAGATTCTTAACCACTGCGCCACCAGGGAAGCCCCCCTTTAGCTAACTCTTAACAGAGTGCTTTCCACGAGCCAGACCCATGTTCAGTGACTTGCATGTGTCACCTTGTGGAATATGCACATAGAAGCTATTGGTGCTCTCACTTTATAGAAGAAAAAGCCCAGACACAGTCTGACCCACAGCCCAGTGCTCGCTCGGGCCTGTGACACGCAGAGAGCAGAGAGCAGACGAACGGAGAACCCCCTGGTTGTGGGCAAGTGTCGGGGGAGCTCACTTCGGTGGATGCATGCCCCACCCCCAGCTTCCCAGAGGGGACACTTTGGGTAACTGCAAAAATTTGAGAACAACTTCTAGTCCAGAGGCCACGACTCCGTGGTGATCTCTCAGGGCTGAATATCTGTCCACTACTCTCTCCTTTCTTTGATCTCCCTTCCGCTCCACGCTGGTCCCTGTGCTCCTCTTCAGCTTTGGAGTTTCTGGGAGAGGACTGACCAGAGTCACCAGCGACTTAGAGTGGAGAGAATGCTCGTGCCCCAGGGAGCCTTAGGGTTCAGGACCATAGACAGAGCCCATCGCTGTGGAGGGGCTGCCCTGGTGGGGAGAAGCACCGGGCTGCGAGGAACTGTGGTTGGGATGACTGGGTGGGGAGGGGCTGGGGAGTGGGACCCCCGCGCCAGCTGGGGGCAGGGATCAACAGGGACACTCCACCCTGTCCCCAGACCCTTCCTGTCCACTGATGAAGGGCAGGTGAGCAGCCTGTAACCTCTGCAAGAGACCCCACCAAGTCCCCGCTGCCCGTGCAGCCAGCGGCCCTGTGCGTGGGAGTCTTTACCCTCCTGGAATGCTGGAGCCACATCCTGCCTGGTCCCGGCTGTGCTGCAGCGCTGGCACCAGCCAGGCTGCCAGGAGACCCTCAATCGGATTAGGGAAATGGCCTTCCCACTGCACCTGTCCCTCCACCTGTACCAGGGTTGCCGTCCTCGAGGAGAGGCAGGATGGGACCGTGCCCTCAGCAGCACACAGGGCAGGTGCTGGGGGCCTGGCCTTGGCTGTGAGTTGGTTGGGGGGCTCGTTAATCACCCTGGGTGTGGAAGCCGGGGTGGTGAGTCGCGTTCCGGTCGTGCCATCCCATCTCAAAACTGCATCGAGACCATCGGTAGACTGAAGTCCTGGTTGCCGTGTTTTCAGATATCTGTTGGCTAAAAAGCCCATGAGAACAGTCAAATCAGTGGGACATCTGCTAATTAGCAACCAACGGGGCTGTAAAAATAATCCTTGACAAGGACAGGCGCAGGGCAGGGGGTGGAAGTCTGACCCCGGGCCCGGCCCCCGCCTTTGTGTCTCATGGAATGTGGGCAGGGAGGCACCTTAGTGGTCACCTGGTCACCTACCATGAAACCACAGCCCACAGCAGGTGCACCCCAGCTCTCACCCCCACCGGCACCTCACACCACGACGATGACCATCTTCTTGCTTGTGACAAATTCTGTCTTGCAGGGTGGCTCCCGGTCCAAACATGAGCCCCCATGGCCGGTTGCCAAGCCTTCTGTGTGTGCCTTTCTGCCGTGTAGGGCCACCTTGATTCAGGAGTAAAAGTGGTGCCGGTTCCACACGGAGTGTTCTGCGTGCACCCTTGAAGGAAGTCAAGCCATCGAAGAACGTTCTCTGCTCCATGCCAGGAAAACTTGGGGCCCTGGTCTTAATCAAGAGCCCCTGGGGGCTGGTGGACGTTGGGAGTGGATTTCTGAGGAACTGTGCGAATTCCCCAGCCGTGCCTGGGAGTGAGTCCTGCAGGACGGGGTCCAAGCTGGTGTCACATGCATTTCAGAAAGCGCTTAGGAAGGAGTGGTGCTCCAGCCCCAGGGCCTGTCCTCCACCTCTGGGGTGGGCGGGGAAGCGGCCCTACTGCGTGTTCGCTGGCAGCTGAATCTCCAATTCTGTGATTCAGTTGTGGGATTGAATCTCCAATCCCACGATTTTCAGTGTTTTCTTGCCATGTCATTGTGTGGGCAGCTCAGCAAGTATCCTGTTCCTTCCCGATTTTGAATTACCGTCCACTGGCAGAGTGGTAACTGCGTTCCCCGTGGACATCTGGCCCTGTACCCAGTGTCTCGGCTCCTTTCAATAGAATTAGCGCTCTGTCCCTGCTTGCGGGGAATCTGATTACGGGGGACCCGGAGCCGAGCAGCCGGTGTGACAGAGGGGGGCTGGGAGCGGCCACCCACGTCCCCCCAGGCCCCACTGGACCAGCGTTTGGATCTAGCTATTTTCCCAAGCTGACCAGCTCCTGGGCTTGGAGGGGACCTTGTGCTCTGGGCTTAGCCCCGGGAAGTGACACTTTTGCTCCTTCAGCCAGGCCTCCTGGGGCTTCCACCCCAAATGGCTGTGATTAGGAGCGGGGCGCCTTAGAAATGATGGTGGGATCCTGCGCCCCACCCCCACTTGGTCCCCACCAGGGCCGGCGGGCCCGGCTGTGCGCCTCTCCAGGACAAAAGTCAATCAGTAAAGGAAGAGGGAATGCCAGTGGGTGCCGGCCAGCTGCCCAGCGCCATTCCAAAGCTCGTTCCCCCGACGACCGTCTCTGTTAAAGACCGTTCTTCCTCTGTCCCCGAGAGACCACAGGCCTCCACGCGGCTGCGTGAACACGTGGTGTTCCACTACGCAGTCCTCCTTCACGCTGCGCAGGGCGCCTCTGCAATAGCGACCAGCCTTGGCCTTTGCGTCGTGTGAACGGCCCGGGGCACACGAGACTCACTGCTCTCCACACGCGTGTGAGAGGTGGGCCTGTGGGGTCACTTGTGTTTCTAGAACTGGAGTGAAGGGCAGAGCAGCCCAGGCTGGGGTCTTGCCGCGCCCCCCGGGCACGACCCCTTCTCACGCTGGGACTGTCTCCTGCCTATGAAGATGGGGGTGGCTGGTCCACCTTGAAGGCCAGGGGACTGAGGACAGCCCAGGCTGGCCCCCAGCCCAGTTCCTGCCCTGCCCGCACCCCTGCAGAAGGACCCCCGCCTGACCCAGGCCCTGGGTGCCTGGAGCACTGCTGACAGTCTGAGCTCGGGGGCGGGGGAGGAGGGGCGGAGGGGGCGCTGATTGGCACCCAGGGAAGCCTCCCTCTCCTGAGAGCCAGGCCAGCGGCTTGCAGGGACCACCAAGAGGCCTTCCTGATGTTCCACTCGAGGCTCATCAGCCCTTCTTTGCCTCGGATGCAATTTCAGGAAACGAGGCTGTGCTGCTCAGGCCTCCTGTGACTCAGGCAATTACCTGGAGACAGGCCCAGGGCAGCCGGCTTCCTCCCAGCCCAGGAGCCGCGGACTTGAACAGGGACAGGCTCTGCGTCCCTTCTGGAATGTTCCAGCACCCTCCCTTCTGTTTACCCGCAGCCTCCCCACCCCCTCCCCTCCCCACCGCAGGCCCACCAGCCTGTGCTTCACGCTCCGTCCTCCGTCCTCTGAATGCACCGTGCACCCAAGCCCACCTTGTCTAAACGTCACAAGCACTTATTGAGCACCTGCTGCATGCGAGGCACCCTGCACATAGACTGAGGCAAGCGTGGAGGACAGGTGGACAAACACGGCATGGAGGCAAGCACGAGGCCCAGCCTGAGGGGAAAGGGGCCATTTTCTGGAAGAGGGACCTCCATACGGAGACCTGAGGGATGAGGGGCACCCACGGGCCTGAGAAGGAGGGGAGCACGTGAGATCTCAGGAGCCCGGGGGGCCGGGCGGCGTCAGATCCCAGAGAGTGGACCATTTCCTCCTGGTCATGGAAGACGGGGAGGGGTGAAGCATAGAGACCTAGGGTCTGTGGCCCACCCCTCGACTGGGCTGGCTCTGACCAGCGAAATGCAGCGGCCGTGTTGGCCTGTGCCTTCCCAGCCAGGCCTCACACTCTCTTGCTGGCTCTCTCAGAATGTGGCGGCCACCATGTGAAGAAACCCTGATGTGCCTCTCACCCTGGGACAGAGGTCCAGGTGAGAGCCAGCACCAGCCTCCAGACAGATGAATGAGGCTGTCTCAGACCCATCCAGGCCCAGTGCAGCCACAAGATGACCGAAGCCACATGAGTGACCCCAGCTGAGACCGGCTGAGCCAGCTCAACTTGCCATCCAACGGATCACAAGCAAATAAATAGCTAGTGTTTTAAGCCAATAAGTTTGGGGCTCTTTTGTTACTCACCAGAGGTTAGCTGAGACACTGCCTTACAAAGTGCTGTGTTTTTAATTTATCTGTCCCACCACTGCATTTTCTCCTTGGAGGGAAACCTTGCTTAAATAAAATAATATACCCCCCAGCCCCTGCCCCAAGCACTGACAACAAGTCCTGTGAAGGCAGGGGGATGTGGTGGGAGTGGTGGGCAGGGGTCATTTGTGTGGCTGACTGGGCTATCTGACCCCAGAATTTGGGTACTCTTTTTTTCTTATCTCTTTATAGACTCTGGTTCTAGGGACAGGTTGCCAGCAGCCAGCTGGCCAGGTGGGGACTGGTTTTATAAGTCCCACCCCTCTCGCCACACTGCAGAGTAGGGTAAGGAGCATGGTGGGGGTGGGGGCAGTGTCTTTTACTTTTATTTCCCGTGAAGAGAGGCTCATCAGCGAATCTGACCTGTGGGTCCGACTTCTTGAAAAACCAGCAGCGTGTAATTAAAGCTTGAAAGAGAAGAGCCGACTGCTGAATCAAACTCAAGTGAGTGTGAAATCAAACATGAGAGGGCCCTGGGCAGCTGAGCCCAGCTTGAGACGAGTGACCGGCATCCTTTAAGGGGTCTGTGCTTTGACGGTGTCTAAGTGGTCTTCCCTCAAGCCCCCAAACCTCGGTCCCGCTTACTGTGCATGTGTGTTTGTGTCTATGTGTGCACGTGTGTCTGAGCTGCGTGTGTGCACACTTGTCTCCTGTGTCTGGTCCTCTTTTGCTCCTGGTGTAACCGAGCAGGGCCTCTGAGTCCTTCCCGGGACAGACTCCTCCCCCACATCCTCTGCTGTAGGTCCTCTCGGAAGTACTCAGATAACAGTATCTGATGCACGCTTCCTGAGTTGTTGTTTCTCAGATGCTAAAACCCCCACCAGGGCCTCCCTGGTGGCGCAGTGGTTGAGAGTCCGCCTGCCGATGCAGGGGATACGGGTTCGTGCCCCGGTCCGGGAGGATCCCATATGCCGCGGAGCGGCTGGGCCCGTGAGCCATGGCCGCTGAGCCTGCGCATCCGGAGCCTGTGCTCCGCAAGGGGAGAGGCCACAACAGTGAGAGGCCCGCGTACCAAAAAAAAAAAAAAAAAAAACCCCCACCAAATGGAAGATGTTAAGTACTTGATGACCATGATCATGTAGCCCCCAGGCCTCCTGGAGTCTGAGGACTGATAACGCGAACCCCTGTGACCCCACCCTGTTACCTCACCGGCAGCCAATCAGAGAATTAATTGTGCACGAGCTGATCACATACCTTGCGATTCCCCCCACTGCCCCCCGACCCAACTGGGCCTTAAAAATGCTCCCCTGGCGCTTCCCTGGTGGCGCAGTGGTTGGGAGTCCGCCTGCCGATGCGGGGGACGCGGGTGCGTGCCCCGGTCCGGGAGGATCCCGCGTGCCGCGGGGTGGCTGGGCCCGTGAGCCGTGGCCGCTGAGCCTGGGCGTCCGGAGCCTGTGCTCCGCAATGGGAGAGGCCACAATGGTGAGAGGCCCGCATACCGCAAAAAAAACAAAATGCTCCCCTGAAACCCACTGGGGAGTTTGGGCTTTTTCAGCGCTAGCTGCCCTGGACTCCATGTTTGGGGCCAACAGTAATCGCTGCATTTTCCTTCATCACAGCCAGGTGTCAGCAGATTGGCTTTACTGCGCGTGGGTGAGTGGACCTGAGTGTGGTTGGGTGACACTGGCTCACGCAGAGCCCGGGTGGTCACTTCAACGAGGGAAAAATGCCTCATGACAGCTCGAGGCCTGGGCCTCCCTCCAAGTCGCCACTGAGAAGGCCATCAGGTTCCATGCTGTCCAGCTGCTGCACCCCTGATTCCGAGCAGACCCTGCGGCCCCCAGTCCATGCCACCACTGAGGGGACGTGTTTCTGAACAAACTTCCCCCGGCCAGCACCCAGGCTCATTATAATCACGGCACACTGGTTTCTGTTGAGGGATGAAAATTAGCAGATTTAGACGATAATTACCTGGCTCTGAAAATTAGACTCTAATGAAGAGGGTGCTTGAACCCGGAATCCAAATTTGATGTTCAGACTAGATGCCTTTGAAGAAAGCTCTCAGCCAGAAATAGGGGTCGGCCAGAGCCCCGGCTTTCTGGCCACTGCTTTGCCATTTGCCACCCGCCCCCCGAGTGGGGTCTGCAGGCCCAGCCTCACAGCCTCACAGACTACATCCCTGGTGCCCCCCTCACCTGTGTATTTATTTTGTGTGTTAACGTTTCTCACCCTCGCTCCAACCTCACATTACACAGAGGGGGCAACACCGCTGTGGACAGAAAGTGTGTCCTACAAAATTCACCTGTCGAATCCTACCCCCCAAGGTGACGTGTTAGGAGGTGGGGCCTCCCGGAGGTGATGAGGTCGTGAGGGTGAAGCCCCGTAATGGGGTCAGAAGCCCAGGGAGGCCCCTGCTCGCCCCCCAATGTGAGGACAGGGAGAGGACACGGTCAGTACCAGGACCTGTATCCTGGTTGTCCAGCCCCAGGGCTGTGAGAAACACACGTGTTGTTAGAAGCCCTCAGCCTGGTCCGTCGGAGCAGCCTGAGTGGATGGAGATGGCTCCCGGGGTTACCTGCCCCCAGGGAGCGATGGGAGGGTGGCACCTGGGGCGTGGCCACCAACCTGTCCTTGGCCGCGTGGAGGAGGCCGTGGTGGTGGGGCGCCCACCCCGCAGGGGCTGCTCCCTGCAGAGGGCATCTCGTCAGGGGCCACTTCCTCTGCGTCCTCTCCCACCCACGCAAGGAACTCAGTCTCCCTCCTAACGCCGTGTTTGTCCCAAAGGCACAATCGATTCATCTGTTAGACTGGGCGTGCGTCAAGACGCTGACATTAGGTTTTTGATGCAGAAGCGAGATCCAGCTGAACCGGGCGCCCGTGCGCAGAGCAGACAGGCTTTCAGCCTCTCCTGTGGCCCCACCTCCCACCTGCAATTACGGCGATTTGCATGACTGTGAATGGGGCTGGCCTGGGCCCAGGGCTGTTGGGAGCGCCAGGCCGTCCTCACGCCCCTAGCAGGCCAGGTGGGCAGTGGCAGAGCCGGGGACGGTGGAGAGGCCGAGGGACAGCGGTTCCCTTGGGCACTTGTGATGATGTGTGTGTGTCTCTTAGTTGCTGCCACCCCGCCCCGCGGCTGCCTGGGGACAGAGCCTGGTGCCCTCCAGTCACCCACACACTGACCGTGTGAACGAATAAATGAACGACCGCCTGCCCAGGCTGCCTTAACACAGTACCCTCAACTGAGCAGCTCATAAACGGCACAATCTATTTCTCACAGCTCTGGAGGCTGGAGGGCTGAGACCAGGTGCCGGAGTGGACGGTCTCAGGTGAGGCTGCCTTCCGTGTCCTCATGTAGCAGAAAGAGGGCGAGGGGCTCTCTGGCCTCTTCTTATAAGGGCACTAATTCATCATGGGGGCTGCACCCTCATGACCTCATCACCCCACAAATGCCCCATCCCTTAATACCATGACTTTGGGGGTAGTGCTTCAAAACATGAATTTGGGGGACACATTCAGTCCAGAACAGCTGGCAAAGGAAGGGATGAGCTGTCTCCACATGGGGGGCCCTTAACCTGGGGGAGGCTCTGGCAAACGGCCCCAAGCACACACGGGAGCTTTGTGTGCACGGACAGGCAGCTTCCTTCCCCGGCAGGCTGCGGCTGTACAGCACGATAGAATAGTGCAGTTTGTGCCAGCCGTAAATGATTTACAGTTTTCTAGGGGCTACATTAAAAAAAGTAGAAACAGGTGAAAATAATTTCATTAATAGATTTTATTTAACTCAATACATTCAAAATATTATTTCAACATGCAACCAGTATAAAAAGCGTTAGTGAAATCCTGTACATTTTCCCTTCATACAAGCTCTCTGGAATCACGGGTGTGTATTTTACACCGAAAGCTCCCCGGGATTCAGACTGGACACCACACCGCACACAGGGCAGCTCAGAGTTCTTATGAGAAGCCACGCAGAACCGTTTCCAGGTGGCATCCACCCCACAGCCCATGGCGCCTGCACTCCCCTGGTCCCATCTCTGGTCAGCGGGGGAGACAGAGGTGCAGCCCCGGACCCCCTGGTCATCCCCAAAACAGGATCTGCACAAGGTCGGTATCTGCACAAGGTCAAGGATGAGTCATTCATTTAAAAGGAGCCACGAGCAAAGTTGCACTAAAAAGTGAAGCCCCCCTATAGGAATGGTGGGCAAGCAGTCCCTCTGGAAGACACTATAGGAGCAGCACGGACTCCAGGGCAGCCTGCATTTGGGGCCATAGCTTCCAGAACCAATAATGGCCTTCTCTGTACCCCACGAAGAATCCAAATGCACCAAGATTTCCTAGGGGGCAGGGGCCACAGGGCGCGATCCTGGGAAGGCACCCTCTTCTTTTGTCCTGTCAGCCACCAAGCCTCAGAAATGAACCAGAGTTTTGTCAAGGAACTAAGCCCTGAGGACAGGACGCTGGGAGGGGCGGCGGGTCCCAGGATAAGAGGCGGAGCAAGCGGCTTCCCCACCTGCGCGTCCGCCTGCTCATCTATAAACGGGGCCGGTCGGGAGAGCCCCGAGCCCCAAGGGTGGCCATGGCGATCAGAGTCGGCTCTCAAAACTATCATTAGTGATGCTGGGAGCAGCCACGCCAGGGCTGTCACAGGGCTTGACGGGGACCAAACATTAATCACACCTTCGTCACGGACCCCTCACGTGAGGTCTGCTCACCCAGCTCAGAACCTTCCTTATCACCTGAGACCCAAGTCAAGAGCGGCCACCAGAGGGTGGGGGCCCCTCCCTCTCAAAGGCGTCCGTGGACCACTGCGCCATGCCCTCCCCGAGCTGACCCAGCGCATCACTGGGTGAGAGGCCCCCAGCCACTCAATTGTAGCCACGATTTCTAGACGTTCTCCCAGTCCGGAACATTGGAATGGACACAGACTGACTCCACATGGAGCCCTGAGTGTCCCTGACCAAGGGACACCACCGTCCCTGCGACAGTGCTCACAGCCCGCATTGAGGAGCGTGGGTGGGCACGTCAGCCCGCAGCTCAGGCTGGAACCCACCGCTTCTTTCTCTCCTTATTCTCACTAATGTTCATCCCCTGGAGCTGAGACTTTGAAGGATGGTCACACAAAGGTGTCTCCAGGCAGCCGCCTTGCGAGGATGCAGACAGAGACGTGGATGCAGACACAGAGGCTGTCTCCCTGTTACGACTGGTAATCAAGATTCATTTTCTCTGACAGCTTTTATCCCGAAAAGACACCCACACACTGTTTATGACATGTAAATTACTTGGGATTTGCAAGTCAATTTCTTGCATGAATATTCATGGATGCATGATACCCATGCGGGTCTGCTTTCTGTGGCTCTCAGGACACAGACCGCCTGGGATCCCAGGCATCTCGCAGGGATGTGACAAGGCTGCTAGAGGCCCCTTTCACCCAGATGTCAGCAGGGTCCGCAGGCCGTGGCTGCCCCACGGTGATCCCCACCCGCAGGAGGAGAGATGCTCACTGGGGAACGGGGAGGGGCAGGGCCCCTCTCGCCCTGTTGATTGACCTACTTCTCCTAAACCAAAGGTGGCCGCGTGGGGCTCTGGCCTAGACCCAGGGTTCCCCTGACCTTGGCCGGGTGGTGAGAGTGGGACAAAGCTGCGGGCTCCCCGGACACATGCACACCTGGCTCCCCGTCCATCACCCGACACGGGATGGGGAGCTCCGGGGTTCTGTCCCCCATGGCCACGGGCACCCAAGGAAAGCTGCAGCAGCCGGTCTGTGAGCTGGACAGTTGGAGGGAGCCTGGGGTCCACCCCCGGGGGAGACGCCTGGCCTCCTGTGGCAGCTGCGTGGCCCGGCCGGCCCGCGGCTGACCTACCTGGTGATGGGCCCTGTGCCCCCTCCTGCTTGTGGGGTAAAAACACACATGTGCGCCCAGTGGGTCAAAGGCCCAGGAACTCAGACATCAAAGATATTCCTCTTGGGGCTCCCCTGGTGGCACAGTGGTTGAGAGTCTGCCTGCCGATGTGGGGGACACAGGTTCGTGCCCCGGTCCAGGAGGATCCCGCGTGGCGTGGAGCAGCTGGGCCCGTGAGCCATGGCCGCTGGGCCTGCGCGTCCGGAGCCTGTGCTCCGTGATGGGAGAGGCCACAGCGGTGAGAGGCCCGCGTACTGCAAAATATATATATATATATTCCTCTTGAACCAAAGCAAAGTGGGTTTGGGTTGGGCCCAAGGCAGACTTCCTGTTTAAACTAACTGCTAAAGCCAGTCGTTGAAGGAAGTTTGGAAATGTCCTGCGTGAAGAGCAGAAGGCCAGTGGCCTTTATTTCCAAATCCTGACACAGGGGCTCCCTACTAGGTGTGACTCTCAGTGACCTACAGATGAAAGCTCACTGCGTCCTCACCACAGTCCAGATGGGGAAATTGAGGCAAAGGAAGGTTACCGTCACCTCGAGAGCAAGTGCAGGGTGGAGACATGCATCTAGGCCGCCTGCCTGGCTCCCGCTTGCTGCTACCACCAAACAAAATGGAAATACATTAGGTATAAATCTAACACAGTATGTACGGGATCTATAGAAGGAAAGTCACAAAACTCTAATGAAAAAATCAAAGAATATCTAAATCAATGGAGAGAGAGTCCATGTTCATGGATAGGAAGACTCCATACTGTTAAGATTTCAATTGTCTTCAACTTCCTCTATAGATTCAACTCAACCCCAATCAAAATCTCAACAAGTTATTTTGTGGATATTGATGAACTGATTCTGAAGTCCACATGGAGAGGAGGCAAAAGACCCAGGACACCAACACAACACTGAAGGAGAAAAACAAAGTCGGAGGACTGACTACCCAGCTTCAGGACTTACTATGAAGTCATCAATTGAGCAGGGCACTGGGGAAAGAACAGACAAAGAGATCAGCGGAACAGAATAGAGAGCCCAGAACTACATCCTCACAAATATAGTCAACTGACTTTCACAAAGGAGCAAACCAATTCAATGGAGAAAGGATAGTCTTTTCAACAAATGGTCCTGGAACAATTGGACGACCATATGTTAAAAAATGGGCCTTAAACCTTAAAAATTAACTCAAAATGGATCATAGACCTAAATGTGAAATGTAAAACAATAATATTTCTATATAGTAACACAGGAGAAAAAATCTAGGTGAGCTTGAGTTTGGCAACGTGTTCTTGGATGTAACAACAAAGGCATGATCCATGAAAGAAAAAAACTAAGTTGTATTTATTACAATTAAAACTTCTGCTGTGCAAAGACACCGTTAAGAGAATATGACAAGCTACAGATGGGGAGGAAATATTTTCAAAACACATATCTGATAAAGGATTTGTTATTTCATGTCTGGTAAGGGAATAATATCCAGAATACATAGAGAATTCCTAAAACTCAACAACCAAAAAATAAAGAACCCAATTTAAAAATGGGCAAAGGATTTGAACAGACCTTCCAAAGAAGGTATACAAATGGCCGATAAACCCTTGAAAAGATGCTCACCATGACCAATCAGGAAAGTGGCAAATCAAAACCACAAAGAGATATCATCTTACACTGACTGGAATGGCTACTATTAAAAAAAGAAAAACAGAAAATAACAAGTGTTGGTGAGGATGTGGAGAAACTGGAACCCTCATGCACTGCTGATGGGAAAGTAAAATGGTACAGCCGCTGTGGAAATGAGTTTAGCAGTTCCTCAAAAAAAATTTAAAAATTGACCCAGCAATTCCACTTCTGGGTATATCCCCCAAAGATTTGAAAGCAGGGTCTCAAAGAGATATTTGCACACCCATGTGTCACAGCACCATTATTCACAACAGCTGAGAGGTGGAAGCGACCAAGTACCCATCCACAAATGAACGGATAGACACATTGTGGCATATCCATACAATGGAATAGTATTTAGCCTTAAAAAGGAAGGATATTCTGTCACCTGCTACAACATGAATGAACCTCAAAGACATTGTGCTCAGTGAAATAAGCCAGTCACAAAAGGACAGATACTCTGATTCTACTTGTTTGAGGTCCCTAGTGTAGTCAAATTCAGAGACAGAAAGCACAACAGTGGTTGCCAGGTGCTGGTGGGGGGGAATGGGGAGTGAGTGTTTAATGGGTATAGTTTCAGTTTTGCAAGATGAAAAGAGTTCTGGAGATGGATGGTGGTGACGGTTGTACAACAATGTGAAAATACGTAGTACCATTGAACTGAACTCTTAAAAATGATTAAGGTGGTAAATTGTATGTGAATTTTACCACAAGAAAAAAATAGGAATGGACTTCCCTGGTGGCGCAGTGGTTAAGAATCCATCTGCCAATGCAGGGGACATGGGTTTGAGCCCTGGTCCGGGAAGATCCCATATGCCGCGGAGCAACTAAGCCTGTGCACCACACCAACTGAAGCCCTTGCGCCTAGAGCCCGTGCTCTGCAACAAGAGAAGCCACTGCAATGAGAAGCCCGTGCACTGCAATGAAGAGTAGCACCCGCTCGCCACAACTAAAGAAAGCCCACGTGCAGCAACAAAGACCCAATGTAGCCAAAAATACATAAATAAATAAATGTTTTTAAAAAGAATTTAATATATATATATATAAAGGAAAAAAACCCTCCAAAATATACAAAGAACTCTCTTAACTCAACAATAAGAAAACAAACATCCCAATTTAAAAATGGTCAAAAGATCTGAACAGATACTTCATCAAAGAAGATACACAGATGACAAAATAAGCATATGAAATCAAGATGCTTAACATCCTAAGTCATTAGGGAAATGCAAATCAAAACAACAATGAGAGGGGGCTTCCCTGGTGGCTCAGTGGTTGAGAGTCTGCCCGCTGATGCAGGGGACACGGGTTCGTGCCCCGGTCCGGGAGGATCCCACATGCCACGGAGCGGCTGGGCCCGTGAGCCATGGCCGCTGGGTCTGCACATCCGGAGCCTGTGCTCCGCAACAGGAGAGGCCGCAACAGTGAGAGGCTCGCGTGCTGCAAAAAAAAAAAACCCACAAAAAACAAAAAACCTCACACCACCAAATGCTGATGAGGATGTGGAGCAACATGAAACTTTCATTCTTTGCTGGGGGGAATGCAACATGGTGCAGCCACTTTGGAAGACGGTTTGGCCGTTTCTTATAAAACTAAACACACTGTTACCATACTATCCAGCAATTGTGCTCCTTGGTATTTACCCAAAGGAGTTGATAACTAATATCCATACAAAAACCTGAACAGGGGTGTTTGTAGCAGCTGTATTCGTAGTTACCCAAACCTGGAAGCAAACAAGATGTCCTTCAGCAGGTGAATAAATAAACCATGTTGCATCCAGACAGTAGAATATTATTCAGTACTAAAAAGAAAGGCATTATTGAACCATGAAAAGACATGGAAGACACTTAAAAGCATTTTACTAAGTGAAAGAAGCCAACCTGAAAAGGCTACAGACTGTGTGATTCCAACTCTTTGTATGACAGTCTGGAAAAGGCAGAACGATGGAGATGGTGAAAAATACAGATAGGCTTCTGGGCAGAATTCTGGACACGCTTCAGATGTTTGGAAACAGTGACGGTGTCCCCTTGGTCTCTAGTTCCCACGGCCTTCCTTGGGTGTCCCCACCCATGTGGTCATCTTCCTCAGGACACAACCAATTTCATTTAAAATGGGCACAAGGGGGCTCCCCTGGTGGCGCGGTGGTTGAGAGTCTGCCTGCCGATGCAGAGGACGCGGGCTCGTGCCCCGGTCCGGGAGGATCCCACATGCCGCAGAGCAACTAAGCCTGTGTGCCACAACTACTGAGCCTGCGCTCTAGAGCCCACGAGCCACAATTACTGAAGCCCACACCACGCCTAGAGCCCGTGCTCTGCAACGAGAAGCCACCACAATGAGAAGCCCACGCACCAAAACGAAGAGCAGCCCCTGCTCGCCACAACTAGAGAAAGCCTGCGCGCAGCAACAAAGACCCAACACAGACAAAATAAAATAAAATAAAATAAAATCTCTGCTCATTTAAAAAAAAAGCAAGGTGGAAGAATTTTTAAAAAAATAAATAAAAGAGCAGGTTGAACATGAGTAAAGCATGAGTAGATTTGAAAAAACAAGCTAGGGACTTCCCTGGTGGCACAGTGGTTAAGAATCCGCCTGCCAATGCAGGGAACACAGGTTCAAGCCCTGATCCGGGAAGATGCCACATGCTGTGGAGCAACTAAGCCTGTGTGCTGCAACTACTGAAGCCCGCGTGCCTAGAGCCCGTGCTCCGCAACAAGAGAAGCCACCGCATGAGAAGCCCGCGCACTGCAACAAAGAGTAGCCCCTGCTCGCCGCCACAGAAGAAAGCCTGCGTGCAGCAACGAAGACCCAACGCAGCCAAAAATAAAAAAATATTTATTAAAAAAAATAAATTTATAGGGGCTTCCCTGGTGGCGCAGTGGTTGAGAGTCTGCCTGCACGGGTTCGTGCCCCGGTCTGGGAAGATCCCACATGTCACGGAGCAGCTGGGCCTGTGAGCCATGGCCGCTGAGCCTGCGTGTCCAGAGCCTGTGCTCCGCAACGGGAGAGGCCACAACAGTGAGAGGCCCGCGTAACACAAAAAAAAAAAAAAAAAAAAAAAATTATATAAATAAATAAATAAATAAACTTTAAAAATAAATAAAACGGCACAAAATTAGAGGATTAAGCACTTAGCAAGGGGCAGCCAGGTGCGTCTGTGTCAACAGGTGACCCTGCCTAAGCACCCGCCCCCCCTGCGCTTTGTCCCTCTGATGACGCTCCGTCTGTGACGTCCCCTTGGCTGAGGGGGCTCCTTTCCTGACTCCAGGCCCTAGCCCCAAGGCAGATGGTGCAAGACCAGATGTGTCTGGGCCGGTGGCTCCAGGGGCCCCTGAGGGGGACCAGTGGCCTCTGACAGAGCCGTGGGAGAGGTCAGCCCCTCCTGCCCTTGCAGGTGGCGGCCCCCCAGTCCTCCAGCTGGATGCCAGGGAGCAAGAGGACCCTGCTGTTCTGTCCCCCATCCCCTGAGCCTCGCCCTCACCAGCTGCATCCTGCCTGCCGCTGCCCCCGCTGACTGACCCCCTGTGCCCGCCTGGAGCCTGCCTGGGCCAGCCAAGCTTAGGGCCCGGACCTCCTGGAAAGATACACTGCTGGGGGAGCCGAGGCCCCCGAGCCCCTGGGAGGAGGGCAGCGCTTTGACGGAGCCACAGCACCTGGCAGAGGCCACTGGGGGTGGGGAGCAGTGGGGCCCTCCCACCTGGGCGCAGCGTCGCCGGGAGCCCTTGTCTGCAGCCCAAGGGTGGGGGCCTGATGGTGGGCCAGCCCAAGGGGTTTCAGCATTTGCCACCCAAGCCTCAAGCCCGTCCAGGACAGTGTTCCTCCACCAGCTAGACCTAAACCCTAACCTTCCTGGCCATGCCTCTGCCCTGCTCAACAAGCTCTCAGGTGGGCACCAGGGGCCACTTCCCCCCCGCACTTGGGGGAGGCCCAGTCCTGGTTTGCCTGCTCCCGACTCCTGGCTTCAGCACGGAAGTCCCACAGCCCAGGAAGCCCTCAGTCCCGAGCACATGGGGATTGGTCACCCTTCTCAGGGCCACAGGGGCTAAGCTCCTGCAGCCGCCCTTCCCCCATGCACGGCCAAACTGGGCTGAACCTGGTCCCACTGAGGGGGCTGTCCTGCATGGAGTCAGCTGCCCTCACCCCCGGCCACAGCGGGAGTGACGCCCCGGGTGAGCCCTCGGGCTCTGGCACGCTTCCCTTTCATTCAGAAGACCTCTCCTCCCCCACAAACTCCCCCGCCGTGGGTCCCGCTGCCTTGCACCAGGGGCCGGAGGCCCGGGCAAGGGGGGCTCTGTCTCCACCCTACGGACGAGGAAACCGAGGCGCGAGAGCTCAACCACCTGGTTGAGGCTCAAGGCTGACGTCTGAGTCCTCGCGGGTGCTCGCCGGGGCCGAGGGCCGAGGCTCCTGGAATTTTCACGGCAGCCCAGGACGCAGGTGCCATGCTTGTCTTTGCATCCGTGGGACCAGGGCATGGAAGGCTGGATGCTCGAGGTCCACGGATGGGCAAGCCGGGGTGCCTGGTCCTCTGGGGCCAACGTGCCTGCGTGGTCCCCCCGAGGACATCACCACAGCTGCCCCCACCCCTGACTCACTGCCATTGGCACGCCTGCCCCACCCGCGGCACCGGCTGCATGGCCGCCTGTCTCCTGACTCATCACCCTGAACTCCACCCTGGCCGCTGGCATGTGTCACAGACCCGCCGAACTCTGCTGCTCGTGGCTGTGCCTGGGCAGGGACCTTGGACAGAGGCCCAAGCCCCGGGTGGAGAGCACGTGTCCTGCGCTGGGCCGGGGCGGTCTTCCGGTGTCCCGCAGGCCCCCTGCGCTGTGACTGGCTGCAGGTGCTGGCCCTGCTGCAGGCCTGTGTGACCTGAGTCACTCCTGACCCAGAGATGCCCGATGTGAGGGTGACAGCCCAGCCCCACCTCCGGGCAGGACAACCTCCGGGCAGCTCCCACTCCGGGGCGCCAGTGGGAGGGGCTGAGGCTGGACTTCTCCTGAGCCCCTCGCCTGCCACCCCTGCTGCCCCAGACAGCTGCTCTCCCCGTCCCCCGCCCCGGCCCTCCCGGGGGCTGCAGACAGAGCAGAGAAGCTGACCTGGGCGAATCCATGGGCTGCAGGCTGGGAAAGGCGGCCGAGTGTGCGTCTAGCATCGACTACCTGCCAGCCAAGAGCCCCGAGGCGTGGATGGACGAGGGCCAGACAGTAGGACAGTATCTCTCTGACTGTTGTCGGGAGGGGTGGGGTCAGCAGGTGCCTCAGGGGCCCCTCTCCAACTCGGCACCCCAGGTTCCCTCAGGATAAAATCCACCCAAGACCCTTCTCTGCTGAGAGGCATCTCCATCCTGAGCCCAGGGCCCTGCTGAGGGGGGTTGTGGTGCAGCTGCCAGCGCCCGGCCCGAGCATCTGCTGGCCCGTTCAGGTGGGCCTGGTGGATGCCCCTCTATTTTGAACGAGGAGCAGGTGTTTGTCCCCAGAGAGACTGACTTGCAATCTGCTTGGCAGCGAAGCCCAGCCTCCCAGTCAGCCTGCCTGCCCTTCACGGATGTTCCTTTTTTTCTTTCTCTTTTTGAGCAAGACCTGCACATAGAAATAAACTTCCACTGTGCACACACTATCTTCTGCAGAGCCCTGGTCCAGCCAGAGTGGAAACGGGCCCAGGGACTGGTCAGCAATGAAAACCACAAACGCCTTCAAGTTTCACTGAAATAGAAACAGCTTTGCAGAGGGGATGTTGAGAAACGAGCCCTCTGCAGTTCTTAGAACCAAACATAAAAACTCGCAGGAGCAAAGCTTCGGTCGAATGGAAGCTTTGCTCACTTTTGCGTTGAGCTGTCCGTCTGACCCCTGCCCTCCCCCCCTCCCCCGAGACTTGGCAGCTTGCCGACCAAGCCAGATGCCGGGGAGTCAGAGCTGCCTCGCTTGCTCTGCCCACGTTCCTCAAGGAGGAAGTGGAGACCGAGGATGGCTACAGGAGTTGTGGGGTGGAGGGATGGAGGGCTTCCTGGAGGGGGCAACCCGGGGCCAGCTGAGGAGGTGGGGGGAGGTGAGAACATCAGGGCCAAGGAGCTCAAGCCTCCGTCCTACCAGGCCAAAGCTCAGATGCTCAGGGAACCTGGGAACAGCAAACCACCCCCTTCACCAGACTTGAAAGCCCCTTGGCCCCTCCTCCAGGAAGCCCTCCTTGCTTTGACACTGCTCGCAGATCCATCTCACTCTTCCTTGTCCTCACAGGGAGCCCTAGGAGGGGTGCAAAGAGCCGACTGGCCCTGTTTTGGCCAGGCCATGGGCTTTGGGCATGAGCCATGAGCCATGGGCTTTGGGCATTTCTGCGGTCGTGCTGGGCCTGGCACTGTCTGCTGTGACAAGGGGTAAGCAGCACCAGGAGCTGGCCACCTGGGCTGGCCCTGCGTCGGTCACAGCACGGGGGGGCCCAGGGCACAGGATACAGATGCCCTGTCCCCTGGTCCGCTTTGCCGGCCCTCACCCAGGAACCAGACTGGCTAGTCTGAGACAACATCTCCCCTCAGACTCCCGGGCAGGACGGGCGGCACTGAGAAGAAACTCGGGGCAGCTTCTTGGGCAGCCACGCCCCCCGCCCTGGGCAGTGCCTCAGGTCCCTGCTGGCCCCAGGAAGCTCCTGCAGGCCGAGGCCCGCCCTGGCTGTTCGCCTGGATTCCCGGGGTCCAGGGGCCATCTGCTGTAAAAGCTTTCAGCTAGAGATTACGACTAGCCCAGGGTCCATCTCTTCCGGCTGGAGGTGCTTCCTTCAGCCACCCTGGACACACGTCCTTGCGGAAATCCATGTCCAGCTGTCCCGTCTGTGCTGCCTACTGTAGTCGCTTTGTCGCCAGCCAGGGGCTCAGAGCCACTGCCCAGCGGCCATCCGCAGGGACGCCCAGAGCCACTTCTGCTGAACGCCAGCTTGTGGAGCGCCGAAGTTGGCTCCAGACCTGCCTGCTTGATGGGCCCTGTCACAGGGAAGGAAGCCATGGTCCTAGGCGATGACAGGTTTGTTTATTTTCAGGGGCAGAGGCAAGCTGCTCATGCCTTGCCGTGCTCCGGCACTTGGACCCACCTGTTCATGGTAAACTCCGGGCTGGGACCTCCCTGTGATCCCCACTCCCTCCCAGCCCTTGCTGCTCCCTGATACATGGAGATTCAGGGGCTGTGCCCGTGCGCTCAGGAGCCGTGCTGGGAGGGCAGACGGCAGAGGTAGCTGCAGAGAGAGGAGCCCACGGTGACAAGTCTGTGGGGCCACGTGTGCACAGAGGCCCCACGTCTGACCCTGGGCCGAGGGGGTCTGCACGAGCTCCCGTGGGGGGCTCGACGTGACCTGACCTGGCTTCGCGAGATGACGCTTCCCGATGCACTAGATGGTCTCTCCGGCAGCTCCAGGAGCACTGGAGCCTTTGGGACCAATGAACACAGGTGACACCAAAACCCTCTCCATCCTGCCAGGCACTCCCGACAAATAACCTCCAGCCCCGTTAACGGAGCCGGTTTCCCAACTGGACTCCGAGGGTCGGATGCACACACGGCATCTGGTTTCCAAAGCAACCCCGAAGGTGACGGTGTGACACCCAACGCTGGCAGAGGTGCACGAGGGCCACGAGCATCGTCCAGCATCTGTCACCTCCTTTGGTAGCAAGGGACAAGCAGACATCCCGGCTTGGCACTGTGGGCGGCCCCATTATTTGTGGAGATAGAACTAGTTGACCCCCAAGTCTGTAAACGGGCAAAGCCCCTGACATTTGTGAAGTGTTTCCGTGTTCCAGGGGCCACACTGCGTGGGAGAGTCAGAGGCTCCCGGGACCCGCATGCGGGTGGCCAGGGACGCCGGCTCCGTCTCCCGGGGGGCGGGGCACAGCGTGCAGAGAAGGGGGTCATAAGGGGCCTGTGCAGCCCCAGCCCCTCTGGGGGGTCCTTCATCAAGAGCCCTCCCTCCTGGGCTCCACACTCTGACAGCAGTCGTTTCTCCAGGGCAGGAGAAACAAAAACAAATTTAATTTATTGGCAATAGAAGTGGAACTTCCCAGGCAGCCGTGGCCTGAGCTGTTGGCTCCTGGAGGCCAGGGTCTCCCTGGAGATCTGTTTCTGTCTGAGTTCTGGCACGTTGGTACTTGGGTTTCGACTGGAGTTCCTGCACCGTGACCCCAGCTCACAGTTTCTGGGAGGGTGGGGGGAAGTTGACCCCGAGGTGTCCCATCTCTTTTTTGAGTAAGTTAAAAAGGTCAGGGAAGGAGTCCGTTAAAACTCGGCAGGAGGCTCCCCAGAAAGGGCTGGAATTAGCTCTAAATGCTATAAATGTCGACCAGGCACTGCCCCTCGGGCAGCCGGTGACCCCAGCCCCTGGGTCGCTGTCTGGCAGCTCCTTTCAATCCCCATCATGGGCAGGACAGGGAGGGGAGCTTTTGGCTCTTTTGAGAACCACCGGGGCCCCAGGGGACGGAGCAGGGATTTGGGGGCTTGCGGCAGAGCCACCAGGAGCCCCCCTGTGCCCAGGCCAGGGAGGGTGCCCACGCGCTGGGCTGGAGGGCGCCGGGGAACTGCCCGCAGCCTGGCCTCACTGCCGCCGCCCCCTTTTCGGCTCACCCTTGGGCCAGCGCAGCCTCCTGACGGGGTCCCAGTGTCCATGCCTGCGCCCAGGCTGCCCCAAACAGCAGAGCCATCTCACCTGCTGGGGCCCAGGTGGAAGCTCAGGCCTGTTCTGCACACACGTCCCCTCAGCCTTCACGTGGCCGCTCGGAGACGCCTTCACAGACCCTGACCCAGGCTCAGGGACCCCACAGGCTTGCTAAAGGCTTCAAGCTTGGAGACGAAAAGATGGACCCCGGAGCCCCAGACCTCACCACACCCTTCTTGCCATGGCTGGTTCTCCCCATTTGATCCCCTCAGCTGTCACAGGCACCTGTCCCATCACAGCAGGCTCGCATGTGGTCATCAAGTCCACCTGAGCTCAAGTTTGGCTCATTACGGTATTGGACAGGACCCGGCAGGGAGCAGCCAGCACACTCCAGGAGGCAACATGAAGAGCCTCAGCCAAGGGGTACCTGACAAGGTGTGAACAGGTGGGTCTGCCTGACAAGGTGTGAACAGGTGGGTCTGCCTGACAAGGTGTGAACAGGTGGGTCTGCCTGACAAGGTGTGAACAGGTGGGTCTGCCTGACAAGCTGTGAACAGGTGGGTCTACCTGACAAGCTGTGAACAGGGGGGTCTGCCTGACAAGCTGTGAACAGGTGGGTCTGCCTGACAAGCTGTGAACAGGTGGGTCTACCTGACAAGCTGTGAACAGGGGGGACTCCTGACAAGGTGTGAACAGGTGGGTCTACCTGACAAGGTGTGAACAGGGGGGACTCCTGACAAGGTGTGAACAGGTTGGTCTACCTGACAAGGCTGGGCAGGTAGGACAACTGCCAGGCCTGGTGCAGGATCCTGAGGCTCCCCCTGGGAAGCCCTTTCCACCCCAGGCCCGAGGGCCAGTGACAGAACCCACGGCCATGGTGGGAGACGGCGCCCACTGCACAGCAGGGAGGAGATGGGGCAACACAGGCCGCGAGCTCACCTGCCGTCTCCCTCTTCTCCTCCTGCGCCTCCCACGGGCCGTGCCTGGCTGGGGCAGGGCCAGCGATCCGGACTGCTGGGCTCTGTGTGTCCAGGCCCTGGCAGGACAGAGAGGGTGGAGGGATCTGGGAGAGAGGAAAGGAGGACGCTGGTGGCATGCCGCCTGCGGCACCTCTTCGTCTGGGTGGTAAGACGGGTCCATAGTCCCAGCCTCACAGGGTCACCACGGGGGTCAAATGAGAATATGTATGAAAGGCGACTCTCGGCCTGCCTGACCTGTGTCCCTCGTCCTCCCCCAGACCCCACCCCTACCAGGGCTGTGTCCTCGCAGGGAGGCCAGAGGGCATCTCCTCTGCTGAAGACACCCAAGGCCCCATCTTGGCTGTCCTGGGACTGTCCGGGGCTCTCTCAACGGCGGCCTGTGAGGTCTGCGTTCAGCCTTCTCCTGCTCCTGCATTTACCAAGGGGCCCTGCGCTGGCCGGGGGCTGAGATGACGCGGGCAGGCAGCCCGCAGGGGCCAGCCCTCTGTCCATGAGAGCTGTCTGCATTCTGCCTCTGCCTGTGGAGTGTGGTCTCGTGGAGCTATTGGTGGCCCCCAAAACATCCGTCCAGTCCGAACCCCCAGAACCTGTGAACGTGACCTTGTTTGGAAAAAGGGCCTCTGTGGACGTGACTAAAGATCTCAAGACGAGGTCATCCTGGAGTGGGGGGCGGGGCCTAAATCCAATGACAAGTGTCCTCGGGAAGAGCCAGAGAGGAGAGACACAGACACAGGGGAGAAGCCGCGTGAAAATGGAGGCAGAGACGGGAGGGATGCCTGGGCCACCAGAAGCTGGAAGAGGCAGGAAGCACCCTCCCCTGGAGCCCCCGGAGGGAGCCTGGCCCTGACCACACTCTGATTTTGGGATCTGGCCTCCAGATCTCTGCGAGAATAGATTTCTATTGTTCTGAGAGGCCTGGTCTGTTGCTGGTCTTTGCTGCTGTGGCCCCAGGACAATCAGCCCCGGAGACCAAGGAGTTTCCCATGGTCTCCATGACAGACAGAAGCACAAAAGGTGTTTGGGGTTAGAGCTTTTTCAAAACATGAAGATCCGCCCCTGGTGGTTTTAACTGGAACCTTTCTGAGCGTCTTCTAGCTGCTCTCCAGGTCCTGCACAAAAGTAGGTATTTTTAATACATGAGACGGGCATCTCTTAAAACAAGCTGTCAGGAAAATGAATTGCAGGAAGTTTAACTGGTGTTAACCCTGTCTTAGTGCCTTGCAATTATCCACCTTGAGAGTCTGCAGGCGTGTTTGACAGGGTGGGGACCTCAGAGGCGCCTTGCTGTTCCAGAAAAGCCTCCCTTGGCTGGGATACGCTGTCTGTTCGCCGCCAGCTCGCCGTGGCCGGCTGGTGTTTTTTCCCATCTTCTGGGCCTCTGAGCGCGCAAAGAGCCCACTGTCCTCAGGGCCCCCGTGAGATCGGCGCCCCCCAAGCCCCGGGCCTGCGTGCGGCAACTGCCCTCACATGCCCCCTCCTCCTCAAACCCCGTGCAGCCCCGGGCAGAGCAGACATCCCCGGCTGGGGCTCAGGTCCACCTCAGGAGAACGAGCCTTGGCGCTGGGTGGAATCTGGTGCCCAGGCGTCGTGCCAGCCTGTGGGGACAGAGGGGCTTTTAGGCCGGCCACTCTCCCTCCTGCCTCCTGCAAAAGCCACGTGGGCATCGCCGCAGGCATCAGCACAGGACCCGCCACGACTCAGCTGCCTGACCCCTTGCTCGTGGGGTTCTCTGTCCTGCCTCCTGCCCTGGACGCTGGGGCCTGTGCTCCTGACCGGCTGTCCCGGGGAGACGGGCAGACCAGTGGGAGACCACCGGAGGGCGCTTTGCCGCAGCTTGGCCCTGCCTCCCCCAGGCCCACCCCTGGGGTGATGTCACGGGGCTCCCCACACTGAGGACAGTCCAGAGGGGGGTCTCCAGACTACGGGTCCAACAGGGTCCCTGCGATGGAGAGATCCGTGCCCCCACCCGGTGCACCTTCTTCTGAAGGGTCCCCAGGAGGGGCTGGCAGCAGTGGGAGTGGCCGGTGAGCCCAGATCGGGAGCGCCCGGGAGACAGGTCGGCACAGATGTAACTGCTTCTCCCCCATCCCCGGGCAATAAATAACGACCCTGGACAGTGCTTCTTGCCATGCACATCCTGTCGGGCACAGAGCCCAAAAGGGACCGGTTCACAATGAGTGAGTCTTTGATCTTGGCTCCGGACCAGCATGTCCTGGATGGCTCTACAGACGGGGCTCCTGAGTGACACGACCCAGATGTGCTTTCACTCCCTCTTGACCCTCGGGAGCTGGAGGTTTGGGGTCCTGCCAAACAACTGGGAAACTATGCTCTGGACAATAGTATCCCAGGGCCTGCCGTGAGCAGTCACAACTTAATAATTCCTAAACAGCGATGATTCCCAAACAACCCCAGGATTCTCTGAACTTCAGGAGGTTGGAAGTGGTGTGTTTTTTTAAACAGAGGAATCTTTTTTGAATTACTCACTGAAGAATGCTCTTAACCTTTAAATATGTCCAGAGAGAGTTATTGAAATTTACAATAAATCCACCTTTTAACAGACAAAGAGCTAAAAATGTTTAAGTCCAAATAATGTTGCACTTTTTCATAAGCCTCAGTACAAGATTTACTCAAATGCAGTGGCTGTCTTCAACTTTATGTTTCTAGGATAACTGTGTTTCTTTTTATGTATTCTTTTGCAACATTATTTTAATAATCCCTTTGAACCAGGTCTTTTATCATAAGCTGGCTCAGATATTTTTGAAAGTAGGCAGTGTTTAAAATCCCCAGATGACTTCCACGTGGGGTACTGCACAAGCTCTCCTGTCATAAACTATACAATTGTACGCAATTTATCAGGCGATTGTTTTCAGACACAGGACAAGCCTCAGTGTACAACTGTGGCCCCTGAGAGCAGAGAAATCACAAGGTGGGTCCCACTGTCACCCAGTTCTCTTCCTGGGGACACTTTTCTGGTTGTGGCTTTAGGAGCTGGGGTCTGGGCGGAGCATGGTTACTCCAGCTGAGGAGGTGGAAACCGGAGCTTGGGGCTGCAGGAGGGACTTCAATCTGCAGATTAAGGCACTGAAGAGGGGGACATGCATGCCCATGGGAGGGTCCTCGGAAGCCTGTGGGGGGCCTTCCTATGGGTCTGGGCTGGCTGGGGTGTGTGCACAGACTGAAACCTTGAAGGGCTTATGGGAGGGCGGCTGGCATTCTGGCAGAGCTGGAGGGGAGAGGAGTGCCCTCCCTAACACCCCGAGTAACCTGCTGAGATGCCAGCAAGTCCACACCTTAGTAAGTAAGGACCATGCCCTAGAGGAAGGCCAAGTCTAGACCCACCCTAACTAAGCCTAAAAGCAAAGGACAATATCACCAGTGGAGACTGAGCCCAGACTTGAATCCTCCCAGGATAGAAGGGCTGGGCTTTCCACAGAGCTGCACTAATGAGGCGTAAGCCAAGCCTCCACGAGTTCACGATAATCAGTCTGCAACTGAACGGCCTGCTAAAACAAGAGCCAACACTCTTCGAAGGAAGAAAACAGAATCCAGAGTCTTCAATGTGTCATCTACAATGTCCAGTGTAAGTAAAAAATTACTAGGTATGCAAAGAAATCAGACAATGTGACCCACTAATAAGAAAAAAAGAAGTCCATGAAAACAGACCTCCGGGTGAACAGTGAGCATGAGAAGTGTCAGGTGTGAAGGGGTACAATATGAACGCTCATCAAACTTTGATAACTTAAGGGCGCATGTGGATAGCCCGAGAGCAGCCATTACAAGAACAGATTCAGAGAGGTATATATACCTCAAAAAGTCAGTAGAGGAGCAAAACCGGATACTCTGGCTTCCCAGCCTGAGGACTAAGAAAGTGGAGCACGTGGGGAAGGAAATCTCAGCAGGTGAGAGCTGGAAAAGGGGATCCCCTAATTCTGTGCATTAACTGACACCAATCCTGGGGTTACCATTGACCTGCACATGTATGGCACACACCCAAAGAACCAGAGTAAAGCTTCCGAAATCTGAACTGTGATATAAACCGCCTCCAAGATCTAAGACTACACCCTGAATGGTGCACATATGGGGCAGAACTGAATAGCACAGTCAAGAACCTGAAAACAGAACTGACATTGGAACCACCACCAACAGAGAGTGAGACAGAACTCAAGTTCTAACTGGGCTGATGTGGCTAAAAGGAAAGAATCAATGAAAAACATCAACCTTCTCCAGAGGATTTTAACATAACCCAAAATACCACAACGGTATTCAAAATGTTTGGGAAGTGGTCCAAAATCCCTTGACATTGAAAGAACCAGAAAAATATGGTTAACTCTCAGGGAAAAGACAATTCATACATGCCCCCCTCGAGAAGACTCAGATGATGGAATTACCAAAGACTTGACAGAAGGTATCACAAGCATGCTCCTTGAGGTAAAGGCAACCCTCCTGAAATGACTGAAAAGATAAAAGTTCTTAAAAGAGAAAAAGAAACCACGTTAAAAGAACCGATGGAAACTTTAGAACTAAATAATACAACATTATCAACCACATTGACCCTTATGGCATAACATACCCAACGACAGCAGAATACATATTCTGCAAGTGTGCATGTATCACTCACCAACACAGACCATTATCTGGGACCATAATACAAACATTAACACCGTTAAAGAATGGATATCATGCAAGTATGTTCTCCGAACGTAAGGAATTAAATGAGAAATCAGTAACAAAATGTTAGCTGGAAAATTGCCAAACATTTGGAAGTTAAACAACACACTTCTGAAAAGGAAGCTCTTTCTAAAGAGAAATAAGAAAATATTTTGAGCTGAACTAGAATACAGCATTTCAAGGATTTTGAGATGCTACTAAAGTAGTATTTAGGAGCAAGTTTTTAGCATGACATGTTTATATTATAAAAGAATTGAAAGAAATCCCAGGTCTTGAATTCATTGTCTAAGCTTCCACCTTGAGAAATCTAGGAAAATAAGAACAAATTAAACCCAAAGCAAGCAGAAAAATGAAATGCAGATAGGAGCAGAAATGAAATTGACAGCAGAAAGACAATTTAAAAAATCAATGAAATCAAAAGCTTGTTCTTTACAAAGAACAATAATATTGATAAACTCCTAGCCATCCTCTGACCAAAGAAAAAAGAGAAAAGACACAGATTACCAATATTAGGAATGAAAAAGGGGATATCATTACAGACCCCACAGACATTATAAGGATGATAAATGAATACTACAAACACCCCTATGCCAACTTAGTTAAAATGGACCAATTCCTTGAAAGATACAAGTTGCCAAAACTTACTCAAGAATAAATGCATAACCTGAATATCCCTATTAAAGGAACTGAATTAGAAACCTTCCCTTAAAACTTCAGGCCCAGATGGTTTCACTGGAGTAGTCTACCAAACCTTTAAAGAAGAAATAATACCAATTCCACTCACTCTCTTTCAGAAAACAGAAGAGGTGCAAACACTTTCCACCTCATTTCATGAGGCCAGAATTATCTTGATACCAAAACCAGATAAAGACACTACAAGAAAAGAAAATTATAGACCAGTATCTCTCATGAACAGAGACCCAAAATTCTCAATAAAATATTAGCAAATCGAATCCTGCAACAGATAAAAAGGATAATGCATGACCAAGTGGAGTTCGTCCTAGGACTGTGAGACTGGTTCAACATTAAATTAATCAATGTTTTCCACCGAAATGAGGTACCTAGTATACTAAAATTCACCGAGATGGAAAGGAAAGTGGTAGTTTCCAGGGGCTGGAGGATGGGTGAATGGGGAGCAGTTGGTTAAGGGGTTTCTGTTGGGGAAGATGAAGAAAATGCTGGAGATGGATAATGGTGATGATCGCACAATGTAAATGTACCTAATGTCACTGAACTGTGCATTTGAAAATGGTAAAATGGTAAATTTTATGTTAGGTATATTTTACCACAATAAAAAATTAATATCATTCACCATATTAGCTGACCAATGAAGAAAAACCACATGATCATACCAATAGATGCAGAAGAAGCATTGGACAAAATTCAGCATCCATTCATGATAAAAACTCTTAGCAAACAGGGCATAGAAGGGAACTTTCTTCACCTGATAAAAAACATCTACTAAAAACTTAAACTAAAACCCTCGTACTTAATTGTAAACACTAAAGACTTTCTCTCTAACATCAGTAACAAGGCAAGGAAGTTTTCTCTTCCACCCCTGTTAAATATCGTACTAGAAGTTGTAGCTAGGCCAGTAAGGCAGGAAAAGGAAATTAAAGATTTGGAAGGGATGAAATAAAACTTTCTCTATTCACAGACAACATCACTGTCTATATAGAAAATCCCAGGGAACCTACAAAGGAATTTCTAGAATTAATAAGTGTATCTATCACAGTTGTAAGATACAACATCAATAACTAAAAATCAATCACATTTATATATACTGGCCATGAAAAATTGGAAATAGAAAAAAATTTAAGTACATATATAATAATTCCCAAAACATGAATATTTAGATATAAATGTAACAAAATATGTGTAGGATCTGTGTGCTGAAAGCTACTACTGTTGAAAAAATCAAAGACCTAAATAAATGGAGAGATGTAGTGTAATCATGCATTGGAAGGCTCAACGTTAGGATGCCAAGTCTCCCCACATGATCCATAGATTAACACAATCCCAGTCAAAATCCCTGCAGGATTTTTTGTAGATACTGAAAATCTGATTCTAAAATTTATGTAGAGAGCAAAGGAACTAGAGTAGCCAAAACAATTTTGGAAAAGAACAAAATTGGAGGACTCGTGCTACTTGAAAGACTTCCTATAAAGCTACAGTGGTCAAGACTGTGGGGCTGGGGACAGTACAGACACATAGATTAAAGGAACAGATGACAGTCTGGATAGAACCCCACACATGAGGTCAGGTGATTTTTTAATTAAGGTGCAAAAAAACTCCAAAGGAGAAAAGATCATCTCTTCACAAGCGGTATTGGTCATGGATATGCGTATGCAAATAAGGTACCTACGTCTCACACCCTATAGAAACATTAACTCAGAATGGATCATAAACTTAAGTATAAAACACAGAACTATAAAGATTCCAGAAGAGAAGAGAGAAAAAAACTTAGTGACCTTGGATTAGGTACAATACCAAAAGCATGATCCATTAAACTTTTTGATAAGTTGGGTTTTGTCAACATTCCTACTTTTTGCTCTGTGACATGCAATGTTAGCAAATACAAAGATAAGCCACAGAAGGGGAGAAAATATTTGCAAGTCACGTATCTGGCAAAGGACTAAGATGCAGAATATACTTTAAAAACTCTCAAAAGTCAACAATAAGAAAACAACCCGATTTTAAAAATAGGCAAACTACGGGAACAGACACTTGGCCAAAGGAGATATGCAGATTTCAAGTAAGCACCCGAAAAGATGCTTCATGTCATGAGACATTAAGGAAATGCAAATTAAAACCTCAACAAGATACCACTACACTCCTACTGGAATGAATAAACGAAAACAAAAAAAAACAAACCAGACACTGACGATACCAGGCGCTGGCCGGGATGCAGAGAACTGTCTTTCCACGTTGCTGGTGGACATTCGAAATGGCAAGTCCACTTTTGGAAAGGTCTGGCTATTCCCTATAAAGTTAGATACACTTCCTGTATGACCCAGAAACCTGACCCCCGTTGCACGTCAGAACAACACACGAGCGAACCATGGATCTCATCCAGCCACTGTCTCAACGACATCCTTTCTGGACCAGGGTTTGATGGGAAACCACGCCTTGTGCTCATAGGCTGTGTCTTTAATCCCCTTTAATACAGAACGGCCCCTCGGCCTGTCTTGGACTTTCATGATCCGGGCACATTGTGAGCACAGGGCAGCTGCTTTCAGAACATCCCTCAATTTCGGGGACAAAGGGATGCGTGGAGGGTCCGCTTTCTGGGCAGGGGTGCCATGTCCTCAGGGCATATACAGCAGGAGGCCCACGATGGCCCCAGTCTTGGGGGCGCTCACTCTGGCGTCTGCCCGTTTCCCCAATATAATGTTACTCTCGGGGGACCCTGTGACTCGCGGAACTTCAGCCATGAGTGTCAGCATCACTGAGGCCGAGTCGGCTACGGGGGAAGCAACGGAGGATCAGTGAATGGGGCGCGAACAGGTGGATGGCTGGGGGAGGAGGTCACCGGGCGCAGCTGGTGGCACAGGACAGAAACAGAGAAGATGATCGATGCCCTGATTTTATTGGAACCAATTTTCTTCCACTTTGTGGAGACGGGTCTCGGCTGCCTCTGCCTCCGCGGAATCACGTCAGACTTTAATGGCCTTGGTGCTCAGGACACCGCCGGGGTCAACTTGCCCACGGACATGAGCTCCCCCTGCATGAGCCCCGCCCAGAGCCAGCCCCCACTTCTGCAGCCGGGCCCAAGCCCAGCGAGGAGCACTGTTGCTGGCGGCACTGAATGTGAAGGCAGACGATGAGGCCAGGCGCTCCCGGGGTGGCCCCCAGCTGTGCAGCTGCTGCCAGGGCCACGGGGCCTGGAAGACGGCAATGACGAAGTGACGACCGAGAGCTCTCAGCCGCGCCGACGCAGGCCTGACGGGCTCCTGCCTGTGATGCCAGGAGAGGCTGCCTTAGGGCGGCCTCGCTGGGTGGGGGTGGGGGCCTCTCTAACAAGGGTGCAGATGCCCTGTGGTCACTAATTCATCCTTCCCGGGGCACGGCCACGTGCAAAGGGGCTGCTCTGACCTGGGAGCCTCCTAGAGGTCCTCTGTCGGTCCGCCCTGGCAGAGCCCTGTGCTCCCAGGAGGAGGACATCTACCCACCGGCTGAGCAGCACGAGGACAGGGTTTACGCAGCGGGGGGGATAACGCTGCCCCAAGGACACTTGCTAGTGACTGCACAAGGCCACCACTGTGCACTCATCACCACTGGGCACTAACCACCACTGGGCACTAACCATCACGGGGCTCTAATCTCCACTGGGCAGTATTAAGCATAAGTCCTGGACCAGGGCGCTGCACGCTCTGCCTGCAGGTGCCCCTCATCACCGAGGGCTGGAGGTGACCCTATTCCTGGGGCGTCTCTGGCTGTAGCCCGAGGTCTGGACTCTGAGCTCACTTGCCCACCCACTGCAGGTGTGGCCCCCCAGATCCTGCCCCCCCAGAGGCACAGATGACTCTGTACTTGGAGGGAAAGGATCCCCTTCTAGTAACTGAGCTCTGGAGACAGCCAGTGACGGGGACAGGAGGGCGTGAGCGACCACAGTCAAGCACATGCTCAGCCCCCAGGCCTCTGCCACTAAGGCCTCCTCGGCTTGCTGCCCTCCGGCCAGCTGCCCGGTCAGTGCCCAGTACGCTCTCACAGGATGGATGGACACAGGCCCCACCAGACCCGCAGCTGCGACACAGAGCCTGTGATGGGAGGACCTCATCACGCTGAGGTCAGAGCATGAGGCCAGGCCTGAAACGCAGTGGACCAGACACGACCAGGGTCAGCCCACCTGTGTGGGGACCACTGCCTGCCCTGGGAGACGCCTGAGTGAGCGGGGGCAGTATTTCCCAACAGGGAGACTCCACAATCCCTGGCACGTGCTGTCTTCCACTCCAGAAGTCTGCCCTGGGCCCAGCAGTCTGTTTAGGAGGAGTGAATCCAGTTCCCTCTGGGGTCCAGGGAGGGGCCGGACCGTCCTGAGGCAACGTGGCAGGCCCTGCGGGCTCCTCCTCCCAGACTCCCCCACTGACCTGGGGCCCAGGGTCTGGGGCCTTTGCTGGCCTGCAAGGCCCTGCCCTCACTGTAAGCTCCTCTCGCCCCCTGTCCACCCCCAGCCCCCGGCTACATGCCCAGAAAATGAGCAGCTGTGGCCAGCGATGACAGTTCCAAGTGGCTCAGAAATCTAATCACTGAACCACCTCGTTTCTACACACGACTTCCATTTGCATGTGTCCAGGATGGACTCTCACAGGTGTGGGGGGCTGACAGGCCTTGTGGGAGACAGCTGGGCTGGGAGGGGCCCCCGTTTTGGAAAGAAGGTCATGTGATTGGCCACCGTCGCCACACGTCCGAACGTGGTCCATGAGAGGCAGAGGCACGGAGGCAGGCACCCGGCCCCTCTCTGGACAGACGTCACGGTTTAAACACTGTGGACGGTGGCCCAGATCTGCCAGGTGGCCCAGAGCCCGTGTGGGGAACGTACAATCCCCCAGGGAAATGTCTCCTGGGATGGCGGATGGCGGTGCAGAAGAGATGCGGTGGGGAGCAAGGCCAGGGCTGAGCTCCCCCGTGAGGAATGTTCTTTCAGGCACAGGAAGCAGCCCGCATGCAGGAGCCCAAGGAGCCTCCCGGGAGCCATCAGCATCAGAGGGAAGGGCACCTTTTACAACCGGCCCGTCAGGCTCTCCCAAGCACGTGGCCAAGGCCTTTAAAAAAAAGAAATGCAAACTCTGGTCTCCGAGGGCGCCAGGAAGCCAGCAAGTATTGAGTAAACTCTCGGCAGCGCTACAGCTGCGGGCGCAAGAGCGGGTCCTTCTGCAGCGCGCGCTCAACAGACACCTGTCTAGTGGACGAATGAGCAGGACACGCCCCGGGCCACATCAGCATCACAGCCTCTGACCAAAAGGATTCCTGGGAGTGGCGCTTTGGGAGGTGAGGCCATGTCACTGAGGTGTCTGGTTCCATGACCAAGAGAGAGTGAGGATGCTTTAAGGGGGAGGCCGTGCTCCCTCTGCTGTTATTGTTTTTTCTGGATGATCCAAACCCCGGCTGCTTCTGGCTGAGCCACAGGGGCCAGAGCGGGCAGGGGTCTGAGGGGAGCATCCCCTTGGAAGGCAGTGGGCACTGCTGACCCCGAGCTGCTGACCTGAGCCTGACACGTCCAACCTTCATAGGCAGGTGTCCCCCAACCCCCCAACCCTGGGCACGGCCCATCAAGACCTCAAAGGAAGCCGGAAGGTCATTCCCACTCTGGTCACTGCACACGCCCTGCCTGCCACTGTTTCTGGCACAGGAGAGGCATCAGTAGAGAGGCAGCCGCCTCTGACTCATCTCCCTGCCACACGCGGCCGCCGAGGCGACTCCACGCAGGGACACCTGGAGCCACGCGTTTTTAACACAGGCGAGGGGGGCCCGGCCCGAAGCTTAATTCTGCCCACCGGGTCCATCTCGGTGGTGGCTTGTGGAGGGTCAGCCGCAGCCCAGGGATGGACATGCAGACGGCACCTCTTGCCCCCCAGCACGCCAGCTCCCCTACCCTGGCACACCCGTCACACTCAGAGGCAACAGCATCAATTCTGCTGGGAAGCTGCGGATGGCTCAGGCGTGAAACGACAGCCAGACGGGACAGCCCAGAGCCCCACCCCCACCCCACCCCCCACTCAGCCCAGCTCCTCCTTTCCCATCCCACCCTGAGATGGAGGACGCCCCCCCCCACCTTCACGGCTACCCACATTCTCAGGCCACGATGCCGTTGAAAGCGGTGTCTCTGCCAGGACTTGCTCCCATGGATGCCCTCCTCCCACTTCAGGGCCCTGCCTGGAATGTCCCTGCCTGAGCAGCCTCTCCCCAGGGCCGGAATCCCCCTTCCTGGCCAGGCCGCCTCGTCCAAGCCACTTCCCCGGGGAGGGCTGCCCCCTGGGTTCTCACGCACTTCGCCCAGACCCTCAGAGGACCATTGGTCACCCGGCTCCAGTGTTATCCACCTTACATGGGCCCCCCGCCTGCCACCATGCCTAGTACCCTAGGATTTTCCAATAGAAACAGCGTCGACACCACCACCACCAGTAAGAGTGCTTCTACACGCCAGGAGCCAAACAAGCACTTCCCACACCTTCTCCCTTGAATTTCCACCTTCAGAGGTGGGGGGGGGGGCTGTGATTGCCCCATTTCACAGATGGGAAAACTGAGGCTAAATTAAGGAACTGGCCCAAGACAGCATCAGGCCAGGAGGCACAGGGGGAGCAGTCCGGGCGGGGGCGGTTCTGCTACAGAGGAGACGGACCACAGGGCCTTTTGAGAAGCTGATAGAAGGGACTCTCTCCCGAACGAGGCCGGCACCAGCACACACAAGTTTACTTTACATCTCAGGGAATCTGGAGACAGCTGAGGCCCATCCACGGATGCCCCTCCCCTAGAGAGGTCACTGATCTGGGGTTCCAGCTCCCTTTGATGGAAGGAGGGGATGAGATAAGGGGGGCTGAGACCTGGCAGCCCTGGAGCGAAAGGTGGGAAGAAGTGGGGGTCAGGCTGCTCTCAAGCCCCACCCCTCCTGCCCCACCCCACCCCCACCCCTTCCCAGCTTCCCAGGAGTAAACTTCCTTTGGGACATTCCTCCAACTTCCTGTACCCAGAGGGTACACAGACCAGAAATTACTGTTGGGGTGAGGGAAAGAGATGCGCTGAGGCTTCCCTGAGGGTGTGCCTTGGACCCTTGCCCCAGGGGAGACCCTGGCCTGGTGCCCTCCGACTCCTGCTCCCCTGAAGAGGCTGCTCACCTGGATGACGACCTTGACCTTGGCGGTGCCCACGATGGGCGTGCACACCAGGCCACCAGGGTGCTGGCCGTCGGCGCTGCGGTTCTGCTGGCCCATGGTGAAAAGCATGGGCACGGCCAGCAGGCCAGAGGCCAGCCAGATAGCGCTGATGAACTTCTTGGTGCGGCTGCGGGACATGAGGGTCTTGGCCTTGAAGGGGTGGCAGATGGCCAGGTAGCGTTCCACACTCAGGCTGGCCACGTTGAGGGCCGTGGCATAGGTGCAGGCGTCGCGCAGGAAGTAGTAGCCGCGGCAGACGGCATCGCCGAAGGCCCAGGGGTGGTGCACCCAGATGAAGTTGTACAGCTCCACGGGCATGGCCAGCAGGAGGATGAGCAGGTCGGACAGCGCCAGGCTGCCCAGGTGGTAGTGCACCGTGCTCTGCAGGCTCTGCAGGGACTTCTTGCGCGCCAGCGTGAACGCCGTCACGGAGTTGCCCACCGTGCCCACCACAAAGAGCGCCAGGTACACGACGGTCACCAGCACCTTGGAGTAAATGTCCGTGTTCACGTCCAGGTCGCTGCTGGGCACCGCTGGGACGGGCTCTGACAGGTTGCCCGAGCCGTTGCCGAAGCCCAGGGCCAGGAGCGCCGCCTCCAGCCCCGACGGCGGTAGCAAGTAGGGGTCGCCAACCTGGGAGACCCGGGGGCCGGGCGCCGAGCTGTTGAGGTGCATGTCCCGCGCGCGGGGCGGGGTGCCGCGCTCCCCGGGGTCCGCGGCTGGAAGCCGGGGCGAGAGTGGGCGCGTCTCAGGCAGGGACAGAGCAGAGGGAGCCCGAGGGGTGGGCGTGAAAGGCAGAGGGGGCGCGCCGTCCAGCCGGGGAGCGCCGACCGGGTCCGTGCCAGCCTAGAGCGCTCGGGGCTTGCACTCACCGGGGGCTGCGCGCTTTCCCGGCTTCCTCCGAATACCAGACCCCACGGTTCCTCGGGCCCCGGGGCGGCAGCGCCGGCTCCAGCGGAGAGCGCCTGGCTGGCTGGGGCTCGGGCTGCGCGGGGCGAGTCCGTGGCGCTGAGCGGAGCGCACGCCTGGCTGTCCGGGGCGCTCTCTCCTCGCTCGCGCTCTCCGCACCCCCACGCTCCGCGCACCTCCAGCCGCGCCAGCACCCTCCCGGTCTCCGCGCCTCCCCTGAGCCGGCGGCGACTTGCGCGCCCAGCCGTGGGGGGCGCTGGAGGGGAGAGGAGGCGGCCCCAGCCACTGTCTCCGCCCCGCAAGGAGGCAGGGCTGGCCGGTCGCCCCCGCGCCCTCGCAGGGCCCATCCGGGCTGGGGGCAGCGCCCCAGGGAGCTGGGATTCCAGCGGGGTGCGCAGGGCGTATTGGCTCTTTCCAGGCACCCTCCTCAGGCCGCTCGCCCTCCTGCCCCAGGTCTTCCCAGCTTCTTATGCCCCGCCTCCCCAAGGGAAACTGCCCCCCGGGTCGCCTCCAGCTCGCTCGGTGGGGGAGAGGAGGTGAGGGGGTGGGGGTCCCAAGGAGCAGGCTTCCTGCTGGGATGGCTGGGCTGCCCCTCCTTCCTGGGGTGCCCACGGGGTGCCAGAAGCTGGGTGCCCAGGGGAGCTCTGGCACAGTTAAGTGGCGGAGTGGGGGAGCTGAATGAGGGGAGCAGAAAGCAGGGAACAAAGCAGCACTGGTCCCCGAGCAGGCTGGGCTCCTGCGCCTGGCACCCTGCGGGTGGCCTTGTGCCACTGTGGGTGCAGGGGTTACGGTCCAGGACTGTCATGACCACCTAGACGTGGTCATCAGATGTCACGCTCAGGGCCCAGCCGTGGACCTGGCTGGCTGCATCTGGTGGGCTGGGAATCAGAAACTGCAGTGCATGGAGGGGAGAGAGGTGCTGAGGAAAGGGGGCGAGGCCAAGGAGCCCTGCCCAGACCCCAGGCACAGCCAAGGGAGAAGTTCAGGCTCAGTACTTGCTTTTCTGTTCCCAACTGGCTCTGGGCTTGCCTGCTCCTGAACACTGAACCCTGATGTTCTCACCACGGAGTCTTAGCACATAAAATACATGCTTAAAAATGTAGCCTTGACAGGAAACACAAACGTCCCTTTGCTGGAGGCCAGCACAGTGAGCTCTGAGGCGACAGAAGTGGTTTCAACCTGCTACTCAATACTTGGGCAAGTGTTTTAGCTTCTCTGTGCCTCGATTTAGTCGTTTGTGAAATGGGCATACAGGTGAATGGATGCTCCTGGGGGCCCAGCTGCTCTGGATGCTGTCAGCCCTGCAAACAGCAGGCACTCAGTGGACACCTGTGGAGTGAATGCTCTTGTGCGAATCATGTGGGGACTTCAGAGGGTGAGAGTGACGTGCCCAGGGCAACAAAAGTTGCTTTCAATCCACTAAATTGGCCCAGGTTTGCTCTCTGGAAGACAGGCCACCAGTTCAGCGAGCAGGTCCTGGGATTGGGAGCTGAGTGTCCTTGTCACAGGAGTGATGTGCCAGGCTGTGTCGGGCCCATGGAGGCTCATCCCTGCACCCAGGGGAACGCCAGGGTCTCACCATGGACGGTGCCATCCGTTGCCTCTCTCGGGAGCCCCCCAAGGGGAAGGCAGCAGCCCATGGCCACTGGGACCTGTCCCTTTGCCAGGCAGTAGCTGTCACCACTCAGGACACCCCCAATGGAAACACGCTCTGACTGGGCTGCTTAAGCTCACTGTTTGGTTTTCACACCCCTGACCTTTCCGCTAAGCTGACCTTCTTTTCAAAGATTTCTTTTCCAGCCAGCCTAGGAGCTTAAAAAATCATAAAAGGCAACGTAGCACAAATATTATGACAAGGCATTTGCTTGAAACCACACAGGAAATGTCACCTGGAAGGCTTTGCTGTACCGTGTGGGCGGCAGGCCCTTGTCTGGGGTCCCCGGCCACTTTGAATCCTTCTTCTGTGAACCGGGGAGCCCGGATGGCCCGGCAGCCGGAACCTTCGACTCCAAGCTGTTTTCCCTCTCTCCTGTGATTTCCCCAGGCACGAGTGCTTCTTGAACTGCTGAGACCCTTTAGAGAAATCTTCGGTGGGGTGCTCGGGGAGGGCGGGGCTGGTCCGCTGTGGCCTTCAGTGACCGGATCACGCCCTTGACCCCCTGAGCCCTGCTGCCCTGCCCCTGCCGCTCTAAACGCTGCGTGTCGGCGAGAAGCTGGCCTGTCCGTGTCGGCAAGGGCTAAGGTCCGTCAATGAGGGGTCTGTGTTTCTTGGAGAAGTAGGCATGTCACCTGAGGGGGCAGCAGGCACCTGAGTGGCTCCAGATTCCTGGGTTCCCGGCATGATGTAGGCAGGGTGGGGTCCTGGCTGCTGAGCTGGTGATCACCCGGGCCCTGGAGCGAAGATCAAGTCTAGGACACGGGAGGAAAGATGCCTGGATGGCCACTGCCATGGCGGGGGTCCTGGTTTGTTTGGTTTGCTAACTTCTCCCAAGCCCCTGTGAGGCTACTGTGTACAGTGGGTGCTCAATGGACTTTTGCTGAACTAGTGTAAAGGATAAGACAATGGACAGCGAGTTGAGGGCTTTGCTTTCCTGGTTACAAGAATTTAGTCCCTGGAGTCCCAGTGTCAAGGGGCCCCTCCCCCTCAGAAGTGTGTCCTTAAGGCACTGTCCCTCTCTTTCCTCTGGTCCCCACTCCACCGTTGGGCAACTCTTGTTAACAAGAAGGCTTCTTCCTAAATTAAAAAAAATAAGTTTGCAGCAATACCTGTATCAGTTATCTGTCTACCTCCTGCTGCAAAACAAAGGACCCCAACCTCAGTGACTTAGTGGCAAAACAAACATTTTATTGTTATGAATATTATTGCTAGATTTAGGCTACAGGTGGGTGGGGAGTAGTGTACGTTTATTTAGAGACACTAAGGATATGTAATATGTGTAATTTGTAGAGTTTAGCTGTTGATTTCCCACCCACAGCATGGGATTGCACATGTCAGAATGCACAGCATTCCAAGGAGGATTTTAAAAATAGAGCAACACGTGCGTAAGTGTTAGCTGACGGCGGTGGGGGGGGGGTGCGTGGACGTCCTTCCAGCCTGGGCACCAGCCTCGGTTCTCACATCCTTGTCCCTCTCGCCCCCTGCTCGCGCCTTGGCCCTTGGCCAGCTTTCTGGAAAAGTGAGAGGGGGAGGGTGTGGCTGCGGGGAGCGCATCCTGCTGCCTGGGTGTCCGGCTGCCTAGGAGGTGGCTTGGAGTCCTGGGTCCACCTGCCCTGACCGTGGTAAATAAACTGACCAAGTCTCAGTGGACCCCAAGTCACTAGGTTGCTACGAGCACCACGTGACGGGTGCACAACCACACACCACGTGGAGGTCATGCTCTATAAACTCTGGCTTTGTCGCCGGTGGGCTCACCCTGTCCGAAGCTGGAGAGGCTGGACGGGGAAGAGGAGGGGCTCAGCTCCTGGGACCCTCCCCAGCGAGTGCGGGCGTGGGGGTTTATTCCCGTGAGTGGCAGTGAGACCGTGTACCTCAGATTGGGACTTGAACCCCTGTGTGGGGACTCGAACCCAGCCAAAACCCATGGACTATTTTTTTTTTTAACATCTTTATTGGAGTCTAATTGCTTTACAATGGTGTGTTAGTTTCTGCTTTATAACAAAGTGAATCAGTTCTACGTATACATATGTCCCTATATCTCTTCCCTCTTGCGTCTCCCTCCCTCCCACCCTGCCTATCCCCCATGGTCTTTTAACTTAGATCACACACCTGGTTTCAAGACTTAGTGAAGCTCAGGTTCTTGCTGTCTCATCGCAGAAAGAATTCAGTGAGAGACAAAGTGATAGGTAAGAAGCAGATTTATTTAGAGAGTAACACACTCCACAGGCAGTGTGGGCCATCTCAGAGGGTGAGAAAGGCACCAGGGTATGGGGTTGTCAGTTTTTATAGGGGTGGGTAATTTCATAGGCTAATGAGTGGGAGGAATATTCCAGCTAATTTGGGGAAGGGGCAGAGATTTCCAGGAATTGGGCCACCACCTACTTTTTGACCCTTATGGTCAGCCTTGGAACTGTCAAGATGCCTGCACTTGTGTCATTTAGCTGACTTGTTACAAAGAGCGTATGCCGAGGCTTAAGGTCTAGTGGAAGTGGACTCCTCCGTCATCTTGGACCTATTTGGTTCTAATTAGTTTATGTCATGTCCTCGGGCTATGTCATTCTTTTGAAGGTTGTGCCCTGCCCACTTCCCTCTGTTTCAGCAGGGTTGAGGATGCATGAGGAAGGCTGTGTTCCAGGCTGCAGGTCAGGGCTGGTCCCTCTGGGGCTCCACCCTCTGAAGCAGGCAGGGAGATGGCCGTGGGGGTGGTGGTGGTGGCAGAAGTCAGGCCTTGGGGACCTCACTGTCACAATTGTCATTTCACCCTCCCGCCAAAGCTCGGCCCCTTCTCCTAAGTAATCTAAACCGTCTCACAGTGCAGTTTTCCAGATTTATGGAGCAGAACCACTTGTAAGAGCTCCAGCCACTGATACTCCCAGCAGAGAAGGGCTTGGTGGGGCCTGGCAACCGTGGACTCCGCCTGGGGCATTGAAGACTTCAGCAGAGAGACGTGTCGGGAAAGATGATGTTTTGGAGGAAACAGGGTATGTTAGATCATCTTCTAAGGAAAAAGAGAAAATCCGGGCTTCCCTGGTGGCGCAGTGGTTGAGAGTCCGCCTGCCGATGTCGGGAGCCTGTGCTCCGCAATGGGAGAGGCCGCAACGGTGAGAGGCCCGCGTATCGCAAAAAAAAAAAAAAAAAGAGAGAAAATCCGATCTCCAAAACATGGCTTGATGCAGCCGTTTCCTAAAAATTACTGTTGGGAAGGTTTTACCGTGGCATTCATTTCAGGCTGATCAACACAAAAGATGCTTTTTAGAATTTTCTTTGAAGTTGTACCCTGACTTCTGGGGACCAGGTTCGAAACTGATGGAATAATCCCCCCCACGTGAGGCCACCACCTTCCCCCCTCATTCCCCTCCCCCTTCACAGCTAGGTCAGGCTGCAAGGAGGGTCCCTAATTACTGGCCCAGGAAAGGCATTTTCTTTTAGAGATTTTTTTTTTTTTTTCGCGGTACGTGGGCCTCTCACTGCCGTGGCCTCTCCCATTGCAGAGCACAGGCTCCGGATGCGCAGGCTCAGCGGCCATGGCTCACGGGCCCAGCCGCTCCGCGGCATGTGGGATCCTCCCGGACTGGGGCACGAACCCGTGTCCCCTGCATCGGCAGGCGGACTCTCAACCACTGAGCCACAAGAGAAGCCCTCTTTTAGAGATTTGCTCTTGGGCAAAAGACGACAGCACATCCAATGCAGAAGGACAAACAATTCCATCTGTTCAATTTGCAAAGAAAAGCAGTATTTTGTCAGCTCTCACCCGGGGAAGCTGAGAGTTTATGCCTCTTATAAATTTACCAATTCCTGGTTAAATTTCCCAGAGGTGCTTGTGAACGCACTTGAGACTTAAGCTGAAAGAGTCACATTCAGCTCATACGAGTCTCCTGGCAGCTGCTGGGACCCCGCTGCACACCCTGGTGCCCCTGGCTTTCCTCCGGGGGCTTTGCCAGGCGGTCCCTCTGGTTGAGGCAGCTGTGTGTCAGCATCCCTTTCCTCTGCCTTTGACATTCTCTCCTCCTGGAGGGAGGATGGCATTTGCATAAACACGACTCCTGGTGCTTCCAGCTCATCCTCCAGAGATCCGAAGCCTGTGCCCTTTGTCTATAATCAGGAGTTCTAGTTGCCTAGAAATATTTAAATAGAAAAACATGTTTCCCATTTCCTAACGGCTTCATATGAGTTCCGAAATAAAACCTGAGCCATGCACCCTTAGTCATTCCTGCCGTGGAGCTTCGATGCCCTTGGAAACGAGCATGTGCCATAAGGGCTGAGAGCAGGTGACTCGCTTGCCGAGGGCGGCCCCTGCTCCATGATGGGAGCCCTGGAGGGAGGAGGGGATCCCGCAGAGGCGCCTGCAGCAGGCCTGGCGGCCTGTGGATTCCGGGGTGCGGTCCCCACGGCACATTTGGGACTCTCGTGAGGGCTGACGAGGCAGGGCGGGGCCGAGCATCCCTTCTCCCGTTCACCCTGCAGGTGGGTGTGTCACGGGAATAAGCTCTGGCCAGCAGGTGTGCGGAGAGGGGACGCCCCTCCTGTCAGGCCTGGGTCCTCCTCTGGCTTCCACTGCCTGGCCCAGTGCTCACGCTGGCGGGACCGCGAGACAGAAGCTACGCGAGAAATGCCAGCACCCCTGACTGGTGCTAGACTCCCGCCTCCCTGGGAACCCAGCCTCCCTCACACCACTTCTGCAGCGAAGTGGAGCCGCAGCTCCCGAGGATGTGCTTGGAGGCCCTGGACCGGCCCCGGCTGTTCCTGCAGGCGTTTTGGGACAATGAGCCCTTTGTGCCCTCCAGCTGGTTAGACTTGGGTCTTGGCCACTTGCCCCCAAAGTGACCTGAGAGGGTCATCTGTGAACTCACCAGATGCCCCCATCATTTATTCATTCACCTATGGGACGAGGAGGCCTGGAGGTCTGGGGTGGAGGGGACAGGGCCCGGTCTCCTCTCAGGGGGATCTGATCCAGCAGCAGAGGCTGGGCAGGGGCAGCTGTGGTGAGGGCTCCCTGCAGGGACCACACACCGTGGCCCCCGGCGGCTAGCTGTCCTGTCTCGGCTCTTGGGTCAGGAGTGCAGTGGGCTGGCCAAGGCGTCACCTGCTGGGCCCCTGACAGGGGCTCTGGGGGGAATTGCTTGGGCTCACCCTGGTCCTTGTGGCTGTCAGATGGAGGTCCCATCCTGCTGGCTCTCAGCGGGGCTGCCCTGCCCCTGAGGCCTCCACGCTGAGCCAGCGCAGCACTTTGCAAACCTCTCGTGCTTCCATCCCTCTGCGCCTGGGCAAGTTCTCAGCTCTCAAGGACCCAGGACGGGACAGGCCCACCCATAACCCAGGATGAGCTCTCTACCATAACCACATCTGCAAAGGCCCCTTTGCCAGGTCTCTTTACAAACTCACAGTTTGGGGACCAGGGCCAGAACTTTAGAATTTCGGCTGAGACCTTCAAAGTTCTATCCCTGGAGGTGCCCCAAGCCCAGAGCACCAGCCGGAAGTGTCTCGGGTTTTCACTGTCCGGGGCAGATCTCATCCCATGACCCACTGGTGCCGTGGCCCTTGAGACAGGATACACTCTGAGCTCTAAAAGACACTCCAGGCTCCCTGTGGGATCGAGGTGCCCTGCTTGCACGGGGTCTGCTTCTGGAACTGGAGCTTAGACAGCAGCCCTTAAGAGACTGCCAGGCAGCCTTGCTCAGGGCGGGTGAGGGGCACCCTGGACATTGGGGTGACAATAGGATGGTGAGGGTGATGCTGTTTTGTTGAAATGAATCAAAACCTCTGAAGAGCTGGAAGACTTGAAAGGCCCCTTGGCTGAGATAGACCGAAATGCAGACACTTCCCATATACACCCACCAGCGGAGGGGTGTGGTGGGCAGAGCTGGCCAGCACCCGGCCCAGGGGGCTCAGAGGGGCTTCCTCTGGCCCTGCTGATCGTGGGTGGCTGAGGAGTCCCTCTTTGGGCCCCGTCAGGGTCCAGGGCTGCCGTAACCAAGAACCACAGCCTGGGGGACTGCAATCTCTTGGTGGGTGAATGCAGGGTGTGCATGAACCCCCCTTCTCCGGGGGCAGCAGTGATACACCGTCACTCTGCTCACGGGCGTCCCTGTGGGCACTCGGAGCACGACCCAACCAGCGAAGGCAAGGGTGGACCTTCTCTGGGGCCCAGTCCTGGGAGAGCCCTTTCCTGGGGCGGGGCTGAAGGCTCCGCAGACACATAGTCTGTCCCCCACATGTGTAATTCTGGGGGAGCGCGATGCCCGCGCACAGAGGGCTGCTTGTTCTCCCCTCGTAAATCTCTTTCAGAGGGGCAGTACCGCTCTGCAATCTGGTTTTTATAAATATCACTGGGGGAAAAAAGAGCATTAACATGTTTGAGGGAAATGTGTTCTGGTGTAAATGAGCAATTAAAATATAATCAGACGCTGCATGCAGAGCCAACGCAACCTGCTGAAATCACACCCTCTGTCGGCTCCATAAATACACGCGTGCTCGCCTGTGCACATACGCTGCCGCGTGGCCGTCATCGGAGCTGGGATCGGCTGCCTGCGTTGTTCTTCACATGCACCGTCGCCTGGAATCTGCTCCCCCCCTCCCCTCCCCCTACACACACACACACACACACAGCCGTAGATCGTAAACACACACCCGTATATCATGGTTTTGATGGCTAAGAGAGATGACATATTATTCTATTTTTCTTTTAAAAAGGGCCGAGGCTCCTGGAAGCTGCCAAGTGGATAATCTTGCAGTCGACAACCATCACAGCCCTTGAATCTCAGAGTCTGGTTTCTATCATCTTTTTTCCAAATGCCATTTTGGTTGAACAGGCTCGTCCTCCGGACGGGAAATCTGTTGCTCCTTTGTTAGTCTCCACAACAGGCCAAACAGCACTGCTTTGCTGGTGACAGCTGGCGCTGACTCAGGAGGGGACATCTGTTGGTTTTGCTTGTCCAGACCCACAGTGTCCCCCGCCCCAGGCCAGCCCCCCTGCTGGGTCCCAGGGGTCTCTGTTCCTGAGAGTCCACCCTGCATGGCCTTATGTGGGGGCCGGTCCTCTCCTCCCCATGCCTGGTAATCAGTCCCCATTCCCACTGCCCCAGGGACACTAGGTGGATGCCCAGAATCCTTCCTGCTTGTTGGGAAGGGCAGGCCCCTGTCACTGGTTGCTAGGCTGGTTCCAGCAGAGCTGGGGACAGAAAGAGGCACAGAGCCCTGGTGACATCGCTCTAACCCTTGATCCTGCCGTACCTGAAGCTTGCCCTGCCCACCCCGCTTTTTCTCAAGCTGGTTTGGCTTGCGTTTCCATCTCCTGCACTCAAGCATCATGACTGTGGGTGCTTGAGCAGAAATGGACACGCCGAGCCCTCCACGGGCCCTTCAGACATCACTCGCTGGTTCCAGATCCACATGGCTGCTGAATCCTTCATGTGTGAGGTTGGAGAAATGGCAGCAAAGCATTGAGAGAAAGCCCAAGCTCTCATTTTTCTGTAATCAGTTGCAGAATGATGACGGTGCCACGCATGAATAGATTCCCATCTTCTCTGGAAATTTCAAGGCTGGGTAATGAAGACATTAGTTCCTGGGATGCTTCGGTCTGATGGGAGCTGAGTGAAGATAATTTGCTCCTTCCCGTGACAGCTAATGATTAGCTTTGTGACAGCATGTCGCTGTCTCAGACTGATTTGCCTACACAGCCAGCTACTTAAGAAAAACAAGTTTTTGAGAAAACATAGTTCTAGGGCCCTAGTGATACTTCTTTCAAAATATTTCAGAAGTTCCACCTGGCATCTTCCTAGTCTGAACATCCCCGAGCAGCTGGAGTCCGCTTCCTTCCCGCCTTGTCGGCAGTGGGTTCCCGGCTTTGTCATCCAGGTTTAGGGGGGCCGGGAGGGGGCCGTCGGCTTCTCTGCAGATCTCCTTTGCCTTTTTAAAAATTTTTTATTTTATTTATTTATTTATATTTGGCTGCGTTGGGTCTTCGTTGCTGCATGCGGGCTTTCTCTAGTTGTGGCAGGTGGAGGCTACTCTTGCCCAGCAGCCATGGCTCACGGGTCCAGCCGCTCCGCAGCACGTGCGATCCTCCTGGACCGGGGCACGAACCCATGCCCCCTGCATCGGCAGGCGGACTCCCAACCACTGCGCCACCAGGGAAGTCCGGAGGCTACTCTTCATTGTGGTGGCTTCTCTCGTTGTGGAGCACGGGCTCTAGGCGCTCGGGCTTCAGTAGTTGTGGTGTGTAGGCTCAGTAGTTGTGGTGCACGGGCTTAGTTGCTCCACGGCATGTGGGGTCTTCCCGGACCAGGGCTTGAACCTGTGTCTCCTGCATTGGCAGGAGGATTCTCAACCACTGCACCATCAGGGAAGTCCCTCCTTTGCCTTTAAAATAAGAGCCATGGGGGCTTCCCTGGTGGCGCAGTGGTTGAGAGTCCTCCTGCCAATGCAGGGGACACGGGTTCGTGCCCTGGTCCGGGAAGATCCCACATGCCGCGGAATGGCTGGGTCCGTGAGCCATGACCGCTGAGCCTGCGCGTCCGGAGCCTGTGCTCTGCAACGGGAGAGGCCACAACAGTGAGAGGCCCGCGTACCGCAAAAAAAAAGAAAAGAAAAGAAAAGAAAAAAAAAAGAGCCATGGGAAATTACTCTGATGCCAACATTTCACTCCGTTCTTCACCCTCCGATGGATGGATGAGGGGCCTTTGACTTTGTCAAATCCTGTTAAAATAATAATAATTTGGTGGAGACACCAGGTTGACAGTGGATGAAACCGAATTGTCTGTGAGTTTGGATGGTGGAAGCAGGGGATGAGCACACCATTCTCTCTCCATTTCTGTGCGTTTGGCAGTTTCACAACAAAGTTAACAAAACCAAGTCTGGATTAAATAAAAATGTGTGTATTGAGTCGCAAGTCTCTGCTTGCAAAGTCTCTGAGCTGGAGATCAGTCGGCTGAGAATAAATCTCAGAATTCGTCCATTGAGGTATCTTGCCGCCATTCCCGTTCCTCTCGCTGGGAAACCAATGGGAGCGTTTATATCACAGACGCGGAGCCCAGCGCTCTAAGGCACACTGTCCCATGTGGCTGTCTGGCCTTTAGCCATCTCTGTAACCCCTGGAGCTTCATGAGGCTGAGCCAGGCCCAGCCCAAATTAGGACGTGAAATGAAGACATTTCTCTTCAGAGGTCCCGAGGTCCTGTTTGGGGGACTTCTCTTGCAGGTGGCACCCTCTCCATCTGCCTTTTCTCCGGGGCTCTGTGTGCCCTGCCCCCCTCTAGCCTCCTCCTGCATCATGCAAATCTGCCTTTGGGGAAGTAACTGATGCTAATTCAGACTAAAGGGCAAATGACTGCTAAGGCTTCATGTACCCTCTTTTCCTTTATATCATATCACAGTAGATTTTTTTTTTTTTAAAGAGAAAACAACAAAGACCTGACTGCGGTGTGATGGCAGCTGGGGGGGCGTGTGCGGGGTCTGAGCTGCGGGGGCTCAGGAGTGGGGCTTGGCTTTCAGGCCGCACTCCGTCCCCTCCCGGAGGCTGGTGGATCAGGCACCACGTCCCCACCTCCGCCCTCAGAGATGGCAGTTTTCTTCATTCTGCAGCTTCACAACGTTCAGTCACAACCTGGTTGTTAGACGAGTCCACGGTGGCCCTTGGTAACCAGAGGGCGGTGTCCGCTGCGAGGGGGAGAAGGCTCGTTTCAGCCAGTGCTTGAGCTGTTTAGATGTCACCTGTCACCCTGAGCCTGGGAGGCTCCTCGTGGAGCCAGATTCCTACTGAAACACTCAGCGCCTTTCCCAAGAAACAGCTCAGCGGGGCAGGCCGCTCAGGGAACATGACCCCTGGGGGAGCCCACCCCCCATGCAGCTCTGGTCTGAATTCAGTAGTTCTCGCTCTGGGCAAGTTCTGTCATCAGAGATCAAAGGTGGCCGGAAAGAGAAGGCCCAGCTGCTGCATTGACTGGTCCCACCACCGCAGCTTGGAGGAGGGAGGGGGACGGGGGGAGGGGGACAGGGGGCGGGGCTTTCCTGGAGGAAGAAGCCTGGAGCAGCCCTCCTTGCAAGGAGTCCTCCTCCCCCTGCTAAGCTGCCAGGACTCCTCAGGAAGCTTGAGCTCTGTTACTTCCGTAGAACGCAGCAGGCTTATCCACAAGTTCGTTGTAAGGCCTTCAGTTTAAGCGATCGCACCTGGGGTTTCCCGGGACGAGAAGCCCAGATTCCTCCACGGTCACTGTCTGCATCTTGCTCCTCTGTCTCTGGGCACTGGAAACCAGTGCCTTTCCTTCCCAAGGAGAAGGCAAGCAGGCAGTTCACCCTCCAGAGAAAAGCCGGGCGTCGGCGTGTGGATGGGACTTTCCCCGTGGCCTTGGTGAAGCTCCAGCTGGAGGCGATCGATGCGTAAGGCCCACGATGGGTCTGGCAGCTTCCCAAGTTCACTCATCCTTAAGACAAAGCAAGACTTCCTGCCCTGCCACGCAGACAGAGAGTAGAAAGGGCTGTGTACAAAGTGGCCCCCGTGGACCATCCCTGGGGAACCAGGCTGGGGAGGCCCCCACCCCATCCCATCCCACCCACCACTCACCTGCACGGCACCCCTGTTCCCACCCCTCCCCCACCCCCATGCCTCCTTCCCCTCCCTCCTCCCCTCCCTCCTCCCCCCTCAGCAGCTCATCCCTCCTCCAACCATCCGATCCTTGCTAAGACAGGAGGGTGGTCACCCGAAACCTGACCTCGTGTTCCGTGCTCTGACCACCTGCTAGCCCTGTCCTGGCCGGTGCTGCAGGGCTGCAGGTGGCTTATGCATGCTGCCCTCAGAGCTCTCCTGGCGAAGGTGGGAGATAAATACTCGAGGAAATTGCCATTCTTGTGGTGCTTGTCGTGAAGACGCAGTCATTAGGTGCAAACCAGACCCACGATGGGGCCTTTGGGGCGAGAAACGGAGGCCGTGGGACTAATTAGTCTCCTAATCAGGGACTCCAGGTGTGGTGATGGCCTGGGTAGCCGTGATTAATCGTGGAGGGCTCGGGGAAGTGAGTGACTCCCGGGGGTGCTGACAGTACGGCCTCCGGGATTGCCTGCATGCTCGGGGATTGTGTGGGCGGGGCTGGGAGGTGGACAAAGCAAACAGCGGTCGCCTGAACTTGATGACGAGCCCCCCACTGCCTGCGGGGGGCAAAGACCCTCCCCAGCGATTCTAAACCAGCGTGTGTGCGGGCAGTGGATTCTGCCCTTAAAAGCAGGTTCCCACAAGGTTCTGGTGGAGGTGGTGGGGTCCCAAAGCCCGAGAAAGGCCAGCACAGTGGACAGATGTCCTGGAGATACCTGAGTTCCTAGGACAGGCAGCGAGGCCTGGCGGGAGTGTGTGTGATGATTTATGTTCTGTGTCAACCCGACTGGCCACGGGGCGCCCACGTGGTGTGACTGGGACTCACACCATCAGCTCCCCTGGTCCTCAGGCCTTCGGACTCAGACTGAACTTGACCACCGGCTCTGGGCCTCCAGCCTGCAGATGGCGGACGTGGGACTTCTCGGCCTCTGTGGCTGAGAGCCAGCTCCTCGGAATGCCTTCATATTCGTGCGTTTATACACACCCTCTGGGCTCTGTTTCTCGGGAGAACGTGGCTGATCAGCTCTCCCTGCCTCAGTGTCCCTGCCTGAGCAGCAAGGATGATGATTATTGTAATTATTTTAAAAACACTTTTACCGCATTTACTATAATCTGGGAGCTCGAGTCCTCGTGGGCCCCAGTGAAATTGATACCGTGGTCTCATCCCCGTTTTGGAAGTGGGGAAACCGAGGCACGGAAAGGTCAAGTCAAACTCCCAGGACTGGGCTTCCCTGGTGGCGCAGTGGTTGAGAGTCCGCCTGCCGATGCAGGGGACATGGGTTCATGCCCCGGTCCGGGAGGATCCCACATGCCGCGGAGCGGCTGGGCCCGTGAGCCATGGCCGCTGAGCCTGCGCGTCTGGAGGCTGTGCTCCGCAACGGGAGAGGCCACAACAGTGAGAGGCCCACGTACCGCAAAAAAAAAAAAAAAGAAAGAAAACCCTCCCAGGACCAACAGAACTGAACCCACAGATCCGCCCAGGCCTGTTAAACTCATGCTGAGCTGCCAGCCCCGCCTCGCGGGTGTGGAGGTGGGGTGAGGTGTGCACACGTCACATGCAGCTACTGAGTTAAGTAGGAAATCGTTGACTCCATCACCACCAATCTCTGCCGGGCCCCGTCCTGGCCCAGAGTCAAGCCGCCCACTGGGAACCTCCACGAGAGCCAGGGGGACATTGGAGGCCTCGCCTCTTCCCTGCACGGCCAGGGTGGAGGCCAGGCTCCTCCAGCAGCACCTCCCTCGAGCCTATGGCCCAACCCAACATGACTTGGAATAAATGATCGAGTTCTGAATTAAACACCGCAGAATGTAATTACCGTGGCAGCCAGCTGAGAATAAAATGGATTATACATGTAACAGTCATCAAACAGTTATTGCGTGTGCGTGGCTAATGTGCTGCCGATTGAAATAAATCTACGTGCAAACTACCATTCAGAGCAACTGCTCTCCAGCGCATCTTTGTGCCCCCGGGAGCTGGGCTGGGGAGGAAGTGCCTCAAAGTGCCCCCCAGCACGACTGGTCCTTCAGGGACCACCACCGAGCCCAGCCTCAGTCCACAAGGGACACAAAGGGTCCTGGACCGACCAGGATGATGGCAGTCGAGCACCCTGTGTCCAGGAGCGTCCTCGGGGCTCTGCACAGAAGTGATCCATCCTCACCTCGCCTTATGAGGTCCCTGTATGGGTCCCACTTACAGCTGAGAACACTGCGGCAGGGCTTCGCCATAACTCTCCCAAGGTCAAACCACTTGTACGTGCCAGAGCCCGGGTTCAAACCCAACTCCAGGACCAGGTTTGGAGCTCACTTCATGGGACAGCACTTTAGAAGCGAGTGAGTGTCTGTGTGTACATGGTCACACTTGCACACGCCCACATGTGTGCCCACGCACTGTCATTCGACGGGATGAGGCTCCAGATTTCAGCAGATGCCCCAGAGTCCTGAAAACTCATGTAGCATCCCACCAGCCCCCTGAGGGGGGATCCTCCCCAAATTGGAGGTGGGGAATTGTGGGAAGGATGGGCTGGGACCTGGGTCTCAGAAGACCCCACCCCACCCCCAGGGGAGGTGTCCTATGAAAGGTCCCCTTGCCTGGGGGCTCTGGCCACATGGCCACAACCTGTGAGAACGTGGCCCCCCAGGCGCCCCCAGGCCTAACCTGGCTGCTCAGGTGGAGGAATCGCTGGGGGAGGGGGAGGGGAGGGGGAGGGGGCTGCTCCAGCCAGTGGATCCAGGTATTTCTGGTTCCCCTGGGGCTCCACTCCAGGATGAAACCGCACCCCAACCTGAAGTTTGCTCACTTGTATCTGGGCTAATTTCTGGGTCAATTCACACCTGTACCTTGTAGGTTCAACTGCTGTAGCGATGACTTCCCCCACGGTTCCCTGTGGAAGGACATTGGGTAAATCCCACCTTTTCAATGAGTCTTGCTCCTTCCTCTGGTGGCATTTAAGGAACTGGCATCTGATATTTGTGCCATATCCCTCCTGGGGAGCTGCCACATCTACCTCCTGCATGCGCGGGGCTCAGACCAGCTGGCCGGCCGGTGGGGTGTGCGGTGCCGCCGCCCCAGTGGGAGAGCCACCAATGCCGGCCTGTTCCCCTGCAGCTGCTTCTCCTGAGTCCTGGCCATTGGGCAGCGATAGCCACTGCCTCCTGGGCCCCACTCATTGTCCTACAAACACTACTGAGCACCGGCTGTATGCAGGCACTGTTGCAGGGGAGCAAACGAGATCCCAGTCTTTAGGGCACTCACATCCCGGCAACAGACGGCACAGCTACTGATGCCACCATGGTTGGAAGGTGTCGGGCACGTTGGAAACAGTTATGGTCGGGGAGCAGGGGTGCCAGAGCGGGGTGTGGGCTGCCATTTCCCCGAGGCCATCAGGTTGGGCCTCATGGCGAAGGAGACGTTTGATCCAAGACTGAGTGGGAGCCGTGGGGATGTCTGGGAAGATGGAGCTGCCCGTGCAAAGGTGCTGGGGCAGCAATGGGCCTGGTGCTTGTGTGGAGCCGCAAGGAGCCTGTCTGACAAGGACAAGGTGTCGGGTGTGGCCGGAGGGTGGGGCCTGGACCTCAGCCCTCCCGTCTTGGAGGGAGTGTGTGACCTGTTTTTGTCAAAAGCATCCTCTGGCTACTGGTTTTCGCTCCAGATGGAGGTGCTGGAGATGTGGATCCTCCTTCCACCCTGAAAATCCGCCTGTTCCTCCTCGGTGTTCACTTCCTCTTCCCGGCCCTGGCTCACAGGAGGAGGTGGGCTTGGAAAGCCTCCCAGCTGGGCCTCTGTCTCGGGCAGTGGTCTCACCTTCAGAGAGGTCCCCGCGGAGGGCCGAACCGTTGTTCCCAGAGGCTCTGCGGCTCCGAGGGCCTGGCTCCCTGTCTGCCTGTGCCCCTCCCCACAACCCCCAGGCTGCATCTCCCCCCTTCATCTCTGCTCCCCAGCCCACCAGCCTGACATGTGATGCCTAATTACCACGGGGACTCCAGTGACAGCCCAGAGCTCCCTGGGTGTGTTTGATGTTCTGATGTTTTAATACCTGATTCTGATTCTTGGGGGTTCCTCTGCCTTTCATTTCATATTCTGCTTGTTTATGTCACTTAAACATTGATGCGTGCTGTCAACAAGGAGGGGCTGTTTTGTACGCTCTTTGAAACATCCCAACCTGCCCACTAAGCTGTTCACCTCAAATGGGTGAATTACACGCATGTCATTTATATTTCACGAAAGCTGTTTTTTCTTAAATGTCATTTTTTTTTTTTTTTTTTTTTTTTTGCTGTATGCGGGCCTCTCACTGTTGTGGCCTCTCCCGTTGCGGAGCACAGGCTCCGGACGCGCAGGCCCAACGGCCATGGCTCACGGGCCCAACCGCTCCGCGGCATGCGGGATCCTCCCAGACCGGGGCACGAACCCGTGTCCCCTGCATCGGCAGGCGGACTCTCAACCACTGCGCCACCAGGGAAGCCCTTAAATGTCATTTTTAATAAGTTCCCACCCAGCTCAACGGGTGCACACACCACAGACACACCCCTTCCAGGGCAAAGACAGGAGTAAAGGAATGCAGAAGCATGGGCTCTGCCAGGTGCCCGGGGTCCTGCCCCCCGAGGGGGTGCACCCCAGGCCTGGCTGGTGGGGCTCTCGGGCCTGGTGCGGGGCAGGTACATGGGGCAGATGCTCAGTTAATGCTTGGCTGTCGTCTGTAAGACCGCGAGCCTGTTTGTTCCTTGCTTAAACCCAGGCCCTGCCCAGTTCCCAGCAAATAGAGGGTCAGGATTTGAGGAAGGATTGGTCTCCAGCTCACATCTCAGAAACGTCTCCCAGGGGAGTGGAAGGGAGAGACCCCCATTTTGTTTCGACCTGCATTTGAGGGGCAGGGGACGCTGGCTGGAGAAGGGACTGGGGTCCATGTGGGCAGGTGGGCCGGTGGGCCTGGATTCCTGTGCCCAGAACGCGTCTGTGCTGCCCCTGGTGCCTGCGGCCACAACTGCGGATCCTCTGAGCTCCCTGGTACCCATCTGGGAGGTGCGGGGCTGGGGGCCGGCTCGCAGCTCACAGCCAGAGCTGGTGCTGTGGGACCCCCACCCAGTCCAATTAAGCAGCCCATTCCTCCACACCCCTGGACTCCAGGGACTTCACAGACCCTCCCAGAGTGGGAGGCAGAGGTGCCTGACACGCCCTGTGCGATGAGGCCCCAAAACGGGGGAGCCACCTTCTGATAGCAGCCATGATCCAGATCCCTTCTCTTCTGCTTCTTCCAAGAAGCGTCGCTGAGAACCGCAGTCGCTATCCTCCGGCCCTCAGGAGATGAAGCAGACAGGGTCACGGCCCAGCCTGGTCATGGCTCTGTCACATTTGGACATTTAGGGAAAGAGTAACCCTGTGCCGGGTCTCACCTGCGTGCATACACGTGTTCACGCACATGCATGCTGACCGCAGCGCTGGCCACCCTGACCGAATCCCAGCGCTCCATGACAGTGACGGGAAGTGGGACTCTGGCTGAGGACCCAGCCCCCCGCGCCCCGCAACCTGGGTGCTGGGCCCTGAAGGGAGGAGACTCTTGGGTCACAACTGCGGAGGGGTCTTTTCAAGGGGTGGGGGGACACCCACTGGGGGAACCCAGCCAAGCGAGTGCTCACCCCGGGCAGCCCACGGCGAAACAAACTCACAAAAGCCCACTTGGAGGATTTGCAAAACTGCCGAACTTTGCAGATTTGTAGAAATAGAACACACGGGGCAGGAACATATGCTTTAAATATTAAAATATATTTTTACATACCCACAGTTTTAACTGAGGACACCAACAATAAACATTCCACACAAGTCCCGACGCCCTCCGGGTAGAATTCACAAGTGCTTAGCACACCATCAGGTAAAAAACAAATTCTATAAATAAGTGTTTCTGTAAAATATGGGTCCATAAGTACATCCTTGTTCAAGTTGCTCCCGTCCTGCTGCAGGGCTGTGCGGCCCCAAGGACAGGAGGTGACGGCAGGTTTAGAACACACGCAGGACAGGGGTCCCCGTGGATGTGCCCCGGGGACGGCAGCCCACCGGCCTCCTCTGCACCAGGAGAAACACAGGAAGTCAGGGCCAGGCCGCGCGCAGGACGGCGTGGACCCGCGCAGAAGCACCGCTCGCTCCAGCTCGCCCACGGGGGTGGGTGCTTTGTCCCTTCCATGGAGCAGCTCCAACAGGCCAGCATCACCGGCCTTAACGTCTCCAGAGAGAAGAGAGCTTGTAAACCGCCGGGTAGCCACCAGCTCCAAACACCCGCCGTTTAAAGGAGAGATGAAGGGATGCCAGAAGTGTCTCCCCAAAGTCCACAGGTGGTTTCACACTTTTTGTAACTACTGACGGAGTTACGAGTTACGTAGGAATCACAGAGGTTGCTTTAGAAGCACAGCTGTTCGTGTTTCCGAGGGATCCTGAGGCCCCAGGGGATGCTATTTGGCTAAGTCCGTGGGAGAGGGCCAGAGTGTGAGCGGACCAGAGTGAGGCAGCCCTGCATCCGGCCGGGAAGTGGGCCACTCCTTCCGAGCCAAGAGCTGGTCACCCCACTCTCTCTGGCAAGGTCTGGGGGCTGGGGCAGGGGCGTCCACTCGGACGTCTCGCATTCTTCTCCTTGGTGCCTTTGGGGCTCAGTCCCCCCGGACCCAGTGACACATTTTTGCAGGGTCCTCAGTGCCGGGGATCAATCAGGGAGGGGTCACCCCTTCCGGGGAGAAAGTAGATAGTGTTCCTGGGAAGTGCCGTGGCAGGCCCGTGCCCCCGGGCAGGCGGGTGGGCTGTCAGATGTCGCTCTGGATCTGGAGGGCTGAGGGGGCTTCCTGAAGGTCCGTGGGGTTGTCGGAGGCTGAGGACTGGCTGGGCAGAGAAGCCTCCAGGCCGTCTGAAGACCCCGACAGGGGCTTGTACAGGAAGCAGGCAGTGGTGAAGAAGACGAAGCCCAGGACCTGGAGAGAAGGGAGCCGCTGGACCTCTCCTGAGCCACCCGCCCAGAGGCCCTGGGTGCTCCCACTTCTGAGCCCCCCGCCCAGCCCCGGGCGTCTCACGAGGTCCTGGGGAACCAACCCTGCTCTGGCCAGAGGGTCCATCCGTTCTGCATAGCCAGTCCCTAGCCTGGACCCCAATATTGTTAGGGGGGAATGAAGAGTATGATTTCACTTAAATGCAGAGGCCCTGGATGAAGTGGAGGCGCTTGTCGTGGGCTGAACAGGGTCCCCACAAAAGAGGTGTCCAAGTCCTGACCCCCGGAACCTGTGAATGGGACCTTGATTTGGAAATAGGGTCTTTGTAGATGTAATTAAGTTAGGGGTCTTGAGATCACTCTGGGTTAGGGTGGACTCCAGATCCAGTGACGGGTGTGCAAACAGAGAAAGGGGAGGGAGGTTCAACACAGTGACACACAGGGAGCAGCCCCGTGATGACAGAGGCAGAGACGGGGTGAGGAGTCTACAAGCCCAGGAGCCCAGGGATGGAGGAGCCGCCAGGAGCAGGGAGGGGCATGGGACAGAGTCCCCCTCAGAGCCCCCAGTGGGGGACGGGCACTGCAGCCAACTTGATTTTGGACGTCTGGCTTCCAGAACGAGAAAAAATGAATTTGTTTGAGCCACTTGGTGTGGGGTCTTTCGTCATGGCCACCCCAGAACCTAAGTCAGAGGTGGCCAGCTTCGGCGGTCACTCCACCGCAGCCACCACCTTGAGCCCCCTGGGAATCACGCAGCCTGGAAGATGACAGTGTGGGCGCGCGTGCTAGCCTCTGTACACGGGTGTATGCGTTCAGCGTGTGAACCCTGGGTTTCCTGGAGCACCGCCCAGGCAGATGGGCCTGAAGCCCATCTGTTTCCACTCTGTGGCCCCGTGAGCGAGCGGGATAGCACTTAGGGGTGCACCCGGCCACCCCCACCCCCGCTAAAATGAGCACTGACTCTGGGAGCCAATCCTACCCCTGTGCCGAGGCCGCGGGGGGACTATCTGGGCAGACAGCCGTCCCGGGGTCCAGCCTGCTGCTCTGGCCGAGGGACCCTACAACACAGGGAAAAAGAAAAGCAAGGGCCGGCTCCCTGTGCGGGGTGCGTCTATTTGAACTGACCCGTTTGTCCAGAGCCACGCAAATCTCTTCTCACACTTGGCTATTTTTAAGCTAATCTTCAGGGAGATAAACCCAAGGGTCGCTGAGAATCCTCTGTCTCTGAGGCCCCTCCCGAAAAGGCTCTGCCAGTGGGACATTCCCGAGTCCACCCTCCACCCAAAGGAGAAATCCAAGACATTCTTATATACCAGCCCTAGGATTTCATTGTATTTGGGAAGTCGTGTGCCTTTTCCTCCAATGGGGGGGAAACTCAAAATATAAATACTATGCTTCACCCCACGTAGCAGACGCCCAGAGATACAGCAGGACATTTCCATTAACAGCTTGAAAGCAGAGGGTCAGGCTAAGAAGCAGGATGTAACTCAAGACCCACTAAGGATGGAGAAGGAGAAGCGCTGCTTGTGGACCCAACCAGGTGACCCGGCCCAGAGCAAGCAGGCCTGCCTGGGCTCTTGCAGGGGGAGCAGTTTTGATTTCTCCAAAGCCTTAGCTGACCAGAGCCCAGGGGCAAACCACCAAGCCAGGATGGTGAGGGCCCTGGAGGGCAGGGAGCCTGGAGAGTGAGCCCCTGTGACCCGGGCCTGCTGTCCCACTGTTCCCGCCACTGGCATCACATCATCACGGTCCCCAACAACAACAGCTCGGAATGGGGAAGGATCCCACTTCTGGAAACCGGGCTGCAGGATGATGCCCAGGGTTCCAGTGGGGGTTTAAGCTGTTGGAAGATCCCAGTGGCATGCCCAGACGCCCGAGCTAGTTGGAAAAGACTCTTGGTCCTTTGGAGTAGACTCTGGGACTCCCTCCCCCTGCCAGCGCACCTGGGGGCGAGGCCACCCTGCTCACCTTGTACGCCAGCCCTGCGATAAGCAGGTACCGGCTCATGGCCGAGTTCTGGTACACGAAGCAGGAGCCCTGCTGGCCGCACTGGTTCTGCCAGAGCAGGCATGCCTTGTCGATCACCCAGCCAAAGGCGATGGGGCCTGGGATGCCCCCTGCGGAGAGAGGCACATTCAGTACCCGGACACCCCCGGGGGGGCGTCCAGAGACCCAGACCAGGCGGGCTCTAAGGAACGTGACGTCGGCCACTGGTGTTCACAGCGGGTGCAAAGGGGGCTTAATGTTCCTTTCTGTAGGGGCTTGTCTCCATGCCGGGAGATTCCCCACAGTCTTCGACTCTGGTGGAGCCTGTGTGTTAATGAGGAAATGGGGCCCTCTGGGCAAAAACATGGCCATGGGTCCCTCTAGCGGACTGTTAGGGAATGGAGCCCTTCCCCGAGGTGGGCACAGCCTCATGCTGGAATGTACACCAGCCTGGCGCGTGCCCTTGTGCGGTGAATGCACACCACAACTTTGTGTGGCTTCCTCACACAGCACGGTACCTAGAGTTCTAACCACGATCCACTGGATTCCTAGTGCAAAGGATCGCTGCTGGTCACAGACACACCTGCAATGGAAAACCGGCGCATCAACGCCCGGGAAGTGTGGCCAAGTCACACCCCACGCCAGTGGCTGAGTCCTGGCGGAGCCCCAGGCCGCGTCCCCAGGTGGCAAGCACCTCACGGAGGCAGTTAGCGCTCTCCTGCCACAGCTCTCCGGGGGCTCGGCACGTACCCCGCAGGGGTCTGCAGAGCTCCGCCTTAGCTGCAAAGGGAAGGTTCTGGGCCAGAGTGAACCCAGGCCCAGGCTTACCGTAAAGTCGCCGTTAGTGCAGGAATGCTGCTGAGGAATGTAAAGATAATTACAACGAATATGAAAAGCAGAAGGAGGGGCTTTCTTTGACAAGTTGAAGTGCATTTCCCTGCAGTAGCATGGCCAAAACCAGAGGAAAAATTCTGAGGGACACAGCTACAGTCTTGGTACACCTGGGGAGCGCAACAACAGCGCTGATTACAGGAGGAAGGGGCGGGGGCCCCCCCAGCGTCCGGGAGCCACCGACCGCCTGGGCAGCAGCCACCCACACTCACCTTCTGGCCACCAGGGCCAGGCGAGGCCGCCTCCAGGCACCCCGCGTGGCAGGGCGAGTAGTACATGAGGCCGTCGGGGCCACACACGGGGCTGTAGTGTTCTGGCTGGCAGTCGCAGGCAGCGTTGCAGGCAGCTGTCAGCCCCAGGTGGCCTTCGGGCAGGAGGCTGCAGGTGCGAGAGAGCGACGGTGGGGTGAAGGCCGGCGTGGGGTCTGGTCCCTGAGGGCCCACGTCTGCAGGTTTCCAGACTCGCCGGGTTTGCTGCACCCGAGGACCGGGGCTTCCTGCATCGCCTTGGCTCCTAGAATCGCTGGATGTGCTCAGAGCGAAGCAAAGCAACCCTGCGCCGCACACTCCCCACCTGGCTTGGTTTTGGGTAGGCAGTGCGTTCGCAGGGCTCGAAATGCAAAAACTGCTGAGTGCCAGGTACGAAGCGTCCCCGTGGCACCGGTCCCTGCCCCGCAGCACAGGAGGGTGGGCGTCCCACCGACCGGTTATCCGCACCCTCACCACACACTCCCCCTCTCTGTGCTCAAGTGGAGCACGCTGCACGCATCGTTCTGCTCCTGCCTTTTTCCGATCAACACGACCTTGGAGGCGCCCAAGGACTAGACTCCTCCCTCTTGCATGGTACCAAGCCCTCCACTCTGCACCAACTCTTGGCTAGTTTGGTTGTTTCCGACCTGGCTGTCTCGACAACGGTACGATGGCGTCCTTGCCCTCGGCACTTGCCCTGTCATCTCTACGGGGAATTCCCAGCCAGTGATTGCCAGCCTGCGTCTACGTCGGATATTCCCAAGTCACCCCCAGCGGGCTGTTCCCCTCACGTGCCCAACTCAGTGACACACGGGAGCCGAGGCTGGGCCACTTTCCAAGACAACACATAGAGAGGAGGTGGGGCTGGGACTGTCCCGCTTTACAGACAGAGGGCTGGGGCTCAGGTGCGCATGTGAGGGACTGGCCATTGGTCCCCGCTGAGGACACCATCCTTACTGTTATGACCACCTCCAGTGACCTCACCTCAAGTGCCCCACACCTGCCTCCTCCCCAGGGACCACTGGTGCCCCCAACAGGTGTGCAGAGGTCTCCCCTCGCCCAGGTGCCACCTGGCCCTCACCTCCCGTTGTAGCTGGCGGTCACGCCCGCCATGGGCACGTTGGGGCAGTGCATGAAGAAGACGAAGAAGGCCAGCATGCTGACCAGGGTACAGAGCAGGCAGAACTTGATGACGCCTGAACCTCGGAGCTTGCACTTGTTCACAAAGAAGCCGCCCAGGAACGTTCCTCCGCCACCTGCCGGCACCACCAGGTACCCTGTGGAGAGGGAGGGGCTCGGTGACGTCCCCGGAGCCACAGGGGTGGGGCCAGCAACCCCCTGGGCCTCGTCTCCGCTTTAGAGATGGGAGACAGAGGCCCACAGCCATCGGCCCCAATCTGCGTGGCAGCACGGGGCTCTGCACTCAATGTCAGGACCCTGACTGGTGCTCACAGGGGGCCTCGGAGCCTGGGGAGGCCATCCAGCCAGCTGCTCAGAGGCCCAGGGGTGCAGGGGCAGAGCAGGAGAGGGAAGAGGAGAGGTCGCTGGGTCCTGCCCCTCCCACCGGGGAGACCCAAGAACTATAGCGCTCCCCTGGCCCACACGGCCTCTGCGGAGTCTGACCACAAGGGGGTGTTTGGAGAAGCTGGTGGCCGCCGTTTGGTAGGAAGTTGGGCTTCATCGGCACGTGGCTTCCAGGCCTGCCGTGGGATGGGGTGCAGATGGGAGGGGGGGCTCTCCAAGGGTGGAGGAGACCTCAAAAACCCTGGGTCCAGTGAGCCCGTCTCCCCAGATGGAGACCGGCTCTGGGGGCAGAGGGGGGGACCCAGAGGACACGGCTGTCCCAGGAGGGGTGTCGGCCGCTGTGGGGTAGGGAAGCAGCTGGCGGGGGTGGGGCTCTGGCAGGCGGGGTCACAGCCAAGAGGTCAGCAAGGAGGGGAGTCTGGGGCACTAGTCACTGGGGACCCCCCGTCTGACACCATCCTCCCTGGGGGGAGGTGCCCGGCCAGGATCGACCCACACACACCTCCTGCCTGGCAGGTTCTCGGTGAGGCTGTGGCTGCCCCCTCCGCAGGCCAGCGCTCCCCGCGGACGGGGCCGGAAGGAGGGGTCTGAGGAGGGTTCTCACTCTGGCCACAGAACGCCTCTGGTCAGGCAGGCCCAGGGCTGCAGCCTCAGGGAGACCCCAGGACACCCACTGCCTGGCTCACGGGGACCGCCAGGCCCGAGGGAGCGCAGTGGGATCTGCCACCCAAACCCGCTCTGCCACAGCCAGCGATGACTCAAAGGGCCAGGCTCTGGGAGGCAAGGGGGGCGGCGGAGAGAACGGGTCAGCAGGCTGTGTTCAGCGCTTCCCAAACTGCCCTCGGGAAGGACCGTCCTGCCCATCGCAGCGGCAGCCTTTGTAAGCGTGATTAGAGCTGCTGTGTAAGAGCCCAGACACCTGCTCCGGGGCCCCCGCCTGGGGGGACGTGTGCCCCGTGTGGGGAGCACTTGCTGCCTGGGGTTTTCTAGAAGAGACCCTCAAAGGCCCCTCGGTCTCTGAGAACCAGTGAAAAAACGGAGGACCGCCCCCACCACAAGATTCAGGGAGCGTTCTCACCAAACAAGGTGGCAGCTTCCGAGGCACTGAGGCTGAACTGGGACTCGAGGAACTTGGGGCCAAACGTGGACATGCCAGCGATGAGCGTGGCCTCTGTGGCCCCAGCCAGGCAGAGCAGGATGAATGTGGGGTTCTTCAGGAGGAGCCAGATGGAGCTGGATGTGGGAGGGAATGGAGACCAGAGAGAAGAGACAGGGTCAGAGCGGTCCAGAGTCCTGGCCCTTCCCAGCTGAGCACAAAGAGCCTGGTTCTGAGAGGAGAGTGGAGTGGGGTGTGGGAGAGCCAGGGGCACCCCACATGTACCCCAGAGAAACCGAGAGTGGGTGTGGGCTGGGCTGGGGCAGGGGGAGAGCTGGCACCAGGACCCAGAGCCTGTGGCTTGTTGTGAAAGCCGCTGTCACAGAGGTCGGCTGCAGTGGGGAAAGAGACCCTGAGTGACTGTGACACTGTTGAATCTGCCCCAGGGGCAGCCGGGAGGACCAGCAGAGGGGCCTGAGCCAGGAGCGGGAGGCTGGGGGGGAGGCGGCTGTCACCAAGTCCAGGACTGGGTGGCCCCCAGGAGAGGGGAACGGGGCCTGAGGGGTGGGACCACTTCTCAGTCGCCAGCTGGTGAAAAGGAGGGACAGAAATCCCTGAGGGTTTGGACCGAGAGGCCCCTCCAAGGAGACCCTGTGTGGGCTTGGCTGTCTCTCCGACTTCTCTTGGTGTGCACCTGGGGGGCAGTGGCCGGTGTAGTGATGCCAGGGGCCTGAGAAATGGCCCTTGGACCTGGCCTGAGAGTTCCCCCTTGAACCCAGTGCACACGGCTCTGCACCCCGCCTGCCTTTCCCGGGCCCGGCCCCTCTCAGCCACCGGATGGCAGGTCCAGGATTCGTGAGTGATGTGGGCTGGGGACAGTTTTCCCTGGAGCCCTGGGTCCATCTCGGGCACCCATGAGCAGGCAAAGCCTGGTGACAAACGACTGTGGTCCGACCCCTATCACAGCGGCTCCGACAATGGCTGCCTTTGCTCACATTCTCCGTGTCTGCAGCTAAGGCCTCCCGCCCAGAGAACCAGCTCCCACCGACCCTACGGGTCATCTTCCACCAGGAGGGAGACCCCCACCCGGCCCAGCCATCAGTGCCGACACCTCCCTGCGCATGTCAAAGCAGCACAGACACCTTGACACTCCAGTGTTCTTCGTTTTGAGGACACAGGCCAACAGTAAACTGGATTCTGCCAAGTAGGAGCACGTAGGGTGGCCACAGTTAGCCTTTGTGCCCTGGGAGGGAACTGATGCTAATGAAGTCGCCCCCCACCCCCGGCCCCTGCGGCTTCTCAGGGTAACTGCAGAGCGGCCTCCTTCCCCATCCTGCTTCAAACAGGGACCCAATTCCTTCAAGACTGACTTTCAAACTCAAGGACTGAAAAGGTTTCTTTCTGGTCAACAGCCGGAGTCCCACATCCATGAAGGAAACAAGATGCGGAAGAAATGCCATCCTGGTGGGGCTCAGTGTGTGTGTGTGTGTGTGCGCGCGCACACGCGCGCGTGCATGTGTGTGTTGAGGGGAAGCCCAGGGTGCGACCAGTCCCTTTCTGGTCCTTCGGGGATACTTGCCTGGGCTCAGGGGCAGGTGACTCTCCCCAGAAGTATGTGAACTTCCTTATTTCTTAATCTCAGCCTGCAGGTTGCTTGGCTGAAACTCCCATGTTGAATTGGCCCAGAGAACTAGTCATGACCTTGACAGAGGGCCCATGTTCCGGTATTTATTTTACTATCAGCAACCGGTTTGGGGAACCAAGCCTGGGCATAAACCTCCTTATCTCGGGCTTTTTCCCCGGGTCCACTGGGGACCAAGCTGTTGACGCCCTCGGTGCCAGTGCTGCTCAGACGGAGCAGGTGGCCCTGCCCTGGCTGGACGGGGCGAGCCTGCCCTGCCTGGATGACCCTGCCTCCTTGGTCGCTGTGGCCCTGGGCCAGCTCTGCCGGCCTTGGTGGCAGCCTCCTGAGTGGGCGGCTCTTCTGGGGGGTCTAACCAGGTAACGGGTAGCCTGGGGGGTTCCCTGACCCCACGTCACCCTCCCCGTGTTGAAGACAGACGGTGGGGGCTCATTCCCGCCACTAACAGCCTCCACCTGCCACGTGGACACTAATGGGCTCAGGAAGCTGTGGGGCAGGTGGGCACTCAGTGAGGCTGAGGACTCGGGCAGGTGACCCTCTGAGGGCCGCCTCCCCCTGGCCAGGAGAGCCCCCCATGGAATGCCCTGATGAGGGGCACTGGCCGGCCAGGAGCCCCCAGCCCCACGCTGTCCCTCTGAGGCCCCAGCAGCCCAGGCTCTGTTTGTCCCAACAGTGTGTGAAGACAGCAAAGTAAGACCAGGTCAAGTACAAGATAAACAAGAGGTCACTGCCCGAGAGGACTGGCGGCCGCAGGGCAGCGAGGCCAGGGAGCTGGACGGTCCCCTCCCTGGAGCCCTGTGGGCACGTGCAGGTGACTCCCAATGAAACGGTCAGAGAATGGGGAGGAGGGGTGACTCCTGGGGAATGATCCTGGGGGAGGCGGTCAGTTGCTTCCCTGGGGACCGTGGACAAGCTGGCTGTGGGGCAACTCGCCAAGCATCAGGGATTCACTCCATGACCATGAGGCGTCAGGCACAGCCCCCAGAGCCTGCCGTGTGGGAGCGCAGACGGGTCCCTGCGTGCGTGTCCCTGGGTCCCCCGCAGGCCCGGGCAGTGAGGGGTGGGCACCACGAGGCTGAGGCCCCAGCCCTTCCGTCGCAACCGGCCCTTGGTGCCTCCAAGCCGGGAGGCTCTGTCTGCTCCCCCTTAATCCCTTAGCCCAAGTTTCGGAGCCAAGCCCTGAAGACTGTTGGGTCAGAAGGAGGTTTAGGGGCTGTGGGCTCCCCATGTGGCCCTGGAGGGGTCACAGGACTCTCCTAGCTTAGGGTCAAGACCCAGCATGTGTAGGACCCTAAAGGGTCTTCAGGACACACAGACACAGACGACAGGCCCCCCCTCTCGTCTTACAGATGAGGTCTGTAAGAGGCAGGTCCTTACAGAGGCAGGTCTCTAATGGTTTTCCCGAAGTCAGGGTTGCTGGTCACCCGGTGGCTGCTGTCCTTTAACTGGTGAGTTTCAGATGCTCTCATGACCACATAGCGCTGGGAGCCTGGAAGGATGTGAACATCTGTGAGGGGCGGAGACCAAAGGCCCCGATGCCCCTCCTCCTGGATGTGGGACCAGCCGGTGGACGAGGGCGCCCAGACAGACATCCTGTACGGATGCACCACGATGACGGGTGGCAGGGATGGCGAGGTGGGAGAGAGCCCACGGGCCCAACCTGGGACCAGAGGGAGACGGAAGGTATTGACAGGGGCGCCCCTCCACCGGTGAAACAAGCCTCTTCCGTGGTCCCCGAGCGGGCAGAAGCTGCAGGGATGGAGGGAGCACCGGCCGGGCCGCCCTGCCGGATGGCAGCCCCCGCCCAGGGGACGACGATCCCGGCCCCACCGCTCCTGGCGGGCAGGAGGAGCAGGGCATGGGGTGTCCTTCTGCGGGACGCACCCACCTGGCAGCCGCCGCGGGTAGCCGAGGATGGGCACGGCGATGAGGAAGGCGGCAGCTCCAGTGCCCAGGAAGCCCACCCACCAGGCGCCGACCCACAGCGGGCTCTCAGTGGTCAGCTCCGTCCTGCGGGAAGAGGCACGTGGGGGCAGTGTTGTGCTCACGGCGTCTAGGGCACACACGCCGGGCGTCCTGCTTGCTGGTCATTGAGAGGCGGAGACCAAAGGCTCTGCTTGAGGCCCCCGCCCTGATGCCCCACCACCCCTGGTCTGGGACCAGCGGTGGACGGAGGGCATCGGGACGGACACGGGGTGGGCTTGCACCAGGGGACCCTGCTCAGCCCCACCCCTTCCTCTGGGGCCTGCGAGGCTGCCTCCCGACGAGGCCATAGGGGCTGGGGGTCCCGGAGGGGCAGGGCAGAGGGTGGGTGGCTGGTGCCCTGGCCTCGTGAAGCTCAGGGGTCTTGCCTGTGACCCCCGCCTGCAAACAAGTGCACCTTTAAATTCAAAGGTACATGGGAAAGAAGCCTGGTCTGGGCAGCCAGGTGGACAGGAGACAAGGGGCTGGCAGAGGCCAGCCGGCTGCCCCCGAGTTGTATTCTGGGGAATAAACTGGCAACTGAGCCAGTGCGGTGCTTTCCTGAGTTCTGTGAGCCATTCTAGCAAATTACTAGAAGGAGGGGTCCTAGGACCCTCCGACGTGCAGCCAAGTTGGACGGAAGCGTGGGTACCCGGGAGCCACCACTGCGGCTGGCGTCTGAAGTGTGGGTGCTCTCGCTCACCTGGGGGGTCTGAGCTGACTCCAGAGTCAGTGTCAGATTGAGGTGAACTGGGGACACTCGGCTGGTGTCCGGAGAGCACTGGAGAATCGTTTGGTGTAGACCACCCCCCAAAAAAAAGAACCTCCCGGTGGCGGCAGGAAATCCCCTCTTGGTTCCGCAAAGGGCACTGGAGCAATTGCGGCCTGGTCCCTTGCAGCTTCGGGAGGCCGTCCATCCATGCTGTCCCCTCCCTCAGGCCACACTCTCCAGGCTGCCCAGACTCCCAGGCCCACCAGAGCAAGGTCGGCCTGGACCTCCCCCACCCGGGCCGCCGTCCTCCTGCACCAAGAGTGGGCGTCTTCTCTGTGGGCCCAGGTCACTCACCGGTGGCCTATTTCGGTGTAAATATTCAGCAGGGCACCTCCGACCAGGTAGCCGGCTGCGGGGCCGAGGATGGCCGCGGTGTAGAAGATGGCTGGAGGGGAAGCAGAGCCGTCGGGGACCTGCTGCGCCCTCTGCGCCACCCCTCCGGCCCACCTAAGACAAGCCCCGCTTGCATTTCTGCACCTCCACCCCTAGCCCCAGGCACGAACCCCTTTAAACTGGGGTTTTCATTGCACAGTCTCCACTGTGTCTGATATCGGCTGGTGTCAACCTTTCAAGGTGTTTTAAAAATATTTCCCTCAAAGCCCCTGTAGACACCATTTGGACTCTTTCCCCCTCGAAAGAGCAAAGATCCTAAGACTCGTTGTGCAGGATGAGGGCGGCACCCATGCAGCGCTGCAGGCTCACCCGGGTCCCACATGCCCCCGTCCCCGGAATGGCAGCCGCCACATGACACGGACGAGCAGAGTCCACGGTGGACGTAATGAAGCAGGGCAGCGAGCACAGCTGGCTGGGCTGGGGCGCCGGCCGCGGGCTCTCCACTGACCCCGACCCCTTCCCCGGGAGAGCTGACCTCGCAGGAGGGACTCGGAGAGGCGGCTGGCCTGAGGCTGAGGACACGGAAATCTCACCCCAGATAAACGAGAAGGTCTCAGGGGCAGCTCGAGGCTCGAGCCCAACCCCCGAGGGTGGCGTGGCAGCACCCAGTTCTGCAGCCCAGCCACCAGCCGAGCCCGGCTCACAGGATCTTAGTTCCCTGACCAGGGATCAAACCTGGGCCCCCTGCAGTGGCAGCGCGGAGTCCTAACCACTGGACCACGAGGGTCCGTGCGCTCCAGACCCCGTGGGATGTGCCAGGGATCGGGCTGAGGCTGGCGAGCGCCACCTCCCTCACCCGAGGTGTCGGGTGAAACGCAGGCCCGTGCTGACCTGCCACCTCGCCTAGGAGCACCTGGGGCCAGGTGGGGCCACGTGTGGCCAACAGGGACATGCATGTAGGGGGCTTGGACGGGGCAGGGCTCTGAGTAGACGGCCGGCTGGCGTCACCACCATCACACCCATCCCACTCACCGATGTAGACAGGCGAGTAGCTGGACTTGACATTCTCGTCCAGGTAGGTGACGCCCAGCGTGTAGAGCGGGGTGGCGCCCATGCCGTGCAGGAACTGGCCCAGCATGAAGACCAGCTGGTAGCTGGATAGGCCAGAGGCGCGGCCCCCACAGGTTGCGCTGCGGTTGGCCCGGCATGTTCCGACGGCCTCGTCCACCAGCACCTCGTAGGGGCCGGTGGTGAAGTGGGGCAGTGAGAAGACCAGCGAGCCAGCGCCCATGACCAGCACGCCCCAGCCCAGCCAGCGAGGCTTGTGGCCGTGGCCTCCGAAGTAGCCAACGAAGGTGAGGCAGAGGCAGGCGGCCACGTCGTAGGAGCTGGCGATGAGGCCACTGTGGTAGCTGTGCAGGTCGTAGCGCCGCTCGATGGATGTGATGACCGTGTTGATGAAGCCATTGACTGTCATGCCCTGCAGGAAGGAGGCCGCGCACAGGAACAGCAGGAAGCCCCGGGGTGTGTTGAAGGCCTGCAGGCATGTGGGCGTGAAGGCCCGCCAGCCGCAGGCCTCGTCCGGCCGCCCTGTCGCCACGTAGCGCACCTCCCCGGCCGCCCGGGGCCCGCGCTTCTCGGGCCGCGGCTGGCACAGCGGCTGGCTCAGGGGCGAGCCAAGGGACGCCCGCCTGCTGGGGGGCGTGCAGTCACACTCGCTGTTGGTGGCCAACGGGGGGCCAGGGAAGACCAGCTGCGGCATCGAGACGAAGTGCTTGTCCCCCATCGAGTGCTGTGGCATCTCCGAGGGCGTGACAGCGACGGCAGCGGGAGTGGATGCGGAATTCCAGCGGCGGTCCGATCTGCGGGAAGAATCCATCTCCAGGAGAACCCTCCCCCAGCCTGTCCCCGGGGGCACCGATGGCTCTGCCTGTACGCTACCCAGCCTGGTGAGGGCAGCCTTTCTGACCAGCCTCCTCCCCGAATCCAGACCCGTGCCCTCAGGGCAGCCCCGGGCCTGAATGAGGCCACAGAGCTGAGAGTGGAGCTGAGACACAGCAGGACTGAGTCAGACGCCATGTGAGTCCCTGGACCACCCCGACCCGCACCTTCCCCACGGCCTTGGCTCGCGGCCTGAGCTGTGCGCTCTGCCAGGGGCAACTGACCGTGCCCGCCCTCAACTCCAAGCCCAGCCTCCATTCTTCCCTGAACTCACACCCGGCCAGCCTTGTGCTCTTTAGCATGAAAGGGAAATCCAACTTAGTCCAGCGTGTGGAGAGTGTGGGAAATGAGGAAGGGGGTACAGGCAGGCCCACCCGGGCCCCCGGGATGGCACCGGGCGGGAGGGTCGGCTGGCGCTGGGCCTCGCCCGTGGCTGGTCTCTCGAGATGCTGAAACCGCTGCAGGTCGCAGCCCCGCTGACAGGTTCAAGGGACACTGTACCAGCACTCCATCTTTCTGCAAACTCCCAGCCCGGCCTGTTCCCGTTGCCCTATCTGGGCCCTCACTTTGACTCCCAGCCCACGGACCAAAAGGAGCTCAGTCGGGCCTGAGAAATGGCTGCATCTCGAGGCTCCCGGGGCTCCCACACACCCCCAACACCCCCAAGCTTTGAGAAAAGGCGGGACCTATTGCCAGGTAAACAGATCCTTCTGGACCCCCCAGGTGGCGACAACCACTCTGCATCTTAAGAGGAAAAAACGCTGATTTTCCCAACAGAAGTAAACTGGTCAGCACAGGTACAGTCGCTGTGACAGGAAACACCTGATCTTGGTTGTACCCACAGCCCCTGGGCCCCCGTGCAAGGGTCTTCAGCCGAACTCAACACACTTCCATCGGGTTACCTCTCGCTATGGGCCGAACCGTGTCCCCCAAAGAAAATACGCTGGAACCTTAAGCCTCAGCTCCCTGGAATGTGAGTGATTTGGAGGGGGGGCCTCTAAGGAGGTGACAGGTAAAATGAGGTCACGGCGGGGGGGACTGGTCCACTACGGCTACTGTCCTTTAAAGGAAGGACTCTGGACCCAGACAGGCACACAGGGAGAACCCGCTGTCGGCTACTCAGGGCCCCGAGGCGGCCTCAGACCCCCCACTGCGCATGGGTGTCAGTGATGTCGGGAGAGGCCGCTGCCCAGAGGGCTGACGCTGCCCCCAGACTTGTCTCAGATTAGACTTGGTGGACCGAGTCCTTCAGGCAGCTAGTCACAGAGCACCGCTCTGCTGGGCCCCGAGCCAGGGACGCGGAGGGGCAGAATGGTGGCTCCCCACCCCCGGCCCGAAAAGATACATCCTCCGACCTTGCACATGACCTTATAAGGAAAAAGTGTCTTTGCAGGTGTGATCGGTGATTTGCGATGAGGTCCTCCTGGCTTGCGGAGGGCCCCACATCCAGCGACAGTGTCCTTATTAGAGAAGCCATGTGATGGCAGAAACAGAAACTACAGTGATGAGGCCACAAGCCAAGGATGCCGGTGGGGAGCTGGAAGAGGAGGGAAGGACCCTCCCCCGGAGCCTCCAGAGGGAGGGCAGCCCTGCCCCCACCCTGACTTCAGACTCTTGGCCTCCAGAACTGGGCGGGGAATAGAGTTCTGTTGTTTTAAGCCCCCAGTTTGTGGTCCTTCGTTACAGGACACTCACACAGCCCCTAGGAGGCCCGGCTTCCAGGAGACCACAGGCCTGGAGGGAGGTGGAGGATAACAGACGCTCAGAACAGGACGTGAGCCCAGTGGTGAGGGCAGAGGGCGGTACCACTGAGGGTCCTGGGCGGCGGGGCGGGGAGGGAACATCGGGAGTGCCTCTGGGGGAGCTGCGCCTGGCGTGGGCCCTGCTGGCAGAGAGCAAAGAGGACTTTTCAGCCGTCCTGGCCACAGACAGATCCTTCAGCCCTTGCGACGGCAGGATTTTGGCTTCTGTGGGCTGGTTTCTGTTTGTTTGCTTGTTTTGTTTTGTTTTTTGGCCAAGCCACGTGGCATGCGGGATCTCAGTTCCCGACCAAGGATCGAACCTGTGCCCCCTGCGAGGAAGCTCAGAGTCCTAACCACTGGACCGCCAGGTTAGGACTGTTTTAAAACAAAAGATTGGCTTTATCTTGTGTTAACCTTGCAAACTGGGAAGCGGTCCAGGGTGAGGGGAGTGGGCCGTGGTGAGACCACACCCAGGTCTGGGAGGCAGTTTTGCGTTGGGGGGCGGGGTCTGGGAGCTCCGCCTCTCCTGATCCCCTCGCACCCTGTGCATTGAGGCTGGGGCGCCAGGTCTTTCTGCCAGACCTCTGCCTGCTCCTCCGCCGCGCCGTCTTAGCTAATTTTAGCCTCACCCCGGTCTCCTCTCTGGCCTTCCCTGGGGCCAGGCCGTTGGCGCAAATGCCATAAGACACTGCAGCATCCCACTTCCCGGCGGAGTCTGAGCTCCACGCACAGCCCATCCTACAGGAAAGGGAAGTGGGCCCAGAGGAGTCAGCAGTTTCCCGAGGCCACACAGCCATCCAGGGCCGGTTAGGACGAGACCACGTGGTCCGGCTTCAGAGCCCACGAGCGCGTTGGCTGTCCTCGCCAACGTTTCATTCAAAGAAACACAACCAGTTGTGTGGCATTGACACACAGGGCCAACTCTTTGCTCTGGAAACTGGCACTGCCAGGCAATCAGCAGCCAGATCTTGAGGCCAAGCGTGGACAGGAACAATTCCACCTCAGTCATTCCCCAGGGCCCGCGACCACACCCAGGGTTGTATTTATAGAGCCACCACCTCTTCCCTGCACCCTGGCGCGCCAGGCTCAGTCATACGGACTAGGAGGGTGCCCACGGAAGGAGCAAAGTTCACGCCGCGTGAAGGACCGTCGAGCCTCCTGGAGGGACACAAAGCCACGCACCTGCTCCCAAAGCAGGTACTGTAGGCACTTGGGCCACCGTGGAACAGAGCAGACGGTGACAAGCGTGAGCCCCAAGACAGCACAGCGCTGCTTCCCACCAGCCCCACGGCTCAGACGGGCTCCCGAAACAGAAACGTGGAAAAAGCTCGACCTTCCCAGAGGCAGCCGCGTGTTCGTGCTGTGGGGATGCATTCCTCCACAGTGTGCACACACACACACCCATCTGTGCACACACCTTCCACACGGAAACACGTGAACGCACGCACATAACCAGCAGGGCCCTGGACCCCTTCCCAGCGGGGGTGGGCCCAAAGGGAAGGCGTCCAAGCGGGCCGGGGGCAGCGGCTGCTCTGAGAGGTCGGTCCAGCGGCCTGTGGGGATGGACAGTCAGTACTGGGCCGGGGAATTATTATTGGGGGGTGGGCCTTCCTAGGAGGGATATGCAGAACTGCCTCCCCCCAGCTCTGAGCTTGTTTAACCATCCCGCCGATCCCCCGCAAGGAGAAATGCAGGGACGGGAAGGATCGGGCCCCAGCAGGGCTTAGGAGGCAGCCAGATCGCTGAGCTAGCGCGACTAGAAAAGGTCATGAAGAAATAGAGTCCTTCCTATTTGAAAATAAAGGCCTTAACAAGACTCCAATGCCAGTGGTGTGTGGCCCAAACAGCTCCACGTCAGCGTAAAGTTTACCTGAGCTAAGAGCTCTGATCTCTGACACGAACACATAAAGTCAACCTGCAGTCACGCACATCACTTGCTTGTTGATTCACAGACTGAAAATCCCATTTTAGACATCAGCCAGGCGACCGACGGTGGTCACCACCCTCACGGGATGAGAAGTAAACGGCGCCACTGGGGTGGGCAGCCCCGCGGTCTCCTCCCCGGGGTCTGTCAGGAGCGGCTGTGATGGCCAGGACACGGCAGCCTGAATGCAGACTGCACGCCCCCGCCCCGCTTCGAGGCAGCGCGCTGACAGCGTCTAACCAATCTCTTACTAAGCCCAGATTCTGCTCCACCTGCTGTGTTCTGGTCGGAAGGCGTTCACCCTTATCAGCAGCGTCTTGATCAGAAAGGAGGCTGGGCCCTCCCATGACGCAGGCGCTGAGGTGTGGGGTGCGGTGGGGTTGCGGGGTGGGGAAGGCGGACAGACACACCTGTGACGTGGAGCCAGTGTGTCTGGAATGTCCCCTCCGTCGGCAGGCAGCGCCGGATCCTGGGTCCAGGGCTGTGTGACACCTGGAATCTCACAGCCACGAGGACGGTCCCACGTTCTCGGGTCTTCAGGGGGAGATTCCTGAGTTTGTACCCAGACCTCACGTGGCTGTGTCCGGGCGACGTGTGCTGGGCGTGCACGGTGTCAGGAGACAGCTCCAGAAATGGACACAGACGGTCATGTTGACGCCTGCCCCGGACTTAAAGGACACTTTGCTGTGTGTGCAGCTCGAGGACTGAATGTCATGGCAAAGGTCTGCTGCGTAGACGGGCCTGCGGGCGCTGCCCGCTCCAGCACGGGGGCCTCTCAGCCACCGTGGCCGAGTCCAGGACGCAGACTCGGATGTGGGCTGGTGGGCACGGCCAGCTGCTCTGTCTTGGTCTCCCAGTCATCTGTGCCCTCACGACAACGCTGCTGGGGCCTGGGGGTGCAACCCAGGCCACTCAGGGTGATTTCTTTCCTGGACATGCTTCTGAGATGGCCAGAGTTGACCCCCCACGGGGCTCAGCCGGGAGAAAGTGACTTCATGGCTGGTGACTCCCTGCAGGTGGCCAACCCCCATGAAGGCCAGGCTGGTGGCCCCGAGGCCATTGCCTTTTGTTTCTCTGTCTCAGGCCCAAGTGGTCAAGCTGGTGGGAGGGTGACAGGGGCTGCAGAGTCCAGTGGCAGCACCACTTAGATGCCAGCTGGCTCCCCCAAGGAGTGGGCACCACAGCTGGGCTAGGGGAGGACGTCAGGCCTCCCCACCAATTCCCCTTCTGGGCACTGTGAGTGTGTGCACGTGGCCTACGGTTTCTCTCCGCTTGGAAATCGTTTCAACAAAAAAGTGTATCTGCTTCCCACCTGCTGCTGAGGCCTGATCCAAGGTGTGGCGCCTCTTCCGGGACCTGAATTCTCAGGCTTGGCTGATGGTTGAGCGGGGCCCTGGTGACTGCAGCCAAGCTAGGTGGAGACTGCACCACGGAAAGGATGGGCCAGCTCCTGCCAGCATCCCAGATCCAGTGCACAGGTATCCTCACCTGAGAGACCCCGATGCCATCTGAATCCTGGCCTCTCCTCCCTACCCTCTGCGGAGCCCATGCCTCAGCGTCTGGTGCCCAGTCCATGATCTCAGAGCCAAGAGCAGAATGATTATAGATTCTACCTGTCAGTTTGGTGGGTCCCAGGGTGCCCAGACCTTGCGCAAACATTCCAGGTGCAGCTGTGAGGGCGTTTCTGGAATCAATTAGCATTTGAATCGGCATATTTAGACCCCGTGGGCCTCATCCAATCACTTGAAGGACTGAATAGAAAGGAAAGGCTGACCCTTCCCTGAATTGCCCTGCAGGGCTGCCTTTGAACTGGGACACGGCTTTTTCCTGTCTTCACTCACACGGAAACATCATCGCTCTTTCTGGGTCTTGAGGCTGCTGGCTTTCAGACGGCAACCACGACTTCATCTCTGCTGGGTCTGCAGCTTGCCGACCACGTATCTTACAAAGTCACGTGAGCTGAGTTCCGATAATTAGTCTCTTTTATAGCGACCTATCTGCTATTGGCTGGGCTCCTACGGAGACCCCTGACTCATGCAGCAGGTAGTCCTGTGCCAGCACCTGCTTGGGCGAGGCCTGTGCTGGGCGGCGGGTTTGGGGACCGCGGGACACCATCCTGTCCACAGGAGCTCACAGCCGCTACACCCAAGGCTGTCCCGAGCCAGCAGCAAACTGTCCCAGCTGCAAATCCGAACAGCACAAGCTGTCGAGAGCCGGTGGCAGCAAGACACACACAGCCTGGAGCCGACAGAGGCCCGGGAGCCGGGCGGCAGGGCAGGGCATCTGACAGGACGCCGCCACCGTCACATCGGCACCCGTCCCGCGGGCCGGGCTCAGCTGAGCCCCCTCCTGCGCACAGCAGACCCGTGAAATCCCCCACCGCGGGCGCACCCACGTTAGGGATGTAACTTTCACCCCCAAGCCGGGCACCCTCCCCAGGGCCCTGTGCTGGGCCGCTGCCCTAGGACACAGTCTCTGGGGTGCTCCAGCCATGTGGCCCCCCCACTGGGGCGGCAGGGGGCTGGCGGCCCTGGAGCGCCCGCCCAGCCCTCAGGCAGGCCCTCCCTGCTGTTCTGCTGCCCCCAGTCTCATGGAAAGACGTCTGAGGCCGGGACCTGCTCTGCTGAAGCCTTTGACAACTCTCCTGGCCGTGGAGAATCCCCTCCTTGTACAGGGAAGACTGTCCTCCTCCGCTACGCAGGAGGCACGCAGCTCTCCCCAGGGAGCCCCCTCTCAAGGGGGAGTCTTGTCCCACCCTCCCGGCCTGTCCCCGGCCGGGTGGCAGCAGGTGGAGGGTCCCGTGGGAGCACGCCCCACTGCCAGAGGCCCTCCCTCCCTGTCCCCTGGGGAGAGTCAGAGCCTGCGGGATTAGGCAGGCTGATTGGCAGGGAGGGTAATGTGTACGCTGGGGCCTCAGCTGGGCGAGTGAGGGTGTGTACGCGTGTGCACACGTGTGAGCGTACTTTTGTGTGTGTGCATGGCAATCTCAGCAGGAAACCACAGGTTTCTTCCGACTCCCAAGCTGGCCTGGCCCATCAGCGGAGCCGAGAGGTGTCTGTGCCGAGGAACTCCAGGCCCCCTCCCCCACTTTGCCTCCCCCTCCTCCTCGCAGCCTCACGAGCCCCCCCGACAGCTGTCCTGTAGGAGGTCAGTGGCCCCCACTTGGCTGGCTCGCCAGAGCTCCATCCGTGAGAACTGAGATCCTGGTGTCAGTCCAGGACTGAGATGGTTTTCATGTTCACATGCTTAGCTCTGCCTGCTTCTTTCCTCGGGTCTGATGCAGCCATTTACTTCTCTCCTAGTTGAAGGCTGTCCGCAAAGCGTAGTGGGTGGGAAGGGTGCAGGATTACCCAGAGTAACATGTTAAGCCTCAGGTGGCAGCCCCTGGGCCCCTGGGCCTCCTCGGCCTGGGTTCCCGCAGGACCGTCTGGCTGCAGCTGGAGCAAATGCCCCAGGGGGGCCTGAGGCTGAGCCACGTGGGGCCTGTCCCACGCCAGGGGTGCTCCCGGGCTCTGTCCTGGCCACGCTGGGAGCTTGGCAGCCAGGGAAGAACCACAGGCTTCATTTCTCCTCTGCCTGGCGCTCCAGCCAGCAGGTGCCTCGACCTGACCGCCCCAAGGCCGCCAGCCACAGTCCCACGGCCCCCTCGGCCAGGCTCCTGCCTCCCCGCCCCACCCCGTCCCTGCACCTTCAGTGCCCCACGACCCCTGGGACCCTGCAGGCCGCTCTCTCCCCTCGCCTCCCAAACCCAACCTGCTCTCTCGTCCTCCGAGTGGGTGAGTGGAGGGGGCTTTCGATTCCTGAAGATGAGACTCAAAGCTATTTATGGAGCAAGCACCGGGTGGCAGGACCTGGGTGGCCACCGCAGGGCTGGCGCACCCTAATTTGCATACCTGATGGCCACACACAGGTGAGTGGGCAGGAAGCTGGCTGCTTTGCATGGAGGCCACAATGAAGGACTGTCTGAGGGAGACCTGGAAAGACCCGTCCCTCAGGGAGTGTCCTGCGGTCTCAGCGTGGATGTTCCTACTTCCACTCTGCCTCCACGGCCCGAGCCCGGTGTGTGGGAGCGTGGGGTGAGCAGACTTGCAGAGGCCCTCACCGGTTTGGGGGTGCCGGGGAAGGTTCCGTCCACGTGAGGGGCCTGCCCTGGCGCAGGCTGGACTCTGCCACTCCCAGGTGGCCCCTTAGGCCCTTGGGGCCAAGTATCAGGCCCACGGCATCTGCCGAGAGGCAGGGCCCCGAGCAAGCTGGGGCGGGAAGGGGGCGTTGCCCTCAGCCCAGCAGTCCTGAGCCTTCTGTGTTTTGGGTGGAAGGGCAATGCCTCAGGTACTCCCAAGGCTTGCTGGATAAAAAAGCCACGGAGGAAAGGCGGCCCCCGTGGTGAGGGTGCTTGTGTGGTGCCCGGCAGCGTGGGCGGAAAGGACAGGCTGCAAGCTCCCAAACCAGGAGCCCGCGACTCTGAACCCAGGTAAGCGGACCCAGCCGGCCTGGTGCTTGGACCTCAGTGGCCTCACCGGCCACACCGTGAGTGAGCAGCTCTCGTACGCGACGTGTGGTTTGTGAATGCATCTCCCCACCCCTGGAAATGTGGTCCAAGAGGCTAATTCTGGGTAATGCTGCGGGAAGGGGGCTGCGCCATGACCAAGGGCAACAGGGATGTCTGAGGACGGGGGCTGCAGGCTGAGCCGGGGCAGTGGCAGGAAGAGTCCCCGCGAGCAGCCTACAGGAGACACAGCCCGGGCCCCAGTTAGGCTGGTCCCCCTCCCCCGCGGCAGGGCCTGGCTCCACCAAGTCACTGAGAGCCCTGGTCACCTGAGGCCTGAGCTGGGACCCCCCTCCCGCTGGTGGGGCAGGATCCCGGCAGGCCTGTGCGGTTACCTGCCGTGGTGAAGAGGGGGGTCCTGCCCTGATGTGGACGCCCATGCCCACCACGACCACACCGAGGCCACACAGCAGCTGAGTGTCCAGGAACAAAAGCGGCCAAGAGTCCTGAGGATTACTGCCTATGTCCCCCCGTAAGCGGGCAGTGGGCTCTTTGCCACGCCTGAGGACGGCAGGCCTGGGAGGGAATATCGGGGTGGTCTCTGTCCACTCCCCAGTTGGAGGAGACAACGGAGGAAGCGGGAGTGTGGCCAGGGCAAGTCCTCTGGGTCCCCTGCCGGGCCCTCTGCACCGGCACAGCTCCATCCAGACCGAGAGCACCAGGCTCTGCCCCACTACCTGCTGGCTCTCCAAGTCGAGTTGCTCGGAATCGGGCACTCAAACAGGACCGGATGCCAGCCCCAAGACCTCATTCACACGGCCCTCATCCTGACCTCCAGGCTCCCAGCCACCTCACCACAGCGGCGGGGAAGGGCGTGGTTGGGATCCGCCCAGCACCTGCTGCAGGGACTACACCCAAGGAACCATGGATTAGGTCATAGCCACCCGGGAGGGAAGCAGCCCCGTGAAGAATTTCCAGGCAATATCTGCCAGCCCTGCCCAGCAGGACGGGTCCTGATTCAGGGCAGTCAGGGGTGCGGGGTCCAACCAAGAGGCCTCTCCCTTCCCTCCCTCCAGCAGCACGTGGGAAAGCTGGGCTGTGGAAGCCCAGAGGCATCCTCCCTGCATCCCACAGGCCTGGACTATCCTGGCCAAATGCTCTTGTCCTCTTAGGTGCCGCCCATCTTTTGGTGGGCAGCAAAAGACACCCTGCTCTGTGTCAGGCCTGGCCCTCCTGGGCTTCCTTCTCCCCCAGGAACAGAGCTGTAAAACGTCTGGAGTCACACAAATGTGATTCAAACCTCTCCACCACGTTCTGCCTGTGTGACTTTGGGCAAGTGCCTCGGTTTACCCATCTGTGGAATGGGAGCAATAGTAGCTCCCTCGTGAGTGGTGGTAAGGATTCAATGAGATGCTCAAAGCACGCAGCACAGGGCCTGCACATTCTAAGTGACCAATAAGGACGCCTGTGGTCATTATGATCACTGCCGGCGTTAGATTCACCCTCCAACCCGGCTAAAACCAGGTGCTTTCTCTCCTCTGAAGTCCATCCGCCCCAGGCTGCACCGAGAAAACCTCACAGCACCACCATGCTCAAGGTTCACCGCCCCACCAGCTCCCTGGAGCCAGTTTCTGATTAGACAGAGGAAACCCAAGTTCCCTAAAGCACCGCGAAAAGCGGCCACTAGGAAGCTGTTTTCTTCACTGTGGAAAACTACTGCAGCTCCTAGCGGCTCCAAACAGAAACAGGCCCCATCACCAAGTCTGACCTTGGCAGCAGGAGCCTTCAGGCACCCACATGGGGGATGGGGCCTGGACCCCACTGCCTGATGGGCTTCTCCCCACCGGATTCCACACCACCCAGGCTTGCTCCTCCGAGCTGGAAATCTCAGCATGTGCCTAGGCTTTCCCGTCCGGAGCCAAGCGCGCCCACTGGGTGCGGGGGGGGGGCCCTAGTTCCCATCCTCCCTCAGCCTCCGCCGGCACCCAGGGGCGCCCGGTCTTCCAGTGCCGGCTCTGCGCCGGACGCGGGGACCTCGTGTAGCGGGGCGGGGACAGGGGCGTGGCCCGTATCGCCCAGGCTGGGACCAGTCCCTCGCGCCCACCCAGTAGCTCGGCCCGCGGGGCCGGCTCCGCCCGCGCTCCCCTCCCCGAGGTGTCTGGAGCGCGGTTGGCGCGAACAAAGCCCTGCCGCCCGCGAGAAACTTCTGTTCAAGACGATTTCCTCCTTGACTCAGCGGCAGCGGCATCCGCCGCAGGTGGGGGCCCCGCCGCAAGCCTGCAGCTCCGGGAGGCTCATCTGTCCCTGGTGCGACTCTCGTGGCCTGCGCCCGCGTGCGCGCCCGGCCACCTGCCCCGGCCACTAGCCCTGGCCTCTCCCTCCATCCATCCCCGCCTGACCCCAACCACCATCCATCCCCTCCCCCTCGGCCCGCCTCCTCGGAAGCTCCCCGCCTGGGGAGCCGGCAGCTAGAGGGGGCGCATTGTGCAGCCGATTTCCTGGAGGCGGGCGGGATGTGGGGTGCTCGTCCGCGCTCGGTCCCGCCCTCCCGGCCGCGGAGGGGCTTGGGGCGCACTGCCGGCGCCCCGCGTCCCGCCCCGCGCGGCCTCCCCGATCCCCTGGTCCCCGCCCAACGTCTGAGGGCACCTGCCGCGCTCCTGACATCAGCAGGTCTGGGCCCGGCGCACCTGGGCGGCGCGCCCACGAAGGTGGCCTGACCCTCCGCGGCCCACGCTGCCCCGAGCACTCACCGTCCAGAGGGCCCAGCCGCCGCGCTGCGAACCAAGCTCTGGCTGGGGCTCAGCGCCCACTCCAGCTTCATTCATCCCCTCCCGGGCCCGCCCCGCCGCGGGGAGGAGGCTGCCCGGCCTCACCTACTCAGGCCAATGGCTGTGCCGAGGGGGATGGGGCCGCGCCCCCCGGGCCCGCCCACTGAGAGGTGACAGAGGCCTGAGTGAGCGGCTGGGGAGGGAGCTGGCGAGGGGCGGGGCCCGGGGCTGGAGCAGGGAGGAGGCGGCGCGAGACCCGACGGGGCGAAGGGAGGAGGGGCGGGGTTGGGACGCCCCTCCAACCCCCAGGTGGCCGCCGCATGGGCGCCGGCGCGCGCCTTCGCTGACTAATCCCTCCCAACCCCGAGAGACCCCGATCTCTGAGCTACAGGCTGGGAAACCGAGAGCCGAGAGGTGAAGTGTGTTCCCCAGGCCGCGCGACTACTCAGTTTCGAACTGACTCGGAATTGAAGCAGGGCGTGTAGGGTCGAGACCTTGGGAGAGGACGTGGGAGGGAGGGAGTTTCCCGCACTACCCCTTCGGCAAGGCCACCTGTGGCCAGGTGGGGGCCGGGGCAGAGGCGCAGTAGTGGTCTGGACCCAGGTCCGGGCTGGGACGCCCACCTGGGAGCAGCCCCTCTGGTGGGCCCCGGCGCCCTTGGGAGTTGGGAATGCGGGTTTGGGGACGTGCCCTGGGCACATGGTGAGGCCAGCACCTTCCCCTGGGGAATCCACTGTTTTCCGTCTGTTGCCTTTTCAGTAAAACGATCCTCTTTTGACGTCAGCGCTGATGTCAGGAGAGGGAGAGGCACCAGACACACTGCCCTCAACAGGGGGGCCTGTTTGAATCCTCCCAATATTCCTGCTGTGTGACCTTGAACACAGTGCTTAATTCCTCTGAGCCTCAGTTTCCTCATCTGTGAAAGAGGAGTGATGATGGAGCTTCCTTAAAGGGCTGTTGAAAACATTGAGTGAAATAAAACAGGGCCAGAGGTTGGCCCGTGTAAGGGTTCATAAGAGTTGCCAAGAAGTGACATATTAATAGCTGATCACAATAACACTCCACAATTTTTCCTTTTTATTTTCCTTAAAATCAATTTATTTTAAAAAGAAGCCTACAAAAGTCAACCGTTGTGTGTGTGTGTGTGTGTGTGTATTTGAATCCTGAAATAAGTTGGATAAGCGAGTAATGACCAGTGTGACCTTAGCCTGGTAAAGCCCATGGAACCACAAAAGAGATGCAAGAGGCTGGCCTCTTCCTGTGCGGGGGTGGGGAGTCGGAGCCAGAGAAGGAGGTGCTGGGGCTTATGGGAGAATGCCCCGTTCACACAGTTAATTGTGAAATGCTCTTCCTTCACTGCTGGGCGTTTGCCCACTCACATCTGGTCCTGGGAGTCCCTGGTGATGTCTGCAGGGCTCCCGGCCGCCTCCATGCCTCCACTCCTGGAAGCTGGGGCGAGGTCCCGTTACTCCTAGAAGACTGGTCTCCGCTCCTGGCACTGCCCTTTAAGAGTAAAAAACCAGGGCTTCCCTGGTGGCGCAGTAGTTGAGAGTCTGCCTGCCGATGCAGGGGACGAGGGTTCGTGCCCCGGTCCGGGAAGATCCCACATGCCGCGGAGCGGCTGGGCCCGTGGGCCATGGCCGCTGGGCCTGTGCGTCCGGAGCCTGTGCTCCGCGACGGGAGAGGCCACGGCAGTGAGAGGCCCATGTACCGCAAAAAAAAAAAAAAAAAAGAAAAAATTAGAAAGCAACAGAGCCTGTCCAGCCAATCATTAACACTTGGGTGTCTTTTAAAAAATTAAAAAAAAAAAAAAAAAAAAAGAGTAAAAAACCAGCAGCTGTTGTTCCTGAATGGAGACGTTCCCTCCAAGAGGATGAGGAACTGCTGGGGAGTCGGCCGTTCTGCTTGGCAGAGGAGGCTGCTGGGAGAGGACAGGTGCCCGCTCCATGAAGACTTCCCATGAGGACAGGGAATTGAGCTGCCCTGCAGACCTGGGCTCAGTGTGGAAACTGCTGGGAGCAGCATTTCCCAGGAGAGCCTAATGGAGATGCCTTTTATAGGTAGTGAGCTCCCCATCACGGGAGGTGTGTGAGCAGAAGTAGCCGATCTTCTGACGGTGATGCTGTGAGAGCATTTCAGACGTCAGAAGCAGGATCAGACTTGGTGTTTCCAAACTTCACTTTGGATTTTATTCCTTGAAACCATTATTTGCACTTTTTTTTCCTCTGAACAATTTATGTATTTTACTAAAAGAGTGAGTTTAGTTTTAAAAAGGTAAATCTGTGTCATTACCATAGAGAGGTTACCATAAAAAATAGATAAAAGAGAAAGTGGTATTTGATTTTAGCCAAATACTGCTGCCTGCGAAGGGCCCCTGAGCCTTAGACCTGCTCTTTCCTTGTTTGTAAAGGGACACTGGCGAGTGTCAGACAGGTGCTGGAGACGGGCTGTCACTAACAAGACGTTTTCTTCGATGTGACCGGCACAGAGGAACGAGAGGGTGGAAGGAGCCAGCTCCCTTTGGGGCATTGCCTCCATTGCCCACAGGCCACAGAAGCCCTCATCCGCCCTGGGGGGAAACACCGGCCCCGAGGCCCCCAAGGAGCCTTGTCTTGTTGGACCGTGTCTGCACCAGGGATCCTCCCACAGGACTTGGCTACGGGCACAACTTGAAAGGTAAATCAGGAACAAACATTTCAGGTGTATTAATGCAAAACGCAGATCTCTGGTGCTCAAGGCTAACACTGAGCTCAGGTACCTTGAGGGGCCCCAGGAACACCTGTGCACCCTGGGACCACGTGCTATGCGGCCCCGGATGTCAAGGGGTCCAAGACGTAGCTCAGACCCTGGCCACCAGCACTGTGGGGTCGGGAGACTCTGTCCTCGCCTTGGAGGAGCTGGGAGGCATGGGAGGAGGCCCAGGAGGTCACCCGCAGAGCACAGCAGCCTTTGAGAACAAGGGCAGCCTGATAAAGTGTCCTGGAACATTCTGAACTCGGTAAGTTCTGTCCCGGTGGGGCTTTGTCTGCAGAGGAAGTCATTAAATGGGAAAGAAAGCACGAACCCCCAGGTCCCTCTGGCTCCCCTCTGCTGCCTGTCCCGGCAGCTCTAGGGGGCTCAGAACAGGCGTTTCACATTGTTATGGTCAATCATTGTCCTCTGGCATGGTGTTTGGAGCCCCTCCCCCCCAAGAACTGAAATGGAGGAGCTGGTGCAGACACACCCCTCTCTCCATGGACTTCAGCTGGCTCTATGGACATCTCACTTTGGGGAAACTGTGTCTCCTCCTGAGATCAGAAGAGAAGTGAAGAGAGAGAGACAGAAACTTTCTCCATGTCGTTGGAAACAGGAAGCTCCCCCGCTGCCACATGAGACTTGACACCCCAGTCTGGTGGTCTGGCCTGGAAAAGGGACCATCAGACATGGTATCTGAAAACAACATAGCCTAGCTAGCGTGCTTTATTTGAAGAACACTTAAAATCCTATGTTCACTTCTATTTTGGTGGATTTTGCATATGTATCAGTTGTATCATTTGAAACTGCCAATGTTCTTCCTTTTTTGACTCCCCAAGATGTCCGTTTCCACCTAATGACCATTGACACCACATCTCAGAAATGATGAAAACATGTTGCAACAAAGTAGGCTGATTTCACTGTTTCCCATGAGAAAGAGGATTTTGCTGAAGGTTAAGGAGGCCAGGCTTGGTTACAGACAGTGGCTGTGTGAGCTGTTGTGATCTGTTAGACGCTATGGCCAGGTGAGGATGATTATTCAGTGCGGTCCAGGTGTGGGCTGACAGCTGGCTTATGAAAGAAGAGGATCATGAGGTCAGAGTGGTCCCAGGAAGAGACTGAGCCCAGAGGCGTCCAAACTTCCTGGAAGGCAGAGCTTCATGGGGGATTAAGCTTGTCAGGTGAGAGGAGGGCACGGGCCACTGGGAGGGTCTTTGGTAGCAAGGGACTACGGATGGTCAAACCGTTTTCCGTCCTCAAAGTTGTAATTCCACCCTCAGCAGGGGGAGCCCCTTTGGAGCACAGCAGATGGCTCTGGACTCTGCATGGCTGCCTGCTGACCTTTCCCTGGGTCACTTTATCAGCTTCCCGCACCTCTCACAGTGCTCAGTGCCGTGTTGGGGGTGTGCAGGCCCTCCTCTCAAGCTGCCACCGTCGTGGCAGTATCTCCGTGCTCCAACAGCACTGCTTTGCTAACCTCCTATGTGAACTGAGATGTCGGCCTCGCGGGGCCGGGACAGTGTCCAGCTCAGTGCAAGCGCTTGCTGGCTGGTCCAGGCAAATTGTGAAGGGCCGACTCGGGGCCACGAACCTCCCCACTGTTCCTCACTCTTTGTGTCTCCCCAGCAAGGTGACTCTCGGAGTTTCAATTCCATCTTTGTCTTTTTTAGAGTATCTGCGGCCTTTGAAGGCAGCTGCTGGGGAATCTGATTCCCCTGCACAGGTCCCGGGCATTCTCCCAAAACGCTGGTGGACGGGGGAGGCTCTCCCTGGGGTTACAGATTCACAGATAAATCACACGGAGTAACACGCGTTTACCGTCCCAGCCCAGGCTGCCCTTCTGGTGGCGGTGATGGGAGCTTTGGGCCCAGGAGAACAGAGACCCTCATTCACAAGCACTTACTTGGATCTGGCTTATTCCGCCGGTGATAACTCAGGCGTCTGGGCAGGCAGATGCAGGCGGTGTCATGTTCTCTTTAGAAGCCACTAGCTGGAAATTGCTCAGAGAGCCTGGAGTTAGAGATTAGGTTTTGAGTAGAAAAAGATGGAGTCTGGACTTCCCCACCCTCCCTTAGAGCCCTGAGCCCTAAGGACACCATCTGAGGACACCCGGGGCACCCTAAGTTCCAGGAAAGGCAGACAGCAGAGTGAGGAGAAGCCCCCCTCCGTGCTGGGGGCTCCACGGCACAGGCGTTGCCGAAACTGCGGGAAGGGACATGCCAGGCCCCCCGGCGCCCGCAGAGCCCAACACTGTCCAGACCCAGGGCCTCAGCTGCCCAGCATTTCCCTATAAAAATCATTTGAATTTCATTGTGGACTCACTTGTGCGGTCTTTCTGCATCCGCTTCCATAAAGAGGCAAGTGTCTTTGCCAGGCGGAGGGCATGGGAACTGCCCAGGCCTGCCCAGTGCCCGCCCTGCCAGTATGAGGATGTCTTTCTGCATCCGCTTCCATAAAGAGGGCAGCGTCTTTGCCAGGCGGAGGGCATGGGAACTGCCCAGGCCTGCCCAGTGCCCGCCCTGCCAGTATGAGGGTGGAGGTGGGGTCAGAAGGTCCACCTGGTGGAGACTTCACATTCTGGAAGGACCCCACTTCAGGTGAGTCGCTACATTAGCTTCCAACACAGCTATGTATGCATCACGGGGTCCATCATGGCAGAGAGACGCCCGCCAAGCCTCCCACCTGTAATGCACAATGTTATTCACCAATCCTATAATTGCCTTGTGACTAGGAAGATTATATTGCATCGAGGGTGTTTTTGTGTTAAAGACAATAAACGCAGACCTTCAAATTATCAACAACTATTTGCCGCGCTGCTTGGGCCTTTCTTCGTGTTTTATTTGGATGGGAATCTCAGCAAACCGTGCTACTGAGACCCCGCCCGTGGCATCTTCACCCCCAAGCTGCTACCTCCCCAGGAGCAAATGCCCTGCTACTCATGACAGCCAGCAGAAAAGAGCATCAGACCGTGGAAGGGGGGGACAGACCCAGGCTGCCAAGAGGCAGGGGCCTCTGCTTCTCCAGTGGAGCCGGGGTGGACCGTCCTGCTCTCGGCCCCCTCCTGCCCCATCCTTCCCTCGTTCAGTGGCCTTGTCCCGTGTCCCCCACTGGTCTGGTGCTGGAGCTCACAACCTCCTGCCTGGCTCCTGGCTCCCTGCCTGGCCTGCCCCACCGCCCCACCTAACCCTCACCCTAACCCTCACCCTCCCAGTGATCCGCCTGCCGTGTCCACTCCAGCCAGGACCTTCCTCTCGCCAAGGTACCCTGCAGGTCGTCCCCCACCCCCGTGCCTTGGCACTTACAGTGTTCTTGAAAGCTTCCTCCTTTGCTAACTATGCAAATCTCTACCCCGCCTCCTCCAGGAAGTCCTCCAGAACCACTTGTCCTCTCTTCCCTCTTCTTCACCCCTGGAAGCCAATGTATTGCTGGGCTCTGTAGTTCTGTAAAGAGGCCCCCAGTGTCCCCTCTGCTCAGGATGGCTTTATCAGGGTCCCAGAACTGTGACCTGGGCTGGCCTCTTCCTGCCAACCACACTCACTGAGTCACCAGGACTGGCCGAGCCAGGGCGGAGTGACCTGAGCCCTTGACCCACCTTCCTCCCCCACCCAGGACCTTTTTGACCTCCAGAGGGGCAGCCACGGCCAGATATCCTGGTCAGCCCTGCTCCAACCTGCTGACAGGTGCCCAGGCCTGAGAGCCCCTCCCCTGGAAAATGAGAGACAAATTCCCATCTGAGAAGCTGAGCTCCAGGGGCTGCAACGACAAGGCTGTAGCTGCTGCTGCCCTGGGGCAGTTCCCGGGGTGGGGTGGGGGGCTGGGAGTTTGCTGGGAGGGAGACGCCACCTCTGGGGGCGCTGCCACCCAGGTCCTGACGAGTGCGTGTGTTGTGGCCTTGATGCTGGTGTTGACGTGGCTCTGGGGCAGCTGGAAAGGAGGGCCAGGTGTGGCTCCAGGCCGGCAGGGGTGGCAAGGCCGCAGGTGGGGCCGGGAGAGCCAGGCGGGCACTGTGGCCACAGGCAGGGGCGCTGCCCGCCCTGGGCGGGCGGGGTCTGACTCCTCGGAGGGCCCGGGGTTTGCGAGGAGACGGAGCCGCTGCGTCTGGACGAGAGGTGGGGCTGGTCAGGCCTGCGGCCGGGCTGACCCTCCTGGGGACCAGCTGAGACCCTGGGGCTTTGCCTGAGGGTGTGTGGGTCCCCGACTGGCCCTCTCCAAGCCCCCGGGGCCTGGCCAAGGCCACTGGAAGCGCTACCGGGGGCATCAGGAGAGAGCACCCAGGGGCATAAAAGAGGGGTGCCTCCTGGTCCCCGAGATTCCTTCCGGGAAGGTGTCTGTTGTCTTTGGGGCCTGGGAAGCCTGGCGGCCACCCGGACCCCATCCAGCTTGTACCAGCTGGCTCTGACCTGAACAGGCCAGTCAGTGGGCGAGGCGGGTTCAAGTGAGTTCTCAGGGAGGGTGAACGACATCTAAACCCACTTAGTGGTGAGGAAATCTTTCGAAAACTCTCCATGATTGTGTGGCCCGTGGCCAGCGCCCTGCAGAGGAACTGGGCCCTTTCCCACTTGGGAGAACTCTCATTTTCTCATTCCAGGGTAGAAACGTGATTTTCTGGCTCACTGAGAGGCCTGAATGTTCTATTAAACCCCAGGAACATGCGGACCCAGAGGGGATTTGAAGAGCCAGCTCAATTTCCGGGTCCCAGATGACTTGATCACCACAGGAAGTGGGGTGGCTGGTGGCTCTGCGGGGCCCGAGGGTGCCCGTGTGTGCAGGCCCCACGAGGCGCCTCTGGGGCTCTGCGTGGCCTGCACAGGCACCCCCGCGTCCCGCCCATCTTCCCCGCCCCGTGGCTCCTCCCTCGCCCGGGCTGGGGCCAGGCCTGTCGGATGCCCTCTGCAGCCACACCTCTCGTTCCCCCGGAAATGCTTCCCACAGACCCTTCCAGACGCCCCTGGCTGGGCCAGCAGCCCCCCTGAGGTCACCTCTGAACCTGGGCACCTTGGTGACCGTGGCCGGCTCCCCACGTCCTCCTCCTGTGCAGACCCCACCCCCATGCTGCCCCTGCTGCCCTGGGCTCCATCCAGCCCCGAAGCCCCCGACAGGCCCCACCCATCCGCTATCCCCAAACCACTCACTTGTTTTCCCCTGGAGGCCCCCCTCCAGCGTCACCTCCTGGGAACTCATCCCCCCGCCCTCCAAGGCCTCACCAGCCTGGTGTCCTTCGTCACTGCCTCTCTGTGCCCTTGGCCTCAGAGCGGGCGCTGCTGTGGCTCAGGCCAGCTTCTTTCCTCTGTCCATGTGCCCCAAACCCGTGTCCCCACCAGGCGTCCTCCCACTTCTCCTTGCGGAGGCCTGTGGTCCTGCGAGGTGTCCATATGGGTCTCTCCAGTGGTCCCCCAGACGCGGTCGTGGCCCAGGACCCCCTCCTCGGACCCCGACTGGCTCAGTGAATCTGCTCAAGAGAGAGCCCAAGTCCCCTCTGCCCACACCCAGGCTTCGTTCGCTTTTCCTGTTCCCCATTCTGCACCTGGCCCATCACCTCTGCTTGCCACTGTCCGCATGGGTCCCCTGGCCAGATCTGTGTGCCTTTGTGCAGTGCTTGCATCCGGGATTCCAGCTCAGGGGCTGTGCTGGCCACCAGTGCAGATAGGCCCCTGCATTTCATCAGGAATATCGACCAGTCTCTCTTCTGCCCGCTGTCTGCACCCCGCTCATTGTCCCAGCCCTGCCCTCCCCAGTGTCCAACTGCCAGGGCTCCCCAGAGACCCCAGACCCCTGGGCCAGGACGTCCCACACCCCTCATCAGGCCACTTCCATTTGCTCCCTCCCCGGCCCTGCTGATCTTCCGTCCCCGCCAGGCTTTATTCTCCCCTTGGCTGGCTGTGTGTCTCTTCGTCTCTATCCCTCTGGTTTGTCTCGCTCTCTGCCTCCTGCTTGTCCCAGGCATCTTATTTATTGCAAGATCGACATGATAACAACGTTAAAGGACATTTTTAAAGGAGAACCGTTCGCTCATGGCTCCGCACGTGCACAGCGGCTGCGTTCCTGTGTCCACGTTCTCTCCGGTCCTGGCTGGTGACGGCCACTTTCGCATGACACAGCTTGAGAGATACCCTCTCCTAACACTGTGTCCACATGTACCCACTGCTCCATCCCTGTCACCAGTGTGGTCCCGTCCTCATGCTGACGGCCACGCCCTGGCGTGGACACGGGGCTGGGGCCCTTCTCCCTGCTTGGCCGCCATGGGGGCCACCTGTGCTCTGTGTTTTGCTTTGTTCCTCGTCTCGGGGACGTCTCTGAGGTCCCTGAGGAGCTGGCACAGGTGACTCCAGAGAGGATTGGTGGCTGTGGTTACCTGCCTCCACTTTGCAGGGAATGACCTGGCAGAGCTGCTAAAACACAGGCTGCACGTAACCCCGCCGAGCTCGTGCAGACAGCCCAGCACCCATCGGCAGGGGAGCAGAGGGTGTGTGATGGGTGATCAAGGTCGGTGTTCCTGGGGGACATCCATGCTGCGCTGATGCCTCAGAGCGCGGTACCCGGGAGCTGCACCCCTGCGGCCTGGCACCTGTTTTAGCAAAAGGTGGGGAGGGCACCCACTGTCCACCCTGGGGGGTGTGGGCGGGGGTGCTGTCTTCCTAGACACCCCTAACCTGGTCCACTGGGGGTGCAGGGCTGGGTCCTCAGTGAGCTCCAGGCACCCCCAGCCCATCACACGGGAAGCAGCGAGAGAAGGGACCTTGGTGGAGAGCCGGGCCCAGGACAGCACATTCTCAAGGCCAGAGCTATTTCCCCACCGCAGCACCGGCTTCCTGGGTGGCCTCCTCACCCAGCAGTTACCACTCAACACCTCCCACTCACGCCTGTCCCAAGCGGGTCCAGTGGTGGGCGGCTGGGCATCTCCCAGCATGGTCCCCAGTCCACACACCACCCACCGAGGGAGGGGGCTGGGCTCCCACCTTCGAGCCCTTGGTCCTCAAACCTGCAGCTCCTCTCCCCCTCCTCCCTCCTCCCTCCTCCCTCCTCCCTCCTCCCTCCCTTGCCCAGCGGTGTCACCGTCCTGTACATCACTAGGCTCTGCCCCAGGTGTGATCTTCCCCTTTGCTTCCCCCTTTCCCACCCCTACCTTGTTCCCGTTCCGGCCTCTGCATCTCCTACAGCCAGTACGCGTTCTGCCGTCTCTCCGGCTGCGATCCAGGCTCCACTTATGCCCCTTGAAATCCCCTTCCAGAATCCCAGGCCTGGAACCTGCAGAGAAGGTGCCCCCAGCCCACTCTACGCACTGTGGGGGACCCTTACTGCTTTTGGGTGGGTGGCGGTGCAACTCCCAGGAGAGGGGGCTGCCCCGGCAGCCTGGCAGCCCGGACCAAGTAACCCAGAGAATGGTTTTGGGGAGAAAATCAAGCTGATGGGCTGGGAGCTGCAGCTTTCAGGGTCAGAGACCAGAAAGGCTGGCCGCCTGCCCCCAGGTGTGCTGGGCCCAGGCTGGACACTCTCCTGGGCTCAGCCGTTCATGGGGAAGGTCCCTTCTCCCGGCTGCTCCCCATGTGCTGGGCTGGGGGTGCCTGGCCCCACTGAGGACCCAGCCCTGAGGAGGACCCACCTCAGTCCCTTCTCCTGGCTGCTCCCCATGCGCTGGGCTGGGGGTGCCTGGCCCCACTGAGGACCCAGCCCTGAGGAGGACCCACCCCTCCCTGGCCAAGCCATTCTCTTCCCCTGGAAGCCCCTCTGCCGCCCGCACCAGCCTTGCACCTCCTCAAAGTTGTAGCTGCTCTGATTCAGTCTTTGTTTCCTGCTCTCATCCTTTCCGTGTTTGCAAGTGACACGGGAGCCCGGCTCCTGCGTGGGCTGGGGCCACTGGGGGAGGCCAGGGGTAGCTAGGACCTCAATTTCCAGGGAATTTATGTCAGCATTTCTCAAGAGCACACCCACCCCGTCCTCTACCCGCTGGGGGCTTTTCAAAAAGTCCGCCTGCATGCATTGCTGGTGAGAATGTAAAATGGTGCAGCTTCTGTGGAAGACAGTCTGGCAATTCTGCAAAAAAAAAAACCCTAAAAACAGAATTACTGTATGATCCTACAATTCTACTTCTGGGTATATTATCTCCAAGAGAACTGAAAGCAGGGACTTGAAAAGATGTTTGCACACCCATGTTCAAAGCAGCATTATTCACAACTGCCAAGAGGTGGAAGCAAACTAAGTGCCCGTTGATGGGTGAAGGATAAACAAAATGTGCCTATCCACACGATGGAATAGAGTTCAGGCTTCAGGAGCCCGTGTGGGGCAGTCGTGCTGGGTGGGGTCCAGATGGCAGGCTCCACACTCGGCTGAGCGAGGTGGGGGCTGCCTGGCCTGATTAACTCAACTGCGAGTGACAAGTGACTCATAGCCGGTTGGCTCAGGTCAGGAAAGTGGAAAAACCCCGAGTGTTTAATAAATATTTTCCTCATCACCTTCATTAATTATGTCTCTACATGGCCTGGGAGGTGTTAATTTCCTTCTGTCCAGGCCTCGCTCACAGTAACAGAAGCACTGTCTCGGGGTGTCCTTGCCTCCTGGGTTCCACTTCTAGGGAGATTCTCCCTTGCTTTGTAGGCAAACTATGGTGATGACAATGGTGGTGATGGTGATGACGATGGTGATGATGGTGATAGTGATGATGGTGATGATGGTGGTGGTGATGGTGATGATGGTGGTGATGCTGATGGTGATGATGGTGATGGTGATGATGATGATGATGGTGATGATGGTGACGGTGATGATGGTGATGATGATGAAAGTGATGTATGGAGGTCCTCCTACGTCAGCCCTCGTCCCAGCACATGGTAAAGAGCTTGGACTTTATCTGGAGAATGATGGTGAGCCATTGAGATGTTTTCACTGTTGTGTGACATGATTCTAAGTGTGTTCTTGGGGGATGTCACGGTATGGAGTCAGACTAGTGGGTGCAGGGGACCAGAAGGAACACAAGGAGGTCAGGCAAGAGGTGAGGGGGCAGGAGGGGTGACGAGAAGGCAGCAGATTCGAGAGAGGTATTGGAGGTAGAGCCCAGGACTAGCTCTTGGAGCAGATGTGACGGGTAAGGGAGAGAGTCAACCATGAGATGTGGAGGTGGGGAGAGCAGATCCGGACCAAATTTTCTGAATTCAGCTGCTCAGAGATGCCTGTTGGACACCCAGGGCCAGCAGCTGGACACACTGCTCTGGGTTTCAGGGACAGTCAGGCCTGGATGCAAGAAATGGGACTTCATCTGCGGAAATTAGATGGTACTTGTGTGGGGCCTGGGGCCCCCAGGGTGGAGGTTGGCAGGGAGGAGCCTGGGAAGGGGCCGCCAGCAGAGGAGAGGGGCGTGAGGGGGGGCATCAGTTCCTCCCCGTGACCTGACAGCTGCCAGCAGCGCCCAAGAAGCCCAAGTGAAGGCTGCTGACCCCTCCCCAGGTGTCCTTCTACCCGGAGATCCCTGCTCCCCGGTCTGAGGTCTCGGTGGGCCCCGAGTTACCTGGAGCAAGGAGGGGAGGGCACACAGCAAAGGGCAGGCTGCAGGGAGGAGGGCGGCCTGCTGCTCACTGAGTCACCTGTCACCCCATCCTCCCCTGGGCTCCTCACCCTGGGCCCCTTGCCCTGGACTCAGGTCTGAGCAGCCCCCCAACCCCGGCACATCCCAAACTGGGCTCAGCTGCTTCATTGTGCAAAGCCCTGGGGGCGTGGGGCATGGGGACCAGGCCTGGGGGCAGCAAGGGTCCTGCCCGCAAAGCTCCGCCCACCTCCTGCAGGTGAGGTCGCGCTGGGGCCTGTGCTCGCTCCCATTTCACGGAGACCCACCTGTCTGCCTTCTGATTTCTGGGGTCTCCTGCTTGGATCGCCCATGGCTGCGCCCTTCCTGTCCTTGGCACTGCTTTCCCGGGCTGACCACACCCTTGGCAGGATAGGCCCAACAAGGAAATCGATCCTGGCAGCTGTCGTCCTGGCGCCGCGGGGGCAGGAAGGCGGCCACAGGGAGGGCTTTTCCGTGTGCTGCTTTGTTCTGTCTTATTCGGAGCAACATTAAGGTACAAACCAAAGGGTGGAAAATAGTGGGAATTTCACTGTGCTTGGCAGCGGAGCGGACTTCTTATGAGGGTGACGGTCAAGGAAAGTGCTCTCAGGGCCCAGTTGCTGCCACAGACGAGGCTCTCAGTCGCCACCCTGGTGATGCCCTGCTCTGCCTGCTGCGTGGGGCTGCGGGTTCCAGCCCTTACAGAGCTTTCTCGGCTTCTGTTCTACTTCACAGGCAGTTGCCTGGAAATGGGGAGACGGTTTATAATGAAAACCAAACTCATAAAATGGGGATTTGCCTTTAAGTTTTCTTTGCCCTCATTTCTGGGGAGGAAAGCAAAGGCGGGGGGTCTCCACACATGTGAGTCCGGAAGCACGTGCCAGGGCTCCAGCGACCTGCGAGGACTCCATGGGATTCTATTCAGACCAATCTGTAACCTTCAGCGGCCAACAGGGACTTGGGGACGTGGGGACGTGGGGACCCAGTCTGTGTCATCCCCACTTGTCCCTGGCAGACACTCGAGGCTGGAGACAGCGTGGCCCCTCTGGAAGCAAGAGGGTGTGATGCTTCCTACGTCTGGATGAAGGCCTCGCGCTCTCCCTTCATGCAAGTTCCGGCTTTATCTGGTCTTTCTGGTGAAACTGGCAGGAGTGTGGTTTGGATGGGCATTTCCCTTTCCCCCCCCCCCTTTTTTTTTGATAGTGACATATTTAGATAATAATAAAGAACTCCCCTTAAAGGTATCCAAATACAGACTTGCACAAGTTGCTTAGCAGAGGGGGCTCTGTTAACGGCACTTCTGGGGCTGAGCCCGGTTCACAGGTGCATCAGTCAACAGACCCTGTTCTGCCGCCGTAACGAACAGGCCCAAGATCCAGGGGCTCCGTCCCAGGTGGCCCCAGAGGGGCCAGTGCAGGGGCCCAGGTTGCCAGGGGAGGAGGGGCAGGTGAGCCTCACACCTGCTGAGTCCTGAGGGCTCCCACCTGAACCTCACTTTCCACGGGGGCCTCCACCCCCGGTGCGGGGAGGTGACCTCCTGCCACGTGCCCTGAGGCCAGAGAAGGACTTCTGGACATAGGCACGGCCTGACACTTGACTTCTTTTCTGCTTGGGTCTGATCCAGGGGTCCTCTCGGGGGAGCTGGCAGAGCTCAGGCACGCGGCCCCACCATCTGCACGCTGAGGGGGAGGAACCTGAGTCCGCGACCCTCCCTTCTCCCCCCACCGGTGCTCCCGCCAAACGGGAACAGGAGCCAGGTACTTCCGTGGCCTCTCTCCCACCTTCGGCCCAGTCCTGAGCCTCCGCCCCCGGACCGATCTATACCCGTCAAGGCTGCTCACGTGAGGCCAGAGACGCACGTGATTTGAAAAGTGGGGGGCGGCCAGACCACCCCACCCCCACCCGACATGTTGGTCCCCAGGCTGCCTCTGCCCCCCACCCTGCCCCGCCCCTCATCCTGCTGAGTCACGTCCCGCTCCCGCTCAGGGCAGTTGTGACTTCTGGTCGGTCAGAAATGTTTCTGGTTGAGCTGTCAGTGGCTGAATGTCCTTCCTGCCCCTTGAGAGGAAAGTTTCAGCTCCGGAAAATTACCAGGTCAGGAAGCTAGGGAGGTTTCTGCCCTGGGGCAGTTTGAGAGAGAAATTTCCCGACTGGTCTCAGACTGTGAGGACAGACACGGGCTCCTGGCAACCTTTATTAGAACCACTTTCCTGATCCTCTGGCAGTAGGAAAGCTGGGTCCCAGACTGTCCTCGTGGACACAAGCCAGTTTGTGTCAGAGAAGCGGCTCAGCCATGTGGAACAGGTGCAAACCCTAAGTTGTGAGTTCAGACACATGGACTCCTTCTGGAAGGCATGGCAAACCCCAGAGACTGCCTGAAATGATTCCTATGTGCACAGGAGTCTCGGCCCTCCCCCACCCTCCCTGGGCAAACTCCTTTTCAAAGCACCGAGAAGTCAGGTAAATATGGAAAGTGGGTTAAGTACCAGCTAAATCATTAGAGCAGAAAACATAATTGCCAACCCGCCTACTTAAGGCTGGAAGTCCTGGGGTGGGTGGCAGGTCTAGAGCCCACTGAGCTCCCCAACCTGCACAGGTGATGCCGTTCAGGTCTGTAGATGCCACTGATCTGAATATTTGTGTCACCCCTCTCCCTCCTCTCCGATCGAGGAGGGAACGTGACCCCCTCTGATCTCCCTCTGTCCCTGGTTGGGGCACCTGTCCCCGCTGTGTGGGTGTCACACCAGCACACACAGGTAAACCCCGTCAGTCCCAGGGAAGGTTCCTAAACGCTCCAGGGGAGAAGCCACTGGGAAGTTACACACAGCTCCGCTCGGGTCCGTCCGGGGCCACATAAACCTTGACGGATGGAAACAAGGGCAAACCTGAGCAGCCGACCCTAACCCTAGGCACATATGTCCGCATGACGACAGCAACCCTTCCGAGTTCCTCCGCGATCCTGCGCCCAAGAGGCCGGCGCACAGGCTGCATCGTGGGCCTCAGTCTGACCATCTGTGCAGTGGGGGAGCCAGCAGGGCTGTAGGAGCTCCGGAGACAAGGCCACAAGCTGCCCAGAGCGGTGTGAGCATCGATCGGGCTGGCCCTGGGGTGGCCATCCCATCACGAGCCCATATTTCAGAAGCACGGATTAGACTGTCTCTTTCCTGCCTAAACCGTCCACGGCTCCCGGCGCCGAGATCCTCCCCAGGAGGTGGTGAGTCTCGGCTGCTGTGCCGGACTGGGAGCAGCACGCAGACAGCACCTTGCAGCTCTGGGGCCAGAGTCCCGGGTCCCCTGGGTGCGGTGTCCGCGGGATGGAGCTCCTGGAGGCTTTCTCTCCCGTTCCAGCCCTCAGAGGCACCACGCCCCGTGGCTCGTGGCCCTTTCCTCGCATTACCCCAACCTCTGCTTCTATCGCTCTATCTCCTCTGGCTCTGACCCTCCAGCCTCCCTCCTCTTGGGTCACTGGAGACCAGTGGGCCACCCAGACCACCAGGCTCATCTTCCGTCTCACGGTTCATACCCCTTTGCCAGGTAAGGTAACATATTCGCAGATTCGGGGGTTAGGACGCGGGTGCTGTTGGGGCCAAGACGCACCCTCCCTCCACTGGTCACCTTGTTGTCCTGCCTCCCTCGTTGTGCTCCCAGGGGCTTTCAAGCCCTCAGCCTGGCCATCCTTCTCACTCTGGGGTCTCGGCTGGTGTCCCTTCTTTCTGACAGGGTGGGGCTGGCCCCCCAGGGTCACCCTGCTAGTGCCTGGTCCCTATGGTTTTTCTGCTGTCGGTGCTGTGCTGGCAGGGGACGCGTCTGCTACTGTCCCACCTTGTTCGTCCCTCAGAACACCGATAACGTCATCTCACGGCTGCTAACCCAGGTGGGCTGCCTGAAGGTGGGGGCTGGAGACACGGCCTCTGAAACCCAGTCCCACGCAGCAGCCATGGAGCACTTTATTCTGATTTTAAGTTAAATTTAAAAATTTAAACTGACACCCATGCAGTTTCTGAAAACTTTTATGCTTGAAACAACTTAAGTAAATGAGTGTCCTTTTCTGACCATAAATTTTATGAAATTTAAGTATAAGCAACAGTTTCTGATTAAGATTTAGGTTCTGAATTTAGATGTGCTGTAAACATAAAACATACATGGGATTTTGAAGACTCACCAGAAAAAAGGGAAAGTAAAATATCTCATTAATAATTCCTTATGTTGATTATATGTTGAAATGATAATTTGGGGGCTATTTAGGGTTCAATTAAAAGATATTATTAAAATTACTTTTACCTGTTTCATGGAAAATTACATATATATGGCTCTATTATATTTTTATTGAACTGTGATGGTCTAGATGCACAAAAGTTTAAAAAACAAAACCTGAAAGTGTAATGCACCACCACCTAGTGGCAACTTTGAAAGGGCAGCTGGGAGCTGGGAGCATCTCTGCAGGGTGGCAGGAATCTGTGTGTGTGTGTGTGTGTGTCTGTGTGTGTCTGTGTCTCTCTGTGTGTGTCTGTGCATGTGCATGTGTGTGTCTGTGGGTCTGTCTGTGTCTCCGTGTGTGTCTCCATGTGTGTCAGTGTTTCTATATGTCTATATCTGTGTCTCTGTGTGTCTGTGTGTGTCTGTGTCTCTGTGTGTGTGTGTGCGTGTGTGTCTGTGTCTCTGTGTGTCTGTGTCTGTGTCTGTGTGTCTGTGTCTCTGTGTGTCTGTGTGTCTGTGTCTGTGTCTATGTGTGTCTCTGTGTCTGTGTGTGTGTGTGTCTGTGTCTCTGTGCTTCTGTGTCTGTGTGTCTGTGTCTCTGTGTGTCTGTGTGGCGCAGGGCACAGTGCCGGCCACACACGGATGTGAAGCCCGTGGTCTCTGCCTCCTGAGGACCAGTCTGGGCCACAGTCCCCAGCACAGTGGGCAGAGTGGACGCCCCACTGACCCCTCCTTTGTGGAGGGTGGCCCAGCTCACCGGCTGGGGCCCAGGGGAGAGGTTGGTCTCCATCCAGAAACAGGGGTCAGCACTGGACTGCCGGGAGGGTGGTCCAGGCTGGAAGCTTCTTCTTCCGAGAACCGCACAGCTGGATCACACAGAGGCTCTTGGGGCCTGAGGGGCGTCCCAGCCCCCAGCCCCTGTGTGTCAGGGGAGGCAGGTCCCTGGGGGGGGGGGTTGTCAGGAGGGCAAATCTGGGTGACAGGTGATTCCCCTGCAAGGTGGCAGACCTCGCATGGGGCGTTTCCAGGGAGGGGCTGGGCTTCACTGGTTGCTAGCTGCTCTTTGGCTTGTCACCCTCCCTTCAAGGCCACTTCCTGGGGCTCTGCGGTCCCAGAATTGCTCGGCGCCTGCTTCCCTGCCCCCCCACCCCCGTGCTCAGGAAGTGGAGGTCACATGGGGGGCACTTGCCATCGGCAGCCACAGTGGAGACGTTGACACGTCAGAACTCTTTCTTTGAGAAACTCTCCAGTCTCCCGCAGGACCACGAGTTCCCCGGGCGGGCCTGGGGGAGGTGTCGGTGGGGGACACTGGGCTGACCTGAGCCCGGAGTGGGAAGGGGGCCACCAACCCCTCGGACTCCCAGGTGGCTCGGAGCTGGACACCAGGCCGGGGGAGGGGTCTGGCAGCCCTGGCCGTGGGTGGGGTGAGGGTGGGATGGGGAGGGGGGCGTGGTGGCCTGACCGATCGGGCTCCAGCAGGGAGTCCGTGTAGCCCAGACCCTGTTTTCTCAGTGTCCCCGCCAGGGCTGGTGGCAAAGCCAGGCTGAGGCAAGAAGCGGGGGAGCTTGGTGGCGAGTGGGCTGGGGCCGCAGGACTCCCCTAGAGCCGGGCGGCGGTGAGGGCTGGCCCACACCCACTGCGGGACGTCCGTCCTCCTGGCCTGGGTCTGCCGGGGTGGCTGTGGCTCTTTCCCCGGGATGCTCAGCCCGCTGTCCTGTGTCCCCCTCGAGGTCACCTGCCTCGCAAAAGCCGGGAGGTGCCCGTCGGCCTTTCCCACAGCCACTGAGGGTGAGTGGCGGTGCCAGGAGGTGGATAAGAAGGAAGGCGGCCTGACACCCGCTTCTCCTGGTGCCTCCCTGGGGTGGCAGGCGCGATGAAAGCCCAGTGGGCTTGGACGGTAGCTGCTAACGAGGCCGCAGAGAGCTGGACGCCACCCAGCTGGCCCCCCGCACCTGTTTCCTACCTGTGTCCTTCCTTTGTGTTTCGATCTTGCCCCTCAGGCAGCGCCTCCCTGGGACGCGGGTCTGAGAAGGCCGATGATGCAGGACGGTGATCAGTCAGCCGGCTGCCGTTGGGGGACCCTGGAGCCACCGAGAACACAGGCAGGCCAGCTGGGCATGCATTGTCACCACCCCCTCCTCCCCTCCTTCCTGACCCTGAGAGGGGTACAGCCACGCAGGAAGCCTGCCCTTGGAGGAAGGGGCTCTGTGAGCAAGGAACAGGTGTACGTGAGGGATGGTAGCCGGCTTCTCCGCACTCACGGCTCGGAGCACACCGGCCGCCCTGGGCCTCGGAGCCAGGTGAGAAAGCCTGCCCAGGCCCCGGTCCCGCCCTGGCTGCCCTGGCTGCGGCAGCCGCAGGACAGGCCGTGTCTTTGCTGGTGTCTGTGGGCTGGAGGGGAGGGGCGGCTGCTGGTCCTGCTGAGGGAGAACCTGGGACTGCCTTCCCAGGAGGGGAGTGAAGCAGCAGCAGCTAGGAAGGTGACCTTGCTTGGTGACCTCGGGAGCACTGGCGTCCGAGCCAGATTCCCGCCCGTGGCAGTGTGTCCAGGCAGGCATGGCTCTTCCATGCCCAGCAGTTCCTGTCTTTGCTGCAGCAGGAAAGGAAGCTACAAAATCCCCCAGGAGGCTTCATTCTCCCGTTCCCATGTTTGCCCGGCACCCGCAGGGCCTCTGGTGTCCCCTCGGATCCTCCCAGGAGGGGGCATCCTTGACCGAGTCCTCTGGACTCAGATACTGAGTGAACTGATCTGAGCCCCGTTTTGAATCATCAAGGCCACGGCTCCTCCAGGGCAGGCCTGGACTCGACATTCCCCCAGACAGGAGCAAGAGGGTGACAGGAAGGTGGGTGTGGGAGACCTAGGGGACACCACCTCTTCCAGAGCAGTCACCTAGTGCTCACACCTGGCTGTCATCAGATGCCACGGGCAGGGGGCTGTCTGGAGGCGGGGTCTGTGGAGGAAGCCCCTGTGCGTGGGTGGGGGGTGCACCGTGCACAGGTGCGGATCCACCTGCAGGAAGTGCTTGTGTCTGGTCCTCAGCTGGGCAGTGGGGGGAGGGTATCTGCTGCTCCTTCGGCCTCTGCCTCTTTGTTCTGTCTGCCCAGGTGATGAGAACCCAGCGGGCTCTGCTTGAATGGAGTCCACTTTCAACCCTACTTTTGCGAGCAGCTTCTCCTTGGCATCTTCCCTGAGATTTGAATCCACAGAGAGTAGATTCAGGAAAACAAAACCTCCACACTTTTACCAGCTGGCCAAGAGGAAGGCCACCCCACTCAGAGTCCTGCCTGTCTAAGGGTTGGGCGGGACCATGGAAAATAACAGTAACAGCCATACGTGGGAGCCACAGGCCAGGTACCGAGCATGGCCTTTCACAACAAGCCTATGGAACACAGACTGTCTTATCCCCACTTTATAGATGGGATAACTGAGTCTCCCAGGTAAGAAATTTGGTCCAGAGCCCACCACCAGCTAGTGGCAGAGAGAGCTGGCTTTGAACCAGGCCCCGTAGGCTCCAGGGCTCAGGTCCTGAGCCCCTTCCAGCCTGGAGGAAGGAATCCTCAGAATGCACTCTGCCCTTGGTTCCACGACCAGGGGCTGGACCATCCTCACCTCCAACTCCGTCTGTCCTACAGTTCCCTCTAACTCTTGGGCCCAGTTCTGGGGTTCTGCTTCTCGTCCTTGACCTGCAGCTGTGGTGTCCTTCACATCCCCAGATTGGTCTCCCCTTTGTCTGTAACCCATGAAATCCGATTTTCTGATTCTTCCAGGTGAGACAGCCCAGAAGGGGCAGCCCTGGTAGGAGCCTCCCTTTTCCCTCCAGCGGGCTTCCCTGCTGTCTGGGTCTGCATCACAAAGCATCCCACTGACAGAGCTGCCCAGGCAGCATGGGAGCTGCATGCCTTGGTGTCAGCCCTGGGCCTGGCATCCCTGGGGGCTCTGCCGTCCCTCCCTCCTCTCCGCCTCCTCTTCACCTCTCCATGGCTGCTTCCCAGAGTTTTCTTCACCTTTGGTTTTTGGCAGTTTGATGATGATGTGTCTGGGCGTGGTGTTGTTTGAACTGGTCCTGGTTGGGGTCCACTGAACTTCTTGAATCTGCGAAGTTATGTCTTTCACCAAATTGGGCGAGTTTTCAGCCACTATTTCTTTAAATGTTTTTTCCGCTCGACACTCTTTCTCCTCTCCTCTGGGGCCTCCAAGGATGTGACTGTCAGGACTGTTCCTCCCTCCCCCCACTTCTCTGCCTCCCTCCCTGAAGGATTCCTGAATGTTCTCTCCTCTGCGCTGGTTTCCCGGCTGCACAGCAGAGATAGAGGCGGAGCTTGGCTTTCTGCACTTGGGGGCTGCTCTTTGGGGAGGGCAGGGGCCAGTCTCCCAAATCCCTGTGCTGGATCAGACGTCAGGGTGCTGGGTGCAAAGCAGAGATTCCTTTCCTTCCTTCCAGCCTGGAGAAAAGGAGAAATGCCCTCTGGTGCTGTGGAGCCAGCCAGCCCGGCCTCTGCATTGCTGGGACAGAGACTGATTCCAGGCTAAACACTAACCCCTTCAGCCCCCCTGCCCCAGCCCCTGGCACCCACCATCGTACTTTCTGTCTATGGATTCGACTCCTCTGGGGACCTCCTGTAAGTGGCTTATTTCACTTAGCATCATGCCCTCAGGGTTCATCCACGTTGAAGCTGGTGTCAGAATTCCCTTCCTTTCTAAGGCTGAATAATATTCCATCGCATGGACCACATTTTGTTTGTCCATTCACCCATCAATGGACCTCCGGGTTGTTTCTGTCTTTTGGTGATTGTGAATAACGCTGTTATGAAGATGGGTGTGCAAATATCTTTTCAAGACCCTGCTTTCATTCCTTCAGGTAAATACCCAGAAGCAGAGTTGCTGGATAAGATGGTAATTCTTTTTTGTTTATTTATTTGTTTGTTTGGTTGGTTGGTTGGTTGCACCAGCTCCTTAGTTGCAGCTCGCCAGCTCCCCAGTTGTGGCATGTGAACTCTTAGTTGTGGCACGCATGTGGGATCCAGGGATCGAACCCAGGCCCCCTGCACTGGGAGCTCGGAGTCCCAACCACTGTGCCACCAGGGAAGTCCCATCAGACAGTAATTCTATGCTTACTTTTTTGAGGAACTGCCGTCCTGTTTTCCAGCTTTCCTGTCTTTTACCTTAAGTGGAGTCGTTCAGTACGTGTGTGTGTATGGCTTCTTTCACGTGACATTGCATTCATAAGACTCACCCTGGTTGTCACATACAGTGGCAGACTGTTTCTTTGCACTGCTTTATTGTGTGCCATTGTACAGACACACACCAATTTATCCATTGAATGGCTCATGGACACTAGGCTGTCTCCAGTCTGGGGCTGTTATGAATGGTGCTGCCCACACATCAGAGCCCGCGCCTGGGGAGACCTGCGCAGAGCTGATAGGTCCAGGGTATGCATGTGCCTTAACTGGATTTTTGTAAATAAATTTTAGTTATTTATTTATTTATGTTTGGCCGCAATGGGCCTTTGTTACTGCGCATGGGCTTTCTCTAGTCGCGGCAAGAGGGGGCTGCTCTTTGTCGTGGTGCGCGGGCCTCTCATTGCTGTGGCTTCTCTTGTTGAGGAGCACGGGCTCTAGGCGTGGTGTGGGCTTCAGTAGTTGCAGTACTTGGGCCCTAAAGCGCACGGGCTTCAGTAGTTGCAGTGCGTGGGCTCAATAGTTGTGGCACACGGGCTTCCGTAGTTGTGGCACGGGGGCTCAGTAGTTGCGGCTCGTGGGCTCTAGAGCGCAGGCTCAGCAGTTGTGGCACATGGGCTCAGGTGCTCTGCGGCACGTGGGATCTTCCCGGGCTGGGGCTCGAACCCGTGTCCCCTGCATTGGCAGGCGGATTCTCAACCCCTGAGCTACCAGGGAAGCCCTTAACTGGCTTTTCACAAGCCCTATCCATGCAAAATTCCCTGGAAAGGAGTTGTGTTGTGCTTAAGTACAGTAACATACCAAGGTTGACAGTCGCCACACTTATTTCTCAAATACTTCCAAAGTGGATTCTAACCCTGTGACAACCTCTCTGTGGGGCAGACGCGATCGTTCCCCAGAGTCTCGGGTCAGGATAAACCCTGAGGTGAGGTGGCCTGCCCAGATCCGCCTGCGGGTGAGCGGGGAGCTGGAATGCAGATCCGGCGGCACTGGTCCCCACGGCTCACACGGCCTTTATTCACCTCTGAAAGGCATGGCGCTCGTTTTCCTCTCCACCACTCACATTACCTTTTAGAAATTCAGTTTTAATTGCAAGGAAAATATTACGACAGTAGGCCTGCCCCGGCCGCCTGCTGCTTTCCCCTCTGTTATTACAGTAATTGACTTGCTGGATCCAGCTGACCGGAGGGTGTCCGTCTTCCTTGTCTGTGTTTGCCGGTCTCGGGCAAGTGCATGCCTCTTGGCATTATGATTCCAAATAACTCAATTGGAAGTGATTTCTAGAACAAAATCACTGGGAACAGAAAGATGATTAGTCAGCAGGGTAGCTAGGAAACGGATCCACTTGTCTTGTAATTTGTTCTGATTTGTAGCAAGAAAGTTTATGAAGGTCCTGTGGTCACGTGAGAGCATGACCAGTATCCACATGCCCTTGACCATCTATTTATTTATTCCTTTCTTATAAAATAGCACACGCGTGACGCCCGCCGTTTTCTGTAACCCTCTTTAGTCTACTTAGCAGTGTATAATGGATAACATTCTGTGCCCATAAATATTCGTCTACAGCTTTCTCGGGGGCTACATCCTGTTCTACCATAATTTATCTAACTTATGTAGATTGTTGCCAGCTTTGGGGATTATGTGTAATGACTATTCTTGCCTGCGAATCTTCAGGCAGAAACTTATTTCCTTAGGACATAGTTCCACGGATTTTATTGGGATTTTAGTCCATCTCTGCACCTTCCAAAAACAACATGCCAATTTATACTTCTACTGGCAGGGCATGAGGATGTCTTTTCTCTGTTCTTTGGCCAGTATCAGCTTTAAAATTTAAACCATTATTTGCCAGTTTGACAGAAGACAAATGGACTATCATCAGTGCTTTCACTGCATTTCTTTGATTCAGGCAAAGTCAAGTATTTGTCATGAGCTGATCAGAGCAGTTTGTGAGATGCCTGTTCAAGTCTTTTGCCCATTTTCTGTGGATGTTCTTGTCCTTCAGAAACATACTGCTTTTTCAGAACATTATTAACCATTTGTCTGTGACAAGGATTGAAACACTTACTCCTGGTTTGCCATTTGCTTTTAATTTTGGTTTATGGTATCTTTAACGATACAGACATTTAAAATTTTCATGTAGCCAAATATATCACTCTTTTCCTTCGTGGTGCTTGGAAGGGCCTCACCATCCCAGAATAAGAAAATGATTCATCTCTATGCCCACTATTTTATCTTTCTGGTGGACTGGGGTATGTGGTGACGTAAAGCCTCTAAACTATGCTTCAGATGCTTTACTTAAAAATTAGCTGAGGGGGGCTTCCCTGGTGGCGCAGTGGTTGGGAGTCCGCCTGCCGATGCAGGGGACACGGTTTCGTGCCCCGGTCCGGGAGGATCCCACATGCCGCGGAGCGGCTGGGCCCGTGAGCCATGGCCGCTGAGCCTGCGCGTCCAGAGCCTGTGCTCCGCAACAGGAGAGGCCACAACAGTGAGAGGGCCCCATACCGCAAAAAAAAAAAAAAAAAAGAAAGAAAGAAAGAAATTAGTTGAGGATCTTGCATTAGTGACCAGAGATTGTGGATAGAATATGATTATATGGCTTTTAAATGGGTAGAAGCTGATATTTCCTATAGATCTTCATCAACCCCTCTGAATACAAAGTTTTCCCAGGTCAGTGGACTTGGAGAGAATTGTTTTCCCTTAATCAGTCATCTTCCATCTACCGGGCAGTGAGCCCCCTGAAGTAATGGTCAGTTTCAGAGCCACTGCTGACCTCAGCGAGCACACACAAGGTCTCAGAGAGGAGAGCCCATGAAAACCACAAAATCACAGAAACAGGGTCCCCCAGATACAGCCAGCATGGGTGTGGCTGGGTTCCCACGGGAGACGTGAACGCTTGGGTTGCTTCCGCTGTGTTTCGAGTCAGCGTGCAAGGCACTGGGCCCTGTGGGAGCCCTGGAGGGTCATGGATGTGCCTGTCTGAGGCCCCCCGCCCCGCGCCCAGTGGGGCTGCCTGGGAGGACGTCCCTGCTTCTAACGCCGGGCGATGCAGAAAAGAACCGACTTGTGGGACTTCATAAATCAAGACTCTTTTTGTTCCAAGGATTGAAAACTGATTAAGGGTCGTGGGGATCCGGGAGGCCCGACTGCCTCAAGCTCTCTCTGTGCCAGAGTCCTGCGCGTCAGCAGTTTTCCCGGAAAGCAATCCTTTTATGTTTAGCATCCTCGCAACCGATGACTGTACTGCTGCTGCCTGGCCAGACAGGGGATGCAGAAGGCGGGCGCGCTGCTCCCAAAGCTCGGGTCCTTTGATGACCCTTCGGGGGGAGAGCTGAGGCCTCTGGGCTGGACTCCGCTCAGCCTTCCTGCTCCTCCACGTGGACAGCCTGGGAGGGCCCCCCCCCCACATTTCTTTGTTCATTTGGCCCAGGTTTGCATCGGACATACCCCGGGGGAGAGGCCTTTTAAAACAGTTTACACGCCTCGTGAACATTGCCCCGTAAAATGCCTTGATGCCAGTACCTCCCCCTTTGTGAAGCTTTTCCTGTGATCTACGATAAAGGTTGCTGGTCACTGCCCCTTGAGTCCTCTGAGATGACCAGGGACGGGAGCGCTGCCCGGGCCACAGGCCCTTGTTCCCAGGGGCAGTCCTGGGACTCCACACCCCATAGGGATCCTGTGCACGGCCAGCAAAGGCCTGCTCTGCACGTCGGCGGATGGGCTATGCTCTGCTTCGGTGTCTCCGTGGGAAGGACTGGCCCTGGCAGTCTGCTGCTTCCAGAAGAACAAGAAACACAGTAGGTAGGGCTTGTGGTTCCACAGCCGGGACCCAGCTGGGTCAGCTCACCCCCAACCAACCCACAGACCCGGGAGTGAGGGGGACATGCCTGGGGCGCCTGCCATGGGACACTGGTTACACGGTGACAGCTGACCGATGCGGGAAGGGCCTCGGCTGAGCGTGGCTGGGACTCATCCCTCTGACTCAGCCCCTGAGTGTCCTTGGTGTCTGTGGGCGTCTCTCCGCCCCCCGCCCCATACAAACCGTCACCTCCTGTCACCTGACACATAACACATCCCCCCGCCACCCCGTCATCCCTCACCCGGCCCCCTCCAGTCCAGTCACAAGAGCAGTGATCTTTGAAGGACACAAGCTGCTGAGTCATATCACGCCCCCCTCCCCGTCGCCCCACTTTAAAAGCCCATTAGTGGTTCTCTATTGCGTTAGAAACAGATCAAACCCCTCCCAGTGGCCTGGCCCAGCTTCCCTTCAGCCTCTGACCACACCGACTCCCTGGACTGGGCCGTGCTCTGCCGTCCCAGTTAATCACCACCCATCCTTCCATTCGCAATTAAAATGCTCCCAGGGGCTTCCCTGGTGGCGCAGTGGTTGAGAGTCCGCCTGCCGATGCAGGGGACACGGGTTCGTGCCCCGGTCGGGAGGATCCCATGTGCCACGGAGCGGCTGGGCCCGTGAGCCATGGCCGCTGAGCCTGCGCGTCCGGAGCCTGTGCTCCACAACAGGAGAGGCCACAAGAGTGAGAGGCCCGCGTACTGCAAAAAAAAAAAAGAAAAATTGCTCCCAGGCCCGTCGGCTCGGGCACCTCGCCCACGTGGGCCTGTCCTCGGGGGCTTGGGGACACGCCCAACAGGGGTGTGAATGCTGGTCCAGCTTCCACACGCCTGCAGGGGCCTCCCAGTGTCCCCTGGCCCAGGCAGTGGGGGGCAGGGCCCTCCACCCGGTGTTCCAGGGACCTCCTGGACGTTTCCAGCGACCTCTTTCCTCTCCTCCCCACTCTGCTCGGTCCCCGGGGTCCCCTGACAGGGCGACCACCAGCCAGGACATGGCTTTGGGGGTGGGGGTCACCCGCCACTGCAGGGAGCCCCTTGGCCCTCGGTGTCTTCTCCCACCCTCCCTATCCCTGCCGCCCCAGGCTGGCCAACGGTGGGGGGACCCCGACTTCACCCTTTTCCTCCCAGGCTGTTCTCTGCACAGCACCTGATTCATTTAAACCTTTCACCTTTATCATGGCCAACGGGGCCTTCAATCAGTGATTCTCGAGCCCCACTGCACATTCACGAACACGAGGTCCACGCTACCCACACTGCTCTGGCCTTGCAGGCCCATCTTGCCAGAATGGAAGCAGCCCCCAGAAAAGACAGAGGCTGCTCCTCCCATCGCTGCTCGTAGAACTGAGCCTCCTTGACATTGCCAAGGCCACGGGCCAGCCCTGGACCAGGGCCAGCCAGCCAGACCTGGGACACGTGGGCGAGGCTGGGGCAGGGATGGATCCCCCAGGAGAAACCAGGTCCCCCCACCTCAAGAACGGGGTCCTCCCTCAAATGTCCTCTGCAGCGGGGAAGGAAGTCCCAACCGACCCCGTCTCCCTGTGGCCTTGGAGCTGCAGAACTCCGCTGTAAGTGGCCACAGAGCAGGGGGTCAGGGGAGCGTTGTTTTTAGGTTTACGAGACATTTTATTGGCCCATCTCAGATCATCATAGAGTGTGAGATGCAGTGTTTGCACCCTTGCAATAATTTCCAGGCAAGAGACAATAAAGCAGAGTGGATTTTAAAACGTGGGCATTGTCGCCTTGGTTTGAAGGTAGGCCCTATATATATATTATATATATATATAATGTATATATATAAAATTATATATATAATTTTTAAAAATTGAAGTATAGTTGATTTACAATGTTGTATTAATTACTGCTGTACAGAAAAATAATTCAGTTATACATATATAGCTTCTCATTTTTTTAAAATATTCTTTTCCATTATGGTTTATCATAGGATATTGAATATAGTTCCCTGTACTCTACAGTAGGACCTTGCTGTGTATCCATTCTCTATATAAAAGCTTACATCTGCTGACCCCGACCTTCCACCCCATCCCTCCCCCACCCCCCTCCCCCTGGCAACCACCAGTCTGTTCTCTATGTCCATGATTCTGTTTCTGTTTCATAGATATGTTCATTTGTGCCGTATTTTAGATTCCACATGTAAGTGATATCATATGGTATTTGTCTTTCTCTTTCTGACTGACTTCACTTAGTATGATCACCTCTAGTCACATCCATGTCGCTGCAGATGGCATTATTTCGTTCCTTTTTAGGGCTGAGTAGTGTTGAGCACAGGAAGAGTTTAGTTGCAGTCTGGCGAGCATCGTTTGGGAACATGCTGCATACAAGGCCCTTTAATCCGTCGGGAACTTGGTTGGGGGGTGAGTTGCTAGAACCCTTGAATGTTATTTAAAGAGGAAACCGGGGCTTCCCTGGTGGCGCAGTGGTTGAGAGTCCGCCTGCCGATGCAGGGGACACGGGTTCGGGCCCCAGTCCGGGAGGATCCCACGTGCCGCGGAGCAGCTGGGCCCGTGAGCCATGGCCGCTGAGCCTGCACGTCCGGAGCCTGTGCTCCACAACGGGAGAGGTTACAACAGTGAGAGACCTGTGTACCGCAAAAAAAAAAAAAAAAAAAAGAGGAAACCAAATTACCTAAAATGAGCGCGCCCACGGCGGACGCGTAGCGGGCCCTCATACTCCTCAGCGTGTGAATATTTAGCTGAAATGAGCTGGGGTTCTGGCTGGGCCTCAGCTCAGAGAATCCGCTCGTGACAGGCATGTAGTCGAGGGGTCCCCCAGGCCAGGGCCTCAGTCACCCACAGAAAGTGAGAGCTGGCAGCCAGCTTCCTTGGGCAGGGCCTGGGGACGGGTGGTGAGCTCTGGGGGTACGGGTCTTCCGGGACACGCCCCCAGAGCGTAGGGAGGAGGATGCTGTGGTGGAGGGTGCACCCTGCCTGGCCCTGGGGGACGTTCGCCCAGAGTCCCGCATCCCTCCAACCGTGGAGGCAGCTGGGGCCATGCTGGGGCCCTGCCAGCCAGCTGAGTAAAACAGCTAATGAATAACACCAGTTAAAACTGGGCCGCTCTCAGCGCTGAGTGCTTCACTGGCCCCCAGCCCAGCACTTCCCAGCTCAGGATCAGCCTGCGGGTCCTCGGAGAGCTGGGGGCAGGAAGAGCCGGCATCGCTCGCCAGGAGTGTGGTCCATTTAGCTGGGCTGCTATTTTTACCCTTTGTTCTCCAGCAAGGGATTTTTCTTGACGGCAGGGACTTCATCAGCCCCTGGCCCTCCCCGCTTTCCCGCCTCTCTGACCAGCAGTGTCTCTCTCTCCTTTTGGAATTTCAGATGATGCCACCCACTTGCATGAAAGCCAAGTAGGTTAGTCGTTGCATTTAGAGGAAGGTGTCGTCCATAAGTGCTCTATTCGTTATTAATAAGATGGTGGCCAAAAGGTGGGAGCGGCAATTTGGATTTTATAAAGTTGCCCGGACAGGTGTGAGGGAGAACATTCTGGAGATGTGTGCTTCCCTGCAATTCCCGAGTGCGAAAAAGTTTAAACATTCTGGGGCCGCCCAGCTCAACTATTCATCAGGTCATAGAGTGACATCAGAGAAGAGTTAATGACAGGGCTTCCCTGGTGGCGCAGTGGTTAAGAACCTGCCTGCCAATGCAGTGGACACGGGTTCGAGCCCTGGTCTGGGAAGGTCCCACATGCTGTGGAGCAACTAAGCCCATGTGCCACAACTACTGAGGCTGTGAGCCACAACTACTGAAGCCCACGTGCCCAGAGCCCGTGCTCTGTAACAAGAGAAGCCACTGCAATGAGAAGCCCATGCAACGCAATGAAGAGCAGCCCCCATTCACCGCAACTAGGGAAAACCCGCATGCAGCAAGGAAGACCCAATGCGGCCAAAAAAAAAAAAAATCTATAAAAAAAAGAGTTAATGACAAATAACACTTTACATGATTCCCGACGGCCAGCCTGTCTCCACCAGTGGCTCACTCACCTGGAAGAGTGGCCACCAATGAGAGGCCACCTGCTGGCCTGCTGGGTCCTGAAGCTGCTGTGAGCTGTCCCTCGGCCCCATGAGGATGGACCTGCAGGGCACTCCTCCTCCCACTGTCCCTACGTGTGGGCCGGCCCTGGCAGAGAATGGCCGGCCATTGCTGAGGGCCACAGGAGTGCTGCAGGGTCAGGGGAAGGTGGCATCAGGCCCCAAAGGGGCCCCAAGTGGGGCTCGACCGGAGTTGCCAGAGGCCTGGGGCTTAGGGCTGGTCCAGGTGGCCCCATCTCCCCACTCAGGGCCCCTCCCACTCAGCCTCTCTCCATCCCACCCGGCCGCTCCCCTGCTGCCCCGCACAGCTCGAGGGGAGTGGGCACAGTCTCCTTGGAGGGGGTGTAGGGACCACGTCCTCAGACCCCAGCCAGGCTGAGCCCCCCACCTGTCACCACACCCCCCACCCCCCGTCACCGATGCAACAGAAAAGCAGACATCCCAAGGGAGGCCAGTGGATCACCGGGCTGGGCTGGCACGAGACGTCTGTGGCCGGCGGAGCCCAGCTGGGTAGTGCAGAGCAGGGGAGGGGCCCCACGTTCACAGAGGGTTGAGCACAGCAGGCTGGTGGGCGCCCGGCCACCAGTGTGGTTCCGGTGGCTCCAGACAGGCAAGGAGGCTGGGGGCTGGGCCTCTCACCTGGGAGCACGGCTGGGAGGGCAGCCGGGCACAGGAGGATGACAGCACCTGGGGCCCGGGAGCTTGACTGGGCTCAGCCGGGAGTGGGTGTGCTTTCTCCCCCAGGCTCTGAGCAGGGAGGCCCTGACCCGAGTCCTGTCCTGGGCGAGCTCTGGGAGTGTTTAGGTGTGTGGGGGATGCACCCCTCCTCTCCAGGGGTCACAGTAATCAGAGAAGCAACTCCCGCTGTACCCAGGGCTCCAAGGAAGGAGGGCTGCCTGGTGGAGCAGGACAGTCGCGGGGTCTGGCGGCAGGGCCTGTGGGTGGCTGCACGTAGCTCTGGGCCTTGCTGGCAGCCACTCAAGGGGCGGATGCACTCTTCCAAAGACAGGTCTCTCCCAGCCGCAGGCTCTTCTCCAGCGTTACTCTGACACCCTTCCATGGAGGGGTGGGGGTCTCTGTCCCCTCTGCTGGAATCCGGTGGCCTTGTAACCATGGTGGAAATGACGCCATTCCACTCCAGAGTCTTGGCCATAAAAGGTGACCCAGCCTGCACTGGTCTCTGCTGGACGCCAGGTGCAGAAGTTGGAGCCACGTTCAGGGCCCCGGGAGGGGTCCCAGCCAAGGTTCCTGCTGACAGAGGCCACAACTGCAGAAGACGCCCCCAGGTGACTGGACCCCCAGGCTCAAGTCTTCCCAGACCTTGAGGAACAAAATCAGGCCATCCCACGGGGCCTGTCCGAACCCTGCCATCCAGACTCCGAAATGGACGGGGTCATCTTACAGCCCAAGTCTGGGCACCTGCGACGCAGCAGTAACAGGAACCCACGTAGTCGGGCCCTCACTACCCTGGCCTCCCAGCCTCTGCTGGCAGGTTCCGGGAGGGCCCCCAGAGGAGGCAGGCGTCACGGTGAACAGGCAGGGTGGGCCCGGGTCCAGCCCTGATGCGTCCCCATCTAGGTGTGGCCGGGTGGTGCGGGTCCCCAAGATGCAGCCTCTTCCCCACCCAACCACCGCCCCTCCGAAGCCAGCAGGTGCTGCAGCAGGAGGTGCCACCTCCGCCTCCCAGCCCGGCCAATGGCGTGGTCTCAGCTCAGAGCCTCCCCAAGGTAGCACTTTCAGGGGCTGCTTTAACCAAAGGCCATTAAGCTGTCATGGCCCATATGTCTCACGTCCTCCTTCCTGCCTGTTACTGCTGGGCTGGTGTGCGTGAGATGCGTCTCTTCCTGTCTCCTCCTCCTTAGAGTCACCGCAATCCAGCCAGACCGCACCCCGCCCCCCCAGCTCTGAGCTCATTGGCTCTGCCATCAGTTATTCACCCCCAGAGCTGGGGTGTGGGGCGAGAAACTTGGGTCTGACGAGGGCTTTGGGTCCCAGGCAGCTCGAGCGGCTCGGAGGATGGTGGGCAGGGGCCAGGGTGAGCTCCAGCCCCCCTGCTCCTAACTCCATGTGTGGCCAAGTGGCTCCCAGCTCCCAGCTCAGACTTGGAGTCCGGCCCTGCCCCACTTTCCCCACGGTCGAGGCGGGAGGTTAGGCAGCTGCTGCCCAAGTCCAAGGCTGTTGGTTGACTTTGACGCAGCAAAAGAAGATGTTGCATCAATGTGCTGACACCACACCCCACCCAACCAGCTGCTGGCCACACTCAGCCTCCTCTGCCAGATGCAGGACAGCTGGGGTGGCTGCCCATGGAGTCCTCACTACCTCCCTGAGCTAATGGCACTGCCCAGGTATTGTAACTGGAATATCGAGTATTGAGCCAGCCATGCATTCAGAGATGACTCCACTCAGTTACGACAGACTCATTATTTTTGCTGGATTCAATTTCCTAGTATCTATTGAGGATTTTTGCACATTATGGACTGAACCTTTGGGTGCCCCTAAAATTCCCCTGAAACCCATGTGTTGAAGCCTTATCTCCAATGTGATGGTATTTGGAGAGGGGGCTTTGGGAGGTAATTAGGGTTAGATTAGGTCATGAGGATGTGGCCCTCACGGTAGGATTAGTGGCCCCATGAGCAGAGCCACTCTATCTGCATGCACACCGAGGAGAGGCCCTGTGAGGACATAGCAAGAAGGCTGCTGACTGCCGGCCCAAAGGGGAGCCCTCACCAAAACCAGATTGTGCCAGCACACTGACCTTGGACTTGCAACCTCCAAACCTGTGAGAAAATGAGTTTCTAGTGTTCAAACTACCCAGGCTGTGGTATTTTGTTGAGGCAGCCTAGCTGGCTAAGGCAGTATTGATGTTCATGTGGCCCGGCCTCCCCTCAGGCTGTCCAGGTGAGGTCCAGCATACACTCCAGCACCCAGGCCTAACCAGCACACTGGCCTGACCATCACCCGGGCCTGACCATCACCCAGGTCTGACCAGCACCCAGGCCTGACCATCACCCAGGTCTGACCAGCACACGGGCCTGACCAGCATCCAGGCCTGACCTGCACCCAGGTCTGACCATCACCCAGGCCTGACCTGTACCGGGGCTGACCTGCACCAGGCCTGACCAGCACCCGGGCCTGACCTGCACCGGGCCTGACCAGCACCCGGGCCTGACCTGCATGGGGCCGACATGGCCAGAGGCCCCAGGGGCTACGAGCTGACCTGGGCTGAGCACCCCTACAGCCAGCCCTTCCCCCCCAGGCCACACGGGGGCTCATGGGGAGCAGTGCTCCAGGGCAGATGCAGCCGGCCTCTGTCCCAGGCTGACCACCTGGCCTGGAGCCATCTCCCCTCCCGACTGCTGGAGGGTCACTGTCATTGCCCTATGGAGGTGACTCCAGGGGGCTCATCTCCACCAATTCGGGTGTTAGGAGCCCAGAGGGCAGGGGTTTTGTCCTACTATGCGCTGGGCCTCCACCTGGCTGGTGCCCTCCTGCCTGTGGGAGCCTCAGTCACCTCACGTGGATGATGGGCTTGAACACCTGCCCTGCAGTCACAGTGAGCGTGGCCCAGGGCGGAGGTCCACAGGATGCCCTTCCCCCGGCCTCGACGGGAGAGCACACAGGAGGTGCGCGAAGGCCCGCGTGGGTCCTGGAGCAGCCCTTACACTCCGCAGGTTGTGTAACCCCGAGCCTCCGTTTCCCTCTGTGGGAACCACGTGGGCGCCCTGCCATGGCGACGGCACCACCCCCGACACCAGGGACCCGCTCACTGTCCATCTGGACTCAGACAGCTAAGTCTCACTGTCTCTTGACCAGGGAACTTTGTGCCAATAATTACTGACTTTGCATTTATTGAGCACTTACTGTGTGCCTGCCCTGACCACACACACTGTCCTCCAGCTTCTCCTCCCACTCCCCCCATTCCAGGCTCCTCCTCTTCTCTCTGTTTCCCAGGGCTGCAGGGCTCAGGCCTCCTCTCCCCACTGTCCACACCCCTCACGACCACAGCCAGTCCCAGGGCTTCAACGTCACCTGGACACTGACGACCCGAAATTCACGTCCATGTTTTGTAAATTTCCCCTGAGCTTGTCTTAGCCCTCGAAGGCCTACTTGTCCACATGAAGGCCAGTGGGAGCCTCAGGCCCGGTGTGGCCAGGCAGCACCATCCTGCTGCCCCATCAGGTCCAGGCCATCCCAAGGCCCCGCCACCAGTTCAGCTCCCTCATCCCGTCCCTTCTGTGCTTTGTTGTTCCTTCTTCACAATAAGCCTCAAGTTTCCCTCTGCCCGTAGGCTCCACCCCTCCATCTCCCTCCCCACAGCAGCCAAAGGGACCTTGTGAAAACACAGATTAGATCCTGACGTCTCTGCCCCCACTTCATTCAGAACAAAACCTGCTCCTTACTGGGGTCCACAGCGCCCCCCAAGACCTGCTGCAGACCCTCTCTGCCTGGGCTCCAGCCGCATGGGTCTCCCCTCTGGGCGTGGACTGCCCCCTGGCCCGTCTGACTCAGGGTCTTTGCACCTGCTGCTCCTGCAGCCTGCAATGCTCTCCCACAAGGCTGCGTGGCAGCTCAGGCATGAATCAGACATTTCTTCCCGTAGGAGTCCTTCTTGGCCTTCCATGCCCTCATCTGCCTATCTCCTATAAAAACCTGACGTTGTCTCAGCTGTTTTTTTTTTTTTAAATTCCTGGTACGTGGGCCTCTCACTGTTGTGGCCTCTCCCGTTGCAGAGCACAGGCTCCGGACGCGCAGGCTCAGCGGCCATGGCTCACGGGCCCAACTGCTCCGCGGCATGTGGGATCCTCCCGGAGCGGGGCACGAACCCGCATCCCCTGCATCGGCAGGCGGACTCTCAACGACTGCGCCACTAGGGAAGCCCCATCAGCTGCTTTTTTATAGGCACTGACCCCCAATACCTCCCACTAGAATGTGAGCCCCTGGGGGCAGCAACCTCCTCTGTCTGGTTCAGAGGTTTCCTGGATCAGTGTTGCCTATCGTGTGGATGAAGAAATGGAGACACACAGCAGTGAGCAACGGAGTGGGGCTTGAACCCACCTCGGGGGGATCACGGCCTCGTCCTGTCTTGGGACGTGCTCATGTGGGCGCTCTTCCATGCTCCATCCGCACCACAGGGAGGTCCTGGAGGGAGGCTGCTGCCGTGGGGTCCGTGCCCAGCCCAGAAAGATTCCAGGCAGCTGCCAGGGGTCCAACAGTGCTCCTGCTAGGCTGGGCAGGGCCTCCATGGGAAAGGGGGCTGGAGCAGGGGAGGCGATGTCCCCACCTGGGATGCCTGAGGAACCCCAGGGCAGACCCCAGGAGGCAGCCCTCCCAGCCCCGCCGATCCCTCTGCGGGGCCACAGCAGAAATCGCTGCTCACCTGGTCCCGGCGAGTGGTTGGGTGGTCTCCAGATCTCTGGGGCTCAGGATGCCCTCGCTAAGCCAGGGGCCGGTCAGAGGGTCTGGGGCCAGGGCAGAAGGAAGCAGCCATTGTGTCCTGGCCGGGAAGCCCTGCTGCTCCTCCTGGGAGGTGCGTTCTGCTCCTGGAGGCCCTGGGGCCCTGATGTCACCTCTGCAGCGGAGGCGTCACTCAGCTCGGCGGGAGCGGGCCTGCTATGCCGGGGAGCCAGCCCAGGGGCTGGGCAGGGAGCCCTCCAGGCCTCAGCTTCCCCAGCTCTGAAATAGTCACCGCTGGCTCCCTCCAGGGGCGTGGGGATGACACGGAACCCACCGAGCACATACGCCCCCCAACCCTCGCCCTGCAGGCCCTTCACTGGCTGCCCGGAGCCGCCCTGGCCGCCTGTCTCAGCCGGCCTGCTGAATTACTCAGTCGGCACAGGGCTGGCCCCCGGCCAGACGAGGCCGGTGAGGGGGGCCGGGGGCGCCCTCCTGGACCACGTCCCTTCCCTCTGGCACTCTCTTAAGTCACCTCTGGCTGCAGCTTGGAGCCTCCGCCCACGCTGTTAATGGACCCGCAGCGGAGGCTGCGGCAGCCAGGCCGGCCCCACGCTGGCCCAAGCCCTGCCTCCGCTGCCTGCGGGGGCCACGTTCACTGTTCCAGGCCCAGTGCTGCAAACAGGCTCCAGCCAGTCACCGAGCTGACCTCCACCCTCCACCGCCAGCCAGGCAAGCACTCGGGATGGAAACGGGCTCCAAGACTCCCCAGGTTGGGATTGCGCATGGTTTGCCTTGTTTTCTCAAAAAGTGCTTCCCAGGGCCATGGAAAGGGCACGCTTTGGGCTGTGCCTGTGTGTGCACATATGCGTGTGCGTGTGCATGTGTATGAAAAGGTTCCTGCATGTGTCACATGTGCAACACTTTGCACCCAGCACAGCTTCCATTGCCCTCTGACTCCCCTGTGTACACGTGCGGGCACTTGCACACATGCACACACGTGCAAAGGTCCTGGCCGAGCAAGATTTGGAGTTTGGGCCCTGCGTGCCGCGGGCCTGCTCAGCCTTAGCTTCCCCGGATTTGGTTTCGGGGCTTATCACTGCCATTTCCTGCTGGTTTATCCAGAACCCACCCACCCCCGAATATGTGGCCCCCTGTAAACCTTTGGCACCAGCTCTGCTGAGGGAAGGGCCCCATGAATCTCCAGGCCTGTGCCAGCCCTGACCTGCCCCCAATAAGCAAGGAGATATATAGATGGATGGATGGATGGACGGATAAAGAAATCCCAAGACATGGAAACAATCTAAGGGTCCAGCAGTGGATGAATGGATAAGGAAGATGTGGTATATACACCATAGAATACTACTCAGCCATAAAAAAAGAATGAAATCCTGCTATTTGTGGCAACATGGATGGACTTGAAGGTATTATGCTAAGTGAAATAAGAGAGAGAAAGACAAATATCATATAATTTCACTCACATATGGTATCTAAAAATACAAAACAAACAACAAAATGAAACAAAAACAAACTCATAGATACAGAGACAGGTTAGTAGTTACCAGAGGGGACGGGTTGGGGATGGGCTACAGCTGGACTTGTGGTGGTGACCTCTCTGTGGTGTATACAGATGTCGAACTATAGTGCTATACAACTGAAATGCATATAATATTAATAATAAAAGCGCTGGCAGATTAGTAGGAAATTGGTTATTCATGCCCCAAATGAAAGAGTAAATCTCGCCCCCATGTAAATCGCCGCTTGAGAAGATGTTACCCTCAGCAGCTGCAGCGCTTTGTGCCTCGGCTGGCAGGGACATAAAACCCTGCCTTTGATGTGAGCTGAGGCTGCTGCCTGCCTGGCGTCAACTTCCCGGAGAACACGGATCCCGGAGAACACGGATCCCGGTGTGGGACCAGCACAGGCCTGGAGGCCACTCTCCTCGGTGCTGAAAGCGAGCCTCACAATGGGAGGTGGGGGGCCATGGACATTCTCGAGGCCACCTTGGACAGTTCCGGCCTCTCCCACCCACCCAAGAACATCTCTGGCCTGAGTGGACGGCGTGTGGAGCAGGTGGAGAGCCTCTAGGAAAGAGAGACCCCAACCAAAAGGGGCGGGAGTTGGTGGTAGACACTCAGCATCCCCCACTTGGGGGTCCCCCACTCGGGACCGCATCAGAGCGTCCTCGGCGGTCACTTCCCATCAGCTCCACCTCACTGCCTTTCCTCCCCTCCTGGCCTCTACCCCCGGGTCCTTGCAGCATTTGCTGGCATCACCCCTGTACAAACTATGTGCCCCAAACCTTTGTCCAGGGCCTGCGTCAGGGACCCAGATGAAGACACCAGAGCTCTCCACTTGTGGCAACCCTGGGGAATGTGTCACACCGAGATTTTCTTGACAGAGGGTCCCCACGTCAGCCCTCCAGCTTCAACAGTGCCAGTGGGGGCCCAGCCTCACGGTCCAGGGGTGAAGTCGGCTGGAAGCAGCTCTTCCCACAGTGGGTACCCAGGACCCTTGGTCCCATGGACGCTCCACGAGCTGTGTGGCCAGAGCCTCAGCACACGGCTTCCCAGAGGTGGCCCACAGGCCAGCAGGAGGGGCTCTGTGACCTTGGTGCCAGGTGCTCCCCCAATGAACTCGTCCAGGAAACCCTTCTTTCTGCTGACAGCTGTCAACCCCTGTCCCAGAACCCGTGCTTCCTGGTGGCTCGCAGCTCACGGAGGGACTGATCAGACATGCTCCCAGAGTGGCTTTCCTTAGTGCGTTTAAATAGCGTGAAGCCACCAAATTAGATTTCCACACTCGGCCTCAGGAACATGTAGTTCACACATCTGTGAAATCCCAGAGCGGCAGTGATGCATCATCCCTGTTTGTGTTTCCAGAGCCACATGGCAGAGCCCCAGGCAACCCAGTAAGTGTTGGTGGCAAGGATGAGCCACATGTAACGCCAGGTCCTGCCTGGGTGGCAGCCTCAGGGGAGGGGGGCACCTGAGGCCCCTCCAGCCTCGGGCACCTCTCCAGCCGGGTCCGGGCCTGAGCGCCGCCCCCTCCAGTGGGCTGGTTTTCTGTCATCGTGCTTTACAGATGAGGAAACCGAGGCCCAGACAGAGGCAGCACCTTGCCCCGGTCACACAGGCCCCAGCCTCCCAACCCACTCTGCCTCGGAGAACCCAGCTGAGCTGCGCTGAGGAGTGTGGCCATCGGGAGACACAGCTCTGTGCAGAGCCACCGTGGGCTGGCAACATTCCAGACCCCCGCGGGCCGTGGTCACGTGTGCACTGCACTAGACGCCAGCCACCACCTTGTCTGTGTGGTGACCCGTCACCTACAGGGGAAAATGTGTGAGCGCATTGTGTGTTTCAGGATGTGTGGTGTGTGTGTGTGCGGCCACGTCACACCTGACCCGTGGCGCAGGTGGGCCTCACGCTGCAAGTTGGGTCTGAGGGGGGTTCCGCCCACACATCGTGTGTTCAGCTCTGCTGTGAGTGTCCACGTGAGGCCGGGGAAGGCGGGGCGAGTCCACTGTCATCGCAGAACAAGCCCTCTAGTTGGTGTGGCCGAGACCTGCAGGGCCGTGTTGCTGGTTCTCAGAACACGATGTACATACCTGTCCCCGGGCTCAGGGGGCACCTCAGATCCGAGGTAGCCAGCAGGTGTGGGGACAGCCGGGGAGAATTCACCTGCTCAGAACTCCTACCCGTCATCTGGGTCTCATTTTACACATCCCTTCCTCCAGGAAGTCCTCCCTGACCACTCATCCAAAGCAGGTAATGAGTACCTGCCATGAGCCCCACACCCCACGTGCCCGGCCCCTCACTGGACTCTGCGATGCCTGGCACAGAACCTCCTCAGGTATTTCCTGGGTACATGAAGGTGTGGATGAACGCAGAGCTCGGCGGTACCCAGGCCTGCAGATTCCCTTGGACCAGAGAGCCACAGCTCCGTCTGTGACTCATGCCACTGGATCACTGGCCTCCTTGGGAAAATGGGCGGAAGATCTGACCTAATTCCCAGGAACACTAGACTTCTGTTCCTCTGGGCAGTGAAGTTCAGGAGACACACACCCCCCCATCACCCTGGGGAAGGCAAAGGTGATCTTATGCGTTGATTGGCTGGGCCTCAGGGCCCAGTTCTTTGGTCAAACACCAGTTCAGATGTTGCGTGAAGGCATTTTCAGATGTGATTGACACTTAAACCAGCCGACTTCAAGGAAAGTGGGTGACCCTGTGCGATGTGGGTGGGCCATCCAAGCAGCTGAGGCCGCAAGAGCAGAGACTGATGTCTCCCCTGCAAGGCCCCCTCCTTCTGTGGGCACACGGTGGGTTGGCGGCCCTTCAGCCAGAGATGCGAGTGGGTGCGTCCAGCCCAGCTGTGGCCCCACTGGGGAGGGGTGGGGAGTGGCTACCCCACTACCACTTGGCTACCACTGTTACCAAACCAGTGGCATCGGTTTCAGCGGTTTTACTGTTTGCCCGTCTTTCCTCTCAGCCCAGAGAGGCAGCGACTGGCACACACCTCTGAAGCGGGGTGTGGGGGGGTGTTGTCTGCCTCCCCGACCTGCGCGCATGCCCAGGTTCCTGGACAGACATTTTACGGGCAGCCTGGGTCTGTAGGTCTGAATCACAGAACACTCATATATCACACCTGTGCTGGGCTGCAAACCCTGGGGGAAGTACTAATGCTTTCTTTCTAAACAGCCCTGACATGCGGAGCTGATAGGAGTTAAGTGAGAGACCAGCAGAGCCCTTGTGAAGGCCTTCTGGGGTGAGGGTGGAGGCTCTGGGACTCCTCCGCCCCGCCGGGGGCTTCACAAAGAAAGGATGCTGGGGGCTGGGGGGTGCTCAAACCTGGTTTCTCGGGACCTGGGGTCTGCATCTCCCTCCTCGCCTGAATTTCGTGTTCCAAAATTTTTCAAGGCTCATTTTTAAATAAAAGCAGCCGTTGCAGCTAGTTGAACATCCAGACTGTGAGAAAAGTACCAATCACCCCTCCCGCCCGTCCCTTGCCCCTCCCACAAGTCGTCTGCCCAGCAGTTTCTCCAAAGCCTTAGCAGCAGCTCCTTGGTCAAACTCGCTTTAGAGTGAATCCCCTGATGGGACCGCACAGCCTCTCATCACCACAGGTTCCCCGGCTTTGGGGCTTGGTGCCCGCAGACCCCCCCGCAATCTTTGCAGCTGCTGCCGAGGTCTTGGTGTGGCTGCACCATTGCCATGAAGGCCTGCAGGGCCTTCCGCTACAGGAGTTTCCTCCTCGAGGGCAGTTCAGGCAGGAACAGCATCTTCGCACAGAGAAGGAGGCCAGGCCTGGGAAGGGGGCTGCACCCCTGTGGCACCCACAGCCCTCTGGGTCCAGGGGCCACCAAGGGGCTGGGCTCTCCTGCCCACCTACCCAGCTCTCCCCATCAGATGCCCCTCTGACCCTCGGGCAGCCATGAGGATGCTCAGCTGGCCCGGGACACTGACGTCAGGACATATGGTCACTTGGCCACAGTCGCCCAGCAGGTCCCATGTGTCACACCGCCTCTGCACCTTGGCTTCCCCTGGAAGGCCTCCTGCTCTCAAGCCCACGGCCCACCCAGGACCCCAGTGGCCCCCCTCCCCGTCCCACAGCAAACCCCAGCTGCACAGTCCTAGTCCCCTGCATGGTTGCTGAGCCCCGTGGGGAGATGCCACCCAAGAGGGCCTGCGTCAGCCCAGCCTGCGTCCCCGAGGCATCCACGAGGCTCGAGGCTCAAGGACGCCACGCCGGGGCACAGCCAGCACTGGGGGGGCCGACATTGCCCGGGGGCCCTTCCCTGGACCACTCTGGACAGGAGCCCTGCCCCGGTGTGGGCCTGGCAGAGCAAACCCCCATTTCCTGGCTGGGATGAGAGCCAGCCTCCAGGGAGAACTCATCATGCGCACATGAGCCCCATCCTACATCCTCCCATCCTCCCAGTGTCCTTGATGACCCTGCCCCTCCCCCAGGAAGCACCAAGGGACAAAGGCTCACTAGGCCCCTCCGGGACCTTGCCGAGATGCCAGGGGGAGGCTTTGCTCGGGAGTGAGAGGCCTGTTCTGGGGTCAGTTGCCAAAAGGGCATAAAAGCACGTTCCACAGCTTCTGTTCTTTGTGATAGCTCCACTCCAAGTCACGCCGCCCCAGAGGAGCCAGCCCCCAAAGGCCAAGGACGCGAGCCTGTGCGGGCAGGTGTGAGGCTGCCACGGTCCCCACGTGTGCTTGGAAGGCCCCCATCGGGGACAGGCTTCCTATGCTCAGGGCCCCCTCCAGATAATCATCCTGGAGCCATCATTACAGGGGGCAGAGAGAAAAGAGAGAGAGAGAGAGAGAGGCAGAGAGAAAGAGGGGGAGGGGCTGCAGGACCATGCAGTGGAAGGGGCCGCCTGGCAGGCCCATGGCGCCAGCCTCTCCAACTGTCGGACGGGAGGAGGGACGCCTAGTGGTTATGGTCTCTGGTTCTGGAAACTTCTGCCTGTATTTGAAGCCCAGTCCGGCCTGTCCATGGCTGTGACCTTGGACAAGGCACTGACTTGCCAGTCTCCCTTCCAGCCCTGTAACACGGGGCTAATAACAGTGGTCTGGGTGGAAGTGTGGCCATGAAGAGGGACTGAGAACATGTGCCGGGAGGGCTCGGGCACCGGCCTCCACAGTGTTCTCCAAACACCAGCCCCCCAGACCTTGCTTTTAAAACAAGCCTATGCCCCACCCCTCGCCCCCTTTCTGGGCCAGGAGGGGCATGACGCTAGGGAACATGGCAGTTTCTAGAATTTACTGCCATGCTTCCCAAGGAAGGAAATTAGCCAAGCCCTCAGGGGGTTGATAAAGCGAGTCCAGGCGCCTGCTTTCGACAGGTACTGCACTCCCGCCCGGTGTGAACCCTCCACAAGGTGATCCAACTGCTGTATCCATTCTGCAGATGGCAAAGCGGAGTCGCGTGGACCCGGAGCTCACGCACCCCACCCCCACAGGCCTGACGCAGCAGCACGGAGCTCGCAGCTGACTGTCGGGGACACCTGTGCAAACGGTCAGCTCAGGGACACGCCTGGCTGTGTCCTTGGGCTCCCCCCTGGGAACACCTGGAGGTGGACCTGCATCACCATGCCATTTGGTGCCGCTTTTCCGGCACCTCCCTGCAGCGGGGGTGGGGGGGGAGGGGGCACTGTCGCGGGATGCGCCCACTGCTCTCTGCTGCCCTTTAGCCAGGCTCCAGCGCCTTGGAGCTGCATGCTCTTCCCCCCAGGGCGGACATCACGGGGAGGGCGTGAGCGAGCAACGCGGACTGGCCATGGCAGCAGTTATTAGCATGTCATTATTAATTATTAATACATCAATACAGTTCATACAGTCCCGCCTGAATAATTCACGCATCGGCACTCCATCTGTGGAGGGTGTAGGAGAAGCTTGTCAGGCCTGTTTTCAGGCCAGGGTGTCCCCAGACACAGTGAGTCTCTGTGTTAACACCCTCATTCCAAGTTGTGCCCAAAACCAAGCAAGCATTTTAATTAACTTGCTGAGAGTCTGATGAACGACGCTCGTCTTCCAGCTCAAGGGTTCGTGTGATAGAGCTGGGCCTGTCCTCCTCTGGACAGGGAATCAGTGCCTGGGGCTCAGGAACACACGGAGGGGAGGGGACTGGGTGCTGGGTTCCTGCAAGCCCACGTGCGCCCACGGGCGTCCGCAACTCCCCAGCCCGCCCAGTGCAGGGTCCGCCTGGGGGCCTGCGGTGAGCACTGCAGCAGGAGCTGTCCGCAGGCAGGTCCTGAAAAGGCTCTGAAAACGTGGCATTTTCCTACTGTTGAATGAAGCGCTGTGCCCACATCCTCTGGCCTGACCCGGCTGGCCTTCTTGGGCAGGTATCGCTCAGGTGCAGAAGGCAAATTACTACCCAGGGTCCCTCCACGAACCACTGTCCTGTCCTGGAAGTTCCTGTCCCCGAGCCTTCCTCTGTGCCCCGTCCAGTTCCCTGAGCCATCTCTTCCCAAGCAGGGAACTCCTGATGGGGGCAGAAGGACTTTCTGTTTGGGGGTGATGAGGCACTTGGTGTGCAGATGCTATTTTTATTATTGTGTTAGTATTATGACAGAACCGATTGGAAGCTGTGCCATCGAGAGCTGACATGTCGCTCACTGAGAGTGGCCGAGGTCACTGCTGTGGGTGGGGGAGACCCACCAGGATGGCTGAAGGTTTGGGGAGGGCCTCTCGGAGGGGGGCCTCTGCTGACCTGGAAGGAGGGACAGGAGCGAGGCTGGCGTGGAGACCACGGCGCCTTCCCCCTCGTGAGAGACTGAGGGTCCAGGGGAATTTGGATGTTCAAGGGAGCACATCCTGCATCCTGGGGGGCTCCCCAATTCTCTGTGCCCCCAGATTCCCTGCTTGTCAGACTGCATGAGACGGAGCAGGGCTGTGGGTGGTGGTGGGCCCCTCGTGGGCTGTGAACCCCGGGCCCTGCGTCTTTGGTCTCTCACCCTCACCGTAAGGAGGAATGCAGGGCAGCCCCGGCTCACAGACCTTCCCCAAGGTCCCAGACCAGGAATTTGCTGAGGCTTCCGCATGCAAGCCCAGGAGGCTTCAGGGCAGCACACGGCCTCCCTTGGGGCTTTGGCCCGTGGGCTCCCGGCGCTGTCCTCCAGTGCAGGGCCGACTCTGCATTTAGGTTCACCTAAGAGGCCTCTCCTGATCTCCCAGTGGGCTTGGCCCCGCCCCTGCTCTGCTGGCTCCCATCTCCCTCCCTGGCTCTCATCTCCCTCGGGATAGTGGCCACATGGACAGGGGTCCAGCTTGCAGCTACCAGGGTGGGCGAGGTGGGTGGTGCGTGGCAGCCCTGCCCCACACGAGCTCAACCCAGCTCTCAGGCTCCAATTTGTCTGATTCGCGACAAAGTAACCAGGACAGGAGAAACCCGCTCCTCGGAGCAATCTCCCTCGTTCTTGGTCCCAGGAATTCCCTCTCGGAGGGGATGCTGGCCTCTGCTGCCTGAACAGAGAAGCTTCTCTGACAAACCTGAGCCAGGGACCCAGTGCCGTTCAGTTTTGTGACAAAGGTCAGATGTTCGTGTCCCTGGTTTTCCTCAGCAGACGCCAGCTGGCCTGCCTGCCGGCCCTGCCACAACTGCCAATGACCTCAGTCCACCTCTGTGCCTTTGGCGTGCCCAGCAAGGAGAGGGCTGGACCTGGAGTCCCCACTGGGCCCCCATCCTCTCTGTGCTGGCCAGAGACCCCTCCCCTCCCTGATGGGCCGAAGCATCCAGCCCCACCCTCGACAGGTCTTCCACCAGAGCTTCGGCCCCCTTGCTCCTGACCAACCAGCTGGCTGGGGGAGCGTGGCCTTCTGCCTGCCCCCCGTGCCCCTCTGCAGCCTAAGAGGAAGGGGGACCGGAAGGGGGCACACCAGGTTGGAACAATTACCCTGGCAATGGTGCTACTCTAAAACCTCCGGAAAACCTTGTCCAAAGGCAGGGGCAACCCCAGATACCCTCAGAAAAAGTTCAGAGCCCCCCAGACCTGCTCTCCAGGCATTTTCCAAGTTCTGGGGGACACAGAACACCCTCCTCTTCAGCCCAGCCCCTGGGGCCCTCCGGAGAGATGCCTGAGCCAGCCCCCAACACCAGCAGGGTGGCAGGTCGGGAGAAGAAAAAGGCCCAGCCAGCGAGAAGCAGATCAGGGAAGCTGCCATTCGGCTCATTTGGGAAGGGCAAGGGTGTGGCTATTGATCGGATATTTCTATGTAGACGGGGGGGGGGGGGGGGGGGCATGTCGCCAAAGTGAGGGGCGAGCAGATTCCTACACGTCATTGTCGGTGTCTCTGCAGCGATGTCGGGCTTTCGTGTAACAGATGCAAGTGATCCCACCAGTCACCGTGTCCCCTGGCTGGTGCTGGAAGACGCAAAGCCTCCATCTAGAAGTTTCCGTACGGTCTGGCCCTGCTGCCCCGAGAAAGCCCATTTCTGGCGGGTGAGCTGAGAAATACGGTCCAGCTGTGTATGGGTGGGAAACGCCTTGTGATCTGTTGTTTGTCATTTACTTTTCGCTCGATCTTGACTGGAAGCACACGACCCCACCGTCTGCCAGTGAGCTTACAGACGGACCTCGCCCCCAAGCCGGAGACAAGCCGCCCACCCCGGGAGCCTGTCAGAGCTTCCCACCGCCACTCACCGCCGGGAAAGCGCCCCGTGTCTTCAGACGCTTGACCCCCTCATGGGAGGTGCGCCACCCAGGGGCCAGTCTGTGTCCTTCTGTGGGTCTCTCTCACTGTGGACACAACGCAGGCCTGGAAAGCGTACTAAAATCTACAAACATGAGCCCCTCGACGGCCCTGATATTGTCCATCCTGGTCTCAGTTATGTTAAGTTTACAAAATGTGTGCATTCTGATATTTCTACTTTTACTTATTTTTAGAAATAAAGTAAAGCCAAAGCACAGTAAAGCAGCTTGACAGCCACCCACCACTGCACCAGGACGACTGAGCTGTGGAAGTGACCCCTGGCCATCGGCCAGCCCTCCCGTGCCCGCGGCCCTCAGCACGGTGGGAGGCTCCACGTGCAGGGAACCAGGCTCTGTCCACCCCGCATCCTTCCTCCCCTGTTGCTAACAGCTCCCTGGGTTTTCTCTGGAGAGCCTGGGCCATTCTGGTGGGTGGCCTCCTACCCTGCCCCCCTGATGAGCCGTCAAGCGACCCGGGCCTGGCCAACGAGTATCGCCGGGGCCTCTGTGGGTTCCCCCTCCCTCCCTCCCCCTCCGCTCCCCCACTCTTTCTCTCTCCCGTGCTGCTTGCTGCCCTGGTTGGATAGATGAGCCTGGAGCTGTCAGGGGCCACCTGTGCCCCCACCTGGAGAGAGAGGAATGAAGCCCCAGAGGAAAGGGAGCCGAGATGTGGAGAAAACAGATTTCTGATGACATAGTTTGAGATTCTGGATCCAGCCCTGTTTTTGGACCCCTGGGCCATGGGAGCCAGTAAATTTTCCTCGGGTTTCTATCCCCGGCCAACACAGTTTGGACCACGGGAGAGCGAAGGCAGACGTGCCCCTGTGCCTGCAGTCGGGCCTTGGCCCCCTCCCCCCTGGGGGTCCACGGCTCCCAGGCCTCCTGGAAAGGCAGCGTCCACCCCAGGAAACGAAATGCTGCTCGGCCATGGGAAGAAACAGGCGCGCGATGAGGAGTCACAAGAACAGCACGTCGGGAGGCAGACGCCAAGCGCGCCAGCACACGCTGCGCGGTTTCGTCGTTCAAACTTCCGGAAAAGACAGACCCGATCTCCGGTGCCAGAAAGTGGATCAGTGTGGAGGGGAGACAGGACCCCACGCTTCACGGGCTGCAGGGGAGGCCCCTGCCCCCAAGGCAGCAGAGCAGAAGGGTCGTGAGTGGCCCTGGGCCCGGGGAAGGGGAAGTGGGAGCCGGGAGCTTTCCTGGAAGAGGGCCTGGGTCTTCAGGGAAGCAGGGGGCTCGCCAAGGAAAGCCCACACAGACCCCGGCCTGGCCGCCTCACTCTGAGCCTCTCCCAAGAGCTCGCCGTCCCCACCCTCCCCGGGTCCACCACGGGTGCTCTCTTGCCTTCTCCCGCAGCCCTCGGGCTGAACTCGCCCCTCCCCTAAGCCCACCTGCCTGCACCTGCCCACCCTGGGCTGCCTCCTCGAGCTGGGAGTCCATGTACGGGGGTGGCAATGCGCGTCCACGTGAGTGTGTGCGTCGTGTGTGCCCACACGTCTGCCTGAGTGTGCTGGGGTAAATGTGAGCTCCTGCGTCTGTGTGGCCCCAGCTGTAAATGCTGGGGCTTGGAGCAGAACCAGACCACCGACGTGACAGGAAGCAGCGCGCTTCCCCGGCACTCGGCATGACTGTCGTGTTTGTTTGAGAGTCTGGCAGTGGGAGGACTTCCCCGGAACAGGGAGAGGGAGGATGACAAACTGGGTTGAGCCCCCGCCTCCGCTGGGGCAAACCTGGAAGCCGGTGCGGGAGGCTCCTTCTGCAGAGGCTGCTGAAGTGACGGGGAGGACGCTTCCCAGCCTGTGGACCCTCAGCGCCTCTCTGACCCCACGTGTCCTTGTAGGAAGGACCGGCCACCTTTCCCACCATCACCAGCTGCCCTTGTTACACTGAACCGTGGGGCTGGTTACTGGGGGAGCATCCATGTTGTCAAAGAGAGAGAGAAAGATGAATCTCTTTCAAACAAGAATTTCCTTTTCTTTACTAAAATGTAATGGACATTTCAGGGCCACCTTATAAGAAAGAAATATCCAGGGCAGGAGGAGCAAGGACCAGGTTTTCCATGCAAAAGCCACAGGCCCCTCCCCGGCACAGACGTCCATCCGCTGGAACGACTGGACACCAAGTGGAAAAAACAGGGAGTCAGTAGGGGGGTGGGTGTTCTCTCTCCCTACGAGCTCAAAATCCAGGATGAAAGAGAAGCCCAGCGATCAAAACCTCGGCCTTGGGCTTCCCTGGTGGTGCAGTGGTTGAGAGTCCGCCTGCCGATGCAGGGGATGCGGGTTCGTGTCCCGGTCCGGGAAGATCCCACATGCCGCAGAGCGGCTGGGCCTGAGAGCCATGGCCGCTGAGCCTGCGCCATGGTCGCTGAGCCTGCGCATTCGGAGCCTGTGTTCCGCAACGGGAGAGGCCACAACAGTGAGAGGCCCGCATACGGCCAAAAAAAAAAAACCTCGGCCTTTGTAAGGGGTTGGGGTAGTGGCTGTGACAGCTGGCATCCCAGGCTCTGATGTGTGTCATTTTCCTTCTTCGTCAAAAGCTTCCAAAGCTCCTGAGATCACAGGTTCTCCCCAGAAACGTGGAAGGCCGGGTGCCGGGTCCTCCCGTCCCCGACTCCTGGGCAGGTCCCCGGAGGTACCTCTGCCCTCACCTGGAGGACAGCCCTCGCCAGGCACACGAAGCCAAGGGACCCCACGGCCAAGTGCTGGCGACGAGAGACACCTGAGGATGCTGGCAGGCACCCCAGTCAGCACGGCCTGGGGAGGGGCAGGGCGCCGGGGCTGGAGATGGACACGGCGCGGGGGAACAGAGTGGAGGGGAGCCAGTCCACGAGCGCTCGGACACGGGGGGCCGGGGGGAGGCCGGGGGCCGGGCCGGGGGCCGAGCGGGCAAGCTGGAAGGTATTGGAGGCAGTGGAATCCCAGGAGGTCCAGCCAGGGTGGGGAATCGTTGCTGTGCGTGGACGCGCACAGGGCGGCAGAGGCCGCGGTGGGGCCGTGCACACAGCCTGTCGCGTATGTTGCTGTGGACACAGCGAAACCCCCGAACCGCCAGCGGGAAGGTGAGCAGAGGGGCTAAGCCATGGGGGAGGGGCAGGGCTGGGTCCCGCAGGCCCTCTGAGCATGGGGGTGGGGTCACCTCCCACAGTCACTCAGGCCTCGGCTCAGGCTGCGCCAGGCGTCACCCTCCAGCATGGGCCATGCACACCCTCTCCCCGGGGATGAGAAAAGATGGAGCCAGAGCTGGCGAAACACAGAGCCTCCACCCCAGCATGGGAGCCCCCGTCCCTGGCTCCCCGCTTTCCCCTGGAACCTCACCGCCACGCAGCCGAACACCACCCCCCAGTGCAGTGAACGCTCAGCACAGGAGACCACGTGTGGGACCCCAGGGGTGACATGGCCGAGGGCCCCCAAGAGGAGAGCCAGACCTGCATGTCGAGCTGGGCAGGGGCTGCTGTGTGACCGTGGGCGAGCCCCTCCCCCTCTCTGATGCCCAGGTGCTCAGCTGGTGGTTGCACCCCACCCAGATGGACACGGAGCCTGGGATTATGACAAGAAGACGGGGCGCGATGCAGGAGGCTGTGTGGGTCCTCAGGATGAGCCTGCGTCCTTATGCCGTGCCCCACTTGCTGGGTCCCGGTTCCCTGGAGACCCCTGCTCCAGAGATGGGCACTTGCCTGCCATGGGGGTGGGGCTGTGATGGGAGTGGGGCTTCCTGGGGCCTCCTCTTGTTTGCTCACCGAACGTCTACTAGGCAGTGATAACAGCAACAAAACACGGGCTGTTTCTGTGACACGGCATGGAGCACGTGTGTCTGTTGCTCACTTATCCATCCAATCTGCCCAGGGTGGCGCCCACGGCCCAAGGCGGAATCCCAGCCGGCTGCTTTTCCACTGCCTAAAAGCTGAGAGGGGCTCTTACGTTTTTAAAGCTCAGGGAGGGATAAAAATCAAAGGATCAATAATATTTCACAACCAGTAAAAATGATATGAGATTCAAATTCCGGTGTCCACCCACCCATGCCTGCTTGTCCGCACACTGCCCGCAGCTGCTGGGAGGCTGTCGGCCCTTGGCTGGCCGCCGCTCGGCATGGCGGAGGCTGGGTGGTGTTTTTGGTCATTTAATTCACAGCCCCCGTGTGGTCACCCGCGGTCAATGAAGCAGAAGTTGACCTGGGCCAGGACGGCAGCTCTTGGAGTCCCGACCCCGCGCAGCCTGGGTGGGCGGGCCGGGAACCAGCAGCACCCCATCTCCAGGGATTCGAGCTGAGGGCGTTGCTATGGGTGGAGGTCGGGGCATCGTTGCATTTACAGGGGAGCTGCAGGCAGGAGCAGGGAGGGGCCTGGGGCTCGGGCGCCCGGCCAGCTGGGGCAGTGGCTGGGCTGGACCCTGGGGTGACCCTTGTCTGTTCTGAGGCCCTGCTTGCTGGGGTGGGGACCCTCTGTGGCAGTGATTTTCGGCTGCGGTGCCGTCACCACTGGCAGAGTCAGCATGGGTCAGAATCAGAACCACAGGGAGGACGGGCAGCACGGGCGTGGACAGGAAGGAAGGGACAGGCTGGGCCTGGGGGGACCAGGTGTCGCCACCCACGGCCAGGGTCATGGCCCGACTCAAACGATGGCTCATATTCAAAGGGCCTCTGCCCGTTTGGGGGCTTTCTGAACAGGTGCCCGGCCAGCAAATTGGCCCCTGGTCTGGGCACAGTATCTGCACAAAAGCCTCCCACTGGGACGGGTCCTCCATTCCTGGGCTGCTGACAGCTCTGGCCACCACGGGAGATGGATGTGAACAGTATCTAAATCAATTGAAAGCTAACTGACCAGCTTCTGGGGCGACAGCCGGCTTTGTGGGGGGCGGCAAACTGCAAGACCGGGGTTTTCCTTTCCTGAGGACGAGGGGTGGCCCCTGAGTCCCCAGCGGGTGCAGGATTCCACAGCCAACTGAGAGCTGCTTCAGCAGGAAGGACACGGGAGACCAAGAGCCGCAGATCCTCAGTTGGGGGCGTTTCCAAAGCAGGCTCCCCAGCGCGGGCCCCGGCCCTGCTGCTCCCGTCCGTCCTGGAGCCCCGTCAGGAGCCGGGTGACCCAGCAGCCGCCGGCCCAGGACACGGGGTGGCTGACGTGACACCAGGACACGTGGGCGCAGGGACTCAGCGGGCCGCCCCCCCGCCAGCCCCCGCCCTCTGCATCCCTAAGGCCATCAGTGCCCAGCACTCCTCCTAGGCCGAGGTCATCTGAAGGAGGAAGCGGAGCAAGGCCGGGCGGGCAGGACGCAGGCGCCGACCCCGGACCCCGGACCCCACGCAGTGCAGGCTCCTGGACACACGCTCTCAGGTGACGCTCTGGTGTGAAAACGGACATTTATTTTCACGGTAAACTGGCGAGGACAGCAGGGGCGGGGCAGCCACAGCTCTGCCGCCACATTGCCCTCGAGGGGAGGGCGTCTCTGAGGAACCCACCTCAAGGAGGGGCGTCCTGGCTCCTCGGCCAAGCTGGGCCCGTGTGGTCGCGTGTCCTCCCGCCAGGCCAACGGCGCCATCAATGCGCAGCTACAGCTGGTTGAAGGGGACCAAATCCATTGAACAGTTGATTTGGTTCCATTTTACCAGCTTTAGCAAAGCATTTGGGTCCCGGGTCCACGGGAAACAGCGACGTCGACGATGAAGGCGGCTTCCGTGCGACGTCCGGACGAGATGGGGGCCACGGGGTGTCCAGGCTCCACGCCCCCACCCTTCCCTGGGACCACCTGCGCCGAGGGGCCCCCAAGCTCTGCCAGTCACAGCTGGAGTGCGAGGGGGGCACGAGGGCAGACGTGTGAGGGTCACGCACACACCCAGACACACACAGACCCCGGACACACAGACACCAGAAACAGAAACACCCAGATACCCAGACACACACACACACACAGACACACACACACACCAGACATATGGACACGTCCCCCCCAGACACACAGGCAACACACATAAGCCCAGAGAGACACACACACACCAGAAACAGACACACCCAGACACCCAGACACCCAGACACACAAGATACATAAACACACACCCCAAACACACAGAGACACACACCCCAGAAACACACACGGGGACAGGGAGACACAGACACATGTCCCCAAAACACACACAGCCAGACACAGACATGCCCAGACGTAGACACATACACACTCACAAACTCATCTTTACAGACCATTCGCACCCACTCGTTCTCAGAAACACATGTAAGCTCACATGCTCACAGACACACACGCTCCCGCCCCCCCGCCGCTGGCCCACCAGGACTCCCTGGTCGGGACCACTGGAGGAAGCTTGTGGGGGGGTGGGCAGGCAGAGGCCCCTGTTCCTGGCGCTGATGCCCCCGCCCCCCCAGCACCTCCCTCCCTCCCCTCCCTCCACTGCTCACTCACTGATTCTTTAGCAATCCTGCCTTTCGTCCGGCGCCCACGGCACCACCACTAGACTTGGTCCTGGGGCCCAGCTACCACCATTTGGACCTGCCCTCATGGGCATACATCCTGGGGCCCCAGGATCCCGCAGTCTTGGGCCCTTGTCCCCTGCCCCCCATCACATCCCCAGCTGCAGCTGAAGCAGGACCGGCCCCTGAGTCCCGCCTTGGGCGCTGGCTGAGCAGAAGCCCGGCTTGCAGGGGTCTCAGTCCAGCCCGGCCCGGAATGGGTGGCTGGGCTCCGCCCCACGGAGGGGGCTGTGGCTGGACAGGGGCCCGAGCCTTTCAGGGAAGCCAGCCCTGTGTGGCGACGTGAAGGAAGGCGGGGACCACACAGAGGACCCTCTCCAGGGCCCGGGCTCCTGACCTGGGGACCTACAGCCTGTCAGGGTGTGAGGGTGGTCCCCTCAGCTCCCAGGACAGCCCCTGGGTCCGTGTGAGGCCAGCCCGGGGCCAGCCCAGGCCACATTTGCCTGATGACCCTCAGTGACTTGGAGGGGACAAATTCCTCTTTAGAAAATTAGTTGTCCTGCCAGCGCCCAGTTCTTCAGGAGTCAAGCAGGGGCAGGGGTGCCGGCAACGCGACGCCCTGTGTGCGCACCTCCCTCTGAGCCCAGACCAGCCCGGCTGGTGGGGTGACCGCGCTCACCCCTGCAGCCCCCTCTCCGCCCGCTGTCTCTTCTCTGGAGCCCTTTCTGGCCCTGCCTCCTGACACTGTAGCCGCAGATGCTCGGGCGGTGGCGACGGGCGGCACGGCACGGTGCCCGCCCTCCAGGGCCACTCCAGGACGCCCAAGACCTCAGTCCCCGCCACGCAGGGCGCCACCTTCCCCTCCCGTCCCTGCCGCACTGCCCGCTCCCCAGAGCTGAGCTGGGCTCTGCCGCAGGGTCCCCCTCTGTGCATGGCCCTGGCCTCTCCCCTCGAGACCACCTCACCAGAGCTCACTGGGAGCCCAGGGGTGGGTGCCAGGCGCTCTCAGCCTCACGCCCCGTGACAGACGGCAGAGCTCAGTCCCGGAGACAGAGGGGCTGGCCGGACCCCGGCTCTGCGAACACCTCTCTTGGTTTGACTCCAGGAGCACAGAGATGGGGGGCAGCCCCGAGGCTCCGCAGAGCAGCCGGCCCCCAGCCCCGGTGAAGACACCACACAGACGGAGCCACCAGCCGCGTGTATCGCCACTGTCGATATCCCTAATGAAGCGGAAGATTTGACAAGCAGTGGGACTGCCCCGTCGGCCCCGCGCCCTGGCCGCCACGAGGGGACGAGGAAGAGGGCCGGGCAGCTGCGCCCCGTTACCCACGGCCTGGGTAAGTGCCTCCCAGGCCCACCCAGGCCCCGGCGCCAACTTGGGTGCATGACACACACACACACACACACACATACGCATCCCCTGAGCCGGCGCGTCCCTACAGCCCACCACTGCTCTTTGATTTCTCTCCATGTGTCACTGCGTCTGGAAGAATTTCCCCAAATGCCAGGCCTTTGCTTCCACATCAACTCTCCACTCCCTGACACTCCCCTTGCACATTTCTCTCCACTTCCGGCCTGGCCGGGTCCCTGCTCGAGGCCACTGGAAACCAAAGCAGGAGAAGGCAGAACACCAGGCCAGAGACTTGGTCCAGAGCCCCGATCCTTTTCTACAGGGAGCTGGGAGATTCTGCATCTGCCGAGGAGCACAGCAAACATTTCACCCATGGGCGCCACAGTGAGGGTGCTGGCTGCAAAGCCTCGAGTGACCTCGGGTGACAGCTGATGGCCCTGGGGCCAGGGCTGTCTCAGTGAGCTCGCCCCAGCCCCCAACGTGCCTGCACGGTGTGAGCACCGAAGACGCCGCCTGCAGCCCTGTGCAGTCCCAGCTAGGAGGGCACGGGGGCTCAGGTGGGGTGACGTCGCCTGTTCCCCAGACTCAGCCCACCCGTCTCCCCGCCCCCGGGCCACTCTCCTGGGGGCAGTGGTTGGATGTCCAGCCTCTCCCTCCCCTCACCCACCATGCCCTTGTCCAGGGAATGTTCCAGCAATACTTTGCTGAATACATGATTACCACACTTGATTGTGCATTTGAAGGGCACACGGGGCTGTGTCCCAGCACAGTGGGGTCCACTGTGAGACGCACCTGCAGCCCAGGTGCCTGACTGTCCTGCTTCTCTGACAGGCGCCCTGGTTGGTTGTTTCAAGTCACTTTGGCAGACATTTCTGCGTCCCTTCCCCTCTGCATCCTGGGGTCTCTCACCTACCATCGGGGATCCCAACTTCCTTGCAGTATCTTTTCTTTTCTATCTGGAAAATTCCAAATGCTAATGTCCCACAAGCCCCAAGCTCCCGAGCAGCCCGTGGCTCAGAGACCAGATGCCCCACGAGCCCCGCCCCCCCAGGCCCCCACTCCTCCTTCTCAGGCCCTGAGCTCACCTCCCCTCACCACGTGGCTGCCCCTGCTGCTCCAGGGCCTCTGACCCTATAGTGCCAGCCACTGCCAAGCCCTCTCAGTGACTCGCAATCACGTCACAAACTCTGCATTCACGTGAGCGACGCCTCTTGCCCAGGGCAGGGCCTGCCCCTGGGTCGTGGCTGCAGGGCCTGGCACGGAGACGGCCGTGTTCTGGTGGATCTACCACTCGCCGGAGGAGCTGGCGGGGGTTTCGTCGGCACAGCCCCTCCCACCCCTGCCCTTCTGCTTCTCTTTTTACCAGGGTGTGAGAGAACGAGGCTGCAGCTAATACAGTTTGGGCATGTTATGAACCAAACAATTAAACAGGTTTTAAAACATCTGCTGATGGAATCATTCCACACAGGGAAGTACACTCAGCATTTTTGAGCAGCAACTGATACAAGATGCGGGGAATCGCTGCCGAAAACACCAGCAGCCCCGTTAAAATCAATAGAAAATTAGATGCTATGAAAAATGCGATATGTGTCCAATTAGTTCTAATCCGAGCAAACAACTCCGACAAAGGCCAGTGCTCCGAGATTTTGCCAAGATTCGCCGCCTGCAGGAGGCCCTGGCCCGCGCCGGCCAGCCTTGCCCAGCGGGCCAGTGACACGCCGACACCCCCAGGCCCTGAGCCGTGGCGACCACCTCATCCAGGAAGTCCCCCTGCATTTGATAAGGCCCCAGACCCAGAATGCAGGCTCAACGAGCAGGCACTAAACTCAGCACAACCTCGCCAAATGAATTCCACCCCGGGTCACCCCTGCACCCCCAGCGGTCCCCAGGTCTGACCTTGGTGGAGCAGAGGGTGACCTTGGGCTCTGGAGCACTACACGCCAAGCTGGGAGCCCGTGGGGGCTTCCTTGGCCAGAACCATGCAGCCCCTAGTCGTTGTCACTCCATGCCCTGCCACCACTGTCACAGCTCAGTGGGGTCCCCTGGCCACTTGCCCCTCAAGGGTGGACAGGCAGCCTCTCCCCCATGCTGTCCCACAAGCCCTGGCCCAGGACCTCAGAGAACAGCGTCCACTTAGTGCAGAGGATACCCCCCAGAGGAAGGTTCACAGTGGGCACAATGGCCAATATCCTTAGTGAAGAGGTGGCACAAAATTCTGCTCAAGGATGACCAACAGCCCAAACACACCTGAGGCCCAGGACGCTGCCCTCAGAGGCCACAGGGCAGGGATGAAGCTCTGCCCCCCCCAACCCCAGTCATCACAGAGACCAGTGTCCCAAGACAACGGTCCCCCTCCCCTCCAGCCGCATTCGCACACCCTCGGGGGAGGGAGCAGCTGCCGGCCACAGCACCTGCCTGCCAGGTTCCCTCCCCTCCTGACCTGGGAGGGTGTCACCAACTCATATATGGATCTGTTTTGTGTTTTTTACTACGGAATTTTAAAAATGTAAACATCAACAACCTAATATTTTTTTGGTGGCAACATTACCTATTCACACTCAGATTCGCCACTGAGTTAATTTTTAATTCCAGATTTTGGTTAATTACTGAAATAAATAGCAAAGAGTGACCGTTACTCCTGGGAGTGTGGGCAGCCCCAGCCGAAGGAGCCTTCCCGGGGGTTCTGTTCGGGCTGCTGGGGCCGTACAGGGGAGTCTCGAGGGAGACCCACAATGGAGGGGCAAAAGGAACCCGCGCCCCCCAAAACCACTCTGTTTCTTATTATCGCCAGCACTGACCCCAGCCAGATGCTGACCAAGACTCACTCAGCCCAGCTCTATAACTTTTCTGTCTACTCCAAAAAAAGGTATTATTTCTCAATGCTGATAAAAGTTTAATACAGGGTTGCCCGGGTTTTTAATAAACTTGTCAACAAAAGAGCAGAACAAATTGATGGGCCCCTCCTAGAGATAAATTTCACCTCAAATAGAACCAAAGAGCAGGGGGGGACGGGGAGACGGGGGCAGGAGGGGACGCACGATTGTTTTGCTGTCCTTTGCAAAAATGGCAAGATAGATTTTTGTGTCTTATTATTTCAAAGACAGGGCCGGGGTAAAAGCTGGTGTGATCTGAGGAAAAAGAGCGGCTTGGCTGAGAATCAGGTGTGAGAGCCCTGAGGTCGGGGAAGGGGGTGGCAGCTCCGGAGCAAATTGACGGCCGACGTGTCCAGAGGTAAGAAAAAGGCACTCGGCACCACAGGGCCTCGCAGGAGCCCCACGGCATCCCATCCGCCTGCAGAGCTCAGTGTGCAGGGGCGGCCGTGTCACCACACAGATAAACTAGCTGGAGGTCCAGTGCGGCGGCCCACGGGCCTGGGACGCAGTGGAAGGCCCGAGCCGCACACGCGAATCACCTGTGCTATCTGTCCCTAAACTCTGCCCGAGTTCTCTGCCCTCCCCCCAGCTTGGTGAGATCTGCTGGATGGGGAGACGCGGAAGTGTAGTCTGGGCCACGGGACTGGCACCTATGCTTCGAGGGGGACTCAGCAGGCCCTACATTCCCTCACTCCACTGGCCTTGGGGGGCAGTTTGAAATTTCACTGTTAGAGATTCACTTTTTGGATGAAAGATGGAGAGAAAGCAAATTCCCCTGGGAAGGGAGAGACAAGCTACTTGCTGCGAGTCCTCTGGGGCATGTTGCCACGTCCAGCACAGGAGAGAATGGCCAGAGACAGATAAGGAGGGACCACAGGGAGTCGGGGCTCGGGGTACCCTAGCGCCAGCCTCTACCTTCTGCAGGACTGAGCCCCTTCCACCCCACACAAAAGCCCCAGCCTGGGCTGGGGTCCTGGCCCTCCTCAGCCCTTCAGTGGGCAAAGGCTCTGCCATGCCCTTGGAGGCAGACAGCAGGAGTCTCCAGGTACCACTGGATTTGATGCCCACAAAGCGGGCAGGTGGGGAGGGGAGAACAAAACACGGGCAGGGGGCAGAGCTCAGAGCCTCTCCACCTGTCCTGTCGTTGCCACCGCAGCTGCGATCCCGGGCACTATGGCGGTGGGCGGGGTGTGAGGGGGCCGCCCCGGGCCTCCCCCGCCCGGAGTCATCCGAGTTCAGCCTCGGCAACGGGACAGCTGAGAATGTGGACTATTTATACCAGCCACGGCGGACAGGCGGCTGGAGGGACACGCAGCCCGGTCGCCATATGTGGGCATGACCAACGGTGCGCAGGCCTGCCAGGGGGGTGGGACGCATAACCGCATGTCTGTCCTGGGTGTCCTTCAACCTCCAAAGGTCCCCACGGGTACGGGTGACAGGACCCGGGGACAGCTGTCCTCTCCCCGCCCTACTGTTAAAAATACCCGGGTCACTGTCCCTCTATCCCACAGAGTCCTCCCGCACTGGCTCGCGTACACACCTGCCTCTGGCCCCAGCCGTCCTCACTGGCTCCCATCCCATGCTAGAGGCTTGACCCCATGGCAGGGGGCCCCCAGACTCTCAACAACCAGGCCCTTTGGAGCCGCCCTGATGGGGAGAAGCCAGTGACCCTCCCAGCAGCACTTGTGTAGTGGGCCTTCTCTCCTTTGTTCTCTGCCTGGGCTGGACACGGGGGCCTGGGAGGTGCCTCTGTGCCCAGCGTCGCTGGCCCTCACTGGCACACGCACCCAGTCAGCCCACCCCCTTAGCCCGGGAAGCAGAGCTGTCCTGAGAGTCAGTGGGGCCTCTGAAGACCTGGGTGGGTGGGCCCAGGGAGCTGGTGCCTTTGCCAGAGCCGCTGCCTGAGTCTCTCCCGCTAAGGAACAGCCGCGGGGCTGTCAGAGGCGGCCCTCTCATCCCTGCCCTTGAGACGCGCAGCCCTGCATGCTGCCCGCAGCTGCACCTCCGCAGTGCAGCAACCTGGGCAGCAGCTCTGCAGCAGCCTGCACTGCTCCGCCCCTCAAGCCCCCGCTGCCAGCGGGCCGGGCCTTCCCGGGGTCAGAGAGGCCTGGAACTCGGAGCACTAAAGGCAGTCCCCACTGCACAGCCAGAAACACGGCCCAGGGCAGCTCAAGCGCCGCCCGGCCAGGTCCTGGCCTTGCAGGGCCAGTTGAGAGAGCCCCGGAGCAGAATACAGGCCAGAGCGAACAGCACTAACTTCTGGGAGCTGCTGATGCTGTGCTGTGGGCCCCTTCCCTTCCCGAAAGTCACGCCCGCCTCTTCTCATCCGGGAGGCCGGCTGCTGATAGGACAGTGGGCAAGGCCAGGGTCCCTCAGAAAGCCCCGGAAGCCCCAGGCATGGCCACCCCGAGAAGCAGTGGACATCAAGGCAGATGCAGAGCTGCAGTAGGTAGGAGGCCCTCTGCAATGGGACGTGCAGCCAGCCGCACGAGGCTGAGTCAGCACAACGGTCACACAGGACCATGGTTAACCTTTATGCTAAGGTGGAAGCAATGAATGCAACATGCTGGCCCGGCCCTCTGGTCCCGCCCACTCCCCCGCCTCCCCAGCCTGCAAACAGCTCCAGGCCCATCCTCCCCGCCTAGTCCTGGCCCCCAAATTACTCAGGTTCCCTCATTTCTCATTTAGGACATTTTGGGGGGGAAATTTGCCATTCAAGCAGCGTCCACTCTGATGGGCTGGGGCTACGGCAGCTCAAGCATCCGTCCTGCAGGTCAACCTAATCATCTCACTCGCAGTTTGCTCTTCAAAATATTTTTCACGTGGGGCCAACGTCTGTAAAAGAGATCGCTGATACCTTTTCACAGATGCTTTCACCAAGCCCCCCACCCCCGAAAGCCTCCTGCCATCTAGTGCTTTCCTGCATTTGACGAACCATCAAACCAGGGCCACAAGGTGTTCTTAGGAAGCCGCGCCTCGAGGGACGAGGGACGTGGCCACCTGGCTCCAGATGAAAAAAGACCCTGTTCTCCGTGCACAGCACAGGCGAGCCCACCCGAGCGCACCCACGCGCACGCGCACCCACGCGCACCCACGCAGCATGATGGGGCTGCCCCTCCCTCCTGACCCTCACCCCAGACTCAGACCCGCTTTCCCTCCAGTGTGGAAGCTTCACGTGGAGCATGGCTAGAGTTTGTGAGCCATAACATAGACACATTTGACTAATTTGGCCCTGAACTGATGAGCTCCACAATTCTCAGACCTACTGTTTCCACCAGTGGAGCCTGGGGCTGCCATAGGACTGCCATGGACCAGTCCTGGAGCGTGTCCGGGAAACCCGGGGGGCTCCCTGAGGACCTACCCCTCTGCAAGCTCAGAGAAAGGGGCACTGGCCACCTCGCCCAACCTGGGTGTCTCCCCGCAGCCACACAAAGCCACCTGGGTCCCCAGGTTGGCGGGCGAGCCCCATGAGCGTGGGGCCATCCCGCTTTCACCCCACCCAGCTCACCCCAGGCTCCTCTCCCTCCGCTGGAGTCCCAGAGCCCCCACGGCAGTGTGTCTGGGGGGGTGCCCTGTCCAGCAAAAGCCCCTCTGGGTGGAGCACAGACACCGTTCCCGCCGGCCTCTCCCCTCCCGCACACAGAAAGGCCCAAAGACCCCACTCAGAAGAATGCCATCCTTGCCTTGGGGACCGTCCCTAGCTCCTCCCCTGGAAAGCCAAGAGCTGGAGCTTCGAATACAGAACACACAGCCCCGTCAGTGTTGCCGCGAAGCAGCAGGGCCACTGGGCGAGGGGCGCCCACCAGGGAGGGGGTCTGGCAGGGAGGCACCCCAGGGGCGCCCCTGTTTACTTCGGCAGATGAGAGACCGGACGTGATGTACAGCTGAGAGGGCCACGGCTCCCTCCCTGCAAACTCTCTAGTTTTACTGCTCAGTCAAACCTAATTCCAAGACACTAATGCTTTTATTTAAACGCCACATCCTGCAATAAAGCCTTAATGTGCAGCGGGATGTATGGAGGGGAAGCGAGTGCGCGTCTGCGGCCGGCCTCAGCGGCCGTGGCCGGCTGCTTCCCTCCCTGTGGCCGGAGCTGGAAGCAAGCAGGGCAGAGATGACCTTCTCAGGGATACTGGGAGCTGACCCCTCTGGGCCTGGTGGCCGGGAGGAAAGCAGTGCCCAAGGACAGTCCCACCTCCCTGCTGCGGGGTCAGCGGGGCCGAGGTGGGGAGGCTTGAAAACGGGGTCAGACCCTCAACTACGGTCAACTCCCCAGGAGGTGGCGGCCACATGAGAGCGTGGAACTGCCCACGCCTCCTTGTCCCCAGCTCCGAGGAAGGGCCTGAGTGGCTCAGGGAACTGGCTGCTCCCAGAGCTTTCCAGCAGCTGGAGGAGGAAGCCTGCTCACTCCCTCCTCCCTGTTCCACCGCCCCCCCCACCAAGGCCAAAGTCCTGCCAAAGGTCAGGGTACAGGAGGGGCTGGGGCACCTGCCGTGGACCCGAGCGGCAGTGCCAGGGATGGCAGGGAAGGCGGGATGACACACACTTTGGAAAAATGGCCCTGAGGCCCATGGAGAGCGTGCCCTGGGTGGGGACGCCGGCCTCATTCCGGCTGCAGACGCCGCCGCTCCAGGAGCCAGAAACTGACAGGGCCACCCCGTCCCCCAGGGCCCCCTGCCCTTTGCCTTGCCAGGAAAGGACTCAGACTGCGGAGACAGGCTTCGAAGGCTGGCCACAGCAACTGTCTCCAGTGCCTGGGTGGTCACAGTCCAGCCACAGGACCCACAAGACATCACCCCAGCCCCTGTCCTGACTGGGACCTGGCTGGCGGCAGGGTAGGTGAGAGGGGTCCTGGTCTGCACGATGCCAGCCAGCGTGACCCCGCCATCTTTCACAGAGCAAAGCGCTTTTGGCTGGAGCTGCTAAAATCAGAAAGCGGTGTGAGGCCTGGCGGGGTGCGGGGGGCAGGAGGCAGGCCCAGGTGGGAGCCGCACAGGTGCCCGAGGTGCCCTCGAACCGCTGGGCCGGGGTATTTCAGAGGAGGGAGAGAGGCCCGGGGCCAAGGGGGCTGAGCCACAGGGTGATCTGCCTCGCAGGCGGCCCGAGAGCAAAGGCCGAGTGTCTTTCCCTCAAAGATCCTGTCGCACGTGGCCGCACAAGCCCCTTCCCTCCCGGGCAGCTGGCCCGTCCTTTGGGGAACAGGCTACTTTGCTTGGCCTCTGAGCAGTTTTCTGCCCCCATCACACAAACAGCCCTTTCTTCTGGCAAAGGACCCTTCCAGGTGGCAACAAGTGATGCCCAGAGCCCCGCTGCCCTGCCCCCTGCCCCTGCATGCCCCCCGGGGACCCCACGCCTGCCACGGGCCACGTCCCCTCTGCTGCAGTCAGCACGCTGAATATTTAATGTCTGGCGAACGCTTCCACCTGCTGACACAGGCAAAGTGACAGAACAATACCGGCAGGGGACAGGCTGGCCACCGACGCCCAGGCAGCTTGCCACCGAGGCCCGGCCCGGCCACAGCTGCCGGCCTGTCTGTCCCCCGGGCGACCCCGCAGGCGCGCGCTGCCCCCTTCCTCCAGTGAGAGAGTTCCTGACCTGAAATACATACTTCTTTACATTCCATAGCTTAGCAGGTCCATATGGGCACATAAAGAAGTATGTTTCCCAAGCAGGCAGTTCAACGGCACAGCTGTGGCGCTTGGGGAAGGGTCCCCCTGAAAAGGCTGCACAGAGGCCGTGGGTCTTCCACCCGATCCAGTCCCTGGAGCCAGCACGCCCCACCCCGCGGCCCCCAGCCCCGTCTGACCTCGGCCCTCCCCTCTCTCTCTCTCTTCCTCTCTCCCTCACGCGCGCGCGCGCGCACACACACACACACACACACACATGCACACGCACACGCACGTGGTCAGGAAAGGCAGAAGCAGACAATGCGCTCCAGAAAGTCTCAAGAATCCCTCCGATCGCCCCTGCAGTTGTTTAGTTTTGCGTCAACGACACAAGAAAGGACCCAGGCGGCCACCTGCCACCCTCACCCCAGGAAGGATGTGTCATTCCCTCCCAGAGACCGTGCCCGAGCCCCCGCCGGCACCCTCCCTCTCCACCTGGGCGTCCCTGTCCTGACCAAGTGCACAGGGCGGGCTGTGTGAAGAGACAGCCGCTCAGGAGGACCCCTCCACGAGTGGCCAGGGAGCAGGGTGGCCAGAGCCAACAGGGAGCTCAGCACTGCTGGCCATAAGCGCAGACGACCGAGAAGCAGACAGGCCTTACCTGGGCAGCTGGGCGGCTTCCTGGGCAGGTCCCTGGTGAGGCGGCCTCCCAAGAGACAGCGCCCCTGAGAGCCGGGCTCATGCCCCTGTCTTTGAAGTTGTGCATGAGAAGCGCGGTTGCAGGTGGACCTTGCGTCCTCGGAGGGCGGCTGGGAGCTGCTGGGAAGTGGCCGGGACACGGCCAGCTCCCTCGGTGCCTCAGCCTGGCCACAGTGCAGATGCCCAGCCCGGTGAGGGACTGATGCCGGCTTGGCCTCCCGCCTCTGGCCGCCTGCCCCTCTGACCCCCTCGCTCCGTCCCTCTCTCTCTCCTCCACCCTTCCTCTCCCCTCCACTCCTGGCGCATCACCACCTAAAGCAATGCTTGCGCCAGTGGACGGCCCACATGGGCGCCCAGGGCGGCTGGTCCTCACCTGGCTCTTTGTGGCCTGTGCCCAGCCTCCGCCAGGCCTGATCAATACCAATTTACAGTCAGACGCAGGGGCTGCCTTCCTGTTAATGAATTTCCCCAGTGCTCACCGCTTCTAATGAACCCGATAAACAGGGTTTAAGTAAACTTAGCAAGCGGCCAACTAAGCACTTTGGAATACGTAATTGTATCAATACTGTTTTCCACAGCATTTCAAAATTTCCCTGTGATGGAGACGTGGAGGCCCCTCCTCCACGTCTACCACCTTCTACGTCCACCGCGAAGCCAGGAGCTTGAACACCACGAGAGTCTGTAGCAGAGTAGCGGGTCACTGGGTTCCGGTCCCCGTGCAGGAAGGGAAGCCACCCCAGCCCAAGCCTGCGCTGGGAGGACAGAGGGGCCCACAAGGTGTCGGGAGCAGCGTGGGACAGAGACCTCGCCGTGGCCCAGGTGAGACCCACAGGTGAGGAGGTGGGACAGGGAAGGAGGACGTCACTGACTGCCAGACGCTCGCTGGGGGTGGGCAGCCGACCGGGTGCAGACACGGAGGGTCTGCCTGCTGGGCCCGGGTCCTGTGTGGCTGGGAGGAGGAGGCCCTGGACCCAGGTGGACTTCTAAGTCTCCCTCCATCAGCAAGACGACGTGTGGAGTGACCCTGCCCCCCCCCCCCACCGGGCAGCCCAGCCACCCCTGCGTGGATGGACCCAGGGAGGGTGCCCAGCAGTGCTGCCACCCGGGGCAGGGCAGTGTCCGCAGAGCCTGCATCGTGCAGAAGCAACTGGGCGATTTCTCAAGTCCCTGGGCTTGGCAGCCGCCCTGGGCACAGCTGGGTGGGCGTTTATATGGGGCCCGGGGGGGAAGTGTGACCAGGGCTCCAAGGGGCACCCCCACTAAAAGGAAAGGGGCACCGGCAGGAAAGCACGGAGGAGCGACGTCCCGCTTCCACGGGGCTGCGGCCATTTGTCACCTTCACGGAGCCAAGGGTAAATAAAGGGCACCCGAGACAGCTGCTCGGGCCCCCCGGCTTCTCCTCAAGCCCCCCAAGGGTGGAGAGCGCCTCGAGAGAACCTTGCATGATAACTGGGGTCTGAAGTCTAAGTTTCCTGGCTGCCCTCTGACCAATGAGGCCTCAGAGGATGGGAGGCATGGCCAAGGCTCAGACCCAGGACCACCCCCCCACCCATCGCCACCCCCAGGCGTTCATATGGATGGTGTCTGGAGGTCAGGGGAAAGCTGGGAGCCCCAAAGGGCAGGAGAGTCACCCCAGGTCCAGCCAGAGCCCCAGCGAGCTTCTATCCACTCAGAAATGAACTGCAGCCACTTTTCAAAAAGTTTCCCACCTTGATAGAAAAGGAGCACCCAGCCACCTCCAAGGGGACCCCACAGGGGCAGTGAGCTGGCACCGGGCCCCTGTGCCAAGCCCAGGCCCTTCAGCAGTGAATGCTCCCAGCCCCCAGCAGGGTGGAGGTCAGGATCTCTCGCAAGAGACCACCGGGCTGCTCCCCCTCCAGCCCCAAGTCTCCGCCCACGTGTGCCCCTGCTGTGCCCGCCCAGCACAGGGACCCTCCCCACTCTGACCCGGGCTGTGAGAGCCGCAAAAGTCCGGAGTCCCCACCTGGGGCAGCCTCACCGCAGCCCCTGCTCCGGGCGGGACCCCTGCGCCCAGCGTTTCCACGGTTATTGCTGCAAGTTCCAAGGTAAGTTTCGCCTCGTTCCCACCCGAGCTGCGCTTGGCTGCGGGTTAATCACACCTTCCAACCAGCCCCCGCGGCCCCCACCCCAGCACCTCGACCCCCGCGCACCCCATCTGGAGGCGCCGCTTCCTTGCAAAATGCCCGCATGTCAAAGTTCTTGCCTCCCGGTTGGACGCGCCCTCCCTGCCCTGCTGGCTGCTGGCTCTGCAGTTTTCCAAATGCGGACGATGCCACGAGCCAAGAGAAAACTCCAGAGCACCCCCGGCTGGAGCCACACGGGCGCCGGCACCACAGCTCCCACCTCGCCGGCGGGCACACCCCCACCGCAGCGGCCGGCAAGTTTGCGGGGGCCGTCCGGGCCGGCTGAGCGGGACTCACCGCGGAGCCCCTCCAGCCGGGCTGTCGACCGCGGCCGCGGGCTCAGGGTCGTGGCTCCCGGGTACGATGCGCCCCGTGCGGCTCCCAGAGAGATGCTGCTGCAGCCGCGGCAGCGCCATCCACCTTCTCCCGGAGCCAATCGCGAATGCAGGGGTGGGGGAGGCCGGAGCTCCCGATGCGTCCGCACTTGGGGGGCGGGGTGGGGGGGGCAGACAGAAAGAAGACACCAGGCACCCCCCTCTCCGCACCCTTGCCCTTCCCCCAGCCCTCCTCAGCAGCGAAGACTTAGCAGGGAGGGAGATCTTGAGAGAGAGAGAGAGAGAGAGAGAGAGAGAGAGAAAGGGAGGGAGGGGAGGAGGGAGGGAGGCTATGCGGAGTTACCGAGCGACCTCGCAGCCGCACACCTTGGGCCCTCCCTGCCTGGGCTGTGTCTGCAGGACGCCCCTGCACCCCTGCACCCCGGCCGGGGTCAGCACAAGGTAGAGGTCAGGTGAACAAAAGGGGAAGGTCCCAAGGGTGTGCAGGCTCACACAGGCAAACGGCCGGCCCGCACGCGAGACCCACACAGGCGGGGGAGGGGAGGGGAGGGGAGGGCTGACCCGAGGGGCCAGAGCAGGCGTGGCCCCCTCCTCGGATCAGGAGCCGGCCTCACCTTTGCAGTCCTTATATACCCGGACAAGCATCCCAAACACGCGCCCTGGCCAAGTGGCCCCTCGGGCTGTGCTCTCTGACCATATTTAGTCAAGCAGGGGAAAAAATAGCCTGTCAGCTGGGCCGCGGCTGGCCGGCCACCGGGAACAGGGTGGGAGCGCCAACGCCATTGACGGCCGGTCCTGGGCCCAGGCTGCCGGCCTCTTCCCCTCCCGGCCCCTCCCCACGGGCCTCCCACCGGCCGTCCCTGCCCTGCCATCCCCCTGCTATTTTTAGCCCAGCCCAGTACGGAGGCGCCTCGCGGCAGCCCGGCACACACCTCTCCGCCACACAGCCCGCTCCTAGGGGGGCCCTGGGGCGACTCAGCGGTTCCCAAGGCCCGCCGCCCCTTCCCCATCCTTGGCCTCCAGCGGGCTGGGTGCCACCGCTGCCCCCTCTGCTTGGCCCTTTAGCCCAGAATTGGGGCCCAAATCAGGTGGTGAGGGAACAGCCAGTTTTCCAGAGGCTCCCGAGCCAGGCCCGTGATGACGACAGGTCACCTTGGACAGAGAACCAGGTGATGAACTGGCCAAACTCCACCCTGCCTGCAGCCGGGGCCACGTGTGAGCGGGACACCCCGCGTGGGTCCGAGTGCTGGTTACGCCTGGACACCCCCTGGGCTCACGCCTGCATGATGTCAAGGCTGTGTGCCGGCACAGCCCACGGGGACCATCCTCACGGGGCCAGGACACAGAGGCCGACCGTCCCCCGCCATGTGTGGGCCGGGCAGGTCTCCTCGCCTCCCTGGAGTCCCCCAGGACCAGGGCAGGGAACGGCACTAACGGGGTGGACCCGCTTCCTCAAAGGCTAGGTGCAGGGTTCACGTGGGGAGGGGGAGGGGGCAGTTAGTATCTCTGTTCCCGGAGTGCCTGCCCAGAGTGTGGCAGCGAGAGGCCCGTTGCTGTGGACACCATTTCACAGCCCTCTGGCCCCTGTGCCGCCTTGCAGGCCTGGCCCAGCCAGGGACATGGGGTGTCTGTGCCTCTCAGAGCCGGCTCCCCTGTGCCCATCCCCCCATGACAACCCAGGCCAGGCCCCAGAGCGCAGGCTCCCAGCCCTGGGACCCGGTGTGGTGGGGACGTTCTTTGTGGATCACCCCCTGGGATCCAGCGGCCCAGTGTGGGGAAGGGACGGCAGCGCATCCCAACAGTGGCATCCCAGCAGTGCCATGCGGGCCAGGCCAGGAGAGCAGGGGCAGGGCGGGGGGGGGTGCCGCGGGGGGGGCCCTGGAGCAAGAGCAGGGCTGGGAGGAGTGGGGGGTGGGGAGGGCGGGCCCAGCGCTCCTGGGAAGCTCTAAGCGGCTGGGAGCCCCAGGCAGGCCCTGCTCCCAGGGCCACCGGCCCAGCCAAGGGGCCCTCGGCTCACTCTGGGTGCGGGGCGTGGACCCTGGGAGGTTGCAAGCTGCCCCCATCCAAACGCATTTCTGGGAACCCAAAAGCCACTTGTCCCCCAGCTGACAGTGGGAGAGCAGCCAGTGTGCGGGGCAGCAGTGGAGCGGGCGCTGCACGTGCCCCCTGTGCCCGCTGTTCCCCTCCCCACCCCCCTTCTCTCTCCGGGCAGCGAGTGGAGGGGGGAGGGGGACTCACAGAGGTTGAGCAGGGAGGGTCAGGGAGTCCAGGGACCCTTGGCTGGGCCTGAGGTGGGGGCCGGCCTGTCCCTGAGGCCACCCCTGTGAGTGACGCTCTAGTCCGTGAGGGCAGGGAGAGGGTGTGGAGCAGGTGCTGCCATGAATCACCTCCATAATCACCTCCTAGCAGCAGCCCAGCCCTTCCAGACCAGGACGGGGCACAGGGCTCCCTTCCCCGGAGAAGGGGTGGTGTGTGTGGAGTGTCCCGGGGTCCCCAAGGTCCCCAGGGCCAAGCCAGATGACACAGCACTCTGTCCATTTATCCACACAGCCAGCTTCTACAGCTAGTCCAGAAGCTTCTCTGTGGATTACCTCTATCTTCAAAGCATCCCTAAGAGGCAGGTATCCTGCTGTCCCCACTTTACTGGGGAGGATTGGGGCTCAGAGGGGGAGCTGACTTGCCCGAGGTCACACAGTGGGGGCAGAGCTGGGCAGTGTCCTGTGGTCTGGCCACTGCTCCAGCCCCCTCACTGGGGCAGTAGAGACAGACCCAGCGTCGCCTGCCTTGGGTGCTGAGCTTTGGATGTCCTCCAGAAGGTGGTGGGTGACATGACGGCGTTTCCCGCATGAGGATGGATAAGGCAACACTCCCTCATTCATTCACCAGCAAGGATGTGCCGCTCGCCCGCCGAGACCACGTGGGGCTGGCCGTGCGTGTCTGGTGGGACATTCCACCGTGGCCGGCTGTGCTCTGCTTCCCCCACGGGCCACCGCGCCGCACGTGGCTGCTGAGCACTCACAGTGCAGCTGGCATGGCTGCAGACCTGAACCTTCGATTTGATGTCATTCAATTAATTTTAGTTTCAGTAGCCACATGTGAGCAGTGGCTACTGTGCTGGGCGGTAGGAGAGAGAGGATGAGGAACGAAGCAGGAGGTCCTGGGCCCACAGAGAGAGAAGTCTGGGGAAGGGATGGGCTTGTAGGTCAGAGGTCAGGGGAGGCCTCCGTCGGGGATGGACAGGGGCCCAAAGACGTCTGAGGTGCAGCGGCTGAATGTCTGCGGAGGAGCACCCAGGCGGAGGGCGCGGGGCGGACAGAGGGCAGGAGGGAGGGCAGACGGACCTACGGTGGGGCTGGGCAGAGATGTGGTGCTCGGGTGGGAATGCTGCTCAGGTGGTGGGAATGCTGCCGGGGGCAGGGATGAGCCGCCGAGCCCCAGGCCAACAGGGGTGACACTTCTCAGCGATGCTGCGGTCCAGTGGGGAAGGACACTCAGGTCCTGGCCAGACCTTGAGAGTTTGTCCACAAGATTTGCTGACCCAGGGGAGATGGTTACAGAGAAGGGGGTGGGTCAGGTGAGAGGTCCCCGGGGAATAGGGTGCCTCTGCTGAGAAGGTGGGAGGGGAGGAAAGGGCAGGCGGGCACTTCGCTTCGTGGGAGGGGCCTCTGCCCCAGAGCCGGCCCCACCCCCCAAGGAGCAGGAGGTACCCAGCGAGCGGCTGTGAGGGGTGGAGATGCTCCCTGCTCAGAGCCCCTTGCGGGGCTCGGAGGGGTCCCCACGACCGGCCTGGGGGACCGTCTCCCTGTGAGGAGCCCCTGGAACTCAGGTAACTGGAGGCAGGTGTGGTTTCTGGGTCCCTCGCCCAGTGGACCCCTCGCCCCTCACCCCCTGAGCCAAGGTAGGGGAGCCGGGAGCAGCTGCTAGGGAGCAGTGATTTCCTGGAAGCGCTGAGGACAGTAATGGAGCCTGAGCGGCCCCCTGGGGGAAGTGGCTTCTGCCTGAGAGCATTTCCTGAAGCTCCATCCCTGGGGGCACAGGGCGGGGGGTTAGGGTTGGGCAGGCAGCCCACCCGTGCATCCCACCCCATCTGCCAGCCTGGGAAGAGAGGGGGTGCAGAGCTCAGGAGGCCCCACAGAGCCCGGCTCCAGCCTCACTGAGAGACCCTTGGGGGCCACTCTGACCTCAGAGCCTCAGCTTCCTTGTCTATGAAGTGGGGCCACAGCCCCTCCCGAGTGGTGAGGGGGCTGAGGTGTGGACAGAGCCCTGTGAGGCCCCAGCCGGGGAAGCCCCCAGACAGGATCACTGTCTCACCCACCAGAGGAGCTACTGGATGGATGGGTGGATGACCTCATCAGTGGGTCAGTCAATCCCTCGGCCACTGGGCAGCACGTGGGGGGCAGGGGGAATATGGCTGGACCCATGTCAATGTACGTTCAGCTTTGGGGGTGGAGGTGAGACTGGGGTCTTATCTGGAGCGGGGAAGGGCAAGGCTGGGCCAGTGCCCTGGGAGCCACAGTCAGAGGGTGGAAGTTCCTTCACCCCAGCCTGGGCACCCACCACCCCAGGAGGCATCCAGAGCCATTCGAAGCATCAGTCCCCGTTCAGTCCTGTCCCCTCTGACGAGACCCTGTCCCTGCTCACTTTGCTGTATCCTGAGTCTTTAAACAAAACAAAATAAATCCTAGGTTTTATTTTAATATTTCACTTGTACTTTCTGGCAACAGCCAACACAGTCTCTGCAGTGGTCTCTCTCTGCTAAGATGAGCCCAGCTTACCCATCAGAGCACCTGAGCAGTCAGACGTCTCTCCAGCGGGTCCACGGAAGATGCTCATCGTCACCGGTCACCAGAACAATGACCACAGAGGGACACCGCCTCATACCACCATGACGGCTGGAAAAAACAAGAGCCCCAAACGAGAACATAACAAGTGATTGTTATCAGCGAGGTTGTGGTGAAATTTGAACATCAGGTGTTGCTGCTGAGAGTGTAACACGGCACAGCCACTGTGGAGAATCGTCTGGCAGCTCCTCAAAAAGTCAAACCATCACAGCCAGCAATTCTGCTCCTCGGTACGTGCCCCCAGATGAAACAAGGACCCAAACAGATACTCGCACGCGAGGGCTCACAGTAGCCACACGGGGAAACCCAAGACCGGCTGCCAGTGGACGGACAAACCGCACAGTGAAGGGATTCAGCCACAGTGGCCACAATGTGGACACATCTAGGAGACACAGTGCTGAGTGAACAGGCCCAGACGCAGAAGGCCGTGTGTCGTGCGATCCCATTACACGAGCCGCCAGGGCAGGAGAAGCCACTGAGACCGAGCAGACGGAGGGAGGGGGAGACCAACCACCTGATGGGAACCGGGCCCCCTTCGCGGGGAGGAGAACGTCCTGGAACCAGAGAGAGGTGGCGTTTGCCCGGCGCTGTGACTGTGCTAAATGCCACGGAACTGTTTGCTTTTAAATAGCTTATTTTATGTTGTGTGCATTTCACCTCGATTAAAAAACAACAGAAAAAGATAAGTGAGCTCAGGGTCCAGCCCCACCCCCTCTCCCCACTGACCCCCACCGCCTGGACGCAGGACCACCCAGACCTGGGCACGGCCCCTGGGCTGTGAAGGCTGAGCTCCTGCTCTCTTAGGGACCTGAATGATGGACTCCAACCTTATCTGTCCCAACACCCCGACACCCGGCTCCACTCAGGCCGGGGAGGGGGTGGCAGGAGCAGGGAGGAGGGGGTGGAGGTGGTTGCTGCCTCTGGGCTAAGGATGGCCACAGGCACAGACTTTGGGAGGGCGTCACATTGCCCAGTCCCGTCGCTGCTGGAATATTCCCTGTGGGGTGGACAGAATGATGCCCCTCCCCAAAGAGGTCCACATCCCGACCCCCGGAACCTGTGAATGCATCACCTCCTGTGAATGAAGCTTCTCTCCTGCCTGGATGGCGAGACCACAAACCTGGAGGCACAGAGGGGCTCCTATAGCAACTCGGGGGTGTCTGCACTCAGCCTGTCGAGAAGACGTCCACCCGCAGGACTTCTCAGGGCCTTTCTGAGGCCAGTGCCAGTGTGCACGTCGAGTGCCCAGCAGCCCAGCCTCAACTGACCGCCCCCTGCTCTGCTCGCCCATACCCTCACCCGCCAGCACACACAGGCACACGGCATCTGGGGGCGCTCCGAGGGAGCTGTGCACGGCAGGGAGGCCCATGGAGCACAGCCCAGGGTGAGATGCCTGTGGGATGAGGCAGGAGGACTATGCGGTCACCCGCTGCCAGACCCCAGTGCCCAGACCCTCAGATACACACATATACAGAGGCGCACCCGCACACACACATGCACGCACGCACAGGCATACAGCAAAACAAATGTGCATACATAACCGTGATGACAGTGGGGAAACCTCCCTGACAGCTCGTAAAGAAAGTTAGATTTCATTGCCATGATGTCAGCAGAGAGCAATTTGTTTCCAGAGATGTCCCATCCAGAATGGTGACAGCTTCGCCATCATGGAGACGCAGTATACTTCGGGGACCTGGCCATGTGGCACCACCGGAGCCCCTGTGAGGGTTAGTGCAGCTTCGGGTCAGCAGGGTGGCCTTGGACCTGCCCTACAGTGAGCCCCCACCAGCCCAGAGCTCCGGGGGGAGGTAAAAGAAGGCCCCAAGAGCAAGTGGCACTGGAGGGGAGGAGTGCTGAGGGTCCAGGCTGAGCTCCGAGCCCTCAGGGGTCACCCTCCTTCTCTGAGGGCAAAGACTGTCAGGCTTCTTCCTCCGCCTCCCTCTCCTCTCTGCCCCCCTCCCGCTGTGTGTGCAGGGGGTGACAAGCGCTTCTCCACCTGCAGAAGCCTCCCCCATGGGGAGGACTCACACGGACTCATCTTAGAAGAGAATGAACTGAAGCCAGGGAACACGGGCCAGGCTGGGTTGCTCTGAGCCCCAGTGCTGGTGCCCCGCCCCCTCCTCACAGACATGCCCACAGAGGGACCCTCACCACCCGGCTGACCTCGACAGACATGCCCACAGAGGGACCCTCACCACCTGGCTGACCTCGACATCGCCCCTGAGGACAGGGCTGGTACTCCCACTTCCGCCTGTGGCTGGTCCTACAGGGAATGAGAGGCAGGAAGGCGAGGAAGGGGGCTGGCCAGGTCCCCTCACCCACTGGGTCCAGTGGCCCCCTTGGGGAAGTATTTTTCTGGGTCAGTCAACAGACTCCTATTTCCAGGGAGAAAGAAGCCCCTGATCATAAAGCCCGGGCAGGGGTGGGGAGGTTCGGGGGCCGTTTCTGGTGGCATTTTAAGAAATCCTGCCTTAAATGTAGAAACTCATTACAGCAGAAAGCTTTCCCGGCTCCTGCAGAGATGCAGCCATCAGAACAAGCTGTAAAACAGAGGGACTCACAGCTCTGCAGGCAGGTCCTGATGCCCAGCGCAGCTGTGGGACCGGGCAGCTGGTGGCCTCACTTCCACGGGCTGCCTGCCCTTTCTGGGGGCTCCTGCCCCGTCACAGTCATCACATGGTTGTCCCAGTCACTGCAGTCACTGCTGAGTGCTGAGGGAAGCCTGGCAGAGGCCCTCTCTGCTCTCCCTGGAGTTTGGGGAGCAGCTCAGAGTGGGAAAAACATGGCCTTGGTGGCCAAGGGACCCAGGGAGTTGGGAGACAGGCTGTGCACAGGAGGGCTCCAGGGAGAGAAGGGGAAGGATCCCAGATGACCACGAGCATCGCTCATCCTGCGTTTGCAAGCTGAGCCAACTGTTTCCAACCCTGCCCCCAACTCTGCAGCGCACCTCCGAGGGGCCTGAGCCGGTGTGGACACACAGAGCAGACCGGGCGGGAGAGCCCCGCCTGGCTCTCTGGAGGGAAAGCCCTTCTGACTACAAGTCACACGTCCCTCTTCCTTCTGAGCCGAGCAGAGCTCCCATCCTCCATGAGACACGGGAGCTGGCTTCTGACCTACAGGGTGAGGGGAATTGACAGAAACACAGGCATTTAGACCATTGACCTGCAAACCCAGTTAGTCCCCAAAACGTTTCCCCTCCATAGTGTTGGACGTGGGGACAGAATGTCCACCAGGTGGACAAGCTTCACTTTACCTGGGCACAGGCTCCGGCGCATTTGGCTAAGTGGACTCTTGGTGTGCAATGTCTGGACACTCCCTGTGCGCCATCCCTTCCCACCCGCTCCGGGCAAACGCAGGGGCGATGGCTGAGGGGCACCTGTTCCCTGCCCCCTCCCCTCCCTGGGGGGCCCCTCAGAGAACTTCTCTCCCTAAGTAGACCTCAGGGCTCTGGGGCTGCCCTGTTGGATGCCCCAGGCCCAGTGGGGCCCAGAGCCCTGGTCATCGCCCAGCGGTGCGGGCAGGGCCCCAGAGCCCCTGATGCCCCCTTCACGCCGGGTTGCTATCTGCTTGCTAAGGCTAGCGGTGGGGGGCATGGGGGTGGGTGCGGGGGGTCCCACGGCTGGGAGCCCAGCCCGGAGCCCTGAGACAAAGGGAGCCTGGGAGTGTTGATCCAACAAGGCCTCAGCCACAATTAGCTGGGTCCCTCATCGCTGCCTTATAAATATTCATTCTGCCATTGTTATAAAGGTGCTTTAAAAAAAAAACGCCAAACTCATGTGGAGTCAGGGACTGAACCGCTGCCAACACGCAGGCTGCCACGCCAAATCCCCTGTTGATGAGCCACACAGTCGCCACCGGGATGGCTTCTCAGGGCCCACGTGGGCGCTCTCTGGGGTTTTGCTTAATTTGGGACAGTTTTTTTTGTTCCCTGCATGTAACATTTAGAAACGTCACAGTGTGCCCAGGATGCTCTGTGCCTGTGGGCGCGGCCTCCCAAGGGGGTGGGCCCTGCAGCTGTGTGGAAGATGTGCTGTCGCCCTCCCCTCGGGGGACCCTCCTGCCTCCACTGGGGGCTGGCCTCCTTCACTTCGGCTTCCACACCCCGAGGCCGGAACCCCCGCCTGTTCTGCCAAGTTGTTACAGCCCATCTTGACACCCCCGAATGAGCACAAGGATGTCTGTGCCGGATTGGATCTAGGATAGAGCCGGAGGTCGCCTAGTCTGGCCCTCCTGTCACCAGTAGCTGGATGCTTTGCTTAAATGCTTCCTGTGATGGGGTGCTCACTACTTCAGAGGTGCCCTCCCCGCCTCAAGGGAGCCGGTGATGGCAGGTCACACAACAGCGATGCTGAGCATTGGTCAAGTATTGAAGCCCGGCGGGTGGCAGGCGCAGGGGGAGGCTCCTGAACCTGCACAGCTGTAAATGCCACCACCCCCAAAGGTGGCCACAAGCAAAGCATCACCAGAAGGAACGGCCACCCTTCACAGCCACAGACCCCCAGTATGTGTTGGGGGGAAGTGACCCCGGCCTGGCTGCAGGGACAGCTCAGGAGCCTCCCTCCCTCTCCGCCTGCCCTTCCTGGCACAGAGGCTGCTCCGCTCTTGGGCCCCTCTCTGGGGCCACATCAGACACGTCCACAGAAGGCTGATCACAGACGGACACTCGCCATGTCCGGCTCTGCCCCAGCGAGAAATCCTGGGCCTGGCGGGGCAAAGGCTCCACCACAGGTGACAGTCAAGGGGATGCCAGTGGAGGCTGGTGCGTGTCCAGCAGGACACCCTGTCAGCACAGGGTTCCTGACAGAGGCCCCACCATCGCAGGCAGGGAAGTCTCTACACAAATCCCCCAGCCATGCCAGAGCCTCCCAGGTCAGGGGGTCTGGGGATGCCGCCAGGAATCTTCACTTCAGCCCCCTTCTCAGGGGTCCTGACGCTGTCAATTTGGGAGAGATTCCGGAGTGACATCTTGAAGTCACCTGATGGACCTGGGCTCAGACCCCCAACTGCGGAAGAGCCACCCTCCTCGTTCTCCTCTGTCCTGGGGGGTCTCCTGATGTGAACTCGTCCTACCCCCACCCCACCCGGGGCCTGGGGTTGAGACGGGGGCGCCATCACAGAGCTGGGCAGCCGGGCCCCCCAAAGCACCTCCAGGGGGAGAGAGTCACAGGGGTGCCTGCTGGTGTGCACCCGACGGTTCCCTCAGAGATTCACGCTTTCCTGTGAGCAAACGTGGGTCACCTCATGTTTATTTCAGTGACCTTCTCAGTGGGGTGAGCATGGCCTGTCCCACTCACCCAGGGCAGCTGGGAAAAGGGGTTCCAGCCCAACTCCAGGGCCCCCCAGGCCCTCAGATCAGCATCTCACCGAGCACCCCAATAACCGGTGGGCTTCTCAGCCCAGCTGGCAGCTGTCCCTAGGGTGACAGTGACAGTGCCTTCCGTACCCTGGCCTGAGGCAGGCCTGCCCCGGCCCTGACCCAGGTCCAACTCCTCATAAACACGGCCCCTCCTGGCCCTGCAGGCGGGTCTCCATCAGCCCCCGACGTTAGGGTAGGCGGACGATCCTCAGGGTGGGCATGGCCCAGCGCCTGGCCTAGAGAGGGGGCCGGGTCAACCCGCCCACACCGTCCCAGTCAGGGCTCCTGCCGGCCACTCCCCCCAGAAGAGGATGTACCGCGTGTACCGCTCGGACAGCTGCGCCCGGCAGCGAGGACTGCGAGTGGACCCCTCACTACCTCCGCGCCCTGCACGTCAGATGCCAACCCGCATCTGGCTGTGCCCCCCTTCCCCTGGAGCACCCCATTGGCCTCTGCCCTGGCGAAGTTCCCAGGCTAGGGTGGGTGCGGCCACACTCCAGGCCCCTGAGCAAGCTTTTGCTTCTTGACAGTGCGGGTCCCCTGATAGCAGGTGTTCGGACAGTGAGAACCGGGGCCCTGAAGAGAGCCGTCCCACTTAACAAATGGAACCCTGCTCAGTCCTGATGGATGGCTTAGCCAGATCGTAAAACTCCGGAGGAATTCAAATTCAGGTTCTCAAAACCTTGGAGGTATTCCTTGAATTTATTATGTGACCTGATAAATTATTGAATCCGAGTCCTCGTGGATCTGGACCAGGCCTGGCAGGCGGGTTGTAACACTCCGAGTCCTGAGGGTCGTGGCGCTCGCCTGCTGTGAGCTAAGGTTCCCCGAGAAATGTTCTTCTGGAAACCTGGGCTGGAAATCCAGAATCCCCGGGAAGCTTTCCCAAGGTCAGAGGGCAGCAAAGCCTGAGAGGCCCCCAGCGTGGTCTTTGGGACCCTCTGTCCCCGTCAGCCCAGGGTCTCTGCTGTTTCTCTGGCCACCCCTCCCTGGGGAACTCCCCCAATTTCCTTTGAAAACAAACCTGTGGGAGGCGGAATCCCTGTACCATGCCCCCCAACCCCGCCTTGCGCAAGGAGGGCAGGACCAGGAACGTGGTGGGGAATCTCTCCCAGGCGTAGGGCGTTAATCTACTAACTGCAAGTTCATCAGAAGGAATGTTCTGCCAGGTGAGCCAGCCCTAATCAGGCAAGCCCTTCAAAGGGAACAGCATCAGAAACACGTCCTGCTGGTCTCAGGGAAGGAACCAACAGCCAGGTTGTGACCGGCCCATGGGGCCACGTGGCAGCCCCCAGCCCCCAACCACAGACAGCGTGGAGTTGCTCCACGCTGTTGAATGCTCTGTGGGAAGGGCACCACGGGGCAGCGATGCCCCGTGGGCAGTAGCACGTGGGCCAGCCCAGCTGCAGGTTCAGCTCCACTGAAGGCTCACAGTTTGAGGGGCCATATGAGAGCCTGCTGGGGAGATGCCCCGACAGGTGCTTCCTGCCCACGCCCCAGCCCCCACCCCCAGGACGAGAAGAGAATAACAGATCCTGTGTGTCACGGGCCCGGCTTTTTTTCACTGAGATGACGGATAGTCAGTCCTGCTTTCTGGTCCGGGCAGTAGTGAGCGTCTTGCTCCAGGACAGCAAAACTGGGAACCACAGCTGCTGGGGGTCCCATCCATGGCGACGTGAGGAGCCCCCGTTACCCTCCCCGCCTCCCGTTCATGACTTGGTGCAGGTCCCCCGGGTCCATTGCCTCTCCTCCCCCAAGATCCTTCATGACCCCCAACTCCTCCCCCAGCCGGCCCTCCACTGAGCTAATCTCACCTAGATTTTTGAGATTGTCAATCAGCTAAATCGTGCTGGTGTTGGGGTTATTGCCTGACGGGGCAGAATCCCTGCAGCCACAGGGGGTGGGGCAGGGTCAGCCCCGAGGGGCACCCACGTGGGCGCCCTCTGGGGTTTTGTGGTGGGGGGATCTCTGCAGTGTGCTAGGCCCAGGACTAACTGCAGCCCCCCTCTGGGGCCCGCCTGTGTGGGGGAGCTCAGCCCCCGGAGGCCTCCACCCCTGAGGCAGCCTCTCCGAGCCCCAGGAGTGACCTTCGCCAAGGCTGAGAAGCCTGCAGCCAGTTCTGCTGAAGCACCGCGCGTTCACGGTTATGAGCTATTTTATTGCCCAGTCAGTAAAAAACCTTCTGATTAGGTCATTGCAGAGGCAGGCGGATGCCAAAAAATATAAATTTCCTTTTGTCCACCACTGACCCCTCCACCTCCACGCCGGCCTCCGTTCTGGTTCCTTCCCCCTGTTTTCATTAATTACTGAGACATGGTAGCCGTGCCAGGCTGCTTCCAGGCCCCAGGGCTCCTTTCTAGAGGCCGGGGTTGGGGGGTGGGCAGGTGGTGTCGGAGGACATGGGGGTGGTCTCGGCTGGCTCTGGGATGGGGAAGCCCCCTGCAGGCCGGGCCTCTGAGTCTGGCCCTTCCAACCAAGGGTGCAGGCACGGGGCCCCGGCTGTAGACTGTGCCCACGGGGGCCGGGGCCCCTCTCCAGGAACCGGGGTCTCCCAGAAGCAGCACCAGCCCCCTTGAAGCGGGTCCACTGTGCACCTTTACGCAGACTGCACTGAGGTGGGGGCCTGTCCACTCATGCGGTCATTCAGGAGACGTTGGCTGGGCCCACACCACGTGCCCTGTCTGCTGAGCGCTGGGGCTCTGACCCTCCTCTGTGAAACGGGTGGGCTCGGCACCCTGCCCCTGGAGAGGGGGCCTGGCATAGGGGATGGTGTAGATTCAGACCCAAATGCCAGCTCAGACACAGCCCAGGCCTCCCCAGCAGAGAGCCCAGCTTAGAATCAGTAGTGACGTGGTAAAAAGATGGGGACAGGGCAGGGAGGACTTCCTGGAAGGGGTGGCATCCATCTCCAGGTCAGGGCTCAGGCCCTTTCTCTAGCTCCTGGGTGAGGCCTGCAGAGCCAGCCCAGGGGCACTTGTCCAGTCGGGGGCAGAGGCGCCCAAGCGGGACAGTCTGGGAGGCGGACACCACCGTGGACTCCAGCTCCACCTCGACACCTGTTGGGCAGACTCAGAATAGCCTTTCCCAAGAGGTCAGGTTGGGCTGGGCGATCGGAGGGCTGGGCGGGTTGGGGGGCCCTGGGGGGGGCTGGAGGGCAGCTGCTGCAGTCACTTTCCCTTTTAGGCCGAGGGGGCCGTCCCGCCCGGCCTGGTCACGCCCCCACAGCTCAGCAGCGAGGGTCCAGCAGACAAGCAGGACAGCACTTTGAAAGTCACAGGACGTGGGGCACCCTCCACCACTTCCATCACAGTGGTCCGCTGGGGGGCTGTCCCCCCAGAGCCCAGAGCACCCTGGTTCCTTCCTGGCATGTTCCAGACCTGCCCGAGGATGGGACTGGCACGTGGTAGGTGCTCAGTAAATCTTCGCAGGCCCCGTGACGGAAGTTGGGGCAGCACAGTCAGCGATGCCTCAGACACCAGCTCAGCCCGGCTCCCCCGCAGGGGTTTCCCCTCCGCCCCACCGTCTTCCCCAGACGCCCTCCCCAGTCTGGCCCCACCAGCTTCCTCAGGGCCCCTCCCTGGGCTGGAGACAAAGAAGAGCAAAGAGCCTTCCGGGGGCTGGAGGCCGCTTGGCGGCTGTGAGGGACCGGGGGTTCACCCAGCACCCCTGCCTGGAGCCCCCGCCCGGATCCCCGCCAGCCCAGGCAGCACCACTTCTCTAGTAAGTTCTAAGGGCGAGCTCGGCTTTCCAGAAGCGTAATTAAGTGTGACGACCTCACTGCGGCCCCTGCCCCACGAGATCAGGTCGGGCTTTTTAATTAGCCCCACCAACAAATATGTCAAAGTCCCCCTAAAAATATATCTGTCTTCCAAGGCCAAGCTGAGTGACGGCGGAAGCAGGGGCTTAGAAACCAGGCACAGGCGCCTCAAGCTCCTATGCCAGCGGCACTGCCTGAGAACGGAGGAGCCCACTGCCCGCCCAGGGTCTCAATGCTCAGCCCCACCAGGCCCCTGACCATGGCGGGGCGGCCCCTGGGGCCCCAGCTCCGCCCGGGATGGTGGGGAAACGGGGGGCGTGGCCGGCAGGCTGGAAACGCCCGTTTCTGCAGCCTCTCAGGCCCAGACCCCGTCTGGGCCCAGAAGATGGGGGGCAAGGCAGCAGACCCCCACCCCGGCAGGGCGGCAGGCAGGCATTTGCTTCGTTTGGGCCCCTCGTCCTCCACCCATGTCTTAGGGGACTTCCTGGTGTCCTGGGGGTTTTCTCTCCGAAGAGAATTGCCCCGGGGGGCTGTCGGGGTGGGGCGCCCACCCACAACAAAGCCTTGTAACCGGCTTTGCACGTCTCTCCAGCCACCCCCCCACCCACCCCCACCCCGCTGTCAGTGGGCACCGCAGGGGTCAGAGAGACACGCGACGCAGAAGTTCCAGAAGTTCACATTCAGACAGTGACCTGTTAGTCCTGGTTTTCCAGCCCCTGCTGCCTGGGTGGATGGGGGTGGGATCGGCAGGGAGACTCTTTAACTTGGAGTCTCCCCCTGCGTGGGAGGGATCATTGCAAGACCCCCTCGGCCTCCTAGGAGATTCCAGAACCTCCCCAGTTCTTGCTACTCTGCCTCGTCTGGGTCTGAGCCCAAGTCCAGCGAGTGCCCCCCTGCCCTCGCCAGGGGGCACTGTCCAAAAGGGGTGGCTGCTCGAAGCCCAGGCCCCCTGAGTGCAGGGTTGCCAGGGGCTCAGCCTGGCGTGAGCATGGCCCTGGGAAGGGAAGGACGGGGGTGGAGGTCATGACTCGCCCTGGAGGGGCGCCCAGCTCAGGGGGACCTCATCCACCTGCCCTCGGCCCCCTGCACGCATCCCCCAGACAAGGAAGAGAAAGAGGCCAAGGAGGCTAAGCACCCTGAGCGGGGCTGAGGGGCCGGGGGCGTAACAGGAAAGCCCCCTCCCCACCCCTTGCACAGCCCTGGGGAGGGCCCGGGCCCCAGAGCCACCAGGGCACCCACAGCGCACTCCCCTCTGAGCCCCAGCCGAGACCACAGAACACGGGCTGACGTGGAGGAAGGCCAAGGCTCTCACCATTGGTGCAGCCAACATTCATTGAGTGCTTGCTGCATACCTGCTTTTTGTATTCATCACACATTTTCACGACAAACCCGTGACCCGGTTCTGGTTTCAGGTCAGGAGCGCGGCACACTGACTTCCAATGAGAACTGAGGGCCCCCGCGCAGGGCTCCCACGGCTCGCCGACCCTGCCAACCCCCAGACACACCCCCGCCGCCCCCTCCCGGAGCCCCCAGGTGGACCCTCCGGCTGGCTTCCTGAGCACTAGAGAGCCTGGTATTGACCGCACGCAGACTGGGCATTGATTGGCTGAAAGGTGAAACCTGAAATAGTCCCCGTTGCCGGTAAACGGGATTTCTAATTGTTTAGGCAGCTAATCTCTGGTTGCCTCCCAGGAAGCTGGGGGGCAGGGGGTGGGCACGGGAGCTTTGATGTCCACAACCGCTGGGCAGGCCTGGTGAGGGCCTGCACCACCCACTCTGTGAAGGGTCCAGCAGGAGGTCTGTCCTCCCGGGAGCCCAGGCCTGGGGTCCTGGTCAGGGTGGCAGGCCTGGGACACACTGCAGGAAATGGCACCAGCTCTGAATCCCAGGGTTGGTCCTGGCTCAGCCATGTTCTCCGACTCTCTGGGCAAGTCACGTCGGTGCCCCCACTTCCTCATCTGTAAAATAAAATACCAGCCACGGAGGATGCTTGCCTGGCGGAGGTGGCACGTGCACCGCCTGGAGGAGCGTCTGGCTCGGGGCGTTTGCTCAGTTAAAGGCGGCCATTACTTTGAGCCTAACCCCTTAACAAAACTCATTAACGTCATTAAGGATGTTCTTAATGTGTGGCTAGATGTGTTGAGAGGCCTTGGCAGGTGCTGTTACAGAAACAAGTACACTTCAGTGGCTTCCCTGGTGGCGCAGTGGTTAAGAACCCACCTGCCAATGCAGGGGACACAGGTTCAAGCCCTGGTCCGGGAGGATCCCACATGCCACGGAGCAACGAAGCCCGTGAGCCACAACTACTGAGCCCATGCGCCACAGCTACTGAAGCCTGCAGGCCTAGAGCCCGTGTCCCCCAACAAGAGAAGCCACCGCAATGAGAAGCCCGCGCACCACAACGAACAGTAGCCCCTGCTCGCCACAACTAGAGAAAGCCCGCACGCAGCAACGGAAGACCCAACGCAGCCAAAAATAAATTAATTAATTAATTATTTTTAAAAAAGGAGAAAAGAAACAGGTGCACTTCGGAAGCACGGGGTCATTGTGATGATGCTCCCCAACGCTCCTAATAGGTCAGAGTGCACATCTTCTGCAATTCTACATAATTGCAAACGTGCTGAGTGCTCCCAGGGGTGAGGTGGGCCGGGCTCAGGAACGGCCCCCATCCCGGACATGCAGCCCTGGGGGCTACAAAGACCCATATGAACAACAAAACAATGCAAAGATGCCAGAGGCTGAGAGAGCAAAGATGGGAGGGGGTCATGTGTGGGTGTAGGCCAGGATGAGAGCTTTGATTTTATTCTAAGGGAACAGGAAGCCCCTGGGAGTATCACGAAGGGAGAATGATGGGTCCAGGAGGGGAGCTGATGGGAGCCCAGGGCAGGGGCCGCGCTGGGGCTGGGAGGGAGGGAGGTGGGCACCGGCTGGGAAGCCTTCACAGCACCTCACTTCTGGACCTGGGGCCCTTGGCACTCTGACCCCGGAGCAGTGACCTCCTCCTCCCCTACTTGTCCCCACTCACCAACGCCACCAAGGCCTGGAGCAGGGGCTTCAAACCCCCACGTGCCCCCATAGGTGCCAGGTGTGAACACGGGCGCCTCCCCCTGCCCTGCCCCCAGCACTCCCCGGTGCCACCCTGGTGCCACCCCCCCCCAGTGTGCCAGGGAGCAGCTCTGCCTGCACATCTCCAACCCATTAGGGCCCGGCTGACATTTCTCCCAGAAATAATTAACTTTGACATCACAAAGGGCATTTCCAGCAGCCAAGGTCATCCCAGGGCTGGCTGCGGCCTCTCTGTCCGCGGTCCCTCCCCGGCCCACAGCTTGGACGAATGGGGTTTCAGAGGCCTGGCTCCCGGCTCGGCTCGAAGGCGTGGAGAGAAGCTAACGCTGCTGTTCTTGCAGGAATAACTGCTGCTGCCTTGTCAGCTGCAAACTGCCTGGCGGGGGAGGCTGGCAGAGCCGCCTCGGACTCCGGATCCCGAAGGGACCACAGGGCTGCAGGCGTGGGGGCTGCTCAGGGCGCCTCGCCCACTGTCAAGGGCTAGTGTCAGCCTCCTGCTCTCTGAGCACAAACGTCTCTGGCTCCCCATAACCTGAGTGTGGGCCGCGGGGAGCCGGCTGGGAGTGGGGTGACCGGGGCCACCTGCCCACACCTGCAAACGAGTGATAGAGCCTCGCCTTCACAGGCGTCCGAGGTCAGTGAGAGAGAGTGCAGGCTGCCCGGCACACACGTGTGCTCACTGGGCGTGTAACTGTCCTGGGGCCACCACAACAAAGCCCCACAGACCAGCTCTGTTCCCGAGGCTGGTTCCTTCCGAGGGAGGATCTGCCCCAGGCCTCTCTCCAGCTCCTGCTGATATCTTGGCGTCCCTTGGCTTGTAGAAGCATCGCCCTGACCTCTACCTTCATCTTCACATGGTGTCTCCCTGTGAGCGTGTCTGTCCCAATGTGCCCTTTTATAAGGACACCAGTCATTTGGATTAGGAGCCACGCTTCCCCAGGGTGACCTCATCTTAGCTAATTACATCTGCAACCACCCTATTTCCAAATAAGGTCACATTCTGAGGTCCTGAGGGGTAGGACTTCAACATACAGGTTTTTAGGAGACACAATTCACCCCACAGCACTAGGCCTGAGAGGCTGCAGGGGAAGAAACTCCCCTACTACACACAAGCCTGCACACGAGTATTTATAGCAGCTGTATTCATAGTTGCCAAAACTCAGAAGCAACCAAGATGTCCTTCAGCAGGTGACGGATAAATAAACTGTGTTGCATCCAGACAGTGGAACATTATTCAGCCCTGAAAAGAAATGAGCTGTCAAGCCATGAAAAGACATGGAAGAAACTTAAATGCATTTAACTAAGTGAAAGAAGCCAATATGGGGGCTTCCCTGGTGGTGCAGTGGTTAAGAATCCGCCTGCCAATGCAGGGGACATGGTTTGAGCCCTGGTCCGGGAAGATCCCACATGCCGTGGAGCAACTAAGCCCGTGCGCCACAACTACTGAGCCTGCATGCTACAACTACTGAAGCCCGCGCACCTAGAGTTGGTGCTCCACAACAAGAGAAGCCACTGCAATGAGAAGCCGTGCACCACAATGAAGAGTAGCCCCCGCTCACCACAACTAGAGAAAAGCCCTTGAGCAATAGCGAAGACCCAACACAGCCAAAAATAAATAAATAAATTTATTTTTTTTAAAAAAAGCAGCCAATCTGAAAAAGCTACAGACTGTATGATTCCAACTGTATGACATTCTGGAAAAGACAAAACTATGGAGACAGTTAAAAAAACAACAACACAACAGGGGTTGGTGTGTGCAGGGGATGAACAAGCAGAGCACAGAGGATTTTTAGGGCAGTGAAACGACTCTGTGTGATACTGTAATGGTGGACACACGTCATACATTTGTCCAGACCAATGGAATGTACAACACAAGAGTGAGCCCTGACGTAACCTCTGGACCCTGGGTGGTGATGAGGTGTCAATGCAGGTTCATCAGTTATAACAAACGCACCATCCGGTGGGGATGTTAGTGGTGCGGGCTGTGCATGTGGGGCTGGGGGTATATGGGAAATCTTGTACTTTCTGCATGGTTCTCCTGTAGAACTAAAACTGCTATTTAAAAAAATAATCTATTACTTTTTTTAAAAGTTCACCAGAGGGACCCTGGAAATAGGACCACATTTCCATGAGGGTCATAGCTAACTGTGCCCTCCCTCCCTCTAATCTGTAACCAGGATGACGGTGTCTGTCCCCACCCCCCGGGAGCCATGCTCCTCTGACCTGGTGGGGCCGGCAGTGAACTGAGCTGGAGCTCGGAGCCACCAAGAGGCAGGATGGGACGCGGACACAGGTGTGGCCAGGAGTGTCCCCGAGGAAAGGAACTCAGGCCCCTGCCACGGCTGGAAGCCTCTGGAGGGGTGGGGAGGAGGGTGAAGGCCTGCTGGGCCTCCGAGGGTGGACGTTCATGAGAATCAGGCCTGCAGCGGCTGTCCCTGCAGCCCCTTTACCTGCGACTTCTCTCCAGCCTACTGGGCAGGGGGGCTGAGCCTGCAGACTTGGCCGCAGGTCCCAGGGCAGCCCACTCACCCCGCCACCCGCAGCAGCTCCCTTCCTGTCTGGCTTCCTCATCCGGCCCAGCAGTGGCCTTTGGCCCAAGCAAAATGATCTGATTAGAAGGCATTCAGAGGGGACACAGCTGTTCCACTGTCCTCTGGGAGGGTTGACACAGAGACCTGTCGAGGTTTGACAGAATCCAGGCAGAGGCTCAGAGAATCACCTCATGGTGTGGTGAGGTCAGCGCTCTGGCGGGGCTGGTCCACCTGCACGTCACAGGTCCCTGCGTCCTGAGTGGGAGGCAGAATCACAGCCCCCAAAGACACCCACGTCCTGACCCCCAGAACCTGTGAGCATGTCACCTCCCAGGACAGCAGGGACTGCAGGCGTGATGCAGTTAAGGACCGTGATGGAGAGGTTATCCTGGGTTCCCCAGGTGGTCTGAATACAGGATCACAGAGGTCTTAAACCAGCCAGAGAAGGACATGTGATATGGAAAAGAGAGGGACCGGAAGGTGCCAGCTGTTGGCTGTGCAGATGGAGGGAGGGGCCTCCAGACACTGGAACTGACTCTCCCCGGAGCCTCCAGAAGGACCAGCCCCACGGACCCCTCCATTTTAGCCCAGGACACCCGTGTTGGACTTCTGACCCTGAGGACCGTGAGATGACCAATCTGTGTTGTTTTAAGCCGCTGGATTTATGGGGATATGTTGCAGGAAGCAACAGCACTCTGGTGTACCCTGTAAATTAACGATTGCTTTTGGTGCCAGCAAGTGCTGTCCTGCCTGGGCAGTCACCACAAGGACCACAGTCCACTCCCCAGGGGACGGAGGGACACCGGGAATGCCCCAGTTACTGCCCCACGGGAGTGATGTTTCTGCTTCCGCAGAGGCTTTCTTCCCATCACAGGTCAGCGCCCGGGGAGGCGTCCCGGGCCCTCTTTCATCGTGTCAGTGGCAGCACAGGTGCTGAGATGGGGGCCCCGGCTGGGTGACCAGCGCGTCACATGGGTGATGGGGGCCGGGGCCCACTGACACACCCTGTCTCTCTCACTCCCCAGTCATCCCTGCCTGAGCTGGTCCTCGCTACCCCCCATGGCGTCCCTGCCTCCGTCCACTCGGGCTGCTGTAACAAAGACCGTAGATGTGGGGGGAGCTTAACCACAGCTGATGCTTATTTCTCACAGCCCTGGAGGCTGGAGGCCTGAGATCAGGGTGCCTGCAACGTCGGGTCCTTGTGAGGCCTCTTCCCGGTTGTAAACAATGGTCTTCTCCCTGGGTCCTCGCATGGTGAACAGGGTGAGGGGGCTCTCTGGGGCCCCTGTTACAAGGGCACTAATCCCATTCATTGGGGCTTCACCCTCACGACCTCATCACCTCCCAAAGGCCCCACCTCCTGACACCATCGCCTTGGGGATTAGGGTTTCAACATAGGAATTTGGGGGGGGACACACACCTTGGGTCCATAACAGTCCCCTTGAGCTGGGTGAGACTGGCCCACTGGACAGGTAAGAGACCCCTCTGGCAAGCACAATGGCCCATCTGCCCATTGCTGGCAGCCCCTGAGGCTACTCCAGGCAAGCTTAGCCCCGTCTGGCTGCCAGCCCCTTCCCAAGCCAGCCTGGGTTGCATTTTCTCTGCTTTCATCAGTCTGTGCCTTAATCAGTCCCCATCTCTGAGGCCCCTTCTTTATAGGTGTGCCCACCAGCCCCAACCCAAGCAGGGTTGTGAACTCGCCACCATGACACAAGCAAAGAGCACCGTCTTGCTGAAGGAGACCTCCCTCTTGTGTCCCAGCACAATTTGGGTTGGAAGTTGCCAAACAGAAACTTCATTTTTACTCAACATTTCTTGCCCAGTTCAGTGTGTAATTGGCTTCCCCTTGGCGATTTAGCAGAGCGCACTGCAGCTTATAAAAAAAAAAAATCTACATAAAACCAGGAGAAAACCAGAGAATGAAAAGGCGAGCCACAGCCAGTAGAAAATATTTTCAAAACACACAACTGATAAAGGATAAACACATCTTATTTACAAAGAACTCTTTACACTCAGTAAGAAAACAAACAACCAGATTTACAAGTGGCTTGATGACCCTATGAGACCCCTCACCCAAGAAGATACACAGGTGGAAACAAGCACATGAAAAGATGCTCGCATCATATGTCCTCAGGGACAATAGAACAATGAGAAGCCACTACCTGCCTCTTAGGACAACCCAAATCCAGGGCACACACACACCAGATGCTGGTGAGGATGTGGAGCAACAGGAACTCTCATTCACGGCTGGTGGGGACGCGAAATGGTGCAGCCACTTTGGAAGACAGTGCGATGATTTCTTACAAAACTAAACATACTCTTACCATGTGAACCAGCAATTGTGCTCCTTGATATTTACACAAAGGAGGTGAAAACTTAGGTCTACACAAAAACCGGCACATGGATGTTTATAGCCACTCTATTCATAGTTGCCAAAACTCAGAAGCAACCAAGATGTCCTTCAGCAGGTGACGGATAAATAAACTGTGGTGCACACGGACAGTGGAATATTATTCAGCCCTGAAAAGAAATGAGCTATCAAGCCATGGAAAGACATGGAGGAACCCATTTGACTGTTGGTAAAAAAGTATAGTTTACTCTTTTTCACAAAGTTTGAATCCTGTTTTATCTCTGATTATAATTAACATTTGTTTCTGCAAGATTAGCAAAATGATGACAATTGATGAAGTTCTGTAATGGGCACATGGATATGTATTGCATTATTCTACTTTGTGCTTGAAAATTATCATAATAAAAAGTTAAAAATTGGGGCTTCCCTGGTGGCGCAGTGGTTGAGAGTCCGCATGCCGATGCAGGGGACATGGGTTCGTGCCCCGGTCCGGGAGGATCCCACATGCCACGGAGCGGCTGGGCCCGTGAGCCATGGCCGCTGAGCCTGCGCGTCCGGAGCCTGTGCTCCGCGACGGGAGAGGCCACAGCAGTGAGAGGCCCGTGTACCGCAAAAAAATAAATAAAATAAAAAAGTTAAAAATTTAAAAAAAGACAAGACATGGAGGAACGTTAAATGCATTTAACTAAGTGAAAGAAGCCAGTCTGAAAAGGCTACAGACTGTATGATTCCAACTCTATGACACTCTGGAAAAGACAAAACTATGGAGCCAGTAAAAAGATCAGGGGTTGCCAGGGGTTGAGGGGAGGGAGGGATGAACAGGCCGAGCACAGGGGATTTTGAGGGCAGTGAGACGACTCTGTATGACACTACAGTGGTGGATACAGGTCATCATACATTTGTCCAAACCCACAGAATGTGCAGCACCAAGAGTGAGCCCTGTTGTCAACTGTGGACAATCATCTGTGCATACTGGTTCGTCATTATAACAAATATGTCACACCAGTGCAAGATTTTAAAAATAGGGGAGGGATATATGGGAATTCTCTGTACTTTGCACTCAACTTTTCTGTAAACCTGAAACTGCTCCCCCAAAATTGTCTATTAATTTTATTTAAAAGTAAAAAAAAAAAATTACCTACCGTAGCGATTCACGTTATCTTCTGTATTGACAATATTGTACATATTTGAGGTCATCATGCGTACACGGTTTGGAATCCAGAAAGCCATGGTTTCAATAAAAAACTTAAATGTGATGGAGAAGAAATGAACAACAGCCTTGAAGCTCAGCACTGTTCCCAATCCTCCAAGAAAGGCCTGCTTCCTGCCTCAGGCTTGGCTGGCAGCTCTCCTCTTGCTGAGCACTCAGGTGATCTGGAAGGAGACCCACCGACAGGGCTGCTTCAGGGAGGGGGGACCTCGGCATGCTGGTTCCCCCAGCATTCCTGAACTGGGCGCGCCTGGCCCGTGCCGGCGCCTCTAGGGGAGGGGAGCCTGGGGGGCCAGGGGAGACAGCGTAACTCCAGGGGGGCTCCAAAGAGACCCCACCCAGTGTGGGGGGCAGCGGCTCCAGAGAGGCCAGTCGTGGAGTAAATATGCCCCTCCCACTCCCCCTCAAGCTCCAGGTCCGATGATTCCTCCCCCAGGAAGGCTCCGTCACCCCCGCCCGGCTGCCTCCCCTGCTGTGGGTCATCAGCACCCCGTCCTTCCCTTGAGAGTTCCCAGGGCCTTGTCATGCTACGTTATCCGCGTGGTCATGTGTCCTGCATGGCCTCCTTCCCGGGCCCTGTGCCCCAGGAGGAGAGCGAGGGACCGGCGTTTTCCCACCGCTATCCCCCTCGCACCCGGGGGGGCCGGCCTGTCATAGGTTCCCAGCGAACAAACGGATGGAGGCCTGCGGTTGGGGAGGCCCTGAGGGCAGGGGCTGCTCTAGGTCAGAGGCGGCACGGCCAGCTGCCCTCCTCCTGGGTGACCAGGTGATTCTCGGGTGCTTGCAGGTGCAGGGAGGCCACACCCCAGGGAAGAGGAGAGAGCCTCCCAGCGCCGCCACGGCACTCCCACGGGGATCAGTCAGCACAGCTAACCTAGGACCCTTGATCCCCAAAGCGTCTGAGCTGCCACGACAGGTGGGCCCACTTGCGGCCCCGTGCTTCCTGCGCAGCCTCGGGACGTGGCCAGAGCAGCCCCCGTGTCCCACAGGGTGGCCTGTCCTGGAGCAGTCGTTCGACATGCCCAGGAGGCTCTGGGAATGCCTCAGCGGCCTCACGTGAGCCCCCAGAATCTCATTCCCAGTGAGGGTGCACGTCCACTCCCGGGGTGGGGGAGACCTGGCGCACAGGGTGCCCCCTCATCCCGAGAACCCCTGGGCACAGTTCCAACTCTAACTAGAGTCTTGGGCTCCATGGAGGGCCTCAGAGTCTTCAGACAGAACCGCGTGTCCCTGGCCGGACCTGGCGACCGTGTGGCCCAGCCTGTCTCCCCAGGTCCTCTGACCGCACCCCCCAGGGCCTCACTGGTGACACCTGCAGGCTTTCATTTGCTCTACGCATGCTTTGGGGATACTTGATCTCTGCCAGGACCACCACGTGACCCCCTAACATACACACACAGGGGCCATGCTCTCCTGTGAGGAATGCTCCCGTGGGCCACTGTGGGCCCAGCCCTGGGCATGGCAGCCCGTTCCTGCTCGTCTGTGCCCCAGTCTGGGGTGGGGAGGCACGCAATTACACCCCGGGGCAGGAACACCCTGGGGCTAAATGCAAGCAGGGGTCCGAGGCACCCTCTCCCTCTTCATGTGTGATTCTCTCAGTCACTCAACACACGTGTTTAAGCAGCTGCTCCGTGCCCAGCCCTGTGCAGGGTAAGCCGTTCCTGTCCACAGGCAAGTCCAGTCTGACAGTTTCCTGTACCAGAGGCCCGTGGCCAAAGCTGGTCTGTAGACGTGCCTGCTCTGGCCGGCACAGGCCTGGTGTCTCGGGACCCCCCAACGGGCACCACTGTGCAGGAACAAGGGGTCATGTCCCCCCAGGTGGGCAGACGCCCCCATTTCTCCACAAGCCCCACCGCTCCCTTAAGCCTCACACCAGCCGGCTCACTTGTTCATGCCCCACCAGCCTCTTTGGACGTTGGCGTCTGCAGTGTCTGCTTCAGGGCCCAGCCCAGGGTCTGGGGTGTGGTGGAGGCCAGGGGGACCTGGTTTAGGGGATGACAGGCCCCATGGTCTGGCCTGGGAGTTGGAGCAGGTTCCCATGCGTTAGTGCTGGGGGCCCAGACCTGTGAAGGAAGGTGTCATTATGGACACCCCAACTCCCTGAATGGTCAGCGGCCATGCTTGACCCTGCCTGGTGGGGCGTCACTTACATGGCCTTCACAGACCCAGGCTGGGAAGGTGGCAGTGTCCCCGCCTGCCAGTCAGCAGAGGGCTGACTCCAGGATAGGGCAAATTTGGGGTTATTGGTTAAATCATGTGGAGAGGTTTTTTTCCCTTTGCAGGGATGAGGTAAATATTTAGATTTACTCTTAACTTCAGGGACTAGAGGAGTTCTCAATTTATGGCTGTAATTATATCATTGGCTCAATTAATGCCCACTAAAAATTTTATGCCACATGTGACATTAACATAGCACCACTGAAATAAATGGCCAGGCCCGCAGCATAAGAAATTCTGGCATTTACGGGGTTTACTGTTTAATAGATCATCCTAAACTGCCTTTTATTCTCATCTGACTCTGCCTGGGGAAGCAGTACTGCAGGCTCCGAGACCCCAGGCCCTGGGACCTGAGTGGGGCCCCTCAGGTCCGCTGGGCCCGCACCTACTCACCCAGCTGCCCCCAGCTGCCCCCAGCGCAGCCCCCAGCATCAGCCTGCGCCCACACTGCCCCAGGCCCACTCCGGGGCTGCCCTGCGGGCTTGTACGCGGGGTGTGTTCTCTGAGGCCCTGCAGATTTTCGCTCTTTCCCACCGACTCACACTGGCTTGTTTCCTCCCTCTTCCTCTCTCTCCTGAACGGAGCTGAAATGAACAGTCTGACTGGGAGCAGAGGTGGCCTCGTGGACACGATGCTTCTGGAAGGCCAGGTCCCACCAGCCCACCTGGGGCATGTGGCCTTGGGGCCAGGAGGGGGTCCCCTCTGAACAAACATCTCCCTCAGGGACACAGTCCCAGGACAGTGGCTCATTGTACCGTTTGAGAATCAGCAGGCCTGGTCGAGCCCCAGCTCTGCCACCTCCGCTGGGGTGACCGTGGACACGTGGCTGACCCTCTGGGAGCCTTTAAGATTCGGGGACGGCGACACCAGGTCACGGCTGCCGCGAGGCGGCCTGCCATAGGTAAAGCCCATCACACCTGAAACATTTTATACCCACCTCCCCTCTGAGGCCTGCTGCCTGGCTCCCCAGGTACGGGGCCAATGTCTGCAGCTCCCTGCAACCCCAGGCAAGGCAGCTGGGCTTGGGAGTCCCTGCCCGGTGCTCAGGACCCTGGGCGGGGGCAGTAGAAGCGCTCCTGACCTCCCCACTCCCAGGGAAGCTCCCTCTGCCCTCCATGGCCTGAGGCCTCCAAGCAGAGGCCCAAGTGGGAGGAGTCATGATGCCGGGGCAGCCCAAGGCCCCCCAGTGAAGGGAGAGCTGGAGTGGGGGGGCTCTGCATGGGAGGAGCCTGGTAACAGCTGGGGCACCAGGAGAGAGGCCTGGGGAGAGGCTGGCCTCCAGTAGGGATGGGCCGCGCCCCTCCGCCGGCGCCCGGAGCTGTGTCACTATTTTTATTAAAGTCACCATTGCTCTTATTAGGTTTTTATTTTAATTTTCTTCAAAGACAATATATACACGTTTTGCTTTGTTTTAAATCTGACAGCCCGAAGGCTACACTGCAAAAATGAGTCTCCCTTTCACCCACAGAGGCCATTGGCCCCCACCAAGACCAGCCTCCCGCAGAGCCTGTAGGTGTGGAGCCCACGACAGACGGGGCCCTTCCTCTGTGCTTTCCGTGCCACGAACCACACCCATTGCTGCTCAGGACGCCTGGCCTTGGGGTGGCTTGGGGTCTGTTCAAAACATGACGTCACAAAATGACAGGTCTTCCCGGAACCAGATCAGAACACATCTGCCTTCCCAGCAAAGTTAGTTGCACCAGACCCTTTGGGGTTCTGAAGAAAGCTCTAATCTGATCCCTAAAGCCACCCAGGGCCTCAGAAGGCTGGAGGGGATCGTGGCCTCCCGACAAGACCAGCTCCAGGCTGCACCCACCCTGCAGCCTCGTGGGGCCAGTGACAGGGCGGCCCCTCACCTGGGAGGGGCCAGTCCTGGGTTCCACGCTCCAGGAAGCAGGTCCTCTCGGGCCACCACCACTGCCCCAGGCTCTGGGGGACCCAGGCCCTGAGCCCTCCGCCCCAGCCGTGGCCCCGGCACCAGGCACGATTTCAGAGTTATATTAAGGAGTGACAGCGGCGTGGGGATGGGTGTCTGTAACCAGATAAGACCAGCAGGACACAGTTGTCAGAGGAGCCGGATTTATCCTGCCCCGGTCAGCTGATGGGTTCCAGTTACAGCCCCGGCGGCGGGCCGGTGCGTGAGCCTGTGGTCCACGCCAGGCAGCTGCAGGGATTGATCCGGAGAGCGATTTTCCTGGAGGAAGGCACTTACCACACGCAGGTTGAAAATAGCCACGAGCAGAGCACCAAGGGGCCGCGCCCGGAGAGCAGCCCTTGAGGTCCCGCCCCGACAGGACAGGCCCTGGCCCGGCCACTCCCAGACCTGGGGCGGGAGGGACGCACGCACTCCTGCAGACCGGGGCTCTGTGGCCACATCACCACCGGCCGGTGCACAAAAGGGGCTCAGATGGCCGCAGCCTTTGGGAGGAGGCAGCGCCAGACCGGGGAGGGGAAGGGCTGGCCGCCCAGGGCCCCCTCCCAGGCTCGCACACCGTCCACCCCCCAGCTTCGGGAGCCGTCACCCCGCACCCGCCACTCTGCTCTCCGCCTCGAGTTCACAGCCAGCGGGAACCCGGGCATCCTGGCTCTGCCGCCGACCAAGCCCGCGTGTCCTCTGGCCACTTCCAGGCTCTGCTCCAGGGCTGGCCAGCCTGGCCATGGCAGTGGGAAGGGGCAGCCGTTCTGGGAAGTCTGTGCTGTGGGTGCTGGCCCTGGTGGGGAGGGAGGAGCATGGCGCCTGGTCACAGCTATTTAAAGGCCAGGAATGGACAGGTGCGGAGGCCGGGGCGGGAGGGGGTATGTCTGTGTCAGGTGTGAGGGAGGGGCTGGCAGGCAAGGCTCCCCGCCCAGGGCAGGAGGCACCCTAGGGGCTCCTGGGCACCCCCTGCACCCTCCCCACTGGGGCCAGGGTGGTCCCGCTGTGTGCTGTGGCAGGAAGGGAGAAACCTCAGTGCCCACCGGTGAGGAGGCCCCGGGCTGGGTCGGGACGGGGTCGGGGGGCAGCAGCCAGGACGGCCTGTCCCCTCCCGGGTCAGCACCTGCACAGAAAGCTGAGTCAGGCCTGCAGCGCGAGCCCAGCCTGGCCTGGAGGCCCAGAGGCAGTTTTCAGGCCCCTGAAAAGGCCAGAAACACTTGCTCCCAGGGTCGGGAATGCACAGAGCAGGAAGCAAGCCTTGTATGTCATTCCTAGTTGTGCTTCAGCCTTTCCACTAAATCATCATCATCCTCGTGATGGTCAGAGGTGCACTCCGACCCTCCTGGGTCAGGCCATGTTCCCGCCACACTCGCTGTAAGACCCTGGGCAAGTTCATTTATCGGAGCCTCAGTTTCCTCATCTTTAAAATGGGAGGATGGTGGCACCCCTGCCCAACAGGCACACTGTAAACAGTGGCCACTGCAGAGCCCCTGGGACGACAGAGCAGCCTGGCCTAAGTCTCACTGATATGTAAATGACTGCCACAATCCCCCAGGCTCCGGAAAGAGCCCCGGGGAGGCAGGCGAGGGGAGGAGGACAGAAAGGCTAAAGGGAGGGGCTCTGCCCCGAGCACTGCGGGTCTCACCCCTGCCCCACCACAACTCCAGCGGGCTCCCCAGACCCACTCTAGCCTGGCTCGGGCCTGGTTGGGCTGGGGCAGCGGAAGAGGCTAAGGGTCCCACCCCAGGACCCCCACCCAGGTGCTCAGCGCCTAGGCTCTGCGGTGGTGATGGAGCACATCTGGGCTCCACCAGGGTCCGCTAATGGGGGTTTCATCCTGCAGCAGAGGGGAGGCGGCTCCGAAAGCACCCTCGGCCGGTGGGGCTCCTCGGGGGTGGGGAGCCAGCCAGCCAGCAGGGCAGTGTCTCCACCCAGCTCCACACTGGACGGTTCGGGACTCGCTTGTGTTTGCAACTGGCTCCTTCTGCAAAGAGGAAGTTGCCTTGTGCCTCTTGCCCATCGACTCCATTTCTGAGCTGATTGAATGCAGAGCCCAGGCTGGCGTCCGGAAGCCACTGGGCCCCCGGGTGTGTAACGGGCAGCGGGCGGAACTTAGCCTCCACAGGGTGCATCTCACCCAAAGGCTGGCCCCACGGAGATGGGGCCCCGCCTCCCCCTCCTGTCCCCAGAAACCACAGCCACTAAGTCACATCCACACCCCTCACTAGACAGGGCCCACCCCGGGAGCCCCCATGGCCCTGGCCGAGAGGGCAGAGCAGGGGTCCTGGCAGCACCTCCACTCCCTCCTCAGTGCCGTGTTCCCAGCCGTTTGTGGGGTGGCCTGGAGAGCCCCGAGGGGCGGCCGCTGCGGCATCCACGTGCCCTCCAGGAGCCCCGAGCGCTTCCGCAGCCCCTGCACCTCCCGTTCTGCCGCCATCCATCTAAGGCTGCCGGACAGGGATGTGCTGGGGCTGGACCTGCAGGCCAGCTGGCCAAGGGGGCCAGGATGGGGGGGGAGTGGAGGACCCCTGACCCCTGTGAGCACCAGGAAGCCATCCCCAGCACCCCCGAGCTCTGAGGGGCATGGCCCAGCGGGTCCCCAAAGGAGGTGGCTCGTTCACCTGGGAGCAGGGACCCCTGACAGAGGCGAGGGCTCACCTGATCCACGGAGGGGGGCCAGGAGGCTGTGTCTGGGTGAAGAGGGGAGAAGGGGGGACACAGAGACCCAGAGAGCGGGGCGGGGCACGGAGGGGAGCCGGAGCGAGACAGCGAGCTCGGAAGAGAAGAAAGGATGACAGGAGACCAGACGTCAGGACGGCAGGGGCGGGCACCCCGGGGGGCGGGCGTGGCGGGGGCTTGTCTGCTCCTCCTTGGTTCAGTTAAATTGCCTGACTCCCGGGACAGACACTCGGCTTGGCCAGCATCACCAGGCCACGTGGCCACGTGCCCACCCGCAGCCCCGGGAACAGCCCAGAGCAGCTGGGGCGGCCGGGGGAGCCCCACATCTCACAGGAGGCCCGGCCCAGCCAGGGGCGGGGTGTGGAAAGCGTGTCCAAGGTCACCAGGCAGAGGGGTCCCAGGTCCTGGGAGGCCACTGGCCTCATGGCTGGGGCGGTGGGGGAGAAACAGGGGAGGGGGCTGACCAGACATCAGGCAGGTCTGCCTCGTCGCACAGAGCCGCTCAGCCAGCTGCTATGGCACAGCCAGCAGCACACAACCCCGGGGAGGGCCCAGGGCCGAGCCCACTCCCCACCTGCTGGGGGCAGGGCCCGTGGTCACTCCCTCCAGGAGAGCAGGCGAGCCTACCCCTGTGCACACCTGTCCCCCAGCATCTCCTCAAAGACGGGGCACACATGCACCCACGGGAACTCTGCAGCAGCCTGTCATAGCCGTGCAAGCTACACGCTGTTCCGTAAAGGACAGGCCAGCAGGAGTACGGAGGGAGCTCGAGCCAGGAGAAGGGAGCGGGCAGCCCGGAGGGGCCGAGCACCACTGTTGGCTGGAGAGGACCAGGGGGACACGCGGGGGGTCTGGGCTGCGGTGGAGCTTGAGACGGCCAGAGCAACCACGATGCAAAGAGGGAGGAGATACGTGTCCAGTGTCCCCGTCACCCAGCCTGAGAAGCCATGCTCTGCCTACACCCCCAAAGCCTTGGTAGAAATGGGCTGCCACCCACGGTGCTCTGGGAAACTGAGGAAGGGTCCACGTCCACCTCTGGGGGGTTCAGTAGGGGAAGGGGAGGGGTCCCGGGCTGTGAGCTAAGGTGGGAAGTGTGATCACAGAGACATGGGGCTGGCGGGCCCCCCACTGCACCTACTCTGCCCCAGTCCATACCACCTCCCTGAGGCCCTCAGATCAGCACACAGCCTGGCAAGTCAGACAAGCCCCTGGGGCCCTTCCAGAAAGAGCGGATGAAAACGCCAGCAGGAATGGAACTCCGTCATCGGAAGGTGGAAATGAGGAACCTCCCAAAAGGAAAGGCAAAGTCATGGCTGGAAATTAGCGGGGAAGGTGAGGGAGCCAGAGTCTCAACGCGGCCAGCAGGGGCGTGAGGCTGGCGGGAGGGCGGTGCCGCTTTACAGGCCGCAGGTCCCGGAGGCCACCCACTCGCCCAGCTCTGGGAGACGCACGTCCGGCCTCCGGGCCCAGCCAGGCGGACCCCACCTCCAGCCCTACCCGACCCGAACCCGCAGGGCCAGCTCTGGTCTCGGTTCGGCCTCTCTCTTCTTACCAAGCCCCCACAAGTCCTCTCACTAGGCCAGGAGCAGGGAGGCCCAGCGACAGGAGGCCCCAGGCCGAGGACACACCTCAGTGTCCCCAGACTTAGTTCAGGGGACCCATGGTGGAGACGCAGCACTGAGGGGCCAGTGGAGGGAGTCAGGGTCCCCCCAGGAGCTTTTCGCCAACGGAGGGCTCACCTGGCATGCCCGCTCTGACCTCCCCTCGTGGCTTGCTGGACGACTGTGTCCAGAACGATTCTGAGGCTGCGTCTGGGCTCAGCAGTAGAGAGTGGAGATTGATTGGTGATGTCTGACGAGGGCATAGGAAGAGCACAGGGGCGTGAGTGCTGGCATCCCGCCATCTCCGCACTAACAGGTGTCTCATCACTCCCAAACTGAACTGAGCAAGTGTCAGGAGGTCACGGGAGCAGAGGTCTCTTCCTCTGACAGGCAGCGGCCTCGGCCTGCAGTAGCTCTGCCTTCATTGCGTTGGGGCCACACACTCCCAAGGACCCGTTCCTCTTCTTCCACTTAGACATCGGCTTCTCCGTTGATTGGCTGAGAACCAGGCCATCAGCAGAACGCTTTCCCATCGAAGCTGTCCCCTCCCACCAGCAGATTCCACCCAGCGCTTCTAATAGAACATCAGAATGCGCCGTCCAAGAGCACGCCCTTGACCCCCACCTTCCATGGCTCGGGAGCCTTTTATGGGCATTTTTATAAAAATAACACACGTGCAAATACAAATAAAATGGACTGTGGCTGTTGAGGCTGGCGTGGAGGAGGAGGGGACCAGGACCCTCACCTGCTGGGTCTTACCCCACCTTCCCCACGGTTCAAAGCTCCCAAGTGAGGGCCATGCAGAGTGACCCGCACTTACCTCCCACTGGACAGATGGGGAAACTGAGGCCTGGACAGGGAGCAGGGATGGGGACGGGGGAGGAGATGGAGGAAGGGCAAGAACGCCCATGCCCCCCCCTCCCGCCCCTCCCCCTCACTGCCAGGTGGACCACAGAGATTCACGGCCCTTCTTGTTCTACGAGCCCTGTTCCGCAGTCAGGATGGCTCGTCAGACAACTTTCAAAAATCAGCACTCATAGGACTTCCCTGGAGGGCCAGTGGTTAAGACTCCGCGCTTCCAATGCAGGGCGTGCGGGTTTAATCCCTCGTCAGGGAACTAAGATCCCACATGCTGCACAGTGCAGCCAAAAAAAAAAAAAAAAAAAATCACCACTCATAAATTTCCAGGTAAACTACATTTCTTTAAAAACTGTAGTATTAATGTAGGGGGAAAGAAAAGACATACATGTAATTTCTCCCGATTTATTCTTTCCTGTCATGCTAGCGGTACAATCTCACCTCCAGGTCTAAACCCAATCCCGGCCTCTCTCAGCCATTTCTGGGGCCAGACCCTCCCAGGGCAGCACCCCTCCCAGCCGGTGGCCACACGGGGTCCTCACTGGGGCAGGGAACCAGGGCCAGCAGGCCTCAAGGCCACAGAAATGGAACCCAGCCCCACTGCCCCGGGCTGAGCTCCTGTCCTGATCACAGAGGCAGCTGCAGATTTGTTCCCTGGTGGGCAGTCGGAGGATGTGGGCAGGTGGGGGTGCAGGCAGTTGTTGGACTCAGGCCGGAAGACCAGACCCAACATTGAGACCCATACAGCACCTGGGGCCAAGGGAGAGGTGGTCAGTCTGCACGAGTCCAGGCACTTCCCCGGGCCACTCTGGGACCCTGGACCCAACCCCGCAGGGTGCTATCTGGGGAAACTTGGAGACCCTTGGAATGAGCCCCTGTTGGGCAGTGTTCTCTGAAGACAGAGTGTCTCACCTGAGACCAAACCCACGTGAAATGGGCAAACTGGAAGGAACCGTCAGAGCAGCTTGGGGACCAGGGGTGTCTCCCTGCCAGGTGTCTCCATGGGCCAGGTCAGGTGGAGGGACAGGCCAGCAGCTGGGTCCCTCATCCTGTGTCTGCCCCGGGATGAGTCCAGGTCTCGTGTCCAGGCCGGTCCAGGGCACGTGAGGGCACCGAGACCTCTTCACAACTGGTCCACATAAAGCCCCTTTCCTCAGGGCCTGGGCATCCAGCCCCTGCTCTCAGGCAAATCTGCTATCCAGGGGCTAGAGGAGGGGACGTGCACTGCGGAGGTGACCCTCCCCGGCTGCACCTCCACCCTCCAGGACTTTGCTGGTGACAGGAGCTGCGGCCAGGCTGTGTGGAGCCACGGACACGACGCGGGCTTGGCCCGGCAATCGCTGTGTCAAGAAGTTCTCGTCCAGCCTGGCAGGGCCGTGTCCAGAGCTGCTGCCAGCGCGCCCCACAGCCAGGCGTTCCCCTGAGGTGCAGCGGGGACATGGGCTGGGCCAGTGCCCTGAGGGGCTTCGCCTGCTCCTTGGGGACGTTTGGGGGCGCTCAGGCCAAGACCCTGCCTCCAAGACTCCAGGAACCCCCTGCCGAGGGCAGCCTCTGGGCCTTTACTGGATGCCCGGGCAGGGCTCGCTGTCTCCCCTGGACTGCTCTTCCAGACCCAGCACTGCTCCGGGCCCTCTGAGTAGAGGCCCTGGTGACAGCGGGTGCCGTCAGCATCCTGCAGCTCAGCGGGAGTGATGCCTGTCTGATGGGGGACACAAGCCCCCCTGTCTGGGTTCCAGGTGAGGACTCAGGAATCGTAGACTAACGGGGGGCCCGTGGCCCGACACCGCCTGTAACACCACCCCCAGACCCGCTGTCTCCGGGTGGATGGAGCTAGCAGAGGGCGTATTCGGGGTGTGCCCAGCGCCCGCTAGAAAGGCCTGGAGGGACCAGGGTAGATCCCTTCTCTCCAGCCTGTCTGCCCTCTGTTGTATGAGGCGGACTGGACCACTCGGGGGTCCTCCCAGGCCCAGTGCTCTGAGGCTGACCTGGAGGAAGAGCCCACCATCACCCCACGCCCAGTGGACACCCCAAGGCCGGTGGGTGGGCTGGTGGGCAGCTGGGAAGCTCCCGGACTTCCAAAGGTCAGGAGGAGACAGAGGCCGGTGGAGAGAAGTGCAGGCGTCCTCTCTCCCTTCACATGACTCGGACAGCAAGTCTCACAGGGCCAGGGAAGGGCCCCTTTAGCCCCTGTGACACAAACCTGATTGGGATGCCCAGGGAGCCAGTGGCTCCTGCACCCATGCCCACCTTAACGCCGCCAGCCCCCACCTGGCATCCAGGATATGCCCCAGGCCCCTGTAGGTGGGTGCATGCCCAGGCCACCCAGGAGGGAAGGAGGTGACCGCAGGCCCCTTTCCCACACGCCTCCCACCTCCCCAGAGAGGACACTCGGCCCATTAAGCCGCCAGCAGCTCCTGCGTCTGTGTCTCCTGTCTGACACCTTTGTTATCAGAGGAGCCAGGGGCCGAGGGCCGAGGAGCTGCCCCCAGAGCGCCCTGAGGTCACAGCCCCATCCAGAGCTTGGGAGGCCTCTGAGGGGGTGACACCAAGGGGAGGACCAGGCCGCTGGGGATCAAGCCTTCCAGACAGTGGGAATTGCAGGACCGAGGCCCGCGGACCAAGGCAGGAACGAGCTTGGGAGCCGTCCCATAGAGCCTGCCCTGGGGGGCCCAGGATGCGGTCCTCCCCTGTCTGGTGAGGGGTTACCCACCCAGGCTAGGTGGCCCTCGGGGTTGTCCGGCGAAGGGGGAGGCGGCCGGGGCACCGCGTCCTACAGGGTGGGGGCAGCTCCAGGAGGTAAACGTGCACTTCACCCTCTGCAGCTTGGAGAGCCTGGTTTCAATGTTTTTAGCTTAAAAATATTCCTATCAGGGCTTCCCTGGTGGCGCAGGGGTTAAGAATCTGTCTGCCAGTGAAGGGGACACGGGTTCAAGCCCTGGCCCCGGAATATCCCACATGCCACGGAGCAGCTAAGCCCGTGTGCCACAACTACTGAGCCTGTGCTCTAGAGCCCACGAGCCACAACTACTGAGCCCATGAGCCACAACTACTGAAGCCTGCATGGCACAACTACTGAAGCCCACGTGCCACAACTACTGAGCTCGCATGCCACAACTACTGAAGCCCGCGTGCCACAACTACTGAGCCCACATGCCACAACTACTGAAGCCCATGCGCCTAGATGCCATGCTCCACAAGAGAAGCCACGACAATGAGAAGCCTGTGAACCACAATGAAGAGTAGGCCCCGCTCGCCACCACTAGAGAAAGTCCGTGTGCAGCAACGAAGACCCAATGCAGCCAAAAATAAATAAATAAATTTATTTATTTATTAAAAAAAAATATTCCCATCAGAAGGTCCTTTAAGGCATGCATCAGTGCCAGGGCCTTGTCATCTCACCCGCCCGGGGTCTGTCCTGGGATCCACCAGGGGCTCCACGACCTCCAGGTTTAGCGTGCTCGGAGGCTGAGCGGGGTGGGGGAGGAGTTCTGTGGGGCCAGAGGTCCCTGGGCCCCCCTAGCTGGCCCCCCGCCCTTCCCTGGAGCTATTGTTACCCCCACTGCACACACCGGGATGTGGAGGTGATGCCCAGGGGCAGCCTGGCCCAATGCCCTGGCCCCTAAACGCTAGGTCACAAGGCTACAGAGCCTGGAGGGGCCAACCGGGTGACCTGGCACAAGTCACAGCCCCCAGCCCCAGAGGGCCTCGCCCCGGTCCCGCAGCCACGCAGGAAGCAGTTATTGAGCGCTCATTGTAAGCTCAGCTCTGAGCACACGACCTTCTGCACCCAGCACTGAGGCTCATGGGGGCCAGGCAGGTGGCCCCTCTGTGTGCCTCTAGCGGAGCGGGGACACGTCCCCGCCGAGGGGCAGGTGCTCTCAGAGCAGCCCTTCTCTGCTGGCTGCACCACATTCAACAGTTTCCCCTCCTCCACCTGTGCTCAGACCCCAGATGTGCAGTCCCAAGCGCATTCCAGGAGGTCAAGGGGCTGTGGGCAGAGACCCCTGGGGTCCTGACAGCCAGTCAGGGTGGGCACGCCAGGACAAGACCGTGAAACGGGGGTAGGAGTGGTCTCAGAGGGGACCCAGCACGTGTGGACTTACAGTCCCTTCCCATCGGCGAGGCTCTTCCAAACGGGAAGGCAGGGTGGCTCTGAGCCACAGCCTGGCTGGAGCCCCAGCTGAGCCCCATTGGCCAGGGCCCCCTCCTCCCCAGGACTGCGGGGCTCCCACCCCGGCAGACCCTGCATTCTGCCTCACCAGCCAGCTGCTGAGGGTCCCGGCACCCCATCCCAGGAGGGCACAGCCTGGGGGCTCCTCCCGGTCAGGCCACCCCATGCTCAGCAAGTGCCCTCAGGCTTTGCCTCAGGGGTGCTCGGCCAGGGCTGGGGGCGCTGACTGTGCCCCTCTGAGACCCCACCCAGGTTGCTGCTCGCAAACCCCTGGGAAGCATCCAAAGGGTGCTGGGGTCACACACAGTCAGAAGATTCTGGTGCTGGGCCAGCAGCCGGCAGGTGGGCAGCCGTGTCCACTGCTCAAGGCTGGTTTCCACCCAGGTCAGGGGTGGCGGTCCCCGATTTACAGCCGAGGAAACCGAGATGCCACGTGACACCCCAGCTACTCGGAGAACCAGGGCTTCTGGGTTTGCATGGGACTCGTGACTCCCGTCCCACAGCCGTGCACGCGAATCCTCGCTCAAACACACACTCGCACGCACGGACACGCTCCCATGCACAGATGCATGCTCACTTCTACACTGATACTGTAGGACACACACATTCACACACAGAGACACACACAACTCACACTCACCCACACTTACAGGGTAAGACGTTCCTGCACACGCATAAACACAGGATCAACACTCAGATGCACGCTCACACAAACACACACATACAGTCACGTGTGCACACTCACGCTCGCACGCACTCTCGCACCCCCATCAGAAACAAGACCTCGAGGCGCCCCCTAGTGGTGACACCCGCAACACGCACCACCCCAAGGAGAAAAGTCCCACCTTCCCAGGGCGTTTTCTCAACCAGAGGGCCTGGCAGAGGCCACCTCCCTGATCCGCGATCAGATGCGGGGGCACCGCTGTGACCCAACCCTGAGCTTGACCTGCTTCCAGAGCTCCTGACACCCCCAGATGACATTTGCATGAATAAAACGATGTTTTCTCCCACAAAACATTCTTAAATCGTGTTAATATGTGAATAATGGAAGTACTTAAATTTATTTTCCCAAGAACGTCCTTGTAAAGAGGAGACACTGCCCCACCCAGCGACTCTCAATGTCTGGGCCTCGGGGGTGGGGGGCATATGTGCGGAGGCAGGACCGTCCCCATGGACTGTCAGCCAGGGTCCCCACGTCCACTCCTGCCTCCACCTCTGTGACCTGGACCCCCTCCTTTGTCTCCCCCTGCCCACTCATGTCCCCTGGGTCAGCTCGAGCCAACAGTAATTGATAATTCATAACCGCAGTCTCCTTGCCTTAAACAAAGATCAAGTGTATTTCAAAGTAAACTTGGGTCTCCAGACAAATGGCTGAAAGGCAAGCTGCTCCCTGAGAAACATCTCTGTCATTCCCCCCAAACCCCGGTAGAAGCCCAGGCCACTGCTTCCCCCTCCCTGAGTGATGGCTCTTATTAAATGTCATAGAGATGGCACCTTCTCCAGGCTCAGGGAGGGGCACGCACCTCCCTGCCCCCCGCCCCCCCGCCCCCGTTCTCACGCCGTATTGTCCCCTGACACTCATCATAGATAAATTTGCTTATTGCATACAGATGTTTTGCTGGAAGAAATGATTCCTCCCCCAGCGTCCCCTGAGTGTGTCTTGGAAGGAAGAGTGATAGGAACACGAGGAAAGCTCAGGCCAGGCAGGGAAGGGTCGACCCTCCTGAAGAGGAGGCCAGTGGGCGGCACTCAGACTGGGACGGGCCCCAGGCCAGGGAGGGAAGGCCTCTGGGGTCCCTTCCCTCGTTCCTGGACCCCACCCTCCGCAGAGCGCTGTATGGGCTGCTCTGAGCTGCTCGTATGCTGTTCCCTCTGTCCCGATGCTGTTCCTCCTCTCCCCACTCACTCCTGCTCAGCCATCCTCCGTCTGCCCAGAGACCCCGTCTCCTGCCTTCAGAGCTCATCACGGTGTGAGATGGATGGACGTGTGTGTCTCATGAGTGTCGCCCTGCCCCTGGGGGGCAGCCACAGTGGCCCTGAGCCCTCACCTTTATCAGATGAAGCTGCTCCATGGACCTGTGACCCAGCACGTCACCAGGCCCTGGAGCCCTGAGCAACGCCCGGGGACTTTTCTCGACGGGCTGGGGTGGGGCTCTTGCCCAGGTCCCCAGAGCCCGGCTCTCCAGCACCTGGCTCGGTCTTGGGAATCCTGCTTTGAAGCCCAGGGCAGGGGTGACACCTCAGGGACTGCCTTCCCTCCCTGGTCCAGGAGGGGCTGAGACGACAAATCCTCGGGGAAGGAGAAGGCTCAGCAGCGGCCAGGCCGGATGGCGGGGAGGGAGGTGGGCGTGATGACCCCAGTGGCTCCAGGGAGATCTTTGTGGCCATGGCCAGTTCTGGATCCTGAGCACTGAGCCTGGAGGCCCTAAAGCCCTGGGGCCTACCTGTGTCTCGTCCGGCCTCTCCGCAACGCCCCTGCCCCAAGTGGCCACTAGGGGGCGCCCACCGCCCGACCACCAGACCCCTGGCTCCAGGCAGACACCCCCAGCCAGGACAGACCTGGGGCCATGGGAAGGGGGCCTCCCACCCAAGACCCTGTGGGGTACCCTGTGATGTTAGCAGGAACAAGGGTGGAGTCTCCTTGACCTTGAACCTGAGGGGTTGGCCCGCTCGGCCAGGCCCTCCCCATGGTGCCTCCGTCATGGTGACCACCCAGAGCGCAGGTATAGCCAGCGACTCGCCCCGTCCAGAGGAAGGCCCGCTCCCGGAGGTGGGTGCCAACCTCGGGCCAAGAACCACCCTTCAGATGCTCCAAGCACTCAGCCTCTGTGCACAGAAATCATCCCTGCTGACCTGAGTCACCCTCACTACCCCCGGGACAAGCCCTCTTGCAGGGGAAAGAGGGGGAGGGGAGGCGGGGCAGGGCCAGGATCCCGGGTGCCCACCTGCCCTGGACCTTGAACGGCCTGGGAGGGAGAGCACTGGGCTCGACCTTCCCGGGGCCCAGGCAACAATCAGCCCCAAGGGGCCAGGTGACCCCCTGAGACAGGAAGCGTCACTGGTCGGCTGTCAGTTGTCCCTGCTTGGGCGCCCCTCAGGCTCCCGGCTGCCTGTCATCTATCATTCTGTCAGCACATATCCTGGGCCTTTCCAGGGCAGGCAGCAAGGGAGACTGAGTGGAGCCTGCACTTGATGGTCTACACTCTGTCCCGGAAGTGGGAAAGACCCTTCGCCAGACAGAATAGCTGGGGCTGGGGAGGGGTCTATGGGGGCCAGCCCCAGCAAGGAGGGCTTCTCAGAGGAGGCGACACCTGCAGCTCGTCCTGCCAGCACAGGAGGCTTCCCTGGGGCCCTGGCGTGCCTCCTTGCACTCCACGCAGGGGTCACAGAAGATTCCGGAGGACGAGGGTGCCATCATCTACCCTCAGCTTCAGCCACGGTCTGGCCACCCCAGGGGGTTGAAGACCAGCTCGCTGGTGTCTGTACTCCACAGACCCCCCGGGCCTCTCCTGGGCAGGGGGTGTCACTGAGCCCTTGGAGGTGGGCAGAGACCCTCCTGCCCCTCCCCCCGTGGGACATGCAGGGTGGGCTTGGCTTTCTCGGCAGACACTGTGCGTTGTGGAGCGTTCACTGTTGGACACTTGGAATACTGTGTTCCGGGAAGTTCCACAGCTATATTTAGCCCGGTAGCTTTTATGCCCAAGGCTGCTCAAAGGAGAAGAACCAGGCCCCACCCTGACCCTGAAGGCCCCATCCGCACCCAAAAGCCAGGGCCGGGGCCCCAGGGCAGAGCTCCCTCACTGGAGACCTGCTGTGTCCTTGGTCTGTAAAGTGGACACCAACACGCCCACCCCAACTGCAGCCTGTCCGCCCCCAACAAGTCCTCAGTACCAGATCGAGGGGCGCCGCGTGTCTGTGGTGGCCCCAGGAGCATCTTAATTCTGCCATCTGGACAGCACCCCGTGGGCGAAGGCACAGGAAACCCAGAGCCGAGGGAGGCGGGAACTCAGGGGCGCGGCTGTAGGAAGTAGGCTGTGGGGTGGCAGGCTCGGGGTCGGGGGGTGGGGATCTGCGGAGCCTGGTGAGGGACTGTCCCTCTCCCCCCCACCCCAGGCCAAGGGGGCTGTGCACTTCAGGAGTCTCTTAAGGAGCCAGACTCTCCGCTGGGCCCCTGGCCCCGGGCCAGGCACCCCACAACTGTCCTGCCGAAACGGCAGGGGCTCCGCACTGCCCCCCCCGCCATTGCCCCCACGCTCCATAGGCCTCTCTCAATGCTCTGGACCCTCCAACTCTCAACCCTCCCTCAGGAAGCTGTAACGTGTGCCTGGCCGGGCCTGCTGGGGGGAGCAGAGACACCCACCCTCAGCTTGCCCGTCCCCCAGCTCCCCACATCCCCATGATCAGTGGCTCCTGGAGGACCCCCCACCTCCAGGGCCTGGGCTCCACAGGCAGATGGAGCTGGGCTGGCACTGCGGGGGCTTGGATCCATCTGGCCCAGTGCAGCTCCAGGACTGGCTGAGCAGCCAGGGGCCCCCAACTCCTTCCTGGGGTCTGCAGGGTCAAGTGGTGTCCTCCAGTCCCCCTGCCCCTACTCAGTCTCTTCCTCTTCTTCAGCTCTGTCCCACCCCAGGGCCTTTGCACGTGCTGTTCTCTCTGCCTGGAAGATGCCCCGGGTCTCCCCACCGCTGCCCTTCTGGTCCTGGCTCTCAGCACCGAGGTCCCCTCCTCCGGGAGGCCTCCATGACAGCCCATCTCACGTAACCCTGTCCTCTGGTCCATTTCCTCCGTGACCTCCTCGCCCTCTGCCATGATCGGGTTCTGTCTCTGTTTCCTTGTTACTGTTTCCCCCTCCTATAAGCCCATGAGGGCAGGAGCTTGTCTGCCATCCTCCTTCTGTTCTGTCCCCCATACCTGCCACAGAACAAGGCCCACACTTGCAAGGGTCTGGAGGGAAGGTGCATCCTCCCAGCCCACCCCTCATCCCCCAGGTGTGGTGGAGCTTCAGGAATGGCCCATCCCAGGGGCAGGGCTAGTGCTCAGGCCCCCACCCTCAGCAAGAGGGGCCTAGGGGGCTTCCCTGGTGGCGCAGTGGTTGAGAGTCCGCCTGCCGATGCAGGGGATACGGGTTCGTGCCTGGGTCCGGGAAAATCCCACGTGCCGCGGGGCGGCTGGGCCCGTGAGCCATGGCCGCTGAGCCTGCGCGTCCGGAGCCTGTGCTTCGCAGCGGGAGAGGCCACAACAGTGAGAGGCCCGCCTACCGCAAAAAAAAAAAAAAAGGGGGGGGGAAAAAAAAGAGGGGCCTAGGGGAGGGGTGGTCCTGTCCACCCGATAAAAATAAACAGATTCCAGGGCTCCAGAACCCCTGGGTCCTTAGGGAAAGAAACTGAGCCCTTTGGGGAAGGACAACAGAGGTTCAAGCGATGGGTCATTAGTAGGTGAGTACCGAGGTCCTGCACGGCTGGTGGCCTCTCCACCTCCAGGCTCCAGGCTCCTGCTGCTGCCCCGCTTTCTCCAGGAAACTCCTACTCAGCCTCCAAAGCCCAGCCCAGAAGCCCATTGCCTTGGGAAGCACCTCCAGCTGCCACACTCACTTGGGCCAAGTAAGGGAACTGGCTCAGAGCTCCAGCCTCAAGGTCAAAATCACGCTGAGAGAGAATTCCCACCCAAACCTCAGCAATACCCTTGGCAATTGCCAGAGCAGAGACGCCCAGCAGGGACAGGGTTCTGAGCAGCGAGAGGCATTCTGGTTGGGACCCAGGAGGGCTTTCTGGAGGAGGGGACACCCAGAAGGGCCAACAAAGAGAAAAGGGGGAGACAGGGTCTTGAGGAGACCTGGCAAAAGTTAGGGTGACACTCACGGGAGTGAGAAAAGGAGGGAGAGAGGGAGTGAGGGAGCGAGGGCAGGGTGGACACACCCCAAGCTGCCCCTCACAATTATGGAGCAGAGGGTGGGCTGGGAGGCTGGAGAAGCCAGCAGGGAGCGCCGCCTGCCCAGGTGGCTGCAGGCCAGGCCGGCAGGTGGGCAGGTTGGCACATGCATGCCGCCCCCAGGGGCCAGGCCGACCCTGTGGACCGCAAGGCCCAATTCCTGCTTGGCCAGACCCCAGGGAGAGCATCGAGGGGTCCTGCAAAGGCTCCACTGGGCAGGCAGCTCACATGGCCACCGCCTGGTCTGGGATACCCCACCATCCAGCCCAGGACTGAGCCACCCAGGGTACCTCCTTCTTCAGAGGGACAGACAAGCACCCCATAAAGAATGATCCTGTCGCAGCACATCACCCACCCATCCTCCAACAGCCCAGTGAGGAAGGGACAACCGTGAACCCCACTTTGCAGATGGCGAAACTGAGGCACTGAGCGGCTCAGGAGGCGGTCACTGCAGCTCCTGAGTCCACGTTCTTAGCTCTGTCCTCAGCCCCGCAGGAGCCTGCTTCCTCCAGAATCGCCCAGGGGGCTGGATGTCTGTCCCTTAACTCAGCACCCCACACTGGGCTCCCCCTTCCCCCTACTCTGTAACACAGGAGTGGGGGAGATGACCAAGAAACCCTGTGCCCATGTCCACTCTCTGTGTCACAGTCCTCCCCACCCCGGGCCCGTTTCCCCAGCTGGAGCCAAGAACAGGAACGGGTGGGTCTGTGTGATGGAGCTGCCCTGTGAGGATGGAGCTCAGCTCAGCTCAGCTCAGCTGCTGGGAGAAGTGGGTGTGGTTAGCACCAGGGCTCCAGCGAGCCCGTCACCCCAACTTTATGGCCAGGTGAGCCATGAGTCACTGCCAGTTACAAGCCATGCCATGTGCCGCCTCCCATCTGGGGCACCCCAACTGCAGCTAGCCCTCCGCCCCCCCGTCTGCAGTCAGGGTGCTGCCAAAGTTCAGGACAGTCTGTGCTGGGAAACACCCTCTCCCAGGCACCACGGGCTCAGGCGCAAAGTCCAGAGCTGCCTGCTCGCTGGGCCAGGGTGTCTGTTCCAGACGGGCTCTGCGGGGCAGGAAGGGCCAGGAGCGACGCTGGGCAGAGCCTGGAGCCCACGATCCAGAAAGGCCCAAGTGAACCCCAAATGGTCAGGCTGCTTCAGGACAGCGGAAGCTTCCAGCTCCCTGCCTCACAGTCAGGGAGATTGAGGGTAAAACAGCCCCAAGGTGCATGCAGGACTTCACCCACCCAAGGGGCCGAAAGTTTCCACTGAAAACCTTGGGCTGGGGAGGGGAGGAAACAGGCCTCAAGAACAAGGCAGCCGCGTCCTTTGGCACTTCTGGAAAAGGGCCTGGCAGCACTTACTAAACTAACACGTCCTCAGAACTGTCCCCAGCAAGCCCACTTCTGGGAATCTATAAAGGGTCCCAGACATGCCAGCAGGCCACTCGACACAGCAGTGTCCGTGGGCCAAGAAATCACCCTGGATGCACCAGAATGCCTGTCCCCAGGGGCTGGCTAAACACACCATCACACATCGCACCACGGACTTCTGTGAGGCTGCTCAAAAACATGTGCTCACGAGGAAGGAGTCCACGTAGATGTTCAGGAAAAGATAAAGGAAGTGGCAGGAGACACAGGTTTGTTCAAAATAAATCAAAGGAGCACATTTCAGGGCTTCCCTGGCGGTCCAGTGGTTAAGATTTCACCTTCCAGTGCAGGGGGTTCCATCCCTCGTCCGGGAGCTAAGGTCCCACATGCCTCAGGGCCAAAAAACCAAAACAGAAAACAGAAGAAATATTGTAACAAACTCAATAAAAACTTTAAAAATGGTCCACATCAAAAACATCTTTATAGGAAAAAAAACAATGAGCACCTTTCCATAGACTGACATCTGTGTGTTTGTACAAAGGGGTGGACAAGTCAGGAGGGAGGGCAGATCCTGGGGTCTCCAGGGCAGGGGGGAGAGAGAGAAGACGAAATATCATTGGTTTTCTTTCAAAAACGGTTACTGTGGACATAAATTACTTTTGTAATGAATAAAAAAGGCCAAAAGGAAATCCTATGGAAGGCTGTGCTTTGACTCAAAAAATTTTTTTTAAAAAAGATTCCTCTGCCTGATACACATGCTCCCCAGGTGTCTTCCCACCATCAACCAACCCAGTTCCAACCACTTGGTCACAGCAGTCACTCTCTGTGTGCCTCAAAACCCTCTCCCCTGAAAGCCCTTTCCTCTCATGTCATTCAGCAAACTCCTACTCATACCTCAAAGCCCTATCCAAATGCCCTCTCCTCTGCAAGGCCAACAGACACACTTCTGTGGTGGGTAAGCCGCTGGCTGGGGGTCAGACTGACCTGAGGGCCTCTCAGCCCTTCCTTGCTGAGCCCTGCATTGCCCTCCAGCTGTAAAACAGGGCAGTGGGGCCTCCTGGCAGGGGTGTTTCCAGGATTGACAGAGGGAGCTGTACCCATCGGGCTCTCAACATTTGATGATACGATGATGATGACAATGATGAGTGTGAGAACCATGAGCTAGGCCAGGTTGAGCTCCCTGGGAGGTTGGGTTCATCACCCCACTTCTCAGATGAGGAGACTGAGGCTCACTGGATGCCCTGACCTGCCCTAGACAAACAAAATGAAGGATGTGCTTGACCTTGCTCCAGGTGGCCTCTTTTTGAGACTGGAAACAACACACATATATTCAAAAACTGGCGGGTTGGGGTCCCAAACTTACTTCCTAATGATCCCCAGGGCCTCCTGGTTAACTGGTCAGTGGCCACAGGGTTGGGCAGCTCAGGGCCACACCTGGGAAATGGATAGTAGAAGGATGCCTTCCCTGCCCCACCCAGGGCCAAGAGGAAGGTGCCTGGTGGAGAAGTGCCAGCTGGCCAAAGGTTGTTTCACTTTTTCCAGGGCTGTTGCCTCAACCTACAGTGTTCAGTCCTCAGAAAGGGAGGCCAGGCCGGCGCCAACCCTGGGATGCCCCCAGCAAGTCCTCAGTGGGACGGGGTACAGAGTGCAGGCCTGGGGGTCAGGAGGCTGGAGAGTGCTGTACCTCCTTGTGCAGATTTGGGCCAGTTCACTTCTCTGGACTCAGTTTCCCTATCTGTAACACCAAGAGATGTACCAGCTCGTCTTTCTGTGGATCCAGGCAGGCTGACCCTTCCCAGAAGCAAAATAGCTCCAGGTCCAGGTCTGGAACTTGGGGACCACTGGAAACACCACTCTGCAGCTACAGGGGGTCTATGCAGTGAGACTGTATTGAATGGAGATCTGGGAGCTGGGGGACCAATGTGAAAAAGACCCTTGCCCCCAAAGCAAGATGTCCCTCCCCAGAGGAGCCTCCTCACCCCCCTGTGGCTCCAAGTTGAGTTGAGAAAGGTGACAGGAGGGAGAGGGAAATTTATTTTCCTTCCATCTCCTCCACCTCCATCTGAAACTGCCCACAGGGGCCAGGATGGGGGCAGGGAGGGAGGTGCTGGTGTTCTCCAGCCAAGGCCAGAGGATTACTCAGCCAGATAAGCCCCCAAGAAGGCTCTGGCCAGAGCAGGCTCGTTTATCAGACCTGGGCAAAACCAACAGAGGAAAATGCTACAACAGGGCTGGGCAAACACCCTGCCCCGCCCCTCCACTCCATGCAGCCCTCTGCAGGGCCTTTGCTGCTACTTGTCCCAGCAGGGGGACTAACCCTGACTTCACAAGCTTATCTCCATGAAAAATATTCGCCTCCTTGAATCAACGGAGCAAACACTGCCAGCTGCCGGCTGCATGACTTATCAGCCCTGTAAGTGGGCAAAGTGTGAACTGCCTTTGAGGAGAAACCAGAAAGGAGCTCAAAGGAGGTTTGCTCCGTGGACAAACTTGGGAGGCCCAGCGTGTCCTTCCACCTGCGCCCAGAAAAGGTACCAGCGGCGGGGGACCCCACTCCTCCCACCCTCCTGCTGAGACCTGATTTCCTTGTCCAGGAAAGGCCTCTGTGGGGCTGCTCCTTACTCCATAAGCTTTAAGTGAGCACTGTTTACCTGGCAGACCCACAGAGAAAACAGACAAAAGCAAGATGTGGCCCCTCCTCATAGGGGGAGCAGGGCAGAGGGTGTGACAGACGTGCAAGTGATAAATGCATAACAGATATGTTGTGCGTGTCATATTGCTTAGTGCAGCATTGCTGAAGAGCATTTGGGGAACATCTGTCCTGTGAAATGCTCCTCAGAAGAGCGCTCGCTGGCCAGTGCCTCAGGACAGTGCTGGATGCCGCTCTCCCAGCCCCAGCCCAGTGCTCATCAGCATATGAAAGGGTAGAAAGTCCTCCCAAATACCTTTGTAAACTGATTTCACTTTGTTTCATCCTCACTCTTAAGCGCAGACAAGGACTGCCTACCAAGCCACAGGATCTTGCTTTCAGAAACCTGAAAGCTCCACATCTTCCGCTCATTCAAACAGTTCAAGGCCCAGAGAGGGTGATCCTAGGTCTGTCCCCACATGGAAGGAGCTACAGATAGCCCCGAGGGCTCTCCAAGTCATCCCTAAACCTTCCAACTTCAGGATTACCTCTTGATGGCAAAGCTATAGAGACCCTTCCTCACCAAGAGAGGGGCTATGCATTTCGCACACACTGGTTTAGAAAATACTTAAAGACCCAACGTTACAACTAATCAAGCCTCTCTTGAAGGGGTGTGAATTTTACGTGTGGCTTCCGCGGCACAGACGCAGTGGGAGTTGTGTGCACACAGGGACTTGAGGGTGCCGGGTGCTGTCTCCAGAAACACCCCCAGGCTGTGAGCCTCTGTGAATCTGCCGTCTTCTCGTCACACAGGTATTAGCCCCTTCTTTAAAGACGCTGAGGCTCAGGGAGGGACAGGGTCCTGTTCAAACCAATCAGCTAGTCAGTGACGGGTGTCCAGTCGTCTCCTGAGAACCCTGTGGGAAGTCTGGTCTTTCGGTGTAATCATGTCTGAATCAGGGGTCGGCCGCAGGAGACCATGCAAGGAACGGGTGGGACAGCAGGGAGAGGTGTGGTCTGTGGCAGCTGGGAGTGCCCCTCGCCTTTTCTAAAGGTGGAACTCTTGCCTGGTGGAAATGCTATGATGTTTTTCAAGAGAAAAGAAATCTGGACTTTTCTTTAAACTTTTCCCCTTTTTAAAACATGGTGGGCAGCTGTGCGTGGCTGCCTGTTTGCAAACTCTGATCTCAATGTTCTCAGACAAGATGGAGTCATGGGCAGCTGGAGGTCCCAGGGACAGGGTGGCTACTCTTCAGCCCGTCTGAACTCCCTGAACCCCTCCACACGGCTCCATCCTGGCGTGAGCTCCTGCATGACCCGTGTGTTTCCCGTGTCTGCCCCACACTGCAAGGCTCACCACAGTGTCCCCAGGCCTGGCCCACCACAAACTTGACCAAGGCGTCAGAACTTGTTCCTCCTTGGCCCAGCCCAGCTCCAGCAGGCTCTAACCGGGAGACAGAGGCCCCCCGGAACAAGGGTGGTCCCCCAAGAATGAGTGAGGCCATGTGCCAGGCACCCCTCCCAGCTCTTTGCCCCAGACCGGTAGCGTGGACCACCAGGCACCCAAGCCCAAGGCAGATGTGGGCCTTGGGCCCCCGGGGCTCCTTTCTGCAGACCCAGGGGAAAGAGGGGTGGGGGCGCTGCTGGGGGTCTCAGTCGCCTCTGGCACATCCCCACCATCAGCAAGCTACAGGGTCTCCAGCCCACGAGATGCCAACAGCCCCTTATCTTCTCTCCAAAGGAAGCCAGACCAGGGCAGGGAGATTCCGGGACTTGGGACGCCAGTCCACGTCTGCACTGGGAGAGACACGCTGGTTTCTCTCGGAACGATCCAGCTGCAGAGATGTCCCAGCTGCCGCGGCGGCTACGTGAGATATCCTTTGCACGTGAGGCACGGGGCTGGCGATCTCTAGTTGGGGGTTCGGAGGCAGGCGCAGCCTGGGACGGGACAGAGTCGGGCTGGAGCCAGGCGGCCGCCCTCGGGTCAGCCTGGAGGGGCGTCCACCAAACTGCCGGTCCCCCTCTGCCGACTGAGGCGCCTCGGGACTGAGCTCCGTGCCTTGTCAGGCCCAGAACTGGGTCTCCCCCAGGGGTCGATGGGGCACCGCTGACCAGGGAGACCTCCCTCCGGGCTCTGGTGGCCAGGACAGAAGCAGCGACGCCTCTCCCCACCTTGCCGTCCAGGGCTGGGGACTTTCCAACAGTGGTGTCACTTCCTGGCTCCCCTCCTGCCAGCCAGGGCGCCTGGAGGGCACCTTCCCTCTCCTGACAACACCCCACCTCCGCACAGATCGGGAGAGAAGCTCAGAAACATGACCTGACAAGGGGTCATGACCCCACACCCCAGGACGGACCGGCCAGCCCCCAGCTCCCAGAGCTACCACTGACCCAGCCCACCCACTGACCAGCATTCAGGGGAGGCAGACCTGGGACCCTCACTCTGAGACAACCGCCCCCCTTCCCAAGAGCAGGACCCAAGGCAGGGAGCCCAAGGGACAGGGCTGGGCCTGACCGCCTCCAAGGTGACATCCAACTCCCAGCTCAAAACTGTGCCCAGCAGTGACCCCCGAGTACAGCCTCACACAGGCAAGTCTCCTGGGGTGCCCACAGGCAGCAGCTCCCGGCCAGGGCCCCACCTGCCCTCCCCAGAGGACCTGGGCCCCAGAGGGGAGGTGGCGGCTCCCTCCTGCCTGTGAAACACCCAGGGAACCTGCTTGATCCCCCTACCCCTGCCCACCAAGCCCCTGAACCAGCAGGACATGGCTGGGGGCACTGGACCAGGCCCCTCAACACTGAGAGGCCCGTGGGCTGGCCCCTGTGACTGGCTACTGGGGAACGCAGGGCCTCCACTGCCAGGAAGGAGGTTTCTGCTAAAGCAGGGCCTGCCTACCGTGCATTAAGTCCTTTCTCGGCCCCGGAGCCTCCTTTCCCGCCATCGCCTCCCTCTCTGCTCAGGCAGAGCAAATGTGTCCGTCTTTCTGCAGACTCCGAGGGGTTGGCACCATGCCTGACCCTAAGGCACCCTTGCACCCTCACTCCCCAAGCATGTTTCCCTGCAGCCATTGGAGCTCCTTCAGCCAAACTCTATAAAATGTGATTTATTTCCCATTGCATTTCTGTTTATCTATTTGTTCATTGTGGAAAATATGGGAAATGCAAAAAACCTAGAAGATGAAGATGAAAGGCACGCGTGGTCCCAGCCAGCAATCGTCCTCTGCGATCCAGACTTTTTGACGCTTCCAGAGCCCTTTGATAAGGTCCCTGGATTCTCATCGCGGTCCTCTCCCGCCAGCAGGAGCGGGGCTGACGGCTTTGACACTCCCTGAAGTCTGTACATTGAGCAGACACGGTTGGGACGCGATAAACTTCTGCTCTTGGCTGGGAGACCCCACCATCCTGCCAGCAGAGGCAGGCGGGGGGCTGGCTCCTGGGCCGTCCTCCCCCGCGGACCCTGGGGGGAAGAACCGGGAGGCAGGCCTGGGGCTCCCTGCCCCTCCTCGCAGCGCCTGGGGGACCCCCCAGCCCAGGACGGCCGCCTCACGGGGGATGTCCTCAGGAAGACAGTGGAGAAGGGCAGAGGGCGAGGGCCAGGGCAGGAGCAGAGAGAAGCAGTGGCCGGGGGTGGGGGCTGGGAGGGAGGAGGGGAGGAGAGACAGAGAAGGAGGAAGGGAAGAAAAGAAAGGGAATTTTGTTGTTGTTGTTGTTGTTGTTGTTGTACGCGGGCCTCTCACTGTTGTGGCCTCTCCCGTTGCGGAGCACAGGCTCCGGCCGCACAGGCTCAGCGGCCGTGGCTCACGGGCCCAGCCGCTCCGCGGCATGTGGGATCTTCCCGGACCGGGGCATGAACCCGTGTCCCCTGCATCAACAGGCGGCCTCTCAACCACTGCGCCACCAGGGAAGCCCAGAAAGGGAATTTTTTTAAAGATGAGAGCAAAGAGCGCAACTTAGGGAGACAGAATGGAGAGAAATGGGCGCCAGCACCACCCCAAGCATCAGACAAGGCCCCTGCCGCCTGCCCGGGCTGCATCCACCTATGAGCACCTCCACCTACTGGCCGCAGGTGCCTCCGAAAGCAAGCCTGTCCCCCAATCCTGAGACGGCCCACCTGCCACAGCCAGGCTGAGTTACACAACAGTTCCCTGGGCCAGGCCAGGCCCGCGGACCCCCTCCAGCCCCCAGCCCCTGGAGATGAAAGTGAGAAGTGAGTCCCACTCCCACAGTAAATTCCCAGCAGCTGGTCATGGGCCGGGATCATCACCCAGCCCCGTCTGCATCCCCAGGTGAGTGTGCCATCTGGGAAACTCTGGTGGGGGCCAAGGCAGCTCACTGAGAGAGGCCCTGACAGCCCCAAACCTGCACCTATTGGGCCGAGAAGGGAGATTCTGGAAGCCACTTTCAGAGGGACAGCTGCAAACTGCAAACTAGCAAACTAGAAGAGTGTGGCCCATGGTGGGTTTCTCATGGACCTGTCCCCCCACTGCATCCCGTGATCTGAATTCAGGCCTGGGCCTGGCGTCCGAGGGGCTTCCGGGGCTGGAGAGACCTCTCATGGGACGCAGACCAATCAGGCGGTGCTGGTCCTACCCTGGGAGCCGGAGCTGCTTCAGCCTCCAAAGGGAGTCAGTTATGGGGGGCGCAGGCCTAACACCGAGTAGGCACCGCCACAGACTGCCCACTGGCCCACCTCCCGGGCCCAGTGACAATGGATGGCAGGGCCCCTGTCAACCCCCAGCCCCGCCTCTCGCCCACCCAGACTAGCGAGGAAGGAGGTAACTTACATCCTACAGGCCGAGGGGGAGGTGGAAGGGGGTGATATGGAGAGAGCTCAGTGCCCACGTGGCACCAGGAATGCTCAGCGCCAGGAGAGCGGGGCCCCCACCCTCTTCCCTGGCAGCCTCTGGCTCACTCTGCACGCCCCACCCCCCAGACGTGCCCTCCCCCTTGAGGCTGGCAGCAGAAGGAGGAGGTGTCCAAGCCCTTGGTCACTGTCATTCACCAGCTTTGGTGCCCAGGTCTCCTCCATCAATGGCTAAGCAGCAGCCACGGGCTATCGGGATGATAACTCAGTGGGAAGTGAGGACGATCGGCTTTATCACCCACAAGAGTGAGTCCCACATGTGGGTTTTTCCAGGCCCCCCCAGCTGATGTCACTTCAGAAATGGGAAGGGAGGCGGGGAGGGAAAGGGAAGACAGGCGAGGTGCTTTCTGAGCCGCCCTGCATCTTCTGGGTGTTTTACCTCCTGGGGTTTCCCTAAAAGGCCTTCTTCTGTCTGTGAAGATGGGAATATGCACGCATGGGGTGCTTGTGTGGGTACATGCATATGCCTGCGTGTGCAAGTGTCTGTGAGTGTGTGTGCACATGTATGGACCCATGTGTGTAACATAGGCGTGTTACTTGTGTGCACTGATGTGCATGTGTGTGTTCCAGGGGGCAGGCCAGCATGTTCGAGTGCGTGTGTGCCTGTGTGTGCAGGCGCTGCACACGCGTTTTCTCATACATGCCCAGAGCATCTCCAGGAAGACCTAACGGGAACAGGCCACACGGCTGTCTCTGGGGAGGGCACTGGGGACAGAGGACCCCGGAGCGACAAGGCGGGTGGCCATGCACCTGGGGCCGTGAGGCTGGCCCGGCTGTGCCCTGGGTCTGGGCGCCAGTTACTCAGCCACTTGGCCATCCTCGGTGGGTGTGCTCCACGCCAACAGAAGTGGCGATCAAAGGTGAAGTCAGCGAGCGACACTGGAAGGAAAGAAAGGGAGCGACCAGGGACTTCCCTGGCAGCCCAGTGGGTAAGACTCCGCGCTCCCAATGCAGGGGGCCCGGGTTCGATCCCTGGCCAGGGAACTAGACACCACATGCTGCAACTAAGAGTTCGCATGTCTCAACTAAGGAGCCCACGTAGCGCAACTAAGGAGCCCCCCTGCCGCAGCTAAGACCCAGCACAACCAAATAACTAGATAAAAGAAAGGGAGCGACCACCTCAAACCACACCTTTGCTCCCAATCAGGTACAGCAGCAAGGAGGACCTGGAACCGCTGGGCCAGGGCAGCTGGACAAGCAGACGGAGAGTAGGTGAGTGGGTGAGGGGAAGGACACCTCCCGGGGGCCTTCTGAGGTGCTGAGTGATGCCAAGAGCGCATACCCCTCTCATCCCACTGTCCCCGCCTGCCCTGGGACCTTAGCGCCACGTCTGGCCAGTCGACCTGACCAGAGGGCACGCCCGTGCAGGTTCAGAGCCTGCCTGGAGAAGGGGGCAGCGGCTGGTGGGAACTGGGCACTGGAGTCCAAACTGTGCTTGTTGACTGTATCACCACCCAGCCTGCCGGGCGGGGCAGCCAGGCTCTTCCTTGGGGGGGCAGCAGCCCCTCCCCGGGGAACACGGCCCCGATGTTCAGGCCCAGCCCTGAGAGCCCGGCCCTCCCCAGCAGCGGCCTCAACGGGGCTCTGCACACACGCCAGACACATCACCGGAGCTGAAGGGACACCGTGAGGCCCTGACCCTGCACCTCCCGCCTGTGTGACCTTGGGGAGGCCAGTTAGTCTCACACTCTGAGCCTCCGGAGAAGGAGATTAGAGCTGCCTTCCCCGCAGGAGGCGCGGCTGGGCTCCTGGGGCCCACCGAGCTTGCCAGCAAAGGCGCTGCGATCGTGGGCGCGGCACCGCAGCTCCTGCCATCCGCCGGAACCTCGTGGGAACGTGGGAACACGGGGTGCAGCGCCCTGGTACCCAGGAAAGCCCTCAACAGCCCATGGGCTGCTGCACAGGACGTTCCTCCTGGCCACCCTGACCAGCCAGGACTCTCCACATCACCAGAGTGTGTCCCACACGCCCTGCTCTTCACCCCACTGTGAGCTGTGCGGGGCAGGGGCAGCGTCAGGCCTGTGCCCTCACCCCGGACGACCGGCACTGGGCCCCCGGGGACAGAGTCACAGGCTAATTTTCTGAAACTCCAACCACCTGGGCTGCTCCTTCCTTCTACCACGTGGTTTCAGCACGCCAGGCATTCCCAACGCCCGTAGCGCCATCCAGCAGGACGTGGGGGCTGGGGCGTGTTTGCCCACCAGAGGGTATGAGCCCTATGGGGTGGGGGGAGATAAACAACGATCCTGAATCCTGAGCCGCTGGGGGCAAAACTGAGATCCCGGGAAGGACAAGTGAGAAGCCCCCTGCTGTGGGAATGTTACCGGCCAGGGAGCCACAGGGTGGGGGCCGTGGGCGGGCACCACGTGGCAGCCAAGCACTGCAATTCCACAGCGACATCTGGTTGTCATTCTTATCTTCTCTGGCAAAGTCAGGGACCCACAGTCACGGAGGGCCCAGGACCCTCTCGACCTCGTTCAAGGAGGGGCCGGCGGCGGATCTGACGGGGCAGCCGTCCCTCACCGGGGCCGGCCTTGCGGTCAGGCTGTTTTATTACCCCAGGCCCAGCCTGGTTACCAGGCACCCCGAGTGCCGTCACTCGAGGTGAAGTGCTTCACAGCTAATAGACGGGAGGGGCTGCCTCAACCAGCCGTGCGTCCATCTGTCCATCCTCACTCGAGCTCAGGCCCGGGGGCGGGGGGAGCCCAGAGACCCCTGCATCACTCCCCCTCCCCGGTGGTCAGCCGGCCATCTCCCTGTTCCTTTGTCTGCACTGAGGCTCCACGCCCTCCCTCTGCGGGGAGCTCCTAGGCCTGTGACAGGACATTTGCCAACACTGCAGTCATATGCACGTTCCCGCCAACCAATGGAGAGATGAACCCGCTTGAGCGTGATCACGTCTCCCCGAAAACAAACTCGCCTGAGTCCCTCCCCGGAGGATCCCCTCTACGAGGGTTGTCTGGTGACCTGGCCACGAGTGCCTGCTGGGAGGGCCTTTGAAACCAGACTCGGTTACATAAATGATACGGCACCCGTGAACTCTGTTTTCATTTCCTGCTCCCCTTTCCTCGGCAGCCAGCTCCGTTGGCTGGGTCATCCACGGTGCGGGCTGTTTGTAAGGTCCAGCATCTCCCTTTCACCAAGCTTGGGGGCAGGGTGGGCGATGATGCCCCCACCCAATCACACAGAGCCTCTAAGGGCTGCAGGACCTAGACCGGGAGGTCACGGGCCGCCGTGGGAGGCAGCGGCCCAAGGAGAAGGCAGGCAGCAGGGCTGAGAAGAGGCCACAGCGCAGAGCAGCGCACGGCCCAAGAGTGCCCCGGAGTGGGGTTCCAGACCTCAGCCTCTGCCAGGCCCTGGCCCTGGGTGCGACAGCTCACAGGAGTCGCCCCAGCTCACCAGACGGCAGTGAGCTTTAAAGGAGTTAAAACAGAAGCTCCCGGGCTCAGCCAGGCATGTGAGGGACCCTCGGGAAATACCAAGGGATGACAATGACAGTGACAAAAGCAGCCACAGCTCAGGGGCCCCTCCCCCTGGCCCTCGCTGCCTCTCGCCCCAGCTCCAGGCTCAGTCACCGGCCAGAGGGGCAGGTGGGCCGAGGCTGGCCTTGGGCTCTGGAGCTCAGTGGTCCCTGCAGGAGAGGTACACACACCTACGTGGGCACAGTGACTTGTACACCTGCAAGGCGCCACATCCGGGCCCATCCTCCTCAGCCCCTCCCACTTGTATCCCCGGAGGGCAACCACCCCACCCTCCCCTGCCTGGCTGAGTTCTGCAGTTTCGGTTGGTGTCAGAGAGGCTCTGGAACCCTCCACCTGGACCCCATCTCATTTCCCCCAGGGACAGCAGGTCCCGAGGCTCAGGGGTCGGCAGACACTCCGGGTCACACAGCCCTGCGAGGGTGAAGCCTAGGGGAAGGGGGCCCCCGCCAGGGACAGCAGGCAGGGGAGGGGGCTTTGAACTGGCTTTTCCCAGCCCAGCACAGAGGGCACACGGGCTTACCCGTACCTGGGAAGGACCCAGACCTCCCTCTGACCTCGCAGCCCGTCCCCACCCCAGGCCTCGCCAGCCAAGGCCCCCTTCCCCAGGCCCCCACTACAGGAAGGGCGGGCCCCGGGGCTGCGGTGACCCAGACAGCCCTGCCCTAAGGGGCTAGTTCCTGGGCACTGCACCCCTCCCTGGGGCTGGACAGACGCTCTACCTCCCAGAGCTCACAGTCCCCAGTGGCCACAGGTCAGCGTGTACATAGCAGGGAGCCTGATGGAGCCTTTCCTGCGAGGGGACAGACGCCTCTGGGGATGCCCTGAGGCGTCCAAGGAGAGGGTTGGGTCCCTCTTGGGAGCTGGTCCAGAGGCCCCGACCCTTCCTTATCCCCCGGATGAGGTCTGTTTTTTTCCATCCATACCTGCATCTGAGTTAGGGGTTCCCAAGCTCGGGGGCTGGGAGGAGGCAGCCTCTGGGTAAACGACACCCCGAGCCCAGCTGTGAGAGCCTGCCCCCAGCCACTAGGGCCCTGGCCACCACTTTCCCCAAGGCCCCCGCAGGCAGCCCCTCACAGGCCTCGAATCATGGATCTCAGCTCTGCCTGGTCACCAAGGGGTTAACAAGCCAAGCCTCTTATCTCCCCGGGGCTGGGGTAGGGTCCCCACCTCACAAACGCATCCCCCAGGGCAGCCCTGGCCAGGTCCCAAGAGAGGGAAGCCTGGGGGAGACGAGCGGGGGTCCCCACGGCTGACCTCTGGGGCAGAGATTCCTACTTCCCAGGCCTCTCTCACCCATCCCAGCAGTCCTGCTCTCAGGACCCCCACCTGTGGCTGCAGTCGAGCTCCTGGGGCCCCAGCCCTCTGCCTCCTCACTTGGCCTCCCCTCAGCATCTGCCCAGTGCCCGCTGAGTGCCCATCCCACTAACTGCTCCCCAAGCCAGTGTGAGGGGCAGGCACTAGTGTCACCCCCATTTTACAGATGAACGGAGATCCAGAGAGGAAAGCAGCTCACCCCAGTTCACACAGCTTGAGATGGCAAAGCAGAGCCCGAAGGAGGTTGGACTGCTTCGAGTTCATGCTCTGACCTGCTTCCCCAGAGCGTCCCACGAGGCTCAGGGTCTGGTGGGGAGGCAGGGCGAGAACACACAAAACGTGATGAGGTCAGAGGGAAGGGAGAGAGCAACGTATCAGGAAGGCCACAGACAGGAGGGGACTTGCAAGCTGGGCATTGAGGGATGGGTAGGAGTTCAGCAAGTAGAGAAGAGGGCAAAGGAAGGGCCCTCCAAGTTGGGGAGCAGTACGGGCCAAGGCCTAGGGGAGAGGCAGGCTTGCAGCTGGATGGCCTGGCAGGGACTGTGAGGTCCTGGTGGACTGGGACACCAGGCTCCCTCCCGGGGGGCCCAGCGGGCCTGGCAGGGGCAGTTGCACAGAAGGAGGAAGACAGGTCCTTTAGCATTAGGAGGTGACTTGGGGGTAAGGGAGGCTGGGCAAGGTGCAGGTGGGTGGGGAGGGAACTTGGCTTTGTCGTTTCAGCTTAGACGCCTCTCTGGTTCGAGTCGCAGGGATCGGGAAGGGGTCCAGGTGCTGTCACAGACAGCCAGTGCCCCTCCCACCCTGTCACTGTGCCCCAAGGCTGGTAAGCGTCAGCAGGGTGTCCAGCCTGGTGGGATGGGGAAATACCACCAGCAGCCTCTGTCTTGACTGCTCCAGGGCCGTGAGCTCACATCCCACCTGGGGAGGCTACTGCACATTGAGACTCACCAAGTGACAGCCCAGCTCTGCACACCCAGCAGACAGCCCTTCATCTGGTCCAGCCTGGGAGGAGCCTGCAAAGAGTAAATCTCCTTCCGGAGAGACCAGGGATTTAGGGGCAGCTTCTGCCACCCAACCCCCACCTCAGGAAATAGTCTCAGCCTTTTAATTATTAAAAAAAAAATACATGTCCATTTTAGTGATTTGTTAATACAGAAAAAGTGACCAGAGATGGCCTCCTTATGTATATTTTGCATTCTTAGCTTGTTTTAATTACCTCATTTACTAGCTGTGTGACCTTGGGCAGGTTAGCTAACCTCTCTGTGCCTTGTTTCCCCATTTGTAACAGGAATAATAACACCATCCTGTACCTCATATGACTGGTGTGAGAATCAAACGGAAACATCACAGGGCAAGGCACAGCACCCACCTGACGTTGGGTCTCCTATTCAGGACTTTACCGGATTTATGCCAAGCAAAAAACACAAGTCCCTCCCCCCTCCCCTCCCCCACAGCCCCAACAGGGTCCCAAGTTTGCTGTGGATCTTCCATTTTTCCTTGGATCTTTTTTTTTTGAGTGGAGGGGTGTCTCAACCCCCATCGAGCTGAGACTCCCCTTTTACACTTCTCCTCACCCCTGGTGCTGGCGGGGCATCTTCCCGTGTCATTCACACTCTCCGTACCCTGCGCTCTGAGGACCGCGGAGGCAGCGCGGGTTCTATCGACTTCGCGGTGCCGCGGCCTCGGCGCCGGTTCTGCTGACGGACCTCGCTGGTGAGACCGCAGTCTTGAGCGCGCGGGAGCCCGTGACACAGCGAGGTTGTAGGACCCTGAGCTTTCGGGGACCTCTCTCTGCTCTCCTGGGGCCCCGCCCACTGCGAAAGAGGGAAAGCCGAGATCCACTGGCGGGCTCTGCAGAGGGTAGGGTGGGGAGGGGCCGCTTCGGACCCCCGAGGGGAGCACATGGGGAGCAGGTACCATGGGAGACCATCGCAGCAGCGTGGACCCAGGGCTCTGATGGCAGGGGAGGGCCTGGGAGCGGTGGGTAAAGGGGATACTTAAGACTCCTACTCCCCCTCCCAATGGCACACTGCCAAGGCTGGTGAAGAGTCCAGAGCCCGCCTAGAAACTTCCGTGGGGTCCCCAGCCCAGGGTGAGAGTGGGGGCCTTGCCTGCCACATTCCAGGGGCCCTGGGTGGCCCGACGTGCACCCCGAATTACAGTCTGGTGCCAGAGCACATGGAGAGGAGCGAGTGCCAGGCCTCCCCACCCCCACCCCACAAGGCAAAAGTGCCCTGGCACTCGTGGAGTCGCCCTGGCCCCAGTCAGCGTCCCTGGACCTATGAGAAGGGACTCCAGGGACGGCCCATTTCTGCCAACGAAGAACAATCATTGTCCCGAGCACAGCAGCCAAGGCTCCTCTGGTGAGCCCCGCTCCCGCCCAGCCTGGTCGCCCAGCGCCTGCTCTTCGCTGGCTCTGTGGGGAGGCTTGGGTCATCAGTCAGCGAAGCTGCTCAGGTGGCCCATTCCACCAAGGCGCTGGCACCATCGGCCCACCCAGGGAGTGCCAGGAGCCACCTCCAGACCCACCCTTCCCACATTTCTGGTGCCTGGAGGAGACCCTTTGGGAATCCCCCAAAGCGAAAGGCCCACCTAGGGGTGGAGGCAAGAAGCCGGGCAGGGACCTTGTGGAAAGGAAGTGCATCCAGATGGAGACTGCCCACCCAACCTGGGCCCCCCAGCTGGGAATGAGTGCGGCAGGTGCCCTGCTTGGTAAGAAACTGAGGAAACCGTGGGACTCCCGCTGGTCTTCGCGGGGGCAGTGGCCACGGTACAGCGGTTTGAGTTCAGGGAAACGGAGCCAAGCAGTCCCTTTGGAAGCAGGACCCCTGCTCCGGGCCCCAGACCAGGGGCGCACTGGGGGATCTCTACCACTGTGTCCGTGATGGCGAGGCCAGGTTCACAGACATCCACAGTCGTCTCCAGACACTAAGCCAGCCTTAGCGGAAGCCTGGGACTGGCGGAGGGAGGGCTGTGGATTGGCGAAAACCCCGAACAAATTTAGAGAAGTTCTCGAGCTGGGACTACTCCGGGGCACCAGGCACCTGGCTGGCTCGTGCCGCCTGCGTTGGCCGGGACTCGGCGTTGGGTGCCCCGCGCCGTGCTTCCAGCCGCCTTTCCCGCGGAACCCCGCACGCCCAGCCTGATCCGGTCACGTGGCAACGCGGCCGCAGCCCCGGCGCTGACCCCGAGGGGAGGGCCCCGGGAGGGAAGGGGTGGTGCGGCGGGGGCGGGCCGGGGCGGGGCGGCCCGGAGGGGCGGCCGGAGCACCGGGATTCCCTGCGGAACCGCGCGGACCCCGACTCCCAGTCTCCAGCCCGCCTGTCGCCGCCTGCCGCGCCCGCGCCCTCTGCGCCCTCCGGTCCTCACGGCCAGCCGGTGAGTACCCAGCCGGGCCTGGCCGCGCGCCCCTCCCCAGCCCGGCGCCTTCTCCCGCCGCCCAGACCCTGCGTCCTGCGGACCTGCCGGGTTTCTCCTTCTCAGCGCCCACCGTGCCCACCTGGGAACCTCCGAAGCCCCGGCTGTGGAGGAGGTGAGCTTGACGTTCCCGCTGCACCCGGGATGCCCCATGAGCCGCTCCGAGCAGCCCCCGCCCCCTGCCGTCTGTCCCCGCAGGTTCCAGGACCCGCCCCAAGAACCGCCGGGCTGGGGAGCGAGGAGCGCGGCCTGAGCGACAGCACCTGCGGGGCACAGCGGCCGTGACCTCGACACCCGTCCGTCTTCCCTGCAGGTCAAGGCCGCGCCAGGGAAGATGTACCAGAGCCTGGCGCTGGCCCCGAGCCCCAGCCAGGCCGCCTACGCGGATTCGGGGGCCTTTCTGCACACCCCGGGCGCCGGCTCCCCGGTGTTCGTGCCGCCGGCGCGCGTCCCCTCCATGCTGCCCTACCTGCCGGCGTGTGAGCCGGGCCCGCGGGCTCCCGCGATCGCGGGGCATCCCGGTTGGGCGCAGGCAGCCGTGGCGGACTCGTCGGCGTTCGGCTCCGGCAGCTCGCACCCGCCGGCCGCTCCGCCGCCCGGGGCCACCGCCTTCCCCTTTGCGCACAGCACCCCGGGACCTGGCGGCGGCGGCGGCGGCGGTGGCGGCGCAGGGGCCCGGGACGGCGGCGCCTTTCAGGGCGCGATGCTGGCTCGCGAGCAGTACCCGGCCCCGCTCGGGCGGCCCGTGGGCTCCTCGTACCCCACCGCGTACCCGGCCTACGTGAGCACCGAGGTGGCCCCGTCTTGGACCTCTGGACCCTTGGACGGCAGCGTCCTGCACAGCCTACAGGGCCGCCCGGCTGGCCTCCCGGGCCACAGAGCCACCTTCGGTGAGTGCGGGACTGGGAGGTGGCTCCACTGACTGGGGTCCTGGGTGCTGGCCGTACTGGGGTGCAAACCCGCACCCTACGAAATGCACGCCCCAGAGTCAGGGTTTTCCCAGCCGGGTCCGACACCAGCATGGGGCCGGCCCAGAACCCCCGAGACCTGTAAACCTGGACGGAACGCAGCAGCTGCCACCCCGAAATGAAAACACTGTCCTGAGTTTCTTTTTACACACCTCGATATTTCTGCTTTTCATCCATCCAAACCCAGTATTCTGGGCTCGTGCCATTTAGAGCCTACGTCTTAAACGTTTTTATGAAAAGTTTTGGAAATGATTATTTTTTAAAGCTCAAAATACCGGTTTATCTAAGTAAACCACCACATTCATCTCTGTTCTAGAATGTTTATGTATTCTAATTTGAGACCCAGTTGCAATCGCTCTCCAGGGTATAAATTTGAGGAATCGGACTCCAGGCCCTTAAAGCGGAGAGCTGCTCCCCATCCCTCCCTCCCTCCTGAGTCGAGGGGCCACCGACTCTTTCTCACCCCACCCTCAAAACTGAGGGCCACGCCTTCTTTTGCTGCCCAGTCTTTTAGCCTGCCCCTCAGCGCAGGAAGCGGGATCCACTTGGCCTGGCCGCCAGGGCGCCCCACGCCTGGCGCCCACCCCTGGCCAGGCGATGATTGATCCCCGCCCCGCCCCCACCCGGCGCCCAAGTGTCTCCAGCGCCTGGCCAGGTCTGGAGGGGGCCAGGAGTCCTCGCCCCAGCAGCTCAAGTGGGAGGACAGTGCTGAGACCGCGAAAGCTGACAGTGAAGGCACCGCGGTCCTCGTGGGATCCCGCAATCCGATTCGGCCTCACTGCCACTGCCCGGCCTCCAGATCGACCCACTTTGCAGAGGACAAGGCCCTCGTCCTCTGCCAGTGTAGACGCTCCTGCCTCCCCAGCGAATCAAAATTACCAATGCTGGTGCTGGATCCTGTTCAGAGTGGGGCAATTCCCTGTCACCTGCCCCGAGGTTGGATGTATTCACCCTCCCCCCCACCTTTTAAAGCAGCCCTGAGGAGTGATTGAGACCTGGCACGAACTTCACTGTATGTAAACTTAAACTTAAAAAAGAAAGTTAGATAAAGTAGATTTTGAAGCAAACTAAAATAAAGGCACAAAAAGGAAGGGAAGGAGAAGGTGCTGCGGACATGGCGGCTCCCAGGAAGGAGCAGGGCCTCACCCAGCAGCCGCCCGCCTTCCCGCAGCGGCCGACCTCCTGGAGGAGTTCCCCGGCGAGGGGCGCGAGTGCGTCAACTGCGGGGCCCTGTCCACGCCGCTGTGGCGCCGGGACGGCACCGGCCACTACCTGTGCAACGCCTGCGGTCTCTACCACAAGATGAACGGCGTCAACCGGCCCCTCACGCGGCCGCAGAAGCGCCTGGTGAGTGGGGGCAGCCACAGGGCAGGAGGGGGCAGTGCTTCTGCAGCCACGGCCGGGGCACCAGTGGAGCCCCAGGAGGCCTGGGCGGGGTGGCAGCGCCCGGTCCGCTGTCCTGGGCCCCCTGGTCTGGGGACCACGTGCCCACACTGTCTGCGGTGTCTCCCAGAAGAGCTCGGCTGTCCCAAGCTTGGCCCTGAACCTTCTGGGCAGGGGATCACTCTGCACCCGCTGCGGGCTCAGCCCTGTGGCTCCAAGGGGCTTTGGGCTGGCCAGGTTGGGGGGCGCGCAGAGAGGCAAGGTGACCTGACCCCAGGGAGGGGACTGGAGGGGAAAGTGGCTGCTGAATGCAGGCTTTGTTGGAGGACGTTGAATGTTACTGGGGAGGGACCCTGGGCCCGCTGCCTCCAATACTGCGAGGATGGGACGAGACCAGGCCTGTGGTTGTTCCCTGGGCGAAACTTGTTTTCACTTTTGGTTTCTTCTGCTGTATGGCTGGGTAGCGAGTAAGGGACTGGGAGCCGACCTCTCCCCCCAGCAGGGCAGAGTCCCAGAAGCAGCATAAAGGTTTCAAGTTCCTTTGTTCTCTGCCATTTCACAGGCAAGTTTTGATGCTCAAGTAATTTTGCAAGTAAGTGGCAGGGCCCGCCGATGTCGGCCAGCTGTCCGGTCAGTGAGGCCGCAGTGGCTCCCGCTTCCGGGTCCGGGCAGGGTTGTGTTTCTGGGCTGATGCTGGTGTGAGCCCTGTAGGGCCAGGCGGCTGGTTCTGGTGTGTCGGGCCCCGAGGAGTGTGGAAGGGCTTTCCGTGGCTGATGCTGTGGGATGGCCGTGCCATGGCTGCTGGTGTGGGCCATGGGGCGGTCGGGGGCTGGCCTTTACTAGAAATTCGAAGGCCCGGCTATGGCAGCACCGGGGCCAGACGCTTTGAGGCCCCGAACTGGGTGGGCAGGAAGCAGGACTGACTCGGTCGGGCAGCTTGAGGGCAGCCGCTGTTTTTCTTCCTCTGATCTGGCCTGACATTTGGGGCTCTGCGGGCCCCCCCACCTCCCCCAACCCGTGCTGTGCCTCTCAGAGGAGGGGGAGCCTCAGAGTCCACATCACCCCAAGTCTGGTCTCTGACCCTGTGATCACGCCCCCAACCCCAGGTGTGCTGCACCGGCCTGATGTCTGGTGTGGCCTCAGGGAAGGGGAAACTGAGGCCAAGGGACAGGGTCCTGGGGGCTGCGTGCGACCCAGACCTGACCCCAAGCAGCAGGCCGGTCCCCTCCTCTGGCTCCCTGCACTGTCCCCGGGCCAAGCCCTAAACTGGGTGCCGAGGATGCACTGCCCAACGGGAGATGCAGGGCTCCCTGCCTCTACCCACACTCCTCGCGGGGCTCAACTCCCAGCAGAAAATTCCTGGCTTGGGGGGTGGGCGGGCCAGGGCCACCATCTCCACCCTGAGGCGTTCACCGTCACATCAGCCGGATGACCACCCGGGGCTCCAAGACACTGAGTGACTTCCCTGGGCATGCAGCCCGCTGGCGGCCAGCCCTGGGCTCGGACCAGGACCGTGGCCTCAGGCTCCCACGAGCGCCCCACTGAGGCTGAGCCCCCCGCCCCTGCCCTGGGTCTTCCTGCCCAGGCCCCTGCGAGATGAATTCAGGGACGGCCCCCTTGCCTGCTGGGAAGGTCAATTGGGCGGCGTGTGTGGAGCACTTGGACGGCCGTGGCCGGTGTGGGGGGGCCGGGGTCGGCCACTCGGCCTGGCGAGGCCCGTGTCGTAGTCTGAGGACGTGGGATAGTTAGCTTTGGGGGGCCCCCAGGGTGAGGGATGCCTGCGCGCCTGCTTGTCTCCCCGAGGCCTCAGGGTCGGCCCGGCCCTGGTCACCCCTGAGTCCAGGCCCATGCGGACCTGACTGTAGACCACGCCCAGGAAGCGTTTGCCTGGTGGGGGGGTGCCCGGGGGCTTCCTCAGGGCCCCTTTGCTCCCCGTCCCTCCCAGAGCAGGATCCTAGGGGGTTCCTCTGACTGGCTGCGGGGTGCCCACCTGTCACCCAGGGCAGGCGGCCCCGCAGCTTGCCTGGTGGCTGGTCCTGGCAGGGCCAGGCTCGCTGTGAAAACCCTGAGATGCTTGAAGTCCTGAGACCAGAGCCCGGGCCGTGTGCTCCTGGCCATGGGGGCTGGGCCGGTCACCCCAGACTTGCCCCCGCTCCAGTGCCTCGCTCTCCCTCACGTGTGGGCAGAAGTGATGCCCCAGGAGGGGCCCCTCCAGGAAGAACTGATCCTCCCCTTCTTTCAAATAATTCCAAACGTCCTAGAAGCGTGTCACCAAGGATACAGGAACGTGACAATAACAAGTGTGCGGCCCCCTCCCCGTAGGAACCCGTGTCTTTTTTACCCTTTGCCTCCCGTGTGCATCCTCGGTCATAAGCTGGGGGGTTACACCTTTGACCCGAGGCTTCCATCAGTGTAGACGAGCAGGGAGGGTGGTCCTGTCCCTGTGGCCAGGGGCTCTACGAGTGCCCCTTGGCCCGGCCTGACCCCAAAACGTTGGAGCCCAGCAGCCAGGGTCCGCGGACGGCAGGCCCATTAGCCCGAGGCCAGTTCTGACGCCAGCTCCGGGACGTGGCCGGTGCCACGGAAGGCCCAGCATCCTTCGAAGGCTCACCGACCCGGGTGCTCCTTCCTGCACAGCCCGCCTCACAGACTTGTGTCCTCAGCATGCTTTGCCCCGAGCAACGCCGGGCTCCCACCCTCCATCAGGTTAAGTGTCCCCGCGTCTCCCCTGCCAAGAGCATCCAGAGGACCCGTTTGAAACGGGAGCATCTTTGCGGCTCCACCACCTGCAACCTTTACTTTCCCAGCCGCATCTCCGCCCTCTGCTCTCCCATCCCCCCGCCTCTCCGCCAGCCCCCCACCCAGCTCTGCGCTGCCCACCACCCTGATTCCCCTGGGTGTCCGGATGCTCCGGGAGCCTGGAGCTCAGGCTGGCTCTGCTGCTGGCTTTGAAGTTGCACTTCTTTTGAAAAGAACAGACCAAAAAGAAAAACAAAATGAAACCTGGAGAGGCCCGGCAGTTAGGGGCCCTGAGAGTGGCTGAGCCTGGCCTTCTGTCCCGACCGCGAGTGAGGAAGAACAGAGGGAGGCTCCGGGCATCCAGGGGGTGCGGCAGCCCCGGGGACGTGGCCCCTGAGTGTGTTCAGCCGAGAAAGGAGGTTCTGTCCCCTCCGGGACCACCCCACACCTCTGGCCCCTCATTGTCTGAGCCTCAGTTCCCCCCACAAAACGCAGGCAGCTGAGGGGATGGAAAAAGATAAACGAGCAAGCACTGCGAGAATTTTTGCAAGGTCATTCTTTTTTCCCATTTTCTTGATTTTAATCTAATTTCCAGTTTCTCGATTTTAATTTATGCTCGCTGGAGAGAGCTTCAAATGTGGCTTCCAGATTCCCCTGCAACTCCAGGGTCTGGGTGATGGGTTCACACCACCTGGGCTTGTGTCCTGCCTACACGCGGTCCAGCTGCTGTAGCTTCTCCCCGGGACCCACAGCGGTGCATGTAGCTCCGCTGCTTCCGCAATGCACGGGTGACCATGGGGGACACTTGGGGTGCCCATGTGTCTGCGGTCGTGCCCACGTGTGTGCAGCCTTGCGGGCATGCTGTTGGAAACAGTGCTGACGTGAAGCCTTCGCGTGGGTCTCTTTACACCCTCGCAGGAGTGTTTCGGTAGGAAGGATTTTAGTAGGAAGTGGCCTGACGACCGGCCAAGGAAACCGCATTCCTGTGATTCCTACAGGAATGATGCTAAAATTTGGGGGGAATGTGAGATGGCAATGTGAACTCTAAGGGAGCAGCTGTTGGTAAAAGACCCTGAGGGTCCCAGCTGGATTTGGAGGAGGGGCCTCAGGCCATGGTCCCCGCCTTGGTCTAAAGGCACAACTGGAGTTGGGGACCGCGATGGGGCCCAAGAAGGTAGGTTAGGGCCACCAGATAAAATACAGAATGCACAGTTAGATGTGAATTTCAGATAAACAACGAATAGCGTTTTAGAATAAATATGTCCCAAACGTTGCATGGGGCATACTTACACAAAATATTTGCTGCTTATCTGAAATTCACATCTCGCTGGGCATCCTGCTTGTTTGTTTGCTAAATCTGGGAACCCTGGGGAGGTCCCAAGGCCTCCTCCCACCTTAGGAAGATGGATGGACTGGGGGTCAGGGGATCCTGGGCCGGGGCGGGCAGCAGGGCTGGGAGTGGGCTCCGGGACAGCAGGGGGCCTCCACGTGGGCACAGCTCCCGGCAGCCAAGAGGCAGGTGGAAAGGAGGGACGGGAGCAGGGGAGGGGAGACTCGAACCGTGTCCAGTGAAAGCAGCTGCTTTCCAGACAAGATCAGGATGTGGCCGCCGTCTTCCCAGGGAGGCCCTCCGGCTGGGGGCCTGCTTGACCCCAGGGCCAGGGCTCCTGCCTCAGAGTGTGTCCCACCATCCGTCCCTTCCGCTTCTGCTGGGCCTGGGCCCGCCGCCAGCTCTCTCCACTCCAGCAGGTGCACAGGTCCCACCCCTAGGAACCCTGGGGAGACCACTGGAGATGCGGGCCAGGCTGGACATCAGGCGCCACACAGCCGTGGCCTAGAGGCCGCCGGCCAGAGGATGGGGTCTCCCCGGCCAGGCCGGGAGCTCCCGCCCTGCCCTCCCTTTGGAGCCTCCAAGGCCTCGTCCCTTCCTTGTCTTATGGCCCTTTTGTCCCGGATCCTGGGGCAGAGTCCTGCCTGGAGACCGGAGGCCGAGCCTTAGATTAAACAGGGCAGAATTCCCTGGAGCCTCTGGCGGCAGCCTGGGCCTGGGGGAGGGGAGGGCGAGGAGGCGTTTCCAGCTCTGCGTTTTCTTGGGAACTGCTGGTGCCGGGGGCTCCAGACGGGCCCCACTCTCCCTCCCGGGCCAGTCACAGGGAGAGCCTGTGCCCTCGAACGGCTGACAGCCTGGGGGAAGGGGGTGGGCAGGAGATGGTCAGCAAGGCTGGCAGCTCGGTCAGTGCAGAAGGAAGGACCCCAGAGACGGCAGACAGACGGGGCAACTGAGGCTGCCCCCAACAGCTCAGCCCTACCCCGGGACAGATTCCTTTTGTGGCTTCTTTCGTCCATCTTGCTTTTGGTTGTCCTCTGGCTCGGTCCTGGGCTGGAGAGTACTGAAGAGAGAACACACATCCTTGGGACGATTTTGAGTGTGGAGTCTCACGGGCTTCTGTCCTTGTGCCCCGGGGTGCCACTGAAACACCGTAGTGGATGTGACTTGGTCTGACCCTGGCTGCCACGGGGAGGTCGAGGTAGAGACCCTGCAACACTGTGGTCCGGGCGAGGGGGTAGGGGACTGGACCAGGCAGGGGCCATGCAAATGAAGGAAAAGTTGACAGATTCAGGGCATCTGAGGGCAGGGGCTGGGGAAAGGAAAAGGCAGACCCCCCGAGGACGAAGTCTGGGGGAACGGGGCTGGGGAGGGGTGTGCCACGTGCAGGCTGTGCTGGTGGGGGAGGGAGGGGCTTTGGGCCTGAGGTGCCTTGGGGGGCCCTGGGCAGCAGAGAGCGTCTGGAGCTCCCAGACTGCAGGGGACAGGACCCCATGCACACACCGAAATGGGAGTCGGGCAGAATCCTTGCCTGGGAGCGAGGGACTGGGCTCTGGGAGCTCGAGGACCTTGAGCTGGTGGGAGGACCGGGGTCAGGCCTCCGACAGCTGCTCTCCAGCCAGCCAGCCAGCTCGGCAGAGCCGCTGGACCCCCAGGCTTGTTAGGCCCCAATTCCTGGGTGAGCACTGTCTGGGTCCCACTGGGCCCCCACGTGCAGGGAGGTTTGGGGACCCTGGTTGGATATGGACCTGGGAGGTCGGCCTCTGAAAGGTTCTGGAAAAGCCATCTTGCCCCAGTATGAGGCATGTGAGCAGCAAGGCAGGGGTGGGCATCGGGATCCCGCAGCCCACAGTCCAGCGCAGAGCTGCTGAGCTGAGCATGGGCTCAGAGCCCCAAGTCTTGGGAGGCAAGGCTCAGAGGGACCAGCAGGCCCGCTGGATGTTCAGCCGGGGGCCTGACCCGAGGGCGGCCCTGTGACTCCTAGAGGTGCTGCTCCACCACAGACATACGGGGCTAAGTGTTGGTTAAAAAGAGGCTGCAACAGACACCCAGCTGCCTGTCTGTGCTGGGCTCTTCACGAGATCCTGACCCCACAAGAGACCTGTGGCAGGTCTCCTGTCACCCCCATTTTACTGACAGGGAAGCTGAGGCCCAGAAGGGTGAAGTGACCTGTCCCAGGGCTAGCAGGGCACCAGGTCGAGGCTCCGAGGAATCCCGGGCAGGCCTCAGGTCCTTAGCGCCCAAAGGCCCTCTCACCCAGCCCCACACGGCCCCAAGCCCCGAGCCCAGCGTCCATCCCTCCCGCCCAGGTGCACCTGCCCCGCTGAGCCAAGCAGCAGGGCCCCAGCCCCTAGCCCTGCTCACCCCAGCCTCCTGTCCACAGTCCTCCTCACGCCGGGCCGGTCTCTGCTGCACCAACTGCCACACCACCAACACCACGCTCTGGCGGCGCAACGTGGACGGCGAACCGGTGTGCAACGCCTGTGGGCTCTACATGAAGCTGCATGGGGTGAGCGGGACCCTTCCTGGCCCGAGACGGGGCTGAGGAACAGGGCAGGGGTGTGGATCGGGCTGGGCCTGAGCTGAGCGTGTACACGCCTGTACACACATGGCCCCACTGCCCGCACGTGCCCACGTGTTACTGTTAGGCCCGTGGTACAGATGGGCTCACAGAGACTGTAGCATCACTGTGGCTTCCCCGCAGCCATTCAGCCGGGCGCAGAGGCTAGACACCCCCAGAGCCCTCCTGGCCCCCCGGCTCCCGGAGGCTGGGGTGGGATGGGCTTCTCCCTACCAGGCCTGGAGGAAAGTGCCAAGCCCGGGGGTAACAGCTCCCCAAACAGGGCCGCAGGAGTGACCAGCTCTGCAGGGCTGAGATCGGGGCAGGTAGCCATGCAAGAGGCCCCAGGGGTGAGCACGGACAGGGAGCAGCCGTCCACCTCCTGCCAACCCCACCAGGTACCGCGGCCCCTGGCTATGAAGAAGGAAAGCATCCAGACACGGAAACGGAAGCCGAAGAACATCTCCAAGACCAAAGCCTCCTCAGGTTCATGGGCCAGGGCTGTGGGGGGCCGAGAGGGAGCCCAGGCCCCCAGGGGGCTGAGAGGGAGCCCAGGCCCCCAGGCCCTCCTGTGAGACACACCTTCTCCCTATGGAATCACTTTGAGTATCTCACATTCCACCATTAGAGAGTCACATGTTTGGTGCAAGCATCATCGTCCTGAAGTGCAAATACCATTGTCCTGGGATGGTCTGGTCTGGGGAGGGGCTGGGGTGGCGGGAGTTCACCCAGCAGAGGGGCAGGAGGTCCAGTGGAGGAAGCCACACCCAGCACCTCCAACCCCCCGCGTGACCAAGGCAACCAGATCTGGCAGCTTCTGTACATGCCCTGCCTTCCCTCCCAGGATCCGCAGGGAACACCACAGCCTCCCCGCCGGCCTCTGTCCCTGACCTGGAGATCTCAGCGGCCACTTTGAAACCTGAGCCCAGTCTGGCATCCCCTTCGTGCCCCGGGCCCAGTGTCACCTCCCAGGTAAGGAGGTCAGGGTGGGGTGGGGTGCCCAGAGCCGGCTCCCAGGCACCTCCTGGGGGACCCCTGGCACCCCAGCCAGGTCAGGGCCCCCACGGGCCCCTGCCAGAAGCTTGGGGCTGGACATGCAGCCGGCTGCTGGTGCCAGGAGCTGACCTGTGACCGACGCTGGCTGAGAGCCCCTGTTGATCCTCACAAGGGGTCCCCACCCCATTCCAGGGACTGAGGAGCCCCCTTAGGGCAAATCGCCCTGTCACAGGGCTCCTGACCTCAAGTGAGCCAGCCACTGTTCCCGAGTCTCACGCATGCCGTGTCCTCCCTGCAGGCCTCCACGCAGGTGGACGACACCCTGGCCCCCAGCCACTTGGAGTTCAAATTCGAGCCCGAGGACTTTGCCTTGCCTTCTGCAGCCCTGGGCCCCCAGGCCAGCCTCGGCGGGACCCTGCGCCAGGAGGCCTGGTGTGCGCTGGCCTTGGCCTAGGTCCCCGGGCCCCCACCAGGACCCACCTCGCTACTTCTTTGCTCCAGCTCAGCAGAGAGACCGCCAGGCCGGATGCTGGAAGAGACTGGAGCCAGCCGGACCTGGAGGCCTCCTGTGCAGACGGCAGTCGGGCCCCAGAGCAGGAGGAAGGCTGGTGGGAGAAGGGCTCGAGCCCCTCCCCAGACAGCAAGGGACCCCCAAATGTAGGGCAAGGCTCTGAACCATACCAGCCACTCCGGCCATGGCTGACTGGGGCTCCCACCCCCAATTGACTTCTATCCTCAAGGCTCGCCATCATCATGTTTACAGGTTGCAGCCGTTGGAAGAACCCCACCGTCCTGTTGTAAAACCAGGATCACAGGTGAAATCACTGAGGCCGGGCAGGTAACAGGGATGAGGAGGGCAGCCAGATGGGGGGCCTCCTCAGGCCTCGGGCTGTCCATTGCCCACATTCGACCATAGAGCCACGGCACAGAGACCTTGCCCTCCTCGGAGCATGGGATGGCCAGAGACAGATGTGAAGCTCGTGCACTGTACCAGGACGCCACCCCAGGGGGAGGCCATTCACATTGTAGTCATCGTAGACTTGTATTTATTTGGACGGTTTTCCCAGATGGAGCAGTAAAGGGCCTTGTTCTGACTGAATCTGTGGATTGTAACCATTTCTGATGGGCAGAGTACCCGGGGCCCAGTTCTGACCCACACGGGCACTCTCGGGGTGGTTGGGTGACCACAGGTCCTGGCTCACCTGGGACTGCCCCGGCAGAATTATCAATAACCCCCCCTTTCGCGTACAAAGCCGTCCCCTCCCAGGGCTCAGTGATAAATTAGTTAGTCGGCGCACTGGCTAGGGGCAGCTCTGCCCACGGGGGCTGATGAATGGCTACTAACAACCTGAGGGCAGAGGCGGGGGGGGGCACGCCCTGCAGAAGGACCACAGCGTCCGTCCGTCCGTCCCATCACTGCCCTCCACGGACAAGAACTTCTGATTTTTCCATGGAAGCCAGAAACCTGGCTTTTTTTTTTTTTTTAATGTAAAGTCTTCCAAATGAAAGCTTCCCCCCCCAACTCCCAATTTGATTCAAAAATCTTTTAAATTTTGTGCGCCATCTAAACCAGCCACCATGGTGCCATCCTATTTAAAACATTGCTTTCATACTGAAAAATGCTCCTTCTTGGTGGCAGCTTCCCGAATGTGTTCCTTCATCCTGAACTTGTACCTCGAGATTCAACCAGCTCAACTTCCACGTGTTGTTGTCTTTTTTTTTTTTTAAGACAAATGCCGCCATAAGAAAAAAAATGTAAAATAAAGATTTCAATCTTGCCTGCCTCTCCCCATCACCTGTGGGATTCCCGGCCTCGCCTAGAAACGCATCTCTGGGGGCCGGGCAGCTGGACCTCACTGGCCGCTCTGAGTCACGTCAGGAGCTCTCAAGGGCACCAGTAGGACTTGACGAGACCCGTAGACACTGGGTGGCTCCGAGGTCACCACTGGGGGGGGGGCGGGCAAGGCCCAGCCTGGGGACCACACTGTGAGAAGTCATCACTTCGGGGTCAGGCAGACTCGGGTCAAGTCCCTGTCCTGCCCCCTACTGCCCTCCTGGCCCGGGGTAGGGGGACACAGAGCAAGCCAAGATTTGGGCAGTGGTGGCCCCAGTGGCTCCCTGTGGGTCTCGTGCCTCTGACTGGGCCACAGCAGGCAGTGTTGAGTGGACCCTGGGGACGCGGGGGCACAAGGCATGAATCAGGCCCCCTGTGTTGAGGGCACCGGCCACTCTCACCATCTGGGTGTCCCCACGAAGTCACAAGCCTCTGTGCCTCGGTCCCGACTGTGATCGGGGACCCCCACCCTCCCAACAGGGAGGGCTGCAGCACAGACCACCCAGATTCGGACAACCTGAGGGGCCAATAAAATGCAGACACTCAGGGCCAGGGGTCAGATCGGTGACGGGCGGGACCTGGGGACCTGCACGTTCACAAGCGCTCAGGGCCCTCGGCAGCCACACTGAGAGCCACGTGACCAGGGCCAGGCGTCAGAGGAAATGCCTCGGGGACGGGGTCTGGAGCACAGCACAGCCAGCTCTCTCCAGAGCAGGCTGGACGGGAGACGGGGACGGAAGGGCCTGCAAGGGCTGTGCCCGCGGGCGCCCGTGCTGGGTGGGCCAGAGGTGAGGCCGCTGCCATCTCGTCTCCACGCCACAGGCCTGGGGCCGCCTTCCCGGGAGCCCGCCCACAGATGAGGAAAAAAGCACAGAAAGGGTCGCCCCGCTCGGGGGGGCAGAGCCCCTTCCCACCCCTTAGTCTGCCTCCTCTCACCCCTCTCAGGGCTCGTGATGGGGCTTTGGGCCCCGAGCTGAGCGGGAGACCAATTATTGAATTATCGAGCAAGTGGCAGTGGCCTCCGCGGGCCGCCCCACCAGGCACCCCCGGAACCTCTCAAAGGCAAGACCAGCCCAGCCCTTCTGAGGCACCCAGGCAAGAGGGTGGGAGGGGGCGCAGAGGGGAAGCAAAGGCCCCGGAGGAAGGAGCCACAAGGACAGGGACAGACAAGGTGGCCGGGAGCGCCTGGCGAGGACCACGTGGCCACGTGACCACTACCGCAGTCACGGCGGGAACGGCCCTCCGCCCGGCAGGTGCCCCTCCCTGTGTGGCCCGGTGCATCCCTGGCTCTTCCCTCCCAGGGGGGCGCCAGTCTCCCTCTTCCCCGACGAGAGAAACCCAGGCACCTGAGAAGTAACACCCGGCTCAGAGAGGTGACACAAGGCGCAGGGCCCCAGCAGCGCCCTGACCAACCCAAGGAGTCTTCCTAGAGGTGCCCACAGTGTGCCAGGCAGAACAGGCAGGGTGGACAGGAGGGGCTGGATGCCCCGCCCACGAGGACAGGTCCCCAGGGAGAGTGCTTGGCAAAGAGGGAAGGAGGACGCGAACTCATCCTCCGATTTCATCCTTTTTCAGGATGCGCCCAGGATGAGGGAGGCTGAGCCTCCACCTCTGGGCCTGAGGAGCTTTAGGCAGAGCTGCTCAATTTAAACCTTTCTCCCCAGCACCTCTTCGGGTCCCGGAAGCTGTAGGACCCGGAGCCTTAATATAGCCGCCGGGCACCCCCTTCCTGCGGCTCTTCCTCCCACCAGCCCGCCTCAGGGCTCTGCCCGGCGGCCATAAACAACCGGATGGGCTGGGGAGGCTGGTGGGAGTGGGCAGCCGCAGGCCGCTTATCAGACGACAGGATGGAAAGGAAGACCACTTCATCTGCGCTGCCGGGCCGCCCGCACCTCACTTCCCACATCTTTCAAGCTAAAGCAGACATCCGGAGGCATGGGGGAGGGGTGCTACAGCTCCTCCAGCCTGCAACGGTCCCCTCTGTCCACGGGAAGTGTCTACTGAGCCCCCGCTGGGCTCTGTCCTGGACGACTGGAGAAGGGAGAAGACACCCAGCGTCCCCTCGACTGGGGTTGTTTGATCCAGAACTGTTTCCAAAGCATCCCTTCTCCTTCCCACTTAAAGCCCTTAACCCATGGCCTCACTCCAGATGCGGAACAGGGAGGCCAAAGGCATCACAGGGCAGCCCTGCAGCGCTCACACCTGGAAGCAGAAGCAGCCGCCCCACCTGTGCCTCCTCGCGGAGGGTGTCAGGGTGGTGACCCCAGCGGCTCCCCATCGCCCTGGTTTTCCGAGTCTGGCTGCCGTTGGTCAGCAGGGTATCCGCTGCCCTCAGCAGGCACACGTTCATCCCACAGACCCTTTCCGTGGAGCGTCGCCACGGCCTCCCGCAAGCCACCTGCCCCAGCTCAATCCCTCAGGGCAGCCGGGGCCACGCGTCCAGCTGTGCCCAGACCCAAGAGCTTCCCGGTGGGGCTGCGGCTAAGGGTAGTTTCCCCTTTGCTACCGAAAAAGATGGCTCTTTAAAAATGGGTGCCAGGGGCTTCCCTGGTGGCGCAGTGGTTGAGAGTCCGCCTGCCGATACAGGGGACACGGGTTCGTGCCCCGGGCCGGGAAGATCCCACATGCCGCGGAGCGGCTGGGCCCGTGAGCCAGGGCCGCTGAGCCTGCACGTCCGGAGCCTGTGCTCCGCAATGGGAGAGGCCACAGCAGTGAGAGGCCCACGTACCGCAAAAAAAAAAAAAAAAAAAAAAAAAAAAAAAAAAAAAAAAAAATGGGTGCCAGGCTTCCCTGGTGGCGCAGTGGTTGGGGGTCTGCCTGCCGATGCAGGGGACACGGGTTCGTGCCCTGGTCCGGGAGGATCCCACGTGCCACAAAGCAGCTGGGCCCGTGAGCCATGGCCGCTGAGCCTGCACGTCCGGAGCCGGTGCTCTGCAGCGGGAGAGGCCACGGCAGTGAGAGGCCCGCGTACCACAAATTAAAAAAAAAAAAACGGTTGCCAATCCTCTAAGGTGCTTGTCTGAAAATGTAACCTGCTTATTAAGAAGGACAAGTCGTTCTTTGGGGAAAGCACTGCAGGTGACCGACTCTTGACCGAGTAAGGACCTTTCTTGGAGAAGACCGGTTGCCGCTGTCACCAGCATCAAAGACAGGCCATTCTGCCACCAAGCACGAGGGGCCAGCAGGCTCAGGGCCGGGGCAATGGACGTGCAGTCCTCCCTGCCCTTCCTCTGCCACAAGTCCGTGGGCAGTTCACGGGGCTCGGGGTGGCTGGTCTCCAGGGTGTGTGGACAGGCGTTCAGCAAGATGATGACCAGGCTCCCCATTCCCAGCCCGCACGTGGACCCCCACTCAGCGGAGAAGAAAGGAGGCCAGAGGGACCTGGCACCCCCGGAGGCCGTGGGGCTGCAGGCTCTGGGGTGCCCCGTCCTCCCCTCGCGCCCCTCGGTAGGGGCTGAACCCACCCCAGAGAAGAGGGGGCCGGTGGGCCCCACGGTCCCGCTGGAGCCGGGGCGGGGGCGGCCGGCCCTCGATGGCTATGTGGAAGCCACAGCGGGCAGCCCCCCCTGCAGTGCCCTGCGAGGCCCGCCAAGATGTTGACACGGACGGCTCCAGCCGCCTTATTTATTATCTGATAAAGGGCTCTCGGCACCGCGGGTGGACGGCGTCTGGCCGCGCTGGGGCCTGGGGGAGGGAGGAGGCTGGGTGGGGGGACGGGAGGCCAGAGCAGGCCTCCACACTGGACTCTGGGGCCGGACACACTGAGGAATCTGGACTTGCCTTGTCCTTCTCCGGCCAACAGCCTGCCTTCTCCACTGCCAACGAGCCAGCGGGCCAAGGAGAAGCTCTGCTCTTGTGTGGAGCGGCCCGGGGGACCTCCTGTTTGGACGTCACACACCCTGAGACCTGCGCCCCCCCCCCCCGTGCTGCTAGACCCTGCTCCCCCTGGTTCCAGGAAAACCCCGAGCTTCGGCCCTCCTCTCCGTCCACCCCCGCCCACCCAATTACTGCTGCAGCCCATCACGCACCCCTCTGCTTGGCCTGGAGCTCAGACTTTCCATGATGCAAATCTGGGCCTGTTTCTCCTTTGCTTCCAAACACTCGGCCCAGGTACTGCCCCAGCAACTGCACAGATGGCCCAGCCATGACTGCCTGGTGGCCCCAGGGCCCCCCTCTCCTGGCACCTGCATCCACTCTTGGGTACGGGGACCCTTGCCAACATCCAGACACATCACACCTCTGGGTCTTTGCACGTGCCGTTCCCTCTGACTGTGACACCTTCCTCCTGTGCGCCTAACCGGAGACGTGGTACCCAGGGGTCAAGACCCCTGATGCCCCCTCCTCCACACAGCCTTCCTCGGGCTGTCCTAGGAGGGTTGGAATCCACAGGTCTCCACCAGGCAGAGTTGTCACAGAACGACCCAGATGACCCACAAGAGGGGATCCGTTAAATGGCCGAGGGAACGTATGTGGTGAGCCCTTAAAGGGTGTTTGACAATTACAACTTATTCTAATGTTTTTTCCCCGAACCTTCTTCGAGTCGGCTTTTATAACCACGAAGAAGACAACAAAGGCGCCCTCCACGGGGTCTCCGTGGCCAGCCCTGCCCACCAGCATCACTGCCTCTTCGTGCACTGTGGGCCTTAGGGGACACCCGCAGGAGGCTGCATGGGAGGGGGAATTGGGGGGGGGCACTCCAGGACAGGTGGGGACCATCTGAGGCCCCTGGGGGCCTGGTCATCCTGGAGACCAACTTAGAACCCACGTACATCTCTCCCCACGGGGACTTGGGCAAGGCAGGCGGTGGTCACTGCCCCAGGCGGCCTGTGCCTCCCCCTTGGCAGCGATGCCTATTGCCCTGGCCAGTCACTTCTTGTGTGTCCATCCTCACCTTAGAGGTCAGAGAGGCCCTGCTCGTCCACACCACTCCAAGCAGGGCCCCCGCCCCCTGTGCTTCTCCCCACATCCCGCGGCCTCCCTGGTGCTTGCCCATCCCGTAACCACAGATTTGAATGTTCCTGTGCTCTCTTGGTCTCGCCCACTAGAAGCAGCTTCCCTGAGTGCAAGGGCCTCATCCAGCCCGTTCCCCCGTGTCCGGTGATGAGCCCAGTGCCCGGCCGACCCTCAGTGATGGAGGACTGAATGCACGGGTGGACCACGTGCCTGTGGCCCCTGCTGACTCGTAAGGGTGGGCTGACCAGTCACGGCCCCCCACAAAGCCCGTCCTTCCACCCTGTGGGTGGCGGGCTTCTGACTGTCTCTGTCACCCTTCAGGGCTCTCAGTCCTGCTGAGGATGCCAGGGACAGGGACAGAGGGGGTGAGGTGGGGTCCCCGGGGGGCCTGGGGGAGGGGGGTCCCCAGAAGCACGTCCCCAGAGGAGGATTTGTTGGGGCCGGATCCGTGAAGGCCGTGCTCCCAGACGCCTGGCGGGGAGCGGGGAGGGGAGGAGTCAGCCAGGGCCATTCCCGGCAGCGTCCCCCGGCAGCGTCCCAGCCCCTGCCCCATCCCCCAGGACCTCCAGCGCCCAGGACTCTCAGAGGCTGTCCTGGCCGAGGTGTGGAGGCCGGCTTTCACCCCACACCAGTGGGGCACTGTGCACACGGGCAAGGGGCTCCAGGAAGCGCAGCCCAGGGTCTGCCTGCCCTCGGGGTGGGAGGAGGGTGTGGGGCTGCAGCCGCCCTCCTCCCGGACCGCCCAGACCACCTGCCTTTGCCCTGTGGGCTGAATTCACGCCCGCCGAGGCCCCCACTGCCGGGGCCAGTTCACATGGCTGAGACCCCGTGCCTGTCCTGGGTCGGGGGCTGGGCGGGCTGGAGGGGCCCTGCCATGTCCCCTGGGTGTTCCCAGGCCCAGACAGCCGTGTGCAGGGCCCGGGAAAGGAAGGGGTCACTCAGGGTGCCACACGGCCGGCAGGCCTCACCCCAGAAGGCCCGTGGACACTGGCCAGGCTGCATCAGGCTGGATTCCGGTTCCCAGAAACTTGGAATTGGCTCCAGGCGGGGGAGGTGCGGGAGGCCCCAACGTGCTCCGAGAGCTTCACATCTGACCTCTGAACTAATTACTTCTGAGTTGTGTCTCCTGTGTGTAAAATGGGCCAAGCGGCTCAAGGTTACACAATTTTCAAGTTCAGTTCGGTCATTTCTTTGCTTTTTAATATACAGAGGACCTCAGAACACGGCCATGGGCAGGGACCCTTGATCTTGACCTCTGGGAGACCCTGGAGGCAGGAACACCCACCGCAGGCCGCGGGCACAGATGGGGGCGAGGCCGCCCACCTTTCAGAGGGGGAGAGAGGAATGAGGCAGTGAGGGGCAGAATGGAGACAGACACAGAGAGAAGACAAAGTGCGACGTTGACCCCTGACCCCAAGCGCCCTTGGGTCCAGCAGCCACAGCCCCCCTCTCCTGGTGGCCTGTCCTGGGGCATGTGTCCCTGGGGCGACACTGGGGGCAGGGAGGCCCAAGGAACACCCGGGCCCTTTTGGCCTGCGGAGGGAGTGGCAGGGGGTGACAGAGCCCCTGCTGCAGGGAAAGAAGGTGAGTTTTCCCAAAGCTTTTGAAGGACGTACCCCAAAACCCTTCATGCGGGTCAGCCAGGACTGCTGACCCTGGGCCAGGACCCAGCTGTGTCCCTCGCACAGGAGTCCTTCCAGCAAGTCCAAAATGGGCCGGAGGTGGGGGACTGGTAGCCAAAAGAGTGTGGGAGGGGCCCACAGTGCTGGGCCCGCCAGCCAGGAACCCTCCCACCTCCCCACTGGGGAGCTTCTCTGATGGGGCACCACCTGACTGCCCCCCGTCCCAGGCAGAACTCAGAGGTCACCCAAGGGCACGGGCCAACTTGAGGCCAGCAAAACGTGTCCCACGGGCCCCTGGGGCTGAGCACTGGGCTGGCGTCCCCGTGGAGGACGGGCAACAGTCCTCAGCTTGATCGTGGCCCCCACTGGCCCATCTCTCACCCTTGGGGGCAAGGGCTCGGGCAAAAGGGACAGAGAGAGCCTGGGGGTTGGGCGGGCAGGCTGACCCTTGGCTCTGGTCACCGTGGGTGGCATGATTTCCTTAGCCAAGTCCAGAAGTCCGTCCCTGACATGTGGGAACAAACTTAGCTGAGATGAATGGCTTTGGGGGCCTCCCCTCAGTGACCCCCTGCTGGGCTCCAGAAGGATGGGGGGGACAGTTGCCCCCCGAGAGCCCCTCTGAGTCCCTCAGTACAGAGTCCAGAGCCCTGAAGTCACGGCCCGGTGGTTAGGGAGAAGGTAACGTGTCTCTCTGAAGCTTTTAAACTAAACACAGAAAACCCTTAATACGGCAGCCTCCTTAAATCAACAGCTCTGAGCCAGCGCGTGCCGCCTGCTGATGACCGGGAGGTTCTCCTCGAAGCCGTGCCAGGATTTTCTGGAGAAAGATTTAAGGCTCGCCAGCCCAGCCCCGTGAACCTTCCTAACTAAAATACTGGGCCCATCCGCTTCCGGACTGCACGTCACTTAGAAGCAGCCACTCCCCAGGTCACGTTCCGAGCGCTTTCCTGCGCTGTGGCCCCGGCACTCTGCGGAGAGCCTGCGGGAGTCCCAGTCCTGTGAAGATAAATCTCCCTTGTTTACCTTATGAGTGAGAGGGGACATTAAATACTCAAACAAAGTACATCTCTGCACTCCAAGGCCAAGAGACACTTAGAGCGCCAGCCCTTCGCGGGGGCCCTTAGAGCATTCAGAGCCAGGTCCGGAGGGGCGGGGTGGCCCCACGGGGTCTCCGGGCGGCAACAGACCCACCTCTCAGGGCCACAGGGTGGTCTGCAGCTCCCAGGACTGGACAGGCAGCCAGACCAGCACTGACCAGGCTGGCAGAGGGCAGGCCCTGGCTAGGGAATCAGTGGCTGACATGGGCCCCAGCTGTCTGTGAGCAGGGGTGGGGCCGGGCTACCGTGCGGGTGGGGTAAGCACTGCTTGGGGTCCAGCTCCCACTCCTGACCCCCACCCCTGTCTACAGGGCGACCGCGTGGGGGCCCATCCTCCACATCCTCTCCACATCGTCCAGGGGGTTACAAGGACCGTGCAGCATTTCTGCCACCAGACAAAACACAGGCCAAGCCCCACAGCCTTCTCTCCATCTCCCTCACCCACCACAGGGCCAGTGTTGGCCTGGCTCTGGGGCGGAGAAGGAGCCCTTTCCTGGGTCCTCCCTGCGGACCCCCAAAGGGAGATGCAGCCCCTGGGGACCCAGAAAGAGAGGAGGCTGTTCTCAGACCCTTGGGACAACCCTAGCCTGCTCTATCACCCCCTCACATCCCTCTACACCACTCCCAGCCCCTCCCTGACTGTGGGACCCCCCTGCACCCCAGCCTCAGTCCTGCTCAGCCCCTCCCTGAGACTCAGCTACCCCACCAGCCCGCCTTCCCCAGAGCCCTCACACAAGTGGTTGCTCCCCTGACAATGTGGTGGCCTCCCAGCCTCTCGCCCCCTCCCGCCTCCCCCATGTCCCAGCTCCGGGCTGGGCATGAAACAAGTATTCCATAAAGACCAGTCCTGGGGGCTTCCCTGGTGGTTCAGTGGTTAAGAATCCACCTGCCAATGCAGGAGACTCGGGTTCGAGCCCTGGTCCAGGAAGATCTCACATGCTGCAGAGCAACTAAGCCCGTGTGCCACAACTACTGAGCCTGCGCTCTAGAGCCCACGAGCCACAAGTACTGAGCCCGCGCACCTAGAGACCCTGCTCCGCAACAAGAGAAGCCACCGCAATGAGAAGCCCGCACACTGCAACGAAGAGTAGCCCCCGCTCGCCGCAACTAGAGAAAGCCCACGCTCAGCAACAAAGATCCAACACAGCCAAAAAAAAAAAAAAAAAAGACCAGTCCTGGGCAGTGAGCAGGGATCAAAGGGGCCCGGGCCCACGCCAGTCCTGTGGAGAGGGGGTTGGGCACCCCTGCCTTTCTCGAGACCCCGACGAATCTCACGCTCCCCCTCAACCAAGACACATCTAGAAGAACCCTGTCAGGGCTGACAATAGGCTCTAAAAATACCCCGATGGCAGACAGGATTTCCCAGGAACATCGTAAGTTCTGTCCAGCGGAAGTTATAAATACTAAATAATGTTAATTCGGAGTCATTAGTCATCCAGGGACAGCCTTGTCCTTTGTGGCGACAAGGGATGTTTTTCCAGATTCGTAATTTATTGTTCTTTACAGTTAAATCCAGCTACAGGCAAAGAAAGGAAAAATGAAAAAAGCAGGGTCCCCTGGAGCCACTGAGAGCCGGGGCCAGGCGGGGCCTGGACCACCTCCGTCCTGGCCCCCAGCCTGTGGGCAGCCACTGCCTTTGCCCTCATCTGCCCCAACCCATCAGCAGCCCTGACTCGGGCTCCCCCAGGTCTCAGAGCTGTGCTTGAACTCCCCAAAAGGCCAGTCCTGGTCTGCCTCCTAAGTGAGGCTACTTCCTGCACGTGGCTCTGACCCCTGGCCACAGGGGACCTGAAGCCTCCTCCTGCCTTCCTGACCCCCCTGACATCTGCCACCCCCGACCCAGTCCTCCGCGTAAAAGCCCTAGGGCTGCCCAGGGCCCAGCAGGATTCACACGCTCCCGCCCTCTAGCCTCTGCCCGCCAGCTCCTTGCAGACCTCTGCCCGGCGCCTTGTCCCCCTCCTCCCCGCCCTTACGCTCCCGGCCGGGGCTCTGGGCTCTCCCCTCCTCAGGCTGTCCCCACTGGGGTCCTATAGCCTCCTGGCGTGGCCACCCCTGCACCCGGGGCCCAGCACAAAATTGGACACCCTCGGTCCCCCAGGGACACAACGGCTAGTGCAGCAGCCTCTCCAGGGGGATTCAGAGGCTGCCTGCCACCACCTGGGGAGACATGGGGGCTGCAGGATCAGGACCACACAGTCCCAGCCCCCCTCCAACACTGGGACAGGCATGGGTCAGTTAAGAGCAGAGCAGCCAGGTGGTCAAGAAAGGGTGGCCCACATCCCAGCGCCCTGGGCGGGGCAGTGGGGGCTAATGGCCCTGGGGACGTGTGCCACATGCGGGGTGCATGGGAATACCAGTGCAAAGGTCCCAGAAAAAGAAAAACAGCCATAAACCAAAGGGCAGCGTTCCACTGAGCAGAGGGCTCAGCAGGTAGCTGGTGCCCAGTGGGCAGGAGACTGTAGGTGCTGGGACCTCCCAAGGCCACTGGGCTCAGGCAGGCGAGCGCCAGGTGGGGACACTGGGCTAGAGGAGGCAGCGATAACGAAGCAAGGGGGTAACCCCGCCTCTGGGGGAATTCTCACCCCTGTGGTGGCCAGGCAGGACTTCGGGTCAGGGTGATGGCCGTGAGGGGACAAAGCCCGGGGGCAGGCAGGGCTGCACATGCATCACTCATGCCAGGGGTTCCCAGGAGAAGCCCACTCAGGTTCAAGGGGAACAGCAGAGACCCCCTTCTCACGGGAGGAGGATCCCTGCCCCTGTGCCCAGGGAATGAATTCTGAGTTTCTGCTTCCTCTCTGGGCCCCTTCACAGGGTAGCCCAGGCACAAGCGATGGGCGTGGGATAAAGGGATGACCCTCCATTTCCCACGAGGGGCCAGAGCCTGTGTGCCGGGCGCAGGTGCAAAAGGTGGACGGGCAGGCACGGCAGGGGGCCGCCCACCTCCCCACCGCTCGGAGCGGTGGCCCCGCCAGCTCACAGCCGCCCCCCCTCCAGAAAACGGCCCTGGGCAGGGGGAGCCAGGACCTGCCTCACGACGTGTACCTGGAGACAGACGATGCCCACCACGCGGGGGCAGCCACGGCCAGGGACAGATGGACAGGGGGCAGGGGGACCACCCCTTATCGGTGGTGGGACTGCCTCTGGGCTTTTCCTGCTCCGGAGGGCCCCCGACCCCCATGGGATCAGGCTGAGGCTGGTCTCCGAGACCGGCCGAGATCACCTCCTAGCTTGGCGTCCCCTGCCCCATCCTCCGTCCCGCGGGCCCTTCTCCTGAGAGCCCTCCCATGGGGTCACCACACAGGGGTCTCATCTCAGGCTCTGCTTCCGGGAAACCCAGCCTAACAGGTCCCAGGAGTTGGAATAAAGCCCGAGGGAACCAGGGCTGCATTCAGGACCAGGTGTCCCAGCACAGACTCCTCCTGACCTTGGGGCTCCCAGCCCCGTTCTCTGCCAGCTTCATGCACAAGTCATATTCGAGGCCCCCTGCACCCAGGGTCCAGAGCTGAGGGCTGCTGAGTCCTCCCAGGTCATGAGTCGAACTGTCGCCACAAAATTTACATTGAAATCCTAAGCCCTGTATCTCAGAATGTGACCTTATTTGGAAATAGGGTTTGGCCAGGTGGCCAGACGGCATCCTGCCCATCCCACAGGTGAGGAGACTGAGGCCCAGAGCCTGGAAGGCAGGGGTCCCTCACCCAGGCCTGGGAGGGTCGGCAACAGTCCCCAGGGCTCCGCCCACTCTGGTCAAGGGGCCCAGGCTCTGCTGTGCCTCTGAGAGAAACAGCAGCAGCTCCCTGACCCCGGCTCTCGGGACTCACCCTGTTCGTTTCGGTCAGGCCGGTGCTGCGAGCTGAGACGTCCCCGTCTCAAGTCCACTTGCTGCGTGTCTGCCCGCCGTCCAGGCTGGCGCTGTCCAGTATGACTGCCACTAGAGCCACATGTGTGGTTTCAGTGTGCTAGTGGCCACGTAAGAAAGGAAAGAGAAGGGCTTCCCTGGTGGCGCAGTGGTTGAGAGTCCGCCTGCCGATGCAGGGGACACGGGTTCATGCCCCGGTCCGGGAAGATCCCACATGCCATGGAGCAGCTAGGCCTGTGAGCCATGGCCGCTGAGCCTGTGCATCCGGAGCCTGTGCTCCGCAACGGGAGAGGCCGCAGCAGTGAGAGGCCCGCGTACAGCAAAAAAAAAAAAAAAAAAAAAAAAAAAATACTTCTGAGAAAGGAAAGAGAAGGGGCACGATTCATTTACGTAACGTGTTGTAGCCCCGTGATCCAGTGCTCGGCACACAGTCACACAGAAAGCGCAAATACGATCTTCCACGTCCTTGGGCTCCACCTGGGCCTTTGTGATCCGTGTGTATTTCACACCGACCACGCAGCAGCCACGTGCGACTCTGGGCCACCGTGCCGGGCCGTGAGGTAGAGGCAGCTCCAGGGGGCTGGGCCCCTCACTCCTGTTTCCTGTTTCCACCCCCAAACCCAGGACAGCGTGAGCGCACACCATGGACGCTTGGGCGTATTAGCTGAACAAATGAGTGGCCCGTGGCTGAATGTGCAGCTGCCCAAGCTGGCCTCGAAGCCAGGGTCTGCGCCTGCGTGGGAGGTGGGGGCAGCCTGGCAGGGTGTGATTGGGGAGGGGGGGCGCCTCACCTGGCTCCAAGGTGCAGACGGGACACGACCTGGGCACAGCGAGCCAGGTGCGGGGGAGGGAGCTGGCCCTGCCCCCCTTTGCTGGAGGTGTGGGAGAGGAGGAGGGGACGGGGAGCCGGGGCCCCTGGGCCCCCTCCATGACACTGGGGACGGGAGGCAGGACCTGGTGGCGTGGCTCCATCCCAAACCCCCGCCAGCCAGACTGCGGGGTTAGTTTCCTCCCCAAAGAGGGAGGCTGACACAGGTTTGCAGACAAGACCTCTGAGGACAGAAACCCCCCGTGCAGCCCCGCCAAAGTGCCCTTGTCAGTGACAGATGGGGTGGGTTTTCCACGCAGTCTCCTGGCGGACACCCCAGAGTGGTCCAGCCACCTGGGTGGGGTGAGGGTCGTGCCAGCTCTGCTGCCAGGCCGAGGTGTCTGCTGATGCCCCCAGGGAAGGAAGGGCCTGACGGGCAGCCAGAGGCCAGGTGAGGGGAGACACATTTTCCGGTGAGAGCTCTACAGGCAGGGCTGCCGGAGGCCCGGCTGATGAGAGGAAGGGGCCCCTGTACCCCCGCCTGCTCGGCCTCTGTGCACGGCGGTCAGTCACAGCCACGGGATGGGGATGCAGGGCCTGCCCAGGGAGGTCCGGGCCAGGAGCCAGTGTCACATGTGCCCCCCCAGGGCCCTGGTCAGCTCCAGGCTCCAGAAACAGGCCATGGGTTCCTCACCCATTTCTCACCACCCACATGGGGCTGAGCAAGCCGGGCTGCAGAGAGGATGAGGATGAGGACGAGGGCTGCTTGAAGGGAGGAATGAACGGATGGAGGCGCTCAGGGCCCCAGGGAAGCACCTGCTCCGTCCCATGGAGCCAACAGGTCCTGCCGTCCAGGCCCAGCGTGTGCCTCAACAACGGGGCCAGCAGCTGGACAGTGGTGAGCCCAGGCCACCAGCCCTGGTCCCACACATCCTCCAAACAACCAGCAGCAAAGCCTGGCTGCACAATCCCCACCCCTACATGTAACACGTCATCAGGGAGGGGCAGGTGCAGGCTGGTCAGGAGCGAGGACCCAGGCCACAGCACACGGGTCCTTCCCAGCTCTGCACACCCTGGCTGTGCAGCCTTGGGCGAGTCACTTAACCCCTCTGTGCCTCCGAGCAGCCCTGCTTGTTACTGCAGAGATCAGAAGCCCTCCCAGGCTTTCAGCGGGGGCTGGACAGAGCACAGGCAGGGGCTGGCCACGTGGGGATATCTCCTGGACACTCGCTTCGTGCAGAACACCAAGCTTCCAAACGAGGTACTCATCCAACTGCCACTTCTCGGGTCCGTTTTCCCGGGGCTGACGCGTGGGCGATGTGCTGGAGGGGTGAGGTGGGAGAGGGCTGGTGGCGAGGGCCGATGAGTCCACGTGGCGGCCACGTCACCCACGCTGCCCGTTCACCTTCCCAGCAGCCCCATTCCATGCACGAGGGCACGGAGGCCCAAGGCTCAGGCTGACATGCCCGAGGCCCCCAGCACTGGGTGTGCCCCCGCCTCACTGTCCCCTGGGCTCTAGGTAATGTGTGTGCACACGGCAGGCACATTTGGGTGGCCTGTGGGCGGTCTCACCCATGGCAGACTCGGGGCACCGTGAAAAGGAGGGGAGCCTTGGGGAGGCCGGGCCCCTCCTAGCAGCCCAGCACCGCCCTTCTGGCCCCTTCCAGCCAGGCTCTCGGACACATGGGGCCACCAGCCAGCCAGCAGAACTGGACACAGGGGGCCAGTGATGAGCAGCAGGGCTCCTCCCCGCAGTCACAGGAACAGCGGCTGCCAGAAGGCTGAAGAAAGGTCTATTGACCGGAACATTCTCTCTGAAACTCCTGAGCCAGGCTGGGGTTTGTCACTGTCCTGAGGAATCACGAACCCCAGGTGTGAGGGTCCTGGACCCTGGAAATGGGCTGTGCTGGCTCCTCCCCTCCACCCTCACCCCACCTGCCCCTTGGTTCACGTGCCTCAAGGTCAAGGGGAGCAGCAGAGAACCCCCGGGGAAGGAGGTCTCAGGTGCTAGGCCGTATGTCTCGGGAAGGTCTGGCTGCTCCGGGTTAGGGTGGCGCGAGGATTCTGGGGCCCGAGGGAGGCAGTGGGGGTGAGACCTGGCCAGGCCGATGGGGGCATACGGTCTGTGCCCGAGGGAGCAAGACTCGGGAAGTCCCGGGCCGAGAAGTCAGCTTGGACCCTTGCTGGCAGAGGCTGACATTTCCTCAGTTGCTAGTTCCGCCAGAAATATTTACAAGTGCCCGTCATGTGCTGTGTTAGTGTCCTGGGCAGCTGGAGCAAAGGACCACCAACTGGGCAGCTGACAGCAACAAAAATTCACTCTCTCACAGCCTGGAGACCAGAAGTATGAAATCAGGGCCTCAGCAGGGCTGCGCCCCTCTCCAGGGGCTGCCGGGGAGGGTCCTTCCCCCCTCCCAGCTCCTGGTGCTGCGGGCAGTCCCTGCGTCCCTGGGCTTGTGGCCGCATCACTCCGATCTCCACCTCGGTTGGCCCTTGGCTTCTCCCTGTGTCTCTCGTGGACGTCTTCTTTTAAGGACACTGGTCATTGGATCAGGGCCACCCTTGTGACCTCACCTTGACTCCATCACATCTGCAAAGACCCTATTTCCAAAGGAGGTCACATGCACAGGTTCTGGGGGTCAGGACCCCAACATACCTCCTGGGGACACAGTTCACCCTCAACAGCTGCCAGTCCTGCTGTGTTCTGAGGGGAAGGCTGTGAGGGAGGCGGAACCCCTCCCCTCCTGGAGCCAATACTTGAGTGGGGGCAGGACCGACAAGGTGGGGAACAGCCGCTTGGCAGGTGCAAAGGCCCTGAGGCAGGTGCAAAGACCCTGAAGCAGGTGCCCGGCTGGCGGGAGGAGAGAGAGGGGAGGGGGCAGGAGAGGAAAACAGAGGGTGAGGGGCCAGTGCCAGCCTCTCGGCTTCTCCTCCGAGTGAAGTGGGGGCTGAGGGGGCGGAGGCGAGGGTCTCAACCTTCCATTACGGGGCCTCTGCTGTGGGGCGGGGCAAAGGCTACAGTGAGGTGATCTGTGCACAGAGCAGGAGGCGGGGCAGCCCGTGAACCCCACCCCCTGACCACGGGAACTGGACAGAGAAGGGATTTAAGCACCACCCGTGGGAAGACTCAGCACAGTTCTCACCACACACACAGCCATGGGCTAGCGAAGCATCTCAAGGACCACTGCAGGTGAGACTGGGACACCCCACAGACCCACAAGTCACTGGGCCTTGGAGAGAGGGGTCCCCAAAGCTGGGGAGCGGTCAGGGCAGTGGCCTCCTTCATTCGTGCGTTCACCCCAGCCCTGGGCTACTTGGGCCTGGAGGGTGAGAGGGGTCCATCCGCGTCTTCCCAGGGCTCACGGGAAAGCAGGTGATACACCTGCCTCTGCTGTGCTGCCCAGTAAGGATGGGGGACCCCCATGCACCTGTTCCCCCACAGCCCACACAGCCGCCTCAGACTCCTGGGCTCTGAGCAGCAAGATGCGGCTGCCTCTACAGGGGCCTCGCTCTGGCCCAGGCCGTCTGGGCCTCACTGACAGACCCCTCCAGCTCCCACCCCAGTGTGGTGCCAGCGGCGAATGACACCCAGGTGCCACGTAGGAAGACCCAGAGCAGGGTCCGGACGTCTGGAGCCCCACACGGACACAGCATGTCTCCCGAAGGACGCGGTCTACACGCTGGGGCAGCGGGTTGTCCTCCTCCAGTCAGCTCCCTGGCGCCAGCTATGGACCCCGAGGCCGGGCAGCTGGCGAGGCGCCCAGCAGCTCGCTGGCACTCACTGACCAGCACACACTCCACCCCGACGGCCCTCCCTAGAAGGCACGATGGCAGCAGTGAGTCCTAAGAAGCATCTCCAAGCCAAGAACCCGAGGGGGCCTGCGCCGCAGGAAGGGGCCCTGGGCCCGTGAGCGCACGGATCCCGCGCTCACTCAGAAGGCTCTGCCTTCAGAAGGACCAGGATGGGTTTCTCCAAGTCCTCTTGTCCTCTAAAGAGGAGGTCTTTGCTCCTGCCTTTGATCTTCCATAAAGCCCTGCGGCTTCTGCTTCGTGTCGGCCGTGACATTGACAATTGTTTATTAGTTCTAAAATAGCTGAAATTCATGTCAAACATTCCGCATGTTAGAAAAATGTTTATGAAGTGTTATCATGGTTTATGTAACAGTGCGTGTTTGGGAAAGCAACATAGGATGTAAGGACCACACAGGCCTCGGGCCTCAGTCCCAGGCCATGCCTGCCTGGGCAAGGAAGGGTCCCACTCCGCCCCGGAGGATCTCACTGCTTCTCAGGGTCAGGGAACTGTCCCCCGGTGCCCCGGCCACCCACCAGTGTCAGGGTCAAGGGAGGGCGGTGTCCACCACCTCCACCTCTAGGGCATTACTTAACCCTCCAGGGGTCTCTCCCACCAGACTGACTCCCCAGCCCCAGTCTAAGGGTGAGGACACTCTCCTGTTTGTCTCCCCAGATTTTGAAGTGTCCACTTCTTAGCCACTGGATGGACCTTTCTTTGGTGGCCATTCCTGTCTGTTCTGGGACACAGGTGCCAGCACAGGCCACCTGGTTTGGGACTAGAAGTCTGGGCTTAGTCACAGGCAAGCTCTGAGTCTGCCGACCACTCAGCCCACAACCCTGGACAGCTCACTTCACATCTCTGAGCTTCACCTGTCTTACCTTCAAATTGGGATCAATACCCACAAGAATGGCTAAAATTAAAAGGACTGACAGGGACTTCCCTGGTGGTCCAGTGGTTGAGACTCCATGCTCCCAACACAGGGGGCACGGGGTCGATCCCTGGTCAGGGAACTAAGATCCCGCAGGCCGCACCGAGGAGCCAAAAAAAAAGGACTGACTGACAATACTGTGTGGGAAAGATTGGAACAGCAGCTGGACTCTCATACCTGCTGGCAGGAAAGCAAAACGGAGCGACCGCTGCTGACACAGTGTGGCTGTTTCTTACAGTTAACTACGTGCCATATGACCCGACGTGTCATCCATCCACTCCTGGGTGTTTGCCCATAGAAAGGAGAACCTCCACTCACGCAAAGCCTGCACAAACAGCAGCTCCATTCACCAAATGTGCATCCACGGGGAGCAGACACACAAGCGTGGCCCATCCACTAGAGGGGACTCTGCTCAGCAAGCAGAGTGACCACTGCGAAGGGGACAGGTCGGGTACGTCTCAAACGCCAGACTCCAACCGGAAGAGACTGCCCGCGGTGGGGCTGCATTCACCTCTGGTGGCAGAACGTGGCCTGGCAACTTCGTCGGGGGGCAGGAGGGGGTGAGATTCCCCAGAAAGAGGCCAGAGGCAGCCTGCCCGTCTGGGGAAAGCCCTGAGCTGCGATCTGGGGGTCACATGGTTGGAGGTGTTCATCAAAACTCATCAAACTGAATGTTTCAGGCTGTGTGATGCCTTCAAAAAACACCTGCCAGGAGTTAATGCCCAAGAAAAGTAATTACTGTTCAACAAGACGTCCTTCGACTGGGAAGAAAATGTGTCTCCATCCCGAGCAAAATACCCGAAAGACGGATGACAGGAACCCAGATGCACATACACGAGCGGTCACAGCAGCACTTTTCACGGTAGCCGCAGGTGGGAGCAGCCCGTGTCCATCAAGGGTTGATGGATAAACTAGATGTGGTCCATCCATACAATGGACTATCAGCCAGTCATAAAAAGGAATGAAGCACCAACACCCACTACCTCATGGATGAACCTCAAAAACATGATGCCGAGTGAGCACAACCAGACATGAGCCACCACGTACTGTAGGACCCCATTTACATGAAACATCCAGAACAGGCACATCCATCAAGACAGAAAGCAGGGCTTCCCTGGTGGCTCAGTGGTTGAGGGTCCGCCTGCCGATACGGGGGACATGGGTTCGTGTCCCGGTCCAGGAAGATCCCACGTGCCGCTGAGCGGCTGGGCCCGTGAGCCATGGCCGCTGAGCCTGCGCGTCCGGAGCCTGTGCTCCGCAACGGGAGAGGCCGCAACAGTGAGAGGCCCGTGTACCGAAAAAAAAAAAAAAAAAAAAAAGACAGAAAGCAGATTGGTAGTCACCAGGGGCTGACGAAGGAGAGCAGGGGGTGACTGCTTAATGGACATGGGGTCTCCTTTTGAAGAGATAAAAATGTTTGGGAACTAGATAGAGGTGAAGGGTGCACAACATTGTGAATGTACTAAACGCCCCTGAATTGTTCACTTTAAAATGGCTAATCTGAGATCATGAGAATTTCACCTTAATTTTAAGAATTAAAATAAAACCTGATCAGGACTTCCGTAGGGGCACAGTGGTTAAGAATCCGCCGGCCAATGCAGGGGACACGGGTTCAAGCCCTGGTCCGGGAAGATCCCACATGCCACAGAGCAACTAAGCCCGTGCACCACAACTACTGAGCCTGCGCTCTAGAACCGCGAGCCACAACAACTGAGCCCGCGTGCCACAACTACTGAATCCCGCGCGCCTAGAGCCCGTGCTCCACAACAAGAGAAGCCACCTCAGTGAGAGGCCCGCCCACCACAACGAAGAGTAGCCCCCGCTCGTTGCAACTAGAGAAAGCCCATGTGCAGCAACGAAGACCCAACGCAGCCGAAAATAAATAAATTTATTAAAAAATAAACATAAAACGTGATCAAAGTTTAGAAGAGCCTAACCGTGGGTGTGCAGTGTTCTGGGTACACACGGCCGGCAGAGCTCACACACCCCATCAACCAGCAAACCCCGGGGGGCAGGGTGGGGAGCAAAGGCACAGCCGGACAAGAGAAGCAATTCACCCGACAACCCCTCACTTGACCTCGTGCTCTCTCAGTGCCCACCCTGGGCAGCTCCCAGTGAAGGAGAGCCCATGCGAGGGCTGGGGGACGGCCACCCCGACTCCCCACCACCACAGTACCTTCAGGGACCCCCTAATTTGCTCTTTTGTACAAGGTCATTCAAGCTGTTCAATCAATAAAATAAAGACTTAAATTCTGCGCCCCAGAGAGTCTACCATCTGACAAGGAGCACGAGGTAGCCACAAAAATCCCCTTCTGGAAGGAGCTGGGGTACAAGCAAGTCCTCAGAGCATCCCGGCCACACCAGAGCCAGGGGACCCGGCCTTGATGGAGACCCAGTTGCTGCTGCTGGGCCCCAGCCCTGAACATGAAGTGCCCCCCGCCCCGCCAGGCCTGTGAATGTTTGGAAAACCGCTACACCCCTCGTCCTGTCACTGTGCCCTCCAAACCTCCAGAGGATGAGGCTCCTAGCTGCCCCAGAGGGGCTGCCAGAGGCTAGTGGCATGCGTCGGAGGCACCTCGCCCCCAGGACCCTGAGACCGGCAGGGACAGAGACCTTGATCTCCGTTCCCATGTCCTCATTATTTAACATTTTTTAAGGCCCTAACATTCTGACTTTTAATATTTTCAACTCTCGTTTCTCGTAAAACAACAATATTAGTATTTCTGTAAAGACACATGGCCCATTAATGTATCTTTATGATGTGTGCGGGATCCGTGGTGTGTGGGCCATGGCTTTCCAACCTCACACTCCGGCCCACGAGGCCTCATTACAGCATCTCTGTCGACACAGGCTCCCTTGCGCACTGCAGGAAGATGCAGTTTTATTACCCGCTAGGTGCCGGTGGACAGCCCAGCTCAGGGCTGTGATCACTCCCATCACAGACACCTCCCCGCCCCCACTCCTCTCCTGAAAGCTCGGATCAAGTCATCCCGCCCTAGAGCGGCTTACAGTTCCCATTACGCGCTCCTATAAATTCCTGCAGCTCAAGGAAGCCAGGGCCGCTGTGCGCAGACACACAGCGTCCGGGAGCGCTGCCATCGTGGTCTGGACTGTTTATATCTGGGGACAAGTAAGCAGAAAAACGAGTTTTCAGCTTCCTGGAGGCCCAGAACTGCTGGCCTGGCTCCTCACGGGCGTCACAGCTCTGGTGACCAGGACGCCATGTCCAGGGGCAGAACCGCCTTCGCTGCCAGCCTTGCTCCCTAAGCCCATGGCCTACCTGGCCACAAGGCTGAGGGGTCAGCACCCTCCTCAGCTGCTGACCCCCAAAATGGCAGCAAGCAAAGCAATCTCAAGAGTGCACGTTTGGGAGGTCTCAGCGGGCCAGGCAACGCCCAAGCTCCCCAACACGGGCAGTTCTCCCATTGAATGCCCACACCCGCCAGGAGGCAGACACCCCAGAAGCCACCATTGTCCCCAAAAGGAAGCTGAGGTGGGTAACAGTCCAAGGCACCAGGTTTGGCCCCAGGCCCCTCTGCCCCCTCCCCAGAGCCTCCACCCCGCGGCCAGCGAAGGCTGTGTCAGGAGGATGTGGGAGATTCAGTGAAATCCCAACCAAAATCCCAGAAAGTTATTTTGTGGATATTGACAAACTGATTCTAACGTTCACATGGAGAAGAGGCAAGAGACCCAGAATGGTCAACACAATATTGAAGGAGAAGAACAAGGTCGGAGGGCTGACTACCCGACTTCAAGACTTACTAAAAAGCTATAGTAATGAAGACAGTGTGCTACTGGGGAAAGAATAGACACATAGATCAATGGAACAGAACAGGGAGCCCAGAAATAGACCCACACAAATACCGTCAACTGACCTTGGACAAAGGGCCAAAAGCAATACAATGGAGCAAAGACAGTCCCTTCAACAAATGGTGCTGGAACCACTGGACACCAATCCACAAGCAAAAGATGAATCTAGACACAGGTCCTACACCCTTCACGGGAATTAACTCGAAATGCATCATAGACCTAAATGTAAAGTGCAAACTGTAAAACTCCAAGAAGATAACAGAGGAGAAAACCTAGATGACTTGGGCCTGGTGATGCCTTTTCAGATACAACACCAAAGGCACAATCCATAAAAGAGAAAATTGATAGGCTGAACTTCATTAAAACTAAAAACATTTGTTCTACAAAAGACAACTTCAAGAGAAGGAGAAGACAAGCCACAGACTGGGAGAAAATATTTGCAAAAGACACATCTGATAAAGGACTGTTAACCAAAATATACAAAGAACTCTTAAAACTCGGTAAGAAAACAAACAACCCAACTGGAACTGGGCCAAAGACCTAAACAGGTATCTCAGCAAAGAAGCTTTACAGATGGCAAATAAGCACATGAAAAGATGCTTCCCATCAGATGTCATCAGGGAAGTGCAAATTAAAACAATGAGATACCACTCTCAGAATGGCCAAAATCCAGAACACTGGCAACACCAAATGCTGGTGAGGATGTGGAGCAACAGGAACTCTCATTCACTGTTGGTGGGGATGTGAAATGGTGCAGCCACTTTGGAAGATAGTTTGACAGTTTCTTACAAAACGAATCATACTCTTACCATGTGAACTAGCAATTGTGTTCCTTGGTATTTACCCCAAAAGAATGAAAACTTATGTCTACATAAAAGCCTGCACACAGATGTTTAAAGCAGCTGTATTCATAGTTGCCAAAACTTGGAAGCAACCAAGATGTCCTTCAGCAGGTGATGGATGAAAAAACTGTGGTGCATCCAGACAGTGGAATATTATTCAGCCCTGAAGAGAAATGAGTTATTAAACCATGAAAAGACATGGAGGAACCTTAAATGCATTTAACTAAGTGAAAGAAGCCAATCTGAAAAGGCTACAGACTGTGTGATTTCAATTCTATGACATTCTGGAAAAAAATAAAATTATGTAGACAGTAAAAAGATCAGTGGCTGCCAGGGCTTGAGGAAGAGGGATGAAGAGATAAAGCACAGAGGATTTGGGGGGCAGTAAAAATACTCTGTATGATACTGTAGTGGTGGATACAAATGTCCAAACCCATAGAAAGTACGTCACCAAGAGTGATCCCTAATGTAAACTGTGGACCCTGAGTGGTGATGAGGTGTCAATGTAGGTTCATCGGTTGTAACAAATGCACCATCTGGTGGGGGGTATGGTTAATGGGGGAGGCTGTGAACATGGGGGGGCAGGGGTATATTATGGGAAATCTCTGTATCTCGCTCTCAATTTTTTTGTAAATTAAAATTTTTTTTAAAAAATAAAATCTTTATGTTAAAACAAACAAACAAAACACTATTCAGAGGTGAGCTATATAAGATACTGAGATTTTATTTTCCCTTTTTGCACAATTTTTGAGCACTCTGCGGTTAATGGTTGTCTTTTTTTTTTTCATTCTATATTCTTATCAGTACATAATTCCCAAACGGATCAGCCTTTGTCTACATCTCTTCTCAATCCAGCCGAGGCCTCTGGGAGACCTCCCGCCGGGCCACCCGGCTGCACCCCTGTCCCTGGTGACCCCGTGGGGACCCCTTTCTAGAGCCCAGCCCCGCACTCCCTTGGCTGACGCCCTGTTTGCTACAACACAGACCCTGCAGCCTGCCTAGGGAGCCCGCCTCGCCCATAAGAACTCGAGTCCACCTTAATGCCTGGCAACAAGCGCCTAGGTAGATGCTTCCAGGCTTGAAGTCACGGTCTTGGGAACGCAGACTTTGCTCCACCGCCCTCCAGCCTCCAGAGTCACTGAGGAGAATTCTGAAGCCCTGCTGCGTCCTGATCCCTGCCTAGGACCTCTCCTTCCTTTCTGGAAGCTTCCAGGATTGCCTCTTCACGCCAGGTGCTTGGAAGCATTGCCCCAAGATGCCCAGTTGCGGGGCTTGCCCATCGCACAGTTCTGGCCCCTCAAGGTCCTTTCCTTGTGGACACGTGCATCCTTCCATTTGGGGAAATTTTCTTATATTATTCCTTCAACTGTGGACAAAATCTGCCAAGGTTGGAATCACTTTGGGATCGCCCTGTTCATACATCTGTTTAAGAAATGTGTGTGTATGATCCAGCAATCCCACTCCTGGGCATATATCTGGAGAACATTCTAATTTGAAAAGATACACACACCCCAGTGTTCACTGCAGCGTTATTTACAATAGTCAAGACATGGAAGCAACCTAATGTCCATCAACAGATGAATGGATAAAGAAGATTGGGTACATATATACAATGGAATACTACTCAGACATAAAAAAGAACGAAATAATGCCATTTGCAGCAACATGGATGGACCTAGAGATGATCATACTAAGTGAAGTAAGTCAGACAAAGACAAACATCATATGATATCACTTACATGTGGAATCTAAAAAAATTATACAAATGAACTTATTTACAAAACGGAAACAGACTCACAGACATAGAAAACAAACTTATGGTTACCAAAGAGAAAAGAGGGGGAGAGATAAATTAGGAGTTTGGGATTAGCAGATACACACTACTATATACAAAATTGATAAACAACAAGTTCCTACTGTATAGCACAGGGAACTACATTCAATATCTCGTAATAAACTATAATGGAAAAAACGCTTAAAAAAAAAAAGGAAATGTGTGTGGAGCACCCACCACGTGCCCAGTGGTGGGACAAGGAGATGGCATCCTGAAGTTACCCGGACCATCAATAGGCCACTGAGACCTGCACCATGTGAGCCTGTGAGAGAAGGGTCTGACCCAATCTGCAGTCCAGGAGGGCTGCCCTGAGGAGGTGGTGCTTGGGCCAAGACCTCAAGGATGCCCAGGAGTTGGCTAGACAGAGGGGGAGAGCTGGCCACAGAGGATTCCCGTCAGGTGGGCATCAGTGGGCCCGTCCAGGAGGGATCAGACCTCAAGGCTCTGAGGGGGCTGCTGGCTGGCTGGGCTGAAGAAGCAGGAGTTTGGACCAGGGAGCCATTAGCAGCAGGCGGAGAAGAGGAAGGGTCCCACGGAGGGGACAGCCCACACTGGCCGGCCCTGGGCTGTGTGCCTAAGCTACCCCATCCTTAGAACAATCTGGAGAGGCGGAGTGGGGCCAGCCTCTCTGCAGATTAGCAAAGGGCTCACTGCCCCGAGGGGCCTGCAGCAGATTCCACCCTGAGTCCGTACAACCCTGAGAGCAGGCACCTCCTTCCCCTCACCCTTGTCCTGTCTTTATTTCAAATGTTGATAATTTGTCCATCATGGGATTTCTTTCCTATGAATTTTGATCTTTCAAAATAGTGTATCAAAATATCATTGGCTGGGCTTCCCTGGTGGCGCAGTGGTTAAGAGTCCGCCTGCCGATGCAGGGGACACGGGTTCGTGCCCCGGTCCGGGAGGATCCCACATGCCGCGGAGCGGCTGGGCCCGTGAGCCATGGCCACTGAGCCTGCGCGTCCAGAGCCCGTGCTCCGCAACGGGAGAGGCCACAGCAGTGAGAGGCCCGCGTACCGCAAAAAAATATATATATATATCATTGGCCATTTCTTTAAAAACTAAACATGCAACTGCTATACGAACCAGCCATTGCATCTTGGGCTTATATCCCAGAGCAATGAAAACTTGTGTTCAGGACTTCCCTGGTGGCTCAGTGGTTAAGAATCCACCTGCCAATGCAGGGGACATGGGTTCGATCCCTGGTCCTGGAAGATCCCACATGCCACAGAGCAACTAAGCCCATGCGTCACAACTACTGAGCCCGCGTGCCAACTGAAGCCTGCGCACCTAGAGCCCGTGCTCCGCAACAAGAGAAGCCACCGCAGTGAGAAGCCCGCGCACCTCAACGAAGAGTAGCCCCCGCTCGCCGCAACTAGAGAAAGCCCACGTGCAACAGTGAAGACCCAACGCAGCCATAAATAAATAAATAAATAAAAGAAAATTTGTTCACAGATACTTATGTGTTGTCACCCACACAGGGCCCAGACGTCCTTCAAGGGGGAATAAATGGACACGTGCGGCCTGTCCACACTGCAGAGCTCCATCATGCAGTGGTAAAGAGGAAGAAGCCGCTGCATAAGTGCCAGTGACTCAGGAGGACCTCAGGGCGTTATGCTGGATGCAAAAGCTAGTCCCAGAAGGTCACACACAGTATGATCCCATTTATAGAGTATTTTTGGAATAACAGATTCTAGAAATGGAGAACAGATTAGTGGCTGCCAGGGCTTAGGGACAGGGGCCGGAGGGAGGGGGTGTGTTTATAAAAGGACAAGCGTAAGGTCACAAAGGGTGCTGGGAATGTTCTCTGTCTCAGCTTTGGTGGTGGGTCCAGGAAACTACAGAGGAGATAAAACCATGCAGAATTTAAGACACACACCAGTGCAGGTAACGTATCACCAATGAAGGCAGCCATGCCTTCCATGTAAAGGGCACACAGGACCTCTCTGCATTATTTCTTACAGCTGCATGTGACTCCACAACCATCTTGATAAAAATTTCATTAAATCAAAACCCAGAAATGTATGTTACGTCTCTTGTTTGCTGAGCTTGTGGTGTGCCTTAAGTTTTGCACCCTCTCCTCACCCAGATCCAGCCCTGGTGGGACCCTGTGACCACACAGACACCCCTCCTCTCCTTCTGACCCAGACCTATGCAGGCCCAGCTGGATCCTTCGCCAGGTCTCCTGCGCAGCCCAGCTCAGAGCCAGGGTGCAGCCCTTCAGCCTGGAGCACGTGGGCGTGGAGCCCACTCCACAAGCCCACTTCTCATCTTCCTGCAAGAATCAGTTGCACCCAGACTCAGGGAAGATGGCCCTCCAGCGCTTTGCCGCAGTTGAAAAATAAAACCAATCTCAGAAATGGAAGCAATGTGAAAGTCTATGAGTAGAAATGGCTAAATTCAGTGAGGTCACTCGCAGGGAGGGATGCCCTGGAGCTGTCAGGATGGATGAGGGGGATCGGGCTTCTAAGACTCGCCTGATCCTACAAACTGCCTGAGCTTTGCTAAAACTAGACTCCCCGGCTTCACCTCTGACCTGCTGGCTCCGAGTCTCCACACCAGCCTGGACATAGATCCATCCATCCATCCATCTATCCACCCGCCTATCTGTCCATCTATCCTTCTATCCACCCATCCGTCTATCCATCCATCTAACTGTCCATCTACCTCTCTATCCATCTATCCATCCGTCTATCCATCCATCTCTGTATCCATCTACCTCTCAATCCATCTATCCACAGATGCATCTATGTCTCCGTCATTCTGTCTACCTGTTCCATCTGTCTGTCTACCATCTATCATCTCTTGACCTTCCTTCCATGCACTACAATAGACACAGAAAAATTTGTTTTCAATAAGGACCCCAGATGACTCCAGCATCAGGGTGTGCAAAACATGCTGCGCTAAAGACTGTGTGTGCTTCTCATTAGCTGTGCTAAAATGCACAGGTAAGTGGTTACACAGAGAAAGATCTGGCAAGAAACAGTCAGCCCAAGCACAGGTTACCCTGGGAAGGGGACGAGAGGTGACAATAAAAAGAGACTTTGGTCTTGTTTGTAGTGTTTTACTGCTTTGCAAGGTGGGTCATCCTTACAGTTCTTGTGTTATCAAAAGGAATTTTAAAAATAGGGTGCCAAGTGTTGAGGCCAAGTGGAGGGAGGGCTGGGGGTGCCTCACCCTCTCCCTCCCCCAAGAAATCCCAGGCACCCTTCACCCTCCCAACTGCCCAGGCCAGGCCTACCGCCGGCCGCCCCTCCCCCAGCCAGGTCATCCAGAGCCTGTCTGCAGTGAGGGTGGGGACCGCAGCCCCAGACATCACAGAAGCCCCACCACCACAGGGCCATACTAATAGGTGACCCATTTATCTGGGGGCCAGTGCCCCGCACCCGGCTCCCCACACCACCCTCCCACCCCATCCACCAATCCAGTAACCCAAACAGCAGGCAAAACAGGCCCGGCTTTTGAAGGTACATTTGCAAAAGCCTTTGAAGCCTTATCTCCGACCCCTCCCAGCACAGGGATAAAAGCGCAGGAGAACGCCTCACCTCTGGGCCAGCATTTTGCCTCCAGCTGTCTGCTGGGGAAGCTGGGCCAGGGGCCCGGGAGCCCTGGTTCGCAGCTCCAGCCCCCAGGGGTGAGAGGAGAGCTGTCTGGTGCAGAGAACCCCTGCGCTGGGTTCTGGGAGCTGCTCCTGACTCCCTGCTCCCCTGGCAGGGACGGCCCTACCTGCTCCAGCCTCGATCTCAAGCTGAAGACTGGGGGGCCGTGGAGCAGCCCCCGAGCTCCGACACCTGAGTTCCTACACGGCGGCCGTCTCCTGGACAACATGCCCTCCGAGGGGCGGGTGACGCTGGTTGGATCATCCCATTCCCTAGCTCCTAGCTCCCTAGGGCTTCAACTTTGGATGAATTCATGCATGATGTCAGGGTACAATCCCACCTAATCCTCACGTCCACCTGCAAAGTGGGCATCTTTGTCTCTGGGTTACAGATGAGTAAACTGAGGCTCAGAGAGTGCCTCTGGGCGCCCGATTCTGCCAGCCAGAGCCTCCTCGGCAGGAGGGAAGTGTTAGCATCAGGGTCACGACCATGTGGCCCAGAGCCCAGGACAGAGCCCAGGACAGAGCCCAGGACAGAGCTCAGGACAGAGCCCAGGACAGAGCCCAGGACAGAGCTCAGGACAGAGCCCAGGACAGAGCCCAGGACAGAGCTCAGGACAGAGCCCAGGACAGAGCCCAGGACAGAGCTCAGGACAGAGCCCAGGACAGAGCCCAGGACAGAGCCCTGTAGATGGTGAGATGGAGACAGGGGTGAATGGGTGGACAAACGACTGGGCAGTAGCTGGGTACCTGCCCCCTCCCCCACACCCTCCCCCAGACCCTCCCCCAGACCTACCCCCAGACCCTCCCCCAAGACCTCACCCCCAGACCCTCCCCCCAGACCTCTCCCCAGACCTGACCCCAGACCTGACCCCCCAGACCTCTCCCCAGACCCTCCCCCAAGACCTCACCCCCAGACCCTCCCCCAGACCTCACCCCCCAGACTTCCCCCCAGACCTCACGCCCAGACCCTCCCCCAGACCTCACCCCCAGACCTGACCCCAGACCTGACCCCCCAGACCTCTCCCCAGACCCTCCCCCAAGATCTCACCCCCAGACCCTCCCCCCAGACCCTCACCTAGACCCTCCCCCAGACCTCACGCCTAGACCCTCCCCCAGACCCTCCCCCAGACCTCACCCCCAGACCTGACCCCAGACCTGACCCCTCAGACCTCCCCCCAGACCCTCCCCCAAGATCTCACCCCCAGACCCTCCCCCAGACCCTCACCCAGACCCTCCCCCCAGACCCTCACCTAGACCCTCCCCCAGACCTCACGCCTAGACCCTCCCCCAGACCTCACGCCTAGACCCTCCCCCAGACCCTCCCCCAGACCTCCCCCCAGACCCTCCCCCAGACCCTCCCCCAGACCCTCCCCCCAGACCCTCCCCCAGACCCCCCCAGACCTCACCCCCAGACCTGACCCCCCAGACCTCCCCCCAGACCCTCCCCCAAGATCTCACCCCCAGACCCTCCCCCAGACCCTCCCCCCTACACCCCTCCTCAGGCTGGACGGTGCCCCCAGCTGCCCTTGCTCTTCCTTCCCCCTTCTTCCGCCCACGGCCCCAGAGGCAGAGAAGCTTTGCCTGCTGCTCCTGGAAGCTGCTGGCCTACCCAGTGGTGCCTGCGCCTGAGCCCTGGCCAGCTGCGGCTCTCCCGATGGCCCCTCAGTTGCGGCACAGCGGGACGGGCGCCCCAGACCTCACAGGGCGTTTTCCTGGACTTTCGTGTCCAAAGAGCTGATCCAGCCTTCCCAGGCAGGGCCTTGGCGGCGGTCGGTCAGATGAACGGAGAAACTAAGGCCTGAACCAGGGTCCCCCAAGCTGCCGGCCTTGGGAAGGGACCACATCACCCCTCCCTGACCTCATGGACCCCGCCACCCCGCGGGCACTCTCCAGCCACTCAGCTTCGCCCCCCTGTTCCCACCCTACGTCACCCTTCAGCCCTCTCCTCCCTCAGGTCTCAGCGGAGGCGTCCTGCTCTGCACCCGATCTCAGGGCGCCCTCACCCTGTCACAAACAGGCCTTTGCTTCCTTTTCCCCACGGCACTGGCACCAGCTCCAGCTCATGTGACCAGGGCGATCATGTATCACCAGGGCCCACACTCAGCGGGGCTCTGGAAAGAGGTGCCTCCCTCCTGTCACAGCCTGCAGACAGCGGTGCTCTGTGAACAGCCAGGCGGGACCTAAGGCTGCTGTGTCCTCCCAGCTCACCTGCACCAGGCTGGCCCCACCGCTCCCAACCCACGTGGCCTGTATTAACACAGGAACGAATGTCATATGTTCGGTGTCCGCACACGTCTGGGGCGGAGGGGGTGAGCCGAAATGAAGCTGTGCCCCCCCCATCTCCCCTGCCCCTGGGGATTACTGGTCCCTGCACAGTGGCGGCAGCAAGGGCAGGAGGTGTCACCTGGGAGTGTCACGCTGATGTGGCCGTTGGCCTGGCTGGACAGTGAAGCTTTATTATCTTCGGGTCTGGGTGCCGGGCAGGTGTAGGGCTGGGAGAACAGCCAGCCCACCTGCCCCGGCAGGGTTTCTCAGGGGGCACGCACTGGGGCCCTGTGTGTTCTCCCCCACACCCGCAGACTCTGGGCCCTGACAGCTCCTCAGGTCAAGGTCGCTTCCCCAGAACCGCAAGGCCCGTGGCTGCAGTGCATGAGCTCCTGGTCTCCCAGGGGCAGTGGGGACCGTCCCAGACTCCTGGATCAGCCCCCTGCCCGCTGCCCCTTTTCCGGGCTCACAGGCTGCCAGGCCCTCTGCGGCCCCCTGTGGGCTAACCCCCGACGATGGTGGGCAATGTCATCACCTCCATCTTCAAGGTTGTGGTGGGCCACACGGGAAGGGGTGGGAGTGAATACTGACTGTGCAGCCCAACCCTCCCCTGAGATGGGGGCTCCCTGAGCCCCCCACTATGTGGCCAGAAGAAGACAGACATGTTTCTTCCCCTGAGGGCTGCAGCACCCTGGGGGAGCAGGGCCTGTCACCTCTGACCTGCAGACAGGGTGCCTGGTGGTGGGTGCCAGGGTTGCCTTGGAGGCATAGGGGGGCTCGTCCTGGCAAGGCATCCAGGAGGGGCTCACCTGGGCATCTGAGCCAGGCTGTAGCACTAGGAACCTTATCAACAAAAGAGCAATGTTTATGGCGCACCAACTGCATACCTGACCTGTGTGAGTGCTGGCTCTGACCAGGTCTCCATCTGGGGGTTCAGTCTAGGAGGAACTGAGCCCTGAAGGGGGGTATGGATCCCCGAGGGGACAGGTGGTCTGATGGGACCAGCAGAGCTTCCCAATGTCACAGCCAGACGCCTCCCAGACTCTCTTAGAAACAAGCACACCCACAGTCTCACCCACTTCAGAGGGTCTCAGACCCTCCCCCCCTACCTTGCAGACCATCATGGACCCCAGTCCAGGAGCCCCCAGGCCAGACATGAACACACAGAAGCGGGGGGAGAGGTTGAGAAAGAAGCTTGTGGGGGGGTGTACGAGGCGGGGGGGGGTGCAGCCTGGGACCCCACCCAGGAGAGGCCCGCCCCCCAGGACCTGACTCCCCATGTGCACAGAGGGGCTGCATCGTGGTGGGAAGGCTGAGGTGCTGCTCTCAGACAAACCTGGGTTCAAGTCCTTCAGCAGGTGATGTCCTGGGCTGGGCACCTCACCTCCCTGGCCTCAGTTTCCCCCTAAGAGAGGGCAAAGGTGCTGCTACAGGAAAGCCCTTGGCCTCTGGCCCACATTCAAGGACAACTGTTGTGATTCCAGCAGGACGGGGGGAATAGGGGGCCCCGGCTGCAAAGCAGGAAGACACCTATTCGTCCTCCAGCCCGCACCCGCTGTGCAAACAGGTCGGCCAGAGGGAGGGGACAGGACCCCCTCAGGGATGTCAGGTCCAGCTGCTCGCTTCCCCAAGACAGGGTGGAAGCAGTGGCCTCTGCGCAGCCCAGCGGCCGCGCCAGAACCCAGACAAGGCCCGAAAGAAATCAGGGCACACAGCAAATGAGGCCAGAGCCCAACGCCGGTGCCCTGCCCCAAGGCCAGGCTGGGGCTGGGGCTGACCGGCAGGCAGGGCAGGAGCCAGGGGCTGGAGCTGCTGGGCAGAGCGTGGGCAATGGATGGTCACACCCGGCCCCCGGCCCTAGAGAGCATTTCAGCTTTTTAAAAATCAACTCTATTCTTACAAAACTAAACATGCTCTTACCATACCATCTAGCAATCACGCTCCTTCACACTTACCCAAAGGATTTGAAAATTATGTCCACACCAAAACCTGCACATGGATGTTTGTAACAGCTTTATTCATAACTGCCACAACTTGGTTGCAATCAAGATGTCCTTCAGCAGGTGAATGGATGAATAAACTGTGATACACCCAGACAGCGGAGTATTGAATAATATTCACCTGAATAGCACTAGAAAGAAATGAGCTATCAAGCCATGGAAAGACGTAGAGGAAATGTAAATGCATTTTACTAAGTGAAAGAAACCAATCTGAAAAAGCTACAGCCTGCGTGATTCCGCTCTGTGCCATTCTGGAAAAGGCAGAACTATGGAGACAGTGAAAAGATCAGGGGTTGCCAGGGGCTGGGGTGGGGAGGGGTGAACAGGTGAAGCACAGAGGATGTTTAGGGCAGTGAAACTACTGTGTATGACACTGTAAAGCTGGATACATGCCATTATACATTTGTCCAAACCCGTAGAATGTACGTAACCAAGAGTGAGCCCTGGGGTAAACTGTGGACCCCGAGCGGTGATGAGGTGTCCGTGTAGGTTCACCGGTTGTAACAAATGCACCATCTGGTGGGGGGTGTGGATAATGGGGGAGGCTGTGTATGTGTGTGGGTAGGGGGCATATGGGAAATCACTGTGTCTCCTTCTCATTTTGCTGTGAACCTAAAACTAATAAATAAAGTGTATTCATTCTAAAAAAACTTTATTGGGGTATCATTTGCATAAAACATAAAACACACTTTTTAAGTGTACGTTGATGAGTTTTGCCGAACAGGCACTCCCTTGTAACAACCACCACCACAATAAGATACAGAACTAGCCATCAGAACTGGGAAGTTTCTGCTGCTCTTTGTCCACCCCGACCCTGGACCCTGGCAGCCTCCCACCGCCCCTGGCTGTTCCCTCCTGGGCTCTTGTCAGCAGAGTCAGGCGGTGGCCCCCTGCTGAGCAGCGCCCTGCCCCGGCGGCGGGATGCCTGACATTCACCGCATTGCTCGTGTGTCAGAGGTGTTCTCCTCCAGAGCCACAGTGTGGATGGCCCGAGGATCGCTCATCCACGCGCCCGTTGAGGCACGGTTGCATAGTTATGGACACGGTGCTGTGAGCACCTCAGGGCCCTGGGTTGTGGGGTAGCTGTGAGCTTGTCTTTAGGAGACCAGAGCTTTTGCTCAACTACTAACGTGGTCCAGGCGGAGCCCCTGCCCCATCCACTGACCAACATGGTGAGCACCTCCTGGGGCGGTCCCTGGCCCGGCCGCCATCGTGAAGACGATGGCTTTCATTTTCATGAGGCCGTGGCTCAGGGAGTTTGGGTAACTGGCCCAAGGTGGCCCAGCTCTCAAGGGGCAGAGTCGGGATTCAAACCTGGCTGAGGTGGGGGCAGGGGAACAGGGCTCAGTTAGGCTGACCCTGGCTGGTCTGAGGGTTGGCCCTGCCCTTGCCTCTGCCCTCCCCATAGGGACACCCAGACACACACACACGCAGAGCGACACAGCCCACACTCACGTCCACAACCCCTACCTTGCCCGTGGCATACCAGCCACACAACAGGAACACACCAAACACATGAACACACAAGCCAAGGGATGAGCACACACATGCACATGGGCCCTAGGGCACAAACACCCCTCAGCATGCAGACACCTCTCCTGAGGGCCCAGCCAGGAGGCATCAGCAAAGCTCCAGGGCCCAGCTGGAGCCTGCGGGGTGCCCGGCTGACCGCTACTCCCCTGAGAGCCCGGGTCCGGCCAGCAGTGGCCAGCAGAGGCCTCACCAGGGAGCAGGAAGTGCCTCTGGGACCTCACCAGGGCGCTGGCCTGGAGCCTGGGTCCTCCCCCACTGAGCCCTGAGCACTCCCTGGGGTTCCCTCAGGCGCCCTTGGGGGAGGGCTCCTGCGCAGAGCTGGAGATGGGGGGGAGGGGAGCACAGGGCAGGGGCTGGCTGGTGGAGGGAGCAGGGGAGTGCGGGAGGGCTGTGGGTGAGCGGGGGAGGGGCGGTCAGCGGCTGCGGCCCTCGGAGGCCAGCTCTTTTCCACACGAGTGTGGCCACAGTGTCGCCAGGCGGAGGACAAACATGGAAAACCGAAACGCCTGGCTCCTCCTGCACTCACCACCCCACAGGGCACCCCAGGCTGCCCTGAGACCCAGAGGTGCCCACCCACCTGGGCCACCTGCCTGCTCCCCTCTGGGGTGGGAGCGCGGAGGGGGCAGTGCCTGACAGGGGCCTCCAATCTGGCAGGGCCACTGCCAACCCCACTTCTGGATGTCCATCTACAGAGCTCTGATAGGGACAGGCCTGCCGTCATTATCCCCAGTTTACAGACAAGGAAACTGAGGCCAGAAAGGTCAGCCTGCGGGAGCCAGGGGGAGAGGCAGGAGGCACCGCTGCCGCCCGCCTCTGCCCCAAGGTGACGACTGCTCCCTCCTGCCCGCCCTGCCTGCCCCCACCGCCCTGCCCCTCGCGTCCGTGTCCAGGCCCTGGATTCTCCTTGCTGCCCGGCCCACTCCGGCCAGAGGCACGGACCAGGCGGTAATTATGGGGAAACAATCCCATCTCTATGAGGGTTCAGACCCGACCCGTTTTGCCACTTTCTGTGCGACGGCAGAACCCGTTGGGCGGCTTTGGGCAGTCTCTGCCTCCCTTCTGCTCCTGGCCGGGGGAATCGAAAACCTGTCAAGCGGGTTTGGCCAAAATTATGTCTTGTTCTCAAGCAAGTTCACAGTGCTGGCTTCCATCTCTCGGGCGGGACATTCCGGATCGGAGCAGAGGTCCACGGAGGTCCATGCGGACAGGGGGCCCTGTGAGTACCTGCAGCAGGTTGGGGGCAAGGGAAGGGGGCGCATGAGCTGGGGTCACTGTCGGGGCGCCTGCCACGAAGGCAGAGGCCCAGCCCCTGCTGGCTCGGCAGGAGGTGGGCCCGGCAGCGGGGCTGGCCTAGGGGGCACAGCCACCTGCTCTGGGGCACCTGGTCCAGGGGACCGCGTGGGGGCAGGGGCCTCAGTGGGCTTCCTGGGCAGAGGGGCTGGGTGAGCCAAGGCTGGGCCTGGCACTGCCCGTTGTCGGGTGAGGGTCTGGGGGCACCAGCAAGGGGCCAGTGGTCTGCCACTTCATCTGGGACCTGACTCACTGCCTAGACCCTCCCGGGTCAGAAAGGGTGCAGCCGAGGAGTGCGGGGTGGTGCGTGGTGCAGCCAGCCCCAGCTCAGAGCCGGGCACGGTGGGACACTTGGCTGCTCTCAGCTTGCTGTCCCCTGGGAGGCAGCGACAATGGCTCCTGGGGCCTGGGGTCCTGCTCAGCTGCCCCAGACAGGCCTCTGGGAGGCAGCCCACAAAGGCACAGCGGCCGTGGGGCCGGCCCATCTTTCTTTTTCTTTTTTTTTTTTATATTTATTTATTTACTTATTTGGTTGCACCAGGTCTTAGTTGTGGCATGCGAACTCTTAGTTGCAGCATGTGGGATCTAGTTCCCTGACCAGGGGTCAGACTTGGGCATCCTGCATTGGGAGCGTGGAGTCTTAACCCCTGGACCGCCAGGGAGGTCCCCCGGCCCATCCTCGAGGAGTCGGGTTGCACCAGCTCGCTGTTACCTGAGCCACCCGGCGACACCTCGGCCTCGCTGAGCGAGCGCGCACCTGCCTTGCGCCTCTGTGCATGTGTGTACACGTACGTGCAACCCACGAGTATGTGCACACCCGTGCAGGCAGCTCTCCCCGTGCCCGTGCAGTATCGTGTGTGCAGCGGGGGAGGTGGCTGAAGGCGGCACCCACGTGCTTGGCGTTTCTCTGGTGTGCGCATGCATGTCGGGATACTGTGGGGATACTGTTGTGTCTGTATGTGTGGGTGTGGGTGTCACACATGTGTGCACGTGTGTTATGGCTCTATGTGTCTGGCGATGTCAGAAACCATCCCGGCAGTGGCACCTCTGTGGACTCAACCTGCCATCTGAACTTGCCCAGGAGGTTGCCAGGAGGCTTCACTGGCCATGTCCCTTGCAAGCTGGTGACTGTGGACAGGTAACATCACTCTGAGCTGCAGATTCCTCATCTGGAAACTGGGGACTGCCGGGGCCACTCCGTGGGCAACATGAGCCCGGTGATTCACTGCACGTGACACTCCTGCCGGGCGCCTGGACGTGGGGGCTGGCAGGCGGGCCCCTGACCACCTGTGGTCGATGGGCACTGGAAGCCCACCACATCGAGGAGACCCAACGGCCCAAGGTGGTGGCGCAGACTCCCTCCAGCCTCCAGGAGCTGGGCCAGGACACCCCACTGTCTGTTTTGTGGCCCAGGACACTGAGGCACAGCCAGGACAGTGACTTGGCTAAAGTTGCCAGGGAAGGGGCTTCACCCATCACACTGAGGCCACACAGAGACACTAGAGCCTCTTACCTGCTTCGAGCCTCAGTGCCTGAATCTGTAGAATGGGACAGGCAGAGCCTTCTCAGAAGGCCGGGCGAGCTCCAATCACATGTGTGGGCCGAGCCTGGGCACACAGCAGGTGCTCCATAAATGCTCGTGCCAAGAACATTCAAAGGGCTTGGACGGTGTGCCTGGCCCTGCATGGTCCCTTGGTGACAGGCAGGCTGAGTGTCCCTGGGGTCACTCTGCTTCTTCAGAGGAGCTCTGGGACGTTGCAGGGCCCCTGCAGTAGACGCCACATGGCGTGCAGAGCCCCGGCCCAGTGCTTGGCTGACTGGACGCTCCGGAAACCGAGGCCACTGCTATTGTTACTGCTGTGTCATTGTCCTTGTGTTACGGGAAGGTGGGTAGACAGATGAGTGGCAGAGAAGGAGCATAATCGGGGGCTGGGTGCTCCTGCACCCGAGGGACCTGCTGGAGAAGAGGCTCCAACAAGGGAAGGCGGCCAGGCACTGAGGAGTCTGGGGCCCCGGCGGACCCAGGAGCAAGGCAAGAGCCTCACCGCCGTGGGCTTTGCTGCTCAGCCAGGCAGAGCCCGGCCCAGGGCCACAGCTGGCGCTTCGGTGGCCTCCTCTGTGCAGGGGGTCCAGGGGGCACCTCCCCCAGACACGGCCACCAAGACCCAGCGGACCCTGTGAGTGTCCGCTCAGTGAACGAGTGTGTGCCATCACTGCTGGAATCTGAGGCCTCTGCCCTGGACTCAGGGTGAGGGGTGTTCTTGTCCTCTTGCAAAGGGCATTTGTGGCAATGGCACTTGAACTTGTCCGAGGGAGAAGGGGCTCCTGTAACCTGCACCGCTGGACTCCTGGGGCCGCCTGCGGGGGAGGTCTTGGTGGGGGCACTGCACGCGGTGGACGCAGGGTCTCCACCCGCAGTTAACTGAGCACCTGCCTGTGCTGAGTACACGTCACCCGGACACGTGTCACCTGGACACACGTTACTTGGTGGAGCCTAACAACAACCTGATATGGGGATGGAATTACCCCCCAGATGAGGAAACTGAGGCTCAGAGAGGTAAAGCACTTGTCCCAGTCACGCAGAGGGTAAAGGCAGGACAGGGGTCTGTGGGCTTGGAGGTCCTCTGCCCTGTGTGAGTGGCAGGTGGGCAGGGTCACTGGCGCAGCTGACCCCCGGCCCTTCCCTCCCACCTGCTCCTTCCGGGGCTCCTCCCAGCCTGAGCATCCTGAGTAGGAGGGGCTGGGATCCCCGCAGGACCCTGGGGAGCAGCTCTCAGGCCTCTGCTCCCAGGCCCACCCCCAGCCCAGCCGGCAAGTCGGGCCACCCTCCCCTGTACGCAGGCCCCCCCGGCCCAGAGGCAGCAGCCTGGAGCCCCACCCCACAGGCCTGGGGGAGAGCCCTCCTGCCTGGAGTTCCCTGAACCCCCAGCGCCCCACCCGGCGGCTCTGCACACCTGGCAAACACAGCGCAGCCACCGGGGCGGGCTGGGCCCCCAAGCCCTGGCAGGAGACCCTGTGCACTTCTCCAGAGGGGATTCTTCCTACTCACAGCCACCACATCCACCTGGGGTGGGGGCCCGCCTCCCTCCTCCTCCTGCCACTTCCTTGGACCCTCCCCGCACCGAGGGTGGGGCTGGGACAGGGGCTGCCCCAGGAGACTGTCTACTTCACAGGCCAAACGCCCTTCTGTCTCCTGCCTGCCTAGGGAAGTCACACCACCCCCATGGCACTGTCACCAGGGCCTGGATGGGAAATGCGGGGCTCCCAGCAGGATGCATCCCTTCCAGCTGTGCCCCCAGCCTCTTACGCATCCTGCCCAGGACCCATGTCCATGCTGCTTCCCTGCCCACCGTGGAGGAGGGTGTCTCCCCCTGCCCATCAGAGACCCCGAGAGGGGCAGCCAGGCGGGGCCCTGGGTGGCTGGGGATGGTTTGGATACAGAGAGGAGCCGGGGTACGGGGGACAGAGGGTGCCCTGGGCCTTTACCAACGGGGCCTCCACACCACAGCGTTGGCATAGGGAACGGTGCTGCTCTCTCGCTCAGACCTGGTGTCCACAGAGCCTCTCCCAGCCCCAAGGGCACTGCAGGCTCCCTGGGGCGGCTCCTTTCCGAGCACTGGCCCAGCCCACATGCAGCAGCAGGCAGCAGGCTCCGGCTCTGATGGGGAAGAACCACCTGACAGACAGGTCTGGGTGGAATTTCAGGCGCAGTGGCTCGGCCCCTCCCTGGCCAACCTCCCCCAGCCTGCAGGGAGCCCGAGCCCACGGTGGGAGGGGGTGGGGGGGGTGGGCCCTCACAGTCTTATCTCCCAGAAGCCCCACCGCAATATAAAGAAGTGCAGAGCCGGCAGAGCAGGGCCACCTGGAGTGCGTACCTGCTCCACGGTGGTGAGGGCACATCCTCAGCACCAGAGTGAACTCAAGCCCCGACCACGGCTTCCCACTGGGTGGCCAGGGAGCGTGACTTGATCTCTCTGGGCCTCAGTTTCCCCATCTGGAAAGTGGGCTCCTTGCAACATCATCAGGGTTAGATGGGTTCAGGAAGTGGGGCCGGGATTATCACGTATACCCCGCTCGAGCCCTGGCCTCCCCCAGCCTCTGCAATTCAGCATCTTTTCCCCTAACCTGCCAGGACATCCCTCTGGCTCCTGGCCTCGAGGAGGGGGACCCTCCCAAGCTCCCCTTGCTCCCAGAGCCCTCACCCACACGACACAGAGCCGTCAGGCAACGCCCCCACTCCCCTGGCTGTCGCTCGGGGGTGTCCCAGAAGCCAGGCCGGTCTACAGTGAGTCTGGGGAGCTCCACCTTCCCGCCGCTCACCCACCCCCAGCACACCCCATTTGGCCCTGCCCGGCAGCTCCCGTGGCCAGCACGGGACCCAGGACTGCGCTCTGTCCTCTTGCCGGTCCCAGCCTCGCATCTCGAAGTCGAGGCTTCCCTGGTACTCTGACCGTGACCTGGGGTTCGAGGACCCAGTTGAAAGCCAGGCTCCACTGTCAAGTCTCCCCTCAGGCAGCTCGCCCTGGCCCCTGGCTTCTCGTGGGATCACAGGGCCTGCTCGCCTCAGTTACTGATCCCACCTCCCCAGGGTGCCCGCCACCTCAACTTCTGAGAGCCCAGAGCAGTTGTGCCTCTTCTGCACTCCCGGTGAGTGAATCCCACAGCGGGCACCCCCCACTCTGTGGTGTCGGAAGCGTAATGGCATGGGACATCACTGCTCCTGCCACCATTTGAGGGTTTCCAGTTTGGGGACTGTTGCTGCAAACACTCCAGTCCTGGGGCAAACTGAAATGCAAGCGAGACCACGCCTCTCCCTCAGTGTGCCCTGGGGGAATCAGGCATGACCTCCCGCAGGGAGCTTTGAGCAGAGGTCCCCAGGGCTTGTGCAGAGAGTGCCTCCTGGGGAGAGGCATGGAAGGTGGGGGGGCCAATACAGAGCCGGCAGTGCACCAGCAGTGGGGTGGTGGCTTGGGCCAGGCGGGCGCCATGAAAGGAAGAAAGGTGAGGTTCTGGGGCAGGTTCCGGGAGTGTACAGAAGGCAAACCAAGAACCGCTGCTGACAGATGCGGGTAGGGTGCCGGCAGGTGAGTCGGGAGTGCCAGGACCCCAGACGCTCATTTTCAGGGTCAGCTGACCCCCAGGGCTCCTCAGGCTGAGGACAAGGAGGGAACAGAGGGGCTGCCACCACCTGGCCTGGAGACAGTGATGGTGGGGGTCTTTGCTAGTGGCATCTGCGCTGATCTGGCTCTGTGAGCTGTGCGTCTGACTCCCAGCTCTGTGACAGATGGTGACACAGAGCTGGACAGTGGCGGGCAATGGTGGCCTCGGTACCCACCACCAGAGGTCTGCCACAAGGACTGAGGGGCTCTCACCTGGTGGAGGGTGGTGCCTGGCACCATAGTTAGGAAGCTGTCACTGGGCTGAGCCCCGGCCTCACACCCAGCTCCGAGGAGCTGGACCCCATGGGACCCCGCTGGATACTCACCAGTGCCCACTAGAAAGGCACCGTGGCCACTGCCAGAAGGAAGAAAGCGTGGCTCAGAGGGGCCAGAGCTCACGGTGGTCACGCTGCGGGCAAAGTTTGTCCAACTCCCAGCTTAGGCTCTCAACCCCACACTCTTAATTTTCAGCAGACACTACATGGAGGTGAAACACAGGCAGGAAAAAGGGCCCAGGCTACAAGGGGCGGCTGGGTAGACTTCCACCTATGCATGGTCACCAGCTCCTGCAGGGAAAACAACCAGCCGGCCCCCAAAGCCCCCGCCATGGCCCCACGGGGCCATCCATGTCACTGCGGGCACCTGGATCCCACTGAGTGGGCTCTCCCATCGGATGAACGCACCCTGGCTGACTGACCCGCTGGCTGGGGGCAGGCATGGGCATCTCCAGTCTGGGGCCTCATCAACATGCATTGCATGCACCTTTGTAGCCCCAGCACCAAGCGGGAACTGATGCCTTCAGGCATCTGCTTTGCTGTGAGGACTGGATTAGGTAGTTGAGATTAAGTGAGAATGTCCCATCCCTCTATGTGCCCCTCAGGTATAGACATGACCCAGTGGGTGGTCACCAGACAGGACTCCCACACCCACCGGGACCGGCACCCACCTCCTCTCCAGGCTACTGCTGGACCCTACATCCCACAGGCCCTTCCTGAGCTAATGTGACCGTCTCTGCACTTTCTGCTCCACAGGCTGGAAACGGAGGGGCAGTAGAGGCCAAGGGGCCACCCCTACACCTGGAGCACAGAGGGGCCTGGGCCAGGGCCAGGGCCACGGGAAGCCATGGAGAGCTTCATGGAGTCGCTAAACAGGCTGAAGGACGTCCATGAGAATGAGATCACGGGTGAGCGGCTTGGGATGGACAAACCCTCACCCGGACAGCAGTCTAAGGGCCAAAGCCAGGCCGGGGGTCTCCCACACACCACTTCCAAATCTCGCCAAACCTGGGGACCTTGCCTTCCAGGCCCAGAAGGAGAGTCCTGACCCAGAGCCCAGAGCTGCAAGCGGTCAGGAGCCCAGCCTCAGACCAGCACCCCCGATCGCAGCCCTGGATGGGTGGTCCCTGCATGGTCAGCTAGCATCAGAGCAAAACCAAACAGCCCGCCTGGTCACAGAGAGCCGAGAAGCTCTGGCCCAAACCGGCCCCTTTCCCAAGGTGGGGACCTCAGTGTCCCCCAAAAGGAAGATCACCTACTTCCCTACTAGCAATGGGATCTCAAGGCTCCAGAGGCCTGTCTAGAGCTTTCCAGGGTGCTGAGCTGAAATCCCTCTACTCCCCTCCAGGACACCCAGGCTGAGGTCTGCCCGGGCGACACATCTGTCCGATTTTCCCGCCAGCAACAGGGCTGCAGCCAACACCACTCCCTTCACTCCAGTGCCCGGGCCAGACCCTCCCGAGACCTTTCTGAGAGTACTCACAGACACCCTGAAGCCCGAAAGGGCCTGGGTCACCTCCCCCAGAGACCCAGAGGGGCAGGGGCTGCTTGGGCTAGCCTATGGCCCAAGCCAGACCACAATGAGGTGGGGAAGAGGGGGTCTGCTGGGGTCTCCCCCAAGGGCCCATTTTATTTCAACTCTGGCAGCACCCAAAAAACATTCCTCTTGGGACTTGGCCAGGTAGTTGGTCACTCCCAGCATCAGGGTCCCTCCTCATCTCCAGCCAGACACCAGAGCCAGAGACCTCGGGGAGGGGCGAGGCTGGGCCCGGACAGGGTCCCAGGCAGCCAGGAGAGGGGGCAGAAGCTTTCAGCAGGTGCAGACTGGGAGCCCGCCGAGGGGGCGACCTCAGGGAGTCAGTGAGGGGACCCAGGCAGGCGGCAGGCGTCTGGAGAGGGCCCTGCCAGACAACCGGGGACAGGAAACGCCCCAGCTCTGCTGCAGGGGTGGCAGCACGTCTGGGCCTGACCCGCTGCTCCTTTCCTCGCTCCTCCAGGCCTGCAGAACAAGCTTCTGGAACTGAACTCAGAGAGGTGCCGGTGAGTGAGGACAGGCCCTGGGCCAGCAGATGGGCAGGGCAGCGGCTCCCCAGCTGCTCACGCGCACGCCCGCAGCCCCAGGGCCCCCGGAACGGCCACCAGCTGTGATGCAGAAGCAGACACTGAGGCTCGGCTTGGGGGGTGGGGGAGTCTCTGGTCCAAGGTCCAAGCCCCTCCCCCACTGAACAGGGACCCTCCAGGGGGCTGGGCAAGCAGCATCCATGCAGGGCGCCTCCGGGACCAATCATTATCAACAGGAGGACTCGTCGTGAGTCCGAGAGACCCGCTGGCCGGCTCCCCAGGTCCCCATTGCACAGATGAGGCTGCCGGTGTCACATGGATGAGACAGGGTCCCCAGGGAGGCCGCCAACACTCTCGCTTGGGCGTGCTGGCATTGCCCTCGCGAGGCCCCACTTCTCAAGGCAGTCCCAGGCCACGGGAGAGGCTGGCGGGGCAGCGCGGGGCCCCGGCAGAGCAGCACGCGCACCGTGGCCCATCCCCCCCCACACACAGGGACGCCCAGAGGGCGGAGGAGCTCTGTGCCAAGAACCGCCAGCTCAGGGAGCAGCAGAGGGCGCTGAAGGAGAACCTGCGGGCGCTGGAGAACAGGTGGGGGCGCCTAAGGCCGCGCTCACGATGCGGGCGGGGCGCACAGGGAAGCCCAAGAGGGTTCTGCGGAGAACGCATAAACTAAACCACCGCAGGACGTCTCAGAGCCTTAAGTCAATTGCATTCTCAAGGTTCCTTCCCAAACTCAACGGCGCACGGAGCACTTAGCCCCCACGGGAGGGGTGAGGCGGGGCTTCCACGGAACACACTTTGGGAAAGGCAGGGCTCGTCCAGGGACGGGGGCAGTGCGGGTCCCAGGCTCCCTGCTCAGAGCGGCCTCTCGCCTCCTCGCCCCCGCAGGCTGCGGGCCAGCCTGTGCGACCGCTGCATGGTCACCCAGGAGCTGGCCAGGAAGAAGCAGCAGGAGTTCGAGAGCTCCCTGCTCCAGAGCCTGCAGCATGTCTTCCTCCTCAGTGAGCCTGGCCCCCGGGCGTCCCTCCCGTGGGGGCTGGCGACCCCCCAGGGCCCGCTCAGCCCGACGAGGGGTCTCGGGGAAAGGAGAAGAGGCGATCTGGGCTGCGCCATCGGTGGGGGGGGACACCCACACCCCAACTCACAGACAAATGGTGCAAAGTGCCCCGCTGGCGCCCACATGCCCCCCACTGGTCAGTTACCCAGGCAGGGGGCGTCCCTGTCCTCTTGGGGCCTCAGATCCCACCTTCCCATGATGAGGAGGGTCCTGCGGAGCCCTGACGTCTCATAGGGTCTGCCGATGAGGACACGCCCCTTTCTCTCGGCGCGGGGAGGGGGTGTCCCTGGGGTCTGGGGCCAGGACAGGAGGGACTCCTGGAGGCTGTGAGGGCCCCACCCTGCCCTGCTTCCCCTCCCCCAGTCCCTCCTAATCAGCGCTTTCTGCAGCAACCGAGCTGACCCGGCTGCAGGAGGAAAATGATGCCTTGAAGGAGGAGGTGAAGCAGCTCCGGGGGCCAGGGTGAGTGGGGGAGGCACCAGGGCCCAGCAACCCTTACCCCACACACCTCAGCCACAGCAGGCACCCAGCACGTCCACGGGCCCCGGGCACGTGGCACAGAGGGGAGGGGCTCCCGCAGGCCAGCTCCCCAGAGCAGATGCGACCTCCCCTGGTCTGCAAGCACAGGTCCTGGAAGCAGAGCTGGGCCCCAGCACCCACGGCAGCTCTGATGCCTGGGCTCCACGGGACATCGGTGTGAGCCGACCATGGTGGGCTTTCCTGGTCACCTGGGTCCCCAGGAGGGTGCCCTGGCCTTTCTGATCGCCTCTGGGACACTGTCCTCCCTTACCCACCCTGTCCTTGCCTCCCCTCTCGAGACAGGGCCAAGCCCCAGTTCAGGGAGGGCGCCCCAGACCCCACGTCACCCCTGCTGTTCCCCTCCCTGGGCACCCGGAAGGCCGTCACTGAGAAGCCACTGGAAGGCCATGAGGAGATGGAGGATGGCCACGCAGGTGCGGGTCCACGGGGAGGAGGAGCTGTTGGGGGGCGGGGGAGGCCAGGAGGCTGGAGCCCCAGGACCGGGGAGCCCTCTGCACTGAGCTGGCCCCTCTGAGCACCTCCCAACCATCCTGCCCTCTGTTTCTCCTCCCACAGAAAGGCCGGTGGGGTACGGGACGTCTCCAGTAGCCAAAATCTCCCCGGGTGCCAACCTGCCTGAGCCCCGGGCCCCAGACATGGTGAGGGAGAGGGACCCGGAGCCCACTCCTTCCTCTCCCCGGGCAGCCCGAGGCAGGAGGCTGGCAGCCGCCAGCACTGCTGTGTGCCACGCACATGGCCCGTACCAAGCAGGGACCCCTGAGCTCCTTGTGACATGGGTGGAGGTGAGGCTCAGAGTGGGTGGGTGACCTGCCCAAGGTCGCACAGAGAAAAGGGCAGAGGGCAGCAGCCAACCCCACCCAGGCTGACCCATCCACCCCGTGCAGAGCCCCCAGCACATCTCGAACCAGCTACACGGGACCATCGCCGTGGTGCGGCCAGGGTCTTGGGCCTGCTCCGCCAACCGGGGATCCGTCAATGGGACGTCCCCACTGCCGCCCCCCAGGAGCAGCCCCCCAAGCCCACCTGGAGAGCACAGCCTCCCGCTGGACAGGTGAGGCCCAGCCCACCGCCGCCACCAGGAGCAGCCTCAATCGGGCGCCCAGTCTCCTACTCTGGTCCCACCTTTGGGGAGGGGTCAGTAGCCCAGGGGAGCCCCTCCCTTTATCCCTTCAGGAGCCCCACCCTTCCCTGGCTTGGCCCTCCCAGCTACCCTGCCTGGAGCACAGTTCCCACGTGGCCATCTCCTGAATGGCCAGAGCAAGACTGGGGGTACATGGGGGTTAGAGATGGGGACCGAGAACCCCCGCAGAAGAGCCCACGCAAAGGCTCTCATCCTGGTCTGAGACCACTCTCAGCGTCTGAGAGGAGACTGGGGGTGGGGCTGCAGTGGGCCCACGGGTGGGCTGGGCACTCTAGGGGACTGGGCAGGCAGCCGACGCCCAGAAGAGGGAGAGGCCCTGGTGGCCGGGTCCCTCCTCAGAGCCCCCAGACCCCCCAGGTCAACTCTGCCGGTGGGGGCCCGGGCGTTCCCCTCCCCACTACCCACCGTGTGACTGGGCGCTCGCCTCACCTCCCTGGGCCCCGGTCCTCCCTGTGAAACGGGGGTGACCGTGGGCCGTGGTCAGCGGGCTCCTCCTCACCCACAGCTTCCTGCAGGCTTCTCTGCCCTCTGCCAAGCCCTGCGAGTCCCCGAAGCACTCCCTCCAGGCTGACCACCTCTGCCACCTGAACCGCCAACTGGCCCTACCCCGTAGGAGCCCTCACAGCGGCCCCCAGACCCCGGGCCTCAAGGCCGGGGAGGCGGAGGCCTGGGAGGAGCCCGCGGGTCTGCTGGGCCTGCCAGGCACCCTGGCGGGCGTGCGGGACCCGCGGCTGGAGGGAGCGCTGCACCTGCTCCTGGCCCAGCAGCTGTGGGCGCGGGGGCGGGTGGGTGGTGCCGGGCTGAAGGGCCCACCGGTGCCGGGGAAGGCGCCACCCTCCCCACCTGCCGGCCCCCGCTCCGAGGGTCCCGGGGCCGGGGCGGCCGGGGCAGCCCTGCCCAGAGGGCAGCACCCACAGCCCGCAGGCCCAGGCAGTCCCGGGGCAAAGGAGGCCTCGGCCACACAGGACTATGTCCCAGACAAGCCCCTGGACCTCTCGGAGTGGGGCCGGGGCCGGGACGGCGCCCCCAAACCTGCCAGCCAGGCAGGATCACTCAGCCCCACAGGTGCCCACACGCCCAGCCCCAAACCACCCCTGGGAGTAGAGGCCGCTGCACAGCCTGGGGTCCAGGGACGCGGCAACGGCCCCGAGGGCGCCGAAGAGCCTCCAACCTCCACGGTAAGGGGCCAAGCCCTGTTCCCGGCCTCCATGCGCCCCACCCAGAGCACCCAGCGGCCCTGGGCTGCTCTCCTCCCTCTGTTCCACCAGCCGGTTCTCAGGGGGAGAGCCTGGCCGCCTGAGTCACACCGCACGGGAGACGGCTGACCCTCCAGCCCCGGCCAGGGTCCCGCAGGCTGCGCCCAAAGCCGGGCGAGGGCAGGGAAGTTGCTTCGTGTGAACTCAAGTCACTTACCTGCTTCCCCCCCAGGAGCCCTCACATTCTCTCCCAGGCCCCAGCCTGCCCTCTCCACGTGGGCCAGGAGATGAGGACACAGGGAGGCCGAGGCCGCCCCCCTGCCCGCAAAGGCCTGATGGAGACGGCCACCCGGGTGAGGATGAGTACTGACGTCACGAGACCACAGGAAGTGGTACCACAGTGGGGAGGGAGGTGCAGTGGTCAGCATCAGCTGGGGGCCCCTGTCCCGGGACCTGGCTCAGCCCCCTGGGCCTGACCAACCAAACCCTGGGTCTTGGACTTGGTTCCCCCCACCTACAGACCCAGAAAGCAGTTGGGGGCTCAGGGAGGGCATGTTTCTGACCACAGGCAGTGAAGGGAAAGCATCTTAACAATTAGGGCTTCCGTGCAGGTAGGGAGTTCACCGTCACCCAGCAACCAAGCCAGGGGACACCCCAGCCGGTGGGGTCATTGTACGGGTGCTGGAGACACTGGGCCTGGATTCGACCCCAGGGCAGGTTCCTCGGTCCCTCTGTGCCTCAGTTTCCTCATCTGAAGAGTCGTTGCCACTGGTCCTAGTACAGCAGGTTAGAGGCCTGTGCTTCCGCTAGACTCCCAGGCCACCTGCCTGGCCTGACCCACACCCTGCCTCCTGCAGAGCTCAGCAAAGCCCAAGGACAGCGGCCAGAGTCGGATGAGCTAAACAAGCCAGACACCTCGGACAGCGAGGTGGGTGCCCGGCCACACAGCGGGGTGGGGTGGGGGCATCAGGGCTGCCCCAGGCTTCGGGGACGGTCCTCAGCATGACCACACCCCCACCCCATCAGGTGGGGCTGAGCACCGAGGCGGGGGCCACGCGGAGCTTGCCAGCCGAGGGACCCAGGGGGTTCTGCGCCACGGAGCGTGGGCGGGGCCCACAGAAGAGGAAGCGGGCCTCAGACCAGTGGAGCAAAGGTGGGCGGCCATGGCTGGGCGGGGCGGCCACAGCACTGATGCCCCCACCCCACCTTTCTGGCTACTTGGAGCCCAGCAGCCAGCCCTGGAGCCTCTCCCGGAGCAGCCCCATAACAGAGACCCGGGTCAGGCCTGCGTGAACCCTGACTCCACTTCCTCCTCCTCGCGGGCTGGCCCTTTCACCCCCAGCCTGTTTCCCTCTGGAAAAGGGGCGATACCAGGGCTAGCGTGAGATTCCAGGGACACAGGTCGTATCGTCTTCGTTGTCACAGGGGAGAAGGGGCGTCCTGGGCCACGAGCAACCCCCAGGCCTGGTGGTCCTGAACCCCTCCCCCTCTCCCAGTCCCACCGGGATGGGGTGGGCACTCCTGGACCCTCTTGTGCACCTTCCAAGAGGAGCAGCAGCAGAGGGTGCTGCCCCAGGGTGTGGGTGTGTTTCCTCTGGGGGTTCGGGGGCCGCTCGTGTGCTCGCCAAGGGTGGTACCTCTGGGCTTCCCCCACCCCCCGCTCCAGCCTCGGGTATCAGGACATCCTCCCACTTCCTGCTCCGGCCACAGGGGCAGCTCAGGCCAGGCCTCCGGGCGCCCACAAGAGCCTTAGAACGCCTGAGCTAGCTGATACTGCATGCTGCCTGGTGTTTGTCCAAGCAGGCCTGCGTCGCAGGCTGGGCTGTGGCCGCCACAATGCGCCACTGTTGCCGGGAAGGTGACCGCAGCCTGTGTTTGCCGGGTGAGCGGTGGAGGAGGCCAGCACGCCTGTGTGATCTCGTGGCACATCCCGCTGGGCATTTTTGGAAGCTGTCCTGGTGGGCGCGGTCCGAAGGGGTGCGCCGTGTCCGCCCCCCCCGCCACTGAGTCAAGCCCACTCCCACCCTCACCCCCGAACCCGGGCCAGGGCAGGGCCTCCCCAGCAGGCACCCACGCCCCCCAACACCCACAGGGGTGATCAGTGAGAACAGGACCCTTGCCCAGTTTGTGCCACATGGCTCAGCGCCAGGGGCAGCGGCCTTGCATCTTGTGCACATGGAGCGGTTCAAGACAGCGTCCAGTCGTTACTGCCTTTGGGCCTCATGACCCAGCCCAGTGATGAATCAACACTGTTTCACAGATGGGGAAACTGAGGCTCAGAGATGGGGTAACTTGCCCAGGGTTACGGAGCTGGTACGTGGGGTCAGGATTCCAACCTGTTCTGTCTGACCTAGAACCTAGAGCTGGTTCTGCATCAGAGATGGGCCTGAAGCCCAGCACCTCGGCAGGTCCCACCTGTAAGGGTCTCAAGGACCAGATGCCCCTTCCCTGTGGCCGCAGAGGCAGGCCCATGGAAGCACCTAGCCCATGTCTTGGGGATTCTGAGAGCATTTCCCTGTGAGCTCGGCTTATCCAGAATGTCCCAGACCCTCTGCAAGGTGGCAAGGGAGGCATCGGGGCCAGGCCGATTCTAGGATCACACACCTGGAGAGAGGGTCTGTGCTTCCACCAAATTCCCAAGGCTCACCCTCCAATCGGGCCACCCTGCCCCGGTGTCCGTTGCTGTTGCAAACAAGTGTGGGCTCTTGAGTTCCCAGAAACTGCCCACGAGGCCCTGGGTGAGAGCCCAGTGTTGCTGCCAAAGAGGACACACAAGGCCACCACTGCGCCTCCTGGTCTAACCTCGGTCCACTTCCCACAGCCTCGAAGAAGCCGTCCTGAGGAATAAGGAACCTAGGGGAGCCAGGAGCCCGAGGGACCCCAAGGACGGCAGCCCCTCACCCAGCACCAGCAGCTGGGAAGAGAGACAGGGGCACCCCAGCCTGCCCAGCCGTGCTCCCCACCCGACTGCCCGCGGCCAGGACAGCCCACGCCGCCAGCCAGCAGACGGCCCCAGCAGCAGCGTAGTGGACTGGGTCCTGGCCCACATCCAGAGGGGTTGGGAAGGCCAAGAGGGCTGGTCTTCTGAACCCCTCCATCTCAGAAATGGTCTTGCCCGCCACCCTCAGCCCAACATCTGCTCCCTTGCAGGGAGTAGGGGCCTGGGAGGCCTGGGTGGCTCAAGCTCCAGCCCAGCCCCGCCCCCACCCCTGCTGTGCACAGCAGCCCTTCCTGGACAGTGCCTCCTCCTCCCACCAACTCCACTAGCATCCTGGACTCAAGGGGCTGCGAGCCTGGCCGCCCATTCCTGACGGCGCATGGAGCTCTGAGCAGCGGTCTCGGGCGCCCCCTCGTGGAGTCCCACAAACGGGTGCTGGGCAGTGAGGGCGCAGGAAGGCTGACGGCAGCACCTGGAAGGGGCGGGGGGCCGGTCCCGGGGCACCCGGAGAATAAAGTGTCATGAAGGATGGCGTGTGCAGCTGGCAGGGTCGGGGGTCATCTGGGCTTCCACCTGCCTGGGCAGGTGACGCAAGAGGCTCTTGAATGTGCCCAGGGCTGGGAAATCACTCCCTTTCTGAAGGGCAGGATCAAAACCAGCCCCATCTGCAGAGCATGACAGGGACCAGGGCAGCCTCTGGGGAGGGCTGTGGGAACACAACAGCGAATGTCCACCAGGCCCCGCACAGAGCCCCTCCACACTCTGGGTCCCTGGTCCACTGGCCTGTGAGCCACCTGCACCACCACAGGGCACACGGGGCAGCTCACCCAGGCTCCCACCCGACACAGAACCTGGAAGAAGACCACGCCCACTCCCCCCGCCCCCACCGCGTCCCTGCGGCACCACCAAAGTTTAACATAATGCCAATTGGCAGAGGAGAAAAGTCTACAGGGCCCAGCTCCATTATCGGGCAGCAGACAGCATGGTTTTGGAGCTGAGGGCCAATAACCAAATAACAGCCCTCCATCGCTTCATCCTCCCCCCGCCCCTTTTCATTTCCCTCATCTGACATCCGCTTAACTATTAGCTACCAGTTTGGCAGCCCGCCCCCGCCCCAACCTGCCAGGATCCTCCTACTGGTAACAGCTGTCCAGCAGAGTCAGGCCCTGGGGCCCTGATCCATAATGAAGATACTAGCCTCCCGCCCGCTAGGAGGCGCTCTGCAGGCCAGGGCTGTGCCTGCCCCGCCCCCCGACACCTGCACGGAAGAGAGAAATGCGTGTGCCGTGTATGGTCCCACGCAGGAGCATTCACAGCTGCGTGGGCAAACCACACGGCGAGTGCCGGTCTCCAGCCGCCGGGAAGACCCAGCGCTTGGTGACAGCCCCGGGCTGAGCCCACTCAACCCTGACCATACCCTGAGGTGTCCCCCACATGAAGGATAAGTAAGCCCACAGGCACACAGCCGGACAGAGCAGGCCAGTGGCACAGAGGTGGCTGCAGGACCCTGCCCCCCAAGACACAGGTGGGCTCCTGGGGTCCCCAGAAGGCAGCACCTGAGCATGAAGCCACCGGCTCTGAAGTTGGGGGTCCTGGTACAGAAGAGGAAACAGGCCTGGCACCCCCCAGACTCAAGGTCGCTTTGCTGCTGACGGCCGTTTAGGACTCTGTCTGGGGCTGAAGGCCCAGCACCGCCTGCCTGCCTGCCACCCCAGGCAGGTGCCTTCTCCCCTCGGACTCGCGGTGTTGTCTTCAGTCACTGGGGGAGGCCAGGGGGCACCGCTGGCCATTCCTAGGGCTCCCGGCGGGTGGTGCAGCTCCAGCGCCCGCACGTCAGACCCCCGCCCCGGCAAAGACACACACCCCAAGAGGGGAAGTGCGCTGGAGCCTAAAGACGAGGCTTTAAGAACGCTGACCACGAACGCCACAGCCCAGCAAGTGGAACAGAGCACTGGCGCCCCGGGGCCGCGACTTCCGAGTCAGGGACTCGAACCCGCGGCACCTCCTCCGCTCGCCCAGAGCCAGGCCTCGCGGGCCCGGCCGGCGGGCAGAGGCGCTTCTCCCGGCTCCCCGTTGGCCGCCTCGGAACCCGTTCCAGCCGCTCCCCCCGCCGCCCCCGGTGGCGCCGCGCTGGCCAATGGGCGGGCGTGACGGCGATGTATTTGCATACGGGTGCGCCCCGGCCAATAGGCGGCGGGCGCGGGCGCATGCGCGAGCGGGAGGGCGGTGGCGGGCGGGCGGGCGGCGGGCTCAGTCGGAGGATGGCCGCGGCTGCGGCGGGTGGGTCACCGGGCCAGTCCCCCGGCCCCGCCGCCCGGGCCGCGCCGCAGGCGCTGCGGCGGCGAGGGGATTCGCGGCGCCGCCAGGCCGCGCTCTTCTTCCTCAACAACATCTCCCTGGACGGGCGGCCCCCGAGCCTGGGCCCGGGCGGCGAGAAGCCCCCGCCGCCGCCGCCGCCCGCCGAGGCCCGCGAGCCGCCCGCGCCGCCGCCGCCACCGCCGCCGCCGCCGCCCGCGCCCCCCGCCGGCCTGCCCCTGCCCGGACCCCCGGGCAGGGCCTCGGCGCCCCAGGGCCTGCTCAGCCCCGCGCCCGCGCCCGCCGGCTTGGGCCTCGGCCTGAGCCTGGGTCTGGACGGGCAGCGCCAGAGGTGAGTGTGGCCCGGGTCACCTGGGGCCTGGGGGGCGGCGGGGTGGCCTGGGGCTGGGTCACCGCGGGGGTCGGGGTCACCTGGCGGAGTCACCCAGGGCTCAGGGTTGGGGGCAGTGGAGTGGCCCAGGCAGGAGTTGAGGTGGCTTGGGGGCCTGACAGCCCGGGACACAGGGTCGGGGTGACCTGGGGGCCTTCAGCACAGTGAGCAGGGTGGCAAGGTGGCCCTGGGCTGGCTCAGCTCATAATGGGGTTGAGGTGACCTACAGAAGTTCAGGATCAGCTCGTGACACAGGGTTTGAGTGACCTGTCAGCATAGGACTTGGAGATCGGGAGATGACCCTGATCCCCTGTGAGCCCCAGACACAAGTTGGGGTGTCCTGGGCCCTGTCAGTGAGGGACAGAGGGTTGGGGTGTCCTGCACCTTGCCAGCCCCAGAAGGGAGTCTTGACTGGGCCCCACCATCCTAAGATGTCAGAGTCACGAGTCATCTGCAAGTCAACTCCCTGGACACGGATGTTAGGGTTTCCTCGGGCCCCGTGAGTCCCCAGACTTAAGGGTCATGGTCCCCTTAATTCTGCCACCCCTGAATACGGGGTCAGGGTCCTCTCAATCTTGTCAATCCCCTGAACATGCGTCTGGGGTTCCCTCAGCCCCCAGACACAGAGTCCTGTCAGCTCAGGACACACCCCCCTCCCCAGCCCACTGTTACCAGTCCCGCTGACACAGGGACTCACAAACACCCGCTCTGTGTTCCCCTTCGTTCTCTAAACTGGGTGACCCCCTCCATGTGGGCCAGGGATCTTCCCTGTACTGTGACATCTAGCCCCAGAGTCTCCCACACCAGGCCAGACCTCCCAGCCCCCCATCCCACAGCTACTGGTCACTGGAGGCCCCCCATTACCCCCGCCTCCCTCGTCCCCTCTGAGCTCAGGGCCCCTGGGCCTGTCACATCCCAGATCACAGGCACTCCCCCTGCCCTGATTTCATTTCTAGGAACGCCTTAGCCCATCCCAGGGCCACCCCACCCCTAAGCTCTGCCCCTCTAGTCTGTGCCCCCTGCCCCAAAGCCTGCTTTCCTCAGCCGGCAGACTCTCCCACGAAGTGGTCCTGTCTCCTGGCAGCCATCAGCCCGAGGACAGTCCCCCCTTCACGCCAGGTCCCATTCGAGTCACTCCGACACTCCAGGGCAGAACGGCAGGGACATCACTGTGTGAGGCCTCGAGGGTCCCACTCACCTACAGCCAGGCCTGCGCTGTGCCCTCCTCTCCCGGTCCCGCAGCCCTGTGTGTGGTGCTGGGCAGGCCATGTGTCATTCAGCAAACAGTTCAGGCGCCCTGGTTGGGGGCCAGGCCATCCCTGTGAACCAGCCAGGCCAGCAGCCTGGCCCACGAAGCTGTTCGAACAGGAGGATGCAATGAAGCGCCTGTAACCAGGAGCCTTGCCTGGCGATGGTGCTTGATGGCGCTTGCGCTGCTTCTGAAGAGCGTGTGCAGGGGCCCAAGCTCTGGAGGACACAGAACAGGCTGGGATGTGGCACAAGTCAGGTGCCCTTCGGTGTTCCCGCTGCACCCTCCACGGCCCCTGTGTCCCTCCTCCCCTGACCTGGCCCGTGCAAGGAGCCCTCTCCTGCTCCTCCCTCCCCTCCTTCAAATCCCCGTTCAGGGCTTCCCTGGTGGCGCAGTGGTTGAGCGTCCGCCTGCCGATGCAGGGGGCGCGGGTTCTTGCCCCGGTCCGGGGAGATCCCACATGCCGCGGAGCAGCTGGGCCTGTGAGCCATGGCCGCTGAGCCTGCGCGTCCGGAGCCTGTGCTCCGCAACGGGAGAGGCCGCAGCAGTGAGAGGCCCGCGTACCGCAAAAAATAAAACCAAAAAACAAACAAATCCCCGTTCAGATGTCGCAGGGCCGCGCCTGCCCACCCAGACTCTGTCCCTCATCGGTTTCTGCTGCCGAGCACAGGGCCCAGCCCTTGGGCCTGAGAGTCACTGACCCTCCCCTGACAGATGGCAGGCTCCTGGGGTGGGCACTGTCCGTTTCTCTCTGTGCTTCCTGGGCCCAGAGGCAGGGCGGCAGATAGTCGCTGCTGAGTAGCAAAGGGGGCTGCCAGCTATAGGCTGTGGACTTCTAGGGTAAGTTGTTCTGGGGAATGGAGAGAATCCTGAGGGTCTTTTCCCAAAGTCTGTGTCATGAGTGTGGTGGTCTGACCCAGGCTTTGGGGACAGACCTGGTTGGAATTCCAGCTCCACCTCTCAGGAGCTCTGTGACTCAGAGCAGGTGGCACAGCCTCTCTGAGCCTCAGTTTGCTTCTCTGTGAGATGGGTTTGTGTTGGGTACTTCTGCCGAGGGGCTCTTGTGAGGGGCTGGATGCCAGGGCTCAGCGAGGGCGGCAGGGGCCCGGCCTGGGGAGTGAGGGCTCGGGTTACATCCCGGCTGCCCAGGGTGTGCTCACAGCTCAGCCCACGGTGGGGAGTTGGTGTTTCATGCTCAGGGCACAGTCTGGTGTGGCTGTTTCTGCTAGGCCAGTGAGTGAATCATCAGAATCCTTATCTTCCTCCCTAGAACTTTGCTTTCATTTCAACACCGTGGTCATCTAGCACTTACCGGTTTCTGGGCTTCTCCAGATGGGTCAGACACAGGCTTGCAGGTCGTCTGCCTGCCCCACCAGACCGCTGTGCCCTCCTCTGTCATGTTGGCCCTGCTCTCTCCAGGGGGAGGCCTGGGGGCTTCAGACAGCAGCAGGGTTTCCTCTCACAGCCCTGGGAGTCACAAGCCTGAGTCAGGGTGTGGGCAGGGCCTTGCTCCTGGGAGGGCTCCGGGGTAAGGGTCCCCCAGGTGTCCTGGGCTTGTGGCCACAACCCTGCAGTCTCTGACTCCGTCCTCACACAGCTTCTCCTTGGTGTCTCTGTCTTCACCTGGCGTTTCTCTCTGCTTATAAGGACACCCTGATCCAGCTGGTCATTGGATCAGGGCCCAGCCTAATGGCTTCATCTTAACTTGATCACACCTGTGAAGACCCTATTGCAGATGTGGTTGTAGTCACAGCTGACAGGGGTGAGGACTTCACATATTTTGGGGTCACTGTTCAACCCCCAGCAGTCATCATTAGTGTCCAGGGCACTAACAAGGGGGAAGGTGAGCCGGGGGCGTGGCCGGCTTAGCTGGGAACAGAAACCCTTGCGCTTCTGAAGGGTTTGCGCAGGGTTGGCGCCGAGAAAGGGCCTGGGATTTTAGCTGCCGTCTTAGCCAGGAGCCGCCTAGCGCTCTGGAGGCTGCCGAGCGCCTGTCCAAATTAAAGCGATTTTGGTGGAGTGTCTGGCAGTCTGTTCACATCACTGATTTGGGGGTTTCTTGCTCTCCAGCTGGAAAACGGCTGGAGGTGGTCACCGAGGTTGGAGCCTAGAGGGGGTCCAGAGGCCTTGCTGAGATGGAGGCCGACCCAGGACCGCACATGGGTCCTGTCACCCGGGGAAGCTGGCAGGGACTTGGTGAGACAGGGTACCTAGGATGACCCACTCACTCAACAAGGATGCACGACGGCCTGTGATGTGCCAGGCCCCGTGCTCAGGCCGGGCTGGTGTGGTGGGCCGGCCGGACAAGACCCCTGCCCACGCTCTCCTGGCAGGGGAGGGTTCAGTGTCGTCGTGCTGGCCCCTGTCAGCGGCCTGCCCGTTCTCAGACCGTCTGAGCCCACGTACAGCAGCCCCTGCACGTGGCCCCTGACTCGGACTGAGTGGTCTCCCAACTAGGCAGGAGCCCTTCTTTTCCCAGCTGGGCCGTTTTTTCAGTTACAAAGTGAAGGAGTTTATCAGACAGTGGAAACAACGTCTAAAAAGTGGCGATTTCTCTTCCTGCCTGTCTCTGGGGGAAGGCGAGTATGGGTCTCCGGTTTGTAAAGGGGCAGCTGTGAAAGTGAGCCAGTGGGGTGGTCGCCTGTGCCGTATTGACAGCCTCCCCTGTGCCCCCGACCCCGTCTTCCCTACAGAGTCCAGCGCAGGCGGCCTCGGGCCAGTCACCGCCATGTGGGGGACACCATCCTGTGTGCCTTGGACAGCTTAGCCGCGAGGGCCTCCTGGCTCCCTGGGACTTGCATTTGCCCAGACGTCAGGGAGTGGGAGGGTGTTAGCTGAGGTGGCAGGAGCCCAGACTTTGTTCTTTGTAGTTTGTTTGTAGCACTTTTTAAACAGAGGAGTAACGGGTGTACAGGGAGAGGCGCGCACAGCCTGACCACCGACCACCAGGACTCGGGGCGCGGCACCGCCTGTCGCCCCGCAGGTTCTCAGCCAGGCCCTGCACACACCGTTTCCAGGGGCCTGCTCCCAATGGGGCCCATGGCGGGATTGCTCCCAGTGGGTGTCGTTTCGGGTAGAGGTGCTGGAACGTTGCTGTCGTGCCTACAGGCCCGGGCCGGCATGTGGTCAGCGTTGGGATTCTGAGCCGTTTCCAGAGCGGCGAGTGCTTAGGGGTGCCGTCCTCCCAGGGCCACGTGGGAGACCATGGAGGTCCCACCTCGGGACTCCTGAGAGGCTGCCTCCTTGGTCGACCGGCCAGCAGTGGGTTTAGAAAGGGCGCCGCCTAAGGAAGGGGCCGGGCGCCAGTCCCCGTCCTGGGACGAGCGAGCCTGCAGCTGCCTGGCAGCCCCCGGAGTGTCCCCATCCTAGCGGGGCGCTCAGCCTCCCTCGGGCCGCGGGGCCAGCTCCTCTGGGGTGGGAGGTGGGAAGGCGGGGCTCGAAAGCAACGACCCCTCACTTGGCCAGCCTGGTCTGTGCTCAGAATTCAGGGTACCCTCGTCAGCGTTGTCCCTATCTCTGGACCCAGACCCAAATAGCATCATGCAGACACAGGCGAGTTCAGGAAAGGAGCCCTGAGAGCACGGAGCAGCCTTGATTCCAGCTCCCCCAACGCGGTCAGGAGTGCGGCACGGGGGCGGGTGGCAGAATCCAGGGGCAGAGGCAGCGCCGGGGGGCAGGGCGCAGCTCCCAGCCCCTAACCCCCGCCAGCTCTGTGCCTCAGTTTCACCACCTGTACGCTGAGGGCTGTGAGGACTGAGTTTACGTATAAAACGCTTACAGAGAAGGAAATGTAGAAGAAAACCACAAAGACAGAGATGTACGAAACCAGCTGGGATCAGGTGTTGAAGCTTGGTGGGCTGAGAGAGGTCTCCTGGAGCGAGCTGGGCCAGAGGTCAGGCAGCCGGGGAGTGTGGGTGCTGATTGTGCCCCTGGGTTGGCCCCCAAGGGCCCCTGGCTGCCTCGGTGGAGACTGCCGCTGGCCTCTGGGCCCTGTGAGCGAGGTCCCAGGCACGCAGGAGCTGTCGGGCCTCACCTGGGAAATTACCTGAGGAAGCGAGCCTGAGAAAGCCACACGGGACTGCTGCCCGGGGCCTCTGAGGCCAGCCGCGGGGCAGGACACACACACCTGTCTGGGGCGTTCCCGCCTCCACCAGGCCGGCTTCACTTCCCGGCACGGGTCCTGCAGTGGGGCACCCTCTCAGGGCAGGGCCTGCCCCATCGCCCACCGTGGGGCCGGTGCTCACCGGCCCCTACCCCAGGCCTCCTTGGTTGCTGGGCGTCTGCCTGACGCGCCCCTCCTGCTGCCCCCTTCCCACCTGGCCTGAACCGGGAGAGATGGCCTGACCGAGCCAGGCCTCGTCTGGACGCCAGGGGTCCTGCTGGGGGGAGGGTCCCGTGAGATGCTGCAAGGAAGGCGGCATCTGGGCAGGCTGCAGCTTCCGGCAGCCGCTCAGCAGCAAGGCTCAGCCTCTTAGGAAGGGGCTGCTGTTGACACCTGGGCCCTGGGCACCTGCCCAGCCCAGGCTGAGTGTGAGACCCGTGTTCCTCCATCTCGTAAACCACGGCGACCTGAGCTCCAGGAGGAGTGGGGCAGCAGAGCCCGCCTTCTTGGCTTTGTCCTGAGCGGTCCCTGCTGGTGGCCTTGGTGGCAAGACCCTGGGAGTGTGACCTTGACCTGAGGGTGCAGCCTGTGCAGGGTTTCTGGGCCCAGTGCCAGGTGGGAGGCTGCCCTCCCGAGCTCCCTGTGTGCTGGGTGCTGGCAAGGCCCCCCCCGGGATGGTTTTAAACCAGACCAAACACCCGGTTTGTCTCTGGACCAACCCCAGCGCTGTCAGCACCTCAGAGGGCTGGGGGGAGCCCCCGACTGTCATCGGGCTGCTGGTCTTTGGTTCCCTTTTGTGGTCACCAGGACACACTCCTCCCCAGCCACCCAGCATGTCTGGGGGTCTCTGGCCTTCAGCCTCAGGCCCGACCTAAGGCCATTTGTGTCCCCTCCCGAGGAGTCGCTGAGGCCATCTCCCCAGCCCAGGGGGCCTCCTGACCACGCAGCCACACATCTGGGTTCAGACTCCCCTCTGCGTGGGTCTAATAGAAGCGCTTTCCTCCCTGTCCCTGGGCAGGGCTCTGTTCCGGGAAGAGCTCTGGCCGCCAGGCCTGAACAGTGCTGAGGAGGGGCTGCGGGTTGATGGGTTTCTGGCTCCTTTATGCTCCCAGGGGTGAGCTGAGAGGCAGGAGGCAAGGGCAGGGGAGCACCGCGAGCTCGGCACGCCCACTGTGCTTCAGCCAGGCGACAGGCCCAAGCAGACACCTCCCTGACAGGCATACCAGGACTGCAGCTGCCCTGGGGAGGGGGAGGGCCACGTGTGAACTGAGCCTCGAGTCAAGGGGGACGTAGCCACGGGAAGATCTGGAGAAAGAAGGTTCCAGACTGAGGGAACAGCCCCTGCCAGGGCCCTGAGGCCGGGGGCGGGGGGCTGGTGCAGGGAGGGCGGCCCAGCCGAGTGGGCAAGGCTTCTAGGTGTCCTGGGCCGGGGGGCAGCACTGGCGGCGGCTCTACATGCTGAGGTGGGCGGGAGAGGGTTGGTGCTTGTCTGATGTCCAGCCCTGCAGAGCCACCGCTGGACCCTGTCCAGCCCCACCACGCCCCCTTCCCGGGACCCCTGGCTGAGCTCCAGGAGGCGGTGGGCACACCAGGGCCCGGCCAGCCATCCCTCCCGGTGCCACGTCCCCCTCAGGTTCTTCTGGCCTTCGGTGGCCCTGCCCAACACTCAGACCTCACTGCAGACCTGCTTCTGGCCCATGGCCTGGGGGCCCCATCGGGGCCTGAGAAGCAGGCTGGGCCTCTGGGAGGAGGGCCCATGAGGCAGCCTCTGGACAGTACCCTGAGGCCCTGCCGTGTCCTCTTTACAGAAAGCGCGTAGGCTCCCAGCGCTGCTCCCTCGAGTTTCTGGAAGACACGGTGGGATGTGCCTCGGTTCAAAGGTAAGGAGCCCCGCGTGCCGCTTGCACCCCGTCCTTTCTCCTGGGGCCAGAGAGGCTCCCAGGAGGGGAAGAGTGACCTGCTTTTCACCTGCAGAACCAAACATGCCTCTGGATCCCCGAGACACAAAGGCCTGAAGAAGACGCACTTCATCAAGAACATGAGGCAGTACGACACCAGGAGCAGCAGGTGCCAGCGTGTCCCAGCCCAGCCCAGCCCTGGGGCTGCCCACCGCGTCCTCCCTCGAGCCTTGTGGGGTCCGGGGCCCTGCCCTTGTCAGCAGCCCTCCCTTCAGTGTGCTAAGGAAGCGCTCGGCCACACGGCCCAGCCCATGTCCCTTCGGAAGTGGACCCTCTCCCCATCCCACCCTCTGCCCTCCATGTTCACCAAACGCTGGGGTCCTCAGCACGTCCTGGGGGAGGAGCCACCCGGCCACCGCAGCCTGAGTAGCAGCAGGGACGCTGGAAACCCAGCGGGAACAGGCAGAGTGGTGGGCTGTGTCCGGGAGAGAAGGGAGCACGGAGGGCATCTGGCTTCCCTGAACCGGGCTGCAGGGTGACAGTCAGTGCCCAGCACAGCCCTCCGAGGCCCTACGTCTGTAGGAGCCCCGTCCCTCATGCCCCGTGTCCCTCACGCTCTGCCCTCCTGGCTCTGAGGCCATCGTCCTGACCCAAAGCGTCTCCAGACCGTTCCCCTTCCTGATGGAGGCCGTGCCCAGGCACCTACCAGGCAGCCCTGGTCAGGCAGTGCTGCGTCTTCCCTGCGGTGGCTGTAGCTTGGACAGTCCGGGACCCCCCAGCATGGTCCCCAGCATGACGGGCTTGGCCCAGGAGCAGGCCCCCGGCAGACTGAGCGCCGGGCTGGCTTCAGTGGGCCCTGGGTGCCCAGGGTCCCAGCCAGGGGAGGGGGTCTTCCACCGTCATCCTCTCTGCTGAACTGGGGCCGGGCTGGGCAGAGCCACAGCCACGCCCAGAGGAAGGAAAGGCCGTCCTCCCTGCCGTGCGCCCCACACAGCGGCCCCTCTCGGGCCACTTTGTCTCGGGACATGGAACTGGGCGCTTTCTGATGCTGTGAGGCTCCTGCCCCGCTGGGATGCCTGAGGATGGGCTTCCCTGACCAGCGATCCTCGGGCACGCGCCTCTGCCTCTGGTGTCTGCACGGCCTGGCCTCTCTTGTATGAACCGCTGAACCACCATCCCGGGCATCCCCTGATGCCTGGGGCAGTTCCCGTCTGAGTCCAGGCGGGAAGGGAGACGCCTGCCGCCCTGCCCTGACCCCGTCCTTCCCCGCAGGATCGTGCTCATCTGCGCCAAGCGGTCCCTGTGTGCGGCCTTCTCGGTCCTGCCTTACGGAGAAGGCCTGCGTGTCAGGTGAGCGGCTGGCCCCCACCGGCCGGGGGCTCCACACCGTCACAGCCTCACACGGGGCCAGCAGACCAGCTTCTGCCGAAGCTGCTTGAGAGCTTGAAGGCCATTTGGGTCCTGGTCCTCCGGGAGGGGCGCGTCCGCACTGTTACCTCGTTTGAGCTGCTCAACGTTGGTGCCTGGGATGTTCCTCCTGGCGGGACACTGCTGTGCATCCCGTGACCAATCCAGGCAGCTGTGCCCAGCGCGGAGCCCCGGGAAGAGGGAGATGGCTGTCAGGGTGGGGACGGCGCGGCGGGACCTGTGTGCCTGAGGGTGTGGCTGCAGCTGGAGGGAAGTGACTTGGGGTGAAGCCGAGGTTGGCCCACCACCAGGGAGATTGAACAGGAAGGGCCTGGGACCAGGAAGGAGCTGAGACTGAGCCGGCTCTCACAGCGGGAGTTCTCATGACCCTGCTGAGGCTGCTACAGGGCCTCGAGGGTGTAGAGGTGGGGCGCTGTGGGCCCCTGGGGCTCGGCTCCCGCCTGCACGAGGTCGGGGGCGGGGCCGGCAGCTCTGTCCCGTCCCGTGCGTTGCAGTGACCTGAGGGTGGACAGCCAGAAGCAGAGGCATCCGTCCGGCGGTGTTTCCGTGTCTTCCGAGATGGTTTTCCAGTTGGAAGGCGTGGAGCTGGGGGCGGATGGAAAGGTAGGAGCAGACGCCAGGTGGGGGCAGGGACCTGACATGTGTCTGTCAAGGAAGTAGACTCAAAGTTGTGTTTCACTTGAGTCCTCGAAAACGTAAGGTCCCACCAGAGGAAGCCACGCAGCCTGTGCAGACAGGCCGGTCGCCTCGTGGGGGCCCCCGAGGCAGGGAGGAGCTCCGGCTGCAGATCCCAGATGAGGGGCGGGGCATTCTGGAACCTGCAAGGGGGGAGCAGCGTCAGCCCTGGGCGGCGGGAGCTGCAGCCGTCAGGAGGGACCTGGCTGGACCTCTGGTCCTGGACGGGGCGGTGGGGCTAAGTCCAATGCACTGCCTGCCAGGTCGTGTCTTACGCCAAGTTCCTGTACCCCACCAACGCCCTGGTCACGCTCAAGCCGGACAGCCACGGCCCGCCGCCTCAGCCCCGGCCCAGTGCCCCCCGCGCTCTGCTGGGGCCCAGATGCAAACCCGTCCCACCCAGGGCGGCGCCAGCTGGCTCGGAACTAGGTAGCCCAAGGGCCCTGACCGGGGGCAGGGCAGGTGGCCCAGTGCATCCCATCCAAACCCACAGTCCTCAGCCCAAGCCCGGGGAGCGGGTCCACCGCAGCCTCTCAGGAGGGGGACCCCAGAGCGCACGCCCTGCGCCGCGCCTGAGCCCAGCCGCAGAGAACCTGCACCCACTGATGGCTCTGGGCAGGGACCCCTCCTCCTCAGGACGTCCTCCCCGCCCCCGGCCCCCGAGGAGGGGGGCCACGCCTGGAGCCCCTGATCCCCCTCTCCTTGTCCCACGATGACGCCCTCAGCACAGCTGCTGCCTGGCACTAGGCCGGGGTTGGCCGAGCCGCTCACCGGGGCTTGTGGTGGGTCAGGGCTGCCCTCTGCTCGCAGGGGCCGACGCAGGGGATGCCCTGGAGTACAACCCCGACCTCCTGGATGACCCTCAGTGGCCCTGCGGCAAGCACAAGCGCGTCCTCATCTTCGCGTCCTACATGGTAGGGGCGCCGCCCAGGGCTGGGCTGTGGGCCGGCACCAGGGGCAGGGGCAGCTACGCACCCTGGGCCCAGCCTCACCCACGTCTCGGCACCGTTCTCGGGGGCCCGGGCCTCACGGTTGCAGGCCCAGGTGGCGTGCAGACGCCCCTGGGGCTGCATGGGGACGGTTCTTATCCGTTGCAGACCACAGTGATAGAGTACGTGAAGCCCTCCGACCTCAAGAAGGACATGAACGAGACCTTCCGGGAGAAGTTCCCACACATCAAGCTGACGCTGAGCAAAATTAGGAGGTGAGGAGGGCTGAGGCGGGCGTCCTCAAGCCCACTGCCCGACAGGGCCTTCCGCGAGCTGCTGCCAGGCCAGGTCTACGCAGATTCCTGAGCTTGATAAAGGGACGCGCCCCTCCTCAGCCCCTCCCGCCATCCAGCCAGGCCGGTGCCAGCAGCTCCCCTGCCGCCTCCTTGGTCAGGTGCCCTCGGTGCTTCTCATACCTGCCCACACCTGCAGGGCTCCTCCTCACTGGCGCCCACAGCCCCTGAGCCGGGCCCTGTGACCGTGCCCGCTTGATAGATGAGGAGGTTGAGGCCCCACAGCCAGAGGGCCAGACTCTGCCTCAGCACGGCCGCACCTCAGGGCCTTTGCACTGCCCTCCCCTCCCCACACGGCCCCCTCACTGCCACAGGAGCACGGGGACTCTGTCCTCCGGGGGGTCCCCCTGAGGACAGTTGGGTGCCGAGGGCCCAGCCGAGGGCTGAGTGGAGACCAAGACCAGCCTGCCGCCCGCCCACCAAGCCGTGGGCTCTAGCGCCGGGCCACAGCCTCTGGGAGGAAATGGCGCTTTTCTGGTGGCCCAAAGGCACACCCCTCAAGCAGGGACGTGGCCGCCTCCTGGCCCCAAAGCCCTTGGCTCCCGTGTAAACCCGCAGTTTGAAACGAGAGATGCGGAACCTGTCTGAGGAGTGTGGTCTGGAGCCCGTGACAGTGTCCATGGCCTACGTGTACTTCGAGAAGCTGGTCCTGCAGGGCAAGCTCAACAAGCAGAACCGCAAGCTGTGCGCGGGCGCCTGCGTGCTGCTGGCCGCCAAGATCAGCAGCGACCTCCGCAAGAACGACGTGAAGCAGCTCATTGACGTGAGTATGCGTGTCCCATCCCCCCCTCCCGGCTGCGGCGGGCCGATCACCACCCACGCCCAGACCCGGCCGCCCGGCCACCTGGACGGGAACCGGAGGAGGGGCCGCAGCTCAACCCCTCTCTCTTCTTCAACACAGAAGTTAGAAGAAAAGTTTCGGTTCAACAGACGGGATCTAATTGGGTTTGAGTTCACGGTGCTCGTGGCCCTGGAACTTGCTCTCTACCTTCCCGAGAACCAGGTGTTACCTCATTACAGACGCCTCACGCAGCAGTTCTAGCCTGGCCCGGCCCCTGCGGGCGCTCCTGGCATGTCGGCCGGACACGCGGCCCTCGCCGGCTAGTGCCACTGCTCCCCCACGCCCTCGCTTCCCTGGAGGGACACGGCTTCCATTCCAAAGCACACCACACCACCGCGGTATTTCGGAGAGCCCTGCTGCGTTCCTCCGTGAACAAAATGTGGGGCTTTGTTGTTTCTTTTTCTCCTGCGCCTGGTCTGGCACCAGGACTTTATGATGCGCGGTGGTGAATCCTGACTTCACAGCTTTTCTCCTCTTTGCATCACCCAGCCTTCTGCTACCATCGTAGCCACTGCACTGGCGTCTCATGGAGATCTGGTTTTCCAGACCTCACTGCACGCGCTGGATTGCTAGCGTTAAATTGTTGGGGCATTAATCTCGGCTGTTTGGGGTTTTCGGACGTGAAGACCGCACTGTGGAATCCCCACTCCCCACCTCGGCCCGGCTCCTTCCCAGCCCAGCACGGCCCCCTCGGGGGCTGTGCACCCACCTACCCACATCCACACACACAGCTCTGGCGTCAGCCTAAGCCAAGGAGAGCATACCCCTGGTTGGTTTGGGTCTCATTTTTTTACTCTCGGACTTCTGTTCTTCCAAGGATCACATCACTGTGAGGTCCTGATGCCCTGTTGGGGGTCACACACCCCAGCAGGCCTCTGGGCACAGAACTAGCCCACCCCACGCAAGGATCCGTCTCACCGGAAAGACCCCCCTTGCCCACGACACTTGGACCTTCAGGATGACTGGATTGCTGGCTCTTGATCTTCCTAAGCAAGATTGTGGAGAAACCGTGTTTACTGTCGTGTAGGATTTGGTTCTGTGGGTCTTTTTTTCCTGAGGGAACAGAAACTGGTTAAATGGCGTCTGCTGAAGTTGTGACTTGAATCACACTTGATCCTCCAGTGGGGAGGAGACTGACCACTTCACAACCCTGCCTCCCCGCAAGGGTCAGGCCAGCCTTCTTCCTCCCGGCAGGAAGTGGGAGCCGCCTTGGCCGGAGGAGCCGCCACACCAAGCAGACCCCAAGGGCTGGTCGTTGTCCCTCTGGGCAGGTGTGTGCCCGGCACGCCAGCTTCTCTACGCTACACGTGGCCCAGTTCATCCACTTGCTGCCCCACCAGAAACACTGAAGACCGCGGGCTGGAGCTTCTCCTTCACGGGTCAGCTGCTCTCAGAAAGGACCGTGTTGGCTGGGCCATTAAGCTGCTTCCCTACTGCTGTCCCATAAACCTGTCGCTGGAGGGGCTCTGGGACAGCCCCACCCTGCATCCTACGCGTGTGCACTGGTGCTTTTGCGCAACGGAGAGGCCAACCCTCATCAGAGTGCTCAACCACCAGCAACTTGAGACCCCAGCAGGGGTGCAGGACGGCGACTCCCGCCCTGCTGGCTGCTGTTCCTTCTTCCTCAGTCAGTCACTTGGGCTGAGGGAGGAGAGGAGGCAACTGCAGGATGGAGCGCGAAGCCCAAGTCTGTATTCTGACCTTATTTATTGAGGAGTGCCTCTTCCCTGTCTTCCCCAAGATGGCTCCCAAACCTGACGTGCACCAAGGAGGGCGTGAAGGATGAAGCTGCTAGGCCCCAGGCAACTGTTCTGCAAAGTGACCTGTCCAGCCAACACAGCGTCTCAAGGACACTCCTGTTACAGGCACTGCAGGGGACCGACTTAGGAAACGTACGTCCTGGTTTACAATTAGCCTTGAGGGACACATCTTCCTGGAAATTTCTATACAGATGTTAGAATGGCTGATACAGTAACTTTACAGTAAGTTTGCCTGTTTATGTAGTGAGAATTAAGTCATTCACCAGACCCGTCTGTAACCTTCCCTTTAGTGCATTGTGTCCTTTTTAATGTCAACAGCTGCCACTGTGTGGTACTCAAATGAAGCCAGTATTTAAGGCATTAAACTTCAGACTAAAATGTCACCCCCTAGAACCAGCCCAGACATCTGTATCCAAGGGCCTGGGGCCACTCCCTCAGTGCCTAGGAGGCGCTGTGGACTTAAATGAGCGCTTAAGTGGCCATCTGACCTCACTGTCTAGTCAAGCGTCATGGATCTGTTTGCAAAAAGTAATGTATTTGTGCTCTAAGTAAAATTTGGTTTTGCAACATGTGTCATAGGCTGCCTTCAGCCGGCCACCCCCTCCAATCACAGCAGAACACCAGCCCGGACCCTCCGGAGCCCAGAAGAGCCCGCCCCCCCAAAGCACAGAAGTGAAACAACAGATAGGTTTTCACTCTTTATTTATAAACACACGTTCCACATCCAGGATCCTCTCTAGTCAGAAGTTCCTGGAACAAAAGGAAGAACTTTAAAACCTGGTCTCCAAAGACATCCTGGGCCTCTGTGCCCAAACCCCAGTCCTCTTACTTTGAGACAATGCCGTCAGCCTTGGCCAGTCGGAGAATGGAGTCATCTGACTCGCCCTAGGGGAGAACGCACATTGGGACCAAGTGCCCTGCTGACCAGAGGTCCAGCCACACTGCCGTCCAAACCGACCAAAGGTAGACACACGCTAGCATCAAGCAGACCCCTGCAGACCCCTGGGGCCCGAAAGAGCTGTGGTAACTGGGAAGCTCCAAGGTCGTCGCCTGTTTTCTCAGGGTGGGCCCTTTCCTGGGCCCCCGAGCACCCTTTTCCACCCCCAGGAAGGGGCTGGCAGCCAGCACAGTCCAGTGCAGCAGGCTGCAGTCTTTTCTGCCAACAAACCTGCTCAGGTTGGGAACAGGGAGGGAGATGCCACTCCGGCTCAAAGGCCCGCTGAGCAAGGCCGGGGAACACTCACCATCCTGCGAATGGCCCCGCAGATGGCATAGGTTTTAAACTGGCCGTTGAACCTGCCTGTCACCTTGTCAACCTATGAATCGAGAATGGAGGGTCACAAAGAGGTACACCCAAACGCCTTCGGGTCTCAACCTGGGGTTTGGGCCTCGCCCCCTCCCCAGAGGACAAGCCGTCCCGCCGCCCGGCTCACCTCGGCCACGTTCATCTGGATGGACGCGTGGTCCTTGGCGCCTATGATGCGGTTGCTGGCAGAGCTGCGGGGGGAGCGCAGTGAGCGGGGACGGGGCTCGGCGGGCGAGGGGCGGCGGCGGGGGGATGCAGGGACCGGGGCAGAGGATGCTCACCATTTCCGCGGCACGTACAGGTCCACGAACTCGCCGGCGTCGTTCTGCATGTTGAGGGAGCGCCTATGGAGGCCCCCGCGGCGCCGTGAGGACGGGCCGTGTCCGCGCGCTCGGGTCCGTCCCCGCCCCGCACCGACCCCGGGCCCCGGGCCGCCCCCCCGCCCAGGCCCCGACCCCCGCACGCCCGAGTCCGTCCCCGCCCCGCACCGACCCAGGCCCCCGCGCCGCCACCCAGCCCGGGCCCCGGGCCCGACCCCGACCGCGGCCGCGACACCTACCTGGTGGCACCACAACAAGCGCGAGCGCAGAAAGGAAGGGCCTTTTCCCCCGGCAGTGCTATTAGCGGGTGGGGCGGGGCCTCGGCGAGTACTTCCGGCTCGCGCACGCCGCCGCGACTCTACGCAGAGAGCAAGGCCGGCCGCTCTGACGTACTTCTGCTTCCGGCGGGTGAGAGCTTCCTGAGGTCTGGCGGCTGCAGGTTGGCCGCGGACGAGCCACGAGGGCGAGTCCCCTTGCTGGGCGGATGGCCGGCGCGGACTCGCGAGGGCGCCCGCGGGCGGGTCCCCGCAGCGGTGGGCTGCGCCCAGGGCGGGCGCTTCCCGTCGCCGGGACCGCCCGGTGCCCGCGGCCGCTCAGTCAGGACCTGCGGACCCGGGGGCCGAGGGCGGGGACGGGGGCCCTGCAATGGGCCGCGTTCGTCAGCACGTGAGAGCTGCGGGCCGGAGCGCTTACCCCGGAGACAAGCCCGGCATCACGAACGTGGACGCAGGAGGGGTGCCGTTGGTTCTAAGAGCGAAGAGTGGGGAGAGCCCCTGGGGTCTTGAGGGAGGAGCGGCAGGGCTGGGGTGGGGGGCGCCCTCCCAGGACGTGGAAGACAACTCCTCGGGAAACCAGTGCCTGAGCAGGGAAGGAGCTCGGCCAAGCCTCGTGGCAGAACCAGGTCGAGCCCCCCCAGCCCTTCCCTCGCCCTGCACCATCCGGCCCCTGCCCAGGACCCCTCCCCCCACATCACTTCCACTCTGTTCTCCACGGAGCAGTCTCTCCTGATGCTAAGGGTCCGTTAAGGAAGAAAACAGAAAAACTCCAGGCTGCGGAGCTGACTTCCCAGGGTCCCCCGCCCTGCGTTCCTGGGGGCGAGCCCTGCAGCTTCGACTAAAACATCCTCCTGGGCTTCATCTCGCGGGGGAGAGGGAAGGCCCCTCGGGGGTGGACTCCAGACCCTGCGCACTTGGCCTCCGCCTGCTGCCCGGGCTGAGCCTGGCCGTGGAGTCTCCGAAGTCCAAATGCCCCTTTGCTTGACACGCCCTCCCCATCCTCCCAGTCTGGGCTCCCAGCTCACTTCCCAGGGCTGTGTCTGCTCACCCTGTGGTGACGGGCAAATGCTCCCCATCAGCTTGGCCACACGGTGCCCCATTTGAGTCACTGCCAACTTCTGTGCGGCTGTGGGAGGGTTTAACATCTGGGCCTGGTGAGGGCTGAGGCCACCAGTTCCCTCGTACCCGGAAACCAGGGTTCGTGCGGGCAGTGTGCTGTTGCTCCTGCTGGGCGCTAGCAGCTGGGCATCAGGAGTGAGGTCACCGAGGCCAGCGCCCTGTAGGAAGGTCACATTCCATGTTCATGCCAGCCGTGAGAGGTGTGTGCTTTTTCCAGGACCCCCAGCACATGCACACACATTACGTGTTTATGTTTGTGGTTGTGTTACCGACCAGGGTTCTTGGCTTTCTCTAATCAATAGAAATTGATAAGAAGCCAGACAAGAAATTCAGGCAAGGCTTTATCGGGGCTCCTGCTGCAGCAGGGGGGAGCGGAAACAATAGGTTCCCTTGCTAGCTCCCCAGGGGAGTCGAGCTGGTTTCTTATATGGGGTGAGGATAGGGGCAGGTCCAGGGCTCGGGCCAGAGGGGTGGCTTAGGTGGTCTGCCCACCCCTTAGGTGGTGGGGTGTGCAGGGCACATGCGCAGGACTCTGCTTTTGCTCCCTGTGACCTGTTTTTGCTCCCAGCTCTTTAAAAGTGGCAGCTGGGTTTTTGGTCTTTTTGTAGCTTTCTGTCCATAATTTGCTTCCAGGGTGCATGTATGCTGCTATTTTTCATCCCATACAGTTTTTTTGGTACAATGTTTTGTAGCTCAAGGAGATATTTGTCCAGGTGCAAGCCCTGCAGCAAAGGGTCTCAGGTGCCAGCCTGTCTCATTTGGGGGTCTGCACAGCTGGCCTGCCTGTCTGTGTCAGTGTGTGGGTCAGCCCAGCTAGACCTGATCATCAAGAGATTGTCTCTGGGGCTTCCCTGGTGGCGCAGTGGTTGGGGGTCTGCCTGCCGGTGCAGGGGACACGGGTTCGTGCCCCGGTCCGGGAAGATCCCGCATGTCAGAGCGGCTGGGTCCGTGAGCCATGGCCGCTGGGCCTGCACATCCGGAGCCTGTGCACCACGGCGGGGGGGGGGGCCACAACAGTGAGAGGCCCGCGTACCGCAAAAAAAAAAAAAAGAGAGATTGTCTCTGTAGCTGAGAGGCAGGAGACGGAGACAGCTAGAGCCCCGGAGCACCAGAAAGGAGAGAGGCAGAGGTCTGCGAGAGTCCTATCCATCAGAGTAGAGAACCCAGAAATAAACCCTCACACATGCACACATATGGTCAAATGATTTTTGATGAGAACCGTTTAAGAAGGAAAGGACTGTCTTTTCAACAAGTGTGCTGGGAAAACTGGGTCTCCACATGCAAAAGAATGAAGCTGGACCCTTACCTCACACCAATTGCAAAAATTAACTCAAAATGGATCAAGTACATAAACATAAAACGTAAAACTATAAAACTCTTAGAAGAAAACAGGACACAACCTTCATGACATTGGGTTTGGCAATGATTTCTTGCATATGTGACCAAAGGCACAGGCAGCAGCAACAACAACCAAAAAAAATTGGACTTCATGAAAAATTAAATTTGTGCATCAAAAAGACACCATTGGGGGACTTCCCTGGTGCCACAGTGGTTAAGAATCTGCCTGCCAGTGCAGGAGACATGGGTTCGAGCCCTGGTCTGGGAAGATCCCACATGCCATGGAGCAGCTAAGCCTGTGAGCCACAACTACTGAAGCCCGTGTGCCTAGAGCCCACTCTGCTTAACAAGAGAAGCCACCGCAGTGAGAATCCCGCACACCACAACAAAGAGTAGACCCTGCTCACCACAACTAGAGAAAAGCCCGTGCGCAGCAGCAAAGACCCAATGCAGCCAAAAATAAATAAATAAATTCATTAAAAAAAAAAAAAAGACACCATCAGAACTTCCCTGGCGGTCCAGTGGTTCAGACTCTGAACTTCTAATGCAGGGGGTGCAGGTTTGGGGAACTAAGATCCCACGTGCCTCGTGGTGTGGCCCCCCAAAATTTTAAATAAAATTTTCTTAAAAAAGACACCATCAACAGTAAAAAGGCAACCCAAAGATGGGAGAAAATATTTGCAAATCATACATCTGATAAGGGATTAATATTAAGAATATAGAGAGAGAACTCCTAAAACTAATCAACAACAACAACAAAAACCTAATTCAAAAATGGGCAAAGGGGCTTCCCTGGTGGCTCAGTGGTTGAGAGTCCGCCTGCCGATGCTGCCGATGCAGGGGACGCGGGTTTGTGCCCCAGTCCGGGAAGATCCTACATGCCACGGAGCGGCTAGGCCCGTGAGCCATGGCCGCTGAGCCTGCGCGTCTGGAGCCTGTGCTCTGCAACGGGAGAGGCCACAACACTGAGAGGCCCGCGTACCGCAAAAAAAAAAAAAAAAATGGGCAAAGGACTCCGAAAGACATTTCACCAGAGAAGATATACAAATGGCCAATAGGAACATTTAAACGTGTAGCATCCACTAATCATCAGGGAAATGCCAGTCAAAACTACGAGATACCACTCACACCCACTATAAAAAATAATATAAAAAAATAAATATTATAAAAATAAGTGTTGACAAGGATATAGAGAAATTGGAACCTTTGGGCATTGTTGTTAGGAATGTAAAATAGTGCAGCTGCTGTGGGGAACAGTACGGTGTTTCCTCAAAAACTTAAAACTACCGTGTGATCCAGCAATTCCACTTCTGGGTCATTTACCCAAAAGAATGGAAAGCAGTGTCTTGAAGAGATATTTGCACACCCATGTTCACAGCAGCATTATTCACAAGAGCCAAGAGGTGGAAGTAACCCAAGTGTCTATGGGTGGATGAACAGATAAGCAAAATGTGGGCTATGCATACAGTGGAACATTATTCATCCTTAAAAAGGAAGGAGATTGTGACACGTGTACAGACGAACCTTGAAGATGTTCTGCGAATTAAAATAAGCCAGTCATAAAAAGACAAACACTGTGTAATTCCACTTATACAAGGTACCTAGAGGAGATTTAGATGGAGAGTAGAATGGTGGGAGCCAGGGGCTGGAAGATGGGGGATGGGGTGTTAGTGTCTAATGGGTATAGAGTTCCGTTTTACAAGATGAGAAAGTTCTGGAGATGGATGGTGGGACAGCTGCACAACATTATGTATGTGTTTAATACCGCTGAACTGCGCACTTAAAAGTGATGAAGGAGGGGCTTCCCTGGTGGCGCAGTGGTTGAGAGTGTGCCTGCCGATGCAGGGGCTGCGGGTTCATGCCCCGGTCCGGGAGGTTCCCACGTGCCGCAGAGCAGCTGGGCCCGTGAGCCATGGCCGCTGAGCCTGCGCGTCCGGAGCCTGTGCTCCATGGCAGGGAGGGGGGAGGCCCGCGTACCACAAAAAAAAAAAAAAAAAAAAAATGATCAAGGTGGTAATTTCTATGTTATATGTATTTTATCACAATCAAAAAAAATTTTTAAGACTATAGGTCACGCACGCATGCACACATGGGCACACACACACACAAGACATCACAGTCTCATCTTCCCCGAGGTGGGATCCCAAGGCCAAGATCTTCAAAAGGAAGCCCTGTGACCCCATCCTCGGGCCTGTGAAATCTGGATGAGCACCCCCCCCTTTAAGAAACCCTGCAGACAGAGGAGCCAGTGGTCCCTGAAGGGAGCCTACGTGGGCCTTCCATCAGCAGGGTCTCCTGGCATCTGAAGTGGCCGGGGGCAGCTGCTCAGGCTGGAGGCTGCCAGAGGTCAGGAACCTGGGGAGAGGTGTCCCTGCATCCCACTTGTACTCTCCCCAGCAGCCACTATGGGGCGCCCAAGAGCTGCACCTGACCCTGCAGGCAGCCCTGTGAGAGGCCCAAGGGCAGAGGCTCACCTGTCCACTCTCTGCCCACTTTCCTGCCAGCTGAAGGGGGCTGGCCACCTCCCTCAGATCCCTGGCCCCTTGCCCCTTGCCCAAGGGGTGACTTGTTTACTGAGTTTCCTGTGGGGTCTCCAGGTTGGAAAAGGGCCAGAGGCTGGGTGGGATGAAGGGATTGGGGACGGGAGGACCTGGCACTTGAAGACTCTGTCCTGAGCCCTTTTTGCAGCTCCCGGGGCAGCTCCCAGGGGCTCAGAGAAGCAGCTCTTCAGCAGGATGGTCCCCATCAGGATACCCGAGCACTTTCAGGTCTACAGAGCATACACCTGTTACTGCCCCCTGCACCCGCCAAGTGCTCTAAATCGCCCTGACTTCCAGTATCCCATCAGGATGGCAGGCTGACTTTGCACCCTCCCTCTGCCTCGTAGCTGTATGACAGGTCACTTAGCTGTCTCCTCCTCCTCCTGGCTTTAAAGTAGGGACAGCGGTAAGAGCACCACCCGGGAGGGTTAACACATACACGGTGCTCAGAGTGGACGTGGCCTTCAGGAGGCCCTCAGCATCCCCATCGTCACGATCACCATCACTGCCACCTTCATCATCACCTCTATCACCATCATTATTATGCTGTGACCCCAGGTCCCATCGCTATAGATTTGAACCCTGGGCTGATGACTCCAGAAGATGCACTATCACCACCCCAGTCTCACACGGGTCCTCATTCAGGCTGCCCAGCTGGGTGACAGCGGCCAGTGGTGTTGGATGGTGTCCGTGTGCAGTATCCGCTGCCCATTCCCCAGCACCATCCTGGGGACCCACCTCACAGACAGGTAAGCAAGGCTCTCAGCCTTCCTGGGGCACCTCCCTCCTCCTCCCAGAGTGGCTGCTTCTGGGCCGGGTGGGGCCAGGTCAGCCTGAAATGTATTGTGTGTGGAAGGGAACCAGCCCCAAAACCAGGAAACCCTCCTTCCGGGCCTGGGCACGGGCCAGGGTGAGCTGCAGCTCAGGGCCAAGGGACAGGCTTCTCCCTGTGCAGACCCGGCCAGGAGCTGTGGCCACTGGCCCTTCCTGCCTGCCCTGTTCTCTCGGGAGAAGGCCCAGCTCACGTCAGAGTTCCTGCCTCAGAGGGGCTCCCAGGGGCGGAGGAGCACGCAGGCTCCCACCGAGCAGGTCCTGGTGCCACCGCCACCCAGCCGTGATTCCCATCCTCTGGTCTCAGGGAGATAGGCAGACATCGGCCCTCCCCAGTCTCCGTGAGGCTCAAGGGAGGTCACAGCCAGCGTGCAGCCCCAGCACGTGGGCCCAGCCTCGGTGACCTGGGCTGTGGCGCCTTGGGCATCGTGACTCACAGGCTGTCAGAGCCGGGGGAGCCTGAGAGTGTCTGGCCAGTGTCACATTCTCTTCTATTTTACTTTATTTTATTTTGTCATTTTATTTTATTTATTTTACCATATGAGATTTTTTATTGAGGTATAACCTAAACGTGGTGAGGAACACAAACCCTAAGCTTCCACCCCCTGGGTTTTTACATCCACGTTCACCCAGGCAGGCAGGGTGTGCTGCTGACTGTGCTGGCATTGGGGCAGGTCTGGGTGGCACCCAGGAGGCCCTCGCGGGCCCCTTCCCCAGTTACAGGCGCAGGCGCTCTGGAGGCGGAGTGGGGGGCCGGGCTGGGCACCGGACCCCAGCTGACACCCAGCGGAGAGGACTCTGAGGTCAGAGACACCCAAGAACGTCCATCTTCTGGCCCCATCCCTCCGGTGGGGCCGGGCTACAGGACCGAGCCAAGGACAGGAAAGGAGGCACTTCCGCCCCAGGCACGCACACAGCGTCCACCTGCCTCATCCTAGTGGACATGCTGCGGGCTCAGCATGCTGGCCACAGGCCAAGATGTTCCAGCCAAACCAGTGGAGTTTCAGGTTCAAAGCAAGAAGGCTGCAGAGAGCAGGCAGCAAGGCCCACCTTTACCCCACCCCCCCGGCCAGGCCTGACGGGGCGGACACCAGGGTCTGGCTCCAGGCTGACCTCTGTCCCAAGCCCCGCCATCCTGAAGGGCCAGCACAGCGATTAAGGCAAAGGCCTGGGACTGGGCAGCCCTCTTTTCTAGTGCCGATCCCCCGGCCCCGGCCCCTCTCCTTTTTTTTTTTTTTTAAGATTTTTTAATGTGGACCATTTTTAAAGTATTTATTGAATTTGTTACAATATTGCTTCTGTTTTATGTTTTGGTTTTTGGCCGTTAGACATGTGGCATCTTAGCTCCCTGACCAGGGATCGAACCTGCACCCCTTGCATTGGAAGGTGAAATCTTAACCACTGGACCGCCAGGGAAGTCCCCCCTCTCCTTTCTCAGCCTCAGTTGCCCCATCAGAAGGTCGAAGCTGTTCTCCCTTCCCCCATGGGTGGAGGTGAGGGTTCAACAGGACAGGGCAGCGGGGGGCCTTGTACACCTGCGGGCGGGCACAGATCTAGGGAGGGAAGGACCACTCTTCCACCCACCCCTTTGCTGCTGTTCTCTTCAGTGGAAACGGGTACTGCGGTCTATCTGTCTTGTCTGTCTGGGAGGTGACCTTGGACCGGCTCTTCCTGACCTGGGAGGAACCCGCAGCATGTACAGCTCAGGAAACTGAGGCCAAGGGAGAGGAAGTGGCTCCCCCAGAGTCACGGAGCCAGGATGCAGGGCAGGGCTCGAATCCAGCCTCGGGCTCTGGGGTTGGAGGGGTGGGACGCAGCGCAGCCAGGACGGGTCCTTGTGCCGGCGGAGAGGACCCCCACCTGACCCCCCGCCCGCCCCAAGCTGAGCCCTAAGGAGGGTTCATGGTGGGCTTTCAGGCACGGTGCACTCCGAAGCGCGGGTTGGAGGTCCTTCACCTCCCTGCTCTGCCCCGGGGATGCCCAGCAGGGGGCCTGGGTGGACAGGGCTGCTTGCGGGGCCCAGCCCAGCCTCTGAGCACCAGGCAGCCGAGCGTGTCAGCTGCTGCAGAAACATGCCCAGGGACAGAGGTTTACTGGGCCTGGAAAGCCCAGGTGGAGAGTGACGGAATCCAGATTCCTGCCCCACGTGAACGGGCATGGCCCGGGCTTGTCTGGCACAGCCCGGCCCCACAGCTCCTCTGGGCTCTGGGCAGCTTCTCCGCTCCCCGCCCAGCTCCACAGGCGCTCTGGGACTCTGAGGCCCTGGGATGTCCAGCAGGGCCCAGCCAGGAGGTGCCGCCCCCCAACCTGCTGTGACCTCGCGCAGGTGGCTGTGCAGGCTGGGACGCTGTCCTGGGGCCCCGGGCAGGCACTGGGCCCTGCAGCGTTCAGGACGGGTGATCCATGTCCTCAGGGAAGAGGACAATAAGCATCTCATCTCAGGAAGGTCTGGGTCACTGGGTCTCATCCAGGGACGGTTCCCCCCAGGACATACTGACTCTGGCTGACTGTCATGCCTGGGGGAGGGGAGGGTGCTACTGACCACTAGTGGGTAGAAACCAGGGATGCTGCTCAACACCCCACTGTGCCCAGGAGGGCCCTGCAGGGAGGCGTCTGGCCCAGGATGCCAGTGGGGCGTGGTCTAGGGCTCTGAAGGGCAACGGCCCATCTGAGGGGGCCGTAGGTCAGGTGGTCAGGGAAGGCCTCTCTGAGGAAGGGACACTGTCACGCAGGGACCAGCCCTGGGAGGTGCCACCCCTTCACACTGGTCACCCCAGAGCCCCTGCAGCCTGCGGAGAGGAGGACCAGGGGCTCGTTCTGCAGTGGGGGCGGGGAGAGGCAGGCGGGGACCTGGTGCCAGGCCGAGGATTCCAGAAGGCGGAGGGAGGCCTCTTACCACCGCCCCCAGGCTCCCTGCTCCCCTGTAGCCTCAGCCACATTCTTCCCCCTGGGTGGGCAGGGGATGGGGGCTCGGTGCATTCCGGTGGAGATACAGGAGGCCCTGCAGGCAGCCTGTGCCAGCCTCCTGCAGGGCCCAGACAGCCTCCTGACAGGCTCTGCCCCGCTCAGCTTCCCAGGGCTGGGGCCTCCCTGAGAATGCCTGGGGTCAGCTGTTGCTACAGAGCATGTGGGCACATGTCCAGCCAGGAGCAAGCCCTCGGGACGGGGACTGAGCACCTTGCAGATAAGGTCAGGACTGACCAACCCAGCAGCCTCCTGACCCCTGACCGGCGGGCTGGGTCGCACAATGCCTCGGGGTCACAGCGCTGGTGACAGGCAGCGTCCACATAGCCCCTCTGATCCCCAGTCTCCTGTCTGTAAAATGGACTTTTGTGAGCATCAGATCAGGCGCCCGCCCAGCGCCAGCACAAGGGCACCAGAAACGGCAGCTCCCTAAAGCCCCACTGGGTGTGTGGCACAGAGACATGGTGGCGCTGAGGGACTGGGGCCAAAGACAGGCAGGAGAACACGATCAGCCCCATCGGCTCAGGGGCCCAGAGAGGTTGCGCCTCTGACCTGAGATCACGCAGCAAGCCCCGGATGGAGCACGGAGGCAACAGGAGACCGGGCTCCAAGGGAGGGGGTGACTTTCAACTCCCAGGCTTCACCTCCCTCACTACCACCCCCGGGGGGAAACCCAGCCACAGACCCCCCCCAGAGCCCCTCAGAGAAGGAGACTGTGCTCTCAGGAGACCCTACCACTGCGGTGAGCCTTCCAAGTCTCCCGTGTTTACATTCCTCTAGGAAATATCTCCCCAGGAGAGCCGAGGACCAATGTTTTGTAAATGTTGAAACTTGAGGCAAACAGAGGCCTGGAGCTGAGCCCACCCACCATCCCTACCTCTCCACACTGGCAGGGGGAGGCCCCAGCGGGGGTCCTGGAGGGGATGCCAGAACGGAGCCCTGGGCGGGCGGGACGGGGCCCAACCAGTGGTCCCTCCGCAGCCCCACCTTTCCATACCCTCAAGCCCTCCTTTTATGAAATGGGGGGACAGCAGACTGGAGGTGGTCGGGTGTCACTTGCATCTGAAGCACTGGTGGCCCTGGGGGAGCCCCAGTACTTGGCAGGTTTCGCGGTCAGGCTCCGAGGCACAAGCCTGCAGGCTGAGCTGCGTGTGACCCAGGGCCCCGTGGACACTCAGGGGAGACAGTGTGAGTCAGTCTCCTGTTTAGGGTTGAGTGTCTTGGGCTCCCCGCAGCCCTAAACACGGGCCTGTGCCTCCCGGGCGCTCACGGGAGGCACGGGACCAGCTGGCTGTGTGGTGGGAGCCGTCGGGCACCCAGAGGCACCCCTGCCTCTGCCATCTCCACCTGCCGTCACCCGCTCCCGCCTCAGCTGCGCTCCGCCCGCTCAGCCGAGCCTCGTGGCCCAGGCGCACCCCGAACTGCCGGCTCCTGGTTCCAGCGGCTTCTTCAAAGGGTCTGCCTGCCAGGCCCGGAGTTGTGGTGGGTGTGGAGCACCTCACTCCCGCTCGTCCACTGATGGGCATCTGGGCTGCTTCTGCCTTTTGGCTGCTATGGAAAGCGCCGCCACAGACGTCGTGCACGGGATCGGTGTGGATGCACCCCCAGAAGTGGGGGTGTGGACCCCCGGGGACGCTGCGTTTCCTCTCAGGAAGCACCACACTAGGTCCACAGGCATACCGTCTGCGTCCCCGCCAGCAGCATAGGGGACCCGACTTCCTTCATCCTGGCCCGCACTTGTTACTGCCTGATGTTTTTACTCTGCGCTGTGGCCCTCAGGCTGCACGAGAGAAGCGGGGGCCTGGACGCTGAGCCCTCTCCCCGTCGGCCTGCCCTCCCCCACCCGGGGCCTCCAGGCCAGTGTGAAGGTGATGGGGCACAGGTGTCCCAGCATCCAGCCACAACTGCCCAGTACCTGCTTGGCATGGGGCTCGGGACATAAGATAAATGATAAGATAGTGAAATGAAATAAATAAAAATATTAAATAGTCGTTGAATGAAGGAAGGAAGAATGTACCCCCAGGAGCTGGGCTCTGTAGGGTGGCTCAGAGCTGGGTGGGAGAAGATTCCTGGTGGAAGGTGTGGGTCGTGCAAAGGTCCTGGGGTGCGAGGGGGCACTTAGACTTTGTAAGGAGGCAAGTGAGGCTGGAACGCTGGGGGCAACAAGGGGGCGAGGGGCAGCTTGACGGCCTTGGAAGCTGCAGGGGCTGGGGGGGGGCACTGGAGAGTCTCCAGCACAGGCACGACAGGGCAGTCTGCCTCTGAAAAGCCACGTGAAGTGATGGAGAGAGGAGGGACCCCTTGTCACAGCTGGGGGCCCCAGAGTGGGTGGCTCTCAACCCCCGGGCAGCGTCCAGGCCAGGGCTCCCCGGGGCCCCACCTCACCCCCTCCCACTCGGCGCTGAGGGAGATGTCGCGGGCTCCTGCCAGCCCGGGGGACGTGCCAGTCTGGACCACAGAGGACGGACAGGGCAGGTGCTGCCCCAGGCCTCCTGCCCCAACCCGGCCCTGGCGGCCTGGCAGCCCTTGCCCTTCTACTGCATCCCCTTGGAGCACATCCTGGACAGACAGACAGCTGTCAACCCCTCACCCTGTTGCCTCACGCTTCCTGGGCCACAGCACCACCCGAGCCTCAGTTTCCCAGAGAGCCTGCCGGCAAGATGCGCGCACGTGGCAAGGGCCGGGGGCCCCCACGCTGCCCTCGGGCCTTTGGCTCGGGGGAGGCACAGAGGGTGGTCTGGGCCCACCTCGCCTCCTCTGCTCACCTGAGCAGCAGGTGACAAGAGTCCCTGCCCTCCCACACTGGCCTGAGGAGTGGCTGCACCCAGCACCATGTGGGCCCTTGTCCCCCTCTGCCCGTGGCCTGGGGCCTCCCCGGGCCACAGCCCCCACGTGCAGGCAGTGGACTGTGGTGCTCCCCTGGACGAGGTAGACTCCACCTTCACTTGCCGTGTCCCAGGGCCGTGTGGCAGCTCAGGGGCCCAGGAGAGCTGTGTCCTCCCCGGCCGGCCCACTCTCCATCCCGGCCCGCAAGGGCCACCGGGACCCTGCGGCCAGAGCTTCCCAGGCGGGCAGACAGGCCTGGCAGGCAGGCAGTGGCTCTGCCACCACTGCTGCTGCAAATCCTTCTCCAAAGGCCCCGGGAGACACGGGGGAGGGGTGCCCCGAGGGCTGCCCAGAGTAGCGGAGCTCAGCAGATCTAAGGCGGCAGATGGCCGGAAGAGAGACAGAGACACCAGAGACCTAGACAGACAGACAGAAGCAGGGATACAGAGGGACAGAGACGGAGAGAGGGTAGGCAGAGAATGAGAAGCCCAGAGGAGAGAGTCAGAAGAGAGAAAGGTAGGGGTGGTGGAGGGAGAGGAGGAGGGCTGGGGAGCGGAGTCAAGGCAGGGAGGCTGAGTCCCAGTGGGGGCCCGGGTGTGGCACGGGGACCCCGGTGCTGCTCTGGGTGGCGGGGGGCCGCTGATGCCAGGCCGGGCCGGCCCGGGAGGAGGAGGCCACTTGCTGAGTGAGGGCCAGTGGCCTGGCTGGTCAAGGGCAGACCAGGGGCTGCTGGCCTTAAGCCCCACAGGCAGGGAGAGGGCCGTACCTGGTGCTGTTTGGGTGGTGCCGGGCAGGGCAGGCTGCCCTCGAACCTCACGGCTCTTGCCGGGGCGGGAAGCCCCCATGGTTCATCACAGGGCCCCCAACCAGATGTCCCAAAGTTGGTGAGGGGGTCAGACTAATGTGGCTCCCTTTAGGGGACTGCGGGCCGAGGAGGCTGTGGCCATTCCAGCCACTCCCCATGTGGGCCTGCTCTGGGCCAGGGCACAGCTCCGCACCCCTGCGCTTCCCGTGGGATCAGATTCCGCCTGGGCAGTGAGTCCTCCTGGCCATATAAGGCCGTCTGTGGGCACCTCTCGGAGAAGCTGCAGAGCCGTCACCCCGCGGTAACCATTTGGCCAGGCCCCAGGGACCGAGGCAGGGGAAGGGGCCTGCTGGAGATGGGTCCTGTGAAGGAGGACGGGAGGGGCGACCCAGGCCCGCAGGTGCCACCCCCTCCCTCTGTGCTGGGCACCCCCCCGCCCCTCATCCGTTTCCCCCCCCCCAGGGCTGCCCAGTCCGGAGTACAGAGCAGGGAGGTGGTGAGCATGGGGGTAGGGGAGTACTAGGGGCCAAAGGTCAAGTAGGATAAAAAAATGACACTGCAGAAATGTCGGCCCCGTGGGTGTCTGACGTGGACGCAGCAGTCCCGTGTGGAGGATGCCGTGATTGATGCAATCTGTTGTTACCGTCTTCCGGGGTCACCCCACGTGCTCCCCACCACACACCTGGGATCAGGAAGCCTGGATCCCCAATTTAACACCCCGGCAAGGTGCTGGGAGGTGCCCTGATGGCGTCCTTCCTCAAGGGAGGTGCCTGGGCCTGGGGTCCTAAGAGCAACCTCACTACTGAACCATCCCCTCCCTTCGCTCTCGGGAGATGGTTGGATCTCCAGGAAGGTCCCAGGCCCCCTCCCCAGGGCTTCCTAGGGCCCCCTACCTGGCCCACCCCCTCCGCTGAGGCTGGGGCCTGAGATTTGATGCTGAGCTTTGCCCCTCAAGCCCAGGGCTGGGTTGGGGGTGCCCGGTGAGCCAGGGAGGGGAGTGATGTGTTGCGGGGATGCAGACACCTGGGCGCATCACAGCCGGCAGCCCCTCCCTACACCCCCTTCCCAGCAGGCACTGCCTCTCCTTCCAGCTCACAGACCTTGGGCTGGGAAGGGGCCCTGGGGCACAGCCCGGGAGGCTTCTCCTGGGAACCGGAGGCTTCCTCCAAAGGCCTCCCAAAGTCACACGGCCCTTCACAGCCTGGACGGACCTGCGGGGGGTGAACCCCAGAGGCCATTCCCTCAAGCAGTGGGCACTCTCTGGGCACCTCCTCTTCGCCAGGCCTGGGGCTAGGGAAAGGCAGGACACAGGTGGGACTGGATTTAATAAAATGAATGCACCTGAGAAAGCAGGCCAGGCGCATACCTGATGGCTCTCTGGGGCGGTGCCTAGAGGCCCAGGTGGTCAAACAAAGGGGCAGGGGCTCTGTTGTGTCCTGGGCAGAGGGACTAAGGCCAAAGTCCCCATGAGATAGAGGGGGAGGGAAGGCTGGAGGCTCTGCCGACTGGCCAGACAGGCGGGGCGTGGTTGGGAGGCCCCACAGGGCCAGGGGAGCTGCAGTGAGGGGCCTGGCTGTTACCCTAAAACAAGCAGAAGCCAGTTTGGCCTGGGAGGAGACAGGGTGAGGCACGTGTGCCAGCCAGCACCCAGCCCCAGCAGGCACCCAGCACCCGTAGCTGTTACCGCAAGGATTCCAGCCCACAGGGTGACTGGCCGGATTCCTTCCAGCTCGTGGTGTACTTAGCAAAGTCTGGCGTCCCCATGTCAGCGGACAGGGGGTCCCCTGCACTTAGCGGGAGCCGGACTCTGGGCTCCTGCCCGGTCAGGGCTCTCTGCTCATGGAAAGCATGCTGACCACCCCATGGGGAGTCATGAAACCCCACATTTCTGAGCATCCTGGGTTCATGTGCTTTCTATAGGGCCAGGCCTTCCTGTCTATGCCACCAGTTGGGAAGGAGGTGAGCTGAGTGGGAGACAGGAGCTTTGGGGAACCTCCGTGGAGAGCCCAGGACCCAGGGGGCTGGCCAGCCTGCGTCTCATGGCACTGGGCACACCTAAGCCTGTCTGTGCCCCCTCCAGTATAAAGTCCCCCCATCAGGACACCCGAGGCTCAGGCCTTCAGTGGGCACCCTGGGGACTGGCCTGTGAGCTGGGCACACAGCAGGCAGAGGTGGACCCTCTGGGGCTCCAGGCTTAGAAGGCTCCCAGAGGGGGGCTCTTGGCTGGGCAGCATGGGGGTCAAGACCATCCGTTCCTTGTTGGGGTCAACCCCAAATCTGATGGCCTCCAAGCTTCCCCAGAGCTCATGCCCTAGAGGCCTGGAAGAGCCCAGAGGTGGCCCAGCTGGGGCCACAGGCAGCGGGGAGACACTGCTCCTTCAGGAGCATCAAGGGGCCTGTCCCCAGACCCTCCTCAGCCGGGAATGCTGGGGCTCCGGCCTGGCCCCAGCCTCCTGGTGCGCGTTCAGCTCATCGAGGCCTGTCCTCTGCCCTCTGGCCTCCAGCCCTTCCAGGGGACCGTGCCAGCCCTAGGCCAGGGGAGGGTTCTGGGCTGAGCAATGGCCCAGAGGCCCGGGAACTCCCCGCCCCAGACCTGCTGGGTTTACAACCTTCTAATGAGCCCTCCTCTCAGCTGTGAGTCCTCAGGACGCCCGGCTGGGCTGCGTCCTCCCCTCTGCAGGACTGGGCTGGACCCGGGCTGCCAGGGCCCCCAGCATCAGCCTTGCTGCCTGCCCCGTGGATGGACGGATGGGGGACATTTTCTCACCATCTGGGCTCCCTGGAAGGTATCAGAGCAGCCCTGGGGGAGGGAACGCGGCCTCAGATATTCCAAACCACAGCCTAGCTTCTCCTGAAACCTCTTCCTGCCGAGACAAGCCCTTCCAGTCACGAGGAGAGAGCTCGGGGCTTCTTCCTCCCACGCGGCTGCACGGACCCACTTCCACAGTGCAGCTTCTCCCAAGAGAGCGGGCCCCGGGACAGGCAGTCAGGCACAGCCAGCGGTTATGATTGTGACATGGTGATGAGGCTGAGTGCAGTGAGGGGCGCCCCACGCAGCTGCTCCCCAAGAGGTTACAGTTACGGCTCGGGCTGAGGCACGTGTGCCCATGGCCTGGCCTGCTGGTCCCCACAGCTGCCCCGCAGATGGGGCTGAGCAGGGGCTCCTGGGGATGCCGTAGGAGTCGGGGCAGCGGCCCAGGTGAGGGCCGCTGTCCTGAGGGCAGGCTCCCCTGGCCCAGGCCACACCGCAGAGGCCATATCCCTGGGCTCAGGGGGAATTGGCCAGACCCCCTACCTAGGTCCAGGAGCACCTCTTCCCCACTCAGGCTGCCACCTGTGCCCAACCTCCCCACAGGTCCCGGGGCTCCTGTTATCCTGGTGCTGGGTGGGGAGGGGCTCTGCGTCTGGGGTGTGCCCGCGGGGCATGTCCAGAGCCTAGTAGGACAGAGGTGGTCAATCTGCCTCCATGGCCCTCCCCCATGAGCTGACCCCACCCACTACCCACCTCCCACCTCCCAGGACTGAGCATCCCTCTCCTGGATTTAGGACAGAGGCTGGGGCAGGCTGCTGCAGGGGGCGGGGGCACTACATCAGGGACCCACACCCAAAAGGTGCCCGACACATGCGGGAGGGGAAAATGAATGCCAGCCCAGCTCCCTCTCCCTGGCTAACCAGGTGCTCTTCACTGACCCCCGGACGTTGGAAACTGACCCCCAGTTTCCTAATTCATAAGTAGGAAAGGCAGCTGGGTGGCCCAGGAGTCAGAGCAAGATGGGCGACGCACTGGCTAGGCCATTTGGAAATGACTGGCTGGAAATGTGACCCGGGAAATGGGTCTCCCCCACCAGCCCCGCTGACGACCTTCCCCTAGAACCACCGCCGGCCAAGAGGTCAGTGTGTAGCCCGACTGGAATAACACCTCCATCCTCCAAGCCGCCCACTCCTGCCCCAGCTGGGTCACATAAGCTGGCACAAGGTGTGGGCAGCGTGGGCACCTCGCCCAGCCCCTTTCACCACATTCTCCTCTGCCCACTTCACCCACCCCATCCCCCCAGGCCCGGGCCACCAGTTGCTCTGGGGCAGCTGTCTGCCAGGAAGCAGCTCGCCCAGGATTAACCCTCCCCGTGCTGGGCGCATTCTCGGGCAGCGGCCCCTCCCTCCCGCCTGCTCTGTGCCCTCAGATGGAGGAGGCCCGGTCCCTAGGAGGCTCAGAGGGCTCCCACCCCTCACCTCTGCCCGCTGGTCCCTCCACGGGGGTTGGGAAGCCGACCTGGGGGGGTGGAGGGTGGGTGGTCGCCAGCCCCGGTCCCCAGGCTGACAGGTCCCCAGCTGTCAAGGGGGTGCCGGGGGCCAGAGTGCGCTGCTGTGATGTGTGTGACAGGGGACCTCTGGGCAGTAGGGAGGGTGGGGCTGGGGCAGGTCAAATCCCCCATCTGGAAACCCTGCTACTGCCCAGAGGCAGCTCTCTGGCTGCTCCTCCCACGGGATCATAAATTAGCTGGTGAGCTGGCCCGTCTGCGTGGGGGACTCAGGATTCCAGCATGGCCTGTCGCCCCTCCCCCACCATCTAGGCCAGCCCCTCCCCCACCCAGAGCCTCTCCAGCGGGGAACCACCTCTCCTCCCCCTCCCCCAGGTGGAGTTACAGAATTGCCTGGGAGCAGGGGGAGAGGAGAGGGGAGAGGGGAGAGAAGAGGGAGGGTCATCCCGCTGCCTATTTCTCAACTCCTAGAGAAGCGGCAGTCCAGCCCCTTGCGATAGGATTCGCAGGAGGCCAGGGACAGCCAGGAAGATGTGGCTAGTGGCGCAACCTTCCGGGAACAGCAGCTGGGGCAGAACTCCCACCAGGACCAACTGGCTGCCACCCCACACATTTACTCGGCTCCCCAGGACTGTCCAGGGGGTCTCAAGTGGGACAGACACCCAGCTGGCCTGGCTCATAGACCGGGGGGAGCTGCCAGCCTGGCAGCTGCACCTGCCCTATCAGGGCTTCCCCTGAGGCCGATTTGGGCCAGGAGCTGGAGGGGAGGAGACCCAGTGGCCGAAGCCACCCAAACGCAGAATCAGCTGGGACACAATCCTGAGCTCAGGCCTCTACGTCCAATCCCATTTCCCCAGTGTCCTTGAGTGCCTGCCCTGAGCAGGAATGTTCGACTGGCAGACAGAGATGGTGGGGTCCACAGTGCCCCAAAGCAGGGAATCCCCAGGCACGAGGGTTAGCGCCCACCTGGCCCTGCAGCCCCAGCCCCCCACCGCAGGTGCTCAATAGATGTCCTCCTTCACAGGCAGTCTTCCTGGCACCGGTGGAGCCCTGGGCATCCTCCCTTCACCGCAGGGGGCCCCATGGGGCCAGTCCCTCCTGATCCACTTCCCTATTTTAGAGTATTTTTAAGCCAAACCTTGGGTAGGCGGGAGTCGGGTGGGATGGAACCTGACATGGCCCCCCCAGGAGGGCATGGAGTCCCTAATTAGGGTCTCCCTGTCCCTCGGCAGATCGGATTCCCTCGCTACCACCGCCACTCACAGCTGACAAAGAGCACCTTCCCACACACCTGCTGGATGGGGCAGATATGGGGGCCAGTATGAGGGGTGAAAAACCAAAAACCGGCTGGGGAGAGGCGGCGAGGCTGCGCTGCGCTCCGGAGTTCATCCCCTCAATCCCGGGGGGACCCCAGCGATCGGGCTCCCAGGCTGCGGTCGCTCGGGTCGCTCTGCCAGTTCTGGGGTTGCGGGTGGGGCCGGGCCGGGATCCGGAGCGAGCGTGCCTGACTCCCAGCCGCGGCGCCAGACCCGGGGCCGCCGGGGGCGCTCGGCCGCCGAGAGGTGCCCGAAGTTAGGGAAACAAAGAGCGGAGCCGCTGGACGGGGAAGAGCAGGCCGGCGCGCCCGGGGCCTGGGTGCCCGAGGGCGCGAGGGGGCCGCTTGGGACCGGGAGTCACGCCCCAGGGGCCGCCGCCGCGTCGCGTTCCCACGGCCCGGCCCGAGGCCAGCAGGTGTCCCTTCCGAGAGGCCGGCCGGGCCGGGGTCCCAAGGGTTAAGGCGGCCGGCCGCCCCGCCCCCTCCCCGGGGCGCGGGGCTCGGGCGCCCAGGCGGGCCGGGGCGGGGCCTGACGTCCGCGGGCGGAGCGAGCCGAGCCGAGCCGAGCCGGGCCGGGCGCCGCGCTGCAGACCCGCCAGGCTCCCGCCTCGCCCGCTGTCCCCGGAGCTGGAAGATGGCGAAGCCGGGCGCGCGGCCCCGCGGTTCCCGGGGCCCCGCGCCGCTGCTGCTGGCCGGGCTGGCGCTGCTGGGCGCGGTGCGGGCGCGGGCGGCAGCGGGCGGCGGCTTCAGCCTGCACCCGCCCTACTTCAACCTGGCGGAGGGCGCCCGCATCGCCGCCTCCGCCACCTGCGGTGAGGAGGCCCCGGCGCGCGGCACTCCGCGCCCCACCGAGGACCTCTACTGCAAGTTGGTGGGGGGCCCCGTGGCCGGCGGGGACCCCAACCAGACCATCCAGGTGAGCGCGGGCCGCGGGTCGGGCGGGCCAGGCCGGGGTGGCGGGGACGCCGGCGCGGGGCACGCACCGGGCTCGGACTCCGGAACTCCAGCCGGACTCGGCGAGGAGTCGCAGGGGCCGCGGAGAAGCCAGGTACGGACCGCGGCCCCCGCCGCCCGTCCCTACGCCCCGGTTCCGCCTTTCGGCGGACGGAAGGGACCCCAACTCGGCCCTTCGGGCTCAGCCAGAGAAGTGCGCGTGCCTCCGGGAAGGCGGCACGCAGCGGACCCGGGCGCGGCCGACACCGCTCGAGTTCGGCGGCGGTGGCTGGCCGGAGGGGAGGGGCTGGTGCCTGGTCCCCGGCGGCCCCAAGTCCTGGGATCCCGGCGAGGGCGGGACTTGGCCTCCCCGGCCGGCTGCCTGTGGGATGGGGGCGGACCACTCCGCCTTCCCCCGGGACAGGCTGGAACCTGCTGGCGACGGGATGGGACGGGGATGGGGCGGGAGGGGCCAGACACAGCTCTCGCTCCCGCGGGTCTGGGGAGTCGGTGGGACCCTCAAGGTGGGAGGGGGACAAACGGAGGGATTTTTAACCGAGGATGGGAACACAGACCGGCTGCCGCTCAGCCTGGGGCGATAGGGTCTGCCCCGGAGGCTCCTTGCCACCCCGTGCTGGGCCCATCCTCCCACCCCTGCCAAACCTGAAGGAGAGTCTGGGGGCCCCAAGGCTGTTGTAACCTGAGCCTCAGCCTCCGGGGACTTGCTGCCACCTTCCCGGTAGGAGAGGCAGGGGGAGGGAGGAGGTAGTTGGAGAGTAGAGTGATGCGGTGGGTGATGAATGAGGGAGCCTCAGCTGGGGCCCCTTCCCTGCCGCCTGCCCCACCCCGCCCCCCAGGGAGGGAGGAGGGAGAGGGGGCCCTGGTGCAGCAGAGCCATCCAGGACAGAAATGTCACCTCCCCTCCCCGGGTTCCTGGACCCATGCTCTCCTCAACGTCCTGTACAGCTGAGCAGGAGGTCTCAAGCCCTCGTTTCAGTGGGGAAACTGAGGCCTGTAAAGCCCCAAAGCCAGACCAGGATCTGGCTGGGGTGAGCGGGGGCGACCTGAGACCCCACTACGGGCCCTTAGTACCTCTGGGTGACATCAAAGGGGGGGGGAGGAGTGGAGCTTGTGGGGGGCTCTCCAAAGCTGCTCAGAGCGCCTGGCTCAGCCCTGGCCACCCCGCCTAGATGCTCAGCTGGGATTCCTCAGCTAATCAGCCCAGGCGTCAAGCCATCTCCCTGTTGGAGAGAGGCTCCCTGTTGCCCACCTGTGCTGCCTGGCCCAGGCCCTTGAGGAGGGGCAGCTGCGTGGATCCCTGAGGGAGGGGCCATTCATTACCACCTCCCAGTGCTTAAAGGAGCAGCGCAGGAGCTGGTGGCCTGGGGTCAAAGGCCTTCTCCGTAGCTGTGTGGCTCCCCCCGCCCCAGCCTCAGGCTCCTCATCTGTAAAATGGGAACAACATGAGGGCCGGCCTCACCCGAAGTTGTGAGCTTGGCCTGAAGGGCCGGGGAAGCTGTCCGTCACACAGTGACCACTTGGCAAGTGGCAGTGGCTGTGCGTTGCAAGCGAGGGGGCCCTGAGTGAGAACTTCAGCCCTGCCCTCCCAGCTCACAGTCTAGCAAGTTAGAGCTGAAGCCTCTCTTTGAAACTCTGTAGTGCTCAGCCATTGCACCCCTGTGCTGAGGCTGCCAGGGCAGAAAGACCAGCCAGAAAGACTGAAGGCCAACCTTAGTCAAGTTGCTGGACCTACTGGAGCCTCTGCCCTGTCCTCTTGGGGGATGGGATCTGCTCACCGCCCTGGCTTCCTGTTGGGTTGGTGTTTGGGCCTGGCCCACAGACGCTGGAGCTGAGTGGCCAGGCACACCTCTCTGTCCCAAGAGCCCAGTCTTGTGGGTGGGTCAGGGAGGACGTGGGCCCAAGGCTGCAGGCCAGCAGCTCCCAGGGCCCCCTGGGGGAGATAGGACAGAAGCTGGCCAGGGTCATGCCACCCGGGGTGTGGGGTGAGCCCTGCTGGGCATCGGGGCAGCTAGGGCAGGCAGAGGGCACCTTGGGAGTCCGGCCCTGCGACTTCAGGTGGGCATCGGAGGAATTCTGGGCTGGCCCCAGCCCCGCAGGGGAAGTCGGGGGCTCGACTGCCAGCGTGGTGACTCACTGGGAGGGGAAGTCCTTATCACTGCTCCTTGCTTCCTCGCTCTGTTCCTGGCAGGACCCTCTGCAGCAGAGGGGCGGAGAGAGGCTGCTTTCCCCAGCCCCATCCGTCAGGCAGAGAGGTCGGCAGTGACCACGTCACTGAGCGGTCCCGCTGCGGCCGCATGGGGCGCAGAGTCATCTTCCCCTGATTCTCTGGGTGGACACGAGCAGACACGTCCCTTGGCTCCCTTGACCCTTGACCAAGGGAGCCTTCTTTGGAAGGCCCACCCCAGCCAGATGGCCCTACCCACCACCTCTGAGAAGCCTCCCAGCTCCGCCAGGCCCCACACAGCCCACAGGCACGTGCTTAGCGCTTGGTGAGCCCCTCTGAGCCCCTCCTCTGCTCACCCTCTGGCAGCTCCCACAGGTCTGGGAGCCAGAGCCCGGGTTCCAGTTTGGGGTTCAGCATTTGAGCTGGTAGTATGGCCTGCACGGATGGTACCCCTTTTCTGGGTGTCCTCCATTGCTCCAGCCCCTTGGCATGGCACCTCTGGGTGGTGGCCTCAGGGACGCAGTTAAGAACGAGGCAGGTGCGCCTCCCCCCACCCCCCAGGAGGCAGGAAATGGAGAATTGCTGACAGCCAGACAGTTCCACGTCTCCTGTGGTAGAATAAGTAAAGCACAGTGATGGGGCCGGAGTGGTCAGCTCAGCCTCTTGGGTGGTCTGGAGCTCTGGGGTTCTGCTGAGGAGGGACAGATGAGCTGGACGCCAAGAGATCAGGGTGCCAAGGCCCCAGGCAGGAACAGAGTAGAGACAGGGTCAGCCAAAGCACCCAGCACGAGGGGTCCTGGGAGCCCGCTGGATGGGAGGCTCGGTGCCTGAGTCTGCTGCCTTCTGGTCTCTCCATCCTGGGCGCACCGTGGAAGCCAGGAGCACGTGTGTCCGCGCCACGCATATGTGGAGGCTTGGGGGCTCTCTGTGGCTGCCGGGCCTGGGAGTGGGGCAGGGGATCTCCCACGCTCCCACCTCTGACTCCTAGGACAAGGTCTGGCCCCCTGGGAGGCTGGGAGGGGTGGAACGGCCGCATTTCCCAGACGTGGCCTCTCTGGGCCTCAAACAATGCCAAGTCTCCGAGGGCCGCCTTTGTGTGCAGAGGGACAGCAGGTCTGGTTTCCTCTGGGGCGGGAGGTTGGGCCTCCGCTGGGCCAGCAGCCAGGGCCCGGCTCTGCCTCTACCCCCGCCCCCGAAGCTTTCAGCACCTACTCCTCCGCCACGGGGACAGCAGGCCAGGGTGGTGCTGGGAGCCCCCTCTTTCCCCCCAGAGGACAGGGCCCCGGCAGGTGGCTGGGCCATGACAGAAGCAGCTGCCAGGCCCCGTGTGGGATCCGTTAATCCTACAGTGGCCGAGGCAGGTGCCAGCATCGCCCCCACTCTTCACACCGGGGCGCTGAGGCTCAGCCGCTGCTGTGACCTGGCCCAGTCCCAGGGCTCGGAAGTGGCACAGCCAGGAGGTCCAGGCCTCGTCTGCTGGCTGCCCGCGTGCCTCAACGCTGGGGCCTGTCGCCACAGGCCGCCGAGATGGCTTAATTCCGCCTGTCTGGAGACCCTAATCCAGATGGCTCTGGGTGAGAGCCTGGTGGAGAGGTCTGGGGGATGAGCCAGTGGAGGTGGGGAGGGGCTCACATCGGGCTTGGGCCTTCCGGCTGTAGCCCCACCTTCCTTCCTCTTTAGGTCCCCCCCAGGCCCCATCCTGCAAGAGCCCTTCTGAAGCCCCCTGCAGTGGCTGGTGGTTGGGGGGCGGAGGTGGGCGAGAAACATGTGACTTGCCCCTTGACCGGGCTCTTACCCCCTCAGCTCCAGCTACTTTGGCTTTCTTGCTGTTTACTCCTTGTTTGCTCTTCCTGCCCCAGGGCCTTTGCACAGCCATCCCCTCTGCCTGGAGCACACCCCCACCTTATGGTGTAGGCCTCAGATGCCACCTCCTCAGGGAGGCCCGCCATGTTTTCCCACCTGCAGCGGGCACCCTGCTCCCTCCTTGCTCTCCTGTGTCCTCTGTAATGGGCGTGATCATCTCTCACATGAACCGTATCCCAAGTTGAGAATGTGTATTTGCTCTCAGTGTGTATTTGCCAGGTGAATGAGTGACTGGCGCACAAGGGTCCACAGATTGGGGGTGCGGCCAGTGTGATGGGGTGGGAGGGTGACCAGAGGGCTAAGGGGTCCCAGCCCTTCTTGTCCACCTGACCGCCCCCTCCCCTACAGGGCCAGTACTGCGACATCTGCACGGCTGCAAACAGCAACAGGGCGCACCCGGTGAGCAACGCCGTTGACGGCACAGAGCGCTGGTGGCAGAGCCCACCGCTGTCACGTGGCCTGGAGTACAATGAGGTCAACGTCACCCTGGACCTGGGCCAGGTAGAGTCCCTTTTTCGCCTGCTGCAGCCTGAGCCCTATGTCCCTGACCAAAGGGCTCACCGTGGGGCGAGGACCAGAAGGCGAGGTGTCCACCCAGAATGAGCTTGGGAGACTGGGCAGAGGCTGGGCACAGACGGGCTGCTGGTGGCAGGCCCATACAGACGGAGGCGTGGCGCTGGGCACCTTCCGTTTGTCTTCTCAGCATCCTCGTGGTGCACAGGGAGAGAGGGGTGCCGGATGGGGGGCTTACCAGAGGTCACGTGGATAGTTAGGGTGAGGGGCGTGGAGAGTTAGGGTGAGGGGCGCTAAGGGGACAACATGGAGGTGGGGCTGAAATGCTGTGAGCCCTGGTGTTTACTCTGAGGAATTCCTCTGCAGGGAGCCAGGCTCCACTGGCGGGAGTGGGAGGGGCTCCAGGAATGCAGAGGAGGCCAGAGGAAGTGGACATTCCTAGGATACCTGTGCTGCAGAGGCCACCAAGGGGTTAGGTGTGCCTGCCCAGGCCCCTGCACAGGCAGGGGTGGGGGGTGGGAACCAGGCGTTTCCCAATGACAAATGAGCCCCCCTTGGTGGGTCTGGGCTGCGTCCCACTCCCCATGTGACATTGTTAGGCGCCGGGCCTTGGTATCCTGGCCTGTGAAATGGGCCAACAGTGCCGATGCCTCCTTGGATGGGGTTGGTGGGGTGGGGTAGATGAGGCCAAGCCCAGAAGCAGCCAGCTCTGGGCCTGCCTGGGAGCTGGGCTACAAGGTCGATCCTGCTAGACCTCGCCTCCACCCCCTTCCCTGTTCATGGGGCCAGGGAAGGAGCACTAGACCGTGAGTCCAGGGGCCTGAGTCCAGGCCGGCTTTGCCGCGGTCCCTGTGTGTGACCTGGTGGGTCTCTGCTCCTTGCTGAGCCTCCATCCCACTGTCATCCTGAGGGCATTCGAGGAGAGGTGGTGAAGCATCTCCTGTGAGCCTGGCTGGAGGGGCGGGCCCTGCGGGCAGGTTCAGGGGACAGTGTTGGGTGCCTCTTGCCCCAGCCCGGAGGCCTGCCGGCCTGGCGGGCAGGTGGGCAGTGAGGGTGTGGGTTTGAGTCCCAGTAAGTGGCCGGGGGTTTCCGGGGGGCCATGGGTTATCTGTTAGGCCCTGGGAGGGGCTGCCCATCGCGGGCCCTGCCTGCAGCCCCGGCTTGGGGCTGGTGGTGCTGCCTGGACCAGGTCTGGGTGGGGCTGGGCCGATTTTGCTTCAGCTCACTGGGCTTTCACTGCATCTGTGCTCTCCTTCCCCCGGAGGCTGGGAGGGACCTCAGCAACCCTGTGTTCCCCACCAGGTGCCCCTCTCTCTGGCACTGCCATGGGTGTGGGGGGGTGCCCATGGGAGGGGGAAGGGGAAGTGCATTCTGCCTCTGCCCCAGGGTCAGTCGGGGGAACTTGTGCTGAGCTGCTGGGCCCTTCTCGCCCCTCCTCTCCCGTGGACAAGCCTGGCCAGACTAGGGCAGGGCAAGGGTCCTTGCTGGGCGCACAATGGCCTCGTCTCCATGACAACCCCAGGGTGGCCCGGAGCAGGTGGGCACAGTGCCCTCCCTAGGTGCAGTGGATGGGGCCGAGGGGCAGCTCGGATGGCGCTCAGCTCCCCCTGGCTCTGTGGCCCCTGAGGCTCGGCGTCCATATGTAGGAAATGGGCCAGCGAGGTGGAGGCAGGCGGCACATCTGCTTTGTAGACTGGGCCTGGGCTGGGGAGAGGGTTTTACTGTGTACATCCTGCCCCTCCAAGCCGCAGTTTCCCCGACTGTAAAATGACGCAAATGTAAAATGACTCAAATGACTTTGTAGACTGGGCCTGGGCCATTTCCAGCCCCGTTTGGGGGGGAGATTGACCCACCCATCCACCCAGCCATGCTTCCTCTCTCCCTGCCCCCCATCCATCCTTCCTTTTTGCCACCCACCCGCCCATCCATCCACCCACCCATCCACCCACCCATCCATCCATCCATCCACCCGCCCATCCCCCAGCCCATCCACCCGCCCATCCCCCAGCCCATCCATCCATCCACCCATCCATCCACCCGCCCATCCACCCATCCATCCCCCAGCCCATCCCCCAGCCCATCCACCCATCCATCCACCCATCCATCCTCCTGCCCATCCCCCAGCCCATCCCCCAGCCCATCCCCCAGCCCACCCCCCTAACATCCATTCATCCACCAACGCTTCTTTCCATCTACTCAACCCTCCCTCCTCCCTCCTCTCTTCCTTCCCCCCTTTACTGACTTCCCAAAGCCCCATCTTGGTTGGGCCAGGGGGCTGCCAGCCTTGGTTGGAGTGGGAGCTGGTGAGCATGGGGGGTGCCCACCAGTGTGCTTTAGAGTTGGGTGGAGTGGAAGGGCCCGGTTTCCCGCTCCGTGGGCGAGAGAGCTCTCTTTCCGGGGCACGTTTCTGAGCCACTGTGGAATTTCAGGGGAGACTTCCGCATTCACCACCTTCCCTTTGGGAAAAGGAGCTTGTTGCCCCTTCCTCCCTTGGCCACTGTGCGACGACTGGGTCCCTTCAGGGTGCCCTGCTCACGGGGGTCGGGGACAGAGACCAGGTCCTGCGTTGGCCGAGGAGCCCCACGTGGGGTAGGCGGTAGGGCAGGACGGAGGTGGCATGGGCTGGAGCGCTGGGTGGGGGCGTCTCGGAGGAGTGAGCCCGACTTGTCCGGCTGGCCCGCATAGGGGCCCCGGGGTCTGTGTCCTCAGGTGCCCCCAGGTCTGGTGACGGCAGCAGCTGGGCCCTGAGGATGTCCCCGGGCAGGGCAGGACCCTCTGACCACAGTCCCTGGGGCAGATGGGGAGAGAGGCCGAGTGGGAGGGGCCTGGCTAAGCTAGTTCAACCCTGGGGGCTCCCTAGCTTTGGGGCTGGGCCGCTGCTCGAGGCGCAGGTCCTGGGGTGGGGCTGGGGCTTCTGTGAGGAAGCGGGCTGAGTGGGCAGTGGGGCTGGGCACTCCCAGTGCAGCGGCTGCCAGGGGCCTTTGTTCTGGGAGCTGGAGCGGATGCCCTGAGAAAGCGGGGCGGGGCGGGGCGGGGCTGTGGGGGCAGCTGGCCCTGGGCATCAGAAGGACTTCCTGCCCCGGAGAGGACAGAGAGGGCTGCGTGCAGCTCCTCCTCACCCCGGGGGGTGGAGCAGGGGCTGGTGGGCCTGGTCCCTGCGGCGTCCGCCTGTGCTGGGGCCTCGGAAGCCTGCTCGCCCTGTCTTCCGGTCACACCTCATCCTGTTCTGACCTTCCCCGTTCCAGGGTGGGTGAGGGCCGTTGGACCCTGTTCCCCGCATTCTGCAGGTGGAGAACCAGGCCCCAGGGGCAGAGAGCGGGCGGGACGGGCCTGCAGAGGTCTAGGGCTTCGCCCTTGCCCTGCTCACCACGTGGGTCTCGGCCAGGAACCCTCAGACCTGAGAGGACTGAGCTGTAGGTCTGAGGTTTGCGGGCTGCTGGCCTCGGAAGGGAGTTCTCCAGAGCGGGAAGTCTCCACGGCTGGTGACTGAGGGGACACTTGCCCGAGTCCCAGCAGTGGCCTGTCCTCCCGGGGGGCGCAGCGGGTTCTCGCTTCTCTCCTGCGTCCTGCCTGCCTCAGGCTCCCCATCGCGGAGCCTCACCCGTCCACGTAGCCCGGTGGCCTTAAGGAGCTGGGCAGGGTTAGGGCTGGCCCTGGGGGGCGTCCCCCACCCTCTCCAGACACCCGCTTCCTGGCCTGGCCGTGGGGAGGGGCTCTCGCCAGCAGCCCCTGCCCCTCACCTGCAGGCGGAAGCCCTCATTCCCCAGATGCAGGTGAGGAATGCAGATCCCCTGCCGACCGCGGGCTGTGTTTTCTCCTTGCCCCCCCCAGCCCGGGGCGGCCCCTTGTCCCAGCCCTGAGAGGCTGGGGCTGGAGGAGAGTGGCCTGGAGACCAGGTTGGGGGGTACAGCGGGGGCGGAGGGGGTGAGGTGCAGAGCGGAGCTGGGCTGGCAGTGGAGCGTAGGCTGGGGGAGTTCGGTGTGAGGCCAGAAAGTGTTGGTTGGGGAACTCTAGAAATGCCAGGGTCGGGGGTCTGCCCTCCCTGGGGGATGGCAGGGGGGCGGGGGGGTGCCAGCTGTCCCCCAGCGCGTGGGGGTGTGCGCAGCACCTGGGGAGACAGCGCCAGTGTGGAGGAGAGGCCAGGCTTGGCAGGGCCAGGCCGTCTGCGCCTCGGTTCCTTCCTCTAGGTGCGGGCGCAGAGAGCACCTGCTGGGGCCTTGGCGCCGCGCTGAGGGTCCCGGACGTGCTGGCTGTTTTGCGGCTGGGGTGCCCCGTGCAGGTCCGCCCTGCCTGCCCCGGTTCTGGGCCACGCACCCTCCAAGCTAGCCCGCTCAGGGCTCCCCGGGCAGGCCTCCTGGTCCTGGCGTGCCCGCCAGTCTGTTGGGTTATGAGGTAATGGTCACTGGCCTGGCTGTCCAGACCTAGCTGGGCGCTCGGCCACGTGGCCAGTGCCCCAGGAGGGTCAGCGGGTGGCTTGAGGGAAGTGGCAGGAAGTGTGGCTGGGCTGGCCAGGCTCTAGCTGCAGTGCCCGGCAGCCAGGACAGGTGCAGGGGCTGGGCCGGACGTGGCCCCTTGAGCTGGGCTCCCGCGGAGGAGAGAGCGGGGCGTCCGGGATGGCCTCCCCACCGAGGGTCCTTGGGCCGGCACAGGCCACACCTCTCCTCGTGGGAACCGCGAGACCCTGCCTCTCTCTGCTTGTTGCTTTGCTCAGAGGACGCGGGGCCAGAGGGGCCACCCGTGCCCGGGGCTGGGGGCCGTTCGTCCTCGGTCCCCTGGCCATCCTGGCACACTCGTCTGCTCACACTGGGCACACACAGACACCCCCGCCACCCCACACTGACTCCCCCAGGCTCTGGTGGCCCCCAAGGCTTCTGTTCTCTGTCTGCTTTTTATTTTATTTCTTTATTTATTTTTGGCTGTGTTAGGTCTTTGTTGCGCAGGCTTTCTCTAGTCGCGGCGAGCGGAGGCTACTCTTCGCTGCAGTGCACGGGCCCCTCATTGCAGTGGCCTGTCTTATGGAGCGCGGGCTCTAGGCGCACGGGCCTCAGCAGTTGTGGCTCGCAGGCTCAGCAGTTGTGGTTCGCGGGCTCCAGAACACAGGCTCAGTAGTTGTGGCACACGGGCTTAGCTGCTCCGCGGCATGTGGGATCCTCCCAGACCAGGGCTTGAACCCATGTCCCCTGCATTGGCAGGTGGATTCCTAACCACTGCGCCACCAGGGAAGCCCCCTCTGTCTGCTTTTAAACAAATGCCGTGGTATTGGTTTCTGGCCATACAGCTCACACCTGAGACTAAACTGTTTGGGTGTCGGGGTCCCTGTGGGATAAACTCCACTTCCTGCGGCCTGGGACTGCCCATCTGGCCTGACCTGGGCCAGGCTGTAGGGAGGATGGGGTGGGGGCAGGGCCTAAAAACACCCCTTCCAGGCAGGGGGCCTAAGACAGCCCCTGGGCAGTCGGTGGGGGGGGGTCTCTGAATCCCCCCAGGCCCAGCTCCGTTGAGGTGCTGGGCCACATGGGCATTTGCCCTTCACCCTAGCTGGTGGGCTCCTGCAGAGCCGTCGGAGCCCTTCCACCCCCACCCAGCCCCGGAAAGTCCCCCTGCCCTGCTCCGCACACCGGTGTGCTGGGCTCCCGGCCCCGCAGTCGGGGTCTCTGGGGCCTGTGCCCACCCTCTCTACATTTCAACGTTTTATTTTTCTTTCCAGCAGTGGCTCTTCCACTCCAGGAGTTGCATCCACATGTGGCCTGTTTTCAGGCTCCCGTTGTGTGGGTGGCCATTCTTATTTACCCAGTTGGGGGCCCCAGTAGACACGCCTGCCCGGCCAGCCCCCCTGCTGCGGCGTTCCTCTTTATCAAGGCTTCCAGATGGGGTCTCTGCAGAGAGGGCAAACCTGGGGGTGCCGGGTCAACTGGATTCAGCACACAGGGCCCCAAAGGCCAGCCCAGCAGTCTGGGGCGGGGGGCCCAGGAGGGTGGGGAGCCGGCCCGGACGCCTTGTCTAGGAGGGGCTTCCTGCCACCGCCCAGCCACGGCCTGGGACCCTGGCCCGTCCCCTGGAATCGGCACGGGGCCCTGCTTCCTGCAGGGCCAGGGCTGAGTCACAGGCTGCCTGGTGATTCATGCCGCCTGGCCCAGCGGTTGGGGGCTGGGCCCCTCCTTCCCCAGGCAGGGGCACAGGGCCTGGCCTGGGGCTCCCCAGCCCCGAAATGGGCCGGGGCAGAGGGGACGTGCGCTGGCCCTGATGACCTTGTTCTCCCAGGGGCTCCAGCCCCAGCCCGATCCCTGGGACGTGGGTGTCTGAGCCCAGGAGGCTGCCGACCTCCTGCACTGCCATCCCTGGGGCTACAGAGACCCTCACGGGGTCTGCAGCGCGGGTTACCTCTCTAGCCCTCCCTGTATGTCCTGACTCCAGCCCCGCCCCTGTTCACTCCCCACCCTGCACCTCTGCCTTTGGGCACCAGTGTGTGTGGTGCGGCTCTGGGTGGTGCCTCTGCAGCATCCCTGCCAGGTGGCTGCCAGCTTCTGCTGGCCTCTTCCCTTTCGAGACTTTCAGAGCCTTCACACCATTTTGAAAGGGCCTGAACCCTGAGCCCTGGTCTCTGACTTCTGCTGTGTTTGTCCCACTGCCCCATGCCCACCTAGGGCCATCTAGCCACTGAGGCCTGGGACCCACCCAGGGCCCCCAGCTCTGGCCCCAGGGCTCTGCAGCCTCCTGCCACCCCCCCGCCAGGCAGCGGACACGGGGCGGATCCCCTCCTGGCGAGCCCTGGCCCTCCGAGGTCAGGCTGCGTGTGGGGGCCGTCAGGGGAGCCGTGGCCGAGAGGCGGGCCCGGCTGCTGTCCTGGAGACGTGCCTGCCCCAGAATAGCCAGATTTTTAAAAATAACTCAGGAGGCTTTTGTTTGGCTTTTGCTTTAAAAGACTTTTTTTCCTTTTGTACAGAACTCTGTAGCAGCGGGAAAGGTCAGCCGGCGTTGGCAGCCGAGTGGAGCCGAGCGGGCAGGGGCGGCATGGGCAGGGCCGTGTCCAGGGAGGCCAGGGGTCTGCTCCCGCTCCCGGGTCGTGCCCAGCGTGGCTGTGTGGCCCTGGGAACCAGGACCAGGTCGGGGACAGATGGGGAGAGCTGAACACATGCCTTCCCGTCACTCCAGCCTGGGCCGGGGCCCCTGTGTGACAGCCAGATGACCAGGTGGACAGATGGACAGAAGGCAAGGGTCTTCCTTGGAGCGCACCCAGCGTGCCGGCCTGGGGGCGGAAGTTTCCATACTGCCCGAGTCCTGCCCGATTAGCATCTCCGAGTCAATATTTGTGCAAGTGCTCTCAGCTGGGAAAAATGCGACCGGCCCCGTCGACCTGGGGGAGGGACAGAGCTGGCCAGCGGAGGGTGCAGCCTGGTGGCCTCACTCAGGGAAAGGCGGGGGTGGGCCCCAGGGGGCTTGGCGGGAGGCTTTAATCTCCTTGGGGGCCTTCTGTGCGGGCCATGCTGCCGCCCCCAGAGCAGCCTATGTCCACTGCACACCCAGGCCCCCCACGCCGCCATGCCCCCCTTTCTCACGAAGACCCCTCCTGGCACAGGGGCCATCTGAGATCCCCAGGGCTCCCTGGAATGCCTGAGAGTTGGCCAAATTGCCTGCCGGGTGTAGGGTCCATCCCCCCAGAGGCTTGAGCCCCTCCCCTGGCTGGGCAGGGCCAAGTGGAAGGTGACCTCAGGGCCTGGCAGTGGGTGAATCGGCCCTCACTCCCCCCAGCACCCAGGGAAAGGCCATTCTTGGCCTGACTTGGGCCCCTCCCTGTAAACTCCAGGCCTTCCCGGAAGGGCAGGACTCAGAATGGGCGTGTCTCAGGGTCCCAGGACCTTAGGCCCCCTGCCCCCCCCCGCCCCACCCTGCCACGCCTGGATTCTTAGCAGGCTGGCCTCCTGAGGGATGGGGCCATGAGGTGTACATGCTCCCTCCACTGTCCCTCGAGGGGGTCGTCACAGCGGCTTCAGGCTGACCAGGGGTAGGGGGTGCCTGTGTGCCTTGGGCGGCCCTGGAGGGGTTCCCCACTCTGCCCCATGTGGCCATAGGCTCGGGGCCTGGCTAGCTGACCGAAGAGCAGGTGGTCCCGGGCAGAAGTCCAGAGCAGTGGACACCAGAAGGGAACCTGCTCCCCTGGGCTGGGCAGGGCCCCATTGAGGGGACGGCGGGCGGCTGGAGGCGTGACGTTGCCCTCAAGGCTGGTGGGCAGTTCAGAGCCCACCTAGGGGTGCCCCTGTGAGCAGGTCTGGCATGGGGGTGTGGGCTGGGGGTCTCCAACGGGGGCAAAGGCGCCGTCCACGGATGGCGTGCTCACTAGCTGTGTCTCTGCCCCTCATCTGGGGCCCCCACTCTCCCCGTGTGCAGGGTGGGTGCCCAGGTCTCCCACTGGCCCTGCCCGGCTTTCCTTGGAGCCCAAACTTCACGCACAGAGACCAGCCTGGACGATGGCCCCGTCTTCGGCTTTGGGGCGGGGGAGGGGTTCACTGGCCCTCAGTGCTGTTGAGGTCTGGAAACCACAATCCCTACCCCGTGGTCACCACGTGGGGCAAGCTGAGGCTGGGTGGGCGTCAGGGTGCTGCCCCCAGAGGTGTGTGCGGGGTGCACAGCCGACGTGCGCTCTGCTCACCTGCCCACCCTCTCTGGGGTCTCAGTGGCTCATCATCGAGGCCACAGGCCGGGCAGGTGCTTCCGCCTGAGCCCATGGGCTGTTCTCAGTGGCCCCAGAGCCCTTTCCTCAGGCCTGTGCCAGGTGGGGCTGGGGGCCCCAAGGCTAAGACCTGCCAGGCTGCAGGGCCAGGGGGCAGTCAGCCAAGGAGGGGCCCCACCAAGCCCCCAGGGGCACAGGACATGGGGACATCCAGGGATGCTGACCTCTGGCCAGGAGGAGAAGAGAGACGAGGGATGGGCCCCTCCCTGGGAGTGAGGTCAGGCCGAGACCCAGGGAGAGAGCAGCAGGTGGGCCCTGGGGGGTTCCGGACGCCTCCGGAAGAGCAGCCTCCCCGCTCCCTGGCCAGGTGCCCCCCCGACAGGCCGGGGCTGGGTTGGCAGGATTTCCCCGCGCCAGCTTTGGGAGGGCCCGTTTTTGTCTGTCTCCCCGCTGGGGGCTCCTGACAGTGGTAGGCAGAGTCTGGGCCCTGGTTGCTCCATGCTGGCTGCCCCTGCAGGCCGGTCAGCGGGTGAAACGGGCGGTCCTCAGTTGGCTCTGAAGATGATGGGGGCGGTGACCAGGGTGAGGCCATGATGGGGGCCCCCATCCCAGGACAGGGGTTTACCGGCCTGCTGTGCGAGGAGGCCAGGCTCCTGGGAGCTTGGGACACTGTCTGGCCATCTTCCCAGGCCGGCCACCAGAGCTCTGGGGACAGTGGGATGAGCTCCTGCCTCGGCCTTGCCCAGCCCCACTTCCCGGGCCCAGGAGACAGGCTGCCCGCATGTGCCCCATCTGACTCCAGTCCCTATCAGGCCTGTGTGCAGACTCACAGCAGGGCTCTCCAAGCTCCTGGGGTGGGGCTGGGGAGGCAGGTGGTGCTGGGCCCTAAGGCACCCCCAGGCCCAAGAGGGGAGCCCTCTGGAAATGCTGGGTTCCACTGGTCACCTCTGTGTCCTGGTGCGGGCCTCAGTGGCCAGGGGCTGGCCCTCCAGGTATGGGGGCGCCCAGGTGGCATGGAAGGGATCTCAGGGGCGTCTATACACTCACCACCCTGCAGGTTTTCCACGTGGCCTACGTGCTCATCAAGTTTGCCAACTCCCCTCGGCCAGACCTCTGGGTGCTGGAACGGTCCACGGACTTCGGCCACACCTACCAGCCATGGCAGTATTTCGCCTGTGAGTCTCCCGGGGCCAGGGGTGTCCCCTGGGGTGGGCCGCACGCTCTCTCAGGGTCTCCGGACAGCAGGCCTGCCCTCACGCCTGGCTCCTGCGTGGGTCAGGGCTGTCGGGTGCGTCTCCCCGAAGGCTGGTGGGGGTTCGGCGGCTTGTGTCCCTGAAACAGGCATGGCTGGGTGCAGGGGCCCTCGGTACCAGGAGTCTCTCGTGCCATCTCCAGGTTCGCTCTGGACTGGCCTTATGCTCCGGCAGCTCCTGAGGTGACAGAGGCGGCCAGCTTAGCTGCCCGGCACCCCTGCTCACTGGCCGGTCGTTCCATGTGCCACCCTGACCAGTCATGTCGATGGGGATGCTTCGATTGGGCGGGCCTGGGATATGTGTCCCCCCAAACTCCAAGGCCCGGGAGTGAGTGCGGGGCGGTCAGTCCTATAAAGGACAGTCAGGAATGGTCCCCCTAGGATGGGGGTGGCAAGGGCCACCCAGGGGACACACTTGTTCTCTGCAGAGAGAGGGACAGGTAAGGCCATCTGGGCTCGGGGCAGGGGCAGTCTGAGCCCTGGCCTTGCCCTCCTGAGGAGCTCCCCTGTCCTCCCAAGTGGCACAGTCTTCAACGAAGCCTCGCGGGTGGGCGGCCTTCCCGCCTCGCGGTTCATGCTGCCTCCGGGTTGAGGCCATGAGGCTCCAGGGAGGTCCGGGCACGCAGGGCAGCAGGGCGCTGCCGTCGGGCCTCCTCCGAGGGCCTCCCTGGAGCCCCGCGCCCTCACCCTCCGGCGGTTCCCGCAGCCTCCAAGAGAGACTGCCTGGAGCGGTTTGGGCCGCAGACCGTGGAGCGCATCTCGGGGGACGACGACGTCATCTGCAGCACCGAGTATTCGCGGATCGTGCCCCTGGAGAATGGCGAGGTGGGCGGCGCGGCGCGGCGCGGCAGCGGCGCGGCAAGGGGGTGTGGCCGGGCGGTCCCTGCCGGAGCCACGCCCACGCCTGACCCCGCCCCTCCGCAGATCGTGGTGTCCCTGGTGAACGGACGCCCAGGGGCCATGAACTTCTCCTACTCGCCGCTGCTGCGTGAGTTCACCAAAGCCACCAACATCCGCCTGCGCTTCCTGCGCACCAACACGCTGCTGGGCCACCTCATGGGCAAGGCGCTGCGGGACCCCACGGTCACCCGCAGGGTGAGCAGGCAGGCGGGGCTTTGGGGGCTGGTGTAGGCGGGGCCCCGTGGGCTCGGGGTTGAGATCTGGGGGCAGGTGTGGGCGGGCGCTGACTGCCCCGGGCGGGCGCAGTACTATTACAGCATCAAGGACATCAGCATCGGCGGCCGCTGCGTCTGCCACGGGCACGCGGATGTGTGTGACGCTAAAGACCCCACAGACCCCTTCAGGTGAGACCTGTAGCTCCCTGCCCCGCCTGAAGGAGAGGAGGCCTGGTTCCATTGCCCACCATGTCCCCCGCCCTTGTGACCCGCGCTGGCCCCTCACTGCTCGGCCTCAGTTTCCCCGTGTGCACTGTGAGGTGGAACGGCAGTGCCTGGAGCCTGGCTTGGGCCTGTTTGCCGAGCTGCCGGCAGAGGTGGAGTCTTGCCTGGACCTGCAAGCCAGATGCCCCTCCCCCAGCTGCCCCCAGCAGAAGCCCCCGGCCCTGTGGAGGGGAGTCAGTGAGAGAGGTAATCCGCCTGAGGCTGCACGTTTCTGTTCTCTGGGATAGGGGAAGCTCCCCGGCCTTCCTTGAGAACACAAACGATAACACTCCCTGCTGCCCCCAGCCGTGATCACACCCCATCACAGGCAGGGGCCAAGGCTCAAGACGGGGAGTAGCCCAGAGACCCCCATCTGAGGGGGTCAGCTCAGGGCTGACAGCGGGGACAGCTGAGGCTCTGAGCCCCACCCAGAGTCAGCCAATAAGGCAGGGCCCAGGAATCTGCATCTTTAACAAGCTGCCACTAGATGCTACGTGCCTAAGTGGCTCCAGCCGCCCTAAATTCAGCGGTGAGCACGCAGCTCAGTTATCAGCTGGGCCTGGCGCTGAGCCAGCTCTCCTCCTGGCTGGCAGCCTCGTGGCGGCCCGGCGCGGTTCGTTCATTTGCTCCTCCCTCCCTCCTTCCTCCCTCCCCCCTCCCTTCCTCCCTCCTTCCTCCCTCCCTCTTTCCTTCCTTCCTCCTCTCCTTCCTTGCTCCCATCCGTCAGCAGCTGTGTGTGGCGCTCACACATGCTGCCCCAGGAGCACCTGTTCTGGGCAGGCCTGTGCCCAGCGCAGAGGTCCCAGTGGGGCTGAGTGCGCTGGGGGTCTTAAAGCAGGTCCAGGGCTGGACAGGAGGTGCTGGGAGAGGAAGCAGAGCCTGCGATGGGGAGCCTGTGACCAGGCTCCCCAGCCCCTGCCCCCGAGGGGCACCTCCAGCAGGGCGCGGGCGAGCTTCTCCTGCGGCTTCCCTCGCCTCAAGATCGTGCAGCTCCCCCTTCTGCTGGGGTTGTATTGCTGTGTCCACACCCCAATTGATAGGGGAGGCGAATGAAGCCCAGACAGGGCAGGAGCTCACCCCCACTCTCACCGTCAGAGCTGCACCAAGAGGTGAGCCCCAGACCTCTTCAGGCATGGCTGATGGGTCTGACGATGGAAGAGGTGTGATCGCACTCCCTAGAGGACTCAGGCAGGCCCTCAGGACCTGCCTGGCCTGTCCAGTCTCCGCGCGGGCCCCAGGCGTGGGTTCCTGCCCACAGTTTCAAGCACTGAGCTCGGGCGCAGCTAATTGCTCTGGGAAATTAAGTGCCGAGTGGGAACTCGTGATGGTTGGGAAGGGCACCTGCCGGGTGGCCAAACTGGCCTCAGAGGAGAGGTGGGCCTGCCCTTGCCTGTTAGGAAGACGTCGGCATCCACCCTGACTCACCTGCACCTGGGCGTGGACGGAGCTCAGCTCACCCTGCAGGTGGGGCTTGGGCGGGGCGTCTCCCCCAGAACCACAAAGGCTGGCACCCCTCACGCACGGTGTCCTGCAGCATCAGCCTGCCCTGCCGTCTCTGCCTTTTCCATGAGGGCTCTGCCCCGCCCACCGGCCTGTCACCGTCCCTCTGCTTCCACTCCCCACCCCGGAAGCTCTCTCCCACCTCCGCCGCCACGGCCACCGTTCTGAGTGCTGACTACCTGCCCAGTCTGTACTGAGCCCCCCATTCATTCTCCCCCATCCCTTGGTTTGGAAGTTACATGTTTTGTTTCTATTGGTGTTTTAGTTGAGTCAGGCTAACAAGATGCCAAAGGCTGGGCGACTTACAAACAACAGAGATTTACTTCTTGCAGTTCTGGAGGCTGCTGAGGGCCCCTTTTCCTAGTTCATAGATGGCTGTCTTCTGGCTGTGTCCTCACAGTGGGGAAGGGCTGAGGGAGCTCTCAGGGATCTTCTTATAAGGATGCTAGTCCCATTGCCGAGGGCCCTACCCTCATGACCTAATCACCTCCCAAAGGCCCCGCCTCCAAACACCATCGCTTTCGGGGTTGGATTTCACCTGTGAATTTTGGGTGGACACGAACATTCAGTCTGTGGCAATGGGTGATCACCCTACATTTCTTTTCTAGTTCTGTTGATTGCAGTGGTAGCCCTCCGTCTTCAACAGGCATACTTGACCTTGCCAAATGCAGATTTAACTCGTTGTCTCCCTGGTGACCCAGGGCCCCAGAACATTAACCCCAGGCACGGTATCTGCACCCAGCAATGGATCCATCACCTTGACTACCAGTTCCTGTTCTCTGTCCTTCCTTGGCTCCCAGTGCATTCCTGGGGACTCAGTTTCCTTTTCCTTTAGTACTTCCCATGAGAGTCTGTTAGTCATTGAATGGCTGTCATGCCCTCACTCTTGGGTGATCGTTTAGCTGGCTGTAAACTTCCTGGTTGGTGGCTGGCCGTGTCTCTCAACACTTGGGAAATGTCCTTTCGGTCTCTTGGCGTCTTTCGGTGGTTGGGAGGGTCTGCTGTCCTCTGCACTGCACCACTGTCCCTCTGTGGGTTTTATGCCTCTTCTAGGTGTTTCTGCAATCTTGCCTCAGTGCTCGGCAGGTTTACTCTGCATTGTTGAGTAGTGGACATATTTCCTGTTGCTCAAGGGTTGTGCTTTTTGAATTTAAAACTATGTGTCTTTGTTACTTCAGGACCATTTTTGGCCGTTGGCCCTCTAGGACTCTCAGCTCTCCCCTCGCTCCCTCCTTTCTCTTTCTGGAATTCCTGTTATACAGGTGGGAACGTGGGTGGTTTCCTTCGGTCTCGGGACTTCTTGTATTCCCACCTCTGCCTCCTGAGCTGCTCTCTGGATGGCTTCTTCAGTTCATTGAATCTCTCTTCAGCTGTGTCTGATCCGCTGTGTAGCCCATCCTTTGAGTCTTTAATTTCAATCATTTTATTTTTCATTTATAGAAGTTCTGATTGGTTTTTTGGTCACATCTGCCTCTTTTTCATAGCATTGTGGTTTTTATTATGTCTTAGATTCTTTTGGTTATAATCTTTAAACACTCTCTTTTTATGGTTTCTACTCAGTTGCTCCATTAAGTGAAGCTCCTGGGGTGCAGCCCTGCTGTTGGTTGTGTCGGCTGACCCTCTTGGGTTGTTTCTCTGCAGGTTCTTCAGCGGGGCTTCATCCGTGTGATGGCCATGTGCCCTGGATTGGGAAGAATCCCTCCAGTGTGGTTTTTCAAGGGCTTTGGACAGACACCCCACTTTTTGTGTTCATTTCTTAGTTTAGGGGTGCCCTGACTATGTAGATTCTTGAAACACCAAACACCGGCCACAGGTTCTCGGTTACAGATCCTCGGCGCTTCCTGTGCTGGCCTCTCTGTGGCAGGTTATTCCTGCTTCCTTCCTGACCACCGGGGAGCAGTGGGGCTGAGTCCCAGGGCCCTGCAGCCCCTCGTGGGGGAGGGGCTCGAGCATGATTTGGAGCTCTGGGTCTCTTCGTCTTGGACTGGCTCCTGGGGGCTGCTCAGCACCTGCACAGCACCACAGCTGTGGTGCTGACCCAGGACCGAGGGGCAGACGGCCCGGGGAGGGGGCTGTGATTTCTGCTCCCCGCCTTGGCTGAGCTGTGGAGGTGTGTGCCGGAGATGGCGTTCTGTGCAGTAGGTGGCTACAACCTCGGTCCTCGGCTGCGGCCAGCTGTCCGCCTGCCCACTGAGCCAACGGGAGCTGCTCTCCAGGATAGCAGGCAGAATTCCAGCTCTCTGACTGGTGTCCACCCCCGGCTGGAAGAGGAAGCCTTTCTTGGCCACTTGCTTCTGGGGAGGTGCCCTGGATACATGGGGGCGTCTGGCTGAGTCCAGGGCTGCCTGCTGAGCGAGACCTGGGTCTCAGAGCTGGCCCAGGAAAGCCGTAGACTTGGCCTCGGGTCCTGGCCATGGCGGAGAGGGCATAGCTAAATCCTGAAGGGCCCAGGACTCCAGGCTGACCTGCAGACAGGGGCCACCCGCGCTGACCACTCAACACCCTGCCCCAGCTCCCACCCTCCGTGAAGGCCCTGCACAGCCACGCCTTTCTCGTGTCCCTGTGGGTCCATGGCGGATCTGAGTGCTTTCTGTGCCCGCATGCCCCCCACAGGCTGCAGTGCGCCTGCCAGCACAACACGTGTGGGAGCTCCTGTGACCACTGCTGCCCCGGCTTCAACCAGCAGGCATGGAAGCCGGCAACCACGGACAGCGCCAATGAGTGCCAGTGTGAGTGCCCCTGCATTTGCTCACATGCCAGCGCGGTGCTCACACGTGCGCTCACACATGCACACGGTGCACACATGTTCACACAGGCTCTTGCATGCACGTGCTGACGCCCACCCGGTATACTCACATGCACACACATACGTTCACACATGTACACTCTTGATACTCAGGTATACACACACGTGCTTGTGCACACTTGTGTGTACGTGTGCACATGTGCTAACAATACGTACACGGCTCATGCGCATTCACACACGCTTAAACACGCCCACAAGCGTGCTGTTGGCACACGGGCCGCATGGCACGTTCTGTCCCCTGAGCCAGGCCACTTTGGCAAGCCACCGTGGCTTGTGGGATGTGCCCAGGGGTCCCAGTTGGGCGGGGTCACGGAGGCCTGCTGACAGCTGAGCCCCTGCTCTCCAGCCTGCAACTGCCATGGCCACGCCCACGACTGCTACTACGACCCCGAGGTGGACCGGAGCAACGCCAGCCAGAACCAGGACCGCGTCTACCGGGGCGGAGGCGTGTGCATCGATTGCCAGGTGGACGGGCTGCTGCCAGGCTGGCGGTGGGGATGGGGGCTCCGGAGACCCAGGTCTCACGGGTGGGCGGGGTCCGTGTGAGGTCAGGCGTGGGGCTGAGGATGTAGGCGGGGCTCTCGTGGGGGCGGGGCTGCCCCTGAACTCAGCGGCCCTGCCCTGCCACAGCATCACACGACTGGCATCAACTGTGAGCAGTGCCTGCCCGGCTTCTACCGCTCCCCAGACCACCCGCTCGACTCACCCCACGCCTGCCGCCGTGAGTGGGGGCGGCCCGGGCGGGGGCATTCCAAGGGGTGTCCAGGAGCAGGGTCTGCCCAGGTCGGGGCGTCCTGGGGGCCTTCGCGGCTCTCTGGGAGGCCACGGCTCTCGTCCCACCTCCCAGGCTGGGGAGGCAGACGCTGCCCCTTCGCAGGGCCCGCAAGCCCTGGACTTGGGTTCCCCTGACTTCCCGCCCCCGCCCAGGCTGTGACTGCGAGTCGGACTTCACGGACGGGACGTGCGAGGACCTGACGGGCCGCTGCTACTGCCGGCCGAACTTCACGGGGGCGCGATGCGATGCGTGTGCCGAAGGCTTCATTGGCTTCCCGCGCTGCCACCGTGAGGGCGCGGCCTGGGGGCGGGGGCAGGTCCTGAGCCCCTGAGCATCCCCGCCTGCTGGTCTTGGATCCGGGGTGGGGGACCCCAGTGGGGGGACTCTTTCGTCCTGCCCGTACCTCTGGTGATGCCGAGAGACACGGGCGGCCGGACACTGAGCCAGCCTGGCTGACACTTGCTGTCTCCTTCCTCAGCGGTGCCCTCCTTCTCTCACAATGACACGGGGGAGCAGGTGCTGCCGGCTGGACAGATTGTGAGTAAGTGTCCCCCGAGGTCTCCATCGTGCTCTGGGCCCCACTGGAGCTGTGGGGCAGGAGGGGCCACACCCAGGCCCACAGAGAGCGGGTATTTCCGTTTTGTTCACCATGTCTTGGCTTTTAATTTCATGCAAATATTACATATTTATGCTAGAAAACCTTCAAAAACATAGGTGAGCAGAAAGCTAAAGAAGAGAGTTTGCAGAATCGCATCTCCTGCAAACAACCCCTCCTCCCTCTGCGTGCGTGCTGTTTTTATAAACATCCACGTGCGCTGTGCACGCTGTTGTGTAATTGCGTCTTCCGCCCACACCATCGTGTAAACACTTCATTTCGTGTTCCACGTTGTGCAGACAGATGTAGCTCTTGCTCAACCTGCCCTCAATTCTTGGAAATTTAGGTTCTTTCCAGATTTTTTAAAAATAACACTACAGTAAACCTCTTTGCAGCTAAAGCTTTCCATGAATTCTTAACTACTTCTGTAGCACACTTTCTTAGAAGAAGGCTCTGGGTCACTACACATGCATGTTTAGGGACATTCTTGGCTGCAGGTTGCCAAACCGCTCTCCTGACATGAAATCGTCTACCGGGTGGAATGGCAACAGCTGCGTCACATGTGTTGGGCATTGCTGTCACTACACGGCAACATTCATTATCGCAGAAATCTTCTCATTCGTTCACTTTCCCACTTTTCGGTTTTTCTAGAATTGGGATGCGCCTTTCAGTTGACGGCTTATTGATGTCTAATTAGTCGGCATTTTCCTGTCACAGCGGTACAAAATAGTGGTGTGGCCTATAATTGGTTGTGTCTTAGATCAGATGGCATTTGGTATCTCCTTGGTTTTAGCTGCGTTTCTTTGCCTAGTTTGCAAGGTTGAATCTTCCTTTTTTTTTTAACATGTAAGTATTTACTTACGGATATATTTTGTTTACTTATTTGTGTATATATATATATATATATATATATTTCAGCCGCACCACGCGGCCTGTAGAGAACTTCCCCGACCAGGGACCAAACCCGCGCCCCCTGCAGTGGAAGCACAGAGTCCTAACCACTGGACCGCCAGGGAGGTCCAAGGTTGAATCTTCTCTTGCGTTTCTTGACTCCTGTTGCTTTCACTTGTGAATTTCCCATCCGAGGTTGTGGCTCAGTTTTCTTTTCACTTGTTTGCTGCTGTGAGCTTTCTGTATGAACTATATCATCTGTCCCTCACGCGTCATGTGCTTTTCTCCCGGGGGATAATTTGCTCTTCCGGGTATTTTTTTCACGTGAATCTGTTGACCTGGTTCCTCCTGGTGTCTGACTCGGTCATATATCAATGGAGGTCCCTGAACCCAACTATTCGCATATCTCTTGGTTCTTTGGCGGTTTTCTTTTTGACGTTTATGTGTGTAGTTTTTCATCATGGGGTAAACCAAGGGTCAGCAGATTTTTTCTGAAAAGGGCCGGACAGTACATGTTTTAGACTTAGAGGGCCGTGTTTTCCCAGTTGCAAAGCTTCAGCTCTGCTGTTGTATGTTGCAGCTTGGAAGTGGCCGTGGACCATGTGCAAGTGAATGGGCATGGCTGTGTTCCAATAAAACTTTATAAACCAGGCACAGGCACCTTGGACTGAAGTTTGCCAATCCCTGGTATAAACTGTTGAAAATTCCTCCTTTCTCCACTGGCCCTTGGTGAGCCCTCGGTAATTGTGCTGGTGCGGCATTTCACTTTTAATCTGTGAACCGTAGGATGAATTCTGCTAATATCCTTCCTACTGTGGACCCAGCATTGTACATAAACGTTTTGTGTCTATATTCATGAGTGTGGCTGGGTGAAAGCCTTCTTGTTTTTTTGGTACCACCTTGTTTTGGTTTTGTAATTCATCTTGTAGAATACTTGAAAAACAATCCATACTTTGTTATGCTCCAGAGCAGTTTAAAAATCACAGGAATTATCAGGCTTCCCTGGTGGCACAGTGGTTAAGAATGAGCCTGCCATGCAGGGGACACGGGTTCGATCCCTGGTCTGGGAAGATCCCACATACCGCGGAGCAACTAAGCCCATGCACCACAACTACTGAGCCCGTGCGCCTAGAGCCCGTGCTCTGCAACAAGGGAAGCCACCACAATGAGAAGCCCATGCACCACAACAAAGAGTAGCCTCCACTCGCCACAACTAGAGAAAGCCCACGTGCAGCAACGAAGATGCAATGCAGCCAAAAATAAACAAATAAATAAACAATAAATTTATTTTTTTTTTAAATCACAGGAATTATCAATTTCTTAAAAGCTTGTTAGAAGTTACTTAAAAAACCATCTGGTCCTGATACCTGTTTTCCCATGGAGAGCTTAGATGATGGTTTTCTTTTCTTTTATTATGTGTGTTTATTTTCTATCTCATTGTAAGTCATTTTTAAAATTTTTATTTATTTATTTATTTATTTTTGGCTGTGTTGGGTCTTCGTTTCTGTGCGAGGGCTTTCTCTAGTTGCGGCAAGTGGGGGCCACTCTTCATCGCGGTGCACAGGCCTTTCACTGCCGCGGCCTCTCTTTTGCGGGGCACAGGCTCCAGACGCGCAGGCTCAGCGGCCATGGCGCACGGGCCTAGTTGCTCCGCGGCATGTGGGATCTTCCCACACCAGGGCTCGAACCCGTGTCCCCTGCATTGGCAGGCAGATTCTCAACCACTGCGCCACCAGGGAAGCCCAGTCAGTTTTGATTATTTATGTTTTCTTAGCAAATTGCTCGTCATTTAGATGTTAAAATGTATTGGCATAAAGTTATGCATGACATTCTGTACATGATTTTTAAATTTCCTTTCGTTCCTTTTGTCTATTTTTCTTTTCTTTTTTTCCTATTTTGTCTATTCTTATTTTCTTTTTTTCTTTTCTTTCCTACCTTTATTACATCTAACAGAAGTTTGTTGAGTTTATTGGTGTTCTCAAAGTGCAGCTTATTGATCTGCTGGAGTTTTTCTCTGTTTAGTTTGGAAGAGAGATTTTACTTCCTAATACGGAAAAAAAAAATTTTTTTTTAAGGTTTTTTTTTTTTTTTTTTTTGCGGTACGCGGGCCTCTCACTGTGGTGGCCTCTTCCGTTGTGGAGCACAGGCTCCAGACGCACAGGCTCAGCGGCCATGGCTCACGGGCCCAGCCCCTCTGCGGCATGTGGGATCCTCCCAGACCGGGGCACGAACCCGTGTCCCCTGCATCGGCAGGCAGACTCTCAACCACTGCGCCACCAGGGAAGCCCTAAGATTTTTTTTTAATTATTTTTTGGCTGCGTTAGGTCTTTGTTGCTGTGCACGGGCTTTCTCTAGTTGCGGTGAGCGGGGGCTCCTCTGCATCGTGGTGTGCGGGCTTCTCATTGTGGTGGCTTCTCTTGTTGCAGAGCACGGGCTCTAGGTAAGCGGGCTTAGAAGCTGTGGCTCGCGGGCTCGAGGCACAGCCTCAGTAGTTGTGGCGCACGGGCTTAGTCGCTCCACAGCATGTGGGATCTTCCTGGACCAGGGCTTCAACCTGTGTCCCCTGCATTGGCAGGCAGATTCTTAACCGCTGTGCCATCAGGGAAGTCCTAATATAGAAAATTCTGAACTAAAACCAGCTTTTTTCTTTTTTTCATTGCAGTATAACTGGCCTACATTATTATATTAGTTTCAGGTATATAACACCACGATTTGGTATTTTTATGTATTGTGAAATGATCACCACAGAAAGTCTAGTTAACGTCTGTCACTACACGTGATTACCATTTTTTTCTCACGATGAGTACTTTGAAGATCTAATTTCTTAGCAACTTTCAATTATGCAGCAGATTATTCTTAACTATTGCCACCATGCTGTACGTGACATCGCCGTGACCTGTTTAGTTTATACCTGGAAGTTTGCACCTTTTGACACCCTTCACCCATTTCACCCAACCCCCAATCCCCACCTCTGGCAACTACCAGTCTGTTTTCTGTATCCATGAACTCGATTGTGTGTGTGTGGTTTTTTTTGGGGAGGGGCTGCAGGGGTTAAGATTCTACATATAAGTGAGATCATACAGTATTTGTCTTTCGGTACATTTTTTTGATTTATTATTTTTATAGCTTCTTGAATTAATTATTATTTTTAGTCTCTTAATTATCCACAAAAGGTTTAAAGCTTTTTCTCTCAATCAGGGGTGATTTTATTCTGCAGGAAAATGTCTGGAGACTTCTTTGGTTGTTATAACTGGGGGTGGGGGGTGCCACTGTCACCTAGTGGGTGAGGGCCAGGGATCGTGCTAAATATCCTACAGTGCACAGGACAGCCCCCATCCGCACAATAAAGAGTTATCCAGGTCAGAATGTTACTGGTGCCAAGGTTGAGAAACTCTGGGTTAAAGCTATAAATTTGCTTCAGAGTGTAGCTTTGGCTAGCTGTCCCATAGGATTGATAATGCTGGGTTCTCACAGCTGTTCCTTTCTAAACAGTGTATTACTTCAGTTTTCATTTTCCTTTTGATCCAATTTGTTCAGAACAGCGTTTGTCACTTCAGGTGGTTAGGTTTCTATTCCATCCTTATTTTGATGGTTCAGTCCTAGTTTTACTGCATCATGGTCAGATTTTATTTATTTATTTTTAATTATTTTTTTTTTAATTTTATGTATTTATTTTTGGCTGGGTCTTCATTGCTGTGCATGGGCTTTCTCTAGTTGTGGCGTGTGGGCTTCTCTTCGTTGTGGTGCATGGGCTTCTCTCTCACTGAAGTGGCTTCTCGTTGCGGAGCACAGGCTCTAGGCACACGGGTTTCAGTGGTTGCAGCACACAGGCTCAGTAGTTGCAGCACTCGGGCTCTAGAGCGCAGGCTCAGTAGTTGTGGCGCATGGGCTTAGTTGCTCTACGGCATGTGGGATCTTCCCAGACCAGGGATCGAACCCATGTCCCCTGCACTGGCAGGTGGTTTCTTAACCACTGCACCACCAGGCAAGTCCAAGCCCACTCTGCTGTTAATTTTTGTCACATTCTGGGAACAGTGTATTCAGTTTTTCTCTCTATGACAATGGTTTTGCCAAATTCTCCTCCCAGTTACAATAGTTTTAGTTTTCAGCACCCCTGGACCATATGTATCCTGCTTTTCGAGCTTTGCGTATGCTACATCTCTTGAGGCAAGTCCTTGTTCTCAACACACAACATCCCTCTTTGTCTCCATGAATGCTTGTGCCTTGGGCTCACCACGCTCCATGCCCCCCTTCTCTGTGTCTGTGCCACCCAGTCTCCCTTCTGGAAGCTCTTTGTTTCCTCCAGATCCTTGGTTCAAGGTGCATTCTTTCAGAAGGACATGACTGGATGCTCCTTCAAGAGTCCAACCGATGCCTTTGGGTTTATGTCGTGAGACGAGATGTGGCCCAGCAGAGGGACTGTGGCTGCTGTCAATTTGGGTCACACCTGCCCCAGTTGTATCATTTCTCTCATTCTGCTTAAATTTTTCCTTTCCCGACTTTTGCTGGATTGACCAACAAAATGTGTTTTGGTTGGTTTGCGTTTTCTTCTCCAAGGGTTTGCAAGTTCTGTTTCTGTCTTCTGGTCTGGCCCGAGGTTACCCTTATGCTTTGACAAATACTGAACCATTATTCCATGTCAGTAACAAAAATTAAATAGTATTACCCCCTTTCTGTGCATCAGTTAAGACATTTAGCACACTTTTTCTTTCTTATTCCTAATCCCCAGAATTATTTATGAAGAGTAGAATTTTCTTTTCACCTTGTTATGATTTTATTTTTGCATTTTCTCTGGTTGTGTCAATGCCTACAGTTGACTTGGTTTCTACATTATACACAATTGTTATGTGTAGCGGTCCTGATTTCACCTCATGCCACTGTTTTCCCAAAACATCAGCTTTCCCTTGTTGGGATTTTTTTTTTTTTTTTTGCGGTACGCGGGCCTCTCACTGTTGTGGCCTCTCCCGTTGCGGAGCACAGGCTCCGGATGCGCAGGCTCAGCGGCCATGGCTCACGGGCCCAGCCACTCCGCGGCGTGTGGGATCCTCCCGGACTGGGGCACGAACCCGTGTCCCTTGCATCAGCAGGCGGACTCTCAACCACTGCGCCACCAGGGAAGCCCCCTTGTTGGGATTTTTAAAGTCTTTTTCGTTTTGCACGAGTGCAGTGTCAAGTGTAAGGAAAGGAGTTTTGTGGAGAAGGGAGGTTTTTTATTGGGGGGGGATGGGCAGCTGGGGTCCACGGGACCCCTGAGACTCCTCCCCCCCACCCCCCCACAGACTGTGACTGCAGCGCCGCCGGGACCCAGGGCAACGCCTGCCGGAAGGACCCACGGGTGGGGCGCTGCGTGTGCAAACCCAGCTTCCAGGGCACGCACTGTGAGCTCTGTGCCCCGGGCTTCTACGGCCCAGGCTGCCAGCGTGAGTCCAGCTCCGTCCCCATCTCTGTCCCCTCGTGGATCCCAAGAGCCCAGCCCCTCTGTGACCACCTCCTCCCTGCAGCCTGCCAGTGCTCCAGTCCTGGCGTGGTGGACGGAACCTGTGACCGCGACTCGGGCCAGTGCACGTGCCGGGCAGGATTCGAGGGGGCGGCGTGCGACCGCTGTGCCCCTGGCTACTTTCACTTTCCCCTCTGCCAACGTGAGCGCAGTGCCCCCGGTGGCGGGTGGGAGGGCGGCCGGGGTCTCGGCCTGCCTGGCTCAGGGCCCCGTGCGCCTCTCGGCCCTGCAGTGTGTGGCTGCAGCCCCACAGGGACCCTGCCCGAGGGCTGCGATGACGCTGGCCGCTGCCCGTGCCGACCCGAGTTTGACGGCCCCCACTGTGACCGCTGCCGCCCGGGCCACCACAGCTACCCCGAGTGCCACGGTGAGCAGAGGGCCTCAGGGGCCCCGGGCGGGGTGGGAGGGCCACCCGCAGGCCCCCAGGGCCTGACCCCGAGTCCTCTCTAGCCTGCGCCTGCGATCCCCGGGGTGCCCTGGACCAGCTGTGTGGGGCGGGCGGGGTGTGCCACTGCCACCCCAGCTACGCGGGTGCCACCTGCCAGGAGTGCAGCCCAGGCTTCCACGGCTTCCCCGACTGTGCCCGTGAGTGCCCTGGCGGGAGGGCGGCGGGGGAGGGCGTGTGCCCACCGCGTGCTCACACCCCACTCTCCTCCCCCCTCCCCCAGCCTGCCACTGCTCCCCCGAAGGCTCCCTGCACACAGCCTGCGACCCCCACAGCGGGCAATGCAGCTGCCGACCCCGAGTGACGGGGCTGCGCTGTGACATGTGTGTGCCCGGTGCCTACAACTTCCCCTATTGCGAAGGTGAGGCTGGTGCCATGTGTGTGTGTGTGTGTTGGGTGCTGTGCATGTCATGTGCTGCATGTTCCCGTGACCGCCCCTGTGCTCTGTGTGTGCTCGCGTGTGTTCATATGGTCCAGGTGCTGCGATCACACGAGTGTCCGTGTGTTGTGCATGTGCATTCACGTGCTGTGAATGTCCGTGCATATCTCCACATGGTTCTTGGACGTGCCTGTTTGCTTGCATGTGGTCATGTGCTGTGTCTTCATGCTTGTTCACGTGCTTTGTGCGTGTGCTCACATGACTGTTCACACGTGTTTGCCTGTTGTGTGTGCTCATTGCGTGTTCATAATCACATGCTGCGTGGTGGGGGGGGCACATGCCCTCACGGCTTTGGGGACCAGGGCCTGTAGGCACACGTGGTTTCTTGCCTGTTCACTTGTGTGGGAGGCGTGTGTGTTGGCTCCCATGGAGCCTCGGGTCCTGGCCAGGCCTGGGGAAGCCCTTGGCCGTCGGGGTCAGTGACCGAGTAATGATGTTGGCCTGGGCATCTCTCCACAGCTGGCTCCTGCCACCCTGCTGGCCTGGCCCCAGCCGATCATAATCTTCCTGAGGTGAGCCCAGGGCAGCCCTCTGGGGCCGAGGCCATCAGTTCCAGAGGGACCATCCCTTCCTCAGCTGCTCAGTTGCCATGGCAACCTCAGAGCCCGTTTGTTTCCTGGCCGCCCCTCTGTCCTCACTGCAGGGTCCTGCCAGAGACGGGACAGGGCTCCAGGGCTGAGGGTCTGCGGGTAGGAGGGCAGGGGCCCACTCTGACCCTCAGTCTCATCCTCTCCCAGGTGCACATCCCCTGTAGGTGCCGGGCTCACGTGGAGGGGCCGAGCTGCGATCGCTGTAAACCCGGGTTCTGGGGGCTGAGTCCTAGCAACCCTGAAGGCTGCACCCGTGAGTCTGCCCGGAGTGGGTGTCGGGGTGCTGGGGGAGACCCCTGGGGAGGGGGAGGGCTGGCTCCACAGAGCCGGGGCGGGGGTGGAATCCAGGGCCTCCTGCCCCGTGCTGCTCTCAGGCCCACTCTGCCCCTCCCGCAGGCTGCAGCTGTGACCCCAGGGGCACACTGGGTGGAGCTGCTGAGTGCCAGCCGGTGAGTCTGAGGGCCCAGATACTGGGGGCTGTGGGAGCTGCGCGTAGGGACCCTCCCCTGCCTGGTCCCACCTTCTCCCTCGGCCCCCAGGGCAACGGCCAGTGCTTCTGCAAGCCCCATGTGTGCGGCCACACCTGCGCGGCCTGCAAGGACGGCTTCTTCGGGCTGGACCAGGCCAACTACTTCGGCTGCCGTGGTAAGCGGCCGCTTACGCGGCCCTCGGACCACATCCTGGGGGATGCTGAGGCCCAAAGAGGGACAGGGGGCAGGGACCCATCCAGGGCCTGGGCACGGCATGGCACTTGCCAAGCTGCTTCTAGATGCCCGGCCAGACCCATGCCGGGCGTGGGAGTGAGGAGGCAGGTTTCACCCCTCGGCGCTCCCCGCCTCCATCCCTTTCCCCTGGCGGCAGGCGTCACTGACCGATCCCAGGGCCCTTGCCCCTGGACTCAGAGCCTCTGTTGTCCAGGGACCCAGGCAGCCCCTGGGGGAGGTGAGGCGGCTTCTCAGCCGAGCCGCTCTTGGCGGAGGGTGGGTGGAGCACCGAGGCCGGTCCGGGGCTGGGCCGCGTTGACTTGCTCCCTCCCGCCACAGGCTGCCAGTGCGACGTTGGCGGAGCTCTGGGACAGGGCTGTGAGCCGAGGACAGGCGCCTGCCTGTGCCGCCCCAGCACCCAGGGCCCCACCTGCAGCAAGTGGGTGCCCCCGCCCCGGCTGGGCGGGTGGGCGGGCAGGGGGCTGGGGCGGCAGCTTGTCCCCCGGGCTTCCTCCTGGGGGCCCTGGTGAGTGGGCAGGGCCAGTGCCCACCCTGCCCAGACCGGATGCCAGCTGCCCTGACCAGCCCTGCCGTGGCCAGGCCGGCGCAGGACCACTACCTTCCTGACCTGCACCAGCTGCGCCTGGAGCTGGAGGAGGCGACCACGCCCGAGGGCCACGCCGTGCGCTTCGGCTTCAACCCTCTCGAGTTCGAGAGCTTCAGCTGGAGGGGCTATGCGCAGATGGCACCCATCCAGGTGGGTGCGGTGCTGCTCCATTCTGGGGCCTGGCTGAGTGCCCGCTGTGGCTGGCCGAGTGGGCGGGCAGGCCCCTGAGGTCACAGGGCCGGGCTGGGAATGGCCAGGGAGGAGCAGCCCCGATGTTCCACGCCCACCCCTACCCACCGCAGCCCAGGATCGTGGCAAGGCTGAGCGTGGCCTCCCCTGACCTCTTCCGACTGGTCTTCCGATACGTCAACCGCGGGCCCGCGAGCGTGAGCGGGCGGGTCTCCGTGCACGACCAGGGCAAGTTTGCCACCTGCGCCAACTGTGAGTGCAGGGGGCTACCCCCCGGGCCCTGCCCCACTCACGCCTCGCCCTAGCCAGCCCCGCCTTGTCCCCGCACGTGGGTGGGAGGCCAGGCCCTTCCCGCTGGCCCGGGGGAGGTGCGGCCTGGGTGGCCCTGCCGTGTCCAGGAGGCTTGCCGTCCCCACCCCCAGGCACAGAGCAGAGCCAGCCCGTGGCCTTCCCGCCCAGCACGGAGCCTGCCTTCATCACCGTGCCCCAGAGGGGCTTCGGGGAGCCCTTCGTGCTGAACCCCGGCACCTGGGCCCTGCTCGTGGAGGCCGAGGGGGTGCTCCTGGTGAGGCGGGGCTGAGCGGGCTGGGGCAGGGTGCGGGGCGGGGCCCACGGCACCTAACCTCCCCACCGCCCCCCAGGACTACGTGGCTCTGCTGCCCAGCGCCTACTATGAGGCGGCCCTCCTGCAGCTGCGGGTGACCGAGCCCTGCACGTTCCAGCCCGACGCGCAGCGCACCGGGGACCAGTGAGGGCCGGCCGGTGGGGGAGGGGGCGGGCCTGACCCTTGCTGTGCTCAGGCCACCTGCCCCGTGCTCACCAGACTGTGCACCCTCCCAGCTGCCTGCTCTACACCCACCTGCCCCTGGACGGCTTCCCCTCCGCCGCTGGGCCTGAGGCCCTGTGCCGCCACGGCAACAGCTTACCCCGGCCCTGCCCCACGGAGCAGCTCAGCCCCGCCCACCCGCTGCTGGTCGCCTGTCAGGGCGCAGATGTGCGTGTCCCTGGGACCCCACGGGGGTGGGCTGGGTCAAGACTTGGGGGGACGTGCCCATGGCCTGGCGGGGAGGGGGTGTCCACGTTGCAGTGACGGGACCCAGGCGCAGGGCAAGAGTGTTGGCGGGCAGAGCATGGGGGGCTCAGCTGGGGGCCCAAGGCCCGCCCGCCGGCTCGGGCGGCACCTGCTGCCTTCTGGGGCTCTGGCCTTGGGAGTCGGTGCCTCGGGGCCTCCTCCGTACACGGGGTACGGACGGCCCAGCCCTCCAGCTTATTGTGAGGAGGTGGCAGGTCGCTGGTTCACTTCAGGCACCGGACACTCTACAGTGATGAAGCCGGCGGGCCACGGGTGGGCAGGGTGGGCTCAGAGCAAGCAGAGGTTGGAAGCCGAGTGGCCTCAGGAGTGCCCCAGGCAGCAGGGATGGCGGGCACACAGGCCCTGAGATGGGGGACGAGGCTGTGCGGGGAGGGGATGGGAAGGGCCGTGTTCAGGAGTGTCCTGTTCTCCAGGTGGGGGGCTGGGGCGGGGGCCTCACAGTGCCCTGTCCCCCCAGGTGGACGTCCAGCTTCAGGTGGCGGTGACGCAGCCAGGCCCCTATGCCCTGGTGGTGGAGTACGCCAATGAGGACGCCCGCCAGGAGGTGGACGTGGCTGTGCACACACCCCAGCGGGCCCCCCAGCAGGGGGCGCTCACCCTCCACCCCTGCCCATACAGGTGTCTAGGGAGTGGGGAGAGGATTCAAGCCCGGGGGGCCAGTGGAGGGCTCCGGGCTCCAGGGCTGCCCTACCCACTGACCACCCCTACCTGTCCCCCAGCACCCTGTGCCGGGGCACCGCCCTGGATGCCCAGCACCATCTGGCGGTCTTCCACCTGGACACGGAGGCCAGCGTCCGGCTCACGGCCGAGCAGGCACGATTCTTCCTGGTAAGGCCCTGACCCCCTCACCTACACAGGCCGCAGGACCCCACTGTGGGGTTAGGTCTTTCCGAAGATTTTCAGCACACGCAAAAGTAGGAGAATGTGATGAGCCTGGGTACCCATCACCAGTGCCATCTTCAGCTCACATCGGGTGGAGGTTCTTCCAGAACCCTCCTCCTGCAGGGTTTTTTCCCTGTGGGTATGAGATGTAAATTTATAAACAGTGCTCATGGTCACATAAGGGGACCATGATGCGCTGGAGTCAGAGCAGGAAGAACAGTCTGAACGAGAGGCTGCTCTTTGGTGTAATTTACAAAAACACCACCTTGTGGACCCGAGTCAGGAAGGGTCCGTACAGTGTGGCTTCTGAAGCTTGGGATTCACTATTGTTGTGGTAACTTGCTGCTTTTTTTTTTTTAATTAATCTGTTTATTTATTTTTGGCTGTATTGGGTCTTCGTTGCTGCACGTGGGCTTTCTCTAGTTGTGGCGAGCAGGGGCTACTTCTCGTTGCGGTGCACAGGCTTCTCATTGCGGTGGCTTCTCTTGTTGTGGAGCACGGGCTCGAGGCACGCGGGCTTCAGTAGTTGTGGCACGTGGGCTCAGTAGTTGTGGTGCACGGGTTTAGTTGCTCTGCGGCATGCGGGATCTTCCCAGACCAGGGATGAAACCCATGACCCCTGTGTTGGCAGGCAGATTGTTAACCACTGCGCCACCAGGGAAGCCCGTAACTTGCTTCTGTGTCAGCTTCACAGAGTTGAAAATTAAATCCCAAGGCTAAACGTTCTGGGCAATATTAATCGTTAGTTCGATGCCCAGAACCAAGCATACGCGTTTATTCAGTAAGTGACAAAATGGATGACGTTGTTCTCATCTGAGTATTCCCTAGTCTCACTGTTACGTTTCCCTAGGCCTTTAAAGGTTTTATCAGAGTATCATACGCACATATTTTTATGAAAGCGTCAAATTTTGAAAACAGACTTGCAACAACAAAGCGTAATCGCACGCCCCACCTGCGCGTCTTCTCAGTCTACTTCCCGGAGTCGGTCCGTTTCTTCCACGTTGCTAAGTAACGCATATGCTACATCGCTTCCTCCTCACTTTTCGACGTCGGAATCCTGTGGTTCTGTCCCCATGCACACGTGGCGCTGTAGTCGTGGTCTGGGATACTTTAGACTCTCCATGGAGCTGTACCCACAGCCCAGTACCCAGGCCAGGAAGCAACATGGCCCCACCCCCGACGCCGCTCAGTCCCCCCGCACCCCTGCTGGGGTAACCGCCTCCAGATACTGACAGCACCGCCTAGTTTGCCTGTTCCGGAACTTTCTATAATTGGAGTCACACAGGTATTCCTTTGCGCTGCCTCTTTGGCTGACGCCATGGCAGGGATGGATGGAGCTGTCGCTATGGTCACGTGGTATTCTGTCTTTGCTGTCGGGTTTTCCTAGACCCCCTGAGGTGTCACGTTTTGCCGTATCTGTCACACACGTTTCTTCGCTGTGGTAGACAGTACAGGACGGAGATGCCTGCTCAAGAACCCCCGCTCGCTGAGCGCCTGCCTGTGCCGGGTCCCCGGCCCTATGACCACAGACAGCGGTGGAGTGCAGTGGGAGGAAGAACGGCCTCCGGGGGAGCTGGGAGGTGCTCCAGGCCCAGAATCCACAGCCGAGGGCTGGGGTCTGTGCAGCCGGAGGAGAGGCAGGCGGAGTGGGGGCCGGGGGCTCGGTGCAGAGAGCAGGACCGGCCTGGGTGCGGGTGTGGATGGGCTGCCCCTGCTGCCACACCCACACCTGTCCCCCGCCTGCAGCACAGTGTCACCCTGGTGCCCGCGGAGACCTTCAGCTCAGAGTTCGTGGAGCCCCGCGTCCGCTGCATCAGCAGTCACGGCGCCTTCAGCCCCGGCAGGTAGTGGGGACGGGGGCGGGAGCCCAGGGCAGCTGCAGGGCGGTGGCCGGGACTCGGGGACTCACCCCTGTGTTCCCCACCCCCCAGTGCCACCTGCCTGCCCTCCCGCTTCCCGAAGCCGCCGCAGCCTGTGGTGCTCAGGGACTGCCAGGTGCTGCCGCTGCCGCCCGGCCTCCCACTGACCCACTCTCGGGAGCTCACGCCGGGCGCGCCCCCGCCCGGGCCCCAGCCCCGGCCCCCCACCGCTGCGGACCCCGACGTGGAGCCTACCCTGCTGCGCCACCCCCAGGTGCGGTCCGGGGCTGGGGCCAGGAGGGGCCGGGAGGGGGCTGGGGTGGGACTTGCAGCCCCTGGTACCCCTGCATCTCTGCCCACTCACCGGAGCCGCTCCCCCCCGCACAGGGCACCGTGGTCTTCACCACCCACGTGCCCACCCTGGGCCGCTACGCCTTCCTGCTGCACGGCTACCAGCCGGCCCACCCCGCCTTCGCCGTGGAGGTCCTCATCAACGGGGGTCGTGTCTGGCAGGGTAAGCGGAGGGGCAGACCCTGGGGCGAGGAGGCTCTCGGGGTCTCGTCCACACAGCCCATTGCGTGATGCCACACGTGACGTGGATGGGGCGCGTGCTGGGTCCACAGCTCACAGGGGCCGTGGCTTGGGGCCCGCTGCCTGGCTGTGACAGGGCCATGTGCCCCATCCTGCCGTCAGCTCTCACACGAGGTGCCCCAGGGCCCCCTGTGTGTGGCAGGCCTTGCCCCTCACATCTGTGCTGTGACTCAGAGGTCACCCTGTCCTGCGCTCGGGTGATCAAGGGCTCGCTGTGGGACCCGGGTCCGTGCACGTCTGTTTCACTCTGCTCTGACGAGCCCGGGGGCCTCGTGTGTGACCATGGCCGATTCACGCAGCATGAGTGGGCCCAGCCACGTGGGTCTCCAGGCGGGTCACACACGCGTGTCTTGTTCAGGGACGCATGGTCCTCGGTGGTGGGTGCTGCTGTTGGGATCCTCTTCTCTCTGGTGACTCCAGGAATGTCCTAAGCCTGGGGTGAGGCCGTGGGGCGGGGTGCTGTGTGTGTGCTGGGGGCACTGACCTGCCTTTCCTCACCTCCAGGCCATGCCAACGCCAGCTTCTGCCCGCATGCCTACGGCTGCCGCACCCTGGTGGTGTGTGAGGGCCGGGCCGTCCTGGACGTGACCGACAGTGAGCTCACTGTGACCGTGCGTGTGCCCGAGGGCCGCTGGCTCTGGCTGGTGAGTCCTCGGGCTGGTAGCCGCCCTCCGCCTGTCGTACCACTGTCGGTCGCTCTGCCAGAGTGTGTCCCCTGCTTGCCGCGGCCCAACCCTGAGCCAGGTGCCAGGGGCAGCAGCCTCTGGGGACCTCCAGGCCCATCACGAGAAGCTCCTGAGGGGGGTCCAAGAGCCAGGATATTGCCCAGCAGCTCCCTGGGGCCCTGCTGGTCAGAGTGGCCTTCCTGGAGAGGGAGGCGTCCGGCAAAAAGGGGTGGACGGGGCGCCAGGAGCCTGGGCCCTTCCTCACACTCCCCAAGCTTCCGTTTGGCCACAGAGGCTGGCCTCCCCTCTGAGTGGCCCCCAGGAGGGACCCAGCACCTGGCAGCCTGGCTGGGGCCCTGGGCCAGGGTGTGATGTCGCCACCGCTGTCATAGCCGCCCGGCCAGACCCTGGCCTGTGGCAGAGAAGCCCTGGCATTGGCCCCTGCCGGTGGGCTCCGGCACCCACCCCCGACCTGGACCCTTCGCTGGGCCCGCGGGTAGGTGACCAGGCCTCGATGCTCTAGGAGTATGTGCTGGTGGTCCCCGAAGACGCCTACAGCCCCAGCTACTTCCGGGAGGAGCCCCTGGACAAATCCTACGACTTCATCAGCCAGTGCGCCACCCACGGTTACCACGTCAGGTGGGCCGGGCTCGGGGCCGGGGGCAGCAGTGGGGGGGCCGGGCTGGGCTGGGCTGTAGCTGGCCTCACCCCCCCGCCCTCACCCCAGCCCCTCCAGCTCGTCCTCCTTCTGCCGCGATGCCGCTGCCTCCCTCTCCCTCTTCTATAACAACGGGGCTCGGCCGTGCAGCTGCCATGAGGTGGGCGCCGCGGGCCCCACATGTGAGCCCTTCGGGGGCCAGTGTCCCTGCCGCGCCCACGTCATAGGCCGTGACTGCTCCCGCTGTGCCACTGGCTACTGGGGCTTCCCCAGCTGCAGGCGTGAGTACCCCAGTCCGCGGGAGCGCCTCCAGGAAACAGTGGTCAGGAGCATGTCTGGAGCCTGGTGGACCAGCCCTGCCGTGTCCTGTGTGTGAGGGCCCAGGCCACACAGGGCTGTCCAGTAGGTCCCGGGGACTAGAGAGCAGTTCTGCCCAGCTGACGCCACGTCAGAGGAGCTGCTTGGGGCTTGGGGCCCGGAGCTGGGTGGAACCAGGCTGGGGGTAGGGTGGCCTCGCCCCCCCCCCCCACCCATGCAGTGTCCCCAGGTCTGCCGTCGGGTCCCCTGACCGGGGCCTGTGCACGCGCCCCACAGCCTGTGACTGCAGCGGCCGCCTCTGTGACGAGCTCACGGGCCAGTGCATCTGCCCGCCGCGCACCGTCCCGCCCGACTGCATCGTCTGCCAGCCCCAGACCTTTGGCTGCCACCCCCTGGTCGGCTGTGAGGAGTGTAACTGCTCGGGGCCCGGCGTCCAGGAGCTCATGGACCCCACCTGTGATGTGGACAGCGGCCAGTGCAAGTGAGCACCAGGGTGCGGGTCCCCGTGGCCTCGGGGCAGTCCCGGGTCACCTACCACTGAGCCCTGAACCCACCCAGCCCCTGGGAGTGTCCCCGGCGCTCAGGGGGGCACCACCTTGGTGGGGGGCACCTCTGGTCTCCCGTGTCAGTGTGAGGGGCCAGGTGGAGGAGAGGCCTAGCGGCTCCTGAACTCTCATGGCAGGTGCAGACCCAACGTGGCCGGACGCCGCTGTGACACTTGTGCTCCCGGGTTCCACGGCTTCCCCAGCTGCCGCCCCTGTGACTGCCACGAAGCAGGCTCTGCACCTGGAACATGCGACCCCCTCACAGGCCAGTGCTCTTGCAAGGTGAGGGCGGTCCGGGGCCAGACCTGCTGACCCGACCCCACCCCGTCCCTCGTCTCGCCTTCTCAGCGGACCTTCGTTCTCTCTGGGAGGTTGGAGCTTCCTGGCACCTTTGGGACAGTCAGCCCAGTTGTGGGGTGACAGCCAACACGGGCACACGGCTGACCGCCCTGCCCTGTCGTGCCCTCCTGCCCCCAGGAGAACGTGCAGGGCCCGCGGTGTGACCAGTGCCGCCTTGGGACATTCTCCCTGGACACTGCCAACCCCAAAGGCTGCACCCGCTGCTTCTGCTTCGGGGCCACGGATCGCTGCCGGAGCTCAGCCTACGCCCGCCGGGAGGTGTGCGGGCAGGACGGGAGGGGACTCAGGGAGGGGTCTGAGACGTAGGAAGTGGCCCTGTGATACACGAGGGCATGCGCCTGTGTTACCCACCCACGTGCCCTGCAGTTCGTGGACATGGAGGGCTGGACGCTGCTGAGTGGTGACCGGCAGGTGGTGCCCCACGAATGGCAGGTGGAGGCAACACTGCTTCGCGCGGACCTGCGGCGCGTGCCTGAGGCCTTCCCTGAGCTATACTGGCAGGCCCCACCCTCCTACCTGGGGGACCGGGTGAGCAGGCCGATCGGCCCCCAGGAGGGCACCTGGAGGGTGTCCAGGACCTCCTGGAGCCCTGGAGGGGATGGCAGTGAGGATGCTGGTGTCCAGGGAGGGATAGGGTGCCTAGAACCACTGCCGTCGGCTCTGGGCCCATGGACAGGGTCCGGCCAGGTCACATCCCTCTGTCCGGCCTCCAGGTGTCGTCCTACGGCGGGACCCTCCACTACGAACTGCACTCAGAGACCCAGCGGGGAGACGTGTTCATCCCCACGGAGAGCAGGCCGGACGTGGTGCTGCAGGTGGCCCACCGGGTGGTGGGCAAGGGCGGGCAGCGGGCACAGCCGAGCCGGGACCGTGGGCAGCCCGATTCCCGGCCCTCATCCGCCCACACGCCTCCCCAGGGCAACCAGATGAGCATCGCGTTCCTGGAGCCGGTGTACCCGGCGCCCGGCCACGTTCACCGCGGGGCGCTGCAGCTGGTGGAGGTGAGCGGCCGTCTCTGGCCCCCAAGGCTGCAGGGGTTGCTCTCCGTGTCAGAAAACAGGGTCCGGGAGCGGGCGGGACCCTCGTCAGTACGCCTATTTTCTGGTTGCCCGTGGGGGTAACGCTCCTGGGCCGAGTGCTGGCTTGCAAACCCCTGATCCCTGACGGGTGAGCAGCTCCTCCGATGCCTGGCCCTGGGGTTCCCTCTGCAAGCCACCAGCCTGTGGCTTTCGTCCATTTCCTTTCCGAGGGGTTTCGTGTTATTCTCGATGTTCACCCTGCGTCCTGGCTTTAGAGCTGCGATCGTCTTCTCTTGGTCTGTACTCTTGTAGCCTGTGTGTCTTTCTGTAAGATCTTTTCTCATGAACAGACGTTCTCGCATCTGATATACTCACGTCGTTCACTTTTCATTCGCAGTTAGTGTTTGCGTGTGTTAAAGTCTTTGCCTCTCAGATCAGAAGTCACTCACCTGTACCACGTGTCCCCCACCACATGCCCTGCATGCCCCCATCCCCCCCAGGAGGGTCTGTCCTGGGCTCCTGCCGCGCCCCATTGCGGCGGCCACACTAAGGCCCTGTCGTGGCCGCGCAGGGCAATTTCCGGCACGTGGAGACCCGCAGCCCTGTGTCCCGCGAGGAGCTCATGATGGTGCTGGCTGGCCTGGAGCAGCTGCACATCCGCGCCCTCTTCTCACAGACCTCCTCGGCCATCTCCCTGCGCAGGGTGGCGCTGGAGGTGGCCAGCGAGGTGGGCGGGGGACCTCCGGCCAGCAACGTGGAGCTGTGCATGTGCCCTGCCAACTACCGCGGGGACTCATGCCAGGTGAGGTGGCGGGGGCAGGCACCAGGCTGCCGGGCTGCCCCGTGCACGCACGTCCACCCTCCCCGGAGCGTCCACGCCTGGCCTCCATATCCGTCTCCCCCCACCCCTCCTCCTACCAGCTGGGTGTCACGCTCCCGGCAGCTGACCTTCCCACCACAGGCTGAGCCGGCCGCTTGCTCATCCGTCTGCTAATCCACTGTCACCTGCCCCCTGCCCGGCCCCCCGTGCACACAGCTGCTCTGCATCTGTTCAGTGCCCAGTCCGTCCCACGTCCACGGTTTACCCAGACAGCATCCACCGAACCCCCCTCCCCTCCCTCCACCTGCTTGGAAGAGGTGTTTGGAGGAGAACAGGAGGTGGTCCCCTGAGCCCGAGGCCTCTGTGTGGCTTTGTGGGCTGTGACTTTGTGCCTTCAGCGGTCAGGCTCAGGAGCGTGGTCCCCGGCCTGCCCCCGTACCAGGCTGGCCCTGCCTCCTTCCCTGACCGCTGATGCCCACCCGCCCCCAGGAATGTGCCCCTGGCTACTACCGGGACGTCAAAGGTCTCTTCTTGGGTCGCTGCATCCCCTGTCAGTGCCACGGCCACTCAGACCGCTGCCTCCCTGGCTCGGGTGTCTGCGTGGTGAGTGGGGCCCTGCAGGGGAGGGCAGCCACCAGAGGCTCAGGGAAGGGAAGACCAGGGGCCCTTTGGTCGGTAGTTACGGGTTCGCTGAGGTCTGGGGGAGGGGAGGTGCCCTGGGCAGGGCACCCGCTGGCAGTGGGCGGAGTCCTGCAGGGTGGGGGTGGGCGAGCTGGCGGGAAGCGAGGCCTCCGCTGTCAGTGCTGATCCGTTCCCTCTGCCCCAGGGCTGCCAGCACAACACCGAGGGTGACCACTGCGAGCGCTGCCAGGCCGGTTTCGTGCGCGGCGGATCTGAGGACCCTGCGGGCCCCTGCATCAGCTGCCCTTGCCCCCTGGCTGTGCCTTCCAACAAGTAAGCTGGGCCAGCCCCTCCAGGGCCCTGACCATTGACTGGTGGACCAAAGTCCTTAAAGACCCGGAATGGAATACCACCACCCCCTACCTGGTTGGGTCAGCACTGCCTTCTGTGGAGGTCGGGGCATCCGGGGTGGGCCCATGAGGTGGGGACACCCACCCCGGCTTACCTGGTGCTCACCTGGAGCGTGCTGGGGTGTAACGACCACCTCCGTCTCTGCAGCTTTGCCACGGGCTGCATCCTGCGAGGTGGCCGCACCCAGTGTCTCTGCAAACCCGGCTATGCTGGGGCCTCCTGCGAGCGGTGAGCTGGGCGGGCGGGTGCCTGACTGGGGCGGGGTCTGCACGCATGGCCCCGGGGATGCTGCGTTGCCTGCCAGCACCAGCCACTGATCCCGCCCCGCCAGGTGTGCACCTGGCTTCTTTGGGAACCCCCTGGTGCTGGGCAGCTCGTGCCAGCCCTGCGACTGCAGCGGCAATGGCGACCCCAACATGCTCTTCAGCGACTGCGACCCCCTGACGGGCGCCTGCCGCGGCTGCCTGCGCCACACCACCGGGCCCCGCTGCGAGAGCTGCGCCCCCGGCTTCTACGGCAACGCCCTGCTGCCCGGCAACTGCACCCGTAGGCAGGGAGAGTGGGGCTGAGGGGCCTCTGGGTGTCCCCCCCCGGAGCAGGCTGTGTCCTGGGCCGGGCCCAGCATGGACAGGGTGGACCCGACCAGGCCCCCAGGACTCACGGTCAGGTGACCCCACGGCCAGACCGAGGGTCATTTGGGGACTCTGGCCTCTCCTGAGGGAGGGCACCCCACGAGGGCTCTGACAGGTCCTCTGGTCTGGACCTAGGTGGAGCAGGGAGGTGATGAAAAGTGAGGGTCTGGGGGCTTCACTTGGGGCAGGATGGAGATGCATGTGGAGTAGGTGCCCAGTGAGGGCTTCCCAGGATGGGAGGGAAGAGGCCGGGGTGGGGGTCAGGGCTACCGTCACTGCCACCCTTCTGCAGGGTGTGACTGCTCCCCATGTGGGACGGAGGCCTGTGACCCCCACAGCGGGCATTGCCTGTGCAAAGTGGGTGTGACTGGTCAGCGCTGCGACCACTGTCAGGTAGAGCTGCCTGGGTGGGGCGGGGCCTTGATTTTATGGGTGGGGCCTCGGTGTGGGGGTGGGGCTTTGTGGCTGTAGGGGCGGGGCCTTGGTGTAGGGGAGGGGCTTGGCGCCAGAGGGGTGGGGTATGGGTGTAGGGGCAGGACGTCATGGCTGGAGGTGCAGGCTCTCAGGGCTGAAGGAAGCTGGGTCTTAAGAGCTGGGCAGAGCCCTGACTGCAGTTTGTGCCCCCAGGAAGGACACTTCGGCTTTGAGGGCTGCGGGGGCTGCCGCCCATGTGCCTGTGGACCAGCTGCCGAGGGCTCCGAGTGCCACCCCCAGAGTGGGCAGTGCCACTGCCGGCCAGGGACTGGGGGTCCCCAGTGCCGCGAGTGTGCCCCCGGCCACTGGGGGCTCCCTGAGCAGGGCTGCAGGCGTGAGTGCGGGCCGGCGGGGCACCTTGGGGCAGCGAGTACCCCAGGGCCCTCAGCCGGCCACTCACCCCACCTCTCCCACTCCAGGCTGCCAGTGCCAGGGCGGCCACTGTGACGTGCACACAGGCCGCTGCACGTGCCCCCAGGGGCTCGGTGGGGAGCGCTGTGACACCTGCAGCCACCAACACCAGGTGCCCATGCCAGGAGGGCCTGGGGGCCACGGCGTGCACTGCGAAGGTGTGTCCCTGCCCTGCCCACTGCCCCCAGCCGCCTGACCACACCCGGCTCCCCCGACCCTCCCAACTCCATCTGGGATGGTGCCGGTCCCAGTCCCATGCTGACTTGGTGACCCCGACGTTCACCTCCACTTCCAGATCAGTTCTCTGGTCCCAGCTCTCCTTCTCAATTTTCTGAGAGACTCCACGGCTGTCCTCCTGTTGACCTGAGACCCCCACGCTGACCTCTGACACCCACTAACCTCGTCACCCTCAGCCCAGCTCAGTACCCCGTTCCATCTCTGCGACCCCTAGTGACTCACTTCTAGCTCACCGACCCCATGACTCCCCGGTGGCCTCAGGCCCCCCCTCACCCCATGCCCACCTGCCCCCTGCCTGCAGTGTGTGACCACTGTGTGGTCTTGCTCCTGGACGACCTGGAGCGGGCCGGCGCCCTCCTCCCCGCCATCCGGGAGCAGCTGCGTGGTATCAACGCCAGCTCCATGGTCTGGGCCCGGTTGCACAGGCTGAACGCCTCCATCGCCGACCTGCAGGTACTGCCCGGCCCGGCCCTGCCCCCCAGCCTCCCCTTCCCAGGTCGCAGGCTCTCACCTTCCCCTCCCCGCAGAGCCAGCTCCGGAAACCGCCTGGCCCCCGTCATGACACTGCACAGCAGCTGGAGGCACTGGAACGACAGACCTCAAGCCTCGGGCAGGACGTGCAGCAGCTGGACGGCCAGGCAGGCGCTTGGGGAGCCCTGGCCCGGAACCCACCCCCTGGAATGCTCCTCCTCCAGGAAAGCCCTTCCCTGGGACTGCTTTCTCTCAGCAGGCCCCTCCCCAAGAGGCCTCTCTCCCCAGGCCCCAAACCATCCAGCGTCACCCCTGACCCGCAGCTCAGGCTCGAGGCCTGATGGGGTGCTTCATCCACAGGCCACAGGGACCCGAGCCCAGGCCGGCCAGCTTCTGGACAGCACCGAGGCCACGCTGGGCCAGGCACAGACGCTGCTGGCAGCCGTCCGGGCTGTGGGCCGTGCCCTGAACGGTAGGAGCTGGCCCACCTGGGCAGGGCAGGGAGAGTCAGGGCAAGGGGCGTGCCTCCAGGGGGCTTGGCCTTGAAGAACCGGCACCTTTGGATGTTTAGACAGGGAGATGGGCCTCGGCCGTGGAAACAGCGGGTCTGGGCTGGGAGGTGGGGGCACGTGGGCCCCGCAAGACGGGCCAGTGCCCCCACCCACGGGCTGAGCAGACGGCAGTGGTGGGGATACTGGGGGGGTGCCCTGGGAGGTGATGGGGTTGTGTGCGAGAGGGCCGGGCAGGCGTGCAAGTCGCGGCCTGGAGCCAGGAGATCTGGGGGCCATCCAGGGCACGCCGGGTTACACGGGGGTTGTCTGAAGATGCTTGGCTGGGTATTTCTGGCTCGGAAGCTAGTGGCAGAGGTGTGCCTGGGCAGCAGGCCAGCCCTGGGCCCTGACAGCCCGCTCCCCGAACCCACACAGAGCTCGAGTCCCAGACGGACCGCCTGTCACCAGCCAACGCCTCAGCCCTATCGGGTGAGCAGCTGCGCCGGACACTGGCCGAGGTGGAACGGCTGCTCCGGGAGATGCGGGCCCGTGACCTGGGGGTTCCGCGAGCAGCTGCTGAGGCCGAGCTGGGGGAGGCCCAGAGACGTGAGTGGTGTCAGCCCCGGCAAGGCAGAGATGGGAGGGGTGAGGACCCGGCTGGGGGCTCTGGGGCTGAGGTCAGCCTGGAGTGGCATCCCGTCAGCTTGGGAGGGTGGATGGGGACTGGCAGGCACTGGGAGTCACTGCCCAAGTGACCGTTCCTACACTGGGCCTTGGGCAGTGCTGGCCCGTGTGCAGGAGCAGCTGACCAGGCGCTGGGAGAGGAACCAGGCGCTGGTAGCACGCACCCGAGACCAGCTGGCCCAGCACGAGGCCGGACTCATGGACCTGCGGGAAGCCCTGAACAGGGCGGTGGGCACGACACGAGAGGCGGAGGAGCTCAACAGCCGCAACCAGGAGCAGCTGGAGGAAGCCCTGGTAGGAAGCCTGCCCCATAGCCCCCAGCCCTGCCCCCACCCCTCCCCCTCCCCCTCCCCTCTCCCCCTCATACTCATCAGCCGCTACCCTGTCACCCCACCCCTTTATTTTCCTGCCTCATCCTTGTCCTGTCACCTCCTCCTCACTCCCCATCGTCTCCAGCAACGGAAACAGGAGCTGTTGCGGGACAACGCCACTCTGGGGGCCACTCTACAGGCCGCCAGAGACACCCTGGTCCGGCTCACTGAGCTTCTGCGCGGCATGGACCAGGCCAAGGAGGTGAACGCCCACCCCCCCCCGCCAAAGGGCTGCACGCTGGGCGGGGGCAGGCACTCCCAGATCAGGTGGGGGTGAGTAGGGGATGGGGACGAGGGTGCCCCCCTCACTCACCCACCCCCCCAGGAGTACGAGCACCTTGCTGCCAGCCTGGATGGGGCCCGGACGCCACTGCTCGAGAAGATGCGGGCCTTCTCCCCGGCGAGCAGCAAGGTGGACCTGGTGGAGGCCGCCGAGGCCCACGCGTGGCAGCTGGATCAGCTGGCGCTCAACCTTTCCAAGTACGGGGCCCAAAGAGGGTAACCGGGGTGGGTGCAGTCGGGGCCTGGAAGTGGTATAGCTGGTCTGGGAGGGCTCTTAGAAGGAGAGGCCGGTGTCCCTGCAGGGGCTGGGCAGAAGTCTGGGCCCAGGGTGGCAGGAAGAAGCAGGATAGGCACACAGGGCGGTGCAAGGCCGGGCGTCCAGAGCCGCGAGGCAGGCCATCCCAGCAGCCAGGCAGGCGGAGGCCCGCGAGGTGGGCGGACCCCCCACCCACACCCTGGGATCCTCCCCGCTTCCCCTCACAGCATCATCCAGGGAGTCAACCAGGACCGCTTCATCCAGCGGGCCGTCGAGGCCGCCAATGCCTACAGCAGCATTCTGCAAGCCGTGCGGGCCGCCGAGGGTGCCGCCGGCCAGGCGCAGCAGCAGGCGAGCCGTACATGGGCGGTGAGGCCCTGACGCCCCCCACAGCCCCGGCGGGAGCCCCTGTTCCCTTGCAGCTCCACCGGGCAGGTGTGAACTGCGTCTTGTTTCTGTGTCTACAGGTGGTCGTGCAGCGGGGCCTGGCGCCCCGAGCCCGGAAGCTGCTGGCAGATAGCAGTGCCCTGGAGGAGGCTGTCCTTGGGGAGCAGCGGAGGCTGGGCCTCGGTGAGTGCCGGGTCCAGCTGGGTGTCCGGGCTCTGTGGGGACCCTCGCCTTCCGGCCATGTGGGTCGTCACCATGTGGATCAGGGTCACGGCTGCCCTCTGTGGGAATTTTCCCCACTGCTCGGCAAGTGCATCTCTGGGAGCGCTGCGAAGGCCCACCACCCACCCTGGCTTCGTGACAGGCCCCCAGGACGTGGAAGGGCCTCGGGAAGGGGCCGTGGGGACTGGCTGATGGTTTTCCTGCTGTCCTGGCTGAGGGCCGTGTGCGTGCCAGGCCGTCGAGGAGGAGCCGGTGGGGAGCGGGGAGTGGGGCGCACCCTCTGCTGCTATAGCACCTCAGGGCACTGGTGGCCATGAGCAATGGCTCAGCTTTTCTGAGCCTCCATTGTTTCACCTGTAAAATGGGAATAATTGCCTTGGCTGTGGGCCCAGGAGGCTGCCCCAAGACTTGGGTGCCAGTGCCACCCCCTGAGCCGAGGGCCCTTGTGCCAGATGTCTCCGTCTGACTCTGTGCGTGTGAGCCTTAATCCTCCCTGGTCAGGAGGGAGGACTGAAATGGGCTGCGCCTGCACCCTGGGGGCGGGGGCTCCTCGGGACTGAGGCTGCCTGCCCCGCAGCGTGGGCCACCCTCCAGGGCACCGGGACCCAGCTCCGCGACGCCCGGGCCAGGAAGGAACAGCTGGCGGCCCGACTCCAGGAGGTGCAGGCCATGCTGGCTATGGACACAGGTAGGGTGGGTCTCCTTCCTGCCCCCGCACTCACTGCTTGTCCCCAGAGCTGAAGAGACACCTGCCCGGATAGACATCAGCCAGCCCGCCCAGTAGGCTCTGATGGTGGACATGTTCACACTTGCGCCGTCCGGGGCGGTGGCCGGGGCAGCTGAGGGGGGCCCCTGTGTGGGCAGCTCCAACCTTGGGGACCCTCCCCAGCCCTGGGCATCCGCTTCTGGTCGGAGACAGACGCCAAACGAACGTAGCCCCGGGCAGCAAGTGAAAACTGGAAGGGGCAGGGAGCGTGCAGAGACAGGTGGCACAGGGCAGGCGGGAGTGTGCGGCGGGGACCTGGGGCATCTGGCGGAGGTGGGGAGGGGCGGGTGGAGGCAGCAGCAGAGGCCAGAGTGGCTGGAGCCGAGGGCCGGGGGGCCGGGGGGCCGGGAGGGCTCGGGGCAGAGGAGGGAGCCCCGCCGGCTCGAGAGCTGACCGTCCCCACGAGCCTGGGTTGGGGCCACGGGGACTCTGGGAAGTGGGGGAGGGCTCGGGAGAGATGGCGTTGGCCGGGGTGGGGGGGCCATGTGGGGGCCATGGGGAGGCGGGGCTGAGCCGACAGTGAGTGACGCAGCTGTGGCAAGAGAGGCTGGCACAGGAGGGGCCATCTGGGAGAGGACGGAGGGTGCGTTTCCACCGCCCTGAGGCTCTCACGAGATCGGGGGCGGGGGTGACATCCCTGTTGCTGGTCTTGTCGGGGGTCTTAGTGGTCTCCCCAGATGGGGATGAGGCCCCCTGATGGTCCTCGCTTGCCCCCCTGCTGAGCCTGCACACTGCCCGCCACAGACGAGACAAGCAAGAAGATAGCCCACGCCAAGGCTGTGGTCACTGAAGCCCAGGACACGGCCGCCCGCGTGCAGTCCCGGCTTCAAGACATGCAGAAAAACGTGGAGCGGTGGCAGGGCCAGTACAAGGGCCTGCAGAGCCAGGACCTGGGCCGGGTGGTGCTCGACGCAGGCCGCTCAGGTGGGCCCTGGCGCGCGGTGCCCTGACAGAGGGCGGGCCGGGGTGGGGAGGCCAGGGGCTCAGGGCTGCCTCCCCCGATCCGCACCCCCATGCAGTGTCCACCCTGGAGAAGACGCTGCCACAGCTGCTGGCCAAGCTGAGCCTCCTGCAGAACCGTGGGACGCACAACGCCAGCCTGGCCCTGTCGGCCAGCATCGGCCGCGTGCGGGAGCTCATTGCCCAGGCCCGGGGTGCTGCCAATAAGGTGGGTGCGAGTGCCAGGGCCAGGTGGGCATCTGGGAGACCAGGAGGCAGACGCTGATGGGCTCTGCGCCCCGCCTCAGGTCAAGGTGCCCATGAAGTTCAACGGTAGCTCAGGGGTGCAGCTGCGCACCCCTCGGGACCTCGCCAGCCTCGCCTCTTACACCGCCCTCAAGTTCTACCTGCAGAGCCCGGAGCTGGCGCCCGGCCAGGTCGCTGGGGACCAGTTTGTGCTGTACATGGGCAGCCGCCAGGTAGCGGGCGGGCTCGGTGGGCTGGGTGGAGCCGGGCGCCAGGCCGGAGCGGGTAGCCCACGCCGGGTCCCTGTCCCTCTGAGTCTCCTGCCGCCACAGGCCACCGGTGACTACATGGGTGTGGCTCTGCGTGGCCAGAAGGTGCACTGGGTGTACCGCCTCGGGGGAGCAGGCCCCACGTCCCTCAGCATCGACGAGGACATCGGGGAACAGTTCGCAGCCGTCAGCATTGACAGGTGGGAGGCCCGGCCCGCACGGTGCTCCCCCCACCGCCAGGCGTGGCCGCGTGGCCACGCCTCCCTCTCTTTATCTCTGCCCTCAGGACCCTCCAGTTTGGCCATATGTCTGTCACAGTGGAGAATCAGATGGTCCAAGAGACCAAGGGTGATACAGTGGCCCCTGGGGCCGAAGGGCTGCTCAGTGTGCAGCCTGATGACTTTGTCTTCTACGTGGGAGGCTACCCCGGCAACTTCACGGTGAGCCCGGTGTGGCCTGGGTGTGGGGCCACCTCGCCCTGCACCCCTGTCCCAGGAAGTCCTGCTCAGGGTCTGGCTTCGGTCCGTCGTGCTGTAGCCCGAGTTCCTCCCCTTGGGTCTGTCCTGGGCAGGGAGGCTCCCTGACCGTGCGCTGTGCCCACAGCCCCCCGAACCCCTGCGCTTTCCCGGCTACCGGGGCTGCATCGAGCTGGACACGCTGAACGAAGAGGTGGTCAGTCTCTACAACTTCGAAAAGACCTTCCAGCTGGACACAGCTGTGGATAAGCCTTGTGCACGGTACGTGCGGCCTGAGCCCCCCTCACCGCGGCTCAGCCCGCCCTCGGCTGACCCTGCCCCCTCTGACCCGCAGCTCCAAATCGACCGGGGACCCGTGGCTCACGGACGGCTCCTACCTGGATGGCTCCGGCTTCGCCCGCATCAGCATGGAGAGCCAGCTGAGCAACACCAAACGCTTCGACCAGGAGCTGCGGCTTGTGTCCTACAGCGGGATCCTCTTCTTCCTGCGGCACCAGGCACGTCTGCAGTCCCCACGGCCCGGCCCGCCAGCCCGCCCAGCCCACGCTGACCCTCCCCTCCCCCGCCAGGACCAGTTCCTGTGCCTGGCCGTGCGGGAAGGCAGCCTCGTGTTTCTCTACGACTTCGGCGCGGGCTTGAAGGAGGCCGACCCGCTGCAGCGCCCGCCGCCTCTGACCACGACCAGCAAGGCGGTAGGGCTGGGCTCGGGGAGGGCCCGGCGTGGGGAGGGGCAGGGGGGCCGCAGCTCTCGCCCTGAAGGTACCACCCCATGATGGCGCTCCCCAGGTCCAGGTGTTCTTGCTGGGGGGCAGCCGGAAGCGCGTGCTGGTGCGCGTGGAGAGGACCACGGTGTTCAGCGTGGAGCAGGACAGCACGCTGGAGCTGGCCGACGCCTACTACCTGGGGGGCGTGCCACCCAGCCAGCTGCCCCCGAGGTGAGCCCTGGCCCTGGGGTGGGGCGGGCGTGGCGGGCAGGGCCCGGGAGAGGCCACCCCTGACGCTCGCCCGTCCCGCGGACCGTCCCCGCAGCCTGCGGCGGCTCTTCCCCTCCGGAGGCTCGGTGCGCGGCTGCATCAAGGGCATCAAGGCTCTGGGCAAGTACGTGGATCTCAAGAGGCTGAACACGACGGGCATCAGCTCCGGCTGCACCGCCGACCTGCTGGTGAGCCCCCTCCCTCCCCCAGTTGCGCGCCCTCTCCGGCCGCCACGGGCCCTCACGGTCGCCCTGCCCGCAGGTGGGACGGGCCATGACTTTCCACGGCCACGGCTATCTGCGCCTGGCGCTTCCCAGCAACGCCGTGCCCCTCACGGGCAACGTCTACTCCGGCTTCGGCTTCCGCAGCAGCCAGGACAGCGCTCTGCTCTTCCACCGGGAGTCCCCGGTGCGTCCGCCCCGCCACCTCTGGGGCAGCGGGGCGGGGCTGGTGGCCCGAGGGAGGGAGTCTGGGCCCCCGGCCTGGCCCGCTGACCCAACCACTGTCCCCAGACCGGGCCATGCGAGGTGTCCCTGCAGCAGGGCCACGTGACCCTCCGGCTTGCAAGGACCGAGGTGAAAACGCGACGGGGCTTTGCCGACGGGGCCCCCCATTATGTCACTTTCTACAGCAACGCCACGGGGTGAGTCCGGCTTACCTGGCCTCTCCAAGGAGGGGGCGCAGTAGAGCCGGGGGGCGGGGGCAGGGCGGGGGAAACACTGCTCTCCTTGCCAGGGTCTGGCTCTATGTGGACGACCAGCTTCAGGAGATGAGGCCCCACCGGGGGCCGTGGCCCCAGCCCCAGCCTGAGGGGTCGAGTCAGCTCTTCCTGGGGGGCTTGCCCAAGTCCGACGCCCTCCGTAACTTCAGTGGCTGCATTAGCAACGTTTTCGTGCTGCGGTGAGCTGAGCGGGCCCTGGGAGAGCTGGCGACGACCCGCCGGCCCGGCCCAGCACTGACCCGCACGTACCCCCTGCCCTCCGCAGGCTCCTGGGGCCGCAGCGCGTGCTTGACCTGCAGCAGAACCTGGAGGGCATCAACGTGAGCTCAGGCTGCGTCCCGGCCCCTCGCACCCAGGCCCCAGAGCAGAGCCCGCGAGGACTGCGGGCCACGGTGTCCCGGAAGGTGGGGACATGGGGCTGGGGTAGGCAGAAGGTGGCCTCCATGCATTCCTGCATTCCCTCATTCCCATCCGACCCCCCAGGCCTCCCGCCGCAGCCGGCAGCCCGCCCAGGACGCTTCCTGCTCGCCACCCTGGCCCCGCAGGGCCATACGAGACGCCTACCAGTTTGGGGGTCCCCTGTCCAGTCACCTGGAGTTTGCACACGTCCCGCCCCCCACCCGTGACTGGTAAGGCCAGGGGCGGCGGTGGGGAGAGGGGGCTGCCGGGGGGAGGGGGCAGCCGAGGCTGATGACCCCGCCTGGCTTCCAGGTCGCAGCTGTCCATGCTCATCCGCCCGCACGCCCCCCGAGGGCTCTTGCTCTTCGCTGCCCCTCTGACGGCCAGCAGCCCTTCCCTAGCCCTCCTCCTGAGCCACGGACGCTTTGTCGCTCAGACGGAAGGCCCTGGGCCCCAGCTCCGAGTCCAGAGCCGCCAGCGTTCACGGACTGGCCGGTGGCATACAGTGAGGGGCTGGGGGGAGGGGACGCAGGGGCGGGGTAGGGCGGGGCGCTGGCCCTGGGGGCTCCCATCCTGATGTGTCTTCCCACTCCCAGGTGTCTGTGCGTTGGGAGAAGACTCGGATCCAGCTGGTGACGGACGGGGTCTGGGCCCAGAGCCGGGAGGGGACGGGCCGGCGGCACCAGGGGGAGGAAGGCCCCCGGCCACACACTATCTTTGTGGGGGGCCTCCCTGCTGGCGGCCACAGCCCGCAGCTCCCGGTGAGAGCCGCCTCACCCCAGTCTCCCACCCCTGCCCCGCTGGACACTCTCCGCCCTCCTCGGCACCCCAGGCACCTGACCCAGCTCACCCCTCTGTGCCCACATAGGTGGCCATCAGCCGCTCCGGGTTCAGCGGTTGTGTGAAGAGACTGAGGTTGGACGGGCAGCTCCTGGGGGCTCCCACCCGGGTGGTGGGGGCCACACCCTGCTTCTCCGGTCCCGTGGAGAAGGGCCTGTTCTTTGCAGGCAGCGGGGGAGTCATCACTCTAGGTCTGTCCCCTGCTGGCGTCCCCCAGTCCCCTACTTGCCTGGGCTGGGGTGGGAGTGACGCCCAGAACAGGGCGGGGGAGCCTGGGGCTGAGGCCTTCCTCCTCTCACGGCCCCTCCCTGCAGACACCCTGGGGGCCACACTGCCTGACCTGGGCCTGGAGCTGGAGGTGCGGCCCCAGACAGCCACCGGCCTCGTCTTCCACTTGGGTCGGGGCCCGGCGCCCCCCTACCTGCAGCTGCGGGTGCTGGGGAGGCAGGTAAGCGGGTTGGGCCGTGGCCTCAGGGCGAGATCTGGGTTGGTAGGGCCCTCCTGACCCGCTGCCGCCCCAGGTCCTGCTGCGGGCAGACGACGGTGCGGGCGAGTTCTCCACACTGGTGACGGTCCCTGAGGCACTGTGTGACGGGCAGTGGCACCGCCTAGCAGGTGAGCTGGGCCCTCCTGACCCACCCCCGCTGGGGGCGGCTGCAGACCCCTGGGGCCGGGGGGTGGGCAGGGACTCAAAAGACAGAGCAAAGGGGCAAAGGGCCCCTGGCCCTGTGGTTGGTGAGGGGCCCCCCGGCCCGGCCACAAGGAACCTGTGCCCGGCAGTGACCAAAGGCGGGAACAGGCTCCGGCTGGACGTGGACCTGCAGAGCAACCACACCCTGGGCCCCGCGCTGGCCGCCTCGGCTGACGCCCCAGTGCCACTGTACCTCGGGGGCCTGCCTGGTGAGTGTGGCCTTGGCCTGGGGGCAGAGGGAGGGAGGGAGGCTGCCCCTGGGGACCAGGCACTGGGGTCACCCTGCTTTCCACCCCGGCGGGGAGACCAAGGCCTGGTGGGATGCCGGCCTCTGCTCCGACCCGTCTCCTTCCCTCCCCCACCCCCAGAACCCTGGACGCGGCCTCCCGCCTACCGCGGCTGCATGCGGAACCTGGTGGTGAACCAGGCCCTGGTCTCCTGGCCTCACGCTGCGGGCGTGCAGGGGGCAGTGGGGGCCGGCGGCTGCCCAGCCACATAGCACAGCTGCCCCTCTGGGACCCCAGCCACCAGCTCCAGCAGCCAGGAGAGAGGGTCTTCAGAGCCCCAGGCCCGGAGCTCCCAGGCAGGCCGCCCCGTCGGGCAGGGTCCTGCCCCCTGGAACCCCCAGAACCTCCACACAACCCGCTGACAACACCGCCCTCGGCCGATTGTTTAGATGACGTTTGTGTACGTTTGTTTATGTAGGCTCCAGATTCTCCGGGTGATGAATCTTATTTCTGGGAATGGTTTAAGTTATGTCTGACTTTCTAAGGGAAAGGGTAAAACACTGCAAAATGGGGGTTTTATACTTTTTATCTTTCAGTTTAATTATGAAATTCCCCTTCCACCACTTTTTGATGGGAGATCTGTAAGTCATTCATCCCTGCTTCTTGAAACAAAAATTAAAGTCACTTCTGTGTAACCGAGTGTCGACTTTAAATGGAGAAAAAGAAAAGCAGTCCAGCGGGTCTGGAGGTCCACGGTGAGCAGGGCGCTCACGTGGGGAGCCCCTCAAAGTCCGTCAGAACCAGGGCCTGGAGGGGCTTCCCGCACCAGCTCCCGGCGGGCTGATGATAGGGGGACGGACGGGGCCGTCGCAACCCACCCCGGGCATGCAGACAAACCAGAGTTGGCAGATAAAAGAAAAGACTTTTATTGATAGCAAGTTGGGACAGAGGTGAGAGGGGTGCGCTCACACACGCCACTGCTGAGGTCGCACGGCCGGGAGGCCAGCCCTCTTGACAGCAAGCGACTCAATCCAAGCTCATGTCCTCCTCCTCGTCCTTCTTGTCCTGCCCGCCCCCCTCCTGCTGCTCGGGGCTGGCACTGCTCTGCATGGCTTTGGCAAATGCTTCCACATCTAAAACGAATTTAAAAGCACGAGGTGACCTTTCTAGGCCCTGGCTTGGCCCTGCTGACCAGGGGGCTGGGAGGTGAAACTCAGCTGGAGGCCAGGGCCATCGGAACAAGCCAGCCCCGTGCTCCACAGACAGACAGGGGAGGCCTGTTCCTTCAAACGCCAGGAGAAAACCACCTCTGCCTCAACTGAGGCAGAGAGGCGGAGGGACGAGCACTTACCGCCCTTGTTGGCGGCCTCCACGGCCTCTGCAGGCAGCCCAAACTGGCACATGAGGGGGCCCAGCTGCCCCGAGGCCAAGGCCGCGCTGAACATGCCCAGGGCCTGCAAGGAAGAGCCAGGCGCCTGAGTCCACGGAGAGAACTGGGGGAGCCGCAGGGGCGCTCAGCGCTGGCGGGGGCCGTGCTGCAGTGGAGAGTGTCCCCCACTCCGAGCGCACAGCGGGGCACCCGGGCCACGCGCCTACCTGCTGGAACTGGGGCGAGGTCAGCGTGTTCTGGATCTCCTCCGCGGTCTGAGGCAGCAACTCCCCGGACGGCAGGTAGGGCAGCAGGCGCTCCTGGACATCCGCGTTGGCAAGGATGGGGGCCATGATCTCGGGCGTCAGCACGCTGGCCAGGTCCACTGGGGCACAAGCAGGCGGCCATCAGCGGGCGGGTGGGGGGCAGCGGGCACCTTCACCCCCCAGCCTGGGGCCGAGGAGCACGCGTTACCTTGCTGGCTGCCTCCTGGCCCAGCCGGCACGTTCATAGTGGCTAGAATGCTCTGAAGGTCACTCAGCTGGATGGGCTGGGTCGGGCTGGCTGCTGTGCTGGCTCCATTGCCTGGACTGGGCGCGGGGCTCGGGCTGCTCACCGAGGCAGCTGCTGGAGCGGACGGGGCTGGGGTGGCGCGCGTGGAAGGGGCGGTGGAGGACGGGGTGACCGCTGCTGACGGGCTCCGGGAGCTGGCAAGAACGAGGCCGGCGCTGCAGTGGCTACGCGCCCACCAGGCGCCAAACACGTCGGTCCTGCCCCCGTGCTCGTGCTGCCGGAGCCCCGGAAGAGCCGGAACCACGAAAAGGGACGGACCCACCCACCCCCGACACCTATTTTGCCCTTCGGCACCTCCTACGTCCGGCCCCCGTGGAGGAGGGGGACTCGGCCACGCCAGATGCGCGGCGTGAAGCTCACCTGGAGGAGGAGCTGCTCGCGGGAGGCCCTCCGCTCCCCAGCAGGCTGGCCAGGCCCGGCCCCGTCAGCGCCCCTAGGCCACCTACCAGGAGCAAGGAGACCAGCTCACACATAGTGCCCAGCCCGAGGGCTGCCCGCCCCCGCCCAGGAGCAGAAAGGGCAAGCAGGGGAAGGTGGTGACCACAGCGGGCCTGCGGGGGCCCAGGAGCAGGGACTACTCAGGTGTGTCCTGGCAGCTGGATCTGCTAAATCAGATCACTTCTCCATCCCGTGACCCTACTAATGCACCTGGGTTCAAGGGAACATGGAGTTCAAATCCCGTACAAAGTAACCAGCGTTCCCGAAGTGTCCCAGAAGCACAACGCGAGCCCGACAGGAGCCGGCAGCAGGCAGGCCAGCCCAGGAGACCAGGGGCCCCGAGGCCGCCTTCTCAGGCCCGGCACCTCAGCCAGCCGTGCTCCCCCGACGTATGGAGCTGGGTCTTCCCTGGGGGCCCTGGAAGGCCTTGCCCACCCAGCTCCCAGGTCAAACCCTACGTCAAACCAGCCCCCTCCCCAGGGAGGCCAGGGCACAGAACACTGAGAGGTGTCGCTCAGAGCCAATGAGAAACTGCAAGTTGTTCACCTCCGAACAAAGGCTCCCTCGGCCCCACGGCACCTTACCCAGTCCTCCGAGGCCGGCGGGGCCGATGAGCTGCATGAGCTGGCTGTGGCTCATGTTCCCCAGCAGGCTCTGCAGGCCGCCCTCACCTGGAAGACAGGAGGCGCTCAGGCCCGGGCCTCCCGCTGTGCGCATGCGCGCCGCGGCTGCCCCGCGCTGTGGGGCGAGCGTCTCCCGACACGAGCCAGCGCAGATGGGCTCCGCTGGCTCGTACACCGCTTCGCCACGTGGAGATGGGAGCATCGAGGGGGAAGCGCCGACAGGGGCTCCTAACCTGGACACCTCCACTTCCATTTAAAAACCACCAGGGATCCACGTCGGCGGAAACCTACTCTGACCTCACCGCACATCCGGGGAGGTGACCATTACCGCCCAGCGCAGACAGCTCGTGGCCTCCGCTCCCACTCGCCCCCAGGGCTCCGGGCATCGGCGGGTTGTTCAGATACTCGTTGACCTTCCGGCAGTGCTCCTCGTCCTGGTCCGTCTTGGGCTCCTGCGGGGAGGACACGGCAGCAGGCGCAGCTGAGCGGCCCGCCCATCAACAACCGTTCTGACAAGGGCCTGAGGCCCGGAGAGGTGGCCGCCTGTCCGCGGTCACAGCGGGGACAGCAGGCCGACGTGCCCGCTGGGGCTGTGCTGACACCCATTTTACAGGCGGGGAGACTCAAGCACGAGGAGCGCTCAGCACACGGCAACGCCCTGACCCTCCAGACGCGGTTCTTTCCGCGACGGTCTCAAACCGCAAATCCTTCAACACGTGTACCGCCGTGAAATCACCCTGCTACCACACCACTGGCCACCGACCAGCCAGTGGCCCTCCAGGGTTAGCTGGGCACTGACTATGAGCACTTGGGTGTGGGCAGGGGGCATCAGGCAGCACCACCCTGTGGGCGCCCCCAGAACTGTGAGACAAAGCACCCACGACTCATTTATCCAAGAGTCACTGAGTGTGTGTGCCGTGGGCCTGCAGGGTCACGGGGTGGGGGCCAGTGGGAGGCACACAAGACGCAGCCCTAACCTCAGAGCAGAGGGGAGCAGAAAACGCAGTGGGTGGTGTGAGTCTGACAACTGTTTTGGCGAAACTGTGGAGAAACGAGCTCTACCCCAGCGACTGGCAAACCACGACCCCATCTGTGTTTGCAAATAAAGTTTTACTGGAACACGGCTGCGCCCATCATTTACTTCCTGTCCACGGCCACTGTCACACTACTTCAGCAGGTGCAACACAGACCATCCAGCCCACAAAGAGGAAAAACTTTCCTGCCCTGTTCTAGGAGGTGCTGGGGGGAGGGCAGTGGTACGACCTCTGTCAAAACGACAAACGCAGGTGCACACCCACTGCACGAGCAAGTCCACTTCCAGTGGGAACGAGGACCGCCCGGTGCACCGCCACCCAGAGACCCACACAGCACACCACGGGAGAAGAGGCATGACAAGGGACACCACGCAGGCTCACCCCTGCTTTTGGTCCAGGCTGCTCATGACCCTGGGTGGGGGGGGGGCCACTGGGAGACAAGCAAACCACAGGCAGAGACAGGACCCGGCCTGGAGGTCAGTCCTGTCGGTCAGCCAGGGAACTCCATCCTCGAAAGGGCACCCAAAGCCCAGCTACAAGTGTCTGGACTCTGGCGGAGCCTGTCCCCAGTGCCCCCCACCACAAGGCGATACACTGGAATCCTTCGGTTCCATGGCAAGCATGGTCAGCACCAGCTGGTCTGTGAAAGCGAATTCTACCATCCGGCGAACAAGCTTCTAACCTAATTTTATGATAGGGAGAAAAGACAAAATGCAAACAAAACCTACATACCTGCATCCAAAAGAAGAGCCGTTTGGACCCCGCCTTAAACTTGAGCACGTAGACCCTCCCGCTGGGGCACTGAGGCACGCGCTTGAACTCACAGTCGTCAGGGAAGATGATCAAATCCTACAGAGGGTAGAAGACAGCAGAGTCAGCTCCACGAAAACAGCACTGCGGAGCCCCAGAACCTCCAGGAAAACAGGCTGGACCCTGTGCCTAAGTGAGTGCGGGTGGGTGGAGAGGACACGGGACACGGACGCCAACAAGTCGCCACGCCCGTCACCAGCAGGGTCTCCGCAGGGCAGACAAACGAGGGTCTGAGGCACCGCACGAAGGTCGTGAGGGCCAGGAGAGGGGCTCGGTGCTGAGCAGGGAAGGAGCGCTTCCGGCGCCTGAAGGATTTGTAACAGAGGCGTTTTGGGAGCAACGTTCCAAGATGAATTAAAAAGTCAACTCTGACCTGCTCTCGAACCTAACGAAAAACGATTTAGTCTGAAGAACAAAGAACACTAAATAAGATGACTGCTAGAGAAAGCTTTCGGGAGGGCTGTGATAAAGGTCAGGATGTTTACATGGTTTCTCCAATTCTAGGCACCTAATCTTCAGTTTTAAACACACGTACGCGGACGGGAGAAATCTATATAATCATTGAGACTAGGAAGCCCCACAGGCAAAAGGAAACAGCTGATGAGGGCACTAAACTAGTGGATCCACTTTTCCCACCAAACACACTCCAAACTGTGAACCAGCTGCTCTGTGCCCAGAGCACGGTGCCCTCCTGTAAAAACCACGCCGTCCTGACGACTAGACGGGAGTCCTTAGGATGAGGTTCAGGCTCCCAGACACTTACGTCTTCCACGTTCCCCGATGTCCTGTCTTTCCAGCAAAAGTGAATGAGGGAGTCCTCCGTCTGCTGAATGTACACAAGCCCTTTCCGTTTATCTGGGGTGACAGTACTTCCTTTCAAGGACATTTTTCCGGCCCGAAACTCCACCAAATACTTGTTGGAGGACCCGCGGGAGCCTGGCACCAGGCTTGGAAACAGAGCGCCTGAAGTCGTCATCCTGAAAGAGGGGCCAGCATGCAGAGCCGGTCACGACCGTGGTCCTCCTAACTACGGTCAAGGCCGTAGCACCTCCAGACGCTACGCGGGAACTGGAACGGGCTCCCCTGCTGGGAGCAAGGGGACAGGCCTCAGCCGCCCAACAGCTGCTGCCGAACTCCTCCTGGGGTGGACCGACCCCACGGTACCTGAGCCCGTGGAGCCAGGTCCCCAGCTTCTTGTGGTTCTCAAACAACGAAATTTACCTCTGCATCTAGACCCCATCACAGCGGGAGACCCTCGCCAACACCACCTTCCGTACTTTTTAAATAAACTGTCCTTTAACCTGCGGCTCCGAAAGATTTAAAACCTCGAGCTGGGCAGGCACACCGCTACCACACTGAATGGGAGACCACACTTGGGCCTAAACCTAGTTTCCATCGGACACACCGCCGGTAAACTGCAGCGCGGCCGGCTCGCTCCCTTCGGAGAGAAAACCCGAGCACCTGGGGAAACGCAGGCCCGCGGCCGGCCGACCCGCTCCCACCCGCAGGCCCCACCGCCCGACGCCCTCGGCTACGGCCGCGGCAGGCCCGGGACGGCGGCCGAGCTGCCCGAGAGTCAGGCCCCGAGAACCCCCGCCCGCGCTCGGCCCCCACCCGGCCCCCAGCCTCTCCAGCCCCCGCCGACCCGGCGCCCGCCCGGGGGCCTCAGAAGGCACAGGCCCCGCCCCTGGCCGCCTCCGTAACCGTCCCCGCCCCCGGCGACCCCGCACCTGGGCCGCGCCGAGACTCAGCAGAGAGGCGCCGTCAGGGCTCGCTCTTCCTCCTCGGCGCCTGCCGGGCCCCGCCGGAAGCCCCCGCTTGCCCCGCCCCACTTACCTCTCTCGCCGCCGATTGGGCCCCGTCAGGTGAGGGACGGGCGCTGTCCCGCGGGCGATTGGCGAGGGCGGCCGCCCATCGCGCCGCCAGGCCCGCCCCCGTGCCGGCGGCTCTCTTCCGGCGGAAGCGCGGGCCGGCAGCGTGCGGGCCAGAGCGGCCTCTATTGTTGCTGTGTCATAGGGGCGCGGCGGCGGCCCCTAGCGGCGGCGCCGGGAACGGCGAGGCGGGCGCGGGCCGAGCGGTGGGCATTGGACCCGGAACCCCCGGACCGCGGGGCTGGCCGAGCGGGGGCACCTGCGGGGAGCGGGGCGGGGTCTCTCAGGTTCGCGTCCCGGGGGGAAGGTGACCGACTGCAGCCCCGGACGCTGGCGCGTGGGCCCAGCGCCCTCCAGACGAGCGGTGGTCTCGTGGGGGCGCGTGTGGCGCACAACGCGGGGTTTAGGCAGTGGTCCGGCCCCGCGACCCCAGACCCCGCTCAGTAACTGCCCCCCATCCTCCCCGGGCCCTGGGGGTCCCCCAGACCCCCTATCGTCCCCTGGGCCCTGGGGGGTCCCCCAGCCCTCCCCCACAGTAATGATGACATTACTGCCCTCCATCCTCCCCAGACCCACCTATAACAGCAGCGTCGCGGCTGCCCGCTCATCCCCTGTCTGATGTGTGCAGTCAGAACAGAGTGAAGGCAGCTGCCCTCCACAAACCTGGACTAGATAAATGTGAGGCACTGCCCTCCCACTGCTTTTGTTTTCCCCATCATTTACACCTCTGTACATTTCTGCAGAGCAGAACACACACACCTGGAACAATGTGCCCTCCCAGCCCCACACTGACAGTGACATGTGACTCCCTGCTCCAGGCATGCTTGGTTTACTATCAATCTGTGTGTATGTAAAATTTGTTTTTAAGCTTTTTATGAAAGGTATGAAAGTGAAAAGTATTCTTTTATGCAACATTGTTTTTTTTATTCATGTTGACACATGTAGCTCTAACCCATCCGTTTTAACTCCTGTATAATATTCTGATGGATGGAATACCACAAGTTCTGTATCCATTGTTTTATGATCTAAAGATTCACTATTTTTTTTTGTTACAGAAAATCGAGCTGTTGTTCATTTAAAAATATTATTTGTGTTAATAAGAAATGCATTTGTTATTTTTAAATTAGTTAATATTTATTTTTAAATGTATAATGTGGTAAATATCCATAGATAAAACTCACATAACACAAAAGTTCTGTGGGGTTCTTGATAATTTTTGAGAATCTAGAGGATTCCAGAGACCAAAGCGGTGGGAACGGCAAGCCTGAAGCCATTCTGTGACCTGTGACCGCGGTCGCCACCCCCGCAGCAATACTGTCCTGGGCCTTGTGAAACCAGGCAAGAGAACAGTAAGAAAACCAATCTGGCTTCCCTGAGAAGGGGCCAGCAGGCAGGTGTCACTTGTCCAAAGTCTTGAAAAGTTAAAAAGCTGCCACCAGAGGCCACACGGAAGCCAACCTTCCAGAACCTGGAGATGGTGCTTCCCTTCCGGGCAGTGACCTCAGAGGGGCCCCTAATGCACATTTCCTCTCCCCGAGCCAAGGGAGCCTGTGCCCTGGGAGGGCTCAAAAAACACAGCTTTATACACTTTCACTAGTTTCCGTGAAAAATCTACAGTAAGGAAACAAGCTACAGGTAGACGGGCATCGTGGAGGCCAGTCCGAGCGCCCACCCCAGCGTGGGCTCTGTGAACCCAGCCCGTCTCCCTGAGCCTCAGTGCCTCCCTCAGGTGAAAGGCAGGGGGTGCAGCGACTGTGGGCACAGGGGTGGCAACAAGGAAGCTGGCAAGGACGTGCCCAAACATCTCACAAGGAGGGTGTCCAGGTGCCTGATGTGCAGGAAAGGGTGGTGGACAGCAGGATTCATAAGGAAAACGCAAATTAAAACACACTTATTAGGGCTTCCCTGGTGGCGCAGTGGTTGAGAGTCCGCCTGCCGATGCGGGGGACACGGGTTCATGCCCCGGTCCGGGAAGATCCCACATGCCGTGGAGCGGCTGAGCCCGTGAGCCATGGCCGCTGAGCCTGCGCATCCGGAGCCTGTGCTCCGCAACGGGAGAGGCCACAAAAGTGAGGGGCCCGCGTACTGAAAAAAAAATTTTAAAAACAAAAAAACCCCACACCTATTAGAATGGCTAAAAAAAAAAGAAAAGAAAGAAAAGAAAATTGACAATACTAAGTGCTGTGGAGTCTTTGGTGTTGGAAATACAAAATGGCACACCACTTGAGAAAACAGTTTGGCAGGTGCTTTTGTTGTTGTTTTCTTTAACAATAGATTTTCTTTTTTAGAGCAATTTTAGGTTCACACCAAAACTGAGCAGAAAGTAGAGTGTTCCCACACAACCCCACAGGCTTCCTCACCATCCACATCCCGCCATCCGCATCCCCACCAGAGCGGTGTGTTTGCTACAATCCATGCTCCTACGTGGACACATCATGTCCCCAAGGGTCCAGAGTTTACATCAGGGTTCATGCTTTGTCTTGAATCCACGGTTCAGACAAATGCTTAGTGTCCATTACAGCATCATACAGAGCATCTGCCCTACCCTGAAAATCCTCTGTGCTTTACCTTGTCCTTCCCTCCCTCTTCCATAACCCCTGGCGACCACTGATTTTTTTTTCCAATTTGTTTTTATTGTGGTAAAATAACACATAACAGAAAACTTACCATCCTAATCATCTTTAAATGTACAGTTCAGTGGTAGTAAATACATTCATAATGCTGTGAAGCTATCACCAGCATCCATCTTCAGACTTTTCATTTTGTAAAACTGAAACTGCCTGCATTAGACACTGACTCCCCACCCCCTCTGTCCCTGACCCCAGCACCATTCTACCTACTGTCCCTATGAATCTGACTACCCTCAGTCCCTCCTATATATGAAATTGTACAGTACTTGTCTTTTTGTGACTAGCTTTTTTCACTTAGCATAATATCCTCCAGTTGTATCTGTGCTGTAGCACGTGTCAGAATTTCCTTCCTTTTTAAGGCTGAATAATCTTCTGCTGTATGTACGTCTACCTCACATTTTGCTTATCCATTCATCAGTGCATGGATGCTTGGGTTGTTTCCACGATTCAGTTATTGTGAATAATGCTGCTATGAACATGACTGAACAAATATTGCTTCAAGGCCCTACTTTCAATTTTGGGGGGCAAATACTCAGAAATGGAACTGCTGGATCACATGGTAATCCTATTATTAATTTTTTGAGGAACCGCCATACTGTTTGCCACAGTGGCTGTATCATTTTACTCCTACCAACAGTGCACAAGGGTTCCTGTTTCTCTACATCCTTGCCAAAACTTGTTGTTTTCTGGATTTTGGGTTTTTTTTTTTTTTTTTAATACTAGCCATCCTAATGGGTATGAGATGGTATCTCGTTGTAGCTTTGATTTTCATTTCTCTGATGATTAATGATGTTGAGCATGTTTTCACATGCTTATTGGCCATTGGTATATCTCCTTTGGAAAAATGTTTATTCAAGTCCTTTGCCTATTTTTGAATCAGGTTTTTTTGTTGTTGTTGTTATTGAGTTTTAGGAGTTCTCTATATATTCTAGATATTAATCTGCTATCAGATGTTTGATTTGCAAATATTTTCTCCCATTGCCTTTTTACTCTGATGCTAGTGTCTGATGCACAAACTGTGTTTAAATTTTCATAAAGTCCAACTTGTCTGGTTTTTTTTCTCTTGTTGCCTGTGCCTTTGGTGTTATATCCAAGAAATAATTGCCAAGTCCAAAGTTGTGAACTCTGTGCTCTATATTTTCTTCTAAGAGTTTTATTGTTTAGATCTTTGATCTCTTCTGAGTTAATTTTTGTATATGGTGTGAGGTCAGGATGAATTCTGTTCTTTGGCATGTAAATATCCAGTTTTCCCAACACCATTTGTTGCAAAGACAGTCCTTTCCCACTTGAACCTTGCCATTAAACTATATATGTTGATTGTGTTGATGGTTACAAGATGGTATGAATCTGTCAACTGCACACAAGGGTGAGTTTCACCATATGTCAAGGTTTGAATTCCATGTCCTCTACTTACCTGCTCTGAAACCTCAGGCAAGCCCACCTTCCTGCGCCTCCCCTTCCTCCTCGATGGGTCAGACTGGATGGTAATTGTGGAGATTAAGCACCCAGGACACCAGGCCCGGGCTCTGGCAGGGCTGATGCTCTGTGGTCCCCACAGTCAGACACCATGGCCATGGTGGAGCCCCACATCTATGCACCTGGGCATTCCCAGGACATTAAAGTCGTGTGGACACTCTGTCCCTCTGCCAGGAGCCACCGTGGCTACTGGGATCACCACCTCCGCTCAGCTCACCCTCCTGGGAAGCGCACAGCTGCTGGGCACCTAGGGCAATAGGTCAGGCACAGTGACCTCTGAGTCAAGCGACCACTGTGTTCTGGGCATTCTGCTGCTTCCAGCAACAGGCTCCAATCTCCAGGAGGGAAGAGAGTCCATCAGGGCAGCAGGTCAGGCACAGGGACCTCTGAGTCAAGTGAACACTGTGTTCTGGGCATTCCGTTGCTTCCAGCAACAGGCTCCAATCCCCAGGAGGGAAGAGAGTCCATCAGAGCTCCTCGCTGCCCAGAGAACCCAGACCCCGTCATCCATCTCATGTGCCCGAGCCCCGTCTTCGCTGTAACAAGCAGTTTTCTGAAACAATCCGTTAACGGGGCCATCCTACAGAACACACAGGCCAAACGTCTGACGCCTGGTCTCAAGGACACATCCACAGCTGATTTGCAGTCCTCGCCAGACAGGCCAGAGCAGCAGACAGTGAAAAATTGTTCAGTACAAATGTCAACTACCACCCATTTGCAAAGAATCTCTATTCAGGGCTAGCGCTTAACATTTATCTCCACAGATCTGTGCAGGCCTCCCAAAAAACCTGAGAATGGCTGATTCAGTTTATATAGAGGAATACTGACAGTTATTACGTATTATAAAATTGTAACAATAAATCCATTTCACTACGTGTTTTCTCGCCTGACGTTTTCGTGCTGCACGGGTAGGACCCCCAGCGTTCATGGCACAATGGGGGACGGCCCCCGTCTGTGCACTGTCACCCTCTGCAGAGACCAAGCAGCCCTTCACCAGACGTTTGGCCCAGGGTGGTTGGTTCACAAAGACGGAATGGAGCAGTGCATCCAGCTGAGGGCTGACGGTCCAGGAAACTCGTACCGAGAAATACCAAAATGGCATTTTCACGTCGTGAAGAAACTGACACTGAGAACGTACAAGATAGGCCCAAAGATGACGTGTATTGAGGGGAACACCACTTGATGTCCTGCAGGTCTGGTGGCAGGCCCTTTTATCAGGGGACCCCAATCTTCGCACCCACTTTGGACACAGGAAGATCCTTTGGAAGATGAAGCCAGGGCCAGTAGGAACTCTCTATTGACTGAACTCTCCTGCAGGGCCGATAGCTCCACACAGGACGCAAGGCTTCACTGAGCAGTCCCCTCCCCTGGTAGCGCTGCGCAAGGGTAGACAGGAGGAGGGCTATTCTCGCTTCTGATTTTTGGAAGCTTATTAGCATTGTAAACAATGTCTTCACTTCATTGTTCTTGGTGGATACGTGAGACCTGCCAAAGCTGTAAATCCCCAGCTCCGCGGGGAGCACTTTTTCCCAGGAGCAGGTGTCCTGAGAGGAAGCTTCTTGCTGCGGCGACCCGGAGGCCTGGCTGGCTCGCGGGAGATGCCCGGCCCTTCTCTCGTCCTGTTCTGATTTCCTGGCCTCAGGTCCTGACGAGGACCCAGCAAGCAGATGGCAACGCCTCCAGCTGGACGGCTCCATGCTCACTGGCACAAGTGGCCAGCAACATCGGCCCGGGGCGCCCGGAGGCCATCGGCGCTGTACTGGGTTCTTCTCCCCATGTTTCGGGAAGATCCTTCCACGAGGATCTTTATTAGAGAGGAACTCTGTATTAGAGTTTCTCTCTTTATTAGAGAGAAACACCCAACATCCCAGTGTGTCACGGCGGCCAAGTTGAGGGGGCAGCTTTGGTGGGTGTTAGCATCTGTGGACACAGTGGTTAAAGGATCATAATGGCCATGCTTTGAGGTCATCGGCTGTCCTGCCCTTTCTCCTTTGACTCTTGAATCGTGCGAAGGAAGCGGCTACTGGGGCCACGTGGAATCTGACCTCAGGGAGGACCTAGAGATGCAAACCTTATGGTAAATTACTGGAGGTGGTGAGAAATGGGATAGTCCACGGAGGTTGTCAAACTGCCCTAAATACTGTTGCTCTAAATGCGTCCTGGGTCCCCCCCACACTCCCTGGACAAGGAGCCCATCCCCGCCGCCGCCGCTGCCGCCGCCGCCGCCTCCCGACCAGAGACACAGGGCTCCCCACCCTAACGACCAGGTGTGTCAAAACCTCCTCTCTGCAAGACGTCAAGATCACACATCCTCGGGAGCTTCCGTGTGTCACCGGCGGCCCCGCTTGGGCCCCATCGAGCAAATGCGCTGGGATTCGACCCCGATACCAAGCCTCGGGTTTCCGAAGCTACAGAATCAAGCCTTCAGAGCAACGATTTGCTTTTAAAAGTGTTTTAATTACAAACGTGATTTTGAAGCTGGGACACAAAATGCCGACACCCTCTCACTGAGAACCCACCACTGCATACAGGTGCGTGTGTGTGCGCGTGCGTGTGCAGGTGTGCGTCTGTGCACACGGCAGATTGTCTTCAATTCAAAGAGCTCTGCAATGACCGGTGGTGCTGGCTTCTCTACAGAAAGTAAACAGTCACTGGTGCAGACGTGTGCAGAGATGGACACACAACGGTAATGACACCACTGGAAGCAGACTGCTAGGACCCCCCCGCCTCGGTGCCCCCAGAGGCGGGTCCCTCGTATTTCACACATGCAGGACGGGAACACAGGTGCTGCAGGGACAGGCCAACTGTCGTGAGACTCGCTCTGTGACGTGGGTGTGGCCTGCAGTGACAGGGGAGCCCTGGGGGCCAGAGGCGGGCTCCCAAACCTGTTGGGGTTGGGAGCCGTCTGGGGACTTTTTGTCAAGGTTTCTGGCCACCCTCGGTTGTCATGGTAATGCTTCATTTTGGACAGTGTACACGTGATGTTAATGCCTATCTTGCTCTTCAGCAAAATATTATTCAAGTAGTTTGAACTTAAATATCAAAAGTAATCTTTACATTATTGAAGACTGGTAAAAAATACAGACTCTGACAACTTTTCATTTCATTCAATCAGATGCTTTGGAAATCTTCACTTTTGCGTTACTGTAATCTAGAAAGCAATTCCTGGCCTTTATAAAGCTCTTGGTAGGACTTTTTTCAAGATCCATCTTTTCCTGTTATTGGTTCAAATTTAAAATACTTTCAGAAACACTTTGCCACCGCGTTCTAAGGAGGAATGTGGACCCGTCCTGTCACTTCCGTTATTTGTAACTTTTGTAATTAAGGGGGGGCTGCAAGCTACACCAGCCCCGGCTCGGCTTCTGTCACATAAAAGGGGGCCGGAAAGAATTTTCCTTTTCAAACCTTAATGGAAACATGATGATCCCAAGTGAAGCTTCATGAAGAGACTGGAACAGTAGTAAAATGTTTGGCAATCAAAAGTTGATTAGAATTAAATCCTCAACCAGGGATGGTGCTGTCTCCACGAACAGCCGTTAGAAAAGCTGGCTTCTGCTGTGACCGAAGCTCAGAGCAGCCACTTGACGGAGTCTAGCCTCTCGGGTCTCCAGGTCCAGGGGCCGGTCGGTCTCTCAGTAGATGTCTGGGCAGCCTGAGAAATCCCTCTCGAAGTAGCCCCCCACGTACAGCCAGTCGGGGGCCCCAGTGTACGGGTTACTGCCTCGGTGAAACCACCTGCGACACAGAGCAGGCAGTCAGGAGGCCAGTGGACAAGACAAGGCCGTTGGTCTTTTCTTCCCCCTGGGATCGTGGCCCCTCTAATTAGGCATCATCACATCACACGTCAGTTGACACGCAGCCCAGAGCTGCTGGCCACCATCTTACGGGACACGGGGGAGCTTCTGCTCAGCCCCAGTGGGTGTGCGGCCCCCTCCCCGCTTCCTTGCCCTCGTGGCCACCAGGCGGCTCACCTCGTCTGCCACTCGGCCTCCTCCCTGGCCCGCTCCCTCCGGGCCTCCCTCTGCTTCTCCTCCAGCCGTTCCTTCTCCTGGCTCGCCAGATCTGGGTGCAAGCACAGGGGACTGGGTCAGGGCTCACGGTGACAGGCAGAGCTGAGGGCTGAGAGGGCAGATGCTGGAGCACCCCTCACACCCGACCCCAGATGAAGAGTCACACTTGGGTTAGCAAACCACAGACAGTAAAGGCCGTCAGCGGGAAACCAAACCCAGGCGCGAGTGCACAAGCACACGGCCAGGTCCGGACCCCAGCGCAGACGCCAGTGCAGCCCAGCCTGGCAGGCAGAGGGGCCTCGGGCCTGGGCGGGCATGCGGGGGCGCCCCTCCAGCCAAGCGACTTTTAAATAACAATGTGTCCAGCTTCTGAAATGTAATCTTACTGTCTGTTGAACCTAATAAGAAGACAGGGTACTTGCATTTTGCATGTATTCTTTTTCATTTCATTTTCCTAGTAATTCAATCTTATTTTATTTAGAGAAGAATTGGACTGCAGCAAACTAGAAATTTTTAAACTCTTTCCCCACAGACATTTTGAGAAGCGCGATCTAGAAGACGTCAAGTGTGGTTGGTTAACGCGGATGCGCTCCCTTCCTGCGCCCACCCGCTCAGCCAGGGCCACGCACCCATGTTGCCGTTCTCCATGCCTCGGATGTCAGGGCGCAACCGGCAGTCGGTGGGGGCCAGGATCTTCTCCATGCCCGTCTCCAGTTCATTGAGACTAACCGTGAAGCTCGTGAAATTATACATCTGGAGGAGCAGGCACAGAAATTGTTACTATAAATGGCACTCTTTTCTGTGCACTCTTCACAGTTGGAGGCCACCGACACTCTAAACCCCTTCAGAGCAGCCAAGTGCCACCGGCTCCCTGGAGACACTGCTGTCAAGGTCACCGGGGCCAGGGCTCCTTCCCTGCCCTGACACGCACTCGCCTGGGGCTCCTCCCCTCCGCCCCCGCGTGGGGCACCCAGGCCCTCACCCTGTCGTCCCACCCACACGTCTGCCTTCTCACATCCTGGGGGCTGGACGGTAGTCTCCAGCTCAGCTCCTCCGGGGGGGCTGCTGCAGCCACGGCCCCCCAGCCTCTGCCTCCCGACAGCCCAGACCTGGGGACTCGCCTCCCACCTGGCCTCCCTCCCGCTCTGGCCCCCGAAGTCTATCTCCTTAAGCGGCCAGAGGGGCCCACCTGGTCCCCTCGCTGCTCGAATGACCCCCACATCACTCAGAGGAGCAGTGGGGCTTGGGCCCTGGCCGATCCCCTGCCGGAAAGCAGCTGGATGGCCACGTCCTCCCCAGCCCCGCCTCCCCCAGGTCCTGCTCCAGGTCACCAGGGCCCAGGAGGCCCACCCCCAGCCCATCAGGCTGGTGGCTCTGCTGCGTAGGGCTGGGATCCTCGCCTGCCCTGCCCTCGGGCTCTGCTCGCGTTGACCTGGGCCCACCCGCACCGACTCAGCAGATGCTCACTGAACCAAAGGAATGAGTGTTATTTTTAAACATAAGCTTTTTTTGCTATTAATTTATACTACTTTGTACTCTACTAAAACTATAATAGTGGCTGTGCTGAGGTAATGTATTTACCGATGAATGTTTTGTTTTGTTTCCTTTATTTTGCACATGCTGTGCTTTGCTTATAGGATGTGACACTACAATAAAAAATCTTATAGTGTATGTTGTGTCTGTATTTGATATATAACTAACATATAACTTAAAATATATTAAAATAAAATATAATTTATTACATGTGTTATAGTCCTCATATAATTATTTTTACATATTATACATTACTGTAAATAAATTTATTATATTTATTATAATTAAATTATAATTAATTATAATTGTACTTATAATTTTGCATTACATTTAGTAAGTTTATTATATGTAATGCAAATTATAAGCGCAATTTTCAAAAACAAACATCAAAATGCATTTAAGCACCTAAACTGACGATTCAGAAAAATAATCTCTCGAAACTGGTTTGGAAACCCTTTTGTTAAGACGCAGCCCGTGTAGGCTCTGAGGGCTCGCAGTGTAACCCGGGTACTGTGATGTGTGCACAGTGTTGATGTGTCGGGGTCAGGGCTTGGAGGGCAGGGAGTCCCTTGGGTGACGGTGGACGGCTGGGGGGCCTGGCTGGGGCAGGGGGCACGGACCTGGGCAGAGTTGGGGGGCCGGGTGTTGACCCTCCAGAGTAGCTTGCTGCCCGGAATGACCTGCACCGTCTCCTGAGCCTCTGGCACGGCGTCCACCACGTCGCCGTCGGCCTTCTCGGGGCAGTCGTCCTGAAAGACACAGCATCTTGGTGCTCCCAGAGCCCCTCCAGCCCCGCCCGGAGCCCCCGAGACGGCAGCCAGGCACCGCCCTCCTTGTGGGGGGAGCCCGCACAGCCTTCTGGGTGTGACCGGACGGGGCGACACCTCCTAAGGAGGCGGAGGATGCCTCTCCAGATGGTTATTCCCCCACGAGCTGCGCTTCTGCTCAGTCGAGACGGGGTTCGCACTTGGTGATTTCAGGGTGTTTCAGCGTTTCTAGACTGGGGATCACGTCTCAATAAAAAGGTGCAACTGCTACTTCTTTTTCAAAATCAACGGGACGAAGGGGAGGAACAGAGTGGTTATTCAGGCAGCTGTGAAGGGAGACACTTAAACCGTGAGAAGCACAGCCCTGGAGTCCTCCCCACCCACAGGTTATGTGCTTTGGTGCCAGAAGCTAAATAAAGACACAGCTCAGTGACAAGTACCCACACAAAACGCTCCCTCCTTGTGAGGTTCCCCAAAGGGGCGACAAAGCCAAGCTAATGCATTAAAACACATCACTAAATGGATTTAACATTCCACTGTATGGTCTTTAAATGGAACTTTACTATTTTTTTTTTAGTTTAAAAGAGCATTATTAGAAACGATGTCTAATAGCACCCATGAAATATCACAATATAAAAACACTAACGGGAGACTTCCCTGGCAGTCTGGTGGTTAAGACTCTGCACTTCCACTGCAGGGGGCACAGGTTCAATCCCTGGTCAGGGAACTAAGATCCCACATGCCACGTGGCATGGCCAAGCAAACAAACAGAAAGCACTATCAACCCCAGTGGCAGCTGAATATTTTGTTAAACAAATATTGAACACCTCGGGTTTGGTACAGTCTAATTCATCATCTAGAAAAATGTGACACCTCTTTTGAACCATCACGTCTAGCTTTCAGCTCAAGTAGAACTAGTCTTAAGAAAATCAGTATTCCAGGGCTTCCCTGGTGGTGCAGTGGTTGAGAATCTGCCTGCCAATGCAGGGGACACGGGTTCGAGCCCTGGTGTGGGAAGATCCCACATGCCGCGGAGCAACTGGGCCCGTGCGCCACAACGACTGAGCCTGCGCGTCTGGAGCCTGTGCTCCGCAACAAGAGAGGCCGCGATAGTGAGAGGCCCGCGCACCGCCATGAAGAGTGGCCCCCGCTCGCCGCAACTAGAGAAAGCCCTCGCACAGAAACGAAGACCCAACACAGCAAAAATAAATAAATTAATTAATAAATTTAAAAAAAAAAAGAAAATCAGTATTCCAAAGCTCCAAGGGGAAAGTATCCTTGTGAAAACTTTCCAACTGTTGGGTATGTTACCTGGTACTCAGAACTAGAAACGCAGAAGTGACATCCACTTGCTTGTTTAATGGGTCTAAGCTAACAAGGTGCAGGGAAACAGGAGATTTATAAAGAAGTATCCAGAAGAGGGACTTCCCTGGCGGTCCAGTGGTTAAGACCCTGTGCTCCCACTGCAGGGGCCCAGGTTCGATCCCTGGTCGGGGAACTAGATCCCGCATGCCTCACAGTGTGGCCAAAAAAAAAGAGAAGTATCCAGAAGAAAACGGAGGTGTCCTCTGATTCCGCCAGGCTTGGGGCGGGTAGAGGCACGATTGGGACGCAGGTGAACTCCTCCCCCGTCCAGAATCAGAGGACAAGCAGCTTTGCTTGAGAGACAGGTTCTGTGATTCACCCTCTGCAGCTGGGGCCACAAAGGCACTGCATCCCTCGCAAGCAAAGCGGCAGGCCCGGCTAGGCTCCAACCACCCACCCCACCCGCGGGGGGACGCCGCACGGAGCCGCTCACCAGCTTTGTCTTCCGCAGGGAATCGGTTCTCTTCTCCTGCTTCTTGAAGGACTCGTACGCAGCAGGGTCCAGGCCCCACAAACACTCCGTCCATTTGCCATAGATCATAAAGAGCTTCTTTTTGCTGTAGTCAAAGGGAATTTTTTAAAACCAAGTTACCAGTTAACAATTATAAACCATTCATCTAAACGTGTAGCACCTTTATTGTGACCATGGACTAAATTCTCATTCTGGCATGTCTTATAAATTTTAGGGATATTGCTGGGTGTAAATGCAAAGATGAAAAGTTTCATTTTAGCATCTCTTACTCGTGGCTTTTGAGACTAACTATTCACATTCCTTCACGAAAGCAGAAACGAGAAAATGAAGGTACAAAAACCTGAAGGGCGAAAGACGGGCCGCAGGAGACGAGATGACGTGAGAGCAAGCGTACGACGTTATTACGTTTAACACCTTATGCTCCCGATTGTTATTTTTGAAATATATTACATTTTTATGTACCGTGTGTCCTGCAGCCCTTTTTCTATAAACCACATAAACAACCCTCCCCATATTCAGCTGATGTGGTCTGCTTTATCTTCATAACCTCAAGTCAGATACCCCTGTCACTGTCTGCCCACATTTTTTTTTTTTTTGCGGTACGCGGGCCTCTCACTGTTGTGGCCTCTCCCGTTGCGGAGCACAGGCTCCGGACGCACAGGCTCAGGGGCCATGGCTCACGGGCCCAGCCGCTCCGTGGCATGTGGGATCCTCCCGGACCGGGGCACGAACCCGTGTCCCCTGCATCGGCAGGCGGACTCAACCACTGCGCCACCAGGGAAGCCCCACATTTTTCATTTCGTAATAACCTCGACAGATCTTTCCAGATCAGCCATCAGAGTTCTCTGCCTGACTCCAAAGGAACAACGCCAACCGTGTTGGGCCCTTGTTTTTTTTTTTCTCACGTCTTCCTCAGGGGAGAGCATACAGTTGGCCACGCGCTCCCTGGAAAGGCTGCCCCGCCTGCCGCGGGATGTGCTGGGAGGGCCAGCAGGCAGGGACACGTGGCCAGTCCTCACTCGGCAGACGGCCTGGCAGACACTCTCTGTCTCCAAGAGATGTAGCGTCAGGAAAGAGCATCCAATGTCGGGCGGAAAACCAGAAACTCAGAACGGGACTGGCACGGCTCACGGAGTGCCGGTGGGCGTCCGCTCCGTGGCCTGCTTCTGTGGATGAGCTGACCACAGGGCGGGTCAGTGCTATTCCCACTAACAGGAATGCCGTCCCGTGAAGTCCACATACCAGGTCCTAACTTACTTCAAAGGGTGAAGTGGTCAGAGTCTTACGTCTAAAGGTGTTTTAAGGAATTAGAACAGGTGAATTTCTGGTACCCAGTAGAGTGGGATGGAGCAAAAGCACCCACTGCTTTACAGTGGAAACTTCTACTCGAAAATGTATGTATTTTAGGAGCTGGAAGGAATCTTATGGCTGTTATACGGCCCAAGTTACTTATTGAAAAAAAAAAAGAGAGAGAGAAATTGAGACCCAACACATAACGTGGGGGACCCCCCAAAAATTTGTTAAAATTACTACTGGCCATTTCTCTGCTCACAAAAACTTTAAAAGTCCCAAATTTCCAGACTGGAAAGAACAAATCACATGAGAATGATGCTCCTAAGCTAGGGTTTGGGTTTTGCCTGACAACCGTTACGGATGCCAGGAGAGAGAAGGAAACACATGGTCAGATTCTAAAATCTCAGTCCTGTTTGCACAACTGCAGTTTTATCTCTCAGTGAAAATGTTGAACTTTCTCACATACATTTTATCAAAAGAAGACAGACCCAGATCTTTTACCCTCAAAGAAGGGGAAGCCGGGCTCCATCAGTCACCACCCTGAATGGTGCACTTAAAATTCATCATTATCTCCTTCTGTGCTCAGTAATGAAATGCTTTTTCTAAACAAGAAAGAGTCATAACTTGTCCTCCCCGGCAGATGTCACCGGCACAACTACGCCTTTTGCAGAGACACACACGCCGTCCAGGCACCCTGTGACCCAACCCACCCGCGGACCTACTTTTTGTCTTGAATGTACCCTTCCACTTTGTGAAGTTCTTTTCCGAACAATCCACACGGTTTAAAATGAAGCACACACTTATCTCCAGTTCTGCGGGGAAAAGAAACAGGCTTCTGTCGTAGACATGAAACATCCAGGGAAGAGGGAGAGAGAAAGGAGGAGGGAGGGTGGGAGAGGGCGGGCAGACTGGAGGCCGCCCAGGGCGGGGCGGCACCAGGCCCGAGTGGACAGCATGGGGACCTTCCCGGGGGCGGAAAGCTTCGAGCACTCCCTCGTGACGATGGCTGCACAACTCAGTAGACTTACGAAAAGCCATTTAAGTGTCCACGTTACGTGGTGGATTTTATGACATGTACATTACATCTTAAGAGATATAACAAAGCCAACCAGCCATGAACTTCGAGGATAAGGTCCGACAGGCTGGACAGTGGACAACAGTTGAGAATGGTCACTCTGTTTTCATCAGGGAATCACACCATTCTTCAGTGTAGTTTAAAATTTCCAAATAAATTCACCATTGTGACTAAAGACAAAGAAATATCAACACAGAGCAGTAATGATGACCTCGATCGGTGCCAACCAGAATCAGATCCAACCACCAGCACGTGTGGGGCCTCCCAGCCAGCGAGGCCCGTCTGGAGGCCGAGGGGCCCGGGGGGCCAGGGAGGGGCCCGGAGAAGCTGACAGCAGCGTGAAACCACGGGCTGAGTGCCGGCTGGTGCTCTGGGTGCTGCACTGCCACCCTGACTTTGACCGCTGCGTGACGGTCGGGGGCCGTTACCTGTGGTTTACAATCTCCACCGTCCCGTACTGCTCTATCCAGAGTTTCCCGATAATCACGTTGTGGACACAGCAGGTAGGGTTGGTCCACGTGTAGGCTTCATTATGTCTGAAAGACGCCAGAGAACAGCAAGTCAGAGGCCAGCGAAGCAAAGACGCTGTGCGACCTCAAAAGCAAAATACCAGACAGAATCAAACGGTAATTGACTTAAAACCTGCAGAAGAGCAGAATATCGCTTTGAACTCCCTGAACAGGGGCTACTTCTTTAGCATTCGTTTGAAATGTCCTTCTTCTCTCCTTTGTAGCAGCAACAAAGCTTTCTACTTAAATGTCGAGACAAGTTAATAAGCAAGAAAAGGCTGAGACAAAGGCAAGAGGTTTCCTGTGAAGCCCTCAACAGAACAGCCCCTCCACCCCAGCCTGCGGGAACCGCGAGGTCCCAAGCGCGTGGCCCTGGCCGTTTGGGGACCTGCGTGTGGCGGGGATGGGTCCTGGGGGTGCAAACACCTTCCCCTCGTCAGTCCTCATCCTCCCCCGACTGGCCTTCTCCAAAGAGAAGAGAAACCCCACAGACGGGTGCTGAGCAGATGGCCAGACGTGTGTCTGACGCAGGGGAGGCTGCGTCAAAGAGCCACAATTCAGGGCAAAAATCAGCTCAATGCACAAACATTTCGCGATGAATATCTGGAATTCCTTGAATTCCCCAGGAACCCAAAGGTGTTAATTGACAAGGTTTGCGAACTTTCAGGTCCCCGTGCAGGGGTTGGGGGGTGGGTACTGGGAAGACCACACTCCCCCAGCCCGGCGGGGCCACAGGAAGTGCAATGACATCAGAAGCTTCCCATGGGGGCTACGGTTAGCGAGGCTCACACCCCAGGGAGCCGGCTGCACCCCTCGGCCTGGACCACCCGCGATGGGTTTGCAGCGCCAGGCGGTTGCTAGAGACTCAGTTTCTGCTCTGAGGGTCTTTGATCACCATCGGATTGGGCACATTTAGATTTAGATTTAATGGTGCTTGGGCATCCGGGAAGACGGCCCCTTCCCTCTCACCTCCTGGCGGTCAAGCCCGACCTCCCACCCTGCACACTCAACCGGGGCTGGTCTGCGTGACCAGTAGCACGTGCACATAGGGCTGTGTTCACTTCGGAGGTCAGGTCACAGAAGACACTGCAGGTTCTGTCCCGGGGGTGGTCGGCCCACCACCCCAGGCCCCGGCTCTGGGGGATGCACAGCCGTACAGAGCAGCGGGGTGGCAAGGAACCAAGGTCTCCTGCCAGCTGCCAGCACAGTGAACGTGAGAGCAGAGGCTCCACCCACTTGTCTTCAGGAGGCTTCCCGGCCCGCCTCCCGGCTGCGCCCGCACAGAACCCCGGCAGAGCCCCCCACGCTGCCCCGACCCCCAGCCCCCAGACACCACGGGAGGACAGTGCCGTTTCACGCTGCCGAGCTGGGGCTGTCACGCAGCAGGAGGTGATGACCACGACCGGGGACCGAACCGCAGAGATCAGGGAAGAGAAGACGGGACCCAACACAGTCAGATGTGAGGAGGACCCCCAGGGACAGCCAGCCCGACGAGGTCTCCAGCCTCCTTAGAGCAAGTCCCTGCCGCTGGAAAGGCTACCTGCCCGCAGAACACGCAGGATCCCTCCTCCAGAAGGACGTCTTCGTCCTAAATGGAAACGGATTGCCCTTCGGATGCGCGGCCGCCCACTCACTTGAGAAGCTCCAGCGTGATGGTGCCACGGGGCTCCGCCTCCACACTCTTCCCCCAGAACTTGAGCTTCGGGTAGATGGAGCCGTGAAACAGGAAGTCCTGATGGAGGCCCTCCGAGTAAAATGCACTGATGGGGGGGTGGTGGCTGACCTGCTCGGATATGAATCTGAACCCTAAGTCTTCCCTGGGAACAAAACGAGGAAAAGAAAGGAGGGGGCAGGAGGGACAGTCAAAGGGCCTCATCAGTGACAGCAAAGCCCAGAAAGGTCAGCCCAACCCGCTCTCAGCGGGCCTGCAGCTCAGCGCTTGTGGCGCTGCAGGACCGCACGGCCACCCAGCCTCCACGTCTGGAAGGGGCGCTGGGATAAGGGGACCACGCGTGCCGTCACACGTGGCAGAAATACGCGACACGGCTCCCTGACGTCACACTTGGCCTAACACTGACCACACGCAGGGCACACGCACACGCACAGCGCACACGCACACACGCTGTGCCTCCAGGGCCAAAGACAGCACCACGCAGACAAGTGACAGTGCAGAGGCCTCCCGCCCTGCACGCAGGTGCACAAGGAGCTCTTAGACCCAGCGACTCAGAACTGACAGGAAACTGTCACCTTAGTCCTCGAGGGACGCCCACTGCCCAGGAAACCCAGGGCGAGCAGGACTTTCCAGCCTCCTTTCAGGCTCCTGGCACTTCTGTGGTGAAATGTCTTATGCCCCAAGATATTCCTGGCCAGGAAATAGGAGTTTTAGTACACGCTCTGTTTCAATAAAAATGCCAGCTTTTAATTGTTCCAGAACTCGGAATACACCTACAGCTGTAGTCATTAAAAACTATAAAAGCTCAACCACATAATTACTAACTTAACTGGAATCAGAATTTCCAATCATTACAGAGGAAGGAAAGTTGAAAAATTAGATTTTAAAAAGGTTGCCTACCAAGGTATGTAATTTACAAAATGAATACTTGTCTAAGAAAAGAAAGTGTTATTTCTAGTTATCCACGAGCAATCTCTAAGGATGAGAAGACACTGGTGAATGGCCAGGCTTAGTTATGTCGTCCCCCAAACAGGAAGATGGCTCCGTCTCACACGTGTGGCACGTGGCACACACCGCAAGCGTGACCTGGAAGTTGAGGCCCGACACACAAGAGAGAATGTCAGTGTTTCCCATCAGCCTGTGAAACTATAGTTCAACCCCTGAACTACATTCATGAAAAAGATGAACAGGGCTTCCCTGGTGGTGCAGCGGTTGAGAGTCCGCCTGCCGATGCAGGGGACACGGGTTCGTGCCCCAGTCTGGGAGGATCCCACATGCCGCGGAGCGGCTGGGCCCGTGAGCCGTGGCTGCTGAGCCTGCGCGTCCGGAGCCGGTGCTCCGCAACGGGAGTGGCCGCAGCAGTGGGAGGCTCGTGTACCGCAAAAAAAAAAAAAAAAAAAGATGAAAAATTAGGGGTGTCACTCTGTATTCAGCATCTTGGGGGGTTTGTATGCTTTTAATCCATCTGCTTACTTTCCTTTGTCTGGAACTTTTATCATATTATGCTTTGATTTCTCTTTTCAGATATTTTGATGATGCTTTTAATAAACAAAAATGCTAATAATAATCTGACAGCTACATAAGGTCAGAATCTCGAATCCTGGACTAAAGCAAACTAACCGGAGGGAGGAAGCTTTTGCTCGAGAGAAACATCTAAGAAAGGAGGAAACTCTACATGAATTCAAGACAAAAATGTCCCCTTAAGAGTGACCCTCGGGGCAAGCCTTTCCCGTGCCTGGGCCTTAGCTTCCTCGCTTCTAAAAGGAAAGGGCTGTGCCTTATGGCCCGGCTTGCTGTGAGATGCCATAGCCCAAGGTCACGTGCTGAACCCCTGTCATTCACAAAGCCCCCCCGGCAGCACACATCACGCTTTCTCCCAACTCGTCCAGCTTTCTCAGGGGCAATGCAATGTGGAGAACGGCTTCTCCACCACTCAGTGCCAGCCGACCGCTAAGCCACGCTAAAAACCCAGGGGGAATTCCCACTCCAGCAGCGTGTGGAGAAGGGGCCGCTGCTGAGCCATCCAGGACGAGCCAGAAACAGTGGAATTTGAAACTGACATGAATGTTGCTTTCCCAACCTGGGAAGTGACGTGTGTGCAGGTGTGTGCAGGCCGCCCGCATCACTAAGATGACAATTCCTCCCCAAATGGTCAGAAACCAGTGCAGATTCACACACGCCCGCCCACACGCTTACACTGCAAACCTGAAGAGTGCCCGTTCTAAGCTGTCCAACATCCCCAAATCCCACCATCATTTACTCCCCATTGGAAAAACTCAACCATTAATAACATATGCAGTAAAGGACCCAAGAACCACAGGTGTGTGGTTCTTTGAATCCAAGAAGCATCGGTCACATAACACGCCACTGGTTTTATAAAGATGCTGCAAATTAAACCACACCTCGCAGAAATGCCCGAACACGAGCACCCAGCAATCCGACACCCCATGCTGCACGCTCCCGGGCATCCCCTCTCCGTTCCTGGACCTAACGCGTTCTTCCGTTTTCAGCTCGGTTTTTTCACCAGGCTCCTGTCATGTCATTAACACAACAGCCCTCGTACGTGCACCATCTCCCCGCCTGCAGTAAACCCCTCCATTCAATCAGCCTGGAGGAATCCATGCTGGACAAGGAACCACCCCTGTCCGTCGCCAGAAGAACCTCACGCATGAGACGGTCACGAGGGCCTGTCCCCTTACCTGGTTAACTCGTACGTTTCCCCCAAGAGTGGATTGAACGGCTTGCCGGTCCTCTCCCACTGGGAAGCCACAGCCGAAACCGCAAAGGCCGCTACAGACTGGAAACAACCACAGGCTGGTGAGGGGCGGCTGTCCGTGAGGAGGCGGGAGCCGGGGCGGTGAGGGCGCCCCCCTCACTCGCTCCTGGGTGCCTTTTCAGTCCCCCACTCGCAACACGTTTGAAACCGCAGAACTTCCGGGGAAACACTGCTTATCACCAGCCACGTCCTCACAGCCACGGAAGGCAGGAACTCCGCCGCCTCCCACCCCCAGCCCGGGCCTGCCTCGCAGGCCCTGTCCGTCACACACACGTGCACACACGCGCGCGCACACACACACTCACGTGGGGTGATGGCGCTGAAAGGGCCCAAGAGGAGCCGAGTGCCGGCGCCGCCACCTGCTGCAGCCCCGACCACCAGGCAGCCGAGACCACGCCCACACAGAACGTGCCCCCGACAAATGCCTCGGCCTTTGGGCAGGACGGCACCCCAACACCCGTGCGAGCTGCACTGGCCCTTCTCCCAGGTGTCCCACTGCTGAGGTGTCCGGGTCCCTGCCGCCACATGGCCAACCCAATGGTGTCACGTTCATTAAAAGCTACGGTCTGCACCCAGCCAAGCTGCAGCCAGCCTGGCCCTCCCCCCGAAAGGAGCCCGCCGCCCACCTGCATCCTTTCCAGAGGCTGGGGCTGGCAGGAGGCTTTGTGGATGAGGTACACGTGCTCCATATACTCCGTGATACGTTGCAGGAAACTCAGAGGCTCGTTGAAGGCGATGGGCATCGTGATCTTGGACAGCTCCTAGGGGGAGCCGGTGAGGACCCGTTACCGCTACCGCTACCGGCGGCTTTGCCCAGACACCAGCGCCCCTGCCCCCACCCCTGCTCCGAGCATCACTCCCTGCAGACGCAGCCGCCTGCGCGGGACGAGACTGGAGAGGCCCTGCGGGGAGCCTGGCCTGGGAGACAGAGCCGCCCGCCCACACGCCCGCGGGCGCTGTGCCCGCCACCCACCCCCGCGCTCATGGCACACAAGGCTGCAGGCACCCCCGGGCCGCCAGCTCCAGGGACGACCCCACTCCTGGGTGTTCCTCGTGCCACCACCAGCTCCATGGTCCCAAAACATCGTTCCAACCCGTCACCCCAGGGTGACCTGGAAACTCCTCGGCCTGACAAGTGAGACCCCCTAACGTGGCCCGCTCTCAGGTACCGTGCAGGCAGAGCAAGTGTGCAGCCCCCGGAGTAGGGGGAGGCCGGGAAGGCGCTCGGGGACCCATGCTGCAGGGGCGCCGAGGGAGCCGGCATCTAGGGAGGGGGTTCCAACGCACTTCGAGAAGGCAGAGGCCCCTCCCAGGAGCACGGCTGAGCAGCGCAGGACGGCTTTGTCAAGGAAGGACCAGGGCTGGACAGGAGGGGGAGGGAAGAGGAGATGGGGGAGGGGAGGGAAGAGGAGATGGGGGAGGGGAGGGGAGGGAAGAGGAGATGGGGAGGGGAGGGAAGAGGAGATGGGGGAGGGGAGGGGAGGGAAGAGGAGATGGGGGGAGGGGAGGGGAGGGGAGATGGGGGAGGGGAGATGGGGAGAGGAGGGGAGATGGGGAGGGGAGGGGAGATGGGGAGGGGAGGGGAGGGGAGGGAGGGGAGGGGAGGGGAGATGGGGAGGGGAGGGGAGGGGAGATGGGGAGGGGGGGAGATGGGGGAGGGGAGGGGAGATGGGGAGGGGAGGGGGAGATGGGGAAGGGGAGGGGGAGGGGAGGGAAGAGGAGATGGGGGAGGGGAGGGGAGGGGAGGGAAAGGAGCGCTGCCGGCCCAAAGCCAGGAAAGACGCTGGCCTCGCTCACGGCAGGAGAAAGGGAATAAAAGCCCATGGAGATCCCACTGCACACCCAACTCAAGTGGCAAACCCCCAAACCTCTGACCCCCACCTGTTGGCAAGGCTGGGGGGACCCAGGCCACCCACACCTGCCGGTGGGAATGCAAAACGCGGCAGCCTCCGGAGAGGAGGGGACCCAGCCATGCCCCACCCCAGCCTTTGGTCTGGCGGGGCCCCATGTGCAGGAGCCTAACCCACAGTTCCTCCAGCGAATACTCAGCAAAAGGCCAGAAACAACGCAAACATCCAACCACAGGGCCACAGTTAGTCAACTATGGGGCAGCACAGCGCGGTGACCAAAAGAATGAGAAGCAGCTCTGCCCTCGTGGCTATGCTGTGGAGCTGAAACAGGTGGAGAGGAGCCAACCATTTATCTAAAGAACGGGAGGAGGAGGCCATGCAGTCGTTCTCACACGGGGGAAGGGGAACCAGAACGTGTTTTGATCGTCACCTCCAGACTGCAGGGAGGGCACAGGCACAGGAAGCTAAACGCTTGGAATATACCTTGTCTGAGAGATTTGACTCTGGACTTACAATTTTAAACCAAAATTAAATTTAGAAAAGCCATCTCTAAACACCGTCAATAAAACAGAACAAATGAGCCCACACAACCTCCCTGGAGGCACAGTCACCCAGAGGCGCTAAAGCGCAGGGACTGAAGATTCGCCCTCGGGGCGAGGACGACAAATGCCACAGACGTGCCCTCCTGAGCCGTCACGTGTGTGGGCGCAGCAGCAGGTCACAAGCTACATGCTGCGCTAAATCCATCATCTCCTGTTTCGTGAAAAATTGGGACTGTCAAGGTGGCGGAAGAGAGACAGACAGAAGACAGAAGAGGTTAGATAAATCCTGTCGCCTGGAATTTGGAGCATCGTTGAAACAAATCAAAACACAGCTCCGAACTCTCTCCCCTGAAAAGACCTAGAAACAAGACCAATCCGGTAGCCTCTCCCGAGCCCAGCTCTGGTGCTGAGCTCTCTCTCTCCCTGGACAACAAAGGTACAGGAGGAGCGGAGGCATCTTCTGTAAAGGAGTGCGGGCCAGCCTGAAGAGGCTCTTACAGCCAGAGACAGACAAGTGTGACTGGACACGGCACAGGGCCAACCCCATGAGCTGGCTGGTTAGACCAGTTATGCTGCCAGGGAACCAAAGACATCATGTGAACACCTTGATAGAGAATCACTCATTGACCCCGACTGCCTTACGCAGACCACATTCACAGTAGAGGAGGGACTTTCTCATCACAGAAATATTCCAGGTAATGAAAGAAGGGCAATCGTTATCAGCCGGCTCCGATTTGCAGCTCCTGATGAGATAAGGGGTCTGGGCACCAAGCACCAGCAGTTCTTAAATTCCGAAGAAGAGCAACAGAAAGGTCTTGTGATGGAAGGACCCAAAGGAGTCCCACACAGACTGCAAAACACACACAAGACAGCCATGCTCAGACGACTGGAAATTTGAACACAGAGTGGGTATCTGATGATGTTAAAGAACTGTGTTACTTTCAAAAGTAGGATAATAGGGGGCTTCCCTGGTGGCCCAGTGGTTGGGGGTCCGCCTGCTGATGCAGGGGACGCGGGTTCGTGCCCCGGTCCGGGAACATCCCACATGCCGCAGAGCCACTGGGCCCGTGAGCCATGGCTGCTGAGCCTGCGCGTCCGGAGCCTGTGCTCAGCAACGGGAGAGGCCACAGCAGTGAGAGGCCCGCGTACTGGGGGGAAAAAAAAAAAAAAAAAAAAGAATTATGTTCCTTTCAAAAGTAGGATAACAGTATTGTGGTTGTGTTTAAAAAGAATCCTTAACCTTTAGTGATATATAAGACATGTTCACAAATGAAAAGGTGTTTGGAATTTGCTTCAAAATACCAGGGGAGGAGGGGAGCAGTGGAGGGGCGGAGGATGCATGATTAGCCCTGACTGGCAGTGGTGAGGGCTGGTGGTGGGCAGGGTCTTCATGAGATTCTGGCTACCTCTGTCGGAAACTGTCGTGTTCACTAGTCCGTGGCTGTTTCAATGAGCTGATGGGCAGTGAATAGAGGTGTGTCACCTCCCTGGAGGTACATCCGGAGAGATGAGCATCTCACAGGGGACAGCGGATGGATGCCGTGAAGTGGGGCAGTGCGACCCAACAAGATGCGGACGTCCGACCCCGAGTGTTACATCCAGCCTTACTCTGAATACAGCCTACGGTCAGTTCCTTGGGGAATGCAATGCAATGATGTCACTCTGCTGAAAAGAGGCTTTTGGTTTTAGACCTCTGAAGAGTCAAGACCGAGTGGCTTGTTGAGCTCATCACATCCCCAGATAGACACTTTTGTGAAGACCTGAAATGTGCACACAGTCGAAAACATAGGAGAGGACAGTGCTAAAAGAAAACAATCCTGAACATGTCACTTTAAAAGATCACAGATGTGTACAGATACACGTGTGTGAGCAAGCAGGGGTCAGTGTGCACTCTTAGGTTTTCCAGCTCTGTCTGCTGAGAGGCCTGGAGCAGTGACACCCCAGGAGCCATGAGCACATCCAGCACCCAGGTCTCGGTTTATACACACCATCCTCTAATAAAAAGGTCATTGGTGGGGGCTTCCCTGGTGGCCAGTGGTTAAGAATCCGCCTACCAATGCAGGGGACACGGGTTCGATCCCTGGTCCAGGAAGACCCCACATGCCGCGGAGCAACTAAGCCCTGCGCTCTAGAGCCAGCATGCCACAGCTACTGAGCCCCTGCGCCACAACTACTGAAGCCCTTGCACCTAGAGCCCATGCTCCGCAACAAGAGAAGCCACCGCTCGCCGCAACTAGAGAAAGCCTGTGTGCAGCAACGAAGACCCAACACAGCCAAAAATAAAATAAGTAAAAATTAAAAAAAAAAAAAACGGTCATTGGTGGAAAAACTGGGGAAAGCCCAGTCAGGTACGTGCTGCAGTTAACAGTAACACCCCAGAGTGAGTGCTGTGGCTCTCATGTGAGATGCTGTCGTTACAGAAGGCTGGGTGAAGGGTAAAAGACTCGCTGTTCTGTGACTCTTCTGTAACTTTCTGTCAGTCTCAAGTTATTTCAAGATAAAAAGATGAAGTTCCCTCTGGGAAGAAAGAACTGATGGGCAAAAAATAAATGCATTAGAAGACTGGGCTGAAGACCATCCGAGAAGCAGTGAAGAAGTCATTTTTTGCAGCTCACGTAGCCCGAGTATGAGTCACCAGACGTGGCCGCGGCCGAGCACGCTGCAGCCTGCTCAAGGCAGCGCCTTCCCCTCCTGAGAAGAACCAGCCCCGACGCTCACAGTCAGGAAAGACCATAAAAGGAAAGGCCTACGACTTCTGGACACTAAGTATCCAACTATTTTTCCTGTTACTCTGCCTGCAGCCCAGGGTGGGTGGGCTGGGGGACACGGAGCCTCAGTCCCTTGGTGGGTGGCCAGGAACCCCACCAAAGCCCCCCAGTTCATGAGGGTTATCCAAAGCCAGCTGGCTACGAGCACATTATGAAACACCAAGGTAAGTGTAAACCCATCTGAAGCTCCTTATGTCAAGACATTAACCTACAGAATGGGTGTCCCACTGCGTGTTAATACTTTGGCTTTTGTTCACCTTTTCCCCTCCTGTATTTGCTCCTCTCCTGTTTTATTATCTTTACATCATGCTGTTTGTAACTATGCAGAGTGCATCTTCTTAAACTACCAGTAGTGCAATAAATTCACAGGAATTAAAAATGTGTAAGATTCACACTTCAAAACGAGTCCATCTGAACTTACCAAGCCAATGCACTTTTTCAATATACTCCACACGCTGAAATCACTTCTGGTAAACATCGGGGCAGGCAACGATGTCCTGTAAAGGGGTAACCAGAGTGACATGTATTTATTCAACCAACATGAGAGTCACTTATGACAGATGGTTTTGCTCAATGACCATGTCTTCCTTTAATCTTTCTAAGCATTAGCATTTATCTATGCTGGCAAGCCTACAGAGAAAAAAAGGACCAGACTGCCGCTGAAGTCCCAAAGAAAGCTTTCTGCATCGATCTTTGGAGGGCCTGCTAGGAAGCAATCATGGCCACACAGGCGACTTTCCTCCATGGAGCTGGGGAGACAGGTCGCTGAGTCCCCCGGGGCAGCCGTGTGCCAGCGGCCTGGAGCAGCAGCAGGGCCGCAGACGGAGGTGGAGCCAAGAGGACCTCAAGAGGGAACTGCATTAAGAAAACCTCTTCAGGGGCTTCCCTGGCGGTCCAGTGGTTAGGACTCCACGCTCCCAGTGCAGGGGGCACGGGTTCGATCCCTGGTCAGGGAACTAAGATCCTGCGTGCCGCGTGGCGCGGCCAAAAGAAAAAGAAAGAGAAAACCTTTTCAGAAACCAGCTCTTAAACCCCTTTGAAGCCTGTGCTTGTCTTTCCTGAGGCACCTTCCTCCTCAGGTGTCTTCCCGCCAATGCCGGGGAAGCCCGGGCACAGGAGACCCTGCTCACAGTGAAGTGGGTCGGGGGACCATGGGCCCAGGGGGGCACGTGGGAGAGGAGGGCAAGGCAGCGGGAGACGAAATGGGAAAGAAAACGGACATTCACGAGGCACCGCATGCCAGGCTGCTGGCAACCAGCACATGGATCCACTCTGCCAGCTCTCGTCTGGGGTCCCGAGCGGCCACGGCAGGACGGGCCCCCACTGTGAGGGAGCCACGAGGAAGGAGCGTGGCTCCGTGGACGGTGGGAAAGGGGTCCAAGGATGACCCTGGGGAGGAAGGAGCTGAAGAGATGGAGGTGGAGGAGAGGGCCGGAGCCAGGGGCATGGAGCCCCGACGTGGCACCGAGGACCCCAAGACGCTGGGACCACAGAAACGGGAGGGGCCGCCCCAGGAGAGAGGCGAGGGCGCAGGTCCTCATCCTAAGAGGAGAACCTTACTGTTCACGGCCCAAACCGCCACTTCAGAGAGGAAAAGGGGCCGCTGTCCCCGTCACTCCGGGCCACATGCGCCTTGCCTGGGAGTTTAAGAGGGGGAAGGCGCATCATCAGACCTGTCCTCTGAGACGGCCAGAAGGAAGGAGGAGGGGCGGAGCAGTGAAAGAGGCGCCTCCTTGGGGGATTCAGGAGCAGTGGTGGGAGGGGGCCGTGACAGGAGCGGGCGAATGAAGGCATCCAAGGCGCGTCTGGAGGCTGGCGTGTCAGGCCTGGGGCTGCAGACCGGAGGGAGCAGCGGGCACTCGGGCGGCTGGAGCCAGATTCCCGCCTACAGGGTGCGGGGCACTGACGGCAGAGGTCCAGGCCACACGAGTGGGCAGGAGGTGCTCTGATAGCTATGGGGCCCCAGGTGGGCACTGGGTGCCAGCGCAGGGCAGAGATCTGGGGTGAAGCTGGGCTCCCTGGAGCCGAAGCGCAAACAGCGCGGGGTGGACAGAGGCTGCCACCTCCATCCACCTGACTCACGGCTGTCCCGCCTACGTCCCCCCTTCTGCTGGTGAAGGCTTAGGTCCCTGTCATCAGGATCTGCCTGCATGAGAATGCAGTGCTGGTGGGGAGAGAACGGCCTGTGGTCTCGCTGCACTAAACAACCCTCCGAAACTCACGCACGGGGTGGGAGGTCGACGCGTCAAACGCAGGCGGCTCTGCGTGAAGCTAGCAGTTGGGTCTGATACCAGTGACCTCTGGCTCTGTGCCAGGCCCCCTGCCAACGCTAGGGCGCCCACGGAGCTCAGTCCTCCAGCAACCCCAGGGCAGGGACGGCCGCCCGTCCGCTTACGGACGGGGGTCACGTTGAGGAAGCGCCATCACTGATCTCCAGGGACCACGCAGAGGGCCAGTGGGTCTCGGGGTCTTTGGCTGAACAGGGCCCTGGGTCTGCCCAGGGGGCAGGGCCCAGGTGACACGGGACGGATGTTCCTCCAGCTCAGGGCCCGCTGCAGATGTGGGGCGAGGACAGGCGTGCTGGGAGACTCCAAAACGTCCGTGTGGGATGACATACCTGTGCTTTTGAATTCCATTCTCTTGAGGAGGCCTCTCCCCAACTTTTCCAATCCCATTACTTTTGCTGGTGTCCACATGAATCACGCCAGTGACTCTCTGATTTGCCTCTGAAAATTCCCCAGAAGAGTTATCAGAATCAAAGCCTGTGCGAGACAAGCAGAGTGGTAACTTCTGCAGGACTTGGAATATGGAAAAGCCTACCTCTAAGAATTCTCACTTGGCAAGCAGGCACCTGAAGCTCGAAAGTGCTTTTGACTGACACGTTCAGAGTAACGAACTCTTCTTCCCAAGAACCGAAGGTCGAGGCGGAGAACGAGGACCACTCCCGGGGGCTCCCCGCATGAGGCCACCACCCTGCCACCAATGCCACACTCTCCAGGTCCTTACGTGGGGGGCGGCTCCTGGGCACTAGGACAGGTTTTCCCCGGTGTCGTCAGTGACCGTACCCTCTGGGGCGGGCACCTCCATGGTGTTCACACCTAACTCAGGCTGCAGCCCCTTCCCCCTCTGCACGAGTTGCAGTCAAGCTCCACATCACGTCCTGCAACACAACCTGCTGCGGTGTTTCTAGGACCGAGCACCGCGCAAACACACCGCCAGAACCTACCAAACCAACCAACAGTAACCGAAACAGCAGACGGTGGGTGTGAACGCAGAGGGCACGCCATGTACGTGGAAACCTCGGGGAAAGTGAACTATTAGGACTTGTGTGAAATACAGTCGTGTGGTCTCCTGGCCCATCCCATCCCCCGAGTACGAGTAACAGCACCCTGGGCTGTGCTCCGTGCATCGGGAATGCTTTCTCCCAAAACGACCAGTGACTATAGGGAAAAGGAAAATGGGTTTCCTCTCAACTCAGCCAGTGCAATCCACTGAAATACTCAAGTTCTGCTCCAGAGCAAGTCCGGTCGGGAGCTGTGGTTGCCAGGGAAAGTCCTCCCAGCTGGGGTGGGCAGCTCCTGACCACTGACTATCGATGACCTTGACTACTTCGGCGAGGGCACAGCCCATGAGGAGCTCAGGGCTCCCATAACAGCCCCTCATTTCCGAGAGGAAGGCGAGGCCCAGGGTGACAGGCCAGGCGGTGACTATGGTCAGACACAAAACATAAACAAACCCGCTGCTAATAAGCCTCCTTGAGAAAACGCAAAAATAACCTTCCTTTGTATTCTTCTACATTGACAGATGCACAAAATATAGTAGTATTGAGATTTATTACACAATGAATTTGAAAGGATATATTAAAAATGAACCTCTTAGACTTCCCTGGTGGCATAGTGGTTAAGAATCCGCCTGCCAATGCAGGGGACACGGGTTCGAGCCCTGGTCTGGGAAGATCCGACGTGCCGCGGAGCAGCTAAGCCCGTGTGCCACAGTTACTGAGCCTGTGCTCTGGAGCCTGCAAGCCACAACTTCTGAAGCCCACGTACCTAGAGCCCGTGCTCCGCAACAAGAGACGCCACCGCAATGAGAAGCCCGCACACCACAACAAAGAGTAGCCCCACCTCGCCACAACTAGAGAAAGCCCACATGCAGCAACGAAGACCCAACATAGCCAAAGATAATAATTAATTTAAAAAAAAATGAACCTCTTAAATAATCAATGCTTTCTGAAATAGCCTGTCACCTCTAGTTTTTGCTAACTAGCCCCAAAGCAACATCTACTAATCCCCAGTCTAAACTTAGCCTGCAGCAGTCCCTGCTTAAGGATGCTCAGTCCTATGGACCTGGTGTTACCCTGCACGGGTGTCCCTATCTCCGAGGACCTCCCTCAGCGCTGAGATTCTGGGCCAGTGTCAGGTAGAAAGCTCGTTTAAATCACAGCCCTGGCGTTTGCCCAAGAAAACAAGGCAGCTCCTCCCTGACAAGTGCATTGAAGTCCTGTCTCTGATGAAGCCAACACTACATAACAGTTTAAACATTTTAATATACAACACATGTTTATTATAGAAAAAGAAAATACAGACAAGCAAAGGAGAAAGTTGAAATCATCTGTAATCTGATCACTCAGAGATACCCACCTTTGACAGGTTAGTCTGACTTTTTACAACCCTTCATCTGTACATATTTTTCATGTACTTTAAAACCTTTCAATTTAAAGGTACTGATTTTTGGGCTTCCCTGGTGGCGCAGGGGTTAAGAATCCGCCTGCTGATGCAGGGGACACGGGTTCGAGCCCTGGTCCGGAAAGATCCCACATGCCGTGGAGAAGCTAAGCCCGTGCACCACAACTACTGAGCCTGCGCTCTAGAGCCCTCACGTGGTAACTACTGAGCCCACAAGCCACAACTACTGAAAATAAATAAATAAAGGTACTGATTCTTGTAGGAAGTAACTGCCTATCTTTTTAAAATTTATTTATTTGTTTATTTATTTATTTTGGCTGCGTTGGGTCTTCATTGCTGTGCACGGGGTTTCTCTAGCTGTGGTGAGCGGGGGCTACTCCTCGTTGTGGTGCGCGGGCTTCTCACTGCGGTGGCTTCTCTTATTGTGGAGCATGGGCTCTAGGGGCGTGGGCTTCAGTGGTTGTGGCTTGTGGGCTCAGTAGTTGTGGCTCACGGGCTTAGCTGCTCTGCGTGGCATGTGGGATCTTCCCGGACCAGGGCTCGAACCCGTGTCCACTGCATTGGCGGGCGGATTCTTAACCACTGCGCCACCAGGGAAGCCCCAGTAGTTGCCTAGTGAAGTCATTCATTTAATAACTGCTGGGTTTAAACACTTTTAAAATTAGAGTCACAAAGTAAGACCGATTCTATAAACAGTGAAGTAGTCACTGTCTGGGTATTTCATTGCATTGGGAGACTTCATATTTTTCGTCTTTCTGTTACTTGCTTGGGAACCAAAGGGCCGAGGTGAGCAACTATTTTCACCTAGACATCTGCCTCTTCCGCCTGCATCTCAGGGACACGCGGAGAGGTCCCGCCGTGCGGAGAGGCAGGGATGGGGTCACCTACACGCCACACTCCATGCAGTTCAAGCCCTCTCCGGGAAAAGACCTTCTGGAGTATCGGCTACACTGGTCCCAGGTGAAAGGCAGCTTCCCAGGTGAGAAGGCCACACCGAGGCCGGGCCCGCTTGGTCTCAGACGTGGTCAGCCTGAGAGGGGCAGGTGGCCCGAGGGCGTGAATCCCTGACAAACACCCTGCTTGGTGGGAATTCAACTGCTAAAGACTACTGATGAGCGTGCGGGTTAAGCAGACAAGCATGCTTCCCAGAAAAACACGTCTACAAGGAACACAATAGCTATGAAGTCACGGAAGATAAGAGGACTCAGCAGTTCAGCCTCCGAAAACAGCGATGAGCTCAGGGCCTGCTCCTCCGGGGGCTTCGGACAAGAATAAGTCAATAATCTCAGGCTGCCCACCCCTCAAGCTGCTCCAACCCTTCACTTAGGAGAAGCATGGCCGGTGAACACCCAGGGGCACAGGGACAGGGCTCCACGAGACAGGAGCGCCAGCAGGGACAGCAAAGGTGTCCAGGGGAACAGTGACAGTGCTCAGGAAAGAGCCTTTTGTCGTGCTGGGCACCACGCTCTTTTGGCACTGATTACGGAAGCGCCCCTCTGACTGCCCTTGGGAGGGTTAGCACTGAAAAACCCGGCGGCAGTAATATTTCAGAGCTGCTGTTTCTATGTTCCCACACCTGAGAGGGGGGCATGGGCTGGAAGAGTCTCCTGAAGTCCGTCTCCACCAAGGAGACCCCTCAACAGAAAAAGCCAAGTGATGGTCCCCCTGCTGATGAGGAGGGTGGAGGGCAGACAACGGAGGGCATCTTGAACGTGAGTTCTGGGGCCCCCTGTGGTCATGTGTCCCTCGGGCGGGAAGAGGAGGAGGAGGGGTTGGTTGTCCTAAGCAAATGTGAGCCAACCCAGCCCGCCTCTCCTCCCCCTGCCACCCCGCCATGCGCTCTGCGCACCAGGCTGTGCACCAGCGCTCACAGTGGTGTGTGGGAAGCGAAACAGAACTGAACTCTGACACAGTAAGAGCTGCTGGGAGAGCAAGTAAATGTACTGTTTTTGGGTAGACTTTAAGCAATGCAAAACACGATACAGTTATAAGACAGGACAATACGTTTCTGATCATTAAGTATAAATAATATAAGAATGCTGGCCATCTCACACCCCAGGGCAACTCTTAAAGACTAAAACACAGTTGCCCTTTCTTGTTATCTTTAGTGGTCCAAAGTTGATGTTTTCCCCCAAATCTAGGATAGGACACATGCTTTTACTGAAGGCTGGTGCCTGGGAACACGTCAGCTCTCTTCCCACACAGTTTTCCCGGGCCGTCCTCACGTCCCCGGGCTACGGCCGAGGCCTGGGTCCGAGGGCTTCGTGCTCACGACACGACCTCTGAACTGGCCTCTCCCTCCGCTCACCTGTGACGGCATCGAAGAACTCCTCCTCTCCGTTCATCCTTCAGTGCCAGGCTCCGCCGCCGCCTGATCTGCAGGGTCTTCTACTGAATCATTGTACTGGGTCTACATCGACAGTGTAAGAAATTTCACGCTATGGACTTTTTAAGGTAAAAATCCAATAGGCACTGGAGATCTAAAGGGAAAAAAAAAACACATTTTGGTATACTTAGCTTTCATAAGTTGTACAGTTTAGAAACATTTAAAAATACCCATTCACCATTCTTGAGGTCAATCTCAATTACATCTGAGCAAAGAAGTAAAAGGAATGATCACATACAAGAGGAAACAGTCATAATATCCACATCCATCAATGGGTAGCACGGCAACAAGTAACCGCTATCTGGAGTTACTTTAAAAGCCACTACACTGTATAAGGAAGCAGTGAAACGACTAATCTGGGGGTCGCGTGGACACTCCGAGAGGCAGGTTAGCTAAAGTGAGGCATCCACACGCTGGGGCCCCAACACACCTCCGCTGACAGCCAATGCAAATCTTTACCAGAAGCTGGAACAAACGGTTATAAATAAATGCAAAGGTATGTGTAAACATTTATTTCACATCAACCTGAAACCAATTTTCAATTCTAGAGAATTAAGACTGCTGTGTACCTTAGTTGTTATCAGTATAAACTGTAATCAACTTAAATTTTCTCAAAGTTATTTTAGCTCAATATTTTAGTAGAACTCATGCATATTAACTTCTCCCAACATGAAGCGCAGTATTTCATAAATGGCAAGAGACTGAAGCAAAAGGTCAACCTGATCCCAAAAGGTTTGACTTTTTATGAAAATAAGCAGAGACCCATATTTAATTGTGTGTGCCATGTAGCGACGGGACCAAGACCTCTCCTCCAGTTCTGAGAGCAGTGAAGGAACACGTGGTCCCGAGGGGGGATGCATCCTCTGTCCTTGGAGTGGCCACACGGAGCTTGGTGACACCTCCAAAGCGCTCATCTCTGGGCTCCATCCTGAGCACATGTGAGCGTCTACATTATGCAACAAACTGGCATTAGGTCATTCCGCTCTTCCTTCCCCAAAAGGCTCTTCCAGAGCTTCCTTTTCCTTTCCCAACTTCCCAACCAGCCAGCAGAACCGGACACCTATGCAGCTTCTGGAAAACACCCATTCAAAGCCTCACTCAGTAGTTGACGGTTGGGTTTTCTTTGGCAAATTAGAGAAGCTGTTCTTACTTGCTTCTGATTCCTCTCTGATATGACAGGTCCCATCTACAACACCCTGCAATATGTTTGATCTCTAGAAGCCCCTAAAAGGAACCAGTGTTCCCCGGAGGAGACAGGGCGCAGTCCAGGACTCGGGTCCCCCTAGAGGCAGCAGGAAGCTGGCAGGACTACTGGGGTCACGTCAAAAGGCTCCGTCGAACCTACAGAGGTTCCCACTGCGACAACGGGACGATGTGAGCCCCATGAACAGCCAGACGGATGGAACACATTCCATACATTTAAGTCCCTGAGTTCACAGAGATGCTGAAGAAGAAATTAACTGGTCACCACTGGATGGATGATGCCAACACAGTCTTTTGAAAACTAGGACACGACAGGAAAGCGTCAAGCCTTTCAGCTGCCTTCCTGTGCAGACTCCCTGTCCCGCTTTATTTATTTATTTATTTGGCTGCATTGGGTCTTAGCTGTGCATGTGGGATCTTTCACTGTGGCGAGTGGGCTCTCTAGCTGTGGCGCGGGCTCTAGAGCACCCCGGCTCAGTAGTTGCGGCACGCGGGCTTAGTTGCCCCTCGGCATGTGGGATCTTAGTTCCCCCATCAGGGATCGAACCCACGTCCCCTGCATTGTAAGGAGGATTCTTAACCACTGGACCAGGGAAGTCCCTCTCTGTCCCACTTTTTAGAGGTGCTCTTGCCGATCCATGAAGGACTCAGGGTGTGTGGCATCACCGTGCACAACCCTGATGAATTCCCACGTCTGGTTGCTGACCACCCACAGCTGTGCCATCATAGACCCAGATGCGCTATGCGACTCCTCTGAAGGGGTCCTGTCAAGAAAAGCAAGCCAGGCTTCCCTGGTGGCGCAGTGGTTGAGCGTCCGCCTGCCGATGCAGGGGACACGGGTTCGTGCCCCGGTCCGGGAGGATCCCACATGCCGCGGAGCGGCTGGGCCCGTGAGCCATGGCCGCTGAGCCTGCGCGTCCGGAGCCTGTGCTCCGCAACGGGAGAGGCCACAGCAGTGAGAGGCTCGCGTACAGAAAAAAAAAAAAAAAAGAAAGAAAAGCAAGCCAGAACCCAGCCCTCCTCCAGCTGTAACTACCAACTTACAGAGCACAGAGAACAGAGGAACATGCTATATGCCACCGTGGGGGCACGGTGGGCAAAATCCAGACTCCGGGGAATTCTACAGGGCAAAGCCCAGCTTCTGGAACGGATAAACCACAGAGGACAAAGGGAAGGACAGGTGAAGGGGTGCTTTGCTATCCCGACCGCGGTGACAGTGTCAGGGGTGTGGACGTGCGTCAAAGCTCGCTGTTAACTGTACGTGCCACAGTGCACCCCGGAACGGGGCCGTAAAAAGAGGCACACGTGTCGTAACTGCAGTTTTCTACGAGAGCCTTGGGACTTCCCTGGCGGTCCAGTGGTTAAGACTCCGTGCTTCCAGTGCAGAGGATGCAGCTGTGATCCCTGGTGGGGGAACTAAGATCCCACATGCTGTGCAGCACGGCCAAAAAATAAAAAAAAAATTTTTTAATATATGTTTACAAGAGGCCTTATCATTTAGAGCTACACGCTGGAATATGTACAGACAAAATGATAGCATGTCTGGGATTTTCTTCAAAATGACTTGGGAGGAGTCGGCAAGGTGATTACTGGGACACGATGGGCCAGGAACCGGTAAACCGCTGAGGCTAGAAAGGGGCTCACAGGGGACCGCTGCTTCTCTGTACATTTAAAATCTCCCGGGACTTCCCTGGTGGCACAGTGGATTCGGAGCCGCCTGCCAATGCAGGCAACACGGGTTTCATCCCTGGTCCAGGAAGATCCCACATGCCGCGGAGCAACTAAGCCTGTGCGCCACAACTACTGAGCCTCTAGAGCCCGCGAGACACAACTACTGAAGCCCTCGTGCCTAGAGCCCGTGCTCCGCAACAAGAGAAGCCACCGTGATGAGAAGCCTGCGCACTGCAACGAAGAGTGGCCCCCATTCACCACAACTAGAGAAAGCCCGCGTGCAGCAACAAAGACCCAATGCGGTCAAAAAGAAATAAAATTAAATCTTAAAAAAAAATTTATTTAAATAATAAAAGACTACATCCTTTGTTATTAAAAAATAAAATAAAATAAAATCTCCCATAATAAAAGGCATGTTGAAAGCCGTGGTATTTTCCTTTTTTATATGCTTCCTCACCTGTAACAAAAGTCCTAACGTTAAAACTAAATCAATCCAAACTTATGGAGAGTCTTTAAAATGAGGGTGTAAGATGTCAGCTTGGACAAACACTGAAGTCACAGGCTAGGCTGACAGCTGGGGCTGTGACGGCTGCAGTCCCTGCGATTCTGCTACGAGGACCACGCGGTCCGACCCTCACCAAGTACGGGAGCCCCACCTGGGGAGGCTCCACAAGGTCAAGGCCAAAAGCCTCACAGCAGCCATCAGACTTGCTGGCGTGTGCAAGGTGGAGAGTTAACCCCACCCAGTGTGCAGGCAAGTCACACATTGTATCTTCTTTGTTTTGCCCAGTGGAAACCAGGCACTGCTGCGGAGTATCCACACCAGAGGGCGGTGACGAGGCCAGGCCTGGAGGGGGGGGCCTCTCCCGGGTGGGGGGCCCTCTGGGGGCAGAGAGGGCAGGGCATCCTTGCTCCCTCTCAGTTTCCCCCACACCTGACCCCCCCTCAGAAGCCTTGCTGCTGCAGGACCCGCCGGTCCGCACCCGGCTGAGTGGCCTCTGACCCCGAGGTGGGCCCCGCCCCCATCCGGCCACACCCCTGTGGAGGGGACCGCAGGGCGGGCGGGAACAGAAGCCTCTTTTCCAACGCGTCTGTTGTGCCCTCAGAGAACGATCCATGAAGACAGTGCTTCAGGAAAGGGCTTTCTTTTTTTAAATCAGCTCTTTCTGGTCAGCTGCTTCCTTTTCTAACTCTAGAGAAAAACACGGAAAAATGAGCTTGTGCTGGACATCTTCGCTGGCCTCCGGGGCCCCTCCTCCAGCCCCGCAGCAAGCGCTCCCTCCTGGCCTCTTCAGGGGACACCAGCCAGGGCGCCCCACCGCTGCCAGGTCCGCACAAGGTGCCTGGCCCCCCACAGGGCCCCCCAGCTCTCTTCAAGGTGCCCACTCCAACCGCGCTGCCCCGAGCTCCCAGGACCCGGCTCCAAACGCAGTGTCCACCGCCACGTACATGAAGACCTGCATTCAAGTCTTACAAACCCATCTTTACATTTTCTTAGAAAAGCAGACCCAGTCACTGAGGAATAAGTGACTGGCTAAGGGCCCTGGGGGTTAATCTCCACGGTCAACTCACTAGAGACTCGAATTGCACGTTTACTTCTCTTTCTCAATAAAGAATGGGCAAGGCAACCTAGATATGATCTTCACAAAGAAAGAAAAGCTCACCAATAATGTGAAGATTCTAAAGCTACTTTTGTGGTTAAATATCAATTCTGAATTTAAATTGTTCAAAATAATATAAATTTTATTTAGTAATTTAAACATACATTAGCAAGCATCAACCAGATAGAAGATAAACAGAGGACTTGGACAACACAATCAACCAACTAGATCTAACAGACGTAACAAGAACTCCACCCAACAACAGAACAGACCTTCTTCTCAAGTACACATGGGACGTTCTCCAGGACAGACCATATGTTAGGCCACAGATTACTTCTCAAGAGATTTTATTGATTGATTGATTGATTGATTTTTGCGGTACTCGGGCCTCTCCCGTTGCGGAGCACAGGCTCCGGATGTGCAGGCTCTGCGGCCATGGCTCACGGGCTCAGCCGCTCCACGGCATGTGGGATCTTCCCGGACCGGGGCACGAACCCAAGTACCCTGCATCGGCAGGTGGACTCTCAGCCACTGCGCCACCAGGGAAGCCCCGACTTCTCAAGAGATTTTAAATGATAGATATACAAAGCATCTTCTCTGACCATAAGAGAATGAGTTAGAAATCAGTAACAGGTACTATGTATAAAGCAGACAACTGGGCTTCCCTGGTGGCACAGTGGTTGAGAGTCCGCATGCCGATGCAGGGGACACGGGTTCGTGCCCCGGTCCGGGAAGATCCCACATGCTGCGGAGCGGCTGGGCCCGTGAGCCATGGCCGCTGAGCCTGCGCGTCCGGAGCCTTGCTCCGCAACGGGAGAGGCCACAACAGTGAGAGACCTGCGTACCGCAAACAAAACAAAACAAAACAAAAAGAAACAGACAACTGATGGGAACATATTGTATAGCACCGGGAACTCTACCTAATGCACTGTGGTAACCTAAATGGGAGCAAAGTCCAAAAGGGAGGGGATATCTGTATGTGTACAGCTGAATCATTTTGTTATGCAGTGGAGGCTAATACAACATTGCAAACCAACCATACTGCAAAAAAAATTAATTTAAAAAAATCAGTAGCAGAAGGAAAAATGGAAAATTCACACAATTCTAGAAACTAAGTAACATTCTCTTGGGAATTCCCTGGTGGTCCGGTGGTTAGGACTCGGGCTTTCACTCCCGGGGGCCTGGGCTCAATCCCCAGTCAGGGAACTAAGATCCCGCAAGCCTCACGGCACGGCCAAAACAAAACAAAACAAAAAATTCTCTTAAAAAACCAACAGATCAAAGAAAAAAGTTACAAGTGAAATTAGGAAATCTTTAGAAACAAATGAAAACACAACACACCAAACTTTACGGGATGTAGTGACAGCAGCTAAGGGGACTATTTAGAGCCACCGTTGCTTACGTTAAAACAGTGAGGGCCTCCCTGGTGGCGCAGGGGTTGAGAGTCCACCTGCCAATGCAGGGGACACGGGTTTGAGCCCTGGTCCGGGAGGATCCCACATGCTGCAGAACAACGAAGCCCATGAGCCACAACTACTGAGCCTGCGCGCCTAGAGCCTGTGCTCCACAACAAGAGAAGCCACCACAAAGAGAAGCCCACGCACCACAACAAAGAGTGGCCCCCACTCGTCACAACTACAGAAAGTGCGTGCACAGCAATGAAGACCCAACACAGTCAAATAAATTAATTAATTTTTAAAAATACCTCATTTTCTAAAAAAAAAAAAAAATTCCGTTTACAATACCATCTAAAACGATAAAGTACTTAGGAATTAACCAAGGAGGTTAAAGACAGTACAATGAAAGCTATTAAAACATTGCCAGAAGAAATTAAAGACATAAGCAAATGGAAACACATCTCATGTCCATGGACTGGAAGACTGAATATTAAGCTGTCAACACTTACTCAGCCATAAAAAAGGAACAAAATTGGGTCATTTGTAGACATATGGATGGACCTAGAGTCTGTCATACAGAGTGAAGTAAGTCAGAAAGAAAAAACCAAATATCAGATATTAACGCATATACGTGGAATCTAGAAAAGTGGTACAGATGAACCTACTTGCAGGGCAGGAACAGAGACACAGACGTAGAAAACGGACGTGTGGACATGGGAGCGGGAGTGGGACTAACTGGGAGATTAGGATTGACATATACACACTACCCTGTGTAAAACTGATAGCTAGTGGGAACTTGCTGTATAGCACAGGGAGCTCAGCTCGGTGCTCTGTGACAACCTGGATGGGTGGGATGGGGGGTGGGAGGGAGGTCCAAGAAGGAGGGGATATATGTATACATATAGCTGATTCATTCACTTCGTTGTACAGCAGAAACTAACACAGCATTGTAAAGCAATGGTACTCCAATTTTAAAAAAAGAAAAAAAAAGATGTCAATACTACACAAAGCAATCTATAGATTCAATACAATCCCTATCAAACCCCAATGATGTTTTTTGCAGAGACAGAAAAATCCGTTCTAAAATTCATATGTCATCTCGACCGTGAATAGCCAAAACTATCTTGAAGAAAGGAGAACAAAGCCAGAAGACTCACACTTCCTGATTTCAAAACTTACTACAAAACTACAGTAATCAAAACAATGTGGTACTAGTACAAAGACCAATGGAAAAGAAGAGGGAGCCCAGAAATAAACTCTCACATATACCATCAAGTGATCTGTGACAGGTGTGTCAAGACCATTCAAGAAGAAAAGGGCTGTGTCTTCAATAGATGGTGCTGGGAATCTGGATATCCACATGCCAAAGAATGAAGTGGGACCCTATCTTACACCATATACAAAAATTAACTCTAAATGGATCAAGGACCTAATTTAAGATCTAAAACTAAAAAACTCTTAGAGGAAAACATATTGCAAAACCTTTACAACTTTGGATTTGGCAATGATTTCTTGGATAAGACACCAAAGGCAGAGGCAATTAACGAAAAATTAGACAAACTGGACTTTATGAAAAATTTAAAAATCTGTGCGTCAGACACTATCAACAGAGTACAGAGGCAACCCCAGAATGGGAGAAAATATTCACAAATCATACATCTGACAACAGATTAATATCCTGAATATATAGAGAACTCCTAACACTCAATAACAAAAAACAAACGAGCTGATTCAAAAATGGGCAAAAGACCTAAATAGACATTTCACCAAAGAACATATATACAAATGGCCAATAAGCACATGAAAAGATGCTCAACTCACTAAACATCATGGAAATGCAAACCAAAGCTATAATGAGATACAATCTTACACCCATTAGGATGGCTACTATCAAAAAAAAAAAAAACCCACAGAAAATAACAAGTCTTGGTGAGGATATGTAGAAACAGGAACCCTTGTGCACTGTTGGTAAGAATGTAAAATGGTACAGCCGCTGTGGGAAACGGTAGGGCAGTTCCTCAAAAAATTAAAAATAGAATTACCATGTGATCCAGCAATTCCACTTCTGGGTATACACCCTGGAGAACTGAAAGCAAGGTCTCGAAGGGATCTTTGTGCACCAAGTTCACAGCAGCATTATTCACAACAGCTAAAACATGGAAGCAACCCAAGTGTCCATCCACATACAAAAGGATAAGCAAAATGTGGTCTAGACATACAGTAGAATATTATTCAGCCTTAAAAAGGAAGGAAATCCTGTACTATGCTACCGCACAGATGAACCTTGAGGGCATTCTGACCGGTGAGATAAGCCAGACACAGAAAGACAAATATTGTATGATTCCACTTATCTGAGGTCCCTGGAGGGGTCAAATTCATAGAGGCAGAAAGTAGAAGGTGGTTGTCAGGGGCTGGGGGAGGGGGTGGGGACTTGGTGTTTAATGGGTAAAGAGTCTCCATTTTACAAGATGAAAAGAGCGGTGGGGATGGACAGTGGTGATGGCTGTATACACAACCCCTCAACTGCACACTTAAACATGGTCAAGATGGTAATTTTTATGCTATGTGTATTTTACCACAATTAAAAAAATTTTTTTTCTCACTTTATTTTTATTTATTTATTTATTTTTGGCTGTGTTGGGTCTTCGTTGCTGCGCGCAGGCTTTCTCTAGTTGTGGCGAGCGGGGGCTAGTCTTCGTTGCAGTGCGCAGGCTTCTCCTTGCGGTGGCTTCTCTTGTTGTGGAGCACAGGCTCTAGGCACGTGGGCTTCAGGAGTTGTGGTGCGTGGGCTTCAGGAGTTGTGGCTCGCAGGCTTCAGTAGTTGTGGCTCGCAGGCTCTAGAGCGCAGGCTCAGTAGTTGTGGTGCACGGGCGTAGTTGCCCTGCGGCATGTGGGATCTTCCCGGACCAGGGATCTTCCCGGACCAGGGATCGAACCCGTGTCCCCTGCATTGGCAGGCAGATTCTTAACCACTGCGCCACCAGGGAAGTCCCAAATTTTTTTAACTGGAAAAAAATACATTAGCAAGTAGGACAAACAAGAAATGAACAATCATGCACAGAGCTCCACGCTCTGGGTGCCAAGCTTACGCAGCAGTACTCTGGAAAGGAAAAGTTCCACTGGGAACTTTGACAGATTCTCAAATGACAGACTCTCGCTAAGAAGAGCCCAAACCCCATCCAACACTCAAACCTCAGGGTACGTTTCTCCTTCTACCGGTTCAGTGTAATGCAGCATAAACTTTGCGGCCCATTTCCACCAGGAAAGGCAGCTGGCCAGGTGAGATCAGGGAGCTGAAGAGCTATGAGGGCAGTGGCTCGGGGCGGGAGGCGGGTTTGGAACCTGAGGAACAGGGCATGGAAGGACTGGCCAGGAGACCCGCAGAGAAGACTCCACAAAGCCTGGCCCCACCCCCTTCCCCCACAGAGGTCACACTCAGAGGGCGTTCACAGAGCAGGTGCCCCCAAAGAACTGCAGATGAGACATGGCCAGGGCCTCAGCCAAGGGGCAAGCTTCACTAACCGGACACTTGCTCAACCCACCGGATGCAGAAAACTGGGTTTCCATCAAGAACGAGCCAGAAACAGAAGCAAGCGAGCAGCAGCCTTCAAGAGCACGGTCCATCCGTAAGACTCTCACTGCCCCACAGCTCTTAAGGTCAAGGCCAAACCCGTCCCAGAAGCAGACAGGCCCGTGCACAGTGCAGACAGCAGTGGCGTGCCACGGGCCAGTGACAGAACAAACCAAAGGCGCTGGCGCCTCCCCAAGGGCCTGTCCTTCCCAGGGAGCGGCCCGGCAGGGACCACCCTGGCCACGCCGCCTGAGGCTGGCCTGTCACACCCCAGAAAGATGCTATGGTGATGCTTAAATGTTACCAGAGTGCACACGCTGGGGTGCCCACCAAGAATGTGGAACCAGTGTCACTTCTGAGTGTGAAAACCCCAAGAGTTTAACACGCAGTGGACACAATTATTATCAGGAGGAATTAAGAACTGAAGGATGGGGATGGGAAAATTAAATTGGGAAAAGGAAACCGAGGCTGCTAGGTGATGGGAACACACCCTGAGGACAGCGCCAGCCTGGGGAGGCTCTCCCAACCCAGCCGCTCCCGAGAAAGGCACGAGGCCCGGGGCCACCACCAGCCCTGAGGCCTCCAGTAGGCCTCACCCTCTCCACAGGGCAGTGCCACTGAGGCAGACGGTGCTTCCTGGCCAAACCACCTCCATGGTCACTGACTGTTTCAGTGTTTCAGTTTTGAGATGTCCACTTTGCAAAGGAAGCCCACCTGGATGCCTAATGACCCCTGTCCTAGTCACGCCCACCATGCCACGGTGCCCACTTTCTTTCTTTTGTAAAAGAACAAAACTTACTGGAAACAAACACTCAACCTGTACAGATTCCAGAGCCGCACTGCAGAACCTCCGGCCATGCTGGAAATGCTCGGATGTGCTCTGCCCAGGGCAATGGCCACTGGCCGCGGGTGACCTTGAGCACTTGAACCATGCGGAGAGGAAGCCAAGGCTTCTTTCTCTGTGATGCGACCCAGTTGAATTTCTTCCACTTCAACGGCCCACGTGGGAGGTGGCATCCATCCTGGACAGAGCGCTCTAGGGCCTCACTGGGCTGGGACACCACGGGGCCCCTAGGAAGCTCCAGTGGCCCCACCAAGCAGAGGGAGGAACGTGGGAAGGAGGCGGCAGGCGGAGCCCGCAGTGCTTGGCCTCCGCGCACAAGTCCAGGCGGCGGCAGGGCTGGCCCGGTCTCCGCAGCCTTCCACAGCCAGCCACGGATGGAGCGCGGAGAAGGGAATCAGGCCAAGCCTGCCCTTCATTCTTATTCCCAAAGCCATCCTGGCTTTCTCACCTTGTACTCACTGAATGTGCATTTTGCTAGCTGCTGAAGAAAGATCAGGCCTTCATATCCCTGTGGCTGTAAACGCTTAGTGGTGGAATCAAATAAATGCCCCGACTCTATTCCCAGCAAAGCCTCTTGAAAGGGTGGCCATCATCTGCAGAGCGCCCGTGCACACGCGTCTCGGTGACCACGGGGAGGAATCGAGTGGCCTTTTGGACACTGGTTCCTTATACTCGAGCAGAATCCGGTTCAGCCCAGTTGTGCATGAGGCTCCATCAGAGCGCCATTTTGAGGGCAAAACAAGTAAACGTGTGTTTTCTGTCTGTGCAGCTTTAACAGCACCAGCCTTCTGCAGGGCTGCATGATCTTCATCACAAAATCAGCTGCCTGATGCTTCAGGGAACTTAAAGCTTCTTCCCTGAGGGTGGCTGTCAAGCGTGGGGGGCCGGGGCAGCCTAGCCCCAGAAGGCCTCCCGTCTCATCCACGCCAGCGAGCAGGTTACAGTCAGCACACGGACTGGCCGACGTGCTCAGGGGTTCAGGCAAGAGACTGAAAGCTTCCAGACTTGAGGAAGGTAAAGGAACCTCTTGCTGTGTAAGCAACTGCACTCATCACCCACTGTTTAACATCCTCCACCCCGACGGGGAGGCCTTGAAGGGCAGGCACAGGGCAACCAGCCCGGCCCCAGGAGCGGCCACGGGAGCCACACTTCCTGCTGGGACTCGGCAGGAGCCTAGAGCCCCATCCACATCCTCGCCCACGACAGGTTCCCTCCAGTCCCGTGCCATGCCCCCGCCCCGAACCAACTGCTTCCTAGGCAACAGTGAGCACCGAAGACGTACCACGCACGTCAAGGAACATGCTTTTACAACCCAGCACAGAGCACTGCAAACAAGTACTGCATGAGATGAATGGATGTTCTTCGGTACAGACGCGTTTGTCGGAATCAACCTCATCATTCTGGAACCCAGAGTAAAGCAGAGTGGTTGGAATGCAGCCTGGGGAGTGGGTGAGAGAGCTCTGAACAGGGAGCCCGTCCATAGCCTCTGGGGCCGTGTTCACAGAAAACCACAAGAGTGGCAGCCACACCAGAGGCAGCGCGCTGAGAGCCGCAGAGAAGGCAGACCATTGAAGTGTCCCTCCCCATGGCCTGTCCATCTCTGATGAGGACCAAGGGCCTGGACGCAGTGGGGCAGGATGCTTCAGATGCCACCTCCATCACAGGGCAGGGTCCGGTTTGACATCCTCGCCCTTTCTCCCACTTCCCTCTCCTGTTCCAGGTCCTTCCCGTCAGCTCTCTCCCAAGTAGGACCTGCTCGGCCCCTGACCGGTTTCACCCTGCTGAGAAATGTATCATCCGGGGTGTCGCGCCTGCCCCAGTCACCCCTAACCATGCTTCCTGAGCACTAACGGGGTGGGTGTTTAAACCAAGGTCAGGGAAGTCCACAAATTTCTAACCGCCCCCCCCCCCAAAAAAAAGAGAAACAAATAAAAAGAGAAAAATTGCAAAATTCTGTTTGTGTTCATTTTTCCCCAGGAACACGACTCAGACTCTTCATTCAGTTCTCAAAGGAGGGGGTCCCTGATGCGAAACAGGTTAGCACCCCATGGTGGGTCCCAAGCTCTGGCAAGCACACCAGCCACACTGGAATCATGGGAGTGTGCCACACACACACACACACACACACACACACACACACACGGCCCTGGGCCTCCCGCCTAGAAGCGTGGATCCAGGAGATCCGGGGCTGGGCCTTGAGCCTCCACTTTTTACAGACTTCCGCAGGTTTTTCTGGTGAGAAACCTCAGCGCTGAACCCACAGTGCCCTACCTCTGAGACGGACCCCAGGGCAGCGCTCTGGAGCCGCCCCCGCCCCAGGACCCCCCTACCGGCTCCCTCGTGTGTTAGAACACGCCCCACGGTTAACCTTTCGAACACAGGCACTGGCGCCTCACTGGGACCAAGTCAGGGACAGGATGGCTCTGGTTCTCCCCCTTCGTGTGTCCAACAGGGCGCCCCGCGCCCCGGTTTACATCTGTCACCGCTAGAATTCCTCGTGGTGCTCCTTTTCACCCTCAGAGTTTCACAGTTTGGCCATCAAATCACATGCTTACCTGGTTTAAAGCGACAGCGGAAGTCACTTTCCAGCCAAGCACGGTGGTACAGGCGCCAGGTCACAGTTGATCTTTTCTCACAATCAGCCTTTCGTTTGTTCAGTAAAACACACAGCCTCCCCTGCCCCCATGGCGACCATCATCTTTTCTAGAACCTGGATTCAGGACGACTTCCCTACGAGACCATTCCTCACACCAGGCTCTCCCCCAAGAACCCGCGTCCTGCCTGGAACAGGTGCTTCCCTGGGCACTTGTTAAGGCCGGTGGTCCCGCCCCTCTGGTAAAGGTATGAGCTCAGAGGTCAGACAGGTCTGCCCAACTCAAAGCCACACAGACCATCCCCTCTGCTGATGTGACCCCGGCGCCCAGGGGTGCGGAGGCTTCCTGAACAGGCAGGGAGGCTGTGTGTGTGTGTGTGTGTGTGTGTGTGTGTGTGTGTGTGCGCGCCCAGGAGAGAGTGCCAGGCCCTGTAAACCCTCAGCAGGGCGCACCTTGCCACCAGGCTCCCAGGCTACAGGGCCAGGGCTGTGCCAGCCAGCACTGACGTGGGAGTTTGTGTCTCAAAAGAGATCCTGCAAGAATTCCACTGATGAAATGAAAAAGCAAAGAAAGAGACACACAAACATCAGGCAGAAGTCTCCAGACCTCCATGTTTCTCAAACACAGTCCCTTCTGAAGGCTGACCTCCACTGTTTAGCTCATTGCAGAGATTACAGTATCTGCACCACCGGGAGATCCAGCTGAAGGATGGTGATGCTTTGAAATTCTGCCCAATGACCCTGAGTTCTTTTCTGAATTTGGAAGGAAAAGGAAATAAGCGCCACAAAGTTCACGGACACGTCGAAGTGACCATTTCATTACGTGTTTGTTAAGGGGAGCTGCAGGGCTGGGCTGATACCCCACACACGCTTCCAGCCAGAGTGTGATACGGCTGCAACGCCAACGCCTGGGATTTATCAGCAAAAACACTTTGACTGCAGCAGAGACACAAATTAATCACTGTACATGGAAACTGCATTTAAAGTGCCAAACTACAACCTAAAATATTTAAAATGCTTAGGATTTAAGTATTTGTAAATAATCAATAGTGTTCAGACACTAACTTCCTTCCAGTCTCAATAAGCTATCACTCAACCTTAAAGTGCACCAAGTTTCAGAAATTAAACCTCGCCCCGCTGTCTGCGTTCCGTCCTGAGTCCTCAGGAGAGGTACTGCATGGGTCCAGGGGTCTTTTTATAAGACAACCCCACCTGAATAGTCATAACTTAGAAGTGTTACTGTAGCTCATTTCAGTAGAACTGCAAACCTACCTACCAAAGATTTCCTTAGCTTCACTTCTGCACTGCCTTTGTTTGTGTCAGTGTCGGCTGGGGTCAAGTTCAGTGCTCTCAGGTCTGGGACAGAAGGTCTGCTCAGCACCTGTTACAATACCAGAGCCTCTCAGGTTACATTTTCACATATATTCCTGGCAATAACCCACTTTACAGGCCAACACCCTTGAGGCAAGAGCAGATAAGTAACTTTCCTCCCATCAAAGTTAGAGAGCAATGGGGCCAAAACCTGAGGGCCCCAGGCCACCTCCGGAAAGATTCTTAAACTCTCAAGTGGAACACGTTAGCCACCTGAGGACCGTCATCACAGCTTTTTTTTTTTTTTTCCTTTGGCGCATGGGCCCAGCCACTCCACGGCATGTGGGATCTTCCCGGACCAGGGCACGAACCCGTGTCCCCTGCATCGGCAGGCAGACTCTCAACCACTGCGCCACCAGGGAAGCCCCATCACAGCTTTTGTTCAAAGATGCAAGCCCTGCACACCTTATATCCTCCAGAGTCAAACTCCTAGGAAAAGATACGGCCTTGGCTTTTCACAGGAATACTAAGGAAATCATTTGAAGATAGTATAAGAATACATAGGGCTTCCCTGGTGGCTCAGTGGTTGAGAGTCCGCCTGCCGATGCAGGGGACACGGGTTCATGCCCCGGTCTGGGAAGATCCCACATGCCGCGGAGCGGCTGGGCCCGTGAGCCATGGCCACTGAGCCTGCGCGTCCGGAGCCTGTGCTCCGCAACGGGAGAGGCCACAGCAGTGAGAGGCCCGCGTACCACACACACACACACACAAAAAGAATACATAAAACGTTTCCAAAATTTCGCCACCAAAAAAAGAATTGTCACTTTCGTAATTAGCTGAATATAAGAAGATTTTAAAAGTCGACCTAGTTTTAAGTATGTATCCAAGACTCATTTGCTAGCATTTCCTGGAAGGCATGGAAAAGAGGCCCTAGGACGAAGGTCACTTCTTGACACTGAAATAACGCTGCTCGTCCACATGTTACACCAGAGCTGACCCCTCTGCATGCACATGGGAGGAGAAAGGAAAGCCCTAAGTACGTGGCTTACGGCGCTAAGTTCACCACATTAAGTTCGCTCCGAAATGAATTCAAAATCACAACCTCGTGCTTTATAGTGTGTCTATCCATCATCACCCCTCCTCCGCCAACTCGCCCTTTTCACACCGTGAACATCAACGACTTCCCTACTAACCAGGGAACGGGGCAGCAGGTGGGGTATTTCAGCAAAATCTTGGATAGCCAGATAGAGAATTACTACTTTACTTTAGAAGAAATAAAATGGTTTTATAAACATTCGTGCTCACCCCAAATGAAAATCTATCAGTTATGTGTGCTGCAAGAAACAAAGTTCTGACACACAGTAACGCAGCACAACTAAATGTTCCACAGAAAAATGCTGAGGGGACCTTGTAAATGAAGACGTTGGTTTTAAAAGGCAGGAGAGAGAGGTATTTAAGGGTGTAGACTCTGGAGCCAGACTGCCTGGGTTCAAATCCCTGCTCCATAACTAACTACTGTGTGATTTAGAGTAAGTTACTTAACCTCTCTGTTCCTCAGCTTCCTCATGAATAGACAAAGGATAAGGGAACTAAGAACAAGTCTTGCAGTTTGTTGTGAAAACCACATGAATAAAGTGAATATGGTGCTTATAGCAGTCCTGGAACAACACCTGTCATGTATTACTGTCATCTTAGATAAGAGCTGTTATTAACAGGACAGGTGAGGCAAACGGGAAAGGTAAATTCTAAGGAGAGTCAGTCATCCGTGTACTAAATGACAGCACCCTGCCAGGCGTTGCGCCCGACAAGGAGGAACCGAAGCCGATAAGGTTCGCGTCCTCATCAAGGGGGACGGGAACGAACAATTTGGAGCACCTACCACATGCCAGGGACTGCTGGAGACAAGCATTTCATCTGCTGCTCGTATCGGCCCTGCCAGGTAAACGGCACACGTCGCAGAGGAAGGAACTGAGGCCAGGAGAGATGGGAAAACACTGCCAAGCGCACAAAGTCAGGAAGGGCCTTCGCTCTGCCACCAGGGCAAGGAGCCACGAGGACGGGGGTCCCACGACACCTCTGCTCTCCAGCTCCAGTGGATGGAGAGGTCCCGCAGCTTGCAGCCAGGCATGCAGCTGGCATCCCAGAAATGTCTGTTGAAACTGAACTGAGCGAGACCACGTCTCCAGATGTGCACGGGCAGCCCCAGAAAAGGGACTAGTGCAAAAGCTGCCGGCTGCCGGTCCAGAGCTTGTCCTAGGCTGACCCGTCAGTATAAAAAACCCAAGGACAGGAACACAGCTTCCTGGGAGGTGACCCTCACACTCAAGAGGGCCAGGGACATCGTAACACCACCTGGCTGCTTCTCCCAGAAAAACCCGGGAAGACTGATTGGTGATTACCCAACAGTCTTGTTCTGGGCTTATAAAGTCTGAAGATTTATTCTGCTGATTACTGGACTGTAACTGGAAACAGAAGGAAGCTTTTAAAATCAGATTACAAATCTAATTGATCTAACATATGTGTTAGGTAAAGAGCTCTCCACAGCAGGTACAGTCTGCTAAGGTTGACAAAAACAAAACGAAGAGCAGGGGAAGGGGTGGACACGAGCACAACACCTTGCAGGGTCGAGACAAACCCACAGGTGGTCGCCCGGGCAGGGGGGCGGAGGGAGGGCTGCCCCGCGAGCGGGGACCCTGACTCTTCACCCCCCTGGGCCCTTCCTGACTGGCTGACCGCGGGCGCCGGCTACCTTAGACACAAGGGAAAGTCGGGGGTCCCAGCGCCCCTGCCCAGCGCGCCCCCCGACTCAGCCCTGCCGCTGACGGGGGCTGGCGGACGCCCGGGCCAGCTCTCCAGCCAACTTCCGGGTGCGGTGTCCGGCAGTGCGGCCCCGGGGCCGCAGTTGCCCGGCGACGCGGGGTCTGGACGGCCGCCCGGTACCCAGGCCCGCCGCCCCCGCCGCCGGCAGCCAACTTTCCTACCAAGTTTCCTCCGGGCCGGGACGCGGCCGGCGGGCGGGCGGGCGGCGGGGGGCCGGGAGGGCCGGGGCCGGGGTCGGGGCCTGGCCGGCGCGCGGGGGGCACGGGGCTCCGACCCCACTCGTCCCGGCCCGGCCTCCCCGCCGCCCGCAGCCCAGGCCCGCCCGCCCGAGGCCGGGCGCCGTTCCCAGGCGACGCGGGGTCGGGGGTCCCGGCCGGGTCACTCACCTGGACCGCGATTCCTCCAGCACCGACCGAGCTCCGCTGCCCGCCCCGCCCCCGCCCCGCAGGCCCGCGACCCACTGACACCAAGGCGGAAGTGCGGCCGGCTGCCCAGTCGACTGACAGCCGGCGCTGGCCACTCGCTGCGCCCGGCGCCGTCGCGTCGGCCGCCGCTCGCCCAATCAGAGCCCGGCCCGAGGGCCGGGCCGGGAGGCGGGACTATGCTAATAGCGCCTCCTGAGCGGCCCCGCCCCCCGCCCCATGGGAGTCCGACCCACGCGGAGGAGTGACGACTCGGGTAACCAATCAAGGAAGGGAGAGGCGGGGATATGCAGATATTGACCCGAAAGGGGCGGGCGGGTGGGAGGAAGGGGCGTGGCTGGATGAGCTGAGTTTACAAACAGCGAGTCGGGTGGCCAGGGCGCGGGTCCACGGCGCGCTGAGGCCTCTGCGCCTGCCGCTCCCAACCCCCGGGGACGGGCGGAGGCGCGAGTCACCCTCCTAAAGCTGCCTTCCTCAGCTCAAGCATCTTTCAGGGCTTCCCACCGTCCACCCTCCGTGCCATGCCTTTCACCACTCACCAAAACCCGACGCCAGTGTACCCTCCGGCTGCATCCCTGACCGTTCACTCCCTTGTTTAAAAACTCTGGGGGCTCTTACTGACCCATAGTGACGCCATGGTTAAGCCCAGAAGCTCTGGAGTCAGACCCGAGTTTGCATCCTTACCAGCTGTGTGGCCGTGGGCAAGTAAACTAACCTCTTTGAGCCTATGAGTACCAAGGTTTTCCTTTGCAAACCAGGTTTCTCCCACCCAATCCCATCTAAATCTTGGGTCTGGTTTGGGGTGGGTGGAGTAACATGAATCAGGCTGGCTGCTGAGAGTCACAGCGAGTGGTTCAGGGGTGAACAGGTGACCCTGTCCTGGCCAGTGAAGGTCAGTCCTGGGACTTTTGCTGGGGGTCAGAGAGCTCAGGCCAGAGGGAAAGCTGAGTTCAAGAGTCTCTCCCATCTGCCCACAGACCTCCACAGAGCTGGGCTAGGTGACAGGAAGATGTATCGGTAAGTCTGGGGCTACTGATGGGCATCTTGTCTCCACGAGGGGAGGGGGCACCTGGGAATGAAACCAACCCAGAGGAAAGCAAGAGCAAATACCCCTGGGTCACCTGGAACCAGCTGCAGCCTCAGCAAGCTGTACCCTAGACTTTTCAGTAATGTGAGTGACCACGTTTTCCTTTCTGCTTAAGCCAGTTGGAGGTGGTACCAAAGAATCGCTGGGACCCTGGAGCCACAGAGTGCTGATAGACCACCCCTGATCGTGTAGCGCTTTCTGAGGCTCCTGCCCCTCACCGCGTCTGCCACAAAGCTGGCCCCAGTTGGGCCTCTGCGCTCCCTCCTCAGAACATTTCCTCATTACCAGCGGGGGCGCGCGGGACTGGACTGCGGCTGCCTCTGCAGACCCCGTGCGGATGAAGCTGCCTCCTGTAAACAGCGGGGCAGAAGCACGTGCGGCAGGGCTGCGGCCCAGGCTGCGTTTTTGGGCCCAGAAAGCCAGTCATCCCCATGCCAGGGTCTGGCCCCAGCTCACTGGTGGGCCCACTGTCAGCGGGAGCCCGGAGACGTGCAGGGACTGAGAAGGAGGTCTCCCAGCCACTGTTGGAGAGAAAAGCCGGGAGGGAGGCGGGGCCAGGCCTCGGAAACAAAGGCATTGCCATGGTTACCTCTGAAGAAACTGACACCGGCTAGAGAGGGAAGGGTGCAGCGTGCAGTCTCCCAAGCCAGGACAAGGACAAGGCCGGTTGCCACGGAGATGCTCCACAGCTTCCCTCGTGCGCCTGGCCTGAGTCCAGCGCAGGTCCCTCACTCTGACAAGCCTCTTAAGACTCTGAGCCCCATGCACCAGCCCAGCTCTCGGCCATGAACTCCAGGGGTGAATGCAGCATCAGAGAGCTCAGGCCAGAGGAGAGGTGGGGATGAATGAGCCTCCCACCTGCCCACGGATCACTGAGGGCTGAGCACGGCCATCTCTGCCCTGGCCTGAGGGGTAAGAGTGGGCTCTGATCCCAGATGGGTCCTGTGGCTGGGATGTCAGCTTATCCCCGTTAACCAGATGCAATAAACTGGGCTCCAAGGGTCAGCTGTTGCTTCCTCTTTCCTGGTCCCTGTGAATTGGGCCGGAATCGTCCTTCAGTTAGAGGCTGGAAGGAGGGTGCCTTGGGACCAATCAGGAGCATTTTTCATGACCTTCACTAGGTCAGGAGGCCAAGTCCAGCAAAATTCTCCAGGAATGGGATGAAAGATGGGAGCAGAAAAGCAGACACAGAGGGTTTGGGACCAGGCAATAATGATGACAATGGTGATGACAGCTGACATTAGCCAGTGCCCCATGATTTTCATGCCTCATCCAGTTTCATGTTTACAACCGCCAATCAAATAAACACTCTGTATCATCATTCCCACTGTACAGATGAGCAAACTGAGCCTCAGCAGGGGAAGTGACTCACCCAGGACCTGCAATGAGGAAGTGGCCCAGACCCAGTGCGTTCCTGCCACCCAGCAGCCTGGCACAGCCCAGGAGCTTGTCAGAAAGGCAGAGCCCTGCCCACACCTCCCGGACCAGTATCTGCATCTGAAATAGGTGCCCAGGTGTTCCTGGGACCAGTGGAGGGGGATGCGCAGCTCATGGCCATGATATCAGCTGATCCCTGCCCCATGGTCGGGAGGGGGCGGGTCATCGTAGTGTCCCCCTCCATCCTGAGTACTCGGGCCTGGCTTGGCCCCAGAGTCTGCTCAGGACCCCAGGGGTCCATCCGTGTGTGCATGCTCAGAGTTTGAGAAGTGCTGGGCTAGAAGATAACTTCTGGGGTGACTGGTCTCACCAGAGCTGCTCCCAGATCAGGCCAACCTGGCAGTCATGTCTGCCTGTGACCTTCCCTCCACCCCAGGCGAGGATGGCTGGAGCTTCCCTGTCCCAACTCCTTCTGAATCAGAATCAGGTGACATCATGACCCACAAGCCCCCTGGGCAGCGGCTGAGCCTGTGGCGCGAAGCCGGGAGTCCTGGGCTCTGGAGGCCCCAGCCGCGTGGGAGCACGTACCCTCACTTTGCCCTCAGGAGGCACATTCACGTGCACCGCCCTCCTTCCTTCCATCACATCAGAAGGCTCAGCAGAGACTATTGCTCCGCCTTCAGTGGTGAAACTGAGGCTCAGAGAACAGAGGACCTGGCCCAGGGTCACACTGCAGCGCGGGCCAGCGGCGCGGTGCCAGCCCTGCCCTCGGCCTACTGCTCTTTCCCCGGCTTCACTCCTCCTTCCCCAGCAGGTTTCTGAGCCTGGATGGGTCTCTGTATCTCAGCGTGCGGCCAGAGTTGCAGCAGAGCTGGGCATCCAAGGATGCCGGGTACCTGGTGTTGCTGACCTGGCCTTTGCCCCTAGGGAGGCCCGGCCTGAGGCTCACTCCTCTCCCTGCCGCCTCCCGGGTCCATGGAGAGGACATTTCCCTGCTCCCTTCTGTGGAATGCTGGGGAATCTTCTATCTGGATGCAATCTGGGTGGGCAGAGGGTGGCTGGCCACTGAGGCGGGGCCCCGGCCCTCACGTGGCCCAAGCTGAGCCTTCCCCACACAGCTTTCAAGTCTCCTCTGCAATGTGACAGCGCTCGGCTTCCCTGCCGTCGGAGAAGAGTATTTTTAGTTTTGAACCCACCATGTGAGAGAGACAAGTTATCAACAGCAGCGGCAAAGGGCTTTTTCTTTTTTTTCCCCATGGCTTTGGGACCTGAGCAACCTGCACCCATTAAATTCTGCCAAAAGAGAAAAAAATGTATTCCTGTTATAAACTTTTTACCCCGTGCCTTCCACACTGCTGCAGCTTTGCAAACCAACTCTTCCCGGGTGGATCCCACCCAACTCAGCAGCACTCCGCCCCCAGCCCCCTAGCCTCTGCAGGAGACCACTGTGCCCCACGAAGGGACCACAGGAGCAAGCTGACCCACGGAAGCAGAGAGAAAGAGCAGGGCGGGGGCTGCAGCCCCAGAACAGGCAGGAATGAGGGGCTGGGGGGGGGTGACTTCCATGCTCAGAGTTGACTGACATGGGCCCCGCTTCTAGCTTCAGTAGCAGCCCTAGCATTTATTGAGCACTTACTGTGTGTCCAGCCCTGGGCTGAGTACCTTTAGGTGTATTGTCTCAGCTAAATGCCCGAATCACCCTCTGAAGAGTTTCCCAAATGAGGTGCCTTGGAATCCCAAGGCCTTTCTGGCTGCTATTAGGTGTTTCTAGAGGAAAGGGTTCCACGGTCAAGCAGGTTTGGGAATGCTGTTTAAACAAAGCCAACAAGTGTCCCCCTTCTCAGGGCACTTCCCACTCTGGTATGTGTGGGATCCTCCAAGACACAGAAGGGCCTGCTGCAGACCCAGGATTTATTGGAACTGGACAACTTTTTCTTTTCCCTATGGAATGTCTTGTATGACTCTGAATTGGCCTCCTACCTTGCCGGGGGGACATTTGGGCCCACTTAGCTTCCTGCTTTTTAGGATTAGTTAGAGCTGCATACGTGAAAAAACCCAGAATAACAGAGGCGTCAGCAAAACAGAAATGTCCGTCTTTCTCACATGGCACAAGCCCAGGCTGTCCAGGGTTGGCAGGGTACCCAGCTCCTACCTTATTGTATCACTCTTCTAATACTAGCGTCCATCCTCAGTGTCACCTCACAACCCAAAATGGCTGCTGGTGCTCCAGCCATCACATGCATATTTGACCAGGAAGAAGGAGTAAGGGAAAGAACAAGAGCAGAGGTGTTGAGAGGTGCTGCCCCACCAGGTGAATCAGCTCCCTTTGAGAATCTGTCCCTGAAGATATACCAGACACTTCTGCTCACATCTCACTAGCCAAAACTTTATCCCATGCCACTCTCAGTGGAACAGTAGCATTTTAGCTGGGTGCATTTCCAGCCTGAATAAAACAGAGGGCCCAGGGAAGAAGATTATGTGTGCCTAGGCCTGACTGTGACCCCCAGGCCTCCCCCAGCATCCTCTGGCAGGCCCAGAGATGAAGACACCTGGGGAGGCGTGGGCTCACAATAGCTGCCCAGAAAGAAGGGGCAGTGCCAGACGCAGAGCAGCAGCACTCTCAGCTCACAGCCTGTGTGCCTACTGTGTGCCCACTGTAGTACCAGGCAGGGAGCCTCAGTGTTGTCCCTGGACAGAAGGCTTGGTTTCTCTCTTCCTGGCTGTGCCCTGACTGCTGAGCACCTGCTGCACTGCTGGCCCTGCGCTGGGGGCCGGGTGCTGTCATGAGCACGCATATGGGTTCAGGAGGCCACGGGGGACCCCCAGGCAGGCAGGTCCTTCTCTCCCCACCCTTCCCAGGGTCTCACGTGCAGTGGGAGGGGTGTGGGCGCATCTGTGCACAAGGGACCAGTGGGGCAGGTGGGAACGGGAGGAAGACAGCTCGGGCTGGGTTAAATTTAATTTGTCAGAGCTGCCGGCCTGGCCAGGGGAGCTGCCAGGCATGGGGGTGGGAAGGGGCAAAGCTGAAACATGCCCAGGGATCAGGGATGGGGGTGGCCCAAAGCAGTGTGATTCATTCCTCTTCCTGGGAGCGGTCTGGGCCAGCGGGGAGGGGCTGGTGGTAGCGGCCTCACCTCCATTCTGGGCAGAAGCAAGCTGGCTCCCGCGGGTGGTGGTGGGGGCTTGCATAAGAGAGAGCCTGGCATTTGGGGTCTTTTGGAGGATAGTCATGCTCCCCCCATCCCATCCCCGGAGAGGAAGGCAGGGAAGGGGAGAGGAGGGGGCAGCTAGCAATCTGTGCCAGGCGGTCACAGCGGGGTTGGGGGGTCTGCCCTGGAGGGTCCCACTTGGGGGGTGAGAGGTGGCCACAGTGGCAGGGACAGGAGTGCAGCCTGCAGTCGCGTGGGGCTCCGTGCTCAGTTTACTGCTCGGCTGTTGCCATCTTGCAATTCTTCATTTCTGAGGAGGGGCCCACAGTTTTGTCTTGCGCGGGGACCCACGATTCTGTAGCCGTCCGAGGAGGGGTCAGCGCAGGAACCGGGGCCCCAGGGGTGCTGCCCCTCCGCTTCCGGGGCCACAGGCTACGCATACAGCCGGCCGGATGGCTCCGGCCCCTCCAGGTAGGGGGCAGACTGGGCCAATGGGCCAGGTTTGCTCTGGGCAAGAGGCAAAGGGGCTGATAAGAAGAGGCCTTGTGCTGGGCACTTGGCCAGCCCTGCCCCCACCAAGGGAAGGCAGTCTGCCCAGGAGTCCCACAGCCCGGGGCTCGGGTCCTCAGGGCTGGTCCTCTCTGAGGCACCCCTGGAGACGGAGCTGGCCTGGCACCTCCACCCACTCGCCGGCCTCGGGAACGACACGCCTTCTGGGCTCCTAGCCCATCAGCACGTAGTAGGTGCTCGGTGAACGCCCCTGGAGGCCAGCGGGAGGTGGGTGGGGGTGGGCTGGGGTCGGGGAGGAAGCTGCAGCCCCACTCAAGTCCAGGCTCTGCCACTTGCTAACAGAGCATCTCTCTGAGCCTCAGGTTCCCCAGTGGTGGGGCCCTTGGAGGGCACGGGCGTGGCCCCCCGTGACGAGCATCCAGTTGCTCTGCACAGCATCCACCCCTGTCTTCTAGGAACAGCCCCAAATCTTCCTGTGGGGACCCCCGCTCACAGGCTGACCCCACCTCTGGCACACACGTGACTGGAACCTGGGACATCACTACCTCAACTTTGAGATAAGCATTCAGGCCATGGGCTTGGGCAAGGGCCCCTGCATCTGCTGTCAGGGCTGTGAGCTGTGGGCTGTCAGCCTGGAGGGGCCACACCAAGGGGAGTGGCTGCCTGAGAGGAGAGCAGGGCTGGGAGACACAGGCTCTGACAGGAGCAGTCGGGCTCCTGGATCCAGCCATGCCTGAAGGAGGTCCACCGCCAGTGAACCGTCAGATGCATGCCCTGTGGAGCCAAGATTTCCGTGCCCACTTCTCCACGTGTGGGGAGGATGGCTACCTATCAGGACAGGCCTCTGGACCCCTCTTCTGTCCATCAGGGCTTCCTACTGAAGAACCTTCCAGCGAACTTTGTTACTTGTTACATGAGCGTTTCCAGCTCTGCATGAATCAGCTGAGCAAATTTAGAAAATGTGAGGGGATTATGCAGTGCCAGGAAAAGGTGGACCCAAACTGAGGTCTGGCAGGGACATGGGGAAGTGGGCAGGGGTCTCACTGGGGTAACCAGCACCCAGGGCCGTGGGAGAACCCAGGTGGCCCCGCTGTGCCCCTGCAGAAGGCAGGGCTCTGGTCAGGGACGGGGGGCAGGGACTTCATGGTTCTTAGTCACAGCCCAGCGCTGCCACTTTCTGCTTGTGGCCTTAGGCCAGTCTTCCAGCACAACCACCTGGTCAGCGTGTCCTAAGAAAAGCAAACGGCTTCCCAAGCAAAGCTCCCCCAGCCCCCAGGGCAAGGCCCAAGAGGTGCTGCTCCCGGGACCCCAGCCTGCTGCCCCGCAGCCGCGCCCCTGCCCCCGGGCCTGGGGGCTGCCCACTTGTTTCCGTGTTGTGATTTCCAGCTGTGTGTGCCTGTGCAGCCGAGTGACTTAGATTTGTGCCCAGACTGGGGGCAGGGGGGCTACTCTAGAGCAATCTCTTGACCCCGGCCCTGGCCCAGGACCTGGTCCTGCAGTCAGGGCCAGCCGCGGAGGGAGGGGACATTTCTGTGACCTGACCTGTCCCTACAGGGTGGGAAGGAGGGCGAGGGCCACTTCCCAGCTTCCTTCAGGAGCCCTACCCCCAGCTCAAGTGAGAGCACACCCACAGACACACACGTATGCACATGTGCACTCGGCCACACCCACACCCACACAAAGACTCATAGACACACAGCCAGGCCCACATGCACACATACATAGACACACTAAAAAACACAAGAGACACACATGTACAGAGACACATACACATACGTGCACACACACACACAGGCATACACATATGTACTTAACGGCACACACAGACACACGTGCACACAGACACACCTTGGGAGTTGCCCCAGGCCCCCTGCTTCCTCCTCGAGGACTCGGGGGACGTCTTCATCAACTGGACCCTGTGCCCCAGCACGGAGACGGTCAGCTCTTTCGTTATTTTCCTGACAGACACAGGCCCCCCAAGGGGCCGCCTGAGTCCCGGGGGACTCGGGGAGTAAACAGAGGTGCGACGCTGGGGCCTGGCCTCTCCTGCAGAAGGCAGCTCCCAGGGTGGGCCCCTCCTTCCGACCCCCAGAAGCAGGGGGTCAGGGCCCCATGCAGGGTGAGGGCCCTGCGAGTTTGCCCGGGGCTGGCACCGTGCATGCGTGGCACACACACCTGCACACGTGTGCACACACATGCACACGCGCTCTCTGGACCCCAGCACAGAATAGCACAGGCCAGGTCGGGAGACCTGGAGTACCCCTGAGGGCTGGCAGGTGAGGGCGGTGTGGGGTAGGGGTGTGTTTGCTGGGAAGAGAGGGAGGTGGGCTGTGGTTCCAGGGCCGGCACTGGGCCTTGGGGACCCTGACAGGGTCTGGGGAGGGGGCTGTCGGCCTCTCAGCCTCACCCCCTGAGCAGAGCAGGGCAGCAGCCAGAAAGGGGGCTCGTGCACAGGAGTCAGAGCCCCAGGGTGGCCCCCAGCATGCCCAGCCCAGCGGCCCCCACGTCCCCTGTCCCAGACGGACGACCCTACCCGTACTGTGACCTCAGCTGCCCCATCCACGGGGAGGGCATCTCTGGCCCATGTATGGAGCATGCTGCCCCCATCCCGGCCTGCCCAGCCTCAACCCCAGGCCTGGGGTCTGCAGAATGGACTGGGGTCACCAGGCCCCATCTGCCTCGTCAGCACTGTCACCAGGGCCACTGACCTGTTCACCACGAGAGGGGCCCAGCAGGGGACAGGAGGCCTGAGGGAGGGGAGACGGGGCCGATGTACACGGGCTCTGATCCGCTGTGACAGTGGCCTGCTGGGCACAGGGCGCAGAGCACGGACAGGCTCTGGGGGGCAGGGCCTCCAAGGGCTGAGATGGCAGCCAGCCACGGCCAGCAGGACTCCAGACAAAGCCGTGGCTCAGTCCCCACCCCTCACCCTGCAGCAAAGGCTGAGGGGCTGAGTCCACAGCAGGGAGCTCCGGGGTCAGGGGCAGCTGCAGCACAGACGAGGACCCTGGGGCCGGGCTGGGCAGAGCTGGGCACCATCCCTTCCCCCGCTTACACACACGCGGGCCCACACTCCCCCCCTCACCCACTTCCACGAGCCCCAAGGCTGGGCCCTCATCAGAGCAGCTTGTCTCCACCCATGGCCAGGCTCAACCACCCCGAGGGGTTTGACGCTTACTATCCAGGGTCTGATCAGGGTCTATTCCACAGGCCCTGGAGAGTCCCGGCCGGGACTCATGGTCTGAGCTTGGCTCAGGTCCCCAGCCCTGCTGACACACGGCACTGCTGGGTCACAGCCCCGGGAAGCCCCACCAAACACTCTTGGGGATGCAAGGGAGGTTCCCAGGCTGGGGCCAGCCTCCCATAGCTGGATTTGAGGGCCCTTCTGAGGCCCCATGCCAGCTGACACCTAGCCCCACCCAGGGCTCTGGAGAAGGCGCCCTGGACGAAGGTCCACCTTCACCCTTCTTTCCTGCTTCTCCATGGCTTATGCTTTTTTTGGGTGGGGGGGGCCGCACCACGCAGCATGAGGGATCTTAGTTCCCTGACCAGGGATCGAATCCGCACCCCCTGTAGTGGAAGCGTGGAGTCCTAACCACTGGACCGCCAGGGAAGTCTGACTTATGCATTCTTAGCGCATGGAGAGAACCTGCAGAGATGCAAGCACTTTCACTCATTCATTCAGCAAATATCGATACCTAACTGCCAACCCTGGGAAGTGGGCACATCCAGAACCACACCTGAGTCATGCAGAGGGACTTTCTGGGGGTGAGGGCACCTCTTTCCTTAGAGAAGAGCATTTATTACCTCTGGTCCCCACCCCAGTTGCCCCTGTACCTCCCTGGCAGCTGTTTGCGTGCCCTTAGATCAGACCTCCTGCAGGGAGCCCTCCCGAGAGCCCCTTTTCTCCTGGTTAATATCTCCACTGGTGCCGTCCTTAGGAGGAAAGGGCAATAGGTGAGGAAATTCAGACCCGGGGTCAAGTCCCCCTCCCGTCAGCTCTCCAAACTGTGCTCTCTCCAGCCTCTGAGTCCCTGCACCTGAGTCTCTCTGCTACCCCCGCGTGGACACCAAGGCCCCAGAGCTCTTTTTTCTGAGGGCCACTGACGCAGGCCGTGGGATGGGGGTGACCTTGCCTCTAAGCTGGCAGCACTGGCTCCAGGAGAGGGGGGCGCAGGCCAGGAGGGAGGGCTGCCAGCTTCCTTCCTGCGGGTTGCCACTGGGGAGGACTCCAGAGCCTTCTGGCCCAGCCTCTGTGGTCGGACGTGTCTGGTGTGCGGAGGGCTGCCCCTCGTCCCTCACTCTCTCTCCCTCATTCTCACGCTGGGCCCTGTGCTCACAGCAGCCAGGCAGCAGAAGACACAGATGCCCAGGAAGAAGGCCGTCTCCGCAGTCCCCAGTCCCACTGCCCCACCTGCCCCCAACCCATGAGCTTCATCTTGGGGGCCTCCAACCAAGCTCTCAGTGCCCAGGCCCGCTGTCCCCCCAGGACCAGGCAGGGGCTCCCTGGACACTGCCAACAAAGAAAGGCACTGCCAGGGGAAGCGGCACAGGCACACTGGGCCCACAGGGGACGACTGCCCAGGGTGGGATTCAAGTGACATTGACCACATTGCTGTAAGCTCAAGCAAAGCTGCCCCAGCTGGCCACCATGACTGTCCAAGCCAGGCCAATGGGGCTAATTTTGGGTGCTGTTGGTCGCCCTGTCTTCCCCCTGGGGAGTGGACAGGAGCATAGGAGAGCAGCCTGGAGCTTCAGGAAAGAGATCTGAGGGGGACACTCCCTTCTGGGAATGAGGTGGAAATGAGGTGGAAAAGACAGGTGGAAAGAGAAGTTGTTCTTTGAGCTCCTGGATGCAGCTGTATCTGAAGCCCACCTTCTGGACTTTTCAGCCATGGGCAACAATAAACACTCCTTTTCCTTAGGCTTTTTTGAGTTGGTTTTCGTCATTTGAGGCCAAACCACAGCAACTGCATCCCTGGTTCTCCTGTCCTCTCTCTCCTTCCTGCCACCTGGGCCATGGGCCCAATTCAGCCTTGTCCCTAAAGGCAGGGAAATCAGACTCAGCTTTTATTCCAAAGCGGTGACCTTGGGAGACATGCTGATCACACCCGGGCCCTGAGCTCATCAGGATGCACCCGGAGCTGGCTCAGAATGTCACCAGGAAAAGAAAAAAAAGAAGACAAGGAACAAAAAAAGAAAAATCTGCATTCCCATATTCCAGTGATCTGTTGCAGAAAGAGAGAAGGCAAATAGAGGTTCCTCTAAAGAGGTGTCATGGCACCAGACCCAGAATGCTGACAAGCGCTCCAGCAAATGTGCCTTGGCCACAAGAGCAGGACAGTCGCCCGGCAGCGGGCCACCGCGGCTCCACTCCCCTCGTTATTTCTCGTTAGGGGGCCGCGTTCCGTGCAGCAGGGTAGGGCTCCGTGGGCGCCGGCGCAGGGCAGGTGCTCCGATGAAGGAGAGGTTTCCCAGCTCAGTGGGGCAGCTGGAGGTGGAGCCCGCTGCCCCATGACCGTGACCGTGACCACGGGCGACCAGGACAGCGTCCTGCTGCTCAGACGCCGGCACACACAGCTGCATCTCCCCAGACCCAGAAGAGGTGAGCGGGCTGCTCCTGGGCCAGGCCTCGGACTCCAGGGCCGGGGCTGGGCCTGGGGGCCTGATGACCTCTCCCCCAGGAGGTCCAATGGGCCCCATCATCTATCTCAACACGCTCAAATCTGAGCACCCCCTTGTCCCCCAACCTGCTCCTCCCACAGACCCCCAGCTCATTCGTGTCCACGCCACCCTAGAGGCATTTGAGCCAAAACCCTGGAGTCAGCCCTGACCCCGTCTTTCTCTCACACAGCTCCTGTCGGCTTCGACCCAGAATCTGCCCGGGTCTCCCCTCCCCCACTGCCACCGTCGTCCCCGCCTGGAGCCTAGCAGCAGCCTCCCCACCGGCCTCTCGGCTCTGCCTTCACCCTGTTGGAGACTGTTCTGCCCTGAAGCAGGGAGGCCTGTCTCACCGTCTCTCAAAACCCTCCCGGGCCTCCCTCAGCGTCTGCACAGGGCGTGAGGCATCGCATCTGCCCTCCCCACGCCCCGCCCCCGCGGCCGCCACAGACGCACGCGCCCCGCCCCCTCCACCTTGTCCTTTGCTCCCGCGGTCCCCTCTGCCTGGAACGCTGCTCCCTCCAGATCTCCACCCGGCTGCCTCCTGGAGGTCTTGGCTCGACTCCCTGGCCATCCTTCCAGAACCGGAACGCAGCCTGTGTCAACTTGGGTCCTCCAGGAAGCAGACGCGGAGACAGGGTCCAAGGTTGAGAGGTTGCTGGGGACACCTGTGAAGGACAAAGGGAGCAGGTGAGGAGCGTCCAGACCGCAGTGCGGGTCTGACACGTGCGCAGGGAGAAGGTAGGTAGGAAGGGGGAGCCCCCCGGGAAAGTCTCAGCACCCCACGGGGGCCCCAGAGCAGACACTGCACACAGAGGAGTCCCACACGACAGCTGCTGACCAGATGCCCGGGCAGAGGCTGCTCTCAGCTGGGGCGGTCACCGGCCCTCCTGCCAGCAAGTTCCCTGTGGAGGGGCCTCTGAGCAGCACACGTTTGTGCAGCAGGTTCTCTGCTCCATGCGGCAGGAGGAAGGTGGGCGAGGCCCCGCCGCTGCAGCGGGTCTCGGGGCCCCTCCCCTCTCCAGCCTACAGCGCTCCTCAGCTGTCACCTGTGCAGATCTTGGATGAACGAATCAACTGATCAGTCAGTGGATGAGCTATCTCCTGTGTGAGGGGTTTGCAGGGGATCTGATTTCACTAATCCAGGGCTTACGTTTTTGGGGCATTGCTTCCTTCTGGGACTGGACATTTCGAACCCCAAATGTTGGCTGTTTTGACAAATGGAGAAACTCGGCCCCCAGGCCACGCTCTTTGGGGGCGTCCAGGTGAGCTGAGACTAGGGGCCCATGTCCCCCAACGCTCAGCCAGCCTTTCCTAGGGTCTTGGGGCGTTCCCTGACATCCTGGGGCCTGAATACCCACTCCTTGAGACAGAGACCTCAGGGCAAGATGCCCTGTGGACAGTCACATGGGGACCTGCCTCATTCACCCCAAACTGCCTTAGCCAAGTTGGGCCCAGCCCAGAGGACTCTAGGCTCCTGTCCCGACAAGGTCAAGGCCCCAAGAGTTAGTACATTTGCAAGGTCAGGGGCCTTGATCTCAGGGCTGGGCCAGGAGTGTAACCATTAAGAGAGGGGCCTCTGGCCTTGTGTGACCTTGGGCAGGTAGCTTCCTGGGCTCTGTGAGGGCTGCTGGTCCTACCCACATTGTATGCTGAATTCGGGGTGGGGGTGGGGGGCTGATGAGGTCATGCGTGTAAGTGCCAACAGGGGGCGCTCACCACCCTTGGCCATGGCCATCCTCAAACCTCTGGGCCAGCTGTGGCCCTCCTCCTGATGGCCTCCATTTCAAGAGGAAGGTCTCCACACTCAGAGAAATTTGGTAACTCCCCCAAGTCACCCAAGTGCCAGGGTCTGAACTGAGTCCATCCCCTGCATCCCCCGCTCTAGCTGCTGTGGGGTGAGAGACTGCCATGGAAAGCTCATGAACACTAAAGGCCACAAGGACAACCGGGCCCCAGCTTGACTGACACTTTAAAGGGGCTGCCCTCTGCTCAGACTTCCCTCCACCCTGGACAGGAACTGAGGATGGGAGGGGGCTCCCAGCCAGCGAGGAGAGAGCCAGGGTCCCCCCTCACTCCCCATCCAGCCCCATCTCCGGAGGCCTGGGATGGGGTGCGGGTGCCCCCTTGAAGCACTGATTGGCCAGAGCCGGCCTGGGGGTGCTTGTGGAGGAGCAGGCTCTGGCGGGGTCCAGGCGGCAGGGAGCTGCTGGCGAGCACAGAGGACGGCCAGTCCTTACCCAGCACCAGAGATGCAGGAAGGCTTGGATGGTGGGAGCGATGGGGTCCAGTGGCACCGTGCTGGACTCCAGCAGCTCTCCACCTTGGCTCATCTAACCACCAACTGGTGCCTGGTCCTGGCACAGCCCTGCCCACCATGCAAGTTGGGGAGCTGGGGGAGGCTGTACGAGGAGCAGGGCTTGCTGGCGGAAGGGGTACAGCCAGCTACTGAGAGAGGGCTTCTGGGAGGGGGAGCTGGAGCCCCACACCTCTCCCCCAGCACAAGCCACGAGAAGCCATAGAACCGTGGATCTCCCGGGTCTGGGGTGAGGGGCTGGGGTCTCCTCCCTGCAATCAGCCCTGAGGAGGGGGTAGGGGAACCCAGCACCCCTCCCTCACTCCCCGAAGTTTCTAAAGCACCTCGGGGCTAGGGGGAGCGGTGGGTCCCAGCGTGATCACGAAGCTGCTGGAAGTGCGGGTGCCTGTGTGCCAGCGCCTGGGGTCCCCCTGCAGCCCCCACCCCCGCACGCAGACGCGCACTTTTCTCTCCTCTTTGAGGCTTCGGCAGATGTGCGCCGCTGCTTCCCTCTCCCTCGGGCGCTGTTCCCTCGCTGTCTGGGTCTGACGTGTGCGCGTCGAACTGCCGTTCGTGGGTCCCCAGCCTGACGCTGGGCGGCTGTTTCCCTGGTCTGTGGGAGTCTGTGTGGCTGCATGTGGGCGTGTCTGTCTGTCTCGCTGTGTGTCTCGCCCTTGACCCAGTCTATCCGAGCGCTTGTGCCTGGGCGGAGGGGGCGCTCCCTCCCGCCCGCCTCTCCTGCCTCCAAACCCTCCCGCAGGCGCTAACGCAGCGCGCCGCCCCGGCTGCGCCCCGAGCGCAGTGACCTCGTCGGTCCCTGAAGCACTGACCGCCCCACTGCGCTGTCCACCGGGGGGACCCGTGGCTGGGTTCCGAGCCGATGGTCGCTCTCCCTTCAAACTAGGGCCGCCTGAGCCCATGGTGGGCACGCTCCCCTCCCACCTGGGCCCGCTGGTTCCCCATTTTCCCTTATGTAACTCCACATCTGTCTGCTCCTTGCAGGTCACCCTGGACGCTGCGTTGGGTCCTGCCCACGGGGAGACTCAGATTCAGGGTCGAGTCCCACGCATACGGGGGGCGGAGCGAACCCCTGGCTCGGGCACGGCTGTCGGAGACCCCTCCCATCCTTTCTCCTCGGGACGTTCCTTTCTTCCGAGAACTGCTTGCCCGAAGCGTGAAACGAGGAGGGGTCCCGTGGGGCAAGTTCCCCCGAGCGCGGGCGCAGGTGTTTCCCCTCACCCGCACTCCAGATCCCCACAGGCGCCCCGGCTCCCGACGAGGGCCGGCCAGGGGTCCCCGGGGCCGAGGGCACGGGGCAGGCCGCGCGGTCCAGAGGCTGGCTCCTGTGTGCGAGCGCAGGCTGAACGCAGGCGAGCCCCCAGCTCCGGCGCCCGCTGTGCCGGGCTCCCCGCCAGCCGCCGTGCACACTCGGGCCGGGGCTCCGGCTGCCCGGCGGGCACGCGGCGCTGTCCGTGGTGCTGCCGGCGCCGGGCGGGGCGGGGGCGGGGCGAGGGCGGCAGCCAATGGCGGGGGCGCTGAGCGGGGCGCGTGGGGCCGCGGGCTGGGCCCGGGGCTCACTCTGCTGCTCTCGGCACTCGGGGCGCACGGACGCTCCGCCAGCGGCTCGGGCTCCAACTCCGCTCCGGGTCCGCTCGTGCTGCAGCGGTCGTGCCGCTGGCCCGATTCGGCTCAGATTCCGGGCCGGGCCCCCTCGGCGCCGCCCGCCCCGGCCGCGGTCTCGGCGCCCGCGGACCATGCGCCGGGTACCCCCCGGGGAGCCCGGCCGGGCCGAGAGCTCGCAGAGACCAGGCTCCCGGGCCGGGATCCCTCCCGGCTGCCCGGCCGGCGGTCCGCGCCCTGCCCTGCGCCCCGGCGCCGCGTGAGCCGGCGGGGCCATGGAGCGCTCCCCGCCCGACGGACCGCTGAACGCGTCGGGGACGCTGGCAGGCGAGGCGGCGGCGGCGGCGGCGGCGGCGGGCGGAGCGCGCGGCTTCTCCGCCGCCTGGACCGCGGTGCTGGCGGCGCTCATGGCGCTGCTCATCGTGGCCACGGTGCTGGGCAACGCGCTGGTCATGCTCGCCTTCGTGGCCGATTCGAGCCTCCGCACGCAGAACAACTTCTTTCTGCTCAACCTCGCCATCTCCGACTTCCTCGTGGGTAAAGCCCCCAGCCCCCGCCCGAGCCCAGGGGCGCCCTACCGGGTCGGGCCAGCGGGGATTGGAACGCGGACCTAGGGTGCCTTTGCCTCGGGGACACGCCCCGCTAAGGGGTCCGGCCTGGGGAGGGGCATCCGGGACTCGTGGGGAGGTGGGCGCAGGCGAAGTTCCTTGCCTCCCCGGCCGCGGGACTCGGGCTGGGGAAGGATGTCCCCGGGGAAGGGGTCCTAGCCGGTGGGCGCTCGCCCAGGCGCAAGGCGCTGCGGCCGCGGTGCAGCGCGGGCTCCTGCGCCGTATCTAAACAAAGGCTGCAGAAGACTCAGGACACGGGGAGGGCGCTGGGGGGGAGGTTTGGGGGAGGGGACATGGAGGGGAGATTTTTAGAGCCACGTTGGGGGAGTAGGCCATGGGGAAGGCGGGCGGGGTTGGGTGGAGAGGCTCTGAGGAGTGCACTCTCACGTGTCCGTGCGCTGCTGCCGGCTGTGAGGCGGGGCGCAAGGAGGGGGCCGGAGGACCAGACACCTGTTGGGGCTGAGACAGGCGTCTGCCAGACGCTCAGAGCGGGGTTGGCCGTGGGAGCCGCCCGCGGCCGCGTGGCAGCAGTCAAGTGCCCTCTGAGTCCGGAGAAAGGCTTTCTCGGCTTCTGAGGCTGATGAGGAAGAGCCAGAATAGGAGCTTGGGATCCAGCGGGGCCAGAGAGGGATGAAATTCTCCTTCCTTCCTCTGGGCACTGGGAGGGCTGGGCAGAAGCCCAGGAATGACCAGACCAAGGCTCTGGGGCTCGTCGCTCCCAGCGGTCCCCACACCTGGATCTTCCTCCTGCCCCCAAGTCCAGGGGACCCAGTGGGACTGGGGGCAGGCCGGGGTTGAAGGCCAGGTGCAGTGCGAAGAGTGTGCTTGCGAATGAGGCGGAGGGAGGATTGCTGGCCCCAGAAGGGCCACCCAGTGACCCTAGGTCCTGCCTGTCTCTCGGCTGAGGGGGAGTGTCTGACCCCTGCCCAGCCACGGCCCACCACGGCCCTCCTCTCCCACAGGGGCATTCTGCATCCCACTGTACGTGCCCTACGTGCTGACTGGCCGCTGGCCCTTTGGCCGGGGCCTCTGCAAGCTGTGGCTGGTGGTGGACTACCTGCTGTGCACCTCCTCTGTCTTCAATATCGTGCTCATCAGCTATGACCGCTTCCTGTCAGTCACCCGAGCCGTGAGTCTGGGACGTGGGTGCTCATGTTCACTCCTGGTGGGGGGGGGGGTCAGGAGCGGCCAGGAGACGCACCGGCAGGGGTTACGGCCACTTCTGAGTGGGCAGTGCTGGATGGGCTTGATCCCCACTGGCCTCTCACCTGACACATCGGGCACTCTATGGCCAGCCGCCCACACGGTAGCCATTTGCTGCCAGTAGGACTGGTCCTGGTTCAGGCAGGAGGCACAGTGTGGACCTGAAAGAAGGGGGTCACTTCAGCCTCCACCCTGGAGCAGGTCCAAAGTCCCTGGAACTAAGGGAGGCTCTGGGCCAGGGGCCCTTGGTGGTACCTCCCCACAGGTGTGCGTGCCTCGGGAAGACAGGCTCCACGAGCTTCCCTGGGCGTGGTGGCCACCATGAGTTAGGGGCCCTGGGCTGCCTGGACTTCCCACGTCGGTGTCCTGTGGGCACTGGGCTGGCGGCACTGAAGCAGAGGTCACTCCAGTGCAATCTCATTTCCTCCCTGATGGCTCCATCAGACACCCCAGGGCCCTCCGCTGGGGACCACGTGTGTCCTAGTCCAGGAAGGCAGCGGGACAGAGTGCAGGGAGCATGGGTTTCGAGGCAGCTCTGCCCCCTGAGCCGACCCACCTGTGTTCCTCCCTGCCTTGCCTGAGCCACCAAGAAAGTGGGGATCATGCTGGAGCAGTTGTGAAGATTAAATAAGATGGTATCGAAAGGTGCCGAGCAGAGAGCCCGGCACACGGCAGGTACTCAGTAGATCGGACAGTGACGTGGCCCCCCGGGGGAGTGCACAGCTGATGGGGCGACGGCAGACAGGCAGCCCGGCACAAAGTTAGGATTCTGGGGGAGGTTCCGAGGCCATAGGGGAGTGTGACAGGGCCTCAGCCTGCCCGGGATTCATGGGGCGAGGGGAGGAAAAGGGAAAAGCATCACTGCCGGGGAAGGCGTGCACAGAGGCCCAGAGGCTGCTGGGAGCTGCGAGCGGCAGCGGCCGACCTGGGCTCAGTCCCCTTGCCTCCTGACCCAGCGTGTCCCACCGCAGGTCTCCTACCGGGCCCAGCAGGGCGACACGCGGCGGGCCGTGAGGAAGATGGTGCTGGTGTGGGTGCTGGCCTTCCTGCTCTACGGACCCGCCATCCTCAGCTGGGAGTACCTGTCGGGGGGCAGCTCCATCCCCGAGGGCCACTGCTACGCCGAGTTCTTCTACAACTGGTACTTCCTCATCACGGCCTCCACCCTCGAGTTCTTCACGCCCTTCCTCAGCGTCACCTTCTTCAACCTCAGCATCTACCTGAACATCCAGAGACGCACCCGTGTCCGGATGGACGGGGCACGCGAGGCGGCTGCCTCGGAGCTCCCCCCCGAGGCCCGGCCCTCCCCGCCGCCGGCCGCGCCCAGCTGCTGGGATTGCTGGCAGAAGGGGTGTGGGGAGGCCGTGCCGCTGCACAGGCGCGGGGTGGGGGGCGGCAAGGCAGCCCCAGGCACCGGGGCCGAGGCTGGGGACGCGGCCCTCGGGGGCGGCAGCGGTGGAGGTGCCGCGGCCTTGCCCACCTCCAGCTCTGGCAGCTCCTCGAGGGGCGCCGAGCAGCTGCGCTCATTCAAGCGGGGCTCCAAGCCGTCCACATCCTCGGCGTCCCTGGAGAAGCGCATGAAGATGGTGTCCCAGAGCATCGCCCAGCGCTTCCGGCTCTCGCGGGACAAGAAGGTGGCCAAGTCGCTGGCCGTCATCGTGAGCATCTTTGGGCTCTGCTGGGCCCCATACACACTCCTCATGATCATCCGGGCCGCCTGCCACGGCCCCTGCGTCCCCGACTACTGGTACGAGACGTCCTTTTGGCTGCTGTGGGCCAACTCGGCCATCAACCCTGTCCTCTACCCGCTGTGCCACTACAGCTTCCGCCGGGCCTTTACCAAGCTGCTCTGCCCGCAGCAGCTCAAGATGCAGCCGCCCAGCTCCCTGGAGCACTGCTGGAAGTGAGCCGGCCTCCACAGGCACCTGGGATGGAGGGGCAAAGCCCTCCACTGCCACCCGCCTCGAGGTTCTGGGTTCCCGGGCAGCTGGGCCTCGCCACCCTCCACCTGGCTGCCCCGCAGGCATGAGCCCTGCCTTGTCTTCGGCCCACCCTAAATGCCATGGCAGCCTCTCAGACCGTCCGCTGGCAGTTGATGCAGCCTGGTGGGCGGTTGGACAGGCCCCTGCTGCCCGAACTGGAATGTGGCCACCCAAATCCTGCTCTAGCCCGGGAGGGACAACCCAGGGGTCCCAGCCAGCCTGCCACCCCCAAGGACAGTGGGATGGCCGGTTGTGTCCACGCTTCACACAATTACTGCTTGGTGTCTTCCCAAAGCAAGTGCCTGGCGTGCGCTCCAGGCCTCCAGAGCCAGTGCTTTGCCCCTGCACGTGCACACGCCTGCACACCCCTGCACACCTGCCCCGTCCCAGACAAGCCCTGGCCACTGGCTTTGCTGCTGTCTGTCCCCTGCTCTAGCCTGGGACCTGGCACCTTCATGCCTCTTCCCTCCAACTTTCTCTGCTCCCCAAGTGCCGGGGACTCCCCAGAAACCTCGCAGCAGGTCTCCGCTTCTCCATTCTGGGTGTTTCAGGAAGACGGAGAAGAAAACACGTCCGTGAACTCGCTGTTCCTTGGATGTTTAATGAAGAGAGACAAAACTGCAGAGGAGCTCAGGGCCTCCCACGCCCTCCTTCCTCGCGCTGCTGCTTCCGGCTGAGCTGCGCCAGCGGCTCCTGCCCACCCCGCCTCCCAGCTCACGGTGTTGGGCCCCGACTGGCGGCTCTGCGAGCGGCCAGAGCCCCGGACGCCTGCTCGTCCAGCGGGTTGCCCTTCCTTCTCCATTTACTCAACCAGAGGTTTCTGGGATCGACGGGGACCCAGCAGTGCCCTGAGCGTCCTGGGGCTCCCAGGGGCAGTCGGAGGAGACCAGGGGCCGGGTGCCCAGCAGAGGGGCCGCTTCGCCATAACCCGTGCACCCGGTTGGCACTCTGCATGCTCCGTTCCCCGCGCACCTGCTGCACTGCCCCTGCAGACCCCAAAGTCCACAGTAAAGTGTATTTTTTTATTGGTGCTGATTCCTGAGGAGTTCGTGGGGGGTGGCTGAGCGCCCGTACTCCAGTCGGGGACCCAGGGGGGCACAAGAGCACCCAGGTGGGCATGAGGCACAGGCCTGCCCCTCCCCCTGGCCTCAGTGTCCTCTTCAAGTGGACGAGCCCGGCGGTCATTCCAGGCTTTAATCCTAACAAGCGACGTGCGCCCCGGCAGTGCCCCGCCCGCTCCCCACTCCAGTCTTGAAAACACGCGCCACAGCCCTCCACCTACTGCAGCCTGCCTGCCCACAGGACACGAGTTCTCACCGCTCTCAGCCATGATCTTCCCCCTGGGGAGCTTCCAGGGGCGTGGGGACTGGAGCTGAGCTTGAGGGGCTGGGCCAAGGGAGGGGAGGGGGCTTCCTGGGCAAAGGCTTGGAGGCGGGACTGAGGGTGATGGATGGGGGCAGCGAGAAGGATCTGACAGGATGATGCTGGGTGATCCTGGGCCCACTGGGCTCCACAGAGGGGGCAGACACTGGCCCTCACCCCAGGTGCCAGAGTCCACTCGGAAAGGGGGCAAGACCAGCCCAACTTAGGGGCGATAGATACTTGGGTGGGTCGGATGTCACCTCCTCCAGGAAGCCTCCCTTTCTTTCCAGCCACGAGGGCCCTCCCTCCCCTGACCTCACGGACACAGCCTCTCGTCCCCTCCCCACCGTGCTGGCCCAGTGTCCACAGTCTTTCTTCCCAAGGCAGAGAGACATTTGGCTGCCTCACGTCCCTCCCTTACAGCTGGGTGCCGTGGGTCCCATCTCCAGCAGTGAGGTGCCCGCCAGCTCTGAGTCTGACCACTACAGGGGGCGAAGCTGTTCACAGCAACATCTGAAACCCACAACCTTCCTCTTCCAGACATTTCCTCACCCCACAGCTGCACCTGCACTTTGTTTTCCCAAGCACCCAGAAGTCTTCCTCCAGAACCCCAGCTGGGACTCCTTCCCCTCTGCACTTTCCCTCCACCGGAAGGGCCCCCTCGGTCAAGGCAGGACGGTCTTCTTGGGCCCCCTCTTTAGTGGCCCGAGGGAGGGGCAAGCCTTAGCTCCCCTCAGGGTGCTGGGAGCAGCCGGGAAAGGCGGTGACAGGGAGGTCGCCCACCGTTTGTGGGCCCAGAGCTTGGGGAAGCCCTCGCAGCTCTGGGGCCCGTGGTGAGGCTGGCGGGCTAGCCATTGGCCTTCCCTCCAGCCCTGCAGACTTGCCTGGCCCCCAGAGAGTGGGCGTCCGTCCCGCAGCCCAGAGCTGTCTGGGGAAAGACAAAGAACCCATTCTCTGCAGCGGTGGGCACCTCTGTGCTGCTTGCACAGCCAGAGCCCTCGCTGCCCCTTGGCCCGGCCCTGCTAAGTGGCTACAAATTGGAGGATAAAAGTGCAGACTTTCAAGAAATTTTGCCTTCAGTCTCTGCAAACTGCCGCTTCCCGAGCTACTGCGCAAGGATGGAGGAGGAGAGAAGAAAGACACGGAGTCTATTGGGCCCGTGTCCAGCAGCAAACAAACATGCCAGGGGGGTCTTTCTCCTTGGATCCGACCGCTGGGAGCAGAGACAAGCTGAGCCCCGAGGCAGGAGCAGCCACCTCTACAGGCACCACCCACGTTGGCAGCTGCTGTTTATTGAGCACCTACTGTGTGCCGGGCTCTGTGCTGGACAACGGGCTGGAGCATCAGCAGGGCCATTCCCGTGGGGGCTGAGGACTGTGGGGGGACTAGGAGGTGGGTGGCCTGGCTCATCAGCTGGGGGGACAGGGAGCCTGTCTGAGGAGGTGACGTTTCTCTCATTCATTCCACAAACTTCCACTGAGCCCAGTGGTGGGAGCCCCGAGAGGTGGCAGAGGCCGAGCCTGTGGCTGAAGGAAGGGCCCGCAGGTGACGGGGGCAGAGGGGCAGTGATGTTTCAGGGCCTGGAGGCCAAGGTAAGGAGAGCGGCCTTGCTTCTGAGGACAATGAGGCATCCAGAGAGTGAGCCTTAGGCCCTAGGATGGAGCACAGCCTGGGTGGCCCGGCTGTAAGTGTCGGCACAGTCCTAACAGTGGGTGCAGAGACTGGCAGGGGCATGAGGCTGGGGGGCAGTGGCACTGAGGAACTGGGCAACGGCCCGACGCAGGGTTCTGCTCTGGGTGCCCGTGGATGACCTGGCTCCTCCCATCGGGGCCAGCTGTCAGCCCTCAGGGGCCAGCACATCTACAGGGCCCCTCGGTCTGGCACCGGCTACGTATGTCCGGCTGCCGCTCCCGCCCCGGTGCTGGCTCTGGGGCGCCCCCTGAGAACAGCTTCTGTGCACATGCTGGGTGAGGGTCCTTCCCAGCCTGGGGTGAAGACCCTACATTCTCAGGAGCCCAGCTGGCAGTCCCCATCCTTCTACAAAAGGACAAATTATTCAACGCTCTTTTTGGGGCATCAGGGCCATGAAAATGGAAGCCTGGGGTCAGCCGGCAGGGCTTCTGGAGGCCTGAGACGTGGGGAGCCACACGCTGTCTGGCCTCTTCCTCCCCACCCCCCATCCGGACACTTGGGGCTGGACTCGGGGCTGCAAACATTTCCACCAACACTACTGCAGCCTGGCAGCCTCGTGGCCACCCCACGGGGGGGGTTGCTCAACTCTCCATTCTGCAGGCTCCCCAGAGCCAGGGCCCTGGAGGCTGGGCGACTCGCCCCATATCCCGCACTCAGCAGTTGGCGGGGGCCAGGACCCCATCCTCACTCTTCCCTGGGTTCTCCCCAGGCACCGCCAGGGATGGTGGTGTGTGAGCGGGTCCCTGCCACGCTGCACCTTCCTGGGGGCCCAACTGCATCCCTGGGATGGCAAGCACACCGGGAAGACCTGCCTGATGGCGCATCTGGGGAGGGACGCTGGCTCCAGCAGGTCAGGGCTGGGGGTCCTGGAGCATGCAGGGCCTGAGGCTGGGGGTCCCTGGTGCTGCCCAGGAAGGATGGCCATGGCGCCTGGCACAGGGAACATGCTTAGAGTACAATTATAATGAACAGACCTACTATGTTCCGGGCACCATTCTGAGCCCTCTTCTTATGTAAACTCATCTAGTTCCCAAACAGAGTAGGTACTATTATTCCCATTTTACAGATGAGGAAACAAAGGCACAGAAAGGTTAAATAAACTGCTCAAGGTCACACAGCTAATGACTTTCCTTCCATGACCATTTTCCCAAGGCCCTCAGCTCTCAGGGCCACCTTCTCTTTCCTCTCCCGAGCCTGACCCCCAGGCACCCGGAGCAGGCTCAGGGGACGCACACACGCTCCCGAGTGTGCCCAAGGCCTCTCGCTGCACCCGTTCTTCTGGTGACAGCAACCCGTTTCTCCTTTGGGAACCACTGCCCGGTTACTTCAGTGGCTCCAGGATGGGTGTGGATCCCAGGCGTGGCTGGTCAGAATCACCGGGAAAGGTTGGGGTGGTGCACGTCTCCAGTGAGGCCAGAGAGCAGCAGTCCTCGGACCTTGTCTGGTGCCCTGGGAGGCCTGTGTTCCCCTTCAGCTGGGGTTGCCGGCCTGGCGGCCTCCAACATTATCCTCATGGAGGCCACCCCGTGGAGGGGGCACACCTGGTGCAGCCAAGGAGTAGGAAAGCCACACCGAGAGTTGGACGGAGACGGCGTCCACGTGCTGTTGTCTGAGCGCCTGGATCCAGCCTGGCCTGAAGCTAGAACCTGGACCTTTTGGTTTCATGAGTCACCAAATGCCCCTTCCTTCCTAAAGCCGGCAATGAAATGACGTTCTGTAATGCGATGGCCCAAGCTGGCATCCCTCTGTCTTGGGGTGGGGGAAGGGAACAGAACACTTCTGCCCATGGGAGGTCTGACTCTAATAAAAAATAGGGAAGTGAGTCAATTCTTTAGTAATGATTGTTGGTAGGAAAATAATGATTTTTGGTATATTAGGTAACATACTGGCTCTAAGGGTGAAAGGTCAGGATGCCAGGCCATTTGTCTGTGACACCCTTCCTGTCCACAGGGGGACCTCAGCCAGGCGAGTGCCTTGGCCTTAGATTCCTTGTCCATTAAGCAGAGCGTCCCAGACAGCACGCGGCATCCTGCTCCCAGGGTGGCAGGTGCTGTGTCCAGAGGAGGCACCTTGCTCTGGAGTTTGTCAGACACAAATCTCAGAGGGGCACAAAAATATCCTTCGAAAGAGAGAGAAGGGGAGAAGGGAGAGAGGAGAGGAGGGTTTTGGATGTAAGGGGAGGAGGGGGTGGTAGCGCTGTGGGAACTGCGCTATAAATGCATCCGTGACACTCCGAAGTCACCAGTTTCCAAATTCAAACATGACAAATTTGATGATCTTTAAATGCTTCCACTTTAAATGCTGGACGATCTTTAAAGAGTCCAGCAAAGCCTGGTTCTGAGCAGAGGTGTAGGAGTCGGGGCAGCTCAGTGGACGGGGAACGGGCTGCCTCCTGCCCTCCTTCCTGGGCCCCGGCTTAGCAGGACCACACACTCCTGAGAAGCCGGGAGGGGGCAGGGGGTAGACCATTGCTCGCTGTCCCCTCCCGGGCGCCCCTCCCGGCCTGGGGCTTCCTCTGACAGCCGAGGCACGGCTCTGCCCCGGCCCCTCCAATCCATTAACTCATACTGAAGTGTGATGGACTGGTTCTTCCAGGGACGGGGGAGATGTGCATTGTAACAGAGGACGATCTGGATCTTTAAATCAAAGGAGGCAAATTCTAATGCAGGTATTTCAGACCGTAAGGCACACCAAGTGGGTGAAGGGCTGGGGGTGGATGGTGTCTGCACACTGTCTTGAGCTCCTGCTACCTGCTGGGCCCTGAGCCAGACGCTGACTTCACCAAGGATTCCAGATCCGTGCAGCTGGGACGTCAGGGTCCCTTGCTCGGAGATCCTGGACGGAACCCCCGTGGTGGGCCAGCAGCTCTGTGGGCCACACGGATATTTCATGGGACCAGTGCCGGGTGCTTGAAGATGCCCCCTTTAATCAGCCGTGGACCCCAGACGTTCCTCCGGGGTCCCTGAGAGCCAGCTGGAAGGCAGACAGCCGGACAGGTGCCCACCATCGTAGGCAGGGGTGGCTGCTGCTGGGCCCACCCCAAGGACAGCGGGGGCAGCTGGCTGGAGGTAACCAGCTGGGCCCGCCCTGGCACAGGCCAGCAGGGGGAGGCCTCGGCTCCCCAAGGCCCCCTCCAGGGACGGGATGAAGGCAGGGCCCCTCGCAGAGGTACAGCCTCGCCCAAGTTGGCCCAGCCCCCCAGCCCTCCCTGCAGGCCCAGCATCAATGAGGGCTGTTTCTACGACCTCCCCCGCACCTCACCCCTTCACTTCCGCCATCAGGTAAAACACATGAGCTCAGTGCAATCTGGATTTCAGAGTCACAACAAATAATCTGTTAGCTAAGTATTGCATTCTTTGTTGTGAATCTGAAATTCAAACCTAACAGAGCCGGTGACCCTCCCCGTGTTCACAGACACTGCAGGGGCCGGGCTGGGCTCTAAGGATCCATCCAGGTCTTTGGAAGCCACGGGAAGGGACCAGGGCTGGGCTGGTGGGAGGGTGGGTGGGTGGCTGCCCATGGCCTGGAGTCCGGGGCCTGGCCAGGGGCGGCGTGCTGGCATCCTGGGGGCACGGCCCTCTCAACCCTGAAGCTTGCTCTGTCCTTACTCGTGGCTCCCACAAGTCCCCACACAGGGAAGGGGCTGCGTACCCTGGGTGGGGCTGAAGTGAGCAAGCCAGGCCGTGAGTCTTAGGCTACTCTGCTGGGCCTCAGCGTCCCCGCTGTACAGATGATGAAAACCAGGCAGCTGGGGTGGGGTGACAAGCGTGGGTGTCCCCGCGATACCCCCAGTGCCGAGCGTGACAGGTTCAGTGGGCTGGGCTGGGCAACCTGCCCACCCCAAGGCCACAGAGGAAACTGGAGGGACTTCCTGGCTCCGGGAAAACATCAACCCCCTGGTGCGCACTGATTCCTTGCAAGGAAAGATTTTTTCCTCTCAAGAATCAAAGGATTGCAAGACAGAAAGAGACCGCCCAGGGGCCCCTTCTCGGGCACGCACAGACCCGCCCCAGAGGCCTGTGAGTCCCCTCTGCTCTGTTCGGCCTTTTGCCCTTCCCGGAGAGGCAACACTCTGGCCTTGGTGGGTCCAAGCACTAGAGCCGCCCTGGCAACAAGATGAACATCAACAGCAGACAGCACCCAGCGCGTGCTCACCTGCACGCGTGTGCCTGTGTAACTACATGTGCGTGTGTGAGTGTGTGTGCTTAGTTCTATGTGTGTTTTCACTGCGGTCAAATACATCTAAAATTTGCCCTTTCCGCCATTTTAGCGCACAGCTCAGAGGCGTGGGGCACATTCACGCTGTCGTGCGGCCATCCCCACCACCCACCTCCGGAACTTTCTCGTTCTCCCAAACTGGAAGTCTACCCATCAAACACTCAGTGCGACTTCATCACGGCGCACGACACCGCCAGGCCCCTCGTGCTCCCTTGTGCTGCCCTTTTAGAGCCGCAGCCATCTCCCCGCCCCAGGCCGGCCCCGCTCCGACCATCTGAATGGAATCCGCAGGCAGCCACGTGGAGCAGCCATCTGCTGCCCGTCGCTGGGCGGTGCTCTCCACTCTGTGGTCTTGGAACATGTGCCCTGTCCATAAACATGCCGGCATGTATCCCCACACACGTGCACGTATTCACCCGAACTACGATCTGCCCGGCACGTCTGTTATGCCTCCGGTGCCGGCACTGTCCCGGCCCTGCGACGCAGCCCAGACCGGGAACCTCGTGGCGGTAGGGGCTGATGCGCAAGGCCAGGCCAGGGGGCCACGCGCCCGACAGCGGCTGGCGAGGCGCAGGGCAGGGCCCTTGCAGGTGGGGCTGTTTGATCAGGTGGTCAGAGGCCCGCAGCTGGGGGGCACTCATAGGGTGTCTGAGGAAGGGCATTTGCGTCACAGGGACCCCGGCAGCACAAAAGCCCGCTGTCCTGGAGGGTCCTCTGTGTAGCCAAGAAACAGCTGGAGCAGAGGACAGAAGGGGAGGGGGGTGGGCAGCAGGGGAGGGCAGGCCAGGTCAAGGGCTGGGGCTTTGCTGGAGGGAGAGGGCGGCCCAGATGGGGTGGAGGAAGGACCCGTGCATACAGGGATCATGGCACCTGGGCCGCCGTGCGGGGAGACGAAGGGGCCTGAGCAGGGTATTAAAATAGAGTGCTGACCGGGTTGAGGGGCACCCTCAAATTCACAAGCACTGGGAACTTGCAATGTGACCTTATCTGGAAATAGGGTCTTTGCCAATGAATTAGAGAGTAAAGCGGGAGGGAGAGGAGACCAGGGAGGAGACGGCCACCCCACCCCAGGAGGCCCCGCCAGGCGCTGAGCCCACCGCCTGCATGGGAACAGAGGGCCAAGGACACAGAGAAGAAATCTCAGGGAAAGGCTGGCGGCTGGAGCTTCTGGGAGATGAAACCAGTAGGGGAGGGACGACGCTGGGACAGAAACACCACGCAGAGGTAGAGAGAAAGCCAGGCAAGGAAACAACCCAGGGCTGTGCCAGCCCCCAGAGAACGAGGGCCCCACAGAGACGGTCAAGTGCCTGGCCCTACAGCCCACGCCCCGCTGGCCTGACGCAGACCCAGGCCTCCCGGTACAGCCGTGGGGAGGGCACAGGGAGGGTGACATGAGAAAGCAAAGTCCCCGTCCAGGGGCCAGAGGTCAACAGGTGGGGCCCCGGGCTGATCAAGGAAGCAAGAGTTGCTCAGACTTTGGAGCAGATCAGTCAGTGGGAACGGCCAGAAGAGGTGGCCCGGCTGAGGCTGAGCTGGGGGAGCGGGACACGGCTCTCGCTCGGCATCCACCCACCTGCTAAATAGTCTTCAAACTAAAAGAAACCTAAATGCACCCAACATCAGCCACCACGCACCCGCTTACTCCACAGATGCGTGCCGGTGCCCCCTGGGGTCAGGTCCTGAGGCCGCTAGGGGCACAGTCGAGAACAGGACAGAGCCCCTGCCCTCTGGGGCACCCCTTCTGGGTCAGCCCCGGGAGGCATCTTGAGTGTCTCCCCTCTGAAGAGCACACATGGTGGGCACCCAGAGAGCAAGATGAAAGGCCAGGGATAATTAACGCTGCTCTTCGCGGTGGCCTGAGAGGGCAAATACATGCAAAACCTACCTCTGGTTTCCAGAACACAAGGACCTCTGAAATTACAAGACATTAAAATAAAGCTTCAGGTAAAGGACCTTGTTCTACTTTCACATTTGACGTCAGATCAAAACGGAATTGCTCCTGAAAGCTCAGGCGCTGGCTTATTATTCGAGGTTTGCCCAACCCCCACATGTGGAAAAGACACTGGCCTAAGTGCACCCAGCGGCCCAGCTGCCTAGGGACCCTGAGGCCGATCCCCAAAGGGCCCCGGGTCCCTTCTTCACTCGTCCCTTGGGCCCTGAGGGACACATCAGATGCATCAAACTTTATTTGGGGGAAACAAAAGTTCTAGACCATTTCACCGGATGAGCAGGCTAGGAGCAGCTGCACCGTCCTCACGGGGCACCTGCAGTCAGGGGACGCTGGGGCGCGGGCGCAGCTCCCATCGACGCCTAGAAGCACAAACCTGAGCCACTGGCTACCCTGGGGGACGGCGCTGCCATGCCCCGCCCACAGTCCACAGTTAATAACCCGTTCACATGTACTAAGCGGGTCAGAAGCCGCGCGTCCCTGGGTCGGATGCTGGGAGCGTTCAGTCGTGAAGCCCAGCTCCCGAAGAGCACGGCACCGTCCGGGACAACCGGGCGGGTGTCAACCTCACTGCTTCCCTCAGACGGCGGCATCTGAGAAGAGGATCGCACCTGCTCCTTCACCACTGGGCGCCTTCAAGTGCTTTCCCTCCCCCGGCCCTCGCGCAGCACACAGAGCATCCCCGCAAAACTGCGCTCGCGGGGCGTGTCAACAGCCACGGAATCGAGGGCCCACCTCTGCGACAGCTGCCACCACCCGAGGGTCAGCAGGCGACACTGGCTCCCATCCACTGTGTGCACTTGGCAGCATTTGGTGACATCAGGCAGAGTGTGGTCCCTGCTAATCAGGGGCCAATTAACACAGACAAGCCCATCGTAGCACGTCAGTCGCACGCAGGCGGGCGCGGGAAGCACTGGGAACAGACCGGTGGATGCATGAGCATCCGCCGCCCCAAGGCCCTAGGCCTAGGGCAGGGGGGCGCATTGGTGGGGAGCCCCGGGCTGGCGGGAAGGCCGCTGCACCAAGGCCTCCGATTCTTCGGGGCTCCTTCCTCATCTCCGGTCACAGTCAGCCTGCCCGGGCACTGCCCACGCCACCTCCTGGCCTACCACCTCCGCTACCACCGGAGAGGCTGGCGGCCATGCTCCAGCTCCGTGGCCACGTGATCATCGTGCAGCTCCTTCAGACGCAGCAGCAGCTCCTCCAGGTTCTCCCCGGTGGCCGCCGACAGGGCGATGGTCTCTCGGCCTAGGCGGGCCTGCAGCTGGGGCAGCTGGGCTCTGGCCTGAGGGAGGTCGACCTTGTTCGCCACGACGGCATGGGGTCTCTCAGACAGGCCTTCCCTGTACTGTTCTAGCTCGTCCTTCAGGTCATCCAGCTGCGTCCACGGCTCCGGCACCGAGAGGTCCAGCACAAACAGGAGGAAGGGGCAGCGCTCTATGTGCCGCAGGAAGGCCAGGCCCAGGCCCCGGTTCCGGTGCGCCCCGCGGACAATGCCCGGGATGTCAGCCACTGCGGAGGACAGGAGCAGGCGGTCCAGGAGGGGACCTGGGACCTCTGAGCTCTGACCCTCCCCTTCCAAGGAGCACCTTGCAAGTGAAGTCGTTCAGTTTACTGCCTCAGTGGTGCATCAGGCCAACGGCCACCCGAGGCATGTCGGCTTTCAGTTCTGCTAATGCTTTGAAATATGTGGTCGACAGGCATGATGACAGATCAGTCTAACAAGAACTACTTAACACATTCCAGTCTTTCTGGCTTCAAAAATGATTCAAAAAAGGGGAAAACGGCTTCCTGTACCATATTAATAATTTGATTACCGATAGGAATGATAGAGTCTTCTGCAAATCTAAAGTGCTATACAAACCGCATCGCCAGCAGGCTTACTATTTTTAATGGGTACATCATCTTCTGGGAAAAGTTTTCTTCTCTCAAAATGGTACAGGGAAAGCTTTTAAAATCACATGTTGTCCACGTGACTGACGTTGCCGAGTTCCCCGTAGATGAAAGAGTAGAGGCGGCAAAAAGGAATAATCTCCTTAGGTTTGAAATTTAAACTCCAATTCCTGCACTGCCACTAACAGATGCCTGGGGGAGAGGGTGGTAAGCAAACCTAAAACCTGATTCTGATAGAGAACTACAGTTTTTAAATGAAGAAAACAACGCTAAACGTAAGAGTCACATAAGCACTGCTCTGAATCCCATCGTCACCCTGACCCTCTGAGAGACCCTGGCGTCCTACCTGCTATTTGCTGGTGATCCTCGCAGTGAACGACCCCCACATGGGGGTTCAGGGTGGTGAACGGGTATGAGGCCACAGTGGGCCTTGCGTTGGAAATGGCCCGGAGAAGCGAGGATTTCCCTGCGTTGGGGAATCCGACCTGGAAGAGAGTGGGGACGCCCAAGGTTGGGGGTCTTGGGTCAGGAACCGGGGACAAGGGACAGCAGGGCTCCTGACGAAGCCAATAGGCTCTGATGGGAGAAAGTGGGCTGCCCGGCCGTCGCCCTCCTGGCGTGTCCCCCACCATCCTCCCGCCGGGGCTTCAGGTGATACCCACCAGCCCAGCGTGTGCCACCGTTTTGAGCTCCAGGAAGAGGACCCGCTCCTGACCCGGCTGTCCGGGGGTACAAGTCGTAGGCGCTCGGTTGCTGTTGGCCAGGAAAAAGCGGTTGCCTTTCCCGCCTGCCCCGCCCAGTGCTGCGATGAACTCATCACCCGGGTGCGAGAGGTCAGCCAGGACTTTGTTTCCCTCCTTCACCAAAGTGCCCACGGGGACCTGAAAAATAACAAGCGCTTATAGGGGCAGCATGAGAAGGGGGGCACAACTAAGCTCCACAGAGGGACAAAGGACCTGGGAAAGGGCCCAGCCCTAAAGGGCTTGAGAGGCTGATTGCACTGCAGGCAAACTGCATAAATGGCTTTTCCCAACAGCGTGCCTAAAGCATCAGGGTGAACAAAAGCATCTGGAAAATGAGAGTGATGCTGAGAGCACAAACTCTCCGCTCACAGGGAGGCGCCCGAGAGGGTGGCGGGGGCAGAGCGCGGGGTTGGAGACAGCGGGGGAGACCTGCGGGCCCCTCGCCGTAAATATAATCGTCTCACGACTTTCTGAACAGGTGACACATTCACACGGTATGAAATCAGCACAGAGTCCCCGTCCAGGGTTGCTTCGTGGAGGACGGGGCCCCTCTGGACCACTTGGCAGGACCTGGGAGCTTGATGGCCCAGATGGCCTACCTGGATGTAGAGGACGGCGCCGTTTCGCCCAAAGCAGTTCTTCCTGCCGCCGGCTCCTCCATCAAAGCCCTGGTACTGAGACAGGACTGAGGACAGGGACTTGACTTGCCGGTCAACTGGAAGTCAGAGCAAGAAACGTCATCTCCCTCTGTGTCAAAGGCAGACCCATCTCACGTTGTTAAGTTTCTTTGGTTCAGATTAAGAACGTTAAGAATGCACCTGGGGGCTTCCCTGGTGGCGCAGTGGTTGAGAGTCTGCCTGCCGATGCAGGGGACACGGGTTCGAGCCCCGGTCCGGGAAGACTCCACATGCCACGGAGTGGCTGGGCCCGTGAGCCATGGCCGCTGAGCCTGCGCGTCCGGAGCCTGTGCTCCGCAACGGGAGAGGCCACAACAGTGAGAGGCCCGCGTACTGCAAAAAAAAAAAAAAAAAAAAAAAAAGAATGCACCTGGGATGGGACTTCCTTGGTGGCACAGTGGTTAAGAATCCACCTGCCAATGCAGGGGACATGGGTTCGAACCCTGGTCCGGGAAGATCCCACATGCTGTGGAGCAACTAAGCCCGTGCGCCACAACTACTGAGCCTGCGCTCTAGAGCCCCTAAGCCACAACTACTGAGCCCATGCGCCACAACTACTGAAGCCCAGGTGCCTAGAGCCCGTGCTCCGCAACAAGAGAAGCCACCGCAATGAGAAGCCTGCGCACCACAACAAAGAGTAGCCCCCACTTGCCACAACTAGAGAAAACCCACGTGCAACCACAAAGACCCAACACTGCCAAAAATAAATAAATAAATAATAAAATAAAAATGAAAAAAAAATCTAAAGAATGCACCTGGGACCATGGAATAAAGTTGTGGCAAAAGTCGCTAAACCAGCAATGTGATTTTTTGAAAATTTTAATTTCTTATTTCTTTCAAAAAATACTACAGTTTTCAAACAATTCAAAAATTACCCATAATGTCATCATCATCTTGAAAACAGCTGTACTTACTATGCTGTGAATTGTTACTGAGGGGACTAGTTTGCTAATATTTGTGCTCCATGTGTGTCAGGGCAATCAGTATCCTTTCAGCACTTGACTGAGATAGTAACAGATTTAACCCTCTGACAGACTGTACTGGAATGTTAGATTCCCTGACAGTAAACTGTCTTTGGGTTCCTGAAATAAAAAAAACCAAAACCATCAAAGTTGGTTTTGGGTGGATTATCTAGATGTGAACATCCACATAATTTAATAAAATGATGTCCACAGGCCAATTTCTGAATCCAACTTCCTGTTAGGATAAGAAGGTGAAAACTCCCCACCCCGGAGGCGCGCAAACACAGCGCGTTTCCCTGGGCCGCCCCTCGGGACACCTGCCTCTCAGGATGACGTGGCCGCCGTAGCCTCCGTCGCCACCATCGGGGCCTCCAAACTCCTTCCGGGGCTCACTGTGGAAGCAGCTCACCCCGTCACCTCCGCGTCCCCCTCGGACAAGCACTCGGCGATGGTCCACAAAATGCCTTTTCTGCAGAGAGCACACAGTGGCCTGTCGTTATTAACCCTGCGGTCCTCCCAAGGACCAAGCAGTCATTTGTAATGTACCTTTTCTACCCATGACAGGCTTTAAAATTAGAAGCTAATGATATTAATATTGCTAATCACTCCTAAGATGCAAATATAAGAAAGAGTTCCCACAAGTCACTGCTATTTGTAGGCAAATGTAAACCAACAACGCAGATGTAAAAAGTGCTCAGCGTGGAATACACACCCTAGTCATGAACTCCACGCTAAAAACCTAAATAAAACGCAGTTTAGGAGATACTCCTTAAATAAAGCGTCTTCCCAGCTTTTTCAAATAGAAACACGTTATTGAAATAACAGGTCTTTACTAATGGGGAGTTCTGCTCCTCAGGACAAGAGAATGAGAGTGACAGTCCCTGGGCTGTTATCAGGCTTCCAACTAAGAACAGAAGTCTTCTGTGGCTGACTGAACAGGGCTCCTTTTTTGTTTCTTTGTTTGTTTGTTTGTTTGTTGCAGTACGCGGGCCTCTCACTGCTGTGGCCTCTCCCGTGGCGGAGCACAGGCTCCGGACGCGCAGGCTCGGCGGCCATGGCTCACGGGCCCAGCCGCTCCGCGGCATATGGGATCCTCCCAGACCAGGGCACAAACCCATGTCCCCTGCATTGGCAGGCGGACTCTCAACCACTGCGCCACCAGGGAAGCCCAGGGCTCCTTTCATTTATTTATTCGGCTGCGCCGGGTCTTAGTTGTTGCACACGGGACCTTTGTTGCGGCGTGAGGGATCTAGTTCCCTGACCAGAGATCAAAACTGAGGCCCTGCATTGGGAGCGCAGAGCTTTAACCCCTGGACCACCAGGGAAGTCCCCTAACCAGGTTAATATTTAATAAACGTTTGCTCACAGGACAAGATGTCCAGCTGCCCGAGGTGCCAGGGTACAGTGTTGAGGACGCCACTCCCAGCCCAGCCGTCCTGTCCCGAGGAGCCCACCTGCTCCCCGCACACGCGCACAGGCTGACGTGGCCGCCCACAAGGCCCCTCCATGGGGACCAGGGCATCTGCATTTCCATCCACTACTCCATAAGCAGATTTTTTTTTAAAGGAAAATACAGAAATACTTTATGATGCTCTGGCACCACCACATGGAAAAACCATGAATTACTGTTTCAAAAACGCAATGTACAATTTTGAACAGAATGGAAATCAACCCGATGGGAAAAAAGCACAACAAAGGAGCATCATACAGAAGATAAAACTTAAGAGTCAATGTTTACATTCTGGGGAGGAGACGAAACCATGTGAAAACTTGATATATCTGAGTGCACACGCTGACTGCCAAAGTAATTTTTCCACATGAAGTAGTTTGCCCTAATGAGCCTTAATTGGAACCCGCACTTAGGAGGAAACAAAGTGGATTATAAACATGTGTATTCTTGAATTTAATTAAAGATCATTCATGTTTTAAACAGGTTTTGGTAAACAGAATAAAAAAACATGTAAGCCTTTGAGAACTATAAAACTAAAGGTGTATGTCCCGGTCCCCACCCCGCCATGCCATAAATGAAGAACTATTCACATGTACCTAAGAATATATATAGTACATATCTCAGACACACAGGCGAATGATACATAAGCCCCAGGCTCCCTCCTGGCGAAGGGAGCGAACACGGTCATCACTTCTGGCGCGCTGGGCACTGCCCTGGGTCCGCCGCAGTTTTAGGCCAGCCCAGTGTTTGGTACCCGCAGGCCTTCATCTCGCGTCCTCACTTCCAAGGATAAACGAAGACAAGACAACAAGAGCTCAAAACAACGTCCTGTGCCTTCAGAGGGGAAACGGCAGTCAAATTCCTTCAAGGTTAGAAGCCTCACCAGTTTTTTCTCTGAGAGCAGCTTCTTCCTGGGGGGTTCCTGGAGCTTGGTGCAGTCCGCACAGCTGACCGAGAGCAGCCTGGGAGACGCGTGCTGGGGAAGGAGCCACCCGGGCCTGGGAAACACTCGTGCCAATGGTGTCCAGCACCCCATGCCCTCCAACACCGGCCAGGATCTCGCTGAGAAAAGCCTCGAACGTATCATGGCTCCTTAACAAAAGACAAACTGGCAAAATAAGACATCTGGTTTAAACCTGAACATGAAACCGAAACTAGAGAAGTGTGAGCATCTGGCACAGGAGAATGCTGGTGCGTGTTTCTGAAACAAATAAATGAACCAGTGAATGACTTTCTTACCTCGCTCACCACTTTCCACCCCGAGTCATGCCCTATTAGCCTATATGCTACTTGGAGGGAGTTCCCTGGCGGCCTAGCAGTTGGGACTCTGGGCTTTCACTGCCGGGGGTCCGGGTTCAATCCCTGGTCAGGGAACTGAGATCCCGCAAGCTGCACAGTGCAGCGAGAAAAGTCTCCTTAGCCTATATGCTACTTGGGGGAAAGATCTGTGTACAAAGGATTTAAATCATTAAATCCCTTGCAACTCTGGAATATACTCCCTATAGAATATCAAATACCTGCTAAATGAAAATATTAAAAAGGAAATCTCAGCCTGAAATCAAAATTTCTTAAAAATAAAAACACCCATTTACTCAGATGCTATGGTGTTACCCTGCACAGTTTAAAATGGTCCACCTGGAACACAGTGGGATATTTCCTATGGGTGCAGTGGGTAAGCCGCCAGACTCTGCACAAGGAAATCTGCCCCCTTTCCCCAGGGTGACCTAGGACGGTTCACTAATCTGACGACGGACCAGGCTGGGAGGGACAGGACGCACGACAGCAGTACCTGGCCCAGGTGCAAACTCAGTAAAGTGTGAGCAGCTACGAGCTGTTTACACCAGTGCTCGTTCGGTAAACAGCTCGTGACAATTATATAGCTGGCAGGTGCTGAGGGTCCACGCGGGGAGTCTCAGGCCCAGCCCTCCAGGAGACAACAGCGCCCCCCCTCCACTGTTCTGAACATCACCCGCTTCCAACGTCGCCGCTTCCCAGGCACACATGTGCCACATAAAAGGAAACCACTGAGGCTTTCCTCCCATTGCTGAGTACGAACTAGACGTACAGAAGGGATATAAATGTACATGCACTATTTAAAAAATCATCATAAAGCGACCACGCGCGCAGTGCAGCAGGCGAGGACACAGGGTACGCCTTTCCCACTGAAGCCCCTCCCGTGCCTCCCGCTCCACACCTCTTGCCCCTTCTGAAAAGGAAATACTTCCTTGGTGGGAGCTATTCCCTCTGCATGGCACTGAAAAGCTTTGCTTTTTGTTTGGAAACAATCAGGTATAGAAAAGTTCAAAGCAAAGTCCGTGAATCACCTGAGGGTGAGCGGCCGACCTGACACCCACCCCCCGGGACACAGCAGTGTGGCTCCCTGTGGACAGAGACCAGGCCACCAGCCACGCCCAGACCCCCGGGTCTGGCTAACGGTCCCCACAGCGTCTCCCACAGCAAAGGGTCCAGCTCAGAACCACGAGCTGCGTTTTGCTGTCACGGCTCTGCAGCCCCTCCCTGACTCTCGTGCCCCTGACACCTGGAAGGTCACAGGGCAGCTGTTCTGCAGCACGTCCCCGTTTTCCCTCTGACGGACGTCCCTTTGTGACGAGACGCGGGCAATGCGCCTTTGGCAGGAATTTCACACGAGTCACGGGGCCTTGCTCACCCTGCACACGGAGCTCCAGCGCAGGGGGGCCCTGCCCGGCTTCCCTGCTGTCGGGGCGCCCCTCCCTCCCTGTGTAGTTAAGAAGACCTCAGGGGAGGTGGTCTGAGACTGTGCAAATCCCGATCCCCTAAACCACCCAGGTACTCGTTTCTAGGGGCTTGGGTTCCTGTTTTATTCAGTTAGCTACACTGTTACTATCATTTACTTCGATGCTCAAATTGTCTCTGGTTTGGGCAGTGGCAGCCCATCCCTTGGCTTTGGTGTCCTTCTGACACGTGCCCCTCAACCTGTGAGCACTCCCTGCTTCCTGGCACAAAATGTTCCAGGCTCACCGGGTACTTTCCCTGGTTGACCCTGAAATCAGCCTTTACTCCAAGGAGCCCTGGCTCTTTTAGTGGAGAATGCTATTTAGAAGGCCACCTGTGTGCTAGGGGTGCTCAGGGGTCCTGGGGTGGTGCTGCTCGTGGGTCCCCTCTGTGGACAGAGCAGATGAAGGTAAACGCATCCACACACAACACTCACATCTGTAGTCACTGCTACACCGATCCATCCGGTTTTGGAGCAGCATCTTTTGGAAACCATGGGTTCACACCTATAATCCCGATTCCAATTCAACACCACAAGGTTCTAATTTTCTCCTCCTGTCTTTGCAAGTCCATCCTCTGACTGTCAGAGTCCTGGCTCCGTTACCCTCAGTATGTTTACTCACCCCACCTCAACAGTAACCAAACCCTCACCTCCTGACGTAGGTGCTCTCCCCTTCCACTGGGCCGCCCCTCCATGGGGACACCCTCCTCCTGTTATCTTCCTGTTAATGTATTCTCCTAAATACACCTTTATTTCGGAATGATTTTAGATTTACAGAAAAGGTGATATTCCCATATACATCTTATCCAGTTTCCCCTAATATTAGCATCTTACATGACCAGGGTACACTTGTCAAAACTAAGAAACCAACCCTGCTATGTTATTATTAATTAAACTCAGGATGGCATTTGGATTTCACGTTTCCCCATGAATATCCTTTTTCTGTTCCCGGATCCCACACTGCATTAAGCCCTCTTAAAAGATATTTTTTAAGTGCTAAAAGAAAAAAAGCCCCACCCAGCATTATTACACAGCCCGTGAAAATATCCTTCAGGGAGGGAAGTGAAGTAAGACATGCTGGGTGGTGAGAGACACTGTCTCCACAAGCAGTACCCCAGAAAGAAAATGACACCACAGGGAAACCCCAACCTTTAGGAACGAGGAGAGAGCAACAGAGATGGTAAGTATAAAAGAGTATTTTGGGGGGACTTTCCTGGTGGCGCAGTGGTTAAGAATCCACCTGCCAGTGCAGGGGACACGGGATCAATCCCTGGTCCGGGACAATCCCACATGCCGTGGAGCAACTAAGCCTGTGTGCCACAACTACTGAGCCCATGCACCACAGCTACTGAAGCCCGCGCGCCTAGAGCCTGTGCTCCACAACCAGAGAAGCCATGGCAATGAGAAGCCCATGCACCACAATGAAGAGTAGTCCCCGCTCGCCGCAACTAAAGAAAAGCCCGCATGCAGCAACGAAGACCCAACGCAGCCAATAAATAAATAAGTGAATAAAAGTACCTATCCTTAAAAAAAAAAGACTATTTTTTTCCTTATAAGAGTTTTAAAATATATATGACTGTAGAAGGAAAATTATAACACTGTCCAGTGGGTTTCCCATGCATACAGAGGTGATTGCAAGGTTTCCACATTTCTGTGAAGTGGCACAAGTCTTAAGTCTAAGTGGATCACGAAAGGTTAGGTATGTGCATTGTAATCTCCGGAGCAACCACTAAAATGTATTTCAAAGATATACCCAATAAGTAGATGAAATGGAATGCTAAAAGCCTTTCCGATAACTCAAAAGAAAGGGGACAGCAGAATAAAGAAGAGGGACAAAGGGAAAACAAATAATAAAATGGTACCCTAGGGCTTCCCTGGTGGCGCAGTGGTTGAAAGTCCGCCTGCCGATGCAGGGGATACGGGTTCGTGCCCCGGTCCGGGAGGATTCCACGTGCCGCGGAGCGGCTGGGCCCATGAGCCATGACCACTGAGCCTGCGCGTCCGGAGCCTGTGCTCCGCAATGGGAGAGGCCACAACACCGAGAGGCCCGCGTACCGCAAAAAAAAAAAAAAAAAAAAAATTGGTACCCTAAACCTAACCATACACGTAACTCAGACAAAACAGACTTTCAGAAAAAGAGCATTACCTGAGATGAACAAAGGCATCTGATAATGACAAATGGAATTAGTCATCAGGAAGGCCTAACAATTAAAAATGTGCGTGATAGGGTTTCCCTGGTGGCGCAATGGTTGAAAGTCCACTGGCCGATGCAGGGGACACGGGTTCGTGCCCCAGTCCGGGAGGATCCCACGTGCCACAGAGCGGCTGGGCCCGTGAGCCATGACTGCTGAGCCTGCGCATCCGGAGCCTGTGCTCCGCAACGGGAGAGGCCACAGCAGTGAGAAGCCCGCGTACCACAAAAAAAGAAAAAAAAAAAAATGTGCGTGAGCCGAACAACAGATGCAATAAATACAGACAGCAAAGTTGGACAGAATTAAAGGGAGAAACAGACCATTCCACAATGATAGCAAAAAATTTTAACAACACTCTCTCAAGAAGTGATGAAATGAGTAGTTGAAAAAGGAAACAATCGAAAACAGTAAAGACATAGAAAATCTGAACAGTGCTATCAACGATATGGACTAATTGACATTTATACAACAGTATATCCAACAACTGGAGAACATACGTTATCTGTAGCTTCATGTGAAACATTCACTAAGACAGACCTCACCACAGGTCATAAGAGGAGTCTCAATAAATTTAAAAGGAGCAGGGACTTCCCTGGCAGACCAGTGGTTAAGACTTTTTTGCCTTCCAGTGCAGGGGGTGCAGGTCTGATCCCTGGTTGGGGAGCTAAGATCCCACATGCCTGGCAGCCAAAAAACCAAAACATAAAACAGAAACAATATTGTAACAAAATTCAATAGACTTTAAAAATGGTCCACATCAAAAAAAATTTTTTTCCTTTTAATAAATAAACAAATTTAAAAGGATAGAAATCATATCAAGTGTATTCTCTAAACACAACAGAACTGAAGTCAATAAATATAAAATACCTAGGAAAACCCCAACTATCTGGAAATTAAACAACACTCTTCTAAATAATCCAATAGGCAAAAGAAGAAATCAAAAAATATTTTGAACTGAATGAAGGTATGACATACTAAAATTCATGGGATGCAGCTAACGTAGTGCTTAGAGGGGAACTTTTAGCTCTAAATGCTTCTGTTAGTAAAGAGAAGAAAGATCTACATAGGGGGTCACCTTGGAAACCAGTACCACACAAACCAATCTGGCTTACTTTGAACGACTAGCTTTTTTATATACTGTAACTCTTTAATTGCAAACATTTCTCCCTATTCTGTTCTTGGTGGCATTAGAGAATTTGATTTCCTCTTTAGAGTTGGAGAAGAAAGCAATAATTTTCTGCTTTAGATACAATAATACTAGCATTCTAATTTCAGTCTTTCCACTTAATTTTTTATTTTATTTTATTTTATTTTTTTTTGCGGTATGCGGGCCTCTCACTGTTGTGGCCTCTCCCGTTGCGGAGCACAGGCTCTGGATGCACAGGCTCAGCAGCCATGGCTCACGGGCCCAGCCACTCCGCGGCATGTGGGATCTTCCTGGACTGGGGCACGAACCCGTGTCCCCTGCATCGGCAGGCGGACTCTCAACCACTGCGCCACCAGGGAAGCCCTCCACTTAATTTTTTAATAAACAATGTATTAACTTCCTTCTGTATGTGCTTTCAACTGTGTTGAACTGTATTATTTTTTTCTTTTCTAATTCTAGAGTTTCTAATTTTTAACCTTCTAGGCTTCATCCTTCCTAAATATACTTTAAATTATTAATTAAAAAAAAAAGAGAGAAGAAAGATCTAAAATCAGTGACTTAAGGTTTCAAATCAAGAAACCAGAAAGAGGGGACTTCCCTGGTGGTCCAGTGGCTAAGACTCCATGCTCCCAATGCAGGAGGCCCGGGTTCCATTCCTGGTCAGGGAACTAGATCCCACATGCCACAACTAAGAGTTTGCATGCCACAACTAAAGATCCCGGATGCTGCTACTAAGATTCGGCACAGCCAAATAAATTCGTTAAGTACTTAAAAAAAAAAGAAAAAAAGAAACCAGAGAGAAGAGCAAAGTAAATGGAAAGAAGGAAATAATAAAGAGCAGAAATAAATGAAACTGAAAACTGACAACTGAAAAACTACCACAGCTTAAAAACTAGCTCATTGAAAAGATAAACAGAACTGACAAACCAATAGCTAGACTGATAAGAAAAGTAGAGAACACAAATCACCAATGTCAGGGTTATCAATACAAACCTTACAGGCATTGAAAGGGTAAAAGAACACCATGAACAACCTTTTGCCAACATATTCAACAACTTATGTGAAATGGACAAATTTCTTGAAAAACACAACTACCAAGTAAACACAAGAAAAACAGAAAATCCCAACAGCCCTGTATCTACTAAAGAAGTTGAATTTGTTATAAAAGAACATTCCCAGAAAGAAGACTCCAGACTCAGACTGTTTTACTGGTAAATTCTATCAAACATTCAAGGAAGAAATAACAGCAATCTTACAAAAACTTTTCAGAAAATATAGGAAGTGAGATCACTACCCAACTCATTTACTGAGGGCAGCGAGAGCCCAGTACCAAAACCTGACATTACGAAAAAAGAAAATGACAGCCCAACATCCTTCATGAATAAGAAGTGAAGAATCCTTAACAAAGCACCCAACTGAGGCCAGCAGTAGAGAAAGGATCCCACACCAGGACCAAGCAGGGTGATCTCTGGAGCCCCAGGCTTCACCAACAGTCAGACCCAGTCACCCATCTCACGGTGACAACGACATACACCTGACAAAAGTCAGCACCCACTCATGATTAGGAAAATGAAAGGACACAGCAAACTAGGAACAGAAGGGAACATCTTCAGCCTGACCAAAGCCATCTACAGAAGGCCTACAGCTAACACCACACTGACAGGAGAAAGACAGAACTGTCACCCTTTGAGACAGAGAAAACAAGGGTGCCCGTGTTCAACACGTCGGTGGAACACTGTCTTTTAGACACTGCAATAAAGAATTAAAAAATAGGGCTTCCCTGGTGGCGCAGTGGTTGAGAGTCCGCCTGCCGATGCAGGGGACATGGTTCGTGCCCCGGTCCGGGAAGATCCCACATGCCGCGGAGCGGCTGGGCCCGTGAGCCATGGCCGTTGGGCCTGCGCGTCCGGAGCCTGTGCTCCGCAACGGGAGAGGCCACAACAGTGAGAGGCCCACATACCGCCAAAAAAAAAAAAAAAAAAAAAAAGAATTAAAAAATAAAAAAGAAGAGGTAAAACTGCAGAAAATATGACTGTCTCCACAGCAAATTCCAGTGAAATCTATAAAACAAAGATTAGAATATACAAAGAAACAAGGTTTTTGTTTTTGTTTTGTTTTTTATAAATTTATAAATTTAATTAATTTATTTTTGGCTGCGCTGGATCTTCGATGCTGCGCACAGGCTTTCTCTAGCTGCAGCGAGCGGGGGCCGCTCCTTGTTGCAGTGCCCAGGAAGAAGCAAGGTTATTGGTTACAAGGTTAATTTGCAAAAGCCAACTGTGTTCTTCTACACTAGCAGCAAACTATAAAATGAAATTAAGACAACAATCCCATTTATAGTGACACCAATTACAAAAGCATCTAGAAACAAGTTTAACAATAAACATTTAAGGTCTCTACCTCACTACTGGCAAGATACTGTTCTAAGTGTTTTCCAGGGATTAATGCATTTAGCTCTCATAACAGCCCTGTAAAGAAAGTACAGATGAGGACACTGAGGCAAAGAGAGGTGAAGTGACTTACCCAAGGTCATAGATCTCTCAGATGGGAGGAGTGGGAGTGGAGTGTGAAAGCAGGTTGTCAAGGGGCAAAAACAACCACCTGATCATCAAAGAAGCACACCCACAGCTAAGTCTGTTGGAGAGCTACGCCATCCGTCCCGGCCGGGTTGAAAACCAAGCTTCTGGGCCCTGGTAACACGAAACCTGAAAGCGATCAATCAGAGGTGACGATTGGAAAGCCAACCAGAGACCTGAACTCCGAATCTTGCCTAACGTGGAGTACTCCTCCTTTTTACCTTTTCAGTGTGTTTGGAAAAATCTGCTGAACGCATGCCGTGGCTCTCCCTAGCCACGTGAACAAGTTCACTTTGGTTTCACATGACTATTTGGTCTTTGCTTTCCTTCTAATGCTTTACCTGCTCTGGCCAATAGCCCCGTGTGGCTATTAAGTTTAAAGATTTTTTTTTTTTTTTTTTTTTTTTGCGGTACGCGGGCCTCTCACTGTTGTGGCCTCTACCATTGCGGAGCACAGGCTCCAGACGAGCAGGCTCAATGGCCATGGCTCACGGGCCCCGCTGCTCCGCGGCATGTGGGTTCTTCGCAGATCGGGGCACGAACCCGTGTCCCCTGCATCGGCAGGCGGACTCTCAACCAACTGCGCCACCAGGGAAGCCCGGCTATTAAGTTTAAATTAACTAAAAAAATTTTAAACGTAAAAATTCAGTCCCTCAGTCACACAAGCCACATTCAAGTGCTCACAGCCACATGTGGCCAGTGGGTACCAGAATGGCCAGCACCCATTGGCACATTTCCACCATTACAGAAAGTTCTACTGGACAGCGCTGGTCTATATTGTGCAATGGGAACTCAGATTCCTCCTCGGAGCATCCCTTTTCCTGGGCCCAGCAGAGCAGAGTACAAAAGGTGGGACAGTGGTGAAAGCTGAGGGCCCAGAGTCAATCAGACTTCATGATTACAGGGTGGGGGCTTTTAAAAATGCTGGGAAGGCGCTCAATACACGGCAAGGGCTCCACTTTGTCCTGTAAAGTGTTAAGATCAGTTCTACTGGTCCATACATGTTATTATCTGCCAGGAGCCTCTAAGATCCTCCCACGGAAATTTTAAATTTTATTCCATGGGAATTCTCCGGCGGTCCAGTGGTCAGGACTCTGCGCTGTCACTGCCGAGGGCCCAGGTTCAATCCCTGGTCAGGGAACTAAGATCCCCCAAGCTGCTCGGCCAAAAACAAACAAACAAAAATCCCTTACAACCACCCTATGAGGAGTAACAGTGCATGCTGTTTTTTTCCCATCTGCTTTTCTAGACCCCTTTTCCACCCTGCTCCGTTTCAGAAGCCTATCCTGCATGACTACCCTCAGCTACCTTGCCGTGGGGCGGAGACTGCAGGGAGGAGCAGGAGGGCTGGATCCTGACTGAAGGTCGACTTCCAGCCAAGGAAGTCCCGTCTATACTGCTCTCTGCTGGTCCTGGTAACTGGCCCTCCCCTTAACCTGCGGGTGTCCAGGAGCAGAAGCAACTCCACTGTTACTAGTGCCTGATAAAAACACTAACTCTGCTGTTTCCCTGCACACTCCGCCTTAAACGGGGCCTTTACAAACCCTCCTTAAAGTATCCTAAAGTGATGGTGCCGTAACTTCTGACCCTTATATTTTTTATGCCGTTTTGTTTTGTTTACCACGCTGCCTGGCATGCGGGGTCTCAGTTCCCCGACCGGGCATCGAACGGTGCCCCCTGCAGTGGAAGCGCGGAGTCTTGACGGCTGGACCGCCAGGGAAGAACCCCCTTTACGCCCTCTCTAAAGCAGCGGAGGCTGAGACTCAGAGAGGCTCTCGCGTGCCCAACAGTGTCCTCGCTGCCTGTATTTCACAGCAGGGTTCTTCAAATCAGGGATGTGTACGCGACCACCATGCAAGGGAACCGAGGCAAGGGTCATTTTAAAAGAATCAGTTTTGCGCTCCTTAACTGTGGACACGTTTTCTCTGCTAAAGCATATCTGCCTGGGAACCGAATTGCGTTGAAAAGCGTGATCTCCTTTCCGCTCGTGTCGTGAGAAGGGCCCTCTACAGAAGGAAGCCCCCTCCAGGGAAGTGGCCCGAAGGACACGCCTCCCTCCTCCCGACAGACCCCGGTGTCCACAGCGGCGCGGACGGCGTACCCGGTGCCGGCCCAGCCCGCCCAGAGCGCCCTCGCAGGAGGACGCCGCTCCTGTGGGACCAAGTGTTTCTCACGCGCGCGCACGCTCACGCTGTTCGGGGCAACCGCGCGCCACAGCAGGTACAGAGCAACGTCCGGGAGGAAGCGTTTCACACTCAGGACCTCGGCCCGATGGCGTCTCCGGGCCACCCGAGCGCGCCCACGCGCGCTGAGGGGAAGCCGGAAGCCCGGGCCGGGGACCCGAGGGCGCCCCCGGCCGCTATTCGCACTCACCACTTGAGACGGCACGCCACTTCCGCGGCTGGCTCCAGGGGCCACTTCCGGGGCGGGTCCCGCCTGCGCAGGCTCCTCAGCGCGCATGTGCGGCGGGGGTTGGGAGGAGAAAAACGGAGTTGCTCGCGTCTGCGCAGAGGCGAGCGGGGTCTCCGGCGTGTGGAGCGCGGGCGCCTCGGAACCCGGGGGACCCGGGGACGCAGGGACCCCGGGCCCGGCAGCCGTCTCCCCGCCGGGGCTTCCGGTTCCCAATCACCTCACGGAAACCCAGTCTCCAGGACGGTTCTCGAAGAGCCAGTTTATTAATTACAACAAAGGTATAAACAACTTAGACGCCAAAGTCCGGCTGAGGAGAGAAACGGACGGGTGAGCACGGTTGTCCGGGAACGGGCTGTGCTCACGGACGAGACGGCGTGATCCGGTCGGGGCCGGGAAGTCACACGGAAACGCCCTCCTCTCGGTCCGAGTGTGAGCGGCCGCCCTGCACGGACCGCCGAGGCCCGGCTGCGGGCCCGCGAGGGATGCTCGGGCCGGAGGCGGCGGGGCCAGCCGGCGGCCTGGGCGCTGTCGGCACCTCCGGGGGCCGCGCCGGTCACCGCTCGAGGCCCGCCCCGCCCGGGCCTCGGCCGTGGCAACTCGGCGGCACCGACCGCACCGCGCGAGCGACTCTCGGGCCTAAGCGTCTGCAGACATTGGGGTTGCGGAAGAGGCGACACAAAACAGTGAACGCAAACGAGCTGCTGGCGTCACTTGCCCCACAATATTACATGGAAACGGCCAGCGCGTTCAATAAACAGTTTGTCATTAGTCGTGAAATACATGAACACCGACAGTCATGTATACATCAGGAAAGAGATGTCCAAACCATTTCACAAAGTGCTTTTAAAAATATATACACAGCATCCAAGAAATTCTTAATGTAAGACAGTTCAGATTGAAGTGTCGGGATACGTTGTTTTAAGTGTCCTTTTCCTTCAAGAAGTATTAATACAGCACTTAAAACACACACACACACACACACACACACACACACACACACACACACACACACACACACACACACACACACACACACACACACACACACACACACACACACACACACACACACACACACACGGCATATTCCCAGATTGGCAAGGAATAAAAATAAACTATTTTCACAGTTCTCTGAAATGGTTAACAGGAAAAGTAAATCCCGGACGGAGTTTGCAAATTAGTTCTATGAAACTTGTCAGGAAAGAACAGGACGAAATCAAGGGCAATGACTCCCTAAATGAAATTACTAATGTCGGTGTCATGGAGCAGTCACGGACTCTCATCTCAATAATTTAATACAGAGATGTGTTTTTAAGCCCTTACCAGTGTTAAGGGTTTCTAAAAACCCGTATGTCCACAAAATAAACGTGAGATTCTGTCTCCGCAGAGGAGCGGAGAAGGTCCTAGAACAGGACTTCTACTCGACCCGCCCTTTCTTTTCTCTGAGCCTTAGTGCTTCATCTGTAAAACAGCAACAAGTCATTGCCACCATATTCCCAGTGTGGACTGTAGGAATTCATTCCAGTAAAAACACATCGAAAACGCCTTATAAACTGTAAAGTATTCAATTCTGGATAAAGAACTACTTTAAATTTAAAACTTAATAAAACATCACCTTCAGTAGACCTGATATATGAAGAATTGGATATATTTTTATTTTCTTGGTTGTCTTGGAAATATGCCAGCATTTGTCCAAAGATGTTTTTAAAGGGGTCATAATAAATATGGATATTGTTATCCAGGTAAGGGTTGATAAAATGTCCCTACGACTTATTAGTGAAATGTATAATTTTTCCTTTGACCTGACTTTTCCACATGAGCTGTCTTTAATGTCTGCACAGAATTTAAATGGCATTTAATGTCCTAGGAATGTAAAAATTACTCGTTTCTCTCCATAAGAGCTTTCCTTCTCATTAGGAGGAACACAGTAGAATCAGTGGTGTTCTTTTTAAAAATAAGATGTGAATTTCAGATATCCCTAAAAGAAAAGGAACGCTTGCTTGGAGATCTGAATAAGTAGGTCCTGGAAGAAGCAGTATAAAATAAACAACTTGCCAACAGTTTGGAAAATTTGGTGTCAATATTTTAAATTATAACTTTGGAGTTGGGCATATTAAACATTAAAATCCCAGAAATGACCATCAGATAAACAAAGGCCAAAGCCAAAGTAATTCCAGAGACTACCTTCTCTTTCCTTCAGCAATACCACTCTCCCTGGGTAAGGCTAATCATTCATTGCCTTCATGGATTCCTATTTATTTAGAACATAGTCATTGATCCCTCTTTACTTTTTAATACAAAAACATATAACTTTTTGGATAAACACAATTGGTGAGAGACACAGGTAACAAGTGAGCTCTGAAAATAACGGTTCACAGCGTCTCCAAATGAGGCTTAGTAATCCTTTCCATCGTGTAACAGAAACTGACGCAAATCACAGAAGATGCCTCCCCCACCCCCCCATCGAGGCACAGGAAGAGGCTGCCATCCAGGGGCTGTGCACACGTGTTCGGCTGCGGTGCTGCCAGTGAAAGACAAGTTTACAACCCACAGTACGACAGCGCATGAGGAGCGTCAGACCTAAGGTCTGTTTATACAAGTACGTGGACTATGGCCTCTTGTAGGTATGTCCCATCACTGGGCACAGAACACTCTGATGACAGAAGAACCCCTAAAGCTAGCTAGAAACACTGCGGGGCGGTGGGGGGGGCGGACAAAAAGGGACAACCTCTCCATTGTATGGACATACAATACTATACACAGCACCAAATATGTCACACCATCAAAGCGCTGTCTTGCACCAGCAGTGCACGCTCGGTGTCCTACCCCACGTGAAATGTGCACGCTTCACATGCAGACGCTGCATGGGCTGAAGGGGCAGCCCACAGGTCACAGCTCCTCAAGACTGTCGCTGGCCTGTCCATCCCAGACAGACATGCCGCTGCAAGGCTCCAGAAGAATGTTTGTCCTTTACTGCTGGTAATTTCCGTACTGGCCCTGCAAGAGACCAAGACACAGATTACACCCCAACAGCCCTGCGTAAGAGGGTCCACACCCAAGGGTAAGACAGACTCCCCCGCCCCACACACCCGCCAACACCCAGGATGAGAGGTGGAGGGAAAATAAAATGCAAGCGACCAAACAGCCTCTGCCTGTTTCCACGAGGCAGGCAGATAAGTGGGCTTCCAGAAGCCACTCTCCAGGCTGCAGCTACTGATTTAGGTCAGAGGGCGGAAGAGGCTGGTTCACCCAGTCACACAGCAGCTCACTGTGCTGGGCCTGGTCCAGGTGCCTCAAAGTCACGGCCCCACCCTGAGCCTGCCGTGAACAGGTCTGTGACGGGCTCCCCCAGCCACAGACGACACTGGCACCACTTCCGGCACACTGGGGAACATTCCAAACTGCTCTCTTCAAGGTCAGAAAGGTTTTCTCCTTAATTGCCCTGCCCTGGGCTTGTTTACTCGTGTTGAAAACTCATCGTCTAAGTATGACTGGTTCATTCTCTCTCTTCAGGGAGCAGGGTGAGAAGCATTTAAAAAAATAAAATACAGACCTTACCTATTCAGGTACCTGAGAAAAACATCCGTCTTCCATGTGGTGCCTTGAGATTTCATTAGCCGTGTAAACGGCCATTAGTGCCTATGACCCAGCACAAAAGGCCACCGATGGACAATCACCCCTTGCAAGGGGCTCTCTTCAAAGGAGGTTCCGAATATGCCCAGGATAAGTCTCCTCCCGCCCCACTGCCCTGCTCCTGGCCTGAGCTGCAGACGCCAAGGCTCCTCCTGACCGACTCACCTGAGACACACCTGGCCACCTCAGGACCTCTTGCACGGCTGCGTCCCGTGGCTGGCTCACTCTCATCCTCACGTCCTGGCCCCATGGCACCTCCGCTGAGAGGCACCAGACACTTACATTCACCCCTCATGGGTTTCTCTCCCACCAGGAGGGGCCGACATCCATCATTTACCGCCCTTCTCCTCCACACCTCCAGGTGGAAGTCAGAGGCATCTGAAGTTAAGCTTGATTTTCTCTCCACAGCCCTCTGCACCCCGAGAAATGACAACTACCTCAAGCAGCCCAGGCCGAAATCCCTGGGGCCACCCCGACCCGCCTCTCCCGCATGCCCCAAGTCCAGTCCACCAGCAAATCCCGCTGGCACCACCTCTGGGAGCACCTAGAGTCCCGGCGTCTGTCGCCTCTCTCCAGCAGGGCCCCACCCCACGCAGAGCAGATCCTCGTCAGGTGGGCGAGGCCTCCCTGCCGTCCTGGGAGCCTGAGTAGCTCTGCTCAGGTCTGATGGCCTCGCTGTCGCCCGAGAGGGCCTCCCCGACCTGGTCTGTGCCAGCCCTGCCACCCGTCGTTCCGTCCCTTTGCCCTCTGGGTCCTCTTCCCAGAACTACCTGCCGCTGCTCCATCCCGGCGCCAACAGCGCCCGGCTGTGTCAGGCGAGATGCAAGCTCTAGAATCTGCCTAGTCGCCGTGGCCCCCAAGCGCGCACCAGACACCCGACGCTGCTAGGCACGCAGGAAACACCCGAGGTGTGAAAGGACAAGGACACAGAGCCAGCTGTGTCTGACCGAAGAGGTAATTTTTAAAAACCTTACAGGCTCAGAGAATTAACGTTCTGGAGGGACCCTGGGTGCCAGTTCACCCTGTGTTATTGTTTCTCTTGACCACAGGGGAAACCTTCGTCACGTCTGACGCACGTGGGGGCTGCAAGTCTGGAAACGGGCAGAAGGCTTGCCTGCTCGTAGCCGTAAGGCCGCTGCTGCTGGGCGGACGGGCCCGTCTGAGACGCTCGGTAGCTTCCGTACTGCTGGCCTTGTCCCTGCTGGTAGCTGGAGTACTGCGAGGGGGCGCCCTGGGCAGGCCCTAGAACACATGCGGGAGCCGTGAGACCACCCCATGCCCCCGTCCGCTCGAGCCCCTGACACTGGCACCCGTTCTCCCTCCACATTAAGCCCGTGCAGTGAAAGCGCCACAGCTGGCGGCTGCGCGGAGTCCCGCGTGGTTCGCAGCTGTGCTCCCACCCCAACCCGGATGGAGCCTGGGGTCCACTCTCAGCACCCCGGGCCTGCTTCCTGGGACCAGCTTACACCAGTCACGGTGGTCACTGTAAACACGAGAGTCAAACACACAGCAAATGGTGAAAACACGCGCGAGATGGTAATCGTGCCTCCAGAGCCTAAGTAGATGGTTTAGGAGAAACTGACAAAGGCCGAGTGTTTTTTCCAAAACTGGTTGTTTCTAGGGCTGGGGCAGGGGAAACACTGTGGTCCCAGAAAGAAGAAAGTGCTCTAAACCAAAAAGATGGGGCACGCCCAAGGGCCACAGGCCCAACCTGAGCTCCCAAGAGGCAGGGCTGAGATGGTTTGAACAATAAAAGAAGTTTGGATTGTAACTCAATGTGTAAAATCAGTACCCGTGAGCACCTACCAATATAAATAAACGATCAATAACTAAGTGAAAGGGGGAGAAGAGACCCATCTTCCCTACAGAAGAATTCCAAACAATCTATGTAGACCAGCGGTCCCCAACCTTTTTGGCACCAGGGACTGGTTTCATGGAAGACAATTTTTCCACGGACGGGGGAGGGGGAGATGGCGATGGCTCAGGCCATAATGCAAGCGACGCGGAGTGATGAGGAGCGGCAGATGAAGCTTCACTCACTCGCCCACGGCTCACCTCCTGCTGTGCGGCCTGGTTCCTAACTGGCGCGGACCGGTACTGGTCCGAGGCCCGGGAGTTGGGGACCCCTGATGTACACAGTGCCCCCTTGAGTGGGGCTGGACCCAGTGACGCCAGAGTCTGGAGGAGGAGAGGGAAGGAAGCCCAACACTGGGGAGGCCTGGCAGACGCCCTTGACCATATGACCAAGGCCAGACTCAACGGAGGCAAGTCATGCCCACAGGAGGGGACGCAAAGGCACTTGGCCGTGGTCTTCTTTCCAAAACTCAGAACCCAGGCCAGACAAACCCAACCTGAGGGGGGCATCTAGGAAGTGCCCGGCCAGCCCTCCTCAAAAGTGCCAAGGTCAAGAGGGACGAGGAAAGTCTGAGGAACGTTCGCAGCCCAAGGAGCTGTGGGGCTGATGTCATGTGGGATCCTGGACTGGTCCCGGACAGAGAAGGACATGCGGGAGAGCCAGTGAGATCCGAAGAAACTGGTTCAGTCCACGGCCAAGCGCCAACCTTGGTTTCTTAGCTGTGACCACAGGGCCCCGGTAATGGATGAGGTTAACCATGGGGGGACTCTCAGCTTTCCTAACAGCTTTTCCAGAAATCTACAACTGTTCCAAAGTAAGAAGCCTGCTGGGCGCCCACCGAATGACCGCGTTCCTGTGATGGACCCCCCCACCGCTTACCATAGCCTTGCTGCTGCCCGGGGTAGCTCTGCTGGTTGGGGTACTGCTGCTGGGAGTATGTCTGCTGCTGGGCTGTGCCCTGCTGGTACCCCGCCTGCTGCTGGCTGTACTGTGAGTTTCCTGCAGAGGGAAGGAGACATGAGCTCATTTCCAGAGAGCAATGGCAGCTCCGCTGTCCCTCGAGGCATGGGCAGCTTTGGGTTCCCTAGACCGAGTCCACTGCTCCAGTACCTCTTCTTTTCCACAGTAATTCAAATTATTTTGTTTTATTGGGTTGGCCAAAAAGCTCATTCAGTTTTTAAGTAAAACTAAAACACAGTTTTCATTTTCACCAAGAACTTCATAGAACAACGTATTCACCGTTTTGTTCCACTACCTTCTGCCATTTTCCAGGTAACTTCATAATTCCATCTTCCCAAAACTTTTTATCCTTTTGAGCAAAGAACTGTTCCAGGTGCCTTTTACAGTCTTCCAGGGAATTGAAATTTTTTCCATTAAGGGAATTCTGTAAAGACCGAAAAAAATGGAAATCCAAAGGTGCAATGTCTGGTGAATACGGCAGATGAATCAGAACTTCCCAGCCAAGCTGTAACAGTTTTTGCCTGGTCATCAAAGAAACATGGGGTCTTGCATTATCCTGATGGAAGATTATGCATTTTCTGTTGACTAATGCTGGGCGCTTTTCGTCGAGTGCCGCTTCCAGTTGGTCTAATTGGGAGCAGTACTTGTTGGAATTAATCGTTTGGTTTTCTGGAAGGAGCTCAGAATAGAGGACTCCCTTCCCGTCCCACCATATACACAACTTCACCTTCTTTGAATGAAGACCGGCCTTTGGTGTGGTTGTTGGTGGTTTATTTCGCTTGCCCCCTTATCTTCTTCCGTTCCACGTTACTGTACGGTATCCACTTTTCATCGCCTGTCACAATTAGTTTTAAAAATGGAACGTTTTGGTTACGTTTAAGTAGAGACTCACAAGAGGAAATACAGTCAAGAAGGTTTTTTTCGCTTAACTCATGTGGAACACAAACATCAAAGCGATTAACATAACCGAGCTGGTGCAAATGATTTTCAGAGATGGATTTGGATATTTTGAGTATGTCGGCTATCTCCCACGTGGTACAACGTTGATTGCTCTCAATTAATGTCTTGCTATCAACTTCAACTGGTCTACCCGACCATGGGGCATCATCCAGCGAGAAATCTCCACATGAAACTTCACAAAGCACTTTTGACACGTTGGATCAGTCACAGCACCTTCTCCATACAATGAACAAATCTTTTTTTGCATTCTGGTTGCGTTTTTACCTTTCTTGAAATAATAAAGCGTAATAGGCCAAAAATGTTGCTTTTTTTTCTTCCATCTTCAATATTAAAATGGCTACACAAAAATTCACCAGTTCTGATTATTTTTTAAATGCACAGATATGACAGCTGTCACATACAATCTCACAAAATTGTTTCAAATGAAGTTAAAGACAGCTGAGCGCTACTAGAGCCATCTTACAGAGAAACCGAATGAACTTTTTGGCCAATACAATACTTTCTCTTACTATCTTAATAGAAATACAAATATATCGCCAAAGTGAAGAGGGTAATGCAATTAAGACAAAGACCAACACCAGTGTTGTGGGTAAACTGTGTCCCCCAAAAGAGCTGTTGAGGTCCTGACCCCAGGAACCTGTGGCCTTATTTGTAAATAGGGTCTTTGCAGATGTAATTAGTTAAAGGGAGGTCATACAAGGTTAGGGTGGGCCCTAATCCAGTGACTGATGTCCTTGTAAGAAGAAGGAGATCAGGACACAGACACAGGAAAAGGCCGTATGATCCCCACAGTTCAAAGGGACCCCAGAAGTTCTGGGACACCCTCGTTTTATTGGCAAACGTGCAAGCCAGGGTTCCAGCTCAGACCTATAATGTGTTTTCCTGTGACTTTATGAATGAAAAGAGGCAGACGTTTGCCCCCGTGTTCTGCATCTATATGTGGGTACAGTCCCAGAGATGTTTTAGGTTCACTTACTTTTTCTTTTCCCAGAGAAAATGGCTTAATTCTCATTTTCAAAACTCTAACTTATCAGCCAGCACCCGTGCTAAAAGCCTCATTTTGGAAGAAAGCTCATGGAAAGAAAACAATTTGGGAGAGCAGTAAACGTATTACCAAATAATTACCAACAGTTAAGAGGGAGTATTGGGGACTTCCCTGGTGGTGCAGGGGTTAAGAATCCGCCTGCCAATGCAGGGGACACGGGTTCGAGCCTTGGTCCGGGAAGATCCCACATGCCGCGGACAACTAAGCCCATGCGCCACAACTACTGAGCCTGCGCTCTAGAGCCCGTGAGCCACAGCTGCTGAGCCCACGTGCCACAACTACTGAAGCCCGCGTGCCTAGAGCCCGTGCTCCGCAACAGGAGAGGCCACCGCAGTGAGAAGCCCGCACACTGCAACGAAGAGTAGCCCCCACTCACCGCAACTAGAGAAAGCCCGTGCACAGCAAAGAAGACCCAATGCAGCCAAAAATAAATACATAAAATAAATAAATTTTTTAAAAAAGAGGGAGTATTAACAACCATTTAAAAATCTTTCTACACGTGTAATGGAAAAGAACCTAAAAAAAGAATATATATATACGTGTGTCTCTGTGTGTGTGTGTGTGTATAACTGAATCACTTTGCTGTACAGCTGAAACACAACATTGTAAATCAACTATTTAAATAAAACTTTAAAAATAAATAAATAAAAATCTTGCTACGAAGTCTTCATAATGCAGGTCTTAAGAGTTTTAGATTGGTGTAGAGACTAAATTCCATTCCGTTTTCAAAACACCTTTATAAGAAGACCAATTTAAGTTTAGTTTCATCATTTTCTTCAAAACCACAGTGTCTGGCCTTTAACCACAGAGTGTGGGTCTTCCTCTGCACGAGACCCCATCCTCTAGAAGGAGCAGGTGGGGCGAGGGGACCCGGGGTGTTCACCCACTGTGGCGCCAGACAGCCTGGAAAGCAGGGCTGCTTGTGGTTTTCTTGTTCTTGTCTTTGTTTTTAGTTAATTAAGTTTTTTATAGATTTTTTTTCATTTAAAAATTTTTATTTTATTGTTTATTTATTTATTTTTGGCTGCGTTGGGTCCTCATTGCTGCGTGCGGGCTCTCTCTAGTGGTAGCGAGCAGGGGCTGCTCTTCTTTGCAGTGCGCGGGCTTCTCACTGCGGTGGCTTCTCTTGTTGCGAAGCACGGGCTCTAGGCATATGGGCTTCAGTAGTTGTGGCTCACGGGCTCTAGAGTGCAGGCTCAGTAGTTGTGGCACGTGGGCTCAGTAGTTGCGGTGTGCAGGCTCAGTAGTTGTGGCACGCAGACTCAGTAGTTGTGGCACGCGGGCTCAGTAGTTGCGGCACACGGGCTCTAGATCGCAGGCTTAACAGTTGTGGCGCACAGGCTTAGTTGCTCCACAGCATGTGGGATCTTCCCAGACCAGGGCTCGAACCCGTGTCCCCTGCACTGGCAGACGGATTCTTAACCACTGCACCAACCAGGGAAGTCCAGTAAAATGTAAGTATTTTAAAACTGGGGTCCTGATAACGTACATTTTAAAATAACAGCTTTATTGAGAGCGAATTCATGTAGAAAGGCTTAAAACCCCATAAGGAAGTTCAATTTCCAGCTGCGCAGAACAATGAAGGAACACACGCTCTACAGCACAGGAGCTCTTCTCCAAGGTGGGCTCTGAGGAATCTGCTGGGTTTTCTGATTGGTCACCATCTAAGGAAACACCTTGACAGCTTTTCCCTCCTCACAACCATGACCGGTCCCAGCAACAATGGCCGATGGGACGGCCGATGGCCAAGGAGGCGTCAGTGACCAGTGGAGACCCAGGTTCACTGTCTTTGTGAGAAACGCATCGGAGAAATTCATCAGAGACTTGGCAGGTTTTCTCCAGGGTTTCAGAGTTTTGGGGTCGGTCTGCATAGTCTCATGTCTTACAGCCCCTTTTCTCTTTCTAGGATAATGGGTAAAGGAGCTAATTCATAGCAGCAGCCGCCGTGGCCTAGACACAGCAGGTGTGCAGGGGGTGAGAAGCCGACGCAACTCTCACGCACCCAGGAAAACCTTCTGACCCGGGGCCAAATCCCAGTCGAAGACGGACCTGTATGGACAGCTCTGAAAGGAGAGAGGCAGCACTCCTTTGAACAAGCCTCAGCGATTCTCAGGAGGGTTTCGTGGGAGCAGCAGAGCGGGGGAGCCCAGACTGCTCTTCCTAGAACAGCCTGGGACAGTGACGGCGGCTCCAGGGCCTTCCCTCCACCACCGGCAGGTACAACGACTTCTCTTGTTTTTCGTCTCCTTTTCATTTGTTTCTGTCTTTAAGAATCTTGCAACAAGGGCCTCCCTGGTGGCGCAGTGGTTGAGAGTCCGCCTGCCGATGCAGGGGATGAGGGTTCGTGCCCCGGTCTGGGAGGATCCCATATGCCGCGGAGCAGCTGGGCCCGTGAGCCATGGCTGCTGAGCCTGCGCGTCCGGAGCCTGTGCTCCACAACGGGAGAGGCCACAGCAGTGAGAGGCCCGCGTACCGCAAAAAAAAAAAAAAAAAAAAAAAAAAAAAAAGAATCTTGCAACATTCTGTGACGTGGCCGTGAAGAAAGGAACCACTTACTTGTGAAAGAAGAGGCTGGTGTTGTCATTAAACACGGCAGGACCGTGGCCGTAGAACAGCCACAGGCACTAATGCACAAGGGTGACCGACCCGTCTACACAACCTCGTCGCCAAGCAAAGATGAGCCTCAGGGACCCACGTGGCAGCCGTTTGGGGCGGAGCCGTCCCCACCATCCCCAACGCCTGATCACAGTCACCGTCGCCATCGGGAGAAACGCCCCAAACAGCGGTGCTGCAACCCCAGGACTGGGGGGTATGGGCGGGTCTGGGGGGCCACAGGGTTAGTGCTTTGATTTTCAGTAAGTTTGACTTCTAAGTGGGCGATTCAGAAATAAAAAAACAAACCAAGTCCGTCTTCAACAGGTCCGGGGAGGAAGGCCCCCGCCCCCACCCGGCCTCATCATCTCCATCGCTGTCCCAGGTATTTCTCCAGAGGCTGTTTGTGGTGTGTGTGCTCTTAGCGCCCTTTGTTTTACGCAGCAGGTGGCACCCAGACACCCTGGTCCTGTACACCTGGCATGACCCGGGGGAACATGCCACAGAAGCGCCCTGGACATGTCACAGCAGACACTGGTTCCATCCAGCCTTTGCTCCTGCAAACCTCACGGACAGGAAATGCCATGGGGACTTCCAGGTTTCCTCTGTAGTGGCCCCGACAGCAACAGTGTCCCGCTCAGCTGGGTCGGCCATGCCCTGGCCCCTTCCTGACACTGGTCCTCTTATTCCGGGGACCCCACAGGGCTCCTGCCAGATACCACCTCCTGTGCACAACCCTAGGACCAGCCACCCGTGCCCCTCGAGGTTCCCCATCCCGCTGGGGGACAAGTCTAATGACTAGAAAGTTCTTTCTGTTGGCTTCAGGCGACCCCCTTATTGCTCCCACCCAACACCCTGCCCCTCTCAGGGCCACAGGCCACTTAGCGCCCAGTCCTCTCAGAGCAAACTGCCCCCCGCACCTCTCACCCTAAACAAGACCCGGCAGGCCACCGGCTGCGGTATGGCCGGTACCGTGTTAACACGTGCAGGGGTCATTAACAAGGTGGAACACAATGCTTCCAGGTCCAGGAGGAAACTGTGTCATGTGCCACACTCGCCTTAAAAGAAGTCACTGAATGTTTTAGCAAACTCCTCATCAATTATGAAAGACAAGCGTACGTAACCCAAAGCGAGGGTACAGAACTCTGCACTTCAGACTTCAACAAGCTTGTCCCAGGGAGCAGCACGTGAGGCAGGCAGGGGCCCCTCCCGTGGAGGAGGCTGAGCCCCGCTCTCCTGGAGGGGGAGGGGAAGTGGGGAGTTGGTGTTTACTGGGGACAGGGTGTCCCTTTGGGAAGGCGAGAAGGCTCTCAGATGACGCGGTGATGATGGTGGTCGCACAAGAGTGTGAATGTGCTTAGTGCCGCTAAACTGTGCACTTAAAAATGGTTAAAATGGTAAATTTTACGTTTTTTACAACTTAAAAAGTCACCCCAAAAGTCACATTTTCGAGTCACCTGTTTTGTACGTATCATCTGTCTTTTCCTCTCCGGGCCCCTGGCAGCCTTGCCATTGTCCCCAGTCCTGACGTCCAGACCAAGGCCCAGGACCACGCCACCCTGTGAGCTTAATGGCTCCTATCCTCTCGGGGCCCCTGGGGCGGTGGGAAGTCCCCGCACCCGAGAACCGTGTGAGAAACGACTATGCCTGTTTCTTCCCAAATCCGTGTTTGGTGACGTCACCTCGGCGGCTTTATCGGCGCCCGGCCCCCATCTCCATACGCCCCACGCCCGTCGGACCCGGAACCAGAGGCCCGGTCGCCTTACCGCCCTCGTAGTAGTGCTGCGTGGACTCCTCAAACGACCGGTCGTAACTCTGCTCTGTGTAGGACGCCGGCTGGTAGGCATAATCGCCATGTCCTGCAAGCAAACAGGGTGCCCTGCAGTCAGCGGAGGCCCCGGCTGCCCAGACCCAGGAGAGACCGCGTGAACTCAGCCGTCGGGTCAGGAGACCCCGGCGCTGGGCGCGGTCCGGTTTCCCTAGACGGAACCCATGGGGGCACTTCCTGCCGTCTGGCAGCCGCGGTTCCCTTCCTTTAAAGTGCAGACGGCCGCCTGCTCCTCAGGGCGGTGTGAGGATCAACAAGCCACGGTTTACAGAGTGTACTCGGTGCCCGACGCGTGACACGCACGTGGACGTCAGCTCTTAATGTCGCTACACGGTCACCATCCCCGCGCCGGCTCCCTTCGGAGTGCGTGACACCTCGTGAGGCCCGGCCACCATTCCACAGAGGGGTCACGGCTTGCCCTGCCCTGGTCTTGGCCACCTCCCCAGCGCCAGACCTGCTCACTCACCCCTGCCTGGGGGGTCCTCCCCAAATCCCACCCGTCCTCTGCGGCCATGTTAAACGCCACCTCCACAAACCCTGGGGCCATTTAGAGATGCCTGAAAGGTGACACGGAAAAGGAAAATAAGCTGCAGGAGTTGTAACTGAGCAGCCAGGAGGAGAGTGTTACGAGACAGTCAGCTCATGTTTGTCACCTTCCTGAAAGCATCTCACAATGAGCTCGTGTCCATCCTCAGGACTGCGCACCCAGCCCCAGGGGGGCCAGTGCCGGAAGCTTCTCTCAGCAGAGACCAGCCACCCACCCCCAAAGGGGACTCTGGGTGCTTTGCTGGCGGACGTCGGGGGCTCCGGGGTCTGAACTGGGAACGACCAGCGAGCGGCGGACGGAAGCCGCTGCAGCCTCACCGTCAGGGTAGTACTGCTGGTTCATGGGCTCCGAGGCGGCCTGGCCGTGGCCATACTGCTCGCCGCCGTAGTACTCCTCCTGGCCCAGGTACTGCTGGGACGAGCCTAGGGGACAGCGCCGGACGTCACCTCCCCGAGCCCCAGAACCTCCCCAACAGGCCCCCCGATCAGAGGACACTCCACCAGGCCCGCCAGGGGACACAGGAAGGCCTGCCCCACGCACTGCACACACTGCCCCTCCCCCACCGGTTCCCTGCACCGGGGGCGGGGCCTCACCTTGCTGGGAGGGCCGGTAGGGCGCCATGGGCCGCTGCCCCATCATGCTGCCCGCCTGCCCGCTCTGGCCCATCATGGCCATGGACTGGCCCTGGTAGTGCTGGCTCCCGCCCTGTGCCGCGCTGTAGTGGGACGAGGCTGCCTGCTGGTGCATCATGGACACTGGGGGACACGACAGACCCCGCGTAACCCAAGAAGCTCCCGGGCGGCACCCCGCAGACCCGCCTGAGCCCTCCTCCCGGGCTGGGCCTGTGCAGCTCCGCCCCGCGAGGCCACGCCACCCTTCCTGCCAACGCGCCTTTGGGCAACTCATAAAATGTGAAAGGCCGGCCCCCACTCCCCTAACTCCCCAAGGCTAGTACCAGAGGAGCCTATCGCCTCGCCCTCCCCCGAGCCTCGGGTGTCGAAGGCTCCGGCTCCGGTGGGGGCCCCGCCTGCCTGTCCTTTCCTGCCACCCCTGCTCGGGACCCTCCAGGGCAGCACCGTCCAGCACAGGAGGACGTAAGCCACGTCAGAGAATGAGAAGAAACAGGGGAAAATCTATTTCAGGGACATTTTATTTGACTCAATATATCCAAATTAGATTGTTTTCCATATGTAATTAACGTAGCGAGAGCTAAGGAGACACTTCACATTCTCTTTTTCTGTTCTAAGCCTTTGAACCCCGGTGCGCCTGACTCTCGTGGGTCACCCCGGTTGGGACCTGACGCTTCCCAAGTGCTCAAGGCCCCACAGCCCCACCTGCCCCTCAGCCTCCCACTCCTGTGCGCTGGCCTCCACCCAGTCCTCCCAGCGGGGCGGCTGCCGCCCCTCCTCAGAGCCTCCCCTGAAGCCGCCCAGCCCCCGCCTCGCCCCTCGCTCCGGAGCTGCCGGAGGAGGGTGGCCCTGCGGACCACACTGGCCTGCGCTGGAGGGGGCGGGGCCTCTGGGGGCAGTACCTGGGTTGGACTGCATGTTGATGCTGGCCCGGGACACGTAGCTGCTGATGGCGCCCTGGCCCTGCAGGGGGATGGTCTGCGAGGCCGGTCCCGAGTGGCTGTAGCCGGGCCCCGAGCCGTGGCCGCTGCCGGACATGCTCATGGAGGTGGTGGGCAGCGTGCTCTGCGCCGTCTGCTGCAGGGTCACGTGGTTCGGACCTGCCAGGGCAGGGGGGGGTGCTGAAACCCACCAAAGACCACCTCTGACGGCAGCCCTGACCTCGCGCGAGGGCGCCCCCCCCCCGCCCCCCCCCCGGGCCAGCTTCCTTCACGCGGCTGTGGGGAGGGAGGCTGACCACAGTCAAGGGCGCAACGGGCGAGGGACACGGGCACGTGACCGGGAAACGCACACACGTGCTGAGCGCGCAGAGGGGCCGCCTCCTCCCCGTTACCTTATCAATGGTTCCCGACGGCTAGTGGCGGTTCTCCACCCAAGGACAGGAGCCCCACACGGAAGCCCGCGCTCTGAGGTGACGCAGCCCCAGTTCGCAGGGGACCTGGAATAGGGGCCTTATCCCTCCGCGTGTCACCCCGAGCACGTGCGCCTGCAGCAGGGCCTCCGGGAGGAGAGGGTCCCCACCGCGGCGGCCAGCCACCCGGGAGCCCAGTCGGTGACCCCGTTGTTCCCCGGAACCAACCCAGAGCCCAGCGCGCCCAGGGCCGCTCACCGTTGCCGATCTGGGCCTGCATGAGGGAGGATGGTGGCAGGCCCGCGCCGATGGCGTCGCTGAGGCTGCCCTGGGAGTGCAGGCCCTGGCCCGAGCCGCTCTGGGACAGCCCTCCGGGGCCCAGCGCCAGGCTCTGGGTTGGCGGCTGTGGCAGCGGGAAGGGCACCGAGAGGGTTAGCGTGGAGAGTGGCCACCAGGAGCCGCTCCAGGGGCTCAGCCACCCTGAGACCCACAGCCGTACTCCACGGCCGCCGGCCAGCACCTCCAGGGTGGGACGCCGCCCTCACGCGGCTGGACGCCACCGACGGCCGGCCCAGACACCTCAGGCCAAGACGGAAATGCTATGCCAAGCGTTCCCCGGGGTATCAACACACACTTGGAGGTTCAAAGCCGGGCCCCCCTTTCCTGGGACTCAGGGAGCTGTGTCCACCTCACCTTGCCCACACCCGTCCCCACCCCTCTTGGTCTCAGCTGGCCAGCCGTCTCTGGCCCTCACACCCGCTGTGCCCCAGGGCACTTGCACGGCCTGTCCTGTGCCTCAGCACCAGGTTCCAGGGTGCTACCCCCCCACCCCCAAGCCCACCTCTGATCACAGGAGGCAGATGGGAGATGGAGCTTACCAGTGACCCCTGGCAACCTCATCTCCCAGATCTGGACCAAAGAGCAGCCCCGAAGGTCTGGACAATACTATCTACACCTGGGCCCCCCACCCCGTGGCAGGCACTCACGGCGGGCAGCAGGGACTGCATGTTCTGGTTAGAATCCGCAATCGTGGCCAGGTAGACCAGGTTCCGGTGCAGGATCTGCTGGTACCTGCAGGCGAAAGCGCAGTTGAGGGGGAGGAGGCTGCCCTGCCCTGCAGCCAAGCCCCTCCCCGGGGAGGGGGGTGCGTGGGCAGGCGGCACAGTGCTCTGCGGTCCAGGATGGTGGGGGGAGCCCCCCGACCTGGTGGCCAAGGGGGAGTGGCTACCGGGTCTGTTCAGAGAATGGGGGGGGGGGCGGGCCCGGGGGACACAGGAGGGGCTGCCAGGGCACGAGCCTCCTCGGGCGGACCCGGCACTGAGCTCACTGGATACCCCGGCCCCTGCAGAGGCACTCAGTGCCCGGCCCTGGGATCACACGAGGTCCCGCCTGGAGGAGCTTGCTGTCCCCTGGTGCGGCTGGCCTGGGCCCCCCCAGTGGTCCGCTCTCCCCCACACTCCCACTTCCCTGCAAACCTGCCCACCTCTCCCTGAGGAGCCACCCAGGGGAGCTGGCCCAGCAGCTTAGCTGACCCCGAGGCCCCACTCGCTCAGGCCGCCGAGCCCCAGAGGCCGCCGGGAGGGGCACGGGCGGCCGCGGCCACTCACTGGGCGCACTCAGCCGTCTTGCCCTTGTTCTGATAGTCCAGGATGCGCTGGATCAGGTGGTGGTTCTCATCCAGCATCTGACGGAGAAGCAGACGTCAGCGGGGCGCGGCGCGTCTGCGGGCGGCCCGCTGCGGGGCTCGGGAGCCCCGGCCACGGCTCACGAGGCCCGGCGGTGCCCGTCAGCAGAACTGCCCCTCACGGCCCCAGCCAGCAGGGCCCAGCACTTTCCACACCCCTGTGCCAAGCACGCAGCCCTGCAGGCGCCAGGGCCCATCCCTCCCCCCACCCCAACCCTGCGCCCCCAGTCCAGGTTCTCACTCCGCCCAGGAAACCCACAGCCTGCAGGACCCGTTTTCTAGGGCCCTTGGCCCCGGTGCCTCTGTCCAGCAAGGGTGGACCCGGAGTCTGGAGTGTGAGGCCCACACAGCACGGCCACACGGTGGGGACTCCGGGGGGGGGGGGCAGCCTGCACCCCTGCGAGCATCTCCTAGACCCACAAAGCTGCTGCTCCAGGACGGCCACTGGGCGACAGCACCTGGGTGGCCCACGGAGACCAGGAGGGGACAGAGGCTGCAGAAGAGGGAGGAAGGTCGCGTGGGAGCATGGGAGGGGCCGCACATGGCCGGCCAGGAGGCCTGGCGTGGACACTCCCCACCTGGACGCGGGAGGGGGTGGGGAGACCCAAGCGCCAAGGGCCTGCCCTGTCACGGCCCTGCTCGCCTCTCCCTCCCCGCTCAGCCCCTGAGCCTTCAGGGTTGATTTCCCTTGTTTGGGTTTTTTTAGTTATAACCTCCTCCTCTATGCTTGAGTGTTTTCTCCCCACTGTGGAGATGGATGCCCAAATTCAGCCATTCCCCACCCTGGCCAAGGAGCCGGCCCAAGACGGAACCACCAGAGGGCGCTCTGGGCTGGGGCTGCCGGTGGAGCCCACCCATAGGCAGGCGATCAAATCCAGGGGGACTGGGCATCCCGGCCGTTTGTCCAGGAAGACTTCCCCAGATGAATTAAGAAAGGAAAACCACCACCAAAGGCCATGTCCTCTCCCTCTCAGAGCCACCCTTCAAAGGCTCCTCGGGCTCTACCTCCTGGCCTCACGATGCCTGGCAGGAATCCTCTCCCAAGGCCACACACTCCGCACGCACGGATGTCCATTTCAGCCTCATTCGTGTCAGCTCGAAAAAGGGGGGACGCCAAATGCTCAATGACGGGATGACTTAAGCAATGACAGGAAACCACAGGATGAGTTGTTAACCAGACATTACGAAAGTCTTTGTAGTTTTTACAAGCAGGAGAAAATGTTACACTGTTAGGATTTTTTTTTTTTTTTTTTTTTTTTTTTGCGGTACGTGGGCCTCTCACTGCTGTGGCCTCTCCTGTTGCGGAGCACAGGCTCTGGATGCGCAGGCTCAGTGGCCATGGCTCAAGGGCCCAGCCGCTCCACAGCACGTGGGATCCTCCCGGACTGGGACACGAACCCATGTCCCCTGCATCGGCAGGCGGACTCTCAACCACTGCGCCACCAGGGAAGCCCCAGGATTTTTTTTTTTAAGCAAGGTACTAACTTCACTGAGATGAAGTTTTCCATAACTTCACCTCAGTGAAGTTATGGAAAAAAGACCAGGACACGCTGCGCGGAGGATGGCGGTCTGGGTGTGAGCTGAGGTCCAAACCCTCCCAGACCTGGCTGGTGGGAAAGGGATGAAGACGGTAACCCTTCACCAGGACAAAGTGAACACAGCTGAGATAGCGGCACAGGCAGCAGGATTCTAGAAGCGGAAGCAACTGGAAGAGTAAGAACTGAATTAGCAGAACCCAGGGTGCCGGATGGGACACAGACCCACACTGGGGACCCACCAGGCTTGGGAGGGTTGAGACTCTGGGACCTTCCCCACAGCTACTTGGCAGGAGTCCCCAAGGGGGGATTCAGGGAAAATGACCAGCCCGGGAGGAAAGTGCCAGACATCGAGAGCAGGGGGACACCTCTCGCCAAGACCTCAGATGGATGACCCGCACCAGCGTTTCCCGGAAGCCTGTAAATTAGATCCAACAAAACCAGCGACAGAGGCCAAAAGCTGGGGGAGACGAAGATTATGCAAGAAGGAAACTTAAAGTGTAAAAAGAAAGAAAACCCAACCACTATTAATGTCCTCAAAGATAAAAGAAGTTATTGGATCTATTTAAAAAAAAAAACATGCTATTAAACAGAACAGAGAACAAAAAGAGCTCTGGGGTATTTAAAATAAATCGACCACAGCAAAAAAGTCGACAGAAGAATTGGAACATGAAGTAGTAGAAAACTCCTAGACAGCGGAGCAAAAGACCGATGTAGAAAACAGAAAGGGTAATGAAATTGAAGAACAATCCAAATGGCCAAAAACAATTCTTCTAGGACTTTCAGAAAGACAGGAAGGAAGAAAGTCATCCAAAAATAATTGTTCAAGGGACTTCCCTGGTGGTCCAGTGGTAAAGAATCCGCCTTCCAATGCAGGGGACGCGGGTTCGACCCCTGGTCTGGGAACTAAGATCCCACATGCCATGGGGCAACTAAGCCCGCACGCCTCAACTAGAGAGCCTGCGGGCCGCAAACTACAGAGTCCATGCCCTCTGGAGCCCGTGCACCATAACCAGAGAAGAGAAAATCCGCACGCTACAACTAGAGAGAGAAAAAATCTGCACACCACAACTAGAGAGCAGCCCGTGCGCCACAACGAAGAATCCGCGCCACAATGAAAGGTCCCGCATGCCGCAACTAAGACCCGATGCAGCCAAAAAAATAAAATAAATAAATAAAATGTATAAAAAACAAAAATAATTGTTCACGACTTTTCCTCAGAACTTGAAGGATGTGAGCATCCAGATGGAAAGGTTCTCAAAGGGCCCAGCCTGACAGACACACTGGGTCACAGAAAGGTCCTAAAAATGAGTGGAGTGAAAAGCACAGTACTGAGCGCCTCCACACAGGACAGAAGCTTCGGGCAGCCAAGGAGCAGTGACCCAACTGCGAGGGAGACTCTACAGGAGTGACAGCAGGATCAAAAGCAGGAACCCCTGAGTGATGACCAAACCCTCGAGAGACTTCCAGAGGAGGGATGACAGGACTTGAGAGAGACCTCACGGGGGAGATGCCCGGTCCTGAAGGAGACTTTCGGAGGAGGGGTGACCTGATCCCGAGAGAGACCCCGGAGGAGGGATGGTGCAAAGCTGAGGAGGGATGAACCGATCCTGGGGGAGACTTCCTGAAGACGGATGGCCCGAATCAGTCAGAGGCTTCCTAAGGAGGGACACCCCTATCCTTGGAGAGACTTTCTGAGAGGGATGACCCAATCCCCAGGGAGACTTCCTGAAGACAATGACCTGACACTGAGGGAGACTTTCGGAAAAGTCATGACCCGATCCTGTGGGGGAGGTTCTGAGGAGGGATGACCCCATCCTGAGAGAGCTTTCCTGAGGAAGGATTAGCCAATTCTGACGGGGACTTTCTGAAAAGGATAACCTGACTAAAGGTGTCTTTCAGAGGAGAAAGACTGACAGACTACCTGAGCTGAGGAGGCTTCCATGGCTGGAAGAAAGTCTGGGATAAACGAGCGAGAAGTGATTCAAAAGAAAGTGAGGGGGCTTCCCTGGTGGCGCAGGGGTTAAGAATCCGCCTGCCTGTGCAGGGGACATGGGTTCGAGCCCTGGTCCAGGAAGATCCCACATGCCGCAGGGCAACTAAGCCCGTGCACCACAACTACTGAGCCCGCGTGCCACAACTACTGAGCCCGCGCGCCTAGAGACCCTGCTCCGCAACGAGAAGCCACTGCAATGAGAAGCCTGTGCACCACAATGAAGAGTAGCCCCCGCTCACTGCACCTAGAGAAAGCCCGTGCGCAGCAATGAAGAAACAAAGCAGCCAGAGATAAATAAATAAAAATAAATAAATTTATTTTTTTAAAAAAGTGAGATTGCCAACTGCAGGGAAAAGAAAAGACTGGGCAGGAAAAATGATCATGTGATCCTGCACGGAACAACAGTTTTTTGGGTTTTTTTTTGCGGTACGCGGGCCTCTCACTGTTGTGGCCTCTCCCGTTGCGGAGCACAGGCTCCAGACGCGCAGGCTCAGCGCTCATGGGCCCAGCCGCTCCGCGGCATGTGGGATCTTCCCGGACCAGGGCATGAACCCGTGTCCCCTGAATCAGCAGGTGGACTCTCAACCACTGCGCCACCAGGGGAGCCCTGGAACAACAGTTTTATCATCGGAGCCAGAGGTGAATCTAATCCCAACCACCAGGAAGTCATACTGGGGCAACGGGAGCACAGGTGTGTGGTGGGGGAGGGGCATGCTAATGAGCCAAGGCCCCCTTTTCCAACATCATCATGTGAGGCCAACAAATGTTATGGACTTTGGGAGGTCATTAGGTTCAGATGAGGTCACGGGGGTGGAGCCCCCATCAGGAGGTCACTGCCCTTGTGAGAAGGAGACAACACCAGAGCCTCCTCTGTCTGCTGTGTGAAGACAGCGAGAAGATGACGGTCTGCAAGCCAGGGAGCAGGTCCTCGCTGGGAATCAACTCTGCCACCACCTTGGTCTCGGACTTCCAGCCGCCTGGCTGTGACTAATGAATGTCCATGGTATTCTGTTATCATAGCCTGAGTGGATTAAGTCAACAGACAATGCTTAAAGCTAAAAGCATTCAAGAAGTAGCCACTTGGTTTAGCAATGATGAGAGCCAGAGGGTGCTGCTGGGAGGTGGGGAACAGCACAGGGGTGGAAGAATGACCCTAATTTGTAATACAAGCTCCACAGCACTATTTGATTCTGTATGTGCAGGCAGGGTTTTGATGAGTAACCTCATCTAACCTAAAAACAAGAAATACGTGACAGGAGGGAAACCCTGGCTCTCTCCAGATTGGAGATTACAAATACAGATTTTACTTCTTATATGCATTTGTGTTCACTGAAATTTCTAAGAGAGGCATTTGTTACTGTTATCATTTAAAAGGTGATTTTATTATTATTATTTTTTTAAAGTTTCTTTTAAATTTTTTTACTTAATTTTTTCCTTTTTTCTATTTCTTTAATATTGGAGTATAGCTGATTTACAATATTGTGTAAAAGGTGATTTCAAAGTGTCTGGGATTGCCGGGGCTGGGTGGGTCCAGGGGCTTACCTACTCTTCTCTCTACCTGGTGTGTGTCTAAAAATGTGTATCCCTAGTACATAGCTGAAAAATAAAGACACCACTTACACTGACGGGAAGATTAACAATCTACTTCTTCATGTACTTATTGCTGTCTCCTGAGCTTTCTCACAGGTGATTCTGTGTATTCCTGCACCAGAAGGCACGTCCCTCACTCTCTGCCCTCTTGGGGAAGCCTGATTTTCTATAGATTCAGGGGTGACGGGGCAGGTGATGTCGCAGAGAAAGGCTCTGAAGCCTGAGGGCTGAAACCCAAGTGCCAGGCGTGGCCCAGGGCCTCCGGAGGCGAGGATGCTGGGGGCAGAGAGTAGAGACGGTGGCCACACCATCTGGAAGAGCTGGAGCTCAGCATCGAGGGCCACAGCTGCCGAGTGGAGGTGAGATCCCCATCTCTGAAGGCCCGTCCTAGGCCCAGGCAAGCATGGCAGAGAGGCGGCCCGACCCCGTTCACGCTCACAGCGGAGCAGGTGGCAGGCGGCCGGAGCTGGGGAGAGATGGCCGTGGGCACACGTCTGCTTGGTGCCACAGGCGGCAGCGTGTCGATCATGATTTTAGCAGCGGACACCCCGGTGGGCACCCAGGGACGGCATCTGGGCCGTGGCTGGAAAGCTGACCGGGAATGCGCCGGTGGAGGTGAGAGGAAGCGCAGCCCAGGTGGAGGGGTAACAGCACAGGTAAGAGGCCTGGTGGAGCAGGGCGCGTCCAGAAACGGAGACAAAGTTCCAGGAACCTGGAGAAGAGGGTGGCACGTCGGAGACGGGGAATGGTGGGGCAGCTGGGGGACAGGGAGTCCTGTGCCCAGCAAAGAGGGTGACTTTCTGAACCTCAGCCTGGGCTGACTGCAGAGGCTGATAGGACCAAGGTCACAACACACATGGGCGCGTCCGTTACCCGCTACTGCATCACAAACATCCCCACGTGCTGTGGTGAAAGCAACAGTTCCTTAGTTCTCGTGATTCTGGGCTGTCAGGGCGGGTCTGCTGCGGGTCTCACACGGTCTCAGCACTGGGGTCAGTTCGGGGCTCCTTCTGCACGCGGCCATCCTGGTGGTCTCAGGACTCCGAGAGGGCACCCGAAAGCACAGGCCTCACACCAAGCCTCCGTCGTGCTGGCGGACGTCTCAGTGGTCAGAGCATCACGAAGCCAAGCCCGGTGTCCCCATGGGGGCGGGAACACGGGTGCAGCCCCGGGGGGTGTCCTTCCTTGGCTGCTGTTTCTGTGACAATCGACCACAGGCTTTACAAGGGACTGGACTCGGCTGTGAGGGAACTGATGACCAACGTGAGAGCTCCGCTGCCCGTGGGCCTGCCTGGCCGTGAGGACACGCAGGCAAGGACGCAGGGCCCGGCTCAGGGGACATGTCTGGGGCTGCGGGCGCCACATGTGGGGTCCAGACTGGGTGGGTGAGGGAGTGAGGATGACAGGGAACTGGGAGGGCGAGGGACTGGGGGTCCCAGAGACCACAAAGAGCTGGGCTGGGGCCACCGGGGGAACCTGGGTGACGACCTCTGAAGGGGGAGTGGCCCCTCATGACAACTCTGGAATAGGGGCCACAGAGGGGCCTGGAAGCCCTGAGGCTTGCTGCTGAGGGGGGCTCAGGTCACCCCACAGTGGGCAGAAAGACCCTTGACAACCTCCCTGTGGCTGTTTTTGTAATTAACAAAGGTTGCTGCCCTTTAAGCGGGAAGAGGTTCAGGACTGGCCGCAGTCCAAGCAGCCCCAAGGGAAGGGTGGGCCTTGCACCTCCCACCCTCGGCTGCCATTCCAGCCAACCTCGGATAGTTCTGGAAGCATCCCCTGCCCCCCGCCCCCGCTGTGTGCACACAGGGAACATTCCCGTCCCGCTGGTCTCCCATCCTCCCTGATATCTTGGAGACTGTCCCGTTTCAGCCACAAAGATGCCCCCCTCGTTGTTTCCGAGGCTCCAGAGAATTCCACGGAACAGACAAACACGTGGTACTCAGTCGGTCTCCGGCTTCTGTAGCTACAAACAAGGCCACAGTGCATGCCCCCCACACACGGGGTGGACTCCACGTGAGATCATTCCTGGGAACCACCCGAGGCATGACAGGGACAAGCCCTGGGCCAGCTGGAGAGTGGGGTGAGCGTCACCAGGTGGCTCAACCCTTCTTCCCACCGCAGCTCTCAGGGCCGACGTTGCTAATCGATCACGGCTTCTTCTCCCCAGCACACGGGCAGCCACCACCGCAGGGGACGCACGAGCTGCGCCGCAGACTCAGCAATGGACATTGACAGGACCCCTTCGAACATTTACCTGATTGGAGAATCCGTAAAGCAGGTGTGTGGGTTTCAAAAAACCCCAAACGTTACTCCCGTGGTGTCTTTGGAAGGGGCTGGCCCCCGCCTCGTGGTCCTACCTGTGTCTGACACACGTGTTCAACTTCCAAAGACTCTAAGACACGTTAACGTGGACACAACTGCAAACACATGTCCACCTTCCTCAAGCGACTCGGGGCCACCTCCTGTCTCGGTCACCACCGCTCCGCCCCCGAGAGCGCGGCTCCTCCGCCTCCTCACACGACCCTGGACTCCAGGTGGTTTCCTATGGTTTGGAATCTCCTCCCCTTCAGAATCCACTCATCACTTCCAGTCAAGGGTCCAATCAAAAGGCTGAGACTGTCACTTGCAAGGTCACGTGCCATCCTGTGCCAAGTGATCACGTCTAACCGCAAGCGCGAAGACGATGATGACAGACGACGACATCATCCTCCTTAAAACAAGGAACCTGAGGCCCAGAAGGGGCTGGGCTGTGCACTGTTACAGCTGAATGAGAGTCTGAACCCAGGAAACCACGCCCCCCCAGCTCCACGGGACTCCACCCTCACCTCATCCCAAGGGCCCACGGCCCACTGCCCATCCTCCACCCCTGCAACAAAAAGAGCCCTGAGCAGCCCTGGTGCAATCGCCCATCTGCTCAGGACCGGGACCACGTTTCAGGAGCCTTTGCTGCACAAACATCACATCTAGCACCTTCTCCCTGGAGCCTTTTGACTCCTGTCATGTTCACGCGGCAGGGTGTGCAGTCGTGGTGCCCGCCACAGATCAGGAGGTCCAGGCTGGCCCGACTCTGCCCAGGTCCTGCAACTTGGGGACATCAGCACCAGGCCCCCCTCGCTCCGGGGGTGGGACGGCAGCTCCTACTCGCAGCCCGGGGATCGCAGGTGACTCCCAGCACAGAGGCCGGTGCCCAGGCCCTGACCACTGGCCCAGGGAACAGGCTAGGGGCACAGAGCCGGGCAGTGGGGACACCTCGAGTGAGTGTCACAGGGCCCCTGACTGCGGCCCCTCCCTCCGCCTCCAGACTCTGGAAGACAGACACAGCCCTGGAAGAGGCAGGCGACTGCTTTAGGAAGGGATGGGTGGACTTTACCCAGGTGCTTCCATTGTCCACCAGAGGGCACCCAGGGCAACACCTGCGTTGGAGCAGCACCTGCAGGAGGGCTCTGTGCCAGGTTTCACTGGGCAGAGGGGACAGAGGCCTGGCGGTGGCTGTTCTCTCCCGGAGGATACACTTCCCCACCCGCAGGGGCTGCACTCAGAGCCCTCGGGGCAGGTTCAAGTGTGCTCAGGGGCAGCGCCCTGGCCCGGGTCCCATCCCCGCCCCTCCCCAGGGCTGGGCCCAAGGACCAGAGTGAAGGGACACCATCACTGCCATCCCTGGAGACCCCTCCCAGGTTCTGCTCACTGGGGAGAAAGCGCTTTCAGAAATGATTAATTAGCCAAGTTCGTGGGACTCTCAGAGTCCCCAGGCCATCCTCAACTGTGAAAGCAGCTCGAATATTTTTATTTATTTATTTATTTATTTATTTATTTATTTTCAGTACGCGGGCCTCTCACTGTTGTGGCCTCTCCCGTTGCAGAGCACAGGCTCCGGACGCGCAGGCTCAGCAGCCATGGCTCATGGGCCCAGCTGCTCCGCGGCATGTGGGATCTTCCCGGACCGGGGCACGAACCCACGTCCCCTGCATCGGCAGGCGGACTCTCAACCACTGCACCACCAGGGAAGCCCAGCTCGAATATTTTAAATGGTCAATTTACCTCCCTTACGAATTAGCCTACACATTCTTTTTTTTTTTTTTAATATTTATTTGGTCGCTCCGGGTCTTAGCTGCGGCAGGCAGGCTCCTCAGTCTCAGCACGTGGGCTCCTTAGTTGCAGCATGCATATGGGGTCTAGTTCCCTGACCAGGGCTCAAAGCCGGGCCCCCTGCACCGGGAGCGAGGAATCTTAACCACTGCGCCGCCAGGGAAGCCCCTGTCCCACATTCTCTAAGAGAAGTTTCAGGTCTGAGAGAGCGCAGGGCATCCCCCTGCAACCCAGATGGCCATCCCTTACCCCTGTGCGCCCACCCCTGCCCCTGGGCACAGAGGACGCGGGGGCCAGGCCGCCGCCCTGTTGGTCTCACTCTCCCGTGCCAGACCCATACCAGCTGCCCACCTGTCCCGCAGCTCCCGTGGAGCCTGTCTCTCCCTGCACGAGGTGCTGTGGGTACAGAGGGACAAGCCACCATTCCCGCTTTCCGGCCAAGGAAACAAATTAAGGAAACCAATACAAACAGTAATGACAAAACTTACATTTATTAAGCAAATACTATGTGCTACGCGGCAACAAGGCCCCCCCACGGCAGCCGAGGCCTACTCCCAGGGGCCCCTCCAACGTGCCCCAGCCCAGCTGTGTGGCCCAGGGAGACGGCGGCAGCCCCACCCCCACCGGTGGTGTCTGGAGCACGGCCTCTGGTCCCAAACCAGGGCGAGCAGCGCAGGGCAGGTTCCGGCCTGCAGGCCAGCTGGCCAGCTACAGGGCCACTGGAGTTAGTTTGCTGAGACACGGCTCACCTCCACCTCAGGACCTCTGGCAAAGTCACATCCCCTGTGGTTCTCACCTGCGTCGCACCTGCACTAATGCTATGCTTGGTCACCACAAGCAAAACCACCTGAGCACGCAGCCCAGGCGCCCCAGATCAGGCTGGCTCTCCCAGCCCCCCCAGTTTGGGCGCCGGTACCTGCTCCCTGCAGACCAAAAGCAGGACCACCCAAGACTTCCTCAATCTTTGGGACCCTTCCTACCCCTGCTCCTTGGTTCTCCTTGTCTGGTACACCCCTCCCCCACGCATCCTCTTTTACGAGTGAACTGTGTCTCTCAAAATGATACGTTCAAGTCCTAACTCCCAGTGTCTGTGATGAGGGCCTTATTTGGAAATAGGGTCTTTGCAAATGTAATCAACTTACATTTGAGGTCACACGGATTCGGGTGGGCCCTAAATCTTGTGACTGGTGTCCTTATGAGAAAAGGGAAATTGGACACAGAGACACACACAGGAAGAGGGGCCACACGAAGATGGAGGCAGAGGTGGGGGGGACGCATCTGCGAGACGAGGAGCTCCAAGGGCGGCCAGCAAACCCCAGAAGCTCAGAGGAAAGCCTGGAACAGATCCTCCCTCGGAACCCCAGAAAGGAACCAACCCTGCCAACACCATGACTTCGGACTTCTGGCCCCTGGAACTGTAAGAAAATTAATTTCTGCTGTTTTAAACTACCCCGTTTGTGGTCATCTGTTACGGCAGCCACAGGAAGCGAATACAACTGCCTATCCCAAACACTTGCACTAATGGAACCAGTGTCACAGATGCTCCAGCACGTACCAGACACTGACTATGCCGGACACTGTGCCAACCTGGGGACACAAAAAGAACAGGTCAGCGACAGGAAAACCTGGGAGCCCAAGTGATGTGTCAAAGTGCTGTACTCACCACATGACTGCCAAGGGGGCATGAGGAGGGGACATTTCAGTGGGGCCTTGAAGGCTGAGTAGGAGTTTGCCAGGCAGGCTCCTATACAAACATACTCTAAGGACATGAGTATACTTCTTGCTCTCTTACTACCTTGCGTGCTTCCAAGGAACCCCTGACTTTTCTCCATGCTCTCAGCATGAGCACGTGCTGTGGACACAGAGTGTAGAACACGGACCTCTCATGCCCTCTCAGGACACCACTAAAAGAGCCCCTGGTCTGTATATTTACGGACAAAACACCAAGGTGAGTACACAGATTGCGAGCCCTATCAGGTCAAATCAGGTGACAGCCTAAGGTGAAGACCCATCTCCAAAGGTCAGCAGGCAGATTTTCTGCCCCGGGATGCAGTCTTTCTGATCTGAGGTTTGGAAGCAGTGCTCCAACACACACTTTTGCCTGGAGACTTCGGGGAGCTTTAATAGGGGCTGGGTGCAAAGAGCAAAGTGCAAATAACTGGATGAATGTTGACGCCAAGGCACCTTCAGGAACAGTGACTACACTCATCACACTTAAGCTCCAAAAACCAGGGTTCGCAGAGGCCCTTGGGCTGCCAGCGTGTGCATCTGAGCCACAATGCTTGACTCCGCCCAGCCCATTGTCCCACACGGAAGTCACTGTCGGGGCAGAGACCCTAGAGCCGCTGTCTGGGTTTGACTCCTGCTCCACCACTTGGCAGTGGGCACTCAGCCTCCCTATACCTGTTCCCTGATTGATAAAATGCGCATGACAATAACCACCACAAGCAAGTAAATGAACTAAGACCTGCAAAGCCCTCAGAATAAGGCCTGGTATACAGTAAGCACCCCATAAGTGTTGACTAAACAAATAAAAACACCCCACTTTTAAACCTGTATTTCTCCTGCTCCTCAAGTCATCTCTTTCCTATTTAGCGTTTACTGAGGCTTCTCATTTGTCAAAACCAGTCACAGCAAAAGTTGTCTCAAAATAGCCAAGAGGCTGAGAACAAGTCCCCCAGGTCCTGTCACGTCATCAAGGAAGAAGGGCTATGACCATCAAGGTGAGTCCCTTGGGGGAAAAGGAGGCTCATGGAAACCAAGGGATACTGCCAAGGACCCCAGATTAGAAAAGAAAACAACGTAGCTACCAAAGACACTGAGAAAATTCAAACGGGAACGACTAACACCCCCCTTCTTCTGAGCTTATCTTTTAAACACAAACAGTAGGAAAATTTAAATCTCAATTTCAAAACTTAAGACTTTGTTAAAGGTGCCCCCAAACCCAGGAGAAGGTTATCTCTAGAAAACCACGAGGCCAAACTTACAGAACGCGGGCAAGGCTGTAAAGCGAATCTGTAAAGTTTCTGTTAGGTGAGAAGGCTGGCCAGGTGTCATGCTGAAAAACAATTTGACACGCGAATAAGGGCGGCGAAGCTTGGCCAGCAGGTCAGCCCCGAGGTGTCGCGCACTCCTTAAAGGGCTGCGTGTCTGCTGGAACGTCGTCCCACACTCTGGATGCGCCCCTTTGTGCCTCGGACTGCCAACACCTAAGGCGGCGGGCGTGGCCGGGTCCCCGTCTCCTCATGCGCCCCGTGGCGCCTCCACCAGTCAAGCTGCGTGCAGGGACCGGGGACGCCCACCTCGCAGAGCCACGGCTTTCGCCAGCCAGCCGGGTCCCCTTAGCGCGCCGAGCAGCCAGCGGACACCACCCCGCGGGCACCCGGTCCCGCCGCCTTGCGCCCCTGCCCGCAGACCCTGGTCCCGAAAGCGGCGGGTCCCCACTGTGCCCGGCGCGGCCCGGGGTCGTTCACGGCTTGGCTCCGCCGACACCACCCCGAGGGCCGCCCCACGCCCCCGCCCAGGCTGGCGCACACCGGCCGCGAAGCGCGCGCCGGGCCACGGCGGGGTCGCGGCGGTCGGCTGCGCCCCGGCTTTGTTCGAGCCCCGCGCCCGCCGGCTGCCCTCGACCCGGCCCGGCACCCGCCCGCACCCCGCGGCCCCGCAGCCCCGGCCCGCGGCCCCCATCCCACCTTCTGGATGGTTTGCTGCGTGACCTCCCCTTTGCCTCTCGGCCGGGCGGACGCGAAGGCCACCGACATGGTCGTGGGTGCGGGATCAGCCCGAGATCATCGGGGTTTATTCTCCGGCTGCTCTCGGCGGCCAGAGGCGCTCATTCTCCGCAGTCGCTGGGGGGCGGGGGGCAGGGGGGCGCCGCGCCGTGGGCTCGCCCGCCCCTGCGCCGCCGCGTCGCCCTCGGGCCCGCCACGCCGCCGCCCCGCCCACCGCCTCAGCCCGAGGACGAGCCCCACACGGCGCCCCCGGGCGGCCGCTCTGCGCCCCGCTCCCGGCCCGCCGCCACCCTGCCGCCCCCCGCACCCGGCCGCCAGTGGTTCCGCCCGGCCCCGCCCCGGCGCGCGCGCACGTCCGCTCGACGCCTCCTGACGCCGCCTGACGCCTCCGGACACCGCCTTACGCTGGCAGCGCAGTCGCCGGCGCCGGGGGCGGGCGCGCGGGGCGGGCGCGCGGGGCGGGCGGAGGGTCGTTGTGAATTGCGGCCTGCGCGGCCGTGAGTGTGCGCTTTTCCCGGTCCTGATCGCGTCTGCCCGCCGGCATGAGCTACGACCGCGCCATCACCGTCTTCTCGCCCGACGGCCACCTCTTCCAAGTGGAGTACGCGCAGGAGGCCGTGAAAAAGGGCTCGACCGCGGTGAGCGGGGAGGCCGAGCTCCGGGGGCAGGCGGAGGCCCGGGCGGCTGGGTGGGGCCCGGGCGCGTCTTGCCGACCAGCTTCCCTGGGATCCGCGCTGACGGGCGCGAGGTGGTGCGGGGCTTGGGGCGGCACGATGGTGTGGGGCGCACTCGGAAGCCGCGACGTGGGCGTCTCTGCGGGGAAGGGGCGCTGCGAGCCGCGTGCGGGAGACGTGAGGACAGGCGGGGCGGCTCTCCGGGCACCGGCTTCCACGTCCGGGCGAGCGGGGCGGCTCGTGGCTCGGCAGGCGTTCTGCAGGCCGCTGGCTTCGGTGCCCCGCGTCCGTGTCGGGAGCCGTGCGCGCGCCTGGCGCCGACGCCATCTTGGCGGGGGCCCTCGCGTGGACCTGGGGGGCTGGGGGCCGGGCGGGGCCGGGGCGCGGGACTCCGAGAGGCGGGGCCCGCCCCTTGCCCGCTCAGGAAAGCTGCTTAAGGGAGTAAGTGACTCCGCGAACTGTGTCTGGACAGCTCCCAGGTAGCCAACTACCCCCCAACCCCCGCGGAAAGCAGTTGCCCTCGAAGTCCGGGTCGGCCTCGAGAACAAAGGGCGGCCGGTGTCGGCATCAACCCTGCAGTTCCCGGGCCGCCGGCGCGGCGGGCAGGCTCCGTCTTGGGTCCAACTGCTGAGTCCTCCACCCCTTTGGTCACTGCGCCAGACCCATGTCCCGTTGCACCCGAGCGCGCCTCTCATTTAGACCAGTGCTTCAGATATAATAAATACATGCTGTCCTCAAGACACATGTCAGTTTGCTGATTGGTCAAAATGGATGATGGTTTATCTTTTATCTGGTGTTTTAGAGGTTTGAGTGGGCAGAGAGAAAGCACACACGATTCTGTAAATTTTGAAGTGTTTTTCGTTTCTTGAATCTTTTTTGAAATTAAGGCCCCAAATCCATCTTGTGACCTGCCTCAGCTTAAAGACTGTTGGGGTCAGCTGACACCCCCATCCCCATACTATCGTGGGTCAGCCAGGGTTAAGCTGACTGTCTCTGGGCCTGGCCTTCTTTCCCTTGGGAACTTTGAAGACCGTGGAAGACAATTCACGAGAAAGCTCCTTGAAATCTGAAGCACTGCCAACCAGTGCTTCTCTGCACCCCACGTGGAGACTTATAGAGGTAGAGGCTGGGGTGATGCTAAACATCCCACAGTGCGCAGGGACAGCCCCTCACATTGACGAATTAGCTGGTCCAGGTTCCTGTAGGGCAGAGGCTGAGAGACCCTGCTCTAAACTAAGAGAAGAGGTCGCTTTTCCAAGTGATTGTCTCATTTGTGTCTGCTGCTGCTTCGACTGAGGGGTTTAACTGGCAGTCAGTGACTTCTCCCCCCCATGTTTTTAATACATTTTTCTCCGTGCTACAGTGTCAGCCGTAAACAGAGAGCCATGGGCCTCCCAGTAATACTTGATACGTTGTCCACCTGATGCCATATCAGGCACTTCCCCGCCGCTGTGCACATTGGTTTCAGAAGTGCAGGAGGGGGGAGTTCCTTGGCGGTCCAGTGGTTCGGACTCGGCGCTTTCACTGCATGGCCTGGATTCAGTCCCTCATTGGAGAACTAGGATCCCACGAGCCTCGTGGCCAAAAAAAAAAAAAAGTGCACGAGAGAGGGGAATGTTTTGGTATAGTTTTACAACACATCAACACTGCTTTCAGGACACCTGACTTCATTGTTAGGGACTCACACTCAAGCCTTCCAGAGACTCTTTGATTCACTGGGTTGAAATGACACGTGTACGCATACACACTGATAATAATTATTCCTTAGTTGTGCTGTAACTGAAACTACGTGTCAGTATGTTAAGGCACAAGACTAGGCACCTAGATTGTGATACCTGGACTAGCTCTGCCAAAAGTGGATCGAGACCCCCGGTTTGCAGGGTGTGCGTGCCACCCCGAGGGTGTTCACAGGACCACGTTAGCATCTGCTGTTAGTGCCCTGTGCCTGGTGGCAGAACCTCGTGTCAGCTCCTTAAGTGCAGTGTTGCCATTTATTGAAGGTTGGTGTCCGAGGAAGAGACATTGTTGTTCTTGGTGTGGAGAAGAAGTCAGTGGCCAAACTGCAGGATGAAAGAACAGTGCGGAAGATCTGTGCTCTGGACGAGAATGTCTGCATGGCATTCGCGGGTAAGTCTGGGGCCCGTGCTGTATTTCTTAGTCTCCTGGGACAGTGCTCTGGAGGTTAATCTGGGGGAAGGGCTATTGAGGGACGTGAAGGTTGGGTCACCTGAAATCATTCAAAAGAAAGGGCTGGGGCTTTCCTGGTGGCGCAGTGGTTGAGAGTCCGCCTGCCCATGCAGGGGACACGGGTTCGTGCCCCGGTCCGGGAAGATGCCACATGCCGCGGAGCGGCTGGGCCCGTGAGCCATGGCCGCTGAGCCTGCGCGTCCGGAGCCTGTGCTCCGCCACGGGAGAGGCCACAGCAGTGAGAGGCCCGCGTACTGCAAAAAAAAAAAAAAAAAAAAAAGAAAGGGCTGGCCTTCAAGAAGAGGGCTGGCCACAGTTGCAGGGGGAGGTCCTCCCCAGGAGGCTGAAGCATAGGGGCCAAATGATGAAACACCCCGGGACGAGGCGCTGTGCTGCCGCCCCCACTGCTGCTGGCAGGAGAAAGGTCAGCCGTCACGGCCAACTGCGCGCCCGGCAAGTGGGGAGAGCTGGCGGCGCCCTGCTCTCGGGACGTGCCCTGTGTTCTTGCACTTCTGGGTTTGCATTCATTTCCTTCCTCAGCGGGGAGGTCAGTTCACCTAAACTAGAGATTGACTTGCTTTGTCAAAAAATTAGCGTGTTTACGGCCTGTGTAAATACACACAGCTCCTCGTACACGCAGCTTTCTCAGAGAAGCTCACAGAGGCTGCTGGTTCCGCTGTTGGTCACTCAGAAGGATCTCGGTGCTGGGTATCAGAGGACCGGCCAAGGGTAATTGCCATCCACTCGTGTGATCTGCGCTGGCCTCAACGATTGGCCGGACGAGGGGTGGCTCAGGGGGAGCTCTCTTTGTGTTCGTTGCAGGCCTCACTGCTGACGCGAGGATAGTCATCAATAGGGCGCGGGTGGAGTGCCAGAGCCACCGGCTGACCGTGGAGGACCCGGTCACCGTGGAGTACATCACACGGTACATCGCCAGTCTGAAGCAGGTGGGTGTGTCTGCCTGCCGTGGCTCGGCTAGTTAGGAGCAGTCGCTGCTTTGTCGTGGCGTGTCCTGCCGCATTACCTCACGTGGCCGCACACATCACAGTGGGGAGATTAGGAGACCATACTTGTTCCACGCACGTGGTCCTAGCCTTGACTTCTGTGTGTAATTTTACCATCATTTATCCTTTTAAGTGGCATTTGTTGTGTTCTTATTTAGTGGCATGGGGCAGTCCAGATTCATATTTCCAGAGGGAAATGATGTAGTTCTTGTCTTGTCATTTTGAATGATCAGTCACCAAGCAGTTGGGAGGGGGCTGAAAGCCATGCCCACTCTGGTGAAGTCTTAGTCACCTGTGAACCAAAATGTGTAGCCAGGTTGCATCTGCTGTCAGAATAATTCCAAGTAGCCCTAGCTGTGCTTCATGATGCAATTCTGGTCTGAGAATGAAAATGCAGCAAGAGAAGGAGGAATGCTGAAAACCATGGGCTCCTTTCATTTCTCACCTGAACTGCAAATAACCTGAACGTGGGCTTAATTTATTTTCATCCCTTCATTAAAAGCTGTTTGGAACATGTGTATTTTACTTACGGCAGGTTCTGGGGGGCCTTCGTGCCAAGGCAGCAGTGTCACCGTGTCTCTTTTTCCACTAGCGCTACACACAGAGCAACGGGCGCAGGCCGTTTGGCATCTCTGCCCTTATTGTGGGTTTTGACTTTGATGGTACCCCCCGACTCTATCAGACTGACCCCTCGGGCACGTACCATGCCTGGAAGGTGAGTCCCTGTCAAAACAGAGGGGCTTTGTTTTGGGCCATCTTGCCAGTAGAAGCAGCTTTGGAGGCCATTGGGACCTTGAGCTGGCCTAATCCTATAGATAGCTGTGTACACATACACAAACGACACACTTGTCACATGGGATCTGAGAAGTCGTTAAGCGTTGCTTTTTGGGAGGAAAGGACAGCGAGGTGTAAGGATACGCGGCATAGTCAAGTTGCCCGCGTTTCTTTCAGTAGAATCCCTTTCTTGGTAGGAATCAGCACCAACTCCAAATAGCCCTTCGCAAAAAGAAGCCTTGGGGCAGGGCCTGGAGTACAGGCCCGCCTCCCACCAGGCTGCCACTCACCATAGCACATGGGAGCAGGGTGGCACTGGCTGGGCCACGGGGGTGGCGGTGGGGGGTCGTTTTCTTGGGCTGGCTCTGGATTGTCATACTCTGTGCCGTGTAACACCCATCCCTGTTTCAGGCCAACGCTATAGGCAGGGGTGCCAAGTCAGTGCGTGAATTTCTAGAGAAGAATTATACTGACGAAGCCATTGAAACAGACGACCTGACTATTAAGCTGGTTATCAAGGCCCTCCTGGAAGTAAGTCTGTGTTTGAAATATGGGCAATATGTTGACGACGCGCACGCCATGGTGGCGGTACTTGGGCTGGGCAGAATGGAGCCGCTGATGTGTGGGCAACGAGCTGGTGAGGGTGCCAACCGTAGCACCAGGCACTGCTCTGGGGCTGTATCAGCTCCTCATACGTCTGGGCAGTCCAGGCACTGAGAGGCTAGGTGGCTTGCCTAAGCGCTCAGCCTTTCTGAGGCTTGAGCTACTGCTCTAGAGTCAGGGACTCAAGAAGCGCTGGGAATAATGGGTGGAAGCCATCCTTAGGGGTGCTAGGGGGTGAAGCCAAAGAGGCAGAGGGGGTCCAGACGTCCGGGCTTAGTGGTGGGAAAGGCTGTGAACAGATGGGAGGGCCGTGAGCACACCTGCTGTGCAGGAGGAGGGACCAGCAACCCCGCCCAAATCCAGGTGCCTCAAGACAGGAGGGTATCGCAGAGGACTGGCCACATCAGTGTGCAGCTAGGACACACGCTTTGGGTACTGGGACCCCAGTGTCGCACCGCCTCCCCTTGGTGTGGCAGTGCTGGGTTCAGGCTCACAGGGTACATAAGGGCGCTGTTTGGTCTTGAGGTGGGTGAGGCATCTAATGCTCTTCTCTCCCCTCCCAGGTGGTTCAGTCAGGCGGCAAAAACATAGAACTTGCTGTCATGAGACGAGATCAGCCCCTCAAGGTAATCACCGAGTTGGTTTGCTGTCCTTAGCTATGGAGTTTCCCAGTGGTCAGGGCAGGGGTAGTGCACATTCAGGACCATTCTGCTGTGGCTTTAGCCCCGAGAAAGGTTCTTTCCAAGGATCTCCACAAATGAGTCGAAAAGAAAGCATTCGCGTGCTGAAAACCTCAGCTGTACACGTTTGCTTCTGCTTTATAATTATCACGTACACATCAGTTCCAGCTTGTTCCCTGGGTCAGGCACATGTGGCCTTGCTTTCCTGTAGAAGCAGCTGGAAGGGGCATCTGGGGCCTATGTTCGGGGGCCCTTGTGTGGCTAACCATACACTGTTCCTTTGATAGATTTTAAATCCTGAAGAAATTGAGAAATATGTTGCTGAGATTGAAAAAGAAAAAGAAGAAAATGAAAAGAAGAAACAAAAGAAAGCATCATGATGAATGAAATTTTGCCTGTAGCGATTTTTAAATTCAAATCATGGCTGATTTTCCAAATGACATGTAGGCATTTCTGTCCCATTTATCCATACTGTCCAAGTGTCCTACAATAAACTTCCCTGTTTTTTAATCTTTCTTTTAGGGGTTAATGTATCCTTTAGCTGTACTGATAGCTCTTTAGAAAGCTTGCTCGCCTTGGGACTCTGGAGCAATTCCTTCCAGCCCCTCGCCAGGCTCTAAGACAAGGCAACGGCCGAGTGGGGCTCCTCCCTTGGGGTTTGTGGGAAGGCTTTACGGGGTCCACACTGCTGTAGACAGGTGCTGTGGTTGTAGAAACTCAGGGTTTCTCCCATTCAGGAGTTCTGAACAGAATGACTTTCTTACGCCTTTGTTCGAGTCCTTAATGAATGTATGATGTCGGGATGCGAGGACAAACAGTGCTCAGTTTACATCTTGAGCTCATTTTGCAGAGCAGTAGCTGTGGAACTTGTCTTGAATTTCTGGTTCTAGTAGATCAAGTCAACACTCCTCCTGTTCTCTACCTTAAGACTTCTGGTGCTGGCTATTTCCTACCCTCCCTCACATTTTAGCCAGAAAGATTACCCTTCTTTTAGCTTCCGGTCCACAGCAGGGTGAGTCATGGTCCTAAGATTTGCCTTTACAGAAAAATCCTAACCACCCTTCTGCACAACTCTGCTGCTTCTCATGAGGCCCTGCCGCCAGCCCTGGTGATGGCATTGCTTTTTGGCTTCCTTTGCCCCAGGAGAACTCACAAAAGGCTTCTTAGAAGAGTCCTTGGGCTGGTGGTCTCTTCCGACCACAGTGGTTGGTAGGACTCCAACGCCAGGGCTCTGCTCTGTCTACAGCTTCTCTTGTACTGGGTTCGCATTCAATGGCATATATATGTCAGGCTTCTGAAGAGGACTAAAGCGTATCCCTGGCGGTCCAGTGGTTAGGACTTGGGTGCTTTCACTGCTGAGGGTCCAGCGTCAATCCCTGGTAGGGAAGCTAAGATCTCATAAACCACACGGCGCGCAGCGCGGCCAAAATAAATAGGGGTAAAGAGGCCCAGATACATTTTAAACTTAGCCTAAAGTGTCTAATCGTCACAATGACTCAGTTTAAAGTTTTAATAGCAAGGTTAGTCATAGGTGGTAAACTGTGACAACTATATTTAGAATCTCTAGCAGAGAAATACCTGTTTAGCCTGAGTGCTGTGTCACCTACCTAGTTTAGAATTAGTGCTAAGGCCAGTTGCATGTAGCAGGTCAGCTATGAAAGGTTTTTATTTTTAATTGGTCAAAGATGTTAGCAAAAAAATGGAAAGTTGCTAAGAGTTTGTTACCAGCAGTGCTCAGGATCTGTTGGAGAGTGGTAGACAGCCGGGAAAAGGAAGCTGGCCAGAACACAAGGCTGCATCCAGATGTCACAGGCCAACTTGGCCTGCTGTCTGGTCCTCCTCTCAGCCTGAATCACTCACAGATGGCCAGGTGGGCCTTAGTCCTGAGATTGCTTTTTAAAAATCACCTGGAGGACTTCCCTGGTGGCGCAGTGGTTAAGAATCTGCCTGCCAATGGAGGGGACATGGGTTTGAGCCCTGGTCCGGGAGGATCCCACAAGCCGCAGAGCAACTGGGCGCGTCCGCAACGAGAGGTCCGCGCACCGCAACGAGGAGCGGCCCCCGCTCAGTGCAACTAGAGAGAGCCCGCGCACAGCAACAAAGACCCAACGCAGCCAAAAATGAATGAATGAATTTATATTAAAAAAAAAAATCGCCTGGAAACCGACTGCAGTGAAATTACATGCTTTCAGTCTGAGACCAGCCAAGTCTTGGCTTTTCTCTGTAGTCCCAGGGTCCAGCCCTGTAACAGGTTCTAAGGCATCAACAACATGAAAGTTCTGGGGAGCTTGGACGCTGTATTATGGCAGCAAAGGGGCCACTTCCGAAGCAGGTTCTCTAAACTAGTGTCCAGAGTATCCGGAAAGCAGCACCACTCGCCCCGGGAGGGTGGCTCTCAGTAACCTAGGCCCTGGCTCACTGCCCTGTACCCAGACTGGCCAGGTCTCACTCCAGAGTGCCAGATGTCCCCCAAATCTGAACAGCACACACCACCTACCTTGGGACAGGCATGTGAACCATGATGTAACTCGGGCAACAGAGTCAACAGGATGATTTATTTTCAGAGCAGAGAAGAAGAGTTTTAAAGGTTTGCATGTTTGTTTATAATTACAAGTTTACATTGCTCCAGCAGAGCAGCCGCATTGCTATGTTCTAATTCTTAGCCATTAATTCCTACAAAAATAAACCTAAGCTTTTACAGTAACTTAAATCGATACAGAACTAAAACCGTTACGCCTACTTAAAGGGATTTAGTTACCAAGGTGCTTATGCTCACCACGATGCCCTGTCAGAGGGACGCATGCTTCTATTGAAGGTCTGATCCCTTTATTCATGCAACAAATTTATATTCCCCACCCTCCCTCCACCCACCAGTAAAACAAAAACACAGAACTATTTACAATTGAGAGGAAATATGCTCTTGGTCAACCGACCTTGCAAAAAAAAAAAAAAAAAAAGACTGGCTCATTTCCAAGTGGATGAGACACGGAACAGTGTCCGGCCGGAGCCCACCGCTGACTGGCCTGGGCCAGGGACTGGCAGGGAGAGGGCAGGAGGGAGAGGGACGCCGCAGAGGAGCCTGTCCTGGGCGCTCACCCCCAGCCTGGATTCCTATGGAAGCCACACTCCAGGTGACAGCTCCCAGCTCCCTCCCGTTCAGGGCCCCATCCTAAGCCTCCAGCACCCCTGACCCCTGACCCCGCCAGCCCTCTACCTTGACATCGCAGCTCAGGATGTCAGGGTCGTCTGGTTTGCTTCTACAACATGATCCGTGGGACACCCCACTTTCCATGCCCTAGGCCCCCCCATGCCCCCATGCTGGCCACACCTGGCTCCTAGGCCCCACCTGTGGCAGTGGATGCCAGGCCAGCAGCACCAGCGGCCAGTTGGATTACAGAGATGCGCTTGGCTGCTGCATTTGCCAAATGGGATTTGGTTCCACGTTAAAAATCAAAGCTGTCCAAAAAAGGTCACAAAGTGAGAATCACGCTTTCGCTCTAGAAACCTTTCTGCAAAATACCAAAACCTTAGAATCAGGCTGTGCACAACTAAAAAGGAAAAATAGGCCAAGATACCTCAAAGAGGTTTCCCATATACACGTCCCCCCCAAAAAGTGGTTCTAACTCAGACCATGTCCAAGTTCAGTTCAGTCCAAAACATAAGCAGTAGCATGGGAATTTTCCAAACTCAGTAAACAAAGTGACCCACGTCTCCCGCAGTAAGTGCAGTGTTTTCCACCATCCTCGTAGACACAGTCTGGCATCTGTGCCGCTTCAGCAAGAGCCTGCGAGGAGGGGAGACAACACCTGTGAGCACATCCAGGCAGCTCCCAGCCCGAGCCCAGCACCGTGAATGAAGACCGGGGGCTGCTCAGCCTCCCTCCCGCCCCGAGTCAGGCTGGGGCTTCCCAGACCTTCCCCCGTCACAACCCGAGTCATCATTTTTGTTCACACGGGGGGTGGGGGGTGGGGGGCGGGGGCAGCTCCAGGTCCCACCTGAAGCCCACTCACGCCCAGCCCCTAAGGGGCACGCACGTCACCCTCGACCTAGTTAAAAATGCAGACTCAAGGTCAGTGCAAGGCCAGGCTGGAGCTGAGGCCTGGCTTGTAACCATCTCTCCTCCCTGACTACACCGGAGTGGGGAGCCCCCAGCCCTCCTGCACCTGGACCCTCACTTTGACAGCCCCGGGGCCTGGGTCCCACCGTCCCCAAGAGCCCCCGGGGGATTCACTCAGAGGGTCGGGGCCTCAGTTTGGCCTCGATACCGACGCTCACCGGCTTCTAAGCTCCTCCTGAAGAGGCTTCTCCTACCTGGGCAGCCCCGTCCGGATGCCCTCCCGCTAAAGGACCCCAGAGCTCCCCTCACTCACCTTCAGCTGCCTCCTTACACCCTGCCGGTCCCAGCTCTGTGGGACGTCGGGTTACGACGGGTTGCACCGTTGCCCCTGCCCCCTCGAAATCCACCCCGGAAACTACGGCCACGGAGAAACCTTCCCGACACCCCGAAGGTCTCGGTGTTGAGCTTCCTCTCTTCAGCCCACGTCGTCCGCCTGGAACTGAACCAAGACAAGGAACATGAGACCGACTACAGCGGGCACCTCCTCACAGCCTTCTGAGCCAGGCCCCAGCCTCACACAGCCGGGGGAGGGAGAAAGCACAGACGGACGGATGGTGACCCGTCACTGGAGCCACTGGGAGGGCAATCCCATCAGGACCCTGGAGCCTGAGACTCAACATTGCAGGGGCTCCCAGCCCAATTTCCACCCAGGCCTGTCTCCCACTGGACGGGGCTCTTACACCCGCGTCATCGAAGGCCGGCACGCGACAGCAGCGTGCGACGAAGCCCTCCCTGCTTGCCAGGCCCAGGGCCCGTGCAGGCCCCGAGACCTGGAGCAGATCACGGACCCCTCCAGACGAGTCTCCAGAGATGAGGAGGGGACTGGGCTAAACGGAGCAGGGTCCCCAAGGCTATGACACGTACGCTTTGGGGGAGGTGCGGACGCAGCACCAACACGGCCAACACTCGTTTCTGCACCTCCAGCAAGGACCGCCCGTGTCCAACTGCGTGCCACGAGGCTGCTTATAGGCAGCTCACACGCAACACACCCAGCCCGACCCCCCGCTCCGCTGCCCCCTCAGACCTCCTCACTCCAAGCAGCAGCAACCGCAGCCTTCAGCCAGCCAGGCTCTCCTCACAGCCCATCAGCAAACCTTCAGGGCACGTCAGAGGCCAAGCCTCTCTCCCCTCCTCCAGCACTGCCCACGGACCCCAGAGCCTCCGACGTGACCACTCAGCTTCCATGCCTGCCCCACCTCCGCCCACTCTCCACAAAGCAGCAGTGAAGCCTCAGACAGCACTGCTCTCCCCAAGCCAGCTGTCACCGTGACCTACAAAGCCCGGCAGGGACCATCCCATCTTCATCGCTCCTCCCTGACCGCCCCCAGGCTCCGCTCCAGCCACACAGCAGCTGCACGTGCCCGCCTTGCACCCCGTCCTGCGTTCACCCTCCCACTGGCCGCTCCACTCCCCTCACACCCAACACACGCCCCAACCTCTCCCGCCTCACCGCTAGGTGTTATCTCGTGCGCCTGTTTTTTTGTTATCTTTCCCCTGCCAAAACGTAAGAGGGGTGTGGGGGGGGAATAGGGACCTCCCGGCTTGCTTTCTGCTGTTCGCCCAATGCCCGCAGTGTGTCTGCTACTCCATTTGCAAACGAATGGATCTGAGTTTCCACACCATGCCTGTTCTGTAGACTTCGTTTACTGTCTAGCTGGTTCTCGGGCAACATCTGAGCACCAGCTGTTGGCTGCTAAAAACAAAGCACGTGACAGAGTCCCCGGCCTCAAGCAATCAGGTGGGTGAAAGAATACTGCGGACACCTCTGCCAGCTGCCTCAGGTAGCAAGGGCCTCAGGCCACCAAGGTCAGACCAAGAAGCAGGCCCAGGCAAGGTGGTATAGGACGGGAACATCGACGCGGTGGGGAGGGAGGTCCAGCCCAACCCTGATGAGAAAGGGGCAGCTGAGCAGAGCGGGGCCGGGACCTGGGTCAGATCCCTCAGGTGCCTGTGACTGCCAGGGCTTCCCACACCACCACCTACCGCTGGCACCACCGGGCCTGACGTACCTATTGCGGTAAAAACGTGAGCCTGAGAGATCTGCCTTGAACCTAAGATCTGGGTTTGGTCTCCAAGAGGGCGTGCCCCAGTCTCAGCGTTTGGGGGCGGAGTGTCTTCCCGCAGCTCCCCAGGCCCTGCCCGGCCCCCCAGCCCCCTGACCTGGTCTTGAGTTCAGAGGAAATGTTGTCAAAGAAGGACTTGGACTTGTCGTAGTAGCAGTTGGGCCCCAGGTGGTCCTCCTCAGCAGGGGCCTCGTCACTCTGGGCCACCACCGCCAGGTCCTTCTCCTCCCCTTTCTCAGCTTTGTCGTCTACACAGAGAAGCAGAGCTCTGAGATGCCAAGGAGCGAGCAAAGCACCTCCCACCAGGACAGGTCCTCGCTGGGCCACTCAGGGACCGTCCTCGGGCCTCAGGGAAGCGGCCGGGAGTGCCCTGCACTAAGCGGAGAGCTCTTCCGGCTGCTCGCCGCTTGCCTCGTCCCCCCCCGGGCCCTGCAATCCGCTCCTCATCCCCCGAGCACGGGCCTCCCCCCAGACTCCTCTCCCTTCTGGGAACTCCTCAGACTGCGTGGTTTCCCCGCCGACCACCATCCCAGCTGCCCCCGCCCCTGCCCGGCTCTCCTTGACCTGTGCTGTGGACACTCCTGGGGTGAGGCAGATTTTCAAACCTTTAAAATTCAGTTTCTTCTTAAATTCTTTGTCCAGCTCCTCTCGGTTGAACTGGGCATTTGCACTCTCAAAATCAAAGTCGCCTTCAAACTTGATTGTGTTTTCCTTGACGTTAGTTGGACGGCTTTGCCCTCTGGAGCGATTCCTTGTTCGTCTGTTCCCTGTGAGAAGAAGGAAAGGACGGCCCTGGCTGGTAAGCCGCTAACTCCGCATGACTCGGCGTGAGACAGCGCCCTGAAGCTGCCGCTGAGCCCAGCGCCCTGAGACCGTCACCCACGGAGCAGCGGGCAGGAGCGGTAAGCAGAGCGCGACTGGGTGGCTCTTGCTCCCCAGAACTCAAGTGGTAACAGCCGTTACCTGATCGCCTCCTCTGAGGTCTTCTGTTCTCGTCATTCACCTGCCCTTGAGTCTGCCCAGCTGCCGGCTGAGCTACATCTAAGGCGCAAAAAGGAAGAGTAAGGCAAAGCGCCCGCAGAAGCAGAGCCCGGGGACAGGAGCAGAGCCTGGCGACGGGCGCAGGGCGGCGCCACCGGGGACTGCGCCGGGGACTGCGCGAGAGCCGGCCCTGCAAAAGCCCACAGGGCGGGGGGTGGGGGTGTCTAATTAAAGGATAAAAAAAGAACCCCAGGAAGCGCTGTGCCACTGAGAACATGAACAAACCCCAGGGGAGTGAGTATTTAAGTACCGCTGGCAGCCTTGCTGCTTGGCGGGGCTGGGCGCCCGTTGAGCTGCATCCCCGCGGTGCCCTTGCCGGGTAACAGCTTTTTGGTGTTCAGGTTATCAAGAGAACCAGTCTGGACAGCCTGCTCCACCATGGGGCTCTTGCTGACTGAGACAGCCGGAAAGCCAGTTCCTGAGTTGAGGAGGAGGAGAGGTTAATAATGGAGACAAGGAGAAGGCCACACACCACCACCACCACCCCCGCCTCGTCCAGCTGGCTGTGCGGCAGGAGGAAGGCAACCACCTGGAGAGGTTCCACCGAACCCAGGCAAAGCCCCCACCCCACACCATCCCCTCTGCGTCTAGCCCAGGCAGCAAAAAAGCCAGCAGGCTCCCCCAGTTAGGGCATCCGGAGGAGGGAAAAACACCCCAGCACAATAAGCACCTCTCAAGCAGCTTAGAAAAAGCTTCCCCCAAACCACACAAGCTCTAACCCCGAGGGGGCTCGACAGTCCTGAGATGCCGGTGAATTCACAGTCTGAGAATGTGTTTCGCTCTGGGCCATGCTGGACAAGAACCATCCCAGTCTGGCATCTTCCACAAAATGCAGTGCTCAGCCTTTGAAGTTAAAATTCTAGAACACTGTTGTTTTGCTTAAGAAACAATAAAACCAAAAAGGATGAAGTGATGAGAGCTGACTACAGAGAAATAACAGCCTGCATTCCTCTGGGTGAAGGCTCATCATAAGAAACGAAGGATTCCCCGGCTGCCCCTGGACACGGTACTGCACTGAGTCTGTTCCCACCACACGGCATCACCACGCCTGAGCGCAGGAGTGCTCAGAACCCGCCTCAGTGGAGGTCCCCCTCACGAGAGGGGCCTCTGCCGCAGGAAGAGGACAGAGAAGGGTGTGCCGCACACACCAGGTCGTCTCCTCCCTTCCCTCTCCCATGTTCCGGTGGGCGCTGTTTAAACAGGACAGCTGAGGACTGGGTGGACGTGCACAGACTTTTGAGACAGAAAAAAATGAGCCCTAACCACGGAGTAACTATTATCGGAGGGGCAGCCCAACACAGTGAAGACTGGCCAGCCTACCTTTGTTTTTAAACATGGAACAGAAACTATTGTCAGAAATTACTCTGAGAAATTCCTCACAACCGGATCAAAAGTACTCAAAGGGCAAGCCCTACATACTGATACTTTTTTTTTTTTTCTTTTCTTTTTTGGCCGTGCGGCATGTGGGATCCTAGTTCTCCCCGACCAGGGATTGAACCCGTGCCCCTTGCAGTGGAAGCACGGATTCTTAACCACTGGACCACCAGGGAAGCCCCCCTACCGGTACTTTTAAGCGTCCCCTGCGATGGGCATTCATTGACCTAGACCACTCTCTGCAGCCCAGCGCCTCACTCAGCACAGCCCTCCCTGAGCAAGACCGCTGCTTCCTGCTCACGCTGTAACTGGATGGGGCAAGAATCTTGGACTCGTTTGCTTTTCATAAAAAAAGATCAGTCAAACTATCTTGCTCTAAGAGCAGTTTTATGTAAATGACCCTAAGGACAATGAACTATCTTGTGCAATTTTTAAGTGGGGAAAAAACTTCACTACCGCTGTAACTCAGATCCACTGGCATCCATGCAGGAAAGCAACACATGCAAAGGAACAGACTGACAGTAGTTGTGTGCCGTAACGAAAGCCCCAGGTACCATGTTGGACAGAGTCTCTGCAAAGGTGAGGGCAGCGCACACGGCACTCTCACGTCAGACCTCTGGTGAAAGGAGAAGGCCCAGAAAGGGCAAAGAAACCGCCCACAAGTGCGGCACCCAGCAGACAGGTGGGACAAACCAGTGTTACCAAGCCGGTCATCAGGCCCCCTGCTCACCCGGTCCACAACTCAGGCTAGCCACCCAATTTTAACGGTGCTTCATTATACAAAGACACCCGAGGCCCCCGATGCTGAATGCCCTGGATGGGTGAGGAATGTGCCACACGGATCCTAGAGCAGCATGCCTGTTACTTGGGGGATTGCCCTGCAGTCTTACCCAGCCACCTACACCGCATTTAGGACCAGCAGAAACCCCGGGAAGTGGCCTTCTGTGCAGAGGGACGTTTCCCATACGTGGCAATCACAGTACAGGTCAAAACAGACCCTGGACCCAGGACAGCGAACAAAGTGCACTGCTGGTTCTTTCTAACACCCTCTTTAAAACCTGAGAGTTAAGTCAGGATTATATGCAGAAACACACAGACGCAGTTTAACTGATCCACGGGCTTGGCAAATTATCTGCTACAGCTACTGTCATTCTGGTCTACTGGTTTACCCCATCGCTCTTAGGATGGCTCGCAAGACAGCATGCAGTTCTGCAAAACTGCTGTTACCCTTGGAAGTGAGCTGATGTGACTCTGAGGACATGTCAAGCTCTGAAACGGGCTGTGGAGATGGAGAAGAGCTAGGGCTGGAAGCCGCGGCCGAGGCTGGAGGGCTTCCCAACTTCTCTAAAGGAAGACAAAGGAGAGAAGAGCAAAAAAAAAAAAAAAAAAGGCGCACAAATAAGTAACGAGAAACTCGTCTTGTGTAGAGCAGGCTTGGAAAGAGCCCAGCCATCTCACAGGACACACTGCTCACACAAGCCTAATCTAGAACTGGGGAGCCAAGCTGAGAAGGGCTCCTGCATCCCAGGAGCAGCAATCAAGACAAGTTCTTCTATTAGAAGCACGTGACTCATGTGAGTGAAGGGAGTGATGCCTGCGACTCTGCGGTTTGAACGCGCCGCAACCTATGGCCAGGGGGACCCGCACTCCATGCGTGTAGAAGCGAACCTTACTCGGCCTTAGGGGAAACTTCATTTTTGAGCAAAGCACTGACACGAGAATGGTAAAAGGATAGGATAGGTGGGCGTTGCATTTAACTTTTATATTTATAGGCTGACAAATGTGCAAATGGTTAGAACTCATCTGTCATTACACACATCGGTTATATCTTCTTTGAAGCAGACACACCACAACTTCCACCCAGACACAGGCTGACGCTTTACATGAATTCTGATTCGATACATCTGTTCCAAAACTCACCCTGATGCCTCTTCCACTCAACTGCGGAGTTACTAAGCGTTCTAACTAGTTGAAGGGCCACCGAAGAAGGTGCTCAGCGTGCACTGCCAGCTGAACGTGACACGAACACAGCGTCCCCACCACCAGGGTCTGGCCCCGCTCCTGGATGTCACGGCACAAGCACTTTACCAGGTAGAAAAAGGGTTACTCACCTAAACCCAAGGAAGCGGCATACTGCTGGCTGAGCAGGGAGCTGGTGGCCAGCTGGCTGTAGGGCGGCATCCCTCGGAAAGGGCTGTAAGGCACGTGTGGCTGGAAGGAGGAGGCCGAGCCCGAGCCCAGGGAAGACTGAGCAATGAGACACACAGGTGAGAGCAGCTCAAGGCCCTCCTGTCACCCTGCCTGGAGAGCACCGTGCAGACCGGGAAAGGCAGCCCGATTCGTCAGCCTGCTCCGGGAGGCTGAGGCGGCACCGGGGGGCGTGTGAGCCCCCAGGGTGGCCTAAGGGGCTCAGAGCTGCCTTTTCCACGTTCACCCCCAGCTCCACCTGCCAGGTAATTCTAACACGACCTTCTCCTAACTCCATGAACCCCTCTAGTGGCACCACTGCTGGTAGTCAGGGAGTCCAGGCTCTGCCAGGGACGAGGATGGCGTCCTCACCTGGGCCCTGGCCCCAACACGCCGGGGCATGGCTGTGTAGCCAGGGAACTACCTCCACGCGGCGTCCTCTCTCCAGCTCCCCGTGCTACCGGGAGGCCCCTTCGTCCCTCAAGGCCTGCCTCGAGCACTTCCCTCTTCTGGAGTTCCCAAGGCCGCTCACCTCAAACCTTTCAGAAGTCCGGCCCGGGGCTTCTCCACGTGCCCACACAGCCCAGCGTGCAAGCCCCACCCCGCAGGGAGCACATTCTGTCCCGGCGCCTCCTGCAGCGTGAGCCCCGCAGGAGTCGGTGAAAGTCGAGGTTTACAAGCCAAGAAGATATTAGCCTGGACTCCCTAGTAATCCTGGGCAGAACACGCCATAACACAGCAGGCAGGCGCACGGCGTGCCACCTGCAACGTCAGCATCTCACAACGCTGAATTTATCGTCGGGACAGTGCCGGGAGAGCGAGCCCTGCGGTCCCAAGTCCCCACTAGCATCTCTCTCACTCACGGCGTGCCACCGGGGCTTCAGGCTTACCCACCCGAGACAAAGGACAGACGCCAGGTGCCGGCAAGACTAGGAGCACCGCCCCCTGCACCGCCCAACACGCGGGCCGGCCTCACTCTACAGCACACCCTGCGCTGCCGCAGGAGATGGGACCTCCCACAGAACGCCAATAGCTAAACAAAGTTAAACTGCTTTTCATGAAAAGGCTATTCCTCGAGTTGAGCGCTCTGGCCAGATGACACCCAGCTCCCTCTGGAAGCCAGCGCCTCTTAGAGACGGTGCCCACGGCAGAAACGGGGCAGCGCACTTACTTGCACAATAGCAGGGTCCTGAGGGAGCGCGTGCTGAGCTTTCGGAGGTTCGCACACGGTAATGTCTTTGATGTCACTCCCCCGGAAGATGATGTACTCGTAAACTTCCTCTCTAGGGGGGGCAGGCCTATCTGTGGGACGGTCTTCAGTACCAAAGGACCTCACTCAGGGGTTGAGAAAAAGAAGGGTTATGTTGTCATCCTCAGCCAAGTGCGTTCAATCAGTCCTCCCGTAGGGGCCATCCACAGCATGCAGTTTCCAGTCTCAACTGCTCCACCCCTGATTATCAACGGACAATACCTACAAGACTCCAGCTGGCAAAGCTCCAAAAAGTTCTAGGTCACAAGACGACCACGAACGATTCAGAGCTTGACAGTCTCCCTTCCAAACACGGAAGGCCAGCGCTCCCACAAAACGACGTCTGCTTTGCAAAACCCCCCCGCCCCCCGCCCCGTTCACATCTGACTTTGCAGATTAAACAGCCCCAAAGCTGCTTTTTGATTGAAGCCTCGCAACACTCCACCCCTGGGGAGTCTGTTTTCTTCTGAGAAAAGCCAGCAGGTTCAGTGTCATCCCCACCCTTCTGCCCACGACCAGCCTGGGAGGAGCTGGTAGAGAAACAATGAGAAAGCGGCCCAGAACGTGGACCCACACCACGAGCGTCTGTGTCTCCCGGAGGGGTTTCCTAGGGGATTAACCCGTACCGGCAGGGCTCAAGGAGCCCACCCAAGCAAGTGCCTCCTTCTCAGGTCTCTGAGGCAGGCCTGGGCTTGAAGCAGCCTCTATCTAATCCTAGCACAACTCCCGCTGAGGACCAGGGACTACGCTGGGCCTCAGTTTTTCCAACGGGGGTCTCAGGCCAAATGTAGCCAAAAGCCAAGAGTACAAATGACCACAAAATGTTACAGTACCAAACTATGTCCTGGAGCAACACATCTATCGGAAAACTTAAATACTAGGCTTTCAAAGGAGCTACTCCCAGAGCTGGGAACTGACTGCGACCTGGATGGAGGGGGCTCCCTCTAACACAGGAGCACGTAGCTGCGCCTTGACCCTTAGAGGCCCAGCCCAGTGTCTCCAGCCTAACAAGACCAATCAAACAAACAGGGTTTCTGCAGACCTGGCTGCACTCAGCACTTCCAAGAGGCAGGGGAAGGACACTAGTCATCGTCCCTGGAGGACCAAGACAAAGAAACTTTGGGCCCATCTCCTGCCTCAACACGCTCAGAAAAGGCTCTGGACTCCGGCAGAGCCACAGTACAGCCATCTTTCTCTAGGTCTCCCAGGGACTTCAGTGTGGCTACCAGCGCCCGCACGGAGGAGTCTGTCACAAAAGGGTAAACCCACGGACTGCAACGTCTGAATTAGAGTAGGAAGACACTTTAAACGGGAGCATGGAGCCGCCAACCGATGCTCCTACCCCGACAGGAGAATCCATTAAAACGTGGTTATTTGTTCAGGCTCAAGGCCCCAGCTGTTTAATAGGTTCCAGAAGGGCTTGCAAGAGTCGCGTTTTCTCGCTCTCCAGACTTCTGGGGAGGCCCCGGGGAGACTCCGGGCCCCTAGCCCCACCCCTCCCCCACAGGGACTGGGTTCTCGGCGTCAGCCGCCCCCTCCGCCCTCGGGCAGCTGGGGAGGAAACAGCCTAGCAACGCCGACCCCCCACCTGCAGAGGTGGGCTACGCCGCAGAGGTGGGGGGTGCGGCACCGCGGGAGCTGGACCCGCCCCCACCTCCCCACCCGAACCCCGGGCAGGGCGGGCCGGCCGCGCACAATTTACGCTGCCGCCGGGGCGCGGGGAGCCCATTGTGCAAGCCGAGCCCCGGAGGACAGGGGCGGGAGCGGCGCGGAGGCCCAGGGCGCCCCTGGGGGCGCGGGCAGGATGTGGGGGGCGCGGGCAGGATGTGGGGGGCGCCCCGGGGGGCGAGGCGGGACTGCGGAGGGGCGCCCGGGGCGGGTAGGGCGGAGGAGGCGCGGGCCCGGCTGTTGGCGGGGGCGAGGAGGTTGGGGCGGCCGCGGGGCGCTACCTTTGGCGAGCGCCACCGTGGAGTTGTCCGTGTCGATGGTGTAGAGAATGCCCTCGTAGCGGATCTGCGCCTTGGAAATGAGGCTGATCTTGCTGCCCAAGTACGGGGTGCCCGAGGAGCCGCTCATGGCGGCGGCCGCCCGGCCGGGCCTGGCCCGCTCGCCTCCGCGCGGTCGCCTCGCCGCCCGCTCCTCCGCCTCTGCGCCGCCTCACCGCCGCTCGAGGGCCTGCGCAGGGACCAGAGAGCGAGCAACGCGCACGGCCGGGGGTCTCTAAGGGGACAGCGGGGGAGGAGGGGGTCGCAGCAGCCACATCCGGGTCCTGCGCCGCCACGCCCCGCCCCCGCACGCTCACCACCCATTGGCTCGCCCCGCCGGCCTCCCTTTAAATATGGCCGCGCTGTCGGCCTGGGGGCGGGCCCGCGCTCCGCGCCTGCGTATCAAGCGCCGCCTGACCCGGCGGGCTTTCCCCTGCTCTCCGCCCCACTTCTCGGCTGGCTCCCGGCGGGCCCCGCGCGGGGTGGGAGCACGAGACCCGGCGGGCGGGCCTGGAGGAGGGGTGGGAATCGACCGGGGCGGAGCGCGCGTGCGCGGGAGGGCGGGGGCGCACGTGTGAGGGAGGGGGCGGGGCGCCAAAGCTCCGCCCGCCGCGCGTGCCGCCCTTCTCAGGACCCGGGTGCGGGGAACCTGTGGATCGTGTTTCCCGGTTTCAGTTTCCCCGCTACAGCAGCGTGCCAGACGCTTTCCCCCGTCCTGGGCCGGAAGGCTGGGATGCGCCCCACTGTCACCTTCCCCAGGGGCAAAGGCTGGGGGTCCCTTCCCCGGAGAGTGACGGGGGCCGGGGTCACTGCCCGTGGGGTGAAGGTTTGGGCCCCGGAGGTCTCTTCCCCGGGGTAGAAGGCAGGGGTCCGGGCCGGGGTCATTGCCCGCGGAGTGAAGACGGAGGGTGGGGGGTGGTCTCTTCCCCGGGGGCGAAGGCGGGGGACCAGGGTCACTGCCCAGGAGGTGAAGGTGGGGGCCGCGCTCCGCGCGTGGGGCGCAGTAGTAACTGCGGGTAACGAGCGCTTCCGGCGCGTCAGCCGCTAAATATAAGGTGCTGAGCGCATCTTCTCTTTTAATCCCTCCCCTCCCCCCAAACCTGCGGTGGCGTTCCGCGTCCCTTAAAATAAATCCCAGCCGGCCACCAGGGCCTCCGAGACCCGCCTGACCTGGCCTGCTTGCCGCTTTGCCCGGCTCCGGCTCGGAGGCCTCGCTGTGAATTGGAGAAACGGGCCGCCCCCTCCTGTTCGCCAGACCCGCTTCTTGCCTGCACAGCCCTTTGCTCGGTTGGTGATTGTGTCTGCGCTTGCTTTCTGCCTGTCTCTCCCTCTTGACCTCAGATCAGCGACTAGTATTAGGTCCTGAAAAAAACTTGGTGAGTGGTGACCAGCATTTTATAGAAATTAAACAGAATGAGATAGAGAGCATCTCACAGAGTGCTCTTGCTCTTTGAAGCATTTATTTCACTTACACGTATTTAAGTGGGTACTTGATCAAGATGTGTATTTCTTACAAACAAAAGTGCCAAACGAAAAATGAAAGCCGCTGCAGAGAACACCTTACGGCAACCTGCACATAGGCTCTGACTCCCCATTTTACAGAGGAAACTGAGACCCAGCACAGGACAGTTGCCCCGCCTGCCCTTTGTGAATCACCCCATTCCACCAGCACCCGGCAACAGTAAGAGAACAGTATTGGGTTGGAGAAAAGGAAGCACAGAGGAGCAGAAAAGAAGATGGAAAAGTCTTCTAAATAGATCTGCCAAGATTTACCAGTGCATCTCTGCTCCTGGAGAATTGCGCTGGTGAGGAGAGGGTGGACAGCGTGGCCCCCGGGTTAGCCCAGCTCCAGTAAGAGAGGTCTCCAGGCATCGGGGCATCCTGCCCTTGGACAGGAGACAGGACTCTCTCTCAGCACAACACAGTCTTCCCCAGGGTGCACCTGTGTGGCGTTGGTGCAACCCCAGGTCTCCTGACCACCTCAGCGACCATCTGGCCTGGTGGTCCCCCTGCACAGCAGAGGTCCTCCTGTCCCCCACTTCCCAGGTCCAGAACACGACTTGCCTAAGGCAACAGGTTCTGTGCCTCGGAACTCTCTCCACAATCTTCTGTGTGTACTGGAGGTGGGGGCGCATTCCTCCCCAATTGGAGCCGATTCTACCTTGGAAGGGGGAGCTGGATCCTGAGCTCCAGGATCAGGGCAGGGGGCAGTTCCCGGGGACCTCTGAGAGCCCACCGGGCCCCTGGGTGTACAGCTGGGTGGTTCCCTGAGGACATCGGTCACTGCAAATGCCCGGGCAGGGCAGAGGCTAAAAATATATGTGGCGCACAGGTCCAGGAAGACTGGCCCTGCCACTCATTCCTTGGTGTCCTGCCCAAAGTGGAGGGCACTTGTGAAAGGTCTGAGAGGGGGAGCAGTTGTGTGGAGCCTCAACTTGGCCCGGGAGTCCATTGGTGTCTGTTTTCCATGCGAGGGCACACCCCTCCCTGAACATCACCTCCACCCTCAACAGCTGTCCACAGTGCCCACCCGCTCGGTCATCACCAAGCCTTAGACTCCTGAGCCTGGGGATGTAGAGAGGGGAGCTGAGAAGCCGAAAAACCCTGGGCAGGTTGGACTCCCTGCCTCAGTTTCTCCTTTTGCCAGGTTGAGAAGACAGCTGTCCTGCCCATCTCACTGCTGGATGTGAGGACCCCAGAAAATAATGCCTGTGACGGGCTTTTGAGAGGTGCTAGGGGCCTGTGCATGGGAGACGGTGGTCCCTGCAGAGGACCACAGAAGCGGCTGGCTGGGTTTCCACTGCACCCACAAGCCACGTACCAAGCCCTGTGTGTTTGGAGGACAGCGTCCCTTATTAAGGATGCGTGTGAAGATAAGGACCCAGGACCCGGCCCAGGGTTCCATCGCAGCCCGTGTCCTGTAGCAGGTGAGGGGCACGTGGCCACAGAAAGCCACTCTGGGACTGATGTGAACCTGAGAAAGAATGACAGGCCCAGCCCCTGATCTCACAGGCATCATTGCTTAGCAGGAGCCAAACAAAACAGGTGAGTTGATTCAAAGACGTATTAGTAATAGGTGGACACAGATAAAACAGAAATCGAGTCTGGGGTCTGAAGCAGGGGACGTGCCAGCAGGGTGGGACCTTGCCTGTCCCCTCCTCTCCTTCGGGACCTAACGTACGAGAGGGGCAGACGTCCACCCGCTAGGAGGGAGCCTTTGCCCGGAGAGAGCCAGGAGCCAGGAGGAAGCTGAGGGTTGCAGGCGGGAGGGGGACCAAGGGCACGGCTGGCTTTGAAGGTGACCCGTACCAGGAGCCTTTCAGGCAGGTCACAGGGCTGGGAGGCCCGGGCGGCTGTGTTCAGGGCCTCTGTGGTCAGGGAGTAAAGACAAGAAAAGCAGGGTTGATCCCACACGGCCAGGAATTCTCCCCGAGCTCTCTGCTCTCTGTGAATCCGGTGGGAATCCATCCCCGTCCCCGGGGCCTGCAGGGCTGTTTTCCCTGGAGGCTCCGTGCGCACCGGTGGCGTGAGGTTCCCGCCTCTTTGGACCCCCTCGTCTCCTCGCCCTTCTCCTTTACCCCTCCTTCCTTTTCCATCTCCCCCCTCCTCCCCCTCCCCCTTCCCTACCTCCACTCCTCGTCTCCCCCCCCACCCCCGGCCGCCCACCCAGCTGAGCCTTCTGGTGATGAGGCGTGCTGTGGGAAGTAAGCAGAAGTGTGTTAGGACCCAGACCCAGCTGAGCAGCCTCGGCCCACCTTTCCAGGCCCAGCTGGGTGGGAGAGGTAAGCAAAGTTGATGGGACTCTGGCAGCCCCAGACACTAGGTGCCCGAGAGTCAGATTCTAACATGGCGGCCCTTCAGAAATACAGAGAGAAAACACTTAGAGAACATCCTGGGAACAGGAAGATGGACAGGCCAGTCGGCTTTCCTCTCCTGGAAAGCCCCTCGATGCTGAGGGCTTTAAGAGCTCAGGAACAGCTTAGGGTGCACATTCCTGGGACCCCTTAGCCACCTTCACCACCCAGGGCCGGTCAGGCAGACCTGGCTGGCACCCTGGCCCCAGAGCCTCCTGGCTGTGCCTCCAGCACGAAAAGTGGGACCCAGGTTGTGCCTCGTGCTGTGAGGATGGACAGTGCAAGCAAGCTGTTTGCACCAGGCCAGCGTGTGGGAGGGACCCTCATAACCCCTCATCCTGGGTCACCAGTGTCCGCTTGCATGTGTGGGGCCTCCCTGAGCCGGATGATAGGAAAGGTAGTTAGCGACCGGGGCCTACCACGCACACAGGGAGGGTTGAGGGAGGCTGAGGTCCCCTGGGCCCTCAGCATCCCCAGCTGGGCCCACCCTCACCCACCCCACAAGGCCCTCCTCACCCCTTCCCGCTGCCTGGGTTCCGTCACCACCTCGTTTAGGGAAGAAGAGGTGTCCAGGTCAGAGAGTCAGTGGGGAGGGGTTGGCTCCCCCCCGCCCGCCAGGCCGGCAGGGGTGGCTGCTGGGAGCCGGAGTGGGACGAAGACGGGTTTCAAATGGGAGAAGGAAGTTGCCCAGAGGCAGAGCGCATGGCGCCGCTCCTGGTCCCTCCCGCCTCCCCCCTCTGCTGTGTGCCTTGGGCGTCTCCTCCGGCCCAGCTTCTCCTGGGGCAGGGTGCCAGCAGCCATGGTGACAGGGAGGCCAGCGGCTCAGGGTGACCTGCCCTCACACCCTAAGAGCTTCCACGCTGGCCTCGGGTTCTAGCGCAGAGCTTGGCACGAGGCAGGTGCACCATCACTGTTTGGCTCACCTTGAAGGGGGCCACGAGAGAGCCCTAGACAGGGGCTCTGCCAGTGTTCCGTGCCAGCCGCCTGCACCTTGCCTCCTGGTGGGTCCCGAGAGGAGGTCGGAAAAGGGGTGTGGGCAGGGGGGAAGGGGACTGTAGGGTCCCCTGTGTTCCCCTGAGCGCACTACCTGCACAGTCAGGGTCGTTTATATTTATCGACAGAAGATCCCTCTAAGGGCCCAATGGTGATGCGTGTGTCTCTTTGGCAGCAGACACTCACTGGAGCGTTTTCACAGCAGAGCTGGAGACCCCCACGACCCATGACCTCTAGCAGGAGACTGGGTCAGTCTGGGCACCGCACATGAGCAGACCCTGGCCGCACAGACAGGGCCACGAGGGAAAGATAAACAGAGAACAAATGCCCTGTACAGAGTCACCGGCCCCCGCAACGTACACAGGTTGTTAGAGGTCAGGATGGCGGCCCCCCAGGGCCTAATGGTGAGGAGACCAGCCTGGGCTAGATGCTCAGCCAGGGTCACACGGCCACTGAGTGGCCAACCTGGGATTCTGATGTGAGTCTCAGACTGCTGACCCGGACACCCTGCCTCATGGCGCTCCCTGCTCAGCCGCGGGGGAGATGCCAGATGCGGCTTCTTCATTCAAGGAACGCACGCTGTACAGGTGCCCCGGTTGCGGACTGTCCTGAGGCTGCAGCTGGGCACTGCGGGGAGAGTTCCTTCACCTTGTCCTCTCTTGACCCCCTGCAAAAGATGCAGGAGGCGTCCCAGGGAGTTGCCACAGTAACCCAAAGGCCTACCCGGGGAGCGTCCTAGGCTGTGAGCTCCAAGTCAGCTCCGAGGCTGGGCGCTTGTCTTTGCACCTGCCTGATGGTGCACGAGCACCGGCCTGGCAGAACCGCAGCCCCAGGAATGAAGTCGTGTAAATAAAGGGGTGGGGGACTTTCCTGGTGGTCCAGTGGCTAAGACTCCACATTCCCAACGCAGGGGGCCCAGGTTCGATCCCTGGTCAGGGAACTAGATCCGCATGTCACAACTAAAAGTCCGCATGCTGCAACTAAAAGATCCTGCACGCGGCAACAAAGATCTGCATATTAAATATTAAAAATTAAATATTGAATATTTTAAATATTTACTATTTTAAATATTAAAATTAAAAAATAAAATAAAGAAGTGGTGGAGACAATCCAGCCCTCCCAAAGCCTGTGGTCACCTGGCAGTGCTCGGGAGCCAACGTGAGGACCCCTCATCTGTGTACTGACATTCTTACCTGGCGAGAGGCTAGAGTGTGGATGGAAAGCATCCTGCCGGGCACATGGGTGTTTTTGCAAGTATGAAGGTCCACCCTGTGAACACCATACACCTTCCCTTCTGTGGCTGCCTTAACCCCCTGAACGCAAAGGCTTGGTGGCCAAGCCTGGGCACCGAGGCAGACGCTTGTCGTGATGCGGACGCCCTCGGACGGGCGGGGGCATGTGTGACAGAAGGGGCAGCATGCGGGCCGGGCTGAGAAGCGAGTTCTCCTCCAGGAAGGTGCCTCGGTCCAGAGCTGCTTCCAGATTTTCCAGGAGGTTTCAGCAGCTGGACGGGGCGGACGGCACCAAAAACACATTGCCATGGCTCATGTTGCTCATACAAGCGATCGCAGACCTCCAGAAGTATATATTTGTCTTTCCCAAGGAACAAACATGAGAACCACGTTTGCCTTGGGAGTCTCCCTGGGTTCATGGAAGTGTTTTCACAAATGGCGTTTACCATGCTCCCTGGAGTCTCGGGGCCAGTGGTCCCGAGTCTGATCTCTCTCCACGCTGGGCTGGACTGAACTCACGCTTATTCATTTATTTGTTTGCTTAGCAACATTACTGAGGTATTATTTACATACCATAACATTCACCCATTTAAGGTGTTCAGCTCAGTGGTATTTAGTATAGTCACAGAATTGTGCAGCCATCACCACTGTGTAATTCCAGAACATTCCAATCACAACTCCCGAAACCCTATAGCCACTAGCGGTCGCTCCCCACCACCCTGTCCCCCAAGGCCCAGGTAACCACTATGGATCTGCCTGTTCTGGACATTTCCCATTCATGGAATCATACACTATGTGGTCTTTTGTGACTGGCTCCTTTCACTATGCGTACGTTTAGGAATGTTTTCAAGGCTCATCCAGGTTGCAGCACGTATGAGTACTTTGTTTCTTTCTGTAGCTGAGTAACATTCTGTTGTATGCTGGTGTTTACGTGTTCATCAGTTGATGGACATTTGGTTTGTTTCCACCTTTCAGCTACTATGAATAATGCTGCTGTAAACACTGTGTACAAGGCTTTGTGTGGATGTATGTTTTCATTTCCCCCGGTATATACCTCGGAGTAGAATTGCCTGCTCATATGGTGAGTCTATGTTTAACATTGTGAAAAACGACCAGACGGTTTTCCAAAGTGGCTGCACGTCTTTATATTCCCACAGCAGCGTGTGACGGGAGCCTGGTCCTCATTTGATGCTCTCTGGGGGCAGGGTGTCCATGTCTCAGCAGGGCTGTTCCTTCATTTGGGGATGAAAGGCATTTCCCTGCTCCGAGGAGTGCCTTGGCACCAGGCGTCCACATGCGCTGTCAGCAGTCACGCAAGGGGCCAGCTTCCATACTCAGATGAGCAGGGCAGGTAGACGTTTCTTTTACCACAGGACTTGGGAGAGGACTGGCGGGCTGCTCCTGGGAAAGCTGCACTGGGGCTGCTGCACAAGCAGGCAGCCTTTTATCCCAGTCAGTCATGTAGCACAGGGGTCCCCAACTCCCCGGCCTCGGACCAGTACCGGTCCGCGCCGGTTAGGAACCAGGCCGCACAGCAGGAGGTGAGCCGTGGGCGAGTGAGCCAAGCTTCATCTGCCGCTCCCCATCGCTCCGCGTCGCTTGCATTATGGCCTGAGCCATCGCCATCCCCCCCTCCCCCGTCCGTGGAAAAATTGTCTTCCATGAAACCAGTCCCTGGTGCCAAAAAGGTTGGGGACCGCTGGTGTAGCACAGGAGACTGAGGCCTTCAGCCTGGAGCCCCCGACCTTACAGCTCCAGGTCTCAGGCCTGTGGTCACCGTCCCTGCCCTGATACTAGCGGACCTCAGAGATGTTGTGGGTTCCGTTCCAGACCCCGCAATAAAGCGGATATCACCATAAAGTGAGTCATGAATTTTTTTGGTTTCCCAGTGTGTATAAAAGTTATTTTTACGCTGTAGTCTATTAAGTGTGCAGTAGCATTGTGTCTGGAAAACATTGTACGTACCTTAATTTTAAAACAATGCTGTTGGAAAAATGGTGCTGATAGACTTGCTAAACGCAGGGTTCCCACAAAACATGTTCGTGAAAAATGCAATACTGCGAAGTGCAATAAAGCAAAGCATAATAAAACAAGGTATGCTTGTAGAATGCGGACTATGCATTCTAATTTCTGCAGAGAAAAATAAGGCCCATGCAGCAAACACCTTGAAGGAGTGCTCAGAGAAAAAAGAAGAACAGCAATTGAAATTCACAGTTGAGTGTGTGCTGGGCATCGTGCTGAGCAGTTTACACGCACACATCTGATGTTTGAAGCAGCGCTCTGAGTGGGGCTCTATAATCATCCCATTTTACAGACAGGAGGACGAGGATGAGGGCAGTTGAGGAACGTACCTACCATCCTAGCAGAGCCAGGTGCAAACGCAGGTTGGGGACGCCCTGGCCCCCAGCATGCTATTACACATCCTCCCCAAATATTTGCTGAGCTAATAAACCAGCCCTCCCTGGCCGTCCTGCTTGTCATCACATAAAGGCCAAGTGTGAGGGTCTCCAGGAAGAAAGTGCTGAGACAAGTAAGGGTACAAAGGGTTTAAGGGGGCTAACACCTGTGAGGGGAAAAGTGGAGGAAGTCAGCTTGGGCTGGGACCTGACCAAGTCTGCCTGCCGAGCAGGAGCTCTGGAGTCCAGGGGAGGAGTCTCACGTGGGGCAGAAATGGCCAGGCCTTCGGACCACGGCCTCGCCCGGGCTGACTGGGGCCACCCTGAGAAGGGCACCACCTCAGTGAAATCTGAGGTGGACCCTAAGCCTCTAATGGCTGCGGGCAGTCCGCTAGCCCTGCTCCTGTGTTGGGCAGTGAGTCTCTTTTGGAAGGGAGATCTGTGTGACCACAGTCCACCCCTTGTGCCCACAGGTTCCCTCCCTTGCACATGGGGGGCTCCTCCAGGGGTACCCCAGCCTCTCTTCCTGGGGGAGACTTAAAAGAGGGAGGGAGGAAGGTGGGCGAGGCCCCGCCGCTGCAGCGGGTCTCGGGGCCCCTCCCCTCTCCAGCCTACAGCCCTCCTCAGCTGTCACCTGTGCAGATCTTGGGGGCCTTCCTGGGAGTGTGAGCCATGTCCTCATCCAGGAGGGTCTGAGCCCCTGGTTGCTGAACCGTCTCAGGCTGGGGTGCTGCTCTGTCCATTCACGGTAAGTCACCACAGCGCCAGGAGCACCCTCAGAAGCCAGCCCCACCGGTCTTGGCAATATGTGCTGGCCGAGCCTTGCAGCCCTTTTCCTGCAGTATCGTCCCAGCTACACTGGAACTTAATTCTGACAGGCCTGGTGGCCCAGAGAGGGTGTGGGGACAGTCACCTGTTGCCTTATGGGGAAGAGGCTTCTGTATCGTCTCCCCCGGGGCCGGCTGGCTCTAGCTGGGGAGGGGGGCTACGTCTGCAGGCTCAGGTGGCTGAAGGCCTCTGAGGAATCAAATTCTGCATGCACACACTCAGGTCTCCACCCCCCGGGGTCCCCAGGGGTCCCAAGCAGGGTCCTGACATCGGTAGCAGTCCTGCCTCGGCTGAGCAATCAACCATCTGTGAAGTTCAGCCACTCTGGCCATCAGGTCTGAATGTGAGCTTGAGTTTTTGCTGCTTTACTGCCTGAGTTTCTTTGAAGCTGCTAATGAGACTGCTGGCTCCCACACATGGTTCTCAATCGCCTAAGTGCCCTCAGCTTGTCATTATCGTCTATAAGTCAGTGCAACTTAGTCAACGAGCCTCCGGTTCCATCTTCCCCCCACCCCCCCCACCCCCACTCCTCTACCTTTCAAGCAACCAGATCAGTTTGGATCATGACACTGGCCAGACTGCTGGCCAGTGCGGCCCCTGTTACCAGCCGGTCCGCCAGCTCCGTCCCCCAAGTTATCCCCAGGGAAAGTGTTAGCAGCTGGGCCCCGGGCCAGGAATGGGCTTCCCTCACTGCCCCGGTGGTGAGTGGTCCGGTCTGCAATTCCATCCTGCTGCCTGCTTTGTTGGACTGCTCCACTCCGAGTCCCAGCTTGTTCTCCAGGACGTAGATGCTGAGGCGGAGGTTTCTTGGGAAGAAACACCTTCAAGGGGGAAAAGGGGGGCAGCAGGACTGGGCAGGAGGCACCACGGACCGCAACGTGCCAGCCCAGCGGGCAGCTCTGGAGCACCTGCCCATGGGGGGGGTCCCACGCTGAGTGGAAATAGGTGTCCTCATCCCACCTACCACCTTGCTGGCAGTCGCTGGGATCACCCGAGAAGAGTGTGACCTGGGCTTGAAGCTAATGGCTGGAGGCTCCCAGTTAGTTCACCCTGCTTCTTGCAGCTGGGCAGCGGTCCTTTCCTGGAGGGGCTCTGAGCAGCACACCTCCGCATCTGCACAGAGATGGTGTCAGTATTTGTGGAATCCATCCCTTCCGCGGAGAGCCCTCAGCATTGTCACCCTGGGCTGTTTTGTGGAGAGTAACGTACTCCCTCTGGGAGACTGGCATGGTCCTGGCCCTTTTCTGTGAAACCGGGCCCTACCCAGGTGTTGAGCATCTTTTCATGTTCTTATCGGTCATTTGTATATCTCCTTTGGAGAAGTGTCTATTCATATCCTTTGCCCATTTTAAAATTGGGTTATTTGTCTTTTTATTATTGAGTTGTGATAGTTCTTCATATATTCTAGATACAAGTCTCTTCTAAGTATGATTTGAACTTTTTTTTCCTCTCTGTCGGTTTTTTCATTTTCTTGATGTCTTCTGAAGCACAAAAGTATTAAATTTTGAGGATGTCGAATGTATCTTTTTTGCTGTTGTTGCTTATGCTTTTGGTGTCATATCAAAAGAGCCATCACCTAATCCAAGGTCTATATGTATATTTTCTTCTAAAAGTTTTACAGTTTTTGCCCTCACATTTAGGTCTTTGATCAATTTTGAGTTAATTTTTGTGTCTAGTGTGAGAGAGGGATCTAGCTTCTTTCCTTTCCATGTGGGTATCCAGTTTTCCCAGCACGATTTGTTGAAAAAACTGTCCTTTCGTCATTGAATCATCATGGCACCCTTCTGAAAAATCATTTGACCATACATGTGAGGGTTTATTTCTGGGCTCTGTATTCTACTCCAGCTGGTCTATGTAACTCTCCATATGCCAGTACTGTTCTGTCTTGATTACTGTAGTTTTGTAGTCAGTTTGAAACTGGGAAGTGTGAGCGCTCCAACTTTGTTCTTCTTTTCCAAGATTGTTTTGGCTATTCTGAATCTCTTGAATTTCCATATGAATTTAAGGATTCGTTTGTCAATTTCCGCAAAGAAGCCACCTGGGAGTTTGGTAAGGATTGTATTGAGTCTGATATACAAGTGGTATCAGGGAAACGCAAATAAAAATCAATTTGGGGAGTACCACCATCTTAATGATATTCAGTCTTCCAATCCCTGAACACGGGATATTTTTCCATTTATTTAGGTCTTCTTTAATTTCTTTCAACAATGTATTGTAGTTTTCAGAATATATGTTTTGCACTTCTTTTGTTAATTTACTCGTAAATATTCATGGAATTGCTTACTTAATTTCATTTTTGTTTTGTTCATTGCTTCTGTATAGAAATACAATTGATTTTTCGTATATTGATCTTGTCCTGTAACCTTGCTGAACTTGTTTACTAGTTCTAATAGTTTTCTAGTTGTGTCTTTAGAAGTTTCTATATACAAGGTCACATCATCTGCAAATAGAGTTTTCCTTCTTCATTCCAATCTGGATGTCTTTTGTTTCATTTTCTCACCTCATTGCCAGCCCAGTCCACTGTTAGCTGTATTCCCAAAGAAAGTTTGTGTCACCAAAAGTCAAGTAGGGAACGTTCAGAGCAGTACTCTTCATAACAGCCCCAAACTGGAGCCTCCAGTGCCCACCATCTGAAGAGTGGATACGTAGCGGGGTGTGTTCAACCACGGATCCTGCAGCAGTGAGCGTGGGCCCTCTGCAGGGTGGCAACAACACAGATGAGCCTCACCTACTGCTGAGGGAGAGAATGCCCATGCACAAGAGAACCCAGTTCCTCCGTAAGTTAAACGTAGACTCACCACGTGACCCAGCAATTCCACTCCAAGGAATATACCCAAGAGAAATGCAAACATATGTTCACACAAAACCTTGTGTGCAAATCTTCACAGCAGCACTATTCCAAAAATGGAAACAACCCAACTGTCCATCAATGGATGGATGGATGGATAAACAAAAGGTGATCCATCCATATAATGGAATATTATTTAGTCACAAAAGGGAATGAAGCACTGACACAGGCTACCATGTGGGTGAACCTCAAAAACAAGATGCTGAGTAGGGACTTCCCTGGCGGTCCAGTGGTTAAGACTCCCTGCTTCCACTGCAGGGGACATTGGTTAGATCCCTGGTTGGGGAACTAGGAGCCTGCCTGTCGCATGGCACAGCCTAAAAATTAATAAAATAAAACATTAAAAAAAAAACGATGCTGAGTGAAGGAAGACAGACACAAAGGGAAGACACGTATTGCATGATCCTATTTACGTGAAATGTCCAGAATAGGTAAGTCCATAGGGACAGAATGTGGATTAGTGGTTGCCAGGGCTGAGGAAATAGGAGGGTAGGGACTGACTGCTCACAGTGTTCCTTTCAGGTGAGGAAAACGTTCTGGAACTAGGTAAGGCCGATAGTTGCACAACATTGTGAATGCCACGAAGTTGTACACTGTAACAAGGTTGAAATGGTGACTTTTATGTTATGAGAATTTTACCACAATAAAAAAATTAACCCCCCCCGCCCCCCCAATACACACACACACAAAATAAAACACTGGGGAAACAAAAGACAGAAGTCCGTATAATTCCATTTACCCCAAGTCACCAACCTGGCTACAGGAATGCGTGATACTAGAAGTCAGGTGGTGGTCACTCTGGGGAGGGGTGGCCAGGTGGGGAGGTCTCTGGGGTGCTGGGCACATCCTGCTGGTGACCTGGGTGTGTTTAGTTTGCGAAAATTCACTGAGTTGTGCACTTTCCAGTGTGTGTGTTTTCCCTCAAGAACAAGTTAAGAGATGAAAAATCAAGCAGTGCTTCTCTTTTTTTAATGATAAAAGAACAACACATCCATTTAAGAAAATAAATTGCAGAAAAAGCACAGAGCAGAAGGAAACGCCAAGGTCCCCGTCACCTTTCCAGTCTTTTCCTGGAGAGCCTTGGGCCCCAGGGCAGCGGCCAGCACTGAAGCCTGAAGCTGGTGAAAACCAACGCTCTGGTTTTGGCAGATGGTTTCTGGCAGACGGATCAAGTCGACCTGGTGCTGGTGAGCGGTGAGTCCCCAGCCTGGGGCACGCCTTCCTCCTGGTCTCTGGGTCACGTCTTTCACGTTTCAAGTTCATGCTTTGGTTTTTCTCACGCCACTCATGTTTATCACAGAGGGCCAGCGGGCCGTCAGGCTCCTAATGAGAAGCTTCGACCTTTTCCACTCTAGAGCTGGGCTATCCTTCTGCTCTATAAGCTTTAAAAAAAATAGCATGTGGGTTCTTGGGGCAGGACGTTCAGTTTGCAAACAGTTTCTGAATGACACAACCCATTTTGATAAAATATGACTGTCAAAATACATATTGGCATGAATTTGGGAAAGGTTTTATTTATTTATTTATTTATTTTGTTTATTTATTTATAAATATGCGTTGGGTCTTCGTTGCTGTGCGCGGACTTTCTCTAGTTGCAGCGAGCAGGGGCTACTCTTTGTTGCGGTGCGCGGGCCTCTCATTGCGGTGGCTTCTCTTGTGGAGCACGGGCTCTAGGCGCTCAGGCTCAGTAGTTGTGGCGCACGGGCTTAGTTGATCTGCGGCATGTGCGATCTTCCCAGACCAGGGCTCGAACCCGTGTCCCCTGCACGGCAGGTGGATTCTTAACCACCGCACCACCAGGGAAGCCCTGGGAAGTGTTTTAATGTGTGAGCCTCCCCCAAATGTGAAATTTACTGGCTTGTTCATGACTGCTAAGCTCATTCTGCACATGCTACTCCCTTTGCTTCCCGAGAAAAGAGCAAATGACTCATTTCGATTATTCCCCCACTTTAGGGAATCTGAGGGAAAAGTCTGGCAGCACAGACATCTTTTGTATGAGACCCAATCTCTTTTTTTTTTTTTTGCGGTACGCGGGCCTCTCACTGTTGCGGCCTCTCCCGTTGTGGAGCACAGGCTCCAGATGCGCAGGCCCAGCGGCCATGGCTCACGGGCCCAGCCACTCCGCGGCATGTGGGATCTTCCCGGACCGGGACACGAACCCGTGTCCCCTGCATCGGCAGGCGGACTCTCAACCACTGCGCCACCAGGGAAGCCCTGAGAGACAATCTTTTGATTGTCTCAGTGGGCGAGACAATCATTTAAATGATCTTTTCAGAGTGCAGGTGACTGGGTCCCACCCAAACCTGTGGACAGACCTCCCAGAGAGAAGCTGGGTGCACCTGAATGCAAACCTGTGCAGGTGCATGCACCACGTAAATCTGTGTGGGTGAGTGTTTGTGTTTTACCTTTTAAATGCTAAATGTCAGGCCTCCCTGGTGGCGCAGTGGTTAAGAATCCTCCTGCTAACGCAGGGGACACGGGTTTGAGCCCTGGTCTGGGAAGATCCCACATGCCGCGGAACAACTAAGCCCGTGCACCACAACTACTGAGCCCACACACCACAACTACTGAAGCCCACATGCCTAGAGCCTGTGCTCTGCAACAGAGAAGCCACCACAATGAGAAGCCTGTGCACCACGATGAAGAGGAGCCCCCGCTCGCCGCAACTAGAGAAAGCCCGTGCACAGCAGCAAAGACCCAACACAGCCAAAAATAAAAAAATAAATGAAATAAATAAATTTTAAAAAATAAAAAAAAATAAATGCTAAATGTCTCATGCATATAAAAGAGTGTATATATCACAATGCATCTTTTAACTAACAAGAAGAAAGTGAGCACCCATGTCCCCACCATCCAAACTAAGAAGTAGAGTATAACCAGCACCTCCAAGCAGGGGGAACCTTCTTCAGTGGAGAGTTTCACCCAGTCCACACCCCCCCACTGCCACCTTGCTGGGCTCCTGACCCTGAGTCTGGGGTGTCTTTGGCTTCAGTTCTTAAGGGGTGGGGGTAGTGTTGCCTGGCCATGTGGGGCAGGGGTGGCCATCCAGGGTCCCACTTCTCTGGACACTTCCAAGCAGGGCCCTGTTTCCAGCACCAGGCATCTCCTTGGGCTGTACATCAAGGGTGCTGGCAATTGGCACAAATCAGGTGTTCCCCCCGCTCAGGAAGACGGTTATTAAACACTTACCAACACCTAAGTGGATGATTGATCCCCGACTTCTAGGACCTTCTGTTTAGTTGAGGTGGTAGAACCTACAAGTGTAAATAACTTGAGAATGTTGATGAGACCACTTCTGGGTATTTATCCAAAAGAACTGAAAGCAGGGTCTTGAAGAGATATTTGCACAACCAGGTTTGTAGCAGTGTTATTCACAGTAGCCAAGAGGTGGAGACAACCCAAGCGTCCACGGATGGCTGAATGGATAAGCAGAATGTGATCCACCCATACTCTGGAATACTGTTCAGCCTTAAGGGGGAAGGAAATCCTGCAATATGTTACAGAATGGGTGAACCCTGAGGACATTATGACCTACGATGTAAGCCAGACACAGAAGGACAAATACTGTGTGATTCCACTTATATGAAGTCTCTGAAGTCATCAAAATCATAGAAACAGAAAGTAGAATGGTGGTTCCCAGAAGCTGGGGGAGGGGGAGAGGGAGTTGCTTAATGGGATGGAGTTCAGTTTGAAAAGATAAAAACGTTCTGGAGCTCTGTGATGCGGTGCAAATACCTAACAGTACTGAACTGTACACTTAAAAGTGGTTAAGACCGTACATTTTATGTTATGTGTTTTTTACCACAACCAGAAAAAGAAAAGGATTTGATGACAGCAGATTGCTGTACTGGGGAGAGCCCTGGCCCAGAATTCAGGAAACTTGGGTTTTCGTCCACGTCTCCCGTTTCCTGGTGGCCTTAGGCAAGTCACTTGCCATTGCTGGACTCTGGTTTCCTTCTCTCAGAGAATGAGGGGTGTGTTTAAGGCTTCCCAGCTCAGAAAGCTGAGTATGCACAGAGCCTGACACATTTCCTCATTGACTTTCACTCAAGTGTGACATTTACAAAAAAACTACACACATCAACACATTCTCTCAAACCAAACACACCACCTAATGCCATTGAACGAATGGACCACCATTTCTTTATCCATTTCACTGGTGATGGAAATTGGGGTGGATTCCAGTTTGGGGTGAGTCTGAACAGTGCTGCTCCGACTGTTCTGGCACTTCCATGGGGCACACAGGACTTGCATCTGTTGCGTGCCTGAGGAGCAGAATTGTTGGGCCCCAGGTTGAGTGGTAAGCCATGCAATGCCAAACAGTTTCCAAGGTGGTTGAACCAATTCCTACTCTCACCAGCAGATGCTCCTCCTCCTCGCCAGCTAGGTAGTGTTGGTCCTTTTCAGTTTGGTCTTTCTGGCGGGTCTGCAGTGGGTTTGGTTTGCATTTCCCTGGTGACCGATGAGGCTGGGCACCTTTTATATTCCAATCATCCTCTCTATCCATCAGAAGTGACGTGCCCATTTTTTCTATACTGCACCTAGCTCCTCCCACTGCCTTTCCATTCTTTTAATGGTGTCTTTTGATGAGTTCTTAATGTAGCCCAATTTATCAACTTTTTTCCTTTATAGTGTTTAGCACTTTTTGTGCTTATTTTAAAAGAAATCTTGAAAAAAAAAAAAGAAATTCCCTCGCCATCCAGTGTTTAGGACTCGGTGCTTTCACTGGTGTGGCCTGGGTTCAATCCCTGGTCAGGGAACTAAGATCCCATGAGCTGCACAGCTCGGTGAAAAAACAAACAAACAAACAAAAACTTTACCTGCTCCAAGATTATAAACATATTTCCTTCTACAAGTTTTATGGTTTTACTTTTCACACTTAGCTCTTCAATTCAGCTGGAATTGTTTTTTCTGTATGGTGTGAGGTTTGGGTCAAGATTTAGTTTTCACCCTTATGGGTAGCCATTGACCCAGAGCCAATGATTGAAAAGGCCATCCTTCCACCACCACAAGGCATTATCCATTGTGTCATAAATAGATTGACTGTATATATGTGTCTTTTCCAGGACTCTCTATTCATTTGGCCTATTTATCTATTCTTGCACCAATACCTCACTGCCTTAATTACTGTCATGGTTATGATATCTGGTAACGAAGGTCCTCCAGAGTTGTTGTTCTTCAAGATTGCCTTGGCTGTATTTGTCCTTTTGCATTTCCATGTGAATTCTGGAATTAGTATTTCTAAAATAAGCATTTATAAACTAAATCCCCTGCTTTACTTGTGGGCCACACATTTTGATATGTTGTATTTTCAGTAACATTCAGTTCAAAGTATTTTCAAATTTCCCTTGTGATTTTTTTGACCCATGGGTTACTTAGGTATTTCCAAATATTTGGGGTTTGCATTGTTTTGTTATTGATTTTATTCCAATATAAACAGAGAACATATTCTGCATGATTTCAGTCCTTTTAAATTTGTTGAGATTTGTTTATGGCCCAGCATTTGGTTTATCTTCCTGAGTGTACTATGTGCAATAGAAAAGAATGTGTTGGGTGTAGTGTTTGATAAATATCAGATCAAGACAGCTCACATTGTCATTCAGATCACTTGTGTCCATCCCGAGATTTTTGTCCATTTGTTCGATGGGTGTTAAAATCTCCAACAATGGTTGTTGGATTATCTATTTTTCTGTTTAATTCTGTCCGTTTTTGCTTCACATATTTCGAAGCTATGAGGCACATACCAAGTTATGGTTTTTGTCTTCTTGATGAGTTAACCATTTTTCATTAAGCAGCGTCCCTTTTTATCTCTGACAAGCACTGTGTTGAGGTCCATTTTATCTGATGTTAATACAGCCTCTCCAGCCTTGTTAAGCTTAGTGTTTGCACGATATATGTTTTTGAAGTGTCTCTCGAAAATAGCATATGGCAGAGTCTCGCTTTTCTATCCTTTTAATTGAAGTGTTTAATGCTTAACATTTAATATTATGGTCAAGTTGGTGAGATTTAGGTCTATCATCTATTTGTTTTATGTTTGTTCTTTCTAAAATGTCCTTTTTTTTTTTTAAGGAAAGCCAACGTTGGGGGAAGATGTGGAATTCTTTTTTAATTTATTTATTTTTAGTTTTGGCTGTTTGGGTCTTGTTTCTGTGCGAAGGCTTTCTCTAGTTGTGGCAAGCGGGGGCCACTCTTCATCGCGGTGCGCAGGCCTCTCACTATCGCGGGCTCTCTTGTTGTGGAGCACAGGCTCCAGACCTCCAGGCTCAGGAGTTGTGGCATACGGGCCTAGTTGCTCCACGGCATGTGGGATCTTCCCAGACCAGGGCTTGAACCCATGTCCCTTGCATTGGCAGGCAGATTCTTAACTACTGCGCCACCAGGGAAGCCCTAAAATGTCCTCTTTTGTTTTCTTTTGGATTATCTGAATATTTTTCAATTTTCTAGTTTATTGATTGTATTTTTAGGTGTGGCTCTCTGTGTTAATTTTTTAGTGGTTGCTTTAGGGATTACAATACATATCCTTAACTTTTCACAGTCTTCTTTGAGTTAACATTGTACCAAGTCACATGAAATGTAGAACACTTTCTTTTTTTTAAAAATTAATTAATTAATTAATTAATTAATTAATTTAGTTTTGACTGTGCTGGGTCTTTGTTGCTTTGCGCAGGCTTTCTCTAGCTGTGGTGAGCGGGGGCTACTCTTCATTGCAGTGCGCGGGCTTCTCACTGCGGTGGTTTCTCTTGTTGCGGAGCACGGGCTCTAGGCGCACAGGCTTCAGTAGTTGTGGCTTGTGGGCTCTAGAGCACAGGCTCAGTAGTTGTGGTGCATGGGCTTAGTTGCTCTGCAGCATGTAGGATTTTCCTGGACCAGGGGTCAAACCTGTGTCCCCTGCATTGGCAGACGGATTCTTAACCACTGTGCCACCAGGGAAGTCCCAAAATGTAGAACACTTTCAATGTCATAGGTCCATTTTTTGCTATAGATTTGCGATAGTATACTTAAATGCAGTAAACCCCCCCACCATTCAACGTTATAATTTTGCTTTAAATAGACATGTCTTTTAGAGAAATGAAGAGGAAAAATATTCTTTTATATTTGTTCAGGTATTTACCATTCCTGATGCTCTTCATTCTTTCCCGATGACCAAGTTTCTATCTGGTACCATTTTCCTTCAGTCTGAAGAATTTCCTTTAGCATTTCTTGTAGTTTAGGTCTGCTGGTGATGAATTCTCTTAATTTCCTTGTATAGCAAAATATCTTTATTTACCCTCATTCTGGAAAGATAGTTTGAAAGTTTGGCATTCTGCAAAAGGGTTCACGGGCTTTCTTTCAATACTGAAAGGTGTTGGTCCACTTTCTTCTGGCCTCCATAGCTTCCGATGAGAAGTCAGCAGTGTCACTTCATTGTTCCCTGCATGAGAGGTGTTGTTCTCCTGTGGCTACTCATAAGATTTTTCTCTTTACACCCAGCTTCCAACAGTTTGACTATGCTGTGCCTGTGCATAGTTCTCTTTGAGTTTATCTTAGTTGGGGATTGTGGAATTCTTCAAGCATGTAAATTTATGCCTTTCACCAAATATAGAAAATTCTGTAAATTATGTCTTCAAATACTCTTCAAATACTCTTTCCTGCCCTATTCTTTCCTCCCTTTTTGTGATTTTAATTGCACAGATGTCAACATTTTGATTCTATACCAGAGATCCCTTATGCTCTTTTTATTTATTCCCCACTCCTTCCTTTTCAGACTGAATAAATTCTGTTGATATACCTTCAAGTTCACTGATTTTTCTTTCCTCTGTCATTCCACTCTTCTGTTTGGCCCATTCAGTTAACTTTATGTTTAGGAAATTTTAACTTTCAGTTCTAGAATTTCCTTTTTAAGATATATTTTCCAGTTCTCTGCTGTGATTTATTTATTTATTTGTTTATTTATTTATTTTGGCCATGCCATATGGCATGTGGGATCCTAGTCCCCCAACCAGGGATCAAGTCTGTGCCCCCTGCAGTGGAAGCACGGAGTCTTAACCACTGGACCACTAGGGAAGTCCCAACTCTGCTGTGATTTTTAAAAAAATCTTTTCACTCGTTAAAAGCATATTTTTCTTTACATGAGTGATTATAATAGTTTAAAATTTTCTTTTGCTAATTCCATCACCTGTGTTGTCAGGGATCAATTGCCCATACTTTCTTTTTTTTTTTTTTTTTTGAGAATGGCTAAGATTCTCCTTTTCTTTGTTTAGTAACTTTAGATTGTGTCCTGGATATTGTGTTATTTTGTGTTGACCTTGGATTCTCTTATATTAACTCAAAGAGCATTGATTTGATTATTTCTGTGTTTGTCTTAGCAAATGGAAGGTGACTTGGTGGGGCTCAGACAGCAAATACTGTCCCTTGGACAGCAGCTCAGACCTCATCTCAGTTCTTTTATTCTTAACCAAGATGCTTGGAGTCTCCCTATGCCTGTGTTCCAATGTCACCTGGAGATTTAGGCCCAGGTTACAAACAGAATTTGGGTCTCCCCTTCTCTGACTCCTTCCTTTCTGGGATGCCCCCAAATACTTTCCAGAGGGTGTCACTGCCCAAACTCTATCTCCTGGCTCTCAGGCCAGCAGGACTGCAGGTGTTTTGTTGGTGTTTATCTGCCCTGCATGGCATGGCCTGCCCTTAGGCTAGAAGCTGTGAAAGCAGGCAGCTCACCGGGCCGTTCTCTTCTTCCAGGGCTTCTCCTCTCCAGCACCTGCCTGTGCTCACTCTGGCTACTCCAGGTGAGCATTATGTTGTCCAGAGTTCATAGTGCTGTCGGTGGCGGGTTAGTTCAGTAGGAGTTTACATACTGGCAATGGAAGTCTGGCTTGTCCATTTCTGTGCAGAGATCCTGTCTGGGATCTTAAAATCCATTTGCATCGATCTGTAGAGTATGTTGGGGGAGAAATGACATTTTTACAATACTTAGCCTTCCAATTCTTGAACTTGGTATATCCCTCCATGTAATTATTTTTTCTGTAATTTCTCTCAATTGTGTTTTACAATTTTTTGTCTATAGGTCTTGAGCTCTTTTGTGTTAGTTTTATATTAAGGTATTTGGTGATGCTGCTGCAAGCCAAGAATGCCTGGGGCCACCAGATGCTGAAAGAGGCAGGAAGGATCCTCCTGGAACCTCCAGAGGGAGCGTGACCCTGCTGACACCTTGATTTTGGACTTTTGGTTTCTAGAACTATGAGAATAAGTTTCTGTTGTTTTAAGCCCCCAAGTTTGTGATAATGTTACAACGGCCCTAAGAAACGAATGCGCCTGCATTTACAATCAGTTATGTGTTCATCCTGGGACGTGGATCCCCTCTTGACTGCGGCACAGCCCTCTGAGTCTGAAGCGCTGAGGGCTGCCGGCTGGGGCAGGGAAGTCTGGTGAACCAAGACTCTGGGAACAGGGTCGGGCCACCAGCTGCCATCTAGCTGCCTGTCTTTTTTGAAGATTGTTTTGTTGTGTTGTATTTCAGGCAGACAACAAAAGCATAGGACATATAACAAACACTGCGTATCTTTCACACAGCCAGAGCAACACGGAAATGACTGACTCGTGGTTCTGTTTATTCTTCTATTTGAGAGCGTGTCTGATGCTGTCTCCATTTCATTGAGAAGAATATACTGCTTAATAAACCGTAAAGTCCCACACAGCTGCCGGCCTGGGAGGCTGCCTGTTTGCTCATGGCCTTGCACGTTTGCACCGCTGTAGGTGGCGAGGCTGTACTGTTTTTGGGTTCTGCCGTTCTCACTTAACAAGAAACATTTTTCCCTGTTTAAACCTGGTGTTTATATTTACACTCATTTTCAGGCCCTTTTTTCTCTTCATGCTACTTGGGATTTTTGTTTCAAACTACAGAAGTCACAGGGAAGCTGCTTGTTGAAGCAAGTAAAACCACACAGCGATATTCAAAGAAAATGCCCCAAGTCCCCAGGGTGGCCAAGGTTAACAGTTTGGTAGCGTTTCCCTGCCCTCCCATCGGGAGGAGGGGAGGAGCCACGTGGCTTCCGCCCTCACCCCCGCTCTCCAGGCTGGCCGTGCTCTGGAGGGCACCAGATGCGGGAGAGTGCCTAAGCGGTCGGTCGGTAACTCCCACCTTCCCTGGGGGCGACCCCTCTGGAAGGAGAATTGGGCGGAGCGGGGTGGGGCGGGGAAGGCGGCGCACGGACGCTTCACCTCCCACACTTCCTGCTGGACTGAAGGGCGCCCCGGAGGACTCTGGGGGTGATGTCAGCACCACTGCGGGGCGGAGGGTTGGAGGGGTCCTGGCGGGCCTTCAGAGGACGCAGGAAGTCCCTGCACTGTAGGGAAGCAGGAGGGGCCTGAAATGGCACCACCTCCTCCCTTCACTGAAGATCTGAGTAACTACAGAGGCGGACGGGAGGGGGACCCCCTCCCCCGGGCCTCAGAACCCGGGGGTCACGGTCTCGCGGCAGCCAGTGATCTGCCCAGTAGCACGGCTGCTAACTCTTCTACCCTACCTCCGATCTGAGTGTTTTGAGTGTAGACTACGGTGTACACCTCTGTTTCCCACTACGGAGGTCGCACCCGGGGTTGAAGTCAGCTTACTTTTGTTTGGTGCACCTGAACATTTTCTAATGAGTTGTCAATATTAAAGATGATGAGATCTTACACGTAATTCCACATTTCTGCTCTGGCTCGAAAACCAGACTGTCCGCCCCCGCTGGGCTCAAAGAGCGGTGGGGATGGCGCGCAGGCACGCCGGGTGCAAGGTCCCCCACCCCAGGTTTGTTCCACCCCTTTCCTTTCCTGCCTTCTGGGCACTCAAGTTCGGGTGCAAAATTCCGGTTCTCTCTTCGCAGGGTTCCCCCCTGACACTGTGGCCCGTGGAGGCCCCTTTCCAGGCTCCAACCGCCGCGCCCATTGTCTAAACCCGCCCCGTGAGCGGGGCTCACGGGGGCCGGCGGGTTCTTTTGTTAGGCGGTTAGAAAAGATCATTTACGTGTCAACAGCTTCCCGCATTGTGCTGCGGTCCGTGTGACTGCGGCGCGGGCTCTTCAGCTGGAGCGAGGCCGGAGGCACCTCTCTGGGTCCCCCGCCGCCCCCCCCAAAAAAAAGGGAGAGAAGAGAACCACTAGGCATGTCCCAGAATACGATCTTTCGGGAAAAAAAACCCCGAAAACACGCAGGAGAGAACTTTACATGAACTCTTTCTACAGAGAAAGTGCTCGTAAGGTTATTTTAGATAACTTACTTCGTCAAAAGGACAGAACGGGAAATAAGGACCCGAGGAAGACCTCCAGGCTGGACGCTCCCTACGGGAGCTGCTGGTCCCGGCCGGCGCCGCCGTCTCACCCAGTAATTTACAGACACTCGTGTGCAGGGGCCGCGCCGCCGGAGAAGATGAGTCACCCTGGCGCGGCCCCGGGCGCCGACCCCCGCCCCGCCCCCGCCGCCCGAGCAGCGGCCCTCACGGCGCGAGACGCCGGATCTCGGGCGGACCGAGGCGCCGGGCCGAGGGGCAGGCCAGCGCTCGCCCCGCCCGGTGCGCCGAGCTCCGGGTCTCGCGCCCGCCGGGCAGCAATGGCGCCGACGCCGAGGCCGCCTCCCTGCCTCGGCCCCGGGCTCCAGCCCGCACCCTCCAGGGGCGCCAGGTCCCCGCGGGCGGCGGCTCCATAAGGGGCGTTGGGGTCCCGGGAGCACAGCGTCCCCGGCTCCCTCGCCTGCCCGCCCGGCTCTCCCCTCAACTCCGGCCGCAGCCATTTTGGAGCGAGCGGAGACAAAGAGCCAGTCACCGCCGCCGCCCCCACCAGGTCTCGGCCACGGTCCCGCCCGTCTCGTCCTCCTGCCCTCCAGCCTCTAGCCCGTCCGGCGGCCCAGACCCCCACGTCCCCGCCGGCCCAAGGGCGGCGGGCTCGCCGCCCGCTACCCACCCGCCCGCCGAGCCCCGGCCGCCCTTCTGCGCACCGGCCTCTGCCGCTCGCAGCCATTGGACGCGCCTTTTAGGCGAGCGCCGCGGCCAATCGTGGGGCGCCGGGCGGCCGGGCGGGGGGCACCGTGGCCAATGGTGAGGCGCCGGGCGGCGGGCGGGGGCGGGCGCGCCGCCGCGCCTGCGCAACACGCCGCCGCCGCCCTCCCCCCCGCCCGGCCGCCCGCGCCCCCCGCCCGGCCGCCGCCCCCGCCCCGCCCGGCGCGCGCCGCCCCCCGCCCGCCCCCGCGGCCGCCCGCCCGCCCGCCCGCCCGCGCGGAGCCTCCTCCCCGCCCAGCGCCGGCCGAGCGGCGGCGGCGGCGGGCCGAGGAGGAAAGATGGCGGCGGGCTCGGATCTGCTGGACGAGGTCTTCTTCAACAGCGAGGTGGACGAGAAAGTGGTGAGCGACCTGGTGGGCTCGCTCGAGTCGCAGCTGGCGGCCAGCGCGGCCCACCACCACCACCTCGCGCCCCGCGCGCCCGAGGCGCGGGCCGCGGCCGCCGGCGCGCTCGGGAACCATGTCGGAGCCGGAGCCGTGCCGGCCGAGGGCGCGCCCGCAGCGGCGCCGGAGCCGCCCCCCGCAGGTAGAGCGCGGCGCGGCCTGAGCGCGGGCGGCCGCCGGCCGGGCCCGCGTCCTCACTGCGCTGCCTCTCTTGTCCCCGCAGGGCCCGCAGCGAAGCTGAGCGCGCTCGAGGCCGGCGCGAGCGCCGCGGCCGGCGCCGGGGCCGGGGCGGGCGCCTCAGCCGGGGCCTGTGCGCCGGGGGCAGCGGCCGCGCCCGAGCCCGCCGCCAAGCCCGCCGCCCGCAACGGCCCGCCCGGCGGCCCCGGCGCCGCGCAAACTTTGAATGGGAGCGCCGCGTTGGGGAACTCGCTCCGCGCCGCCGCCGCACCTGCTGTCAGCCTGCTCCACAACGGGCCCGCGCCCGCGCCGCCGCCGCCCAAGCCCGCCGCCGCCACTGTCATCCAGACGCCGCCCTTCCTCGGCGCCCCCCCCGCGCCCGCGCCCCGCGCCCCCTCGCCCCCCGCGCCCGCCGCGCCCCCCGCGGCCCCCGCGCCCGCCGCCGCTGCCCCGCCGCCGCCGCCGCCCGCCGCCGCCAGCCTGGCCCGGCCGCCCGGCCCCCCGGCCGGACCCCCGGTGGCCGCGCAGAACGGGGGCAGCGCCGCGCCCGCGCCCGCCCCGGCCCCAGCGCCCGTTTCTGCCCCGGCGCCCGCCGCCAACAGTCAGCCCGGGCCCGCCACCGCGCCCGCGCAGGTGGCCAAGGCCGACTCGCCCAAGACCGCGCTGCAGCCGGCACCCCCGCCGCCGCAGACCCTGGCGGCCAGCTGCCCGGCCGGCGCGGGGGCCGGCATGATCCTCGGGCCAACTATGCAAGGGGCTCTGCCCGCCGCCGCCGCCGCCGGCCTCCCACCGCCGGCTCCCGGTACCCCCACCGGGCTGCCCAAGGGCTCGGCCAGCGCGGTGACCCAGAGCCTGACCAGGACGCCCTCGGCCACCACCGGCGGGATCCGGGCCACGCTGACGCCCACGGTCCTCGCCCCACGCCTGCCGCAGCCGCCGCAGAACCCGACCAACATCCAGAACTTCCAGCTGCCCCCAGGTGAGTGGCCGCGCCGCCGGGCGGGTGGGTTCGTGCCCCGCAGCTGGGCGTCCAGGAAGTTGTCGGGCTGGCAGGACGCGGAGGTCATGGGCCCTGCGTGGGCCTGCCGCGAGCGGGGGTGCGCCTCTGCCCCGGCGCGGGACGGTCCTGGGTCTGCGAGTGTGTGTGCGGGAGTGTGTGTGTGATGTGGCAGAGTGGGGGCCTCCTACCTGGTGCAGTGCTTGGCTCCAGCCTAGCAGAGCTTCTCTGCCAGGGCTGCTGGTCCAGCGAGTGGGTCCTTTGCTCCCTTCCTGGCCCTGTGTGCCCCTGCCCAGTCCCCCCACGGTGGAGAGCAGTAGTAGCTGGTGCTCCGGGGACAACTTACTGGGTTATTCAGCCGGGGCCCGTGGCTTTCCCACGCTTGGCACTTTCCTCTGGTTTCTGGGATCAGGCATGTGGTCTGTGTCCGCATTGAACTCTCCTGCTCGTTTATTATGCTGGGCTGTGATTGGTGTCCCTTGCCGGTGGGCTAGGGACCCCCCTTTCCTGGTGAGGTCAGCGGAGTGACGCCCCCTCCACGAGGCTGGGCAAGGCTGCATGGAAAGCTTTCGCTGCCCTGCTGACACCAGGATGGCAGAGTTCCCAGGTGAGCCTGGAGGAGTCGCGGGGCACACAGCCTTCCTGGTCGGAGCCCTTGCCTCACGCCTGCTCTGCAGCCGTGTTTCAGCACTCCTCGTGGGCACGGTGTCGTTCTGCGTGGTGTCCTCACTTAGAGGATTATTACCAGTGAAGTCAGCGGTGGGCACGTGCTCTCCCCTCAGCGGGTCCCTCGGAGGTACAGACGGTGCAGGAGGACAGGGAGCCTCCCTGATCCCACGCTCCATCTCCCGTCATCTCGGCAGCTCTTCAGGTTCGCCAGCGAAAGGTCCCCCACGGCATTACGTGTCCCGCTGCTTTGTTTCGGGCTTCCTGGGCAGAGAGATACTCCAGCACTGGAGGCTCCCTGTCTTCCCTTCCATGCCCTCCGCCTCGCCGGCGTGGACTCGGAGCGCGCCTCCCTTGCCGTGTAGTAATGTGTGCTGCCGCGCAGGAGTAGTAGAAACAGCACCTCCTGTGCCTGTGTCCCCCACGCTTTCTGAAAAGAACGGTTGGTCACCTTGAGAGGATTTCAGCGTCTTGGAAGGAAGGTTTTGCTGTCAAAGTGCTGTGAGGTTTGGAGCGGTGGCGAAGCCTGGCAGGGAACTGATGTCACACGGGTGGGAGGAGGGGAGGTTCCAGCCAAGAGCAGCGTTTTGGGGTGGTTGTGGGAGTCCCCCTGCTGTGAGGGGAGAGAGAGAGAGAGAGAGAGAGAGAGAGAGAGTGTGTGTGTGTGTGTGTGTGTGTGTGTGTGTGTGTGTGTGTGTGTGTGTGTGATTAAAAAAGAGAATTCGTGGTTGTAGCACGTTATGGAAAATGTCAAAATACTTTTTACCTACGTATTAAAATACTTCCTCAGTGGTCCTCGGCACCTTCCTCGCTCCTAGCAAGGCCGGGTCCCGTGCACTGCACTTTTGTTATTGAAAACTGTTGTGAGCTCGTCAGTAAATTTTGCGAGGCTGGCGCGCTGTGGCTGGCTCCCAGGGCGGGGCGGAGGCCCCCCCGACCCCCCCCCCCCGCCTGCCCGGATGGTGCCTGTAGGTGTGGCTGTTTGGGGTTGACTGGATCCCCTTGGTCTGGGCCTCTGCTACGTGAAGCCTTCGCTACCTTATTTTTTCTGGGGGGAGGAAGCTGTGGTTTGGAAAGGGCACCTCTGTCATCTTCGTTGTGATTGACCCTGGACTCCCTCTCATCTCTTGTGCTAGCAGTGTGTCAGGGATGTCTGCATGTGACAAGCAGGCGACTCCTTGAAGAAAATTGTAAAAGCTCCGACTCTTTGCACGAGTTCTCACGAGTCTTTGCATTAGTCCCACGTGTGATAGCAGAAAACAGCTCATGTTGACATTTGGGTGACAAATGCTGAGAGCTGTGCTTTAAAGGGGCCAAATGCTTTCTAGAAAATAAAAGATTCGCATTCATCTCTTCATGCTCCCCTCCCCCCACAGTTGATCTACTGATTTGGAGTGCTGATTAATTCCGCTCCTTCACGTTAATAACAGAAGCAGCACAAAAAGTATAGTTAAAATTACTACCAGTGCCCCACAGCGAAGTGCCTTCTTTTAACTAGCACAACTTAATTCTTTAAATCAAAGTGACAGCTTACGAATATTCTAGTTACCTCGTATAATTGGTCAATCAGAAAATGTTAAATTCTGTTTGATGTTTCCTTTTCGTTGAAATCTTTCATCATAAAAGTGTACAAAGTGGAGGTGGAACTAACTTGTCAAAGTAACTATTGCTTGGATGATAACTCATTCTTGTTAGTACTTAGGCATTAGGGGTGGGCAGGGTTTTCAAAGCTACACTTAGGTGTCAAGTGAAGTAACAGACTGTTGGCAGTTGGAGTGTGGGTGAGAGAGGCCTGCCCCTCCCAGTGTCTTCCCTCCCTGTAGGTCAGAGTCTGAGGGGGGAAACAGAGGGACAGAGGTTTCACTGAGTCCCTGAGGGCCGGTCAGGCCTTGCATGTTTCATCCTCACAGCCCACCGTGAGCGCATGTTGAACTTGGTTTCAGCAAACTCAGTCTCGATATTCCTTGTCAGGACAGTTTTGTAAAGCGACGTTGATGTTATTGTAATTAATTTACTCACTTAAGCGTACCAGAGTCTCAGTTTTATCTGCTGTGGGGAATATTAAGAACACATAAGCCTTCAGAGAGATTGTTGCAGCAAAGGCAGTGGACCCAAGAACAGTGAAAAGCACTAGTTAGTTCTGTACAGCTTAGAATAGTCATAACATCGAGGTAACATTATTATTATAGTTGAAAGGAGAGAAAAGTGATACGACACCAAAATTGGCGTGTGCGCAAATGGTTTCAAGAGATCTTTTCAGATAGGTGTTACGCTAGAGATGCTTATTTCTAAAGGTTATCTTTTCTTGCATTTTCAGCAGTGTATGTCTGTCTGTTCTGCTTTCACAGAGAATTTGTTCTCCTGTGGGGCTAAGGTTTGGCCGAAGTGTCGGTTCTCATGTTTGCCTGGGGCTGGTGGCTTAAGATGAACACTCCTGAGGCTGCTGAGGTCTAGGGCAGGGGTTCCCGTCCTTGGTGAATACAATTATTGGATGGTGGGCAAAGGGGAAAAAGAGTCCAGGGTAGCCGACTGTGCTGTGTGGACCGGGTTGAGTTCTGGGAAGGCTGATCCTGAGCCGGGTGGCAGCCCCAGAGTTTTGGGCTCTGGACGTCTGGTGGCCGACTTTGGCAGAAGTGCTTTGGCACAAGGGTCGTTCTTAGGAGCTTAGATTTTGTTACTTGAGGGCACTCTCGACCTGGGACAGAATATATGGTTCTTCGGAGCCTCAGTTTCCCCAGGTGGAAAGTGAGCTTGACCATTTTGTGAAGCACTGTGAAATTGCATTGGGAGGAACGGTACGCACCACTGTCAAGTAGCGTTTATTCACATGCTGTCTCAGCTCCATTACGTTTCTCACTGGTTTCCAAGCAGTATGTTGCTGTAGATGTAGCAAAGTGTAAAACACAGTTTTATTCCCATCAAAACCATGCCCAGATTGGACAGGTTCTCAGTGACCAGGGAGCCTGGTGTGGTGGCCAGTTCTGGTTCTGTAAGTGAGAAAGTGGCTGAGGTTGTCATCACAGGTGGGCCATAGACCTGGGGGACATGTCCTGGAAGCCATGGGGGACAAGGAGGTGCAGCTGTCTGCAGAGAGAGTGGACCTGGGCAGGGGGCTCACTTTAGGCCAAAGGCCTTCACTGAGTTTTTCTCTTGACATCCTTATATAACAGTGACATTTGAAAAAAAAAAAAACTTGGGGAGCCGTACCCGGCCAGCACTGGGCAGCTCTGCTTAGCGTAGCAGAGGTGGCGTCTCTGAGTTTGCTTCCACACCGCCGGCTGGGAGGCGAGGCCCGTGGCAGGCGAGCAGGCAGTCACTTTTCCTTGCTCTCTGTCCCACCTTGGACACTGGCTGTCCCCATAGTCTTTAGGGTGAACATAGCCGTCTTGGTGATGTGAACTGGGATGATGTTGCACACATAGGTGGGTGCCTTTCGGAGCTGGTGGTTCTCACGTTTTAGCAACAGCCAGGAAAGGGGTCCCTCAGGCCCTTCCGGGGTGTCTCTTCTCACTGTGCTCCAGGGCAGCGGGCCCTACTCTTGTGGCAGAATCACCAGAGTTTGAAGAGACAACTTTCTGGGTACCACTGCGTGAGGGGTGCGTCCTTATTTGTGAGGGCTCTGGAAGGAAGCAGTTGGGAAAGTGGTCTCCTGGCTGGGGGGCGGCTGTCTCGTCCCCCCAGCCTGTGGGGTGGAGCCTGGGCTCCGGCTCCTTCAGTACCTGCAGAGTTTCTGACAGGTGGGCGCTGGGCCCCCCCACTCCGGCAGTGATGTTTGATCAGAACTGGAGCGGCTCGGTTCAGACCCCGCCCTGGGGGGAAGCGGCCCAGTGGAAAGAGCAGCAGGTGCACCTGTCTGTTTCCTTGAAGTCGTAATGGAGATGCCGGTGGTTCCTGACATGCTTCCCGATCCCGTTTCAGTGTAAATGTAAGCTTTCCTCATCTTAAATGATACCTTTTAAGAAAGCTTTTTCATAAATCACTAGTCGTATGTGAGTTGATCAAAACATAATTAAAACCGTTTTTGAAAATCTTGAAGCAGAGATTTTGAAGGACTCCGGAGAAACTTGCCTGAGATTTGGGGTAATTTGCATAGGTCTCAGAAGCACTTTTCCTTGTCTTCATGTTGATAGCAAGCAGGAGACTCAGATTTTCTTGATTGTCTTGATTGATTCAGTCACCGTTCAGAGCTCTCACCTCTGAAATTTGTCTCAGGCTGGAGGTCGGCAGCTTTTTAATCAGGCCTTTGATAGTAAATAAAACAGTCGAACTAAGTAAGAAAACCAAAGGAGAGGGGAGCTGTTTGCAGCAGGACCCTCTGTCCTGGGTGCTGTGCTCCTGGCAGGTGACTGAACTATGCTATTTCCAGCTGGGCCTGAGGGGACCTTGGCCCCTGGCCTGTAACTTACAAATACGTGCACTTCAGAGCTTCTTACTTAGAATAATTGCTCTTAAACACTCTGTGAAGTAGAGTAGGTGCTGTAAAGTCATGATTGAAAATTGGAAACTTTGTATTTCTAGGGTAGGGCTATGCATGCTTTGAATGAGAAATTTTGAAATTTAAAAAATAAATTTATTTATTTTTGGCTGCGTTGGGTCTTCGTTGCTGCGCGCGGGCTTTCTCTAGTTGCGGCGAGCAGGAGCTACTCTTCGTTGCGGTGCGCGGGCTTCTCACTGCGGTGGCTTCTCGTTGCGGAGCACGGGCTCTAGGCACGCGGACTTCAATAGTTGCAGCACGTGGGCTCAGTTGTTGTGGCTCACCGGCTCTAGAGCACAGGCTCAGTAGTTGTGGCGCACGGGCTTAGTTGCTCCGCGGCATATGGGATTTTCCCGGACCAGGACTCGAACCCGTGTTCCCTCCATTGGCAGGCGGATTCTTAACCACTGTACCACCAGGCAAGTCTTAAAATTTTTGAATTTTATATATCCTCGAATAGCTACACCAAGGAATTAAAACCTTTAGTAAACAAAGAGATACAAACAATGTCCACAATTTAGATTCCTCCCCCTCCCCCATTTGAGAAGTGCGTAGATGCCGCCCCCCGTTTGTCCGGCTCCCTTGTCTGGCTGCCTGCCTGTCCGTGCTACTGCATGGGCGTGGATGGAGGCCGTGGATGGAGGCCGGGGGAGCTCCCCACCCTCCTGGCGTGGGCATCGTGAGCGGGGCTTGAAGCAGGGCCTGTGAGTGCAGAGCCCTTCTGCAGCCCTGCAGGCCTGTGAAGCTGAGTTGGACTTTTGTCCTTCCCCCCTGAAGTTAGAGGCCCGATGGGAACTTTCTGCCTCTTCCGCATGGCCTGGGAGGAAGGGACATGCGCGCTGATTTTGAGCCCAAACTCGGGAGACGTGTGACCAGGTGAAGAGGAGGATGCGGGATATCCGCGCTGACACTGGGGAGCTAGTATCCTCCAGGGCTTGTTTCCGAATATTTTCTAGCTTCAGAGGTTGGGGAAATCCTAAAACGGTTCTTACGACCGTATCAAATTGGGTGTCAGATTTTAGAACTTAGGGGCAAGCAAGCGGTAAGAAGGTTCTAGCTCTCAAGTGACTTGTTTTGGGGGGGGCGGTCAGTGGTCTGAGTAGACACCAAGTGGACAGGGCAGGACTCTAGTAGCCAGGAGACCTAAGCCCTCCTCCCCAGTGCTGGGCGCGGCCTACCAGGTGTGTGTCTGCTGGTCAGAGTGGCAGGTGTTGGCTGGACACTCCACAGAGGGCAGAGAGGCCTGTGGGGTCAGCGAGGAGACTGAGCTTTGGGGAGGGAGAGGGCAGCGCATACCGCTCACACGGCCGTGTCTCAGCATCGTGGGGAGAAGGCGAGAAGGCAGCTTCTCCACTCCGAGACTTTGTGCTGAAGTATGTGGACAGCTGCTCAGGAAAGGAGTTTAAAGGAGTTTTTACACCTCTCCCAGGGGAGCTCACCTTCATAAGGTTTATGCAGATGGACGCTGGGTGGTAGTGAGCCCAGCACATAAGAGACAGGCGTGATGCGTGCCTGTTTGATCTGTAAAGATGCTGTAAAATAGTAGCATCTTAAATATCACGACAGTTATTTGAAGAATTAAAAAGGAAAGCATTCTTGATTGATTTTCAAAATGTAACTGTTATTAAAATCATTAGTCACTTGAAAATGACTCCTTTCTTAACCTGTTTTTTCTGATTATAAAACTAGGTTTATTCCTTCAGGAAGTTTGGAAAGAAAGGGGCCCTGTGGCCCGCCTTCCCTGCCTGAGTTTTGAGTGCAGCTCCCACCCCTCAGTGATCTTTGAAGTCCCCTTCGTCCGCCTGGTCCCCCACTGCCTCGGGCCGACACTTCGTCGGAGGCCCCTGTGACAGGCTGCTGTGCTGATGTCCACTGGTCTGTCATGAATGACCCTCAGGTGGCTGTCCTTGTGTCCACTCTGTGTGCGTCTGCTGGGCTGAGCACTTTCAGGTCTTTGATAAAGATTGTCTTCTGAAGAGCTCGACCATTTACGCTTTTGAAACCATGGTTTTTAGAAATGTGGCCAAAATACGACTCTTTAGAAATCGAAAGCGGTCTAAAGACTTCCTTTAGACAGTTGTATCTAGTTTTACATCACATTGTTTTCAACCAAGTGAGGTTAATTAAACCCCTTGGTTGGTGGAGGTGTCGATGGAGACGGCGGCCCAATCACACTCATGCTTTCCCGGTGTGGACTGGCCAGTGAGCCAGGCTGCTGTGGCGCCGGGGTCCAAGCTGGGGGCCCCCGGTCCCACAGAGCCCCTGCTGTCAGGGTGCCTCGTCGTGCTGGGCAGCAGGCAGCGAACAAACAAGCGGAGCCTCGGCAGGGTTTCTCACCCTAAGTTGATGAAGGAGTGGACGAGGGACCAGAAGGTACCGCCGGCCGGGAAGGCCTTCCGAGCAGGCGAGTGAGACCTGGGTGATGAGAAAGGAGCCACGTGCCACCCGGGACCTTGGTTCAGGCAGAGGAGGAGGGGGCCGGTGCAGGGGCCCGAGGGCAGGTCAGGGAGAAGGTCCTGGGCCGGAGTCGGCGGCGAGCAGGGGTGGGCGGAGCCACGGGGGATGGGTGGGGGCTGGCTGGCTAAAGAGGCGTGTAGCCAGGTGTGGTGGGGGTTTGAGTTTATTCCAGGTGCACTGGAAAGACTTTGGAGGGTTTTCGGCAGCGCGGCAGTAGAATCCGAGCTGTGTTGTGAGAGCACTTTGTGTCTGTGGCCTGTGGAATGCAGGGATGAGGTGGCCATGGCAGGACAGGCAGCGTCCAGGCCGGGGCAGGTAGCCGGGCCTGGGGTGCCGGCGTAGGGTGGAGCGCTGTGGACTTGCTGATAGGCTCAAGGCCAGGGGCGAGGACAGGGAGTCCCAGAGGGACTGAGATTCGGGACCACAATGACACGGAAGAAGGTGGAACGTTCCCCGGGTGGGCAGTGAGGGAGGGGACAGATGTGTGTGTTTGGACACGTCAAGTTTGAGATGCCTATTCCCAGAGGAAACATCAGAGGTGGGTAGTTAAATATAAGGCAGGAGCTTGCGAGAGAGGTTGGAAGAGGTCAGAATTTGGGAGTCATGGCATTCGGTGGGATTTTTGGTTGTGGACGGTCACCCCCAAGGGAGCCTCAGCGCAGACCCAGCGAGTGAGGGCTGCCTCCTGGGAGAAGGTGGGGAGTGGGCAGCCCCCTGCTGGGGCGGAGTTGGGGAGGGCGGAGGGTCGGGAGGGAAGGGTGGCCCTGAATGTTGCCAGCTCTTTGCGGAAGACAGACATGGGGCACTTTTTTTTTTTTTTTGCGGTACGCGGGCCCCCCACCGCTGTGGCCTCTCCCGCCGCGGAGCACAGGCTCCGGACGCGCAGGCTCAGCGGCCATGGCTCACGGGCCCAGCCGCTCCGCGGCATGTGGGATCTTCCTGGACGGGGGCATGAACCCGTGTCCCCTGCGTCGGCAGGCAGACTCTCAACCACTGCGCCACCAGGGAAGCCCGGGGCACTTGTTTTAAGAGTGTTTTGTGATGTCGGATGTTTGTCACTGAGAGAGTGCCATCCCCTGGCCTCTTTGCCGTTTTATTTACGAAAATGGCTTATAACGAACATTCTTACTTTCGACATGGTGTGTGAGTTGATGAACTCAGGTGGTTTGCAGTCATCGACTTCCTGCCACGTGCAGATGGAGGGGTGTAGGGGTCTATAGGTTTCTGGAGCCGGTCGGTCCTTTGAAGATGACCTCCCCTGATGAAGATGCTGAGACTGGAGGTGAGTGGCTTTTCAGGGATCCGGCAGCCAGTTACCGGGGGGCTGGGCCTCCAGGGTGCCTGCTCCTTCCCGTGCACCCCTCATGGCTGTGCCGACTTGGAACAGCTGATGCACAGGGACCAGGCTTTTCACGGGGAAAATCCATATGGCGAGAGGCTGTTCCCAGGGTGAGTGTGCCCGCCACCCGTTCTGGAGACGCAGGTGCGAGAGGGCGTGGAGTGCCCGAGCCGCGGGCTTCTCGGGGTGGCAGGAACTGTGCTCCGCGGTCCCGGCTTGGAAAGGCCCCTCACGGCGCCCACGGGCTCTTCTCTGCATGGACCGCGGGTGCTCCAGTCGAGGCCACCTTGCCGGCTGGAAAGGGTGAGCGGTCAGGAGGCACCCTGGCCTTGAGGCCCGGGACCTTTCTCCTGATGGCAGAGGCCGTGGGCTCCTTCATCCTGTGTCCGGGGGCTGTCTTGGTGGACAGTCAGCAGCCCTACTCGTGGCCCCGCAGGCCAGGGCAGTGGTTTGAGAGCTTGGTCAGTCGTCGGTCAGCAAGCATTAACTGAGCGCCAGGTTCAAGTCCGACCTTGTGCTGAAGCAGCGCGGTCCTGTCCTCAGGGAGTGCCTTTCTGATGGGGTCGTGTCGCTGAGCCACTGTAGGTCAGTGTGAGGGCAGGAGTGGGGCGAGTGTTATGTCATTTCTGAGATGCAGTGTCATTAGTCAGTCCCTCCCCTCGTATAATTTCTCAAAATAGAGGTTCTGTCTGTTATATTCAGTTCTGGAGGCTCCAGAGTTTTCTCGGCTGCTTTGGACTGATTAGATAACAAGTCAGGCCTGGTGCCACTTAATTATGTGTTTGGCAGTTTAAGAAACTCAGTTCAGAATGCCCACTTTGAAAGTCCTCAGGTGATGTAGTAAAGATAGCCTACAGCTGGGCCACGGGGAGGCAGGCAGAGAGCCCTGAGCCAGAGCTTGTCAGTGATCGGGCGGGTCCAGGCAAGGCTCCTGGCTGCTCTGGGCCTCGGTACCTGGCCTGGGCCCTCGTGGACTGACCCCTGCTTCCCTTCCACGCTGAGAACTTGGGAAACCGCTGCCTGGTGCCGCCTAGCGTCCTGGTCCGGGCGCTGTGGGGGCTTTGCAAACACACCTCCACGGGGGGGCTCTGAGGCTGCGCTTGGGGGTGCTGTTGGCTTGGTGACCTCGGGGCCGCCAGCAGAGTCTCCTGGTGTGGGTGTGGGCTGCCGACCCGCTGGGGACCTGCTTCCCTAGAGACAAGTGTTGTGTCTCCGGTCTAGCCTTAGCAGGATGGGACAGGTGAGTGCAGGGATGCGTGGGCAGGGCGGAGCTGGCGGAGAGCATCTGGGCTCCATTCTCTGGGTCAGCTCGGCTGGACGGCAGGAGTCCACCGCGTGCAGGAGGCAGGCGGGGTGGGGCCCTGTGTGAGCCCACTTTCGTGGCTGTGCAGGGACACCACTCGGATCTGGGTTTGCACCTGTGTTGTGCCGTGTGTTCCTTAACGCGCGGGCTTTCTCTAGTTGCGGCGAGCGGGGGCTGCTCTTCGTTGCGGTGCACGGGCTTCTCATCGCAGTGGCTTCTCTTGTTGTGGAGCATGGGCTCTAGGCGCACAGGCTTCAGTAGTTGTGGCTCATGGGCTCTAGAGCGCAGGCTCAGTAGTTGTGGCACGTGGGCTCTAGAGCGCAGGCTCAGCGGCCATGGCTCATGGACCTAGTTGCTCCGCGGCATGTGGGATCTTCCCGGACCAGGGCTCGAACCCGTGTCCCCCATATTGGCAGGCAGATTCTTAACCACTGCGCCACCAGGGAAGCCCATGCCTGCCTTCTTCCTCATCAGTCAGCGCCCGGGTCACAGCCGTACGTCACGGCCACTCTTCGTTTTGCCGAGAACATCACTCTCTGGACGCTTCTGCTCATCATCAGGCGCCAGCTCCAGTGCTGCTCCTGGACCCTGGCATCTGTGGTCCCCACGGCAGAGCAGGCCTTTCCTCAGGACTGCATGTCTCGCGTGTCTCTCACTGAGGCCTGTCTCCATGGGTCCCAGCAGCAGGGCAGGTGGCTCTGAGCCCGTACAGGTGGGGCTTCCTGTGGGTTACCAGTTGGTTTTGACTGTGGTCTCATCAGCAAAGCAGGGACACCTGAGCGCAGCGAGCGTGGCCTGTGCGTCGCTCCTCTTTGACCTCAGCATCAGCGTGGCACTCGCGTGGCGTACGTACGTGCTCGCTGCTGCGTCAAGGAGGCCTGGGGGTGTTTGTGGTCTGTCTGCTCAGTAGACAGGCCGAGACTTCAGGAAGCCCTTGGTTGAGATGGAGACCAGTGGAGGACAGGATAAGTGTGTTTGGATCTGAGATGTGTAGACGTGAATTAGTCATGGACTCTGGTCATGTAACAGTTTAATAAGCACCTGTGACACCCCCGGCAGCAGAGCTGGGTCCCTGCACACCTCCCACGTGACTGTCTGGCCCCCACCTCTCCGGCCGCGGCAGCCATTGTCCCCACTGGTGGCCACCGCACCCTCGTTTCCCCTTCCTACCTGCTCGTGGCGTCTTCTGAAGGTTGCTGAACCGTGTGTCTGGTTTTGCCGTAACTTTGCAGAGAGAGCCGTGCTGTGGGCCGTCTTCTGGGACCTCGGCTCCTCGGGTGTCGTGGTGCAGGAGTCGTCCTCCTGCAGGGCGGGCGGTCCTTTGTCACCTGGGGACCCCACAGCTTTTTCAGCCCCGCTCACCTTGCTCGGGTGTCCAGTGGGGGAGCAGGGCGCACAGTCCTGTTGTGGGAGAATCACCAGCCCAGGAAGTGTTGCCACTTCCCAGCAACGTGTGGGGTGTGCTGAGCACAGGCCAGTTATTTGCTTACGAAAACTCACGTACTTGGTTCTGGACGCTTGAGTTTGGGTTGTCCACTAGATGCCCAAGTGCGTGTGGGCGGGAATTGAGATGGGAGTCAAATTCAGAAGTGGGTTCGGGGCTGGGGACCTAGAAGGGGGGTCCCTGAAGGAGGGATGGTACTTTAAACCAGGGGGTCGGTGTGCTCGCCTGGTTTGGGGGATGGGTAAGATAGCCAGGGAGGAAAGAAGCGCCCACAGAGGTGTTCTGAGACCTTCTGACACCTGGAGGTGGAACAGGCGGATGCAGCAAAGGATGCTGCAGAGGAGATAGGGGAAGAAGGGGGCCCTTGGGGCGGGGCAGGGAGGCAGGTGTGGGGTCAGGAGTGTGTCAAGGAGGTGAGTGTCTTCACCTGGCAGGGAGGTGAAGATGGAGCTGCCCTTGGGTTGGGCCCTGGAGGCTGGTGACTGGAACGGGCCAGCCTGGGGGAAGGTGAGAAGGGCCCTTGGGGTGTCAGGACAGTGCTTGGGGACTGTTGGTGGGGGACATGCAAGTGGAGTCTCAGTCTCTTTGGTTGTTTCTGGGCTTGTTTCTGAAAGATGGGAGATTTTAGAGCACGGCTCTCCAGTGGAAATGTGACGTGAGCCACACGGAAAGTTCAGTTTCCAGTAGCAGTTAAAAAGGACCAAAAACACGAGAGTACAACAAGATGAAAGTAATTTTAACATATTTTGGCCCACTGTATCACATCGGGCTGTCACCCGTGTCCGAGTCACCCTGAGCTGTTGGTGCGCCTGCGGACTCAGCACAGCCCCGCCTGGGGCTTGGGGTGGCTCCTGGACATGTACCTGGGGACGGAGAGTGCGGCGGGGGAAGGAGGGTGTGTGGTCAGGCCCTGGAGGAGGTCGCTGGGGGCCGGGCACTGAGCCAGAGGGCGCTGAGCCGGAGGGCGGTGTGCAGGCAGGCGGAGGACGGTGCCGCCCCTTGGGGTGGGGAAGCGTGGGCGAAGTGGGGAGGGCTGTGCAGGAGGCAGGTGGGAGGGGCTGGGCTGGATGGGGGGGGCCCTGCCTCCTTCCCTGGGGGCGGCGGGGAGGGGGGCCGTGTGCGCTGTGGCCTGCCTGCGGCAAAGCACTGGGTCACCGGGAGAAATCGGACAGTGGGCGCGCCCAGAGTCTACCCGGGTGGCCGCGGGGCTGACGGATCAGTGATTGCTCGGTGGCAGCTTTTTTGAGAGTGAAAGGAGGACACGGATAATGGAGCTCAGACAGGAGGGGGAAACCATTGCTCTGGGTGGGTCGGCCCCGTGGGGCTGGGGGGCACAGCCCGTGGCGGGAAGAGGCCACGCTGGCTGGCGCTTGGGGTCCCCCGTGCCCCCCCCACCTCGCTGCCCGGGGGCTGACGTCCTGCTGGAGCCGTTCTCCAGGAGCTTCCAGGGGGAGGCTGTGGCGAGCACGCCTGTCTCTGCCAGGGGCCCTGACACATTGGGCCCTGGCCGCACCGAGGGCCTGGACCTTCAGCCCAGCGTTGCCATCTCTGTGCTGGTCGCAGGACCTCGGGCCTCCTGGGGCGGGTGCCCCCCGGCCCTGCCGTTGAGCCTGCGCCCCTGGACGCTCCAGGTCGAGGACAGGGTGCTGCTGTTCCTGTGGGTACTTCGCCCCTTCTGAGTAATTTCACGCCTGTGTTCTCTTTCTGAAATTCCTTTTAGTGTGTTGGGAGCACTGTGTTGTGTCTGGGTGGTTTGCTGTTGTGCGTTCTCCCCGGTTGTGGGTGCCCCATCTCCCCAGGTCTCTTGAGTTGCTTTGTGAGAAAGGAAGCCCTCTGATCCTCAGCACGCAGGACAACGATTGGCACGTAGCAGGTGTGCATGCCCCTGTCCTGTAGGAGCCTTTCCTGAAGTGTCTGGTGGTCCTGGCTTGTCTGAGCACGGCATGAACAGGGTGGGGGTCCTGCTCGTGCCCCGGCACCCCTCGTCTCTGGGTGATCAGGTGTGACTAGGCGGGACTTCTTGATGCCAGATCGTTCTCAATGTCTTAGGAAAAGTTAATCTGGCTCTGAGTTTTTCCTGCTTAAAGCCTGGACACGTGGCTGCTGTGCTACCCAGACTCCCCCAGTTCCTGTTCGTGGTCCCTGCAGCAGGCACCTCCCTTCCCGAGCCCTTGGCAGTGCTGGGCAGACCCCTTCCTGTCCCTCCTCCTGGAGTCTGCTTTTCCTCCTTCATTCCTTGGTTCTTAGTTTCCTGATCAGGGATCGGACCCAAGTCCATGGCAGTGGAAGCCCGCATCCTAACCTCTGGACTGCCAGGGAATTCCTGGAATCTCCCGTCCTCCTATTCTCTCCTTCTCTTGGGGGCTTGGGACCACTTAGGTTCATTTATTCTCGGTTTAGTGGGTCTTGGTGGGGGAGGAGATTGTTCCACTGGTCAGCCAGCCACCCAGAGGCTGCTTCTCAGGGGGGTTTTGGGGCACCTCCCTGGACTCTCCAAGTACTAGTAAAAGCAGATTTAAAAAATATATATTTATTTACTTACTTATTTATCTTTGGCTGCGTTGGGTCTCAGTTGCGGCGTGCGGGATATTTTGTTGTGACGCGAGCTCTTTGTTGTGGTGTGCGGGCTTCTCTCCATTTGTGGTGTGCAGGCTCAGTAGTTGCAGCTCGCGGGCTCTCTAGTTGAGGCACGAGGGCTCAGTTGCCCCTAAGCGTGTGGGATCTTAGTTCCCCGACCAGTGATCAAACTTGTGTCCCCTGCATTGGAAGACGGATTCTTAACCACTAGACCACCAGGGAAGTCCCAAAAGCAGATTTTTTTTTTGCGCAGTACGCGGGCCTCTCACTGCTGTGGCCTCTCCCGTTGCGGAGCACAGGCTCCGGACGCGCAGGCTCAGCGGCCATGGCTCATGGGCCCAGCCACTCCGCGGCATGCGGAATCCTCCTGGACCGGGGCACGAACCCACGTCCCCTGCATCGGCAGGCGGACTCCCAACCGCTGCGCCACCAGGGAAGCCCCAAAGCAGATTTTTTTTAAAGACAATTTTTTTAGAGCATTTTTAGTTTCACAACAAGTTAAGAGAAAAGTATAGGGATTTCCTATATGCCCCCAGCCCCCACACATACATAACCTCCCCCATTATCCACACCCTCCACCAGATGGTGCAGTTGTTACAACTGATGAACCTGAATTGACACCTCATCATCCCTCAGGGTCCATAGTTGACACCAGGGCTCACTCTTGGTGTTGTGCATTCTGTGGGTTTGGACAAACGTATAATGACATGTATCCACCATTGTAGTATCATACAGAGTCGTTTTACTACCCTCAAAATTCTCTGTGCTTCACCTATTCACCCCTCCCTCCCTCAATCCCTGGCACCCACTCATCTTTTCACTGTCACTGTCTCCATCGTCTTTTCCAGAGTGTCGTAGAGTTGGACTCGTACGGTATTGTAGTTTTTTCTGACTGTCTTCTTTCACTTAGTAATATACACTTATGGTTCCACCATGTCTTTTCATGGCTTGATATTTCATTTCCTTTTTTTTTTTTTTTTTTTTTTTTTTTTTTTGGCTGTATGTGGGCCTCTCACTGTTGTGGCCTCTCCCCTTGTGGAGCACAGGCTCCGGACGCCAGGCCCAGCGGCCATGGCTCACGGGCCCAGCCGCTCCACAGCATGTGGGACCTTCCCGAACCGGGGCACGAACCCGTGTCCCCTGCATCGGCAGGCGGACTCTCAACCACTGCGCCACCAGGGAAGCCCTCATTTCCTTTTATCACTGAATAACATTCCACTATCTGGGCATACTGCAGTTTATTTATCCATTCACCTGCTGAAGGACACCTTGGTTGCTTCCAAGTTTTGACAGTTGTGAATAAAGCTGCTTTAAACATCTGTGCGCAAGTTTTTGTGTGGACATGAGTTTTCAGCTCCTTTGGATAAATACCAAGGAGCAGAGGTGCTGCATCACATGGTAAGAGTATGATTCGTTTGGTAAGAAACTGCCAAACTATCTTCCAAAGTGGCTGCACCATTTCACATCCCCACCAGCAGTGAATGAGAGTTCCTGTTGCTCCACATCCTCACCAGCATTTGGTGGTGCCAGTGTTCTGGATTGTGGCCATTCTGAGAGTGATATCGTGGTATCTCACTGTTTTAATTTGCACTTCCCTGGTGACATACGACGAGAAGCATCTTTTCATGTGCTTATTTGCCATCTGTATATCTTCTTTGCTGAGATACCTGTTTAGGTCTTTGGCCCATTTCCAGTTGGGTTGTTTGTTTTCTTACTGAGTTTTAAGAGTTCTTTGTATATTTTGATTAATTGTCCTTTATCAGATGTGTCTTTTGCAAATATTTTCTCCCAGTCTGTGGCTTGTCTTCTTCTCTTGAAGTTGTCTTTTGTAGAACAGATGTTTTTAGTTTTAATGAAGTTCAGCCTATCAATTTTCTCTTTTATGGATTGTGCCTTTGGTGTTGTATCTGAAAAGGCATCACCAGGCCCAAGTCATCTAGGTTTTCTCCTCTGTTATCTTCTTGGAGTTTTACAGTTTGCACTTTACATTTAGGTCTATGATGCATTTTGAGTTAATTCCCGTGAGGGGTGTAAGGTCTGTGTCTAGATTCATCTTTTGCTTGTGGATGGGTGTCCGGTGGTTCCAGCACCATTTGTTGAAGAGACTGCCTTTGCTCCATTGTATTGCTTTTGGCCCTTTGTCCAAGGTCAGTTGACGGTATTTGTGTGGGTCTATTTCTGGGCTCCCTGTTCTGTTCCATTGATCTATGTGTCTATTCTTTCCCCAGTAGCACACTGTCTTCATTACTATAGCTTTTTAGTAAGTCTTGAAGTCGGGTAGTCAGTCCTCTGACTTTGTTCTTCTCCTTCAATATTGTGTTGACCATTCTGGGTCTTTCGCCTCCTCTCCATGTGAACTTTAGAATCAGTGTGTTGATACTCATGAAATAATGTGCTGGGATTTTGATTGGGAATGTGTTGAATCTACAGATCAAGTTGGGAAGAACTGACATCTTGACAGTATCGAGTCTTCCTATCCATGAACAGGGAATATCTCTTCCATATTTAGTTCTCCTTTGATTTAATTCATCATTGTATGTATTATGTTAGATTTATATCTAAGTATTTCACTTTTTGGGTGCTAATGTAAATGGTATTGTGTTTTTTTTTGTTTGTTTTTTTGTTTTTTGTGGTACGCGGGCCTCTCACTGTCGTGGCCTCTCCCGTTGTGGAGCACAGGCTCCAGACGCGCAGGCTCAGTGGCCATGGCTCACGGGCCCAGCCGCTCCGCGGCATGTGGGATCTTCCCGGACCGGGGCACGAACCCGTGTCCCCTGCATCGGCAGGCGGACTCTCAACCACTGTGCCACCAGGGGAGCCCCGGTATTGTGTTTTTTTTTTTTTTTTCTTTTTGCAGTATGCGGGCCTCTCACTGTTGTGGCCTCTCCCGTTGCGGAGCACAGGCTCCGGATGCGCAGGCCCAGCGGCCATGGCTCACGGGCCCAGCCGCTCCGCGGCATATGGGATCCTCCCAGACCGGGGCACGAACCCGTATCCCCTGCATCGGCAGGCGGACTCTCAACCACTGCGCCACCAGGGAGGCCCGGTATTGTGTTTTTAATTTGAAATTCCATTTATTCATTGTTGGTTTATAGGAAAGCGATTGAATTTTTTTCTTGGTTGCGCCCCGCGACGTATGAGATCTTAGTTCCTCGACCAGGGATAGAACCTGTGCCCACTGCAGTGGAAGCGTGGAGTCTTAACCACTGGACTGCCAGGGAGGTCCCGCAGTTGAATTTTATATATTAACCTTGTATCCTGCAACCTTGCTGTAGCCGTTTATTAGTTCCAAGAGTTGTTTGTTTGTTGCCAGTTCTTTTGGATTTTCTGCATAGATGATCATATGATCTATGAACAAAGACAGTTTTATTTCTTTTCCAATCTGCATACCTTTTATTTCCTTTTCTTTTATTGCACTGGTCAGGAGGACTTCCAGTTGAAAGCAGTGGTGAGAGGGAACATTCTTGCCTTGTACCAGATCTTAGTGGGAAAGCTTTGAGCTTCTCATCATTAAGTACGATGTTAGCTGTTGGTTTTTTGTAGGTTATCAAGTTGAAGAACTTCAATTCTGTTCCTTTATTGAGAGTTTTGATCACGAATGGGGGTACTTGGGGAAGAGTCATCAGGCAGCAGCCTCCCTGGGACGCTGGAGGAGCCCTCCTGGCAGGGAGAGCCTGAGGGAGACTCCTGGCCTGTCCAGGCCTCGGGATGGACTGTCACTCTTCTCAGTCCCCGAGTGAGTCCAGGGTTCTGAGAAGAGCATTCCTGGAACTGGACCCCAAGGGCAAGCCCCCTCCCTGGCCTGGGGTTTAGGTGACAAGCGCCAGTGTCGCTGCCCAGGGGACCTGGCCCTGCCCGAGCCCCCGGGGGCTTTCGGGACTTTCAGGGGTGATTTTTGGTGCTTGCTTTAGAAGGCAACCCTCCCCAACCAGGGGTGCCCCGCTCTGGGGAGGGGGTGGGCTGGTGGCCACACGCTGTGGGTGGGGAAGAGGGAAGTGCCTGCTGGGTGGCCATGGCAGTGGGGGCAGGGGCCGAGCCTTGGTGGAGGGTGTGAGGTAGGAGGAAGAGTGGGTCTGGGGGCTCCCCGGGGAGCAGTGGCCTGGGTGACACTTGTTCATCAGGCAGCCCCCGTGCCTGAATGTCCTGGTGAGTGATTCTGGGTGCTGTATTGAGATGGTAGACCTCTGGCTCCCCTGACCGTGTCATTTTCCATATGATCGGAATTTGATAGCAGACATTTATGTTCACCACACTCTTACCATGGAAACCAGGGGTCACTTTTCCTGTGGCAAAGCCCGACATGTTCCAGAGCAGGTTGAAGCCCTTTGGGGTTGGATGTGGTGTGAGTGCTGCCTTTACAGCAGAGAGGAGAAGGGCTTGGTATCTCAGCATCGTGGGCAGGTGTCCCTTTTGTAAGATTTTACCACCCCACTTGTAGGTCAGGTTCTCTAAAATGAGGCTGTGCCTCTGAAGGTCTCCCTGAGTGTAGTTTCAGACCAAGAATCCACCGAAGACATTGTCCTGTTTTGCTCGGTTAGGGTTTTCTCCTTCCTTGCACGTGAACTTACAATTTCCTTTTCAGGTTTAGGGTTCCCGTTCTAGGGGCAGGAAAGTAAGGCGAACACAGTGGGTCTTCCCTGTGTAATCTCTAGACTCTCACCCCTGCTGGCGAGGAGTGTGAAAATCCAGTAGCTTTAGGAGAAGCCTGCACTCTCAGTGCCTGCTCTCTCTCGGGGGAGGTCTCCTCTCCAGAGGGGGTGGCATCTCAGGGCTGGGGCACAGGCTGCTGGGTGGCCTCCTGAGGAGACAGGGCGTTGGCCCGCCCGCCGCAGGATGGCAGGCGCTGGATGCAGAGTCCCGGGAAGCGAAAGTGCGTCCCACTCGCAGTGACACTGAAGTCACCGTCCTAAAAGCAAAGAGAAACGTAGAAAGCAGGTGGCGATCTTTCTACCTGTAGCTTAGGAAAAGATTTCCTGGGACACAGGTGGCTGAACCATCGAAGAAAAGATCAGTAAACTGGATTTGAGAATTAAAGGAAAGCTATTGCTAGCTGACAGACATTGTTAAGAAAATGGAAGGCAGGCTGTGAAGTGAGATGAACTTGTGTCCAGAATACAGCTCAGTAGTAGGAAGACAGCTCTGTTCAGGAGGGACAGAAGTTTGGAATAGACACAAGAGAAGTTACAGAAATGGCCAGCAAGCACACGGAAAGTCATCAGAGGAATGCAAATTAAAGCCCCCGTGGGACTCCTCCACTGCTTCCACCTACACCGACGCAGGTAGAACGAGAGGGACCGACCGTACCTCCTGTGGGTGAATGTGGAGATCGTGGAGCCCTGTGGGGTGAGTGCCAGCGGGGACAGCCAGGGAGGCGGAGACAGCTTGGCAGCTGCTTGAAAAACGCGGCATGTGCTCATGGTGTCCAGCCCCCCACTCCAAGAGAAGTGAGACGTGTGTCCTCTTGGGGCTCGCTGGTCGCGTTGGCAGCAGCCCTGTTTATAACAGCCCACGCTGGAAGTGACCTAAGTGTCCACCAGGTGGTGAGCGGTGCACACGGTCTGTCCACATAGTGGGACATGACTTAGGATACAAAGGAATGGAGTAGGCCACGTGCCACGGTACGGAGGGATCTCAGCGTCATCCACCAACTGTGAGAAGCCAGACACAGGACCGGCTATGATACGGTTCCGTTTATGTGAAATTCTAGCAAAAGCTATGCTGCAAAACAGTGGTTGCCTGGTCAGGGGTGATGGCTGTGTGCTGCCCAGAGACTTTCCAAGTTGATGGAAATGTTTCAAACCTCGATTATGACAGTGGGTACACAACTATATGCATTTGTCCAAGCTCACCAGGTTGTACACTTTAGATGGGTATATTTTGTTCTTTGTTAACTGTTTCAGTACAGCTATACGAGAAGAGTTCTTGGTGCCTCCTTTTCTTCCTGCCTTGGTGTTGCATGATGTCCCGGGGGAAAGAAGGGTAGGTAGTTGGAGCTGGAGTTACAGTCTGTGTTCTCATGTGTTTGTGTGGGATACCAGTGTCCGCCCTCTCCTAAAACCAGGGTGCAACAGAGCAAGGAGTCGAGACTGCTGTTCAGGGGCTTCTTTGAAACGGCTTAATTGCCCTCTGGGTCTGACACTGGTTACTTAATCTCGCTTTTCTTATTTTTAAAATAGAGAGCTAGAGCACCAGGAAGCCCATTTGCCTGAGCTAAGGGGACATTTATTAGCTGTGCCTGTGAGGAGTTACTTTCCCCCTGGAGCCCCTGGGGGCGGTGATGTGTCAGGGACTGACGGGACCACCCACATTGCTTCCATTTTGCTTCTGTTTAAGTGGAAGCATCCGTCTAGTCTTCATCGGAGGAAGTTGAGTGTCCGTCAGGGGTGGTCTTCCTCTGGGCCTGCCTGTCCCAGAAGTGGCCATTGTAAGGTATAGCTTACCTCAGTACTTGCAGACCAACAAGATAACATCTGGTCTCCAAATACGTGCCCATCATAGAAAATTTGATAAACACAGAAAAGTATGGGAAAGGAATGGTTAGTAATATGTATTTCTGTCACCAAGAGGTCATTATAATTATCTCTGACACGTTGTTTCCTGATTTCCAGAATTTCTCAGGTCCTTAACTATCCTCTGGTGTAAACATGATTTTAGTGGCTGTGTACCTAAGTTAACATTCATTCACTCTTCAGTACTCGCCTAGTGCCAGGCCTGTCGTGTGTGGCGGGGACCCTGCTGAAAGGGGAAGCTGTGTTGGGGTGGGCGTGAGCACCAGTGGTGTGAGCAGCAAAGGGTGGCCTGGCGGGTTCCTAGCCTGCCTGTCTGGGGGGCTCTCGGCATCTGACACACCAGGTGTGTCTTCACGTGTGTGTCTCCTTGCAGCCTTGACTGCATCTGGGATTCGTCTCCGTGTATCGTAAGGCGAGTGAACCTCGCGGCATTTCTGGAGGTGCCTCTTTGTTCGCTGCCTCCCGTCTCTGCACTGGGGGCCGTGGGCTGGGTGGGGGGCCCGGCCTCCGCTCTGTGCTGCTGGGCAGGGAGCGCTCGCTGTGTCCTGTGCTCTGGGCCCCAGGCCTGGAGGCGGACTTTTCCCAAGGAGCCTGGGAACGGTCTTTAAAGGAAAATGGCTCTGGAAACACCAAGGGCTGGGGCCAGGTCGTGTGTCCTGTCACTGTTGCGCGCTGTGACGGAAGGGAGCTCCTGTCGGTGTTTCCAACATAGCAGGTTCCCCCCCATAAATTCTTTGAGATTATATTTGTATCTCTTCTCTTGCACGGAGCATCTTGAATCCTGATCATATACACATATTTATCACTTGGCTTATTCTACCATATACTTAGAGATAGTTTCAAGATTATAAGAGTAAGACTGTAGTAAAGTTTAAGGCTTCTTTGCGGTTCTTTGTGTGCTCAAGACTCCATTGAAATTCTTTTTTTTTTGTGTGTGTTATGCTACCAATTTGATACATGGTTTAGTTTTTTTTAATTAATTCATTTTTATGTATTTATTTTTGGCTGCACTGGGTCTTTGTTGCTGCGTGCGGGCTTTCTCTAGTTGAGGCGGGCAGAGGCTACTCTTCATTGCGGTGCGCGGGCTTCTCGTTGCGGTGGCTTCCCTTGTTGCAGAGCACGGGCTCTAGGCACCCGGGCTCAGTAGTTGTGGCTCGTGGGCCCTAGAGCACAGGCTCAGTAGTTGTGGCGCACGAGCTTAGTTGCTCTACGGCATGTAGGATCTTCCCGGACCAGGGCTTAAACCCATGTGCCCTGCATTGGCAGGTGGACTCTTAACCACTGAGCCACCAGGGAAGTCCCCATGGTTTAGTTTTGTTTGTTTGTTTTGTTTGACTTTGTTTTCAACTTCCTGTTTTTTTGTTTGCTGTAATTTTGTATCTTGAACGTGTGAAGCATTTTCACGGTAGGAAGGCTGAGCTCTGTAGAAGCACTTTCACCTCTAGTTCTGCCTCTCTTCTTCCCCTAGAGGGATAATTTTAAAAATTTTAATTTTCATTAGTTTGTGGGCCATCTTTTCAAGTATGTCTTTTTGTAAAAATAAGTGTGTGCACACAGAGATGTGTTCTTTTCCCCCCTTTTTCTTACACCAAAGGTGGCATATACATTGACTTGAACCTTGATTTTTTTCTGACAGTATAACCTGGAGATCATTTTCTGGTGGCATTTTATTTTAATTGAAAAAACAAGTTTTATATCTAGTACACTCTGAGAAGAAATTACTTTTCGTAGTGACACCTTCCTGCACAGTTCAAGCACTAAAACGTAAACGTAGTTTTGGAAGGGAATGGGTTCAAAAAGTGCATTAGACCTTTCCCTGCAGGGTCAAAAGCATCCATAAGCATAAGTCACCTGTGCCAGGGAGTGTTGGACTGCAGGCGGTGGCTGGTCCTGCTCGTGGAGGTGCAGCTGTGTGGTTCCAGTCCAGTCTGCTGTGTGCTTGGAACGGGGCCTCAGCTTCCTGGGGTGACGCAGAAGCCAGGTCCATGGTGTCTGAGGGCCGAGGGGCTCATCTTTAAATACTCTTCAGCACACATAAAATCTTTTGAGGGAGAGTATGCTTTCCATACAACAAAACGGACCCATTTTGAGCACAACAGGTTGAGTTTTGAGAAGTGGGTGCCCTGTCTGTCCACCGTCATGACCGAGATGCAGGTCGCTCGTTCATCCCTAGTACACCCTGAGTCCAAGCAAGTGTTCTTTTTGCTTTTGTGTCACTGCCGTTTGGTTTTTGCCTTTCTAAGATTTCATTTGTGCGGGATCGTGCATCACGTGCTTTCTGGTGTCCGGCGCTCTTCCCCCCGTGCGTGCTTTGAATTCATCCACATGGCTGCGTGTATCCGTGATGCTTTGTTCGTGCTGAGCAGCGTTGCACGTTTGGACACACACCGTACGTTAATTCATTCACCAGTGGGTGGGCAGTGGGTCGCTTCCCATTTTTGGCTGTGGTGATTGATGCTTCTTTGAACGTTACTGCCCAGGCTTCGTGTGGACGTATGTGTGGACATCCTTTCCTCTTGGGTGAATATCAGGGGTGGAATTGCTGCCTTGTGTGGAAAGTGGATGTTCATTTTCGTCAGAAGCCACCCCCCACTGCTTTCCTGAGTGGTCGGCCTGCAGTGCACGAGAGTCCCTGTGGCTGCATGTCGAGCCAGCGCTGGGCGTGGGAAGGCTGTTTCATGTTAACCGTTCTTGTGGGTGTGCAGTGGTATCTCATTGTGTTTATTTTTTAAAGTCTGTTTTATTGAGGCGCAGTTTTCATACAGTAAAATTTACCCTTTTCAGGGTATAGTTCTGTGAGGTTTAGCAAACCTAAATGATGTAGCCATCACCACAATCAAGAGACAGAACCGTTCCAGAGCCTGGAAAAATTTTTCCCCCTGCCCCTTGCCTTGGTAGTTAGCCCCTCCTCCACCCTCCCTACCCTGGCAACCAGCGATCCGCGTCTCTGTGATTGTGCCTCTTCTAGAATTTTATGCAAATGAAATTATACAAGAGTAGTCTTTTCTGTCTGGCTTCTTTCACTTAGCAGAGTGCTTCTGAAATTTTCCAAGTTGTTGCATGTATCAGCACATGCCTTTTTGTTGTAAAGTAGTATTCCACGCTGTGGATATACACTGCATTTTATTCATCTAGTTACCAGTTGGTGGATATTTCGGTTGTTTCCAGCTTTTGGCTATTAAGAATAGTGCTTCTAGGAAGCTGTATAACTGAAACTAACACAGTGTTGTAAATCAACTATAGTTAAATTAAAAAAAAAAAGAATATTGCTTCTATAAGCTTTGCCTGTAAGTCTTTGTATGGACATAAGTTTTAATTTCTCCTGGGCAGCTACACAGGAGTGGGATTGTCGAGTGTGGTAGGTGAGTATTTAACTTTTTAATCTGCCAAGATGTTTTCCAGAGTGGCTGTACTCTTTTACATTCCCACCAGCAGTGTGTGATGGTTGTTTCAAATCCCTGCCGTTAATATGGTCAGTATTTTAAATCTTAGCCGATTTCATGGGTGTGTAGTGCTATCTCATTATGGTTTTAATTTGCATTTCCCTAATGACTAATGTTGTTTGAGCATCTTTTCACTTGCTTATTTTTCATTTGCGTATCTTTCCTGAAGTGTCTGTTCAGATCGTGTGTTTTTTTTGTGTTGTTCGTTTTGTTATTATTGGTTTGGTAAGAGTTTTAAAAACATAGATACAAGTCCTTTATCAGATAGAATTGTTTCATAGATGTTTTTTCTTAGTCTGTGTTTGCCTTTTCATTTACTAACAATATATTGCAAAGAGCAAGTTTTCAATTTTAATGAAGTCCAGCTTATCAGTTTCTTTCAGTGTTCACATTATGTCTTATCAAAGGAATTTTTGCCTAACCCAGAGCACAAGGATTTTCTCCCATGTATTCTTACAGGGTTTTTATGGTTTTAGCTTTTACTCAATCCAAGTCAAGTTCATTTGGGGATAGTTGTAAGGTAGGGGGTTGAGATTAATTTTTTTCCACATAGAATATCTAGTTGTACCAGCCCTATTTGATGGAAAGATCTTCCTCTCTCTGTTGAATTATCCTGCCACTTTTACTGAAAATCAATTGACCATGTATGTGTGGTCTTTATTTATGGATTGTATTGTGTCGCATTTATTTACCTATGCAGTACAACAGTGCGTGATTAGTGTAGCTCAGTCATAGTAAGTAAGTCTTGGACTTGGGTAGCGTGAGTCCTCTGACTGCTCTTCTTTTTCAAAAATGTTTGGGGGTACTTGGATCTTTTGCGTTTCCATGTTAAGTTTTAGAATCAGCTTGTCAGTTTCCACAAAGAAGTCTTCTGATATCTTGCCTGGGATTGTATCGAATCTGTAAACCAGATTTATGATAATTGACATCTTAACAACATTGGTGGAACTTCCCTGGCGGTCCAGTGGTTAAGACCTCACCTTCCAATGCAGGGGGTGTGGGTTCAATCCCTGGTTGGGGAGCTAAGGTCCCACATGCCTCATGTCCAAAAAAACCAAAAAAACGTAAAACAGAAGCAGTGGTGTCACAAATTAAATAAAGACTTTAAAAAATGGTGCACATCAAAAAAAAATCTTTAAAAAAAACCAAAACCAAAACCAAAAACATTGGCTTCTGATCTATGAACATGGTATACCTCTCGCGTTTATTTAGGTCTTTCACTATTTCTCTCAGAATTATTTTATAGTTTTCAGTGTTTATGTCTTTAACACGTTTTGTTAAACAAACATATCTTTAAGTATTCATATTTTTATGCTATATAAATGGTACTTTAAAAAATTGCAATTTGGGCTTCCCTGGTGGCGCAGTGGTTGAGAGTCCGCCTGCCGATGCAGGGGACACGGGTTTGTGCCCCGGTCCGGGAGGACCCCACATGCCGCGGAGCAGCTGGGCCCATGAGCCATGGCCGCTGAGCCTCCGTGTCTGGGACGGGAGAGGCCACAACAGTGAGAGGCCTGTGTACTGCAAAAAAAAAAAAAAAAAAAATTGCAATTTCCCATTATTTGTTGCTAGTATTTAGAAATACAGTCGCTTTTTAAGTATTGACCTTACATCCTGTTAGTGTGTCTAACTCATATATTAGTTCTTGTAGCAGTTTTGTGGATTCCTTAAGATTTTCTACAAAGGCAACCAACCGTATTGTCTGCAGCAAAGAGAGGCTTCCTTCTTCCTTTCTGTTCTGCATAGCTTTATTTTTCTTCTCACTATATTGCACCAGCTGAGACCTCTAGTATAACGTTGAATAGAAGCAATGGGGAGGGGAGGGACATTTTTGCCTTGTTTCCGATTTGGGGTGAATTGTACTCAGACTTTTTTCCATTGAATGTATGATACTAGCTGTAGGATTTTCGTAGATGTCCTTTACTGGGTTGAGGAATTCCCTTCTATTCCTAGTTTGGTGAGAATTTTTTTTTTTTTTTTCTTTTTGCGGTATGCGGGCCTCTCACTGTTGTGGCCTCTCCCGTTGCGGAGCACAGGCTCCGGATGCGCAGGCCCAGTGGCCATGGCTCACAGGCCCAGCCGCTCCGCGGCATATGGGATCCTCCCAGACCGGGGCACGAACCCGTATCCCCTGCATCGGCAGGCGGACTCTCAACCACTGCGCCACCAGGGAGGCCCTGGTGAGAATTTTTGAATGGATGTTTAGTTTGTCCAGTGCCCTTCTTCATGTATTGAGATGCTCTTGTGGATTTTCTTTTTTAGTCTGTTAATAAGGTGTTAACGTGGATCTGATTTTGAATGTTAAAATCATGGCGCGTTCCTAGGATAAACCCCACTGGGCCGTGAAGTAGTACCATTTCATGTACTGTTACATTTGATTTGCTAGAATTCTTCTGTGAGTTTGTGAGGGCTCTTGGTGTTGTCTTCTTGCACTGTCGCTGTCTGGCTGTGGTTCATGAGTGATGCTGGTCACAGCAGTTTACCTGCCTGCACGCAGAGCTCCTGTCTGTCAGGGGTGTCAGGTCTTCAGACCTAGTGCGCGTGAAATGCTGTCACACTCTTGTTTTAGTTTTCGTTTCCTTTTCCTTCAGAGTCGAGGAAGCTGACATCATTTTGTATGCTTACTGCTGTTTGTGGGTCTCCTTCTGCGAAATGTCTGTTTATGTCCTTTGGCCCAGTTGTCTTTGGAATTTTCATGTTAATTTGTAGGAATTCTGTTTATATTCTGCTTACGATTCCTTTATAGGTCATGTATGTGGTCGGTGTGTTCTTTCAGTTTGTGGCTGGTCTTTTCACTTCCTTTATGGTATCTTCTGATGAATAGGAGTCCTTGATTTTAATGGAGTGGAATCTGTCTTTTTCTTTATGGCAAATACCTTTTTCAGTCATGTTTAAGAAACACTTTCTTAAACCCAAGGTCATATGAATGGTCTCCTGTATTTTCTTCTAAAATTTTAGTGTTTGCTTCCACTTTTATGTCTTTAATCCTCCTGGAATCAGACTTGGATATGGTGTGTTAGAGTTCCGTTTTCACTTTTCTTCCATTTGGATAAACAGTCGTCCTGGTACTATTTACTTGAATGACCTTCCTTGTCTCACTAATCTGCATGTCCCTTCTGTAATATTTCAAGTCTTATATTATGTAGGGATCTGTTTCTGGGCTGTCGGTAGTTTTCTCTTGGTTTATTTGTCTTTTCATCAGTACCATCATGTCCATAAATAGTGTAGCTTCATGCTGACTCTAGGTGTCTACTGGGGCTGGTATCCCACTAGGTTCTTCCTGAGAATTGTCTATGCTAGTCTTGGTATTTTTTTTGTTTTTCTTCTTTTTGTAGTCTTGGTATTTTGATCTTGCTTATAAATTTTTGCATCAACTCTTTGAGGCCCAGGTTATTTTGATCAGAATTTTATCGCTCTGTGGGTCAATTTGGGAAGGATTGCCATCCACAGTATAGTGCTTAGTGTATTCATGAATAGGGCATATCCCTCTCCTTAGGTCTTCTATAACATCTTTCAATCAAGTTTTATATATTCTTTCCCGTATAGGTCTTACACATATTTTGTTAGATTCATTCCAGGACACTCTTAAGTTTATTCCTGTTATTGTAAATAGTAGTTTTTTAAAATTGTATTTTCTGATTCTTTGTTGATGAAATATTGAATTGTAGTTGAATTTTGGATATGGACTTTAAATATAGCGATGTTATCAAGCACTTTCATTTAAAAATGTATGTGCAGGGGCTTCCCTGGTGGCGCAGTGGTTGAGAGTCCGCCTGCCGATGCAGGGGACGCGGGTTCGTGGCCTGGTCCGGGAGGATCCCACATGCCGCGGAGCGGCTGGGTCCGTGAGCCATGGCCACTGAGCCCGCACGTCCGGAGCCTGTGCTCCGCAACGGGAGAGGCCACAACAGTGAGAGGCCCGTGTACAGCAAGAAAAAAAAAGAAAAGTATGTGCAGATTTTTGGGGGGGCGTTATATGTAGAGAATCCTGTTGTATGCAATTAGTGATAGTTTTATTTCATTCCAGTCCTCATGTTCCCACTTCTCGACCTGTCTGTCCTCTGGTTTGTGGGGCTTGCTGGGATCTCTGGTTATGGTCTTGGGTAGAAGGGGTGCTGACTGGCACCCTTGAATTGTTCCTGATATCAGAGGAAATGCTTCTAATGATTTACCATTGGAGATAGGAGTTTGTAGGTTTATTTCATCAAGTTAAGGAAGTTCCTTGCCATTCCTCATTTTCTAAAGTTGTTTGCTTTTCTTGGCGGAGGATGTTAATTTTTTTAGTCCATTGGACTTTGAGTTTGTCAAATGCCTGTTGTGCTACTGTGGGTGCTTCAGTTACTTAAAACCCAGCAGTGTTGCTGGTCAGCTCCTGCCCATCCTGGTCCTCTGGCTTCTCCTGCCACCCCGTGCTCCCTGGAGAGCATTGAAGCCAGCAGCTGGGGGCCATGACCCGCTGCCTGGGCCCGCGTCCCTCCTGTCTGGTGGCCGAGGGGTCTTGGATCTCAGCCCTCGGGTCCCCTTGGCTCTCTCCTCAGCATGTCCCTCAGGTGGTCTTTGCCTGCCTTGCTGGGACGTGGGGGGCTCTCCCCTGCGTCTCCTGACAGCCAGCCCCCACTCTTTCTTCCCGGGTCATTTTGGTGTTGCTTCCTTCGGGAAACCAGGCCCCTCAGATTAGAGCAAGAACATCTCCTGGTTGCACAGTGCCGGGCACCTCCCCTTTGTAGCATTGGCTGTGGCACTGATTGATCACATTGCTTGGTTGTAGGGCTGATGGGAGGCGGTGGGCTGCTGGCTGGTGCCTGCCTTCCCCGCCGTGTAGGAAGCCCCAGCCCGGTGTGTGTTTCCGGTTCTCGTCGGGCTCCGCACAGCCCGGCACACAGTAGGGTAGGTCCTCAGTGAGCTGGCGGGCTGGCTGAGGGGATGAATGAATGTAGTTCAGAGTCCCTTGTTTTGCTCCGTCTTCTCCTCGGGTGTTTTCAACAAGTGAGGCGGCCAGGTAGCTGAGGTTGGCCATAAACACTGTGGCGTGTGTGCTGTCTGCCGCCTGACCGTAGTCCCCTGGAAACTGTGCACGGGGTTCACACACTGCTCAAAGTGTGTTGACAACAAGTAGACCCACACTTGGAGTTCAGTTAGCTGCCGCAGACCAGGCCTCGTGCGGGCCCTCGGCCTGGACGCCGGAGCCCGGCCCTGCAGCGGGCAAGCTCTGTCTGGGGCAGTGGGCCGGGCTTCCCACCTTCGGCTCTCAGATCAGCCCTGGTCTGGCCTCTGGCTAAAGGCCGATTTACTGAACAGTTGAACACCTGAAAGGGTAGAGGTGTTTGTATCAATCTGGACAGACCTGTGGAGTTTGGGTAAGAGAAGCTGGTGCTCACCCGTCCGTGGAATCAGAGCTTGCTGAGTCACGTGCCATGGCGGGTAACTCCGATAGGGTGGGTTCTTTTCTCTTTGCTTACTGATCTTGAGAAAGGCCCGGGACGTTCCTCCGGAGCATCCTGTGTGTTCTCCACCTGTCCTGTTTCCGGAGCTGCTCTTGACACGCGCACAGCTTTGCGGGGGAGGCGGGTGCTTCAGGCACCCGCCTGCTGGCTGCATCCCTGAGGTCGGGAGGAGCATCTGCTCGTCCTTCTTTTGTTTATTTACACACGTTCTTACTCTAGGAAGAACTTCAGATGAATGATAAGAATAATAGAAGATAAAGTTAAGAGAAGGTCAGGGGAAAGGGAAGGTAAAGGAAAGATAGAATGGAACAGGCTGAGGGAGGAGTGCTCACCTGGGGCTCTGTCGGCTGCCGTGGTGGGGGCGGGTGGAGGGCACCGATTGGCTTCTGCCAGTCAAAGCAAAGGGAGCAAAGTACTGTTTGAGTGGAGGTCAGAATCCACCGATGAGAGAACACTGTAAAATGGGGCCTGGGTACAAGTTCTCCCTTAGTGTGGAATATTTAGAACTTTGGACGTGGGCACACGGTGAAATACGCTCAGGCTTCTGCCAGGAGTGCAGGAATGCTCAAGGCAGGTTCACCCAGGCCCGCGGGATGCTCGCTGGCTGTCCTCACGGGAGGGCCGTCTTAGCAGCTGATTCGCAGGCTCTGGGCCACTGGCTCTGGTGCTGGGAGGGTGGGGTTTGGATGCCCCCAAACCTCATCCTTGGCCACTTTGTGGGTCCAGGGCCCCCAGAGGAGGAACTCGGGGAAGCCTCTGAGGCCCATGGATTTCAGGGATTTTGAAAATGTGAGGAACTGGGAACCCACTGTTGACTGCTTGAAGTGAGGACGTAAGAGACGGCAGAGGTGGGATCCGGGTGGGAGGCGTCCTCCACAGAGGCGTTCCACCGAAAGGCGCCTGGAGAGACCTGCAGGTCACACAGCCATTCCCCGTTTGCCGCACGTGTACAAGCAGGGGTGAGGGCATTCGGCCAGGTGTGCTTAGTTAGGCAGATGCACGGACATCGGAAAGTAAAGGGCCGTGGACACTACGGCGGGGCTGAGGCCCGTGTCCCTGGTGAGGTTGGAGGAGAGAGAGCTTCCCTCCGTCGTGCTGTGCTGTCAGGGGCGCCAGACGCGTCCTTTTGGGGGAACATTGTTTTCCCTCTACCACCCAGAAGAGGAGTGGGATGACAAGGTGCTTGCGGCCCCGGAGCCCTGCACTCGTGAGGCCCTGCCAGCCCCAGACACACGAGGCAGCATGGAGTATCCGAGACGGGTGGCACAGCATGTGGGCCACGGAGCAGCACTGGCAGCTGAGCCACACAGGTGGCACCCTCGGTGGTGGACCTTGGGGAAGAGGGAGGTGGAGGTGGCCCCAAGGGTTGAGAGGACCTTGGGGCCTGTGGGGTGTGGCCCCCCCCCCGAAAACCCATTACCCCAGCGCTTCCTGGTGCTCATTTTCTTTTTGTGGTTTCATTTAAATGACAAAGTGACCCTAGAGCTAATTTAAAGAACTGTGGACACATGTCTTCTCCTGAGATGTCAGCGCCCTTAGGTGTATCTTCTTTTTTGTTTGTTTTTTTTGGCCGCACTGCGTGGCAGGCAGGGTCTTAGTTCCCCAACCAGGGATCAGATCTGTGCCCCCTGCAGTGGAAGCGTGGAGTCTTAACCACTGGACCGCCAGGGAAGTTCCCCTTAGGTGTATCTTGACCGTCGTTTTTCATTTCTCAAGTGCATAACTGAGCACGCACACGTGACTTTTACACGAGCCAGTCACGTGTATTGTTCTGCCGTTGTCTTTTCACGTCACATTGCACATCAAGGGCACGTGTCCCCGCCAGTGCATGGGTGGACTGCCTGTGGACACCATATGGGTACAGCAGAGTCGCGGCCACTTGGCCCCTGAAGGCGAGTGTCCCACTGCACGGGGATCCAGAACAGCTAGCGCCGGGTCAGGGGACACGTGTCACAATGTTGGTGTTGCCAGAAAGATCCTCGCAGGGATGTGTGTGCCCCGTGTCCACCCTGTGCCGGGGCGGAGGGCAGAGATGACCCTGAGCCGCGTCTGGGGCAGGTGAAGGTCGTCGCCTGAAACCTGCCCCCCTCGCTCGTTAGTGAGGTCCAGCGTCTGCTGTTTGGCCCTTCGTGTTGCTTTTGGGAATTGCGAGATAGACGTTTTCATGGTCAGTTTTTAAAGTAGATAAGACGGCTGTGGTTACTGGCAACTTAGTCAAGTTTTAGAGCAAAATTTGGTTTTCAGAAATTATTCCAGCCTGTACGGGCATGCTTGACGTGGGAAAGACCCCCTCCGTCCCCGACCCCCACCTGCCACCCTGCCTTCGTTCTCATTCTCCAGCCTGCCCCGTGGGACAGCTCTGCGGGGTGTGTGCCCGTGTGCACACAGTAGCGAGGTTCTGAAACGCAGCGTCCGAGGAGCCCCAGAGGACGCCTTGCCTCACTTCAGATCGTGGCTCAGTGTCATCAAGACAGTGAGAGTCACCGTGTGAAGTGAAGAGAAATTAAAAGTAACGTGCGGGGGCCTGAGTCTCCGGAGCACGACCCCTGCACGGTGTTTGTGTGGGGGACGCTTCGCGTCCCCCCTCCCCTGGGACACCAGCCTGCGGCCCGCTCACTGGCCCTCCTGGCGCCGCTGTGTGCACCGTCCCTGACGGTCTGGCCGGCTCCACACGCACGTCACCTTGACGTGGCTGTGCCCCACAGAGCGCTGTTCTCCCTGCTGTCCAGCCCCCAGGTCAGTCCCTGGCCGCTGTAGGTCATCTGGTTTCTGCCCCTGGTCTTACTGGGCTGTCTGTGCCTGGAGGCCGGGGCGTGTGCACGGGGGCTGTGTGTGACGGGTGCCCCAGGCAGATAGCAGGGTTCCTGCTACCGAGGGCTGGGACCTGAGCTCCTGTGGAAGTAGGGTTATAGGGACACACCTGTTTACCTTGCCCTCCCCCTCCCCTCTTCCCTCTTCCCTCCCTCAACCAAGCTCACGTCACCTCTGGTTGCATCTCTACATAGCGAAGCATTTCCCGCCTCCAGTTTTCATTTTGAGAAATTTAAAACTTACAGAGAAGACTAATACAGTGAATACCTGCGTACTCTCCCTCTAGAGTCACCTGTTCCTGACGGTTTTATCAAAGCGATTTAAGCTGTCGCTGACATGGGGGTGAGCGGCTGCGCCTCTGGTGTGTATTGTTGGAGCCATTGGGTAAAGCATGTAATGTGCAGCCACCGTGGGGAAGGATATCTGTGGGTGGATGTCGGCAGCTTTAGGTTATGGTCTGTAAGAGGGGTCCACTTCCAGCGGGCGCTGCCTTAACAAACAAAACCCACACACAAGTTGTGTGTTACATGTAAACACATACACACATTAGTCATTTCTTAATCTTATCAAAGTATGTTAGTCATTTAAAGTTAACGTGTACTTAAAGAGAATTTAAGGAAGTAACATTTGAGGGGTGTATTGCGGCCTGGAGCAGCCCTGGTGGGACAAGGGCCGGAACGCCCTGTGGGGCCGGCATTGTGAACCTCTGTGGTTCTGTGCCCTGTCAGTTGCACTGAGCTTCCACTTAGCAGGTGCAGGAGGCCAGGGTGCTGGGTCCAGCCATTCAGGGAGACCCAGCTGCAGGAGCAGGGTGCACGGAACCCCAGACCGTGGGGTGGGGTCTGTGATGAGTGGGGGTTAGGAGGCAGCTGGGAAAGAGGAAGGTTCCAGGCGGAGACCCTGTGTGCGTGCACGTGCGTGGTGGGGTCTATGGCTGAATCTGTGTCAGTTCTGTACCGTCTCAATTCCTGTAGCCTTCTAATCCATCTTTGAAACAGGAAGTGTTAGTCCTCCGACCGTGTACTTTTTCATAGATTTTTGGTTGCTCTAGGACCTTTGCATTTCTATATGAATTTAGAAGCGGCTTGTCTGTTTCCACGCACAAGGCTGCTGGGGTTTTGATGGATCGCATTGCGTCTGCAGGTTAGTTTGGGGAGCGCTGACATCTTAATGATTCTGAGTTTCCCGACCCGTGAACAAGGTATGGTAAGTCTCTTCACCTGTTTAGGTCTTCCTTCATTTCCCTTAGCAGTGTCTTGTAGTCTTCAATGTACGAATTAAAAGAGCGTGATTTTACAACAACGTGTGAGGTGTGCAGGGAGCTGCAGACGCTGGACCTTGAATTGGGTCAGAAACTTCATCTTTAGCTAAATATTCAGGAATGCGGGAATGCCAGTGCTCTTAGCAGCAGCGTTTTCTCTTGCGCTGCTCCGGCTTCGAGCCTTCAATTGCCCCCTGCAATGATGACAAAGATCACATCTGGCTTAGTGGGGAACCGGTTTTAGAAGCAATACGCCCTGTGCGCCTACTGTTACAGCACAGATGCCCCTTGAAGTAAGACCAGCCTTCAAGGGGGACAGGGCGCCAGGTTCGGGTCGACTTCTTCACACACCCGAGCTCATGTCACACTTGCAGGTGGGTCCTCCACCACTTCAGGGCCGAGGGTGAGAATTCTCGGGAATGACGGTGAGGACCCTGTGGCGTCCTGGGCGAGGCAGGTGGAGTGTCCCCGAGGTGTGGGGAGGTCGAGGCCCTGCCCAGCTGCTCTTGAAGGAGAGAAACCCTGGGGCGGGGGGGCCGGGGCCCACTCGTGAGCCGGCCATGAACCGGGCTCCCTCGGGGGCGGCGCCAGGGCAGCACGCAGGTTGGCGCGGTTGCCGTGCTCTGCCCTCCATGCCCAGGGCTTGTGAAGTTGCGGCCAGGACGCGGAGCCCCGTGAGCACTCGTCTTAACCCCTCCCGCCCCTTCCCCCCCACGCTGGCCTTCCTGGAGCCACAGCTCTGCAGGTTTAAGCACTTTCTTTTAGGTGGTGTAAAAGGCAAACAGCCACAAGAGCGAAAGGAACATTTAGGCCGTCATTTAAGTCAGCTTCCCCAGCGCCCGTGTTGGCGTCTTGCTGACTCTGCTTCTGTTGGAATAGTTGGGGGACCCCGTCCCATGGGGACCTGCTGGAGGGGCAGGCACCCTGGGCAGGGCTGGGGGAGGTGGTATGGCAGGAGGGCCACCGTCACGCTGGCCAGTGGCTGTTCTCCCGGGCTGTTGGGTCTCAGGGATGCTCCGCGAGGCCCAGGCTCTTCTCTCCGCTGCTGCGGCCTGGGTTCTGGACGGAGCGGTCCTGGGAGCCCTCCCCCCAGCCCCACTGTACGATTAGGAAGCGTGTCACGGCTCTCAGGAGTGAGTTCTCCAGCTGTGTGACAACCACGCCACGCGCGGGTTCCTGTGCTCCCGTCCCGATTCTGGCTTCTTCAGTGTTCATGTCGGGGTTTGGGGGCAGTTCCATTTCGCATGTCTTGGTTGTGGAGGATCTGCCTTTCGTAGCGCTCTCTCTGCAGACCCTCTGCACCGTCCGGCAGGTGACGGTGCTGGGGACCCTTGTCGGGGTGGGGGGTGGGCAGGGAGCGGTCTGGTCCGTCTGACCCGGCCGCTGTTCCCTGCTTGTGCCAGCGCAGCCGGGAGCCCCCCCCGAGCCCAGGTGGAAGGACGAGTGCGTGTGACGGGGGTGAGGCCGAGGCCGGAGCCCCCGAGGCTCGTGCTGAAGAACATTTCCCCAGAAGCGATGTCTTGCAGGTGGACGTTCCCAGGCGGGGCAGAAAATGCCTGTTTAATTTGTAGTGTAGCTCTGGCTGACCTACATCTTGGTTAAAAATACAGTGAGAAATGTTGGCATGAAAGGGGTCAGAAAAACCGTAACATTGGGTAAGAACACTCGAGTTGATATTGAACTCTGGTGACTGAGGGAGGCTGGGATTCATTCAGTCCTTAAGGGTTGTTGGTTGTGCTTGGGCTGTGATGGGGGACGCGGCCCCACCCCTACGGAGCTCCCTCTGCTCTGTGGCTGCGTCGGCGCCCGGCCTCCCAAACAGGCGGTGTCATGTCTGTCTTACGTATGAACACGCGGAGGCTCGGTCACGGCCAAGCAGCGTGGCCTTAACACGGCTGATGTGGGTTTGTGCTGCGCGTTGTAATTGAAGAACCTGAGCTCTCACAGTAACAAAAAATAGAAAATGCCTGTCTTCATCAATAAAGAAATCATAAATACTTTCTGGATGAAATATGTAACCACTGAAAATTACGGTTCTGAAAAGAAATTACCAAGCCAAATATCAACAAAATTACCCCAATTTTCTTTATGGTTATCAAAACACATATGTTATACATGTGCACGTAGGACAGAGAGTGGAAGGAAATGCACAGTCTAGTAGCCAAAGGAGATGGGGTTTCTGGAGATTTCTGTCTTCCTTGTTACATCTCCATGTTTCTCAGGTTTTCTCTCATGAACACTTATCACTATACTAAGAAAGATGTTAAAATTATTTAAAAACGAAACCCTGAATGGCTTTCTGGCTGCTTGAACTCGCCGTGTTGTGCTTGTTGCTCGTGCACGTTGGCCTGTTTTGGTTCCAGAGCGTCCTGGGTGGAGGGGTGAGGGGTGCAGGGAGGGGGACCTGGGCAGGGTCCATGGCTCCTGGCCTCCCCAGGCCTTCTGAAATGGAAGCTGTGTTCAGTGCGACAAGTTTGACTTCCTCCCTGACGTAAGGCTGGGATGAACATGGCCCATGCATACAGCCCTCCTCTGGGCCGCTGTTCAAGCCAGACTGCCTGGGTGTGTGTGCTGGGGCCTCGGGGGCTCCTGGGTGCAGCGCCGTGCTGTGCGGGCCTGCGTCGGGGCTCCTGGGAAGTCACTTCCCCGCCAGCCTCGGTGGCCCTGTCCGTAAGGCCCTTCCCTGAGTCGCTCCCAGAGCTGGCCTTGCGCCCGCGGAGGGGTGATGACAGGTGGCTTCCCAGCGTGGGTTGCAGCCGGGTGGGGCCCCCGGTGGTGTGCGTCCCAGGCCGCCATGCTGCCTGTTGCGAACGCGGGGGATTGCTCTTCCGTGACCTTTAATCTAAAAGTCATTTAAGTTACATTTTGAGACAGAGTTGTGTTTCTTCGCCTTTGAATGGACACTGCATAGTTATCTGTTTGAAGTGCGCGTGGTAACCAGAGTTTACAAGATCCAGAGCGTGATAGTGTCATTACGGCGGGGTGTTTGAGGCCAGTGCTGCTGTTTGGATTCACCCCAGGCGTCGCGTGCATGTCTGACTCCGCTTTTGTCAGAACCAGTGACTGTGCACGTGGTACCCAGGGAAGCTGACAGGTGTCCCGGGCGCAGCGCCTGCCACGCCTGCCCGCGGAGCCGCTGGCCAGACCAGCCCCGTGGCCCTCATGCCCAGAGGCTGTTGCTTTCCCCTGTCTGTAACCACTGGAGACGTTTTCAGTGCTACAGAGAGGTCTCATCACTTCCAGGGTCCCACGGTCACCTCTTGGCTGGACTTCTGCTTCCATCCCCACCTTGCCATCTCACCGTAGGCACATCACACAGCCCTAGTGTCCATTTTCCTAGACTTTGGTGTCCAAAAGACCACCGTCACTTCATGGCCATATTAATCCCGTTGCTTTTCATGAATATTATTTAAACATTCCTTTATATTTCTGCAGACATCATTTTTCAAGCAAACGAGCATTCGATAATTAAAATGTAGGCAGCAGCTGCCCCATTAGCAAGTTTGAAATAGGGGTGTCCAGCCGTGGGAACTTCAGGGGCCTGCTCGGCTGCCCTGCCCCCTAGGATCCCTGCGAGGGAGGAGCAGGGGTCTCTGGACGGGCGTCTGAGCGGGCCGGTGAGTGAACGGCTGGGTGTTCACCGAGAGCCCTCTTTTGGGGGCCCCAGCACAGGCATGGGCCAGGGTGGGGGGCTGTGCAACACCCCGCCACAGTGGCCCAACCCTGACTTCTTTGGCCCCTTGAGCTTCCCCCGGCCCACCAAACCTGTCCCGAGCATGGCGCAAACTTCTTAGGGCGTGGACATACATCAGTTCCGGCTGTCAGCCTGCCAGGCCTTTCTCTCCTCAGTGCTTTAACAAGTTCCCAGGTTTCAAAAGAGTGAGTTATTTGCAGCAGCAGATGGTTTTTTTTTTTTTTAGCATGGCTTATTTTATTTTTTTAGTTTTAGTTTTTTAATTTTTATTTTATATTGGAGTATAGTTGATTTACAACGTTGTGTTAGTTTCAGGTGTACAGCAGGGTGATTCAGTTATACATAGACATATATTCATTCTTTTTCAGATTGTTTTCCCATATGGGTTACCATAGAACATTGAGTAGAGCTCCCTGTGCTGTACAGTAGGCCTTATTGATTATCTGTTTTATATATAGTCGTGTGTACATGTTAATCCTAGCCTCCTAAATTTTCCCCCCCAACCTTTCCCCTTTGGTAACAATAAGTTTGTTTTGTAAGTCTGTGAGTCTGTTTCTGTTTTCTAAATGAGTTCATTTGTATCATAATTTAGATTCCACATATAAGTGATATCATATGATATTTGTCTTTCTCTGTCTGACTGACTTCACTTAGTATGATCATCTCTAGGTCCATCCATGTTGTTGCAAATGGCATTATTTCCTTCTTTTTTTAATAGCTGAGTAATATTCCATTGTATATATGTACCACATCTTATTTATCTATTCATCTGTCCATGGACACTTAGGTTGTTTCCATGTCCTGGCTATTGTGAATAGTGCTGCTGTGAATGTAGGGATGTGTGTATCTTTTTGAAGTATGGTTTTCTCAGGGTATACGCCCAGTAGTGGGATTGCTGGATCACATGGTAGTTCTATTTTTAGTTTTTTAAGGAACCTCCGTACTGTTCTCCATAGTGGCTGTATCAATTTACATTCCCACCAATAGTGCAAGAAGGTTCCCTTTTCTTCGCACCCTCTCCAGCATTTGTTGTTTGTCGACTTTCTGATGATGCCCATTCTAACTGGTGTGAGGTGATGCCTCATTGTAGTTTTGATTTGCATTTCTCTAATAATTAGTGATGTTGAGCGTCTTTTCATGTGCCTCTTGGCCATCTGTATGTCTTCTTTGGAGAAATGTCTGTTTAGGTCTTCTGCCCACTTTTTGATCGGGTTGTTCGTTTTTTTTTTTTAATATTGACCTGCTTGAGCTGTTTGTATATTTCGGAGATTAATCCCATGTCGGTCGCATTGCTTGCAAATATTTTCTCCCATACTGTGGGTCGCCTTTTTGTTTTGTTTATGGTTTCCTTTGCTGCAACATGGCTTATTTTAAAAGGGATGTTTTGGAGGGAAACTCTCGTAATGGGCATACACATGGTTCTTTTGGATCAAGTGTAGCAGATATGACCCCAGGGAAAGGCCTGTTATTTCCTGATGTCACAATGGGTGTCGAAGGAGCCGGGACCCAGCAGCTTCAGAGACTTCTCAGACTTGTGAGTTGGATCGCACTGGGAAAGCCTGATCTCACTTGTGAAGCTGGCAGGAGGTTCTCGGACCTGATTTTCAGCTGTCTCATGGGAGGACACAGGGGCTGCCCAGGCAGCAGGCTCTTTGGTCGACACCCCCTTGCCCGGCTGCGTTGCTCTTCAGTGGGGTGCCTCGTGCAGGGCCCTCTGCTGAGGCCTTGCTTTGGGAAGAGTACGTTTCATGGCGTTTTTAGGTCTCCCCTTGCAGCTCCATCACTAATCCGTCATGGGAAATCAAGTGTGAAAGTTGTGTTGCTGTTTCTAATGTAATCTAGGGTATAATTGGTTGCTGGTTTTTGAAGCTGGAATTAATGCCAAACCTGCCCGCTAGGGTTGGGCTTCCAGTGACGTAGCTGAAGCACCATGAAGTGCGAGTGGTCCTCCATGTCTTTGTGTCTGTGGTGGGCGCCTCAGGTCGTCGTGGGCACAGCACTGCCCCCCCACCCAAGAGTGGTCCTGTTCCTGGAAGGAGTGTCGGGGCCTCACAGGACTGCAGGCAGGGAGCCCTGGGCATGTGGGCTGTGGGGCGCTGTCTCCCAGGGCCCGGCCCAGCCCGCGGGGACGGGGACGGGGTTGGGGACACCTGCTCGAGGGCAGGGCTCGGGTCTGAGGCTCCAGCCATGACCTCCCGCCAGACACCTGCTGCCTTGTGAACTTGGCCACGCCGGGCAGCCCGTGTTTGGAGCACACGAGGCCCTCAGCTTCCAGGCCTCCTGACCTGCAGGCCAGTGCGGGGGCAGACGGCGGCGTGAGCAGCTCGGCTGCCTGGCCCACTGTTGTTGTTTGAATCCAGGAAAAAAATCCTTTCACGTTTTTATCGTGCTGCGGACCCTCTTTCTCGGCGGGTGTGTTTAGAGTTCTGTGACTGTTTCTGACAGCTTCTCCTGCCTCCTCTGCGCTGCCGGGCTCCCCCGTGGAGTCCGGCCCTGGGGCGTGTTTCCCGATGCCAGCTCTCCTCCCCCAGGTATGGTCCTCGTGCGGAGCGAGAACGGGCAGCTGTTAATGATTCCTCAGCAGGCCCTGGCCCAGATGCAGGCCCAGGCCCACGCCCAGGCCCAGCCTCAGACCGCCATGGCGCCCCGCCCGGCCACGCCCACAAGTGCCCCTCCTGTGCAGATCTCCACCGTGCAGGTGAGTGCGAGCCAGCGCAGGGCCTGGCGGGGGTGGGGGTGTGGGGGGGAGGGGAGGGGGCAGGGGGTGTGGCGTGGCCCACACGCCACGGGAGGAGCTTGGGGTCTGCCGCCTGGGCCCTCCCCTTCTCTCCTGTGATGCCACCTTCCCGGGCCTCAGTTTCCTCCTGTGCCACGTGGAGATCCCGCTGGTGCTGCTCTTGTAGGGCTGTTACGGGGACCAGTTAGGACAGTGGAACAGAGGGAGCACTGAGCAAGTGTCAGCCGTTACCACCAGGGAGGCGCGGAAGAACTTGACAGGATCATGTTAAATAGTCCTCCCCTCTCCCCCGCAGACAGGGGGCTTCAGCCTTTCGGGGTTACTGCCCTGACCCCTGAGGCCGTGGCCCCCTGGGGCTGTGGAGGGAGGACGGGTTGGATGCCTGAAGCCCAGTGCCTGGGACGCGCCCCTCGCCCCAGGGTTCTGCCTCTCAGTCTCCATTTGGGTCCACGCCCCACATCACCTCCCTCCTCCCTACTCTGTCGCCTGATGCCTTTCTATCTCGTGCTGCCGTTGCGCTGCTCTGAGCCGGGTGGCTGGTTAGAGACTAACGTGGAGATGAGGAAGATCTCGAAAACTCTTTTCTCCGTTGATTTCAGCCGCGTTCCTCTGGAGTTGAGACCCCTGCTCTGTAGACAGGGCGTGTACATGCGTGGGGACCGACAAAGGGCCCTGCCCTGACTGAACATCCAGAACAGCCCAGAGCAGTTTTCAGGGTCTGTCGAAGTCTGTCCAGTAAGATGCAGACGTGGGATATTTCACTTTCTGTACCCTAACTATGTAGGACAGTTCATTTTAAGTGTCTCGTTTACTTCCTTTTCTGCAGCACAGCGACCAGTCTTTAGGCCCAGGGAACACATGCTTCTTACTGTAGTGCCTTTGTTACTTTTTTAGCGCTTGTGGCCAAGATTACAAGCAATCCACACAAGTATTGATTTCCCAGGTATATGCGTTCATTAAAGACCAAGTCGGAGACTTTGTTAAGGAGTGTATTACAGTTTATACGACGGAGGTTCCGATCATACACGTTTACTTGTTAAGGAAAGTTTAGACTTAGGGTGGCTTCCCTGAGGCTGGTGACTAGACCTGGGGGCCCTTGAGCGTGCTGGCTCTGTACTAGAGGATGGAGTGTTGGGTGTGCCAAGTGCTGGGAACTACTTTCACTTGTCTCTCCTTCTAGGTGACTCCTCCTTGTTTTTCAGGCACCTGGGACCCCCATTATTGCACGGCAGGTGACCCCAACGACCATAATCAAGCAAGTGTCTCAGGCCCAGACGACGGTACAGCCCAGCACCGCGCTGCAGCGCTCTCCCGGGGTTCAGGTGAGGCTGGGGCTCCGCGGTGTCCATGACGCAGGGGTCAGGCCTCGCGAGTTTGGGTGCTGGATGCTAAGTTTTGGAGTTTGGGGAACACAGCGTAGATCAGAGTTGCTTTTCTTTAAAGTCGCATAGAGTTTAACACCAGCAACATTCTTAAAAGCTTCCCACTGTGCCGGAAGTACAATTGAAAACGTCGCCTTAGTAACTGAGGGTGTGGCATCTCTGGGGAGAGAGAGAGAGAGAGAGAGAGAGAGAGAGAGAGAGAGTGTGTGTGTGTGTGTGTGTCTGTCTGTGTCTGTCTGTCTGTCTGTCTGTCGCTCGCGAACTGTTCCTGCACCGAGGAGGACGCGCCCTCACTGTGTATGTGCGTTCGTGCGTGCGATTCTCACAGCACCCCTCCCTGATGGGCGCGGACATGTGCGGTGTGAGAGACTCCGGACCCCCATCCCAGTGTGGCCTCGGCTGGCCTCCCTGCAGCCGCACCTCGTCCAGTACTCTCTCCACTCACCCTGGTCTTGTCCTCCTTTGCCTTTTGGCGTCTGCAGCCGTGACATTGCTTTTCAGAGCAGCTGGAGGAGCCGTTGGGTCCCAAGTCACTGAGCTCAGTGCTCTCCCGCGACGGGAGCTGCCCAGGCAACGGCGCTTCCTGAGGCGGGTCTTCTGGCCCGAGTTCAGTCTGATGATTGGCGCATCTGAACTTCAGTTATAGTGAAAGGAACCTTTTCTGAGAAGGTAGTGAAGCTCATGGTCAGCTTTTGCATGAGATTTAGTAGAAAATAAGTTTATCAACATAGGTTCCCAGAATCTCAGAATCATCCCGGTGAAACGTGTATTCATCTGACCAGTAGAAGCAAGTGTGAGGAATAAAGTTTGATGTAAAGGAAAAACTCCCAGGAATTGGAAGTGCTGCCCTGGCTGGTTCTGGGCGTCCCGAAGCACCCTGCTCTTCCCCTTGTGCTGCCCAAAGATGGCTGTTGGTCAGTTCTTTACGTTTCTCCTCTGAAGTTTTTTTTTTTTTTTTTTTTTTTTTTTTTTTTTTTTTTTTTTTTTTTTGCGGTATGCGGGCCTCTCACTGTTGTGGCCTCTCCTGTTGCGGAGCACAGGCTCCGGACGCACAGGCTCAGCAGCCATGGCTCACGGGCCCAGCCGCTCCGCCGCATGTGGGATCTTCCCGGACCGGGGCACGAACCCGTGTCCCCTGCATCGGCAGGCGGACTCTTAACCACTGCGCCACCAGGGAAGCCCTCCTCTGAAGTTTTTTATTTGCCATTTTGTAGTTACAAAAGTAATACATGCTTAACGTTACAAGTAAAATACACAGATAATAAAGGAAGAGCCCATCATCTCTTCCAACTCACAGTCCTCCCGTGAAACCAGTGTCCACAGCCTGGGGGGTGCAGACAGCTGCCCGCCCACCGTCCCCCCGTAGCGGCCATGGGGTCAGAGCCCCTTGTCTGGCAGGCAGGGCGCCCGGGGCCTGGTTGCTTAGATAGAAGACACAAGCGAGTCATGCTTGGGGTTACACTGCCCCCTACCTTCTGAAGTCGTAAGAGAGTAACGTTTAAAAAATTGGAGAAGGCTCCATTTTTAAATTGGAAAAGTGCTAATTAAAAAAAAACAGTAAATATTTGCATCCTGATTGTTCACGTAGACTAGAAGTCTTGGGAATTTGACCGAGGACAGTTGTTGTTTGATGTCTAGCTGTTTGTTGGCTTAAATATATTCGTTTAGCAAAGTAGCCCCTCCCTCCCAACACCAACTACATCGAGTCCCCGCCCGCTCTGAAAACCCCCTTTCCAGGATGTTTCTGGATGTGACTCACTTTGGGGGAGCAAAGAAAGGTTGGTCCAGCAGCGGCGGGGGAGCCCGGGACCTCGACGAGTCCTGGTGCCGCCCTCCGCATGGGGGTGGGGCTGCCCGTGTGCATGTGACGTCCTGGCTTCCTTGTCACCAGCCTGCCTGCACGAGCCAGGTGACGGGCTTTTCAGTTGGTTTCTCTGTTTGTTCTTTTCAGTTCTGAGATGGGATCTGGTTTGGTTATTAAAAGGTTATTTGTTTTGGTCACCATGTGACTTCTAGGATCGACTTCTGACCACCAGGTTCTTCCCGGCCATTGGCTTCGTTTCTGTCAGTTTTTGCTGCAAAACACTGCTTCCTCGGTGCTCAGGAAGGTGGCCCTCGGGGACGCGGTCTGCCGCGGGGCTGGTGTGGTCCCTTGAGGCCTCATGTCCCGTGGGGTCCCGCCTGCTACAGGGAGTCTCACAAAGGCCGTCTCCCCGCAGCCTCTATCTACCTTGTGTTTTGGCTTCTCGTAGCCTCAGCTTGTTCTGGGTGGCGCTGCCCAGACACCCTCACTTGGGACGGCGACAGCTGTTCAGACGGGGACACCTCAGCGAACGGTCCCGGGGGCCACCAACACCTCCACAGCCGCCACGGTGAGTGCTGCCTCTCCGCCGCGATTTGGGGCCGTGTGTGTGGTTCGTGCTGCCTTGGAGCGCTGGCCGGCCCGGGGGAGCCACAGCCGCGGACGTGGGGTTGCGCTGGGGTCTCCATGGCTCCATATGAGTGGGTCTGAGGGCAGTGGTCTCTGCAGGGCCGCAGGAAGGGTCCACCACCCTACACGAGGCTTTCGGGCCGTGGGGGACGTCTGTGGGATGGAGCCTAGACCAGGTGTGTCAGAGGGGTGACACAGGGGCTGGGCTGCACAGCGGTTGCGGTCTGTAGAGTGGCAGTGTTGCCCTCTTAACATTTATTTCCAGCAGTTTTCCTGAACACGTATGAATATTTAAACCAGTGGGATTGTGCTTTATTTATGACTTACGTTTTTCATGTTTCTCTGCTGAGTATTTTTCATCATCTTTAGTATCTGTGCCGTAATTCAGTTTCTTTTCTTGAGCACTTAGATAGGTATCAGTTTTTCTTTATGATAAGCAACATCAAGGTGAATGTCTTATAGGTCATCTTTTTTACATTTATTGGTTATTAGTTACATTTCTAGAAGTAGAATTGCTGGGCTGAGTGAGCTGTAAACCTGGGTCTGGGCCTTCAGAGCACATGTCCTGGTTTATACTCCCATCATCAGGCCGTGAGAGTTACTGCATTTTCCTCAAAGAAGTTTAAGAAAAGAAATACACATTTCTTTTTTTTTTTTAATTTATTTATTTAATTTATTTATTTTTGGCTGCGTTGGGACTTCGTTGCTGCGAGCGGGCTTTCTCTAGTTGCGTCGAGCGGGGGCTACTCTTCGTTGCGGTGCGTGGGCTTCTTACTGTGGTGGCTTCTCTTGTTGCGGAGCATGGGCTCTAGGCACACAGGCTCAGTAGCTGCAGCACGTGGGCTCGGTAGTTGTGGCTCGCAGGCTCTAGAGCACAGGCTCAGTAGTTGTGGCGCACGGGGGTTAGTTGCTCTGCGGCATGTGGGATCTTCCTGGACCAGGGCTCGAACCTGGGCTCGTGTCTCCTGCATTGGCAGGTGGATTCTTAACCGCTGCGCCACCCGGGAAGCCCACAAATACACATTTCTTATATGATACCCATATCTTAGTTAAAAGCTGTGATGAAAATCTGCCTTTTAAGAGTTTTTCGCTTACATCTTTTTAACTTCTATCCAGGAAACTATGGAGAACGTGAAGAAATGTAAAAATTTTTTATCTACGCTAATAAAACTGGCTTCATCTGGTAAACAGTCTACAGAGACAGCCGCTAACGTGAAAGAACTGGTACAGAATCTGCTGGTAAGAGCTCTGTACGCCAGCCCCTCTGCCTTAGAGCGCTGTACTTGGCCATGGGGGGTGGGGCGCGGCCGGAGTCTGGGCCCCTCTGCCCACCACCCTGCCATCCGCTCGCCAGCCCGGTTCTCGGAGCCTCACAGCAGGACGACTCCCCTAGGAGCTCCTTTTCCGCGCTGTCAGTCGCTCAGCACGTTGGCCGCAGAGGAGCGATGAAAATTCACCAGATGGAGGGTGTTTAAAGGCCCTTGCTTGCTCCTCCACCTGCTCTACCTTTTTCACGGAGGATTTTTTTTTTTTTTTTAGTATTTATCTATTTGGTTGCACGGGGTCTTAGCTGCGGCTCACAGGCTCCCTAGTTGCGGCAGGTGGGCTCCCCAGTTGTGGCATGCAAACTCTTAGTTGTGGCATGCATGTGGGATCTAGTTCCCCGACCAGGGATTGAACTCAGGCCCCCTGCATTGGGAGCACGGAGTCTTATCCACCGTGCCACCAGGGAAGTCCCTTTCACGGAGGATTTTAAGTGATACAGAAGCGGAAAGCAGAGTGACAGCCCTTCTGGGCCACCTGCGGGCTTCATCGGTCATGAGTTCTTATATGACTTTGCATCTGCTGCGCCCCTGTTGCCACCCACAGCCCCTCCCCAGTCTCATAAATATTTTAGCACAGATGCCTGGACATAACCTGTGAACACAGGATCCCTCGCAGCCCCCAGGCGCCCAGAGGCTGAGTCCAGTGTTGCCTGCAGGGCTCGGTCAGAGTCGGTCAGGTCCACCTGTGGCAGCTGCCTCTGTGTCGCTGGTAACCTGGGGGTCCCCTCCTTCTTGCTGTTTTCCTTTCCTCTCGGTTTCTCTATGCAAGGAAACCTGGTGGCTCAGCAGACGGGCTGTTGGACGTTTCTGTCCTGCTGGTGGGTTAGCCGGCTCAGACCCTCCGCTTGCAGCCCCCCTTCCGTGCTGATGGCTTGGGCTGGAGGGGAGCCACCCTCGGGGGCTGGTTCTGCGCCGTCTCTGCAGACCATGTGGGTTTGGGGCCGGAAAGGAGTGAAGTCCCGCTCTCACAAGTAAAAATGATCGCTTCAGATGCTCCTTAAATCTTTTCAGGAAACTCAGAGATTGAAAAATAATCTCACCCCCTGTGAGGAACAAGAACTCCCAGCTTTTTGTTTGTTTTAATTATAACAATTTTACCTTCTAATGAAAATTTCTAATTAAATAAATGCCGTTCCCTTTCTTCCCACGGTCCTTTGTCTGTGGTCCCTCCCTGGTGCTGGAAGCGTGGGCTCGTCTCGTCGACCCTCCCCCCATCCCCCCACCCCTGGATGAGCCCAGTGCCGTCCCCCTTGTGCTGCGCCCTTATCAGGGCGCCGGGACACCCCGTTCCGCCCTTGCTACAGGACCTCTTTGCAGCCCTGGCCACTCCCACCTTGAACTGGGCCCAGTCAGCCACGGGCTTGGCTGCTGGTGGTGGGTGACCTCGAGGGAGAGGGCGCAGGTGGGCGGAGTTTGTCTCGGAGGATTCCCAGGTGTCGGCAGAGCCAGCTGGGACGGTGCTGACCCCTCCCGGGTGCCTGTGCTGTCCCAGCCCCCAGCCCCCACACCCGGCTCGCTTTGGTTTCCAGAGCGGGGTCTGGGCCCTCTCGTCTGGGCACTCACTTCTCCCCGCCGGTGCCCCAGCTGCTCTGGGGTCTCGGCGTAGGTGTGGTCTCTCTGGGTAAGGGTGTTCCTGGTCTGCGGTACCTTCCAACTTGGTCACGAGTGTACTTTTAGGCTAGTCTGTCGCCTGGCAAAATGCCTGATGTGCGGTGGGTTAGGTGCCATGTAGATGTCCCGTGGGAGCTGGCGTACAGAAGTTGTGGAGTGGGCCAGTGAGCCCGATGGGGCGGGGCACAGGGAGGCCCGGGTGCCTCACCCACGCCCTGGAACCCGTGTCAGCTGAGCACGTGGCCCCCGGGCCCTCCCGCACCTTCGTCCAGTGCAGGACCTGGCGTGAGGAACAGCCAGTCCTAAAACACGAGACCAGAGAAATGCTGCATAAAGATATGCGTGTGCGAATTTGTATTCGTGGAGGAATTTCAATGTGAATTTTATTTTTAAGGACGGAAAAATCGAAGCAGAAGATTTCACTAGTAGGTTATACCGAGAACTCAATTCTTCACCTCAACCGTACCTTGTGCCTTTCCTGAAGGTAATTGGAAGCCCCCTGCGAGCACCCAGCGTCGGGTGGAGGGGCGGGTGCGTCCCGGGGAGGGGTGGGCTTGCACGGGTGTCACTGGTGCGTTTGCAGGTTTCAAGCCCCCTGAGACAGAATGTTAAGTTTTCTCTTTCGAGGCTTCTCTGTAAGTTACGAGACCCCTGCCACTGAGGCCATAATGTTGTGTCACAGCCGGGGACTACGAGGGGCCCTCTCCCCGCAGACGGGGGTCCCGCGCCGCTGGGACGAGGGTGTCACTCAGATGCCTCCGCTACCTTAACGCGCTTAACTGCATTTCAGAAATGGCGCTTCTGGTTTTTTTTTTTTTTTTTTTTTTTTTTGCTGTACGCGGGCCTCTCACTGCTGTGGCCTCTCCCGTTGCGGAGCACAGGCTCCGGACACACAGGCTCCGCGGCCATGGCTCGCGGGCCCAGCCGCTCCGCGGCATGTGGGATCTTCCGGAATCGGGGCACGAACCCGTGTCCCCTGCATCGGCAGGCGGACTCTTAACTACTGCGCCACCAGGGAAGCCCTTCTGGTTTGTTTTTTAAACAAATTGCAGCCAGTTGTCACTGAGGGTAGCCCTGCTCAGCATCAGTGGGGGGACAGTGGTTTGGGATGCCGGCATCTGGCATCCCGGGGCGTCTCCTTAAGGCCCCAGACCGACGCTGTTTGGCCGAGGACGTGTTCTCAGGGTCGTGTGTTTTCTGAGTCGAGGAGGGAGCCGACCCTGTGTCTGTCTTTCCGCCCAGAGGAGCTTGCCCGCCTTGAGACAGCTGACCCCCGACTCCGCGGCCTTCATCCAGCAGAGTCAGCAGCAGCCGCCGCCGGCCTCGCAGGCCACCACCGCGCTCACGGCCGTGGTGCTCAGCGGCTCAGTGCAGCGCACGGCTGGGAAGACGGCGGCCACCGTGACCAGTGCCCTCCAGCCCCCCGTCATCAGCCTCGCGCAGCCCACGCCGGTGGGCGTCGGCAAGCAGGGGCAGCCCACGCCGCTGGTATGGAGGCCGGAGCCTCGCCCTGCTCCCTTGCATGTGCCCGGCCGCCCGCGGCTCAGAGAGACTGCTAGGGAGAGCCTGGGGCGGGATCCGAAGTAGCGAGGTGTCGGCCGGGGGCCCAGGCCCTGCGGCTTCGAGATTTAGTTGTCAGCAAAACGAAATAAGCCTACTGACTTTTGCCCTGTGGCACGTCCGCTGTCTGTACTGTTTCGGGCGTCCCTGGTTTAAATGGACACAGTGTGTTTGTAGGGGATCTTTTAGCTGGATGTTATCTTTGATTATTAGGAGTAATGGCCCAAATACACGAAGCCGACGCTAAGTGCTTGGCTCTGGACACGTCCGGTTTCATGGTCTAGGACCCAGCTCTGCAGCCGTCGTGTGGGGCTCGGAGATCCTTGGGAGGCACGGCTGCTGATGGTGGATTTATCTGTGGTTGGGATCCAGGGTTCTGGTCGTGTAGCTGTAGAAAAGGGTGTCTCTGCAGGAAAGGGTGTCTCTGCTGGGAAGAGTTTAGGATTGAACGTGCTCCTGCAGGCAGATGGAGTTTGCCCAGTGTAGAAAGGCAGTTGCTATTTTTTCTTTTAAATTTCAAAGGGATTTTGTTCCTATCAGACGTTAAAAAAAAATTAAAACAACGCAGGTCCTCACGTCACTTTCGCAGGTTGTGGAGTATATTTTACGATAATGCTCGAGTGATAACCAGGCAGGCATTCAGAGTCATGAGGGGTGGTGGCCTCTCACCTGCTCAAGTTAAAATCTGCATTTATTCTTGCCTTGATTGGTGGTGAGGAAGACAGGCTCCCACGGGAGGTGGAGCCGTGTGTGCTTTGGGCCAAAGTGCAGGTGTGAGATCAGGGCTCGCTTGCATGCCCCTCACTGGAGGGGCACGCCCTTGCAGAGTCGGGCACCACCGGTCCATCACCTGCTTCCCTTGAAGGCCGTAGGGACGTGAAACCTGGAGGCTCTTCCCTGAGTTTGTGGCAAAACTTGGCCTGAACCTCCTGCAGGCAGTTGTGTGTCTGCTTATTCTGGACCGTGTGAATTTTCATAGGGTTTTGTTGCAGAAATAGCTCGGCCCCGGGCACCACCCATCCCTCCCCGTGTGCGCTGTAACGTAAGAGTGTGCCCAGCAGGTGACCTTCGTAAAATTCAGCAGCTGGATTCTGATCCAGCCCTAGAGGCTCTGGAAGGGATCTGAGGGGGCGCCCCGGCGCCTGTGCTCACACCTGGGGAGAAGTCGTCTGGTCCACGCTGGTTCGCAAGCTCAGCAAACACTGTCCTCCAGGCGCTGGCCTCAGGGCCCCATGTGTGGCTTCCGAGCAGTTAATCTGCCCCCAGGAGCTTGCAGCCTGATGCAGTGCCCCCGGCTGACCCTCCTGGTCCTCATGGAAGGCCGCCCACCCCCCGCCCTGGGCAGGGAACAGGTGTGGGAGCCCCCTGGGCGGTGGGGGCAGGGGTGGGACGTGTGCTCACGTACCCCGTGGGCTCTGCTCTAGGTGATCCAGCCGCCGCCCAAGCCTGGAGCGCTGATCCGGCCGCCACAGGTGACGCTGACGCAGACGCCCATGGTGGCGCTCCGGCAGCCCCACAACCGCATCGTGCTCACCACGCCCCAGCAGATCCAGCTGAACCAGCTGCAGCCAGGTGAGGGCCGGTGGCTGGGCCGCTCTCCCCAGGGCCCCGTCTCTGTTTTTTTAATTGTGGTGAAACTCACGTAACACAAACTTGGCCATTTTAGCCACGTGAACAGGTGTACAATTCAGTGGTGTTAGTACATTCACAGGGTTGTACGGGCATCGCCCCGTCACTACGATGTTTACAATTACACGTTCAGGATTGGGTGCTTAACCAGTGGTCGTTCCTACGTTCCAAGAAGTTTGATGAGACACAGGAGGGCAAATGCGTGAGAGATGCTGCTTATGCGTTTACTCTAATCTAGAGTTAGTAACCCAACGTTTCTGACGTTTCAGGAAGCTTCCTTGTGGTGGGCTGGGGGTAGTGGCCCTCCCCGCAGCCCACCTAGCACCGGGGACGGCAGTGTCTCCATCTCCGAGTCCGTGCGTGGGGGGCACACCCTCGTCTCTCGTTTTGCAGTCCCTGTGGTGAAACCTGCCGTGTTACCTGGAACCAAAGCTCCTTCTACTGTCTCGGCACAAGCAGCTGCTGCACAGAAAAACAAGCTCAAGGAGCCCGGGGGAGGCTCGTTCAGGTAAGGAGTGAGCCCGTGGCTCAGGAGCCACCCCGAGGGAAGGGCCTCGCCCGGTGGCCGTTGGTGCTTTGAGGCTGCGTTCATTCCCTACACACGCGCGCGCGCGCGCACACACACGCACACACACGCTGTGTGCGTGCAGAACAGCTGACTTTCTGCGCGAACCAGTGGGAGATTTGTGTCTGTGATACGATGGCTCAGCCTTCTGAGTGCATCACAGTCATAACAGAGGACGCTGCTGTGTCCTCCTTTCAACCTCAGAAGCTTCAGAGATGCTGTGCTTTGGTCTCTTGACGGGCAGCTGGTCTGAGCATCGCCATAGGAAGGGCTGCAGTGGCTACTTTGGTTCGGATCCAGCAGTAGCAAAGTGCATGTGTCGGGGGGCCTGGGTGGTCCTTCCCTTCCCTCCCCAGACGCTTCGTCCCTCAAGCTGTTAGGGCGCAGGGCGGGTGTTGGCAGTGCTGGAGCCGTGGTGGCCTGAGCCGGGGTCGGCCTCCAGGCAGGGCGAGGAGGTGGGTGGCTGGCACAGCCTGGCATGGAGGGCGGGGGCCCACAGGGGTGGGGAGGACATCCATAAGGGAGAGGGTGGGTGGCGGAGACGGGAAAACGCGTCCACCTGCAGGTGTGAGGGAGTTAGAAAGACAGAGAGGAGCAAACGGGGCGACGGTGGGGTCGAGTCGGGTGGACGTCCGGCTGTGAATACTCTGGAAAAGCTGCGGCTGGAGCCGCTCGCTCTGCCACTGGAGGGGCCTGGGCTCGGTGACACCACGATGGTAGCAGCACATCCAGCGCCCAGGCCTCATCTAAACCCGCTTCCACCGCAGTGACCAGGGTGCCTTAGGGGCTGCTGATTCCAGGCCGGAGTTGGGAGGGTGCAGGACGAGTTAGTGCACGTTGTTTGGTCAGAGAGCAGTGCTCAAGGGCCAGAGTTCCCAGAAGCCCCCAAGTGGCCCCCTCCTGCCAGCCGTGTCTGTAGTGACATTGTACCTGCTGGATAAGACAGGAATCTGAGCCCCTAGAAACGAGTACCTGGGTGGTTTAGGGGAACGGGATTTGCACAGTCTCAGACCACCTCCCCCGAGGTCCTCGTAACTACCCAGGGAGGGAGGGGCGCCCCGACAGCAGGGAAGCCGGGCAGGGCCCCCCTGCGCTGGAGCTCCGTGTGCAGGGTGAGCAAGGCCCCGTGACTCGTGTGAAATTCCTGCCAAAGGCGCATTGCCCGCGTCTCGTCACAAAGGGACGTCCGTCAGAGGGAAAACGGGGACGTGCTGCAGAACAGCTGCCCTGTGACCTTCCAGGTGTCAGGGGCACGAGAGTCAGGGAGGGGCTGCAGAGCCGTGACAGCAAAACGCAGCTCGTGGTTCTGAGCTGGACCCTTTGCTGCGGGAGACGCTGTGGGGACCGTTAGCCAGACCCGGGGGTCTGGGCGTGGCTGGTGGCCTGGTCTCTGTCCACAGGGAGCCACACTGCCGTGTCCCGGGGGGTGGGTGTCAGGTCGGCCGCTCACCCTCAGGTGACTCACGGACTTTCCTTTGAACTGTTCTTCCAGCTTTTCTGAGAGTTTGTGATCGTATTAAAGATAAATTAATGCTGTGAGATCATTTAGAAAAGGTTTCACAGAACGAACTCCTTGAAGCAGTGAGTAGGTGCCGTGCTCTCTGTGAACTTGGCTTTGACATCTGTGTGCGAAGACTCCCATTCTGCCGTACCTTTGGGTGGGTCGTCTTTACGAGAACAGATGCGCTTGCAGGCGACCGCCTTCGTGCTCAGGTGACAGCGCAGGGGAGCCGCCCCTGTGCCCGCCGAGTTGGGGCCACCCGCACGTGCCTCCGTGGCGGCCCTCCTTCAGGTAGACCCGCCTCCTCTTCTTACTTGAAGGGACGACGATGACATCAATGACGTGGCGTCGATGGCTGGCGTGAACCTCTCGGAAGAAAGTGCGAGAATATTGGCTACGAACTCTGAGTTAGTGGGCACCCTGACGCGGTCCTGCAAAGACGAGACCTTCCTCCTCCCAGCGCCTCTGCAGAGAAGAATATTAGAAATAGGTATGGATGGCCCTGTCTCCTACCGGCCCTGGGACGTCCGGCCTCCACGCGTGGGCTTGGTGTGGACCACCACGACTGTGGTGCTCAGTGCGGAGCTGTCCTGGGCTTGGGGGGGGACACCCCTTGTCCCTTGTCACCTGTTTTGCCAGGGTTGTGCTCTCCATGGGGTTGGCGGTGACGTTCTCAGGTAGTTGAAGCAGGTGTAGACCACCCCCGACCCTCAGGTTGCACAAAGCGGTAACTGGGGGATAAGGGAAGAACAGAGAAGGAAAGAAAAGAGCTTCAGTGATGGTGAAATGTCACCTGTTCCCCAGGTAAGAAACACGGCATAACAGAGTTACACCCAGACGTGGTGAGTTACGTGTCACACGCCACGCAACAGAGGCTGCAGAACCTTGTAGAAAAGATATCAGAAACGGCTCAGCAAAAGAACTTCTCTTACAAGGTAACCCGCTGTTTCCTGGAGGGGATGCCCTGTCGCCCCTCCCGGGTCTGGTGCTGCCTGGAGGGCACAGGGGAAGCGGCGGAGTGTTGAGCTTGTTTTGAGTTTTTCCCAGAATGAGATTTTGGGAAGATGCCACTTCTTTCAGCCCCGTGGTGCTCTGGGCACTATCCACTGGGCTGCGGAAGGAGGATGTGGGGTATCTGACCTCCGGGTTAGGGAGGCAGCCTTCTAGGTCCGGGCAGGCGTCATCTTCAGCTCTGGAGATGGTGGAGCCCCCCGCCCGTTTCCATGCGGGGGGTTCCCAGCAGCTGCGGCCCGAGCTGTCCCTGCAGACCCGAGGGGCTCTGGCTCACCCGCGCTCCTGTGACTCAGAATGGTGCCCTGTCGTGTGTTGTGGAGGGCCAGCTCACCGGAGCCCAGCCTCGCACAGCAGGTTCAAGGCAGAATCCGCCTTCCTCTTCAGTCACGCAAACCCTCTTTCAAGGGCACCGTGGAGCAGCCAGGCACTGCCTGAGCAGCGTTTGAAGTACAAGCCTGTAGCCACTTTGCTTTAAAAATACTTTCTACGCTATTAGAACAAAATTTTAAATGTGACTTAAAAAAGTCAAATGATACCAAAGCGTATAAAATGGAAACTTGCCTGTGAGCCCCCGGATGACTTACCTGAGACGGCGTGTGTGCGTCCAGAGCACTTCAGAAGCAGAGTCTGTTGGAGACGAGAGGGGCTTGGGTCTGTGCGCCCGCCTGGGGAGTGGGCCGAGGGAGGCGGGAAGCGGTGCGCCGACTGTCCGGTTGGGTTCCCAAGTTCGTGACAAACAGTCGTTTCACTTTTTTCTAGGATGATGACAGATACGAGCAGGCAAGTGATGTCCGGGCTCAGCTCAAATTTTTTGAACAGCTTGATCAAATTGAGAAACAGAGAAAGGACGAACAGGAGAGAGAGATCTTGATGCGGGCAGCAAAGGCAAGTGCTTGTGCTGCACTCAGTTTTCCCCTCTCCACCCTGGGCGCTCGCGGACACCCTTGGGGTTTCGAGGAGCCGGAGCAGGGTTTGGGGCTGGCCTCGATGACACGTGTGTGGGGTTAGGAGCGGAGCCGGGGTGGGAAGCCTCCGGACCTCAGCGGGTCGCCCAGCGCATGGGGCAGGTCCCTTAACCGAGCCCGGAGCCCCGCGGGCTGCCCCGGCCCACCGTCCTCCCGTCACATCAGACCGTGGCGTGGTTCTTACCTCCAAACGGTATTGATTTTCATGATGATAAATTTTCATGTGTTAGCTGTAAACGTTTAAAAATTTAATGCATTCTGTCACGTGACTTAGATGTCATTATGTCACGAATAAGATAACATGTTTATCAGGTGATGAATGTTTAGGTCACAACTTATCTTTCTTTTTTACCTGTTTGAAAATAGTCTCGATCCAGACAAGAAGATCCAGAACAGTTAAGGTTGAAACAGAAGGCAAAGGAGGTAAGCTTTTTCAATCCAAGAATCTACACTGCACACTTGAAAATATGTTTGTATTCAACCTCGGCACCTCACAGGAGAGAGAGAGAGGCTGAGAAAGCGATGGTAGCTCTGCACAGTAGGCCTTCGTGTAGCGACTTATGATGTTTGCAGAAGTGTTTTCCTGTGCTTTTAAACTTCAAGGTAGTTTCTCATTTGGTGCAATCCAGTCTCTGTACTCTCAGAATTTGCTCATATTTTCTGAGCTTTTTAAGATGAGCATCTATTGCTTTACTGTTTTTCTGATTGCAAAATATGCTTACTGTTTAAAAAAAAAACAGTCAAGTTTTCATTTAGGAAAATTTAGAAAACCCTTTGGTGTCTATGGAGTACTTCTGTAGTAATAAAAAATGTGTGTGAAATGACAGTCCCTGTTTCCTTCTCAAAACAAAGATGCAGCAACAAGAACTGGCACAGATGAGGCAGCGAGATGCCAACCTCACAGCACTAGCTGCCATCGGGCCCAGGAAAAAGAGGAAAGTGGACTCTCCGGGACCGGGATCGGGAGCAGAGGTACCGCACGGATGCAGGGACGGGGGCTGGAAGGGCCTCGGGGCACCTGCGTCCCGCTCACCTCTTCAGGGAGTCAGGCACGCCGAGAACAGGCTTCGTTCGCGCACATGTTGTCCCACCGCCCTTGGAATACTTGTTTTCTCGGTACATTCGATACTTTATATTCAAATCAACCTATTTGTGGATATCATGTGAGCAAGAAGTTCTTTGCCTGAGGAAGTTTGATCACTGTAGCTTAACATGATGAGATTTTGACTGACTTTGAAGGGGATATGGGGAGATGCCGTCAGAAGACTGACGTTTGGGGGGCTGACCTCCCCGAGTAGCGGGGTTAGCATGAAGGAGGGTTGTTGTTGCCTGTTTCTGTTTGTCCAGATTTTGTTGGTTTCTTGTTCTGTTTGCTGTCGTGTCTATATGTGATGACAAACCCCACTTTAAAGTATTGTTACTCTTTATTTAAACTGCTAGTTGTTTTATAAGTAAATCACAGGAAGAAAGAAAACATCGTCTTTTATATTTACCTGCTTATTTACCGTTTCTGGTGTTTTTCGTTCCTTCCTCAAGTTCCAGGCTTCCATGTGCGGTATTTCCCTTTGGCTTGAAGGACAGCATTTAGCGTTTCTTGTAGTGCAATCTGCTGGTGATGGATTCTTTCAGCTTTTGTTTACCTGAAAGTGGTTGTATTTCACCCTCAAAAGTTTGAATGAAGTTTTCCCTGAATGTTGACAGTTTGTTTTTTTTCTTTCAGCTCTGCTTTTTTAACTTAAGGTTAATTTTCTCTCATATTCCTGAATAAGCTGAGCAAATCCAGACATACGTCACTTAGTTTTATAGAATGGCCGACTGACAGGGAGGAGTGATCGTAAGAATTCTAGCCACGCTTCACGTTTTTCCTCTACTCCTGGAATCCTGTCTTAACTGCTGGTCTCTTTCTCTTTTCCAAGGAAACTCCTGTTCTCATTTAGACATGTTACCTTGTTCCAGATCACAAAAAAGATGGGAGATTTCCCAGTGTGTTTTGCAAAATTGCAGAGCTCTTATTCTTAGACCTGAAAACAGCCGTAAACGTGTGACCACCGCTGTCCTTAAAGACGTTGTTCCATTGTATTCGGGGCCCCACTGTGATGTCAGTCCTGGTTTCCTGTCTGTCACGTGTGTCACTTCTCCAGCTGTTTTGAGGTGATCGTCTTACTTCTTAGAAGTTCGTCTGTGTGGTGTTTAGACTTGGTCCTCTTGCTAGTCACTCTGCTTGGGCTTCTCTGAGCTTCTTGGATCTGTAGGTCAGAAGTTTTCCTCAAATTTGCAACACTTTGGCCTTCATTTCTTCAAAACTTTCTCTGTTTCAGTCTTTTTCTATTGGGATTCCCAGTTATACCTCTGTTAGATCTTTTGATATTGCCCTGTGGGTCTCTGAGTCTGTATTTGTTCTTTTTTTTTTTTTTTTTTTTTTTTTTTTTTTTTTTTTGCCGTACGCGGGCCTCTCACTGTTGTGGCCTCTCCCGTTGCGGAGCACAGGCTCCGGATGCGCAGGCCCAGCGGCCATGGCTCACGGGCCCAGCCGCTCCGCGGCATATGGGATCCTCCCAGACCGGGGCACGAACCCGTATCCCCTGCATCGGCAGGCGGACTCTCAACCACTGCGCCACCAGGGAGGCCCTGTATTTGTTCTTTAATCGCTTCTTTCTCTGTTCGGACTGGATCATTTCTACTGATCTGTCTTCAGGTTCCCTGTCTTCTCCAGTCAGCTCTGCAGTCCAGTGAAGTTTTCATTTGTTGATGTATCTGCAGTTCTGGGATTTCCACTTAAGTCTTTTTTATGGCTGCTGATTCTTTGCTGAGATTTCCCTGTCTGCTCACTTAATGAGGCCACATTTTTCCCAACATTCTTTGAACCTATTTGTAAAAGCTGCTCTAATGGTTTTGTCAAGTCCGACATCGGAGGTGTCTCGGTTCAGTCTCTGTCGACTGCTTTTTCCTTTGACCGTGGGTCACGGTTTCCTGTCTCTCTGCATGTCTACTCATTGTTGCTTGGATGCTGGATTTTGTGGATGACATGTCATCATCCTCTGAAGAGTATTGACTCGTTTTAGTTCAGCTCCTGGCTGCTCATCTGAACTTGTGTGTCTTGTGTCTCACTTTGGTGTCCAGTAGGGTCTGTGGAAATCCCATGATGTTTCTGAGGTCCCTCACCCAGTGGGGCTCACCCTGCAGACTTGCCTTCCCTGTGCAGGTTTTAGGCTTGGTTGGGGTGGGTCTTCCGTAGGGTATGATCCTTACTCCCAGGGAAGGGCCTTTGGCGACTTGGCTGGATGCTGGGAGGGAGAGCGTCGGGTGGGCTGCACTCCAGCGAGGACTGTCACTCATGCGTGTGTTTTGGTTACATCACGTGGCTGTTTCATGCTTTCCTCTCTCCCTGGACCCTTCATCTTAGTTCCATAAGTAACTTTATGTTTAATGCTAATTACAAGTCTGTGTGGATGTCTGTTTAGTCATTTGGTTTTCTGAATCTCGTTCTCTGTTGGATTCTTTTCGAATGTTTCGTGGGGGCTGCGTTCCCCATATTTGTGCATGTCCATGACGGTTTTGATAGCTAGAAAATCCGTGGCTCACATTTTCTTTCCTTGAGAATCTATCTTGAGTAAGTAGTTACATTAGATAATTTTTTTCCTGGTATGAAAGGTTGCTGTCAGTCTGATGATAGTCTAATTTTATTTCTCGTGTGTTTCTCATGTGTTCTTTCTGCCCAGAGATGCCCACAGAACTCTTTTCCCTTAAAGCCCAGCACTTTACTTGGAATCGGCTGTCTTGGGTTGTCGTTCTCAGGGAGAGGTTGTGTTCTTTCAACATGCAGTTAAACCTTTTTGTATTCAGGAACATTTTCTTTAACGCTTTCTTTGTTTTTGTTTTCCTCTTCAGAGATTCCTGTCACTCAGACCTCGGTGTCTCTTTTGTATCTGCCGTCACAATTTGTCCTTTTCTCTTTAACCCTTTCAGTCTCTCTTTTAAATAGTTCTATACTGTTGATCCTTCCCGCTCTCCTGATTCCTTCTTAAGGTATCAGTTGTTGCGTGTATTTGCTCTTGTGTTCTTTTCAGTGTAGTCTTCATTTCTCAAGTGAAATTTTCTTTTGTTTCTGATTTTTCCTTGACTTTGTCACCTCATTTCTGAGTTTCGCTGATTCTGATTTATGTTATCCTTTCATGCTTTTTGTCATTTTCTCAATGCCTTTAGCTTGTTTGGAAATAGAACATAGCAGTTTTGATCTCTTGTTGATTATGTCTTTTTGGTGTTTTTGATCATCTGTAGGGATGTCATTCTGCTCCTTATTCTCCTCTTTTTCCTAGGGCAGCTTCTCTGGGATTTGACCTTTCTGTGGTTCACTTTTATGTGAATTTTGCTGTCTTGCACCTTTAGGAGGAGGTGGTTTGAAGGTTTGCCAGCTTCACTGAGCTCCTCTTCCATTGTCTCCACATGGTGACGAACTTGCTGTCTGAGATGTCAGGCTCTGCTGCTCCCTGACTCTTACCTGGACCTTTTTGTCTCCATTGTCCCTGTCCTGCTCAGCTTTAATTCCACTCCTCACAGGTTCTCTTCTGTGTGAGGCCCTGTGCCGCGGGGCCCTGTGCTGCGGGGCCCTGGCAGGTCGGAGGCAGAGTTGCTAGTGGCGAGGCTGCTGCTGAGAGGAGGGAACTCCTGGCTGTAGCTGCTGCTCTCCAGTGAACCTGCCACTCCTCCTGGTGCACACGCGCTGGCTCCTGGGGGCTTTCGGGCCTCGCAGGTGCCCCACTGCTTTTCCTGCACAGTTTTGAGACAGGCTTGTGGCTGCTCGCGGTTCATCTTCACCGGTTTGGTTGTAAATATTGTCTGCTGGCATTTGGTTTTGCTTTCTAGTTGCTCTGTGTTTTATATGGCCTTTGGGAAGATTAAAAAAAACTTTGATGCCTCTGGCATCTTCTTCCCAGAATATACTGATAAATGTTGTTCAAAATGTTTTTCTTTAGATTTAGAGTAGTTTCAAACCTATAGAGAAGTTGTAAGAACTATAAAAAACTCCATTCAGACTCTCAATTCTGAACATTTTACCACCTTTATTTCATCACCCCCTCTTTTTTTTTGCAGTACACGGGCCTCTCACTGTTGTGGCCTCTCCCGTTGCGGAGCACAGGCTCCGAACGCGCAGGCTCAGCGGCCATGGCTCACAGGCCCAGCCGCTCCGCGGCATGTGGGATCTTCCCGGACCGGGGCGCGAACCCGTGTCCCCTGCATCGGCAGGCGGACTCCCAACCACTGTGCCACCAGGGAAGCCCTTGTCACCCCCTCTTTACACACACAAGCATGCGTGTGGGACGTTCCATCGCCCCTAGATGCTGACAATGCTGGACGTTCTCTTGTGTTACCACTACCCCCACCCCCCGCGTCGGGAAATCAGCCCTGATGCCCAGGGTCCCCAGACCTGCTCCCACTTCACCGCCTGTCCTGGTTTCTCTTTGATCCAGGCATGTGTGGTGTCCAGCTAGCTTGTGGCGTGGACCTCTTCCCAGTCTTCCCGTCCCTGACAGTGTTGAAGAGGGCAGGTCTGTTCTGTAGGATGACCCTTGGCATCACTAGGTGATCTTAGCCTTGATCACCTGGTTAAGTTGCCTGGCTGAGAAAGCAGCTTTCTCCACTGTGTGGTCAGTCAGTCCCTTAGCACTTATTAGTGTTGTGTAAGAAGGCACTGCAGGGTCACGCAGGTGCCCTGTTCCCATCACACCTTACCGGCCGTAGCACCCTTGCACGACTGCCCTTGCGTCAGGACCGCCAGGCCGGGGGCCAGATTAGGATGCTGTGTTTCCATCACGCCTTCCACGTTTACTGGGTGCCTTCTGCCGTGAAGAAGAGCTTCCCTCCCTCCCTCCCTCCGTCCTCATTCATTCACGCATTCGTTCATCACTGTGTATGGACGCATGGATTCCTGCTGTATTCAGAGGGTTGTAATCAGTGCTCTCGTTATTTCTAGATTTGGTCAGTGGAAGCTTCTTCAAGCTGTGTCCTATGTCCTTTGGAAACGTTGCCCTCGTCCTGTCAGCGTGAGAGGTGTCCAGGTGCCTCTGGTGCTGCCCCTGCCCTCGCCCGCAGTGGCGCCCAGGAGCCTGCTTCCTTGCGGTGGAGGGTGGTATTTAGAGACCAGTATCTGAGCACGGTGTGTGCTGATCGCCACGGGGGTCCCTGCTCCAGGCCCCCAGCAGTCAGAGCCCGGAACATATCTATGTGTACAGGCGTGAGTGCGTGTGTGTGCATGCGTGCCCCTTTCTGTATCTAAAACAACCCTGTGCGTTCCAGTTGATGCTGAGATTCTAGTCTAGGACCTCAGGGCTTCTTCTAGTCTTCTTCCTTTCCTTACTTTCGAATCCCTTCACAGAAGAGAACACGAGTTCCCATTATTCTCAATATATTTGTTTTTTGTTTTTTTTGGCTCAATGTAATCAGTCCCCGAACCACTCTGGCCGCTGGGGTCCCCGTGCTGGGAGGGGAGGGCTTGTGGGAGAGGCATGTTGGTTAACTTCTGCCTTAGGCGTTTTCTAAAGAAGAGAAAAAGAGTGCGTATTTCCAGCCTGACGGGGAGGGCGTGAGTGTGGGGAGGAGTGTGGGGTGAGGGGGCACCTTGAGGAGACAGTGGGAGGGATGCACGTCACCAGAGGCCCTGCGGCGTGGCTTCGTACATTGCTGGTTGTGCCTGATCTTGGTCTTCAGGGATACTTGTGAGTTATATGTGTGACAGTTAATACGAAATCTGGAATTTAAAAAGTCCTGCATATGCCTTTCTTCATCAGAGCTAAGGCTTAATTTCTCTTCTTCTTTTTTTTAGTTTAGGATTATTTAGGGTGTGTCTTTAAAAAAATTTATTGTGGACTAATTTTAGACTTGCAGCAAAGTTACACGAAGAATAAAGAGAGTTCCTGTATATCTCTCACTCAGCTTACCCTAATGTGCATCATTGGTGTGATACTACTGACTAGAGACCTTATTTGATTTGATCTTTCAGAATTTAATTTTAAGTTAAAAAACTTTATATTTTAGAGCAGTTTTAGGTTCACAGCCAGATTGAGTGGGAAGTGCAGAGAGTTCCCATACGCCCCCCCCGCGCCCCCCGCCCCCCGCTCCCCTCGCACCTGCACAGCCTCCCGCATTATCCACGCCCCCCACCGGGTGCTGCGTTTGTTGCAGTCGATGAACCTGCATGGACACTTCATCACCACCAGAGTCCGCAGTTTACATCCGGGTTCCCTCTTGGTGTTGCACATTCTGTGGGTTTGGACAGATGTATGCTGGCCTGTCTCCACCTTTACAGTGTAATACAGGGTAGTTTCACGGCCCTAAACATCCTCTGTGCTTCATCTGTCATCCCTCCCTCCCCCCAGCCCCTGGCAACCCCTGATCTTTTTACTGTCTCCACAGTTTTTTCTTTTCCAGAATGTCATAGAGTTGGAATCATACAGTCTGTAGCCTTTTCAGACTGGCTTCTTTCACTTAGTTAAATGCATTTAAGGTTCCTCCGTGTCCTCTCGTGGCTTGGTACCTCATTTCTCTCTTTTCAAGGCTGAATAATATTCCACTGTCCGGATGCACCACAGTTTATTTATCCGTCACCTGCTGAAGGACATCTTGGTTACTTCCAAGTTTTGGCCACTGTGAAAAAAGCTGCTATAAATACCCGTGTGCAGACTTTTGTGTGGACATGAGTTTTCAGCTCCTTTGGGTAAATACCAAGGAGCACAATTGCTGGTTCGTATGGTGAGAGTATGTTTAGTTTCGTAAAAAACTGCCAGACTGTCTTCCAAAGTAGCTGCTCCTTGTTGCGTTCCCGTCAGTTATGAATGAGAGTTCCTGTTGCTCCACATCCTCACCAGCATTTGGTGTTGTCGGTGTTCTGGATTTTGGCCGTCCTAATAGGTGTGTAGTGGTATCTCATTGCTTTAATTTGCATTTCCCTGATGCATGATGTGGAGCATCTCTTCATGTGCTTCTTCTTTGGCGAGGGGTCTTTTAAGATCGTTGATGCATTTTAAAAATTGGGTTGTTTTCTTGTTATTGAGTTTTCGGAGTTCTTTGTATAGTTTGGATGAGTTTTTTTTTTAACCAGATATGTCTTTTGCCAGTGTTTTCTCTGTATCTGAATGTTACCATTCTCCACTGAAGATGTAGGATCCCATCCAGTACCGCTCCTGGTATTTGGTCACCATGTCTCTGTAGCCCCCTCTGGTCTATGACGGGTCCTCTGTCTTTGCCTGTCTTTCCTGATCTTGACACTTTGAAGAGTGTGTGTCGGTTATTTGGTAGGAGGTCTCTTAATTTGGGCTCATCTTACGTTTCCTCTTGATGAAACCCAGGTTATGTAATGTGGCTGGAATGTCGCACCAGTGATACCGTGTCCTCAGTGTGTTGTATCAGGAGGCACGTGACGTCTGTGTGTCCCGCTGCGAGTGATCACTTTTTTTTTTTTTTTTCTCCCGGTACGCAGGCCTCTCACTGCTGTGGCCTCTCCCGTTGTGGAGCACAGGCTCCGGACGCGCAGGCTCAGCGGCCATGGCTCACGGGCCCAGCCGCTCTGGGGCATGTGGGATCTTCCCGGACCGGGGCACGAACCCGTGTCCCCTGCATCGGCAGGCGGACTCTCAACCACTGTGCCACCAGGGAAGCCCCAGTGATCACTTTGAACACTTGGTTCTAGGGGGGTCGCAGGCATCTCCGCTGGAAAATCTGTGTCCCTTTGTAATGAAAGTGTCTTGTGGGAAATGCTGAGGGACCGTGCCCTCCTGTTTCTCCTCATGGGCGCCATTGCTTCCCGAGTTCGGTGACCGCAGGGTGACAGGCTCTCCTCCTCCTCTGGCCCCCGTTTGCTGGTTGGAATTCTGCCAGCCCTGCTTGGCCCTCGCGAGCCCTTCAGTTGGGCTCCTCTGTCCTGTTGATGTAACCTGTCACCTTCTGAAGGGTTCTTACTCTCTCACGTCACAGGTGCTCCAGGCTTACTTTATATTTTTCCTGCCCTAACAGTGGAATCGACCGTTTCTCCACAGAGCCGCGGTTCTTCTTGTTGGGACGCGTGTGTAGGGACCAGGTCTGGGCACCGGTGTGCTCGGGCCCCTGGGTGTCCTGCTCCAGCCCCCTCGGGGGTACAGCTGGGGATACGTGCACCGCCCCACCTGTGTTTTCTGTGTCTGTACCGAAGGCGGTGGGTCCAACCTGACGTGACAGGCCCTCCGAGCTGTCCTGCGTCCCATGTGGGAGGCCTGACTCTCATCGTCACGGTGGGGTTGCTGTTTGTCCCACCCTACTTTGCAGGTAAAAAGGAGATCCAGAACTGCCAAGCCCTGTGAGAAGGAAGTGGCTGACTATCCAGAGTAGCACGTGTCTGCCCAGTTCTCCCTGTGTGCAGCCCTGCAGCGCCCCCGAGTCCCGCGTGCTCAGCGCCGCCCAGTTACCTGGATGAGCCCTTTCCTGCCGCCCCGCAGCAGGCTGTGTCCCTCCGAGTGGCACGGCTGGGCTCTTCTGCTGCTGTCTGTCCTCCGGTGTGGCCCCCCGCTCCCGCTTGCGTTTGGTTGTTTACTTTGGGGGTTCTCAGAGCCAGAGCTGTACAAACGACTGCACCCAGCAGTGCCGTCTCCTCCCCCTCAGACACAAGCGTGTGTTTTGCGATTTCCGCCTCTCTTGAGGGAGCATAATGTCGGCGCCCTCTGCAGTGGGCCGTTTTCACTTCGCGCATTCTGGAGTGCACTCCATGCCGTTTTGTGGCGATGCTCCCCGTTCTTCACAGCAAGCGGGGTGCTTCTCCGCACCCACGTGTCTTGGGCGACCCCCTCCCTTGTGCACGGACGGTGCTGTGTTCTTGGGGGTGTTGTTGTGGGGTGAAGGGAAGTGGGTCGGTAGTTTCGTTAGGAATTGCCAGGCTGCCCTCTGGAGGGTCGTGCCAGTTCTCACCCGCCGGGGGTGAAGGAAGGGGCCTGTCTCACCACAGCCTCCCGGCGTGTGTTGCCACAGTTTGTAATTTTGCTGATCTGTTGGGCAACAGGGGTGCTCAGTTTCGGTGAATGTGCTGTGGCTGCTTGAGAACAAGGCGTATTCTTAGGCAGGGTGTAGGACTTGCTGGGTTTATATGGGGTGCACCTTACCGATTACACCCACTGTGTCTTTGCTTATTTTTGTCCACGTGATGTGTTTTGTGCTGGATGTGGTGTCCCAGAGCTTTCCATTGTTAGTGTGTGTGTTTTTTTTAATGAATTCATTTATTTATTGTTTATTTTAGGCTGTGTTGGGTCTTCGTTGCTGCACGCGGGCTTTCTCTAGTTGTGGCGAGTGGGGGCTGCTCTTCGTTGCGGTGCGTGGGCTTCTCACTGCAGTGGCTTCTCTTGTTGCGGAGCACGGGCTCTGGGCATGCGGGCTTCAGTAGTTGTGGTACGTGGGCTCAGCAGTTGTGGCTCGCGGGCTCTAGAGCGCAGACTCAGTAGTTGTGGCGCACGGGCTTAGTTGCTCCGCGGCATGTGGGATCTTCCCGGACCAGGGATCGAACCCGTGTCCCCTGCATTGGCAGGTGGATTCTTAACTACTGAGCCGCCAGGGAAGTCCTTGTGTTTCTGTCTTTGTCTCCTTGCATCTCCTGCAGTTTTTGCTTTGTATGGGGGTTGCCGTGTTATTTGGTACATAAATATCCATAAGTGTTACATGTTCACCATGAGTTGTGATTTTTACCATTGAAAAGTGTCTGCCTTTGCCCAGTGGGCTTGATGTCTCCTTTGTCCTCAGTCAGGGCCGTTACCCGTGCTCTCCTGTTTGCATCAGCCTGGAAAACCTCCATTCTGCTTGATTTGTAGCCCTTCCTTTAGGTATGTCTCTTGTGTAGAGCACATGGCGGGGAATTATTTTCTGAGTCCAGTCGAAAAGCGTTTTCCTGTCACGGGTGAGTTAAGCCCGTCATCTGTATTGATATGGCTGACAAAGTGGGTTCCGACTCGGTCACTGTATTTTATGATGATGTGTTTTTTTTTTTTTTTTTATAGTTGCTGTGTGTTTTGGTGAGATGTGTACTCTTTGCTCCTTAATTAAGATTTTTGTTTGCGTTTAGGAAGGTTTGTAACTGTGCTCTAGTGGTTACTTTTGTATGTAAGCGTTTCTGGGTGTCTTCAGCCCCAGGTTTTCACGTGTGTTTCCTGTTCGGCTTGCATCAGCGTTCTCCTCGGCTCCCTGATGGCCACACTGCATCCGGAGCCTGTTGTGTCCCCTTCCCTTTCGTGCTTTGTTACATCATTTCTACCTTGTCACAGCACTTGACGTTTCCCAGCCTCTTCCTCACCTCTGCTGTAGCATCAGCTGCACGTTTATATATTATAAATGCTTATTTCTGCGTTTTTCTGGGTTTCCCCACTCTTCCCTTGTTTGGACGACCCCTGCCTATGGCTGAGCCTTCGCAAAGCTCAGGTGCAGAGTCCCCTGATGTTTTGCAGGTTGAAACGGTTTTTCTGTGGCCTTGATGTGTGGAGGACAGTTAGACTAGATATAAAAATGTTGGTTGCTTTCAGTGATTTTTCAGTGCTGTTCCATTGCTTTCTGTGTTGGTTTGGGAAAGCCTGATGCCAGATTAATTCTCTCGTCTTGATGGTTTATTTTCTCTTTTTACCTGGAGGCCTTTTCTTTATCTTGGGAAGCTGACAGTTTTATGAGGCTTTGTCGAAGTTGATTTTTATGGGTTAATTTTCCCAGGTGCCCACATGCCCTTTCAGTGTGTAGGTTTGTTTTTTTCTGTTTCTTGAAAGTTTCCTTGGATTATAGTTTGAGTATTAACCTCTGCCCGCACATTTGTCTTCCTTCTCTGGGGGCTCTGACGATTGAGTACATTTCCTCCTTTGGTTGCTTCCTTTCCCCCTGTTTTTTTCCTGGTCCTTTAATTTCTTTTCTTTGTCTCATTTTTTTTTTTTTTTCTGACTTTTTTTTTTTTTTTTTTTTTTGCGGTACGCGGGCCTCTCACTGCTGTGGCCTCTCCCGTTGTGGAGCACAGGCCCCGGACGCGCAGGTTCAGCGGCCATGGCTCACGGGCCCAGCTGCTCCATGGCATGTGGGATCTTCCCGGACCGGGGCACGAACCTGTGTCCCCTGCATCGGCAGGTGGACTCTCAACCACTGCGCCACCAGGGAAGCCCTTGTCTCATTTTTATTCTCTTGTTTTTCTGCCTTTCTTCTTTGCCTCTTACTACATTTTTATTCGAGTCTTTTCTCTCCTGAGCACCTTACAGTTTATATTAATTTCTGAGATAGTTTTGTCCTTTTTTCTCATTTCTTTCTTGTGTCGGATCAACTCTCATTTCTTTCTGGTTTTCAATCCATTTTCCCCCTGAGTTTTGAGGTTTTGATTCAAGGTGATTTTCATATCCTCAGATGTGAAGTATATATTTTTTTGTTGAAAGCGTTGTCTTACAGTTTTCTTGTTTTCCCAGACTGAGTTTGTCTCTGATACGTGTGGAGTTTCATCTTCTGATTTTTTGCAGTGGTTCTTTGTGGACCTGCGTGTCTTCCTCATGTGCATTTTCATGGTTTGGGTGTTTACAAGACTCGCCATCCGACGGTGCCCTCTGCTGACAGTTCTGCAGAGCCCGGTGGCTTCGCAGGTGTCTGTCCGAGGGTGAGGAGGGCTGAGTGTCCTCTGGTGGCGAGGCCCTGTGCCTGCTGGACCCTGCAGTCACCCCCCCTTACTTCTTTGCCCGCCGCCGCTGCCCAGTTTCAAAGGACTCATCTCAGAAGCTGTGCGCTCTTAGGCCCCCCAGGCCCGCTCTGGCGGGGACCCCCCCTCCCTGCTCTTGTCTCTGGTGCTTGGCCTCGCGGAGGCACTGTGGGCCCTGGGCCTCATCCTCGTGTTGTGCGGGTGCCGTGCCCTGGGTAGGTCTGTGTTTCCCTCCCTGTTCTGGACGGTTCTTGGGGAGACGATGGGAGGTGCCGGGGTGAGCTTGTCTTCAGCCTCCTGTGCGTGGCCCTTGTTCTCAGCCGAGTGCCTGAGGGGCTCCGCGCTGCCGCCTTTCACAGCGCCCTCCAGCCTCCTGTGCTGGGCGTGGGCCCCGTTTCATGGACGAGTGTGGGGACCGCGCCGGCACGAAGCGGGGGGCACAGCAGGCCGGCGGGGCCTGTGCTGTTGGCACCGCGACCTCGTCACTCGCCGTCTGGGACGCCGGGACATCACGCGGGTTAGAGGTGCCCTCTCGTGGGCACAGACCTCTCACCGTTGTCAAGGGGGCTCTGGGGGGAGCGGCAACGAGGCCCCCGTGGTGCGAGTCCCCCCGAGACAGTCCCCGAGGGGCTGGTGCTCCCCGCCGACTGGGCGAGCGGCCACGGCAGGTCTGAAGCTGCACCGGCGGCCACCGCTGGTTGTGCACGGCCCTGGGGGCCCCAGCGGAGTGACCCCACGAGCCAGCTGGGGTTGGGACGGAGGCGATGGTTTCCATTTGGTTTTCACCTTGAGTGTTTGTTGCCTGTCAGGTTGGTTGTGGTGTTTTTGACAGTGGAAAGATTGCCTTCAAAGGAGATAACCGCCTCCTTTCCTGAATCCGCTCAGCAGTCCTGTGACAGGACGTGATGATGGTCACACGGCACTTTCAGGGAGGAAGCTGGCCTCCGGGAGAATGTAAACCGTGTGTCCACGGTCGCTTTGTTTCAACCCCAGTGCCTGCAAATACAAAACAAAACACACCGAGTCAGCCTCTTTGCTGGAGTGTGAATGTTGTTGAAGGTGGACGCCGGCACCTGCCCCGCATTTTTCTGTCACTTGAGGTCACTGCTGGCCGCTCGGCTGCTGTGCCCGAGGGCCGCTTCCCCGGGCTTCCCGCACGGGGCTCTGGGCCGGACCGGTCCTCGCGCCCACAGGCTGGGCGCTGGGCTCTTGTGACCGCCTTCTCTGGCCAGGACACCCCAAGGGCAGTACGATCAAAGGACAGCACTCACGCCATGAAATCAGAAGTCATTTGAGTTGTCAAGTAGGATGCCTGTGAGCACGTAGGCTTCTTATTCAAGTCCATAGAACAGTGACGCGTGGCAGCGTCGTGACCTTCGGAGCCTGAGACGTGCGGAGTGGGGCCCGTGTGGTCCCGGCCCCGGAGCCCTGGCTGTGGGCTGTGCTAACGCTTGCCCGTCTGGATTGTGTGGAAGCACTTCTGACTTCTAAAAAAGATCTCATTAAAATACTACTTGCAGGGATTTCTTGAGCTTCAGCTTTAAATGCTGTGCCTGAAGGGAGCCCTCCCCCTGTCCCAGCTGGTTTTGGCCGTTGAACTGTTTTGAAAGTAAGAACATCAGCCGTGGCCCAGAGTTGTAGCTTGTGTCACAGAGGACTCCTGGCCGTGGTTGAGGCAGCGCTTGGCTCTCCACGAGCCCCAGGGTCTGGCGCCACCCGCTCTACCCCCAAGGCTGGGAGGAGCTCCCACCCGCCCCGCTGGCCCCCCGGCCCCGCCCCAGCCGTCTGGCCAGGCACTGGCCTCGGCCTGGCCTGCAGGCTCCCCCGTGGTGCAGAGGCTTCACGCCCGCAGGGCCCCCGGCGCAGGCCAGCTCCCCGGCTGCGGAGACGGAACCCCGTTTTCCTCCTGGCTCCTCTCAACTGCGTGCTTTCATCACCCCCTTTTCAGGGGCGCTGTTTGTCTCGTTCACAAAATGCTCCTTTAGGGCCGTTATGGAGACTCAGGGGAAACTGCCAAGAAAACCTCTAAATAGTTGTTCCAAACACGGAAAAGTAGTCACCAGAGGACTGGCCTGGAGGAGGGACCCCGGTGGTTAAGGGTGTCTGAAGGGGGCATAAGGTTAACGGTGGAAGAAGCGCCTGCGTGCCCTGAGTGCCCAGGAGGGACCAGCCTCACCTGCCACCTGCTGGCTGCTTGCTGTGCTGCCGCCGCCTCCAGCATCATAGGGCTCATCGCTCCCACCTTAAACTTCGAGAAAATGCTGTAAAAATACCACTGGAAGGTTTGCGCTTGAAATATACACAAGCGACTTTAACCATCAGAATACAGACGCTCTGTTCATTCCGAGTGGAAGACCGAGGACTGTCCGGTGGGGAGTTGCGGGGTTCACGCCTGTGAGTGTCGGTTGGAGGTGGTGACGTGCTGAAACCACGGGATGCTGCTGCCGAGGGGCGGCGACGCGGCAGGAGAGCGCCCGGAACCCCGCCTGTGCCAAGCAGGCAGGCGTCAGAGCCCCAGCCGTCGCCCGGATCCCCCGCGGGCCGACCAGGCCGGCCGAACCGCCGCTTTAACCCCGGGGAAGCAGGGAGCCCCCTCCAGGCCATGGACGACGTGGTGACCGTGGAGCCCTCGGCGCAGCCAGCCGACCACCACCAGCCCGCCCAGCCCAGGAGTCTAGACCTTGTGGCCTTGAGAAGTGTGCCTTTGTCAGCAAAGCGGGGATGTCTCGGCCGCCACGGCCACGGCGTCAGCACACCTGAGTCCCTGGATGCCTGGAGGTTGGGGACGCCAGCCACAAGCCCCGGAGCTGTTCTGCCGTCCCCTTGGGGCAGGAGCCGCCACCTTTTCCTTCCTCGTGCCCCAGGGGCCAGAGTCTGAGCTCTGGGGGGAATCTCGGGGTTAGTGTTCTCGAGCGCGTGCCTGAGAGCACCTGTCCTGGAGGGTCAGCGAGCCCCCTGCTCTCAGCCCTCCCCGTTAGGGACTCGTAAAGCACTTCAGCTCCAGCAGTAGGCCTGGCTTCCTCCAGAGCCAGGGTTTCTTTCTTTTTTTTTTTTTTTTTTTTTTTTTTTTTTTGCGGTACGCGGGCCTCTCACCGCTGTGGCCTCTCTTGTTGCGGAGCACAGGCTCCGGACGCACAGGCTCAGCGGCCATGGCTCATGGGCCCGGCACGAACCCGTGTCCCCCGCATCGGCAGGCGGACTCTCAACCACTGCGCCACCAGGGAAGCCCTGGAGCCAGGGTTTCTCGGGACACGTGTAGGGAGACGTGAGTCGGTCCTGCCCCTTCCTTCCAGCGCCGAGGGCCCTGCCCACCTCTGCGCACCACTAACTCGGCTGTCTTCTCCTTTCTCGTCACCAGGGCTCGGGCCCAGGCTCAGCGGTCCCAGGCAGTTCCGGCGTCGGAACACCCAGACAGTTCACGCGGCAAAGGATCACGCGGGTCAACCTCAGGGACCTCATATTTTGTTTAGAAAATGAACGTGAGACAAGCCATTCACTGTTGCTCTACAAAGCATTCCTTAAGTAGCACGGACGCGGCCTCTTAGACGGAGACGCCTGGGGACTTTTTCTATATTTGCAGATTACGCCTTTTTGTAACAAGCAAATGGGATATTGTTTAAAAAACAGCCACCTCTTTACAATGGAACAGTTTTATATTCCTGTTTCTAAGTCAACTCTTCAGTATGAAGGAAAACACGTTTCTGTAGCAGAGAACAAGAGGCCCGCGGGTCCTCTTAAAGGACAAGTAAATCTTAACTCATCTTGATCGAGTGGCCTTCTTGCCCAACAAGCCATATATAGACACGGATGGGATCGTTTAGCAAATACGTAGCCGCCCTCTGTCTCCTCACAGCGGTTTCTACATCGTTTGTGCATTTGGTTTAGTTCAACCCAACTTACTGCGGAGGTGTGTGTCTACAGCCGATGACCTCATTTCATTTATTTTATTTTTGTATGAGTCAGTTGGCAAAGCAAACTGATTTTTTTAGACTATTTATCTCCCTCCCGTCCCCGGCCCTCCATTCAGGACCCTCAGGCAGCAGGCAGCTCACCGTCTGCCTGCGCCTGGGGCTCATCCCTTTCTGCTTCGCGGGGGCCCGGCGACGTGGCTCCTTCTGAATGTGTGGTCAGCATCTGTACAAATGCATTTTATTTGCTATCGTTTGTAAAGCTGTAAAGTTAAAAGAAATGAAAACCTTTTCAGCATAAATCTATTTTACTTGCACTGTTTTTTAGCTAAAAGTGAAAAAACTTAGAGGAAATAAAACCAGACTTGAGAAGAATCATCAGAAGACTGTTTCAGTGTGAATCAAGTGTTGAAAACTGGTCGGTGTATTTTGTCAGTAATTGTACATAACCTTTGGCACACAACGTGAGGACGGCTATGTAGCTATAATTATTTTGCTAAGAGGCTGTATGCAAGCTGTGGACTCGCTTTACAGACGTCCAGAGCAAAAGCCCCTTCTTTGTACCTATTTTTTTATTACAAATATACTAATTGGTTCTTTATATTTTCAGAGGTTATTGTATTAAATTGTCTATTGATAGTACTTTTATGACTGTAAATACTTCGGCTTTCTCCGTGTGAATTCTCACGTTAGACTTTATTCGCGCGTGTGAACTGAATGCTGATCAGTATTTTTTATCAACGCCTGAAAACTGTTACACCTTTTATTTTGTCTTTTAGGAAATCCCTGTCTTTCCATTTTTTCATGTAAATTTTGCACAGTTACTTGTTCATATGTAAATATTTTACTTTCAAAAATGAAGTTTTTAATTGCTATTGTTTTATATAGGATTGAAAGAAAATTAACTCCTTTATTAAAAACAAATTTATCTGTATTTGTTTTGCCTATTTTTCCCAGTTTTCCAGTTGTAGATTCTGCTGCCAGAGATTCAGCTCTGGTTCTGCTGAGGTGTGTATTTATGAGCTACTTATTAGAATCAGTGTCTAAAACCCAGCGAATCTGGTAGAAATAGCCTCACCTCCAAGGACAGGACCTGCGTGCTCCAGAGTAGGACCCGGTGGGTCGCGTCCGAGGGCCCGGAAGCCGAGCTCAGGCCTTGCCCTCAGCCTGGGGCTCCCCACGTCGGACACAGATGGACTTGCGCAGCGTGGACGCCGGGCTCCCGTCCGTGCAGAGGCACAGGGGTACCCCTGGGAGAGGGAAGGTAAGGCGAGGGGTGGGGGAGATCCGGGGAGGGGGCGGCCCCAGCCCTGATGTGGACCCCGCAACTGGATGGGGAGGGCGGGGTCTCCGGAGGCCCCACCCCATCTGGTGGTGAGCATGACAGGCTGGCCTTGATGAACCGTAGCTCCCCAGGGGCCCCCCCGTCAGAGGCTTAGCCGCCTAAGTCCCCGCCAGCACTCGGCCTCTCGAGAGCCACAGACCCTGTCGCTGGTGTGATGAGATTCGGCATCTGGCTTTCACGTTAATTTTGACGAGTTTGCTGGATCTCCCGTGATCCGTGGGCTTATTTACGAGTTACGGTCTCATTCTGGTACCTGTTGCGTCAGTCGCCTGGGGCTGCTGTGACAGGGCACCATGGACCGGGTGGCTGAGACACAGGTTTTGGTCGTCTCCGTTCTGGAGGCTGAAGTCGAGGCCCAGGTGTGTGGGCCGTGTTGGTTCCGAGTGCGGTGGTGGAGGATGTGCCCTGGCCCCCCGGCTTCTGGTGGTCGCGGGCATCTTGGATGTTCCTTGGGGCGTAGAAGCATCGCCCCTTCTCCTTTCCGTGGCGTTTTCTCCGTGTGTGCATCTGTCTTTGTGTCTGAGTTCCTCCTTTTCACAGGATACCAGTCGTTTGGATGAGGGCCCGTCCTTAGTGACCTCATTTGAACTTGACCTCTGTGAAGACCCTGTGTCCAAATGAGGTCACGTTCTGAGGTCCTGGAGTGTTAGGACCGCCACACAACCGCGGCATAAGCTTTGTTTTGTTTTTTGTTTTTTTTTCTTTAGGGAGGGGGGGATTGCAGTTCAACCTGTAATGCCTGTGATTTTGGATGATGAAAGAAACTAAATCTGAATTTTCAGAGCCTGAGCAGGGAGTGCCAGGGCACAACTTCCAGTCTTCCCCCTGCGTGAAAATGCCCAAGGCGGTTGATTAATTAGGTCATGCTTGGACTTTCTGTCACGACTAATCCTTTGTTTTCACTAAGTTCTTGGCCTGAAATAAACTAGGTCAGTCAGTAAGGGGCAGCAGTGCCTGGGTTTCTGCAGGTGCGAGAGCTGTGGTTCTGGCTTCTCTGCACGTCCTCCCGGGCCCAGTCGTTCTGCCGGGGGCCTCGCCGAGGCACAGACTGATGCTCGCCGGGGATGATCCCTGGCAGAAGCGTGGCCAGCAGCCTCGAGGCGCACGTTTGTCCGTTATTTCTCCCTCCTGTGGGCGCCGGGTGCTGTTCAGTGTTTCAGCACAGCACCTTAGCACCGATTCGCGTACCTCTGTGGGCTCGGGGTAGAGGGCTGTGGGGATGGGCCAGGGCCACGACAAGGACGTCTGCTTTCACCACGTCCACTCCCCAGGGAACTGCAGTCCCAGTCGGGCAGAAAGGCGAGAGACAGAAATGAGGCCTGAAGTTCGGAGAGGAAGAAGGTGAGGAGGGCAGGACCCTTAGGCGACACAGTCGAGTGCACAGAAATCCTGAAAGAATCCACGCACACGGCGCTGAAACGGTTCCGGTGCTTGTGCGTTTTCTAAGATTTCGGGGTACAAGGTCAGTATCCAGAATCAACCGTAATCCCTTACGCCAGCAGCAAAAAGCTAGACAGTGAGAAAAATAGCATTAACATCACCACCAGAAACATTGGGATACGTGGGAATACATACAATTAAAGATGTCTAATATCTTTACACTGAAATTAGAGAGATGAAAGGAGACCTAAAGGGAGAAATTTCGCTGTACCCACGGAGGGGACCCAGTGGTTCTGTCTCAACTGATTCAATGCTGTCCCGGTCAGAATCCCAGCAATTTTCATAGAAACTGACAATCTGATTCTAGAAACTTACACGAACCTGCAGAGGACTTAGAACAGCCAAGACGACCTGGAACAAAACGGAAGCATTTCCACCCCTGGATTTCAGGACTTCCTGTAGAGCTACGGTAATCAGGACAGCATGGTATTGGCGTAAAGACAGGATCCGTGAACGAAATAGAGAGTCCAGAAAGGGATCCATATGTTATGGTCACTAGGTTTTTGCTGGTGTGACCGGATGCCCTATGGGTGGTGGGGGGGAACGTGAGCCCTCACACCACAGGCATCACTTCGAGATGGATCACAGACCTGAAAACGGGGGCTAAAACTGCAAAGCTTCTGGGAGAAAACATCGGAGATGGTCATGACGTGGGAGTGGGCAGGGATTTGTAAGGACATAGAAGGCACAAACCACAGAGAAAAACACTGGAAAATTGGACTTTAAAGTTACAAACTTTCTCTCATCAAAAGATGCTCTTGTGACAGTGAAAGGGCAAGCCAGAGACTTCCAGAAAATATTTGCGAAGTATACGCCCGGCACAGGACTTGTGTCCAGAGTATACAAAGAATTCCACGGCTCAGGAGTCAAAAGACAACTCGGTAAAGGACGTGCGAGAAACTTGAACAGGTACTTTATGGAGGGTCTGCCTGTGAGCCAACAGGCAAATGAAAAGGCTCATCGTTACGGGTCATCGGAGAAACACAAAACCACGGTGAGATTCCACCACTCGCCCACGTTGGCTCAGATGATAAAGGTTGACGGTGTTGTGTGTGGGTGGAGCTTCACACAGGCTGTCAGTGTGTAACGTGGCGGAACCACTCGGGAGACCGTGTCACACCTGCTAACGTCAACACGCGTGACCCCGCAGTTCCACCCCTCTGCATCTACTCAGGGAAATGGGTGCCTTGTCCTCCCGAGAGGCCTTGCAAGGATGCTCACTGAGGCGCTGCTCGTTGATGGAGTGAAATGGGGATGGCCCGCGTGTCCATCGGGCGGTGAGTGCAGGCAAACCGGGGGGTATTTATTCAGTGAACTACTACCTGGGAGTAAGAGGAACGCACTGATGATGCGGTCAGTAACGTACCCACGAGTTTCCTGAGAATGACGCTGGGAGAAGCCCGCCGCAGAAGCCCCCACTCACCCGACCCTGTTCGTTTGCCTGTAGCTCGAGAACGGGCAGAACTCCCGGCTGAGACGGGCGTCCAAGCGCGTTCCCCAGGGTGGAGGGGCCCCGGGCCCTCTGGGCTGATGGAAGTGCCGTCGGGATCCAGGCGGTGGTCACATGGGTGTGAACACACGTGAAAGGTTAGGCTGACAGGGAAGATCTATGTGTTCTGGCGTGTGTAAAGTGTACCTCAGGAGAGGGTGGGGGAAAGACTCCAGAGCTGAGCGTCGGACCCCCTGGGTGGGGCCTCAGCTCCACCTGGGCAGGTGACCTGGTGCCACGCGGGAAGGCACGCGAGTGTCTCGGGATAGGTGTGCTAAGTAGGCGACAGCTTGTGATCTCCTGGGAATGCTGTTATCAAGGCAGATCTTGTGATTATCCACAGTCACTTGTTTTCCCTTCTGTCACAGCTGTGGTCTCCAAGTGTAAACTTTTATCTAAAAGAGGACTTCCCTGGTGGCGCAGTGGTTAAGAATCCACCTGCCAGTGCAGGGGACGCGGGTTCGAGCCCTGGTCCGGGAAGATCCCACATGCCGCAGAGCAACTAAGCCCGTGCGCCACAACTACTGACCCTGTGCTCTGGAGCCCACGAGCCACAACTACTGAGCCTGCGTGCCACAACTACCAAAGCCCGTGCGCCTAGAGCCCATGCTCCGCAACAAGAGAAGCCACCGCAATGAGAAGCCCGCGCACTGCAACGAAGAGTAGCCTGTGCTCGCTGCAACTAGAGGAAGCCCGTGTGCAGCAACGAAGACCCAACGTAGCCTGGGGGGGGGAGGGGGAGAGAGAGAGAGAGAGAGAGAGAGAGAGAGAAGAAAGGGAAAGAAAGAAAACATCTCTGAGAACACAGAGGTCTTAAAATGACTTATTACAGCTGAACAAATAAAGCATTAAAAAAAATTAAAAAACAAAAAAAACTTCATCTAAAAGAAACAACAGTCCACCCAGCGTCCCTCAGCCCTGCCCGTCCCGGTAGCCGAGGCCACAAGGCAGCTGTTCTGGTCTCGTGTTCTGTCGATCTGAGCAGCTTTGGGGACCCCTTTGAGTCCTGCGTAGCCTTCGTGCCTTGCATACAGCAAGTGCTCAACCAGTGCGTGCTCTCACAGTGGAGGTGTGCTCTTAGCCCCAGTCCGTAAGCAGCCTTTCCGGGCTCCCCTTCCACAGCGACAGGCTGGCAGCCTCTCTGTCCTCCAGGTCGTTCTGGCCTCACCTGGGTCACCTGGCCCAGGAAGGACCAGCCCAAGGGGACGTGTCCTGTTGCCTTCAGAGACTCACAAGGGACACAAGTCACATTCCTACTTAGAAACAAATTTAGCTGCTTATTGAGGCGGTTGCATGAGGCTTCACACCCTACCTGCCAGAATCTCTCCGTGTTTGAGGAGAACAGGCCCGCACAGATCTAGTTCTTTTCTGAAATGTATCTGTTCAGCAAGTGCCAGCGAGAGGGCCAGGCGCCGTCGCAGAGTGGGTCAGGCTTGGGCTGGAAGAGGTGGCCAGGAGCCCACCGGGTGGCAGGGCGTAGCGGAGGCCGCAGCCTGGGCAGAGGTGTGTGTTGTGTGTGTTGGGGGGACAGGGCTTCTCCTGCCGGTGCAGCTGGGGAGAAGGCAAGCACACTGTGTCTGCCTGTTTGGAAAGGAGAGGCACAGCAAGACGCCAGCAGCACGCCCTCCGGAAAAGGCTGGCCGTGCCCAGTGCCGGGAGGGTGAGGGCCCGGGGCCGCGGGGCTGCAGGATGCACGGCCCTGGGCGACGTCTTCAGAGGTGAGATGTGTGCCAGGACCACGTCCACGCCCACACCCTGCCGACGCACTCCTGGGCTCTCACCCAAGAGACATGGAAGAGCCGTCTGTGCAAAGATTGCACACGTGTTTTCATAGCAGCTTTCTCTCAAATGGCTAAAGACTGGGGGAACCCTAACTGTCTCTCTACAGGTGAAGGGCTATGTTGGCCTGTTCCTACAGGGAGGGGCCCCTCGGGGCCACGATGAGTCTCTGGATGATGGGGGTGATGATGAGGGAACGCAGCCTGGCCAGAGGGCCCCGTGGGGTTCCCTTTATGTAGAGTGTTGGGGTAGCCTGGGGGGTGGGGGGAGTCCTGCAAAGGGTGCGAGGAATCTTTGAGGTCCTGGGATGTTTGTGACCTTGATTGTGGTGGCGCGTGCAAGTGTCGGAACATTTCAGATGGCACGCTGGAAATACGGGCAGTTTACCGTGCATCCGCAGTGTCTTAGTAAAGGTGCAGGAATAAGTGAAGATGGATAAAAATGAAGCTGTGTTTCTAGGTGGGGACTGGCTTGGATAGGATGTGGCCAGGAGGAGGGTGTAGGTGGCAGTGGCTGGGAGGGAGGTGGACACGTCCTGGCGCTGGACAGATGAGGGGCGGGGGACCCGCAGTTCCGGTGAATGGAGGCTGGTGCTTGGGCTGAGGTGCGGAGCCGGCGGCAGGGGGAGGCCAGGGAGAGTCCCACAGTGTCTGGAAGTGTCGTCCAGGGCAGGGGGCGTGTGGCAAAGTTTGTGTGGCTGCAAAGTCCCTGGGGTGCCATGTGAAGGGTTCGGGGCCAGAGCAAGGCTAGTCATCAGGCTGGGGACAAGGGGTGCCAGAGAGGGGTGAGCAGCTGCCTAAGGGAGCCAGGGGGGCCTGCAGTTGGGATTGTGCTGAGTGGGGGGAGGGGAGGGGCATGGGGATCAGGCCGTATGTAACCTTGGGAGAGGCTGTGTGGGGAGGGGAGGTGGAAGGAGGAGATGCGGGAGCATATTTATACCCCTGGGGGACAGGCGGTGGTGGCTGCTGCAGCAGTGGTGGCAGGGTGGGGCATACTAAGGAAGAGAGAGGGTGCAAGGAGTGGGGGCACCGGGTGTGTGAGGGGAGGGGAGGGATGCAGGCACTCCACAGAAAGGAGCTGTACGTGTTCGGGGGCTGGTAGGAGGTCAGCTTTTCTGCCTAGGGCCACCTAGACTGCTGCTTCTCGAGAGCTTGGCTGAAAGTGAGGCCAACACAGAACACTAAAGAGTGGTGTTCTTGGAGCACTTGGATCCAGCCGTGCCTGAAGGCCAGCACTGAGCCTTTTTTGGACGTGTTGGGGCAGGGTGGTGACAAGAATTTCACTTGTCAATTCAACTAGGCCTGCACATCTAGCCCAGCCCTGAGAACTGGCACCCAGGAATTTGGGGAAGGACCAAAGACCCCCCCAACATTGCAGACTACACCCTGGAAAGAACCTGTCCGAGTACTCCCACCCTCACGGTCCCTCCCCTCCCCTCCCAGGGCAGACTCAGCGAGGAAGCCAGGTGTAGCCCCCAAGCCTGGCTGGGTCAAGGACCCGCATCAGAGCGGAGGGGAGGGGCCGTCTGCAAACTCAGGGTGAGGGCATGTCAGGGATTTCTGGAAGAAAGGAGACATTCGGAGAAGTAGGTTGGGGGGGTGGTGACATCCTCAGACTGAGGCCCCTCATTTGGGCACCAGCAGAAGGGGTGGGGTCTCCAGGCCTTGCCCCACCGCATCTGCACTTGCTGTGTTCCTGGCAGGGCCGGCCCAGGGCCCCCTGCTCCCCCAGCGCGGAATCGGGGCTCACACCCCCTCCTCTGGATGCAGACAGCATTTTCACCCTCTGGGCCTCAAGTGTCCTCAGCTCTGAAGTGGGGTTAGCCTAAGAGCCCTAACTGCAGCCCTCTGAGCGGAGGGACCAGAGATGCTAATTCACCAGCGGGCATGGGGTCTCTGGGGCGCTCTCCGGGACCCCTCCCAATGCAGCGGCGGGGCTGTGCCAGAGGCCAGGACCAGCGGGGCGAGGAAGCAGGTCGGAGGGAGGATGGGAATGGGCTCGCCCGAGGCCACCGCCCTGCGGAACCCGGTGCGTCCTGGGGGCCACGCGGGGACCACTTCCGCGCATCCCAGGCCGGGCCGCCAGGTGGCGGTGTGGGGCCGCGGGACCAAGACGCCCCACCGGCTCCCGGGGGCGGGTTGCACGGGGTGGAGGGCAGGTGGGGTGGGGGCGGGGCAGCGTGGTGGGGAGGGAGGCGCACGTGACCCACGGCGGGGGGCGGGGCGCCTGAGCCCGCGGGGCTGCGGTGCACGCGGGTGGGGGCACCAGCGGAGGGTCCCTGGGTGCGCGCTTCTCAGGTCCTTGGCGGTGAGACGCCTCGCGCCGCAGTTCACCTCTCGGGAAGAGGGACGAAAACCTGGCTGGCGCCCCCAGGTTTAGAGACCAGAGGCTCTGTTACTAAGCTGATTGCCCCCGCGGGGCAGCTGTGCACCTGGCCCCCCAGGCCTGGCGGGAGTGGGGGTCGAGTCCATGCATCCAGAAGGCTCCAGCAAAGCTACCGAAATGTTATTTAAAAAGCGTGGGCGTGCCTCTGTGTGGATGAAAAGGCTAATCAGTAGTCAAAGAAAGAAATGGACAGTTTTATTGGTGCCGGCCTGAGGGTTATAACCCAGGAGACAGACGGCCTCTCAGAGGGCTCTGAGGACTGTTGGGAAGAGGTGAGGGGGAGGTCAGCACACGTGTATGTCATTTTGACGGTGGTGGACACGCACCCAAGCACACAGTTTTGTGGAAGGTCACTGCTGTTTTCCAGGAACAGATCTCTTAGCTAATGGTTTTAGTGCTTTTCTAAGGATGGGAAGAGGCAAGAAACAGGGCTCATAGAATTTTCTCCTGAAAGTATTTAACTACCTGAGGGCCAGTTCTGCCGGTTTCCCAGAGCTCAGAGTGCCTTGTCCTGATCTTCGCTCTGAATTCCTTTCAGGATGTGCTGTACAGGTCAGTGACTCCAGTGGCTGACTTGATGCTTGTAGAACCGGATGGTGGGCAGCGGTCCTTACATACAATCCCCTCCGTTTCGGTCTTAATTTCTACCCAGGTTTGGGAGGCGTTTCATGACCAATTTGTCCCATGGCGCTAGGAATGCTCATTCCCTGGTCAGATGAGGATTCCATGGATGGGCCACTCGATGGGCTGTTCCTGCACTAGACCCCGTTAACAGTAGCCCAAGCCTCTGGCCGCCTGTCTCACAGTCTGTTATGGTCCAGGAAACAGTTCCCTCTTGTCGCTTTGTCCCACATCCAGAGCTACACTATTACAATCATTGATCTTATACAACTGTGTATTTGGTCAGTGGTTTCAAGTCCCCTAGTCATTAATTTTATCAGAGGTTCAGTCACATTTGGTAACGCAAGAACCAATAATCAGGTAAAATAGGCAGAGTACAGGTAATATAGCCAGTAACGTTAACAAGGTCGTAAGTATTTAAGCTAAGAACTTTCATTAGGTGCAGCCCAGTATCTCCCCAGGTCGTCTGATTAGTCTGTTCTGCACCAGTCATTATCTTTAAGGGAAAGGATTTAGTGGCCTTGTCCATAGAGTCCACCAAGGACCTCTGCACGTACAGGACGAGTGGTGGGTCACTGAGGCCCCCTTACAGGACTAAGAAAGGAATGTTATCTTTTAGGCAATTACATGGCTGGTACCAGAAGAAGAAAAATTGATCTTTATGGCTGTGCAGGTATTTCTGCTGTTGGGGAGGTCTGGTTAATGCACAATGCACCCCGGAGGGGAGGGAGGAGGCCAAAGGGCAGAGAAAAAAATGTGTAAGTTTTTCTTGCTTGCCTTAAAATATGAATTTTTATTTCATCACCCACACCGCCAGACAGAAGATATAAAAGAAAGGCCCTGGAACCCCACAAAGGTTCTTCCCACGGGCCTCCTGGGTTCCATTGTGGAGAGTCCTAGGCTGGCCTGAGCAGAGCAGGCAAAAAGCAGACACATGCCCAGAGAAGAGCATCCTCAGGCCCTGAAATGGCCTGGTCCATCTCTTTCCACCCCTTGTAGCTGACCAGCCGCCTGGGGTCACCCCATCCTGCTAACGGAGGATGAGGTGGGGGGGCAGGGGTTGGCACCCGCCATCCTGCAGAGGGCACGTGCCCGTGAGGGAGCAAAGACCCGTCACATTCCTCCAGGCGTGGTCACTGGCCCTTCACGTCCAGCACCCTCGCACGGATTCCTCCACATCTGTAGCCCTGACTGCCAGCCCAGAGGGAAATCCTGCAGCTTCCCAGGAGAGGCCCTGAACCCAGGTTTTCTTTCTTTCTTTTTTTTTGGATGTTGACTTTTTTTTTTTGTAAGTCTTTATTGAATTTGTTATAGTATTGCTTCTGTTTTTTTTTTTTTTTTTTTTGGCGGTATGTGGGCCTGTCACTGCTGTGGCCTCTCCCATTGCGGAGCACAGGCTCCGGACGCACAGGCTCAGCGGCCATGGCTCATGGGCCCAGCCGCTCCGCGGCATGTGGGATCTTCCCAGACTGGGGCACGAACCCGTGTCCCCTGCATCGGCAGGCGGACTCTCAACCACTGCGCCACCAGGGAAGCCCTATTGCTTCTGTTTTATGTTTTGGTTTTTTGGTCGTGAGGCCTGTGGGGTCTTAGCTCCCCGACCAGGGATTGAATCCGCACCCCCTGCACTAGAGGCGAAGTCTTAACCACTGGACCGCCAGGGAGGTCCCCCAGGTTTTCCTTCTGGGGGTGGTGGAGGGTTGGGGAGGGAGGTGGGTGACCGGCCCCGCCTGGCCCTCCCAGCAGGCCCAGCTGACCAGTGCCCGACTGCTGCCTAGTCCTCAGCTACTCCTGACCACCGGCCTCTGAGTTTCCATGGCAACCGTTCCAGAAGATTAAAAGGAAGGAAAAGGCCAGCGTGCGAGCACAGACCCACTCCTGGCTCCAGGTGCAGAGCGCTCTCCCCCCCACCCCCTGCCTGGCCACTCGGGCCAGCATGCTTCTGGAAGTTTCTTTGCCCCCCTCCCTAAGTCACCCTCAGTCTTTCCTCCGTGTTCAGCAGTGGACAGAGGTCTCAGCCAATGGGACCGGAGTGAAGTGCCCACCAGCTGCCCGGGTGTATGGTGAATGGGGATGGTGTGCGTTCTGTGAACAAACACACACCCACAGCCTGTGTGCACACTGCACGCTTGCTGACCACAGCGCATGTCCCTGGGGGGCTGGCCATACACTGAGGGTCCCCTGGGTGCCTGAACACCCTGGGGCCACGCTAATGTGCTCCTGGGCACTTGGACTGCAGCTCATCTCAGTTCATCGTCCCGGCCACCCACCGGGCAGGTGGTGTTGGCCCGGAGACCTCTCGGGGACTTGTCGACGGTCAGGAGCTCCAGGAGGAGCGGAGCTGGACTCACAGCCGGGCCTCGACTCTGGCTACACACTTGCTGCTGCCCCCGGAGGCCCAGGGGCCTGGGGAGCAGGTCTTTTTTTTGTTTTTTTAATAAATTTATTTATTTTACCTTTGGCTGTGTTGGGTCTTCGCTGCTGTGAGCGGGCTCTCCCCAGTTGCGGCGAGCAGGCCTCTCATTGCGGTGCCTTCTCTTGTTGCAGAGCACGGGCTCTAGGCGCACGGGCTTCAGTAGTTGTGGCTCATGGGCTCAGTAGTTGTGGCTCGTGGGCTCTAGAGCGCAGGCTCAGTAGTTGTGGCGCACGGGCTTAGTTGCTTTGCAACATATGGGGTCTTCCCGGACCAGGGCTCGAACCCGTGTCCCCTGCACTGGCAGGCAGATTCTCAGCCACTGCGCCACCAAGGAAGCCCTGGTTAGCATGTCTTAACAGCTGCGACGTGAGCTCCTCCTGGCCAGGCCACCCTGGACGCTGGGAACACAGTGGGGACATCCAGGAGGGTCGCTGCCTGTTATGATGTATAGACAGGCCCGAGGAAGAACTTGGGGTAAAACACGTGAACGTAAATAATGAAGTTGTTTAAGGAATCAGACAAGGAGGAGGGACAGAGAGGACCGCAGGGTGGGCGGGGGGAGCTTTCCCCACGGAGAAGTCTGAGGGTTCAGGGCCACGAGGGTCTCCCGGGCTTTGCAGGGGGGTTGCTGCCCACGTGGAGCCCCGGCTGCCCGGGCGCCCTTCCCACTGCCCGGCCCAGCAGGGCAGGGCCTGGAGAAGCAGTGTCCCTGTGGCAGGGGCTCAACGGGGCCAGACCTCACCCTTCTCTGTCCCCGTTCTTGCCTTTGAGATACATTTCCAAGCAGGTGATTTTTCCTAAACAGGCAAAAGTTCCTGTGGGCATGTCCTGAGGCCACACCGGAGCAGGGCCCGGCAGCTGGAATTCAGCACCACGGTCAGCACCTTCCAACTAAGTGTGAGTCAGGACAGCCGTGTGTGTGCGTGTGTGTGTGTGTGTGGGGGGCATGCTTGCGTGTGTGCACCTGAGTCTGAGTGAGCGTGAGTGTAGGGGATGGGTTGGGGACGGGATTGGTGGGCATTTGGGGGATGTGACGGGGCACGTGGGTTGGGAGGGAGGGTGGAGAGTGGTCTGTCAGGCTCAGAGTCTGGCCACACCCCACTCCTTTGGCTCTTCAGCGGGTGTCCTGGGGCGTGTGCTTTCAGTGTCAACCTTGAGGGTCCTTGTTTTCTGAGGCCTAACGCTGTCCAGATGAGGCAGTGCTCACAAGGCCCTCAGCCCGCAGAGGGCCCCGAGTCTGATAGCGCCCCTGAGGGCCTGAGTCAGGACAAGGTTACTGCCGCCCAGGGCCCCCGGTGGGGAGGCCGCTGGCTGGGGCAGCAGCTGCCGGCGAGCGTGGGGTGGTCTTCAGGCATTCCGGGACAGGCCCTCTCGTTCCAGGGCGGGCCCCTCTGGGAGCCTCCGGGCCTCGGTCCCACCAACGAAGGGGGCTGAGTGGGCGGGACCACTGACTCTGTTCCCACCCACGCACCCAGGGGCCGGACGAGCCCCTTCCCTCTCTGAGGGGCTGCTTAAAGCTGCAGTTTGGAGGGTCAGGGGAGACCCCGCTTGTGCTCCTGCACTGCCCTGCCCGCCTTGGTCTGAGGTGCTTTGGGGCTGTGCAGGAGAGGCCTGGCCCTGGGTACCGTGGGGGCAGGTCCCGGCGAGCTGGCAGCGCTCCCGCCCTCGGGGGGGCGCCTGCTGGGGCAGGAGGCGGGCTTTGGTCTGCGCGTGTGAGCGCGGGGCTCGTGCTTGTGCCCCTTGGGCTCGAGGAGCAGTGGGATCACTTAACATGGTGGCACCGGCACATTCCTGGCAAACAGTACCAAGGTCAAACTGGCCCCAAAGTTGGCCGCCGCCGTCCTCTGCGGAGTGGGAGTCCCCGCGTCCCTTGTGTCTGTCTCGCTGTGAGACGCTGTGCTGGGGCGTCTGGCACGGCGGAGTCGTGATGACCGAGCCCTCCCCCACTTCCCCTGCCCAGCCTTGGGCTGTCCTGGGGGCACGTCCCTGAGCAGATGGGAGGAACGTGTGTGTGCCTGTGTGTGTCTGTGTGCGTGTGCGTGCGTGTGTGTGTGTGTGTGTGAGCGGGGAGAGGGGAGCTTTTCTCAGGGCACTTAGGGGCTGGGAGAAGGTGGGAGAGGATGCGGAGGCGCGCCCAGGAGAGCTGAGGGTGCTCCTGGCTCTTGGGCGGCAGTGCCCAGCCTGAGATTATCAGTTAGAATTGGGCTCAGGGTGGAAGTTTATTTTTTTTTCCTTCGGTAAAAATGTTACTGAACTCAGGTCCAGCTGCTCGCTGTTTGGAGATCCATGCTGGAGAGGCAAGTGTTGGTAGAAATGGAAAACGGTGCTTTTAATCAGAAAACCAGCAATCTGGGGGAGAAGTCGTACTCAGCGTCTCCCTAAACCTACTCCCAAGATTCTGCTCAGCCGTGAAAGTTTTTTAAGGGAAAAGAGGCAGTCGTGTCAGTTAATCATGGAGACACTGGGGTCCGAGTCGCCGCCATTCCCCACTGTGTGCAGGATGGTCGACTCCTTGCGACCTTTGTTTAGATGCTCTCTCGTTCACACAGGTGGTTCGTGAGGTTACTGAAGGGGAACCTGGGGAAGAGATCTGGTCGTCTGTTAGCTACTTGCTCTTCAGTTCTACTTCTTTGATCTGTGGAGAGGAGCAACATGTTAAGCAAAGTATTGTGTGACCAAAAGATCTGAAAGGTGTGCTTGCGTGGAGAGATGCGTGGAGCACGGGGGCGGCTGCTTTAAGGTCAGTGACAAGACAGGGGCCTCTTGCAAAGAGCTGCTTACAGACCCCCACGTGGAACAGCGCGTTCTGTTTCTGTGGGATTAGGGGTGAAGGCCTGTCTTCTGTAACTTCTTCCTGCAGACATAGGTGCCGTATTCTCAGAGTGGAGGATGTCGACATGGGTCTGTAGCACCTCTTTTTTTTTTTTTTTTTTTTTGCGGTACGCGGGCCTCTCACTGTTGTGGCCTCTCCCGTTGCGGAGCACAGGCTCCGGACGCACAGGCTCAGTGGCCACGGCTCACGGGCCCAGCCGCTCCGCGGCATGTGGGATCTTCCCGGACCGGGGCACGAACCCGCGTCCCCTGCATCGGCAGGCGGACTCCCAACCCCTGCGCCACCAGGGAGGCCCCTGTAGCACCTCTTTGCTGACAGTTTTAGTTGCCTGCTTACATACACGGGCAGAACGAGCTACACAAAGACACAGGTTAACGTGAGCCGTAATGTTAATCCCCTTCTCGTGAGGCCAGTTCTTGGAACCGTGAGACAAGACTCAGTTGTCTCAAGTGCCACAGACTCAGTTCTGCTCAAAACGGAGCAGCTCATGTCACGGCTGCACGCTGGTCATCATGCAGCCAGCCTTTCCCTTCTGGTGGCAGTTACAGTATCAGTAAAATGACTCAGGAATGTGCATCAGCCCCTGCCTGAGTCTGTGACTCTTGGTCCTAATCATTAACTTCTTGAGCTGCTCCTTTGTGACTCTGGGAGGCCTGGGAGACTTCAGCTTCTCTAGAAACAAGAGGCAGGGGAGGGCTTCCCTGGTGGCTCAGTGGTTAAGAATCCGCCTGCCAATGCAGGGGACACGGGTTCGAGCCCTGGTCCGGGAAGATCCCACACGCCACGGAGCAACTAAGCCCGTGTGTCACAACTACTGAGCCTGCGCTCTAGAGCCCGCGAGCCACAACTACTGAAGCCCGTGTGCCACAACTGCTGAGCCTGCGCTCTAGCCAGCCCTCTGCCGTGGAGCTGGGAGGGGGTGACCTTAAGCAGACTGTCCCCCCAACCCCCCAGGTCCTGGCCCCGGGGATCTGATCACAAGGAGCTGTGCCCCCCAATGACTGCCTGTCCCAGGCCCACAGCAGTTGCCTAATAATTGTGAATGTCATTAGCTGCCAGCACCCTTAAAATTAGCAAGGGCTCATCATGCCTGTAATTGTCAACTGCGCCGTGTGAGTGACTTTTTGTTACGCACCTTGTTGTGGATGCAGATTCGAGCCCCAGGAGAGGCCTGGAAGTGGGTGGGGGCTGGGGGGCGGGGCTGGGAGCCTGGCCTACAGGGTGGGTCCCTGGGGCTCTGGTCTGACTGTGCCACTTATTAGTGGTGTGAGCGGGGTGCCCCTCAGCCTTTCTGAGCTGTTTCCCTGAGGCGGGCAGAGCCCCAGCGAGTCTGGCATTGAACCTGGGGGCTCCCCTGTGCAGCTTTGTGACCAGGAAGGTGTGAGCCCCCGCGGCTCAGACTCAGGCCAGCGCTTGAGGGCAGGCTGGGGCACGTGACCAGAGCTGCTGAGGACTGGACCCACTGGCCCATGGGTTTCCAGCTGGCGTCAGGGGTGGGCCTGCAGTCCCCGGAGGCGGGGAGGAGGCTGGGCCCTGAGAGAATCCGAGGGGCAGGAGAACCCTGAACTTGACCCAGGCCTCTCATGGTGGTGGGAAGGTGTATTGCCAAGGTAGGAGGGGGAACACACCTCGCTGAGCGGTTTGTTAGCTTGGTTTAGACCTTCTGAGAACTTCGGCATATTTAGACACATGGCCCGTGGGCCTTCATCTGTGCGCGTCCCTGGGGCCTCACAGGTGCGAGGAGCGGGCCTGGTCCTGTTGCTGTCCGTGCCCTCAGAGCCGAGGGAAGAGCCTGAGACACAGCAGCTGCTCAAATCCCCCTCTCGACACCTCAGCCCCTGTGTTCATCCATCTGCTGCCCCTGAGCGGATGGGACACTTGGAGAAAAACAAGCCAGGGTCAGGCGACCACTTAACAGGGGGACTTTATTTACTGCCCTGGAGCAGCGTGCCAGGACCCCGAGCCTGCTCCCACACATGGCAGCTCCGCGAAGCTGCTACTCAGTTTGGAGCCAAGACCGCCTGGCACTAGAAAACACATTGAAAACATCAACGCTCTTCCCTTTTTTTTTTTTTTTTTCTTTTCTTTTTTTTTGGTACAAAATGATACAAACAACAATACAAAATAGTTGTGCTGTTGACGATTACAAAAAAAGTTGGAACGTTTGTCTAACTGCGCAATGCTCAGAGATGCAGTGTGAATACATCATACTCCAGTATCTTTCCCCAGAACAACCACAGTCATGCTGGCTGCTACACATTTTGTCCGTTTTCAAAAAGAAACATGCAAAAAAAAAAAAATCAGAATGGGAAAAGGAGAGAAAGGAAAAGCAAAATGCGTTCCAATTATACACAGAAGTTCCCCCCCCCGGGATCCCCCGCTTCGCGGGGGGCCTGTCTTATCTACGCCACGTTGCCGGGAACTGTCTCTCAGGATGCTCCAAGGGGGGAGATCGTGTTTGCTTTCTTGGTGTTACACCTTTCAGCCTTGACAAAAATCTAGACTCCCTCTCAAAGGCCCGTGCGGATGGTGCTCACAGTAGGGAAGGCCTGACGACTGCCGTTACCCTGACACGTTGGTGGCGGGAGGTCAGGCGCCCGGGATGTTCTGAAGGACAGAGGAAAGGGAACGCCTGCTGGGCCAGGGGTGGCGGGTGCTGAGGCCTGATGGGCACGGTGGCCCCGGGCTGGGGGTGCCTGCCGCCCGAGGCCAGGGCATTCTTGCTGGCGTCTCCTGTTCACAAGAACAGAAATTCCCTATAGGCGCTGAACCTGCCCGAGCGCTTCGCCAGCACTGAGTCCAGGCCTCTGCTGGCCGCGTCCCGATCTGGACCCGTCGTCGTATCTACAAGCTACGAAAGAGGGACATTTGACGCTGATTGTGTGTTTAACTAATGCTAGCCCGTTGCTTGGGACGGAGCTCTGGGAGGCATCTGGGAGGGGGTGGGAGCCTCCAGGGGCAGCTCTCCGGCTGCCTGGAAGCAGGGGTGGGTGTGAGAAGCACCCCCTCCGTTGATGTGTCCCCCGCTGGCTGCCGCAGCCTCTGCCTGTGTGATGCAGGCGAGATGCAGGGGCCCTGGCAGTGATGAGGCGAGGGGCCGGGGGAAGAGAGCTGGAAGGGGGCAGTGAGACGGACTCCACATCCGGCTCTCCTGGGTTGGGGGAGGCAAGGTGCCTGGTGCCCCGAGGGGTCCGAGTCGCAGGCCGCGCCTGGCACACCCATCCTTGGGGTGAACCCAGGGCCCAGGGAACCAAAGGAGGCCTCAGGATTCCAGTGAGGAGAGTTCACAGCTGTCTGGGCCCCCCACCATATTCACCCTTAGAACTTCAATTGGAGGATGAGCTTTCCAGAAACAAACAAAAACAAGGTTCCAGCTCACTTCTCACCAACCCTGACACCACCAGCAATCCTGAATGGCCACACCTTCAGACACTGGGACAATCCTCATGGGCCGCCTGACCCCGAGAGATTTGCATAGCATGGCTTCACAGGGGGGCATCCCCTCCCTCTGGCAGGCCACGCCGCCCGCCACGTCTGAGAGACGGCAGTCTGTGTAGGGGCATCAGCATGTGACACCGGTGACCACTGCCTCTGTCTACGCGTCCCTCCCCAGCAGTCATGGAGGGGGTCAGGATGGACGGAGCCCAGCACAGGCCTCCCTCAGGCCGCAGGCCAGAGCCCGTCTCCCCAGCTCAGCTCAGCTCAGCTTCAGGAGGGTGGATGGAATTAGTGATGAGTTTGGTTTGGGGAAGAACCCTGACGTCCAGGGGGGACACACCCACGCGGATCACGCACACACGTGTACACTCAAGCTCATCTTTGAGGCCGAGGCTGTTTAGAAAAGAGGAGGAGCATGGCACCAGGGCAGGCTGTGGGCTGGGGAGTGGATCAGAGAGAGACCCCCGACAGAGGTCATGGGGAGCGTGTGAAACCCCGCCCCCGCCCTCCCGAGGCCTCCCCTGGCCCCAGGAGCAGGTGTGAGGTGGGGCTCCGACACCAAGTCCTGCCCGGGGCCAGTGGCAGCCTAGGCCCCTCCCTGGGGAGCCCGAGAGCAGGCAAGGATCCCCCAGGAGATGGCTCTCCTGCCAGCCTGAGGCGCCTTCACACCCAGAATGGCTGCCCCTGGGAGATGCTGGGCGAAGGGCTGCCCCAGCGCCTTTTCTCACGCAGCCGTGGACAGACACAGCAGGGGGCTCCTCGCTGCACTGTGGAGCCGACTTTGGAGGCTGGCTTGGGAGTCAGGCTGCCCCGCAGGAGGCACGGCCAGCTCTGAGAGCTCGAGCAGCTCCCTGGCCCTGCAGCTGCTGGCTGCTGCCACGGGTCCAAAGGAAAGGAGACTGTTTCTGGCGGATGCGATAAGACGCACGTGTGGGACAGACGGCACAGCGACGACGGGGCTGTCCCGGCATTCGGAGCCGACCTTAGCCGTCCACACCAGCTCACGAGCATCAGAAACTCGGGTACTGAGGAGCAGGGCAGGGAGGAGCCCGCCAGTCCCCCCCGGTCGTCTCCAGCCTCCTGGGACCCCGGTGAGAATCAGCTCTCCCTGCAGTCCGCACGCCCCGCCGGTGGCCAGAGGCATCCAGAGCCTTCGGGGGTTTGGACTGGTGAGTGTCCGCCGGGCCTCTGACGGGGTCCCTCGGGAGTCTGATCTAGAGGGGTGGAGGGCTCGTGCCAGGGTTTGGTGGCATGCCGGCTGGTTTTGGTTGTGGTTTCCTGGGACACCGTACTCTTGGACCAAAGGCAGTGGGGACCTGGGTGGCATTCAGGGTCACAGTTGGCCCTGGGGGAAGGCTCATGATTGACTGGGGGGCCCTGGGGATGGCCAAGGGCAGAGATGGGGGAGCATCAGGGACAGCCCCTGGGAACCCCAGCTGCCCAGCTATTTCTAGCATCTGGGAGTCAGGGGCGGCGGACACTTCTGTGGAAGCCCAGTGGTACAGCGGGCCTCTGGTCCACTGGCTTGGCCTGCCCCAGGCGGACTCGCTGCTGCAGGAGCTGAAGGTGGGGCCTCCAACCTTGAGAACCCCCAAGGGGCCCGGGAGACCCCAGCTGTGCAAGCGAAGTGTGAGGACTCAGAAGGCTTATGGCGTTTGGACCCCAAATAGTTTTCCTTTGTCAATTTTGTCAAGTGCGTCACCCACATTTTTTCTTGATAGAAGATGGAAAAAAAAGGACACATTCTCCCCCATTCCTTAATTCGTGCCTTCAGAGCTGGGACTGGCCGGGGTTGGGGGCGCTCAGGACTGGCTGGGGGAATGCTCCTGAGCGTGAGGGAATCTGACACATGTACCAAAAGGCACTTTCATTTTGTTTTAAACCGCTTCTGTCCTGAGACATTCAGGTTCAGACGGCGCCTCTGCTTTCCGTAGTGCTGAGTCAGCTGCCGCGCTGGGGGCGGCCGCGGGCTGACAAGTGTTCGTGCCACACAGCTCAGTGCGGGGGGCGGGCGGGGACCCCTCACACACCGCCGAGTGGCGCGGCCGCGGGAGTCGGGAAGGCCGCTGTCTCCTCCGGTCCTGCTCCTCCCGTCCGTCCGTCCGTCCGTCCGTCTGTCCGAGCGCTGTTCTCGTTTCGTTTCAGGCGGGAGGCTTAGTCCTCCTCGCCGCCTCCGTACATGTCCGCCAGCTTCTTGAACCTGGGCCCCCAGTCGTTCAGGTAATCGTAGTCCTGGTCCCCGGAGCTGGATGAGTTCAGGGAGCTGACGGAGCCCGCGGTGGATCCGCTGCCCTCGTAGTCGAAGACCAGCAGCGAGTCATAGGGCGGCGCCGTGGGGTCGTTGTCGGCTGCGCGGAGTCCCTGGGGGCCATGGAGACACGGGTTAGGGTGCAGGGCGGGGGGCGGAGGGGCGCCCAGGAGCGGAGCTGGGGAGGCAGGTCGGGAAGGCGCAGTGATGGGGCCTTAAATGCAGTAGGTGCTCAATAAATGCTCCTGCGTGTCAGTGAAAGGCGCCTCAGAGACCCGAGTAGGGGTGTGGTGTTTGTAGAATGAGCTGTGCAAGAGGCCTGGGGGCAGCGCGCACAGCCAGGCGGAGGGCTGGCCGGGGCCTGTGCGAGAGGCTGGCCTCCACGAGTCCCTGGTTGTTGCCACAGGGAGGTGAACCCAGCGTGGGTGTCAGACACCTGAAGCTATTACCGTAACTGTGCACGGGAGCAGATGGGGATGTAGCAGGTGTGGCTGGAGCCCCTGCCCGCGCCCCGGCCCCTGGAGCAGATGGGGATGTAGCAGGTGTGGCTGGAGCCCCTGCCCGCGCCCCGGCCCCTTTCCCGGTGCCCGATGCTGGGACCCCTGGCCAGGCCACCTCCAGCACTCTGGCCACTGGCCAAGGGTGCCCCTGGGCAGCTCCCACCCGGGGACCGTGGGAGGGGTGGACACAGTTCCCCGCTCCCTCCCCCCAGGGGCCCGTGCTGGTCGCTGCCTAAGCTGCCCTGGAGCGCCTTTTCCATTATTCAGTACGGAATGGTCGGTCATTTCCATTCTTGCTTTCCTCTGAGTTGTTTAAAAGTGGGCCTTTGACTGTCGACTGGGGAGGCCGTAGTTTCTGGAGTTTTAGATGTTATTACGCTGTAGATGGTGAAGTTGTCTAAGCTGAGCCGGCTTTTGGGCATTTCGTTTACGGCCTGAGACATGGTCTGTTTGGGGGAACGTTCTGAGAAATCTTTGTGTCTCTGCTGAACCACTCCCTGGGTCCTATTCTGTTTAAATAAACCCTTTTGAAGTCCGGTTCTGACGCAGGTGGAGAAAGGAGTGTTGTCAGCCCCCCTCAAAGTACAGTCGTGTTAGAGACGGGCGGTAGATCCGCAGGGACCCACGCCGGCTACATGGGGCACGGAGGGCATCCCGTCTGTGGGATCCCCGGTGGGCGCGGAGGTACTGGCTGCCCGGCCTGCAGCAGCTGTCGGGGAGAGTGTCTGAGGTGCAGCCACGCGCCCTGGCTCAAGCTGTCCTTCGGCTTTACCGCACAGGAAGATGGGAGCAGAGGTGGGAGGCGCGCTCTTGACACCCTTGGAGGTGTCCGTTGGGCACCTTCGGCTCAGCTTCAAGAAGTGGGTCAGCTTTTCTTACAAAGGGGACGATCAAAGGGACGCTGTTGGCTGGGACTTCGATGCTACGTGGCCTCCAGAGCCCAGGCGTCAGGATGGTGACACGGGCACGTGGTCAGGTGGCAGCTCTGGAGTGACGCCCACCTCCCAGGCCGTCCCCAATGCCCTGTGTGTGTGTGGAGGGGGGAGGGGGCAGCCTGTGTGTCTGGTCATCGGGGTTGAGTGGACACTGCGGAGGCCTCTCCCGCTCGCTGCAGACAGGAGACTGGGGTCAGAGCCCCTTGCTGGTCCCCTTCCTGGTCCTCCCTGGACTGTGGCCTCAAGTGCCAACAGTCTTGCTAAGCCCCGTGTGTTTGTCCTCACCGGGGGCGGGGGCGGGGGCAGGTTAGTCCTTCTGCAGCGGGGATACTAAACCGAGGCGCCTGGCCCAGGGCTCCCCGCCGGCAGGAGTGGGGCCGGCGTGAACCTAGGCCTGGACCTGCCTGCTCAGCCCCACGCCGGGCCCCAGAGAAGGGGGCTTTTTCTTGTCTGTGTTACCAGGTTTGCGCCCCCGTCACTGCTGGGCTACCCACCTCCCTGATGAAGTCACCGATGTCTCCTGGGTGGGGCACCACAGGCCTGACCGGGTACTGGGGCTCCGCGCCCACTGGCCGCTCGTCCACCCGCCGCACCCCGGGGGCCTTGCTCAGCACGTGCTCCATGGCCTCCGGCTGCTGCAGTTGGCTGAGGTCGTAGTCCTGGGGGGCCGGCCGGGGGGATAACAGGCAGAGACACCAGGGAAGTCGTGGGGGGCATCCTCATCGTGTTCTGTGACTGGGCTCTGAGCATATCCACTGACCTACTCCGGGCCCCCCGGGCGCCCCCCCCGCCACCATCCTAGCCCCTCACCTGGTCTGTCCTTCCTGAAATGCTCACCCCACCTCTTCATCCGAATCCTGCCCGTCCTCAAGGCACATGTGGGCTCTGTGCCCCCTGCTGCCTTCCGCCTGGGGTCAACCCCCTTCCCCATCTGCTCAGCTGCCACCACATTCCTCATGTGTTCCTGGGAACAGCTGGACCTGAGGCTGCCGTTACGCCCACTTCACGGGGGGTGGTCACTAGGCTTCAATGGGCTAGGGCTCGCCCTGAGTCCCCAGTGACCAACTGGGCAGCGCCCAGGCCCACCCTTCCCGAGCCCGGGGTGCAGGCGGCACTGGGCGGGGGTCAGTGGCTGCGGAGGGCGTCCCCATGCGTCCCTGCTGTCGCGGCTGTGGGCCTCACCTGGTCCTCCTCGCCGCCCCCTTCCTCGTCGTACTTGAGGATGTTGTCGCGTACGTCGTCCTCGGGGTCAATGAGCAGCTGCTTCGTGTGCCGCTCCTTCTCCCGCCGCCTCATCCACACGACAAACAGCAGGACCATGGCTGTGGGGCGGGGGCACCCGTGAGCAGGTGTGCGTGTCTGCACAAGGGCATGCGTGCGCGGGAAGGTGCGCACGTGTGGCTGCGAGTGCCTGTGTCTGTTATCGGGCGCCCGGTTGGGCTGGGCTGCTGGGAGGCTCCTGGCAGGCAGAGCGGGGCCAGGAGACGGGGCCGTGGGCAGCTCTGGGCCCCTCCACCCGTCACCCCGGGACCAGCTGCACTCACTGAGCAGGATGACGATGCAGATGAGGATGGCCACGAGGGCGCCCGTGCCCAGCCCGGCCGCTGCCACCGCGCCCGTGGTGGTGCAGTCGCCGTTCTCGTCGCACGGGCACACCTTGACTTTGATGATGGACGTATTGGACAGGGGCGGGTTCCCCGAGTCCGTGACGACGATGGGGACGTCGTACACCCCGGCCTCCAGGTACAGGATGCGCAGGCTGAGCTGGGCGTAGTCACCTGGTGTGAGTGACGGGACGGGCTCCGCTCATTGAGCAGCCAGCCCTCCTTTCTGAGCGAGACTAACGAAGGCAGAGACTCGGCCTGATAGTGTGACATCTAACATGCCTGTTTGGCTAAGATACACGTAGACGTGTGCACATGTGCGCACACACAACTGCATTATGCCATAAGGTTGAGACATTGGCAATTCAAGAATAGAGCAGTTGGACTTCCCTGGTGGCGCAGTGGTTAAGAATCCGCCTGCCGATGCAGGGGACACGGGTTTGAGCCCTGGTGCGGGAAGATCCCACATGCCACGGAGCAACTAAGCCCGTGCGCCACAACTACTGAGCCTGCGCTCTAGAGCCTGTGTGCTGCAACTGCTGAGCCCACGTGCCACAACTACAGAAGCCCGGGCGCCTAGAGCCTGTGCTCCACAATGAGAGAAGCCACCGCAATGAGAAGCCCACGCACCGCCACAAAGAGCAGCCCCTGCTCGCCGCAACTAGAGAAAAGCCTGTGCGCAGCAACGAAGACCCAACAGAGCCCAGAAAAAAAAAAAGAGAACAGTTACAACACGAAGAATGAATTACTTCCTTAATATATAAAGTTCTACCAAATCAATTAGAAAAAAACCCATTTTTCAAAGAAAATAGGCAAGGACATTGAACAGATGGTTCACAGAAGCAAAAAATGGCCAATAAATATATGAAAAAATGTCCACTGGTAGTCAAAAGATACAAGTGGAAACAGTGATTTTGGCTAAAAGAATTGGAAAGACGCTTTTTAAAACAATATTCAGTGTTGGTAAGGGCTCGGGGAACAAGCAAATGCTATCAGAACTTCAGAACTTGGATGCCCTTTCTACCAAGGCCACGGCTAGGAAAGTGCCCTCAGGAAATATGTTGGTTAGGGTCCGTCCCATTATTTGGTGACTGGCATAGGAAGTGGTCTGCAGTTATAGCCACTGGGATGGTCAAGGCTGAGCTTGTTAAAATGATGAGATTGGGGCCTGCCCTGGGGGCCTCCTTGGCGGCCGAGCCCCAGAGCAGGCAGGGGCCCCCGCCCCACAGGAAGGGGCTGCGCGACCCTCCTGTGAAGGGGTGACGGGCCCCTGGGGGCCTGCACCCCAGACTCAGTCCGATTTCCCCAGTGGCAGGGCTGCCAGTGGGCTGGTGCCCGAGGCGGGCTCACCATTGAGGCGGGTGATGGTCCAGTTCTTGCGCACGCTCGCTGGAACGAAAGGCAGCTCGAAGACGTAGGGGCCGACGTTGGGGTCGACGTCCGCGTCGGCCGCCGTGATGTTGACGGTGCTCAGGCTGGGCTTCTCGCAGATCTGCGCCTCCTTGGGCAGCAGCTCGGGGGCGTTGTCGTTGATGTCGATGAGATAGATCTGGAGGGTCCCGGTGCCGCTGGCCGGAGGGATCCCTGTGGGCCGGACACGGGTGACCACACGGGTCACTCCTGGGCTCCATGACCACAGACCACGCCCCAGCCCCACCCAGGACGGACCCCCAGCCCCACCCAGGACAGACCCCCAGTCCCACCCGGGACAGACCCCAGCTGACCACAGCCCCACACGCACACTGACACTCTACCGTATGACACACGCAGCCGCTCAGCTGCACACACACACAGGAACTGCGCACACTTGCCCACGTGTGCCTGTCCCGTCCCCAAGCCCCCTCCCCCACCACCCCCCCGCCAATGCCCAGCCCCTGCCTCGGCCCAGGTGCACAGTGGGGGTGGACCCGCGCCGAGCGGCCAGAGGTGGCCTGTCCTCTGTGTTCTGACCGTGGCCCTGCCCTTTGATGGCAACTCTGACCCCGTCATTAGCGACTGCGTTTCTTGGCTGAGGCAGGCAGAGCATGTAAAGCATCCATCCCGTGGTGCGTCTCTGTGATCTCGCAGGAAATGCATCAAAGCACGTTTAAGGCGACGCAGCTTGGTGCCTGATGTGAAGGTGGCCGATGACACAGCTCAGTCAGGAGCAGCACAGATGGGCGCTATTAACGCCAGCAGGACTTGTGCTCCGTTTCCGGTGTCTTCCTCGTGATTTCCGCTGCTCTGGCCACCGATTCATTAAAATCACGTTCTAATCTAATCTCAGTGCTCTAGCTGCTGCTCAGAGCAGCCTTCCCCGACCGGGGCCTGGCACGCATCGTGGCTGGCCGAGGGGCTGGGCCTCTGTGGATCCTGTGGGGTGAGGGAGGTGGGCAGGAGGCTGCGGGATGGTCACCAGGTCCCAGCTTTCAGCTGCTGTTGACCAAACCTTTGTGCAGTGGCTACTCTAGCTCCTGAAGCTTTATTTATGCAGCTGATCCCAGAACCCACGTGGCACGGGCCTGGCGTGGGGCCTTTCCTGACTCCAGGACTCCCCTCCCCGCCCCACCTTCCCCGGCTTGTCCTTCTGATCCCGCAGGTCCTGGACCCACAGCAGGTCACTCATAGCCAACGGTGCAGCAGGAGACCCCCGGTCACTCTCCCATCCTCCATTTGGTTCTTTCCCAGCACCTCCTGTTGCCCGAAATTATCATCTGGCTGACTTGTTTCACACTCGTCTCCCTGGGGCAGAGGCTGCTCAGTTGTCCCTCATATCTATTTCCTCTTTGTTCCTTAATAAAAGAACTGAAGCCCCAAACTTTACCTGGGCTCCTCACTGCCCAACCAGAAGACGACATTCCTCAGCATCCCTTGCAGCGAGACGTGGCTTCGTGACTGAGTTCTGGCCTTCATGAGCTGTGAGTGGAAGTCCTTAGAAGGGCTGGGATGTGCCCTTGACCTTCCCTCTCCTCCTGTTTGCCAGAATGTGGTCATGATGGCTGGAGCACCAGCAGCTGTTCTGGGCCATGCTGCAGCTTGCCAAGGACACGGGAGTGGCCAGAGTGAGCTTGGTTTCTCATACCTGACCCTGGGCTGCCTGCTTCTAGTCTTCTTTTATGTGGGAGAAAGTAAACCCCCACCTTGTTAAGATTGCTATAATTATTATGCAGCCAAACCTGGTTCAAGCTGACACACTGGCCTCTAATGTCACCCGTGCAAAGGAGAAGGCTCTTATCTGTTTTGCTCACTGATGGATAGTGCCTGGCACATGGCAGGAACCCAAGGAGTCGTAACAGTGGTGGTAACAGTGCCCAGCTCCCCTGGCGCCCACGCGAGAGCAAATAACCTGGGCGCCTGCGTCAGTGAACCACCAAGCCCAGGGCCTGCGTCAGTGAACCACCAAGCCCAGGGCTTCGAATGGGTGAGGGCAGGCCCCCGTGTCTCCCTGCCCCTGGGCGCACCGTTGTCTGCTGCCAGGAAGGTGGCCTCATAGACGTTGTTTTTGATGTAGAGAGACTCGCGGTCGAGGATGGCTGCCGTGCTGATCTGGCCGTTGGTGGCATTAATGTGCAGCCAGTTCGCTGGGTCCGACAGCTTTGAGTATCTGCGGGGGAGGGAGGGGAGGGGTGAGGCGAGGGGCTGGGGGAGCCCCCCCTGGCCGCCCTCCTGCTGAGCTTGCACGGGGTGTGGGGGGGGTCCTTCCCTGCAGCCCTGCACGGGGTCCTCCCACGCGGGACGGTGACAACAGCAGCTGGAAGTCTCCAAGAAGGACAGGCTACTTAACCTCATGAGGACCCTGGGAGGCAGATTCTCCCATTACCCCCTTTACAGGTGGGGAGACGGACAGGCAGAGGGGGCCGGTGACTCACAAAATCATAAGCACAGGAGCGTCAAGCGGGGTCAGGACCCAGCCTGACTCTAGATGCGGCTGAGTGTCCTTCAAGCTTTTCCCACCATCTCATGTCAGGGCAGCCTGGTGGCCGGTGATGCCAGCTGTCCCCAGACTGGGCTTCCCTGCCTGGGGACACCACAAGTCGGGGATGCCCCTAAGCACCCACCCGGGACTTTCTGGGTTGCCGGTTTCACTGGGCATTCAGGACTCTTCTCTATGGAAGACGGGGCTCCCCTTTCCCAGGGCCCGAGGGTGCTCTGTGGGCCCACCTCACGGCCTGCTGCATGAACCGGTCGGGGTCCACTGCCGAAAACGTGGTTAGCACGGTGCCGGTGGGCACGCCCTCCTCCAGGCGGATCAGCTTGTGGTTCGAGGGGAAGTAGGGGGCCTCATTGATGTCCATGACTGAGATGGTCACCCCCGCCGTGGACTGGAAGGACATCTGGATCCCGCTGGCCAGGGGCGCCTGGTTGGACACCATCACGGTCAGCATGAACGCTCTGTTCAGCTCATAGTCAACCGCCTGGAATGAGAGGTGCCGAGACGGGGAGCTGGGTTAGGTGCCCACGAGGCTGGCAGGGAGGGTGGCGCCCGGGGGGCTGCTTGGTCTGCCCCCACCCTGCTCTGGGCCCAGGAGGTCAGTCCTGAGGGACGCCGTCCCCCAGCTTCCCACGTCACGGGGTGATAGTAGCTGGGCTCCTCGGGGGCTACGGCTCCCGCCAGGCACACCTCCCGCCAGCGGCTCCGGCACTCATCAAGCATTAGGAGTGCCGGGGCCCCACCCTGCTCCCTGCAGCCTAGCAGGTCGAGGCCCCGGCTCTTGTCTGTCCAGGGCGCCTCACCAGGTGTAGTGGGTGGAAGCGTGGCCTCCAAGGGTTCGTCCCTCTGGAACCTGTGACTGTGACCTCTGACAAATAGGGTTTTGTGGACGTGATGAAGTGAAAGGTCTCGAGAGGAGCCACCCTGGCTTGTGGTGGCCCCCGATTCAAGCTTGGGTGCCCTGTGAGTTAGGGGAGGGAGACTGGAGACCCAGAAAGAGGCCAGGCGAAGACAGAGGCACAGGCTGGGATGATGCAGCTCCGAGCCAGGGATGGCCAACAACCCCCAGAAGCTGGACGGGGCAGGAGGGATCCTCCCAGAACCTCCAGAGGGAGCACGGCCCCGCCAATGCCTTGATCTTGGATGTTTGGCCCCCAGAGCTGTGAGAGAGCATCCTTCAGTTGTCCTAACCCACCTGGTCTGTGGTAAGTTGCTACAGCAGCCCCAGGACACCAACACACCAGGTCTCACAGAGCCCCCTCACCCCTGTGCGTGGCCCTTGCGTGACCGTTCTCTCCAGTTAACACACATTTTGGGGGTGTCAGGACCCCGGCTGATAAATGCTAGTATGGTTCTACTGTCTATAGTTCTAGTGTCTACGGGGTATGATCAGCCTCTGGGGGTATTCTTCACATTTTGAGGGGGGACGGAAGCTGCACAGAAGCACTTGGGGCCCCGAGGTGTGTAATTATTCCTGGCAAAGCTTGCAACGGTCTCACTAGAAAAGAAGCAACACAGCACACTGCAAATGCATTTGAATAATTCTGCTTAGACACATGCGAAGTATCACGTGCCCAAGAATATTCACTGAAGTATCATCTGTGTCATTCACAGAGGATATATACTGCCGTCAGCCCAGGTACCCACAGTACTGGCCGGGTGGATGAGCTGCATCCGCACAGTGGGGCCATCTGCAGCTGTAAGAAAGAACCAGGAAGATACACGTGGGAACGGAGGGATCTCCAGGATCGACTGGTGAGCAGAAAAGGCACATCCATTGCAGGCTGCCTCTTGTGCAAATCGGGGAGAGGAACATGAATTTGCATATGTATCTGCTCATATTTGCAAAAAGAAATGCGGAAAGGATAAACCAAAAAACTCATAAAAACAGTCACCCGTGAGCCGAGGGAAGGAACGGGGAACGTCTGGAGGTGGGAGTTTGCTGCGTACGTTTTGCCACAAAGCTTTGATTTTGGAGCCACGTAAAATCTTACATTCTCACCTTTTAGGTATTACAAGTAAACTTGTATATATAAAGCAGTCTCTGAAAATTAGAAACAAACTGAGTTAAATTAAACTATGTATCAATGGTAATATAACTCCCAAGAAAATAATGATTTCTCGTGACTGGGACAGCATTTAGATGGTAAGTCCTTCATGGGATGTATTCTAAGGACAACAGTTATTGCAAAGAAATCTTACATTCATTTGGTCTTCTTGCTGTCGGTAGGGATTTTGGATTTGTTATTTTTTAAGCTTTTTATGTACAGTTGGCTCTCCATATCCATGGGCTCCACATCTGTGGATTTAACCAACCACAGATTGAATACATTTGAAAAAAATTCCAGAAATTTAAAAGCTGAATTTGCCTCACACAGGCCACGATTTACACAGCACTGACATGGTATTAGGTATAAGTTAAAGTACACGGGAGAGCGTGTGTAGGTTATATGCAAATATTCGGTTGGCCAAAAAGTTCTCATGGAAAAACCCGAACGAACTTTTCTGGCCAACCCGATACTATGCCATTTTGTACAAGGGACTTGAGCATCTGTGGATTTTGGTATCTACCTGTGGGGGTGTGTCCTGGAACCAATCCCCCATGGATACCGAGTGGTGATTGTATATCGCAGGTTAAAGTAAATAAGCAATTATCTTGCTGTTGTTAGGAACCAAGATTTTCCGTGTAAGAGAAATGAGATCAAGTATAAAATCAACAGAGGTAAGTAAAACCCTCCAGTGTTCAATTGGGATGAAACGATCACGTGAATCGGTGATGGTGACGTAACTTGAGGTGGTCAGGAAGCACGTGCACTGAAATGTTACTTCTTCGCTCTGCCCTGACACCATCCAGTGGCAATGGCGGCAGCAGCAGTGAGCACCTCTTGCGTCTGGATGTTGGTTTCTAAGTACCACTCCTTGCTAGAGGAACGGCCCATCCAGACGTGAGGCAAGAAATCAGCAAGGCGAACCTGGGCTGTCCACTCAGGTCCCAACACAAGGATGTAGCAGAAGCACCCAGAACCAGCTGCCGGAGGAACCTCCTAGCCAGAGGTCAAGACCAGTAATGACCGTAGCTGACCAGAACACACTGAGTGTATAAAAATCTGCACACTCTTGACCGTGACGAGAAAGTGAAAAACCCAACTTCATTGGCTGCTTGTGGATTTACCCAGGTCCTCATCTCTGGGATCTGTGGATAGTCACTTTCCCTGGCAAAAGGGGACTTTGCAGGCACGATGAAGTTAAGGGTCTTGAGCTGGGAGGTGGTCCTGGATTACCCAGGTGGGCCCTACATGCCGTCACAGGGTCGTTATGGGTTCCTGACCTCCAGAAAAGTGCGAGGGTAAATGTGTGTCGTGTTACACAGTTGTTACGGCAGCTGCCTGGATGCAGGTGGTGACACTGCCTGTTGCTGGCTCACCAGTTCTGCTCTGAGAATCGGAAGTAAAGGTGGAGAATGAAGCCTCATTCTCACCTTTTCTGTTGAACTGCATTAATTTCATGTTCCTATTTAGTGGCTTAAAACACCACAGATTTGTTATCTTACAGTTCTGGGGGCCAGAAGTCAGAAGTCTGTGCTGCTGAGCTAAGGTCGGGGTGTGGGCAGGGCTGGTTGCTTCTGAAGGCCCCTGGACGCCTTTTCTGGCTCCGTCTGAGAGGCGCCTGTGCTCTCGGCCCCTCCCTCCGTCTTCAAAGTGGCAACTCGGCATCTTCCAGTCTGTCTGTCTCAGACCTCTGCTGCGTCCTCAGGTCTCCTCTGACTCTGGTCCTCCTGCGTCACTCTTAAAGGACCCCGCGATTACTTGGGGGTCCCCAGGACTATCCAGGGTAACCTCCCATCTCAAGATCCTTAACTTAATCACATCTGCAAAGTCCCCTTTGCCACATATGCACAGATCTGGGAGATTGGGACCTGGGTGGGCATCTTTGGGTGGGTGTTGTTCTGACAGCTGCAGGCCTGCATTTCAGCAGCATCGCAGGGCTCTTTTATACAGAAGCATTCTAGCCGAGGACTGTACAAGGAATGACAGGATTGTAAAGCACCACTTTATACCGCCTAATGAAGAAATTAACTTGGCAATGACCATCAACAGGTGATGAAACCAACACGTGGGGGCTGGTCGAGAGCTGTGTTTCTGCAGACTGCCTGCCGGCCATAACGGGGAGGAACCAGCACGGGGATGGGAGCGCCTGTCAGCGCCGGAGCCCACCAGTCAGGCTCAGACGGCTGTGCGTGGGACAACCAGGCTTCTCACCACGGAAGGGCCCTTCAGGTCTGCAGCCCTGGTTACAGGAAGAGCGGAGAGCGAGGGACCAGATACACCCAGAGGAAGCGATCGGACAGATTCAGCACCGCGGACCCTGCGTTTCTGACAGGTCAGAGGTGGGGGGAATGTTCTAGATTATGAGAGATTCAAGAGATGGCACAACCGAATGCAACGTGGGGACTCTGTTTGGATCCAGATTTTGTAAAACCATACCACAGAGACACTTTTGGAAAATTAAGGGCAATTAAATGTAGACTCAGGGCTTCCCTGGTGGCGCAGTGGTTGAGAGTCCTCCTGCCGATGCAGGGGACACAGGTTCGTGCCCCGGTCCGGGAAGATCCCACATGCCGCGGAGCGGCTGGGCCCGTGAGCCATGGCCGCTGAGCCTGCGCGTCCGGAGCCTGTGCTCCGCCACGGGGGAGGCCACAACAGTGAGAGGCCCGCGTACCGCAAAAAAAAAAAAAAAATGTAGACTCATATTGGGGATCACGGAGGCGTGGCTGGCTGTCTCAGGGACCGTAACGGTTGTAGCTATGTGAGCAGAGGTCCTGGAGTTAGAACCACACGGCAGCAAAACATGGGTGGGGTGACAAGGCAGCACGCTAGTAACTGTGACACTGAAGTGGCAGGTGAGGGCACACCCATCTCCTAGGTGTGCTTGGAAACGTTTGTGATAAATAGTGTGACACATTTCTGCTCAGGGGAACTGACCGCTTCGTGGGACCAGTTGTCCTGCGAGCCCTGGGGGTGCTGGTGACGGGGCCCACCGCCGTGCGGCCCTGCCTGCTGCCCGCCCAGCCAGGAGGTGCCTCCGCTCCCCTGGCCCAGCCCCGCCCCATCGCTGGACTCCCACTGCAGCGCGGCCTTGATTTTTGTGAGTATTTACCGTCATACACCTGGTGCATCAAACCCATGCTTTCTCAGCTCCTGTTTCTAAGTAAGGTATTGAGCACGAGAAGAGTTTACTATAAAGTTAAGTAACAGTGCTGGGTGGGTGTGGGAAGGCGACGGAGACGTGGCTCCCGAAGGTGCAGTGCCTGTCCGACGGGAAGGCCTGGAGGTGGCAGCAGAGATCGGGGTTCTGGGCCGACACTCTTGTCGTCCTCCCCACTGTCCCCCTGGCTGACCTTGCGGGAGCCCCCGTCCTCTGCAGCCATGGTCTCCTCATCTGCTGAAGGAAGGGGTATTCCCTGCAGACCCCCTGGAACCCCGGTGAGAAGCCACATCCCTCCCTGGGGCTTGCCTCTTCATGTCTGGGGTCCCCCCCGCTGCCGAGAACTAAGCAGCTGCCAGGCCTCCAGCCCCTCCTCCAGGGCCCCCGAGCGTTGGCGGGGAATGGGGGCGACTCCACTTAAATATACTGCTTCATAAAATCACGGTGGTTGTGCCTCTGACGAAGTCACTAAAGGAAGTGGTCCTTCTCCCACATTTATCCGTTTGTGTCCCTGGAGGACAGGGAATAATGCTACATGTCATGCATTAAAAATTGTGTCACCAGTCTGAGTGAGGACACCTTCCAGAAAGATTATCATGGCCAGCGGAAGTCCGTCGGAGGGCAAAATAAAACATACTGGTAACAGAGAAGTCAATGGGTAATTTGCTCCAACAGTTTCAATCAGAGCTGGACAGCCTCACTGGGCCTCCGCTCAGCTGCCTCCCTCAAAGCCCAGGGGCCGGGTCTGCACCCTGAGGGGAGCAGCCCAGCGTGGGTGCAGGCTCGTGGGGCAGGGCCGGGGACGCACCAGTGGCCGACGAGAGTGTCGGCCCAGAACCCCGATCCCTTCTGCCACCTCCAGGCCTTCCCATCGGGCAGGCACTGCACCTTCGGGAGCCACGTCTCCGTCCCCTTCCCACACCCACCCAGCACTGTTACTTACTTTATAGTAAACTCTTCCCAGCACGTGGGGGACCTGTCGCGGAGGCTCAGGGTGAAGTGCTTTCGCTCAGAGCCTCGCTCTGGGAGCTGCTGGGGCTGGTGGGGAGGAGGGGCCAGAGGCTACCGCGACCCCCGAGCTGGCCTGCTACTGGTGTTTCTGCCCCCCTGACCCTCCTCCGGGCACCTGGGGCACAGCTCACTCACTGCCTCGGGCAAGCCTTGTCGCTGCCCGGCCGGGAAGCAGAAGAGGCCGATTCTTGGCTTCTGAGCTTCAGAAGCCGAGCGCCAGGTGTGAGGGAGAAGATGGGAGAGTTATCTTTTGGGGGCGGGGGGTGGCAGGTCAGGCCTGCAGAGTCCCTGGGGTCACGTGACCGGTCCTGCTGAGGCTGCCTCTGCCCCTGGCAGGTCGGGTGCAGTCCTTTGCCCTTGGACACCGGGGTGGCACGCACTGAACCCGAACGTCATTCCTGTTACGTCTGCCTCGGGGCACGTGGCGGGGGCGGAGCTCAGGGAGCCCAGCAGGAGGCAAGGTGAGCACCCACCTTCACCACGGTGACCATGCCCTCATTGGTGACGGGGTCTGTGCGGACACTGAAGTGGCCCGAGGGGTCCCCGCTGATGATGCGGTAGACAGCGTTCCAGTTCGGGGAGTGGGGCTGATCTCGGTCCATTACAGTGAGGTTTGCGACCACCGTGTCCACCCGGTTTTCGGGGACTTCCCCTGCGTACTGTAAGAAAAGACAACATTAGGAACCCGTGCGGAAGCCGGGAGAGGCCGGAGGGGTTCTCTGCTGACCCTGGGGGGTCTCTGCTTCCAGCTGCTCCCGGACACGGTGACTCCCACAGGTTGGCCCATCCCATGTCCGTGCTGACGAGGTGGCGTCTAGAGAGGGCTCTGCTTCCTCCAGCTGAGGCCCAGCAAGGCCCGAGGCTCATCTGCACGTATCCACCTCCACGCACGCCAGGCCTCCCTCCTAAATCCCCTTCAAGCCCTTCCCATAGGCAGCAGGGGGCCAGTGCAAACACCTGGGGCTTGCGAGAGACTATAAAAACGTGCTTACAAAACGGGAAACGAACAGGAGTGGGGACGCAGCTGCAGAGGGCTTCCCGAGCTGGACCACCTCTGGCTGCTGCCATCCCGGTGGTCCCTGACACGGGCTTGGGGCCTGGGGTCAGCAGCTGCAGATGTGCAGATGACCACACACAGAGCCTCAACCCTCTCTTCCCTGCCGCAGCAGCGAGGGCTGCAAGCCACGCCCATGGGTGAGTGGGGTTCACGTGGCCGCAGTAGTTACGGGCAGGCAAAGGCTGTGTGCCTGGCGGGGCGTGTTGGTGCTGATGTCGAGGTGGTGATGGAAATCTGAGCACCTCTCATCAGGCGAGAGTCACTGCTGTGCAGCTGTGGCCCAGCTCAGAGGAGCCCCGAGCTCGGTTTACTGCTGTGCTGTCCCCGCCTTGAAATTCTTCACCATTTGTGAAGGAGGGCCCTGCGTTCTTATTTGGCACTGGGCCATGCAAATCAAGTGGCCATTCTGTCACAGTGCAATGTGCTTCTGAGCCACAAAACCTGGAGACAAAGTTTGAACAAATATCTGGGGACTTCCAGTTGTGTTCACAGCAATGCAGCCCTAACGATGGTTACCGAGTGCCCACTCTGTGCCAGGTACTGCCCTTGCATTATTCTGCTGGTTCCTCAGGAGAACCCCATTCTTATCCCCATTTTGCAGATGAAGAAACAGAAGCAAGAGAGGTTAAGAGACCTTGGCACAGCCCAGAGAAAGCACAGCTCAGGGAAACCGCTGAGTGACTGCCGGAGCCTGGATCCAGCCATGCCTGAAGACAATGCAGCTTCTGTGAGATGAGATGGTTCTCTTCTTGTTTCAGTTGCCAAGGTCAGTGTAGTGGACATCAGTAGGCTGTCTGGCTCTCCAGCACTTCTGAATTCCCTTCTTTATTTTCCAGAAACGTGCTTTCTCGCCCTCCTCTACTGCCACGACCTGGTCAGGTGATCTAGAACCTGCCAGTGGGACACACCTTCATGACTTTGATTCAGAAGAGAGGCAGAGAGACCTTGTGCTTTGGCGCCTGCAGTGGCAGAAGGTGGGTGGTAGCACCGTGTCCAGCGATGGAGACGGGAGCTGAGGTCTCTGTGCCCCGTGGCAGCGGAAGGAGGGGGTACTCCCGGCGGAGCCCCCCGACCTGATGCACCCGGCTCTTGGAGTTTGTGGCCACTCACGTGCTTTGGCAGCTACTGTCTTAAATAATCAGGGTGGGTTCTGGTGCCGTCACCTGACAGGCCCCCCCGCCACAGCCCAGTTTCAGTGCACCCCATGGGGGCCCTGTTGGGCGCCTCCACCCACTCTGCTCTGGTCCCCCGAGAATACGGGCCTGTGGTTTCACGGCATGGGGAGAGCTGCGTGTCCTGGACACCAGTTCCTTCCAGACTTCTGGGTGAAGTTTATTTGAAAAGTCTATTTTAATTCATGCAAGTTTAATAAAGGTTCACAAAGAAGTGCCTTAAGCTGGTAAGTCTGGCTTAGGATTTTCTTATTAACCTTCCCCTAGCCATAATGAGTTTTAAATTTAATTTTTGGGGGTTTTCAGGCACAGGGAAAGCCTCTCCCACACCCTGTGGGATGTAAAGGCGGATATTTGGGAAAGGAAGAATTTGAAGAGTGTTGGAACAGAATTTCTTGCATAGCTGTAATCCAGAATTCACGTGCACCCCCATCTCGAGAGGCAGGGTGGATTTCCTATCCGTGCCTGGGCCTTCCAGCACAATCCCAGCTCCTCCACAGAAATCCGTGTGGCCCCCAGGGGAGGGTCACCTTAGAGTGGAGGATTTGGGTGGGAACAGTGGAGCCCAGCCAGGATTTAGGGAAGACCCCTCAGCCAGGCCGAGAGGACCGAGGATGGCAGAGCCTGTCCCCACAGACCCGGGGACCATCAGGGCACCTGCTCCATGGGGGATACCAAACTCCCTGAGATGATGCTTTTGTTTCTGGCACCAGTATTCGAACTATCGCTGGTCCTAGCACGGCTCAGGCCCGAGGACCTGACCCTCCCCCAGCTGCCTTCTCTCTGGGCCCTGGACCCTGGACCCTGGTATGGCCGAGGGTGTTATGCGAGGAGGGTGCCCCCCACCCAGTCCTCTCCTGAGCCAGGGATCGCCCTGGAAGCCCTGTCCAGCCAGCATGCGGTCAAGGCCCCGCCCACCTTGGAGCCCCAGGGGCTGCGTTGGCTTCTGTTGGAAAATGTGCATTCTCCTCTGACATTCCGATGGTTTTAATTTTTGTTTTGTTTTGTGTTTTGTTTTTAGTTTCTTTATCATTTGCAGTCAGAATGTCTAAGCCTCCCCTCCTTTTCTCCCTCACAGCCCACGGCACTTCCGATTCTCTCTTCTTTTCATTCTTCCGCAGCGCCAGGCCCCGGGGGCTGCAGCGCAGGGATGCGTGCCCGAGGCACTGGTGCAGGGGAGCGGGAGGTGGTTGTGGCAGAACATTCCAGCGATTTTAACTTTTGAAATTTCGTTTCCTCTCCAGTAAAACGGTGACGATTTCTGTCGGCTTCTGAGTTTGGAATCAGAATCTGACGGGTGGGACCAGTGGCTCATAACGGGGGACCTGGCGGCTGACGTCCATCCTCCTCCACCCACAGGGAGAAGCCTGGGGCCCGGGGCCCGGGTGGTGACTCTGGAGCCTTGTCCCCTCCTTGCGGTGCTGCTGTGAGAACAGGTGAGTGATGCCCGGGACGTGGCCCTTGGGACGCCAGCTCAGGGAGAGGACCCTGAAGCACCTCCCCAGCTTTTTGGTTCACAGACGGGCTTGATCACCCCCTTTCCAGGAGGAAGGGCTACTGGGTGCTTATTGTCCTCTCCTCTGTCTTCAGAGGACCCTGGGGGGGGACCCACCATGATCTCACCCCCCTTTTTTTTTAATATTTAGCCTAATTTTATTCATGCTTGCCTTGGAATGGGGAATAGGTCATCCAGTCAAATATACAGTAAAGACAAACATGTCCTATCACGTACAGTCTTGAACTGCAGCGCGATGTACCTTAAGGACTCCCATCCTCCCTTTCTTAACAGATGAGGAAACTGGACTTGGAATGAATGTTTTGGTGCCTCCACCGTGAACCCCTCACCCGCTGAAGGCAGAGCCGGGACCCTGTCTGCTCCGCCGCCCAGTCCGAGCCCCTGCGACGGGGGTCAGGTACGACCCGCGGCGTTTTTAGGGCAGAGAACAAACCTCCCTGTAGATGAGCGGATGCTCCCAGCTTCACCTTGAGCCGTGTAACACTTACGCGTCAAGAGGGGAAAACGTTCTGATGCTCAGAGAGGTCCGACTGTCAGCCTAAGGGCACAAAGCTAGGAGGGACCCGGGGGTTGGGGGGTGCAGAAGGGGCTTCCCGACTCCAGGAGACCCTCCTGTGGGCCTGTGTGTGGCTGGGGCTCTGGGCTTTGCTCCGGGACCTGAGGATGAGGCGGAGGGCGGCCCTTGGGTCGGGCCTGCGGCTGTGTGTCCTGGGGGCCTCGGCCCTACCCCAGGGGGCCCGCCCCGCCCTGCAGGGGTGCTGACGGACAGCCTTGCAGGGGCAGCAAGCGGGCGCAGGCTCGGAGCAGGCGAAGGGAAAATGACTTCTAATTAACATTTAAGACTAGGAATTGGATCGTGCGAATCCCCACCCCCCATCTCTTCAGCTTCTGCTGATTGTTCTTGATGAAGCTCGATAAAATTAGCCAGGCTGTGCAGGGGGTGCGGCCAGGCCTGGGCCTTCGCCCGCCCACCCCCACTGAGCCCAGCAGACGGTGTCCTGGGGCCCTGCCTTCCAGCCGTCCCGAGGGGGACATGTCATAACGTGTGACCCCGGGACGTTAGCAACCCCAGCCATGCCAATCCACACACATCCACGCCGCTGCCCCACAGCCCCGACAGTAAGCAGGCTGGGCCTCGATGTGCTCTCCAGGGCCCGGGCCTGGCTGAGGCCGACTGGGGTGGAGGAGGGGCAGGGGCGACTCTGGGAAGAGGCAGCCGTTCCGAAAGCCCGGGAGCATCCTCCTGAGGAACAGTCCCGGGAACCAGGCTGTGCCCACCTTTCCTTCATCCAGGCATGCAGGCAGGAGGAACTTTCCCCTGGGATGTGCCCCAAGGCACATCCTTGGGTCACATGCAAACTCCCTCCTGGGTCTCACTGTAATTCCAGGGCTGCCCCTTTTTCAGGCGTGTGTGCGGATCCGGGGGTATCTTGTTGATCATCTCCCCTCCCCTCGTGTGGACACCCCAGCGCCAACAGGTCAGGAAGATGCACCGCCCCCTCCTTTTCTCTGCCCCATCACTTCCTCACAGGTCATCTAGGACCCGGCCTTTCTAGGGCATCAGCAGGTGTTTGCAGGGCGGCTGGCGTGCAGAAGGGCAGACGAGGTTCAGGCTAGAAGCTGGAGGAGCCACACAAGCGTCAGGTCAGGGCTGACCAGGGCTCGTCAAAGCCGGATCAGGGCTCGGGACAGTGGGCGCAAGTGGTCCCCCGCAGACTTGCCCTGCGGGAGCTTGGGTGTGAGGGCAGCCTCGGGGCCCCTCTCTGGAGCTGCAGAAACCCGGGAAGGCAGGGCTGCTCCATCTCAGAAGGGGACAGGAGACACACTTGGGGTCTTGAAGGACAGAGGTGTGGTGCAAAGGTGGGCCTGAGGAAGCAGGAGATGTGGGTTGGCCTCTGTCTTACTGTGTGACCTCGGGTAGCCCGGCATTACCCCTCTGGGCCTCAGGTTCCTGACGGAGAAAACCCTCTTCTTAGGAAATACGCTCAGAAGCCTTTAGATGTGAGGGCATCAATGCATACTACTGATGCCCAAGCAGCTCAGAAAGAATCCTGCGGGCACACGTACAGGGAGAGGCAGGCACACACAGCATGGCGCCGACAGGGTCGGTGTGCGCAGCTCCTCTTTTTGTTTGCTGTAATCGCAATACAGTTGAGTTACAGTGTGTGCTAGTTTCAGGTGTAGAGCACAGTGACTTAGTTTTACACATATTTATGTCTATTCTTTTTCAGATTCTTTCCCCATACAGGTTATTAAAAAATGTTGAGTCGAGTTCCCTGTGTTATACGGTAGGTCCTTGTTCTTTATCTATTTTATACATAGTAGTGTGTATACGTTAATCCCAACCTCCTGAATTATCCCCCGGCCCTTTGGTAACCATAAGTTTGTTTTCTATGTCTACGAGTCTGTTTCTGTTTTGTAAATAAGTTCATTTGCATCATTCTTTTAGTTTCCATATGTAAGTGATATCATATGATATTTGTCTTTCTCTGTCTGACTTCACTTACTATGATCATCTCTAGGTCCATCCATGTTGCTGCAAATGGCATTATTTCATTCTTCTTTTATAGCTGAGTAATATTCCATTGTATATATGTACCATATCTTCTTTATCCATTTATCTGTCAGTGGACATTTAGGTTGCTTCCATGTCTTGGCTATTGTAAATGGTGCTGCAGTGAACACTAGGGTGCATGTATCTTTTCACATTATGGTTTTCTCCAGATAAATGCCCAGGAGTGGGATCGCTGGGTCATATGGTAGTTCTATATTCATTTTTTTAAGGAACCTCCATACTGTTCTTCATAGTGGCTGCACCAATTTACATTCCCACCAACAGTGCAAGAGGGTTCCCTTTTCTCCACACCCTCTCCAGCATTTGCTGTTTGTAGATTTTCTGGTGATTTCCATTCTAACTGGTGTGAGGTGATACTTCATTGCAGTTTTGATTTGCATTTCTCTAATTAGTGATGTTGAACATCTTTTCATGTGCCTTTTTGTCATCTGTATGTCTTCTTTGGAGAAATTTCTACTTAGGTCTTCTGCCCATTTTTTGATTGGGTTTTCTTGATATTGAGCTGCATGAGCTGTTTGTGTATTATGGAGATGAATCCCTTGTCAGTCGCTTCATTTGAGAATATTTTCTCCCATCCCATAGGTTGTCTTTTCGTTTTCTTTATGGTTTCCTTTGCTATGCAAAAGCTCTTAAGTTTAATTAGGTCCCATGTGTTTTATTTTTGTTTTTGTTTTCATTACTCTGGAAGATGGATCCAAAGATGTATTGCTGCGATATGTCAAAGGGTGTCCTCCCTATGTTTTCCTCTAGGAGTTTTATAGTATCCGGTCTTATGTTGAAGTCTTTAATCCATTTTGAATTTATTTTTTGTATATTGTTAGAGAATGTTCTAATTTCATTCTTTTACATGTAGCTGTACAGTTTCCCCAGCACTACTTACTGAAGAGATTGTCTTTTCTCCCTTGTATATTCTTGCCTTCTTTGTCGTAGATTAATTGACCATAGGTGTGTGGGTTTATTTGTGGGCTTTCTATCCTGTTCCATTGATCTACATTTCTGTTTTTGTGCAAGTACCATGCTGTTTTGATTACTGTAGCTTTGTAGTATAGTCTGAAGTCAGGGAGCCTGATTCCTCCAGCTCCGTTTTTCTTTCTCAAGATTGCTTTGGCTATTCGGGGTCTTCTGTGTTTTCATACAAATTTTAAAACTTTTTGTTCTAGTTCTGTGAAAAATACCATAGGTAATTTGATAGGGATTTCACTGAGTCTGTAGATTACCTTGGGTAGTATAGTCATTTTGACAGTACTGATTCTCCCAATCCAAGAACTTGGTATATGCTTCCATCTGTTTATGTCATCTTCAGTTTCTTTCATCAGCATCTTACAGTTTTTGGAGTACAGTTTTTTTTTTTTTTCCTCCTTAGGTAGGTTCATCCCTGGGTATTTTATTCTTTTTGATGCCATGGTAAATGGGATTGTTTCCTTAATTTCCCTTTCTGATCTTCTGTTGTTAGTGTATAGAAATGCAACAGATTTCTGTGTATTAATTTTGTATCCTGCAACTTTACCAGATTCACTGATGAGCTCTAGTAGTTTTCTGGTAGCATCTTTAGGATTCTCAATGTATAGTGTAATGTCATCTGAAAATGGTGACAGTTTTGCTTCTTCTTTTCCAGTTTGGATCCCTTTTATTTCTTTTTCTTTTCCAATTGCTGTGGCTAGGACTTCCAAAACTATGCTGAATAAAAGTGGCAAGAGTGGACATCCTTGTCTTGTTCTTTTAAAATTTATTTTTATTTTATTTTTGGCTGCATTGGGTCTTTGTTGCTGTGCATGGGCTTTCTCTAGTTGAGGCGAGCAGGGGCTACTCTTGCTGTGGTGTGTGGGCTTCTCATTGCAGTGATTTCTCTTGTTGCAGAGCACAGGCTCTAGGCGCATGGGCTTCAGTAGTTGTGGCATGTGGGCTCAGTAGTTGTGGCACACGGGCTTAGTTGCTCCGTGGCATATGGGATATTCCCACACCAGGGCTTGAACCCATGTCCCCTGCATTGGCAGGTGGATTCTTAACCACTGCACCACCAGGGAAGTCCCCTTGTCTTGTTCTTGATCTTAGAGGAAATGCTTTCAGCTTTTCACCACTGAGTATGATGTTAGCTGTGGGTTTGTCATATATGGCCTTTATTATGTTGAGGTAGGTTCCCTCTATGCCTACGTTCTGGACATTTTTTTTAAAACATAAATGGGTGTTGAATTTTATCAGAAGTTTTTTCTGCATCTACTGAGACGATCGTATGGTTTTTATTCTTCAATTTGTTAATGTGGTGTATCACACTGATTGATTTGCAGATATTGAAAAATCCTTGCATCCCTGGGATGGATCCCACTTGATCATGGTGTATGATCCTTTTAATGTTTTGTTGGATTCGGTTTGCTAGTGTTTTGTTGAGGATTTTTGTGTCTGTGTTCATCAGTGATATTGGCCTGTAATTTTCTTTTTTTTTTTGAAGTATTTTTGTCTGGTTTTGGTATCAGAGTGATGGTGGCCTCATAGAATGAGTTTGGAAATGTTCCCTCTTCTGCAATTTTTTGGAATAGTTTCAGAGGGATAGGTGTTAACTCTTTTCTAAATGTTTGATACAATGCACCTGTGAAACCATCTAGTCCTGGACTTTTGTTTGTTGGGAGTTTTTAAATCACAGATTCAATTTCAGTACTTGTAACTGGTCTGTTCATATTTTCTATTTCTTCCTGGTTCAGTTTGGGAGATTGTACCTTTCTAAGAATTTGTCCATTTCTTCCAGGTTGTCCAATTTATTGCCCTATAGTTGCCTGTAGTAGTCTCTTGTGGTCCTTTGTATTTCTGTGGTGTCGGTTGTAATGTCTCCTTTTTCATTTCTAATTTTATTGATTTGAGTACTCTCCCTTTTTTTTCTTGATGGGTCTTGCTAAAGTTTTATTAATTTTGTTTATCTTTTCAAAGAACCAGCTTTTACTTTAAATGATTATTTTTTATGGTTTTCTTAGTCTCTATTTCATTTATTTCTGCTCTGATCTTTATCATTTCTTTCCTTCTACTAACTTTGGGTTTTGTTTGTTCTTCTTTTTTAGTTGCTTTAATGTAAGGTTAGGTTGTTTGAGATTTTTCTTTTTCCTGAGGTAAGCTTGTATCGCTATAAACTTTCCTCTTAGAACTGCTTTTGCTGCATTCCATAGCTTTTGGATCATAGTGTTTTCATTTTCTTTTGTCTCTAGGTACTTTTTGATTTCCTCTTTGATTTCTTCAGTGATCCATTGGTTGTTCACTAGCATATTGCGTAGCCTCCATGTGTTAGTGTTTTTTTGCAGTTTTTTTCCTTGTAGTTGATTTCTAATCTTATAGTGTTGTGGTTGGAAAAGATGCTTGATATGATTTCAATTTTCCTAAATTTGCTGAGGCTCACTCTGTGGCCCAGCACGTGATCTATCCTGGAGAATGTTCCGTGTGCACTTGAAAAGAATGTGTATTCTGCTGCTTTTGGATAGAATGCTCTATAGATATCAATTAAGTGCATCTGGTCTAATGTGTCATTTAAGGCTTGTGTTTCCTTATTGATTTTCTGTCTGGATGATCTGTCCATTGATGTAAGTGGGGCATTGAAGTCCCCCACTATTATTTGTTTACTGTCAATTTCTCCTTTTATGTCTGTTAACATTTGCCTTATATTATTGAGGTGCTCCTGTGTTGGGTGCATATATATTTACAATTGTTATATCTTCTTGGATCGATCCCTTGATCATTATGTAGTGTCCTCCTTTGTCTCTTGCAGTAGTCTTTATTTTAAAGTCCATTTTATCTGATATGAGTATTGCTACTCCAGCTTTCTTTTGATTTCCATTTGCATGGAATACCTTTTTCCACCCCCTTTTCAGTCTGTATGTGTCTCCAGGTCTGAAGTGGGTCTCTTGTAGACAACATATATATGGGTCTTGTTTTTGTATCCATTCAGCCAGTCCACATCTTTTGGTTGGAGCATTTAAGCCATTTACATTTAAGGTAACTATTATTATTATTATTTTTGTGGTACGCGGGCCTCTCACTGCTGTGGCCTCTCCCATTGCACAGCACAGGCTCCGGATGCGCAGGCTCAGCGGCCATGGCTCATGGGCCCAGCTGCTCCGCGGCATGTGGGATCCTCACAGACCGGGGCAGGAACCCGTGTCCCCTGCATCGGCAGGCAGACCCTCAACCACTGCGCCACCAGGGAAGCCCCCACTTAAGGTAATTATTGATATGTATGTTCTTATTGGCATTTTGTTAATTGTTTTGGATTTGTTTTTGTAGGTCTTTTTTCTTCCTTTCTTCTTTTGTTCTCTCTTCTTATGATTTGATGACTATCTTTAGTGTTGTGTTTGGATTTCTTTTTTGTGTGTATATCTATTATAGATTTTTGGTTTGTGGTTACCATGAGGTTTTGATATAGCAATCTATATAAATATATGATTGTTTTAAATTGCTGATCTCTTAATTTCAAACACACTTCCAGTATCCTGCATTTGTATTCTCCTCTTCTCACGACTGCTGGTGTTGATATCATACTTGTGTGTGGATGATTTCCTACCTTTACTGTATGTTTGCCTTTACTGGTGAGCCTTCCCATTTCATCATTTTCTTGTTTCTAGTTGTGGCCTTTTCTTTTCCACTTAGAGAAGTTCCTTTAGTGTCTGTTGTAAAGCTGGTTTGGAGGTGCTGAATTCTCTTAGCTTTTGCTTGTCTATAAAGCTTTTGATTTCTCCATCAAATCTGAATGAGAGCCTTGCTAGGCAGAGTATTCTTGCTTGTAGGTTTTTTCATCACTTTAAATATATCCTGCCACTCCCTTCTGGCCTGCATAGTCTCTGCTGAAAAAATTCAGCTGATAATCTTATGAGGATTCCTTTGTATGTTATTTGTTGCTTTTAATATTTTCTCTTTGTCTTTAATTTTTGTCAGTTTGATTTCTATGTGTCTTGGCATGTTCCTCTTGGGTTTATCCTGTATCAGACACTCGGTGCTTCCTAGACTTGGGTGACTGTTTACCTTCCCATGTTAGGGAAATTTTCAGCTATTATCTCTTCAAATATTTTCTCAGGCTCTTTCTCTCTTTTCTCCTTCTGGGACCCCTATAATGCAAATGTTGGTGTGTTGAATGTTGTCCCAGAGGTCTCTTAACCTGTCCTTCTTTCTTTTCATTCTTTTTTCTTTATCCTGTTCCACAGTGGTGATTTGCCCCATTCTGTCTTACAGCTCACTTACCCATTCTTCTGCCTTATTTAGTCTGCTATGGATTCCTTCTAGTGTATTTTTCATTTCAGTTATTATATTCTTCAATTCTGGTTGTTCTTTATATTTTCTAATTCTTTGTTAAAAATTTCTTGTATCTTCTCACTCTGTGCATCCATGCTTTTTCCGAGATCTTGGATCATCTTTATGCTCATTACTCTGAAGTCTTTCTCTGGTAGATTGCCTATCTCCACTTCACTTAGTTGTTCTTCTGGGGTTTTACCTTGTTCCTTCGTCTGGGATATATTCCTCTGCCATCTCATTTTGTCTAACTAACTTTCTGTGATTGCAGTTTCCGTCCGCAGGCTGCAGGGTTGTATTTCCTCTTGCTGCTGGTGTCTGCCCTCTGGTGGGTGAGGCTGGTCTAAGGGGCTTGTGGGGCTTGTGCAGGCTTCCTGGTGGGAGGGACTGGTGCCTGCCCACTGGGGGGGTGGAGCTGGGTCTTGTCCCTCTGGTGGGCAGTGCTGTGTCAAGGGGTGTGTCTAGGGGTGGCTGTGGCTCAGGAAGTCTTTAGGCAGCCTGTCTGCTGGTGAGTGAGGCTGAGTTCCTGCCCTGCTGGTTGCTTGGCCTGAGGCATCCCGGTGCTGGAGCCAGGCTGTTGGGTGGGGCCGGGTCTTGGTGCTGGTGAGATGTCTGCCTCCTTGACAGTTCACATACACTCCCGGACATCGCCACCACCAGTGTCCGCATCCCCAGGGAGAGCCACAGCCATACCCTGCCTCCCCAGGAGACCCATCAAGAGCAGCAGGTAGGGCTTCCTGGTGGCGCAGTGGTTGAGAGTCCACCTGCCGATGCAGGGGACACGGGTTCGTGCCCCGGTCCGGGAAGATCCCACATGCCGCGGAGCAACTAGGCCCGTGAGCCATGGCTGCTGAGCCTGCGCATCCGGAGCCTGAGCTCTGCAATGGGAGAGGCCACAACAGTGAGAGGCCCACATACGGCAAAAAAAAAAAAAAAAAAAAGAGCAGCAGGTAGATCCAGCCCCGTGTCCTATGAAGTCACTGCCCTTGCCCTGGGGAGCCAGTACATGTCATACCTTTTGTGCATCCTCCAAGAGTGGGCTCTCTGCTTCCCTGTGGAGCTGTGGAGTCCAGTGGAGCTCCTGCAGTCAGGCCCTGTTGGCTTTTAAAACCAAATGCTCTGGGGGCTCCTCCTCCTGATGCCAGACCCCCAGGCTGGGGAGCCTGAGTTGGGGCTCAGAACTCTCACTCCTGTGATATAATTATTCTCCAGTTTGTGAACTGCCCACCCAGGGGGTATGGGATTTGATAATATTCTGAGTGTGCCCCTCCTACCATCTTGTTGTGGTTTCTTCTTTATATCCTTGGATGTAGACTATCCTTTTTGGCTGGGTCCAGTCTTTTTTATTTTTTTAAATTTATTTTATTTTTGGCTGCATTGGGTCTTCATTGCTGCACGTGGGCTTTCTCTAGTTGTGGCGAGCGGGGGCTACTCTTCATTGTGGTGCACGGGCTTCTCACTGTGGTGGCTTTCTGTTGCGGAGCATGGGCTCCAGGCGCACGGCCTCAGTTGCTCCGCGACATGTGGGATCTTCCCGGACCAGGGCTCGAACCTGTGTCCCCTGCATTGGCAGGCGATTCTTAACCACGGCGCCACCAGGGCAGCCCCAGTCTTTCTTTTTTATTGATGACTGACTGTTCAGCAGGTAGTTGTGATTTCGGTGCTTTTGTGTTAGGAGGCGAGCTCAAGGCCTTCTACTCTACCATCTTGTCTTCTCTCTGTGAGGCTATTCTTTTCCCTGTTTCTATTGCAACTTTTCTGTGAGTTTGAAATTATTTCTAAACACATGCTGAAAAAATTCCAAGGCCGTTCGGAATCTGTGGATATGGAAAGGTCTTCAAGACATATAAGCGGAAAAACCAAAAACAACGCAAGGGTCAGAGTGAAAACACAAGGGGCTCCTCCTCAAAGTAAGTCATTTTATACCTTTTAAGGTGCTGTACCGTGTGTGTCAATTACCTAACCACATACTCAAGCTAATTTTTAAAAAAGAGATAGATAATGATTAAGTGAAGCCAGGTGAGGCAATGAAAACTTGTTCCTAAAAGTTCCAAAGGGTCCAAGCTGAGAACAGAAAAAACCCAGATGGGCGGGGCCCTATCTGACTGAACTGATACAACAACAAAGAAGGATCCCAGAGGCCTTATGCCACCGGATGGGAGGCTACAGGGAATCGTGTGTTCTGTGTGACTCCGTTTATATGACGTCCTAGAACAGGTAAAGCTCACCTTGGACGATGGGCCTGGGTTGCTGCCGGCCAGGGGGAAGGTTTCACTCAAGATTTGCGCCTCATACTGTAGGCACGTCAGACCTCAGTGCAGCGAGCAATGAGCTGCTCTCCTCATGTCCAGACCCCCTGGGACGCTGCTCCCGAGCCCTTCCTGCCACTGCCCACTGGCCATGGAGAGCAAACAGAACGGAAGCCATCCCACCTAACCAGGGGGCAGAGGCCTGAGCGGCTCCCTCTCAGGTGAGGTGACCTGCCATCTTCCCACCAGATGGCGCTGTGCCCTCATGGCTGAGGCTGCCCTCCTCTGGCTTGGTCCAGCTGGACACAGAGCCTAGGACTCTGAGATGCCTTATTGCAGGGATGTGGGATCTGGGGACTCCAGAATTTGGAGCCTGTTGCAGGGTGGTGGGGAAGCAGGATGAGGGCACGCGGGGACGCTGTGGTGGGGCTCCCTGCGAGGGGCTCTGACCTGAGAGATGCCTTCACGGCAAGCTGGCCCACCCACACTGGGAGAATGAGGGGTCTCCTCTCTGTACCCACCCCCACACTGTGGCATGAGAGCACAGCTTCTGGGGCTCAACCCCAGCTGCTCCACTAGTGGGCTGAGTGGCTCTGGACAAGTGACTTAGCCTCTCTGAGCCTCAGCATCCTCCTCCATAACTGGGTCCCAAGCCTCATGGGGCTGGTGGGGACCAGAGGTTGACCAGGAAGCCCAGGCTGCTGCCTGGTGGAGCGGGGCGGAGGGTAGCTCCACAGCTTGCCTCGCGCTCCAGTTCTCTTGTTACTGTTACTGCTGTTACTCTCTCATCCACTCGGTGCCGTGGGGGTGGGGGTGAGGCTCAGAGAAGGCAGCCCTGACCCCCCGGGGGGAGGGGCGGCCTCCACCTCCCAGCACTGCCCTGGGAGTCCTCGCTGACCCTCCCCCCTGCCCATCTGGCCCCCTGCATCTGCCGCATTTCTGGACGGGCACCCGCAGGGTGGGTATATGTTCCCATCCTGTCAGCAGCCCCACTCCGGGGGGGTGTGGCCCCAAAGGCGCAGCTCCTCTGGGATTCAGAGGAAGTGGGAGCCAGTGGCTCGTGGCTCTGTGATCCCTCAGCTCTGCCGCTAGGGCGTTCCTGCGGTCATTTAGGGTCTGGGCAGCCTGGCACGTGGCCTGGTCCCAGCCCGCCGGCCGTGCCTGAAGGGGCAGGACGTACAATGTGTCCCCACGCCCCGCTGCCCCCCTGCTGATGGTGGGCCGTGGAGGGCCAGCTCCGGTCCTGCCGCAGGGACCTGCCCTGTCCCCAGGCATCCCCAGACAGCCCTGCCTCCCACGCAGCCATGCACACACCCCACACTGGCTGACCCTGGAACCCAAACACCGCTGGCCAACTCCTCCGGATTCAGGAGGAGTGTCCTGGGAGCCTCTCCAGGTGGCAGCCAGTGCTCAGTATCGGGGCCTGCAGACCCCTGGAGCTCCTCTCTCGCTCAGACCCCCGCCGCTCGGGGCCTTTGTTAACAGCCTGTCTATTTGTCTGTCAAGCTCCTTCCATCAGGTGGCAGCAGAGAGAGAAGCAACCCGAACGCCCGGGAACTGTCTCCGAGGGGACGTGCACTCACCGTGCTGGCAGTGAACTCGGGTGGGTTGTCGTTCACGTCTGTCACCGTGATGATGGCTGTGGCCGTGTTGGAGAGGCCATAGTTCAGGTTTCCTTCCATGTCTGTGGCTTGAACAATGACTGTGTACTGCTGAACTTTCTAGAAGGGGATGAGGGGGAGGAACAGAGCATCAGTTTGGGTTTTCGTTTACAGGCTGTTTATACTTGATTAAAGAAATACGTTCCCCGGACGGACTCAGCGGGGTCCCCTTCCTGCCCAGGGGTGCTGGCTGCAGGGCGCTCGGCAGGTGACCTGGCAGAAGAAAGTTCTCACTTGTGGTGGGTGGTGAGGTCTCTGCCTACATCTCAGTGCCTGGCTTCCACGGGTGTAGATCGAGGTAGAAAGAAGGAAAAGGGGGCCTGGACCACACAGCACGCTGTGCTGGGTTTGGCAGACCAGGGGTGGACAGTTTGGAAAGAGGGGCGACCCCCAGACTTGTGTCTGCAGGGACCTCATTTCTTTAGCATCCTCAGTGTCTAGTTCAGCCTCGGTCCAGAAATTCAAACAGGAGAAGGGAAGTCAAACCCTCTCCCCTCTCTGCAGGCACACAGACACCAGCACACTCTGTGTCTGAACACAGCCTGGAAGGAGTGGTTAGCGTTCAGATGCAGGTGTGAATTTTAAAAGGCAAAAATGATGCTTCATGGGGACGGCGAATTTCACTGGGCGCTGAGGGGCCCCCCCCCAGCCCTCACCTGGACGCACTGGTGCAGCAACCCCAGGTCAGCAGAGGGGGCCTTTCCACACCCTTGTTCTGAGCAGAGGCCACAGGTGTTTCCACTGTGACAGGTGAGGACGAGCCTGGTGGGCAGCTCTCTGCTGGGACCACAGCCCACCTCTCACTGGCACCATTAGGGAGGGAGGGTTCTGGGGTCCAGGGCAGAAAGGGACCTTCTGAGGAATGAACGATCCCAAGTCCCGCTCCCCTGAGAGGTTCAGGGAAGAGCCCACTTCTCAGTCCCACGATTCTGGGAAACATGCTCAGGATCCCTGGGGGCTCTGGCAGGAACTATAAACAGCAGACGGTCACAAACTGCCACTCTCTCTCCCTCCCTCCATCCACTCCTCCATCCATGAGTCCCTCCATCTCCCTCTCTCCTTCCCAGACCCACAGCCCATGTGGGGAAAGCAGGACAGCTGCGTGTAAATCAATGAAATTAGAACACTCCCTCTCACACCATACACATAAATAAACTCAAAAAGGCTTGAAGACTTAGACGTGACACCATAAAACTAGAAGAGAACATAGGCAAACCATTCTCTGACATAAATCGTAGCAACGTTTTCTTAGGTCAGTCTCCTCAGGCAATAGAAATAAAAGCAAAAATAAACAAATGTTAGCTTTTGCACAGCAAAGGAAATGATAAACAAAATGAAAAGACAACCTACAGACTGCCAGCAAATATTTGCAAATGATGCGACCGACCGACAAGGGCTTAATCTCCAAAATATACAAACAGCTCACAACTTAATAACAAAAAACCAAACAACCCAATCAAAAAATGCACAGAAGACCTAAATAGACATTTCTCCAAAGAAGACATATAAATGGCCAAGAGGCATGTGAAAAGATGCTCAACGTCGCTAATTATTAGAGAAATGCAAATCAAAATTACAAAGAGATACCACCTCACAGCAGTCAGAATGGCCATCATCAAAAAGTCTACAAACAACAAATGCTGGAGAGGGTGTGGAGAAAAGGGAACCCTCCTACACTGTTGGTGAGAATGTAAATTGGTACAACCAATGGAGAACAGTATGGAGGTTCCTTAAAAAAACTAAAAACAGAGTTACTGTATGATCCTGCGATCCCACTCCTGGGCATATACCCAGAGAAAACCATAACCTGAAAAGATACGTGCGCACCCCAATGTCCACGGCAGCACTGTATACAATAGCCAAGAGATGGAAGCAACTTAAATGTCCATGGACAGACGAATGGATAAAGAAGAGGTGGTACATATATACATGGAATACTACTCAGCCATAAAAAAGAATGAAATGATACCATGTACAGCAACATGGATGGGCCTAGAGGTGATCATACTAAGTGAAGTAAGAGAAAGACAAGTATCATATGATATCACTTATATGTGGAATCTTAAAAAAAAGGTACAAATGAACTTATTTACAAAACAGAAACAGACTCACAGACACAGAAAACAAACTTACCAAAGGGGAAAGGGAGGGGAGGGATAAATTAGGAGTTTGGGATTAACAGATTCACACTACTGTATATAAAATAGATAATCAACAAGTTCCTACTGTATGGTGCAGGGAATTATATTCGATATCCTGTAATAAACCATAATGGGAAAGAATATGAAAAAGGATATATGGCTTTATATATGTATAACTGAATCACTTTGCGGCACACCTCAAACTAACACAACATTGTAAATCAACTGTACTTCAATAAAAAAACAAGACGTTTGGTGGCCCTGGGCTCTGACATCAGGCATCACAGACCAGGTACCTCCCAGACAGGCCACACGGTGATGCACAAACTTCTCAGGGGATGAGGGCCGGGGAAACCAGGGAGGCTTCCAGGAGGTGGTGGGCTGTTCTGCCCAGAGGTGACAGGATGAGCGAGGGCTGAGTGGAGGGTGTGGACCAGAGCTGGGGGGTGGCTCGGGGGACTCACACTGTCTCCCACCCAGACGGATGCCTGGCCTCCACCTCTGTCAGCGCTGCAGTCCACGTGCCCAGGGCCAGCGTGCAGCTGGGGGGTGGCGGTGCTAACTTCCCGTCCCCCCGACCCTGGCTCTTATTCCAAGAGGCCTCCCCCAGGAGTAAGCCTCTCAGAGGAGCAGGAAACAGCTCCTTGGCACACAGCTGGGGCGTCCCTTCAAGGGCTGAAATATCTGGAGGAGGAGAGTGAGCACACTGGGGCCCCTAAACAGGCTCCTAGGAAAGGGGCAAGAGGGCAGGGGCCCCGGTGCCGTGCTGGGCTCAGGGTCCCCACCTGGGAGATGGGGCAGGGCCACGTGCCCGAAATCGTGAGCGGGAAAGCAGTTCCAAGACCAGGACAGTCACTGCTCTTCCCCCGTCAACTGCTCTGACACCGGCCAGACCCTGGGGACCCACCTCATGCTGGGCCCGTGTTCCCGCTGCCAAGAACCAGCTGTGACGGTGCCTCCAGGGGACCCCCTCCCCCGCCGCAGAATGGACCTGCCCTCCTCACAGCCCCACAGTCCTTGGGATCAGCCCCTCTGACAGTCACTCAACAAACATGGGCCTGACTGTCCTCGGAGACGGAGAGCACCCCGAGGTCGGCCTCCCACTCAGGCTGGGCCCCTGGAAGCCCAGCCTGGAGCCGGTGCACAGAACGCACTCGGTCCGTGCTCGTGACGTGAACTGAGCGCACGTCTAAACAGCTGATGTTGTTTTCTGTGAACGTGGTTAGAACCTGCACCCAAGGAGACATGAACAAATCGAAGAAATAGCTTACAACTGCTTGGGCGCTGCGTCATACCTTGAAAGTTTTCTCACAAAAGATTAACTCTTGCCTCCTTCCCTTCTTCCTCTCTCCGTTGTCCATCTACCTGCCCAAGTACTCATCTATCCATCCTGCATCCATCCACCCATCCACCCATCCATCCATCCTGCATCCATCCACCCATCCTTCATCCATCCATCCTTCATGTATAGGGACCCCTCCCTCTGTCAGGTGGATCACAACCACCCAGTGAGGTGGCGAGGTCCTCTCAACTGTTCACGAGATAAATGAACTCAGGGAGCGGGGAGAGGCTTCCCCTGGAGGTGCCAGCAGAGCCAGTTCTTGAGAGGAGAGTGTGGCGCTCACCAGAGAGGGAAGCGGGGACAGGCACGATGTGGGTCCCCAGGGTCGGGGTGGTGTTGGGGCAGGTGAGGGGGAGAAGCATGGTGACTGTCCCGGGCTAGGAAGTGCTTTCCTTTCCTGCTCACTCTTTTTGGTGATGTGGCCCTGCCCCATCTCACAGGTGGGGACGCTGAGTCTCATGATGTCCCCAGTGGCACACAGCAAACCAGAGGCTGCTGGAGTGGCCGCTGGGATTCCTGATGCGGGTTGGCGCCTCTGTGACGGACGAATACAGACGGCTCCGTGTTGCCCAGGCAGCGACGTCAGCCCAGATGCTAGTAGGCCTCTTTCTGAATGTGGCACAGAAGGTACCCAAGGGCATGGCAGCGCCATCCTTAACCCGCTTCCCCCCGACAGCTGCACGGTCAGGATCCACCTCCATGTGTGTGGACAGGTGCATGCTCAGAAATCCATCGGGCCCTTGACATCAGGACCTCGCTCAGGGCAGGGGTCCCTCCTTCGTGACCCCAGCAGGGAATAAGTGCCCCTCCCTCTTGCCCATCAAAGGCAGCTGGTCATCTCTGGTCACTGCTGCCTCAGCTGGGACATGGCAGCGACAGGCTGGGGACAGTATACCAGTGCCAGGGTGGGTGGACCGACAAAAAACCCAAACTCAGGTCCCCACGTGCCCTTGGCGAGGGTCCTGCCCAGAGCATCCCGGATCCAGCTAGGCCTGAAGGCGCCCTTTGTGTTCAATTACATGAGCCAGTCATTCCTCTGTGTTGTTTGATCCGGTCGCAGCTGGTTTCTGTCGCCACAGCAGGGGGTCTGACTGTCCCCCCTGTTACTGTCATTCTTTTTGTGAGGGACATTATCATGGAAAGAACAGTGGGACGACCGGGCACCTAATGCAGGAAGAGAACAGGATTCTGCTGATGTTTTCCAAGCACCACTGTCCCCGACCCTCTGGGGCCCCGATGGGGCCTGAGGGCAGACTCGGGGCCCGACTGTCGTGGCCTCAGTTGGGGTGTCGTGGTGAGGGCTCCGCCATCTAGCCTCGCCAGAGTCACCCCCACAGTGTAGACAGACACCATGCCCTCCGTCCAGTTCTGTCTTAGATTATCCCTTACAGCTAAGGCGTTCTTGTACTTCAAGAAACACATTTAGAAGCGGTTTATGCCGCTGCTATAAATGTCAAACGAGCATCACCTGCCACAAATAGAAATTAGTCCTAAACACGACTGTGTATTTTTAAAGGTCCAACTGTGAATGTCCAGGCCCAGTGCACGAAGCACATGGGGGGGCCCAGGCCGACGGAGCCACGTGACGCCCCCCGCAGTGGCTGCCCGTCACCTCTCGCCATGTGGAGAGACAGGCAGGCTGAGCGGGGCCCGCCCCACCCCGGCTGGTCCACCCCGGCTGCTCGGCTGACACGGAGCGCGTCCCAGGGCTCCTCCGCTGGGACCCGTCCTGGCTCTGTTCCCTGGGCGGAAGCAGAGGCCGACAGGCCACCCGTCCCGGGGCAGGCGGGGCCCGCTGGCCGCACGCTCTCTCCTCCGCTGCCACCCACGGGGCCTCCCTGCTGCCCCCCCAAAGCCACGGTGCCCTCCAGGCCGGTGCAGGGCTGTTGTGCCTGCCCCAGCACTCCGCTCGCCCCCATCAGCAAGGCCTTCCCTGCCTCCCCGAATAAAACACAAACGCTGCCCCGCGGCCGCTCCCCCTGCCGGCCGCCCGCTCTCCCGAGACTCTGCTTCTCTTCTCAGCGTCAGCGCGGCCGCCCTCTGCTGGCTGCTGCCCCACGAGCAGGGCTTCAGAGCCCAGGACTTCACACTCAGTGCTGTCTCCCTGGGGTCTAGAACATGCCTGCACGCTGTCTGTGGGTGGCGGGGACGGTGCCGCCCTCCCTGGGTGCTGGCAGTGACTGTCTGTGGGCACAGCTCAGCAAGGCCAGGGGCACAGCTTGGACCGGTCTGCCCCAGGGCAGCCGGGCACAGGACGGGGGTGGGCATCAGGGATGCCCCTCGGGCTGACCCACACCACAGGTCTGGCAGCAGAGATGTTTCCAGAGCTCAGCAGGTGGAATGGGGGAGTGGGCTCCTGGGGGTCAGTGTTGAAGGGAGACCGCCTCAAGGCTGGCTGGCTGCCCTTGCAGGGCTGAGGCACCCAGAGTCCCACTGCGGGGCACGCACAGGCTCTGCCAGCCCCGACGTGGAAGGCTCCAGCCAGCCTGGGGGTTCTGGAGGTGGGAGCTGGGGACGCAGAGCAGGAGGGAGCGGCTGGGTCTCCCATCTGACCACAAATTCACCTTTGCCACCCAGGCCCTGCTTTGCATGGGCTGTCACGGGGAAGAAAACACACATGATCACGGCGCAGGAGCCCACTGTCTGGCGCGGGCAGCTTCACACTAAACGGGCCATGCATGGGCCATGGCGGGCGGGCCTGAGACGGACGGCGCTTGGTTGCTGGGGCCTTGGCCACCCACCTCTGTTCCCACCCTGGTCTCGTCGGCCAGCAGGGATCACAGAGGTTATTCTTTGGGGGCAATAAAGAGAAACCCAAATCTAAGTCCCATCAGGAGCCTCAGAACATGGAAATAGGGCCTCTGTACATAAAGTGAAGGTAAGGATCGAGACGGGACCACCTGGGTTAGGGCGGGAGACCCTCCAACACCAAAGAGCAGGGTAGGCTCCAGTGCTGGGGCACCTCAGGCCAAACAACCAACAGGGAGGGAACCCAGCCCCACCCATCAGCAGACAAGTGGATTAAAGTTTTACTGAGCTCTGCCCAGGAGAGCAACAAGTCAGCTCTGCCCACCACCAGTCCCTCCCATCAGGAAGCTTGTACAAGCCTCTTAGATAGCCTCATCCACCAGAGGGCAGACAGCAGACGCAAGAAGAACTATCGTCCTGCAGCCTGTGGAACAAAAACCACATTCACAGAAAGACAAGTTGAAAAGGCAGAGGGCTATGTACCAGATGAAGGAACAAGATAAAACCCCAGAAAAACAACAAAATGAAATGGAGATAGGCAACCTTCCAGAAAAAGAATGCAGAATAATGATAGTGAAGATGATCCAGGACCTTGGAAAAAGAATGGAGGCAAAGATCGAGAAGATGCAAGAAATGTTTAACAAAGACCTAGAAGAACTGAGGAACAAACAAACAGAGATGAACAGTACAATAACTTAAATGAAAACTACACTAGAAGAAATCAATAGCATAATAACTGAGGCAGAAGAACGGATAAGTGACCTGGAAGACAGAATGGTGGAATTCACTGCTGCGGAACAGAATAAAGAATGTAAAAGAAATGAAGACAGCCTAAGAGACCTCTGGGACAACATTAAACGCACCAACATTCGCATTATAGGGGGTCCCAGAAGGAGAAGAGAGAAAGGACCCAAGAAAATATCTGAAGACATTATAGTCGAAAACGTCCCTAACATGGGAAAGGAAATAGCCACCCAAGTCCAGGAAGCTCAGAGAGTCCCATACAGGATAAACCCAGGGAGAAACATGCCGAGACACATAGTAATCAAATTGGCAAAAATTAAAGGCAAAGAAAAATTATTGAAAGCAGCAAGGGAAAACAACAAATAACATACAAGGGAACTCCCATAAGGTTAACAGCTGATTTCTCAGCAGAAACTCTACAAGCCAGAAGGGAGTGGCATGATATACTTAAAGTGATGAAAGGGAAGAACCTACAACCAAGATTACTCTACCCAGCAAGGATCTCATTCAGATTCCACGGAGAAATCAAAAGTTTTACAGACAAGCAAAAGCTAAGAGAATTCAGCACCACCAAACCAGCTCTACAACAAATGCTAAAGTAAATTCTCTAAGTGGGAAACACAAGAGAAGAAAAGGACCTACAAAAACAAACCCAAAACAATTAAGAAAATGGTGATAGGAACATACATGTCGATAATTACCTTAAATGTGAATGGATTAAACACTCCAACCAAAAGACACAGGCTCGCTGAATGGATACAAAAACAAGACCCTTATATATGCTGTCTACAAGAGACCCACTTCAGACCTAGGGACACATACAGACTGAAAGTGAGGGAACGGAAAAAGATATTCCATGCAAATGGAAATCAAAAGAAAGCTGGAGCAGCAATACCCATATCAGATAAAATAGACTTTAAAGAATGTTACAAGAGACAAGGAAGGACACTACATAATGATCAAGGGATCAATCCAAGAAGAAGATATAACAATTATAAATATATATGCACCCAACACAGCAGCACCTCAATACATAAGGCAACTGCTAACAGCTATAAAAGAGGAAGTTGACAGTAACACAGTAATAGTGGGGGACATCAACACCTCACTTATGCCAATGGAATATCATCCAGACAGAAAATTAATAAGGAAACACAAGCTTTAAATGACACAACAGACCACATAGATTTAATTGATATTTATAGGACATGCCATCCAAAAACTGCAGATTACACTTTCTTCTCAAGTGAGCACGGAACATTCTCCAGGATAGATCACACCTTGGGTCACAAATCAAGCCTCAGTAAATTTAAGAAAATTGAAATCATATCAAGCATCTTTTCTGACCACAACACTATGTGATTAGAAATCAATTACAGGGAAAATAACGTAAAAAACACAAACATCTGGAAGCTAAACAATACGTTACTAAATAACCAAGAGATCACTGAAGAAATCAAAGAGGAAATCAAAAAATACCTAGAGACAAATGACAATGAAAACATGATGATCCAAAACCTATGGGATGCAGCAAAAGCAGTTCTAAGAGGGAAGTTTATAGCAATGCAAGCCTACCTCAAGAAACAAGAAACATCTCAAATAAACAATCTAACCTTACACCTAAAGGAACTAGAGAAAGAAGAACAAACAAAACCCAAAGTTAGCAGAAGGAAAGAAATCATAAAGATCAGAGGAGAAATAACTGAAATATAAACAAGAAAACAAGAGCAAAGATCAATAAAACTAAAAGCTGGTTCTCTGAGAAGATAAACAAAATAGATAAACCATTAGCCTGACTCATCAAGAAAAAGAGGGAGAGGACTCAAATCAATAAAATTAGAAATGAAAAAGGAAAAGTTACAACAGACACCGCAGAAATACAAAGCATCCTAAGAGACTACTACAAGCAATTCTATGCCAATAAAATGGACAACCTGGAAGAAATGGACAAATTCTTAGAAAGGTATAACCTTCCAAGACTGAACCAGGAAGAAACAGAAAATACGAACAATCACAAGTAATGAAATTGAAACTGTGATTAAAAATCTTCCAACAAACAAAAGTCCAGGACCAGATGGCTTCACAGGTAAATTCTATCAAACATTCAGAGAAGAGCTAACACCCATCCTTCTCAAACTCTTCCAAAAAACTGCAGAGGGAGGAACACTCCCAAACTCATTCTATGAGGCCACCATCACCCTGATACCAAAACCAGACAAAGATACTACAAAAAAAGAAAATTACAGACCAATATCACTCATGAATATAGATGCAAAAATCCTCAACAAAACACTAGCAAACAGAATCCAACAACACATTAAAAGGATCATACACCATGATCAAGTGGGATTTATCCCAGGGATGCACGGAATCTTCAATACATGCAAATCAATCAATGTGATACACCATATTAACAAACTGAAGAATAAAAACCATATGATCATCTCAATAGATGCAGAAAAAGCTTTTGACAAAATTCAACATATATTTATGATAAAAACTCTCCAGAAAGTGGGCACAGAGGGGACCTACCTCAACATAATAAAGGCCATATACTACAAACCCACAGCAAACATCATTCTCAATGGGGAAAAACTGAAAGCATTTCCTCTAAGATCAGGAAAAAGACAAGGATGCCCACTCTCGCCACTATTATTCAACATAGTTTTGGAAGTCCTAGCCACGGCAATCAGAGGAGAAAAAGCAATAAAAGGAATACAAATTGGAAAAGAAGTAAAACTGTCACTGTTTGCAGATGACATGATACTATACATAGAGAATCCTAAAGATGCCACCAGAAAACTACTAGAGCTAATCAATGAATTTGGTAAAAGTTGCAGAATACAAAATTAATGCACAGAAATCTCTTGCATTCCTATACACTAATGATGAAAAATCTGAAAGAGAAATTAAGGAAACACTCCCATTTACCACTGCAACAAAAAGAATAAAATACCTAGGAATAAACCTACCTAGGGAGACAAAAGACCTGTATGCAGAATACTATAAGACAACGATGAAAGAAAGGTGATACCAACAGATGGAAAGATATACCATGTTCTTGGATTGGAAGCATCAATATTGTGAAAATGACTATACTACCCAAAACATTCTACAGATTCAATGCAATCCCTATCAAATTACCAATGGCATTTTTTATTTTTTATTTTTTTATTTTTTGTGGTACGCAGGCCTCTCACTGTTGTGGCCTCTCCTGTTGTGGAGCACAGGCTCTGGACGCGCAGGCTCAGCGGCCATGGCTCACAGGCCCAGCCACTCCGCAGCATGTGGGATCTTCCCGGACCGGGGCACGAATCCGTGTCCCCTGCATCGGCAGGCGGATTCTCAACCACTGCGCCACCAGGGAAGCCCCCAATGGCATTTTTTAAAGAACTAGAACAAAAAATCTTAAAATTTGTATGGAGACACAAAAGACCTGAATAGCCAAAGCAGTCTTGAGGGAAAAAAAACGGAGCTGGAGCCATCAGACTCCCTGACTTCAGACTCTACTACAAAGCTACAGTAATCAAGACAATATGGTACTGGCACAAAAACCAGAAATATAGATCAACGGGAACAAGATAGAAAGCCCAGAGATAAACCCACGCACCTGTGGTCAACTAATCTACGACAAAGGAGACAAGGATATACAATGGAGAAGACAGTCTCCTTAATAAATGGTGCTGGGAAAACTGGACAGCTACATATAAAAGAATGAAATTAGAACACTCCCTAACACCATACACAAAAATAAACTCAAAATGGATTAGAGACCTAAATGTATGACCGGACTATAAAACTCTTAGAGGAAAACACAACACTCTTTGACGTAAATCACAGCAAGATCTTTTTTGACCCACCTCCTAGAGTAATGGAAATAAAAACAAAAATAAACAAATGGGACCTAATGAAACTTAAAAGCTTTTGCACAGCAAAGGAAACCATAAACAAGATGAAAAGACAACCCTCAGAATGGGAGAAAATATTTGCAAATGAATCAACGGACAAAGGATTAATATCCAAAAATATATAAACAGCTCATGCAGCTCAATATTAAGAAAACAAGCCCAATCCAAAAATGGGCAGAAGACCTAAATAGACATTTCTCCAAAGACGACATACAGATGGCCGAGAAGCACATGAAAAGCTTCTCAGCATCACTAATTATTAGAGAAATGCAAATCAGAACTACAATGAGGTATCACCTCACACTGGTTAGAATGGGCATCATCAGAAAATCTATAAACAACAAATGCAAGAGAGGGTGTGGAGAACAGGGAACCCTCTTGCACTGTTGGTGGGAATGTAAATTGATACAGCCACTATGGAGAACAGTATGGAGGTTCCTTAAAAATATAAAAATAGAATTACCATATGACCCAGCAATCCCACTACTGGGCATATACCCAGAGAAAACCATAATTCAGAAAGACATGCACCCCAATGTTCATTGCAGCACTATTTACAATACCCAGGTCATGGAAGCAACCTAAATGCCCATCGACAGACGAATGGATAAGGAAGTTGTGGTACATATATACAATGGAATATTACTCAGCCATAAAAAGGAACGAAATTGGGTCATTTGTAGAGATGTGGATGAATCTAGAGACTGTCATACAGAGTGAAGTAAGTCAGAAAGAGAAAAACAAATTATCATATGTTAATGCATATATGTGGAACCTAGATAAATGGTACAGATGAACCGGTTTGCAAGGCAGAAATAGAGACAGAGATGCAGAGAACAAACGTATGGACACCAAGGGGGGAAAGTGGCACGGTGGGGTAGTGGTGGGATGAACTGGGAGATTGGGATTGACATATATACACTAATATGTATAAAATGGATAACTAATGAGAACCTGCTGTATAAAAAAATAAAATTCAAAAAAAAGAATCAATATGAGATGGTGGTAATGTAGAAATAGATAAACAGAACAACAATGAAAGGAAACATAAATGGCATCTTGAACTTCCTTTCAGAATCTTAAAATGCACCTCTAAAAATAGGTATTTTATACCTAAATCCTTAGTTTATGTCATGTTTAATGTCCACCATTAAAGCTCAAAAATTAAATATAAAATAAATAAATAAATAAAAAGCCTTCCTCCGGGCCTTGATCCTTGTCCTTACTGTGCATTTCACGGTTTACGCGAGGCCAGATGAGGGAGCCCTGCGGGAATGGACTGCCTGGGGCTGTTTTTGGTGCCGCTCTAGCGCCGCCTGCTGGTGACTCCACAGACCACACCCAGCATACACCCCAACCTCTGACCAGCCCTGGGGAGTGGGGCATCACACCCTCCCCACTCTGCAGGTGACCACACCGAGTCTTTGATGGGCCAGGTGGCTCCCTCAGGGTCTGGGCTGGTGAGCCGTGTGCCTGGGGCCTGGCGGTTGGAGGCTGGATCCCAGCAACCGGCTTCCTGGGACTAAGAGATGAGCCTGGGCCCAGCTCTGGACCGGCTGCGTGTTCCTCCTCCACCTTTGCTCTCCCTATCGACACGCCCGCCCCAGTGGAGCGGGAAGGAGGTGTGTGGGCGAGTGGGTGGCCCGCTGAAGGATGGTTGGCGACAGCCGCTTGCCATCTGTGGGTGTACCGAGCAGGTGCGCCCGCCGGCCAGCCTGGGCCGCTGCCCAGCAGTACCCCCTGCTCCTGCCGGGTGCAGATCCCCTGGAGCCGGGCAGCAGTGGTGCCGCAGTGAGTTCATTAAAACGCGATTTGCCGTTTTCAAGTTCAAGAGGAGGGAAGAAAACCGCAAGCGGGTGTCCCTGGGGCTTTCACTCACCTCCCCGTAGCTCAGCATTTAAATTTTGCAGAACATCCATCAATAATGTATCTGGCTGGCCTGCCCTGGAAAAGCATCAAAGATTCCCGCACCCTGCGCGCTCTCAGCCCTCTCCCCGCAGGGCTGCCAGGACACGCAGCCAGCGGTGCAGCTTGGACCCCACCGTCCCCGCTGCTGCTGGGGCTGGGTCAGCCTGCGCCCGGTGCCGAGGGTCGCTGCTGGAAGACAGAGCACCCCAAGGGCCGGGCTCCTGCCCGTGTCTGGTTCTCGTGTGCGCAGCCCCCGGGTGTCCGCTCGGGGCCCACGAGATGGGCCCTGGGAGAGGAGGAGCCCCAAGCCTGACGACCTTGTTCACTCAAGTGCATCGAGACGTATCCCAAAAGGCGTGGGGAGTGTGGCCACCGTGGAAAACTGGCTGCGGGTCCCGGGAAGTTACATGTTATGACCTGAAGTCCACGGCTATGTGTGCACCCGAGAGAACAGGAAGAGGCGTTCAGGCAGGTGCTGAACCTGTGTTCACAGCAGCTCCTGTCACGGGGGAAGCAGCCCAAACATCCACCAATAGACGAGGGGATGAGCAAAACGTGGCCTGTCTGTACGGCGGAATGTGATGCAGCCGGGAAAAGGAGCGACGCACTGACCCCGGCTACAATGCGATGAACCTGAAACCGTGGCGCTCAACAAAAGTGGCCAGACGTGCAAAGGCCCACACGTTGTAGCAGAACGTACAGAGCACGGCATTCCAGCAGGAGGGCAGGTCAGAGGCGGCCACACACAAACGCCCCGGAACAGACGGCAGTGGAGGGTGCACGGTGCTGCGAGGGTGCCAAACGCCACCAAACTGCGCACGTGAGCAGGGTGCACTTCGTGGCACCCGAATGACACCTCCAGGTGCCGGCACTACTGCCTCGTGGGGCCCCCGGGGACCTGCAGCCCACGGCCCACCCTGGTGCGGCTCACCCAGCTGGTGGCGGCCAGTCCTGCTGTCTGGGTCTGTGTGTCTCCTCCTCTTTCCTTCTTCTCTCTCCTCCTCCCTCCCTCTCCCTCTGCTGGACACAGAGGGATGCTGCACGGCCAGGGATGACCACTGAAGATCTTATGAGTCTGGAAATCTGGGGAGAAGGTGAGTGCGGAGTGGCCTCGGGGGTGAACGGCGGGGACACAGGAGGTCCCGTCTGGTCCAGGGAGATGAGGCCACCTCGGTTTCTCCTTCTCGGGGCCCCTCCGGACGACCCACTCCAGGTCACAGACACAAACACCTGCACTGGGCAGGGAGGGGCAGCTATGGCCGCTCACACACACCTCGCACTTGACTGTGGAGGGGCTGTGCCCCTGGTGTCTGCAAGCCCAGGATTCCGTGGGGCCTGGCCATTTGGGCCTGTGTGTGTGTTGGGGGGATGTCCTGTGCACTGCAGGGTATTGAGTAGCATCCCTGGCCCCCACCCGCCTGATGCCAGAAGCACCCCCCCCAGTCACAGCTGTGACAACCCAAACTGTCCCCAGACATGGCAATGTCCCTGGGGGGAAATCACCCTGAGAACCACAGCTCTAGGGGAGGAAACAGCCGATAAATAAGCAAAACGTGTCACAGCAGATGGTGACAAAGGCTGTGCAGAAAACTAAGGCAGAGAAAAGAAGCAGAGGATGGTGGGGCGTTAGCTTACACAGGGTGACCAGGCAGGCTTCCCTGCCAAGGGCATGCTAGGTTAGCCAGCCGCTGGGTATCTGGGGGAGAGATGCTGTGGGCAGAGGGAAGGCAGTGCAAAGGCCCTGGGGCAGGGGCTCACTGTGGCCAGGCGGCGGCCAGCGAGCGGGGAAGCGGGCACTGGAGGGTGGAGAGGGAGCAGGGGCCACGTGGACTCCACTCTGGGGAGATGGGAAGGCACAGGAGGGTTTGATAAGGCAGCGATGACCAGATTTGCATGTGGACATGATCGCCGGGCTGCTGACTGAGGACAGACTGCAGGGCGGGGCTGGGAACCGCCTGGGCGGGTGCCATCCTGGTCTAAGCAGGAGGTGGCGGCAGCTTTGGCCCAGTGCCAGGGTGCGGGTGAGATGCAAAAAAGGAGAAACAGGGTACCTCGATGGACCAGCCAGGTGAGTTTGCGGACAGACTCGGCGGGGAGGAGGTCCTGGCCACTGAAGGGTGTGGGGAAGCTGCATGCTGGGTCCTACACGTGTCGTCGGCAGAGTGAACACGTAGGGCCGCCCTCCCCTTCTGCCAGGAAGTCCACGTGCTCCCTTTCCTTGAGACGCACGGCCCTTCTCCCTCTTTCGTCCCCACTCTTCATCGTGGCTTTTTTTTTTGTGTGTGTGGCATGCAGGCCTCTCACTGCTGTGGCCTCTCCTGTTGCGGAGCACAGGCTCCGGACACGCAGGCTCAGCGGCCATGGCTCACGGGCCCAGCCACTCCGCGGCATGCGGGATCTTCCCGGACCGGGGCATGAACCCCTGTCCCCTGCATCGGCAGGCGGACTCTCAACCACTGCGCCACCAGGAAAGCCCTTCATCGTGGCTTTTAAGAGAATCAGGAGCTGGCCTGGGGCCTGGAGTCGCCAGGAGGATGGACCGGGGGCACTGCCAGGCATAGGCCAGCCTCTTGCTGCCTCGGGGAAAGCCAGCCTGGCATCCAGAGCCTCTGAACGTTAATCCAGAAATTGGGATTTGTATACAAAAGTCTGCTTAAATGTTGGCCAAGTTTAAACAACAACAACAAAAAGACAATAAGAAAACACATCTTGGGGCTGAATCTGTCTCTATGCTGCTGGTTTGAGACCCTGTATCTGGCTGACAAGAACAAGCCAAGGGCACAGGTGAAATCCCTGCTCCTGCTGCATAAGGAACCGGCCACCATGGTATCACCCAGGAGTGGCTCTGGGGCCAGGTAGTGTCCGCCGTTGCATCAGGAAAGCAGCCATGTGTGTAAATGAATGGGCATGGCTGTGTGCAAATAAAACTTTATGTACAAAAAAAGCTGCTCAGATGTGGCCGACCCCCAGCCAGCACTGCTCTGACCTCTGCCCTCCTCGGGAGCCAGGAGGGGTCAGACTCCTGTGCTGGGACCCTCGTGTCCAGAACCCTCACACCCCTCGGCTCCTGCCCACTTCAGGGGTCAGAGTTCATGCCGTCCGCACTTGTCTTCACCTTTGGCTGCACCGTTCCCACTCGGCACGCCCTCACCTTCCTCCTGCACGGCTGCCTGAGCCCTACTCTACCTGCAGGAGGTGTAGGGTAGACACAGTGCAACGTACAGTGAGAGAGTGGCCTCCCCGGGCCCCTGCCCTCCAGCCAGGCCTCCGAGGGAGAGGCAGAGGAGGGGGATGCAAAGGCGCAAGAAAGCAGCGAGGGCTTCCTGGAGAAGGTGGGCAGGTCTGGCTGGGGTTGGGGAGAAGCAGGGGAAAGGTGGGTGATGGCCAGGTGGTCCGGCCAGAGCTCCCATCCCAAGGTCTGACCGCCATCCCGCCATCCATGGGGGGCAGCCCCCAGCTGCTCTCATGGGAGCCCCAGCCCTGGAACTGCCTCCATAGCCCCTCTGCAGCCTGGAGCCATGAGCCCCTGGGGACAGCGCCAGGCCTGCTTCCCCACCACAGACGCCGCATCCCTGAGCTGATGCTCAAGGACGGATGCAGGTCCCAGCCTGGCTCAGTGAACAGGTGCGGCTGGGAAAGCACCACCTGCAGTCACACTGTGTGCTGGGAGGCCCCAGAAAGCAGACACGGGGCTGAGGGCCTGAGCCGCTCCTGGGCGTGCTCTGTGGGCTGCATACATAGCTTTGATGGCTCCATAACATGTGGAGAGTGTCCAACGGGGAACTCAGCTCAGACAGGGCCTTTCATTTTGCATTTTTTTCCATCTTTCTTTAAAGGAAATGCTGTCTTCTGCTTTCTCTGGGGCTTATTTCTTCCTGGGACAATGTTAAGTAGAGGCCGCAGGAGGTGGCGTCTGGGACGCCCTGGAAATGGCTGGGAACCAGATGTGTTAAAGGCAGCACCCCCGTGTGCTCTGGACGCTCACGTCTCTGCTGGGGAAGTCCTCAGCGCAGCTGCAGCCCCAGCACTGGTCCCCGGGCACTTACACCCTGGTCACCTGAGACGCTTCCCTGCACCATCTCAGTGGTTAAAACTCTCCCTGAAAGATGCCAAGAGAAGAGCCCAGTGGGTTTCTTCTGGAACGTCCTGCCCCTTGGAGCTCAGGACTCCGTGTCTGCGAGACCGTCCCATGAGTCAGGACACCCTCAGATGGCCGGGCGAGGCCAGTCTCAGAGGGAAGTTGGAGGCCCGAGACCTGCCTTGGGCTACTTTTCTCCTTCCCTCTATTCTCTTTTTTGGGGGAGAGCAATGACTTCAGGGGTGAGAACCCAATGTGAGGCGGGTCACTGGCACATTTGCTGCAATCGGTAATTTTTTTCTCTGAGACCGCAAAGCCGCATTTGGTGTCTTAAAAGCAGCGTTCGGTAAAAACGATTCAAGAATCAGCCAGCGGGACACACTGAACTCTGCCTTTTCCAAGACCACCGTTGCCCCCTACCTCCCAACCCCTGATACAGTCTTACAAAGAGCTCATTTTCTAGGAAAGCACATTTTCGGGATTTCCCATGTGGCCTGTCACGACGCTTCTCGGGAAGCAAGGGGGTGATGCTTGTCTTGTCACCAAAGGACCACTTTCCACCTGAGCTGGGTCATGGGAGTAAATTAGCTAAAGTCGGCAGTGGCCACGGTAATCGTCGGGCCTGAAACGAAGCTGTCTTCATCACTCATCGCTCTCCGTGACATCGTTTCATCTGATCACCACATAGGGTGGAGACCCGCGAAAAATATAGAAAGTGTTGGCTTTGCTTTCTTAAAAGTCCTGTGAACCATGAGATTGTGAATTCGGCCCGCCCTTGTCTGGGACAAGTTTCAAGAAGGTGAGCAGCCTGCAGCTAGCGGGCACAAGGACAGAGCAGGACGGGCCCCCTCCCGTGGGCAAACTTCACCAGGGACCACGAGGAAGTGGGTCTGAGAACAGCGGTGGCTCCAGGGAAGTCACACAGCAGAGACACCCGCCGCCCCACCAGAGCACCTCCGATGACATGACACGAGAGACACTCAGCCACTCCCGTATCATCCCAGGCTCTCCTGACATTCTAATCATGTAGAAACGCTCAATTCACATAGGGCTGCTTAATTAGACACGGCAGCAATTATGTCTGTGGATTTTCCCCTTCCTAACCATGAGTTATTCTGCTGATTCTGAAATAAGTGTCTGCAGGGTTTCCCCCCCAAAGATGTTTCTGTTCACAGAAACATCTTTCTGAGGGCATCAGCGTCCCTCAGAGAGAGAAGAGAGGTGCTGTACATGGCCCTTTGTGCGTCTGGTCGCGTGGATGTCCAGCCAAAGCCACGGAAGCTGAGGCGGTGGCCACGTGGGGGAACCACGTGGGAAGGATGCAGCAGGCTGGGTGCCAGCTCACGAGGAGCCTTCAGGGCGCCTGGCGTGGCCTCATCACCAAACACACAGCTGAGGCCCCGCAATGTCTGTTTCCAAGTCAAGACACACTGGCCACTGCCAGCCAGAGGGGCCCAGTGTCCCACCCACGGGAGCAGCTCGGGACAGAAAGTGGACAATGTAGTGGACGGTGTCCCCAACATCTGGACACTGGCTGCCCCAGAGGGCTTGTCTTTAGTGCAGTTAGTAACGAGGGTGCATGGCACACAGTAGGTACTCAGTAAACATCACCTTGCTCCCTCCCTCTCCCCGCCACCCACATGGATGCACATCTCCTCGGGGGAGGCTTTGAGCGAGCCCCCCGCACCTATCCTCCAGCCCACCCCACTGCATGGCTCCAAGCCCCAGGCCACTGTCCCCACGTTCCCAGCTCCCAGTGGTCCTGGGTCCCTGCGCAGCCCCTCCCTCTGGGCCTCCAGCTCAGCCGTCCACACTCTCCTCGTGCTAACCTCGTCTGACATGGGCCCTGGGGACTGAGCCGTGTCTCAGCCCCTCCTCGTGTCTCTCCTTGCCCCTCAACTGGAGCTGGGGACACTGGCCACCCCCCTCGGATCACATGCTCCCTTATGGGGACGCCGCCCCAAGAGCGGGAGGCAGAGGTGCTGGGGGAGAGATCCATGCACGTGACACGGGCCACGCGGGCCCACGGGAGGTGCTTCTGTTCCCAGGGAGCGTCACACGCACACTCAGCAGCTGGGCCTCCTTTCCACTGGCCACTCCAGGCTCCATGGACCGTCTGAGATTCCCAAAGCCTGGACACGGATCCCCCCCCGGTAATTGGGACAGTTTTGAGGGTACATCCAAGTGCCAAGAAGTCAGACGGACTCACAGTGGGAGATGGTTCCCGCTTCAATTCTGGGCTGGAAAAGCTCAGTCTGGGGCCAGGGTTACAGGAGGTTAACCCTCCTTATGGAGACTGAGAGAGCGGAAGGGGCGGGGGAAGACGGGAGGGAGGGCGGAGCCTAGGGTGCAGATCGCGGAAAGGACACACCAGCGGGCGGAATCTCACACACCCCGCCCCCCGCGTCCCCCCGCGTCCGCCCGCTCCGCCCCAGCCAGCGGCCCAGCACAGGCTGAGAGCAGGGAGCCGCCTGCGTTCAAATGCCAGCCTTCCCTTCCCCGCTGTGTGACTCTGGGCAAGCTTCCTCCCTCTCTGTGCCTCGTCTTATCCATGAACAGAGACTACACTGCAGCGCCCGGATTCCTGAGCAGAAAGAGGAAAGGCGGCCGGCCGAGGCAGGAGGAGACCCCTGGGCGTGTGTCCAGGTTTGGGACAAGCAGTGCCGTCCCCGCTGGAGCAGGGCCCTCATGGCAGCGGTGGCGCCAACAGCTCCCACTTCTCGAGCAGCTTCGATGCACCAGGCGCAGAGCCCAGCCTCAGGCCTGGCCTGGCCCCCCAAGCCTGTGGCAGGAGGGAACCCCCAGTAGAGGAGACAAGCCCACATGGCATCTCCCCTGCGCTGGGCTCTGCAGGAACTGGGCCGGTTCAGTGAGAGCAGAGGGGGTCAGGGAGGCCTCCCTGAGGAGGTGACGTCTGGTGAGAAGATGGGAAGGACCAGACGGCCGGAGAGGGGAGGGCTCGAGGCTGAAGGCTGCGTGGTCGGGGGCAGGCCACGGGGTGGCGGGGCCTCAGAGCACTGGCCCTGCCCGCCACCCTCCCCCGCTCCCTCTGTCCGGGGCTGTCCTTTCCCGAGCTGGGCCCTCCCAGGCTGCCCACCCCAAGCCCGAGGCCTCGTGGCGCAGCGGGGAAAGCGGCCAGAGGAGCGGCCGGCGGCTGTCTCGCGATCATCGCCGCCCACGGTCCGCAGACGCGCTAGTTAGTACAGACTTTCACTTGACCCGCCTGAGATCCAGCAACCACCTGCTTGGGGGGGAAGTGGGTGCACAGCTGGCGTGACTGGCCCAGCGGCCGCCCCGAAGGAGAGGCCAGGCCTCCGGGCAGGACGGAGCCGGGTGGAGGCCGGAGGACGCAGGGTGGAGCCAGGCGCCATCCGGCTGCTTCCGCCCACTCGGCGGGGCCGGTTCCCGAGCACCTGCCGGTCCCTCTGGTGCCGGGCAGCCAGGTGCCGCGCGGGGGCGCAGGGCGAGGATGGGGCAGGAGGGTCACCGCCGGAGCCAGGAGGAAGGTCCACGCGATTCTGCAGTGACCAAGAGCCTGAGACAGTGGGTGGCTCTGGAGGTCCTGGGTCTGCTTTAAGTGAGGGACGAGGTCAGGGTGAGGGTGGGCCTTGGCAGTGGGCAGGCGCGGAGGAGGCCACCAGGTTCCCTTAAGTGAGGGTGCACTGCCCGGCACACCCACTGGGATGTTCCCCGTCCTCCGGTGTCCGCGGAGCAGGTGTTCAGGTTCGTTCCCGGGGAAGGAGGGGCCTCAAACGGCCGAGCGAGTGCTATGGCTCCCGCTCCAGGGCGAGTCGTGTCGCGGCGACAGCCCTGGCGGCTTGGTGCCGGCCACACTGATGGGACCTGATGGCTCGCCCAGCCGGGCAGGGCCCTCGCACATCACGTCCACCCGCCCGGCCAGCTCCCACTGATCTGCAGGCCCGGCTCTCGGGGACCTTTTTGCCTGTCAGCCCCTCCCCGTCAGGTGCCGCTGTGGCACCGAGGAGGAGGGATGGCCCACCGGGCCCCGAGCGGGGAGGCTGCCTCAGGCTAGGCTGCCAGACGAGGCAAAGAAAACCAGGGACCGTTCAGTTATATGTAACTTCACACAAACAACTGACAAGTTTTGGTATGAATAAGTCCCATGCAATATTTGGGACACACTTGCAGGAAACACGATCTGTGTTTGTCTGCAGCTCAGATCTAGCTGGGTGGCCTGTGTTTTACCTGGCAGGGTGGAGCCTCTCCTGGGGTGCTCCCTGGAAAGGGTTAAGAATCCAGGTTGCCGGGAGCAGGCATGGGGTTAAGAGATGCATTTCAGGGATGCGTTCCTCCAGCCTCAGGATGGCACACGCCTCACCCAGGTGACACGCATGTTCCCATTTCTGAGATGAGGAAAACGAAGCTTCCTCACGGCTAAACAGTGTTGACCATTATGGAAGGAGCTGGGGGTGTCCAGGGGTGGCCCCAAGGCTGGACGAGGCCCACAGATGTGTGTCATTTGCCTTGCACAGAATTTTAAAAAATGCCAACCTGAGGCTTTCCCTGCTGTCTGCTCCACTAAGGCCCTGGTGGGGCAGACCCTCCCCAGGCCTCTCCACCCCTCCCCTCACGCCCCAGCGTGAATTCTGGCCCCTGTTGGCGTCCAGAGTTTCCAGCCCCAGCACCAGGGGAGGGCCTGGGTCCCGGGGGTCACGTCTCTCTTGAGCTCCCGAGACCCTTCGGCCCTGGGCAATTAAGAGCCCCTGCAGCCTTGCCTTTCTCATCTGGAAAGAAATGCTACTACTGGGATTTCCCCCCAGGGCGGTTTCAAGGACTAAGATGTGATAATGTGCACTGTACAGTGCCTAGCCCGCACTGACCTCCCATGGGGTCCCTGGGGCGCCCCGGTGTCTAGAACAGGCTCTGCCCACGGGCGGGAGCTTGGCACATGCTTACAAAAGAATGGAAAATGAGTAGCAGAAATGCCCACGAAACGTTGGCGGTACTCCTCCTCCCACTGCTCCTGGCCGTCTGTCCCTCCCTCCACACCTGCTGGTTTGTTCGTAAATAAACGCAAACCGGAACGGCCCGCACCCCACCTGCTCAGGGAAGCAGGGGCGCGGCATCCAGAGCTGCCCTGCGTCTTCAGAACCGGCAGCTTCTCCGAGCTTTCTGAGGTGGGGCCTCTCCCTGCTCTGCAGACTTCCAGAAGGGTCCTCTGGGTGCTGCCCCTTTGTCCTCTAGACAGAGGCCCCAGAAATGCCTCTTTCCTCCTCCAAGGCCCGACAGCACAGCCGGGCTCCCAGCAGAGCCATGCAGCCGAGCTGCTCTTCATCTCTAACGGAGGTCCGGGTGCTCGGGGCCCGCGGGCTGGGTACCGCCCACTCCCCGCCTCTCTGTTTCCTGAACCTGAAGTCCACACTCATTAAGCAATGAACAGAAGCTCTTTAGAGGTGGCAGAGGCCCGTTGAGGCTGTGCCAGGCAGGGCGCGGGGATGTGCCTGCCTGGGAGGTGGACAGGCCCCTCTGCTGCTGGGCTGGGGCCTGAGGCTGCTGGGATCTTGGACTTCTGGTCTCCAGAACCAGAAGAGGCTACATTTCCTTTGTCAGGACAGCCCTGGGACACTCATACAACTCCCTTCCCGGGACAGGACAGGGACGTCCCTGATGCTCCCCCCCCGGCCCCGCCCTCTGTGGATGGTAGACGATGCTCTCTCTGTATAACCCACGCCACGGCCTGAACTCATCTATCTCGTGGGGACTGATCCCTCTCGCCTGTTTCTCCCTCCTGCACAGTGAGCCCCACGCGAGCAAGGACACCACGCGCCCTGTTTACTGCTGTCTGCCCAGCACCCTCGGCAGTTTCTAGCACAAAGTCAGTGCTCAGTGAAAGTTTTTGATCGAAAGGAGGAGCCTGCTGAGTGGGATCTGTGATGGCTCGGAACTGGTTAGACGTCTGGTGTGCAGCGCTCAGGAAAAGCGGGTCCTTAGTCCCAAAGAGAAGGAAATATGATTGATTCTATCAGCCTCCAAGGCTCAGAGCAAGGCCACCTCTTCTGAGAAGCCTCCCCTGATTTCTCCACAGTTAGCTCCATTCATCTCACACCACCACCTTGTGGACACAATCCACTGCATATACATGTGATCTACCGCATGTACACATGTGATCCACTGCCAGTACACATGATCCACCGCACGTACACATGATCTACTGCATATACACGTGCGATCCACTGCCTACACACACGATCCACTGCCTACACATGTGATCTACCGCATATACACATGTGACCCACTACCACTACACACGATCTACCGCACGTACACATGATCTACTGCATATACACATGCGATCCCTGCCTACACACACGATCCACTGCATATACGTGATCTACCGCATATACACGCAATCCACTGCCAGCACACACGATCCACTGCATATACACATGCGATCCACTGCATATACACATGCGATCCACTGCCTACACACATGATCCACTGCACATACATGTGATCTACCACATGTACACGTGATCCACTTCCAGTACACATGATCCACCGCATGTACACATGATCTACTGCATATACACGAGACCCACTGCCTACACACGATCCACTGCATATACACGTGATCCACTGCCTACACATGCAATCCACTGCTTACACGCATGATCCACTACAGTACATGCACTTAGGTTCTGCTCCCCACCCCTGGCCCTGGGGGCAGCCACCGTCTAACCACCTCCACATCCACTATGCCTCACACAGCACTCTGTCCCCACATCTGCTAAGTGAGGAAGGAGCAGGCGGGGCACTTGCTCGTGTTCAGGGGTCACCGTGCCCAAGTTCAGCCTTGACCCTGGACCTCAGACAGGAATTTCCTTGGAGCAATGCTTCCAAAGCTGACCATGGAGAAGGACGTGTGCATGCGTGTGCGAGAGTGCGTGTGAATGTCTGCATTCATGCACAGGTCCCAGTCACACCACACTGCTCTCCCGAAGGTGTGAAGACACCCTGGGTGAGGCTAGAGCCTGGAGAAACACTGTGGTACAGTCTTCTGGGGGCAATGGGGATGCCCTCCCTCCCGGGGCAGGTCGGAGACCCTGGGTGGGGAGAGACGGGGGATGGTTCGCCTCCCTGATGGCCCACCCCATGCGGCGTCACTATCCCTTCCGAGGGACCACCTCCCTAGCTGAGGGCAGCAGGCTTCTAGAAGCCGGACAGAGCAGCTCTTCATTCCAAGGGCCAACTGCAGGGCCCTGTCCGGGCCGAGCAGGCGCCCATCACGGTCCTGGGGAGGGTCCTGGGGCCTTGCTGGATCCTCTGGTACATGAGATGGAGGCCTCGGGTCTGCCCGAGGCCTGTTCTGAGCCCTGGGGGCTCTGGCCCACCTCCCCCATCGCACAACTCCACTGACACGGGTCCCAGAAGACGTATTTACACCATGCAACTTAAGCCCCGCCGGGCACTGTCCCTGCCAAGCCTCACCCAGGTGGGATCGCGTGGCCCAGTGCCTGGAGACACCCTGCTGTGCCTAGTGGGAAAGGTCCCCCCGCCCTGGTGGCGGCGGCGGCGGCAGCACCAGCGCACCGCCCCCCGCCCTCCCCGCCCCACGGCGGCCTCCTCACCTCTCGGTCCAGGCCGGCCGCCACTGTCACGATGTCCCCTGTCTCGCTGTTGATTGTGAACATGTTCTGGGAGGGGCTCTGCGGGGTCTGGGTCACGATCCGGTAGCGCACCATCCCATTGGCTGTGGTGCCGTCGTCAGCGTCGCTGGCTGTGACCGTCATCACGTAGGTGCCTGGAACAGAGATAGCAGCACACGTGGACTCACCAGCCACACCTGCCGCGGCCCCGCGCCCGCACCCCGGCAGACGTCAGCCGGGACCACGTCTCCCCGGAGGCGGGACGTGCTGTGAGTCCTTCCCCTCCCACGGACAGCAGGCCTGCCAGGCCCTGGGAAGTGCACCGTCCCTCCCAGCCCCACACACTGCTGCAGAACCACCCGCGGGTTTCTTGCCGGGCTCAAGTCCGCTCTGAGGTCGTCAGCGGGCAGAGAGACCGAGGCCCTGGAGCGGGGGGAGCCGCCTGGGGACAGCGGAACCAGCGATTCTGGCTCAGAACCCAGCACTCTCCCTCCTGGGCCACACGGCCCAAGGCGCTGGCCGGCAGCGTTTGCCGAGGATCCAGATCCCATGCAGAGGACTGCACGGCCGCGACTCGGCACGCGTTAAAAAAAACAGGGATGGGTCTACAGAAGGGGCATAACAGGCACGTGAGGAAGCTAAGTGAGAAGAGCCCCCTCGGGGGGAAGCTGTGCACACGGGGCGCAGGGGAAGACGGAGCAGTAAATCCAGGGTGCGCGTGGACACGTGGTTACCCGCACCTCCGGGCCCGGGGGGTGAGCCGCCCATGCCATTTCCCATCCACATGCCAGGGTTGAGGTCCGCAGGGGACGCTCCGGCATGGTCCCCTGGCTCCTGAGAGTGGCACGTGGGGCCCCTACTGGCATCCTCCCTTCCCCACGGCGGGAGGCCCTGGTTGGATGGCACACCCCTCCCCTAGCCACAGTGATCGGGTCCGCGGTGGGCACCCTACCCAGTCAGAGCCTGTGATCAAGGCGGAGGTGCTCGCTGGGGTTACTGGGAAGCCAGCGAACTGTCCCTGCCGCTGGCCTTGGTTGGGTCAGCGTGTGAGGTTGGGGCTGTGGTCACTCTGTGCCACAAGGAAGGAAAGCGAAGGACAGGGCCATCTCGGAGGAAACAAAACCAAGAGGGGCTCGGGTGACCACCTCCTACCGGGCAGCCCCTGGGTCAAGCGGCACCTGAAGCTGTTGCCGCTATACTTTAAAAAATTAAGGCTTCTTTTATAAAGTGGTTTTAGGTTCACAGCAACATTGAGGAGAAGGTACCTTACAGACTCTTTATGCACCTGAACCGACATATTCCCTTCTTGCCTTATGTCTTTTCAGTTTGAGTTTTTGTCGCTTGCAACCCAGAGTCCTGACTGGCACAGGCTCCCGGCCCTGTGACGGCCCCTGGAGTCGTGGGCCTGGGGCCCTAGTCCTGATCTGCATGTCCTTCACTCAGCTCTATGTTCCCAGGTTGGAACAGTGTGCTGTCCAGGGCCCACAGGGGTGAGGGAGTGTGGGCACCATCCTCCACTGGGTCCTTCTTGGGGGGTGCTGGCTTAAGCTGAGACTGAACTGGGCTTGGGGCTTGGCTGTGCAGCTGGGCCTCCAGGCCTGTTGGGATCCAAGGTGGTGATGGGTGGGTGTTTTAGTCATCAAACATGCACTGGGCACCTGCTCTGGGCCAGCATGGCACTAGGAACTGGGCAGACAGTGGTGGAGACACTTTCATGGTCCGGGCAGGGAGCCTTTTCCAAATCCTACCAGTGTTCTGGCTGCGCGGATGTGTGTGCAAAGCAGGTCCTCCTGCCTTCCTGCGTCCAACCCCACCGCAAGCAGCGAGGGCCTGACTGGGAATTGGCTTTAGCTTTCAGCTTTTACTGAATAAAAGTTTCTCAAAGCAAATGCATTTTATACAACAGAAAGGAAAGCAAACAGAGAGAGGAAAGTAGAAATCTGTTTACAGGGCACAGGTTTCCTATTCTCATCCACCAACCAGAGAGGAATGGGCCCAGGACCAGACTTTTCACACTGAAAGGACGGGAAGTCCCAGCCTGAGCGGGGCGGGACGCTGCAGGAAGCGAGGGCCCAGGAGCTCCAGGGCCACAGCGCCTCCCTCCCACCACTTGTTCAATCCACAGATTTACATAGTTTTTATCAAAATGTAATTCACACATCAGAAAATCCACCCTTTTAAAGTGCACAAGTCAGTGCGTTTTAGTAGATTCACAAAGTCATGCAATTGCCAATAGAGCGTATCTAACTCCAGAACATTCTGTCACCCCCAAAGAAACCTGTATCTGTTAAGAGTCGCTCCCAAGGACTTCCCTGGTGGTCCAGTAGGTAAAACTCCACACTCCCAGTGCAGGGGGCCTGGGTTTGATCCCAGGTCGGGGAACTAGATCCTGCATGCCTGCCACAACTAAGAGTCCGCATGCTGCAACTTAGTCTGCATACTGCATGCTGCAACGAGGATCCTGCATGCCGCAACTAAGACCCGGCACGGCATGCATGCACACACACACGAATGAATGAATGAGTTGCTCCCCATCCTCCTCCCCAGCCCCCAGCAATGCTCATCTACTTTCTGTCTCCAGACAGGCGTTTTCTGAACACGGCTTATAACTGGAATCATATACTGTGCGGCCTTTGTGTCTGGCGTCTTTCAAGAGGCCTAATGTTTTCAAGGTTCACTCCTTTTTATGGCTGAATGACATTCCAGTGTGTGGGGATACTCAGCCCGCAATTACTGAGTGAGCACTTGCTGTGTGCAGACACCAGGCTCTGTGCTCAGGATGTAGGAAGAGAACAAGCAGACAAGGTCCCACCCTTAACATGCAAGTGAGGACAGACAGAACAAACAGGGAGACACAGATCATCGCCAGCTGTGGTAAGTCCTTGGAAGGGGGAAGAACGCTCGCATGAATGAATATGCAGAATAATGAAGTACGCGGGGTGCTACGGAAGAAGCAGGGACGACCTGAGAGATGGGGGTGGTGGGGTAGGGAGGGGACGGGGGGTACTCTGGGCAGGAGGCCAAGGCCCTGGGGCAGAGAAGAGCTCCAAACGTTTGAGGAACCAGGGAAAGTGGGCATGTGATGGGGCTGGAGGTGGGCTGGGCCCACGGCGAGGATTCTGGACTTTATTCTAAGATCACAGGGCAGTATTTTCATCAGGAGAGTGGGTCAAATTTATGTTCTGAAGACACGCAGAGAACACAGACTGCTTGCAACCAGGAGTGTGGGGGGAAAGGGTGGGTAGTGAGAATGCTAACTCATTCCCTGGATTTCATGGAGAACTGGTTGCAATCAGATCAAGATGTTGCAAACCCACTAGGACATTTATTCATTCATTCAAGACGTCTTTATTAAGTGTCTTCTAGGGGAAAAAATATGGAACTTCACTGTTTTGAGAACCCTAGGAAAAACATTCATCAAACACACCCACCTAACTTCATGCAATGGCTATTCTCGAACAGTGTGTAAACCCAATTTATTTTATTTTATATATTTATTTTTAGCTGCATTGGGTCTTTGTTGCTGTGTGTGGGCTTTCTCTAGTTGCAGCGGGGGGGGGGCTACTCTTCGTTGTGGTGCGCGGGCTTTTCATTGCAGTGGCTTCTCTTGTTGTGGGGCATGGGCTCTAGGCATGCGGGCTTCAGTAGTTGTGGCATGTGGTCTCAGTAGTTGTGGCTTGTGGGCTCTAGAGCACAAGCTCAGTAGTTGTGGCGCATGGGCTTAGTTGCTCCATGGCCATGTGGGATCTTCCCGGACCAGGGCTTGAACCCGTGTCCCCTGCACTGGCAGGTGGATTCTTAACCACTGCGCCACCAGGGAAGCCCTGTAAACCCAATTTTAATGAATTTAATTATAAGTAGAATTTCCCCAGAGGCATTAAGTATTTAAAAGAAATCCAGGGGCTTCCCTGGTGGCGCAGTGGTCGAGAGTCGGCCTGCCAATGCAGGGGACACGGGTTTGTGCCCCGGTCTGGGAGGATCCCACATGCCGTGGAGCGGCTGGGCCTGTGAGCCATGGCCGCTGAGTCTGCACATCCGGAGCCTTTGCTCCGCAACAGGAGAGGCCACAACAGTGAGAGGCCCGCGTACCGCAAAAAAAAAAAAAAAATCCAGGGGGTTCTGTTTTTAGCAAATGGTGGACAATGTTATTTTAAACCGATCTTCCTCCTGAGGAAAACTAGAAAAACCGGACCCAATGTGAAATAAAAACATCCCATTAAGGGCACTAGAGAGATACCAATGGCACAGACTCAGGGAGGGCAGGGCAGGCCAGAAAGGAGAACCCGAGACCGGGGGCCATCTTTCCTCTCAAGACATTTGCTGATTCCAGGGACTTCCTTGGTGGTACAGTGGTTAAGATTCCGTGCTCCCAATGCAGGGGGCCTGGGTTTGATCACTGGTTGGGGAACTAAGATCCCGCATGCCGCAACTAAAGATCCTGCACGCGGCCACGAAGATCCCACATGCCGCAACTAAGACTTGGCACGGCCAAGTAAAAGAAAAAAAAAAAAAAAAGACGTTTGCTGATTCCAAATCGGCTTCTGACAGCTGAAGAGCTACATGGAGCTTTCAACAGACTGATGGGAATGGGGGTAAAAACATTGAGCTTAGGGCTCGCCATATGAGGGAGCCTGAAAAACACTCGAGTCTTTGGGTTGGACCCGGAAGGGCAGTGCGCTGGGAGTGAGGGTGAACAGGAAAGGAACCGTCCTAGCCGACGGACACACAGCTCTATTAAGGTGACTTAGGCTATGATATCTGAGGTTACCAGACTCCCGTCAGGAGTGAAAGCATATCCTTCATAGACAAAGGTAACATCTTACCTTCAAGTCACCTCTACAATTTTTCACACACAAGGCACAGTACGTAATGAACCAGGCACACAAGAAGACAAAACCTGACTGAAAACAGAGAGAAAGAACTGACCAGGACCAGACCAGGGGAGATTCCGATAACAGAGTCATCAGATGCAGATTAAAAATAATCGGCCAGAAAAGCTGAAGCGCACCCCCAGATATTCACATGGGACGTCCCGTTCTAGGCCCCCACTACCAGCCCCCACCAAGGCACACCTGAGCCCCCTTCTCTACCATGAAGCTCCCCGGTCCTCTGCCCGCCTTCGAGTCTCTGACTGTGATGGTGGCTGGTGACCCCCCTGCTCTGAACACACAGCCTCTGCTGGTTCCCATTGGCTGGTCTTCATTTATTTCCACATTACTGTTGGAAAAACTGGATGAGGGACTCTTTCTGTCCTTTGTTGCACAAGCACATGTGGGTCAACAATGGTCTCAAAAAAAAAAAAAAAAGTCCCTAACCTGCGAAGCTCACATCTAGCGGTGCAGATAAACAAGGAGCATAATCAATTAGTATGTGATGCCAAATGTCTGACAACTGGGTGTTGGCTGAATAAATTGTGTTCCCATGACGGAACTGTTTAAAGCCGGAATATTTCGTGACACTTGAAATGTTCACGATATACAGCAAAACGGAAAACAATCCAGTTTCTAAACTGTGTTCTTTAATATAACAACATGTTCGTGCAGGGAGAGAAGACCAGAGAGATCTTTGACAAATGTGCTCATGGCAATCTCTGCGTGGCAGGCAAGATGGGAGATTGTGACGTTTTTCTTTGTGATTTTCTCTGTATCTCTCAAGTTTCCTCCAAAGATTATCACTTGATTATCAGAAGGTAAAATGTTACTTAAAGAAATAAGGCAACTGATGGGACTTTTTTTTCAGCCTTAATCACAATTTGGTTTCTTTCAAAAAAGATTCTGGAAACCTGGCTGGTCCATGGCCACCATTCTGTGATCAGGTGACCCATGCACGCCCAAGTGCTCTGAGCCCAAAGGCCAATGGGCAGGGTTGCCATGGAAACAAACCCAGATGAAATAATAAGTGTGCAGGGCCCTGGAACTGAGCAAGGTCTCCGTGATTTTCACTTCCTTCCTAGAAGAAGAGAATGGGGTGGAGGCAGAAGGAACTCCTTTTTGAGACCTGGAGGGCTGCCTGGGGGAGGTGGCCTCCACTCACTGTCTGGGCACTCGGCAACGCCTGCTGACCTGGGGGCCAGGCCCTGCCCTGGCGGCACCCTGCTTCTGCCCCCCTTGCCCGTCTCCTGTGTCTCAGTCTCCCCCTTACACTTGAGGGTGCTCCTTCCTGAACCCTCCAGCAAGTGTTCAGTGGCCACACCACGTCTCGGGTCGTGAGCAGGGCCAGCCCCCGTGTGTCTGGGAAAGCGTGACCCTGGCATCAAGGTCCCCCGATCCTCTCGCCTTCTCCAGTGGGGGTGGGTCTGGTTCATAGGCAGCCGTGAGCACCCAGCAGCCCCAATGCCATAGCACACCTGGGCTGCCCACGGGAGGGAGGGAGGGAGCGATTCAGCCGCGTTACCTGGCTGAGCGCTCTGCCAGGAACCACTCACTGCAGCAGCATCGGTAGTAACCGGAGAGTTAAGTCTTACCCCCATCATCTGGACCATGAGAACGAGGAGAATATCATCCTTCTAGGGCCTTCTCTGGAGGCCTCGTTGGGCCTCTCCCCCTAGTAGAGAGGCCTGCATTTTTCTTAACGAAACTGAACATCGCTCTGTATTTTCCTCTAAAAGGGCATGCTGTCTGCTGCCCGAGACTCCGGACATTTCTTCATAAATCGCGCCAGCAGGAAAAGGGGGAGAAGGCAAACTCTTGGCTCTTCTGAGGAGTTCATGTACAAATGCTGCCATGCGCCTTAAAGGATTAATTTCACAAACCTTAAATTGCAGTTTAATTTGAAAACTAATTCAGCTCCATAATTGGCTTTCTGCTCAAATCACTGAGGCTAAAGATTTAAATTCTTAATATGCAGATGACTTTCAAGTATCTGGCGCCATCTGTGCATTAGTCCGTGGCATTAATCTCGGGGGACTCCGCCAGCACAGAAACAAAATAAATAAATAAACGGGCCCCACTAATAATCTATTTAAGCAAAAACTGCATTATATAGATGAAGGTTTCTTTGACTTCATTTGCAGCATGTAGATTTCTCTGCTATTTAATATTTTAAAGCAACATTAATTTCAAAATTTATAATATAGGTCCTCACACAGTTACAAGGGGTTAGGGAAAGCAGAAGTTCCAACTAGAGCCCTTTTGTTAAAAAATAGTCAACACACTTGGGAGGCCTGAGAGATGCCATGAGACTGGTCAGGCTGCCTCTGGGCAGGAGGTGACACCACGAATCCCATTTCCAGCTGGAGAAGCCTGTTGGAAAGGGCGTGGACCCATGGCTGCTGCAGAGGGAAGGGGGCTCCAGTTATGAGCACGTAGCCCACAGGCCTCCTGGAGCCTGAGGACTGATAATGTGAACCCCTGTGACCCCACCCCATTACCTCACCATTAACCAATCAGAGAATTTTGCACAAGCTGATCACGTACCCTGGGACCACCAACTCCCTTATCTGGCCTTTAAAAATGCTCTGCTAAAACCCTTTGGGGAGTTTGGGGTTTCTGCGCACAAGCCACCCATTTTCCTTGTTTGGAGCCGTTTCAGTAAACACCTGCACTCTCCTTCACCACAAACTCGTGTCAGTAGATTGTCTGTACCATGCGGGTGAGTGGACCCGAGTTTGGTTTGGTAACACCTGCCACTGGCTGTGGCCTTACTTACCTGTTCTGTGCCTTCGTTCCCTCATCTCCAAAGTGCTTGTATCACAGGACTGTCAGCTTTCAGTAGGTTATCCCATCAGGAGGCCTGAGGACAGTACCCAGCATCTGGAGGCCCTCAGTCAGTGCTGTGTTTCTGCGACGGCTGCATAAGCAAAGCTTCAGTGCAAGGTGTGCCCCTTGCCGGGGGAGCCCAAGGCCTCCTGCAGAGATGTGGGGCCTCCCCACTGCCCCGAGCCAGGTTCAGGAGCTCAGGAAGAGCAGGCGGACAAGGCAGTCAGGGCTCACAAGCTTCAGGTCAGGGAGCCCAGCTGCTGTTTTTATTTATTTTTTATTATTTTAAAATTTATTTATTTATTTGGCTGCGTTGGGTCTTTGTTGCTGTGCACGGGCTTTCTCTAGTTATGGCGACCGGGGGCTACTCTTCGTTGTGGTGTATGGGCTTCTCATCACGGTGGCTTCTCTTGTTGCAGAGCACAAGCTCTAGGCATGTGGGCTTCCGTAGTTGTGGCTTGCGGGCTCTAGAGCTCAGGCTCAGTAGTTGGGGCTTAGTTGCTCCATGGCATGTGGGACCTTCCCAGACCAGGGCTCGAACCTGTGTCCCCTGCATTGGCAGGTGGATTCTTAACCGCTGCACCACCAGGGAAGCCCCCACAGCTGCTGTTTTTAATCTGTTGTTTCCTCTTCTCCAAGGAGAACACAGCCTTTTATTTTATTTTATTCATTTATTTTTAACATCTTTATTGGAGTATAATTGCTTTACAATGGTGTATTAGTTTCTGCTGTATAACAAAGTGAATCAGCTATATGTATACATATATCCCCATTCCCCTCCCTCTTGCGTCTCCCTCCCACCCTCCCTACCCCACCCCTCTAGGTGGTCACAAAGCACCGAGCTGATCTCCCTGTGCTATGTGGCTGCTTCCCACTAGCTTTCTATTTTACACTTGGTAGTGTATATAAGTCAATGCCCCTCTCTCCCTTCGTCCCAGCTTACCCTTCCCCCTCCTCACGTCCTCAAGTCCATTCTCTACGCCTGCGTCTTTATTCCTGTCCTGCCCCTAGGTTCTTCAGAACCATTTTTTTTTTAGATTCCATATATATGTGTTAGTATACGGTATTTGTTTTTCTCTTTCTGACTTACTTCACTCATAACTCAGCCTTTTAAAGATGTACTTGCACCCCGGAGGGTCACCCCGAGGGGCAGGAGGGCTCTTGCTTCTGATGAAGAAAACCGCCCTAGGGGAAGGCCTCCCAGGATCTCAGCATCCACCCCGCAATGCCGCCCCTGGATGCAGCTCTGGGAACAGGACTCGGGTCCGGGGTGAGTGGGCACCTGATGGGGAAGCCGGCGCCTGGATGGGCTCCCCCCGCCCCTCGGGGCCCCGCCTTCTCCTCTGGGGACGCCCTCCGCTGCTGGGTGCTGGCTGGCCAAGGCCTGGATGTGGCCTCACCCTAGGCCAGCCCCTCCCCCTCCCCTCTCCTGAGCATCCTAACTCCCGCCTCCCAGACACTTCCCAGGAGCGGGCTGATCCCTGAGAAGCACCCGCGCCCCATCCTCCCCATCAGCTCTGGGAACCGGAGCCCAGCCCAGGCTGGAAAACTGCCACTGTTCAGACGTGGCCGATGGGGAGCTTGTGATGATTCAGAAGAACGCATGTCTGAGTCTAGCCTGGCCACCAGGGAGCCCAGCAGGGTGGCCCAAGGGACGCTGGCACGTAACCTAAAGGACAGCTGGTTTTAAGTGAGTCTTATAGTTCAGCCTGAGGTTCAACCTGACAAGGTACTTGCTGGAGTTGGAAAATGAACTAATATTTTGAGTAAGAACGTTTAACAATATTAATAAGTTAATACCCACTAATAGTAACAACACGATTAATGACAGCACAGGCGTTGGGGAGCCTCAGGTGGGCGCTCTCAGCTGACTCCAGGAGGTGGAAGCTAACATTACTTCCATTTAACGATGAGACAGGGGGAGTAGCCAGCAGAGGCCCCGCCACGCCGCACGCTGGCCACGTGGTGGCCGGCTGCCTGGATTCTGAGAAGGGTGGCTGAGTGCCACGCGACGCCACCTGCCAAGTGCACAGTCCCACCTGGGGAGGACACAGGCGACAGCCAGGGTCTGAAGACTTAACACGCCGTCCCAACAGCCTTCGACTCCGCCCCACGTCAAGGTTTCCCATGGAGCCGCAGTCACCCAGGCAGTGTGGGGCTAGCAGAGGGACAGACACGCAGATCAATGGATAGAAGCAGAGAACACAGGAACAAACCCACAAATAGGCCCAACTGATTTTTGATAAAAGTACAAAAGCAACTCAATGAAAGCCATTCCAACAAACGGTGCAGGAACACCTGGGCATCCATAAGGAAAGAAATGATCCAGATGTGAAGTCTCACGCCTTATGTAAAAATTACACAGAAATGAACTTGGGACGGACCATGGAAGAAATGTAAAATGTGAAACCATAAAACCTTTAGAACAAAGCCTACAGCATCTTCAGGACCCAGGGCCCGGGAAGAGTTCTCAATACTCAAGCCCAAGCCATCGAAGGAAAGTGAAAAATTGGACTTCATCAAAATGAAAAACTCTTGCTCCCAAAGGATGCCATGAAGAGAATGGAAACACAAGTCCCAGAGGGGAGAAAATATCTGCAAACTACGTATCTGACAAAGGGCTTGTATCTCAAATAAGTAAAGAATTCTCAAAACTCAGTGATTAAAAAAGCAAACTAATTAGAAAATGGACAAAAGACATGAAGAGACATCTCATCGAGGAGGATGTGCGGATGGCAAACAAACACAGGGTGAGATCTCCAAGATCGTTAGCCATCAGGGAAGCAGAAATGAAAACCACCATGAGATATCACTACACACCCCTCTGAACAGCCAAAACAACACGACACCACCAAATGCTGATGAGGACGTGGAGGAGCCGGGCCACTCACGTGGTGGGACAGAAGACGGTACCGTCACTCCAGAAAAGGGCGTGGCCGTCCCCTGCAGAGCTGAACCCTGTTCCCTGTGCCACCCAGTGACTGCGTTCTTGGGCATCTGTCCCAGAGAAATGAAAACTTACGTTCACGCAGAAGTCTGTATGGGTATGAAAGATCTTGAAGGTTTACTATGGCCCCAAACTGGGAACAACCCAAATGCCCTTCAAAGGGTGAACAAGGGCAATGCATCCACACCGCAGACTTCTCAGCAATGAAAAGAAATGAACTTTGGACACACACAACTTGAATGAATATCCAGAGAATGATGCTCAGTGAAAGAAGCCAGTCTCCAAAGGTTAACATACCATTATGATTCCATTTATATGAAAGTCTTAAAATGACAAAATCATAGAGACAGAGGAGATCAATGATTGCAAGGGTCAGGGATGGCGGGTGGGCAGGGAGATGGCTGTGGCTCTGAAAGGGCAGCTTGAGGGTCCTTGTGACAGAACCGTTAGCGTCTTGACCGCGGAGGTCACGCGAATCAGCACACGTGATAAAACCGCATGCACATGGACGGACACTGACACACACACACACAAACACGCATGCAGGCAAGACTGCTGAAGTCTGAGTGAGGGCCAGGGCTTACACCAATGTCACATCCTGGTGTGACCCTGCACGGCAGCTCTGCAAGATGTTACCACCGGGATAAACTGGGTGAAGGATCTACGGGGTATCTCTGTACCATTTCTTTTTTTTTTTTTTTTTTTTTTTTGCTGTACGCGGGCCTCTCACTGCTGTGGCCTCTCCCGTTGCGGAGCACAGGCTCCGGACACACAGGCTCCGCGGCCATGGCTCGCGGGCCCAGCCGCTCCGCGGCATGTGGGATCTTCCGGGATAGGGGCACGAACCCGTGTCCCCTGCATCGGCAGGCGGACTCTCAACCACTGCGCCACCAGGGAAGCCCTCTGTACCATTTCTTAGAACTGCGTGTGTATCCACAATTATGTCAAAATAAAAAGATTTCTTAAAAAGACATTTCTTCCAATGAGACCCCACGGGAAGTTCATCTAGGAGTCCACGGAGTGGCGATACCTGGGGAGCTGGCTCAAGTCTGTACAAAGCCTGGCCCTCCTGCTTCCTGCCCACCCAGGGGCCTGAGATACCTCTGTGGACCCCAGGCCCCAGTGGGCACCAGGCCACAATCCTCTTGAGCCTCTTCACGTCTCACTTCAGTGGGACCCTTCTTCTTGGGAACCCTAATTTTGGTTCCACTTTCTGGTGAACTTGAAATCAATGAAACTCCATTTCTTTATGGAAAACATCCCTATTACAGAGATAATTCTTATAAATTATTATGAATCTGAACTTATGAGCTCAGAGTCAATTTCAAAGCCAGGGAGAGAGGCCTTGGTGGAAACGACTGCTTACTTAAGACCCGTTTTGCTACACAGGGATGCACATCAGTTACCCTCCCATCATGACAGAGGGAGTGCATGGAAACAGCGAACGTCCTCGTCCTGTGTGCAAAACACTGTCGCCCCTGCAGATGCAGCGTTTGGCCGGGGGTGTGGGATGGTCGCCTCAAGAGGGTGGGCAAGGCAGATTTGGGGGACAGTACAGGGTGGGTGTCAAGGCGGGCTCTGCAGAAATGGCAGAGTTTGGAAAGGCAGGCGTGACGTGTACACAGGGAGCAAGCGGCGGGGCACCCTCCTGAGCAAAGCTCCTGTGGTGAGACATTAAAAGGGGGGTCAGCAGATATGTTTCCCTTTCTGCTCTCATCTGGAGCATTGCATGGAGTCTCCAAGGGGCTTGGTGGCCCCTGGCCAGTTCCATCCAGGATTTGGGACAATGACCAGGAGGGGACAGATGCTCCTGGCGGGGGGAGGGACTGCTGCTGTGACCACCAGCTTCAGGGGGCCCCGTCTGGGTGGGGACCCAACACGACAGCCACTACCCACACGTGGCTATTTCTATTAAATACAAGGAGAAATTTAGCTTCTCAGTTGTAGGAGCCACAGTTGTGTGTGAGCCCATTCAACCCAGCAAAGCCAGAGAGGATTTCATAAAACTGAGGGGCCTGGGGCTGGGAGAAGGACGTGGGGTGATGTGGGATCGGCCTGGGATCCAGCCCCAGTTGGCCTGCTGATGTCCCCGTGTGAACTTCCCAAACCTTAGAAGGTTCCTATCCAGCTGAGTCAATACTGAGCACACATTCCCATGTTTTCCATTAGAACGTGCATCTGAAACCCTTCATTAGCCTATCATTCCAGAAAATAATGACTAACTTCTGGCGGTAGTTTTTCCTTATCCCACAAAGGCACTGTGTAAGACCCTTCCATTATTGTAATTTACTGGTGTAAGGGAAGAAACTGGAGAGACTACTTCCAAGTCCCTGGGAGTCTCCTGCCTCGAGGATGCAGTGCCCGCTTTGTCTGGACGTTCAGGGTGAGCGAGGGCATCAAGCCGGGTCCAACGGGGCACCGTGCAGCTCCATCCCTGGCTTTGCACAGAGGCAGCGTCACCGTTCCCCTCTGAGGGTTGTTCCGGGAACAGAGGTGGAGCTGGGGGCCCCCAGGGGCTTCGAAAGTCAGCCAACATTCAGTGCAAAAGGTCCCAGAAAGGCTCAAAGTGTCTGGGGAATCAAGGGCCAGTCAGGGACACCACCAGCCCTCAGCCTGCCCAGGCCACACCCAGCTATCCGAGGATGCTCCTATCAGGACTTCGAGGGGGAGACAGTAATTTGCTGCTTTTGTTACCCTAATGAGTAAAGACAGTTACGCATTTGGGAAAACTGTCGCTATCGATCTGTTTGAAAATAAGATGCGGGACACTTGATTTGTGACATCCAGGCAGCTTTACAGAGCGTCCTGGGTCTTGGGGAGAGAGCACCCACCGCTTCTGTTAACAAGAAAGCCCCTTCCCCAAGCCTGACACTCACTCCCCACCCTGATCCTTAAAGAGCTGGCTGTTGGCAGCCCTCATCTGTTTCCTTTGGCTGCCTGTAGCTAATATGGCCACCCACCACCTGCCCCTGCCCCTCAGAGGCCTGCAGGGCCCAGCTGCCCAGGGTTCCTGCAGAAATAATGTCATATCCTGTTCCCTTTGCTGACACCGGGCTGGCCCAAGCGTCCCAATTCTGAGAGACAATCAATCATAAACGCAATCCACCTTGTTGCAGCAGCAGCCCCGAGACGGAGCTAGTCGCCTCCAGCGGAGAAGGGTCGATAAATGTTTGTTTCGCGGGCCCCGCCTCCCCACAAGCCGGACGCCCACTGACCCCTCCTCAGAGGCCCGGGAAGCTGGCCTCAGGTTTCCCGGCACCGCAAACCTTCCCCAGGGCTGGGAAGTTTTCCCAGGATGGGTGCCCACCGGGGAGCCAGGGAGGGGCAGCCTCTAAGATGCAGGACACCCGGTTACATCTAACGTTCAGGTCAACAAGCGATACCCTTTACTCTAAGTATGTTCCCGATACTCCTGCATAGAAATGACCCCTTGTTTCTCTGAAGTTCAAATGTTACCCGAGTCCTATATTTTAGCCGTAACTTCCGGCAGCCCCAGCAGGGACCTCAGCAGTGGTGCTTGACTCAGCTCCCCACTCGACCCGAGCTGAGCAGTTGTCCCAAGGACAACCCCGTCCCCAATCAGGAGACAGCGGGGTTGTGCTTCTCAAAGGTCAGCAAGTGCAGAATCACCTGGGAGCTTGGCTGCTGGCCCCGGGGCCCCATCTGCAGAGTCTGAATCAGCAGGTGTGGCCACAAGTGATGCATTTGTAACGTGTTCCCAGCTGATGCTGCAGGTCCCTGAGCAGGGGTCCCAGCATCGGCTGGGGCTTCCCCCCACATCCCCACCAAGGGGCCGGGGCTGCTTCCTCCACCTCCCCAGGCCTTGAGTCTAATGGGAGAGGGGGGTGCCCACTTCTTGGCCATTATGTCGCCCAGAGGCCAGATGCTACAAAGTGGTCGTTATCATTTATGCTGGACAGGGGCCCATGGGAAGACAGGCTCTGGGTCAGCTCTGAGGGGAACCAAGGCCTCAGGCACTCGGCTCACCTCCTCGGGCTGGGGAGTCGGCCCTCTCACGGGCTTCCTGTTGTGCTTGGAATCAAACCCCAAGTGTGCCCAGGAGGCCTCAGGTGGCCGGCCTCCTCTCTGACCTGCCCCAGGACCTTTGCATATGCTCTTTCCACCCCTAGGTTCCCTCCTGGCCCTTCTCTCAGTGCTGTTCCTTATCACGCATCAGCTCTTGGCCCACAGGGCACCTCCGCAGAGGGACCTTCCCTGGTCTACAGCCGCCCCCATGACTCAGTGCCCCATGGGTTTCCTTCTGAGCCTCATCATCACTGCAATAGCTTCATTCCCTGCTTTTGCTCCTCTGTCTGTGCCCCCTCTGGACCGTGAGGTCTGTGGAGCAGGGACCCCGCTCCCTAGTGCACGCAGTAGGTACTCGTAAACACCCGCTAAAATAAACGCATCAGCGATGAGTCCCCCGGTGCCACCGCGGCGGCAGGGGCCACGTGGCCCTCCCCAAGAGTGGGGCCCCTGCCCGCCCTCGGGGCCCGGGGCTCACCTGGCTTGGCGCCTTCATCCACGGAGCCGTTGCACAGCTGGCGGAGGAACTCGGGGCGGTTGTCGTTCATGTCAATCACGTAGATGTACAGGTCGATGGGGTTCTCCACCTTGTTGCCATTCATGTCCACAGCGTGCGCTCGGAGCTGGAAGGCAGCAAACGCCATCAGGGCCGGCGGCCGCCCAGTGGGGACACACCTGACCGGCCGCCTCAGAACAGCCAAAAGCAGGTTCCTTGGACCCACAGCACTGGGACGGTGGTGACATAACAGCTCCGGGCCCTGCAAGGGGCAGCCCGGGGACACGTCATGAGCCTCAGCTCTCTGTGAATGGGGAAGGGTCCTGAGAGGGCAAAACCGGGTGTCCCATGCGAGCTTGAAACTGACGCGAGGGCCCACACCGATGCCCACCCAGGACCCACTCAGACCATCCCCACACCATTGACCATGAGGGTTCAAGTCCACCTAGAGTAGCTACAGAAAGGCCACTTGTGCCAACCAGGGCTTAGACTCCTGCTGCTGAGAGGTCAGGCCTGTGAGGGAGACACATGGGGGCCTTGAACTTGGGCGTCCACTATGAGGCCACCCTGCTGCCCATTCACACCCCGGCTTATCTGTTCTTGGGGCAGCAAAGAGGAAACGGGTCCAGGGGCCCTGGGGTGGAAGCCCCCCACTCTGCTGGGGAAGGGGCTCCAGGGAACTCCATCTGGGAACGACTTCAAGGTACAAAGGGAAGATACCCTCAACTTGGGCTGGAGGGTCCAGAGAGGCTGCTCGGTCCAGAGGGGCTGCTCAGAGTCACCCCTTCACTTTTGGATTTTTTTCTTTTATTCATTCATTCCCTCAGTCAATATCTATCGAGGGCCCATCTGTGCCAGGCACTGGGCTGCACCCTAGACTATGGCTCAGTGAAACACGGGGCTGCCCTGGGGCTTCTCGTGTAGAAGGGAGATGGACCCTGAGAAGGAAAGGAAGCAATACAGAACGCGTGTGACCACAGCGACCCGCTGGGGTGGGGAGGAGGCCAGGCAGGCCTCTCAGAGGAGATGACGTTGGACCTGAGCCCTGGACAAGGGGCCAAGAGGACAGCAAGTGTGGAGGCCTCGGTGGGGCACGCAGAGTTGGCTGAGCCCTGCAGGCAGCCGTGGGGGCTGGAGTGGGACCACTGGGAACCTGGGATTTAGACGGGAAAACCAAGTCTTGGAGAGTGGAAGGGACCTGCCTGGGGTCTCTCCAGGCCAGAGCTGTGACTGTCACACAGCCATGTCCCGGACCCCATCTTTCTGTAGAAATCACGTTACCCTCCAAGCCGGACACACCGGACCTCAGGGTCTTTACACCAAGACAGCGCCAAGCCCAGGGTGCCCAGAAGAGCCTGTGCTCCAGGCCTCGGGGGGAGGGGCCTCTGAGCGGGGGCTCCACCCACAGTCATCCATGCCACCCCCTCGGCGCCCTGCACCCTGCGCTCTGCCGGCCTCAGGGGAGAGGCAGCAGTGCCCATCCTTGCCTGCAGGAGGGCCTCGTGCCACGTGCAGCGCGCCAGCCCCAGCCCGGAAGCCCTGCGTGGAAGTTTACCCTTGAAACGGCGTGTTTAGCGGGGAGCTCCAGGCTGGCCTCACAGACCAGGAGATCTGATTCATCAGAAGGGGACAAATGAGCGCTGATTCCCAGGACCTGCAGCCCGCTCAGTGGTGTGGCTGCCCCCTCGCAGACTGGCTTGAAGTATCGTGTTTAAACGTCTCAGGATGCTGTGCGGCTGTTTCCACCAACCACCCGCCGTCAGTCCCCAGTTCCGGGAGCCCCGGTGTGCACCTGCCCTGCTGCGGAAGTCCTTCCCGGGGGCCACCAGGCCATCCTTCATCTTGTCAAGTGCAGCCAGGCAATAAGGCACTGAGCCAAAGGTTGAGAAGACTTTTAAAAAGGGTAGTTCTGAGCTACAATTAAAGATATTTTCTAACTAAAGTGACACTGCTGCTTGGGCCGCTATCTTCAGCAGCAGGAACAGCCTGAGTGGAGCCAACGACAGAAAGCGGCTGGTGCGGTTCTCCTCGCCCACCGCCCCCAAGTTCAAATAACATTCCACAGTGTCCGCTGGAAATCTCTAAGAGCCCCCCAGCCCCGTCCATCTCTAAGGCTGTGCACACAGCTGCCAGTTGGGGGACGGGGGTCTGTCTCGGTGGTGGAGACAAGAAAGGTCCTGCGACTTGCAAATCTGAGCATCGCACACCAAGCGAATTTCCCGTGATGAACTGTGGGTGCCTGCGGACCGCGTGCGGGACCCTGTTCTCTCCCCTTCCAGGTGCTCGCTCTTCGTGTCTTAATCATGAGCCACTGGTTTCTTCCTGGGGCACGGGACCCGGAACATTCTATGTGGGCCCTGGAAGTGGCCTCACGTGGACTCTGGAGACGGTCTTCCATCACCACCAGCCTCTGGCTGTCGCCGTGCCCGGGCTCGGGCTGGGGGTGCCCCCAGAACTCTACACGCACTGCCTGCCCTCACGGCCCACGAGGCCCCGTGAGCTGGGTGCTGTCCGGTCCCTACTTTAGAGCCAGGGAAATGGAGGCTCAGGAAGATTAGCGAACTTGCCCAAGGTGACGGTATGTGGGAGAACCCAATAGCAAGCCCTCTTACGGAGTCCTGAGAGAACCTTCTGGGGAGTCATCTTGCAGGGCAGTGACAGCTCGTCTGTCTCACGTTTGTGGGCCTCCACGCGGTCGTCTCATGGTGACCCGGGTCCACAGTTTACCAGCTCCCTCTCAGGTGGGAGAGGTCATCCCACCCACTCCACAGCCAAAGGTGCCGGTGGAAGTGGGGTCGGGGGAACAGAGAGGATTCTAAAAGGGCCGCAAGGATGTGGGGCACTGGTCCCAGGAGGGAGGGCAACGGGGCTCAGCCCATGATCAGGGCAGTCATGTAGTGGGACTGGCCATAGTGGCAGGGAGACTGTCTGGGTGGACAGAGGTAGCCTTGTGGCCTCTAAAATCAGAGCACTTTTCCTGGCCAGCGGCAGGCGGGAGAGTCAGAGACTTGTGGTGCCGTCAGGAGGCGGGAGCGGCCCCTGGCCAACAGCCGCAAGGAACTGGGGGCCTGTCTGCCTCCGGCTCTCCCCTCGGTCTCTCAGTCCGCACGGACTCGTTGGCAGGCGAGGGGAGCCGACCTTGCCCTCGAGCCGTGCCCTGAGCACTGTGGTGGCAGCGTGGGGCGCCAACAGTCACGCTGAGTTGGCGTGTGGCCCGCCGCGAGGCTGGCTGAACACGTGGTGGCTGGGTTGTCCGGCTGGTTCTGTGCACCCACCGTGGCGGCCAACAGTGGGCCGGGAACTCTGGAGACCCCAGACCGCTGCCAGTCGGGTCTCCTTTCCCTGGACCTGGCTCCTGCCTTCCCAGCAGCGGGTCTGGGGGGTGCGGAAGGGGGCTCAGGGAGGCATGTGGTGCCTTCAGCACTGAGCAGCTCTCGGGGTGCCCGGGATCCTCAGGAATGGACGTAACGCTGGGTGTAGCTCTGGGCCGTTTGCACCGAGGCGCAGATGGGGCCCCAGAGGCCCAGACAACCACAAGGTGGGGTCCTCAAGCTTCGGCCTTCCTGTCGATCCCACCTCAAAGGGGGCCACGAGCCTCATGGCCTTGCGTGACCCGCACAGTCACATGGGCCCGGTGTTCAGAAGGGCCTGCGTGTGGTTTAATGCTCTGCCGTCACTGTCTTAAAATCCTTAGTAAGCTCGGAGGGGCCCCCGTTTCATTCTGCGTCGGACCCGGAAATTCTGTAGCCGTCCTGAACATAGGGAAGTAATCGACTGAGAGAGGAAACCCTCGTGGCTCAGAGGGGACTGCTCGCCCCCCACGGTGGGCTCCCACAGGTGCACCTGCTTCTGACGGGACATCAGGAGTCCCTCAGGGGAGGCCGTTGCCAGTGACAGAATCAACCTCCTCCCACCCACTCCCTCCCTTCTGAGAATGGGCTGTGAGCGTCCCCCAAGGGCTGGGCTCTGGTCTCTGGCCAGGGGATGTGGTGTGGACAAGCCTGACGGCTCCCTGCCCGCATGGAGCCTTCCTTCTGGTCCAGGAGGTGGACAATTAGCCCGAAACAAATAACCAGCAAACACGAGGAGCAGCAGAGTCTGGCCGCGCTCAGCAGCTCGGGCTGAAGCCGAGTGAGCTCAGAGCCGGTCAGTAGGATGACACGGGCAGGAGGCTGTGAAGTCCATCCTCTCACGTGAAGGTCTTTGTTTGTAAATTACCATCCAGGAACTGGGAGTTCCGATGTCTTGACGATAACCCCAAAGGCAGCCTTACCAGGGGCTGGGCTCCGTCCTAAATGCCTCACGTGTGGTCACCCATGAGTCCTCGCAACGACACGCTGATGCAGCCTGGCCGTCCGCCCCCTTCGCAGGAGAGAGCACTGAGGCCGGAGAGATTAAGTGCCCAGGTCTCACCTGCTGGGGGCGGGGCTCCAGCCCGTGTGACCCCGCAGGTGCAGACCCTCATCCTGCAAACAAGGATGCAGAGCCCAGAGAGGGGCCTGGCACCAGGGCGGAGGGCATGAGAGCTGAGGCTTCCACCTTGCTCCAGGGCCACTCCCACGGGCCACCAGGCTGTGAGGCCAAGGAGGAAAGGGGTGGACAGTCCCTTTCAGCTGAACCCCGAAGTCTCCACTTTCTCCTCCTTTCTCCCTCTCCACGCACAGCTCTGAGATGGAAACAGCAGTGCTGGCTTCAGAGCTGCCTTTCTGCTCTCAGAGAGGCAGGAACAGAAGGGCAATCAGAGAGGCCGGGGATGGCACAGCATCTCTCGACCTCCCCCGCGACCATCAGAGCTCCTGACAGGTCACGCGGATCCACGTCTTCCAGGTGGATCCACGTCTTCCAGGTGGATCCAGTTCCACCAGTCGCTCCCCCAGTGTGTTCCAGACCCTCCCAGCATCACCCAGGAACGTGTTACAAGTGCAAATTCTTGGCCCACCCAGCCCCATGAAATAGACACTCTGGGTGGTGCCCTGCACGCCCCTGGGCTTTTCTGATACAGACTTGTGTTTGCCCTCCCCCACCGCTCAGGGGCCTGAGGCCATGGACACTCACATGGTAGGAGGCTCGCTCCTCCCGGTCCATGGGCCGTGTGACATACATCCGGCCAGACATGGAGTCGATGCTGAAGACCTCCACCGGGGGCTGGTCGGCGCCCACGCCCGTGATGCTGTAGCGGATAGGGATGTCGCTGTCTTTGTCGGACCGGATCTGGAAGGAGGAGCAGATGGAGGGGAGGGTCAGGCTGCAGTGTGAGCAGGGCCACGTTCATCCCACCTGCCAGCCACACACGTGGCCTCTCCCAGGTGCATCTGGGGCCACAGCCAATGCTTCGTCCACTCTGGGGACCAGAAGGGCAGGCAGAGGCCAGGGGTTTACTGAGAGCCACCGCTGCACGTCCAGTGGCCCACCAGGTGACAGGGGAGGACAGGACACAACATTCCAAGAGGAAAGGGTGTGCAGCGAGCATGGCAGAGCCAATGACGCCGACGGGAGAGCCTGCAAGTGATGGTCTGAAGTGGCTGAGGACCCAGTGCAAACACCCAGCATATCAAACCTCGACAAAGATGAGGGCAAGGGAACAGCACACTCCACGGAGGTCTGAGGGAAAAAGGTCGGCGCCCAATACACTTGTGCCCCCGAGCTGTCATCCGTGTAGGAGGGAACAGACATTTCTGGATGTGCAAAGATGCAGAAAATGTCCTATGTTCTTCCTCCTTTGACAGAGGCCCTGAGAGGTGGGTCACAGCAAGGATCTCAAGAACGGGGGCTGCGACAGAAACGGCCCACAACCAGTATTTAGACACAGAAACTTAACTCTGAAAATTGTTGTCAACGTGGTTTTATGGAGCTGAGTACAAGCATAAAAGTTTATTTTTTATTTTTGTAACAGAAACTGTATATTGTTGAAAAAACAATTTAATAATGATTATCTGGGTCCCAAATCCAAAGTAAGTTAGCAAAGCCTGAGAGTTGGGGGAAGAAACGGACAGAACAGAGAAAAACGCACGATTCTGTGTTTTATGTGGGGGGGGGGCGGGGCTACACAGAAACAACATGTCACTTCTGACCAGATCATTAGACAAACATACGTCTTTGGGAAACAGAAAGGACACCAGCAGAATTAAACAAAGACGTACGTCGTTCATTCAGATGAAGCAAAGACTCTTGTCACATAAGGGTCAGTTAATAATCACAGACACCGTGAAAGACTTGTCCGAAAGTGGGAAACTGTAAATATGCCACAAGGATGTGAAAGGAATAACTGATGGGGTCAAATTAAGATTAGCATAAAACTCTGAATACACCTTTAGAAAATACAACTTTTAAAAATCAAAGCCCAGGGGACCATGGCAACATTTTATAATAAAATGGACCACAATGAAAACCTCAAAAAACTGCACAAAGCAAAACTGACCAGGACATTTTATTAGAATAATGCAATTAAAATTTAATGATAATTTTAAAGAGACATTTTGGAAAACATTCTGAAGTAACCCCAGGTTAAGGAATCAAAACTACATTTAGAGGTGATTTAAAAATAGTAATGACAAGGAGACGATTACACAGTGAAACCCAAGGAATCTGGCCAGAGATTGAATCAAGGCAAACCCTTAACTTCAAATGTTTTCATCATTAAAGTAGAATTACAGTGAATGAACTGAGCATTTGGCTCCAGAAGGAAAGGAATGACAAAGCAGGATGCGGCAAACACCCAAGTAACTGATTAAGACGAATGCAGAAATTTCTAAATCTGAAAACAGAAAAACTGGAAGAAGTGATAAATAGATTCAAGAGCTGTACTTCGGAGAAAAATCCACAAGAAAATAGACGTGCCTTTGGCAAATTTAAGAGAAAAAAATAAGACTTAAAAGAACATTTTATTCTTTATATTTTATGTTAGCCAAGTCGAAAATCTTGACGAAACTGTTTACTTTTTGAGAAAATATAAAATTTCAAACTCAGCTAGAAAGAAGAGCAAATGTGAAGAGACCACTATTTCTTTAGGAAATTCCTCCGCAAAGGGCTCCAGGGTCAGGTGAGCTTACCTAGGAGGTGTTTGAAAGTTTTCCAGAGCAGAGGACACAAGAGAAAAAGCAATCCCCCTGGTTTTACAAATCCTCCTTGGATCCCATTCTCCTCCTGAGGGCACAAAGTAAGGTAACTGCAAACCAATCCCACACAGAGACGGAGATGTTACGGTCGGAACAAAAATACCAGCAGGTGGGGTTCAACCTGCACTAGGGCCGCCATCATCACATCCAAACGGGAGGGCTCAGGTGTGACCTGAGAGTGAGTCCTTGTTAGAAGCTCCAGCAGAGCAAACATCCAAAGAGCCTGTATGGTCCTCACTGTTTCTGCTACTTTTGTAAACGGTCAGGCCACGTTAAATGAGACCAGATTTATTTTGCAAACAAATCGGTCTTACCGTGATTACCTCTGGTAGGAATGTGGGTGATTGTAGAGAGAAAAATTAGGTTTTGGTAGAAAGCTGTGCCTTGAGATTCTAGTCCTGTTTGTTGTCTTTGAGGTTTTATTTTCTACCTGTAACTGGGCTGGATCCGCGTTCTTCTAGTTTCCTCAAATATCTGGCCGCGCTTCTCCAAACCAACGTTTCTAATGTTCTCCTGCCCGCCCCCCATCCCCCCATCCCCCCATCCCCCCCCCTTTTTTGGTCACGCCTCACAGTTGCAAGATCTTGGCTCCCCGACCAGGGATCGAACCCACGCCCTTGGCAGTGAAAGCGCCGAGTCTTAACCACTGGACCACCAGGGAAGCCCCTTCTCCTGCCTTTCTGACTTGGAATCACTAAGAACAAAACTGTCCTTTCCCCAAAGTCCTGCAAACTAAGGCTGGATGACTGGGTATGAACTTCAGAGAAGCCCCCGAAACAGCTCATGTACCGACAGCCTGCCTGCCTGTTGCCATGCCGACATTCAGAAAGTCCCCTGGAACATGCAATGACCTCATCAGAGGCAACCAGACTGCAGAAGGTGCTGTGAGATCACCGACCAGAAATCTTCTCGACTGGCTGCCCAGGACTCAGAAACAGGTTTAGAGCCAGTTCCAACCATTAACTTTGTTTTTCTTTTCCTTCCATGGAAATGCCTCATATTATACACCTGACTGTTTGCATCCTGCAGAGCCATCCTGCAACCCTGCCTCCTGAAATGAGACTACTGCTAACTGAACTGAGAGACAGGTTCAGTGAGATGGAGCAACCCGCCAGCCCAGCTGCTAGGCTGCGAAACTGCTTGGGGGAGCGTCAAAGGCGGGGATGAAGGTTAGCAAGACGCCACCCCCAAGTATGCCGCTGGGTGTAGTGACTGTTTTCAGCTGCAGGACCTTGAGAAACAGCAGGTGCAGGAGGAGTTTTCTCTGAGCTCCCTCATCCGCCTGGAGACAGACTCAAAGAGGCTCAGGTGCCACAGATCCCCTCCCCCCAGGGTGGGGTTATCACCTGAGAAAGATGATTGCCTCTAGTCTTGGGAGGGGGGCTAGAAGAGACAAGCACACCCAGGCCGACCTGCCACACGACCACACCTCCCAGCCCTCCTCCAAGGGTCCATCATCTTTCCTACAAGTCACTTCCTCTCCCTTGAGAGGCCTACATTCCCCTCCCCTTTTCCTCTTAGACTTGAATTCTCAGCCATCTTGGGGAGCTACTCATTTTTCCCTGGGTCCCCCACGTATACATGACGCACTCATGTTAATAAACTTCTGCTGCTTGTTCTCTTGTTAATCGTTTATTACGGGGGTCTCAGCCAGGAACTCAGAAGGAGAGAGAGAAATTTACTCTTCCTCCCCCTACACGCCAAAGTGGGATTTATCTCAGAAACTAAGGGTGGCTTTTTCTCGGGCAACTTATTTCTGTAGCACAATAATTATCACAGGACGGTCTCCATGGAGGCTCCACAGAGATTTGATAATGAACATCCTTTCCAGCTGAACCTGGATCATAAGAACAAGCCATCCCCCAGAAAACGCCACTTCCGAGAAAATTCGGTCCAATAGAGGACACCTTTCCTAAACCACCATTTACTGTTAACACACCAGAGTCGACCCCCCCAGGGCACGAGCGTGGGGGCAGGGACCCCAGACGCCCCATCGGCGATAGCGGCCTCTTACCTCCTTCGCGACAGGACGGGGAAGAGAAAATATCAGGAACCGGTGGTCCGAAGGAGGCGACGCTTTCATCCCACAGGTATCATGGAGGTCAGCGTGACGTGCGCTGCTTGGGGGCCGACGGGAGCCTCCGAGAGAAGCCACGCGCGCACACGCACACACGCACGCACACGCACGCGCACGCACTGTCCGCGTGACGGGCGCCTTCACTCCGGCTTCCCCAGCTCCACCCTCCTCCCTCTCCTACCGTCACGTCCGGTTCTCCTGGTCCTTGTCCGCCCTGAGCAAGACCACTGAGAATGGCCGGGCCGGACGCCCCCCACGGACCCCTGGGCCGGGGCACCGCCCGCTTTCTGCCTGGACTGAGCGGGGCGTGGAGCCCGAACGGCCCTGCAGAGATTGGGGGCACGGGGGACACATCCGGCCCACCCAGTGTGCTTCCCCACCCCGCCCTCTCCGGGCCAGGCTGCCCGTCCTTCACAGGGAAGTTAGTCATGAAACGAATGAAAAGAACCCGCTACACATTTCAAGATTTTATTTTTTGCAAAGAAATCTCATTACATCCTGACCGTCGAGCCGCGTTCCCTTAGTTCTCCAGGTGCCGTTTGGCGGCGCCTTCGGAAATACGCACAGGATGCCCTGAATTCTCCCACAGTTTACCGTATTAAGAAGAAATACTGTGCAGATGAATTCACCAGATCAGGGGAGAGCAGTTTCCCCTTGATTTGTGTCTGGAAAATGAGAAAAACATCACAGCAGCGTCCGGAAGGACCGTGAATAAAGAGTGGAGGCGGGCATTTCCATCACCCATCTCACTTTTATGACGCCACCGAGAATTACACTCTTTTGCATTTGTTCCTAAAGGACGGAACAGATGGTAAAAGGTTCGTTTAAAGTGACGCCGACATTAAATAACGTACGGTGCCTGGCCATTGTGTTCGCCCAGGGACCTCGCTCGGAGGGCTGGATCTGTCCTTAGGAAAGGCTGGATGAAATGCAGGATTCTGGCAGAATCTCCCCCAAGGAGAAGGTATTTGCCTAATTTCGAATAAACTTGAAACTTGGAGGAAAGTCACCACGTGTGGTTTTGAATTGCAAACGCCTTGGAGGTTTATTCCCAAAGAATTGAAGGGGAGGAGAATCCCACTGGACCTGCAGAGAAAAGCCTGCCTCAGGACAGGCAGAGACCCAGTCAGCCCAGGGGACACCGTCAGTGCAGACTGGGCCCCTGGTGTTTCAACGATGTCTTCTCTTGGCCCACGTGGCCTGTGCTGTGTGCCAGGCCCCATCACGCTGGACAGACACAGCCCTGCCCTCACGCGGTTCATGGACCAGAGGAATTAGATCTAAAAAAGTGACAGCCTCTCAGTGCAGTGTAAAGTGATAATTATAAAATGGGGGAAGAACAGGGTCTGTGAGAGATCCTGATGTAAGGACTTGGGGGGCAGAGAGAATTTTCAAAAATGTCCAGTTAAAATTGAGTGTTTGGTCTTGTCCACCACGGTACATGATTCCTGGACATGCATGTACATACACATACATAGAAACATGCATACGCACATAAAACAGACATGTAATCACACCCAAACACACACACCTGTGCACATACATATAAGCATACACACGTGTGCACATGCGTGCACACGACTGGATCTCCTCTCCTTTTGCTCTAAGTCTCTTGGAAGGCGATGGCTATTCTGCATCTTAATGGCTTTGCCATGCCACTAATAAGGCCTCCGTGACCCTGTCCCCATGTTTTGAAAGATGCTCTCAAAACCCTTCGGATCAAGTTCTTCCACAAGGATGTAATTCTTCGGTGAAGTATTGTAGCGCTTTCTCCTTGTATGATAGTAACCCCAGAGACCTTCCCAGGAAGACAGGTTGCAGACCCTCATTTGTGTTACGTTTTGGGGGTTTTGAGCTGCCTGCAGCAGGGGGAGAAGCTCTGAGTCGTGGCAGCAGACGCTTTGCCCCCACCCACCCCAGGCTGGCCAGGACGCAGGCGGGCAAATCTACACTTGGCCGTGACTGCGGCCGGCCAGGAGGCTGCAGCCAAGTTTCCTTTACAATCCGACTCTCACCAGAGCCAGAGTTAAGAGCACTCTTTCACCTTAAATGTATCTGCGGCTTCCCCGCGGCCTCAGCTGGTCCTCACGGCCCTCACGTTGGCCCGCGACGCTGGGGCTTCTAGATTTTCATGCTGACAGAGAATCAGGGTTTTCTCAGGTTTTGTGTCCGACACCCCGTCTGCTCTGCAGGGACGGCTCGCCTGTCCCCGCCCCCCCCCCGCCCCCACTGTTGAGCACTAACGCCGCCCCACACCCTCCTCTGGGCCCTAGGAACACAGACAGGCTGTCTGTCCCCACGGATGGCAGGTGCAGGCCTGGCACGGTGAACAGAGTAGGTGCTCAATCTCCCTCTTTCCACAGGAGAACTATCTTCTCTGAGCCCCGAGGGAGGAGGCGGAGGGAAGGGGGGGCCCCCGAGGGGGCGGCAGGTGGTCGAAGATCCCAGGTGGGAGGGAGACGGTCCACCCAGCCCTGTGGCTACTGTCTGGGGGCAAAGAAACAGCCGGGAAATAGGGAGGGGGGAGAGAAGAGAGGTGGTCACCCCTCCCCAGGTGAAAACCTGGAGCAAAAGAAGGAGGAGGGGGGACCACCCCCGGGTGCCTGCAGAGGCTTCTGGGGGCCCTGGGGGGCTGGGGGAGGGAGTCAGCGGGAACCGAGGGGTGTGGTGTCACCTGGTCCGCAGGCCTCCGGCAGGAGAGGAAGGAGGCTTGGGGAGGGGCTGGCCCCCGGGAGGGGTGAGCTGATGGGACCAACAGCAGGACGGCCCATCCTCAGCCTGCTCTTCACTGTGTTTATCTCGGGCTTCTTTGCCCAAATTAGGGCTTCCCTCCTTACGTGTCCTTATTATGCCTCGGAAGCCTGAAGCTGGCACCGAGCTCCCCTGTGAAGAGGAGGGTTCCAGGAATCTCCACCCACCCCTGCAACTCCTTAAGGAACGATGAAAGAAAAGTCCCAGAATGTCGGCCCCACTGACGATCCGGTCCAGCCCCTTCTGCAGATAGGGAGACTGAGGCGCAGAGAGGCTAAGGGTGGACGAAGGTTTCACAAGGAGTCCAGGATCGAGGGCAGAGTTCCCAGGTCTTGTCTCGGTCACGCTGCCTTCCTAGGAAGCTTCGAAGAGCAGAAGGGAGGGCTTCCCTGGTGGCGCAGTGGTTGAGAGTCTGCCTGCCGATGCAGCGGACACGGGTTCGTGTCCCGGTCCGGGAAGATCCCACATGCTGCGAAGCGGCTGGGCCCGTGAGCCATGGCCGCTGAGCCTGCGCGTCTGGAGCCTGTGCTCCGCAACGGGAGAGGCCGCAGCAGTGAGAGGCCCGCGTACCGCAAAAAAAAAAAAAAAAAAAGCAGAAAGGGAGGCTGAGGAAGCTGTGCCCACTTGTGCAGATGAGAGACTGGGCCCAGGAGGTCTCTGTGTCTCCCCAGGGTCTCTCGACCCCTGATGGGAATCTCAGACCCCAGGTGTCACTCTCATTCCAGCTGGTTTTACAAATACACAGGGATTGCTGAAGTTCCATGCTTTGAAAGGTCACCGTGGGCTTCCCTGGTGGCGCAGTGGTTGAGAATCTGCCTGCCAATGCAGGGGACACGGGTTCGAGCCCTGGTGTGGGAAGGTCCCATATGCCGCGGAGCAACTAGGCCCGTGAGCCACAACTACTGAGCCTGCGCGTCTGGAGCCTGTGCTCCGCAATGAGAGGCTGCGACAGTGAGAGGCCCATGCGCGCACCGCGATAAAGAGTGGCCCCCGCTCGCCGCAACTAGAGAAAGCCCTTGCACAGAAACGAAGACCCAACCCAGCCAAAAAAAAAAAAAAAAAGTCACCGTGGCTCTAAGGCCCAGGACTACTAGAACGTCACTTTGTTTTTGAAAGTGATCATGAAATTATAACCAAATCCTACGTGACGCAGTAAAGTTTAATTTAAAAGCCCTTTGCCATGGCGCTGGGCGAGCAGCAAGATCTGGCCAGAATAAAACTGTTCTCTCAAGTGAATGGGGCAAACCTGGGGCCGAGGGTGAGTCAGGATCCATACTTCCCTCCCCAACTCTTCCTTGATTCTTGAACATTACTTTTAAAAGGCTTGACAATGTTTGTATTTCTTGCATTTTACGAAACACTTTCCATGCACAATGAAATTCAACTTTCAATTATTTTCAACTAGGTTCTTGTAATGAGCAGAAAAACCCAGAATGTGATAGGGAAAGGCATTTGTTGTGTAACACTGACACTATTATACATCACCATTCACAGTTACTTTGAGTTTTATAAATCATGAAAAAACCCCTCAAAGTCGTATGAATATTAATGAAAGCCATGAATATGTTCTTACAAAATTTGCCTGGTGGGGAAGAGAGAATTAGATGCTTCTCAAAAGTGCCCTTCAGGTTGTACCGAATTAACAAAGACAGGCAGCTACTTAATTCAGGGTGTGGATGACAGAAGACATTACTGCCGACAGCGGGAACGGGGCAGAGTCCACTCCTGGCTCTCACTCAGGCAGCAGAAGCCCGATTTCCTTCTGGGGGGCCATTGTTCCCCACTGCGAGTGGTCCTGGGGAGCAGTCGGTCAAGACGCCCTGCCCTGCCCTGGGCAACAGGCAGGCCTATGAGCAGAGCTGGCCAATCAGCTTCTCCTCTCAACTGTGGATGTTGAGTCAAGAAAGAGTGGGGGGTGGGAAATATGGCTGGAGCCCCTCCGCTGCAGGGCCATCTCCCTGTCAAGACCCAGTGCCCTGGGGCCACCTGCTGGCCAGCCTTCCCTTCCAGTCCGTCTGCGTGAGGAGGGGTAGCTGCAGTGGGTTCCCCCGTTGCATTCAGTCAAACCTCTGCCTGACCCAGATGTAGTCGGAGGGGCCCTTAACATTGCACGGGGCAGGGAAGCTCTAACCAGAGGGCAGCGTCCCCGTGGTGCCCAGGCCCCTGCCTATGCCGCCTCCCCACGGAGGCCCACCCGACTTCTCCATCCCAGTGTGCGGTGGGGTTCCCCGCAAGCAGAGCCGGAGATGGGAGTCTTGTGTGAGTGGTCGCCTGGGCAGAGCCTGCAGGAGCAGAGGCAGGAGAGGAGAGATGCGGGCTGGGCTGGGGTCTGGCTTCAGACCCATCTCCCGGGGGAGCTCTGGAGCCTCCGGGTGAAGAGGGGGCCTCCGTGGGCCAGCCCAGGGTGAGGAGGGTCCGTCCTCTGCTGAGGTTTAGAGCGGCGGCTCCCAGGGAGCTGGGTGGCACCAGCGCCTGCTACACCCTGCCTCATCGTCTCCCCAGCCCTCCCATTGCAGCTTTTTCCTGCTTATGCTTTTGTTGACTGCTCTCTGTCTCCCCCACTGCACTGTCCAGGAGATGCTCAGGAGAGACGGTCACTTGGCTTGCAGCAAAGTTTAATTTAACTTAGCACCCGGCCTCGAGTGGTGTTTAGTCGACACCTGGTACCTGGGCAGCCTCCTGGAAAAGTGAGGGCTCTGAGCCGAAGTCTGGGCAGGTCTGCGGCTTCCCTGGAGCTGCCTGAACTTGACAGCTAACGAGGGCTGTTGCTGCACAGAAGCCAGAGTGGGGACAGATTTCCTTCCAAGGCCCCAGGCTGGGAATACACCTGTCCATCAGGGAGCAGAGTCTACGGGGGACGCTTACTGCCTCAGCCCGATGGAGGCAGGGATCCGCGGGGCGAATGGCTCTTGTGGGCTGCAGTTCACCCTCAGATCTGCTGCCCACGCTTTGCCTGTTGTCATTTCTGGTCCCCCAAATGAAGAGTCAAGCGTCTCGTCAGGAACGCTGCTTCATTAATATGTAATGTGTGTCCCTGCCTGCCTCTGGAAGGCCCTGCACACAGTCTCTGACAAGGGATGACCCCAGACAGGATCCAGTCCTTGGAGACGGAGGCTGCAGCAGCCAGACCATGGCTGGGGTTGGGGGAGGCCCAGGCGGAGCTCGAGGGGGCAGGTCTGAGCAGGAGGACGGAGACCAGCCCCCAGACCCGGAAGGAGAGGAACAGTGTCGGGGGGGTGGGTGGGAGTGAGGGCTATTTGAGGGACAGCGAGTGCGGTATGAGGCTGCATGCAGGCTGAGGCGGGGCACTGGGGCAGCCACCGTCCTGGCGTGTCTGCAGAGACCCACCCCTGCTGTCTTTGGAAACTGCTGCCTGGCGCTGCTCTGTAGGGACCCATGGGGAGGGCCCTTCCATGGGCTACAGGAGTACCTCCCCTGGCCCTGGGATTGGCTCAGGGAGAGGCATGTGACCCAAGCTGGGCCAATGGGAGTGCAGCTTCCCCCGGCCCTGTGATTGGCTCAGGGAGGGCATGTGATCCAAGTAGGGCTAATGGGAGTGACTCCTTTTGGAGGGAACGTCTCCTCCTTACTCGGGTGATCCTGCACCTTCTAGGAAGGTCATCCTGTTTCCACCCAGGGACCCAGGAGAGGCGCCCTCTCCTCTCTAGCTCTGCACCTTGGCCAAGACCCTTAACCCCTTGTTTTATTGTCCTCACTGGAAATGGGATTCATATGCCAACCTTGCAGGGCTGTTGTTGTCAGCTTCCCCAGACCCAGGATTTGAGCAGAGGCGTTGAGAACAGAGCTCAACAGCACTCTTCACCCAGGTTTTTACTGCTCGCCAAGAGCTGTTGACCTTTAAATAAAATGGCTGCTTCTCAGTCAGAATTCAGCCCCCAGATTCCAGATTGAGGCTGGGTCTCCACCATCGCTGCGAGATTCATTCTAACCAAATCTTACGTCCTATTATCCTCGGTTGTGGGAGGGCTCGTACCCCCCCACCACCCCCCACCCCCCTACCACCCCAGGTTCGGGGGCTCTGGAGCCACAGGAAAGGAGTAGCTGGCAGGGGGGGCAGACAGGCTTATTCAGTGATGCTGCGGGGACCACACGTGTGAGGCCCCTTTTGGGGACCAGGGAAGATGGACTTTAAGCAAACTCCATCCACGGAGGGGTCCCATAAGAGCTGAGAGCGCCAGCTCCTCTAGGAAGTGTGAGACCCGACCCTCCTCCCAAGGGATCTTCCCCCTCCCTGCCCTTTGCAGCCTCAGATCAGCTCAAATGCCACCTCCTCAAGCAATCGCCCCTGACTGCCCTGCCTGTGAGTTACTCTCTTCAGGCGCCTCTTTTCAAATCATCTTTAAACTCGATTCAACCTGGGGTGTGTGCTGACTTATTTATGGCCCATTTCCCCCTCCACTGGCTGCCCAACTCTGTGCGTGTGCCCGGAACCATGGAGAGGTGTGGAGTGGATGGATGAGGAGTGCTGCCGAGACGCTGCTCCGTGGAGCAGAGGACAGGTGCCTGTCCCCAGGTGGCACATCAAGTCTTCATCAGGCCCCACGTTTGTTCTCAGTTGTTCTTCTTTTCTTTGTCAGGGGCACCCAGGGATGACTGCTCTGCATCAGGCCCTGTGCTGAGCCTTGTCTCACCGACTTCTGCAACAGCCCTCAGAGAGGTGGTGCTAACCCACTTTAGATGAAGAGACTGAGGGTCAGGGAGGTGGAGCCAGGGCGCGAATCCAGACATCCCTCTGCTTGGTCACCACTCGACACCCCAGGCTATCTGGGGCCCAGTGAGGAATGGCCACAAAGCCTCGGGAAAGCACTAGTGCCTGGTTGTGGGAAAGCTGAGAAGGCTTCCTGGATGAGGCAGAGATGAGAGGGGCCTGCATTTCCTGGTGCCACACCTTCTTAGCATCAGTTCCCTGGAGCTTGATGGCAGGAGCAACAGCAAGGAGCCTGAGGGGCCTCGCCAGGTGGGGTGGTGGCCAGAGAGAGCGACACAAGCAGGTCTGGGCGCAGAGGAGCCCGCTGCTGAATCCTCCCGAGGCACCGCCCTTCCTGCTAGAAGGAGGCCCCCAGCAGCCCCCAGAGTCTCCAGTGAAGAGCAAAGACACCCATGTCCACATATGTTCTTAGGGAGGGGATGGTCAATAGCTGGTTGCTCGAGAGTGGGGAGGTCATTTGTCTCAGGGCTTCCCCGAGGTCTCCCTCACAGCCCCAAGCCCCCGATTCATATTCTGAGCCATGCCTGTGCCTTTGGCATCTTTGTACCCATTTCCTGCGCCGTGTGCCCCGAATCCACTGCCTCTCGCCAACACGCCAGGAGTGGCTCAGGTGCCGAGCGGTCCCCCTCCTGCTCTGCATGAGCGGGAGAGAAGCTGCAGCGTCAAGAACTCAGGGTTCCCATGAGCTCTAATGGACTTTTGGTCTGTTTGCCAAACACACCCAACTGTCCAGCCCATGGCACTCCAGCCAGGCAGCCCCCGGAAGCCTTGTCTCCCGCCCCAGCTGGGGCCAGGGGTGGAGGGGGAGGGCTGCACCGTGTCACCAGGAGGGAGAGCCATCGGCCCCCAAGCCTCATGAACGTGGCCGCTCTCGTGGCAAAAGCAAGGCGGCCCTCAGCCAGCCGGCGCGTCCTGCCGGGGGCTGTCAGCACTGAGGGTGCTTCCACGGGGCTCCTGGAGCCCAAACCTGCCCTGATGGCTTGTCCAGAGTAAATGCTGGCGGGGGAGCACCCACTCCCTGGCCCCCCTCCACAGGAGGCCCACAGACCACATGGAGCCAGGCTGGTGGTTCCTCAAAAATGAAAGAGTCCCCGTGGGACCCAGCAATTCTATCAGGCGTCGGGCCCAGAGGACTGAACGGTGGTCGAAGAAGCGCTTGTGCCTGAGAGTTCACAGCAGCCGAAAGGTGGAAACAGCCCACGACTGTCAACTGTCAACTGCTGAAAAGAGTAGCGGAATGTGGTCCGGCGCTGCAGTGGAACGTTATCAGGCCATAAAAAGGAACGAAGGCCTGATACAGGTCATGGCATGCACGGATGTCACACACATGCTCAGTGAGAGAAGCCGGACACAGAAGCCCACATGCTGTACGATTCCACAAACATCCGGAACAGGCAAATGCACAGAGACAGAAAGCAGAGTCATGGTTGCCGGGGGGCTGGGGGAGGAGGATGGGGAGTGACTGCTTAAAGGGTAGGGGATCTCCTTTTGGGGGGATGAAAAGGTTCTGGAACGAGATGGTTGTGAATGTCCTAAATGTCACTAAGGGTACATCTTATGTTGTGTGCATTTTACCAAAATAAAAAAAGCTGGGGTCGGGGAGACCCACTGAGGCTGTCACTCAGAAGGTTCCAGCACAGCCCCCCGACCAACGTCCAAGTTCCCACACCTGTGGACACAGGTGGCCTGTGAGCAGCACGGGGAGACAGCCTGAGGTCCTAGAACGGCCGCCCTGCTGGGAAGCAGCGTGTCCCCGGCCTTCACTCTCGAGACCCCCCGGGTGGCTTGCTAAAGACAGGGAGACAGCACGGGCCAGTGGACCTGCCACGCCACTGGCTGTGAGGACCTGACGTGATGGTGACGGGGACCCAGACTGTGGCTCAGGTGCTTTCGATTTAAGGCAAAAGGAGCAGCTGTGTGCTTATCCCCGAGGGACTGCGCCACAAACCCACAAACTCTACTGAGGGTCCTGCAAAACCTCCCATTTAGGCCAGAATGTCTCAACCTCGGCACTGTCGATGCTTCGCACCAACCGTTCTCCATCGTGGGGGGCTGTCCTGGGCAGGTAGGGTGTGGCCAGCGTCCCTGGCGAGCAGGTTCCACACCGGACTGTGGCCACATCACCATTCTAGTGGTTTCCCTTCCCTTTCTCCCGGCTCACAAGCTCTGCATCCCGGTAGCCCATCTTCCTGCCAATGCCTCATTCAGAACTAGACACGGCCTGTTACATTTCTTTCCACTCACCCGTCCAGGAAGGGTGTCATCTGCTCAGATCCAGAAAACACATATATCTGGCTGATGCCAGGCTCTGAGCCTCCCTGGGGAGGGGGTGATCTCAGCACATGAATCTGCCCTTGCTGGGGGACTGACACGGTTCCCTGCTCAGCACCCGCCCCCAGCCCCCTCTCCACAGAGCCTCCTGTGGGCTCCTTCCTGGGAGCTGCTGGGGCCTCCAGGCAGTGACAGCTCCGCTGATGACCTCAGCCCCAGCCAAGCCTGCACTGTCCATCGGGGGAGCCCAAGTGATGGCTCCATTGCCTCCTAAGCCCTGTTATCAGTGGGTCAGTGACAGGGCTGCTGGTAATGGCCCCAAATGACTCCAGAGGACTGGTTATGACCACTGAGTCGATAGACACTTGGGGGAGGGTGTTTGATGCACAGATGAGTGAAGGGACCCACACGGACCCCTAAATGGGAAGAGCCATTGCCCAGGCTGACGACAGCCAAGTGTCCTGTGTCCCGAGTCCAGGGAGATCAGCCAACGGGCTGCATGCAGCTGTTCTCAGGGCTCCTGGCAGAACTCACTGGTCAACCAGGACCATGTAGTTCTGTTCCCCATCTTCTCCTGATGCCCCACCATGTCCTCCAGCCTCAGCTTTTACCATGCTCCCCTCTGTCCCTCCTCCCCAACCATGCCAGCCTTCCTTTAGCTCCTTAGATGCACTGTGTCTGCCCCTGCCTCAGGACCTTTGCACAGGTTGCTCCTTTTCTGAGTTAACTCCTGCTCATGCTTAGGTGTTACCTCCACCCACACCTGCCAGCCTGGATTGGGTCAACTTCCATAGCATGGACCCCTCTCTCTTCTTGGTAGCATTTGTCACCATTTCCATTTTATCTTTATTTGATTATTTGGCTAATATTTGTTTTCTCTGAGATTGAGAGTCCTAGGAGGGCAGTATGTGCCTGGCACAGAGAAAGGGCTAAAAGGCCACTGGATGTGACACTAGATGAAACTTGAAGGGACCACGTCATGACCAAACAAATAACCAAAATGTTAGTCTAGTCTATTCCGGTTCTAAGAGTTCTGTTGGCAGGGGAAGGGTTCCGTGGCCAAATGCATTTGGTAAATGTTGCATATCACAACAAGTCTCAGAGAAGCACCCTAGGTGGGAGTGTACTAAAGGCCCTGAGAAGTCCTGCAGGAAGGAGGTCTGCTGCACCTCAGTTAATCCAGCATCTGCCAAAGCAATCTGACTGCTGAACACTTCAGTCTCCCCCACCCGCCACCACCAAAACAGCCACTGTGATACCATGGTTGCTCCACAGGACACACTTTAGGAAAAGCATTTATGAAATAAACTTTCATAAAAATGGTCTATTAAAAATCAGCCCAATGCAGTCCTAAATCAAATGTACCTGTGCTCCTCCTTATTCATGTTTTACAGTTATCTGATTTTCCCAAATAACTGAGAATTATTTGTACTGCTGTTTTGCATAAGCTATTTTAAAAAAACGAGAGAGGGAAGACAGCAGAAGCAAGAAGAACTACAATTCTGCAGCCTGTGGAACGAAAACCACATTCACAGAAAGATAAGACAAGATGAAAAGGCAGAGGGCTATGCACCAGATGAAGGAACAAGATAAAAGCCCAGAAAAACAACTAAATGAAGAGGAGATAGGCAACCTTCCAGAAAAAGAATGCAGAATAATGACAGTGAAGATGATCCAGGACCTCAGAAAAAGAATGGAGGCAAAGATCGAGAAGATGCAAGATATTTTTAACAAAGACCTAGAAAAATTAAAGAACAAACACCTAGAAGAATTAAAGAACAAACAAACAGAGATGAACAATACAGTAACTGAAATGAACAATACACTAGAAGGAATCAGTAGCAGAATAATTGAGGCAGAATAACAGATAAGTGACCTGGAAGACAGAATGGTGGAATTCACTGCCGCGGAACAGAAGAAAGAAAAAAGAATGAAAAGAAATGAAGACAGCCTAAGAGACCTCTGGGACGACATTAAACACACGAACATTCGCATAATAGGGGTTCTAGAAGGAGAAGAGAGAAAGGACCCGAGAAAATATGTGAAGAGATTATAGTCGAAAACTTCCCTAACATGGGAAAGGAAATAGCCACCTAACTCCAGGAAACACAGAGAGTCCTAGGCAGGAAAAACCTAAGGAGAAACACACTGAGACACATAGCAATCAAATTGACAAAAATTAAAGGCAAAGAAAAATTATTAAAAGCAACAAGGGAAAAATGACAAATAACATACAAGGGAACTCCCATAAGGTTAACAGCTGATTTCTCAGCAGAAACTCTACAAGCCAGAAGGGAGTGGCATGATATATTTAAAGTGATGAAAGGGAAGAAACTACAACCAAGATTACTGTACCCGGCAAGGATCTCAGTCAGATTTGATGGAGAAATCAAAAGCTTTAGAGACAAGAAAAGCTAAGAGAATTCAGCACCACCAAACCAGCTCTACAACAAATGCTAAAGGAACTTCTCTAAGTGGGAAACACAAGAGAAGAAAAGGACCTACAAAAACAAACCCAAAACAATTAAGAAAATGGTAATAGGAACATACATACTGATAATTACCTTAAATGTGAATGGGTTAAATTCTCCAACCAAAAGACACAGGCTCGCTGAATGGATACAAAAACAAGACCCATATATATGCTGTCTATAAGAGACCCACTTCAGACCTAGGGACACATACAGATTGAAAGTAAGGTGATAGAAAAAGATATTCCACATAAATGGAAATCAAAAGAAAGCTGGAATAGCAATACTCGTATCAGATAAAATAGACTTTAAAATAAAGAATGTTACAAGAGACAAGGAAGGACACTACATAATGATCAAGGGATCAATCCAAGAAGAAGATATAACAATTATAAATATATATGCATGCAAAATAGGAGCAACTCAATACATAAGGCAAATGCTAATGGCTATGAAAGAGGAAATCAACAGTAACACAATAATAGTGGGGGACATCAACACCTCACTTACACCAATGGACAGATCATCCAGAGAGAAAATTAATAAGGAAACACAAGCTTTAAATGACACAACAGACCAGATAGATTTAATTGATATTTATAGGACATGCCATCCAAAAACAGCATCTTAACACTTTCTTCTCAAGTGCACATGGAACAGTCTCCAGGATAGATCACACTTTGGGTCACAAATCAAGCCTCGGTAAATTTAAGACAACTGAAATCATATCAAGTATCTTTTCCGACCAAAATACTATGAGATTAGAAATCACATACAGGGAAAAAAATGTAAAAAACACAAACACATGGAGGCTAAACAATATGTTACTAAATAACTAAGAGATCACTGAAGAAATCAAAGAGGAAATCAAAAAAACCTAGAGACAATGACAACGAAAACAAAAACCTATGGGGTGCAGCAAAAGCAGTTCTAACAGGGAAGTTTATGGCAATACAATGCTACCTCAAGAAACAAGAAAAATCTCAAATAAACAATCTAACCTTACACCTAAAGGAACTAGAGAAAGAAGGACAAACAAAACCCAAAGCTAGTAGAAGGAAAGAAAATCGTAACGATCAGAGCAGAAATAAATGAAATAGAAGGAAAGAAAACAATAACAAAGATCAATAAAACTAAAAGCTGGGTCTTTGAGAATATAAATAAAATTGATAAGCCTTTAGCCAGACTCATCAAGAAAAAGAGGGAGAGGACTCAAATCAGTAAAATTAGAAAAGAAAAAGGTGATGTTACAACGGACACCACAGAAATACAGAGCATCATAAGAGACTACTACAAACAACTCTATGCCAATAAAAGAGACAACCTGGAAGAAATGGACAAATTCTTAGAAAGGTATAACCTTCCAAGACTGAACCAGGAAGAAATAGAAAATATGAACAGACCAATCACAAGTAATGAAATTGAAACTGTGATTAAAAATCTTCCAACAAACAAAAGTCCAGGACCAAATGGCTTCACTGGTGAATTCTATCAAACATCTTAGAGAAGAGCTAACACCCATCCTTCTCAAACTCTTCCAAAAAATTGCAGAGGAAGGAACACTCCCAAACTCATTCTACGAGGCCACCATCACCCTGATACCAAAACCAGACAGAGATACTACAAAAAAAGAAAATTACAGACCAATATCACTCATGAATATAGATGCAAAAATCCTCAACAAAACACTAGCAAACAGAATCCAACAACAAATTAAAAGGATCATACACCATGATCAAGTGGGATTTATCCCAGGGATGCAAGGATTCTTCAATATATGCAAATCAATCAATGTGATACACCATATTAACAAATTGTAGAATAAAATCCATATGATCATCTCAATAGATACAGAAAAAGCTTTTGACAAAATTCAACACCATTTATGATAAAAACTCTCCAGAAAGTGGGCATAGAGGGAAACTACCTCAACATAATAAAGGCCATATATGGCAAACCCACAGCAAACATCATTCTCAATGGTGAAAAACTGAAAGCAGTTCCTCTTAGAGGAACTTATCAGGAACAAGACAAGGATGCTCACTCTTGCCACTATTATTCAACATAGTTTTGGAAGTCCTAGCCACAGCAATCAGAGAAGAAAAAGAAATAAAAGGAATACAAATTGGAAAAGAAGAAGTAAAACTGTCACTGTTTGCAGATGACATGAACTATACATTGAAAATCCTAGAGATGCCACCAGAAAAATACTAGAGCTAATCAATGAATTTGGTAAAAGTTGCAGAATACAAAATTAATGCACAGAAATCTCTTGCATTCCTATACACTGACAACAAAAGATCAGAAAGAGAAATTAAAGAAACAATCCCATTCACCACTGCAACAAAAAGAATAAAATACCTAGGAATAGACCTACCTAAGGAGGTAAAAGACCTGTACTCAGAAAACTATAAGACACTGATGAAAGAAATCAAAGATGACACAAACAGATGGAGAGATATACCATGTTCTTGGATTGAAAGAATCAATATTATGAAAATGACTATACTACCCAAAGCAATCTACAGCTTCAAGGCAATCCCTATCAAATTACCAATGGCATTTTTTAAAGAACTAGAAAAATCTTAAAATTTTTATGGAGACACAAAAGACCTGAATAGCCAAAGCAATCCTGAGGGAAAAAAAAAACAGAGCTAGAGGAATCAGACTCCCTGACTTCAGACTCTACTACAAAGCTACAGTAATCAAGATACTATGGTACTGGCACAAAAACAGAAATATAGATCAATGGAACAGGATAGAAAGCCCAGAGATAAACCCATGCACCTATGGTCAACTAATCTATGACAAAGGAGGCAAGGATATACAGTGGAGAAAGGACAGGCTCTTCAGTAAGTGGTGCTGGGAAAACTGGACAGCTACATGTAAAAAAAGAATGAAATTAGAACACTCCCTAACACCATACACAAAAATAAACTCCAAATGGATTAAAGACCTAAATGTAAGACCGGACACTATAAAACTTAGAGGAAAACATAGGAAGAACACTCTTTGACATAAATCACAAGTGGGACCTAATGAAACTTAAAAGCTTTTGCACAACAAAGGAAACTATAAACAAGACAAAAAGACAACCCTCAGAATGGGAGAAAATATTTGCAAATGAATCAACGGAAAAAGAATTAATCTCTAAAATATATAAACAGCTTATGCAGCTCAATATTAAAAAAACAAACAACCCAATCAAAAAATGGGCATGGGGCTTCCCTGGTGGCGCAGTGATTGAGAGTCCGCCTGCTGACACAGGGGACACAGGTTCGTGTCCCAGTCCGGGAAGATCCCACATGCTGTGGAGCGGCTGGGCCCGTGAGCCATGGCCGCTGAGCCTGTGCGTCTGGAGCCTGTGGTCCGCAACGGGAGGGGCCGTGGCAGTGAGAGTCCCACGTACCGCAAAAAAAAAAAAAAAAAAAAAAAAAAAGGGCAGAAGACCTAAATAGACATCTCTCCAAAGAAGACATACAGGTGGCCAAGAGGCACATGAAAAGCTGCTCAACATCACTGATTATTAGAGAAATGCAAATCAAAACTACAGTGAGGTATCACCTCACACCAGTTAGAATGGGCATCATCAGAAAATCTACAAACAACAAATGCTGGAGAGGGTGTGGAGAAAAGGGAACCCTCTTGCACTGTTGGTGGGAATGTAAATTGATACAGCCACTATGGAGAACAGTATGGAGGTTCCTTAAAAATATAAAAGTAGAATTACCATATGACCCAGCAATCCCACTACTGGGCATATACCCAGAGAAAACCATAATTCCAAAAGACACGTGCACCCCAAAGTTCATTGCAGCACTATTTACAATAGCCAGGTCATGGAAGCAACCTAAATGCCCATCGACAGACGAATGGATAAATAAGATGTGGTACACATATACAATGGAATATTACTCAGCCATAAAAAGGAACAAAACTGGGTCATTTGCAGAGACGTGGGTGGACCTAGAGACTGTCATACAGAATGAAGTAAGTCAGAAGGAGAAAAACGAATATCATACATTAACACATATATGTGGAATCTAGAAAAATGGTATAGATGAACTAGTTTGCAAGGCAGAAATAGAGACAGAGATGTAGAGAACAAAAGTATGGACACCAAGGGGGGAAAGTGGCAGGGAGCAGGTGGTGGTGGTGGGAAGAATTGGGAGATTGGGATTGACATATGTACACTAATATGTATAAAATGGATAACTAATAAGAACCTGCTGTCTAAAAAATAAATAAATAAAAAATGAAGCTCTGTGTTGGCAGCTGTGCGTAACATGGAGAAGTAGACCAATACTTTTCCTCCAGATGGTGAGGAGAAGAGTAATAGAAATGGTGTCTTGTTTCTCCTGTTTATTACTGGGGGTGATGATGGTGATGGAGATGGGTAATGATGATGTTGATGGAGATGGTGACGGTGATGGTGATGATGGCAATGACGGAGGAGGTGGTGATGGTGTTGGAGATGGTGATACTGATGATGGTGATGGTGATGGTGATACTGATGCTGATGATGGTGATGGTAAGCTTGAAAATCAAGTGGGCAGCTGACAGTGTAACAGAGATGCCACAGAGCAAGGTGGATCAGAGTCAATTCTGGGTCTAGAGTGCCTGGGTTCAAATCCTGGGCCTGCTATTTTCTCCCCTGTGATCTTGGGCAAGTTAACTTAACTTCCTCTCTGCCTCAGTTTCCCCCATTGGTAAAATAGAGATACAAATAGTTCCTACCTCCAAAGTCTGGGTGAATTTTGAATGAGATCTTGTATGTGAAGCACTTGGACAGGATTTTGTCCATAGTAAGTGCTCAGTAGAATTCTTATGAGCCTTGTGGTGAGGTCAGAGCCAGAGGCTGGATCTATAAAAACTTTTACTTTTACTTTGGCATTATCACATAGATAATTTCTAAAGTCATGGGGTAAAGGAATAAATGAGGGAAGAAAGAAAAAAAACCCCTCCAACTCTAGGATCTAAAAGTCAAGTGAGAAAAACTGACTCATGCTGTAAACATAAACATTTAAACTGTGGCTCTGAGGTAAAAGAAATAAACATTTAAACTGTGGCTCTGAGGTAAAAGAAATGGTCATTGTGTCCCAGGAGAAGCGTGGGGTTTGGAGAGACCCAACCTTTAAACATCCTGCTTGAAGAAGCCTTCGTGTTTAATCTGCCAACCCTCAGAAAATGTAGCTTCGTCTTGTAATCTTAGAAGGGTTAAGCCTGTTCTTATAATGCACGTGGCCCCAATGTTATTACACAATTTAATGGTTCCTTTTTAGAATAAGTGGGAAGAAGGCTGTAGATGAAGAAAGCCTACAGATTAAAGGATTCTTTTTTCCCCCCATCTAAATATCCCTACAATTGGATTAAACTTGACCTGGATCTCTTGTTTGGCACTGGTTTACTATTTCTTATCAAGACCTCTTTTCTCGGAAGTTTTCACCCTGGTTAATTCCAAATAAATTAATGAGGTCAGTATTAGAAATATGAACACGTGCACATACAGACTCTCTAACAGAGGCAGACAGCTCAGCACAGGGAAGAAAATGATGAGAATTTCACCTCCTTAGGTAAGATCCATGACCCTGTAATGATACTCCCCAAGAGTCTCTATGTTTTAATTCCTTTCTGCCTCTCTACCATCATCAATGCCCTTAATTCACAGTGCAGGGGTGGGGGCAGGGGGAGGGAGAGCATCTTTTGTGTATCCTTATCCATCTCTATGAGATTCTGGAGCCGCTACTCACTTCAAGTCATAACAGTTATCTGTGAATCCAGCTACCCAGCAGCAACCCGCACTTGGCAAGGCAGCAGTGGAGATGCCTTTGGATGCATGATGAGACCACCCTGAGGTCCAAAGGAAAGCTGGCATGAAATGGAGCCCCAATCTGAGAGCTGCAGAGGACCATGGGATTTCTCCCCAGGGGACCTGTGGCTCCAGACATCTGCTGGAAAATCATAATGAGAAGGAAAACAAGCTGATGTGTTCAACTGTGGCAAACAGAGTAACGGTCCTTAGAGACTTGCCTTCCTCCAGCAATTGCTCCCCTACCCTAAGGACACTGTCTCTTCCAATCTTTCCAATAAAACACACCTTTTCCACCTAAGAAAGCTGCCCCACTACATGGCTCCACTGCAGAGTATTGATTGAGCCTTGCTTTGATGTAAATTTACTTCACTGAGAAGAGCATGTCTTGTTTTCTTAAGACTTTACGTGAACTGGCAACATAAATGTGCTACACGTATTTATTCTCATGCTGCCAAATATTTAAGCAGACATCAAGGGATTTAGCAATTCGGCTGCGTACAAAACACACAAATTCATGGTGAAAATATTACATCAACGATGACAAGCATGGGTTTAGGATGCCAATAGTTCTGAGTTCAAATCATCATTCCACTTATTAGTGTCCATGTGGACAGGTTTGATCTTTATCTTACTCTCTTCATCTACAAAGGGGTGACGGTACCTACTGCATCAAAACTGTCAAGAGGATTAAAAGAAAGATGTTTGTAATTTAGAATACTCATGGAAAGTGCTCAAGATATGGTGGCTGCAACTTCTTCCTTCTCTTCCACCACCATCACCGCCATCATCACCTCCTCCTCCTCCTCACATTACCATCCACCTTCATCACTGCAGTCATCATCATCACCATCACCCTCACCATCACCATCACCATCAAGTTCACCGTCATCATGACCATGATGACCATCATCACCCTCATCAACACCACCATCAGGAGCACCATGACCACCATCATCGCCTGTATTACCATTATCATCGCCTTCACAATCATCATCACCATTATATTCATCACCACCGTCATCCTCACCATCACTGTCATCAGCAGCACCACCACCATCCCCACGGTATGAGGGGCTCACCTGCCCCAGAGGAGGGAGAGCAAGAGATACAACGCATGAGTCACCTGACCAGGCTGAGAAGGATGAATGCGCCCCAGGGGTATATCCCCCAGGTGTATCCAAGCATAATTGGGGGGCAACAGAATAGAGTATCTGAGTGTTTTCACAGCTTGAGACTTTGTGCTTCTCAAGAAGGATTCTAGACATTGTGTCCAGTATCACAAGCTGCGGATGTGTAACCTGCCTGTGATGAATTAGAATTTTCTGTATTTAGTACCTTGAGGCCAGCGTGTTTGCAACTAGGAGAGTGTCAGATGGTCCAGGGAAGAAATTCTCTAGGTGTTCGGGTGGTGAGTTCAGCCAACGGGCCTGGGACACTGGACAGAGGCCTGGCATCTCTGCTCACCTTGATGAGGACCTCATACAAGTGACAAAGGGCCCCAGGAAAGCATTTCTGGATCCAGCAGGAGGCTGTGTGGGTGGGGAGCCACGGCCAGGGTGCTCACCTGGTGACACCTTCCGGGTGACCTGGGCAAATCCCCTCACCTTACTGGCCCTTTATTTCCTTGTCTGTAAGGTGAGGGTTTGGTGTGACTCTTACACATGCCTCTCCTGCCTCTAAATCCTGCCTCTATGATGATACAAAATGCAAATTCCAGGAAAAAAGAAATTGATGCACCTCAGCAGCAAGTGCATGTTTCTGAAGCTGGAGAAGTTTTTAGACCTGCTTTATTCCTCCTGGTGTCCCAGGTGACAGTGTAATCGGGAGTGACCGTCCTGTGGCATTCCCTGGATTTAACTCAGCTGGTTCCACCGTAACTCCACCTGTGTTGTGGAGAAAGACCACTCGCCCTTTGCGGGTGGTGGTGAGAAAAGAGAACTTCCTGGGGAGGGTGAGGGGCTGGAAGACTGGAGCCAGCTTCCTGGAGCCTGGGACTCTGATCCCCACCCATGGTTACTTCTGTGTGTCAACTTTGTGGGCCACGGGGGGCCCAGATATTTGGTCAAACATTCTTTTGGGTGTTTCTGTGAGGGCATTTTGGCTGAGATGACCATGAAATCCCTGGACTTTGAGGAAAGCAGATGCCCTCCCTAAGTGGGTGGGGCTCCTCCAATCAGCTGAAGGCCTGAGCAGAACATAGGACCAGCCTTCCCCAAGCAAGGGGGGATTCTCCAGCAGACGGCCTTCAGACTTAGTCCACACGGCCAGCTCTCCTGTGTCCCCAGGCTGCCAGCCCACACTGCTGACTTTGCCGTGAGCCATTTCTTTATAAGTCTCTTTCTTTACATCCGTCCACCCTACTGGCCTTGTTTCTCTGAAGAAGCCTGGATAATATGGCACCTTCTCTCCCTGCCACAATGGACAGGCAGATTGCACAGTGGGGCTGGCTGCTGGGTGGGTGAAGCGTGATCTTCAACCTGCTGCTCTGGCAATTTTACGTTCAAAGATCATGGGGGCATTGCAGCCTCCTGTTATGTCCGGGGTCCAACTGGGGGCAGGTGGCCCTGGTCAGTCAGGGAGGACAAGTGGGCTGCTGGACATTTTGACAAGCTCAGTGGCCTCTGGTCGGCCATGCTTGAAGCCCTGTGAAGCCCAGTGAAATCCCCTGTGGGGGACGTCGGGGCTTTGAGGGGACGCACCCTCCAGCGCTTCTTCAGAGGTGTTTCCACCCGCCAGCTCTGCCCCTGGGCAGTGCACAGAGGAGGCACCTCCGCACACCTCGGTGACTGACGGCTGAGCCGCGCCTCTGAGGGAGACCCTGGGAACTACAGGTGTGTCAGCCTACTTTTTTCCTTTATCAGTTTTCATTTTAGCACCGTAATAAAATTTCTGATAATCTAAACATGGCAGTAAATCTGCTCCATAAAAATGACTGTCTCCTCATGTTATTGCCGTCATCAGAGGTGCCGTAATAAGGCTCACAACACGAGGCTAGATGGTTATTGTATTAAAATGAATAAATGACAAAGGCTTTTATGACATGAGTGATTTTTCTAGGCGTCAAGACGCTCTTTCTGTTGTACTCGCATAATGAACACATAATTCACCAGCACATTAGAGCACTGGCCTTGGAGTCTGAAGGCACAGTCACGGCAAATAAGTAAATTATTAATGAGATGTTCCCTAAAAATAAAATCGCAAAGCCCCACCTTCCTCCATTAAGAAGGAAAGAAAATTTCTAGTAACTCGTGAAGCCAGAGGAGTTGGGAAGGGACCTGCCGGCAGCACAGAACATGCCCTAGAACGTGCGCAGGAGGGTGGCCGAGGCCAGTGAGTAAGCTCCCTTCTCCTTCCCTGCCTCCCACCGAAGAGGCCGGAATTTTGCCACCATTGGCTGTCACAGCCTCCCTTGCAGCCCAGGGTGGTCTGTAGCCAGTATCTGAAGGAAGAGACACGAAGGAAAGTCTGGAGGGGAAATCCTGGGATTCTTTTGCTTTCCTGACAACAAGCATGAAAGGACAGTGACTACTGTTGTTTCTTGAAGTGGAGAACGCGGCAGGAGCACTGGCAGCCCTCTTTCAACCATGAGGAGACAAAAACAACAGCTATGAGCACCACAGCACGGTGGTGGTGGGGCTCGTGGAGCACGGTGCTCACAGATGCAGTTTCTCATCCGACCCTCGCGAGCATACATGCATGTGTATCCGCATCAGCGGATTCTTTTGTGAAAGAAATTAGGAAAGGCTACGAGCAAGTGGAGGGAGGGAGGAGGCCTCTACTTTCTACTTGGTTACTTTATGGAACTTCAAAAGAATGTTCTAAGCATGTTCACATATTACCTCTATTTAAAATACGAGGCCAATGATGGGCATCTGAGTGGGGGTAGAAGCTATTTTATTGTTCTTAGTTTATTTCTCTGTATTTAAACAATCTAAGGAATGTTACATATATATATATATATATATATATATATATATATAATTTATTTATTTTGGCCGCGCTGGGTCTTAGTTGCCATGTGTGGGCTTCATAGTTGTGGCATGTGGACTCTTAGTTGCGGCAATGCATGCGGGATCTAGTGCTGCGACCAGGGGTCGAACCCGGGCACCCTGCATTGGGAGCGCGGAGTCTTACCCACTGGACCGCCAGGGGAATCCCCGGAATGTTACATATTTTTAAAATAAACAATTCCTTTGCTGATAACCTTGCCAGCGGGTCACCCTCCCAGGCTAAAGGGCATCATGTGACCTTGAGGGGACCACGTACGCCTCCCTTGTGTGCACGCAGATCAGGACCCCATGCCTTCGGGCAGCTGCTCAGAACCCCGAGTTCATTACATTCAGAGCGATGGAATCAGGCCTCCTCTGGTTCAGGCAAAGCTAACGGGCATGGGCGTGGGGATGTGTGGGTCTCTTTCAGGTACGTTACTACGTGTGGCTCTAATGGTCCCAGAACGGGTGGACTTCTCTGCCCCTCAGTTGGGCTGGGACCCCCCCACCCCACTCCCGTACAGCCCCCGCAGTGAGTGCTTCCTGGGGACCAGGCACCGTCCAGGCACCTGTGCATCATGGCCTCACCTTTCGCCTGTCCACTGTCCCTGGAGGCAAGGCTACTGCTGTCCCTGCCTGACCCATGTGGGCACTGGGGCCAGGGTGTTACCTGTCATCTATGGTGACACCGTGGGGTGACGGCAGAGGGACAGCTGCCCCTCAGGGACGAGGTGGGGTTTCTCCTTGAGGTCGTGACAAGGTGAGCCTGGGCCTGACCACAGCCCCAGACCCTGGTTTCAATGTCTTCTTTCTCAGTCATTAGAGCCCCCTTTGGCTGAGCCTGTGCCGTACAGCGAGGTGGCCTCTGAACACCTGAAATGTGACGGAGCCGTACTGAGTTTGCTCTCAGTAGAGGAAACACACTCGATTTCAAAGACTTAGTGCCAAAAAAAGAGACTGTAAGATATCTCAGCCAATGTTTTAAATATTGATTTCAACTTGAAACAGCATTTTTGGAGATGCTGAGTTAAATAAAATACGCTATTACATTTAATTTCATGCCCATGCTCATAGCAGCATTATTCACGATAGCCAAAAGGTGGGGACAACCCAAGTGTCCATCGCGGGTGAGGGATAAACGAACTGTGGTCCATCCTGACAATGGAATACTATCCAGCTTTAAAAAGGAGGGAATTCTGACGTGCATTACAACATGGGGGAGCCTTGGAGAGATTATGCTCAGTGAAATAAACCAGTCACAGGAAGAAAAAGCCTATACGATTCCACTTCTGTGAGGTCTCTAGAGGAGTACATTCATAGAGACAGAAAGCAGAGTAGGGGGTTGCCAGGGGCTGGGGGCTGGGGACCTAGTGTTTAATGGGGGCAGAGTTCCAGGTATGCCGGCTGAGAACGGCTCTGGAGACGGCGGGAGGTGGTGGTTGCACACACGACAGATGTGTTGTAAAGCCACTGAAGTGTGCACTTCAAAATGGCCATGACTGCAAATTTTATGTCCTACGTCTTTGACCACAATCAAAAAATTAATTGCACATCTTCATTTCTACTCTTTTAAATGTGGCTGGTAGAAAATGTGAGTTACATACGAGGCTTGCATGTTATCTCTGGAGTGTGACGTCCTGAGAGAGGGAGGCCCCATACCACCCTGCATCTCTCCCCACAGCCCTGTGGTGCTGTGGTTACTGGATTCGTGCTTATGTCTTTGGGTTTGGGTGATGTTTGCTTCCTCATGTCTCTCTCAGGTACACTGTACCCAGGTCATAGGGGGCCCACTAAATGTTCGCAAATTTGAACTGAATTATAAGATTTTTTTCCTTTCCTCTTTCAAACTGCAAACCCATACTAAGGATCACAGCAAGCACAAGAGTGGGGCTGAATCACGGGATCACAGAGCCAGGAGGAGGTGGAGCTTGAGGTGGGTGGTTCTGGTGCTTTTGCGACAGCTACAAATCCTAGAATGAAACACGTCTGCACACGAGCCCAGTGCCCGGCACATGGGGGCCCCAGAGAAATGGCAGCTATTTCCAAGGCCCAGTGCCCTCAGGACCCTAAGTGACCTTGGGGTTCTCTGGGGAAGGCAAAGCTTGGGGGAGATGAGTGTGAAGACAGGATGGAGTTGGGGGAGATGGGGACCCCCAAGTCTGAAACAAGGTGCAGCCAAGGGGATGAAGGGAGGGAGAGGGAGGTCAGAGACATTCCCCAGAGAAAACCAGCAGATCTGGTAGGAGAAAGGGGACCCCAGATTCCAGGAGCCGGTGCCCCAGGAGTTTGACCCCCAGCCTTTCTGCCACGGCTCAAGGTCACAGAGTCAAATCGGTAACACGTGTCCCCAGCCTGGCGGTCCTGTCCCCGAGAACCCAGCGTGCATTGCAATAATAGCTAAATAATCAAGCCCACCCCCGCCCCGTAAATGAATATGCATTTCATCAGTACAACTGAAATAGCTCCTTTAGAAATGTCTTTCCTCCTCTGAGCACACAGGGCTGGGAGAAGGTTGGTAATTATACGTGTGTCACAAGCAGTCCCAGCCCGGCAGGGGGCTTAGCGCTTCATATAAATTATACCAATCAGCAGCGGAGGGAAAAAAACCCACAGGGGGATGGAAAGTGGTGCTTTCTCCCAACTGATGTACACAAGTACTAGATCCTGGCGAAGCAGCGTGGGGGGCGGGTGGGGGGTGTCGTCAAAACGTGAGACTCGCGCTCCAGCTCGGCCGCCTTCAGAAACGCAGACGACCCTCTTGATGGTGTATTTGGAGGAGATGCGATCAATCACAGGGTTAAGGGGTCTCCGGAATCCAAATGCATCTGGAATCTTCCTCGGGGTGGGGAAAGGATGACGTGCTTTAATACGTCTGAGAAACGAAGAGCGGATGCAAATGCCAATACGCTCTTGGTCTCTCTCTCCGGGTCCCCCTCTCAGAAGGGGACAGTTTCAAGGCCAATGCTGTTTCCCTGCGGCTGCATCTGACACTCCTTCACGTTCGCTCATCCTCAGTCCCTAACGGGCCTGGCCAAGATGCTCTGCAAAGGAAGGTCCTGCTGGGAAATGGAGATGAAGTCCTTGCAGGTCCGAAGACCCCAAACCTCAGAGGTGGGGCTGAGGACAGCGGAGGGAACCCAGAGGCCCATCAAGGCAGGAGAAGGCAGCAGGGGGCATCTGGGTGCAGCCACGGGGCTCCTGTTACAACGCCAACCTCAGGAAGTTCTGCTGGGTCTCCCAACAGCTCTACCTTCTTCATCCTAAGCAGCCCTACCAGCAAAGGCCATGAGCAGGAGAAGCTTCCGAGAACCCACGGCTATTTGCGTCGTTAATTAGGATGACACGCAAGGATTCTGCTTGGATTACTGGGAGTCTGGGCACCTTCCGGTCCTGGGTCCCCAGGAGATGCCCCTGGGGTCTGGAATGCGCCTAGGCCCCTGCAGGACCTGGGGCCCTTCCTGAACGAGCTGCTGCTGTGACGTTGAAGTCTCTTATGGAAACAAGTGCAGGTGGCAGAGACGGGGGTTAGGAACGAGCCCAGACTCCCTGGTGGGAACGGACGGTGTGGGGAACCAGAGGACAGCCTGTGGGAGAGGGTCCACAGGTCCCTCAGGCCGGCGAGGTCATGGCCATGCCTCCGGGGAGTGACCGCACCCGCTGTCAGCTAGGAGAACTTCTGCCCGTTGTCAAGCTGGGATGGCCAGGGTTATCCCCACAATTCTTCCAGACTCCACCAGCTCCCACCTGCCTGGGGACAGATTTCCGTCTCTCACCAGCGGCTCACCGACTGCAGGAAGCCAAGAGGTCACATTTGGGTTTAAACAGTCATTTGCATAAGTCCCGAGAAGCTGAGGGCATGGTTTCCATCTATAATAGCTGCTACTTTTCATGTCTCTGGTTGGCAAAAACACGGCCTCTGTTATTATAGAAATTAACATCCCACAGGATAAAAGAAAATAAATTTGGTGTTTAAGGAAGTGGAAAATAGAATTTTCCATCCTTTTTCGCCGAGAATCCCAGCCGAACGCTGCCATCAGAATCGCTACTTTTGTATTTAGAAAATCAGGAAGCAGATGAGAAAGCTGTTCGCTCTGCTGAGTATTTCACCCCCTGAACATTAGGGAGGTGCTGTTATCGGGCAAACGAGGGTGAAAGCAAACAAACACGTTACGTGGATTTTCAGGTTGGGAGAGTGGCCGCCCCTCCCTCAATAACCTCCCCGCCCCCTAGCTTCCCTCCTCCCAAGGCTGCTGCAGAACAAGCTCCCACATCACAGCTCGGGCCCCCGACTGCCCTTCCGTGGCACTTGTGCTCCAGAGCGAAGCCTCACCAGCCTCCGGGAGGACCCCCGGGGGCCGCGCCGGGAAGCCCCCATCTGCTCCCCAAATGGAGGCGCCCGAGTCCCTAGGTTTTAGGTGACTTCAGGCTCCTCTGTGTCGAGGCCAAGAGAAATTGCTTCCATAAACCTCTTTTGTACATGAGAGAAGTGGGAGTTTAAAAAGTCAGCACAGGTATCCCAGGCAGCCAGGAGAACCAAGGACAACCCAGTTCCCAGCTCCAAACCTCCCCTGCTGTGAGCCTCCATTTCTGTCCGGGGCGTGTTTTGCATTCGATAATCTGGGGTTAACAGTTTCAAAGATTTAGAATCAGAAAACCAGTGTTCCTTCAGTTTATTTTCCTTCTAGCTTGGAATCCCCTGGCTGCGGCCTCTGAGGACGGAGAATGTAACCGCTAAGCTTTATGAAGTCCTCCACCCCGCACCCCTTTGCTGCAAAGATAGATTCCACTCTGGGGGGTTCACCGGGGTCTTCAGGGCTCCTGAGTACGAGGAGTTTGATTTCAGACCGTTTACCCTCCAGAAGTCCAAGAGTGAGGCCAAATTCCGTTGTATCTCAGAGCTTTCCTGCACTGATGGGGTCAAGATCAGGTCAGGAACTCTGATTGTTCTGGAAGCAGAAGTGGGCCACCCTCCCAGCTCATGAGGACGGAAGCTGCTGGAATTGCCACAGGGGCCCCTCCTGGGCCTGGATCAACACCCCAAGGTCACAAAGCGTGGTGCACAGGACGTGTGGCCTCACTGCCCTGGGCGGGGGGTAGGGTAGGGGGTGACCTGGGTGTGCCATGGCACTGCGACCCCATCCATCACGGCCTCCCCTGGGAGGAGGTGTCAGGCCAGGAACCACGGTGTTCGGGTCAGAAGGACTTCTCAGGTCATGTGGCACGAGCCCTTTCTGCCCCGAATCCTTCTCTGCCCCTTGCCCTCGGACACGTGCTATGTCCAGCTCACACACTCCTGTGAACTCAAGTGCACCCAGGCTGCAGAATTTTCTGGCATTCAATCAATTATTTCAGAGGTCCCGGGTTGCTGCAAAAGCAGGCACAGGATCCTCTGTTTACGGACTGGAACAAATCCCAGTTTCAGGAGCTGCCCTCCCAGCGCCCGCACCTGTGCTCACACGGGCATGGGAAAGCCGCGTGTGTCGCAAAGGTGCCTTGGGCCGCTGGTCAGGGGGGGCCCTGCGGGGAAGTGCGGGGCATAAAGGAGCACCGACCTCCACTGGTGGGGGGGGGCTTCAGGCAAAGAAGTGTCAGTGTTAATACCGCTCCACGCGCAGCGGGGCCCCAGGGGTGAGAATGTGCTTCCTTCCAAATGTTCACTCGGGAGCAGGTGCCTGGCCCGGAGGACTCGCATTCGCTGCTGATTTCATGCTCATCAGCTGACACGGAAGATGCTCGAGCGCTGGGATGAGCAGACCGTGAATTAATGAGGGGACCACTTACAGACTCGCCAACATCTTAGCAATGTATTTACCGGTATATGCTTCTAATGGGGCTCATTTTCTTATCACCGCCAAGCAGGGTTTAATTGCACACTGCAAACATTCTCTCGAAACGGGGGCTTCGTCTTGGGTCTGTTGCACAAGGGAGTTTTCTGCCAGTTATTTTGGGAGCTTCCAGCTCATCAGTGAGAGGCGGCAGAAACCAAACAAAACAGCTGTGAGGATGCGGCTCCCAGGGCAGATCAGCAGCCTCGGACCCTGGGGAGGGTCCCAAGGATTGCTCAGCTGGCCTGGATTCCAGCCCTGCCCCTATATCCTAGCTGTGTGACCTCGGGCAAGTGACTGCAGTCTCTGTGCCTCACTTTGCTTTTCTGTGAGCTGAGGTGACAGGGTGCAGGTGAGAAGAGATAATTCCTGGGATGTTCTTGCGGGTGGGCGGGGGGTGGTCAGTCCTCACCGTCTATGAGGCGGGCCATTACTATCCCCATGTTACAGGTGAGGAAGTGGACCCAGAGGGGCAGGCGGGTGGCCCCCAGTCACATGCTGGAGGGGCGCCTGATGTGAACCCAGAGCTCCAGCCCCAGATGCTGAGCCCTACCCATGCCGTGGGGGGCTCTTCTGGCCCACAAGCCGCGTGTCCGTGCCGCGAGCGATAGGGGCCGTGCTGGAGCATCCATGGCAACCATCATCCACCGTACTGGAGAGGACAGTCGGCCAGGCTCTGGGGTCCCCAGGCAGCCAGGGAGGAGGTCCCCAGGGAAGGGAGTCACACTACTGGGTGGAGGAAACGAAACAAAGGCTGGCAGGAGCCAGGAGAGGCTGGGTGCCGTCCCTGTCATTGTGGGCGGCCGGAGTCGGGTGGACCGGGCATGCAGCACCGGCGGCTCCTCTGGCCCAGGTGCTGGGGCGAGGGTGCCAGGTGCTCCTGATGCAATGTTCACACACTACAGCTTTGGAAGCAGATGGGCCTGGATCTGAAGCTGCTGCCTTCCAGCTGTGTGACCTTGGGCAAGTGACTAAGCCTCTCTGATCCTCAGCTTCTTCATCTGTGAAAAGAGAAGGGTCACAGGGTCCTCGTGGAGATACTCACTCCATCTGACCTTGGGAGATGGGAACCAGGTGAAAGGCGCAGGTGAGGCACAGCACTTGGCCCCTGAGCACCCCAAAAAGAGGACACTGTTATCGCCAAGAAAACTCCTTGAGGGAACGAGAAGCCGTGTGGGTTCCCCAGGGCGTGCGGCTTGGGTGGATGGGTAAGAACCCAGGCTCATTAGCGGATTGACGGGAGCGAGGCTGGGGGCCTCTGAAGTGCTGGAGGGAGCTCGAAGCACATTTTAAACATTCTCCTTGCAATCTTGTTTACTCTGTTAATTCTCAAAACTGAAGGGGTTTGCCAGGGACGTTAGAAATTCTGTTTGAAATCTGCAGCAGCAATGATTTAAGATGGCTCTCCTTCTATTGGGGCAGGAAGGCGGCACACATGACTCTGGGTCGGTCTCTAGTCTACGCTGTGCCTGCAGCCCCTGGAACCCAGGCACAGATGGCCGCGGTGGCATCCTGACTCACGGTTTGGGCCCTCAGAGCCGTCCTGCTGGTCAGCATGTTAGGTCCTGTTTGTTACCAGGATGCTGTTCCCAGTCTGTTTCTGCAAGTGTAGTCGACCTGCCTGAAGAGGCCCTTCTCTGCTGTGACGGCCTGGGGGGCAGCGCAGTGGCCTGGAAGCTCTGCCCTGCTCGGACACAGCTGCGGTACTGTAGATGGGGGCGGTGGAGGAGGCCCGGTGCGTTCTGCGCATGATGCAGACCCTGGGAAGTGCACACGTCCAAGTCCTAACTCCCTGCACTCCCCCAAAGGGCTCGGGTCAGTAATGAACCACCTCTACCTAAACACAAAGGATATCTGTCGGTTGGTGACTGAATTATGCACCAAGCGTGGGGAATGTTCTCATCACATTTCAGTGCTATGTTTGGGATGGTTTGACTTAAGATCTAGGCCATGTGGGGCAGGAGAAATCCTCTTGGGACGTTGGAAAACACACCAAAGAGGGAGGCAGAGGCCCGTGGAGCTGGCGCTCTGCCAGGAGCCACCTCCCTGGGCAGCGGCCTCTCCTCCAGCTGCTGGAAGGGGGGCTGGGGAGCCGCCCTTGGCCAACGGAGCCCCCCTCCCATGGAAAGTTACTGCTCCCCACCCCGGCAGCCATGGCCGTGACTGCTGTGGAGCACGAGGGCGGGCAGGGCTGGGGGGCAGCTCTCCTCCTTGGCTGCCGGGACCGGGCTGAGGCTGGTCTCCAGCTGAGACCACATCCTTGCTCGGCTTCTTCCCCTGCTCATCCTGCTTCCCTGCCTCTTCTCCTGATAACGCTCCCCCCGCCTTTACATGCACATAAGCCCCAGCCAAGTGGAAGCAGCCCCCTGGAGAGCAGATGAACTGAGAAGGCCTGAGAGGCCCCCAGCGGGGGAGACCGCTAAAGACACGAGGGTGGGTGGATGGACGGCAGAACCACCAGAGCTTCGATGCAAAGCCCAAGTTGAAAGTCTTGAGGACAGATGGCCAGGCCGCAGGCTGCCGGGGAGGGGCCCCTGCGTGGGTGGGCAGCTGCTGGGTTTCTCGATAGGACGGTGGTGAGGCCGGGGCCCCAGGAATCTCAGGACCCCTCAGACTGGGCAACAACCATTTTCCAATTTGCTTTTCCATTTTCAACCAGTTGATTCCATTTGCTTTGCTCATTGCTGTGTGGTGAGTGTCCTTTTCTCGTCGCAAAAGCATAAAGGCTATTCATTGGTTTCTCTTGGCTTCAGATCATCCAAAGTCTGATCTTTATTACAGGCGAGTAATGGTCACCGCGCTCCCTTCTGGGTGATTTTGTGCGAGTCAAGCACGCGCACTTATTCACAACCTTGAATGAAGCCATCCTGAGATGCTGGGAGTACGGATCCCGCGTCTCAGGAAAAACTCATTTCTTAAGCCTGAGTCATTTGGATATTTCCTCCAGCAAATTTTCACTTCCACCGGGATCACATCCTCAGCAGAAGTTGTATTTTTTTCTCCCTAAGAGTTTGGGGATGTTTGCGGTTTTCATACACGTGCTTTCTGTTGTGTTCCTCCGGAGCGGCGTGCCTGTCAGGCAGGAGCCGGGCCTGCTGATGAAGCAGCTGGTAGCACGTCACCGCTGGTTTTGCAGGGATGAGGCGCATGAGCTCATGTGACTGACTTCTTTCCAGCTCCCGTTACAAATGTGGCATAACTTGCAGAGCAAGATAATGTCAGGATCTCCAGCCCCCAGCGAGCCCAGCCTAGAAAGTGCAGAGGCCACATGCTCTGTGGGTCACACCCTGGAGAGCAGTGTGGGAGGGGGGCAGCGGTTCTGAGGAGAAGCTCTGAGGCCCTGGGGGGTGACCCAGGCGTCCAGGGTTGGGAAGTTCTCAGGAACGGTGGCCCTGCTCGGTTCTGCAGAGAACGGATGATTTCAGAGTCAGATGTGTTTACAGCCTTTGGGGTTGCTCTGGGGTAGGCAGGGGCCTGGGGAGGGGGCTTGGCAGAGATGGAGGAGAAGGGATGGGGGTGCAGAAGGGAGCCCAGGGGGGACACACACAAACTCTGATCTCCAGCGGGAGTGGCTCGGTTTTTATGATTCCTGACAACGCCTGTTGAGTGAACAGAGGCGGGTCACAAATTGGGTCTGAGAATCCAGGCCAGGCACATGCCCCGGGGCAGGCTGTATTCAATTTCTATTTGATTACGACCTCGAGTCGTGGGATTGTGGGGTGTCATTTAATTTCATTTAAAAAATGGGTTTTGAGCGAAAGTAGGAACCTAATGTTTCTGTGTCACTACAGTTCAGAGTTACGGTGAAATATAGTCTAGAAAAACTCGTCAAGTTAAAGAGAGAGCTTTGAATCTGGCTCAGCGTTTCTATTTGAAAGACAAATTCTTTTTTTTTTTAAATAAGGGGTTTTTAGATTTCATTTTATCGCTTTGCACAGCAATTCTCTCTTATTGTGGTAAAAAACACACGATGTTAAATCTATTATCTTAACCATTTTTACGTGTATAGTTTACATAAAATTGTGTTTAGCACATTTGCACTGTTGTGCAGTAGATCCCTAGAACATTCCTATCTTGCAAAACTGAAACTCTGTACCCACTAAACACTAATTACTCTCCCCCTCCCCCTCCACCCTTGACCGGAGTCAGTTTTTGCTGAAAAGAATACTGGGGGACTTCCCTGGTGGCGCAGTGGTTGAGAATCCGCCTGCCGATGCAGGGGACATGGGTTCGAGCCCTGGTCCAGGAAGATCCCAAATGCCGCGGAGCAACTAAGGCCATGCGCCACAACTACTGAGCCCGCGCACCTAGAGCCCATGCTCTGCAACAAGAGAAGCCACCGCAACGAGAAGCCCACACACCGCAACGAAGAGTAGCCCCCGCTCCCTGCAATTAGAGGAAGCCCGCTCGCAGCAACGAAGACCTAACGCAGACCAAAAAAATAAAGAAAGAAAAATAAAGAACACCGGGAACTACAAGCCAAACCACTACAGTACACATCGGGGCCAGAATGATGATATAACGGTAACAGCTACAACACAGCCTCCCCTGCAAGGCCGTGACGATGGATGGATTTCAATCAGGCCTGAATCCTCTCCCCACATCTCTGCATCCGCTGTCCTCTCCCCTTCCCTGGGGTCAGCCCGCATCTTGCTTGGTCAGGGGCCGTTAGCGACGGGTCTTCGCCGCCCTTCTGCTTCTCTGCTGCTGTCCGGAGACCCTGCTGGAGGGTGGAGGCCCATCCCTGCAACCCCAGCCAAGCCCCCAGGCACGAGCAGCAGTCCCCGGGGTTGTGCAAAAATATTGCCACAAGAGATGCTATGGTCTTTTCAGATAAAACCCACCTGTCTCCCTCCCCTCCTAAAATCCCCACAGATCCCATCAGACGTGGGACGACGTCTACACGCCTCCCCTCAGCCTCCGGGTTCAGTCGAAGGCTCCCCACCGCTGCCCTCCAGCCTCACTGCCCTTGCCCCCTGGACGCCCGTCTGTCTTGTGTGTTGGTTGTAACGTCTGCATTCAAGGTTCTGCCTTTGTCCCCGAGGAACCCAGCCAGGAAGAACACAAGACACAGCACAACACAAGGACACAGGGTCGGAGAAGGCCTGCTTTCTGTCGCAAGTCCTCACGCGTTAAAACACGAGTTCCCTCTCTGGCCTCCTCACGCGTCATCTCCAACTGGATCGGGCTACACCTCCGCGTGCACCAGCTTCTGCCTCTCTTCCTCTGTGCAAATGCTAATTAGTCCCGGTGTCACGGACGCACGGATACAATTACACTCAGTCGTCGGCACTCGGGGACCTTGATCACTGAGAAGAGGTCCCTCATTTCCCGGTGCCTCCGCGTTGGGGATCGGCCTTAGTTATGTAAACGGCGACGATGACAGGTAAGGGTGTCTTCCTGGGTGTCATGTACACTTCACCACAACGCTGAAGACCGTGGATTAATTTGATTTCTGAGCTGTGCTGACATATGACACCCACCGTCCGTCCGGCCCGCCAGCCCTGGAAAGACAGGCTGGTGATGACAGCGCGTCGTTCTTGGAAACACTTCCGCATAATAGTCGGAGCAAAGGGAGAAGCCTCATGGGCGGAACCCATCGTACATATTCACCCCAAGCGAAAGGTCTCAAGCCGGCAGCACCACTCACCACCCGGCAGCCGTCACTGGCCCTGGCATCTCCCAAGTGGTGGCGGGTGCCTCCCTGCTGGGGCTGGAGATGGTTTTCGGTGGTGGAGGGACAAACACTGCCTTTAAACAATAACATCATTTTGCTGCCATTGTTTGGGGGGCTCTGTTCTCCTTAGGCCTAGTGATGGGGGCTTTTCATTAGACAATGGTTACATAAAATGTCCTTTAAAATAAACTTATTTCATATGACAAGTGAGTTGATTTAAGTAACACCATAGGGAAACAGCAGCATATGTGGGATCTGACCAAAGGCAGAAAGCGTGAAGGTGAGTCGTGAAAGACCTCCCCCACTCCCTGGCTGTCTCGACCCTGTGGCTGGCACGCTGACGGTAAACAGCGAAGCCGTAGGACAACAGCTCACACTTCAGAGGCAAACAGTAGGCTTCAAACATCAGGAGTGAGAAGTGATAACTGAGAAGCTGCTCTGAGGCACCGAGCCGGTTGCTCTTCTGGTGCAAATCACATTAGGAATGAATTCTGCATGTAACCCCTTAATGTTCCAAGATGCGTGAGCTCTAGGAGGGGCAAAGCCGGGACCGGAGGAAACCCCACACATCATTAAGATCTAGAGCTGGTCCTTAGTGTGCCCACGGCCTCAAAATGAGGTCTAAATGGGGGCTTTTTCTCTCACTACTGGGTACAGTGGTTATAAATGTGTCTTTGCACGGAGGCTTAGCTGTATTTTTTGCAGCTGGCATTGCTGCATTTGAAACAAGGCCAAGAAAACAGATGTACCCATTAGGTTTGAAATCAGAGTCACGATTCTGGAAGCGCAGACTCCCAGGTGACCGGCGGAGACACAGCGTTCGTGACCCAGGGCTCTGCGGGGTGAGTGCTCTCGCAGCCCTGCCTGCACGGTGGCACCTGTTCCCCTAGCCATCTGGGCAAGTTTCCCAAGCCACCGCAGCCACGACCAGTGTGTGGCCACAGGTGATCTCCCGGCGCCTTAAACGGGGCAGGAGTACATCTCGTGGCCTTTGTCAGTCTCGGGCGCGCTCCTGTGTGGATCGGGGCACGCTGACTGACCGGCCTTTTTCACCCTGGGGTCGTGCCCCACCCAGCACAGCCCAGTCCACCCAGCATGGTTCTCGAGTGCCCCGTGCCTGCATCCCGCCATGCCCACCAGCCCACCACTGCGTGGATGTGATTTAACCTAATGACAGATGACATTACTGGCTGTGAGCTTTCTGGCTTTACTGAGCAACTCCAGACATCCTGGGGGTTGATAAAGTGCTATGTGCAAAATCCCTGGGTATCTGGTCATTCTCTTGATACGAGACACTTACCTGGTTTGTTCCATCGTGTCCGTAATTTCTCATCACGTCTTGTCCTCCTGCTTCTGTTTATTTTCCTGGACACTGTTTAGGTCATTACTGTGTGGCTACTTCACACAAATATCACAGTGTGTGAGATCTTCCTGTGGCAACCTTCCCTCCTGGATGGCAAAGTCGCCAAACTGCAGGCAGGGGCCCGGGGACCTCCGGGAGGAGAGGGAGCGGACGGAAGGGAGTTTCTGGAGCCAATCAGTTTGGCCTGAGGAGCCTCAAACCCAGACATGGCTGGTATCCTGACCCCCGACACAATGTCATCAGAGGCTTGGAGTCAAGTCCACAGCACAGAAAATCCTTGTCAACAGCCTGACTGTTTTAAGACCCCCCCGCAACCCCCGTCAAAGACACCAGCTGGGCAGAGTGAGCCTGGCCCCCCCGCGGTTCTGGAAAACAGCGACTGTGGCCTTGACGACACCCACTGTTTCTGCCAACATCACCCGCTTTCTTCCCCGAGGCGGCTTCTCCCCACCAGCCACTCCTCAGCCTGGCGATCCCACCAGGCACCTCCTGGGCCCTCCCAGAGCTACCCACACCCCAGCAGTACTAAAGCTGGGCGGGTGTGGTGTGTGTGTGGTGTGTATGTGTGTGTGTGGTGTGTGTGTAGTGTGTGTATGTGTTTGTGTGTGTGGTGTGTGTCTCTGTGTGTATATGTGTGGTGTGTGTGTGGTGTGTGTATGTGTGTGTGGTGTGTGTGTATGTGCAGGTGTGCGTATGTGGCGTGGTGTGTGCGTGCGTGTGTATGTTTGTGTGTGGTGTGTGTGTGTGTGTTGGTGGGGGGTGTTTCCACAGCCCTGGAAACCCATAGATCAGGAACTAACGTCTCCTCTGTTTGCAGAATCACCTGCTGTGGTGGTTTCTTAGCAACCCACTATTAGAGGGCTTCTTGGTAGTTAAAATAAGATCTCCCCCTCTCAAAAGTGTGGTTCTGGTTTCAAGAAGCCCAGATGCTCTCTGTCCCGGGCATAGGGTGTCACCTGGCGGAAGATGGCACTTAACTACGTCCTCGGGGCCAGTGTGGCCCTGCATCGCTCTCAGGGACAGGAGTGGGTGGCAGACGGCCGCTCCACCACCCTGCCTGGCCTGGTGGGGCCTGATGCAAAGAGGCGCTGTACACGCGTGTGGCTGAAATGGGCACCCGCAGCTCTGCCACGGAGACAAAGGGGCCTGCCTTTCATTCCCTCGACCCTCACCCCAGGAATTAAAGAGCCGCCAGAGGGACAGGCAGTGCAGTGTTTCTCCAGCAGCCCTCATGGCCGGCCTGACCTGCGTCCAGACGCTGCTACAGCGTCCAACACCCACAGGAGCATCCCGCAGCTCTGCTGGTGCCCGTGTGTGTGCACTTGCGTGCGTGTGTATGTATGTGCCTGTGCACGTGTGTGCATTTCTCTGGGGAAAGGGTCTGGAACTTCCCTCAGACCCTCCAATGGGCGTGGAATTGCCCCCCACCCTGCATTATGGTTCTTCATGGCAGCACCTCCTAAGTCCTCGGGGTCCAGGTCCGTGAGGTGAGGGCTCTGGAGCCTGACTTCAGCGATGCAGCCCAGCCTCGCACTTTTCTAAACCATGGGTGGAAGTGGAGTCTGGTCTCTGTCCCGGGCATGAGACCTCGGGTGCACTCCTCAGCCCTGGGAAGGGAATGAGGACGCCCCCGCTCCTGGGGTCTTCGAAAGAACTGTTGTGTTGCAGTCACCCCTGGAGAGGGCCCTGTACCGCGCTGGTTCCGGGTGGGTGTTCTGGACACGGAGCCTCCTGTCTGCCCTCTGTCCCCGCCCCGCCCACCCCAGGGCCTGAGGCTGAGGATGGTGGCGAAGGGGCGTGGAGCTCGGCCCCGGGAAGGCCTTCCCTTCATTTACGGAACGGCTGCTTCCTGGGAAAACGCTGTCAAGGATTGTCAGCCTTTCTTTTCCAATGTGAGTAACAAACCAAAGGGCCGGGAGTCCCCGCCGGAGTCCTGCGGGTTTCCCATGGGAGAGTTCTCTCCTCCGCGTGGGGTGGGTCCTGCACGTCCCAGGGGGCCCGGCCACAGGCCTTCACTGCCCCCGCTCGTGAAAACCCCACCCAGTGATGGGAACCCTGCCTCCGTCAGGTTGACGGGAGGTCGGGGGGTGGGGAGCTTCCCGGCACCCGCCCACGTCTTACTCGGGGTCACGGCTCAGTCTGCAGGAGCTGGGGCAGCCCTGGCGGCCCACCGGAGTCACCTGGGCAGCTTCTAAAACCCCCCAGGGCTCCAGCTGCCCGGGGACCAGAGTCTATGGGGAGGGTCACAGTGCAGTTAGGCCCACGCCGCCCAGCGGCCTCCCTGCTGCTTCTAGGATCCAGCTGCAGCTCCTTGAAATCACCTGACCCCGGGGGTCCCCCCATCCAGCCCCCCCGCCTTGACCTCATTTCTGCCCCCTCTGCCCCCTTACCCACAAGGCGCCCCTCCCCCAGCACACGCACCCTCGGGTGGCCTGTCCAGGGTGCTGGTCCCTCTGCCCAGGGGCTTTCTTGCGTCCTCCTGCCTCCTCGCCAGGCAGGTGCATGAGCCAATCAGAGACATGGCTTGCTCCTGGAGCCATTGGGAGGAGAGACTCTCTCCTTCCACAGAACTGGGGATTGCGGGGTGGGGGGTGTGTGAGCCCTGTGCTGCTCGGGGCCTTGGGGTTGGGGGGCTCTGCCGAGGTGGGCTAATGTCAAGGATGGCAGAGCCACGGGATGAGGAGAAAGCCACCTGATGACGCAGACATCGCCTGAGCTCCTGGATCCTGCCGCGCCTGAAGCTGACCCACCTCGCCGTGATCCATTTACACGCACCCTAAATGTGAGAGTTGGCTTCTGCCACTTGGTAGAGTCCTGACCCTTCTGCTCCAGACCTCTGCACTCATGGCTTTGTACTTGGGTGGCAGTGGCTTCCACATTGCCCCCCACCACTCAGACCTCTCCCTGAGCTTCTGAGTCTGCTGCCGCTGCTCTTCTGCTGGGTCCCCACTTGGGGCCGCCCAACTCAAGCCCGACACACCAGAAGCTGAACTAGCCTCCAGGTGAGCGGTGGGCGGGTCCAAGCAGGAGACGGGAGGGAGGCTAGCCTAGGACACGCCCGTCGGGAAAGGCAGGGTCTGGGGGCTTCAGGAAGGAAGGAGCACCAAACCCTTTCAGGAAGAGAAGGGAGAGCTGCCCACTGGGTGCAGTTCACCTCTCCACTGGAGTCGGACGGCAGGTGTGAGGCTGGAGGCCAGAACAGAGGCCGGCACGCAGAGGGTGGGGTGTCGGGGGGCCTGCAGGGACCCTCTGCTCTCCATTCTTTGCTGCCCGCCCTGTCCTGCTTCTGCACGTGCACAGAGCAGCCCAGACTAGATGGACTGTTCACGGCAGGCGTCTCTGCAGAGCGGGCCTCCAGCGGGGGCTCGAGGAAATACCGGTTCTGTCCGGTCCTCAGCACGGCCACTCTCAGACCACCTGAACAGCAGGCTGGACAGTTGGTGAGCTGTGGTTTTCACGGCCTGAACGATGTCTCCCCAGCTTGATATCTGTTTTCAATCATCCCTGCACCCCTTACAGAAAACAAGCCTATTTGGAGAACATGCGCCTCTTTTTTGGCAAGATAATTCTCAGGTCTGGCAACTTCCCTGAAAAGAGACTCATGCAGAAAACAGAAAGTTTAACTTGTTTACAATCCATTAGCTGTACAGCGTCTGCTGTGCCCCCTGGGGGCACCGGACACACAGAGGGAAGGGCATTACACTGCGTGGCTTGTGGGGCTGCTCTTTTGCATGTGGCCCATCTCCGAGTGGTTGTGTTTTTTCAGCTTTGGGTGTTCTAAGCTGCAGAACCTCTGGAAGTGGCAGCTTCTCTTGTAACGGATTTTCATTTGGACAGTTTAATAATCCTCCCTCCTCGATGGGAGGCTGGGAAATACGAGACTAAAGTTTCTAAAGATGGCCCTTCCTCTGTGGCCAAGCAAGGAGCTGGCATGTCCCCCTCCTAGGACCACAGATGATACCCTGTGAAACCACAGTGCCCCAGGATGCCCCGCCTGCAGAACGCCCGGCTTGAGCCTGGCCCATGCTTCTCTAGCGGCAGCGGAACCGAGTTCCTAATTTGGATGGATTCCATCATCGGGGGATAAGCTCAGAGGAACAGAGATTTCGGCTACAATCCCCTGGCTAAAGCCACCTTAACATGTAATCAAGTTACCGTTTCATATTTCCAAATAAAGTTGAACAGGTGAACGCGAAGATCTCATTCGGGAACTGAGCTTAAATTTAAATACCGCCTGCCTCCCGGAATTAGGGATTTTCAGACTTTGAAATAAGCAGCCTGAGGAAATTGGTTTGGACAGACATTCTGGCTGCGTGTCCCTCTCAGCGGCACCGGTAATCGCTGGCTGGACGGATCGCCACCGGCACGCCAAGTACCAGCGAGCGAGCTCCTTGCTGGTCCAAAAGCATCGGGAGGTCAGAGCCTGTTGGGGCCACCCAGAGGGGACGCTGCAGCGCTTCACGGACACACGGATGTGGTGGATGCCATCGGACACCTCACTGAAGAGACGGGACGGTGTCTAGCCACAGACAAGAGCTCTGGACCAGACCACACGGGTGAAGCTGCGTTTACCTGGGAAATCCCTGACCTGAGTCACTGGCCCTCTGAGCACAGGCTACTCATACAAGGGTCTCTCCAGGACGCCCCTCCCTACCTGGTAGGTAAGTGTCCCTGGGCTACTGCTGCTCCCTCCCCTGCAGCCCCGTGAACGAGCACCCCACACACGGCCACCCCCACCGCCAGCAGCTCAAGACCCCCCGAAAGGCCTCTCTGATCGGTCCTGGTTTTGTCCACCCTCTCGGGCGCTGAGCCGTGCAGCTTTCCGGAAAGAAGCATCCGTGCTCTCAGGCTGTGGCGTCTTTCCTACTCACAGGGTCGGGGCCCTGGGCCTGCTCAGGACTTTGGCTCTGGGGGCTTCAAAGCACTTCGAGGGGGCTTCCCTGGTGGCGCAGTGGTTGAGAGTCCGCCTGCCGATGCAGGGGACACTGGTTCGTGCCCCGGTCCGGGAAGATCCCACATGCCGCGGAGCGGCTGGGCCCGTGAGCCATGGCCGCTGAGCCTGCGCGTCCGGAACCTGTGCTCCGCAACGGGAGAGGCCTCAACAGTGAGAGGCCCGCATACAGCAAAAAAAAAAAAAAAAGCACTTCGAGGGGGCCTTGCTGGCTGCAGGCCACTGGCTCTTATGGGGAGGAATCAGCCTTGCCGGGAGCTTCGAAGGGAACCCGGCCCTGGGACACGCGAGGAGGGACAGTAGGCTGCTCCGGGCGTGCCGGGGGAGCGGGGTATGGGGCGCAGCACTCCTTGCCCCTGGGGGTCGGCAGCGGGGTGCGTGCAGGGCAGCGTGGGGAAGTCCACTGCCACCGTGACGGGGCCTCCCATCTCTCCAGGACGCCCCCGGACGGAGCGAGCGGCTGGAGGGGGAGGGCGCTCGAGGGACCTGGGCGACAGTGCTGGCAGAAACTTCTCGCTGAGCTCACCAGCCCCGTTGGCAGAAACCCCAGCTCCCACCCCCCAGCGGGACCCCCAGAGGGAGCGCGCTCGTCCCGGCTGGGGGAGGGGCCTCCATGTTTCTGATGGAGCGTGCCAGCCTCTGCCCCCGGAAACCACGACGGGCCACACACAGCAAACTGGGACTCGGGCCGGGGCTGCCGGGCACAAGTGCCAGCTGTGAAAGCTGAGCGTGAGAATGAGTGTCGACCCACAAAGTCTCCACAAGCCTTTAGAGAATTTTGACTCAGGAACGTTTATGGCTTGCTTGAATCCTCTTGATATTCATGGGAATATTTAAAATAATCCTCTTATGTTCTGAAACATGTTTAACCGTTTTTTTCCCTGGAGTGTAACAGCTGGGTGTCAACCAACTCCAAACTTATACCAGCCAGATACACAGACCTGCATCTGTGAACTTGCCAATTTAAATGTGATTTCCTGATAGAAGCAATAAGACAGTCATTTAGTTTATTTAAACTATTCAAATATTATCTGATTATTTAGAAACGTTTATAGGGGCTAATTATATGTAACAGTTGATCAGAAATATAGCAGCTATAAAATTAATCCTCCATAACCACAGCTCTGACGAGTAGCTGGTATGTATGTTAACGAACATTAACGCTTTTAAACTCTGCATTAAGAAGGGCTAAAGCTCAGCGAGGTCTCCAGGGGTCCCTGACTTCCACGAAGCGGCTGCCACACCTCAGCGTCTGGTTCTGAATGAGACGGGTCAGCCGGGCTAATTGTTACTGGCTTGCCCAACCCTGGAGCTGCGCTTTCCAGCCTGCTTTTTCTTTTTTCTTTCTTTTTTTTTTTTTTTAGCAAAACAGCATCCTGAGTGTGAGGGCCTGTGGGGTCCACAGTTGGCCCTACAGGAGGTCTGCGTCCTGGGCCCCAGCCTCCCACCTGGGGGCTCGTCTGGGATCCCACCCGGCCTGCCTCCATCGGAGCCCAGGGCTCTGAGAGGCCTGGCACTGGCATTTTATCAGCTCCCAGGTGTGTTATTATTATTAATTATTTCTAAATACAATCACAGCTCCACATAAGCCAGAACTTGCTTCATTTAAAAACCTGGGCTCTGGAGAAACACATTCTGCTGTAAGACAAATGTTTACCTTTCTGCTGTGATGTTTTAGCCTCTTTTGTGATCATTTCCTGCCCTAGGCTCTGCCATGTTTCACAGGAAAAACACAGGATGGCGTGAAGCTTTCTAATCGGTGGTGACATTAGTGTCCCTTCAACTCACAGCGGCGTGGAGGGACTCGTGTGGCTCCCCCACTGACTGGCCTGCTGGCCCCCAGTCACCAGCCTACAGAGCACACCCGCCTCGGCCCTGGGCTGGGGCCCCACTTTCCACGCAGCCAGGAGGGAGGGTGGCTCACGCCTGCGGGCCCCCCCTCTGACACTGGGGATACTGAACGGAGTTGCGGAGTTGAGCGCCATATGGCGCTCTCCCAGCAAACCCAACGGGCGCTTCTGTCACCATTGGGAAAGTGGCATGAAGCTTAATCTCTCGATGAAGTGGAAGATTTTCCACTTTAGCAGAAGCCCCTGTGAACAGCTCTTGCTAGGCGGCTCTATTTTTTCCGTCCTTCTCTATTTCTCACGTGCCAGCACCAGCAGGGTGAGCTGCAGGCTGAAGCTCCCTGGGTGCCTGTAACTAAAGCTGCATTCTCCAGGTCGACCACTCCTGGGTCTGACCAACTGGGAGGTAATGGGATCCCACGCCCTCCTCCCTTTCATCCTCCCCTCCCCAGGCAGGGCCTGCGGGGCCCAGGAAGACGGCAAGGGGGACCTTGTCTGTTTCTGTAGGATCTCCCTTCCGGGGAAATGAGAGGTGGGAGGCTGGGGTGGGCCCAGGGGGCTGCAGGACACAGAGCCAAGGGGAGAACCCAAGTTGGATTTGCCCTGGGCGGCACCGCCAGCACTGGGCTGTAAGCAGTTCATCAAGGTCGGTTGGGCCACTGACAAGGCGTTGCCCACAGGCCAGAAGGAAAGGGCTTTGATCACTTAGGTCCCCTGCACTGGGGGCAGGGCTGGGTGGGTGTCCTGCTCTGCTGTGTCCTGGCTGTGTGACCTTGGGCGAGTCACTCAACCTCTCCGAGCCTCAGTCCCTGCCTGTGGGAGTAAAATGGTATCACCCCTTACTTCACAGGCTGAGGGCTGTATGGTAAACAGTGTCTTCTGGGCCAACGTGGAGATCCAGGTGTGTGTGTGCGTGCGTGTGTGCATGTGTGTGCATGCCTGGGCACAGCTTTGCAGGACTAGGGGAGGCCTGAGTGTGGAGTCCAGAGGAGCAGGTGGGGGCCGGGCTGGGTGGGGTTGGGGGCATCCCACTCTGTGGGCAGTTGCTGTTCACACCAGCCAGCCAGGTCCACCTCAGGCCTTTCATCAGATGGGGGGTCGGGAGGAGGCCCAGACGCCAGGCCATGTCAGGCCAGTGGCCGCTGGTGTGCCAGGACACACCTGGGGCACTGCCTTGTCACTCTTTAGGAGCTGAAGAAACCAAACTAATAGAACCAGGTGGCCACCAGGGCTCAGTGCTCCCGGGCCCAAGCGGGGACCAAGCTATGATGTGACACGGAAATCCATCATCATTTGGGTGTCCTGGGGGGCCCATGGCTGCCCACGCAGAGCCTCGGGGCCTCCTGGGCCCAGCTGGCGGTGCTGGAGACCAAGGAGCCCGCTGGGTCCCCGGTCTGGGTCTGTCTAAACGCCGGTCCTCGTGGTTTCTGCCGAAACACGGGACACATCAGCCGTGCCCTCTTGCCTAGTCTGTTTCACGTGTGTAGACGGTTCCTGAAGCCACGAGTCAGGTAAGAGCCCCCACTTCATCCTCGTGATGCGCTGCACAGGGAGAGGTAAGCGGCAGGTGGGGGGGAAGCTGCTGGCTTCTCGTCCCGGGGGGATGCCCTCCCCTGGCCTGGGGGTGCCTTGGAGGGTCCAGGCCTCTTCGAGAGGCTGCTTAGTTGTCTACTTAATTTTGCTTTGAACAAACAGACACTGAGGCTCCATGGCTTTTCTTGTTTTTAGCTCCCCACTTTTCAGGAAAATGAAATCAGCTTCTTGACTTAAATAAGCATTTACAGCTCACGAAGCCCCAAAGCCCAAATCAAACACATAACTCAATCGCCAAGCAGCCCAGCAGGCTGAAAACCCAAGTGCAGGTGCAAATGCCTCTTTTGGCCTCTTGGGTTCGATTAAAACAGCCCAGCTCTGAGGCCGTTTCCTGATGGTTGATACAGAGAGGGTCCTGAGCCTGGGGCCGAGGTGGCCTGAGACCCAGCCGCTCTTGGACGGGACAGTAGCCAGAAGCAAACAAAGCACACAGCAGTCCAGCCACAAGCCGGGCCGTCAACACAGCCTGTCTCTCGGGCGTCATTTTAAAGAATAACTCTGGAGATGTAAGTCTGACTGCTCCGGCCTCACCGGGGAGGCTGGAACCGCAGCGCTGTTTGCTGCCATCTCCTGTAGCTCAGAGGCAGCCCGAGCCCCCAGACACGACCCTCCCCGGATGCTATCTGTGCTGATTGGCTTTGCTTTTAAGCCAGCGTCTCCGTGCCCTGTTTCAGTGTGTGGAAGTCAGGTCCTCAAGCTGAGAGCTCTGTAGAGACAGATGCCCGCCCTCTCCGCCCGCGCCCCGGCCTGGTTCCGTTCAATTCAGAAGAGTCTTCAGAATTAGATGTCAGCGGTTTGTAAGTAATTAGCAGGAAACAGCAAGTATCAGAAACATGACCGGGCCTCCCGCAGGACCATGTGCCTGGTGAGGGTTTCCTGTCGCCATCCCAGGAAGGCAGACGGCCTGCGGGCTTCTCTCTCTTGGGTCCAGGGAGCACCTGCTGTGGGCGCCTGGGCGACCCTGGAGAGGTGGGCTTCCATCTGCAGCGGTGTCCTCTGCTGTGAGTTCCCTCCCAAGCCTGGAGGCGTCTCAGACAAAGAAAGCTGCGCCGTGCCTTCTCCCTCCTCAGACCCTGCAAGGACCCCCGTCTGCAACCACCCCGGGGGGGTGTGTCCTTCTGGTGGTCACCCTGCAGCTGCTTCTCCTAGCACGTGCGCACTGAGAATCGGAAGCTCCAGGGCCCCTGGCCACGGGGTGGACACAGAGTGACCAAAGGGAGCCCCTCATTCTCTGAGGGTCACGAGAATCAGGTCATCCCGCAGCAGATGCCCCAACGCAGTGCAAACGCAGGAGCAGACACAGCCTCTCATCATTCCCCAGGTTGGCCCGAGTGGCCGTGTGGAAACTAGCAGACCCCATCCGCGAAGAGGCCTTGCAGGGCAGCTAGAGCCGGTCCTGCTCTTGTCCTCTCCACCCAAAAGCAGAGCCCCACAGGGCCCCTTGTCCCTCTCTCAAAACCTGAAGCACGTCACACCTCACCACTGCGGCCTGGCCCCAGCTCTCTTCATAATATTCCTCATGCGATGATGCTCGCTCTCACCCCTGGAAGCCAGGTCATGCCACGTGGCCTGCGTGGACCAATGACGTGGCATGGCAGTGACGTCACTTCCAGGTGGCTGCGTTAAAGGCCGGTGCTTACCTCCCCGGCAAGCTGTGCCCTGCCCTGGAGGTGCCGGAGGCGGGAGCAGCCTGGACTGCAGAGCCGTGCCGGGGGGGAAGGAGGGCGAGAGGGCCAGCAGCCCGCTGTATAGTTAGCACTGAGATTTGGGGGTGTTTCTCCTGCAACAGGCCCTGGCGCTCCTGCTGACACACCTACTGTGAACGGCCCAGGGGCTTCCTGAGAAGCCGAAATAGAATCCAAGCACTCTAACTGGGCGCTCACCCTGACAATCCCACCGGACAGGTCCGAGGCCCCTGGCCCCCATGTTCTACTCGCACCCTTGTTTGATGCTCTGTGCCCAGGAGCACGTCCTGTCTTTCCCAGGAATGTGCTGGGGGGATGTTTGTGTGCTTGTTTCTCTTAGAGCTGCTCAGTACAGCCCAAAGTGGGGACACTGCCCAGTGCCCATGGGGCCCAACCAGTACAGTAATGCAGGGCGAGGGAGGCATCAGGGCGTGGTGGGGACTGCAGCCAACTGGAGCTCATGCCCCTGAAGGGCAAGCACCTCATGACCTGGCCCTGATGCCCCCTCACCTCACCACCCTCACCCTGTCTCTGCCCATCTCCATGCAGCCACTCTGACCTCCTGGCTCTTTCTCCAAGACTTTTGAGCATTTGCATTTGCTGTTCCCTCTACCGAGAAAGCTCTTCCCCTCGGTATCACCATGGTTCTTCTGCCACTGCATTTGCTCTCACACCAGAGGAGGCTTCTGGGCCACCGTGTGATGGAACTCCACCTGCACCCCACACCCCCTGGCCCCTAATATATAATCATCGGCAGCTTATCTTCCTCCCCAAACACAAAGCCTGGGAGGGCTGGGCTCTCTCTGCCCCTTATGTGTCTTTGTGAGTCCTCTGAGCCTAGAACAGCAGAGGGGGTGCTCAGTATGTATGTGCAGGCTTAACAAACATGTGAGGATGAACAGATGACCTTCAGCATGACCTTCTGTCATCATTTCATACGAGAAAGACAGCCACACCAAGGAACAAAGGGTGCGCCTTCCAGGAAGGGGCCCCTGGCAACCCTGCTCCGACGTACTCCTAAGTCTGTATCTCCTCTGAAGTTTACCCACAGGCCCACCCTGCAGCAGCCCCAGGACCACAGTCATCAGTGTGGGAGCCTGAGGGGACAGACGTCGGTTTCCCCGGTTACATCCACATTGTCCTGGAGGTGAGCTGGGAGTAAAAGAACTAGTCCTGCCGGCTGGGGGTGGGGGAGAAACAGGTTTCACCCTCACAGACACCTCCTCCCTCAATTACGGGGCACTGCTCCCCGAGTTATTGAATATTCCAAGCCCTGATCCGTCCAACCTCCTCCCTGGTCTTGACAGGGAGTCCCAACCACACGTGTGGATCGTGCCCACACTTGGGGACGACGTCTGGTCTGCAGACACGAGGCCCTGGGGCCGAGGCAGAACCCTGGCTGGCAGGAAACGGTTTGGGGGAGCCCCCTGGGAGCTGACCACGCTCAGCAGGTGCTTGGAGCCCTCATCCTAAACTCCCATCCACCCAGCGTGCTACAGCGATTCAATGACTAAATTAAATTTCTGAATATTAAATTAATGATGGAAATTGAAAAATATTAATATATTCTAATTGAATATTCTCTGATAAATTATCTGAGCATTTGCAGCAATTTGATTTTACTTTCATTTCTTAAGGAACTTTCAGCTGCATAAATATAGCCATTAAAGCGATTCAAGAAAGGGAACATTTTCTGCTCAGATGAGGGACCGGTAAACACAAAGGGATCTGTACGTTTCTTCCACGTGATTGATTAAATCACAGAACCCAAGGCGGCTGAGTCGTTCAGTGATGCTTTCTTCGTGTCCCTCTGGCTTTTGCGAGGACAATGCACACTCCCTGCAGGTCTCGACTGCGTGTATAATTACAGGGAGGCCTGGAGGCTGCCATGGAAGAGCCCCGATGGCACCTTCGTGCTAGGGCTGCACTTCCAGAACCGACACCATGTGGGGGCTGATGGTGCCAGGCCCTCCCCACGGGGGGCTGGGCAGGGGGTGGACCCTGCACTGCAGGTGACGTGATGGGCACCCCCATCCCCTCACTGGGGAAGGAATCCTGCTGTTTCTATGAAAATGCTTCTCCAAACGCTTGAGCACCTCCTCAAGGAGGTACGTCTCCTGGTGGGGATAAGCTGGAGTCCCTGGAATCTCTTCCTCAATTGTTCCTGGTTCCTTCTGTTCCAGTGACCCTCACAACAGTGGATGGTGTGGTGAAGGCAGAGGTGACATTTCTGCAATCTGTTAAGATCTATGTATGGGGGAGAAAACCCAGACACAAGCAAACTCCTGGAGAAAGCCCTGCTCTCCGTTTCTTCCCAGAGGCTTCAGTCTGAGAAAATCCACTTCTTCTTCATTCACCCACATGCGTTTCTGGCTTTGCAGAACAGGCCTTAAAGATCCATGAGAGAGGTTAGGAATTGGAGCATCTGAAGCTTCTGCCTCTTAGAAAGCAGCTGCATCTGCCTGAAACCTGCTCCCAGGCGATTCTTTGAAAGGGAGGTACACTGAAATTTAGGAGGGCAACGTCCACCTGGGGGAGGGCCCTCAGGCACCTGGGGGACGTGTACAGCCAGAGGGGCAAGTCCCAGTTACACTGCAGTGTGAATCAGACAATACCCCCGCAACAAGCAAGGCTTATAAACCCCACAATACAGTGCTATACTTTTGCTTTAAATGGTCAGCTGTATTTTAAATAAGTCAAGAGAAAAAAAATACAGTCTTTTATGTTAACCCACACATTTATCTTTTCTCGTGTTCTCCATCCCTTTCTGTAGATCTGAATTTCCAACTGGTGTCATTTCTTTTCAGCCAAAAGGACATCCTTTACCACTTAATGTGGGCCTGTTGCTAATGAGTTCCTTAAGTTTGTTGATCAGAAATGCCTTTAATTCACCTTCAATTTTGAGGGATTTTTTTTTTTCTGGATACGGAATTCTTGGTTAATGGTTTCTTTTCATTCAGCAATTTGAAAATGTCATTGCCCAGAGACCTCTATCACTCCTAAAGAGAAGCCAGCCCTTGTTCCCACTGTGGTCCTTTGTTTGTGCTGCATTTTTTCCTCTGCTTTCAAGGTTTTCTCTCTAGTTTTAGAATTTCAGCAGTTTGACTATAATCAAGGTATGGCTTTGTTTGTATTTATCCTACTTGAGATTCACTGAATTTCTTGGATTTATAAGTTTGTTTCTCCATCAAATTTGGGGAAATTTCAACCCTTTTCCCTATCTTATTATCTCTCCTCTCCTTTTGGGACTCCAGTTACACAGGTTAGGCCACTTAATTTTGTCCCATTGAAACTCTGTGTGTTTCAATCCTCTCCCCTGCCATTCTTCAGACTAAATAATTTTTATCGATTGACACACTGACCTTTCTTCTGCCTTCTACAATCTACTTGTAAGCCCATCCAGTGCGTTTTTCATTAGAGACATTATACTCTTCAGTTTTACCATGTCCATTTGGTTATATTTTTAGAGTTTCCATTTTCCTGCTCTGATTCTCAATGTATTCATTCATTCTGACCATATTTTCCTTTAAGTCCTTGAGCCTATTTATAAGAGATATTTTAAAGGCCTTGCTGCTAATTCCAGTATCTGGGTGACCTCAGGGTTAGATTCTATGAGTGAGCGGTTTTTGCCTTTTTTGTTTTTGTTTTTGTTTTGCATGTCTAGTAATTTTTGTTTGGATACTGATCACTGTAATCATTGTAGTTGATATTATACAGAGAATCTGGTTCTGTTATCTTTCTCTGGAGGCTGTTAACTTGGTTGGACTGAAATTTAACTCTGTTTACCTTGCCGTGGGCAGCAGCTGAAGTCTCTTCTCCGTGCTTTCAATCTTCTAGCTGTTGCTTTTCTTTGGGTTCTTTGGAGTTCTCCTTGTGCGTGCACAGTTTAAGGGGTAGCCAAGGAGCTGGACAGAGCTTATAAGTGTATCTGGGAGTCTCCATCTGTGGCTACATATTTTATAGGATTTATCCCCTCACATTCCAGCTGCTTTGTCAGTTCTAAACCCCATCTTCCAGCTCCTCTGGCCAGTAAGACCGGGTTTCTTCGTGAGATCTAGCCATACTTTGAGGCAAGGATGGACTGGGGGGTGCTCTCAAAGGGAAAGCCATATAAACACAGGTCTCACCCAGTGCTGTTTTCTTTTCACGGGTGGAGTCCCCTACAGTTTCTGCCTACTATTCATCACTCTCAAGTAACTTCAAATAGTTTTTAACAAAGAACTTCCCCTAGAGTTTATAATTGTTATTTGAGGCGTGTTAGTCTGACATAAACTCGACCATAACCAGAAACAGAACTTCCAATTTCAGTATTTTCAAGGATTGTTTATCTCACCTAACTATCTTCATAATGATCGTGAAAGGGTGACTAGTAGAGGCGGGCATGATGGCTGTATCATTCATTCACTCAACAAGTACTTAATGACATCTACTCTGTCCCTGCTGCTGTGCCTGACAGGTGAACTATCCCTCAAGGCCCTTTACATTTACTGGGGAGACAGACCTATAATCACTGAAAAAACAGTGTCAAAAAAGTGTCAAAAACTCTACCACAATGGCAGGCAATGGGGAGGACCCGTGTTGGTCCTGAGAAGTGGGGCATTCTTAAAGGAGGCAGGAAGTAGCCAGGTTGGGGGGTGTCAGGTACAGGGGGAAAACACAGGACTCCAGGTAACCAAGGGTGTGATCAGGACTGGAAGCTACAAGTAGCCCAGCATGGCTGGAGTTTGGTGCACCAAGGGGCAGAGTCAGATCGTGGGGTCCCGTGTGATGTGCTCCAGGGTTAGGTTTTCTCCTGGGGACAAAGGGGATATGATGGAAGGGGAACAACACACACACATTGTGCTTTGAAAGGTCACTTTCTTCCATGAGAAGGTACATAATGACCATGTCAGTTATTCATTCATGGATGGACACCTTCAGAGTACCAGAAAATAGGTTCCTAGGTGGACTCAGTGACAATTACACTCCTAGGTCACCCAGCAAACATTTTGTAGGACAACACTGAGTTAAAATTCAGCCAGCTCCATCACATGTAGTTATACATCCGATGAACATTTATGGAGAGTCTACCCTGGGCCAGATACGGGCTCGCTCACCATCTCCCTGTCACACATCTCATAATGCAGACCCCAGCCCAGGGCACATTTCATCACAAAACCAGCTCCTGAGCTCTAGTCCCCCAAACCCAGATCATCCTCCATTTACACAAAAGGTCGATAAATACTTGTGATTGGATGTGAGGCTATGTGGTGCACATGCACAAAACGGGAATGAAACTGTCAAGAAAATGTGAAGAAAACTTTTGACTTCAGTTGGTTCAAGATCATTTGGATCGTCAGATGTGAGGGGCTGACTTTTACGACCCTTTCCAAACCACCTGCAGCCGAGCTCTCGAGCTCCCTACTCTAGAAAGGGCCTCCTGCTCACCTTTCCCAAGAGGCCATCTCTCATGCTAAGCGATTATGCAAGGACTTCCTTCCAGAGTCTTCTATTTAGAGCTCCCTTGCCAGGCTCTCTGGCAGGGACCCCGAGGATGGGTCTGCATGACTTCTTGTCTGGTAAAAGCTCAACTTCCAAAATTAAAGGACTTTTCTCCCAAGAGCATTACCTTCCTCCTCATCACCTAGAGCGGATTCCCACAGGCGCCCTGGACAACCTCTCAAGTTAACAAATTCTGAATTTGTATTAGACTCAGCTAAGAAACGCATCCTCTTTCTAAACGTTTGATTTGATTCTCATTCTAAATCTTGCTGGAAGTCAAACCTAACATCCATGCTAGAAAAGCACGTGTCTTTTTAAAACCCTCCTCTAGTCTACATGTGAAGGAATCCTAACCGAGGTAGGGAAGGGACCAAATTCCGGAGGACAGGCAGAAAGCTGATGCCTGGTGGCTCCTGAGGCCACAAAAGGGCTCTGTGTTCTCTCCCTTCTGAGTCCCCAGTGACTGCGTGGTGCCTGGCACCCAAACTGTTCTGTCCAGAGCCCGGGGCTGGAATTTGGGAGCAGGAAGGTCTCCTGTTAACCTTTGCTGGGGGTCCCCTCCTGCCATTCCCCGTGATCCCCCCATAATGAAAAGGCTCTACCCAGCTTCCCAGGGGATCAGCTTAGTGACTGTGAATTGGTTCCCGCTTCCTTCTGAGAGGACAGCCTGGATCTTCTGAGTGCTGTCTCGTGAAGCGGCTGCATCTCCTCACTCACCACTTCACTGAGAGCGCGCTCTAATTCTGGGGGACGTGGCACCGGGAGTGCGGACCGGCCTGGCCCGGGACGTCACGGCTCCTAGCAGCCCCGCCAGCGATAGCCACCTCGCCCTGCCCGGGGCCCCCTCGGCGGGGCGAGCGAATCCAGCGAGGGTCTGTTCTCCCTGCACGGCCCAGCGAAGGCTCACGAAGAGACAAGATACTCTTTCCAAGGAAAACGCCTGTAAGTAACACAGGTTTTTGGGGAAGAACATTCTGCCAGCTGCTCTCCCTCCTGCTTTCTCATCTAACATCTCTTATCAGAAGGAATCGCCGTAGTGAGCACAGAACTGCAGCCGATCCCAGCTGAACCTCCAGAGCTCCACACTCAGCTTCCCACTCCCGTCAAGCTGTAGTCACGCTGGCTGTGATTTGGGCTTCTTTCGGGGCAGCACCCCCCCCAAAAAAAAACACTGACAGGAAACTCATCGACTTTCTGCAGACACAAGTGGGGTAGAAAAGCACCTCAAACCCTCGCCTGTGCTCTGTAAGAGTTTAAGGGAGAAAACGGGGAGAAGGAGCAAGGGTGGGTGCGGGGGCAGACGGTGAGCACACGAGTGTGCGTGCACGTGTGAAGTGGGAGGGGCTGTGTGCGCACGCGCGTGTGCATCTGCCTGCATGAGTTTCTGGGCTGAGTTCTCCCGTAATGACTTGGAATCCATTGGGAAAACAAATCTTTTACAGAAACTGTAATGGAGATTCCATTCTCCATTTGCTGGAGATACCATCTCCCCATAAGGACCAGCTCAGCTTGGAGGCCGACTCCAGGGGACGCAGTGCCAGGATCCACCCCCCCAAATGCCACATGCCATGGCCAGAGTGCTGTGCGAGCCCAGGGGCGCCCGGGACAGCGTTGGCCATGGGGATCGCTGCCATCACTGCCTCCCTCATTCATTTATTCATTCATTCGGCACTCGTAGTGCCTGCCGTTGACAGCACAGAGATGCAGGCAGGGCCCCTGCCTTCAGGAGGCCTGTCCTTGGATGAATAAATAGCAGGCATGACGTCAGACTGTACTAAGTGCCTCGGAGGAAGTACAGCGGGACAGTGGGGTAAAGACAGACCAGGCTTGGAGAAAGGCAGGTGAGTCAGGTCTGATCGCTCACCTAGACCACCCCCTTCCTTGGCGCAGTGGGGCCCTTCGAGCCGAAAGGACATGCACTTTCTCGTCTGGGGAAACCCACTGGGGCAGCACACAGCCGTTTCCCACATGTACCCCTCCTCCTGGGCACAGAGCTGGGCCGCGTTCCCCGGGGTCCCCTGCAACTTGGCCAATGGAATTCAGGCGGGAATGGTGTTTCCCACGTCCAGGCCCAGCCGACCCTGCGCCCCTCCCTCTGGCGCCCTGCATGACAGCCCCCAAATGATCTTCCCAGGAGCAAGAAATAAACCTCTGTTCTGTTAGGTTTCTGAAATTGTGGGAATGGCTGTCAGAGCGTCAGCCTTCCCTGCAGTCCGCGTTGGAGCAGACGTCCACCTGGAGGTAGCCTCCCTCCAGGGGCTGCGGACACGTCAGGGGGTCCGAGCAGCAGAGGACACGGTCTCTCCAAACAACAGCGACACTGCAGACGAGAAGACAGGAGAGGCTGCCCCTCAGTGAGTCTGGGCAGCGGCTGCTGGCTTCCGGCACGTGGAGCGCACAGCCCTGCTCATCGCACGCCGGACGCCACGCCCACACCTCCTGTCCCCACGGCTCCAGCTTAGAAACTTCACCGGCAAGGAGAGTCCTAGGAGCCTGCGTGTGCAGGGGCCTGAGAGCTCCCGCCGTCGCTGCTTTCCTGCCGGATTTCGCAAGGTTTGCGTTCACTGGGGGGGGTGGGGGGGTGGGCTCATTTCCCTGCTTCAGAGCGGTGCATGTCCCCCATCAGGGCACACAGACGTCACTGTGGCCTCGTGAGAAGACTGCGCCCCCTTAACACAGCCACAGGCCCGTGGGGCGCGAGTGCCTGCTGCTCAGGGGAAGCCAGCTCTCCCCTCTCCTACTGCCAGACCTGACCTCTCTGCCTCGGGGCCGCCGGCAGTGGTCAGGCTGGAAGCAGACTAGTGTCTTTCCTCCACTGTCCAGCAGAGGACAGACGTGGCGGGACCAACCGACCCAGCAGATCTTGGGAACCCCTGCAGGACAAGGACTCTGACCACAGTGGCCTTCTTCCCTTTTGGAACCTTTCACAGGCCTGGGTATGACTGGGCACAGAGGAGGGAAATTCCTCGTGTCGGTACCCATATCATCAACTCTGAGAAAGCTCTGAGAGCCAGGACGACAGAATATCCCAGTGGCGGCAAGATGCCTGCCAAATGCACATGTGTGAGGGTGTGAGTGAGCAAACGCCCCCTCGGGGCTCATTACAGACTCACCCATCACTATAAGGTTCCTGACAAGCGTTGAGTATTGGTGAGGATGACTCGGCCAGACGTTCCGGAGTTTGGGAAATGAGGTGGATCTGGCTTGCGGGTCAAATCGGGCCCACTGCCTGCTTTTGTAAATAAGGTTTTATTGGAACCCAGCCACGCCCGTTGGTCTACATATGGCTGAGGGCCGCCTTCACGCTACAAAGGCAGAGTAGAATAGTTTCAACAGAGGCCAGTCGGCAGGCTCACAAAGCCTAAAACATTTACTACCTGGTCCTTTACAGAAAAAGTTTGCCAATGGTTCTGAAGAAACTTAGGGCAGGACAGGAAAAAAGACGCAGACGTAGAGAATGGACTTGAGGACACGCGGAGGGGGAAGGGTAAGCTGGGACGAAGTGAGAGAGTGGCATTGACATATACACACTACCAAATGTAAAATAGATAGCTAGTGGGAAGCAGCCGCATGGCACAGGGAGATCAGCTCGGTGCTTTGTGACCACCTAGAGGGGTGGGATAGGGAGGGTGGGAAGGAGGGAGACGCAAGAGGGAAGAGATATGGGAACATATGTATATGTATAACTGATTCACTTTGTTATAAAGCAGAAGCTAACACACTATTGTAAAGCAATTATACTCCAATAAAGATGTTAAAAAAAAAAAAAGAAAAAGTTTGCCAATCCCTGAGCTAGATGGACAGATTTCTACTAGAGATGACCTTTGGAGAGCACAGCCCAAGGACTTCAATAAAACTGGCTCACACAATGAAAACCTGACTCCCTGTCCAATTTGCTTTCAATCCTGATGACACTTGAGAGGAAGCTTCTGGCTCCAGTGTATCTAAGACACGTCAACACTTGCATGTCCCACCCCCCGCCCCAGAGCTATGTTTTCTCTACTTTATGCTTGTTTTACAGTCGACTTCCGTTGTAACAGATACCTCCAGCTTTCCAATTGTGAGCTAATAAAGCCTCCTTTTAGAATAAATTTATTTATACTGAAAATGAACTACTAGAGAAAATCTTAAGTAAATGGCAAGTGGCAGTCCGACGCGGCAAGGGCCTCGAGGGCTGGTGGGGGCCCCAGAGCCGAGTCACCGGCACCCCCATCGGCATGGGCTGTGCCCTGGGCCTGGCGCATCGGCCTGGAGGACTCTCAGTCTGGGAAACTGTGCCCGGGCTGGGGGGGTCGATGCTTGAGTGCCTCCCTCCAGTCCTCACCTCCGTTTCGCCGTGATCTCGCCCTCCCAGGCAGGCTGCTCAAGGGCGGGTAATGGCTCTGGAAGTGAACTCCCATCCCAGGGGATTGAAGCAGGAGGGTGCCTCTGTGTGACTGAAACTCAGCAGGACCCTAGGGGGTCTCCTGGTCACAAAAGGCTTTCCGTGTCCCCTGTTTCTTACTTGCAGGAAAAAGGCTTCAGTCTCCTAGACCTTCCTGAACACCAAAGAGCAGATTCAAACACTTGCTAACCAGGGAAGTAAGGGAATGTGGAAACAAAGGGGGAACAATCACACTGCAGTGCAGAGATCAAAGCAGGATCCTGGTTCCTGCTCAAGGAATATACGTAACAGTATCTTCAGTTCTTCTGCAGGAACTGAGGACCCCACCCAGGTGGAGGATGGCAGCTCCAGGCTGAGCACAAGATTCCTAGAGCCCCATCCTGTTACCTCACCAGCAACCAGTCAGAAGAAAGTCACACACCCTGCAGCCCTCACCTCAAGTTTTGCCTATAAAAACTTCTCCCCCAAAACCATCAGGGAGTTTGAAGTTTTTGAGCACGAACCACCCATTCTCCTTGCTTGGCCCTGCAGTAAACACTTCTCTGCTTCAAACTCCAACATTTTGGTCTGTTTGGCCTCCTCCGTGCGACAGGCACACACACTTGTGTTTGGTGATATGCTGAGCTGGACACACCCTCCTGCTCCTTTTTTCCACGACTGCTACACACAGCACTTCTGATGCCAGAGGTGTCACCACATCCAGCAATTCTCTGCGACACCAGCTGGGGGTGCTACCATTTAACCCAACTCTGACACCATCTACCCGGAGAGGGCATCCATCCCACAGGTTAAGGGCTCGGTCCCCCGAGATGCTCCCACTTCAGACGTCAATTGCCAAGTCCAGGTTGTCACCTGAGCTTCTGACCGATTGGCTGTAAATATGAGGTTCCAACAACCCCCTCCTTGGGTTTGATTAGTTTGTTAGAGCAGCTCACAGAACTCAGAAAACCAGTGTACTCACTAGATTATTGGCTTATTGTAAAGGGTATGACTCGGGAACAGTCAGATGGAAGAGGCGTAGGACGAGGTGTGGGAAGGCGCTCGGAGCCTCCACGCCCTCCCCGAGTGCCATTCTCACTGAATCTCCATGTGTTCACCCCCTGGAAGCTCTCTGAACCCCGTCCTTTTGGGTTTTTACGGAGACTTCATTACGTAGGCACAACTGATTAAATCACGGGCCGCTGGTGACTGATTCAACCTCCAGCCCCTCTTCCCTCCTGGGGCGGGCGGCGGGGGCGGGGAGGGGAAAGTGAAGGTCCCAGCCCTGCAGTCACAGGGTTGGTGCCCCTGGTGGCTAGCCCCAGCCTTAGGTTCCCTTGGGACTTCCCCAAAGTCCCCGCATGCACATAAGCTCAGATGTGCTAGAAGGGGTTTGCTATGGATGTCTGCAGACATCTTTTTCACTCTTATCATTTAGGAAATTGCACGGGTTTTACGAGTTCTGGCCAGAAACAGGAACAAAGACCAAACTAAGTCACAGTGTCACATGTGGTGAAGGCAGGGTGATAGTCACGACACGGCTCTGTGGCTGGGGTGTGTATGGTGGGGTGTCTGACCTGGGGGGCCCTGCGAGGTTTGCTGCTGCATCTCTGCGTTTTAATAACCACCCCCCAGCTTTCTGCATCAAAAAGAACAGGAAACAAAACAGACTAATCAGGCCAAGGAATGAAGCCGACGCCTTAATAATACTCCAGGGGCCCTAGCTCCACAGGTGGGGAGAGGTGCTGGCCACGGATGGGATTATTTAATGGGGTTCTCACCACCACTTTATCAAATTGTTGCTCAGATTGGGTTGCAATCTTCCTTCAAAGGGAAGAAGATAATGCTAGTTGATGGCCTTAATCATTGAAAAACAAATTTGTAAAATGAGTCCTTCAGTCCTTCAGGAAAAGCAACCTTGTGGTGGCTGCTGGGAGCAGGTGACCCTAAGGGAAGGGACACAGAACTGCCCCCTGGCACCTCCGGCTCAGTCTCAGCACCTCTGACTTTTCACCAAGATCATGGTCAACGTGGACAAGCCATCATTCTCCATTCAATAACTTAGTCATAATTGGGAAGAAGTGTGAACGTGCAGACCAAAGGAAGGTGTCAGAGGTCAAAGGCCATGACCCAAGTCTCCATCCCATCTCCTTCCACGCACCAGAACAGCCAGTGGACAGTAACCGGAGAGAGAGGACCCAAGGCAAGCAGGCCCGTCCACCCTGGAGGACGCAACTGCCCTTCTGACTTTTCTCTGTTCTGTGTATTACTTATCTCATTACTGAAAAGGCAAAATCTTGACCTTCTTAGACACCCAGTTTAGAGCTGGTCCCAGGCTCCAGGAACGAGCCCATCAGACTTGATTCGCGAGATCCCGGGAGACACAGGGGCTAAAGCCGAGAGCTTCCCCACCGGCAGGACGGTCCCCACTTACCCTCACCAGCTGCTGCGGGAAGGGCCCGCGGGAGTTTTCTGGCACGTTGATGGGTGGGATGACCCAGTCCCGTTTCTGCCGCCTCAGCCCATTGGAGCTGTGATGCTGCGGCCACGGCAACAGCGTGTCATTCGGCGGCTGGACAGGGTCCAGGGCTGCACTCTTCTTTCCTTTCTGCAGCGTTATTTGGAAGGGAGAGAAGAGGAAAAGAAGCCTGGTTAGGTTTTGCAGAGGAAAAGGCATCTGTTAGAATTTGTACTATCCTAGATCCAGGGAAAGATTGGATGGTGTTGGGAAAAGTGGGGACGTGTTAGGGAAAAAAATCTAGCAAGACCCTCATCTCTACAAAGAAATGGACTACAGATTAAATGGGGGTTAAGAAACCATAAACAAAGAAGAAAATATAGCTGACTCTTTAACCAGTACATCAGGGCTTTTTAAGCCCAAAACAATGGAAAAAAGCTACAAAGGAAAATATTCATACATTTTAACTTAAAACCCTTGTTTACGAAAACATACCCTAAAAGCAATTGATGAATTTACAACAAAGCTGACAAAGAGCTAAGAGCCTGACTATATAAAGAGTTCCTACAAATCAATAGGAAAAAATTGGAACTTTATTATAACAGGAAAAAGACACAAATAGATAATTAACAGAAAATAAATACAAAGGATCAATAAACTCATGAAAACTGTCCAGTCATCAAACAATGTAAATTAAAGCAATATATCCTCCTCACCCATCAAACTGACAAGAGTAAACAAAATGAATCCTCCCCCCTGAGGAGCGTGTTGTGAGTGAGTCAGCAGAGGGTGATGGTTGACGGTGTGGGGTTTGGCGTTAAACAGACCTGGTGTCTTATGTTTACCTGCATCCAAAGATTCATGTGACACGGGGCAAGTTCCCTTAATCTCTCTCAGCTCCAGCTACTTCTTTTATAAAACGGGCTTGGTAATAACAGCACTGAACTCAGAGGGTTGCTATGGAAATTAGACTGATAAGAGCCCATGCCTGGCAGGAACCAGCGGGACTGAATGTCGGCTGCTCTGAAGTCAGTGGGGCCCCTCACTGCTGGGAGCAGCATTCTGTCAACAGCTATCAGAAGCCTCAGAAATGGTCCTCGCTTTTGACCCCATAACTCCACAGCTGGAAATCTGTCCCAGCGGAACTGCATGTGGACAAACCCGCCAAATAAAGATGTTCATTGTGGCTGTCTTTATAATAACATTATGTATATGTGAAATAGTAAAAATACCAGGAAAAAATTCTGGAAGTCTGATGGTGGTAAATAATATTTAAATGCATTATACTACGTTCATATCTTGGGATACTACGTGTCATTAGAAGTTACTTTTTGTAAGTCAGAAAGAGAAAAACAAATACCGTATGCTGACGCATCTATATGGAATCTAAAAAAAAAAAATGGTACTGATGAACCTAGTGGCAGGGCAGGAAAACGATGTAGACATAGAGAATGGACTTGAGGACGTGGGGAGGGGGAAGGGTAAGCTGGGACGAAGGGAGAGAGGGGCATTGACTTATATACACTACCAAGTGTAAAATAGAAAGCTAGTGGGAAGCAGCCACATAGCACAGGGAGATCAGCTCGGTGCTTTGCGACGGCCTAGAGGGGTGGGGTAGGGAAGGTGGGAGGGAGGCTCAAGAGGGAGGGGATATGGGGACATGTGTATGCATATAGCTGATTCATTTTGTTGTATAGCGGAAACTAACACAGCATTGTGAAGCAATTATACTCCATAAAGATGTATTAAGAAAAAAAAGAAGTTACTCTTTGAAGGTATGAAGAAATTCCATACACTAATAGGAAGTGGAGAAATGGCACCAAAGTATACAGGCAGCATAAGTCCCCATGTTTTTTTCAAAGAATAGAGAAAAGATTGGAAGGAAATACATAGAAATGTAAACTCTGGTTTTCTCTGGTCACCAGTTTGTTTTTATTTTAATTTATTCCTTTTACTTTTCTGTATTTCTGAATGTTATAATGTACATGAAATTGTATAATTAGAAGAGCTAACAGGACTCACATATACACAAGATATCTACACCTATATCACCTCCATGTTTATTTTCAAGGTGCCCCGTGTGGCTGCCTCTGCACCGTTCTCATGGTTGATGTTCATTTCACTCCGAGTCTCAGAGCCAGGAGCATATGAGAGCTCATGTGGCAGAGACAGACCTCGGACCAGGACAGCTCAAGCCAGAGAGGACAGAGCTGGCTGGAGGCCCTGGGCAGCGGCCCCTCTCCAATCTCGGCGGGGTCCCCACCCTCCAGCTGAGCTCCCACCCCGTGAGAACCCCTTGGTCTTGGCATTGCCCGTTGAACCTTCCCCACTCCCTTTTGCAAAAAAGTTGCAGAGAAGTAAGTTAGACACACGTAGACAAAACTATTAAAAAAAAAACCAAACAAACGTGTCAGTCCTGAACGCCAAAACTTGATGCTACATCAATGGAAAAATCCATCTGGACAAGCCACACTCCAAAGAGACCCCCCTCTGGGACTTTCCCCACCAGGGGTCCAGCTGTCTTTCGTATTGAGTTCCTGCACTGAAGAGTCTGCAGCAATTAAAAACCAAAAGGCTTCCCTAGGTCACTTCCCATCCTTCATCAGAGGATCCACGCAAGGTGTGTGCATCCCCAGTGGCCTTGATTTCTACGGAAACATGACATTCTCTCAACATCTATTCAAGTCAAACTAACAGATGCTGCTGCCTTGTGACCAACCCTGCGTCTCTCATGATGACAGGGGTGGGGTCATCTCTAGCCTCCTTGATGGGCAACACAGAACAGTGTTCAGGATGGTCCTGGCCACACACCCCCCCCTTGCAGCCAGGATGCAGACAACTGCTCTCCACGCGTCAGGGGCAGCCAACGCCTCGTGGGCTCTGAGCGCTCTGAACTGTCTCTGCCTGCATCTTCCCTACTGCCAAGGCTACAGGAAGGTCATGCCCCCTCTACCAGGGAGGTGACCGGGCGGCTCAGAGAGGCCAAGTAACTTCTGAAGGCCACACAGCTCTTTAGGCAGAGGCAGGATCTGTGTGCCTCCCTCACTTCTGGGGTTTCTTCATGAGGCTCCATCCCCTCTACGGGTCCTCGTGTCAGTGTGCAGTGGGCTGGGCAAACATGGACATTCCCATCGGAGAGGCCCAAGGACGTCAGTGAAAAACCTCGGACCAGCAGAGGCATTTCTGAGTTCCCGCGGCGTCAGCTTCCAGCTTAGAAATGCCGAGTGTGAGATTCCCACCTGGACTCCCCACCTCTGCGCTGATGCCTGCCGCATGTGCCCAGTGAGCCCTCCAGGGGACTGCCAGGCTCCACAGATGCATGACCTTGCGGGGGCTCCTGGCCTCACAGGAAACCAGGGTCACCCGGTGCAGGCACCTGCCTCAGCAGAAGGGACCCGCTTGGTGTTTGCTCTGAGCGCGTCTGCATGCGTGTGTGGGGTGCTGGGCCAGGGGTCCCGGCCACAAGCGCGGCCTCTGGGAGGTGGAGCCTGGCCATCCCAGCTCTTGCCACATCTCCCACGTGCGGCACAGAGAATGCAGGTCTGCCTTGCCTGCTGATGCTTGGGCACCTGCAGAAGCTCACCCGAGCCTCTGAATTTTAGACTCAGAATTTTCAAGGTTTTCATCGAGCCGTTCTCCTTTTAAAAACCTGCTTTGTCTTCATTTGCTTAGGCTGAGCTTGCATGGCGTTAATTTCCCTAGTGTTGTTTAAATAAATTGCACATATTTGCTACTATTTTAAAGCTGTGAGACAAATGTAATAACAAAATCTGGCGAAGATCGATGCCAGACCTGCACTAGCTTCAGCTGGGAAGACACACCCACTTCTCTGGGGGAGGAACGCCGATGATGACAATGACCTGTCACCTGATGAGGCGAGCACGCATTCCTGGACCCGCGAGGACATCGGGCCGTCCAGAGTGCGCCACGCAAACCCAACGCGTAATCACACGGTTGGTAAATCATGTTTCCGGCCACTCTTGAAGGTATTTCTGAACAGACAACAGCTGCCGATTTCCCCACTGCACCCCAGTCACCCGTGTTTCTGAGCCAACGATGGCAGGTGTTGGGTGATAACATGAATGTGGCCTCTGTGCTCCTGGTACACATGTGCATGTTCACCTACAGGCCTATAGAGGCACACGCATGTATGGACAGGGGCAGGCACATAGAGACACACGTGCACACACATATATGTGCACGTGCCTGTGTGCTTATGTATCATATACACATGCATGTGTGTACATGTGTACATATGTGTGTGTTTTGTTTGTTTTTTTCTCCCTCTGTGTATGTAACGTGTCACAATTTTCTCAAAACCAACAGCCCGGCCCTGACAGGCTGGCCAGGCTCCACATCACTGGTTCCTTATAGACAGTTCAGCCCAAGTCAGAGGTTTTGTAACTGGTGGGGCTCTGAGAGGGTCCTGACTGCTGCGCCGGCCTTGGAGCCAGCCAAGCTGTTATCTGCAGGTTTGCAGGATGGCGAGCACTGAGGAAATCACCTGGTCCCCTGATGGGACTCTCAGCCCAGCCCACCCCAGGGAGTAGCTGGTGCTCGACAAGCAGCCGCCGAGCGGGGGACGGTGTGCAGCGGGGGTGGTGGCGTTTGGGCCCTGGGGACCCCTTGGAGCCCTGGCCCCAGGAAGGGGTGGCAGATGGGCTTTTACAGGGGCATCTTGAGGGGCCAGGACCGCTCAGGACACACGTCTGCCCTGTTCCGCCCGCAGCGAGCCTTTCCCAAAAGGGGCGGAGGAAGGGTAGGGGCCGTGGCTCCCAGGTACAGACCACGCAGAGGCCAGACGCTCGTTTGTGAGGCCCTAAATCCGTCTGCTACTTAATCAGCTCTTATTTACAAAGCATTTCTCATTTCAGATGGCCTCTCCCACTGAGCCTTCATCAATCGGGCTGAGCATCGGATTCGTTCTGCTGACGATGCTCTGAAATGGTGATTTACTAGGGGAGGAGCCTCCCCAGGCTGGGGTCCTAGTGCCGGGCCCGGGACCCGGGCTGAGACTTTTCCTGCCTCTGGGCCTCTGTTTCCCCCCCCACCAGGGCTGGACGAGCTCTGCAGTTTGGGGGCAGCTGGGGCATGGGCAGGAGGCTGGGGTACTTTCTGGAGCGTAGCTTCTTCATGTCACAACCTGGGGGGTTCCGTGGTCTCGCTCCTGAGCGATACAGGTGAGCTACGGAGTCACTGCCCCAATGGACTTGCACTTTGCAAAGACAAAACGCCATCCCGTGCCTGTGCGGTTGCTTGGGCTGGTCCCCCTCGAGGGGTGTGTACACCAGCTCTGTCTATAGCGCGTGGGGGTCTGGGGAGCCCAGGACAGGGGTCTCTCTCGGCAGGTTTTCAGGACCAGTCTCAGGCATAGGCATCCTCTCTCCAGGGACAAAGTGACAAAGCCCCCATGCTCAGGAACACAGTTCAGTGAACTCAAGAGAAAAGGGGAGGAATGGAGACAAGGACCGTCTTCCATTCTCACGGGAAGGCCGAGGCCCCAGATTCACAGGCAAGCTGCACGACTGCCATCCTCCCCCCAAAGTCATCACTTTCCACCTTCTCCTGGCACCCGGCCCGAACCTGGAGCCCAGCAGTGACCTGCACACCCGCCTTCCTGAGGTGGCTTTTGTTTTTTATCTCCTCACCGGGCACATTATCTTATTTTGTTAAGCTCCCAGCAGCCCTGTGCCCGCCCGGGCCGGCTCTCCTTGTAAGGAGGGCTGCTCTGTGTGTCTGATTATGAGAGTAATCAAGTGTGACTTCTAGGTGAGGCCTTCAGGGACGCCCCAACATCAGGAAGAAGCTGGGTCACTTCCTTTCCATCATCATTCACAAGTGAAAGATGAATCATGTAAAACTGACCTGGGGCAGGTTTTAAATTAGTGCCTCTTTTTTTTTTCTTCTTTTTTTCAAAAAGGAAAAAAAAAAAGAGAGAGGAAAGTGTCTGGGGAGGAGGATAGTCCTGTGCACCTTCTCCAGCTACACGTGGAAAGTTATAATTTGTCATCTTCTTCTATCACCCAACCACTCGCCTGGCAGGAGCACAGAATTATGAAGAGCCAAGTATAAGCAAATAGGTGACTCATGAAACACTCAGAAGTGGCACCGAGCAGGGGATATAAAGAATCCAGACTCTGTCTTCAAGGCAGCAAGTCCCTTCCCAGCCATCATGGTTTGAGGAGGGTGACAGCTGGTTAGCAGCGAATAAGCGGTACGGAGTGCTCACCTCTCCTGGTGCCGGGAGTGTAGGTGACGGGTCCCACTGCGAGACAGGCAGGGACCTGGGACCCGGGGCCCCCTGCTGCAGGGCTTGCACCTGGACAGACGTCTCCTTGAGCAACAGATACAAAGAAACTATAATGGACTAAAAAGAACTGCACCCACGGCGCAGTTCAGGTCAAGTATGAAAAAGATACAAAAAGTCCAAAAACCCAACTGCCACTTCTGAAGAGCCGGGAGCAAAAGCAGGGTCCTGCGCATGTGCCCTGCACTCACCACCACCAAAGTCACCCCTCTGGCCCGAGCCCTGGACACATCCCTATCCTCACCCCATATACGGAACCCCACGGACGCCCGGCCGCTTCTGCCAAGTGAGCTCCACTGTTCTCCAGAGAAGATGGCCCAGCAGAAGCCACTGCCCTCAAGAGGCGACGTGGATATGAAAACGGCTTCAAAATTCCCAGATCCTGGTGCGTTTCTAAGGAGCGCCTGGCAGCCCTGACCTTCGAAGATGGGGTCACAGAGGACAGCCTGACCCGCCGTGGGCCCTCCCACGCAGCCGTTGGGTCCCGTGCCACCCTGCCTCAGCACCCTACACTCCCCCCCCTTTTGAGAAAATAGCATGAACACAAGTCTGCTCAATTCAACAAAAGCTAAAGTTATGGGGAAGTTTTCAAGTTATTTCCCCATGGGATGTGCCAACCAGGCGAGCTGACCGCCAATGTCCACGAGGACACTTCTTGATCAAGGGGCTTGGGGTCAGCTTTCCGGCCCCCCCCCCCCATGGAATCATGGGCTTTCATTACCCAGAGCTGTGCCTTCTTGGGAAGGTGCCCTGTGTGATCTTCTTTCCCTGACTGGCAGTGCAGCCCCGTGGACCCTGAATGCGGAGGCAGGGGATGGGCAGGCGGGAGGGAATTGTGTTTTTTAACTTCCCTGGTCTTCCCTGCTCTCTGGTCTCCAGACTGGGCCATATGCCCAGGAGCCGTGCGTCCAGCCCCTCTCTGGGCAGTGGGTGTGCAGCTGAGGGACGGGGGTCCGGGACCTGCACCTGCACTGAGCTCCCCGCGAGATGCAGGGAGGGGAGGCCCTCAGGATGGAGCCCTGACGAGGCCGGGGCTGCTTTTCTTTCGCCACAAAGGTCAACCAGCCTGCGTGTCTCACTGCACAAAGCATCGCTGGGGCATCCACCCGGGACCCCTTTCCTTTCAACCAGCGTCCAGCGTCCAGCCCTGTAGGCTCCTGCATCTTCTCACATGCAGAGTGACCAAGACCCACTCACAGAGTCTCACCTGACCCTCTCGGTGGCCCTGATGTTGGGGAAGGAGGTGGCTCGTCCCAGCCACGGAAACACGACCAATGTAGGGCTTGGGGCCCCCAGGTTACGAATTTCATGGGTCTGCACTCAAAATGAAACACTTGGGGAATGACATGCCATGTCTGCATTGTGGACTAACACTACTTATGCTGGAACAAGGGTAGATGAGATTCATTCCCCAAATATCAACGTTGTTTACGACCCTCTCCTCTGTCTCTGATTCACCAGCCTTCCTGTTTTCATTGCTTCCTTATAGCTTTGGGTTAAACATGCTTCAATAAGGGAAATAGCATCCTTCCACTCCTCAACCCTCCCAAATGTCAAACCCAGTACCGATTTTCACGGAGGATAATTAGATTTCATTAAAAAAAAAAAAAAAGAGGCACCAAAATCTATACAGATAGTTCATTTCTCTACCTTCGGCTTCCCTTTCAATATACATTTGAAAAATGGTACTTTTTGTTTGCCTGCAAGCATGTATATTTAAAATATTTAACTAGGGTTCTGTCTGCAGCCTTCTGCCTGGTTTCCATGGTAGCTAAGGACCGACAGAATAAAAAGGTATTTAACAAACACAAAATAAAACAACAGAAAGATATCTCCGTTCTTTAACAAACAGCATGGGAGCCATTCTAAACAAACATTTGCATGAGTTTGGTTCTGAAAAGGCACTTAGTGGATTTTTTTTTTACATCCAGGACACTATAGGGAAGACGAATGCCCTATCTATGCCCCGCAAAGCACTATGGTATTTACTTGCGATCTCTTCTAAGAAGGGGAGATTGTTTTGAAAATTCCCATAAAAATCATACAAAGAAAGTTTTCCTGAATGAAATAGCATGATTATTTCTTGTGCATCTATATTTGGAAGGACAGTCTTAAGCGAACACTCCTGTACCCGCTGCTTGCTGTGTGCGGGGCAGGGGGCAGGGATGGGCACCCCCTCCCGCCTGCTCACTCACGCCCATGACAGCCCAGGAAGGCAGGGGCTGGTGCTGTGCTCACTCACACCTGGGCAGAGGTCCGGGGACTGGCCCAGGCTCATGGGGTTGGGGTCGGAACCCAGGCCACTCCCTCGGCCCCTCCCTGCTCCTCGGCTTGGACGGGGGCGCCCTGACATGGAGGGTAGATGCTACCAGTGCTTTGCGACCCTGGCACCCAGTGCCCCCGTGTCCTAGGCAGATGGGCCAGGGACTCGGGGTGGGAGCAGCCCTGGGGGAACAGCTGAGACGTGGTTCTTTAGGTAACTCGCATCCATCACCATCATCCCGACGGAAGGCTTGACGTTCTTCCGTAGTGTCAAAACCACACTTCTTTTAACAGACACTCAGAGCACACCCCTTGCCCTCTTCAGCCTTGTGTCCGCCCAGAAATGAAGACACAAGACAATGCGCCCACCCGTGCAGCCCAGGGAGCAGGCAGAATGCAGGTGTAACGGACGGGAGCACAGGGGAGGACATGTCTGCTTTAGGGGCCACGGTAAGGAAGTTGGGGGGATGCCCAAACGTTCAGACAAGCCCGCCCCACCGTGTGTGTGTGTCACCTCCACGAGCCTGGCCAGGCTGCTCGGCCATCCTCACCCCCCGGCACGGCAAGGACCCCCAGCGCCCGAGCAGTTCCGCCTGCCCCTGCCCGGCTTGCGCCGACGTGTGGACCCAGGGCATCCTCTGGGGGGTGTCCTGCGCATTTGCAGGGTGTTGAGCAGCATCCCCGCCTGCCCCCACCTCCTGCCGTTGACACAAGCCAAGCTGTCTCCAGGCATCTCCTGCGAGTCCCCTGGCTGGTAACTGGCTCTGGAGAATCCAGAAAATTATGTTTTGCCAGGAACAACATAAATGAAATTACTCTGTAGTTTACAGAAAAAAAATACAATCACAGTAAAAAAAAAAATTAAATTAGCAAGTTAGGCCAAAATGTATGACATTTTCCTGGAGTTGTTAGCAGTGGGACCGAGAGGCGTCACTCATATTGGTGTCAATTAGTGAGAAAAATGGTCAGTTTTGTCGGTGTGGGTGATCCTGGAAGGCTTTGGTCGGGAGGAAGGTTAGTGTCTGACAGGCAGTGAGGGAGGGTCTCTCTCCCCTCCTTTTTGAACTCACATCACAGCGCCTGCTTTGCTGAAGGAGAAGCGGAGAGCACTGCTGGGGGTGGGGCAGGTCCTGCAGAAGTGACGGGACATCACCCCCATAGGGACATGGGGGCAAAGCGGTGGATCTGGTGGGATGGGCATGGCCAAGTGCCCTCTGAGGCTTTTGTTTTGTTTCAGGAAAAGGAGAAGCTGAGAGAGGGGGGATTCTAGGATCCAGGCAGGGGTACTGGGTGGCGGGACCTCCCAGGGCAGGGACGGGACAGTGCCCAGAGTACAGGGGTGAGGAGTGATGGACCCCACGGGGCAGGAGACGGAGCTGGGCCGGCCCCTGGGGGCCTCCACCCCACTTAGCAAACCAGCCCTGCAGAGACAAGCAGGAAGCAGGCCGACCCGGGGCTGCAGCGGAAGGAGCCACCCTCCCGCCCCACTTTCAGCCCTCCCTGGGGCCCTGACACACCCTAAAATAGACTCAGACGCCTGACCAAGGGCCGCCTGGCCAGGGACCTGCCCGGCCACCTCCCCCAGCCTGCGGATGCTCCCTCTGTGGGAATGCTGGCTTCTCTCATCTCAGGTCTCGACTCAGATGAGTCCTGACCTCCAGGACACAGCGGCAGCCTCTACCCTCTCCCGGTCCAGCCCCCCGCCAGGCACCCCACCTTAGTCCACCCCGTGGCTGCAGCTCAGTGGTCAGGCCTGTCGCCGCCCTCGTGGGACCATTCCCGGTGATGCCGTTGCATCTTAGAACGTTACGAAGTGTCCGGCGGGGACATGCAAACAGTCTTCACTCACCCAGTGACCAAGGGGGCGACTTGGGATCTTTCTGACTCACGGGGCTCAGAGTCCTTCGAGCACGCCCGCCGCTCACTTGCCCCCTCGGGGTCTCGCTCCTTGGCCCACAGGAACGAGACAGGGCAGGGTCGTGCAGTCCATTCCTCTCCCCTGGCCTGCGTGTCCGAGGCTTCCCTGCCTGGCAGCGGCCCCTCTCTCTCGTGCCCTTTGCTCCCCCCAGCCGTGGAAGCCAGTGAGCCACCCCTCGTCTTCATTCCCTTGTCCCCCTCAAGTCTCCGTGAGACGGTGCCCCAGGCTGCGACCCACCCCCCGACCCTGGGACAGGCCAGGGAAAGTGACCAATGACCGTGATGCTTTTCTCCCTGGGCTGTGGGACCCTGGGCACCTTTCCTGTGCAAAATGAAGGGTTGACCCCGACACTCGTTCAAGGCCGTCTGCAGCCTGAAACACGGCCCGAGCTGGACCTCCTCCACCTGCGGACCCCAGGGCAGCTGGCAGCCCCGCCCCAGGGCGGCTCTCCACAACTGCAGAAAACGCACCTTCCAGCAATTAGAAGTCACTCGTGCCTTCACGCTGGCAGAGTTAAACGCTGCAGTCTTCTGGGGAGTTCTGCGCATCCGCTGAGATCTACTACTGATCGCCCATCGCCGGGGCGGGCCACCGGGCTGCGGTCATGACCACAGACTCTGGAGGGACCAGCCTCCTTCCCGGCAGTTGTACGGCCTCTGACGTGGAGAAGGAAACACTTGTTTCTCCTGCCGTCCCCCAGGCAGTCAAGCCTGCGCCTGAAGCAGGCCTGCATGGGCGGCACCGCCTGAACTTGCAGGAGTGAGGAGGTCATTATCACCCACTAAGGCAGCTGCCGTCCTCCCGGGGAAAACAGGCACGTGGACGGCTGTCTGCAAGCCCACTGACCACACTGTTGTCTGTTTTCTGAGAGTTGCTGTTTCTCAGTCACATTGAGGCCGTCTTTTGGAAAAGCATATAAGGACCATCTTGCTACTTTTTGAAGGTGTGCACTCTGTCACTCGGCTCCACCTAATGACCTTCAGGTGCTTTCCCAAGGTGACGTCTGGCGTGGAAAGCCCCACGCGCCCCCTTTGGTTAAAACTCCAAGTCGGCAGTGTAGGGGTTCAGGTGCGGGCACTAGCCCTCTGGAGCTCATGGAAAGCGGGTGATGCTGGGACGCAGGGCCGCTCGCGGGCCAGACTTTCCTTAGGGGCTGCACCGCCAGGGGGTTGTAGGAATGGCTTCTCAACCAGGCCCTCCCCATTCCATTGTCTGGTAACCAACCTGGGCATCCATGATACCAAGATGAGCTCCGCCCACTCGCAGGGGGCAGACCGTGGGGATGGGGGTGATGGACCCCAGGGGCTTAAAGAATCGGGGTCTTGGCAAGCCTTGTCCTTGCCGGTCCTGGAGACCCAAGCAGAGGCGAGGATAGGACTTGAGGCGTCCGGAGCACTGGGTTGGATGCCCGGCTCCGGACTCACATCCCGTCTTTGGGAGGCTGCCTTGGGTCTGCCGGCACAGCCCCAGGGTTGGGCGTCCACCTCAGCTGGAAGGCACTGGCCACACCCCTGGTGACTGAGTGTCCTGGTGTCACCGAATCAAAGCACCACAGACTGGGGCGCTTCCACAACAGACGCTCATGTCTCAGTTCTGGAGGCCACAGGCCGAGACGCAGGCGTGGCAGGGCTGTTCCTCCCGAGGGCCAAGCAGATGTGTCCCAGCCCCTCTCCTAGATTCTGGTGGCTGCCGGCAACCTTCCGGGTTCCTTGGCTTGGAGAAGCGTCACCTCGATCCCTGTCTTCATCTGCACACGAAGTTCTGTCCGTGAGTGTGTCTGCGTCCAAATTCCCCTTTTAATAAGTTCACTTGTCATGTTGGATTAGGGTCCGCCCGCCCTAGGGACCTCACCTGAACTAACCACATCTGAAAACCCAGTCCCATTCTGAGGTTCTGTGGGTTTGGACTTCAACCACAGGAACTTTGGGGGGCAAAGTTCAGCCCATCCACCCGGGGAGGCCGAGACCCCAAGGAAAGAAGGCGCTTCAGCATCTGGGCCTGGTCCGGCTGCTGGGTAACGCTCAGCTGAGTTTATCTTTCATAGATGCTGACATACTCTAAGACCCAATATTAGTTTCATAAACATCAGTTTCTTTCTTGCAAACTATACCCACAGGTCCCATTGACAATTCCAAGCACTACGGCAGCCAGTCAGATGACAACGAACTTTATCTTCAGTATTTACAGCTAGGCTGGAATATTGCTCTGATTCCTCGGGGGCGATTCAGCACTCCCATGGGAAATACGTGACCTCATTTACATTTTCTAATTGAATTGCTATCAGCTTTCCTGCAAGACTGCACACAGAAAGTTCTTCCAGATTCCAGCCCTGCTTGTATTACCCACAAAAAGACCGCCTTTAAATTGTTGCTAAGAAAGGAAAGGAAAAGGGGAGAAGTTGCCAAATTTTTATGGTTCACCTAACTGGAAAGCTGTCAGTTTTGCTGGCTCCACAGTCGCTGGAATAACGTGCAAGGGAGACTGCGCTTGACGGGACCTTGACACGGGAGAGATGGAATTTATGGAACCGGGAAATTAGGGGGTCCCCTCGCACCCTCCTCCAGGGATTTGCTCCAAGGCTCCTCTTGGTAAGAGCTTCTCGGGACTTTTAATGCTGCAAATGGCTCCTTTGAAGGAGGCCCTTGTGTTTCTAGAAACTTCTGCTGACACAACTCCCGCTGGCAACGTTCTCGTTGGACACCCCACCTCTCCAAACCCAGCCAGGAAGCCCTCTGCACGCATTAGAAAATGTTTGAAAATTGTGAATTATAAGCGACATGCAGGAAAGTGCTTGGAATGTCAGTGAACAGACACGAGTGATCACAGAATGAACACCTGCCCCCAGGACCCCCTCACGTCCCTCAGGCCCCGACCAGGGCCACCTCCTCTCACCTCCCACAGTGGTCCCCTGCGCGGCTGTACACGCACTCTGAGCTGTCCACGTCTGGGCTCACAGTCTGCACTTTCCTGCCTGGGTGCCTGCCCTCTTTCCCTCGATATGTGTCTGTGAGATTTACCCATCCTGTTGCTTTGTTCATGTTTGCGGCTATATAGCAATTCACTGTATGAATCCACCACCAGGCACTTATCCAACGTAATGAGGATGAGTGTTTGGGTTCTTTTCAGGTTTATCAAATTCTGGCGCAGAGCTGTTGGTATGAATGTGTACACACTTCCGTTGGGCTTGTACCTAAAACCAGCAGCATAATAAAAAATACGCATTTGGTCTTTGCCCTCCACAGAGCTCTCAAAACTAATCTCTGCAGTGATGGGCTGACAGGAGTATTTTACCCAGAGCTCCTAGGCCCCTAGGAATTTCCTGGGTGAGAGAGCACCTTTTGTCCTCGTGAGGTGACTCTGGCGGGGGGGCTCCTGGAGGGGGCTGGCCACCAGAAAGCCTAAGCCATGATTAGAAGCTTGGAGCTCTCAGACCCACCCCCCATCCTCTGGGGAGAGGGGAGGGGCTGGAGGTTGAGTTCATCGATCATGGCTACGTGATGAAACCTCCATAAAAGTCCCTAAACTCTGGGGTGTGGAGAGCTTCGAGGCTGATGAACACGTCCATGTGCCAGGAGGGTGGTGCACCCCATCGCCACAGGGATAGAAGCCCTTGCACTTGAGACCCTTCCAGACTTTGCCCTAAGTAACTCTTCATCGGATGCTCCTCTATGTCCTTTATAATATCCTTCATGGTAAACCAGGAAGAGTAAGTGAGTGTTGCCCTGAGTTCTGTGACCCATCGTAGCAAATTATCAAACTGAGGTGGGGGTCGTGGGAACCAAGCTGGGCGGAAGCGAGTAACCTGGAGACCCACCACTTGTAACGGACGCCCGAAGCGGGGTGGGCTTTTGGGACTGAACCCTGAGCCTGCGGGGTCTGCGCTGACTCCGGGCTGCGAGTGTCAGAACTGAATTAAATTAGAGAACACCCAGTTGGTGTCCCTGGAAAGTCAGAGAACTGGCTGGGGTGGAAAACCTACCCCTTTGGTGTCAGAAGTGTGAGAAGAGGAACAGTTTTCCTTTCAACCAGGCAAACGTATATTCAGCTTCCAATGAAAACGCCCGTTGTTGCGAGAAAGGCTGCACCATTATGCACACCCACCAAGAGCACACGGTAACTCTAGCTTCTGCACATTCTCGCCAATATTTGGTATTTCCAGTCTTTCTAAGGTTAGCCATTCTGGTGGATTTTTGGCTTTAATCTGCATTGCCCTGTTGAGGTGGACAGGTCCTCACACTGATCCACCCACCGGCTCTTATCTTTGGTGGAGAGCCTGTGTTCTTTTTTCTTCTATCATTAGGTTATCTGTCTTTATGTAGTGATTTGAGGCGCCCTTTATATATTCTGGATGTGCCTCCTTGGTCAGTCATTAAGGGTCACAAATATCCTCTCTCCAGCTCTGGCTTATCTTTTCACTTCTTTAAGTATGTGCTCTGAAGAGTGCATTCTTATTTGTAACCAGGTCCAATCATCGACCTGCCCTGCATACCCCGTGCTTCACGGGTTGTGTATAAGGAAGCTTTCCCCACACAGCTCTCCCTATATTCTCTTCCATTTGTTTGGTTTGTCTTGAACACTCAGATTTACAATCCACCTGGAATTGATCTGGGGTGTGGAGTGTGGTACAGGGTCACTTCACGTTTTCCTCTTAAGGGTACCCGACTGGCCCAGCATCACTTATTGAAAAGATAGTCCCCACCCACTATTCTAAGCAGGGCTTAGCAGGCTTTTTGTTAAAGGGTCAGAGAGTTAAATATTTTAGGCTTTGTAGGCCAAGAAGCAAAGTCGAGGATATTAATACAGACACTTATACAACCATTTAAAAATACAGAAACCATTCTTAGCTTTCAGGCCATCAAAAGGCAGGTGGCAGGTCAGACGTGACCTGTGGGCTGTAGTTTTCTGGCCTTTGCCATCTGGTGCCACTCAAACAAATCAAGTGTTGGCACCATGCGCGTTTGACAAGGCTCATCAAGTCGTGTATGTGAAGCGGGTGAACTGTGTTGAAAAAAAAACCTCCATGAAGACGAGTTTTTAAAACATTAAGTATTTTTTCTGGGCTTGCTATTCTGTTCCATTTGTTTTGCTCTCAAACGACACTGTTTAATTACTGTAGTTCAGTGGTTCTCCGATGGGGCGATTTTGCCCCTGGGGAGCAATTGGCAATGACTGGAGACAGCTTTGGGTGCAAGCGGGGGTGCTGGGGTGCTGCTGGCATCTAGGAGGTGGGGGCCGGGGATGCTGTTGAACACCCTGCAGTGCCACGCGGCCCACGCCGGGTCCCACATGCCAGTAGTGGTGAGGTCGAGAAACGGGTGCTTCACTTGTGGTCTTGATGTCTGAAACACCAGGTCCTCACATCTTTGTGTGGTTCTAGGTTATTCTTGGCCCCTTGTATTTCTATTTAAAAGTTTAAAGTCAGCTCTTAACCCTTCTAAAGACAAGCAAAGAAAAAACATGCTGGGATTTTTGTTGGGATTGTATTGAATCTATAGAAACCTTTGGGTAGAACTGACATCCTCACAACTTTAAGTCTCTTATGTTATGAGCAGGGCACATCCCTCTATTTTTAAAGATCTTCTTTAATTGTTCTCAGTAATATGTAAGGGTCTTGAAAATTTTGTTAGGTTTACAACTGTAATTTTTTTTTTTTTTTTTGCGGTACGCGGGCCTCTCACTGCTGTGGCCTCTCCCGTTGAGGAGCACAGGCTCTGGACGCGCAGGCTCAGCGGCCATGGCTCACGGGCCCAGCTGCTCCACGGCATGTGGGATCTTCCCAGACCGGGGCATGAACCCGTGTCCCCTGCATCGGCAGGCGGACTCTCAACCACTGCACCACCAGGGAAGCCCTAACTATAATTTTTAATGCTATTGTAATTGGTATCTGGTTCAGATTTTATTTTCTAACTATTTATTCCTGGTCCGTAGAGGTGCAATTGCTTTTATATCCAGTGCCTTTGCTAACATTATTCATTAATTCCAGTTACTTATCTACAGATTATTTCGGATTTTCTACATTCACAATTATATAAGCTACATATAACGCTAGTTCTATTTATTCCAATTTCTTTTTCTTGCCTCACCTCACTGGCTTGAAGCTCTGGCGTGTAATGTAAGAGTGTCCTTGTCCTATTTCTGATGTCAAGGAAGGCTTCGAGTATTCCGACTGTAGACTGGATGTTTGCTGTGGACACCCTTTGTGAGATTAAGAATGGTCTCTTCTTTTCCTAATTTGTCGAATATTTTCATCCTGAATGAAGTTAAATTTAACAGTCAGTATTCAGATGATCATGTGATGTTTATTCTTTATTCTGTGTTGAATTACTTGGATTAACTTTTAAGTGTTAAACCAAATCTCTCATTCTTGGAACAGACGAATGTGGCCATTATATATCCCATGTAAACATGGCTGTATTTGAGTGTGTTAACATTTTGCTTCAGCTTCTTCCCATCTATTTATGAGTAGACTGGCATGTAATGACCCTTTCTCTCACTGTTCTTTCAAGGTTCGTGCTGGCTTTGGGCAAGGTTCTTGCTGGTTTCAGCATGGTGCCCATTTGGTTGGGGAAGTGACCCCTCTTGTAAGATGAGTTTTAACTCCTTACAGCTTGGTTACAACTTACCAGTGGAGCCATCCTGGTGTGGGTATTTTTTTGCGATAAAAATCTGAATGAAAATTTTGTTCATAATAATAAAACAGTTCAGATTTTCCTTTCATGTTAGTTTTGGTAAATTTTATATTCTAGAATGTTATCCATTTCACGTATATTTTCAAATATATTGGTATAAATTGTACATAATGCCCGCAGATGACCTTTCTAATGTCTGTGTGATTGGTCATGATGTCCTCTTTCCATTCCAGGTAGAGATTATTTGCAGGTGTTTTTTCTTACTAAGTCTACAATTCAGTAAAGAACCAACTTTTGCCTTTGTTGATTCTATTATTTTGTTTCATTATTTTCTCCTTTGTGTTGAAACACAAAGTGTTTCATTTCCTGTTCTTTTTATAATTTCTTGAGATGAATGTTAACATCACTGATTTTCTGCCTTCTTTACCTTCTAATATACGTATGTAAGGCTACGCATTTCTATCTGGTGTGACTTCAGCTATATCCAGCTAGTTTTATTACTCAGGTCAGGATATTCTCTCATTTTCATGTGATTTCTTTTCTACCCGAGGGTTAATAAGAAGGCACTTACTTAACTTCCAAATCTATGGGGATTTTTCAGTTATTTTCTTTGTTATCGATTTCTAGCTTAATTGCTCTGAGGTAAGAACACAAACTATGTTTGATTCTAAACTTTTGAAGCATGTTGAATTTTGCTTGAAGGCCCAGCCTATGGCTAAATTTGGTAAATGTTCTGAGTATACTTGAAAAGAATCTGTATTTAGCAGCAGTCGGTTTCTGTGTTTTATATACATCTCACTAAGGTCAGACTTCTTAATTCTGTGCTCCTAATCTTCTATTTCCTTACTGATATTTTGTCTGCTTGTTCTATTACTTACTCAGAGATATTTGTTAAAATTTACCATTGATTGTATACTTATTTATTTCTCCTTATAGTTCTATCAATTTTTGCTCAAATATTTTGAAGTCATATTACAAGTGCACACAAATTTGATTCTTATAGTAACAGAGCCCTCACCAACTTTCTTTTGATTAGTATTTGCATGGTATTTCCCTCCCTATGCTTTTACTTTCAACTTTCTCTATCCTTATACTTTTTTTTTCAACATCTTTATTGGAATATAATTGCTTTACAATGGTGTGTTAGTTTCTGCTTTATAACAAAGTGAATCAGCTATACATAGACATATATCCCCATAGCTCTTCCCTCTTGTGTCTCCCTCCCTCCCACTCCTCTAGGTGGTCACAAAGCACCGAGCTGATCTCCCTGTGCTATGCGGCTGCCTCCCACTAGCTATCGGTTTTACATTTGGTAGTGTATATATGTCCATGCCACTCTCTCACTTTGTCCCAGCTTACCCTTCCCCCTCCCTGTGTCCTTAAGTCCATTCTCTAGTAGGTCTGTGTCTTTATTCCCATCCTGTCCCTAGGTTCTTCATGACCATTTTTTTTTTTAGATTCCATATATGTGTTAGCATCCAGTATTTGTTTTTTATCCTTATACTTTTTAGATGTATCTTTTGTAAGCTGGATATAGTTGGATTTTTAAAAATATAACCTGTCAGTTTTTCTTTTAATTATGAGTGAATTTATTTTCAATTATTATAATTAATAATATATTTGTAAATCTACCATCTTACTCAAAGACAAATATCTCATCTATCATTTCACTTTTCTTTCCTTGCATTTTTTTGGATTGATAAGCTTTATTATTCTATTTTCCAGCTATTATGTTAGAACTTAATCCTATGACTGTTTTTTATTGTTTAAGAAGCATGTTTATTTGAAAATTCACATTAATTACTGGGGAAAATGACAAATTATGTTATTTAAGGGTCTTTTAAAAAATACTGCCTAAATGTGAAGACTAAAAAAGGTGACAATAAACAAGAAATACATCTAGAATGGAGGGAGAATTTAGCTGTCCCCTGCCCAGTGCTGTGTTACTAATACTAAATTATCCAGCTATAGGGCTTCCCTGGTGGCGCAGTGGTTGAGAATCCGCCTGCTAATGCAGGGGACACGGGTTCGTGCCCCGGTCTGGGAAGATCCCACATGCCACGGAGCGGCTAGGCCCGTGAGCCATGGCCGCTGAGCCTGCGCGTCCGGAGCCTGTGCTCCGCAACGGGAGAGGCCACAACAGTGAGAGGCCCGCGTACTGCAAAAAAAAAAAAAAAAAATCGCATATTTAAATTATCCAGCTATAGCATGAGATGTTCATATATGGTAGTGTTAGAATTATAGGAAAATTCCAAGAGAAATAAATATCTGTTTTTATAATAGATACATTTTTATCAATTTAGTGCTAGTTTAGACACTATGTAGACATTAGGTAACTCCTGAAGTTAAGATTTACTTTTGGACCTAGACTATGATCATTCGTGGTCAGTGTTTCATGTGCACCTTAAAGTAACGTATCCATCACTATGGCTCTTAATAATGTGTCTCATCCAAGTATAATATTAGTTTGATATTTCCATCGTCTTCCAGGACAACACAAGCATCCTAGATCCCTTTGACTCCATTTATCCCTTCTCAAAATCTATGCCATTCTTGTCATGAATTTGAGTCATCTTCTTTACATCCCACAAAACATTACCCTGTAATTATATACTGGTATTTTCCCATCTACTTAATCTTCTCATTCTTGGTTTTCTACTTCAAATCATCTTATTTTTGCCTGAAGAACACAACTTGTGACAGATTCTCTCAGTTTTTATTTGTTTAAAAATGTCTTTATTCACCTTTACTCCGTGAAGGACATTTTACTGAATAATAGAATTCTATTTTCTTTAGCACTTTAAAAATATCATTCCATTGTCTTCTAACCTCCATAGTTCCTGTTGAGAAGTCAGTTTTACATCTAATAATTCCTCTTTCAAAGAAACTCTGTCTTTTCTATTTGCTTCCAAGATTTTCTCCTTGACTTTTGCTTTCAACTATTTTACCTTAAAATGCCTATTGTGGACTGTGTCCTCCCAAAATTCTTTTGTTGAAACACTATCTCCCAATGGGATGATATTAGGAGGTGAGGCCTTTGGGGGGGTGATTAGGATCAGGGGAGGTCATCAGGATGGAGTCTCCATAACAGGATTAGTGTCCTTACAGGAGCTGTGAGTGAGCCGGCCTCCTATCTTTGCTCTCTGCCATGTGAGGATATAAGTCTGAAGGCAGCAATCTGGAAGAGGGCCCTCATAGGAACCTGACCCTGTGCCACTCTGATTCAGACCTCCAGCCTCCAGAGGAGTGAGAAATGAATTTCTATTGTTTGTAAGCCCCCCAGTTCATGGTGTTTTGTTATAGCCTACTGACTGAATGGACCAAGAAAGTGCCTAAGTGCAGTTGTCTTTATATTTATCCTGTTTAGAGTTCATAGGGCTTTTTGAATCTATGCCTGGATGTCTGTTGCCAGTTTTGGAATATTTTCTGCCAATATTTTTTCATATATTACTTTTGCTCCATTTTATCTCTCCCCCTCATATTCCAAACATACTCATGTCAGAACTTCTTACCATTTCCCCAATATCTCTTACTCTTTCCTTTGTGTTTTCTCTCTGGATATCTCTTTACACTTTGGCCTGAATATTTCTTCTGATGTTTTTGGCTTCGTTAATCTTCTCTTCAACTGTGTCTAATCTGCAGATATATCTGTCCATTGAGCTCTTAATTTTGTTTGTTATATTTTTCAGTCCTAAACTGCCCAATTAGTTCTTTTTTAATCTTCCAATCCTCTGTCAAAATCTTGCGTTTAATGTGCTTAAGGACAGTGAGCACGATTATGATACAATCTATGTCTGATAACTCTACTACCTGGAGCCCTGTGGGTCTTTAATTACCATCTGCTCCCTCTCTTGATTTTTATTTATCTTGCTTTGTCCCTCTAGTCATTTTCAGTTGAGTGCTAGACATTGTATATAAAAGGAGATATAATTTGAGGTCTGGTATGATACTTTCCACTGGAGAAGATTTACATTTGCTTCTGGCAGGTGACTAAGGACAACAGCAATCTGGCACCACCTTAACCCATTTACAGAGTGACATTATTCAAAGGTTGGCGCTGGACTCTGTAAGGGCACATCAACTGAGTGACCCAGTGTCCCACACACAGACCCTCCTCCCTGTCCCCCCGGCACCACCCTGGTGAGGGCCCAGTGGCCATGATGAGCACATGGCTCAGAGGGCTGGGACCATGACAATGACAGCAATAAGAGCAACTATTTTTTGCCTCTTTGGGGACAGGGCTCTCATAGAGCCTGCACCCTGCCTGACCTCACATAAGCTCACATAATCCTCTCGACAACCCTTGGATAGGATGTAGGTAACATTGCTGTCCCATTTTCGAGAGCAGTAAACCTCAGAGAGGTTGTATGCTTGTCCTAGAACATCAGCCAGTAAGCCGGAGAAGCCTTGATTCAAACTGACAATCCAGGGCAGCCAGGCTCCGTTACGATGCCGGGCTCAGCTGCCCCTAGAAAGTCGTTGTTTCACTCCTTTCCAGAACATCAGTTCTCCCATGCAGCAAAGCGGTTGCAGTCACCTGATTCTGCTTCCCCACCTGTAAAGTGGGGACAGTGACAGCGCCCACTTCTGGGGATGTTGTGAGGGTCAATGTGGACACACTCAGGGCAGGGTCTAGGTGGGTCCTAGAAGGTCAGGGCAGGGCTCTTTGGATTTGAAGAAGGAGGAAGCAGGGAGCCATCAGCAACGAAGGAGACATGAAATAAAACAGGGAAGGACTGGGTTAGGTGGGCTGCAGAGACTCTGCCCACTACTTACAGGGTCCTGTTTCATGTGCTCAGGGTGTAACCCCACAAAGTCACCTCCAAGGATGCTCTGAGCCTGGGATATGGAATCTGCAGGTCGGGTGCTTCTCGGGCCTGCCTGCTGTGGGGTTGGAGGTTCACGTGTCCTGGGGACTAACTGCAGTCACCCTTTTGGAGGATTAGGGGATTAACTGCATCAGAAATTGCTTCATTAACATGCCTGACAAAAGGTGTCGTTATTTTTATTTTCTTTTTACTTTTTTAAAGATTTTTTTTTGATGTGGACCATCCTCAAAGTCTTTACTGAATTTGTTACAGTATTGCTTCTGTATTATGTCTTGGTCTCTTGGCCGCGAGGCATGTGGGATCCTAGCTCCCCAACCAGGGATCAAACCCACACCCCCTGCATTGAAAGGCAAAGTCTCAACCACTGGACCGCCAGGGAAGTCCCTATATTTTTAATTAATGCCTTTTATCTGAGGCCATCCACAGGCGTTAGGGAGCCCTACTCCTTGCCCACAAGGCGCAGTTTTTGATTCACAGTCAGGGATGTAAGCCTTCCCACTGCTGCCCATGGCCTGGCCGCCGACAGGCAGGGCCCCCTGCGTGGGCCACGCTGCCCTCTCACCAGGGTGTGGCTTGTCACGGTCATTCGGGAAGGAATGGAAAACCACATCCATCTGTCTCAGGTTTTTCAACATCCTCAAGGTGACGCTCACGATCTGGGGGGCGCCCGTTAGAAGCGTGTTTCAACACCTGGTTCAGCACACCCACGAGGGCACTCAGGACGTCCTTCCTGACGGGGTCAGCTCACCACCAAGATAAGGCTATCCACCGAGTCTTTCCCTTTTCTCACCAAAACCACCTCTATGTTGTTTAACAAGACACATGAAACACAGCCCCTGTTTTCCAAAGTGGGTTCCTTGGAACACCTGCCTTGTAAGATGTCCCCTTAAGAAGGTTCCTTGGTCAAATAGGTTTGGGGAAACTTGCAGACTGTCTCCCACTGAGGTTCACCGAACCCTTTAGTCCTGTGAGGTTCTGGGCAAATCTGCAGAAAGGGATCTGGTCAACTTGGTCTGACCCTCTACTTCCCTCAAACCCTTTTCCGAGAGAATACCCACAAATGCTGTCCCCGACGGCCTGTCCTGCTTTAACCGGTGTGTTTCTTTTGCTGGTGAACCGCACACACATCATAACACTAATGACCCCGAGGCCTCCTGTTGACTGTAAGGGCGTCTCCCTCCCCACGGGTCCACCCTTCATGTAGGTGGACGTGTGTAGCTGGACCTGTCATGCGGGTCAGCTGGGCAGCAACTTCTCTGCTGACCGGGGAGCCCTCACACCGGAGGCCAATGCAGATGCCGAAACACGGGACGGGCAGAGGTAAGCAGACCTGGTCCCCCTCAGACACGGGAAACCTAATGTGGGGATTTCTGGGGGCTGAGGGGTCTGGTCCTGGATTCCTGGGGCCTATGGGGCTGACAGGCCTTTCAGGACCAGGGGAAGTGAATTCACCCCTCCTGTCCAGTCAACAGGGCCACGCAGCTGAGTCAGAGGTGAAGCTGGAGGGAGGGCTGCGGAGGCCGGTGACAGTGGCTGGTGTGTGTCTATGTGAAGGGTGCCATCCCTCCCCCTCCCCCTCCCCCTCCTTCCCCCCTCCCCATTTCCCTCTCTCTGAATCAGTCTCACGCCAGCTACTCTGGCCACCTCGCAAGGCCAGCCATGTGGCCTCTGTCTTACTTCTTGTCCCTCCAGGCCTTGGGAGCCTCCGGGGCTGGTGGGCTACAAGCCTCAGGCAGGAGAGGTGCCCGGTGAGAAGCGGAGCTGTGGGGCCCTTGTCCGCAAAAGGGTGCTGACAGCTGTGCACTAAACTCAGTGGGGGTGGAGCCTGTGGGCAGCCCTGTCTGGGAAGGTGGGAGGTCAGGGGTCCCCCTCCCGGCACACGCTGCCCACTCAAGTGTCAGCCTCTGCAGAGGTTCTGCTTGGTGACCTGAAGGAGGGAGGACCCCTACCCAGCCCCCCCACCCCCCCGCATGTAGTCACATCTTACCTTGTGTCCGGAGCGCTCGGGCGAGGTCTGGGCCACCAGCAGCCGTACCGCGGCGTCCCAGCGCTTGGCCGTCTGGCGGTCCCACGCGGTCACGGTGAAGGCCACCTGCTCGGAGGGGATCTGCAGCTCCCGGGTGGCGAAGACCGTCCCGTCAGCCCCGACTTTGAAGTCCATGCTGTCGGTCTCATAGTGTGTCCCCTTGGTCCCCAGGCAGCTGCTGAACTTGACTGCAAGAGGAAGGGGAGAAGGTCAGGGCTCTGGGGACCAGCCTGGCGGGCAGGCGCCCACTCACAGCTTATTTCCAGCAGCGGGTCCTTGGTCTCTAATGAGCTTCGAGAAAGTGGTGATTTAATTGACTTTTCGACCTTCAGGTACTGGGTTTTATCTCTACCCCACAGGGAATTAGCTGAGGCCTTAGAAAAAGGAACATCGACCCAAAGCAATGAAAGCATGTTCATTCTCTCTGAAACACAGCTTTCTCATTTCTGCAAACGCGTCTCCCCGTCACTATCAACTTTGGGTTCAACCTGAGTCTGAGCCATGCGGGGGGAGGAGTTTCTTTACCCTCAACCAATTCCCTGGTGACCTGGGGGCAGCCGAGAGCTTTCTCGGTGACTTGGAAGCAGGCGTGGAAGGCAGATCGTCTACTGACATTGCAGGGCAGGCACGTTGCTGTGTTTCCCAAACAGTAATTAGGCACTAAACTGTCAGCCCCTCCCAATGACTCCATCACCTGGACCGTTTGCAAACCCCCTGCAGGAAAAGACATCTCGGAAGCCGCGCGTTCACCGGGATCACATTAGTGCCTTTTCCATACGTGTGCTTTTGCAGCTGTCACCTAACATGGTGGTAAATTATGAGGCACCAACAGCCAGTGTCACATTCTGCTGATAAAAACGACGGATAAAGTTACCTAGTGTTTATAAAAGTGTGGGTATCTCGGCAATTATGGTGGGAGGATTGGTTTTTTAAGCAATTTCACTGTCATGAAATTACAGCTTACATGATTTAATTACTATTTATTCTAGAAACTCAAAAGGGCCCCTCACTGTTAGGTTTGATAAGTGTGTGCCCCTGCGTTCACCTTTTATTATTGGCTGCCTTGAAATAATAACAGAACGTTCCCTCGTTTCAGCTCCTTCACTTCCCCCCAGTCCCCAGCAATCCCCACGTGTGGGTTTAATATAAAACTGTTTTTAAATGTGAGGAAACCAGACATTTCCGTGTGTGTACAGACTCCAGAGCTCACAGACAGGGGTCCTCGGGTGGACGAGGGCAACCAAGGTGAGGAGTGGGCTGTGGCTCCAGGGCAATGTCCCCCCCCCCAGTGAGGGAATAATCACATTCTTTTTCAAGTGACAGGAAAATTCCAAACTGCCTTTGTAGTCCCGTCCTCCCTGTCGGTAAACAAATTAACATCAGCAAAAACCTGAGTGGATCAATCATTTCTGATGCCCAATTGTCACTGACAAAGATAAAAATGACAGTTCTATGATTGCCGGAGATTAGCACAAAGTACACGAATAAGCCCTTTGTTCTCTGAAAGAAAATTTCTAATCACATGAATGGGATTGGACAGTAGTGGGAGGGTTTGAGCTTCTTCAGGATTAAGTGACGGTGCAGTTGGATGTTCTTAAAAAATAGGCTCAGAGCTTTGGTGGCATTTGAGGGAAGCGTGGACACTGCTGTCAGAGAAAAGAATCACCCTCATAGGAGCTGCCCCAACAGGAAGGTCGGAGTACCGTCCACAGGAGCCTGGGACCTTGCAGGGGACAGACGTCTTCAGTGGACGGGAGCCCTCAGGACATTAAAGGTGGCACCACCAGACGTGACCTATGATGATAAAGTTGGGCCTCTCCTTGCAGGTGCTCTTAACATCCTTCTAGCCTGGGTCTGACTCAGGCCCTCCATGCGAGGAGGCCTGGGGGCTTTGGGACAACATGGAACCCAGCCTCCAGTTTCAGTGTAACTGAGGCTTGGCTGATCGGCTCAACCCAACAGGTTGGTTTCACCATCATGTCTGAGACTCCGAGCCCTCGTCAGTGAGGAAGCAGGAGCTGGAAGGTGCCTGCGGGGAGATGGTGGCCATTCTGAGTGCCCGCGGTGCTGGGGTGCCAGCTTTCCAGAAGGAAGGGAATTCAGAACAGTGCCTTCCTGTGCGCGCCTGGGCTGTGTCTCTCTTTCAAAGGGAAAGATCAGAAAGGTTTGTTCTTCTCAGACACCAGGGGCGTTCATGGCACTTTAGCTCTGAATAAGTGAACTCCCGTTTGAAACCCTGAGGAACGTGGGTTTAAATTTCTCAACATGCAAACACTGCTCAGAAGGTTACAAACACGACGTCTTGCCATAAAAATGGGAAGTGACGCAAGAGGGAGGAGGTATGGGGATATATGTGTACATATAGCTGATTCACTTTGTTGTACAACAGAAACTAACACACCATTGAAAAGCAATAATACTCCAATAAAGATGTTAAAAAAAAAAAAAGGGAAGCGAGCACGTGAGGGGCAGACTCTCCAGAGACACATCTGAGGTCTTCGGGCAGGAACGGTTCCTGTCACCCAGGAGCCCATTTGCCTTTTTCTGGTGGATTGCCCCAAGGCAGTTTCCCTCTCGCTTTGGCCACCAGGAAGCTCAGAGGCAACACGGTAGCTGGGACCTAGCAGTGCTGAGGCATTTACCAACCTTAGCACTTTCTGCCCAATTTTCTATCTTTGTTTCCTCTTCAACCCACTTTCCTCCTCTTGCTTCCTCTTTATTTCTGGAGTCTGCCTCTATCTCTGCAGGTTAAACGTCCTCCTCTGTTAGGGGCAAGGGTGCTACCAGGCCGTCGCATGCTCACGAGCTCCTGTGCGGGCCAGGCCGGGTGCTGTGGTCCCAGCTCGAGGGTCCGAAAAGGTCTTCCACACTTCTTGGGGAGAAAATGCCTGCTTGGATGTGCAGGCCCCAGGCTCACAACCTCCTTCAGCCTCCACCAGAGAGATCTGCTTGGGGGGAGAGAGCACCTCCCTCCCTCTGAGGCCGGGAAGTGGGGCCTGCTGGGCGCTCGTCACCCACCGCCCAGCCCCGCCGTGCGTCTCTGCGGCTTGCTAAGTACTTCCACTAGTTTTAAACAAACGTGACAAGAGACGGGAGGACTCCCGAGAGAAATCAGGTCCACTTGTTTAAACACACACAGTCACAGCCCCCGCTGCCCCTCGGAGGGGTGGAGGCCGTGGCCCCTGGGCAGCCAGCGACAGGGAGAGGCCGGCTGGGCCCTGGGGGCAGGACTCGGCACACCTGCCCGAGGGTGGGGTCCCGGGAGGGTGGGGAGGTGTATGCACTGATGCCTGCCTCGGAGGAGGGCAAGCGTGAGCCGCGGTCGCAGGTGTGCGCTGCAGCCACGCCCACACCGGCAGGCCCCTTCGGGATGGGGCTGGGGCGCCAGGCGTGTGACCCAACCAGCAGTGGCCTCTTTGAGCCCAGGCCTCTGGGAGCAGCAGCAAAGGATGAACGGGGCCAGCGCAGGGTAGAGGCTGGATGAACACAACTTGTCTTGCACTCCGGCCGGTACCCATGTTACCCACCTGGAGGGACAGGGAGCAAAGCACTGGGCCAAGGTCACACAAGGTTGTTCATCCCACAAACATTTATGGGCCCCCTGGTGCCTGGCTCTGGGGATCTACCTGGGAACACAGAGCAGAGGCTCCGGGTGGGAGGGAAATGGCAGCGCAGATGGTGGAATTGCACAGGCTTGTACGGGGTCACCAAGAGGGTCCGGGCCAGGCTGGGGGCCCCAGGGCCGGGGAGGGGAGCCCTGCGGGATGTGTGGGGTCAGCCAGCACTTGGCATTCTGACCCTCTCGCACACCTGGGGGCTGGCTCCTCCTCCCCAGCCCAGGCCTGGCCCCCAACGCCCACCTCTCCCTTCGGACAGGACGGATTCCATTTCCAAGCCCTGTTCATTCTGAGAAGCCGTCCAGAGAAGAACGGATACCCGCCCGCGTCTGCCCTGCTCCTGAAATGTGACTCGACGCTGAAAAGGCCCAGCATTTAGAGCAGCAACAGCACCATCGATGGCTATTCGAGAAGCACACGTGAGAGACCAACGCCCAGGAAAGCGGCCAGCAGGACACGGTGGGAAGGCCTGAGCACCAGGAAATTCAACTATGTGCAGGATTCCGCCTTCCGGGGGCCTCCCCTCCCTCACCCCTCACCGGGAAACCGGGAAAGCAGCATTGAGGCTGACCGGCAGCCTGGGCTGGCTGTCCTCGGGCTGGACGCTGCCCATCCAGACGAAGCGCAGGAGCGCGCCTGGCTGGCCATCTGTCACCGAGATGCATTTTCCTTCGCGCTGCGTAAATGTTAGTCTCTGTCTGTCATCCTGGTGTCCCTGCCGACACGCCCCCTCAGGGCCCCCTGAGTTATTGCTGGAACCCCCGTGGCCTCCCCTGCCCCAGGGCTGTCCCCGGATTCTGCCCCTGGTGGGACCCCTTGCCCTGTGGTGAAGGCAGCTGCACACGCAGAGCTCCCGGGGCACCAACATCCATCCATTCATGTTGATTTATGGACACAACAGTCAGCAAAAAGCACAGTGACCGCCAGAGGGAGCTCAGAGTGGGGGTGGGTTGTCACACTGCGGATGTGGCTCCCAGGGGCTGCCGGGGGGCAGGGGGCTCTGCGTGAAGGAAGGAGGCTGGCTCTGACCCAGACGTGCGGCGGGAGGGCTTCCCGAGGATGGGGTCCTGGTGCTTCCGCTGAGCACCGAGGGATGCAAGAGGAGAGCTTGGGCAGGGGAGAGCCTTCCAGGCCACACGGTAGCACGTGCAAAGGTCCTGAGCAGAGGGAGTGGGGGGTGTCAAGGACTCAGAGCCAGTGTGACGGGAGCCAGGCTATTGGGGCAAACAAGAGTCAAAACAAGCGCACAGGAAGGTCCTCAGCCAGTGGGATGACCTGCAGACTCCACAAGATGGGCAGGGTTAGGGAACTCCCCGCCACGAGGGAAGGGCCTCCGTGTCACTCTAGGGGCTTCTAGGAAGGTCCAGCAGCCTGTGGGGCTGAGGAGGTGTCCTGAGCGGATGTGATGGCCTCCCTTCGGGGCCAATGTTAAGAGAGGGTCATAGCCTTTTCCAGCCATAAAAACACCCAGTGAACTGAGTTAGGGGTCCACCGCTGTGACCTCAGAAGTACGTCCTCCAAATTTAGCTACAGTGGATCACAGGACTCCTGCACACACTTCAGATACGTCTGCTTCGGAGAGAGAAATTCAAGAGCCAGGAAAAGAAGGAGAAAAGGAAGAAAAAGAGAGCAAGGAATCCAGGGAGGGTTCCCCAACTAGGTGATTCATCCACCCACCCAGCAACCAGGGAGACGCATCACCAGGGAGACGGTGCCGGGAGACCCTGCGGGGGAGGGGGAGAGGAGACAAGTCCAGCAGTGCCGGCAAAACCTCAGGACACTGCAGCCCCCCCAGCTGGTCCTGGGCCTCCCGAGGGAGCCTCCCGTGGGTCATCCGCTGGGCGCGGCTGCGTCCTTGTTGGTTTCTCCCTTTATCCCCCAAGGGTGCTGTCTGATGACTGTGGGGCCTCCTGGTGGCCGTCACCACGGCCCCTGCCCATCCGGGAGGGCTGGTGCTGTGGCCAGCGTAGACAGATGCAGCTGGGTGGTGGCCGGGGGCTGGCGAGTGACTGCTCATGGGCACGGGGTCTCCTTTGGGGTGATGAGAAGTTTTGGAACCAGAGGGAACTGACGGCTGCTCAGCACGTGAATGTACTAAGCGCCGCTGCATTGCTGTTCACTTGAAGTGGTGAAACTTATGTACGTGAATTTTACCCTGAAGCAGTTGCCAGGGCCTCCCTGAGTCCCTGCCTCCTGGCTGCTGGAAGGACAGGGAGAAGGGCGGCCTCAGCTTCCTGCCCCTCAGGACCCCCAGCCCCCCAGGCCCCACGTGCCCAGAGCTTCACAAAACCTCCCTGGAAAGAGCCGTGATCCACGACCCCAGCTCCCCTCCCCACGGCCTTTCCCCTCCCGGCCCAAGTGCAGGTCAAAGAGACAGGGAAATGCTGACGTCAGAGGAGAGGAGGGGAAAGCGCTCTGGGGCCCGGCGGGGAGATGAAGGCTCCACGAAGCGGGGCCCTGAGCTGCCATCCTGGAAGCTGCCTGCGTGCCTTCACGTGCCGTGTGTCTGTGTGCTGGATACCGCACCACGCGGGGACCCGAGAGAGCTTCACAGGGTCTCCAGCGCCTCCTAGGAGTGTCACAAACCTCTAGGGTGTCAGGACTGGAAGGCGCCCCAGCGATCATTTCCTCCAGCCCCTCATTTTAGCGACGAGCAAACTGAACTTGCTGAGAGAAGATGACACTGTAGAATGTGCCCCAGCGATACGCAGGCCCAGAGTCGTTACAGACAGCGGCGCTCTCCATCAGGGCCCTGGGCACTTTTAATATCTAGTTAATTGATGCCCAAAATGCAAAGCATGCGGCAAGCCTGTTTTTCTTAGAATTTTGTGCATTCCTAACTTTGCAGCTGGTGTGCACACCTCATAGGTGAAAACTCTGCATTCCGCGTGCTAGAATCTGCGGCACGGGGTCCTGGCTCCGACCAGTTCTGAAATCTGAAGATCACGCCGATTCGCTACTCTGCCTGTGTAGCACCATAATCAGGCCCTCGGCCAAACAGCAGAGACCCGCTTCTTTCCTTTTTCCAGGACGGTGCAAAGCCCTTTCTTAGAAAATTTTTCTCTCCCCCGCGCCCATCTTGCTGGCTGGCAGCAGACAGGTGCAGCCATGCTTATCCACAGCGTCTGCCGAGAACGCGCGGCACCCATGAAAGGAAGCCCGGCAGCCCCCCCCGCGAGAGGGTTTACATTTAACCCTCTACCCTCATCATTTTTAATTGCTCGCTCTGTGAGAAGAACGAGGTGACGGCATGCTGTGAACAGGCGTGAGTGACACCCGGGTCTGCTTCCGCACTGGCGGCAGCCTGCTGACATTTACGGGGGGAGGGGGCTGTGCCTCCCCGAGTCTGGCATACTGGAGACGTGCACCGTGGTGCTGAAAGTCCCCCCTTTTGCTTTTTAAATTATTTTTCTTGTTAGTTACGCTGAGAAAGATCACATGAGCCAGAGGTGAGCGTGTAGCTGGCACTGTGCTGAGGAGTAAATACGTTCACCCGGCGGAGGCAGCCTCCCTCCCTCCCTCCTTCCGTCCATCATCCCCCACTCAGTGCGTCTCCACGCTCCGGGCACCGGCCAGGTGCTGGGCAGCCAGGGGAGACCAGGGCAGCCCCAGGGGCAGCACATGCTTCAGGTAAAGGTCAGGGTTGGAGAGGAGGCCTTGAGCACGGCCCCGGTGGGGCTTGCTCTGTGCACAGTGCCCCCAGGGATGCCTCTTCCCCCACTGATTCTCCAGAACAGGACTTGTCCCTGGGGGGGACCTAGGCTTCAGGGAGGTGGGCACCAAGCACGCGATGCAACCCCCTCCCTGCCTGACCGAAGCTAAAGCCACGGGGAGAACGGTCAAGTGGCCATCGAGAGCCCCACTCGGAGCTCAGCCTTTCGCTGCACTGTGTCCTCAAATTTACCCTCACAGCCCACCCCCAGGGAGGGGACCACCGTTATCCTCCTCTGCTCTACTGATGGGCAACCAGGCGGAGAGGGGGCGTCCCTGGCCTCCAGTCTCCCAACCAGAAAGTGATGGAGGCAGAGCTTGAACGCAGTGGCCCCAAAGACCACGCCCTCCAGGTGCAGCTGAGAGGACGTGTGGGCTGCTCTCACCCCACCCGCCTCCCCAGGCTTACTTGCACCCTGACTCTCCCAGAGCTCATCCCCTCCCTGTGGGCCAAATGCTCCAAGCGCTCAGCCTCAGTGCACTCAGTTTCCCATGCCTGAAATGCTTTGCAACGACCTTGACCACGTGGGCCACCTCCTCCGAGGAGCCTTCCTGGGTTTATCCCAGCTGCTGAGTCCTCTCCCCCCAGAGCTTCATTCACTCCAGTGCTGTCCATTCCAGGGCCGGGGTGGACATGGTTTAGAACTGCTAGTGCACAGTGATCACAAGAGGCGGACAGAGGCTCAGTGGGTTTTACTAATGTGGGACAGGCATGGGGGTCACGCTTGAGTGGACTCCCCTGAGGAGGGGCTGTCACAGGCCCCACATTGCTGCTCCCCCCGCAGCCTTGGGATGGACGGGGCATCACTGGAGCCCCAGGTAACTGGCATCCTTGGCTGTCCTTCCAGACTCTTTCCTGAAATGTGTAGTTTAAACATAAAATGTTGTTACGTTTGCCTCTTTTCCACTCAGTCCGAATCAGACATCTCCCTTGACCGCACGTGGGCATCAGCCCCACCCCTCCTGCCTGTGGAGTCAGGGAAGGCCAGTCATGGATGGAGACCCTGCATCTACTGAGCCCGGGAGTGGTCTGCCCACCAGGCGGACCCCCGGAGCAACTGGCCTGAGTGCGGTCACCGGCAGACGCCGTGGGTGCGCCTGGACCTCAGGAAGGTGCCCCAGGGCCAGGATGGACGCCTGAGACTGGCTGGCTGTGTTTTCTTGTTTTCTTCTGCCATCATTTTGCTCAGCACAGATTCCCGAGGCGGACATTTGTTGACACAAGTTGGAAAAGCGCCATTTCCAGCAAAGTGTGAGGGTACCTGCCAACCCTCTCCACAAGCAGGACGTCTGTGCGAAGCCCCACACGGCGCGAGTCTGGGCGGGGGGGACGGGCACCCCTGGGGGCCGACGCGGATCATGGGGGCAGGGGAGGGGGGCGCGCCCAGAAGAGGACCCCCGAGCTGGTGATCAGGGTCGGCTTGCTCTGCTGTGGCACGTCTCCTAGCACCACGGGCAAGAGGTTGCCTGCCACCCTCCAGTCCCCTGTCACCCGCGAGGATGGTGCTGGGGGTGTCCTGCCTCTTGGAGGACGTGTCCGTGAATCTCACCTGGGCCTTTAAACTTAAAATTGATGTGCGTTCAAACCACGATGTGATCCTTCCTTCCTAAAGAGGCCCTGCCTTTGGCCGAGAACAGGCGGAGTCACATGCCCCTTCACCCGAGTCCCTTCACGATCTGCTTAGAAGGCTCCAGCAAGACCAGGGCCAGGTCTGCATCTGCTGGAAACCTCAGACCCGAGGAATCTTCCCCCCCACTTTCCTCTGTGCCTCTTCGCCAAACTCCCGTTGCAGCGATGGGGGCGCAAAGCAGAGCCAATTCCTTCTCAATCGGTTCCGTGCGTTTTTCACGTCTTCTCATTCATCCCCAGGTTTCACGTGCGCACACAGAACGTGTTGTCCGCGTTGGCCTCCAGCCGCGTGGAAGAGCCTCTAACTTCGTGGGAGAAAGTGGGCCCTTAGGGAGCCCTGCTGCAGTGGGGTGCAGACTCCGAGGTGTCCTGGGTGGTACAAGTGTCTCCACAGGGGGCCACCGGAGCTGCCCACGGGTCTCCCTGCGCATGGTCTGTCGCTCAGCCGTCCAGGCCTGTTCATCCGGCCCTGCATGCTGCTCGCTCCCCTCCACTCTGTGTGCAGCACTGCTCTCCACTACCCAGCCCTGGCCCGCTTTCAGGGTCCCCTTTCCCCCAGGATGCTGGGGGCCGTCCTTTGTGCCCCCAAGGCCACCGCCCTGCTCACGTGGCTCCAACCACTCCTGCCAAGTAAGCTGGGCCACCAGGCGCTGGGCCCCCAGGCCCTGGGCCAGTCCTCCTCACCGCGAATTCCAGCACCTACCACCGGGGTCCTCTGGCACCCAGGATTTGCTTGAGAATCTGGATTAAATGCACAGATTCCATTTCTCTTAGCTTCAAAAATGGATATCCAAGGAGCTATCCAGCCACGGAAAGACACAGAGGAAACGTAAGTGCATTTTACTTAGTGAAAGACGCCGATCTAAAAAAGCCACGTGACATTCTGGAAGAGGCAAAACTATGGAGGCACTAAAAAAATCAGGGGTTGCCAGGGGTTGAGGGGAGGGAGGCATGAACAGGTAGAGCACAGAGGATCTTTAGGATGGCGGAAATACTCTGGGCGATACTGTAACAAATGGATAGGTATCATTACAAATTTGTCCAAACCCATGGGACATACACCACCAGGAGGGAACCCTAAGGTAGACTGTGGACCTTGGGTGATGATGACGTGTCAGTGCAGGTTCATCCACTGTAACAATGTTCCACACTCATTGTAACAATGCAAGATGTTAATAACAGGGGAAGCTGTGCAGGGAGAGAGGGAGTGTATGGAACTCTGTACCTCCTGCTCAGTCTTTCCATAAATCTAAAACTGCTCTAAAATATAACGTCTATTAAAAAAATGGATATTCACCATCCATTAGACACATCATCTCCAGAGAAATACACTCTGTCTCAGAAATGTTAAAAGTCTCATTTTAAAGCAAAACACTGAAACCTGTCTCATGCCATCTCGTCTACGGCAGGGAGCGTGAAACCTGCCTCTCCCTCTGGGTTTCCTTGGTAATAAATGCAGCACTGTGATCCAACAGCCCTGATTTCATATCCATTCTCTGTCCAGGAAACATCAGCCAAAGCGACAACAACCATGCGCCCTGGTCGGAGCGACTTGTGTTTTCCAGCGTGACTCCCACCCCAAGTGTTGTCTTGACAAGTTCTTGGGGTCCTAATCTAATATTCATGCACCCTGTGAAGGCGGGGATGCTGATGGGAGAAGCAGAGCTTGTCGCCCCCCGCCCTGCCACGACTGCGCCACGAGGCTTCAGTCTCAGCACGGTTCTGAGCCCACATAAGGAGAGGGATTTCTCCAGGTTCTGGGACTAATTAACAGTCCTTTGTTGAGGAAAACAGAGATGCAGGAATCTCGGGAGACACAGGAATTGGGTGGAGGAGGAAGGCAGCCGTTCCAGGTCTGAGGAGGGTTATTTATGCAAAAGGTCTTCCCTGAGTGGCTGTCAGAACGGAGGTCTGAGCTCCTCATAAGTAAATCCCACGGACGCCCCATCACCACGGAGCTTGTGGCTCTTAAGTTGGTGGCACCTCTGATGAAACCCTCCCGCCTGCACTCACGGGGGAGCCAGCAGGGGTGACAGCGGCGAATCCAGCCACAGACCCGCCAAGATGCCCAGGCGTGGGAGATGCCCAGGCCCCCTGCTGAACGGCTGTGCTCACACCCGGAGGATGGCTGACCACGAGTGTGTCATTCCTATGTTTAGAGATTTGGGCTGAGGGGGTGTTCTTCCCCCAAGGGCCCAGCATCAGGGAGGAAGGAAGGGAGGAAGGACCATCTGGTCCATAGCTCCATCTCGGGGGTGTGGGAGCCGTGCTAACGGCCAAGGATGTGGTCGGGGGTGCTCCAGGAATTGGGGGTTCCTGAGGACCCTGGAGGGGGTGGCCCTGCCCGGACCTTTACTCTCTCGTCCAAGATTCCAGGAGTCCATCTGATTCTTTGGAAAAATGGGGGGTGGTTTTTGACTGTTAAGAAGTCTGTGATCTTATTGAAGATCTAAACCCACATTTCATGAACTAATGAACATTCTGTGAGTTTTCATTTGCTCACTCCTGACGCGGTGGTCACTCAGGTGTCCCGCGAGGCACCTGGAGCACCGTGCCGCACTGAATCTCACAAACCTGTCAGGGGTCCTGGGCTTTCCATGGTTCAGAAGAGGAAACTGAGCCTCACAGAGGTTACCTGACTCCCTCAGGTCCACGGCCAGCGTGTGGCACAGCCAGTGCTGAGGGTGAGGGGGCTCCTGGCCCCCAGTCTTGTGCCAGAAGCGTCGCCTTCCTTCTGGTTGCGAACGTGACCGAGGCCGTCCCTGCCCTGGAGCCCTTCCCCAGGGACACAGACCAGGCTGAGGGAATCGCGTGCGTCATTTAAATAACATCACTCCTCCCAACAGCTACGCTATTTCAGTTACTTCCGAGGCCCCCCTATTCTTTCCATGAGCTCTTGCTACCAAGAGCTTTACATATAAAAACCATACCCAGGTGTCCATTCACAAACGCACGGTCACACCTACATTTTAAGCCACCATGAGAAATGTAGTCTTGACAATCCACAAGGGCGGGTCAGGTTTGTGGCTGTAATTTCGTACACCTGGGAGAGGGTGGCACTGGCCTGGCGCAAAACTTCCCGCTTTCCCGACGACGATGCTCCGCAAGAGGGAGGATAAGGCCCGGGGGGCCCCCGGACGCGGGGGGAGGACGACAGGCTTGCTCTGACCAGGGCCCTGCTCCACCCACCGCTGCACCCAGGCGCTCCCTGCACTGTCCCCGGTGTGGAAACGTCATCGCCCCCGGGGCTGCTGGCACAGAATGACCATTTCTAAGCCGGGCAAGTGCAAGCTAGCGCGTCTCTCAGGGGCCCTGGTGACAGATAGTAATGGAGATCACTGTAATAATAATGGCTGCAATTGCTTATAGAGTTCTCGGCACCTGCCAGGCTTTGGTCCAAACTCCATGCCCAGACCATACGCCGTCCCCACAGCTTGGGCAGGGACAGCTGTCACCCGTGTTACCGGTGAGGGCACTGAGAGATAGAGCAGGGACGGCAACCTCCAAAGTGATCTCTGTTTGAGGAGCATCGGGGCCGGGGGTTCCCGAGAGGAAACCGTGCAAGGCCCCTCCCGGGTGGACAAGTCCTCGGCGGGGCTCAGTGGACAGCTTGCTCGCCTGGTGGTCACCCCGTGGGCTCCTGGCTGCTCTTCTGCCTTAGTCTCCTTTGGGGCGCTGCCCCGGCACCCGGTCGCCCGAGACAAGCCTGCTGCTGCAAGAACAGGGTGGGTTTGCAGCGTCCTCCACGGCTCCTTCCGTCCACGAGCCTCTCCTTCTGCAGGGCCCCGGCTTTGGTGGCCTGGGGGGCCAGGTCCCCTCTTGGGCCCCTATCGCATCTGAACGTGGCCCTCGTGAGGTGGTGAGGAGGGAGTGGAGGCTGGCAGCAGGCCAGGGGTGCAGGCCCTGGGGGGACCCTTTACAACACTAGGAGCGGGACTGCTATTTTTAGACCTGCCAGCCTCTCTCTCATTAGCTGCTGCGCATCAGGACTGAGCTAATGAAATCATCTGCAATTAACGCCCAGGTATTGAGACGGCTCCTTCCCGTCCCCAGAGGCCACCTCTCCTCCCCCCTCCCCTCCCCTCCCCCTTCCTCCTTTCCCTCCCGCCACTTCCCCTTCCTTCACTCCCTCGTCTCTCCACTGTCCTCTCTGCGGGTGGGGGGCCGGCAGGAGGAAGGGGAGACTCCGGATGGGCCCCCAAGTCTGGTTTATGGTTTCACTTCGTTTTACCAAAAGGGCTGTTTCTTGCTCTCTGTATTTTAAGAGTATTTAAAAGCACTCCGGCTCCACTGACTCATCCATTCACAGTTTCATTCTCCTCTCAAAGCTCTCGCAAGGCTGTTCCAAACATCTAGGGAGGACTTGCTATTTAAGGTCGGGTTAAGGTTCGGGAGGGCGGCTCTGGGTGACCACAGGGACCACGTCTGGCAGTGTGACTCCAGGCAACTCCGGCTCACAGAGGTGGGGTCAGCCTCCTGGCCGCGGCCCCGCCCAGCGCCGGGGGGGAGGGGGCACCTCACGCAGGGACAGTGAGCTCGGCACCCGGCAAAGAAAGGCACAGACACGCGATCTGTGTCCGTCCATCTGTCCGTCCACGTACTGACCCCTCGCACGTTGCTCTCTGCCGGGCACGTGCTCCTCAGGGAGACCCTGTTCTCCAAAAAGGGGAGACACTCCAAAAAGGGCAGAGCCCAGCCTGGTGCAGCTCGGGCGGCTGCCGTTCCAGCCAAGGGAGCCGGATGGGCAGGTGTCACAGGGCGGCTTGGTTGGTCAGGCAGACCGGGCGTGGAGAGGGTGAGGGTGGCCAGGAGGCCCGGGACACGGGGACGTTGGAAGGGGCTCTTGGCGGTGAGTGGAGGAGGGCCGACGGCAGAGGAACCCGCAGGGGCACACGCTCACGCACACCATGGAGTGGTGTGCGTGCTCAGGCACACGTGTGATGGCTGGGGACAGCCCCGGGCAGCTGGCGCAGACGGGGTGCGGTGGCGCACAAATGAGAACACGGATCACATGTTAACTCATTTACACCCCACAGAGGTGCTAAAGGGGCCTTTCCTTCTGGGCCGCTTACCCCGGGCCAGTGTGGCCACAGGATGAGCCCCATCCCCTCTGCTTATGTTGGCGATTGGGAGGGACCCGAGATGTCTCCAGGGCAGGGACCTTCATTTGTGTAGAAACCACCACTGTGATTCAGAAATACTTGTGATTCTGAGGCTGCAGGTGGGCAAACGGCTGTGGATTTCACAGGCCTGGAGTGGGCGCCCAGAGGCTGGAAGCCTGAGGCCTCCTCCCAATTTCCCTGAGCTCACAAATTCCAGGGTCACCCAGGGTTCCAAGGGAGAGGCCTTCCCTGGAGTCCGGGCAGGATGTGGGGTCTGAACCCAGGCTGCTGCCCGGCTGTTCTGGCCCTGACCTGAGGCCGCCAGTGCCGAGATGGGGGCACGCTTGTCACCCCGGGAGGGGTTGCTCCCTGTGGGTGGGAGGGACAGCCCAAGACAACCTAGAGCCCCCGGGCCGCCCTCCTGCACCGGCTTCGGGGCTCCTGGCGTCTGACTGCCCCACTCGCGGGGCAAATCTTCAGTCTCCGTTTGAATCCAAACCCGCCCCTGAACTTTACCAGCTGCTCCCTCTGCAAACACACGTGGGTCGGCGGCCAAACATTTTTCTAAAGGAATCAGCACTCAGGAAGTGCGAACACATTTCCTCCCCCTCAATCACACCAACGGCCGGCAACCTCCCCCTGGGTCTTCCCTCATCAGAGCTTTCTCGTTCTGGACGCATTCCCGTCACACCTGGCTTTGAGATGTTTGGGGACCCCCTTGAGATGAGCAGACCCTTGGGGTGCCTGACAACCAAGGACGGAAACATCCTCAGGGGCCAGGTGGGCCTTGAGCAAATGCAGCCAGGTGCTCAGGCAGGGGCAGCTTGCTGGGGACTCTGGGGTGCAAGGTGCTGGGAGAGCCCAGGAGGGATCCTGGTGGTGGAGGATCCCGGGCAGGGGATGAAGGAAGGCAGGAGCCAATCCGGCCAGGCTGACGCCCTGGGCAGAGGGACAGCCCCACAGAGACCTGGGGCCCCCCCTGCCCTGGGCCAGTCTGGGCTCCACGAGGCCCTTCAGGGCACCCCAGAGCAGTTCTTCAGAAGGGACGGGGCCACACGCGGGGTGCTCTGAGCGCTTTCCAGGATGGGCCTCCCTCCGACGTACTTTGGGCTCTGATGGTCGGGACCTGGGGACACCTTCGCCAGGTTCATGACGAGGAACGCTTGGTGGTGAAGAGTGAATTCTACCGGGACACGGAAAGAAAGAACATGATTCTTCCTCTTAACTGTCTTCCCCAAATATCCCCTTCCTTGGCCAGGGACCGTCCCAAAGGCAGCAAAGACCCGAGACACCTGTTTGGTTGTTTCTGGTCCTAATCCCGCTTCTGAAGAGCATTAAGGAAGCAGGAGCACATTATTTACTGGTCATGACATCACCGTCCAAAGAAAGCCTAGGGCCACGGGTCCAGGGCCAGTGTGGGGGAGGGGTAGGAACACGGACGGCTTCACATCTGTGGCCACGGTGCACACTGTAGCTCCCTCTCAGAAATCTTCGTTAGACACCAGGGGCCCGGGAAGTCCTGCGAGGGCCAGGGGACTGTATGACCTAAGACGGTTGGACCCAAACCATTTCTATGACCACTGGAAGAGATGCATTTTGGGAACTCAGGGTGTATCAGTCAGCATGAGGCTGGGTTACGCCAAAGCAATGAGCAGCTCCCAACGCACCTGACCTGCCGCTGTGGGCCAGGGGGGAGGCTCTGTGCCATGGAATCCTGAGAGGTTTCTTCTGCTTCCGTGATCGCCAAGCCGGGAGCATCTGCTGCTGAGAAATGGGAGCCACTGGCTCCCTGGTTCCCTCCCAGGAGGGATGCTTGCTCCTGGTTCACTGGCCAAAGCAGAGCGCGAGGCCAGTCCTAACTGCCCAGGAGGGAGGGAACGACATCCTACCCTGTGGGATGAAGGAAGAAGGGTGGACTCGGTCAGTAACGCGTTAACACGCATGTAGCGACCAAGGTGATGACGGTGTCTCGAGTGAGACCCTTGTTCCTGCACAGACCTGTCACAGCATCTCCAGCTGGGATTTCTCTTCTACCATAAACAAAATGGCAATTAGAACGATACACGCCCAAAGCAAGTCCTGCATCTAAGGAAACAGGTTTAATAGATGCCTCCAAAACCACTGCCGTTTCATCTCAGCCTGGGGCGCGCAGGTTGGCAAAGGCTTCCTCATCTCCCTGCCTTTTCTGTTTGTTCTTTCTCTCGTATTAGACTGTAAGATCCCTGAAAGTGGAGGTTGTGATGCTGATACTTTTCTCACCTTGAGCAGAAAGGTGAGGTCCAGGGAGCCCTCGCCCACTCTTTCACACCCGTTTCTCTGATGGAGGCCGATGGATAGTGTTGGCCATTAAATCCCAAAGCCAGGGGAGAGAGCCTGGCACTGGGCTGGGTCTTGCAGGAGAATGTCTCTGCAGATTCCCGCCCACCTGAGCTACACTGTGGTGGCTTAACCCCCGGCAGGAAAAACAGCCAGTTAATGAAGTCATTTTGGAGGCGATGGATCCTGGCCGTGCACGGTCCTTGCCCCAGTTCCCCAGACCTTCCAACGCTCCCTTCCAGGGCCCTGCCCAACGAGCTGTATGCAAATGCAGTGTTTATCCCGGGGTAATTACCCTTTGTACAAGTTTGACATGAAATCTTGATAAGGAATTGTTTTTTTTTAACATAGTGGCAGAGAAGCTCAGCCAAATGCATAAAAATTATCTGACATTTCACTCCTGAGTGTAAATTAAAATTTGCAGAAAGGTCAATGAACCAGGAATGATTTTTTTCAGATGATTTAGGCAATGAGAACGGGGAAGACTGGAGGCAGAGGGCGAGCCCCTGGCGTTATCCACGCCTGCCCCAGCCTGTGCCTGCAGAGGGCCGTCCCGCCCATGAGCCCACTGCCCCGGCCCAAACGCAATCTGTCCCCAGTGGGCCTCGCTCCTGCCGAGTGCACGGTAGAGTACGGCGGAAGAAGTTTCTGGACTTTCCTTGGAAAGACAAGGCATCTCTCAGAGAAAGGCAGCCTTTGGATTAGACTCTTCTGGCTGCTGAAAAGAGAAAGTCCTGGGCAGGAGGCTGCAGTTCATCTCAGGGTCCCTACTATGTGATCAGCACCTACTAGGTGCACCGACCATGGTGGGTGCAAAAGAGTGCGGCGAGCTGCCTTGCCAAGATCTGAGGTCTGGAAGCAAGTTGCATGAGCTGTGTGGCCTTAGAGCTCTCCCTAGACCTCTCTGATTCCATATCTGACGCAGCACAATCACCCTCAAACCGTGAGGCACGAGCCTGTAGCCCACAGTCAAACTCATGGACGCACTGCAACAAGGGAGATACCACGTTGAACTAACAACCTCCGCCTTGAAGGGTTTTTGCCATAATTCAATGAGGTAGCACACAGAGCAAGCCCAGCACAATTATGCCCGGGGGCGGAAGGAAGCTGGTGAAGACCCTCGGTGCACCTTCCCTGCAGCTCCAGGGTCTCTGCTCGCCACTCCCAGCCTCCCCTTCTGTGACCGAGAGAAACGCAAGGAAGACGAAAGAACAAGGCAATGGCTTTTACAACAAGATACACAGGGGTAGCTCTGCAAGTAGAGCGCAGTGTCTTATCACCTTTCTTCCTTTTAACAAAAGCAAGGTGCTTCCCCACCAGCCATGCACCTCTTTATCTCAGCACTCAGGGCTGCAAAGTGTACCTTAATTTAAAAAACAATTATGAGTGAAACACAAACTCCCAGGAATTATCCATCCTTCAGAAAGAAAGAACAAAGAGCACCGACAGAAAGACATGAGCCCCCCCTTGTCTACAACATTTCCGCGGATGTTCACAAACACTTCGGGGATGAGGCCGCCGGTGTCCCGCCCGGTCCCCATTGTTTCTCTTCTGGGCCGGGCTGGGTGGGGGGCGCTGGGTCGGGAGGCTTTGTAGGTGAGCACGGTCTAAATACAGCTCTGCACATTCTGCATTCATAACTCTAAAGGCTTTTGTGACTTAAAGCAGCAAGTATACAGAGGCACGAGATAAAGACTCGGAGAAATTATCATCTCTCCTTGGGTTGGGAGGGGAGGGCAGCAAGCGAAGGTTAACGCTTTGGTGAAATATTTCCACAGTTATTTCATGCAACCATTTTGCAATATCCCTGATGTTTTTGCACATTACATACTCTTCCGGGGGAGAAACAGCTTGTGTTTTTGAAAGTGAGGAATAAAAACCTAACAGGCCTCATGGCTGACTTGTACCTTGGAAGATTCTGCAATGAGGCTACAGCTCGGAGCTGTTCTTTTACATTCCGGCACCAAAGAGTGAGCTGCGGGGGCTTCCCTGGTGGCGCAGTGGTTGAGAGTCTGCCTGCCGATGCAGGGGACGCGGGTTCGTGCCCCGGTCTGGGAAGATCCCACATGCCGCGGAGCGGCTGGGCCCGTGAGCCATGGCCACTGAGCCTGCGTGTCCGGAGCCTCTGCTCCGCAACGGGAGGGGCCACAACAGTGAGAGGCCCGTGTACCGCAAAAGAAAAAAAAGAAAAAAAGAGTGAGCTGCATCTTTCTCTGCGTTAGTAATGAAAGAAAAGGCCAAGACTCAAAAACAATCTCTGATAGGAACCCACTGAAGCTCCCCGTTTGGCCGCAGGTAACACTGAGGACTTGGATACTGATCCCCCAATTTTGCCACCCTTCCTATCGGAGGGCCCTTCTCCCCATCCGATTTCATTCCAGGGAGAGCCAGTCGCACCTGCAGAACTTGGGGTTCACCCAGGGCAGGGCCCAGACGGGACCATGCGAGTTCCAGGGACGGCCAGCGTCTCACACCCGCTGCCCAACTTATAGGGGAAGGTGACTCAGCAGATGATGAAATCCGACCTCCCCGGCTGCTGCCTGGACAGCAGGGCAGCAGGAGGGACGTGGACCCCAGGCTGGGCTCCAGCATCCAGCACTGTCCGGCTGAACGGGGCAAGCAACTCGCACAGCTCCAGGCACCCGCTCTTGTTTGGATTAACGTGAATATTCTATTGAGGTCCTGGGTCATCTGGCGACAGCTGCACAGGTAAAACAGTGGCGCTTCTACCCCCAGAGCATGCGGATCACGGTGCAGCCCAGGATGCGGGGTGAGGCGGTCTGGGCACTGCCCCAGCAGAGGGTGCCCAGTCGCTCCTCCTTCTGTGTTTGGTGGTCGACACCAAGAGAAGCCTTCCTCCTGTCACACCTGAACTGTCTCCTCAAACTCCCAGGGGGCCCGCGTTCCCGTGGTCCCACCTTGCCAGGAAGAACAGAGACAGGAAAGGGGCGAGGGATTTGGGGAAGAGGCAGGTCTGTGCCTCCCCAGGATGGCTCCGGAAGACGCTGGGGCCCCAGGCAGCATCCGCCCCTCTTCCCTCCACCCCCTGGAGAGGGCAGGAGGACCTCAACCTTCCTGCCCTGGGACAGGGTGGCCTCCCCACGTCGGCATTCTAAGACGCGTCCTAAAACCATAGCTTACACAGGCCTCGAACCCGGCAACTGTCCGGGGACGTGGGTGCAGGTATTTTGTCAGGCTGTGCAGAGTACATTTTAAAAGCACCCTTTTGGGCATATTCTGTGCGTCTGCCCAGACAGAGGAGACATTAGCCTGCTCTGAAACATCAGGATGAGGAAACGGGGCCAGGGTTGCCGCATGAGAGCGCGACTCTGCCCAGCTGACCCTGGTGGCCCAGAACCTTCCAGCATCCCTCTCGTGGCCATTAACTGCTCAGTCACAAGTCCCAGGGCTGTCCCTGTGAGTCAGGGATGGTTCTGCTATTTGTTTCCATTAGTTCATTAACATAAAAAAATATAACTTCCTGCCTATTTGACACGGAATTCTGGCCACCAGCACCGGCTGGAGGCTAAGAGGCTGACTCTCCAGGCGGCCAGGAGCCGGGAGCACTGGGCACTGTGTTGGCGTCTGTAAGTGGCACCCAGCACGCAGCTGGACAGGAGGGGCCTCCTCCCGTACTTCCGGGCCCTCCCCCACTCTTGCTGCCCTCTGACCACTCAGACCCTGCCTTGTGGTTACGGGCCTGTCCCTGGGAGTGGACGCTCCTGTAGGACCAGGGATGGGCCGGCAGCATTGTTTCTGCAAAAGTGGGGCTGATGCAGGCTTTAAGCTGTCAAGGAGCGGGGGGAGGAGGAGGGGCTGGGTACCTTCCCACCGAGGCTGGACATCCTACATGCCCCCTGGGTCTGTCCTCCCCCTCTCCTCCGGGCCTCCAGGGCGCCGGCCAGCTCAGGCCTGCTCTGGATCAGCCAGAGCCTGTGTGAGCTTCCAAGCACCCTCTCCCGGCCCCCTCTGTACCCCTCTCACCCTCTCGCCTCCCACCATGGCACCTCCCACTGCCTCTCGGGCTGCAGTGTGACCCCTCCCCACCCACACGGCCCCGGCACCCTTCTCAAACCTCGGGGCCCCCCTCACTGGCCTGCTGGGCTCCGTGCCCTGTGATTAGGCCACCCACCTCACTGGCCTCCCCTGGCTTCCTAGCCCCACCAGGAACTGAGTCTCTTCTGTCTCAGAGGTGTCTCCCCTGCACCTCTGTGTCTCCTTCAGCGTCTCTCCCAGCCTGCGACATCAGCCCTGGGGTCCGGCCCTCACCTGCTCATCCTCCTGTGGACCCCTCCCTTGCCGCAGCACAGAAGCCTTTGTCACAGGTTCCCGGCGACTCATCTCGGGGTGCCGGCATCCACTGTCAGCGCCCCAGGACATTTGCACATTGACCGTCCCCTTGTCTCCATGGCTCGCTCCCTCCCTCCCTGCAGGTGAAATATCATTTTGCAGGCCCCTCTCCTGACCACCCTGTCCTCGCCCTCCACCCCGTATCTCGCTGCCTTTTCCGACTGAACCCATGTCGGTGTTACTCATGGTATACAAATCCGTGGGAGGGCCACTCCTTCCCCTCTGTGTTCAGCAGAATGATGGCCCCTCGAAGAGGTTCACGTCCTAACCCCAGAACCTGCAAATACCTCACCTTCCAGGGCTGAAGGGACTTTTCGGATGTGATTCAGTTAAGGATCTTGAGATGGGAGATGATCCTGGGTCATCCAGGTGGCCCTAAATGTCACCACAAGGTCCTGATGAGAGGGGCGCAGGAACTCAGAGTTCAAGGAGATGTGATGAGGAAAGCAGGTCAGAGAGAGATCGGGAGATGCTGTTCTGCTAGTTTTGAAGACAGAGGAAGGGGCTGTGAGCCAAGGAGTGGCCTCTAGAAGCTGGAAAAGGCAGAGCAGGGACTTGCTCCCCCTGAGCCTCCAGAAGGAACCAGCCCCGTCCACGTGGGGCGGATTGGAGTCCCATTTTGGATATGCGACCTCACAGCCGTCAGGTAATACACGGATATGGCTTTAGGCCACTGCATTTGTGGTGCTTCATTACAGCGGCCACAGGAATCTAATGCCCACTCCCCGCGGGCAGGCCCACCGTCCTGGCCTTCGCGTCTCCAGCACCCAAGAACGGTCCCCAACATGAAGCGGGCACTCAGCAAACGTTTGTTGAGTGAATGAATGAGGGTCTGGCGCCCTGTTAGCCTGAGCCAGTCAGCTCACCTCGCATCCACAGCACCGTGTACACACGTGTCGGAGGAACGCGGCCCTGTCCACACCGGCTCCCCCCAGGCCCCTTCTCCTCCTCGCCGCGGCCCACCAGCTCCTGCTGAGGCCGCCACCCTTGCAGCCTGAGGGCCCCAGAGGCAGGCGGGCTGTGAGTTCCCTCGGCGATGTCGCTGCTTTAATGACGAATTGCATAAACGTGTACTTGAAGCCGGCTGGGAGGGGTTCTCTGCCACAGGAGAGATGACCCGGGAGCTGCACAGAGACGGAGGGCCTGGCGTGGCTGCAGATTTCCTGTGCTGCCATTCATCCTCCAGAACCTTCCGTCGGGTCCACACGCCCCATCCTCACTTCCCAGGACTGGGAGCCCCATGAGCCCGTCGGCTGCAACTTCTCCCAGACGCTGAGGCTCGGGGAGGTGAGCTCACTTGTCTGAGGACCAGCTGGCAGTAGAGGGACTTCCAGCCACCGTTTTTTTCTGGAATGCTCTCTGGCTTGATTATCATCAGCCCAGGCAAGGTGAGCCGGCCGAGAAGCGCTGAGGGCTGCAGGAGGCCCCCCACCTGGCCTTCTGGACTGCATCCCGGTCCCTCCCAGGCAGCCCACGCACAGGTGAGAAACACCCTGCTCAGCCCTTGTTTCAAAGTTTTAAACTCACTGCTGGTGGCAAACTTTCCACTAAATACGCAGATGGTCCTGCCCGATCCTGTTAATGGAAAAGCTCTCACACAGCTACAAAAACAGACGTGATCATCTGTTTTCCAACATTTTGAGAAAAGCCTACAGAGGTGTAAGGTGCTACACAAATGAGAATAATTAGCTTGTGCCATCTGTGAAAAAAAGAAAAAAGAGACAAAACCTCCCTCCCAGCCGCACCCGCTATTTTGGGCTTGTGAAGACGCCGAGAGCCTCTGGGGGGGCATCGCCAAAAATGTTTCAATTCACGGCGCCCTTTTGCCCTCATTCCCTCAGGAAACCATAGGACCAGCTCTGCCATCCTCCTCTTTCACCTTGTGATGAGCTGGCAATAACAACTCGTCATTAGAAAGTAATAAGTTGAAGTTCCTGACAGCCCTGATTGAATCTGTGGACAGCAGCTGTCCGGGAAGTGGCTGGCCTTGGCCGCAGCCTCACGAATTCGCTCCCGCTCCCTGGAGAGAGGGACAGGTGCGCCCGGGCTCATAATGTGGGCAGCTGGCCACGGAGTCCAGGTGCAGGGGTGATGGGCGGCGGGTACCGGGGCTCCGGTCATCTGTTACTCAGGCCTGTCTCCTGCACGTGGTCTCGGGCATCCCGGGCCTGCCCACCCCCCCACCCCCCCCGGGGAGCCTGCGTGCAGGGAGAAGGTAGGCTCAGGGCAAAGCCCACTCCCCACTGCCCCATCCATCCTGCTGAAAGCCCAGTGTTTTGGTTTTTAATTCCATCTCCATCTCATGCTGATACTCTGGTAAAATACAGGAAAGATGAACTACGAGGGAAAGATTGCAGGTGTTGCTGCAGGTTCTGAAATGCTCCCTCTTGACTTGTGCGCTTATCTGGTCCTGCTCTGTAATGAACAGCCTCCCCAGGCCGTGATCCAGTGTCCTGGACAGCAGCCTCCCCACTGTCCATCTGTGATCCCACTCTGAGAAGTGCCCGCAGCAAAGGCGGCACGGCCCCATGTGAGGGCGGGGCAGACAGAGCCGTGCAGCCGGTAGGGAAGAACAAGGGGGCCTCGGCTGGGGGATTCCAGGCGGCTTCCTGGAAGAGGCAACATTTCGCGGAGACCCAGAGGAGGGGAAGGGGTGGGCTGCAAACTCCTGGGGAAGCAGCTGGCTCCAGGCAGAGGAGGGCCTGCGGGGGCTGTGTGAGGCTGGACGGGGAGCTGGGACAAGAGGCGCCCAGGCGAGGAGGCAGGGGGCAGGGTGTCGCTGGGAGACAGGCCCCTCTGCTGTGGCAGGATGGGGGACACTGCCAGGCATCACCCTGGTAGGGGACAAAGGTGGCTTCAACCCGGGCCACGGCACAGAAAAGAGGGCAGTTGCATTCCAACCTGATTAGGAGGCAGAGGGGACTGAGCCGCCAGTGGACTGGGTAAGGAGGAGGGCAGTCTGGATCAGCTAAGTGTTCAGCACCTCTGGTTTGGGTAAAAATCAGCACTCCCAAACACAGATGCAAACATTCTCAGAATGTATCAGCAAATCAAATCCAACCATGTACAAAAGTTATACACCATGACTAAGTGGGTTTATCCCATGTACGCACGGCTGCTGGTTCCATGTGCAAAAATCAGTTAATAACATCGAAAGACTAAAAACGAAAAAAATCATATGATCACATCAATAGATGCAGAAACAAATGTGACAAAAATCTGATATCCATTCATGATAAAAACTCTCTGTAAACTAGGAATAGAGGGTATCCTTCTCCACTTAATACAGACTGTCTCAAAAAAATCAACAACAAACATCATACCTAAGGATGAGAAACTCAAAGCTTTCCTGCTAAGATCAGGTACAAGGCAAAGATGCCCCATCTCATCACTGCTTTTCAAACATCATACTGGAAGTCCTCGTTAATGAAAAGGAAATAAAAGGTATACTGAATGGGAGAGAAGAAATAAAACTGTTTTTGTTTGTAAAACTGGAATTAATAAGGGATTATAGCAAAGTTACAGGATATAAGATTAACAGATAGAAGTTTATCACTTTCCTATATACCAGAAAGAAACAAGTGGAATTTGAAATTAAAAACAATATCATTTACATTAGCACCCCCTAAGATGAAATACTTGGGTATAAATCTAACAAAATATGTTTAAGATCTATAAGAGGAAAACTGCAAAACTCTGATGAACGAAGTCAAAGAAGAATTAAATAAACAGAGAGATAGTCCATATTCATGGATAGGAAGACTCAATGCTGTCAGAACAACAATGTCAGTTCCTCCCAATTTGATTTACAGATTCAACACATTCCCAATCAAAATCCCAGCAAGTTATTCTGTGGATATCGACAAGTTGATTCTAAGGTTTATATGGAGAGGGGGCAAAGGACCCAGAAGGGCCAACACGACATTGAAGAACAGAGTCAGAGGACTTTTTTCAAGACTTACTAGAAAGCCACAGTAATCAAGACAGTGTGTACTGGTGAAAGACTAGACAAACAGATCAATGGAGCAGAACCAAAAGCCCAGAAATAGATACCCGTAAACACAGTCAACTGATCTTTGACAAAATAGGAAAGGCAATACAACGGAGCAAAGATAGCCTCTTCAGCAAATGGTCCTGGAACAACTGGACATCCCTCCACAAGCAAAAAGATGAATCTAGACACAGACATTATACCTTTCACAAACATTAACTCAAAATGAGTCACAGACCTAAATGTAAAATGCAACATTATAAACCCCCCAGGAGGTAACACAGAAGAAAATCTAGGTGACCTTGGGTATGGTGACGACTTCTAGATATAACACCAAAGGCATGATCCATGAAAGAAATAATGGATAAGTAGGACTTCATTAAAATAAAAAACTTCTGTTCTGAGAAAGACAATATTAAGAGAATTAGAAGACAAACCACAGACTAGGAGAACATATTTGCAAAAGACACATCTGATAAAGGACTATTATCTAAAATACACAAAGAACTCTGAAAACTCAACAATAAGAAAACAGCCCAATTAAAAAAATGGGCAAAATACCTTAACATCAACCTCACCAAAGAAGATATACTAGTTGCCAAAACTTGGAAGAACCTAAGCTGTTCTTCAGTAGGTAAACAGATAAATAAACTGCGGTTCATCCAGACAATGGAATATTACTCAGCACTAAAAATAAAGGAGCTATCAAGCCATGAAAACACATGGAGGAAACTTAAATGTATATTATTAGTGAAAGAAGCCAATCTGAAAAGGCTACAGACTGTATGATTCCATCTATATGACATTCTGGAAAAGGCAGAACTATAGAGAGAATAAAAAGATCAGTGGTTGCCAGGGGGTTAGCGGGGAGGGAGGGATGAAAAGACAGAGCACAGAGGATGTTTAGGGCAGTGAAACGACTCTGTATGATACTGTAAACGTGGATACACATCATCATACATTCGTCCAAACCCACAGAATGTGCAACACCAAGAGGGACCCCTAATGTAAACTACAGACTTTGAGTAATGATAATGTGTTAATGCAGGTCCATCGATTGCGACGAGGTACCAGCTGGTGGGGGATGGGATTAACAGGAGAGGCTGTGCATGTGTGGGCAGGGGATGTATGGGAAATCTCCACAGTTCACACAGTTTTGCTGTGAACCTAAAATTTCTCTGGAAAGATGAATTCTTTTTTAAAAAAAAGCCACATGCCTTGCTGGCTGCACTAAGCTCATGTGTCTCAGCACACGTGGGCTGCAGCAGGCCCTTCCAACTGGGTTTTCTTCCTGGACTGTCGCTCTGAAGCCACGGCTGTGTGCGGGTGATAGCAATGCTTGGGCTCCTCAAGTGCAGCCCGGGTCTGAGTCAGCAGGTCCTCAGGCTCAGGGCAGGGGATGCACCTGGCTGAGCTGCCCGCCTGCCCGCCCCGGGCAGCAGCCCTTGCAGACGCCGTAGCCCGCTTCCCCAGCCAGGCCCCTCACCTGGATTATAGCTTCTGTGCAGTAATCCTTCTACAAGCATCATGTTGCATAATGTCAGGGGTCACCACAGTGGGAAGAAACCCAGAAAACGTGTCCCTGAACTGAGATGGGGGCATGTGGAGGGCTCCTGGGCCCAGGGGCAGAGGTGCTGGGGTGGGGGGCCGAGCAGCAGGGACAGGACCCCCAGAGGAGGTATGAGAGCAAAGGAGGATCTCCCACTGTGCCAGCCCCCGGGACCGCCCAGGCAGACCTACCATCAGTAGCCCTCTCCCAGTTCCACTGAGGCAGCCAGGCCAGAGATGGTGGCCAGTCCTTGTGGACCTTCCTCCCCACGAAGCAGAGCTCTAGAGGTGCGACAGACTCGACCACACAGGACTCCAAGTCCGGGCCGTAAGCACACTGTGGCTTTCACCCTGATGGGACGCCGTGCTCTGGGGGACCAGCCGCCACACCGTGAGGACGCCCAAGCAGCCCAGTGGAGAGTCCCCATGGCCCGCAACTGAGGCCTCGAGCCGACAGCCGTGCGAGTCACCCGTGTTGGAAGTGGATCCCCGAGCCTGGCCAGGCCATCGGGGGACCAGCTTGACTGTAACCACATGGGACTCTCTGAGCCAGAGCAGCTCAGCCAAGCCGCTCCCGCATTCGGGAAGCACAGAGCGGTGCGGTAATCAATGTTTAGTGCTTTGGAAGCCACTAAACTGGGGCGTGATTTGTTACTTTTGTTACTGACAACACGGTGGTACCATACGGTCACTTCCTATGGAAAGGTGGAATTCCTGGCTGGGAAGGCTCGGGCTCCCAGTAAGAGATGGGCAAGGCAGGCCTCTCCACCCCACCCCCAATTCTCCTCCAAAATACTCTAAATACCAACCCCGACCCCCCGATCCAGGACCTTCTCTCCTCCTCCACCCAGAGAGCCCGCCTCTGGTCCTGGTGGTGGTCCCTGTGAACCAGCCTGGGCGTCTGGGGCAGGTCCCTGTGGGCCACGTGCGGGGCCTGGCACACAGCGGGCGGCACGGAAGCGTCCATGGAGCCGCCCTGATGAGACGGGCTCTGCTGCCCTCCGGGAGGGTGTGACAAGGCCAGTCTTGTCCCAGAAAGGCGGCCGACAGACATGCCCCTTCCCCCTCTCTGTCCAGCACCCGTGGGCAGAGCTGGGGGAGCATCCTGTCCCCAACATCACCCGTGACCGTCCCAGAGCCCACGGCAGCCCCCGTCTTCCGAGGAGGAGGCCCGGCTGCCCCTTCTCAGCTTCTCCCTCTAAAACGCTTCTGTTTAAATAGTTTCCATCCGTGTCTCAGGGAAAACAAACAGCTGGAAGGTTGCCAGAGCTGGGCGTGCTGGGAGAGAGCAGAGCGAGGGAGCTGTAGGGACCCCAGCGAGGGGCCGGGAGAGGGGCCGCGGGGAGGGAGCCCCGGGACGCACCCAGCCACCGACCACTCGGAAGAAGAAGGGGGTGCGTCCCCGAGGACAAGCCAGGCAGAAAAGTCCATCCACACTGGGCGGGGCCAGCACAGCCCAGCCCCAGGCCAGGCTTCTCCCGGTCTCACCACCCCCCAGCCGCGCCCCCCAATGGAGGCCACCCCTTTGGCCTAACCCTTTCCCGACTCCCACCCCTTCTCTCCTTCACAGAACACCCCCTGTGGCCAGGGCACTGGGCTCTCTGCATTGTAGAGACCCCACCTCCCTTACCCCACGTCCCCAGCATTTGAACACAAATGCCAGCCACTGCCAAACAGAACCATCTGGAATCTCACGGCTGCGAACAGACCCTCTGACATAAGGAAACGACATCTTAATTGTTATCCATTAAAAACAATGACTCCTGGGGAAATAGGACACTCAACCTATCAACCACTAATGTTTTAGTGAGAATCAGTGCCACCATCAGCATTGCTACGCATTCCTTTTATGCACAGACGCAGTGTTCCACACGAGGTTAGGACCGTCTATTACACATATCTCATTTTCACTGGATTTGCCTTTTTCTCCAGATTTCTGTGTACCCAGAATTACATGTTTCGCCTCTGACCCTCCCATAAAAGAGGGTCAGGACAGGGACCACACCTGCTCATTTGTCCCTGCACAGACAGTGCCCACCCGTCAGGAGAAGCTCTACAGAAGGGCTGCAGTGGGTACCACTAAGTTATCCCAGCAATTTCCTCAGGGCTGGCTGGCTGATACGAAGACGGGGAGGATGTCTTGGAAGAGAGAAGAGGAGTTAAAGAAAAAGGACACCGTACGGGGCACTCAGAACCGTGGAGGGGTTGGCACGCATGGGAGTGTGGGGGACAGGCTGGGGGGCAGCGAGGCTCGGGTCCAGAGGTGGTAACTGCCAGGGCAATCCGGCCCCACATCCTGGGAGCCCAGCCTGGCCTGACCCACGTGAACCCCAAAGTCTCCATTACCCTCCCTGAAGAGGGATCCAGCCCCCAGACCGCCCCCCCCCCGCCACTGCCTTGGAGTTCCTCCAGCTCATGGGACTGAGGGGGCCCAGGGGCAGTGGCTGCCCATCTCCCACAGGCCCACACCGAGGCTTTGGTGTCACTGGCCCCCCCTGGGGTTCCACCCGCGAGTCCTCCAGCGGTTTGCTCAGAGGTGGGGCGACTGGCACAGGAGAGGCCCGAGCTCTGCTCAGGAGGAGCTGCGAGAGAGGGTCCCTGACTCTCAGCAGGAGTGGGGAAAGCCAGAGGGGGGCTAGAGGGGGCCCACAGTGGTCTAGGAGCTGGAAGGCCAGCCTGGGGTTTCCGGGAGTCGGGGGTACCACCAGCTCGAGCTGCCATCCCCCGCCCCCGTCTGCAAACCAAGGTCAATCCTTCAAAGCAGAGGCTGGCTTCTCTCTTGGGGTCACTTCCCATGGCGCCCCAGCTAACAAATACCTCTTAGGTGCCTGCTATGAGCACCCATGGGGCAGGACCAAACAGTAGCACTGAACATTCACGCAAGAAGCCCTGGGACGTCCACTGCATGCGGCCAGCAGAGCTGGACAGCAGGGACAGGGGCTCGACCTGCGCTGCCGGCCTCACCGAGCCATCCCGGGCCCCCGGGGAGCGAGTCCCCTGAGCTGACCTCCCCCTCCGAGCCTGGACAGGCTGCAGGCCGGCACGGTTGTGAAAAGGGCTCCACAGACGCTGCCGTGTGGCCCTGATTCTGGATTCACTGCCTCTGTCTCCTTGAGATGAAATGCACACAGGCCTGGCTTTCTCTCCACGGGCCATGATGGCTGAGTTTGGTGCTTCCGAGGGAACGCGTGACCCTCCACCTGGGCCTGGGGCGGCCCGAGTCTTGGCCCCGGCGCAGAGGCGTCAGGGAGAGCTCCCGATAGCCCCCCAGGAGCTCTATCACTTCTCCGGGTGAAGATCCGGAGGCTCAGAGAGGCGGGCTGCTTCTGCAAAGCCCCCAGCCCTGCAGGCCCTGCAGCCGGACCTCGATCCCGGCTCTGCCGGCTTTAAAGCTCAGGGTCCGAATCCCTCTGAGCGCTGCGCGTCCCCAGAAGGAGCACACGAAGGGCGCTCACTGCTCCCTGCTCCACCGCCCCTTTATGGGCGCCCTCCACTGCCCGCCTGGGCAGGATGCTGTGTCTACGCAGGTGAGGGCACCCATCTGCCCCTTTCTCATCTGTTTTCACATCCCTGCACATTCCTGCATCGCACATTCACCCAGCGCAAGTAGGGGGTTGGGGCGGGGGCACGTGGAGCATGACCATCAAGTTCTGTGGTAGCCAGCTGACCTGGGTTCAGATGTCCTTCGTCTTTATAAAAGGCTCGGGTTCCCTGTATGATGCAAAGCCCGAACTGGGTGGCGCAGTTCAAGGGGAAGAGCTGATGGCCAAACGACGTGCTTCGGGGCTGAGCCTCACCATTAACATCTGACTGACCCTGTTCTGCTGAAGTTCACTGTTCATCTGACCTGCGATCACACTGAAGGGGAGTCAGCCCTGAGTTTTCTAAACGTGAGGGAGTGTGAGTGCGCTTTATGTGCAACTGGAGAGAAAACGGGCTCGGCCGCTCGGCTCACGTCTCTTCCCGCAGAGCCAACCATCTGTGTCCTTGGCTTTGGAAACCCAGCTCCTAGTTGGGCCAGTCTCTCTGTCTGTCCTTCCTCCCCTGGAGCCCGCACTGAGGCTAAACTTTCTCTGATCCCGAGAAACCATCCTTTGGTCACATGCCTCTTTCTCCCTCAGGGTATTGAATATACGGAAACTGTCCACACGCATCACTCTTGAGAGATGTGGGTCTCCTGCAAATGAGGCCGACTGTAGCTTTTCGCCAGCTGTCAGAGCTTCACGGGTGGCGCCTGGCTTGCCCCCTTGTCCCTCCTGAGCCTCCTCCGATCGGCAAGAAATCTAAAGGCTGGACTGATGCCGCCCAGCTCTGAGATAGGGTCCTGGGACCCCCACAGCAGAGCTGGGGGAGCAGTTCACCTGAGGTTTTCCAGAGACGAGCTTCAGCCTGGTGGGCAGCTCCCTCCACCCCGTGGGTGCGAGCACAGTGGGTGGGAGGACTTGCTCTCTGCCCGGAGGGGAAGAGAGGGACTCAGCTGAGCCAGGGCTCTGTGACGGAGAAATCTCCAGGCATCTTTAAGGGGAGGAAGCAACATGGAATTTACAAGGGGCTCTGAGCTCTGCACATCACATCTGGGGAATCTTGACACAACTAGGGTATTCGATTTGCCCGTTAGTGATGCAGTTTTTCATTGCTGACACAAATGTGTGCAGAAGAGCCCGGCAGCCCCCTTGCAACTGGAGCCTTCTGGCCACTCTGCAGGCTTCTGCCTGATTTAAAACTTTGCTGAGAAGTGTCTGATGTTGGAGACGACCAGATGCTGGCTCACAAGCCCGGGTGGGGTGAACTGCCAGGCAACACCACCATTAATCCGCCTGTTATTTATGCCCCGTCCACACCTGTGAGGGTCAGAGCCAGCCCCATGCGAGTGAGTCTCCTGATGGAAGGTCCCTTTGAAGTTGCAGGAGAGGATACAGCTGCTGCTTCCATCAACGGCTGTCGGCCACGGGCTCCAAGATGGATGGAGATGCTGCTGGGGACGGTCCTCTGAGCGCTGCAACCCCTGCTGCTTGGTGAGGTCGGCCCGGGAGCAGGACGATATTGCACACATGAAACAAAACGCGCAAGCCGCAGCTGAAGGGCTGACCATTCACTGTGGTGTGGGGGAAGCCTGGTCCCACAGACTGACTGTTGCCCGCCACGCCCCTCTCTGGCTGGAAGGGGCACGGCCTCCCCAGGTGGCTGAACAGTATTCTGTTCATGTCACGGGATCTGCAACTGCAGCCCCACCTGAGGATCTGGAGGGAGCCCGGGAAGAAGGTGGGAACAAGCGTTTCTGTATGAAGCAGCATCCCAGAGCTCGCGGTGGGCTTGCCTGCAGCTGGCGCACTTTAGGTATAAGGCCCGTGTGGTGCTGAGCAGGAGAGGGATGCTCTGGGCTTGAGGTGTCACCAGGCAGAGGGGACGGGGCTGGCAGGGGGGCAGTGACTGGCTGGGTACACCTGGGCACTAGGGGAGCCTCTGAGCCCCCCGTGCATTTCTGGGCCCAGCTGCCTACTAACTCATATATGGTCTTTTGGGTTGGTCTATTACAGAATTCACAAAAGGAAGATTCACAGTCTAAATCCCTGGTTCTTACTGAGGGTGATTTTGGGCTTGGGAAGCGAGGCAGAGAGTCACCCCAGAGCACACCCCACGTAACACAGGCAGCCCCTATTGCTGGCCCAGCGTGCCTCTTCCACTCCAAGCCACCTGAATTAGCATCAGCATTCTTTCTCCACTGGGAAAGCTTGTCCTGAACCCCCTGGAGGGAGGGAGCAGCTCCTGCCAGTATCCCTGTTGGACAGGAGGCTGGGATTCTGTAGCGTTCAATCCCTCCTAGCAACTGTGGAGACTGGGCACTTGGTGGCCACACAGGGAGAACCAGAGGCCCTGGTCCGCATGGGAAATGGCCAGGACACCAATGACCTTGGCAGATTAATTTCAGTCACTGACTCCTGATCTCCAGCTGGTTCATTCTGCTGCTTCTGACGGGCTCACAGCCTGGCCTTGGAGGAGGTCAGGAGGACGGGTCTCTGGACTCAGCCTTTCTCCACACTCGGGACAGAGACCAGGTTTCCCAGACCTCAGGGGCGTGGCCACCTGTCTGGCCACTCCAGGGGCAAGGACTCTGCATCCGGCATCCCCACCGCACAGATCTGCCTCCCTCCCACTCCCATGCCCGCTTACGCTTGTTCAACCTTTTCATTTTATTGGAAGAGTTTAATTGGGAGTTCTGAAAGGTCACAATTAATATTTTCAACGGCAAAACACAAGGTAGAGCAGCTCTGAGTAAATACTGTTTAAATCCACATCCAATACGATGTGCTTAAAATCAAAACGAAAAGGAAAAGATTAGGGGAGGGAGGCCAACCAGGGCACAGAGTCTGGTGGGAATGTCCCAGTCCGGGGTCCAGAGGGGCCACCAAGTCCTGTGTGGTAGACCAGATGGCTGCACCCGCCTGTTCCCTTAGATCCACGGGAGGAGGAGGGGGGGAGGGGACACAAGGGAAGGATTTAGAGGCTCGGGTTCCCCTGCCCTAACCTCACTCCTCTTTCTCCCACTGATTCGTGGGCACCGACACGAATGGCGTCTTTTCAAGGTTGGGTTAAATACTCTGCAAATGCAAGGTCACATCCCACCCCCATTCCCAGCCACGCTGCCCTCTCAGCTCCTCTATGGAATTGCACTCAGGACACCTTCATCCATGTTCAGACATGACCCACGTCCATCCACGCCAGGCCCGCTTCCCCTGTAACACTTACTGCCACCTTCCATTTTGCCTGTGTATGTGTGTTTTTCACCTGTCTCCTCAAACTAGGAAGGAAGCGCCATGACGTCAGGGCTCCTGCACGTAGACCATCCCCGGCATGAAGCAGGGCTCCATGACACAATAAGGAGGGAGCAGACGGGACCACGTCTGGTGGTCAGCCTGGTCCTGGAGGCATCGGCAGCGTCCAGTGGCCCTGGTGGTGCTGCGAGCCCCCTGCTCCGCCTGCCCATACATCTGGCAAGAGGGGGTGATGTGTACCGTGATCATTGCTCTCCCCCAGCGTATGGCACAGAGGTTGGCAGAGGAAGACACTAAATGCCCTCCACACGGCACACGCACGCACACGCTTTCCCGTCTGGCACACACCTAGGGGACCTCCTCGTGTAATGAACAGGTCATCGGGAAAAGCCAGGCCCTATCTGCTTTGGAGGAAAGTGACAGACGTAGATCAAGAACTCCAAATTTCCATCAAATGGAACAGCAGGTTAGTTGCAAAATCCTTCAACGCGCTTTGGAAAAGACACCACGCTAAGGCAGGCGGGCACACACGCCCTGGGCCTCTCCAGGCCACACTGCCCGTCCCCGACTTTATGGAGCACTCGGGACGCTGCGGCTCAGGCACAGTCTTCATGGTTTTAAGATGCACATTCAGATAAATGAAAATGTGTGTAACCACAAGCAGCCGTTTTGCGCGGCTGTAACTGAATCGAGGTGGTGGAACAGTTATGGCATCACTGAAACAGGTGTAAGGACTCACAACCCACAAAGTGTACAAACACTTGCACCTGAATTGGCCACGTTGGCTGCTCTGGGAGGATGGCCCCTGCTTTCCTTTCACAAGGTTCTGTGGGGTTTGGTGTGGAATGTTCTAGAGGGCAGAGGGATCCGCTGGGAGGGTTCCTGCCTCGCTCACCCTAGTTCAACTCCCGCCCAGGCCGCCCAGTTCCACAAGGATCACAAAGCGGGTAATCACAAGCCACTCTTACTCTGCCACCTGTTCTTGGTTCTTGATAAAATCCGTTTCTCAGAAGTTGTCCTACAGGAAGGCTGACTGGGCTCCATGGGGGAGGAACAGATCATCATCACCTGTTCCTGGGCCAACTCTCAGCTCAGCGATGGCCAGACAGAGCCAGGGGACGGTGGAAATGACAATGAAATAAAAGGATGCTTCCTTCCTGTCGTCTGACTTCTGTCCAGCAGAATTCGCCTCTGTCCGGTGAAGACAGGGTTTCTCCAGACCCCCTGGAGCCTGGCTCTGCCTCTGGCCATTGGCCCACCGCTGTTTGAACAAGGAGACAAGGCGTAGCTGAGTTGAATGAACTTCTGTTTTGCCTGAGCAACTCCCCTTTCTTCGTGATACCGAAGGAAGGCCGTCTTCTTCTGACTGAGGAAGACCCTGTTCCTGGTTCACCTGGATTTTCCAAATCTGGAAATGTCTCGCCAACCACTGGCCTGACCCCAGATCTGTGTGCTGAAGACCCGGCCTGTGTGACCCCTCGTTTGGCGTCTGTTTTTGTCCAACTTCCCATAATCAGAACGAAGCTCACCACCCATGTGACTCTCCCCGGGACCTCGATGACTTCGGGGCTGGTCTGCACTCTCGTGGCCTAGGGGAGTCCTCTGGTCATCCCTTGGAGGTCATGGCAACGGCCAGCAGCACTCGAGTTTCCAAGCTGAGCTGGTGGAACTACAGCCCAGCAGCTGGTCAGTGCTGGGACACCCCAGGGAGGACCCAGCCGAAACCCCTTTTCATGGGCTGAATTGTGTCCCCCCAAATTCATACGTTGGAGTCCAGCCCCTAGCACCTCAGAAGGTGACCTTATTTGGAATTGGGTCTCTGCAAACGTAATTATTTGAGATGAGGTCACAGTGCAGTAAGGTGGGCCCCTAACTTAATATGACTGGTGTCCTTACAAAAAGGGGGGATTTGGGCACAGATGGGTGTGCACAGAGGGAAGATGAGTGAAGAGTCTCAGGGAGAAGACGGCCGTCTGCACCCCAAGGAGAGTGGCCTGGAGCAGACCTGCTCTCCGGCCTCAGAAGGATCCAACCCTGTGGACACCTTGATCTCAGGCGCCTGCCCCCGAAGACCGTGAGACGTATTCTGTTGCATAAGCTGCCCCGTTGGTGGAACGTCGTCACAGCAGAGCTAAGAAACTAATTCATCCGTTGAAAGTGTCTTACAGAAAATGGGAGCTGATATTCACTCCAAGGAAGGCATTGGTTCCCTATGAGATAACGAACTCCAGCTTTAAAAAGACTCGCGTAGCGCACACCCCGAGCCCCTGCCATGGGGCCGGTGTTTCGCTACATCCGGGCAAGACAGCCGCAAGGGCGACAGCTGCGACCCCGCCCAAGTGGAGCTGGTCTAGGCCGGGTCGCTCTCCACGCAGCAAGCCTGCACTGGCGGACATCCCTGAGGCCTCGCGGGCTTGGGGTCCAGCCAGGAAGTCTGTAAAGGATGGGAGTAAAGATCCAGGTTCCTGATCCAAGGAAGGCCTGACCCCCGAGACTCTAAGAGGAGCCCTGAGGACAGACCAAGAGTGTATCCCAGGCCATTAGAATTACCGCCGATGAGAAACCGCCTCCTCGTGGCTGCTGGCGGCCCTCCTGGTGTGCAGAGCGGGCACGTCCATCAGCGGGCAGGCACGACAGCATGCACCACTGTAGCAGGCTCCGCGGCCGGCAGAGCCGGGCGGTCGGGTCTGGGAGGACTCCCGGATGAGGGCTCGGACCTAACTCGGCCCCTGGGGGCCCGGAGAAGCAAAGCCCCCACGTCCTTTTGCCAAAGGGCCCCCTTCCCTCTGCCTGGGGAAGGAGGGGATTACCCGCTGGGCTCAGAACTCCCGCCTGTGTGTGGGGTGCCCGTCTGAGCCCGCCCGCTGGGACGCTCTCGGAGACACCCGTCTTCCCCTCTCACGGATTTGGTGACCTCGTGAGGGACCCAGCTGGGCACCTGCCTGCCAGCTGGAGAGAATGAAAAGCCCAGAGATTAATCCCCACCACCAAGCTCAGCAGGAACACGGGTGATACAGTGTCTTCCTGCAGACTCGCGCGGGGAGCGCTTCCGAGGCGGATGCTGCCGCCCTCTCAATGGCCTGGGGGCTGCAGGACTGAGCCTTTGGATGCTGCAAAGACTGATGTTTCTTTTTTATTTTTCTTTTTTTTTTTTGCGACACGCGGGCCTCTCACTGTTGTGGCCTCTCCCGTTGCGGAGCACAGGCTCCGGACGCGCAGGCTCAGCGGCCATGGCTCACGGGCCCAGCCGCTCCGTGGCATGTGGGGTCTTCCCGGACCGGGGCACGAACCCGTGTCCCCTGCATCGGCAGGCGGACTCTCAGCCACTGCGCCACCAGGGAAACCCCAGACTGATGTTTCCTGACCCCCAAAGGAAGCAGTCAGCATCTGTGGGCAAATGCGCGCAGACCCCAGGCCCCCGTGTGCTCTTGTTCCATAAAATCCTGTGCCCGCACGTCTGGCCGTGGGTCCACAGCATCCCCACGTCCATGTGGTTCTGTGTTTGGAGCTACACAGCGGCAGCAGAGTGAAGTCCAGGCAGCGGCCAGCAGCATGAGGACGCCAGTCAGTGTGAGACTCGCAGCCCGACATCCTGTTCTGACATCTCCCAGTTCCTGACATCCTGGGGTTTTCTGCAGAGGCCACCGCGGCCTCCACGCAGGCCCCTCTTCTCACGCTCTGAACCCCTACAGGACTCATGCGGTGACCGCCAGCCCTGCCATGCTAACAACCCTGCACCCCCCATCTGAACACGCGCTTGTCGGTTTCTCGGGGAGAAGCGTGCGTTGCAGGCCACAGAGGACGTGCAAAGCCTCGGGGAGCCCCCAGGCTTTCTGCTCACTTCCCACCCAGCCCGTGCCCCCAGGTCTCCTCTTTCATCTGGAATTATCCTCAGCTCTGATCTCATTTTAACACCTAAAGACACGGCGACCTCCGTGAGGCACGCATGGAAGGAGCAGCAAAGGTTGGGTGGACCTGGAAACCATACCCTGGCAAGGGCACTGGTGACACCTAACACGCTGAAGGTGGTAATTTCTTGCCACGACAGCAGCATGTGGCACGAGAGGCTGCCGCCCTGTCCAGAGGGCGGGAGGGACCCGGCCCCCTGCAGCCCTCTGGGGTCTCACACCGCCCGGGGCATGTGGGGCCTCGGGCTGGTCGTGGGGTTGGCGTGTGAACCCCAGGGACTAGCCTCTCTGCTCCAGCCTTATCAGCCATCCCCAGCATTTACAGCCACGATGACCTTTACAGGAGGATGGGGTGACCAGCCAAGTAAACGCAGTTGAGGTTCTGATACATCACGCCCGAGGCTGTAATGAGAAGCGAAGAGTCATCTTTCTCCAGATAAAGACCATGTAAACACATGTCCTCCAGTGGGACTCGGAGGCCATCCTTGTGTTTAGTGGGACGTGGCCCCCGAGGCCCCAGGATGCTCCAACCTACAGAGCACGTGCTAGCAGAGGAGCTCCTGAATCTGCCCTCGGTCGGCCGTCAGCTCCCAAATCTTACAGATGCTTAGCGCCCGGCTCCAACGCGGACCAGCGTCCCGGGGCACTGACACGCTTGTGCACCTAAGGTTTGGTTCCCTTTTCCTAACGTCGACCCCAGGGCAGTAGTTCTCAGCTCAGTGTCTGTGGCGTTTTGGGGTGTCACAGCTGGGGGTGGACCTAGTGGCACCTAACGGCTAGAGGCCAGGGACGCTGCTACACGTCCCGTGATGCCCAGCGCAGCCCCACAACCAGGAGGCACCTGCCCCACGAGTCGGTGGCACCGAGGCTGGGAAACCCTTGTAGAGTGTTGAGAAAACCCCAAGGCCAATGCCCAGGAAGCAGTGGGAAGCCCGTGGTCCTCCTGCGGGAGGAGGGGGGAGGTTGGAGAAGCGAGGTCAAGGTGAAGGCAGAGGAGGAGGACTTTCAGGGCTCAGCCAGGTGTCAGGTCAGTCATTTCCAAGTTGATGCTTCTCGCTCAGACGCCGTGGCTGCATTGCTGGCGTTTTTCATTCCTCGTGTAGGCGCTGTTCTAAGGTTCTGAGTGTCCCCTGTTTTCTTGTCCCCCGACACACAGGAGTATCGCGCCTCTCCTCGCGGGGCCTGGAGCTGACTGAGGGTCTCGGTTACTCCGTGACCATCCCCCATCCATGGCGCTCAGGCTCCGGAGGAGAACTGCTGGGGGGAGGGGCTGGACGGTGATCAGGGATCAATCTCTCCCAAACCATGAACCCCCAGGGCGCTCCAGCAGCCCACCTTGGGGCCTGGTGCAAGTCTGCAGGTCCACCTTGAGTACGTCTGATCCCTAGGATGGCGTGGACAACAAACAGCATAAAGTCCGGACGGCACTGCTTCTGGGCAGGGAGGTCTCTCCAGGCCGGCCCGCTGACTTCTGGCCGAGGGAGGTGTGTGTCTCCTTGCTGGGCTGACCCTGCCTGTCGTGAAAGTGCTAATTACTCCAAGTAGGTATTCCTTCTGTACCCACGTTACCGGGAGGCATGGCTTCAGAGCATTAAAATTCTGCTCTCAGGAAACATGGATGTTTTGATCTTTCTCTACAGCCAAGCAGTGAAAACCGTGCACGTTTTCTGCACCTATCCAACGAAATCCATCTTTCACACCCTACTTCATGCCGTATGTGGGGAGCTGAAGGAATGAAAGATTTAGCTGTCAGGCTCTGAAAGCACGACAGGCCCCGTTCCAGCTCGGCCGTGGTGCCTCGGATCGGCAAGGATGCCATTTCACTTAGCTTCTCCCGGCAGCATCCCCGGCGCATTGCCGTGCACGGCAGAGACTTCTGAGGGTGGCTGCTGTGCAAAGCAGAAAACTGCTTGTTAATCTCCTCTTCGCGGTATCGGGCTGGGGGTCGGGGGGACCGTGGCCTCTAAAGGACGTGGGAGGTTGCAAAATGCAAGGCAGGCTGAACCTGCCCTGGTGCACGTCTGTGGGGCATCCCGCCTCCGAAGTTTTACTTATACCCCAGGGTCCTGATTCAGTCCTCCTCCAAGGGAGCTCGTTATCTTGGGGGGGGGAGTCCTTGGCGCCCCCAAGGAGCATGGCTTCCAGGAAAGCACTTTCATTTTCTGGTTTGAAATCCCAGTTCACATTTCATCTGGCAAAAATGATTTAAATGTTGGTACTTCCTCATTTCCCTCTTTATATTTTCCCCTTGACCTAAATGAGAAATAAATTTCTCTTCTACGTCAATACTGGGAAGGTGAACAGGCCAATAGGATTGCAAAAAACAGCATCACGGTTCCTGAAAAATGCAAAACAAATGAGAGACCGGCTCACTCCTTCCCATCGAATCCTGTCTGTCTTTCTGTTTTGCAAGTTCAGAAGAGGATGCCATTCTGGGTGTCTGAGAACTGGTTCCAGTTGGAGGGTAACTTGGAGCTACTAGTGACAACATTAGTTTCTCAAGAAAAGCACGGAATCCTGCCATTCACGTGCAGTTATGGGGGAATCAGCACCGTCCGATTCCGCATACCTTCCGGGGCACCTTGCCTGTGGGGTCTGTCTAGGTGTCGGGGGTGGACACAGACAAGGCACGGCTGTTACTCTCCAACATTCTAGCTGGAGAGGCTGAAAACCCCAAGTCAGTACGATCCCAGGGAGCGACACGGACTACACAAGGACACAGGGTGCGTGGACAGAAGTCACGGAAGTGGCGGTGGGCTGGGCGGGGGGCGGTCACAGAGCAGGGGCTCTGAGGGGCAGAGAATGAAAGTGATGCCTTTGTGCTCAGGGGCCCTAATGAGTCCACGCGTGGCTGTTTGCTACCCTTGCAAAGTACCCTAAGTGGTTTCAGCAGAAGTGGCCCCCAAAGCTTCCCCGGAGGGTGGGGCACGCCCACTTCTCTCAGTCGCCCCTCCTGCCCACTCTCCAGGCCCCCCGCTGACGTCCCCACACAGCATCCAGCGCACAGCAGGCAGCAACGGAGCACGCAAAGGAAAAGAAAGACCATGCGAGCCTGCGGACAGGTGACCGGCCCCCATCGCAGGGACCCACCCCCATCGCAGAAACCCATCCCACCGTACTCTGCTGAGCCCAGCGAGTGACCCGCAGATCTGGTGATGGGTTAACAGATCCCCAACTAGCTATTCAAAACCCCAAATACTATTTTTCCTAGTCTCCCTGGGGCTGGCTGCCCTCATGGATCATTTTGATTGGATAACTGAAAAAAAATCCTTCTTTCATAAACCTCCCGACGCTATTCGTTTAAAGGCTTTCAGGAAAATGTGCTAACTTTTGACCAATATCCAATGGGCATTTCCGAGGCCCTATCTAGCAAAAAAACATTCACTTGCCGGTAGAAAATAGCATTAAAATAGAATCTAAATCAATTTTTCTGACCAACTGCGGCGGAAATGTATGTAAGTGGCTGCAAATTGCGTCCTAGGGAGCACAGATGGGTTTTTGCGACGGTGTAAAGTTGTTATAAATTTGCCCCCTGCCCCGTCACACTCCAGTGCTCAGGGGATTGCTGGTGAGGGTGCATATCTGAAAAAATTTCCTGGTCTGATCAATAAATGCTTATTAGGAAACGTGGCACAATACATACCCACTGTAAGCAAATTCATGTGATTTTAGATAGATGCTGAGTCTTTTTCTCATATTATTTTCCACTTTTAAGCCTAAAGGGAGATTAGCGTGAGTTCAGTCTATCGGTTTAAAACAGATCTTTTTAGGAATATGTTGACCAGAAAGAAAATCAAATGCCTTTGATGTCTCTGGAAATAAAGAACTACTCCATCTAAATTGCTTGATTAAACTTGAGGACACAGGTGATGAAAACAAGTATAAAAAGTTGCACACACACACATCTTTATTCCCCAATGGACTTCATTTTCCCTCATGTCTAGAAATTTCCTTGCACCAAGACAAGGTGAAGAATTTCCCTTCCTTGGCAGAAACAAAGGGCTTTTTTCTTTGCAGATTCACACAATACTTAGAAATTCAAGGAAGGCTGTAATGGGCGCTAATTTATTTTAAGGACTCAAATATTTATATATTTATACCTATACCTACACACACACACACACACACACACACACACACTCATATCTGCTGGTGGGGGGCTGGGGTGGGGTCTGGTCCCTTCACCTACAGCTGCTGTCAGAGGTGGAATCCCCCCAGGAGGAGAGGGTCATCATCAGTCTAAGAATCATCCAGTAGGTTCATCTCTGGGAGGGATGCTCTGACCACGGTGGCCCTGCAGAGCCTGTGGCCAAGCCCTGGGGAGTGTGTCCACTCCCAGAATCTGTATCAACACTACCACCTGGTCCCTAAAACCTGGAAAACCTGCAGCCACTTTCTCTTATCTCCTCTGTCAGGCCAGACCCATTGACACCAAAGCACCAGGGCCACGAGCCACAGCTGGCCGCCCGTACGGGAAGCTGGGAAGTCTCGGGGCGGCGAGCTGGGGTCATCACGGCTCTTCTCTCCCTGCACCAGGTGCACCTGGAGAGGCCTTTCAGGTACCACCGCTCGGAGCGGGTACAGGGAGATCCACAGAGTCCTGCAGAAAGAAGGCTTGGCAGGCGGATGGGCAGCCAGGGGGATGCAACGGTCCCTCCTCTGCCCTCGGCTGTCACCGCCCCCTCCCTGGGGCTGATGCCACATGCTGAGTACGGGCCTTTGAGCACACAGACCTGCCTGGCCAGCCCAGTCACACACAGCCTCACCACCTCCCGGAAGCCTCCAGGAATCGGTCACTGCTGACGCCCGGCCTCTCACCCTTGTCACCCACTCGTCACCCAGCCTCCAGCCTTGGTCCTCGTCCAATGGAGCCCCTGCGCCGCCCCGGTGCCCTGATTAGGCTGTGGGGGTCAGTGGTGGCCACCCACACATGGGGCCCACAAGCAGGAGAAACTCAGCCAACACGGAGACCGCGTATTTGCCCAAGCCACGCTGGGGAGTGCAAGAGTGAGTTGAAAGGTACGTCCAGAAGGATTTCAATTTTGAAAGAATAAAATCCATTACGTCTATGCATACTTTACTGTATGCAGAAGATAAGCCCTCAGAGGACTATCGCCGGGCTCACGGCAGCTCGCTAAGCGGCTGAGATTACAGGGACATTTCCCCACGGATGCCACACGTGCCCATGTTCGAACTTTTCCTGCATCATACGTGTCACATTTGTTATCAGAAAAGACGGAATTAAAAAGACTGATTGAGGGCTTCCCTCGTGGCGCAGTGGTTGAGAGTCCGCCTGCCGATGCAGGGGACGCGGGTTCGTGCCCCGGTCCAGGAAGATCCCACATGCCGCGGAGCGGCTGGGCCCGTGAGCCATGGCCGCTAAGCCTGCGTGTCCGGAGCCTGTGCTCCGCAACGGGAGAGGCCGCAACAGTGAGAGGCCCGCGTACCGCAAAAAAAAAAAAAAAAAAGACTGATTGATTCCTTGGAAGCACTTGGTCCTGTGGGTGACGCTGAGTTCTAGCCTCACGGTGGAGGCTCTCGGGGGCACCCTTGGGAAGAGGCAGAGCCGTGCAGTGATTGGGGGACAGGCCTGCAGCCGGTGGGCCTCTGCAGGCCTGCGTGGTGCTGATGCTGAGCCTGAGGAGGACGGGGATGAGGACGCAGGCCCTGCCCACGGTGCTATGGGGCAGGGTGCTGCCAGCGGGCAAGGCCCACCAAGCCCCAGCAAGACCGTCTGCTGTTATTTTCATCTTTATTAGAAGGATGGCTATTCCACAAGTGCTCAGCAAACATCACTTAGAACTAAGTTCATCTGAGCACTGGGTGGTGGGGATCAGGGGGTGCAAATGGAGGGGCAGAGAGAGAAAGGGGGACGGACGTGGGGGAGGGGGGAGGGAGACAAGGACCAGAGCAGGTAAGTTGAGCTTGATTTGGTGACTCTGTGTGCAGAAATTAATCTGATGATGGTGGAGAGACACACCTGTTGGATAAGAATATTCCAGGCCGTGTATCAACCCCTAGAGTTAAGGCAATAGTCCAGCTTAGGAGAGGGTCTCTGAGCTCTGAGGGCTGGAGGACAGGCCTCCAGGCTGCAGACTCGGCTTCTGAGACTTGGTTACATCTTGGCCAGCAGGTCCTGCATTTTGTCCAGGCCGTGGTCTGCCGAACTTAAATATCATGTAAATGAAATACTAGCAATATCGAAACCAAATAATAGCAAACTGATAGCCCTTAACTAACGGGAGTTAATTTCCTTGTAAGAAAGGATCAGACACTAAAAAAAATCCAACCCACACCAAAAAGCCCTCACACTTCTCCTGTGGTTACGAAGTGGGCCACGTTCTCTTTCTAGGAAATATCTTCATGCTCTAGACACACAGTGACTATAGACCACATTTCTATTTTTCAAATGAATGTTGCTTCATCAGGTCCTCTCGCACTAGCAGATGCTCCCTGAGATAAATGCTACCTGTCAAGATGTCCCTTTCATCAGGCTTTAAGGGAGAAAGAATTTCCAAATCATTTACTTGGGAATTTAAGGAATCTTAACTAAGTTCAGTTTGTTTGCCTGAAAGTTCCTCGCCTATTTTACATTATCAAATCTATTTTTAAAAAATTTATTTGTTTTATTTATTTATTTTTGGCTGCATTGGATCTTCGTTGCGGTGCGTGGGCTTCTCATCGCGGTGGCTTCTCTTGTTGCAGAGCATGGGCTGTAGGCACGCGGGCTTCAGTAGTTGTGGCTCGTGGGCTCCAGAGCGCAGGCTCGGCAGTTGTGGTGCACGGGCCCAGCTGCTCCGCGGCATGTGGGATCCTCCTGGGCCAGGGCTCGAACCCGTATCCGCTGCATTGGCAGGCAGATTCTCAACCACTGCGCCACCAGGGAAGCCCTCAAAATCTATTTTTAAATAGGGTTGTTCTTTGTGCTTAAAACTACTCCAAAAAATAACTCCCCGGCTGTTTGGTAGAATTAAAGCAAGCTCGCCGATTAGGGGGCTGCCTGAGTCAGCAGGTGCCCTCTGCTCCCCGTGGCCGCGGACAGACGGGCCGCCGGGCTGCTCGCCAGCATCTGTGCATCTGGTGAGCCCTGGCCCTGGGATGCCTCCAAGTCCGGACAGTTAGTTTGCCACATGGGAGACTCTGGGTTTTGCAAGAAACTGCTGTTAACGAGTCACAACCACAGGGGGAAGAGGGGAAAAAAGACACTGTCCGGTTCTGTTCAGTGGATTATATCTGGTGTCAGAGATACAGATGGGTAGGGGAGCCCCGAGGAGGAGGGACAGTCATGCTGCGGCTCTCGGGAAAGGAGGTGCTTCCCTTCAGTGAGAGCCGGACAAGCACCACTTCTGCAGGTTACATTGGGCAGGGCTGGCCAGGACAGGGACGCCTGTTTATGGCCCTGGCGGGGGAAAGCACTGCCCACTGTGTGCTTGGGTCGTGAAATGGTGAGACCACGCGACATCTTGTCGGTGGGGGCAGAGCCTCCAGTGGGCTTTGAAAGGAGGCTTTAATCTGACCCGAGCGAGGTCGGTAATCAGCGCATCACACCCTCTGCTGGTGCTTGCACATGTGTGCACAACACATGCACACATGTGCACTCACAAGGGCTTCTGCTTCTGACTCTTAGTCTGTTCATGCTGCCATCACAAAATATCATAGGCTGGGGGCTTATAAGCAACAGAAACTTATTTCTCACAGCTTTGGAGGCTGGAAGTCCACAATCAAGGATTCAGTGTCTGGTTCACAGATGGCCGTCTTCTTGCTGGGTCCTCACTTGGTGGACGGGGCCTCTGTTATAAGGGCACTAACCCCATTTATGGGGCTCCATCCTCACCACCTCCCAAATGCCACCTCCTAACACTGTCACCTTGGGGGTTAGGACTCAACACACGGATTTTGGGGTACACACACATCAAGTCTCTAGCAGGCTTGCAGGTCTCCTGAGCAGAGCAGACGTGGGGATGGGCAAACACCTAGCCAGGGAGACGGCTCTGCAGGGAAACCACCTGTCATCAAATTCACGAACAGTCTGTAAAACTCCAGGAGTCTCAAGGAAATTCTGATTCTTTTAGGAAAAGCTGGCAGGACCCTTATTCTCTTGGCAGAAAAATACATAAAATTATTGGTACAGATGCCAGTGGTCTATTTTCACTGGAAAAAAAATCCCACCACCTCTGATGGTGCTAGAATGGGTCTTATTTTTATCTTCAGTATTTATCAGAATCTTCAAGAATTTCAAAATCTCTGATAAAAGGAGGGAGAGGGCTTTGAAAGGAAAAGCTTTTCTCCCAGGATGCTGCCATCTGGAATGTCAAATGGCCTGTGGGCGCCACCCGTGGGCCATCTGCGCTGCCCAAGATGACGGAAGGTTTATGCACCGGGCACTTTCGAGGCTTCTGATATGGGTGAGGATTTACCCAGGGAGGGCTGGATCCTAGAGCTCTAGGAGGGTGGGGTCTTGGGTGCCCCACATCAGGGCAGTGGAAGGGGATCCAGAAGATGGTCTCATACTGTCCAAGGGTGGAAATGACCGTATCAAGAGCCCAAGCTGCACAGGCTGTGTCCAGCCTGGAAGCAAGGAGATGGGAAGGACCACTGTCAGCACAGACGGCAGGATGGAGGGCAAGCCCGAGGGAAGAGGGGCGGGACCAGGGAAACGCTCTCTCCTGGGAGAGCGGACATGCCCTGAGTTCACTGAGAGGCAGGCAGGGTGGGAGCGGCTTGGTGTACACAGTCAATCCCCATCATATGCCGGGGGGCTATCACCCCCACCTCACGCTCAGGGTGGCGGACGCTTTCAGAGATCAGTAGGTGGAGACGGGTTTTGAAGCCAGTGGGAATTTACGTATGGCTCTCAAGAAACAGTATTAGCTAAAAAAGAGATTCACAAACATTGTGCTAAGTGAAAAAGAAGCCAGAGACAAAAGACCGCATGTGGTACGACTGCATTTGGGTGAAATCTCCAGAATAGGTGAATCCGCAGAGATGGAGAGACCGAAGGCACAGTGGTTGTCGGGCTGGGGGCAGCAGGTGCAGGCTTTCCTTTTGGGGTGATAAAGTGTGTATTCTGTAAAAGGGTCTGAGACACACACGTTAAATCAGACCTACTTCATGGGCGTGAGTTTTTAAGACAAGGAGACTCAAAGCCACAGCTCCATGACTGCTGCTCCCTTAGCTGGAAAGTTCCGTGGGGCTCTGCTTGGGGGGGCCCTCCGAGGACCCTCCCAGGCCGTCCCTGCCCTCAGCGACAGCACTCCTGAGGGTACCCTTCCAAAGTCAGTGGTTTCATTCCTCTGTTTGGTAGTTTCTAGAATGTTCTGTGTCCGAGAGGGGGGGCCTTGGCTGGAAGGACTCTCTCTACATCCTTGCCACACACGAGATGTCAGCCATTCTCGGTAAGGAATCCGTGAACAGGGGTGGACACATCCCACTCTGGCCAGTGGCCGGATGACCCCAGCGGCCCACCCCGCCGGGGGTATGGCCTCCTGTCTGTCTCCGATATAGACAAGAGCCAGACAAGAGCCAGAGTTCATCACACCTGCCCCAGGCGGGAGACTGCTGAAGCACGAAAAGCTTCTCATGAAAGTAGGGCTGTTAATTAGGGTCATGTACTCAGCCCAGGGCCTGGCTCAGAGCAAGAGGCCTGTAACTGGGAGCTGGTGTCGCGTGACCCGTCTTCTCCAGAAAGATGTACACTGCGCGCAAGCCAACGCATTTTAATATTTGACTTGAAGATTAAATTTCATTACATAAAGTATGTATTTCACTACGTCGGCAGCTGACAGGTTACAAGCAAGGTTCTGAGCCGCTGGCCCGTTTGCAGGACGGTGACAAATCTCGGTGTCTGGCACATTCCTCCAGCCCGCAGGTGGGCAGGTATCCATCCCCCCATCCCCGCCCAGCCCACGCTCATCGGGCATCTGCCCCCTGCTTCCAGGATCTGCAGTGTGAGGGCACCAGGATGCAGGGGGACAGCTCGCCAAAAGCCAACACACGCTGCTCAGGGCAGGGGGACGAGAGATTTTGCCCGATCCTTCTTCTGTGTCGCAGAAACAGTCTCTGAAATGGATTATTTCCTCTTGTGACTACCGTTCCCCTCTGCCATCCTAATGTCTCTTACGCACTACTTTCAAAGATCAGGATTTTACAAGACTAACATAAGGGTCTCAAGATTTATCATATGCCCTACACCGCACAGACGTGGAAAATACAGCTGTGTGTACTTATTCACACTCTGCATATTTATACTCAGCACGTAAATTCACATAAACACATTCCAGGGAGAAAATAGTGTATCAGAATCATAGGAGGTGAGTCCTGTTGCCAGCCCTGAATGGCATGGTGACTTCGTATTTATTTTAATAGACTCCCATCTGTCATTTACAGCTATATAAAAAGATGCTGGATTTTTAGAAAACCAGCCAAGAGGGAGCCATTAACAATTGTTCTTATACATCCTTTCACTCAGTGCATTTTTCCAAAGAAAGGGTAATGTTGGTTGGGTGAGGAACTAATACTTTCAGCATATTTGTTTACGGGCATATTGTCCCACAATTAAAAAAAGGTTCCCATGACAAATGCCATAAAACCTACAAATCTGACAGTAATACAGTGTTACACAGATTAGAATCTACTGGAATTTTTCCAAGGTTCCTCTTCAATAAGCCAGAAACATCAGGCATTCCTTGGGGAGATAAAACCCACACTTCCTCCAGCTATTGTTTTATCCTTAATGAATCCTTAATGCCCGATTCTCTCCTTCTTTGCCTTCCTTCCATTTATCCATCCATCCGTCCATCCATCTGTCCACACAGCTGTCTCTTCCTCCCTTCCTCCCTCCCTCCCTCCCTCTTTCCCTTCCTTCCTTCTGTCCACCTGTCCATCCGTCCAGCCATCTATCCACCCACCGATCCATCCACTCCTCCACCCATCCCTTACCCTCTTATGTCCACTGAAGGTAAGTACCATAAAGGCAGGGACACGCCCAGATACCAGGACCCAGAATGGAGGCGGATGCCCGGCAATTATGTGTCGACCAGCAGGCTGATGCTCCACTGGTGCTGAAATGCACTGGACCATTTCCTCCCTCCCTGTGGCTACTGAGTCCCTCACACTCCTCTTGGAAACCACGCGGGTGTGTCATTTTATCTGCTCTCCAGGAGTCAGTGACTGAGCTGGACAGACACGGGGTCCATCGAGGAGTGGCCTCGGGACCCCAACTGCCGCTGGGGCTACGGAAACCCAGGCAGGGTCGGGGCACTCAGGGACCTGTGGTAGCTGGTGGGGGGCGCGGAGTGGTACCATCAAGGCCCAGGGTTGGGGTGTGACTGGCACCTTTCCACTGGGCACCTGGCTCTGTCCTGCTGGGGCTCGGGCATCCTGTGTCTCCCGCCATGCGGGGGCTGTGGCTCAGAGAGTGCTGGGCAGGGGGCGGCTTCTGACTGTCCTCGTTCCGGACAATCCTGTCCCGCTGCCGTTAGACAAACACAGCCACATCCCAGAGCCTCATCCAAGGACGAACTTGACATGACCTGGCCTGGGGCAACCAGACCCGAACACACCATCTTACTCCTCAGCGCTACCTGTTTTGTGCTTAAAGTGAATGAAACACTTTAAACGTGGCGAGAACGTGAGTGCCGGGGGCAGCAGGTGTGGAGTCCCTGCTTTGGAGAGGGGAGGGGCTGATTCCAAACTCCCCCCCGCCCAGGGAGGGGGCATCCTGCTGGCTGGCCACGGAGGAGGAGCAGGGATTGGTCTGGATGCCCCATCTGCGTGGTGACCCGACCAGGGAACTGGACAGATGGCCAGAAACAGAACCGGGATGGGACCAATATCACATCAATGGAAGGCAGAACTGAGTCTGTTCCTCTGATTCGGGGACTAAGTTTCGTCCCAGACCAACAGCATCAGTATCAGCACCAATTGGAGTGGTTGCCAGAATAATGGTCCCACAAAAATGTCAACGTTCTGGTCCCCAAACCTGTCCTGTACCACCGTCCACAGCAAGGGGACTCTGGGTGCGATGGTGCTGAGGATCTTGAGCAGGGAGAGGATCCTGGGTCATCAGGGTGGCCCCCTGTCCTTACGGGGCTCTTACAGGTGGAAGAAAGAGGACACAGCAGAGGGAGATGTTATGGGCAGATGCTACGGTCTGGCTCTGAAGGTGAAGGGAGGTGCCGGGAGCCTCTGGAAGCTGGAAACGTCAGCTTCTCTCCTGGAGCCTCCAGAAGGAGCACGGCCCTGCCAACGCCTCGATCTCGGCCCACGAGACCCATTTTACACGTTTGACTCCAGAACTGCAAGAAGATCATTTTCTTTTAGGCCACTAAGTTTGTGATAATTTGTTACAGCAGCCAGAGAAGACTCATACACTTGGGACTTGTTTAAAATGAAAATCCTGGGACTTCCCTGGTGGTCCAGTGGTTAAGTGGTGGAATGAAAATCCTCAGGCTCTACTTCAGACCTACTAAATCGGAAACTCCAGGGATGCAGCCGCACATGCATGTGTTAACAGGCCTCCAGGTGGGCCTGACACCCCATGGAGTTGGGGGCCGAGGTCTGCATTTCCCAGCAGCAGGCGACATCCACTTGGTTCCTTCATCTCACAAAACTGTGGCATCCTTAGTCCAATGACTTTAAACCTCAGCTTTTCCTCTTTGTCTTTTGTTTACCGATTTTATGATCCCCTGGTGGGCAGTGGGTGCTGGTGGAGATTTGGGTGCTTGGTCCTCAGCCCCCACCAGCCAAGCAGAACCGGGGCCATGCACCCCCCTTACACTGGGGACACAGGTGTACAGTCTTGCCACCCTGGGGCCCTGGCGGCTCACGCAGGCTCACGGGACCAGCTTCAACATCACCACACACGCCACCCACACCCGCAAAAGACAAACTTCAAAACTCTCTCTGCCTCCTCCCCGGCCAGGAAATCAAAGACCTGTTAATGAGGAAATCAGTTCCAAAAGTAGACACAGAGTTCTCTATTGTAGGCACTCCAAAGGCACCCCATCCCAGGCTGTGGAGGACACCCCAATTTTCCTAATGCCAGGGCCCCATGCCTTTCGGGAAGGACCCTGGGCCTCTCTAGGGGACCACGGCTTCCCTCCCACGCACAGGCCAGCACCCCATTCTCTCCTCACCCCTGGGAGTGAGGGTGGGGGACTGAGTTCTTAAAACGTATACACAGTTATAAAGAATTGTCTATCGCATTTTGGCCACTTTTTGGGTGATTTAAGCCTCAATATTATGCGTGGCAGAGAGTCTTAACAATTCAGAAAGAGTATTTTGTACGACTTGGACAAAAGGGACAATGCATCCTGAGCCCTGCAAAAAGCTACTTAGTAGTGAAGTACTGTACACAATTTGTAGGTAATTCACATCAAATTATGTCTCAAATTTGACTGTGTGTGGTTGAAAGAGGGAAAAAAAGCAATGAGGATGTGAAGTCTCCTTAAAGGGTATCAGGGGATCTGAATCCTCTCCCTTTGATCATACGGCCAAGTGATACGTTAATAAATGTGCGGGTTGAACGGGTATCAGAGAGCACTTTGCTTTAAAGACATCTTTCTTTCTGGAAAGTGACCCACTGGTCTTCCCAAAGAAGTGGGGCAGCATGGGGAGGGCAGGAGGGAGGATGCTGCCCTGCCTCCACCCCCAGGGGCCGTGGTCCCTCAGAGGCATCTGCTGAGTCTCCGTGAGAGGGACAGTGCCCTGGGAGACAGGTGACCAGGCCGAGGCCTCCGTCCAGCTGACCCTCGGAGCACTCTGGGTCAGGGCAGTGGTGCCAGGGCTCTTGCAGGTGCTGTCTCACCCTGTGGCGTGGAAGACACGGCTACCCAGACGGTCAGGACCCACCAGCACCACCAGGAACGCATCCAGAGTGAGGCTGTTGGAACTTTTTTTTTTTTTTGCGGTACGCGGGCCTCTCACTGTTGTGGCCTCTCCCGTTGCGGAGCACAGGCTCTGGACGCGCAGGCTCAGCGGCCATGGCTCACGGGCCCAGCCGCTCTGCGGCATGTGGGGTCTTCCTGGACCCGGGCACGAACCCGTGTCCCCTGCATTGGCAGGCAGACTCTCAACCACTGCGCCACCAGAGAAGCCCTAGGCTGCTGGAACTTTTAACGTCTGTATCTAACCATTGCTTCAGACATGAGACTCTGACACCACTTCCGGCACCCTGACCGTCCAGCGTGAGCCTCTTGGGGCTGCCCCCTCGGCCGCCTCGCGGGCTCCGTCTCTGCCTCTCTCACCCCTCTGCCTTCACGGAGGCATTTTCCCCTTGGCTGGTCTGTCACAACAGGCTGGAGCAATCGTCCTGCTTCTGATTCACCCCACGCCTGGGAGATGTCTCTGAACCTGATTTTCTCGCCTCCCTCGCCCGTGCACCTGCTCAGGATGGAGGTGAGAACGTGCAGGAGGCACTGGCTCGGTGTGATGCGGGGGCACCGGCCCCCATGTCACCTGCACACGGAGGTCTCCCCACCCCGTCTAGTGCCCGTGTCCCTCAGCCTGGCCCGTGCTCCCCGCTCCCACCCCAGCGCCCTGCAGCCCCTTGCCCAGGTCACTGCTCTTCCTCAAAGTCCAGGTAAGCTGTGGCTCTTGCTGTGCCATCTGACGTCCTGTGTGCCAGGTGGGACAGCCGGCCGGAGGGGCTGTGACTGGGCTGTGATGGGCGAGGTGCTCACCCAGCCTCAGGCAGGGTGAGGTGTGGGGACTCCAGGGCGGTGGCACCGGCTGGTGCAGGCGCTACGCAGCCTCACGCTGACCTCTTCAGTGCTTTTATCTGCCCGGCCCTCGGTACAGCCCCTGAGGGCAGGGGTCCCACCTTCCAGTCCCCCTCCGCTGCCTCTCACACAGGAGCTGCTCTGCTCACTCAGGGCACAGACTCTCCTGCGCTCCCCTCCTGGCTGCAGCATCAGCAGCCCTGGGAACTGGATAGAAGCGCAAACACCCGGGACTCACCCCTAGTCTCTGGGGTCCAGGCCAGCCTTTGCCCTTCAGGGACCCTGATGCTCCCTCAAACTGGAGAACCCCACGCTGCTGCAGAAAGGTGGGCAGGTTGGGAATGGGAGGAAGGGTGGCGTGAATGACACTTGGTGTCACCTGGTGCGTTTCAGAGGGACAGAGGACTGCGGGGAGAGGAGCCCTGAGTGCAAACTGCGAGGGCGCCGGGCAGGTCCTGCGGCCTTGAGTCCAACCCTCCCAGGCACCTGGCCAGGACCAGGTGCGGCGGGAACGACACACCCGGGGCTTCTCCTGGGGAACCGCACAAGCACCTGTTGAACCCACGGGACAAAACATGTACATCGTGTGCACGCTACTCTCTTGTGCACTGCCCTGGATCAAACGGTGTCCCCAGATTCACGTCTGTCTGGAACCTCAGAGCGTCACCTTATTTGCAAACAGGGAGCTTGCAGGTAGAATGATGGGAAGGGCCCAGAGGAGCCCACGCTGGATGAGGGCAGCCCCGGACGCCGTGGCCGTGTCCGCATGAGAGACAGTGAGGACACAGAGACAGGAAGAGAGAAGACGGCCACTTGAAGATGGAGGCAGGGGTCAGGGCGACATACCCACAAGCCCAGGACGTCGAGGACACCCAGGATGCCAAGAACTGATGGCACCACCAGAAGCTGGGAAAGGGGCCTGGACAGATTCTCCCTCCGATCTCCAGAAGGAACCAGCCCTGTGACACCCTGATTCCAGACCTCTGGCCTCCAAAACCCTGAGAGAATGAACTTCTGTTGTTCTAAGCCCCTAAGTATGTAGCATTCTGTGTGGCAGCCCAGGACAGACCCCAAAACTGCTCGGCTGAATGGCTCTTTTCTGGCTACTGGATGCCAAGGCGTCTACCACAATTTTATGTTATTTAATGCTTATCTACATTGTTTATGGCTCTGTAAGTATTTACTTACTTTTCAAGATTCTGAACTAATTTAACTAGCTAACATCTTCAGAAAACCATCATCTATCTATCTGTCTACCTACCGACCAACCAGCTATTTACATATCTATGTACCTATCAACCTTCTATCATCCACCCATCTCTCACCTCCTCTCGTTCTTAGACCACATCACGCTAACCCCTCTTCACGTGGGCCTGGTGGGGCTGGGGGCCCTGCTGGAAGAGTCTGATTTAGTAAAAAAGTCTGAAGTGCTATTGATTTTTTCTTAAAGAAAGCAGTCCTGTCACTTTTGAGTCTATACATTAACACCGATGACAGCACACTAACAAAGATGAGCTGGGTGTCGGCAGGTAGGAGCCTGGCTGGACGTGTCCTAATGAAGAGGGAAGGTCTGTTTTCCTCCCTGGCACCTTGCCTGGTTCTGTGCATTTAGCACGTTTGCTGCATGTGAACGGCATTGTTAATGTATCTGATACACACTGTCCTCTTAAGCAGATTACATGCCCGTTTCCTGTAACTGAATCTGCACCGGGAGTCTGCCCTCCTCCCCGACGGCAAAGGGCACCTCTGCCACCCCCCACCCCCGGCAGCCAGAGGGACCCCGTCAAACCACAGGTGGGCAGTGACCTCTTCCAGGCGCCCAGGACACGCAGAGCGAGAGTCCCAGCCCTCCCGGGGGTGCTTCACCCACCGAATCGTCCAGCACTCCTGGCCCCCCCAGTTCCTGCAGCCTGGCTCGCCCCCGTCCCCTTTTAAAACTTCTCGCAGGGCTTCCCTGGTGGCGCAGTGGTTGAGAATCCGCCTGCCAATGCAGGGGAAGCGGGTTCGTGCCCCGGTCTGGGAAGATCCCACATGCCGCGGAGCGGCTGGGCCCGTGAGCCATGGCCGCTGGGCCTGTGCATCCGGAGCCTGTGCTCCGCAATGGGAGAGGCCACAACAGTGAGAGGCCCACATACCGCAAAAAAAAAAAAAATAATAAAATAAAATAAAACTTCTCGCAGATGTCACCCCAACCAGGCCTGGCCTCCCGACTGGAAACTGTGGCCCCCCTGCCACTCCCAGCCTCACCCGATTCCTCTTTTCCTCTTTTCATTGCAAAACCCTTCTGACACGCGGCTCCATCCAGGGGCGGATTTGCTTGTTTGCTCAGGGTATGTGGAAGGCTCTAGAACAGCGCCAGGCACTTTCAGTAACTCCCAACTAGACGGGCAGCCGCCGGAGACAGCACAAGAGCCCAGGCCAGGGCCTCCCGGCTGACCCACCTCTGCAGGCAGGTAGTCCTCGTGCCCGCTGGCTCTTCTTCCAACTGCCGTCCCCGTTCCGCCCACTCTGAGGGGTCCATCCCGGGGAGAGGGAGCCCCAGGACCCCCACCTGGCATTGTCCCTTCCCACCCTGCTTCCAAGACTTTGGAAGTAGGTCCTTTCAGGGGAAGGCGGAAGCCTCAGAGGATGGAATCAGAACGGGAAAAGAGATGCTGATGGATTGTGGGGCGTGTTATCATCAGGCTACAGAGCTTGTCTTGTGACGGCAGACAGACTTGAGCCAGGTACATACGCCCGACGCCAGGCGAGTGGGAGCGGGGCTGATGCGAAGATGCAGGGTCATGGAGAGGCATCCGCACACGCACATCCACGGGCTGAAACCCCAGAGCGCAACCCACGCTTGGCCGCCACCCAGGTCCCCAAACTGACTGTGCAATTAATCACATTCTGTTACAACCTGAGGCGCCTGGAGGGTCCCAGACAGGCGAGCTAAGGGCGGGGCTTCTGGGCTTTGTGTGGGGGGGTGGGGCCTGTGAGGCAGCCGTCCACACCGGACTTGGGCTCCTCCTGAAGCACAGGATCTGACCCCAAACTCCGAAAGGCGGGAGGAGCTTGCTGAGCCCAGACCTTAGGCCCTGAGGTGGCTGCCTTTCCCCCAAAGTGGGGGGCACGCTGCTGCCTGGACCTGCTACCAACCTCCACACACTGTCCACCTGGCGGCTGGAGGGCTTTCTGCCAATAGCACAGCAGAGCCTCCCTCCCTGCTCAGACCCTTCGCGGCCCCTGCCTTTGCCCTTAAAATGAAGACCCTACTCCAGCTCCTTATAGAGCAGGTCCTCAGTGTTTCCTGAGGCCAGAGAGCATATTTTCTGCTTGGTGGGTCATGAAGTCTCTTTTCCAACTACTTAACCAGGTTGTCAAAATGCATAAGCAGCCACAGACAAGATGTGAATGATGGCATGGCCCTGTGCCAATAAAACTTTATTTACAAAAACAGCCAGGGGCTGGATTTAGCTCAAGGACAGGGAGGGTGCTGACCCTGGCCTAGGTCTGTGCTGTCCAGTATGGCAGTCACTGGCCACTTGAAACATGGCTGGTCTGATCTGAGCTGAGCCATCAGTGTAAAACACATGCTGGATTTTGAAGCCTTGGCATGAAAAAAAAAGAATGAAAAATTTCTCACTAATAATCTTTTTTTTTTTTTTTTTTTTGCGGTACGCGGGCCTCTCACTGTTGTGGCCTCTCCCATTGCGGAGCACAGGCTCCGGACGCGCAGGCTCAGCAGCCATGGCTCACGGGCCCAGCCGCTCCGCGGCATGTGGGATCTTCCCGGACCGGGGCACGAACCCGTGTCCCCTGCATCGGCAGGCGGACTCTCAACCACTGCGCCACCAGGGAAGCTGGTGTTTATGTTGACTGCATATTGAAATAAAATTAGGGATATATTGGGCTAAATAGAATATAGTATTAAGTTAATCTCACTTGTGTTTATGTTTTAAATGCAGCCACTTGAAAATGAACAGTTGCAGAGGCAGCGTGCATGAGCGGTCAAGTTCCAGTCCTGCAGGGCGGCTCTGCCCCGAGGGGGGCTCCCTCCGCCAGCCCCGGGTGGCCTGCTTCTCCCGCTCCGCGATCCGTCTCAGGCTCTTCCTAGTCTGCCCCGCCGTCCTTGACGCCCGACTTAACGCCCCTTCTCCTTCTCTTAACTCCCACCTCTGCAAGGAGGGCAGCATCCCCTCAGCTCCCCCTTCAGACAGGCCTCTCAAGGGGCACGAAAGGCAGGTTTGCTCCTTCATCAGGCACTTCTTCTGGGGTCTTCCTTTTGTTTCTATTAAGATATAAGCTTAGTGTGAAAAATGCCCTCTTTCTGTCGGTGCCAGTTTGAAGACGATCTTCACGTGATGAGGAACCAGGGACCTGGGTTTCGTGAAGGACACGCCCCCTGACGCCCGTCTCGCTCTGTCACACGGTCTAGACGAGAGATGGACTCTGATTTCCTCCTCGGCAGAGAGGCGATTTACGTGTATTATTTGCCCAGGGGCATCTCCGTAACCCATTTTGCATTTATTTCGTGATGTCTCTTGAAAGCACCGTGAACCTGAGACGTCATTAAACTAATGAACTCCGTGCCGACGACAGACCCTCCTCGGCCTGCGAAGGGCAAGTCACTGGGGAAGGATGAACAAAGACTAGACGGTGGGGCTGTGCTGGGCCCCGGCCACGTGCTCTTGGGATAAGGCAGCCTTGACGGAGATGCAGACGTCCACGTGGAGCATCAGATCCGACATCTCACTCGCGGTGGATCCTCGGGCTTCTCGGCGGCCCCTTCCTCACTGGGCACATGGCGTAAAGAGACCGACCGCGAGATCTCAGGTGCACACGGCAGCCAACGGGATCTCTGAGGTCATCCTCACTGTGGAGTTTCTAAAAGGCTGCAGTGAAAAGACAGCTGGAGAAAAGGAAGCTGGTGGTGCGCTGTTTGTCCTCATTTCTTCAAGGTTAGAGACCCCGCGTGCAGCTGGAGGCCTGTGGCTAACAGGTGCGGAGGGGCTGCTGTAACACCTGGCCACAAACGCAGCGGCTTAGAAGAGCACGATTTGTCATTCCGCAGTCCTCGGGGTCAGAAGTCTTGCGAGGGTCTCACTGGGCTAAAATCAAGGTGTGGGCAGGTCTGGTTCCCTCTGGAGGCTCGAGGGGCAGGGCTCCACTTCCTTGTCCTCAGGGGTGCCTGCATGCTTGCCTCCCTTCCAAGGCCAGCATCTTGCAGCCTCCCTCTGACCCCCCACCTCTGCCATCACGTCTGCTTCTCTGATTCTGATTCTCCTGCCTCCCTCCTTCCGTATGAGGACCCTTGGACAGCATTTCGGGGCTGCCCAGATCACGCAGGATCATCCCCTTAATCTACTCCCGTCTGCCACGTCAGGTGACGTCTTCACACGTTCTGGAGAGCAGGACGTGGACCTCTTTGAGAGCCGCTGTTCTGTCTGCCATAGGTGCTGCCTCAGACTTCAGTCTGGTTGCAATACCAAGACCCCATCTGGGTCATTTCTGCCCCACTGGAAAGCCCCTTGCCCGCTACAAGGCGGGTGACCTGCACACGCCCTGCTCCCCTGCTGTCACGACTCCCACGCTGTCTTCGGCCTCGTCCCGCACGTCCTGGGAGCCTCCGTCTCCCCCGAGCCCTTCCCTCCTTGGGCCACACGCTCACCTCCTTGGCCCTTGTCCCACCACACCCAGCCGAGTGCCGCGGGAGGAGACAGCCCAGCTCGGCAGGGACGCGGGGCACAGCTGACTCTTCCTGCACTGCTTCGTCGCCTCCACACACACAAGCAAGCACTTTGCACGTTTTCCTGGATAAACGCTGCTCTCGATGGCTCCCCCTCTTCTGATGACAGCACCTCGACTGCTGTGCAGGAAGCCACCCTTCCCTGTCTCAGCCCAGGGATGATGCTCCACTGAGGCTGCTCTGTGACAGTCATTCCCAGTGTTTGCCTGGAACTATGGGGGAAGCAAGAAGTCTCTCTCTGGACGCTGGGGTGGCTGGAGCACAAGGATGGAAGTCAGCAGGGTGGGAACTGGCCTGTGGGGGGACCTGCCCGAGGATGGAGTAACTGAGGGGGAAGCAGCCAGAGTGTCCTGGGGGCCCCCCGAACGCCGGGTCCAGCTGTCCCTCCAACCAGGCCTCCCAGGGTGTTGCCGTGGCAGCCATGCTGCTTGCCCGGCTGCTCTGAGCTGTGCTTTTGTCGCCTGCAGCCCCAAAGCCCTGCCCGATGCCCATGTCCCGCCAGCTCCACCTTCTGCGGCCACGTTCCCCCCACCAACCCCGTGTCATCAGAGCAGATCCTTCTACAAGGGGCGCTGCCCTCTCCGGACAACCCGGGGAGGGACCACAGCCCACTTGGGCCACCTGTTCAGCAGCCAGAGCTGCGTCCTGCACGTATTTATACATTTTATTTATAAGAAAATGTCACATCCCACCCTCCATCAGTGTCTTATAAACACAGCTGCCAGAAGTTATTTTCATTAGAGCCTTTTGTGGCTGAGGAGAGAGGGAGGGAGGGGGCGGGCCCTCCTTTGCCACGAGCATTCACGGGAAAATGATCCCTTCGGGCTCAGCGGCAGATTCAAATTTCAGGAAAGGGCTTCTCTACGGGGCGTGGGAACATTACGCCCGGCTAGCTCTCTGAGGGCATCTGGGGCATCCTTTCTCACTTTCTTACCACGTTCCAACTCCTCTGGGCTTGAGAACAGGAGCCACAGCAGAGGCCACTCAAGTTCAGTCGAAGCCAGAGCTCACCCTTCTGCTCGAACCCTCAAAGGCTCCCAGTGGCCTCAGAACAAATGCAGCGCTCCCACCGTGGCCTCCCTCCTGTGTGACAGGCACCCGTGAGCCGGTTGTCTGCTCTGTCATTTGCTCTTTTAAGCACCTGCTCAGCCAGTGAACGTGCTGAGGACCCTGGGGGTTGAGGCCAGTGGGCTGAGAGCAGCGGGTGCAGGGACGTGAAAACAGGTGCCCCCAAGTCTCACCCATGACCCCAGACCCTTGTGCACACCAGGTGCCTCGGCGGCCAGCCCCCATGCCGTTCTAGGGGAAATCATGCCACCAGGGCTTGTGGCTACAAATAAAACTGAGGGCAGAAGCGAACATCTCGGGCTCCTGGGAGGAGAGTGGGTTCAGGTTGGTCTATGAAGCAGACCCCTAGCTCCCAGCCCAGCCCACTGTTCCCGTCCGTGCAGCATCCTCCGGGGAAGCACAGCGGCCATCGGACCACACGTGGCAAAGACCACCCCACTTTTCGGAGGCCGGGATCCACAGCTTGACTGGGAGGGCAGGGGGCAGTCACCTCGCCTGCAAGCCGGCCGACCAGCCAAGGCTGGGATAGGGCTTCTGGTTTCCATCTGCGTCGTTTGGTACCCGGGCCTCAGCGTCCACCTCGGCTGGGCTGGGGGTGGCTCTTGGACCCCTCTCCTGCCTCGGCCTTTGCCCTGACTTGCATGAACCGACCTCCCAGCCCGTGACCTTAACATGCGGCCACTGGGGACCCCTCTCTCCCGCCGCCGCTGTTTTCTCTGCTCCCTGTCGACAGCCAAGATCGTCGGAGACGCAGACAGTCCGGGGAGCGCGCCGAGGTCCACGTCGGAGCACTGTATAAACTTTGCAGGCGGCAGCTGCCAGCCTGTGCGTCAGACACTCAAAGGTCAGAGATAAATTTGATGTTCTGTGACCCCCGTGTATCATAAGCCAGTTCGGTTGCCCTTGGCTACGCACACCTCATCAAAAATGAATAAACAGAAGCCTGCCCAGGAGCACCCGCTCACTCTGGCTATCATCCTGAAGCCCTGCTCATGATCCTTCCAGGCCCTGTAAGCCCTCGAAGGCACGCTTCACGGGAGGGGTTTATCACTCACTCAGTGGATCCAACAGGGATCTTGCATCTCAGAGGAGGCAGAACCCCGGGGGAAGGGACTCACTGCATATGCAAAGAGGAGCCCCAGCGTGAGGTCACCCGGTCTGCTTGTCAACAGGCTTTTCTCTCAAGTCCACAGCTGAAAACGCAGACTACTTTGTTTTTAGGGTCACTTAACTGATCAAAGATCAAAGAGTTCCCGGTGCCATTTTAGGAGTGAGCGGTCCATCCTGGCCAGTGCCCGGGAGAAAGAGTGTCTGGATTATAGGGAGTGATGCCCTGCTGGCAGCTGCTTGGGTCTGGAAGCCAAGGCACCACAAGCTCACCGGTATAGCTGCTGCCTTCTGGTTTATGATGTGCGACCGAGACTTTCCATCAGCTCAAGGGAGCCTGTGCCCTCCAGGCCTTCACACATTCCTTCCAGCACTCAGCCCGGCCAGGACTGTCCTGTATACCCCACCTCCCGACCGCTGGCGAGCAGCCGCCACTGCCAGCGACGTCTTTGCCCGGCAATCTCCATCTCTTAGCAACCAAAGATTTGTATTTACTCAACCCCAGACTAATGAGCTGCTAGAAATAATTTCAATTATCAAGGCTCTTTTCTGTTTTTGTTCGGATTTGATGACTTGTTAATTTCAAGAAACTTCTTTCGATTCCCGCTGCCTTTGTCCTCTGAGCAAACATGGACAAAATGAATCGTCATTGTGGAATCCAATACTCAACGTTGCCACAAAAGATTCTGCATTTAGGCGCGTCTGCTGTCTTCTCTGGAGCAAAGGACCAGGGAGGAGGGCTGGCGGTGAGGCTGGACTGAGCAGACACCTCTGTGGACCTCACGGAAGGATCCCGAGAGGGAAGCCCTTTTCCGTCTGTGTACCAGGGTTTATCTCGGGGAGGGGGTGCATGCGTCTTCGATGCAAGACCTGTGCTCCGGGTTCTGTGGCAGCTCCAGGGGGAGGAGGATGAGGGCCTTGAAGGACGGGCAGATTCCCTCACAGAGGTGGGCGTTCCCCTCTGTCAGGGACCACGGAGAGGAGGCCCGAGCCCCGCTGGGAGTGCAGGCGAGCTCTGGGACGGCCGCAGGGGAGGTAGCACACCTTGACCACAGAGAGTGTCCCCATCCCTCCCCTGAGCTGACCTGGTGGCTGAATGGACGTTCAGCACGGAGGCCGCCTTGCCCACCGCGCCCTGACTTTGCTCACCCTTCCTCCTCTCCCTCCCCTCCCTCCCCTCCCTTCCCGTCTGAGCCTCGTTACCGCTTTTCTTCCCACGTCTTTGTGCAGCTGCGTCTATTCCTAACGGCAAAGCCACGCTTGATGCTGGGAATGTTGACAGCACGTCCTGGACACTTTCAATTCCCTGCTGACAGTGTGGCTCCGGGAAGCCAGCACAAGCTCCAGCGTGTTCCCACTGCCGCCTCCACCCCCAGCCATCTCCGTGATCTAAACGTGCAATTTAAATCAGGTCTGATTTTGAAGAACCCTGTTTTTACAACTTCCTTAAAGATGAATAATGGAGAAATCTCAGGGGGGAAGACACCCAGTTAGGTTGGTTAACGTGCGCTGTGCGCCCTGCAGTTCTGTGTGTGATCTTGGACTTGGCGTCAGCCTCCTCTCACAGAGAACAGGGACGTGGGCGCCCACGTGGCGACTGTGTGAGGCCAGGCCCCAGAGGACTGACCCCCAGCCTCCGGCAGCCTCACGGTGGGGTGTAACTCAGGAACCAAGCACGTGTGTCATTCTCAACTTGCCCAGAGAGAGAGACTCACTTAGATGTGGTCCACTTACTTTCCTGATGGCCCGCCTGCCAAGTGCACGGAGAACAGAGGTGGCCATGGAAATTTCCGTAAAGGTTTCCTACCCACCCAGATGCCTCTGCATTCTCCTACCACCCCCAGTGCCTCACTGTGTTATAGTATCCACATCATCTGCATGTTATTTTTCTTTACACTGTCTATTCATATAAACACACCCACACACGTATATGTGTACATACATGCAGCACACAGTGCATGCAACACATATGTGCACACACACGTGCACACAAACATGCAAGTGCACACACACATCGACACACAGACATGCATACACATACGTGGAGGTGTGCGCACACATACATGTATGTGCATATATACATGTATGCACATGTACACACACACACGCCCTTTTCCATCACTTCTTTAAATCTCCCTTAGGTGGAAAACCAGTATCATATCACTTGCTACAAAGAACGGGTCATTGTAAGCAATAAAGGAAAGTTACTATGTTCTGGCCAGATAGTGCTCGGAGGCAGGGTGCACCATGGTTACAAACAGGAGCTCCAGGGGCTGGACTGCCTGGCTGAAATTCCACTCTGGAGATTTTTTTGCTGTGTGACCTTGGACAAGTTGCTTAACCTCTCTGTGTCTCAGTTTCATCGCCTGTGAAATGGAGGTAATAAAAGAACCCACATCACCGAGTCTTGTGAACTAACGGGTTTGTCCCCAAAGGGCTTAGCACAGTGTCTGCTAAAAAGGACATAAGTGTTCCTGGTATTGTTGCTGTCACTGCTATGTTACTAGTGTGGCTGTGATGGTTACTTCCTGGCTGAAGTTCTGTGCCCGAGGTCTATTCCTGCTCTTTGAAAGAGATTACAAGTATCAAAGACACATTTGTGGAGCACTGGCATCTTCTCCTTGAGGTGGCCAGAACAGATGGAAGAGCCTTTGCACTAGAAAGCAAACGCCTCCACCTGTGCCCCTGTACTTCCCGGGCCTGCCCTGGGGCCTCGTCCCCCCCCCCAGGACAGCACGGCCCACAGCACGTGTCCTGGTGAGCTGGGGGCCCTGGAAGAAGCCCTGCCATTCTTGTGCTCCTCGCAGCTCCTCCTCTTGGGATGCGCCCCAAACACCTGTATGGGGGCCGGGCGGTAGGAAGAGGCTGGAGGCCACACGCGGCGCCTCGTGGCCTGGCCACAAGGCCGAGTGTCCTGGCCCAGCCAGCCCAGGTCCCCAGGAACCTGGCCCTATAGGTCCTCTTTCTGCCGCCTGGGCCTTGCCTCTGCAGGGCCACCCTGCAGAGCAGGAAGACAGCGAATGGGGATTTCACCTCCAAAGGCTAATTCCTGGAGTGGCCGGGGGCTCCATCTTCAGGAGCCCCTGTCTGATGTCATATGTAATTAAATTCCTAATTTGGTGATTGTGCAGGTTGGAAGTTCTACCACTTGCATCCTCTGATGACTCCCAGGAAGCGGGGTCGGCGGGGGCAGCCCCACGCCAGTGACCCAGGGGTCCCAGCCTCGCCGGAGCCGAGAGGCAGAGGCTGCCTCGCCAGGAAACACTTTTTCCAGGAAGAACACCAAAGACAGCTCAAGATGTAACTTTTTTTCAAGTTCCATAAGGAGCAGCTTTTCATGGATATGGGGCAGCAGGGCATGGGGAATGAAACAAATTGAAATAGGCCCCGGACTGAGAGGGCTTCTCCTGAATGAAACATCAAAGGTGGCCCCAGGCGGGAGGCCGCTGCTGTTATTTGTGGTGAGGGCTATTTCTAGACTCTGAGATCATCACCATGGCCCCTGGGCCCTGGGGGTCCTCTCCGTGCATGCACTCACTGCACCCTGCACACAGCCCGCTGGTGTGTTATCATCCAGAGCGATGCAGGCTCCCCTCCCGGACCCGCCTCAAGCCCTCTGCAGAAGGGCAGTCACAGGAGGGGTGGGCTTGGCAGGGAGGGGGTGAGGGGAATTCTGGGCACCTCTGTATTCAGGCATCTGAAGTACTCAGTACTGAGCACCCCTGTGAAGTACTCAGGTACCTCGACGTACTCAGTACCGAGCACCTTTGCTAAGTGCACAGGTGGTCGGTCACCCTGTAAGATCCTATTTCCCCTCTGGGTGTGGTTCACAGCCTGGAGCCTCACTCCAATGTCTTTCGGGCTTTACAGAGGAAAAGAGTCACGCTTATCTTCAAATGGGCCCCGATTTGTCCCCGTCTCACTCAGGGCAGGATTCTGCTCCATGTGGCCCTACGGGGTGACCTTCCCTCCCACCAGACATCTGTCCCCAGCCCAGCCACTGACATGTTTGCAGATTCGATCAATGACCATATGCCAGCATGGAGCACTGAGGCCCAGGGTGGCCTTTGGGATAAGGGTAGAAAGTGGCTGGGGGGGTCTCCCTATGGGGCTCACGGCGGAAGAGACACAGGGAGGGGGCAGGTGGACATGGCTCTGCACAGGGTAAGGCTGGGGGCCAGGGGACCGGGGAGACCCTGAAGTGGGTTCTGTGCATGCGTGTTGGGGGGTCATTCACCGAGGCGACTTCTTGGAGGTAAGTCCCAGGAGAACCTGGCTTGGGAAGGCAGGTGGGACGTGACAACCCAACACACCTGGGGTTTAACAGAGTAAATCCTTTAAAAAGGTTTAACCGTAAAGTAATTACAGATTTTCAGGAAGTTGCAAGGATAGTAGAGAGAGGTCCCACGTCCCGGTCACCTGGTTTCCTGTAACAGTTGATCTTAGACAAACTCTGGCACAATATCAAACAAATTACATCTTCTACATGGGAATGAATATAAGGTGTATCCACCCCTCGGGGCCTAGCCCAAGGCCTGGCCGCATCGTAAGAGCTAAATCAGTGCTCTGAGAACCACGGGCTGATACTCAAACACGGTCAGCCCAGACCCAAAGCAGGAACTAGTTTTGTGGCCAGAACGTTTCTGTGACAACTTGCTATCAGATCGACAAACACAAAAGGCTCCTGACACCCTCTTCAAGTATGAAGTTGATGAGGGGACCCGTGTGCCATCCCACTCCATGATGTACATGGTGTCAACCACTGGTCCCTTCTCCAGCTATTAAAAAAGAATCTCCATCCAGACCCAACTCGGACATTTATGAAGGTATCAGACAAACTCATCAGAAGCCAGGTTGATTTAAAGACCTCCTAAGAGGCGTCATTTGGCCCCGATAGAGAACTCAGGTTTGTGTGGTGACGTTTTTCTCCCTCCAGGTCGTGAGGCCTGGTGGTTCATCGACGTCCACACACCCAGTCGAAGCCCAAGGTTCGTGACATGGGGCGTTCCTGTCCTGTCCAGCTGCCCGGGCCCCGGAGAGCTGGCCCCTGTGGGAGAGAATGTGGGCTGTGTGTGAGGACCACGGGAGGTGTGGGGCAGCCCGGCTTCCCTCCTGCTCTCCCCGGGCTCCGGCCGGAGTCTCAGGCCAGCTGGGCAGCTCTGCATCAGGGCAGGCCTGGCCCTCCGTCCCTCCCTCCCTCCCCCTCCCCCTCTCCTCTGTTCCATTCCATCCATGCCTTCTTTTGGGCTGCTGTCTTCTGAAAAATACTTTTGGAACTTGTAGAATTCACTTTTAGATGTTTAGAATCTGCTCTCAGAGGCAATTTGGAGGAGACCAGGATGGAGGATCCTGCCGGCGACCAGCCTGGGGCAGGACTGCAGACTCCGAAGGCTGGGAGGCCAGCCAGGCCTCACAGTGGCCCCCTGACGGTTGTCGCTGGAGATGATTAAATGTTGGCAGCTGGTTGCAAAAAACTCCGCCGGGCAAGCAAGACTGACTCGTTGCTATTATTATTTTGAATAAACTCTTCTATAAGGTCAATTCATAAAACTCATAATGAGAAAAACAAAAGATGGTACTTTATCTTCATTTGTTCCTTCTCTGATCTGAGTGTCTGACCCATATACCATTTTCCTTTGCTTGGAAGTACTTCTTAGAACATTTCTTGCAAGACAGGTTTACTAGTGAGACATTCCCGTTTTTGTTTGTCTGAGGAAGTCTTCATTTTCCTTCACTTTTTTTTTTTTTTTTTTGCGGTACGCGGGCCTCTCACTGTTGCGGCCTCTCCCGTTGCGGAGCACAGGCTCCGGACGCACAGGCTCAGCGGCCATGGCTCACGGGCCCAGCCGCTCCGCGGCATGAGGGATCTTCCCAGACCGGGGCACGAACTCGTGTCCCCTGCATCGGCAAGTGGACTCTCAACCACTGCGTCACCAGGGAAGTCCTTTCCTTCACTTTTGAAGGGCGCTTTGCTGGATGCAGAATTCCAGGGTGGTGGGTTTTATCGTTCAACAATTTAAACGTGTCCCTCCAGGGTTTCCGAGGAGATGGCCGCTGTAACTCACCCCTGTTCCTCTCTCGGGAAGGTGCCGTTTCTCTGGCTTCGTTCGGGATCTTCCTTGCAGCTCCCCTGCTGTTCTTGACCCCAAGGCGACCTGGTGCGCTGCCTCCCCCTCCTCCTCCACTTCCAGCTTCTCCGGGAGGTCCCCCAACAGTGGACTCCGCGAGCTCCACCCCCAGCGGCCACCCCTGTCCCCAGGGCTTTGTATCAAGAGAGCGACCCCCACCCTGGGCCCCCAGGACTGTTGGCTGCGCAAACTAGCCCCCCAGGGGTGATCGACCCCACCGCTCGGCTGACTGCAGGGAAACGCCCCTTTGCAGGCAGGTGGCCACGCTCTTCGCTGCAAGCTTTTAAAGACTGGTGTCTCCAGAGTCTCATCCAATACTGTTCAAGAGTCCGTCCTGCCCTGTGGCTGGGCCCCGGGCTCGGAGCATCCCCACACACTAGTCTCACTAATTATTCATAGCAACTAACAGAGTGACTGTTCATCAAGACGGTGGTGCTCAAAGTGACTGCAAGACCACCAGCCCCTGGGAATTGTTAGACGCACAGTTTTGCTCCCACCCAGACCTACTGACTCAGAACCTCGTGGGTGGGTAGGGGTGACCCCCACTCCCTCCCACGCATCCTGCCCATAGCCACGCGCCTGTGGGGTCACCACAAGCGGGCACATCAGTACGTTTTTAAATGCTTAGGTTCGTTTCACTTGCAGGGATTTAACACCGTTGGTTTTGGTCTATCACAAATCCCACGCCATGCCACGTTTCACTATGAGGCGAACGCCGTGTTTATATTATTAAGTATTCTGCAAACATCTTCATTTTGAGACCCTCCGATCAACGTCCCTCCAGCAACACAGAACCTCAACACACCCCCCCCAGAGATTAGACATCTAAGCCCTTCTGGAGCTCTCCACAGTAGTGGTTTATTTTTTCCCTTTACTGTGACCTTGAACAAGTCACAGACAACCCTGCCCTACATTTTCCTAATCTGGGAAACTAGAAAACAACTTATCTGCCTCATCACAGGTGCTTTAAAACGTTTTTGATAGGCGAGAGAAAAGGGCATAAAACTAATAGCATCAGATAGGCATTCGTAAGCTGCTTTGAAAGTCACGTTGTGGGTTTATCTTCATAACCCCCAAACCCTTGAAATCACTCAGAAATACACTCATGAAAACGTGCACCAGTTACCATTTGAGACTCTGCTGAAGCAGCCTGTCTGGGGAGACAAACTCACTTCTTCCTAATTCAGAGCATGGAGAAGAGCTGGCCTTGTTTTGTTAGCAATTAGGTTTGCATGTTCATGTGTCAAAAACCTTTCATGGGCTTCCCTGGTGGCGCAGTGGTTGAGAGTCCGCCTGCTGATGCAGGGGATGCGGGTTCGTGACCCGGTCCGGGAAGATCCCACATGCCGCGGAAAGGCTGGGCCCGTGAGCCATGGCTGTTGAGCCTGTGCATCCGCTGTGCTCCGCAACAGGAGAGGCCACAACAGTGAGAGGCCCGTGTACCGCAAAAAAAAAAAAAACCCCACGACAAAAACCCCCACAACCTTTCATGGTGTAGGACAGAGAAAAACCTGCGTCTACCGGGCCCAGCCGTGGGGCATGCCGCCCACAGAAGGATCCCAGCCAGACAACTGGTCCCTGAAACGCCACATGGTTCACTCACACATCTGTTAGGCCCTGCTCTGGTCCAAGAATGTTCTAGATGCTGGGGCGTCTCCGTGGCGGCCTCCGTGGGACTCAGCCACTGTCAGCTGAGCCTGGCACATCCCCGGTGAGTGTTTCTGGGCAGAAATAACAACGGGCGCCAGCAACTGGTGGCTAAGGGCGCAGTTATCTCACCACATCCTCCCGCCAAGGCCCTTTGGAGAGCGAGGTGGGAGAACTGGGTCAGCACATGCAGACCCCAGCCCTGGTCCATCTCCCCATCTGCCCGGCCCGACCCCGTCCCCAAAGCTGCAAACCCCCGCCATGGGTGCCTCGCCCCAGGAGCAGGTCAGACGGCCTGCGGGGGCCCCATCCCTCTACCGAGGGAGGACCTCACTCTGGAGGCAACTCCTGCAGCCTCCCCAGCCCTCGCATGAGCTGCTTTCCTCTCTCCTGTGACCATCATGAGGGCTAATGCCACACCTTCCAGGCTCTACACATTTCCAACAGGGTCATTTCAAGGCTGTGTCTGGTCCAGGCTGATGCGTGCTCAGTGCCTGGTTGCTCTTATCAGCCGCCTGCGTTCACCTGGGCTGTGCCGGGGACCGTGCGAGGGGACCCCAGGGACCTGGGCTGGCTGTCCCCTGTGGTGCCCCAGTGCCTAGAACAGAGCCAGGCACCTGAGCGAAGGAACGAACGAATGAGGAGGTGGGCAAACAAACCTGCTTTCAGAGCCGACTTGCTAACGGAACGCACAAACCACCCACGGCCAAGAATGTGACGACCTGCTTGGCTAAGACCTTCTGCTGAAGCTGGGCCCAGAGGGAAGTGGCCTCTCCTCCCAGAGCGGGGGATGCACCTGTGGTCAGGGAGGACAGGCAGTGCCTGGGACAACGGACACTTCTTTGAACTGGGTCCCACGTGCCATTTCACCGTCCAAAGGCCAAAAGGAAAGAGTCGTGTGTGTGTGCATGCGTGTGCGTGTGTACCGCAAAAATGATCACACATACATCTCTTCTGTTAAAGAAGTAATATATCTGTTAAAAAACTGGAGGGCTGGGCTTCCCTGGTGGCGCAGTGGTTGAGAGTCCGCCTGCCAATGCAGGGGACAAGGGTTCGTGCCCCAGTCCAGGAAGATCCCACATGCCGCGGAGCGGCTGGGCCCGTGAGCCATGGCCGCTGAGCCTGCGCGTCCGGAGCCTGTGCTCCGCAACGGGAGAGGCAACAACAGTCAGAGGCCCGTGTACCGCAAAAAACAAACAAACAAACAAACAAGTAAATAAATAAATAAACTGGAGGGCACATATGATTATAAAGCAGACAAATCACAGCCCAAATCCCACCACCAGGAAGGAGCCTTGCCTGTATTTCCATGTTTGCTCCCAACCACTTCCCTATGCTGACATTCACGTAAGTACATACGTACATATATGCACGCTGTTTTATACAGTTACAAATGTAACGTTCTTATTAAGAAGACGAGCAAAACTTAAATAAATGGAATAAAAATAAAAGTCCTTCTTTGAGCCCCTGGTTCCCACTTGCCTCCCACCCCAGTTGCCTGTTCCCATGGGTGGCCAGGAGCAGATCTGTACAGACATTGCTGGGTTGGCCAGACCAGGGTGACACTGCTCCACATGGCAAATCTGGTCCCCCTGTCTGTCCAGAACACCTAGAGTTCCGTCCTCTGGTTCAATGACCTTTCTAGTCAAGGTTTTCATTGGTGAGGTCACACTCCCTATAAAATTTCACATCCTGATTTTACCATTTTATCTGATTTCATTAACTGTTTTATGTCATTTTTTGGTAAACATTTTTAGTAAGTGTTATAGACGCCAAATGAACCTCAGCAATGGGTTAAGACACACCTAATAAATAAAACTGTGTAATAAATTACAAAACAGCAAGGTGAAAAGATCAAATAATTATGCATATGACCGTTTTAAAAAACAGACTACATCTCTTTTTCACACAATGTAAATGCACTAATTAACAATTAAAGTTTCTATGAAAATCTTGAGCTTTCTTTGGAGTAAGTACAGGAAATGAAAATGTGGTGTTTTTTTTTCAAATGAAAAATCACCCCATGAATTAAGGTCCTAGGCATTACCGTGGGGACAATAATCAGGTAAAATTAAATTTCAAGATTCCATGGATTTGAATGGATTTTTCTCAAACACTAACAGTGGGGATGCATATAATCCATTTTTTTCCTGAAGGACAATATGATAGTATCTAATAAAAACACTACAAATGTTCATGCATTATGACCTAATAATTTTATTTTTAAGAATTTATCCTAAGGAAATAATAGACAAATGCAAAAATGATAACATTAATTTTTCAATATTATAAATAATAAATCAAATAAAAAATATATATAAATAAGTAAAATAAATATATAAATAATTATCACATTAGTTATAATATTGAAAAATTAGAACTAACATAAACATCAGTCACACAGGACTGGTCATATTACAGTTTCCCTATAATATTGAATCCAGTCATTTAAAATGATGATGTAGGGACTCCCCTGGTGGTGCAGTGGTTAAGAATCCGCCTGCCGATGCAGGGGACATGGGTTCAAGCCCTGGTCTGGGAAGATCCCACATGCCACAGAGCAACTAAGTCCATTCGCCACAACTACTGAGCCTGCGCTCTAGAGCCCACAAGCTACAACTACTGAGCCTGCGTGCCACAACTACTGAAGCCTGCATGCCTAGAGTCCATGCTCTGCAACAAGAGAAGCCACCGCAGTGAGAAGCCTGCACACCACAACGAAGAGTAGCCCCTGCTCGCTGCAATTAGAGAAAGCCCACACACAGCAACGAAGACCCAATGCTGCCAAAACACAACAAAACAAACAAACAAAATAAACTGATGATGTACATTTATAACATGGACAGCTGTGCATGGTTTATTAAGGAACCAAGCACCTCACTATTTAATATAGATAGTGCAACTCCACTGCAGTAAATGAACATATATATATATATATATATATATGTATATAAAGGAATATATATATATTCTTTTATATATAGGAATAAGAGCATGCATAAAAGGAACTATGTAAAAGTGGTTTTACATAGATACTGAGTTATGGATGATTTTTCTTTTTTTTCAGTATTTTTCACTTTTTCTACCATGAATGTCTATTATGTACTTTAAAAAGGTTAAAGAAATGGTGACATTAAAAAAAATGTTGACATTGACTCAAACCTCATATTATTCAGTTCTCTTTTTCTCTTTTCTGTGATTACAGGCTGCAGTCCTAACCAAGGACATCCTCTAAGTAAATATGTGGATGATCAGTTGTTGTTTTCTGCCACTAGCATCCATCAGCCCTCGTTATGGGAGTCTCCTCTCTTGTCTGAGCATCATCTGGGTAGCAGGACAACTACAGGGACCTGCCTCTCACCCCAGAGCTGAGGTCTCTTCCCTGAACACACAAAGCTCTGAACTCCTACCATCCACAATCTCAGAGCTCAGTGAATTAAAAGAGGAACACCATTTTTTTTACAATTGTGTTAAAGACTCAGGAAATGGAGAGAAGCCCGAGAGAGGTACTAAACACATTGAATTATTGGAAAATAAATGAGCATAGATAAAAGAAATAATTGGAGATTCTCTAACTTAGAGAAGAGGAGGTTGGTGGGAGTCCCCTACAGTGGGGTTGACCAGATGACCCTTAGTTCACCTGGGAAGTGGGGTAACCTGTCCCAGGTCACAGGGCTCTTATGAGGTGAAGCCAGAGTTCTGGCCCAGGTTTGAGTCTACACTCATGCACTGACCAGGTGAGGGGCTGACTGTACTGAGGGATCCTGTTAAGATAAGTGGCTGGGCATAGGTGACATGGTAGGGAAGCTGCAAAAAGGAAAGCAGCGCGGTAACAGATGCATCCACCTGTTCTTGGGAGGCTGTGTGTTCTGCACACAGGTTTTGGGAGACCTAAGCAAGACTCAACACCCGTGAGTTTGGGAAATGCCCTCCGAAAGGCAACTGTCTTTCCTTGAATACGAAGATGCAGTCAGAAGTCAATGCCGTGGAAAACCACAATTCTAACTCACTCACCACGGAGAACTGAAATGTCCTCTCCGTAATGTTACTGGTTTTGAAACCTCCCTCAGTAAAGGTTTGATGTTAGTCCTGGGTAGAAATAAATATGAGGGCCATTTAAGAAGATGATTATGTATACAGTCTATGGATGGACATGTTGACTAAAAGCCTCGCTAATATCTAAATGAAATAACTTTCACACTAGTGAGAGAGGCTAAGTTAATTGTTAGCTCTTGGAAAAATTAACAAAATACTACTTATTTCTGAATTAGCAGCACTAAAGACCTGTAATTATTATTACCTTTAAGTATGGAAATAAACTTTTTAAAATATAGTACAAACACAGCATGTGGATGATCATACGTTGATGCTAAAGGATAGGTTTTTTTCATGTTTTACTTTTTATTTTTAGTTAAAAAAATTTTTTTAACATCTTTATTGGAATATAATTGCTTTACAACAGTGTGTTAGTTTCTGCTTTATAACAAAGTGAATCATCTATACATATACATATATCCCCATATCTCCTCCCTCCTGCGTCTCCCTCTCACCCTCCCTATCCCACCCCTCTAGGTGGTCACAAAGCACTGAGCTGCTCTCCCTGTGCTATGCGGCTGCTAACTGGCCTCTCTTATCAAGACTACATCCCATTGCTTGGCACAATGGCTGACATACAGTAGACGCTCAGTAAGTATTTTTTGGGAGGGAAAGGATGACATATTTAACAATAAAGCTTCTTGGCTAATATTAAGATCAACTAGTTAATGACAGTGTCAGTCAGCATTTGTCCATGTTTCCAGATATCCAGTACATAGACATATACTATTCTTATATACACTCAGATCTATAGATACATGTCGCATCATAGATAGCAAATGCAGCATTCATTCAAAAGCATATACTGCCTGTGTGCGAGGCATCATCCTAAGCAATAGGAATTCAGCTGTAAATAAAACACAGTCCCGGTCCTCACGGAGCTTACAGTCTGGTGAAGAGATCCATTGTGAATGATAAGTATACATTACTGAATGGGAAAATGCACAGAGGGAAAAGGACAGGGCTGTGAGAGGACAGTGCATGGAGGGGCAGGGGAGGACCTAATTTACACTGAGGTGGTCAGGGCAGACTTCCTGGAAGGGGTGACTTTCCTGAAGGAAGAAGAGGAGCTTGCCAGGTGGAATGCAGGGGAACTAGCATCCCAGTAGCAGTGAGCCGCTGGCTCTGAGGTTAGGAAGCACGTGGCCTGCTCAGGGAAGCTGCAGACGCAGCGACCGTGGGGGAAAGCAGGCTCGAGTGCAGCCACCAGCTCGCGGAGGGCCTGGGGGTCACGCTGAAGAGCCTGGGGCCCACTTTACTCTAAGTGTGATGGAAAGCTATTGATGGATTCTAAGCAAAGCAGTGACTGATTTAATCTTTATTACAAAGATATTGACTGGTCTGGCAGCTGCATGGAGAATAAATTGGAAAGGCAAGAGGAGGTGGCACGTGAGATAGGGATACCAGGAAAGCTCCAAGCCACCTAGGAGGGCAGGGCTGGGACATTTATTCCTGAATTAGCTGCACTAAAGGCCTGTAGTTACTAGTACCTTTAAGTATGGAAATAAACCTTGGGAGACGCCACTGCTGCAGCACAGGCAGGGGGAAACCACTTCCTCTACGGTGAATTTCACTGTTGGACCAAGGACAACAAAGCCAGGAAGCTCTCCCTGGGCGCTGTGTGCCCTTCCACAGCCGGGCCATCTCTCAGCAAGCTGGGGATGAGACAGCCTAAGCAAAAGTCCTGAAACATTCTTCTCCCAGGTGTCACAGCCCTGGACGTAACTGCCAAGTGAGTCCCTGGCCCCGGGAATATCCTGGGAGTAAGAGATCACAGAGGCTGCAGACGGCTTCTACGCTTTTCTTGCAAACTAATCACAAGCCCAGATGCTCCATTCAAGTCATCCTATAGTTTTGAGACATCCTATCTTCCCACGTGGATACAGAGCCCCCGTTCAGCTGCTCCAGCAGGAGCTGAAGCCTGAGCCTTTCCTGGCAGGTGCCAAGCCTGCAAGTCTCTCCCTGCAGGAAGCAATGTACTGTAATTAATGCAGAGTTCCTTGATTCCCTGTCTCCACTGCAGGCAAAAATGTCAATTCTTCACTTCTGAAGTGGAGTTTTATGACAACTTATAAACTGTGACCTGGATGTACAACTTCTAGAATCTCAAAAATGAGTTCAACGATGAAATAAACAATTCACCCTGCAGAAGGGGCTACACCAGGGCTCAGGATGAGGGGGGAGTGTCCAGGAGGGTGACCGAGGGTGACCCTTGGAGCTGGGTGTGTTACCAGGGGTGCACAGGGGGGAAAATGACCCCGCTTTATGAGACCCCTTCTCACTGTGCACACAACACTATGTGTACAGCCCTACGGGGTGGGTGGGAGAGGGAAGGGGTACAATTACAGTCTTGTAGGAGTGATGACACGGTTTGTGAATAATCCCTATGGGCAGTTACAACACGCAGCCTGCTCCCTACACTACAGGGCGAGGCCAGCCCCTTCAGAACAGAATCAGACAAACATATTTGAGCCTCAGGCTGGTCTTACAAGGAAGGAACCATTGTTACCTCTATTTTATGAAAGAGAGGCCAGACTCTGGTTTTGAGCACAGCTCTGGGGTCAGAGAGCCCAGGATCGAGTCATGGCTCAATCTCTTGCAGGCTGTGGGTCCTTGGGCAAGTTACCTAACCTCTCAGTGACTCAGTTCCTCCTGTGTGTATGTGGGTGATGATTGAAGTACCCTCTGGTTCAGGTTTGGGGTGATGTAGTGAGATGATGCACATACAGCAATCAGAACAGTTCCCCACACTGTGAAGCACCCAGGAAGTGTTAGAGATCATTTTAAATTATGAAACTGCTGCTCAGAGAGGTTAAGTAACACGCCCGAGGTCACGGGGCAAAGCTGTGCGGGACAGAGCTGGAATTCCAGACCAGGCTGCCTGTACTCTTAACCAGTGTTCCACGTGGCAGATGTGATCAAGTATTATAAGCAACTGACCATAGAAATTGTAGGAAACACAGAGAAAGAGGAATACCAGGGAACAAAGAAGCTAGTTGTGTTGAGGGGATAGAAATGTTGTAAATGTAAACTGAGTGTGCCAGCATTTGGAGATGGGGCCTCTAAGGACATCATTAAGGTTAACTGGGGTCATAAGGGTCACAGGGCCCTGGTCCTATGGGATTAGTGTCCTTATTGGAAGAGATGCCAGAGCTCTTGCTGTCTCTGTTTCTGTCTTTCCCTGCGCTCAAAAAGGGCATGTGAGCACACAGCAGGATGGCGGCTGCTGACCCGCTGGGAGGAGAGGCCACACCGTGAAACCTACCTTGCTGGCACGCTGGTCTCAGACTTCCCAGCCTCCCAACTATGAGAAATGGATGTCTGTGTCTAAGCTGCCCAGTCCGTTGAATTTTGTTATGGCAGCCTGAGCAGACTAATATAGGGAGGGCTCTACTTGTCAAATAAAAAGAAAAAAACCCTGCTAGGTATCCATTGTAAATATAAATTTATATATTTTTTATTGAGTTTTCTTAAAGACAAGTGGGCCTGAATCAATTTATTCATTGTTTTTTATTCATTTATGTTTATTCATATTTTAAAAATAATATGTTAATTGAATACTATCAAAGGGCTCATCAAAGCTGGCATGTAGCTGTGATATACGATTGGGGTTTCCCAAGGTCAGGGACACACCTGGAAGTGGCACACCCACTGAGCTCCCAGAATCGTCTCTGCCTCTGGGAATGAACTCAGTGATGTGAGCTGCAGAGGGTGGAGCAGCCGCGGGTGTGGGTGTCCCACGGATGGGGCCCTTCCTGGGACTTGGGGCTCTTCAAGGACCAAGCGGCTGTCCTTCCCTTCTGTACCACTGAAGCAGAATTTCCCAGGGACCATCGCTGGTGGAACCGTCATGATTTCTTCATGACAAGGCAACCCGTTAAGTCACCTTCAGCGCTTCCACTCTGCTCTGATGCATGACTTCCTCTCTGACAACCCCTCCCTCTGGATTTAATGAAGACGGTGGCTGCCTCGGGTTGCTGTCTATTGACTTGGAAGTGGTTAGCATTCGCTTTCCGCTGCGCACTCTTTTGTGCCACTTGGAAATCCTCGGCTGTTCTGAAGGCGTTCTCGTCAGGGGTGGGGTTGTCCCTAAGCCAGAGGAGGTAAAAGGAGCCGTGCGGCTCCCCGGGGCCACCGCGCCTCTGGAATCCGGCTGGCGGAATTCCCTTCCAGAATGTAGGAGCTCCAGTGGTCCTCCCTGAATGCTTTTGTCTTTGGGATCCAGCTTAAAGTGCCTGCTTTCTGGAGCCTTCACAGGACGTGGGGAGGTTGGTTTTCACCTTGGCTTGTCAGCTCTGCTGTTCCTGGAAGGTGGGAGGCTGCCTGTTCACAGAGCATCTCAGGAACCGGCAAGGAACCAGGGCTGCGGGAAGAGGCCTGGTGCGAGAACACAGTTCCTTCTGCCCCTATGTAGGGCTTCCCTGGCTTTGCGTGGGGTCTGGGCGGGGCCTCCCCTCCTGCTGGACCTACGTGGGTGGAAACCTCTCCTTCCTACTCCTGCTGGAGCTCATGCCATGCCCGGCCGGCTGCCCTTGGTCAACAGTCCTCTCATGCAATCCGGGGCAGGGGGCTCAGTAAGTGACTCATGACTCAGATCCGGGAGTAGCACTTCCAGGGCACAGGGGGAGCCGGAGCAGGACAGTGAGCCCGCGGAGGCACGGGCGCTACGATCACCACCACCAGCTCCGAACCCTCACTCCCCCACTCCCGGTGGCTTTGCGCAGGTCTCCACATCTACAGGGCTTGATGACGGTGTCTGTTCTCAGGATTCAAACACGTGCCCGGGGCCAGGGCTCCCTCTCTGACCAAACTTTCATTGGGGTCCCCTGAGCCCTCTTCCAGCCGGCCTAGAGTCAGTTTCCGTCAGAGAATCCCGCTGGGCTGGTTGACGGAGCCTCCCCTGCCCTTCAGAGCTGACTCCTTGGCCTGCCTTTAAGCAAGAATCCCCCACCCTCCTCATCTCAACAAACTCCTCTCCAATCATGAAATGGGGACAAGTCTGAAACTGCCCCCAGATCCACCGGTGGAAGGCCCCAGCGAGGCCCTGCACGTTGCAACCTTCCCCTGGTCAAGCTGCCTCCTTGTCAGGCTCCCCTTTTGACGTTGCAGGACCTGCCCCCGCCAGGGCCTCTTCGATCCCAGCTGCCCAGAGCATTTCACCAGCCTCGGCAGCACGGAACGAGGCAAGAAGAGTGGCCCAAATACGTGGCACAAGCAGGAGGCAACACAGAACTGAACACCCGTGGACATGGGCCTCCTGGTACGACCTGCAAGCCACGGGGCGCAGACACAAGGCCACCCCCTGACCTCCCAAGGGAGACAGAGGTGCACACGGAACATTCCCGAGCAGCTGCTCTGCCTGGTGCCTAGCATGGATTCGCACTCCTTTCCCCTAACCCGGAGCTGAAACGTGCAGTACTAAGAAGGAGTCCTTAGTATACACAGAGCCGAGACTCGCCGGGAGACAGACCAACAGCACAGCCCAGACTCCCATTACTCTTCAAACATTAATCAATGTCTCATGTTTGATTAATCTTTGCTGAGTTTGCTGGGTGATAAAAGCAGAATTTTCTATCAGTAGGAAAAACACGTACGTATTCCAGGGTCTTCTATAACGCTGCCAGCAAATTCCTGCCAACTCCTAAGGAACCATCTCAAATCCCTCTCCCCCTTGAAGCATCCCTCATCTCCTCCCCACGGGGTGTGACGGGGACTCACATCTAGAGATTATTTTCACCTGTATTACGGTGGTTGTGGTGGCTTGTACACTTGTCTAAACTCATTGACAATCCTGGACAGTGGAAGCCCTTGGCATTGGCCCTGGCAGCCAGCACAGGGCCAGGCGGCTGGTCTACCCTCTGGCTGGTCTAACCATCTGGCTCACTGCACTCTGCCTTCTGAGTTGTATTTGCATTTGCCCAGTGCAGGCTTGCCTTCACCTCTGGAGGCTGGCCCCTTGCAACCAGGACCAGAGGGGGGCCGTTTGGGTTGTGGTGAGCTTGGTGGCAGAGACACATCTAAAATCATTATTTGTGCTCGGACGAGCTGGCTTTACATCTTTCCATGCAGGAAGGCTGGCCTGGCTGTACTGTTGAGATGTCACAAAGACCGAGAAAAGTTAACGATTTTGAGCACATGCCTTCCTCCAGCTAAAGAGAGATCTTGCCATTTTCTCTGGGCTTTTCTATCAAAATCTACACTAAACATCAAAAGCTGCAAAGTTTCACAGGGACGCCAGATCTATGGCTTTCTTTCTCCCATCGGCTCTCCCAAGTGAACCATCCATGGAGATAAAACAGCAAAAGCTCCTCTAAGAAAGTAATTACTGCAAAACCGAACAGAAGGCAATTATGACAAGACAGAACTGAGTTTGGGTTCAGCATCTGACAAAATGGCTCCAAGATGACAAAGATGGGCATTTTCATGCCCAGATAACCAGACTGTTTTCTGTTCACAGTGGTATTCTTAATATAAAAAAGGACATAAAATAATTGGCCAGCTAACCTCCAGTCCACCAAGAAATAAAGATGCTGCTCACGGCTCCGAGAATTCCTGAGAAGCTCAAGCCTTCAGCTCCGCATTAAGAATATAAATTGCCAGAGGAGACCAAGATGGATCTTTAAGGAAAATAATCCCTTTCCCTTTAGAACTCTGCAGGGTTATGGCCCATTCTGAACAAGCACAAGCTCGATTAATACTTGACTCCCAACCACCATGTTAAAGTCCAGTTTGAATCAAGATGACCCACTGCCCGACGTCTTTATCATGTCTTTGAAGAAGTCATGTGCTTACATTAATATCGTCAACGGTTTTATTTCAGGTTGGGAACTGTGAACATCGGATAGTCAGCGAGCACACAAAGGAAATGGCAGGGCCGCAATCTGACACAACTGGAGGAAGGAATCACCTCTGTGGTACTTGCCAGGCTGGACTGCCGCGTTGGCTGAGGGAGGCGGTAGTCGGTCCGACGCTTGCCCCCTTGGGAGGAGGAGGAAGATATGTAGAGAGAGCTCCGGGAAGCCCATGTGATCTGTGGGCACTTAACAGCAGAGACCATAATTGTACTGAGCACCACCACTGAATGAAGCAGGGGAAGGTACCCACATTATAAACTCATGCCCCTCTTGCATTTCCAATTCATCGCCTCGCACGAGCTTCAGAACAGTTGCCAAATACTGTAGAACGTCACCTGTCCTGCACAGAAACGTGATCTAGGTGGGTGGTCTCCCTCATTCATTCATTCCACCAGCAACCACACTTGGTGACGTCCTTACATGTCACTTCTGTGCTCTACACGAGGTAGTTCACGTCACCCCTGTGATGACACCATGCAATGCCTATTATTTTTATCATCCCATCTGCTGGGACCTGAATTGGCTCCAATCCCCCATCACACACTGTGTGGAAGCCCAAAGCTTCCCTGAGATCTTTGGAAGTTTTTAGGGAGGTTCAGTTTTCAGGGTCCCCTCTGCTTCCACGTCCACACGGAGTACCTCTGTTCTACACTGCATCTTTCCAAATGTCAAAGCAAAACCCTAAACACATCCTTTCTGGAAGCACTGAAGTCAAGATGGGCAGAGAAGGAAGACAGGGGAGTCTGAACCCACAGTGTGGCTTCAACCGAATGTGAGGCATCTCTGCTCCACCGGGTCCTCCAGCCAACACCACGGGAGCCCTTCTCTCCCTGTTGGTCTCCAGACAACCTCATGTCACCCCAGACGCCTCTACCCAGCTCTCCTATATCCTATTTTCCCATCATTACTTCCCTCCCAAATGTACCTCCAGGATTTAAGACAACTTCCATCTCTTTGAGGACCCCGGTAGTTCTCCTTTGCTTCTAAGACCAACTTGCCATATTCTAATCCATCAGGATGCTCTATAGAGCACAGCGCTTCCTGTTTATCAGGACACACTCTCCTTAGAAAGCCCCTTTATGATTCATTCATTCAACCATAATTTCCAGAGAGCAGTGAGGAGTAAATACTCAGCACGGTGCTGGGTGCTGTGAGATCAGGAGGAGGGTCTGTTTGGGGCAGGAGGTCCATAGATCAAACCTTGTATGTGGGGTCTGCCTGTACTGCTGCTTGCCCTTCCTCTTCATCCACAGTGGATGCTGTTCTCCTCCCATATCTTCAGCTGTCCTGCAACTCCCCCAATAGCCTCAATCCCCTGACCCCACTTCTTCACCTTTATCCATCCATCCACCTAGCCACCCATCCATCCATCCCTATGTTCACTGTCTCTCTCCACTAGACTACGAGCTCCATGAGAGCGGGGACCTTGTCTGACCTCACCCTCACCTTTCTCCATCATCCATTCATCATTCATTCATCATCCCTTCAACCATGCACCCAACAACCATCCATCCATCCACCCATCCATCCATCCATCCATCTACCCATCCATCCACCCACCCATCCATCCATCCACCCATCCATCCATCCACCCATCCATCCATCCATCCATCTACCCATCCATCCATCCATCCATCCATCCACCCATCCATCCACCCACCCATCCATCCACCCATCTATCCATCCATCCACCCATCCATCCATCCATCCACCCATCCACCCACCCATCCATCCATCCACCCACCCATCTATCCATCCATCCATCCATCCATCCATCCATCCATCCATCCATCCATCTATCCATCCATCCATCCATCCATCCACCCATCCATCCACCCATCTATCCATCCATCCACCCATCTATCCATCCATCCATCCATCCATCCACCCATCCATCCACCCACCCACCCATCCACCCATCCACCCATCCATCCACCCACCCATCCATCCACCCATCCACCCATCCATCCACCCACCCATCCATCCACCCATCCATCCATCCATCCATCCATCCATCCATCCGTCCACCCATCCATCCATCCATCCGTCCATCCATCCATCTACCCATCCATCCATCCATCCACCCACCCACCCATCCATCCATCCATCTATGTTCACTGTCTCTCTCCAAGTTCCATGGAAGGACCTTTGAGGCCATCAATGATTGAGACATACAACACCTCCAACCTGGGTTCCTCCTGTAGCTCTGCCCTCCTGAAAGGTTTGGGTCCCCTAAGCATACTCACCTACATGCCTCCTGCTCTGTCATCTGACTTCCAATCCACTTTCCAAGAAGTCAGACACACCCCACCCCCAGCCAGGGTACAGTGAGCCCTCTTCTGAAAGCTTCCAGAATCTTGTCACCACCAGACCAATCTGAGGTCAGGCCTCTGTGTGCCAGCATCCTGAGTGAAGCCTCTTTGGGGGTGGGTGTGCTGCACTGGACCATATGTCTTGAAGATACGACTCAAATGTTAGCTAATACAACAACCATACAGGGAGAGGAGGAGGTTAGGAAAAACCAACACACACTAGTGCAGTTGGGAGACGGAGGAAAGGGGAAGCTGGCTCTCAAAGGATGGAAACGTTCCAGAACTCTCTCTTCACAAGCCCAGCCTGTGGTAAGCTGAATGATCAGCTGTCACAGTTTACTCCAGAGATCAGTGGCTGCACGTTCACGGAGCCAGTCAAGTCAGCAGCAACGGGCTCTCCTTATCACCAAGTCAGTCCAGGCGCCAGGCTGGGGGAGGATCATGTCTCCATAGTGAGTAGAGGACGAGTGCATGGAGTGGAGGCTGTGGCCCAAAGCCCAGAGCATCCGTCACCCCCACTGGCGGCCTGTGGCTGACAATGGCCAGAGAAACGATCCAGTCTATGGGCCACCAGAGTTTTCAGGTGCCCCGTGGCACTGAGAACTTACACTAGGACTTAAATTAGAGAATGAATCTTACAAAGCATTCAGTTATGCAAAGCAACCCGGTCCACTTCAAAGGTGAGCCTCACACAAAGCCACTTAAGAACATCAGTTGAGAGAGGGCAGGTGACACGAGAGCGAGGAAACGGCTGAGTCACAGTCGTGATTCTTAGTGAGATCCTGAGTGCAGGGGCCAGGAAGGGAGCGTGCCAACCGAGAGAGACCAAGTCTAAGGGGAAAAATGATCATAATTCAAATAGGGAAAAACCAAACCTAACCAAAAGCAGCCTGAAAACGTGATTCTAGATCTCGTTACGTACACATTTCAGGGGATTCAGAGGCTGTGAAGGGAATGGTGGGCAATTCAGAGCATCAGAGGAACAAAGAATTAAATTGTGTGCTCAGGAGACATCTCCTGGGCTTTACAATCTATAATTTGTAATCGATTACTCCCCTAAAGTAGATTCAGTATCTCCCAGCGCAGGACAATCTTGTTTAGCAACAATTCAAATATAGTAAACATGCTATTTATTTTTATGTCACTTTTCTTCTAATGACAAAGATGCTCTATCCTGAAAGAGAACAAAGCAAATATTTTACAAGGTTTAGATGCTTGTTAAGACGTGAGAAAAGTACATAGAAGAAAAATAAAATGAAAAAGAGGAAAGGAAGGTGGCGAATTAACAGAAAACTCAACACAGGCCAGTGAGAGAGGATGCTTCCCGGTTTCTATGAAGAACTGCAGCTTCAGGGTCGAGCGGGTAGTGAGGTGGGTGTGCACCCCGGAGGCCGGGGCTCACAGGTGCTCTGGAAGGAGACCTGGTGGGAAGTGAGTGGCCCACAGCCTCGCCGGGTGTGACTCTAGGGCAGTAAGAGGAAGGCCGCTGTGGCCCCGCTACAGCTCTGTGTCTGATTGCCGTGGGGCTGCATGAATCTACACGTGAGATAAATGGCAGAGAACTGGGTCAATTTGCGGGTTGGGATTCTGCTCCATGGCTGCGGAGGGTGCAGCCACTGGAGGAGGCTGGGGGAGGGGTGCACGGGCTTCTCTGTACTATCCCTGCAACTTTCTACTAATCTACAACCACTTCCAAATAAAAAAGTTAGAAAAGTATTAAAAGCAAAACAAGCCAGAAAACAAACAGAACCCCAAAGCCACAGGGAGACTCACTGGATCCCCATCTCCAGGGTGGATCTAGGAGTCTGCAGTGGACGAGCATCCACGGCTCTTCCAGCAACCATGGGTTGCTCAGAACTGGAGGGTCAGCTAAACTAGCCCCTCCAGGTTATGCAGGGGTCACCCAGAGAAGGTCAGCGGGCTGGCAGGGGTGTGGCTGGGATCCTGTCCCTGCCCCGGGGCTAACACCCCTTCCACCCGGACTCCAGTCATAGACTCTTCTAGCAAAGCCTGGACAAATCTTCCTGGGCATCTGACTTGTCACACTCTGAGTCCAGACTGTTGGCCTCCAACACGTCCAGTGACCGAGGGTCTCAGAAGTCTCGGGAGGGGTCACGGGTGGGCTCAAAGTCGGGAGATTGGGCCCTGGGGAGGTGGTGAAGGGGGAGGGAGGGTGGCAGCGGGTGGGCACCAGTGACCACCACCCCTGCCTTCCAGCCTGGGCTGCAGCTAGGGCTGAAAGCTGTGTGGAAAGTGGCGAAAAGGGCTCCAGGAGGAGAGACACAAAAATCGTGTTCAGATGATCAGGAACCGACAGGGCCCCACACAGGAGACTAAGGAACTCAACAGAGATGGAGATTCCATTTCAGTTGGTAAATGAGAAAACTAATTATTCAAGCAAAAATCCCAGTTTAAAAACCACACTTGACTTATTAATGTAATAAAAGTCCTAGCAAGTCTCTCTCTAAAAAAGAAACCTTTTCTCTAATTTTTAATGGTTTGAGCCAAAGTCTCCTAGATTAAATAGAAATCGACTTTTTGCCTTTTGACAAAGGTTTGGATTTCCTCACATTCCATTTCAGGGTCCCCAGGAGCCCTCTCCTAGTGTGCAGGCAGAGGGCAAATACCCACGGAATTCTCCAGTGGCCGATAGCACGAGGGTCCGAATGAGGGGCAGCAAGCTCTTTATATCGGAAACGAGATGAGAGAAAAATAACAGAGTGACACCAGGATTCAGTCCCAGGGCAGAAGCCAGCTTTGCTGTCTGTGCCCGGGAGGGCTGGCTGTGCACAGCTGTCACAGGGCATGGTTTCTGGGCTCAGGAGAAGGCCCTCCCCTGTCCCTGGCAGAACTCCCAAAGCCCCTGCCACCTCCAAGTAGAGAAGCAGACCCCTCTGTGGCAGCTTTGAGGTCTCTCTTTGTCCAGCCACCAGCCCTGAGGTCTATGAGGTAGGCCACAGCCGGGTAAGCTTCGGGGATATGGGGGGGTTGTCTGGAAGTGCGGGAGCCAGAAGGATGGTACCCTCAATGCCAGTGCTCAGGAGAAGGGGGTTTTGGGTGTGTGTGAAGCTGGGGAGCCACTGGAGAAACCTCCTTCTTGTGTTCCGACCTCCAGAATTCCAAAGCTGCTTCCCTCAGGGTCGAGCCTCATTGGGGATGACAATGGAGATCCATAGCATCTCCTTTCTGGGCAACTGGGACCGGATGGATGGATGGATGGATGGATGGATGGATAGATGGTTGGGAGGACGGATGGATGGATGGGGGGATGGTTTGATGGATGAATGGGAGGATGGGTGGATGGATGGATGGATGGTTGGGAGGATGGGTGGACGGATGGATGGATGGATGGGTAGATGGGTGGTGGATGGCTGGGATGATGGGATGACGGGAGGATGGTGGATAGATGGTGGATGGATGATTGGGAGGATGGGAGGATGAGGCGGGACTGCAGCTAAGCCTAGCTGGGCTGGTGAGAAAGCCTGGGGATGGTGGCTGGGGTCTCAAGGGTCTGGGGTGAATTCGCCCTCCGAGCTCGCTCTGCAGGATGTCCTGGGCTGAGGCTGCCTCCTTCCAGGCCTCTATGTGCACCAGGAGCTCTGCCAGAGCCTGTCACCCGCCTTGGAGCCCAGGGAGAGGTGGACACTGGGATGAGACAGAGCCCCCTATCCCAGGGGTCCGTGTGTCCCCGATTCCCATGTTGGGGTCACCACAAGGTGCATTCATCTGTCCAAGAAGAGAAGCAGAATCCTGTGCGAAGACCCAAGACCATCTAGCGGAGAAGCCTGGAGAGGCTCGGGCCGTCTGGCTGCGATGAGGAAGGGGACTCAGGGACACACGCGATGCCCGGCATGTCCAGGCACGCAGGGCACAGGGTGGACAGCGCCGCAGTTTTCAGGAAGGCCGCAGCCCCCAGTCCTTCCCCACGGCTTCAGCCACCTCTGGTAATGGCTGGAAAGCCCGTGGCCACCTCCAGTGATCATTTTTAACAGGTCTCCCTGTAATTGGAAGATAAACCTTCCAAGTTCGTAGCTGTCTCAAATTCATCTTTAACTTAAAAAGAAATATCAATAATTAAAGCCAACTGCAAGCACCGCGGTGACACGTATGGGGGACAGATAAGGGCCCGCCGTGCCTTTGATTACAGCTTGTTCCATCTTGGGGGATTTACTCCTGAGACCCCGGAGCCCAGGCTCTGAATTATCTTTTTTTATTTCATTTCTGGCATCACCGAGTGCCAGAGCATCCTGACTCCAGCCCCCGGCAGCCACTGCTGTCCCGTGACAAGCGGGGCAACTACCCCTCCACCCCTCGCTCCTGTTTCCCGCGTAGCCGCAAACGAGGCAGGTCCCTCGGGCTCTGCAGTCAAGCCTCAGGCTCCCAGCCGAGACCCTGCCCTCTGGGTCAGGAGCAGAGGTGCCCCCAGAGAGCCCGGACACGTTTGCCAGATGCCCTGGTGGAGAAGCACATGCCGGCGCTCACTCATCAAGCATTTATGAAGCCCCACTGTATGCAGTGCACTGCCTGAAACCATGATGGAGAGACGAAGAAAGTCCGAGACACCATCCCGCCCTCCAGGGAGGTGAGAGGGGGTGTGCGGTCCGTTGTGCACTCCTGACCTCACACGTCCGTCCGTGGATGTGGTCGTGCGGCTGCACCAGGAGGGTCTGGATGCAATCCATCCATCCATCCGTCCATCCTCCCACCCATCCCGTGTTCTCACTGCTCTGCTGCATCCGTGCTTTACACACTTGAATGTGAAAGCCCAGTGCCAGGCCTGGGAAGCCGGGCAGCTTCTCCAACCAGCCCCGCCCCGTCCAGGCTGGATGCACGGTCCGTGGGACTGGGGTTCCCGCCAGCCCATGGACGCGTCTCTCTCCTGTACCCAGAAGACCAACCAGGCTCCTGGTGGGACTACTCGTGCCCAAGCTCTGCCTTTAATGAATACAAATAAAGTATGAATTCATGAAGCCTGAGTTACATGGGCAAATGGATGAACTAAAAAATAAACTGATGACCCCGGAGGCCAGTGGGGAAGCCAGACGCCGATGAGCAGTCCCCAAAGGCTGTAACCAAGGAGAGCCGTCTGGGGAAGGTGCCCGGTTCTGTACGCGCAGGGGCGGCGGGGAGCAAAAGGGTGACCTGAGTGGTGCCTGTCTCTACAGCGAGCGCAGAACCTGTCGGTATTTTCAACCCGACCTTGGTCAGGGCGTCCCAAGGAGAGGAAACAGCACATGTGAGAGACGCACGGACCTCTGGGAGTGAGGGCAGGTGGCGGCTGGCATGGGAGAGTCCTAGAGATGCCTGAAGGAAGGCAGCTGCTCCAGGGCTCAGAGAGCCACGGTGGGGGGGGGCCCAAAAGTGAGATGAAAACCCCCTTTGCGCTGTATGAGGAGGTGGGGCCCCTGACAGGGTGTGCGGAAGCTGAGCGTCCCAGGAGCCGTCCCCTGATTTCCTTATCTGATAAATGGGGTCATGAGACCAACACTGCCTTGCCCTGAGGGCAAGCACAGCGCTGAGAAGATGAGCACATGGTGAGGCCCTCTGAAGTCTGTGAGAACATCAGCCTTTTTTAAGCATGGAGGCTGCGAGCATCTGAGCGTCTGCATAGACAGCCAAGCCTAAAAGAACCCACAAAACCCTGAAAAACAAACAAAATTCCCTGTTTTTTCCCTCTTTAAAATGATGTTGTTTTCACTGCTTTCAGATGTGTTTCCCTTGATACGCTGATATTTGTTTCTCATGGTAAGTAGATGACTATTATTTCTGACCCTAATATAGCCCTGTGCTTTCCCTACTTCCCACTCCCACACAATCTTTTTGGAACAAACTACCACACAGACTGCTCAAAACTGTGGACGCCTCAAGTACAAACCCTTAATAAAGATGCCAAGTCGGTCCAGCAAATGTCAGAGATTTCTGATGTTATGGAAGAGGAAAAAGTTCTCATTAAATATTTGAATGTTGAATGAATATACTAATTAAATACCCAGAGAAAAACAAACTTGTTAAAAATGGCCCTTCCCGTGTTCTCATGCCTGGTGTGGGTGCTTCAGGGGACCTTGGCATAATCAGGAGAATCCTACAGAGGCTCCGGGCACTCCCCTCTGGCCCTGCCCTAGTGGGTCTTGTCATGGAGATTCTTACACATCCCATCAATGATGCATTAACCTCAAAAGGCAACTTGAGGGCCCAGGAAGACCCCAGCCCCACGACTCAGAAACAAAAGCACTGCCTGCTCAGGTGGAGCCTCACAGCTAGTCTGCAATTACAAGGAATTGGGCTTAACTCATTAACTGTGTGGTCCTGGCCAACTGGTCGACCCTCTCACAGCCTCCACTGCTGCAGTTCTGCAGCTGGCATGGCTGGAGTCACCTGGGTCGGCGCTGAGGGCCCCCAGATCAGCCCTGGGAAGAAGCCGACACTCTGCTCCCTCGCACCCAGGCCTCACCCACTCCACCCCATTCTGCAAACACGTCTCTTAGCTCTTCGTTTCATTTTCTCCTCACCAGAGAAGCCCCCACTGCTCCCCCTGGGCAATTTCCTGGCAGTATCTTTGTCCCTCAAAGTTGACACTGTCTTTTCCTTTTGCATTGTCCTTATCTTCATGTCGAGAATCCTCATCCTCTCACCCCTGGGTCTGGCCACTGAGGGCTGGCCTCATGGTCCACCCACCTGGCCTTGGATTCCATTTGATGGAATCAAATTCCAGACACCCTCACTCTTGTCTTGAACCACCTAAGTCTTGGAGGGCTGGGAAGGGAGAGCGCAAGGTTCCCCAATGTGGGCTACGTCTACTTCCCAGGGCGGCATCTGAAGACCAAGAAGCCCAAAGTCAACAATGCCTGATGCTGGGACTTGGCCAATGGAACACTGTAGGTCCAACAGTCCTTGATATGGCTTTTGGGACAAGTTTTAGGAAAGAAGGATACATGTGGTGCCTTGTTTGGACCCTGCATGGGGACGGGACCTTTCCTGAGGTGAAATCACCATGAGGAGGACAGCCACTTGTCCTCTGGCCCAGAAGGATGGATTCATGGAACCTTTACTGGGCACTTGGGGCATCTTGTTTCAGCCTTCCAAGATCCTCCAAGATAGGAACTATGATCACCCTCAATTTACAGATAAGGAAATGCAACAGCAGAAAGAATAAGCTACTTTCCCCAAAACCCAGAGTGAGGACATGGCCCAGATTTGAACCTAAGCCATCTGATTCTAGCACCTTTGCCTGTTTACTCTAAGGATTGTACTGGGGTGTATGTCCCGCCAGAGTCAGATTCTCCAAAGACAGTGGTCTCTCTGTGTTTCCTGTTTAGATTCTAAGTAAATTTTATTCTGTTTGCAAAAACACTTTACACTCTATGACTTGCTAAAACAGCTTTTCTGGTTGATGGCTGGTCCCCAGGGCTCCATGGTGACAGGTCAGAACCTCCCTAAAGATCAGCTGTGACACACTTTCAACAAATGATGCTAATGTACAGAACAGACAACGCGGCCATTGGATATGGCTCTCAATTAGCCTGTTGGGCTTTTTCTATGGTTTAATTAAAAGCAATTATGCTTTTTTAGGTGTTCAACTTGTTCTTGAAATCATTTCTATTGTAGTGGTATTCCTAAACGCTTGGACAAAAGGTGGGATCTATATAAAGAAGACACATATGGAATTAGCACCTTCAATATCTGTTCTTTTTTTTTTTTTTTTTTTTTTTTTTTTTGCGGTACGCGGGCCTCTCACTGTTGTGGCCTCTCCTGTTGCGGAGCACAGGCTCCGAATGCGCAGGCTCAGCGGCCATGGCTCACGGGCCCAGCCGCTCTGCGGCATGTGGGATCTTCCTGGACCGGGGCACGAACCTGTGTCCCCTGCATCGGCAGGCGGACTCTCAACCACTGCGCCACCAGGGAAGCCCCCAATATCTGTTCTAAAAGGGAGTTGAGAAGGGGTCCCAGGCTGGCATGGAGAAAGGTAAATCCCCAGGGTTCTCCCAGGAGGGTCCCCTGTCCCAAGTACAAGAGGACAAGATGTCTAATGATAAGATGTCCTCAACACTCCACCACCTTCAGGCACTGTGGGAGCCCCTGAGAGACATGATCCCATTTAATCCTCACATCAACCCAGCTGAGTTTACAGATGGGGAAACTGGGTCTCAGAAATATGTTCAATAATCTCCTGGCCACCAGCTGGCCCGAGGCTGGGCTGCAATGTGAACCCAGGTCTATTCCACTCTCAAGTCCAAGCTCTCAGCTGACCCTACCTCTCCTGTGTCCCCACTCAACCCAAATGTCTATGTCATTATTTTAAATATCAGTTTGCCTCAAAGGCGTGCCTCCCCAGTTGGTGTAATGACATTAATTTATCATGGTCCACACTGAAAGCTCATGTTTATCCCACTGCCCCAAGTGGCTTCCAAGTGATGGATGGCCTCCAGTCCTCATGACCTGGCCCCTCACGGAACCCCAGACGTGCTTAGCTCTTCACCCCTGCAGCCTGCTCCCCATCTCCCATCACTTCTAACTCGAAGGCAAAGATTCCCCACCGGGGGTGATTCTGCCCCCACCCAGGGGACAAATGGCAATGTCTGGACACACTTTTGGTGATAACTTAAGGTGGTTGATGTAAGTGTATTTCCTCTATGACACATGGGCTGAGAGAACGTAGCATCATGTTAAGTGCAGCATATTATGGACTGAGCATGTGTTCCCTGAACTCATGAGCTGAGACCCCAACCCCCAGTGTGATGGTGTTTGGAGGTGGAGCCTTCGGGGGGTGATGAGGTCACGAGGGTGGAGTCCCTACGATGGGATTAGTGCCCTCATTAGAAGAGACACGAGGAAGCTTCCTTCCTCTCTCTTCCTCTGCCCCACAAGGACACAGCGAGAAGCCAGGAAGAGAGTCCTCACCAGGAACCTAATCCGCCAGCACCCTGACCTTGGGCTTCCCGCCGCCAGACTGTGAGAAATCAGTGCTGCTGTTCACCTGCCCATCTGCGGAATTTGTTACAGTCAGCAGGACTGAGATAGCACAAACCCATCTGTCACTCCGTCCCAGCTCTCCTGCATGAAATTATGGACACAGAGCACCACAGTGAAACTTTTCCTTTTCCCGCCTCTCCTGCTGCAAGTCCTTGAGGGCTGGTCCTTCCCAGAGACGACAGGACCCAATTGTCAGATGATTCATTGATCACCACAAATTAACGCCAGCTGCCCACCACCTGCAGAGCACACTTCCCTATGTGGCCGGGCTTTGACAGGGAGCCTGCTTTAATAATTATAGTGTACGCACGCAATCTATTTTTATTTTTAAATTAAACACCTATGTGTGTTAGGGATCTTGAGACAGAAGCACACATACTTCATTTCAAAGAGGGTTTTCATCCCTGGCAAATTCAGTAAAATAGAAAATTAACACATGTAAATAATACCAGCAATCCGAATTACATATAAAAGCCATCTTCTATCTCAATGATTACATATTACTTCCAAAAAGGACCCTGAACCATAAACCATCCTCACCAGCACAACCCCCAGCTGCTGGGTGTTTCACGTTGGAATAACATTTCCCTGTGCAGCCGCCACTCTTGTTCACTCTATTTCTGCCAACTTGTGCAGCCAGAGGATAGCAGTGATGAAAGCTCTGTTTGACAGATGCAGGCGTCAACAACTTTGTTACTCTGACTGACTGCATGGTATTTTAGGCAAATTAACCTGTCCAAGATAATTCTTTATTACTGCATTCAGGCACAGATGGAAATACGAACTTGACAATTCTGGGGACTAGCTTTGCAATTCACTGACATGTTTCCATAGACTAATGAACTTTCATTTCGTGGCATGTTCCCTGTCAGCAGAGGAGATGGAGTGCTGTCTGAGGAAGAGTCAAGGGCGGCAGACATACCCGGCAGCTGCGTTCTGTGCCTAGGGGCAACAGGCAGCCCCGGGGAGCCAGCGCCCCAGTCTGGGCTTGTGGTCCGTTCAAGGGCTCTTTTCTTACATTCAGACTCTACCCGAGGCTGGGTTTTCTATAGAAACCTCAGTTCCCAACACTGACCTTTGACTGAAGAAATGTTGGCGATGCCATAGTAAGAAGTGCAGGAGAGCAAATATTAACAGTGTGACTGGAAAACAGAAACAGATGCTGAGGATCCCTTGAACACATGGAAACAAACACACTTAACAGAGAAATCTCCACAAACCCGCAGATGTGATGGACAGGGACCAGACTGAATTGGGACAAAGCCAGAGACACAGGGAAGCTGAACCTTGCTCCTTGGAAGAAGACCTCTCACCAGGAGAGGGCTGGGAAAACGGGCTTGTAGCTCCTGTGACTGCTGGGGTGGTGTGCCCAAAACGCTTTGCTTTTGTATCTGACCTATTACAACATATAAGGCCACTCTCTGAAAACAGATAACAAACATCTCTCTCCAGGCAGCCCAAGGGGAAATGGAAGATGTTGGTTTCAATTAAATGGACTAAAATGAAAATAATTTAAACATCTTTGCTAATGAATTATGGAACATGTTGGCAAAGAGCAACCTCTATCTCTATTCTTCTAGCTATATTTGCATATCTATCTATCTGTCTATCTATCCATCCATCCATCCACCCATCATACCTATCATCTATCTGTCTGTATCTACATCTATCATTTATGTATCATCTGCTAGGTATCGTTACTCATCCATCTTTTCCTTTCCTTTCTTTTCTTTCTTTCCTATCTATCCATCCATCTATTCATCACCCACCCATTCTTTTCCCTCCCTCCCTCCCTCCCTCGCTTCCTTCCTTCCATCCTTCCTTCCTTCCCTTCCCTTCATTCTCTCCTTCCTTCCCTCCCTCCCCCGCTTCCTTTTCCTTCTTTCTCTCTTTCCTATCTGTCCATCCATCCATCCATCCATCCATCCGCCCATCCATCCATCTTCTCTAACGCTACCATGGCACAAAGCTTTATACATCCACGCCCACGAGGATGCCCTCCTGATCCCACATCCCTGAGCTTATTCAGCCACAGGAAGCCCAAGAAGACAAGCACTGAAAGCAGCTGTGATTCCCTGCCCAGCTCCTCCTGACTTTTGGGCTAGAGATGTCACCAGCTGCAGTCCCCTTTCCACTGGGCATCCCAGAAAAGATGGAGGAAGTGCCCAGGAAGCCAGGAGTCAAGGGGCTCTGTGCCCCTCTGCAGTCCTACCTCAGCACCATGCCATGCCTGCATCTTCCTACAGCAGGGCTCCATCTGAGATATTCCTTCACACAAAACCTTCCGTGGCTCCCAGGCCACACAGCCCACCCCTTTTTTGGGCACTTGGCCTTCGGTTGCCCCTCCCTCATCACCTCTCTGGGGGATCACTCCTCACAGGAGTGACAGAGCCATGCACGTGGGGCCGTAGCCATGGGGGCAACTTGAGATGCCTCCCCTCCTCCCCGACGGAGATGCTCGGGGCCTGAGCTCCTGGATCTCAGAGAGGAGACGGCCCCCGACTCAGCCGGGTAAGAGAGGAGCCATGATAGTGGCAGAAGAAGTTCCCCAACTTGACGAACTATCCCTCACCATTATTTTAAGTCTGGAAATGCAAGGTTCAGTTGCCCTCATTTTCGTACATGCTGAGTTTTATAGAAATCGTTGATTCTGCTCTCTCTCAAATCCCTACATTAATAATTACAAGGTCTGTTGGGAAACGTAGAGCTGGCTGGGCCCAGATGCATACTTTTTCCTTAAGACACTACAAAGAGAAGAGAGAAAACACCAAACTGAGAATTATCAGCGATACAGGCAGTATCTTTAGCATATAAGTTTCCAACTACCCGCCGTTCATTAACTTATTTTTCTTTACGAAATATTAATGCCTGAGACTTAAAAGTTCATAAAATCAGCTGCACTTGAGCACTTTGAGGTTTAACTGATTATAAATATTTTTCATCATAGGAAGTTGCTTCCTTACGAAAACATGCAAAATATGTGAATACATTTCAAGTACACGGAATTTTAACACAGCGAAGGGCCTCTTCCAGCGAGGGGTGGGTGCCCGTCGGCTCCTGCACTCTCTGGGTGGGCAGAAGTCGCTGTTTTCTTACTGAACTTGTCACTAGACAGACCACAGGGGTGCGGAGCTCTCACAGCGAGGATGGGGAAGGGAGGGGCGGAGAGCGTCGGGCGGGATGTGGGCAGGTGGCCCGTCCCTGGGGGTCTGCGAGAGCAGTGCCCTCATCACAACAGTGCCCACATCTCTGGTCACCTCCCAAAACGAGAGGGTTGAATTTTTCCGTAGCTTTTTGCTCACACCCTCTGGAGTGTTTGCTTTGGCACCAACCAGTTCCCCAACAACAGCACTGATGTCCAACTGCTCAATTCCACTGGACACTCGTAACCTGCAGTGAACACAGATCCCCCAGGTTCAGGGCTCAGTCCCACGAGACCATTCCCACTTGAGACACAGTTGCAAGTCTCAGGTTGCCACCTGGGGTGATCAACCGGGGGGTTCCCATGACCCCCTTCTCAGGTTCGATAATTTCCTAGAATGGCTCAGAACTCAGGAGAACAGCTTACTTAACATTTGCTGGTTTCTTATAAAGGACACCTCTCTGGCTCAGCCACATGGAAGAGATGCACAGGGCCAGGTGTGGGTGCAGGCAGACCCTCCCCACGGTCTCCGGGCTCCCCATCCTTCCCACGCAGCCGGGGAGCTCTTAGGATCTCACGGTTCTGGAGTCTTTATAGAGCTCAGCCTCCAGCCCCATCCCCTCCCCTCCTGGAGGCTGGCAGGTGGGGCTGCAAGTCCCAACCCTCTAACCCCTTGGTCGCTCTGGTGACCGGCCCCCTCTGAGGCTCTCCAGGGACCAGCACTAAGTCTCCTCATTAGTGTAAACTCAGGGGGATGGAGAATGGTTCCTTACGAGGAACAAAAGGCACTCCTATCACTAGGAGATGCCCAGACTTTCAGGGGCAAGAAATACATTTAGTAAGACCTGCACATCCTGCCTCTGCAGGGCAAGACAGCTGTATCGGAGACTTGCCGGCTCAGCGATCACAGGGACATGCAAATATTTAGCTGCAGCACATCTGGAAAATCAAGCACCGGCAACTGCGGTGGGGAAACAAACAAGTCCCGTCCGGTACCCTGCCCCCACCCCCCCTTCCAGGCGGGCCACACACACCCGTCCATGAGGAAGCCCAAGACACTCAGGCAGGAGGGGCGAAGGCACACACGGCTGGATACACCCCAGCCGAGCTGCTCCTCTCTTTTTAATCTCTTGGAATTAATTATTTCCCTGGTGGTTTAGGTATCCAGTTCACTAGATTTATTTATCTTCTGAAGCCCCTTTTTTCAGTTTTTCTAGTGTTGCCTCCTGGGTTCTGCTCAGACATGGACAGTGTATCAGTGACTGTCACTAACACCAGTGTGGAGGTGATGAAAGGAAATGTATGTCCGCTCGGAGGCAAGCATGTTTCTGGGGAAATACTAAGGAGTGAGGACATCGCCACCTTGCACTTGAGGTTCTCCTGCTGATTGACACATGCAAATAAGTGTCTGGTCGGATCTGTAATGGGGGGGGCGGAGGTCCCTGCCACTTCAAGAAGAGCTGCTCTGGATACTCGGGTCACAGCCTTGGGCTCACTCTGCCTGGGGGGCAGCTGTGTCTCTCTAAGCCGGCTCGGATTTCTAAACCCCTCCAAAGGTGTGTTAGCTTTTTGAAGCACTAGGGTGAAGACTGGGTCTGTGGTAATGAGGCTGGGAGGGTGAAACGGAGACAAAAAGCAGGCGGGGAGAGAGAGAGAAGGAAAAACCCTGTATTTTTCAAGGAAGCACTTGGGAGAACAGATGAACGTTCTCTAAGCAGGTGCATGAGAAGCACTAGCTCAAAAGCCCGTCTCTCTGGGCAACCTGACCTCTGATCACACCTTTACTTGCCCTACTAGAGGTGTGGTGGGCTGTTCCCAGGTCATTTTCTGCTTCACACGCAACACATAGAGAGAGTGGTAGAGGTTCCTGAGAGCTGAGTTCTCTGCAGAAGAAATGAGACAGAAGAAAAGATGGCCAAGGACCAGACAGACCTACAAGAGAAAGGAGAGAAAGGAGAGAAAGGAGAGAAAGGAGAGAAAGGAGAGAAAGGAGAGAAAGGAGAGCCCGGAGATAGATGTGTGTGCAACCCTTGCCTCACACCAAATGCAGAAGCCAAGTCCTTGCAGGTCACAGACCTTGGTGCAACACAAAAAACTGTAACATTAATGGAAAAAGGAGGGGACAGTTTGTGACTTGGGGGTGGGGAGAGATTCTTTAAATAAGACCCGAGAGTCTAAACATGGCATCAGAATGAAGGACTTCCGTTCAGTAACGTCCACAATTGACAAAGTCATCCCATGAGTACCGTATTGGAGACATTCCACCTTGTAAAATCAATAATGTGTATGAAACCCAAGAAACCTTTGCAAAATCACAAGGAAAAGGCAGGAACAACATATATTTTTAAAATCGCAAAGGATACAAGTAGAGAATTCATAGACGGGGTATAAGTCAAATGGGAACTAAGTATGTGAAAAGATGTGAAATCAGACAAACGTTCATCAAAGCAAAAAGAGATCCCCTATGCCCACCGGATTCGAGAACACAAGAGGTACCCAAGCGTGGCCACTGGTTTGCTTGTTTCGCATCCGGTTTCTACAGGACGAGACTTTGTGCATCAGGTACAAGAACCTGAGGTCTCCCCTCTCCACCTTTTGTCTTTCAGCCCCCTCCCCGCCTCTGCAGCTGCATTAAAGTAGATCTTCTCAGGGTAGGGCCACCACCAACTCTTCTTTTTGCATCTGCTTCAACTTGGAAGCACTGTCAAAAAGTACTCTACATAAAAAGCAAAACAAACAAAATAAAACAAACAAAGAACACCCTCTGCAGACCTTCAAGGCGCTGGGTGGAGGTGGGCTTACATCTCCCAGGTCAGGAGCTTAGTGCAAAGCCACATACAGGCACCAAGCAAAGGTTTCTTAGTGGAGAAAACCCTAGAGGTGATTTCAAAGTAGGTACAACCAAGTCCTTCCAGCAACCATGTCAGTAGGTACTAGTGAATGCAATAAGAAGCTTTAAGAACATTCATGTATGTTTGGTTTTAAAGTGATAATTAAGACAGAATGAGACATCCTCCCTTTATAGGCTTGATTAGACTAATTTCAAAAGCCATATTTGCATGCCCTGGACACTTGACCATTTGAGGGGTCCATGTAGCCCTGAAGCCTGAGAGGGGAAAGTGGTCTGGGATTTAGCAAAAGATGGAGGAACTGGGCAAGGCTCTTGATGTCCAGTGCTGCCCTGAGGCATGGGGCTGCACAGCTGGTCCTGATGGACAGGCCTTCAGGCAGCTGTGGCAGAGCAAATGTTGCAGCAGTGACCTCAGGCCCTGGTGGCCAGGCCTGGTCCTGCACGGAACATGGACATCTGCTCTCTGACCCAGGAGGTCATGCTTGTCCCTTGTTTGGATGAACGCATGACAGCTTCATTGGGGACACCCTCAGCAGTGATGAGTAAGTGCAGGTGGTTGGACCCGTGACTGAAGAGTGAGCATCCAGCACGCAGGTCCGTGGAATTAACTCCTTGAATAAAATAAGAGGAAGCGAGGAAATCTGCAACGGGCCATGTCAAACCTTCTCACATCACAAAGCAAAACTTTGAGAAGAAAGGGCAAAGAGCAACGCTCCAGAATCAGGCCGCAGCTCCACCTGCTGGGGCGGGGGAGGGGGGGACGGGCAGTCACGGTCCAGCCACGGAGATCCCTGGGCTCCAGGCTGGGGAGCTCTGTCCAGGGTGCTGACGAGTCCAGGTTGCAGCTTTAGGCGCTGGCAACCACCTGCTGGGGTTCATGGCTGTTCCATTTAGACGAGCAGTAGGCCAGCCTGTTGGCGGGGAGGACACTTGGTAGACCCACTGACATTCTGTGTTCTCAAAATGGCAGCTGCAACTCCCCATTTGACTGAAGCCATTGGGTAAGTTTATTGTTAGCACTTTCTGGACATGATCAAGACACCACCCTGCCAATTGGTGCGGCTTAAAAATAAATGTGCCCTCCCCCAAATTGTGTGTGTTGGACTGGGCAGCTGTGTTACAGTGAGCTGCACACAGAAGGGCTGGATCCCTTGTCTTCCAGCCCAGGACACAGCAGCCACTCCGGGGGTGGAGACGGTGAGACTTGGGGCCGGGGGGAGGCTCGTCTTTACACCGGTGACGCTTGAAACCTAACAAGTGGAGAGTTCTCGGAACATGGGAAAGCAGGAGGGAAGGAGGAAGGAGCAGGTGTTGACTGAGTGCTGTGGTCGGGACGGAGGCCGACCTAGCAGGTCAGACTCGGGCTGGAGCCAGGTCTCCAAACTGGCCATCAGATGAATGCACAGCACCAACCCCCCGCCAAGGAAAACCCTTCCTTATTCCTAGTAAAAATCTCCCTGGGCCACCTTGAGGGGCCCAAATGAAAACTCAGCCAGGAGCTAGATGGGTCTCAAGGGAGGCCTGGCCCAGGTGAAGAGAGCTCTGGTCCTTCCCCACCTCCGGGTCTCGCTGAGGCTTCCATGAGTCCCTGTGCCAGAAAACTCCCTTAAAAAGTCACACAGTTTTTAACGAATCTTACTCCATCAGCGCGGATTTCATGGCTGCCAACCATTTTGTGCGTTATCTCCCCCTTTCTGCATGACCATGTTAGTTAGGTTTTATGTCCATTTTTTAAAAAAGACGATGAGAAAGATAATTCATGAGAAAATCATAAATACTGAGTGTGGGCACCAAATGTGTTTTCAAAATAGGACATTTTTCTTCTTAAATAGAATCAAAAGCTTTTCGATTTTTAAAAATCTTTTTGCATTCCAGAAGGTCATGATGTTACTTAGCATTCTTACGATAAAGGAAAAAAGCAAACAAATGTTGAAAAGGAAAATATCTCAGTCAGTGCATCCCGGGGCCAGGGGAAGATTCCACCTCCGTGATGTAGACACTCGAAACCCATTTGGCCCTCGGCTGAAGGCTGTTTGCTTTCCACCACCTTTGTGTATTCAGCTGAGCCTCTGCATTTCAGCACGCGTGGCAAAGGCAGATTCAATCAGCCATGGTGTTAAAACAAGACTGTAAAGGTTAACAGACCAGTAAATGGACAAATTACCGCCACCGGCCACGGCCAGCCCCGCAGCTCCGTCCCTTCTCTGTCCTGCCTCAAGCTGCCTGTCAGACCTCTGGCCCAGCTTCCCGAGGGCCAGTTAGAAAAATCACTTCTGGACACCGTGCCCCCCGCCCCACTAGGTATCACAGCAGGGACCCCGAGGCCAAGCTGGAGGTGGTGGCGTCTGAGCGTCATCCCCTTTCCCACCGGCGTCTCCAAATGAGGTCACTGGAGTCACTTAACTCGAGTCAGATTAGAAATTCATTTCCCTTCCAGAAATAACTCTGGACACCAGCAAATGCATGTGCGACGTGAGTGGAGGGCGGCCGTGGAGAGGATGAAGCCACATGAGGAGACAGTGAATCCACCGATTTCCTGATACATCCTGGTCTCTCTGTCGATACTAAGCATCACAGCCCAGAAGAATTAAAAGGGGAAGACACCCCTCCGTGTACAGCGGGGACGGGACACTTGCGGCCCTCTTTTAGCTGTGCAGAGAGCCTCAGACGTTGCCGCGAAGATGAAGCTCAGAGCCAGGCAGGCCTGGGTACCAATCCTGCCTCCCTGGCTTTCACTGCTGTGTGATGCCGGGGGAGTGAGGCAGCCTCTCTGTGCCTCAGTCCTCTCTTCTGAAGGATGGGGATACGGTAGTGCCCACCCCGCACAGGGTTGTCGAGACAATGACAGCAGGCCAGGCGCCTGGCACACTGCCAGACGTGGGCACTCGCAGGCAGAATGGCCCTTACTGTGATGCTCGCCATTTGCCTGGCCTCTTCTGTTCAGTTTCCGGGGCTTGTTTCCTCGTCTGCGGGGTGGATGTGTGGCACCATCCAGGCCGCCCACGTGGAGATGGGGGTGGGGTGGGGTAAACAGCATACCGACTGGACGGGACTTCGAGACATGGAGGCCACGCAAAGCTTCACTCTGCTTTCTGACATTTTCCATCTCGGTCTGGCCCTCAGGTGCTGGGAGGGCAGCTGTTCCCACCTTGCATGCAGGCAGTTCTGGCGTCCGTTTGCCAAACAGTGCGTGCAGGTGCATCACGGGCCCACCTGTCCTCGGGGCCAGCGGGACCCTCACGGTCAGACTCTGCTCCCCTGTAAGCGGCGGGTCCGGGTCCACACCACATCCTCCTGGGCCTCCTCACCCCAGCGGGCAGATCCAGTGCCTTCACCATGGCCCTACTTCCCGCTTTATCTCCACAGCACTGACCACTGCTGGGGGCATGTTTGCACTTGGGTAACGTGCTAACTCCCTCTCTGTACCGGGATCGCATCAAGGTGGTGTAACGATGTCGGATTCGTGTGCAAAACCTGTATCCTGTGTGCAGAGTCTGCCAGGTAACCGGTTCTGATGGCGCCCTTCTCACTGTTTCCTGGGACGGAGGTGTCAGAGGAAAGGGAGGAGGGAGTGGGAAAGGGGTGTGTGTGCATGCATGTGCGCGTGTGTGTGCACGTGTGTGACAGAGTCTGTACATTAACCACACCTTGCACCACCCAGCTGGCAGCAGATCTCTGCCTGCCTTCCTGGAGGGGCCTCATCACCCTTGGTCCCAAGGGCCCTCCTTCATCCAAAGTGACTCCCCTGGGGGGCTGACCCACGCCCTAGGGCGGGCAGGATTCTTCACTTCCAGGCTCGTTGCCTGGTCTTCTTGAGTGTGTGGAGGTGCATTTCATGGAGAAATGCGAACAGGCACCAGGCAGGCCCTGGCCTTCCACATGGTCACACAAAAACACTCTGGAATTTCTCTCGGGATGCAGGGAGCCTGAGCCCAGCCCTGATCACAAGGGTCACGAGACCTGCGCCTTCCAGGGCCAGAGCCCTCCCCACAAGGCCCGTCTCCCCCAATTACACGAGCATCCCTGCTCCGTTCCCCATTTGCCCGAAGTGGTGCCCACAGCAACGCTTGTTGAGAGCTCCGTAATTGTGCCCTTATTGTGAGCCGCCGGGGCGGGAGCAGCCGTCTGTCAAACGCCTTGTCCAAAAAATGGTAATAAAAAATGAAAAGCGTCCATGCGTGTGTGTGTGTGGGGGGGTGCGTGTGCATGCGTGTGGAGGAAGGGGAGCGTCAGGAAGAACAGACGCCCAACAGAAGGGCTCCTCCCACCCGCCCCCGCGGCCTCCACCATGGAGCGTGAGGCCGCTTCTTTTCTGAGCCTTGAACCCTGAACGTGCCAGGAGCAGCTCGCATGGCTCTGGGGAGCCTCCCTGCCCGGGAGCACATCCACGCAGAGGCCAGAGAAGCATTTCTTCTGAGGCCAGATACTGCCCATTCTGGGTCCTGTGCTCTTCTGCAATTATCTGAGGTGCATCCCAGTATCAGGACTCACTGGAGATCAGCGTCAGCGTCCAGGAAGGCTCATTAGCTGCGCAGGGAAGCGCAGGGCCGCGGGGAGACGCCGCAATTATGTTTGCATCTCACCCTGCGCGGAAGCTCTCTGCCTCTCCCTCTCAGGCGGTCACCATCTCAGGAGTCTTCCTCTGGGGCTTAAAAACATTGCATTCTTGGCTTCGGACACAAGAGTTAATTGGGAAGAAAGCGGTGACATCAGCGGGCTGCACTGTGTCAACAGCGCGGTCTCTGCTAGGTTGCGGAGAAGAGGGAGCTGGTCAGGGCCAGCGCAGAGTGTGGCCGTCGTGTGTCTGCCCACTTGCACACGTGTGGATGTGTGTGCGTGTACTGCATACTCACACGCATACAGAACACTCCCTGAGGCTTATTATATACCTAAGGCTTTTCTTGTCTTATCTGCTGTCTTGTCAGAAATAGTTACAGGGATCGGAATGTTTACTTCTCCGACTGGAGAACTCCTCTGCAGGCTTCCTGATGCGGCTCAAATGCCACCTCTTCCAGGAAGCCTCACTAGCATCCCCAGCACTTTGCACACTAGGAACTCTGTCCTGGGGGCCGGGGAGGGGCTGGGAGACAGGACCTCCTGGGGTGAGTGCCTGGGAAGGTCCTCCTGCTCAGGGTCCCTCCGGGTCCCATCGCTGCTGCACCGTCTCCCCCCAGGGGCAGGCTTCTCTCAGCTCCGTCACGCTGCCTGCAGGCTCTCCTGCCCCACAGTGCTCCCCTCTCCTCGTGCGTCCTTGTCTAGATCCGCACGTGGCCAGGCCGTCCTGCTGACCTCCACAGAGGGGCTGCCTGGCTCCAGGGCTCTCTGCCCATGGCCTGGGTTGATTTCCCACTAGGAGCACTTCTAGGCTGTGGCTTCCTCATCCACCTCCCGCTGGAAACAGGCGCTCTCGTCCACGGCCGCATCCCAGCACCCCCGCTGGGCCCCACACACAGGAGCGGTCAACCGAGGTCTTGGCTGCCTCAAAGAACGAGGAAGTGGCCCACCCAGAGGCTTTAACTTATCTACCCCTCACCTAGATGGAGAGCTCCGAGAGCAGGAGCCACGCTGCCCTCTGCTGTGCCCTCTGTACCCACACGGCATCGGGTGCACAAGAGCTGCTCCATCCAGAGCTTCCACCGTGCCCGCAAATCACCTGGGATCCGGTTAAAACACAGAGCCCGACTCGGCACATCTGGGGCAGGGCCCCAGCTGATGAGATGCTCCTGGTCTAGGGATCACACTTAGAGCATCGAGGGCTTAACATACGTTTACTAAGTCAGTGACTCCACAGCTCCTGGGCAGGCCTGCCAGGCATCGTCATCTGCCACCACTGCTGCTGGCCTGGCACACACAGTACGTGGCACACGGCAGCTGCCCAAATATTTTCTGAATAAATAAACATACGAACTCCATAGCGGGAACAGCATGGAGAACGGCAGGCACCAGCAGGCACCAGGATGAATGCAGCTGAGCTAAAAGGCCGAGCCTCGACTTTCTTCTGCACCAACTCGATGGCAGAGGATGGAACGTCGGAACCAAACCAGTGGACATCGACTACTGCCACAGAGATGAGCCAGAGAGGTCCAACCTCTGCTTCCACCCCCGTCCCAGCTGGCGGGGCTGGATGTGGGCAGAGGTGGTGAGGTGGCACCTAGGCAGGTACAGGGAGGCAGGCAGTGGCATCTGAACCAGCCACAGGAGGAACAAAGCCAAGGGTCTGTCCCGAGCCCGAGTCTGTACAGTGAGCACCTACTGTGTGCTGGGCCTGGAGAGGGCAAGACAGACATCAGGGCCATAGGTCAGGAGTGTGTGGGAACTTGGGGTAGGAGAGGAGTGTAAGGCAGGGGAGGTGCCTCAATGAGGGACAAATGAGCAAGGCGTTGAAGGATGAGTAGGAGTTCACCAGCAAGCGAGCAGGTAAAGTAAAAGGTCTGTGAGGCTATATTAAAGTAATTAACACAGGTGTCTCTGGCTGAGTGCTTACCCTGTGTTAGAGTCTCACAGCAGTTTGGTGACACGGGCACTATTGGGGCTCCCACCACAGAGATGGGAAAACTGAGGCTCAGCTCAAGGCCCTGTGGCTGAGAAGTGGAAGACCCCTGCCTGGCACTGAAGTCTGCGTCCTCAACCATCACACACATGTGCGCCACCTGAAGACAGCACGGCTGCAGAGCCGGCTCCTATCCTTCCTGCGCCAGGAGGTGCTGTGTGCTCGCGATTCGGAAAGCAATGAATCCAGGAACTGACTGTCGACCCCACTGCCCTCCTCTTTCACAATGTTTTGGCCAAAAATTAAATGACACGACATAACCCTTGTGGTTTCACGCAACTGCTGCCCTACGGCCACGGCCCCACCGCTCCGGCACCGTGTACCCCCGTGCTTGGGCTGCGTTCTTACAGCTCCCCTCCAACCCCCCGCCCCACATTCTTAGAGGAATTTTGGGAGCCAGCCGGTTTTGAGAAACATCTCTGGATAGGCAGACAGTCTGTTCAACTAGTGAGCACTCCTAAATTATAACAAAGCCTTCACACTTTCTGTCATTAAACCCGTGTGCCTGTCACTTCAACTCAGCACCGGCAGCTTCTCTCTGGAACGGCTGATGCTCTGTCCTGTGGCCTGGGTCCCTGCCTTCGTTTTTCGAGTGATGCGCACAGGGTGAAAGGCGGCTCCAGTGTCATGCGAGGTGCACGGAAGCGGGGTTCAGCTTCAACCAGGACTGGGGAGAGGAAGTGTCAGGAGGAGAAAGGTGGGGGGAGAGGGGAGGGAAGGCCGAGCCGCGGCCGTGGTGAGCAAGGAGGCGGCACAGAGAAGATTCTAGGTGCTTCTCCGTCTCTGCCTCTTTCATTAGCTCAGGGCTTGCTTCACGGGAGTCTGTGCTCTCAGAGGGAAAGCGTGGTCCGCAGTCCCTTCCGGCGCGTCCCTGAATCCAGGTGGGGCAGTGCTGCGTGGCGTGCCTGCCCTGCCGGCTCGGGGGCTGGGGCTCAGGCCGGGCTGTCCACTTAACACGTACGCAGCCACCTGGCCTCTGTCCCGTGAGAGCCCTTCCTGCCCCGGCACTCACCCTGGACGCTGTGGGCTCCAGGGCCGCGGCACCCGGCCTCTCCCGTGACTCTTCCCTCCTCGGCAGGACCCATCTCCCCACACGTTTGCATCTCCTGCAGTGAAGTAATCAGCCCCTCCGCTCGCCTGGACGCCCCCCAGGACCTCCTACAGAGGTCGCCCAGGACCAGGCAGCAGGGCACAGAGGGGAACAAATCCAGGCAGAAGTGGGGAGGGCGGTGGGCTAGGGATGTGGGAGATCTACATGTCAGGGCTCGAGAAAATGCCCAGTGCGAGGACAGCAGCAGGAGTGGACGGAGGTACGGGTGGAGCAGACGGAAGGGCCTTCTCGGCCAGGGCTCCGGACCTGGGGGCGTGCGCCTGGGGCTCAAGCTAGCACACCAGCCCCCACCCCCAGCACCCCCCTCCTCACGCCCGTGGGCAGCGCGCCCTGCATGGTGGCCGGGTTTCACATCCTGCACTGCAGCTGTGGGTGGTCTGACAGTCAGCACCCCTGGGAAGTTTCAGAGTGTGTTAGACCCACCACTGGATACTGTTACTTAGCAGGTGAATAAAAATATACCCTTCTATGTCACAGATTTGTTTTGCCTGGTTTGATAACCACATGCCAATATAATTGCTTGCCTTTGTGATCCAAGGAATTTCATTGTATGCATCTGAAAACACTGCTCTGTAAAGGGGGGTCACAGCACAGCTCCGACTGTCTGCCAACAAGATCAAGGGCACAAGTGCCTCAGAACCAGAAGCGCAGCAGCTGGGGGTGGGAGAGTGCGGACGAAGCAGGGAAGCCCGGGTGGCCCCATCGGGGACTTACCGTCCCCACTGGGAACATTATGTCATCATTATTACTGAACGTGCGAGTTCCTGGGACCTCCTGTGCTGAGCTCACCACTGTGTCCCCAGACCCAGACCAGAGCTGGTGCTCGTGGCCCGAGAAGGGTTTATGACTTTAATGTTTTCAAGTTAAATGTTAAATGACTTTAATTAAAGGGTAGCTACTGGTTTTATTACAGTCAGCACTATTGCTGCCTCTGGCCCTCCAGCCAGTGTTTCTTACGGACATGGGGGCACTAGGACGATGGAGAAGACCGAGCTTCCCTTAGGAAGAAACCTGCTGCAGCCCTCCAGCCACTGGGACTTGTCACCTCCGCCGGCAACGAGCTGTTACCCTTCTGGTGCGGCCTGTGTCCCGTGAGCTGCTGGACCAGGACACCTCCCTTTCCACAAGCCCAGAGAGGGTGTGTCGGCCTCGGGGTGAAATCCTAATGATAGCACACCGTGAGCGCCTCTTTCACTTGTCCGTATAAATACCTTGGCTTCCTTTGTTTCATGGTGGCGGGAAGTATTCAGAGAGAGTGAGAAGAAAATTTTACAGGTTGACATCAGAGCTATTTTATCCCAGTGCTCGATGCCGGTCTGGTCCCTGGAGATTTCTCAACTCAACCTGGTCAAACTCCCCTCGCGCTGAGGGATGCATTTGTTCCGGGGCTTGTCGCTGTAACGGAAAGCGCCTGTATTCCCGGAGGACCTCTCCCCTACAGGCTCACACATTCCGGTGGGGAATGCGTGGCCTCTCCCTGTCCTGAGCCAACAGAGATTGAATTCTTACGGGCAGACGTTATATGCAGAGGGTTTTATGGGAAACAGGCCCGTCACCCAAGCCCACAGCCATCTCCTCAATCAGAGGCAGAGCCCGGTCCCCGAAAGTTCAATCTTTCTCACCAAGGCACTCCTGCAAAGCAGCCCACGGAATTAATCCACCCGGCACGGGTCTGCCGTGTACAACGCGCCACGCAGCTTGGACAGACGGGGGCTGTCTCTGGAATCTAAATGAGCTCCTGCTTCTTCCGTTCTGCACGGTGCCCAGGAACCTCAGCGAATGCTCTTTAAACGCTGAAGAAGAATCGATAGAAACATTTTCCTAAAAGAAAGAAAGGCTAACGCCTGTGTAGTTCTTCTTGTTTGTTCTTCTTGTTCTTACTTGTTTGGGACAGTAGGAGGAACGAGTCATCGCAAGCCCTCTCCTCCCTTCTCCGGCTTCTCTGAGGGGAAGGGGCTCCGGAGTTCACGCAGGCGGCTCACAGAGCCCTGGAAAGGCGGCCCCGCCTGCACACTCCGCACGAGGGAAGCTGCTCGGGGAACTTCCCGTGGCTTTGATGACATTCGACGCTCAGGACAGGGTCTGAGGCCACCCAGCATCCCGCCCTTCCTGAGTGCAGAGCCTGGCAGGTGGGACCAGGTGGGGACATGGTCAGATGCTGGCAGCAGGGGTCAGTTAACCCCTTAGTGCTTTTAGGCCGACAATGGCATTTGGGTTCCCTAATCCTGAAGGAGAGGGGGTGGGAGGTCATAGGGAGCTGACCTCAGACCGTTATTGACCTCTGAGCCCACTTCCCCTTGTGCAATAGGGGCCTAATTACGGTCCCCGAATGGCTGGTGGCCCCACGGTCAAGGTTACGTCCTCAGTGAGTGGCCGATGCAGACATAAAACGGGTACTCGATAAATATTGGGTGAGTGGATGGATGGCTGGCTGGCTGACCACAGTGAGGATGCAGTGAGATAATGGATGTAAAGTCCTCAAAGTTTGCTACTAACTTTATCCTATTTATTGGTCTTGAAAAGGATCAGTGTCTATGGTGCAATGAAAATGACGCAGCCTCCACAGGTGTCTGTGCGGTCGGCCCTGGGGGCCCGGGGCTCGGCTGCACAGGCTGTGTTTAAAACCTGGCATCAGCGTCCAGGTCGTTTCCTAAAGCAGCCCATTTATCCTTCCTGCTGGAAGTATGAACACAAGCGGAGTCCGGAGCGTGTTCTGTCCTTAGCGGCCAGAGCGAAGATACAGGAGACGCTCAGGGCTGGGAGAGACCCAGGGTTGCCCCGAGCTGCACCAGGCGTCCCCCGAGCCTGTTCGCTCCTCAAGTAATGTGCGGTTTGGGGAACTCCTGCTGCTGTAGAAAGTGAGCCGATGCACAGGTGATGCCCCTTTCCTGTTGGGGCAGTGACAGGGCAGTCACTTGAGATGGGTTCTAGAACCTCACGGCAGATGAACCGCATAGGCAGTCCCTTCTTGGGTGCCTGTGGGTTCTGGCTCCTCCCAGGGCTGCAGGCCTAGCCCTGAAGGTGACCCGCACATCCACCCTAAACACAGCCCGCTCTCCCGACCTCTGAGCCCGCATCTCCATGTGCCATCCGGACATTTGGTAAATGATAAATTGATAAATCCTGAATGTCTGACATGTGCTGGGGAGATGTCAGCCAACAACACACACGTCCTCGGGATGCTTCTGTTCCGATGGGGGAGGTCTGTGCTGGAGGGCACACCGTTTCCTGTGATTTCATAGCTGTCCTCAAAACCCTTTCAGGAGCTCTGCTGTGTCCAACGATTTTTATAACAATATTAAGATGTTGCATCCAGAGAGTCCTGGAGTGGAGGTGTGAGGACCTGAACAGACCCCCTCCCCAGTGAAACACATGTAACTGGTAAAAGTTATTTAAAAAGCAACCATTTAACATCTCTGGAAATTGTCCTAAGAGCACAGAGCAAGGAGAGAAACACTCATCCAGGAAAACGCGCTAAATCTCAGGAGGAACAGTGCGAGTCTGGGCATGTGAGCTGAGACCTGCTCCACCCCTGCCCCTCCGGGTCGGCGTGAGGGAAAGTCTACTCTACGTGGGTGTGGCCAAGAAGAGGGGGCTCCCTCCCTACAGTTCCCCGTCTAGGGCAGTGGGTTCTCCCTGGAAGGAGCAGGGCTTCCGCACTTCTCGCACCCACCCCCCAGGCTCTTGTGCTCAAGGGCTACTCCTGGCCGAGAGGTCTGGGGCTCCCTTCCCCACCCACCACTCATAAATCAGAGGTCTGAGCATCTGGGGAGAAAATACGTGCAAATGACGTATCTGATAGAGGACCTGTATCCAGAATGCATAAAGAACTCTTACAACTCAATAATAAAAAGATGAATAACCCAATTAAAAATGGGCAAAAGACTTGAATAGATATTTCTCCAAAGACGAGATCCAAACGGCCAATAAGTACATGAAAAGATGCTCAACATCACTATTATGGACTCATCAAAACCAAAGCAAATCAAAACCACAATGAGCTACCACTTCACGTATACTAGGAATGGATGTAATAATAACTTAAAAACCTCCCTGAAGATAACAAATGTTGGTGAATATGTGGATGAATTAGAACACTAATATATTGCTGGTGGGCTTAAAATGCTGCAGCTGCTTTGGAAAATAATAATTTGGCAGTTCTTTAAAATGTTAAACATGGAGTTACCATATGATCCAGGAATTCCACTCCCAGGTATATATGCCAAAGAACTGAAAACATATGTCCACACAAAAAATGTGTACACAAATATTCCTAATAGTATTATTCATAACAGCTAAAAGATGGAAGCAATCCAAGTGTCTATCAACTGAAGAAGGAATAAACAAACTGTGATAGATCCATACACATTATTTTCCTATGGCTACTGTAACAAGTGACTACAAACTTGGTGGCTTCAAACAACACAAATTTATTATAGGTTTGTAGTCTGGAATCTGAAATCAGAACTGTGTTCATTCTGGAGGCTCAAGGGGAGAATCTGCTTCCTGCCTTTTCCAGCTTTTAGAGGTCACCTGCATTCCTTGGCTCATGACCCCACACCATTCCAACCTCTGCTTCCATTGTCACAGCTCCTTCTCTGACTCTGACCTCTGGCCTCTTTCTTATATAGGAACCCTCGTGATGACACTGAATCCACCTGGAAGATCCAGGGTAATCTCCTCATCTCAAGGTCTTAACTGGATCAGCCTGCAGAGTCCCTTTTGCCATACATTGTGACTCAGTCGCAGGTTCCAGGATTAGGAGGTAGACCTCTTTGGGGGGCCACTGTTCTGTTTATGACATCATACTATGAAAAACTATTCAGCAATAAAAAAGAATGAAGTACTGATAATGCTCCAATGTGCATGAACCTTGAAAACAGTGTGTGTGCTAACTGAAAGAAGCCAGGCACAAAAAATCACATATTATATGATTCCATTTACATAAAACATACAGAATAGGCAAATGTACCGAGACAGAAAAATACATTGGTGATTGGTTGTCTAGGCCAGGTGTGTGCATGCATGTGTGCATGTGCACCGTGAGAGGGGGTTAGAAAGGGAATGGGAGGCAACTGCTAACGCATGTGGGGTTTACTCTGGGGTGATGAAAAGGTTCTAAAACTATATGGATGGTGATGATCCCTCAACTCTGTGAATATACTAAAAACTATGAATTTTATATTTTGAAAGAGTACATTTTGGGGTATATAACTTTTATTAAAATAAAATGGTAAAATGGTGGGTGCCTTGGCAAGAATCAGGGTAATCAAGTCATCGTGTTTTTCATCACCAAGGCTTCACTGTGGGAAAAAATTATTTCACTAAAGAATGTCCTTGATGAAGCAGAAGCAGAAAAAATTAACTTTATTAAATCTTGACTCTTAAACATATTTCTTTTTATTATTCAGTGTGATGAAAGGGAGAGTACAGATAAAGTAAATACCAAAGGAAAGTGTTTGTCTTGATGTGAAGCATTTGTGTGACTGTTTGAGTTGCCAGCTGAACTAGCCACTTTTTTCATGGAAAATTATTATTACTTAGAAGAACAAGTGACAGGCAAACCTTAGTCATATTCGAGTGTTTGGCAGACATTCACTTGCAAATGAACAAAGTGTCTCTGTCAATTCAAGAAAAGCAACTGACAACGTTCGTTGCCAAGGATAAAAATTAGAAAAATTTCAAGCAAAAATTAGATTTTCAGAAAACTTGTGTCTGCCATTGTGAGCTTGAAAGTGTCCCAACAATTACAGACTTTTCAGATGAGACTGGTGGTGATATTAACAAACGTGATTTTTAAAATATTATATAATTGAAGCTACACATAACGCAGAAAAACAATTTCAAAAGACTAATCCACGATGTTATAAAATAATGCATCGGTTAAAGATTCATTCTAAGTACGACACAGGTCAATGGACTTTAATTTAACAGAGTCTGAAAAGTTCAATGAGATGGTTTCAGCTTCCACACTGCAACTAACCTTTAAGAAGCTAACACATCAACTTTTGGTATAATATCAAAGGAGAGTATCCACCATTATCTGAAAAGATGATTAAAATGCCCCTTCCTTTTCATCTACACATCTGAGTGAGGCTAAATTTTTTCATATATTTTTCAACCCAAACAACAAATCACACAGTGAATGCAGAAGCAGATATAGCAGTCTTTTTCCTGACTTTAAAGAGATTTGCAAAAATGTCAAACACTGCCACTCTTCTCACTAATTTGGTTTTGTTTTTGCAAAATACGGTTAGTTTTCATAAAATATGTTATTTATGTTAGCATGCAATGGGTTTATTTTTCTTATTTTTAAATGAATTAATCAATAACTAGTTTTCAAAGGTCTTAGTTTTAATGTTTCCTATGATAAATATGGAAAGAGTTCACCTGTCTGCACAAAAGCTCTTTGGGCCTTCAATGGTTTTTCAGAATATAAAAGAGCCTGTAGAAGTGCTGGTACCTCCTGCTGGATGCCAGCAGGGGTGATGCTAAGTGGGGAGAGAGCAGAACGAGGAAATTCAGAGCACTGAGGTGAGGAGATGGGCTGCTGACCAAATAGGGTGGTCAGGGCAGACCTCAGAGGGAGTGTGTGGGGTGAACTGTGCCCCCTCACATCTGTATGTGGAAGCCCTGGTTCCCCAGTACCAAGATGTGACTGTATTTGGAGACAGGGTCTTTAGAGAGGTGGTTAAGGTTAAATGAAGTCATATGGGTCGGCCCTAATCCAATACGACTGGTGTCTTTCAAAGAAGAGGAGGTTAGGACACAGACACACAGTAGAAAGACGATGTAAGGATACAGGGAGACGATGGCCATCTACCAGCCAAAGAGGGAGGCCTGGGACGACCAAAACTTGACCTCGGACATCCAACCTCCAGGAGTGTGAGACACAACATTTCTGCTGTTGAAGCTGCCCAGTGTGCGGTGTTTTGTTGTGGCCGCCCAAGCTGACTTGGGAGGGTCACACGATGTTTGAAGGAGTGAAACAGTTAAGCAGATGTAAGGAGGAAGGGCATTCCACGTAGAGGGGACAGTGAGCGCAAAGATCCGAAGGTGGGAGCAGCACGGGACTAAGCAGCGGCTCCAGTGGCGGCCGGACAGAGTGACGGCAAGAGCAGGAGGAGGGCGGGTGGCGGGAGGCGTGGCTGCTACAGAGACCGTGCTCTGCTCTGCGCGAAAAGTGGACTCTCTGAAGTGCTGGGGGCTGGCCAGTGAGGGGCCTGGCTCAGTCAGGATCCTTCAGACTGCTGTGCTGGACAAGGATCAGGGGTCAGCAAACTACGGCCTGCCCGCCACCATCCGATTTTGTAAATAAAGTTTTATTAGGATGCAGCCACGCTCGCTCATTTACATATTGTCTATGGCAGAGTTGAGTAGTTGAGTACAGGCAGCAAAGCTGAAAATATTTACTATCTGGCCCTTGACAGGGCAAGTTTACAGACCCCTGGAATTGACTGCAGGGATGAGTGTGGATGCTGGGAGATCCATCAGAAGATGATTTTGTCCCTCAAGCATAGAGTATTCAAAACTGAGCTCTTTTTTTTTTTTTTTTTTTTTTTTTGCGGTACGCGGGCCTCTCACTGTTGAGGCCTCTCCCGTTGCGGAGCACAGGCTCCGGACGCGCAGGCTCAGCGGCCATGGCTCACGGGCCCAGCCGTTCCACGGCATGTGGGATCCTCCCAGACCGGGGCACGAACCTGCGTCCCCTGCATCGGCAGGCAGACTCTCAACCACTGCGCCACCAGGGAAGCCCCAAAACTGAGCTCTTTAAGAGTGATATCAGCAAGATAATGTAATAGGAAGCCCCAAATCATTCTTCTCCCATGGGAACAATTACTTAGCAACAATACATAGATCAACTGCCTTTGAGAAAAATCCAGAGACCAGTTAAGAGAGTCCCACATCTGAGATGAACCAAGAAGAACCACATCAAAACTGGCAGGAAAATTCATGACATTTACTCACCATAGCCCCTCCCCTAGCACAGAGGAGTGTGATTGGTAAACACTCCCAACTCTTGGCTTCCCTTTGGGAGGGAAAGAGAGGAATGAAACATGGTCCAATACTCTGACTTTTAAGGGGAATAGCTGAGAGACTAGTTTCTGCCTCACCTGAACCTAAATGCTGACAGGTAAGGGAGCTGGTTTGGAGGCCACTGAAAACAAAAGAAATTCCACGGCGGTCCAGCACCAGAGAGGTCGAAGTACCACAGACAGAAACTAGGGAGAAATCCTGAGTAGAAACAGGCAATTCTCAAATAGGAGATTACATGCACCAGCCCAGAAAAAGTCTTGAGAGGTCTCCAGAATCTCTGGCCAGTGGATTGGTGAAGGTCTGCCACGTACAAAGCCAGATTACAAAGAATGAGAAAGGTGGTCATTTTTTCCAAATGTGTAAATCCCAACCAAGAAACAGGGAAATGTGGCCTGATAAAAAGAACACGTTAAATCTCCAAAAACCAACTTTAAAGAAATGGAAATATATGATTTACCAGATAAAGAATCCAAAATAACCATCATAAGCACAGTCAATGAACCAGAAGATACTTCAGAAGGACAACTAAATTAAATCAGGAAAACAATGCATGAACAAAATGATACATCGACAAAGAGAAATGATGAAGAAAAAAATAGAAATTCTGGAGCTGGAGAACACAGTAATTGAATTGAAAAATTCCCTGGTGGTGCAGTGGTTGAGAGTCTGCCTGCCGATGCAGGGGACACGGGTTTGTGCCCGGGTCTGGGAAGATCCCACATGCTGCGGAGCGGCTGGGCCGGTGAACCATGGCCGCTGAGCCTGCGCGTCCGGAGCCTGTGCTCCGCAACGGGAGAGGCCACAACAGTGAGAGGCCCGCGTACCGCAAAAAAAAAAAAAAAAAAAAAAATTCACTAGAGGAGTTCAACCTTGAACTTGATGAGGCAGAAGAGAGACTGGTGAACTCAAAGACAGGGTATTCAAAATGATCAAGTCAAAGGAACAAAAAGAAAATAGAATGAAGAAAAGTGAAGAGAGCCTGAGGGACTTACAGGACACTGTCAAGTGGAACCACTTATGCATTATGGGAGCCTCAGAAGGAGAAGAGAGAGAAAGGGGCAGAGAGCCTATCTGAGAAACAATCACCAAAAACATCCCAAATCTGAGGAGAGAAACAAACACACAAATTCAAAAAGCTTAAAGACCTCCAACTATGATAATTCTAAAGAGACCTGTACTGAGACACATTATAATCAAACTGTTAAAAGTCAAGAGACAAAGAGAGAATCGTAAAAGCTGCAGGAGAAAAGTAACTTGTCACACAAGGGAGCTCCTGTAAGATTATCAGTGGATTCTCAGCAGAAACTTTGCAAACTAGAAGGGAGGGGGTGACGTATCAAGTGCTAAAGCAAGAACTGTTAACCAAGAAAACCGTATCTGCCAAAACTGTCCTTCAAAAATGAAAGATAAATTAAGACTTTCTCAGACAAACAAAAGCTGAGAAAGTTTATCACTAGATCTGCCCTGAGAGAAATGCCAAAGGGAGTCCTTCCAGTTGAAATAAAGAAGATGCTCAACAGTAATGCAAAATCATATGAAATATAAAACCAGCTGGTGGAAGTACATATACAGACAAATAAAATATCTGCAGTATTGTAATGTTGGAGCATAAATCACCTTTAATTATAGTGTAGAATTTTTTTCTTAAAAAAGCATAGAAAGTAACTATAAATCTATGTGAATGAACATGCAGTATAAAAAGAGGTAACTTGTGTCACAGTAACATAAATGGCGGGGGGTGGGCAGGCATGTAACGGAGTAGAGTTTTCATATGTGACTGCAGCTAAGTTCTTGTCAGTTTCAGTGAGACTGTTACAACTTTACAATGTTTTATGCAATTGCAATAGTAACCACAAAGAAAATATCAATAGAATAGACGCGAAAGGAAACGAGAAGGCAATCAAAATACATCACTACAAAAAATCAGCCTATGGGTGTCCTTTCACCTGAAGTGAGTCACTCCAAGACAGCATATAGTTGACTTTCGTTATTTTGTTTTGATCCATTCAGTCAATGTGTGTCTTTTGATTGGGGAGTTCAGTCCATTTACATTTAAAGTAATTACTGATAGGGAAGGACTTGCTATTGCCATTTTGTTAACTGTTTTCTGCATGTCTTATTGCTCTCCTTTCCTCTCCTGCTGCCTTCTTTTGTGTTTTGATTTTTTTGTTTGTTTTGGTAGTGACAAACCCTTAGCTAGAGTAAGAAAAAAGAAAAGACTCAAATAACTACAATTAGAAATGGGGGGGGGATGTCACCAGAAATAAAAAGGATTATAAGAGAATACTATGAACAATGGTGTGCCAACACATTGGATAACCTGGAAGAAATGGATATATTCCTAGAAATATCCAACGTACCAAAACCGAGCCATGAAAAAAAATCTGAAGAGGGCTTCCCTGGTGGCGCAGTGGTTGAGAGTCCGCCTGCCGATGCAGGGGACACGGGTTCGTGCCCCGGTCCGGGAAGATCCCACATGCCGCGGAGTGGCTGGGTCTGTGAGCCATGGCCGCTGAGCCTGCGCGTCCGGAGCCTGTGCTCCGCAACGGGAGAGGCCACGGCAGTGAGAGGCCCGCGTACCGCAAGGAAAAAAAATCTGAAGAGCCCCATAACTAGCAACTAGAAATGCTGCTGAGGACAGAGGCAACCCTACCAGGCCTGCCTGGTAGATTCCACTTCAACGCCCCCTCGGAACCGTTAGTTTGCAAGACCAGTAATTCCTCGTTTCCCAGAGAACGGCCGTGCCGACAAACCCGTGAAGTCAGAGGCGTCATGTAACGCGGCTTCCGGGGGGAGCTGGCTGCGGCCGGCGGCTCTGCGCTGTCTGGACGCATGCAAGGCGGTGAGGGGAGATCAAGTTTAATGTGCTCGTCTCAGGAACCTGGTCTCACAGCTGCCAGAATCGTCCTTCTAGAACATTCCCTGATGGCGTCACTTGCCTGCTCTGACACGGCAGGGCTGCTGTGCTGCCGGCAGGAGGATGTGACTGTCGCCTCCCACTCCTCTGTGCCGGCCCCTGGGGTCTTGGCAGCTCGGGGTAGTCGCCGCCCCCGCCCGGCCGGCTCTGGACGCCGGGACTCCGGGGCCCCTGGACTACAAGGGTCGGCTCCGGCCCAGCTCCCCACGGAGCCCCTGCCTCCTGCTCCCCACCCCACCTCCTGCCTGAGAGAGGGCTCCCACTTCTCGGCACCCACGGGGCCTGCGGGAACGGGCACCCTCCTCACAGCCTTCTGGTTCTTCTGCTTCCGGAATATGCCCCCTGCCCATCTCTGTCCTCCCCGCAGGCCACTTCCTTGACATGGAATAAAGGCTCCTCTTCCTTCGATGGCAGATTAAATGCCGTTTCCCACGGGTGCCTTCCCAGGCCAGCCAATCCCTCTGCAGCCCCCTCCTGCACCAATTACCCCCGCAGTTCGCAGTCAGAGTGGACCCATTTCTTTAACATCCATCACAGACTTCAGGCTGGGAGCAGGGAGCGGGGCTCGGGGCACGAGGGTTGTTTGCGGGGAACCCCCAGCGCAGTGCCGAAGCCGGGAGGACCTACCAGGTCCACTCACTCCTTGACCGGGTCTTCAATGAGCAGCCCCTGGGCACTGGGCGCCCCTCTGAGGACGTGACTGACAAACAGGCACCGTGCACGCACTAGCGGGGTGCACCTTCTAGAAGGGGGAGGCGGGCGGCAGACGGAACAGGCAACGCGGAGAGAACTCAGGCCGATGGGCAGGGCTGAGGGCATCAGTGGGGCAGGGGAGGAGGTGCCAGCAGGAGGCAACCTTGAAGCCTGGGGAGCCGCAGCCTCAAGACCCCGACAGACGCTGTCCCGGACCTCTCCCAGGTCCCGCAGGGCAGTGCAGACCCCGATGGCGAGGGGTCACGGAGCGGGGAGGGGCCTTATTCCTCAGATTGGAGCCTGGAGACTTGGGACCCCACCACGGTCAGGCACACGTATCTGAATTGTATCCTAACATCTAGAGTGACAACATCAGGATGGTGGGTGCTGTGCTGACCACCGTCCTCGCCCCTGACCGGGGGACCACGGAGCTGTATGGGCCCTCAGGCCGAGAGGACACCCAGTGGTCAGAACACAGCAGGGGGAAGGCTCCGTGTCCTGCCCGTCCGCTCTCCTGGCCAGACATTCCAGAAACCTACCGATTGCAAATGTTCTTTCCACTGTTCTGGACTGAAATGTGCAAAGAGACCATTTATTTTCTTCCTTCCTTCCATTTATTTATTTATTTATTTAATTTATTTCTGGTTGCATCGGGTCTTAGTTGTAGCATGGAGACCATTTATTTTCTAAGGAAAAAAGGTTCTTGTCAGAGTTGGCATGAGCCTGAGCCTGCCGTCGCTGACGGGGTGAGAGAGTGCAGCCCTATCCCCAGGGTATGGCTGGACACCTGCATCCTCCTGCCTGCCTGGGTGCTGAGGCCCTGCAGGCAGCGGGGAAGGCGTGTGGGAATGAACCATCCACAATCCCCACCTGCCCAGGGAGCACCAAGGCTCCTGGGATCACACGCAAAGCAAACCTAAACCTGCCTTCAGGGCGCCCAGCTGAGCATGGCCTTCTGGCTGATTCCATCTGCCTTGCCAAATGCGGACACTGGCCCTATCGCATGCATCCCTCCTCCTGTCTGCAAATCTCCTTGAACGAGGGCCATCCTCTCTCCCGCTTCCCTTTAATCCTTCCACACAAGTCTCCCTACAGCAGCTGGAGGGAACACAGCAACATTTCATCAAATTACTTGCGCTCTTGGTATAAAATCTTCCAGTGTCTCTGTCCATGGAGCCACCCAGTTCTCTCCCACCCCAGGGCCTTTGTACCTGTCCTTCCCCTGCCCGAGGCTCACTCTCCCAGCTCTCCTTCCTGCGGGAGGAACCTCAGCCGCCCCCTGGCCACCCCTTCTCAGGGAGAACCAGTCTCAGCACCGGTGAAGCCCTTGGCGGTGCCGATTACAGTTCCTGTTTACGGTGGGGTTCCATCTGCTTTCTAATTGCCTCCCTCGAAAGTCTGGGGGTCCCTGAGGCTGGAAACCTCGTCTTTCTATTTCACCCCTGGATTTGCATCACCTACTATTTTACTTGGCACACACTACGTGTTCCACAAACACATTTTGAAAGGAAGAATCAGGTAAGCTTTGGATGTTCTTGTGGGCTCACCCATTTCTGTATGTCACTTGTTGAATTACATAAGCTACAGGCATGTTATATTCACCAACAGAAATTTTCCAGCAGAAAAAAAAACCCTGGAAGTTTATACATTAGAAACAAAGTTAAATGAAGAGGTTAAAACAAACCCAGCTCAATTATTTCCCAACCACAAACTCTGAAAAACTCAGATGAAGAAGAAATTATCCCTGATTAATTTGCATCTTTCTTAAATCCAAATGGAACCTTTTTGTTTTAACATCACTTAATGCTTAGGCAGAAAAAAGACTTGTGTTTTTAAAGACAAATGATTCGAGTCTTATTTATAAGTCTCCGCATAGCACAGATAATTCTAAGAAGCGTGTTCGACAAAGTTAATCAGACACTGGAGATTAAAATTTTCCTTTATAGCATGCACACATTTAAAGTTATGAAGAAACATTCTAAGCAAATAAATCATGCTTTATAAATTACTAATACCCAAGGAACAGATTAAGACGTGAGATGAAGTCGTGTTCAAGTCTCAGATGTGTAGGGACACACACATCTCTGATCTATTGTCAAACGTCTCTAAATAAAACAATTATAGATGTTTGCATATATTTATCGTCTCGTGTGTTTTTACAAGCGGGATGCCAAGAGTGTGCTCCCAGCTGCACAAAAGATGAAACAGGACGAGGTCTCAGCCCTTGGGGCCTACAATCAAAGTGAGGCAGATAAAACAATTCAGACATGAAACACATCAGTTGAAAAGCCTGTTAAAATTTATGAGGTGCAAGGTTTGTTGGCTTTTCCAGGAAAGGCAGAACCGAGAGGCGAGCCAGATTACTGAAAACCACCATGGGCGAGTGAGTTTCAGGAGGAAAGTTGAATAAAAGGTACAAGTGCCCTGAGCTGGAGGAGAAAAAGAGCGGGTGCGTGTCCAAGGGGGAGGCCGGCTGGGGAGGGAAAAGCAGGACCCTCAGGTGAGAAAGCCAAGGGCCACCTGTGCCTCAGGTCCAAACAGACGACTTGGTTTCACCTCAGGGGGAAGTGCTATTGCTCAGGTATAAACAGGACCACTGGTATCTGGGACTGGTCCCTCCACAGAATCCAGGGTCTTTTCTCTGCATGTCTCTCCCTGCCGAGGGCCTGGAACCGCCCTGAGCGCAGGGCTGATCCTCCGTGTGAGCCGAATAGAACAGAGCAAGAATCACTGTCTTCTCCCCTCACTGCCCCGTTTCCCTGCCCAGACCCTGCTTCTGGAAACAGTACGACGCCTCTGACCACAGGACCTAAGACGGATGGCTACAGGAAGGAGTCGGTCCTCTCCCCGGGCCTTGGATTCAGCGTTAGCTCGGTTAAACCATTTCACAAAGCACCTTAAAAATCTGGAGCTTTCCCAGTTTGCAAGCCCCACTTCCATCTCCTTCCCAACATTGGCTTGCTGCAAATAATGGTAATAGTAATAATAGGTGATGCTTCCAGAACGGCTACCACGCAGGTGTTTTGCTAAGTACTTTTCAGGCCGCGCAGCTCGGAAGGATCCCCGAAGCGAGAAAAGCAAGTTCTAGGTAACAGCACCATGACATCGTTTATATCTCTAAAATGGAAAACAAATCTGTGCACTTTCACATATATTTTCAACTGCACAGGAAAAGTAAGCACACAAAGCTGGACGCACCGGTTGCTCCAGGGGAGAATCAATAGAATGTGGTGCTACTTGAATGGCGTGGCTTGACTTTTCAATGATGGGGAATCACTCATCTGCTACTCGTGCAGTTAAAAAATGAATTAAAAACAAAAAAATACCAACGAAAGTGGCTGCTTTCTGCTGCTTAGCTTTCGTTCAGAAAAGGCACTAAGAACTGGGTGGGCTACCGTGAGGCTGTCAGCCTTCAGGTTACCCACCCCCCTGCCCTGGGCTGGGGTCTTCCACACCCAACCACCCAGGCAGTGACAGCTGGTGCCCCAGGAACAAAGTGACATGGAAGGTGCCGGTGGTGGGTCGGCTGGGGGAGGAGGGGGACGTGGGCCTTCTTCCACTGGCCCTCACCTCCCTCGCTCTCTGCCCAGGCCTCACTTCTGATGCGATGAGCTAAGACAAGACCTCGACAGGAAGACAGAAGCTCTCTTCCCGGGTCTCAGAGTCAGTACTTCCTCGGTTAAACCGACTTGGAAATCAGTATAAAAGGCCAGTGGAGGAGATGCTGTACACCTACGCACCACCCCACCCTGCAGTGCGGGTCTCTGGGGACGAGGAAGTGAGCAGAAAGACAAGGGCCGAGTCGCAGGGATGGAAAGGCTTCCCCCATCGCACTGCCCTCCTGCCCCATGCTCCTTGCCCCACGTCAAGCCGCAGGCCCCTCACCCCTTCCTCAGGGGTTTCTCCCTCCTCCCTCCCAGGAGCCCTGAGGCCTCCCGATTCTCAGTCTCTCTACAGCAATCAGATGAAGACCGCAATGCCAGGAAGCCATGCCCACCTTTTCCAGTCCCTGCGTCACCCTGGGACCCTGAATCCCGCAGGCACTGCTCTCCACACCTCCTTCCTCAGTCGTGCGGCGCCCGGGACAGCGCAAGAGCAGCTTTCCCCTCCCGCCTCAAGCTCTGTAAGCTATGCCTGCTTCGTCCACACTTCTATCCCCAGGCTTATTAGCACACAGTAGGCACTCAGATGTTTGTTCGATGAATAAATTAATGAATGAACACAGTGGATAATTTTTGAACTGTTATTTAATTGCTCTGAGGATGCAGGTGTGTGTGCTTGTGTGTGTGTGTGTGTGTGTCTTGTCTCCCATAACCTGGTGCGTTCTACAAAGGTGGGTCGGATGGAGGTTGAGAGCAGGACCTGTGGTCCCAGGCAGCCTGGGTTCAGACTGCAGCTCGGCTACTCACTAGCCGAGTAACTCTGGAGGTCACTCCAACTTTCTGTGCCTCACGGTCCTTGTCTGCAGAAGCAAGATGCTTCATAAGGCTATTGTGAGCATGAGATGAGTTAATGTGTGTAAAGGTCTTAGGACTGTGCCAAGGACTCCATCAGTGCTGAAGAGTGTGAGCTGCAGTCTTCATCATCATCACTGTTATCACCATCATCAGGACCATCACCCTAACAATCATCATCACCACCATCATCATCACCATCATCATCATCACCATCATCACTATTATCACCATCATCATCATGACCATCACCATCATCACCATCAACATTATCATCATCATCATCATCATCATCACTATTATCACCATCACCGTCATGACCATCACCATCACCATCGTCTCTAATGCTCCACCAAATTCCAGGAGGATCCCATAGTAGACCTTCAGTAAAATCCCATTGAATTGAATTTGGCCAAATAATCAGGAAGAAAAATCGTCCTCTGAATATAAAGATTGAAAATTAAGAGGAAATGACACATAAATAACATATATTTTGCAAAACATAAACACCTGTATATAAATAAGAGATCTCCATCCAAACAAGACCCTACTAAATAGAAGTGATTTGCTGGTGGGTTTAGAATTGCCAGGACAGGAGGAAAAGATGGGGGAGGGATGAAAGGGCAGGGAAGACCCAGGGTGAGGAGAACTTCTACCAGGTCAGAGGGGAGTTAGCTGGAAATGAGCAGCAGCAGCCCCGTGATCTGAGCCTTTGCCACTCCACACGACACCCAACCATGCAGACGGCATTTTCCAGCAGAATTGTTTTGTCGGAATGTTTCAGAGCAGACCTGTGGCTGGGTTCCAGCACTGCCACTCACCACACCGGCCACCCTGAGCCAAGATTCCTGAGCTCTGGGCCGCATTTTCCTTATCTGTGCTGTGCAGGCGGAGGACGGGGGTGGGGAGCCCAGGGCGAGTCTGTGCACAGCAGTGGCCGACCTCAGGCTCGAGGAGGAGATAGAGGGCTGTCGGTGGCACCCGTGGAGGTGACCTCCCAGGGAAGTGCCATTGCTCCTCACGGGGAAGCTCCGTCCTCCTGACGCTCATGCCATCCCGTCTCACAGTGACCTGATGGCAGGCTCTGGGTCACTGCTTCTGTCGCCCGGGGGTTCTTCCCTTAACTCACTCCCGCAGCCCCCCTCATCCAAGCACCCACCCCCACACAGTCCCGCAGGCGTCTCTTTGGTTTACTATATATTTTACTATTGTTCGAGTGAAAATCGGACACCCGAGAAACCTCCAAAACCTTCATCTTGCCGTGGCCAGGGGATGTGCTGTCACTGGGGACAGAGCAGCGGGTGAGACAGGCTGTCTCTCTCCCGAGTGGGCTCTCTAGTGGGAGAAACAGACTAAATCAATCTGCTAAAGACAGACAATCACAGAGTGTGAGAAGAACTTGGAGGAAAATAAACAGAGTGATTGGGCAGGTGGGCAGGGCGGGCATTCTGACTTGTAAGGGGGCGAGCGAGCCCTCTCTGGTGGAAGGAGCTTCTCTGCCTAGATCTGCAGGAGTGGACACTGCCGTGGGCACCCAGAGCCCAGGACAGAACATTCCAGGCCAGGGAGCAGGGCTGGCTGGGGCTGGGCCATCTAGAGGGGTAGGGATTTTATTCCAGGAGCGGGGGTGAAGCCAGGGGAAGGACCTAAGCAGAGGGCATCCTGAACTTATGCTTATTAAAGGTTATTATTAAAGGTCCTTCTATTATCTGGAAGGCCAGTGTGGGCATCCAGCCTGCACCCGTGAAGCACTGTCCTAACTCGGGCATAAGGGGGAGAAGCCGGCGAGGAGAGGAGCTTCGTAAACCCTGAGTAATAAAGCAGCAAATACAAACCCTGAGTAATACAATGTCACAATGAAATCCAAAATACTTAAATGTGAAAAGAAGGGGAAATGGTGATGCTGACCTGATGTCAGTGAGAACAGAGAGAGGCCGGGCTGCCCGGAGAGGAGAGGATGCGCGTCCACCTCTCTGCGGGTCTGCCTGTTCCTGTCCTCCTCTCCCAGATGTCCCCACACCAGCTGGGGGCCTGGTTCTTTCCATGGGGCAGCCGGGAAGGCTTCCATGAGGAGGGGGCTTACGTACATATGTTTTTGCTGAGACTCGAAGGAAAAATGCTGGGAGGACCACCAGGGTCATGTCCATGGCAATGACAAGATGACCCAAGGACAGGCTGGGCCACACCTGGCGAGATCATGGGACTCTGAGACAGCCCCATGGGGGGAGAGGGGGGCAGTGACGGGAGGGGCCTTATGCTGCCCACGGCCATGAGCAACAAGGAGAGATTCCAGGCATTACAGAAAGTCATAATGTGGCGGCTGAATAACAGCCCTCACAAATGTCCATGCTAGAATCCTTGGTAGCTGTGACGATGTCGCCTTCCATGACAAAGGGAACTTAGTGGATGGGATTAAGGACTTTGAGATGGGAGGTGACCCTGGATTCCCCGGGGGGCCCAGTGTCATCACAGGGTCCTCCTAAGAGGGAGGTGGGAGGGTCAGAGGAGGGATGTGACAACTGAAGACCTTGTGCTGCTGCTCTGAAGACAGAGGAGGGGCCGTGAGTCCAGGACACCGGGTGCCTCCAGAAGCTGGGAAATCCAGATCTTCCCCCCGAGCTGCTAGAGGGAACCAGCCCTGCTGACATCTGGACTTCTGACCTCCGGAACCGTAAGATAATATATTTGTGTTATTTTAAGCCCCTCTGTGTTCACTTGTTACAGCAGCAACAGGAAGCTAATACACACAACAACACTCCCACTCATGGCTATTTGGAGCCAGGCCCTGGCAGGCAGCTTCCGTGGGCTCCCCTGCTCTCTCTGTCTCTGTCTCTCTTACGCTTTCTGCCTCTTCTGAGAACCAGGCCAGAAAAGAGCAAGATGACCCTGGAAGACTTACCCCCCTCCCCTCCCCCTAATTCTAGCAGAACAGCTGGCCCCTCGGTTTACTTTGGGGTGTGTTCACTGGCTGTTTGAGGATAAGCCTGCATGGACAAGAGGCCTGGGACCCAGGCCCTGGACAGACTCATTTCAGTGACCCTGATGTCCCCAGGCCCTCGAGTCCCAGATGGGCTGCCTCCTGTCATTGACTGTGGTTCAGGGCTCAGGGGGTCTCTGTGAGGTCCAGGGTCACCTCGACCTCTCAGGGAGTCAAGGCCCTAGTGCTTAACCCTTCACATGAACAAAGTGGGGCTGGGGAGCCTCCCGGCCCACTTCTGAAGCCCCACCGTCCGTTGGTCAGCATGATCTCATTTCGTGCTCCTGAACCTTTCGCAGACGATGGTCTGCAGACAAAGACGCACGAGTCTTCTACAACAAGGCATCTCAGCTTCAGCCAGTAGAAGACATACAGGGGACTGACTTCCCCCCTCGAGTGTCAGCTCAAAAATCAATGAATCGCCTTTGGTGTACAGGCGACGTAGCCGAAATGAGCCTGTACGCTTCCAATTAAGGCATGGGGTCTGAGCTGCACAGGTCCCAACCACACACTCATGAAATGGTAACAAAAATGCACTCAAACATCTTTTTGTAAAAAATAGAGTTTGCCTTGACTTTATACAGATTTCCCCCCCTTTTTATAGCAGCACAAGAGTCTGTAAAATCAAGGCCTATGTCCCGGGTTGCGTTATAAACAGAAAGGGCACACTCAGCAAATGGGCTGTTTTCCAGCTGATAAAGATGCGACATGCACGGAACGGGCTGGATGGACCTCTGGTGTACAGATGTTTATTCGAGAGTTTTCTTTTTATTCAGAAAGTATGTGCAATTTAATGAGCCATTTTATTAAAAAAGGTACATTTTGGCTCCAAGAGTTTCTGAATAACTACTATAGAGGGAGAGTAGCCTCCCCAGTGAGCAGCCCAGCCTTACACATCAATTTGACTGGACTTTGGAGTGAAGGCAGATGCCACCTGTCTCTGTGTGCAGATGTACCAGCAGCGAGGTACCTCCTCTGCGTGGGCATGGGGACGAGGACGGGGGGGTGAGCCAGGCCGGGGCTCTGTTTTCATGAGACCCAAACTGGGACTTGGCTCCAAGGGGGGAGATTCGGGAGGAAGTCCTCCCAGGTCAGCTGGCTCGGGGGGTCCTCCTGCTCGCTCCCCTGGACAGGGGTGGGGTCCTGCAGACACAAGTCCGAGGAGCCCTGGGAAGAGTGAGTGTAATGCATATTTGTCATTTGGGACCCTGCCTCTCTTTTCGGAAGCCCCTCACCCCCATTCTCAGGTGACAGGCCCCCCTCCCCAGAGCCATGTTTGGGCCCCAAAGGGATGATCAGCGTTGCCCACCCCTTAGCCACATGGTGGTTCAGGACTGGAACCCAGTCCTGGCCAAGGGACAGGGGAGAGAGAGCGTCCCCTCTCCTCCCTGGACCCACGGGGGCGGGGCTGCTCTCTCTCCCCCGGGTCAGGCGGGGGTGGCATCTTACTGCAGATAGGAGGGTGGGACCGGCCCAGGCTGGGCATGGGGGAGACTGGCAACAGGCTGTCACAAAGGGATGCCATGGGAAGATGAGGAAGGAAGGATGCTTGGGGGACATGAGCTCTTACTGGACAGATTTTGAGTTTGGTTTTGAGTCCCTCACAACCCAGACTTTGCACAGCACGTAGGAGACTGACCTGTGATGAGAAGGCGGTGGCCCGACCTGCAGGAGGGTTCCTGGCAGACGGCCACCTGGAGCTGCCGCCCGAATGGCTCCAAGGACCGTCCTGTGAGGTCAGGGTGCGGGTGGAGAGTGCTGAGCCGCACACCTTGTTTCCCTTTGCTAAGCGGTAAATGGTCTCTCTGGACCTGTCACATATGGCTCCAAGCCCAGCCCGTGGGAAGCCAGAACACACCCAGTTCTTTTGCATTAATTTGAAGAGAAAGTCGGCAGTCACATCCAGTGAAATCACAGAAAGCTGTGGAACAGAACCTTCTGACAAAACCGAAAAGTGACACCGTTTTAGAAGAGTCGTGTCTGCTCATGGCCACACAGCACACACAGTTCATGCCCAAACCCTGCCCGCCTTGCCTGGTGCCCAGTGGACCGTCAGCACAGCCGTTCTGTCTGGCTGGGACGGGGCCTCTGCACTCCAGGGAGTGGTCTGAAGTGTCACGTGCCACCCTGGGAGTGGGGCCCAGCCGTGTTGGGAGGCCGCATGGGCACAGCGGCGGGGGAAGGAGAGAAGCTTGAAGGAGGGAAAGGAAATTAAAAGGGATGAGATGGGAGAGAAATGAAGACAAGCTTCGCCTATTCACAGCTTTGCCTCAGGCTAGTTTGCTTCTAAGACAGTACCGAGGAGGGAAGAAAGTGATCAGAAATGTTAATTATGTCAAGACACACGCCTCTCCTCCAGTGCTCCTGGGGCTGCCCAGGGCCACCAGCAGCAAGATTTAATCACCGAGGCGAGCCGCCTACTCCCACCAGCCGGGGCTTCCAGAACCGAGAGAACACCAGGCCGCTTTCCAAACGTGCCACCCCGCGCAGCCTGCTAGCTCCGTCTGTCCTCCTCGGGACCCAGACCCTAGGCCCATGGGTGTGTCCGAGCAGAAGAGAGATTCAGCTCAGCTGCTGCGGACTGTGATGAAGCCCTTCCAATGCACAGAGGCATCAGTGCGCAAGAAATCCGCGTGATGACACAGGTAAACGTCTCCTCGTGCTTTTTGCAGCCATCAGCTGAGTTTTGAATGCTGTTTTTTAATTTCCTACTGCACTTCATGGCTCTTGCAATGACTTTCTTGTTTGGCATTAAAAATAAATAAATCTCCCAAGACCCTAGAGTCCCAAGGCTTAATGGGTCTAATTGTAGATTTGCGTTTTCAATCTTCCAGACGAACTGTTTAGGGGCACACTTACTGCCACAGAGAAATTAATGTGCTTCATAGCAGCCCTCTTTCTTTCATTCACCCGTCGTTTTTGAGCACCCAGGACTAGGGTGGCAGATGGGTTTCTCTGGGTGCTGAGTGGTGGCAGCGGCTGTCTGAGGTAAGCAGTTCACGAGGCTCCATCCAGCCCAGCGGGGATTGATTAGTGATGTCTGCCTCAAGTTGGGGAAGGGGAGGTAGTCGCACAGATGCCATCATTTTGCAAGCCCACATCCGCACACGCGGTGCTGTCCAGGTGCTGGTCAAGATAGGCACTAGTGAAGCCAAGAACATGGGTTCGGGTAGAAGGTTAATCCACTTCAGGCTCGGTATTCTCAGCACCAAGGGGTGCTTTATTCTCTCCTGAACCCAACCCGCCATCTACAAACACCATTGGCTGGAAGAAGGATGGTGGCAGGGGGTTAACGACACCCCTGGCGTTCAACCCAGTGAGGATGGATCTGACGAGTTTTCTGGCTGCAGGAAGAAGCTTTGTTTTAGGTTCACACACACAAACATAATAAAAGTCAAGATACAACCCACACCGAGAAGCCACGCTCCCAGGAGCTGTGCTCCAGTTGCTCCTGCAGCTTTGACTCAGCGCCCACGCCTGCCGCTTCGGAGGGGGAAGCACAAATCCTCTGGGTCCGTCCTTCATCTCCTCCTCCACGTGTCCCTTCTCCCCACCCCTCCCACTCACAAAAGGTAATCCCAGGAGGAGCACCATGTCTTACAGCCAAAACCCCTGCGTATATCCCCAGCCCTTCCCGCATCTTCTCTTCCTGCCTCCCACGTACGTCTCTGCTGAGTTAAATCCTATTTATTCCTGAGATTTCAGTTAATCTGTCCCCAGGGAAGCATGCATCTGTCTCCCATGCTCTGCAGGAGTCAGCAAACATTTTCTGTAAAGGGCCAGAGAGTAATTGATTTAGTCTTTGCGGGGCACACGGTCACTTGCAATTACTCAACTCTGCTGTTGTAGCATGAAAACAGCCACAGACAATATGTAGATGATGGACATGGCTGTGTTTCAATAAAACTTTATTTACAAAAACAGGCAGATGGCCATAGTTTGCAGACCTCTGCTCTATAGGCTCATGTTCCTTTCTTCTCATTGCTCTTTCTTCATTCCAAGGTTTGGTTAGTGTCTGTCTTGTATTAACATATTTAAGCTCCATGAGAACAAATTTGTGTCTTTTTACCACCATGATAGCCCATCTGATAAATGCTTGTGAAATGTGGCACTGAGCCTGGCACTGGAGCTGCGCAACCCATAAGCACATATCCTGGGAGTTGCATTAACACTGCCAGGAAAAACCTCTCTTCCCCCCTCTCCTTAAACTGGGGAACAGGTAGGCTTGGATTGACCACTGCCAACTTGCCTCATTGAGGGGAGAGATTTGATTAAAAGGAACCAAACTGGAGGTGGCAAAAATAAGAGAAACCAGGCCCCAAGGAGAACATCTTCAGCCCCTGAAGCTATCCCCTGGATCTTATCCTCTGCTACTTAACTTTTTCAGGTTAGCTACTTTGAGTTCAGTGTGGCCACCTACAGCTGAAAGAGTCCTAAACGAAGAATCTGATTAATGAAACATGAAGCTCTGTTTCTGAAACATTTCCACACTTTTCCAGTGCCTCAGTGTTTAACGTGGCAGAACTCTCCATGAGTTCGTGGACAGGTGTCTGAGCCATCTTGTGGGTGGTTATCCCTGCTCCATCCTGAGAGGACCTTCCCCCAGCAAAGGCTCTGCTGTGTTAGTTCTCCCCTCACTGGAATAATGCCCAGGCATTTAACTGGCCACCACTGGGGCATATGGCAGTTGGCAAAACTATGAGAATCTCGGACTCGGTCCGGAGTCTCTGTGGGCGAGGCCAGAGCCCATAGAGAAGAGCATACAACCAGCTCCTAAAGCGGAGACGTGAACACAGCCGTATCCCTCGGTGGAAAAGCCGGGGCTCAATCTCAGGCATCTTGCCCGTGACAAACGATGGCCAGGTCAGAATGTGCTCATCTGATCAGAATCTACTGTTTCTCTCATTTGGGTCATTTGCTGAAGCTCTGAAATATCTTTTTTTAAACTTAAACTGAAAATTACTTTTTCTCTATAATTAAAGAAGACCCACAGGATTTCCGTGGCATTCACACCTGGGGAAGAAATGCAGGCGGGGGTGCAGCCAGCCTGAACCCGAGGATGCGACCGTGCACGACGTTCTTCTCCTGCAGCAACGTGAAGGCGGTGGCTGCCCTTCCAGGTGTGCTCCTGGGCGTCCCTGTTACATAAAATACCTGCATCGGTTTTCATTTCATTTTGCTACTCGGGGCTCACGTGCCTTCTCCCCAGCACCTCCCCGCTCGGTGGAGCACGCACGCATCTGCCCGCTCGGGTGGCGATAGGGCAAGATCCCCAGTGAAAATATGAACCTTGGCTTGGTTACGGCGAGGAGATGCTCTTTTTTTAATTTATTTTTATTTTTATTTTTTACAACTTTATTGGAGTGTAATTGCTTCACAATGGTGTGTTAGTTTCTGCTTTATAACAAAATGAATCAGTTATACATATACATCTGTTCCCATATCTCTTCCCTCTTGCGTCTCCCTCCCTCCCACCCTCCCTATCCCACCCCTCCAGGCGGTCACAAAGCACGGATCTGCTCTTTTGAATCTAACACACATGCTGGGCTACCGAGCCGAGGAGGAGGGGAGGGCACCTTCTCGGCCACGGCCGGGAGAGTGGGGAGCCCGAGGGCTTGGTGTGGGAGGGGCCCAGGCCACGGGTGCCAGCTGGGGCCACCAGTGAGAAAGAGATTCCTGGGGCACCGCCCAGGGCAGGGGCACTAATTGGCTGGAATGTCCACCCGCAGACCACTGGCTTCACGGGGCCCCCATGGGCGCCTTGATCAATCAGCCGGGAGGCCGAGTGGGACTCAGGAGCTGCGGTGATTAAAACTCGTGCCTGCTGCTCCTCCGGGGGCGGGGTGGGGGGGCGAGGCTGCAGGCAGAGCGGGCCGAGGGGAGGAGCGCCGAGTCCCTGGCGCTGCTCAGGATGTCGCCAGCACACAGCTCTCCCTTCCGTCCGTCCTGAGTTTGAGTTTCTCACAACTGTGTCTGCCTGCAGTTTATGTACACAACCGCAGCGGTGGTGCGAGGGAATTTCTGCCGTACGAGGACCCAGGACACATATGCTGTTGCCGCTTCCTCTTCGGCTGCTGCTGAGAAGATGGCATTACTGGAAGTGAGCATGGGGGCGCAGGGGGCTGACTCCTGGCCCGGTGGGCACCAGGGTCTGGGGGTCCCCCTGAATGGTGTGCACCGACGGCTCTGCATGGCCAGGAGACAAAGAGGCTGCCCGCGTGGCCTTGGGCGTGCTCGCAACTGGCCAGGGGACCTCGGGGGCCTCCCACAGGAGACGACCACATGCCAGGGGGACCCCGCGGGGTCGAGGCCACGTTCCCGAATGATCACGTGCGCTCCGGACCTAAGTTCCACTCTCAACAGCATCCGGTCTACCTCCCAAAGTGCCAAACCAGGTGACACTTCCACAGAAATCTCCAAATCCTCAACTTTTTTTGTTTCTGAAATGAGAGAATCGCAAGGTAAACGCCGAAGTGAGTCCTGAGCACGGACCAGAGTTAGGGATCGTCCGGGAATAGGGCTTCCACCTTCCCTCCCTGCAGTTACTGGGATGGCATTTCCCTCACCTCCCTCTCTGATGGGGGTCTCTCCGGGCTCAGAGCTCAGCTGAAATGGGAGCCCCTCCGCAGTCAGCTCACTCTCCCTGAAGGCAGATTTGGTGCAGTGGCAGGGGGAGCACCCCCCTGCCCCCCATCCAGGGTGGGCTCCCGTCCCCCGTCCATCCATCTACAACAGGGGCTTTTTAAAACCCATGGTAGAAAATACATGGCGTAGGGGCTTCCCTGGTGGCGCAGTGGTTGACAATCTGCCTGCTAATGCAGGGGACACGGGTTCGAGCCCTGGTCTGGGAGGATCCCACATGCCGCGGAGCAACTGGGCCCGTGAGCCACAACTACTGAGTCTGCGCGTCTGGAGCCTGTGCTCCGCAACAAGAGAGGCCGCGATAGTGAGAGGCCCGCTCACCGCGATGAAGAGTGGCCCCGGCTTGCCACAACTAGAGAAAGCCCTCACACAGAAACGAAGACCCAACACAGCAAAAATAAATAAATTAATTAATAAACTCCTACCCCCAACATCTAAAAAAAAAAAAAAAAAAAAGAAAATACATGGCGTAGAATTTCGCATCCTCACCGCGTTTACTTGAACAGCAGTGTTAACTACACACCCATCGCTGTGCAGCACAGCCCAGAACCTTTTTATCCTGCAAAACTGAAACTGTACCCACTGAACAATGACCCGCCATCCCTCCTGCCCGCAGCGGCAGGCACCCACCCTCCTGCTTTCTGTCTCTATGAATTTGACTCTTCTAGGGACCTCATGTAAGTGGGATCACACAGGACTTGTCCTCCTGGGACTGCCTCACTTTAGGCGGCACGACGCTCTCACAGTTCACCCACGTTGTAGCCTGTGTCAAAACCCCCTTCCTATTTAAGGCTGTATGATATTCTGTTGTGTGGCTACAGCACAGTCAGTGTATCCAGTCCTCAGTCAGTGGAGCACCAGGTGTATTTTCTCAGCAGGATCTTCACAAGAAGATCAAGCTTCTCAACAGCCACTACACATCCAAACACAACACACTTGGAAGAGCAAGAAAACGCCAGTTCTGGTTTCCGTGTGTCTTAAGGTTCTCTTCCTTGAGGTCACCTGCTTTATTGTGCACAGAAATGATTCTTCACTGGTGGGTGAGATGCAAACCAAGTCAAGACGGTGGGAATATGGAACGTTGACAACTGAGAAATGCTGTCCTAGCAGCCTCACACAGAGGTGTGGGGAAAGGCCTTCTTCTACCTGAGAAGCGGGGGCAGCGTCCCAGGGCCTGGGGCATCCCCAGCGCATGGCTCTGAGCCGCCTTTCCTGTGCGGACCCGAGAGTCTTCCTGAGGGCAGCAGGCAGGATTTGGGGGTCTCTGCCACTGCCCCCGAGCCTTCCAGGCTTCTCCCAGGCTCACATCATTGCTCACTTCCCCTCAGCCTCACCACTCAGGTAACTGCACCCAGGCCAGTCCTCCTGTACCCGCGCCCTGCCCTTCCACCCACCTGTGCAAGGCCACCTGGGGAGACTCCGACCTCTGCTGTGTTGAACTTAATACACGTACGCGTACTGTATACACTATCATGTGTTACATATACACAATTAATCTAAGGGACACACAGGTATCAAGGGCAAAGGAAAATACCATTTTTAAGCAAAATCAGCCCAGCTCAGAGCTCACGTGATGAACCCCAAGTCCAGGGGAGGTCTCCACCCAGGTGTCCAGGATACCATTTCCTTCTTAAGTCAGCCCTGCTTCCTGGAGGTCACGGCCCCAGCACAAGAACTCCTGCTGGTTCCAGCCCGTTGTTTATGTTTGTTTCATCCGTTTAGGGTTTGGCTCTGAGGGAAGCTTCACCTGGGGTTGAATCCAGCTCTGTCCCCTTCCAGCTGTGAGACCCTGTGAGTCTGTGCCTCTGTTTCCTCCTCTGTAGGGACCCGACACACTGGCATCTGCAGCAGTGTAGGCCCTGGTAGGAGGTGCCACTCTGAAAGGTCCCTGGGACAGGGGGCGCTGGGGAGGACGGGAAAGCACCCCTGTTCCTTGCAGCAGTGAAACTGTCTCCGTTTCAGCTTCTAAAGCCTCAGCTGCAGCTGGAGCTCTCGGGCTCCTGCGAACTGGCCCGGACCTCAGCTGTCAGCTGGGCCCCGTTCCTGCAGAAACCGTCTTGCAGAGGGTTTGGAGGGGGCCTGTCGAGTGGGGATGCCCTCCCGCCTCTCTGGGCTCTCGCAGGAACCCTGGGAAACCTCCCCGGTCCTGGTCTAAGGCCCCTGAAGCCAGGGGGCCCCGCTCCCCGCTGGTCCTGCACTCACCCCACCCTCTGCCCCAGGTACCCCTGGCGTCTCCAGCTCCTCTGCCCTGGATGAGCCCGGCTCTTTCCTGGGCGTCAAGGGGACCTTGAAGAAAGGTGGCTGAACGCCAGGATAAATACCTCTGAGCCGGCAGAGAACGCACACCTGCTGTGTCCACGGACTGCAAGGCCTGGGGTCCTGTTAGGACGGGGGTTGACATCCCTATTCAGACCACACATACCGCTCCTGCAGTAGAAACCAGCCGACATGCCTTCCTCGGGAGCCGTTGTTCCCAGAGGGAAAGGCGGCGCGTTGCGTCCTGGGAAAGCAGCCTGCAGGCTGGGTATTGACCCGCCCTGCAGCTGAAGGTCAGGAGCCGCCGATGCAGCGTCCCACCAAGCAGAGAAGCGCAAGGCAGTGGGGGCGGGGCGGGGCGCTCGCTTTGCAGCCTCACAAACACGGAGAGTCTTTTTTTTTTTTTGAAGAGTAAAATAGTATATTTTAATAAATAGACTGAATGCTATTCCAAAGGGTTAAATTGTTTCCATTTGCATTAACTTAACACTTGCATATGTTAGAAAAGACTTCATATTGTGTAGAGCCGCCAGAAATCTCATACACTGCTATTTGGCAGAATCGATTAAATCTGAGCACACAACTACCTGATGTCCCAATTCCCCTCTTAGGTATATATTCAACAGAAATGAGTGCCTATGTCTACCAGAGGAAAGGAACGAGAATGTTCATAGCCATATATTTGTAATAGCCCCAGATTGGAAGCTACCCAAATGTGCATCAGCAGTAGAATGGATTGAAAACATTGCAGTCTCAAAATGGTATACCCAATCTCAAAATGGTACAGTCTCAAAATGGAATACCAGACAGTGAATGCACAAGCCACTGCCACGCTGAGTGTAGATGGACTCCCTAACACCATACACAAAAATAAGCTCAAAATGGTTTAAAGACCTAAATGTAAGGCCAGACACTATCAAACCCTTAGAGGAAAACACAGGCAGAACACTCTATGACATAAATCACAGCAAGATCCTTTCTGACCCACCGCCTAGAGAAAGGGAAATAAAAACAAAAATAAACAAATGGGACCTAATGAAACTTCAAAGCTTTTGCACAACACGGAGAGTCTTAAAAGGCATGTCTCCCTGCCGCCCACGCCAGCACAGAGCCACTTAGGCACCTAGACACCACATTTTCTTAGGAGAAGCTGTCAACCTTCTCAACAGCCTCTACACGCGCAGCCAACACACTCGGAAGGGGAAGAAACGCCAGCAGCCCCAGGGTGCGGTGGGAAGGTAATTAGTATTGATTACAGGAGCATCATCACAAACCGCGGGTCAAGAAGCTCCTCTACCGAGTGTGATTTCTCCCAGTTGAGCCCACTTTATTTGGCATTGCGTCCCTGAAACTTGAGCTCCAGATCAATAGTCCAATGTCGCATTACAAACAAAGGCGTCCACACACACCACACCCTTACCCGGCCCAGCATCCGTGCTCAGAAAGCACAGAACTCGACGCCCAGACCCAAAACAGACCACCTCTTGTCATGTACCTTTTCATTCCCATCCTTAAGGTGGCCCCAGAAGATCCAGCTTCTGGAAATAAGCAACACAGATCTAGCCTGAAGTAGCATCAGGGCTGCCAGGACCCACGACCCACTTCTGCAGCCAGGCCTGTGTGTGTGTTTAACTGAAGCAGTATTTCCCATTTGGCCGGGAAGCGGCGGTGCCGGGTGTCGCTCACCCACCGCACTAGTCATTCTGGCACCTGAAGACTCTCCTTCTGAATGTCAAGTAAGACACGTATTCACGTGTGTATATAAGTGTCCTGTCTGGTACCATGGATCATATGGGGTCCAGATCATTGAAGTGGAATTATGGTTACATAAGGCCTCTTCTAGAACCTTCCACAAGGCTCCCCAAGTGACAGGCCCTGGGTATTTTCAATATTTGCTGTACTTGCTTTAGGTCAACTACCTATTTTCCTACTAACTCCCCATCACATCAGCCCCACAGTGACCACTGACCCCTTCAAGCAGTGCTGACAGGGACACGCGGGCTCAGAGATACGAGTGTTTTCCCTGAAAAGTTGGTCTTGCATCTTCTAGACCAGCAAGATCACGGGTTAGTTACTGCATCCCCCAGAAGACTCTGGGAGGAAGAGGATCCTCGTGTCTGGCCACGTCCACAAGGCTACATTCTAACAGGAAAGGTTCACTCCATTTTAAAGGGGACTCTGATGGCCGCTTTAAGAGAGAAATGAACAGCGATTCTTGGACGGCGTTTGGTTGGATTCAGGTGCCTGTGGATCCCAGCACTGAAGGCGTTCGCCTCTCCGGGAAGCAGGCAGAGCAACCCCAGGCCAGCAACACACGGGCTGGTGGTAGTGCAGTGTGCTTTGGGTCCGGAAGATACACAGTCTGTTCTGCTCTGTTCCGACGGGGTGGATGCTTTTAGCAGACTCTTATGGCAACCCCCAAGCTCACTCAAGTCTGGGCAGGCCCAGAGTTTTCAAAAAAGGGAGCTGTTACTGGCTCCAGAGACCCCTTCTCTGAATAGACCTGGCCTCATGCAGCTGTCCTCTGGGGTTTCAATCTCTTAGACTCTCGAGCAGTGACTGGCAAATGAGAAGGTGACTTCGCGAGGCGTGGGTAAATGTGGACCCTGCTGACGTTTTGTAGGATCCTCGGCTACACTGATGGCTCCTCGAGGTCGTGCTGGCCTCCCCCAGAGGGGGCTGGGCCCCGTAGACCCCACCCAGAGAAACAGTGCCTCCCCCGCACCAGCTCACGCTGTGTTCCACCCACCTCAGTGAAGGGCATCTGGGAGGAGACGCAGCTAAAAGCTCACACAGCGTCCTGCCCTGGCAGGTGCCACAGCTCCCTCACGCTCGGTGACTAGGTGCATATTTACTCAGCCGCTGTAGAGTCAAATTTTTTTTTTTTTTTTTTTTTTTTTTTTTGCGGTACGCGGGCCTCTCACTGTTGTGGCCTCTCCCGTTGCGGAGCACAGGCTCCGGACGCGCAGGCTCAGCGGCCATGGCTCACGGGCCCAGCCGCTCCGCGGCATGTGGGATCTTCCCGGACCGGGGCACGAACCCGTGTCCCCTGCATCGGCAGGCAGACTCTCAACCACTGCGCCATCAGGGAAGCCCTAGAGTCAATTTTTAATCCAATTCTTCATCAATGGTACAGAAGCTAAAAAATGATCCCTAAGGAAATCAGACTGTAGTTCAATTTCTTTCAATAGCTTTGGAAGAATCAAAACAACTGAAAGGTGAAACGCTAAATTCGATTTGCTACCCCTAAAGCAGAGGTTCTGGGTCAAACCTGCAGGAAACAAGGGCACTGGGGTATCATGATGAGCCCTCCAGGAGGGCCCAGAGGCCCCAGACCCAGTATGGGGTGAAAGAGGCAAGGGCGTGAGATAAAGGAGGGGGGCTCAGTAAGCCTGTCCAGGGGGACAGACCCTGTCCTGATGGTCAGGGATTCAATGTGAGTCACCTTGGGGCTCCCCTCACGCTCCCAGACGCTGCCATGACCTCGACAAGCATGCTGTGTCCTAATTCAAGGAGCCGCCCTAAATCGGCCCATCCTTCACAGGGGGACACCTCGGCAGCCACAGGACCCTGGGAGGCAGAGTTCCCAGCTCACCGTGGTGGCATCCGGCACTGGGGGAGGACTGGCGTCATCACTGATGACTCGCACCCAAGGGGCAGACGGGGGGGGCACAGCAGGGGCGGGGAACGACAGAAGAGCCTGCTCAGCACCCACCAGCGGGCACCTCGTGAGCATGTGCTAGTGGGATGCAGGCAGTGGCTGCTCCTGTCGGGCAGCCCTCGTGGGAAGAGCTGCACCTGCTGCCTGCGTCTGCAGGAGCCCTTCCCTCTGTTCCGTGTCCGCACTGCCTCTGTTCTCGGGGCTGAGCAGTCCTCTTGGCCAGGAGTCTGCTGCCCCTGCTGCTGGCTAAGAAGTTCCTGTCTTGTGCGTGGTGCAGTGACATTGCACCACCTGCTCCTGGAATTTACCTGTGGCCGCGAGACATTAACCCTTGAGTGATGTGGGCCTCCAGGAGCCCAGGCATGTGGGTGGGACAGCCGGGACCTGGTGGCCACAGAAACACCAGCTCACAGCGGAGAGCAGCTGGCTGAGCTCCTGCCTACAAACTCCCCAGGGCGAGCTCGTGGGTTGGCTCAGGCACGAGAGCCAAGGGCAGCAGCACAGGAATAGCTGGAGCCAAACCAGCCCAGCAGCAAATGGGGTGAAGGCGTGGCAAGCCCGCCGTGAGCCAGGTGTGGGTCCCAGGTGCCCGCTCCCTTCATCCCCATGGCAACAGATGCTGACACACAGCCGCATCTCAGAGGCTCAGCAATAAACCATGGGGAGCAAACCCACGATCTACAACATCCACCATCCCATTCCTCTAGGGACTGGATCATTCTGGGAAAGGCGGCCGTTTAATTCCCTGAGGGAGACCTGCCTTCCTGGGTTCCAGCTCTGAGGCTCTCCAAGCCTCAGACCCCATGGGGCTCGGTGCTCTGTGAAGACCTAGATGGGTGGGATGGGGGGTGGGGAGGGAGGTCCAAGAGGGAGCGGATGTATGTACACATATAGCTGGCTCACATCACTGTACAGCAGAAATTAACACAACATTATGAAGCAATTATAGTCCAAAAAAAAAAGACAGTAAGGAAACAAATGGATACTATGTCTTCCAAGACAACTTTGTAAGAAGGGGCGGCAGGCCAGGCTGGGCTCACAGGCCACAGCCAGGCCCTGCCAGGGCCCATCAGAATAAAGGTGGTGACCCAGCCCCAGTACTTCTCATGGGAAATCCCTAAGGAACGGGATCCCTTGCGTAATGCTCTTGGCTAGGTGCAGGCTGAGGCTGGGGTGGGAGGGTGTGCAGGCTTTGGGTCCTGCTAGCTGTGTGGCCTGGAGCAATTACTTACCTGCCCTGTGTTTCAGCTTCTCGTCTGTAAAATGGGTTAACAGTGTGGTTCCTCTTAGGGCTGCAGAGAGGACTAAAGTGAGCTAAGCCAATAGAAGCCCCTAACACAGCCCCTGCCTCAATTCCCACCATATGGGTGTGGTTTATGTACAGCCACCGGATCCAGAGGATGGAAAGAGAACTGATATCTGATTTCCTCTCTTTACTGTCACGACAAAAAGAAACAGTTATTTTTTTGTGAGTCCGTATGCGCCCAGGGTCTCAGGGGTGGGGATGGCTGGAGGGGCAGTTGTGTCCAGAAGCAAAGGCACCTGTTATTCTTTCTTTCTTTCTTTTTTTTTTTTTTTTGCGGTATGCGGGCCTCTCACTGTTGTGGCCTCTCCCGTTGCGGAGCACAGGCTCATGGGCCCAGCCGCTCAGCGGCATGTGGGATCTTCCCGGACCGGGGCACGAACCCGCGTCCCCTGCATCGGCAGGCGGACTCTCAACCACTGTGCCAACAGGGAAGCCCAGGAACCTGTTATTCTTAAATGCCCAGGTCCTTCCAGTGACTTGTCCAGGCGGGACCTGAGGGAGGGGATACACAAGTCCCTACAAGTCCTACAGGGTGGGAGGTGCTGTCATCTTCATGCTCCAAATGAGAAAGTTGAAGCACCGGAGGTCTAAGTAACCTGCCAGCAAGTGGTGGGCCGGTGGCTTGGACCCAGGCGGTGTGTGCTGTCCCTCTTAACCCCTTGGATAAAATGACACCTGGAAACATCCACGGAACAACTTTTACCACGACGGTTACACACACTTATAAACCTGAATCAATTAAGAGTTGCTCCCGAAACATTATATATATATTTAAAAGGTACATGATCTTAGAGCCTGTTATCCTGGGCTTGATAAAACCACAGGTGAGGAAGCCGCTGACTGTGGTGCTGATGTTACATGGGTCCCCAAGGTTGTCAGCCCCGCGGAGGTCTTGCTTCACCCGGTGACCGGATAATCACAGAAAATGTCCTCATGTGGCTTGGTTCACCTCTGCTCTGTAGACACTGCAGGGGACTCAGGGCACCTAACAATTGATGGCAGCGTAGGGAGGTGAGCAGGTGTTTGGGAAACTGAATCAGTTGATGTCAATGGACAAAAGGTTCAGATGTGGTGTTTGCGCTTGAAGTGTGTGCAGCTGAGGGTCTCAGCACCCCCAGGGGGCCAGCATCTGCCCATGAGCACCATCTTGGCAAGCGAGGGGACCCTGGGAAGCCAGCTGCAAAGCCCTCGGTACACAGAAAAAGGATGGAGAAACCCACTGGGGGCACTACGGTGATCCTTAACTGCAAGATCAGACTGTGATGATGTCGCCTCTCCCCTGTCACCAGCACGCTGGCTCTTTGCTCATGACACGCGGGTCCTCCTTTCTCCGAACAGGCCATTTGTTCCAATGAGCAAAGACTCTTTCCCTGTTCAGCTTCCCTCAGGTCTGCCCAACAGGGAGAAAAGGATTTAGTCTTTAAAGCCACTTAGCACAGGTGGTGACTTATCAGCCAGGGGAACGTGAGGCTGGGGCCAACTGGCAGCCAGCAGCCCATCCAGAGGCCCCGCAGCCCTCTCCTTGGGGACCGTCGCTCTCCGGCAGCTCTGGGGATGAGGACGCTGCGGTGCCTGTCAGAGGACCTTCCCTATGTCGTAGGGATGTAGGTCAGTATGAAGTCCTCCAACCACCTTTACACGGTCAGTACTGATGCTGACGTTCTTTGCCCCCCTCGTGCCTCAGCTTCCTCACCCGTGAAGTGGGGGCAGTAACGGTATCTGCCCCACGTGGTTGCAGGGAGGGTTCGATGAGTTAATGCAATACACAGAGTCATGGGGGACATTCGGTCAGTGATGGTGATGGCTGGTGATGAAGACAATGAGTGTGGACACTGGGCAAGGGGAGAGGATGGGCACGGGATTCCTGACCTATCTGGCTCCGGTGCTCTCGTCAAGGCTCCCTCGGGGACACCCAGGACATGATCCGACCGCGACCTTCATTCATTTCACATGTGTTGACTTGAGCATCTACTACATTGTGAGAGGCTCTGTGGGGGGAAGGGAAGGCAGATGCAGAGGGCACAGTGGGGTACGGGGGACAGAGGATGGTCGTATAACCACAGACAGCTGTGAAATGCTCTTGTCCAATCCCTCCAGCATCAGAACAAGAGAAAGGGTTTAAGAGGAAACCTAATTACTCACACTTCTCCTCCAGAACTTAAATTCTCCATGGGCACTGGGTGCAGTGAAAATGGGCGAGGAGAAGAGAAATAGGGCTTTGAGAACCAGGCACAGCCAGCATGAGGATCTCCAAAGGATGGGCCTAGGTTCAGGACAAACTCCTCCTGGGGACAGGATTCCTGGGGTGATTACCGAGTATTCCTCTTTGTGCTGGACGTAGAGGAGAACTGTGTAATCTTATACCAAAAACCACCACAGGCTAAACAGGGTGAAAAGATACCATATCACATTCTTAACCAATAATCACAGTCTGCCCTGGTATGCTATTATCACATTGGTAAAAAAAAATGTTCAGAAATTCATGAAAATGAGTAATAGTGAAACTAGTCTACCAAAATTCCAACTTGAAAACATAACTGGTCTCCTTCAAATTGGCAATTTCTGTACAAACCCCAACCTACTACAAGAACCATTTTATTGTCACAGCTTGAAATTTGTCTTGAATTACCTTGATAATAATACAGACAGCCATTCAGCAATGTGCACCACACCACTAATGGATCTCGGAGGCCCAATTTCTAAAATCCAGCGTTGCACGGTTATCGTATAACTAGAACTAGTGACGCTCCACCAGAACAAGACGGCCCGAGTTTGTCTTTGCATGATTAAAACGCAGGTAGTTACACATTGATGTTGTTAACAAGACTTCGTGGATTCCGGCAGAGCCATCCATCCGAGAAATTCACAAACAATCCAGGAGAGCTCAATGGTCCCCTCCACTCTGGAAATCCAAGTGCGTCCAAAAGTGTGGCGATTCTGTTAAAACGAAGGCTCGATTCGGAATAACACCGTAAATGAGCAGCAATACTGCTCCTGAATTTCACTTCCTCTCACCCCTCTAAGCCATCGAGATAGCAGCCATCCCATTAAGAAACTCAATTAATATATAAGCAGCATCTATCGTAAGCAGATCCAGGTCTCGCTCTACATAAAACTTACTTCCACTCAACGGCAACCTTGGAACTGGATTGCTTTTGCACACCCAGTGTTGTCTTAGGCAAGTCACACAGAACTAAAGGTCTCTTGGACCAAAAGTCAACAGACTAGGGCCTGAGAGCTGAATCGGAACCCCTGTCGGGTTCTGTAAGCAGCTCTGCGGGAAGGTGGCCGCCCCCATTTGTATACTTACTGGCTATGGCTGCTTTGGGGCTATACGTGGAGTTGACATTATGATAGAGGTTCCGTGGCTGCAAAGCCTAAAATAGTTACCATCTGGCCCTTTCATGGAAAACATTTCTCGACCCCTGCTTAGATCACAGAACCCTCTAAACCAGAGTGAGCTGCCTGGTGACAGAGGCGCTGGGGAGTGAGACTGCCTTTGCCAGCTCAGCTCTCTTGCCCTCTGCCAATTCTGACCTTTGCAGTTATCAGCTCACGGCTCACAGGGGGCCTGCTCCCCGGTGAACACAACACCCAGAAGCACGCAACAGCAAGGGTAAAACTTAATAAAATTTCACCGGCTCATCAAGGGATGACCTTACATTTGGAGAGACCCAGAAATAATTTTCTCTTTTGATTAAATGGAAAATCAATTTCCAGTGACATTTCTATTCATCAGGCCCCAAATCGAGGCAGAGACCAGAGCCGCGGAAGGAGGACTGGGGTGCCCTGACGCCTCGTGCCTCTTGTCCGTGACGGCCCTGGGCAGAGCCGAGCCACCCACCCACCTGCTCAGGGGCAGAAACCTAAGGGGCATGCGGGCCGGAAGGTCGGGGGCTTCGAGGATTTATAGTCGTGGCCTCTGCGAACAGTACTGCTAGGCGAGCAAGCTGCAGACGGCACGTTTTCAGGGGGGTGCTACCCAAAGTGGGGATCTGAGATCACAGCAGCTCCCTGTGACGGGTAAGAGGGCTCCCGTGGTCCATCTGTTCTCAGTCGTGGCTCAGTTAAGAAACATTCACGTTCACGTTTGGACTCCGGCCACTTCATCTGAAGGACTCTTTGCATTTAATAAAAGTCTGTGGGAAGAGCACCCGGGGGTCCTGGTGGTTATCAGAACACAGTCTCTGCACAGAGGACCGATGGCCCCCACCCCACCCCTAGAGCCTCTCTCCGGGATTTCTTTCTTCTTAATCATAAAAAGATCTGAGTGGTTCCCCACCCCTTTTTGGATCCACGGGGCACACACATTGGGAAACTGCAAGAGAACAAAGCCTGCATCTGCCCAGATCATCCTGCATTTATTTCCAAGATTTGAGGACTCAGTGATGCCCTTGTCACCAAAGCACACGCTGGGGTGATGGGAGCTCTTCCAAAGAAAGGCAGAGGAATGTGAATGCTTCCCTGGGGGTAGGGGTGCCGAGGGCGATCCCACCACGGCAGGGAGGGCGTCTGAGCCAGGGAGAGCAACGGCCACGCTCAGAGCCACAGGCAGGAATAGACACAGGCTGTCTCTTTCTTTAATACCATTTTTAATGTGTAATCAATCTTTATGGGCTGTTCCCATAGGGAAGGCATAATGGAATCTAGTTGTCACACGATTGCAAACTATGTGCATTCCGCTAAAAACAGGATTGTATTGTATCTCCTGGAGCAATACTGATGATTCCTTGAGGTGGGTGCGAATTGTTTCTAAAAATGAACATTCTGTGTGATTTAAATAAACTTAATATGATAAAGGAAGGCGCTCTGCCACTCTAATGAGCCCATAACTCATCAGATGGGTGCAATTCATCCCAAAGGGAATCGCTGTTTACATGGTTTTTGAATAAAGGGTGCCATTTTGTGCTTCATCACATCAAATCCGATTTAGTCCCTGCACAAATGGCTCCAGAGGTGAATATAATCAGCAAGACGGAAAGCAACGGACTGCTTCCCCTCTGGGTGTGGCGCCTGGTGACTGAGGCAGAGGGGGCGCTGGGCAGGGAAGCAGTGCTGTCGGCGCTCCACAACAGGACGCTGTCCCGCAAAGAGAGTGGACGGGCTACGCCTCCCCGCAGGCTGGGTGAGTGAAGGAAGCAGGTACAACACGGAGGGTGCTGGGTGTTCCCTCGGACGTGGGGCTCATGAATGGCAAAGGTCACCTGTGCTGAGACCGGTCAGGGCAGTGGGCCGCCTCCTGGGCTGGGACTGACAGAAGAAGAGCACGAGGGGCTTCTGGGGATGCTGGAAAGGCCCCGTCCCTCAATCCACTCGCTGGCTCTACGTGCAAACTCACTCTGTGACAGTCCAGTGGTCAGTGGACTTTTCCGAACTATTCTATACTCCAGTGAAGTTTGCCAGATAAAGTAAAGGAAAAAGACTGAGTTGATGTGATGAAGGGTCAGACAACACAGGGAGGAGAAGCCTTCCTACTCTGGTGCACATCTATTGGGCGCTTAGTGTATGCTGTGTGCTGAATACACAAAATAAAAATCACATATTTATCAGCTAACAACTCTGCAGTGCCTACAATGTTTCACACACCTCCGTTCATGACATCTTTACAAACCCCTAGGAGGAGGGGTTTATAAACTACTATGACCTGCATTTGTAACTGAGGATCCATCAACCCACATCACATGACTGGGAGGCAGAGGCCGGCTTCCAACGCCCTGCCCGACTTCAGAGTCCACTCCCCTCCGCGCTCCCCTCGTCCCCTCTAGGCAGCAGGAGGGGTCTCAGCACTTGTCCCAGGGAAGCTGGGCCACGTCGCTGGTGCAGCCCTCCGTGACCTGGAAGCTGGGCTGTTTCATCTCTCAGCGTCAAGGAGATGCTAGGGACGTGGATGATGCCCTTTCAGTGAACAGGACGAGGGGGTGAATAGAAAGGGCTGCAGATCCTTAAATTACATGAGGAAAGTCCTGAATTTGTAAGTTTGTCCACACAGAAAGCAAACTGTGGACGAGCACCTCCCTTAGAGCCTGCCCCCGCCCCCTTCCTTCAAAGCACCAAAGTGTTTTTTAAAAACAGCGCCCACGTTAGCATCCTTGAGCTGGGTCTTGTTCTTGGACAGATACCAAGACAGTGTCTGTGGTTTCTAAGAGCCTTCCTGACGCTCCTTTCCGGCAACTCAGCACACCCCCCGCCCGCATGTTCCATCTGTCACCTGTTACCCTGCCCGTGAAACTCTCGGTGCTCTAACCAGCGGCTCTAACGGTGTATTTTTTTTTTTTTTTTTTTTTTTGCGGTACGCGGGCCTCTCACTGTTGTGGTCTCTCCCGTTGCGGAGCACAGGCTCCGGACGCGCAGGCTCAGCGGCCATGGCTCACGGGCCCAGCCGCTCCGCGGCATGTGGGATCCTCCCGGACCGGGGCACGAACCCGCGTCCCCTGCATCGGCAGGTGGACTCTCAACCACTGCGTCACCAGGGAAGCCCTCTAACGGTGTATTTTATATCACTTGCTATTGGCTCAACCTTGGGGTCAGAAGCACCGTTTTTTAAGACTGCAGGAAGATGGCTTCTCATTGTGACATTAAAAAGCAGGGAAGATATTGCCGTTCTTCTCCTGGGCGGAGATGCATTTGCAAAGTCTAGACTTGTTGTGACCGGACGATGCTTCTTAAGTAACTCCTATGGGCCTTAATCTACCCCCGTCATCTCCATCCTGCCACGCGGCTTCCACCCGCCTCTCCCCCGAAAAGCCGAAGCCATTTGTAATTTCATACAACCAGACACCCAGTGCTTTCTCGCTGAAGGTTTCAGCTCCGTAATCGTCCTAATTCATTGCCCCGAATGAGCCACCTTTATCCATTAGTTGGATGATAACATTCTAACCACCTGCCAGTTCTGGTAATATCCCAATTCCTCCTTTTTCCATCTCCTAATCGGTGACATTTCTTATTAGAAGAATAAGCGTCGAGGTGTACCCGATAACTGTTCTTTAATATCTTCCAAGGTTGGGCTGCGCAGTCAAAAGCTACTAATCTCTGCCTTTTCTCTCTGAATTGCTTAAAAACGAGTGCTTTTAGAGCCAATTTATTTGCTACACCCTGAGAATTTAAATTTCTGTAAACATGCTTTAACTTTTTAATAGACGTTAAGCCATGAAAATGCAACCCATCTGAATAAAGATATTGCCCCAAGAATTTGGCATGAGAGTTAAAAAAATAAGATGTAAAATATTCTGGAGCTGTACAGGGAGGGATTAATCGAACGTCATAAACACACCAGCTCTGCCCCTCCGTCGCCCGCTCCCGATTCTCTCTTCACCTTCTCCTGAGGCCGACCCTGGCCCCTGACTTCCACAAGGACTGTGTCCAAGGCCGGTCCCTTTCCTTCCCTCTGTTGCCCCGCTCCTGCCCCCCAAGCCTGAGCCTGGAGCCCCCAGGGCCCTCTGACCCCAGGTCTGAGCTCCTGCAGACCTGCAGTGGTTAGTTATGAGGTCCTGGAATGTTCCTCCCACTGCATCTCCATCACCCTGCATCTCTCATCATTTCTAACTTCTAAAAGCGCATGGGGGCCGGACCTCACACGCCTGATGGAAGGTCTGGCGGCTCCAGAGAGCTGGACCCTTCCCCAAAACAAATCGCCGTGGACCTGCTGGGGCCTCTGGGTCCAACTCCCACTGCCGGGGGGCACTCGGGGGGAGAGGAGCCTGTTACACCACGTGGGAGATACAGATGCAAACCCAGAGTGAGGGTCTACAGGGCGGACCACTGCCTCCTCACCCACAGACCGGAAAGACAAAACCAGTCAGCGAAAAGGCACTTCACAAGCGCCTCAGCTGATGTCACGGTGTGGACCCATCTGGATCCGAATTCAAAGGATCCATATTTAAAGATGACATTTGAGCCCCGAGGCGTGTGCACGCGGCAGACGCCAGGGGACCAGGGGACGGCCGAGAACCTTTCAGGTGTGACAACAGTGTGGCTGGTGAGCGGGGTGCGCGGAGGGAACCACCTCCTCTGCAATGTGTGTTCAAAGAAATCCCCAAGCCAAGCTGGGTCCCGGTGCTAAACCATGGTGCCCAAGTTCATCCGTTTCAGAGCAAAAGGCGGCAGGTGCCGGCGGGGGTGAGGGGAAGTGGACCCTCCTGGTTCTACTCCCCCGTTCCCCTGCCTCACCCCTCACAGGCCTGGAGAAGCACCTGGCCCTTCCAGCAACAGAGAACTGTGTCCCGTGGAGGCCGGTGCCCCTGGCGAGGGGTCGGTGCACACAACACCCCACAAGCCCAGGCCTCACCCATGGCCCGCCTTGATCCCCGCTCCCCTCAGGCGGCCTCGGTCGGTACACTGGCTCCGTGGGGGTCAGCTCCACCTGCTCGTGGAGGTGATTGGAGGAACAGACACCCCACAGGCCGGTATGGAAGATCCCTCGGGTCTGGAATCCTGTTCAGGGACTCCTGGCGCCGCAGGCGTGGCCGCTGCACTCACCTGGGCCCCCTCCTCTGCCAGCTCCCCAGCGGGGTGCACTGGTCCCCACAGAACCCACGGCCCAGCCGGGAGACAGGACACATTAGGTGGCAGCAAGGCCTCTCCCTCCCTGAGCGCAAATGGCACGCTGTGTTTTATTCTTTATTTATCTTACAAATATTTATACAAAGCTTGCTCTATGCCAGGACGCTGTTTGAAGGCTTTTCAAATATTAACCCACTTAACAGGCGGCCAGGACCTGGGTCACCCTGCAAACTCTGCCAGGCTCCGAGGGCAAGGCTCCCCGAAGAAGCCAGCTCATTGGTGGGAGCCCTGCCCGGGGCCCCATCACATTTTATCATTGCTGCCTCTCACCTCTCACCTCTCACCTCTCTTCCTGCATCTGACAGGATGATCCACCCAGGGAAGCCCTCCTTGTGAGGCTACGAAGTAAGCCGTGGGGAGGGGCTTACACCTCCATCCCTGGAGCCTTGGCACTCCTCACCCTGGCTCCCGGCTCAGTGGCGCCAGCACAGAGGACGGCAGGTCCCTGCTGAGCACCCCCGGCAGCCAGACACTGCTCCAAGCATCTCACAAGAATATGCACAGGTACAAGGTATAAGTACGTGCACGTGCACACACACCTGTGTAAGTGCACACACAGGCACGCGTGCACACGCGCGTACACACAAGCACTGCACGTATGCACACACATGCATGTGTCAATGCACACACGTGTATAGAAAACAAACAAGCAGGCATGTATGTGCACATCAGTGTATGTGTGCACACCTGTATGTGGGTTGTATATGTGCACGTTTATAGGTATGTGTCCATACATATAAGTAGTGTGTATGTTCGTGTGTACAGATGCACCTTTTACATATATGTGTATACATACACACATGCTCATGTGTATATGTGTGCATGCACCCTAACTTAGTCCTTTTAACAACCCCATGCATTATCGTTTTGGGTGTATATGAACAGTGCACATATACATGCGTGTATATAAGCATGTATGCATGTGTATACATGCACGCAGATTTGTGTGTACGTTAAGCTTATATATGTGCATGTGCATACACACCCAGTCCTGTAACAACCCCACGCAGGACCATTTTACAAAGGAGGTGACATAGCACTGGGGCCGTAAGAAAGCTCCAGAGCCGCCTGCCCAGAGGTGGCTGAGCCTGGAGTCGGATGCAGCCTCTTCACCGCGATCCTGAACTGCCTCTCGAGGGCCTCGGCCTTTCTGAGACTCACGCTTCTAGTCTATGAAATGGGTCTAGCATGAGATTTAATGTGATTAGGCTCTAGATCAGTAGCAGGAAATCTGGGAGTGTTTGTTCTTTGCCTTCACAGGGTCTGCATGTAGCCAGTTTAGGGAAAACGAAAAGGTTTACTGGTGATAGTGTTTCATTCAACACAAGAATAGCTTGCGTAACAATGCTGGCATTCATGGGGTGCTTCCTGGGATGGAGCCAGGCACTGTGCTAGCTAGCCCCTCGCCCACGTGAATCATTTAACCCTCACTGGCAGCTACCATCACCCCCATTAACAGTGCCAGGAATCACAAAGGGCAGAAGAGGGATCCTTCCTCCCCGCAGACTCCCCGCTTTATCAAGGAGCCGATTTCAGTGAGAAACGGGCCAAGCATCCCTGTGCTCTGGGCCCGTGTGAGAGCGGGCAGAGGGGCCCCTGGGTCAGAGCCTCGTGCCAGGACAGGGGGGACTGGGCCCTGAGCTCCAGCCTCAGGGACGGAACGAACGTCCACTGGCCTGAGGGCAGCTAGCGTGTCTGTCCTATCCTGTGCCCTACGGCCACGAGCCCCGGGGACAAAACCCTGAATGTGTTTTTGGAATGAGTTGGTGAGTGAATGAAGGGAACCTTGGAGTAAATGGTGATGCCGCCAACCTAGAGAGAAGGGTGTGGAGGATGGAGGCCAGGGGCAGCGGTTGCTGGTTTTCTGAGTAACCTTTTATCCAACAGCATCCTAACCAGCGCAGGCCATCACAGCCCCTAGCTGAGGCCCCACCCAGTCTCTGAACCTGTGTCTGGGCTGCAGGCGCCGCCCTGGCCTCCTGGCAGGATGCTCTTGGGCACAGCAGCTGCCGCCAGCACATCCCAGCTGCATTTCCAGCCAGGCTGCAAACTCCCCCAAGAAAAGCAGGTCTGGGTCCTGCTGGTGAGTTTTGTTTCTGTACTTCAGCCTTCCAGACGGGCCACCATATCCTGTTCAGGATGGCATCTCTAGGCTGCATGCAAATCACTCAACCAGCTCCGTTTTCACAGTTAATCTCTTTTCTCTGTTGTAACAGAGAGGGAAACACAAACCTACCTACCTAGCTAGATTTTCAGGTAAACACTCACCTGAGAAGCAAGCAGGACTTAGCACCTTAGTCAACGGCGTTCTGGGGGTGAGACTTTTCAAAAACGCTGCAGACAGCTGGAGGTCACACATGCCAGAGATACTGTGAGCCCCGTGCATGTTGACAACGCAAAGCTTATGCCCAAAGCATACATGTTCTGTGTGTGTAACACACAACATAGCACACACTCATGTGCACACATGCCACGCTATACACACGCACACACTCCCATCACACACACACACACACACGTGCAGCACAGAGCATGGGTGGCACTGGTCTCCAGGGGCTCCGACAGCTGGACGCTGAAGGATGGCCAGAGAAATGAACCTGAACCGCGATTGTGAAGTGGGGACCCACGTCCTCGGCTGGACTTGAAAGAGAGCGGAGGACAGGGTCGGGGCTGCGGGACCCCAGACGGATGACCCAACATCCGACGCCAGGGCCTGGGGATGGCGCAGGCCCAGGAGGCCGGGGTGGGGGGGGCGCCTGCGTGGGCGGTCGGCGTCCCTCCCGTGCCTGTGACAGCCTGACAGCAGAGACCCCAGGGAAAAAGACTCTTACCTCTGATGGGCCTCCCCAGTTCTAGTAAATTTCCAGCAGCCCTTTGACGGAGGATGTTAATTGCTCTTTCATGAGTTTCCCACCACTTCCCAAATGTACACTTGCTGGAAATGGCTGCAATTTTAGCATTTTAAAGGTAATTTTTAATGTGTTGGTCGGCTTGGCCTTTTAGAAAGGCTGTGTTTGCTCCTACGTGGGAACAATTAACGCCACGCTGACCCGAGGCTGCTCGGCCAAGCTCGCGGGTGTCTTCCTCTGGCTGCACCACCCCAGGCTCTGAAAGCGGCCCAGGGATGCTGCCGCCTCCAGGCCAGGCCCTGGAGACCAGCCTGGCTCCTCCCTCCCCAGGCAGGCCAAGGCCAGGGCCCCGGAGCCCCCGGATGCCCAAGAATCATTTGCTAATTGATCCTCCTTATTCATCCACACGCTTAATTCCTTCTTCATAGCTTTGACTTGACCCAGCACCTGTATTTGCCAAACTCCGAGATCCCGGTCGTATTTTCCCTTCCCTAAGTGTAAACTTCAGGTTCATAATTCATAGAAACTCTCCTTCCTGGGGAGGAGAGGGGCCAAGCAAGGCTCACAAGCAAACTGCCAGCAGCGTCGGGATTCCAGCCTGTGGGCCAAGCCGAACTTATTCAGTTGTTCTGGGCTCTCTCCTCCAGAATGTCCCAAACTGGCACCAGGCTCTCACGGGAGGTGGTCAAAGCGCGGTCAGGTACTGGCTGGGGGAGGGGCCCGGGCGGAGCGCGGCAGCTCGGGGTCAGGGGCTCTGGCTGCTCCACCGTCAACAGAGAGAGACGCTGTAACCGTCCATCATGTGTCCCGTCTTAGCTGAGGGACATGCATCCCACACGGGCTTTCCTCCAAAGATTCCGGGATGCCCTCTGTTTCCCAGAACATCCCAGAATGCTCACAGGTCTGAAGGCAGAGGCCACACCCCCACAGGGCGGGCCGTCCCAAAGCAGTCTTCTCCTCCTGGGCACTAGTGACACTGGGGTTGGATGACTCTGTCGTGGGGCTGTCCCGAGTGCATCCCTGGCCTCCACCCACTGGCTGCCAGCAGCATCCACCTGGCAGTCGTGACAACCCAGACTGTCCCTGGATGCTGCCCATGTTCCCTGGGGGGACGGGGCAGAACTGCCCCTGGGTGAGAACCTCCCTCCGAAGAGACCCACTAGCAGGTGGATCGCACACCTGTGGGTCCATGTGCACCGAGGCCCGCTGCGGGTCTTGGAGGAGGAGGGGCCCTTCCCGAGGTCCTCGGACCTCAGCGGTGAGCGAGGGGAGGTCGCACTGCCGTATTCTTTTTAGCCCAGTTGAAAAGGCATCCTTGCTGATGACCCAGGTCAGCATCTGAGCTGCTTCCACAGCCCCGGAGGGGGTGAGGTGATGGGGAAGGGGTTCCCTTAGGGGCCCCACCCGGACAAATGGCTTTCAGCTTTCCTGCCTCTTAGCAGCTTTAGGGCAGGGAAGGTACCAACTCTGCGACCCATGACCAAAAGCCCACTGACACTCTTGAGATCATGTGTCATCAGGCGGCGTTCAGGACAACGGTGTTTTAAAGCTGTGATTTGTGCGTGTCTGCAGCTGCCCTGCTGTGTGTGGTCACCTGGCTGTACGGCTTCTTACTTCAATCTCAGCCTTGTCTCAGCACCGACGGAACTCAGATGTGCCCTCAGCATTTTGGGTTTAAAAAACTTTTTATAACAGAAGTTAGAAGGAAAATAGTGCTCAGTTTGGCAGTGTCACGAGTGACAAATGAAACCTATTACAGCTGTGAAATTAGCAGAACTGTGACATCCGTGAATTTAGCAACAGTTTTATGGCTCTGCCCAACCCTGCCATCCAAACTTCTACTAACACAAGAAACTGTCACTTTTCCAAATCCCGGGAAATTGAAACATCATTCGTAGAGTCATGTCGGACGCTTCCAAGGGGCCGGAGCTACTCCAGCCCTCACCTTGAGTGACAGGATGCGTGCTGATTGACGGCCCTTCCAATGCAAGACTTATTAGTAAAAGGCACAGCAAGACCCTTTTAATATGTTCTGCTTATAAAATATCCCGTGTGTTACCAAAAGTTCACTGAGCTGGTAAGAGCTTCTTCTTTTCTTATGTCCACATAGAAAATTCCCCAATACTGTGCAAAGTACGAATTATTGTTCATTAACAGGGTTGTTACTTTCAGGATCAGGGGGGGAACTCTACTCAGAGCCTCACAACTGACACTGTATCTATAAAGAGGGCTTCTAGGGAAAATTAAAGCAACGAAATAACGGAATTCACCCCCTCAGTCTGGCAACTGTGCTGGGGCCATTCAGAGGAAAGGACTCTCTTGTGCGCGGTGGGAGGGTAAAGCTGATTCAGCCTCTTTGGAGAGCGAGCCAGCGCACCAGGAAAGCTGAAAACGCAACTGCCCTTTGGCCCAGAAAATCCAGGTAACCACTCTAGAGAGATGTGAACGCTAGGGCCAGGACACGCACGTGAGGTTCCTCGCTGCCACGCTGCTTATGATGACACAGAGCTGGGACGGGCCCCACTGGTCCAAACAGGGTGGGTTCTGCTCCACCAACAAGCGGCCCCCGAGCCTCAGTAGCCTGAGCCCATACGGGGAGTTTATTTCCAGCCTAGGCAGCCCTGCGGAGCAGCTGCCCTGTAGACGTGGTTCAGCCTTCCGTGCTGCTTTGATCTGGAGGATTTCCATACGAGAAAGAGGGCCCTGAACATCCTCATGGGGGTGGTTACACATGTGACACACATGATCCCATGGACATTTCATCGCCCAGAGTAAGCTGCACGGCCACACCCAACTCCGTGGGGCACTTTGGAGCAACCGTCTCCGGTGCTCTGGAGGGAGCAGAGGGGGGACACTGCAGAGATCTCAGACACAACACCACGTCCAACAAGCCAGTTCCGGAAGGCCAGGGTGTGATGCCATGGACACACATGTTCAATAAGTCAACATAGAAAGTTAGCATAATCTCTGTATGTGTATGATATAGAAAAAGTACCAAAGCACGGATGGAGAGATGCCACACTCAAAAGTGTTGCTCCTGGGGACAGAAGGGGTTGTCACCTTTCCTATAATGATCTTATTTCTGTAAAAAATCGATTAACATCTATTAACTCTAGACGGTGGACATCCCAGTGTTTGCGATGTCATTTGCACTTTTCAGTGTCGTATTGATTCTTCGGACAGATACAAAGCTAACCAGTATGCTTACTGAAAACAGAGAAACACACCCCACAGGGTGACACACAGGAAGACGCAGCAGAGCCTGAGGATGGCCAGGCTGAACCTGGCGTTGGTGAACCCCACGCAGAGCTTCATTGCTGTTCTGAGGTGTGAACTCTCTGCGTCTTATTCCCCTCCCGTGTGTTCAATTTCACAAACATTCTCTACACATTAACTCGCACGCCTAAACCATAGACACCAGTCGTGTGACAGCAGGTGGTCGACGATTCTGTGCTTTGATTAAACCCAGCAAATACATAGGGGATTAACGCTGACTGGGGTATCTGACTATTTTCTGGAAAGGTACAGAGGAGACACTAAGTTCCCCTTCTGACACCTTCTGGGCACAAGGGTAACTGGCAGATGATAAGCTACTCTAGGCAGCAGCCGTCAAGTTTGTCCTCCCACCCGCCCTCCCGTTTTTGACAGGCTGTGGTGGAACAGGATGGGAGAGAAGCTCAAGCAAGCGCCAGGCTTCAGTGCCTGGGGAGAGGCCGGGAGGGTGTTTAACCGAGCGGCCCATTGGATTACTGCCTTAGTGGAACAATTCAGAATCAGCTTAATCACTGGGAGCCGCTGAGGGCCCACACATCAAGGGCTGCCAAAGAAATGAAGATTCCCGCCTTGAAGACGCGTGGATTCTATCAACATTCTGGAAAAATTTATCCCAAAGTCAGATATTAGAAATGGAAACATCTGGTGCAGCCACTATAGAGAACAGTATGGAGGTTCCTTAAAAAACTAAAAATAGGGTTGCCATATGATCCAGCAATCCCACTCCTGGGCATATGTCTGGAGAAAGCTCTAATTTTAAAAGATACACGCACCCCGACGTTCACAGCAGCACTATTTACAATAGCCAGAACATGGAAGCAACCTAAATGCCCACTGACAGATGAATGGATAAAGAAGATGTGGTACATATATACAATGGAATATTACTCAGCCATAAAAAAGAATGAAATAATGCCATTTGGAGCAACATGGATGGACCTGGAGATGATCATACTAAGTGAAGTAAGTCAGACAGAGAAAGACAAATACCATATGAGATCACTTACATGTGGAATCTAAATTATGATACAAATGAATGTACTTACAAAAAAGAAATAGATTCACAGGCATAGATAGAAAATAAACTTATGGTTACCAAAGAGGAAAAGGGGGGGATAAATTAGGAGCTTGGGATTAATAGATACACACTACTATATACAAAAAAGATAAAACAACAAGGTCCTACTGTATAGCACAGGGAACTATATTCAGTATCTTGTAATAACCTATAATGGAAAAGAATCTGCAAAAGAATATATATATATATATATATATATATATATATCTGAATCACTTTGCTGTACACCAGAAACTAAAACCACATTGTAATTAGTTAAAAAAGAAAAAAGAAAAAGAAAGAAAAGGAAAAATCTACCAAACGGGAGGGTTCTTTTGAATCATCTCTCATTACTGGTGGCTGTGTAAGATGCTCCCTGGGAGAGGAGACTCCCCCAGTTATCTCTGTGGGCACCCATGGCACCCAGCATTTATAGGGTGCACTGAAAGCCCCTGGCCAGAGCTTATGAATGGAACCAAAACCCCAAGACCAGAAGCTGAAGTTATGTGACGAATAGCACTTTCGCTTGCCCTACTGGTCACAGGGGAGTGACCTTACCATGAATTAGACAACAAAATTTGGGGCACTTGTGCCCCTGTATTCTGCGGTCTCGCATTTCAAACACGGCTCTGGGTGGCTTCATGAATATTTTCCAACACTGTCCCAAATTCCAGAGCACAAGCCATATTGACGGATACGTTTTTGGCTGGACTTTATGGGTCTTTTCATGTAATTTTTTGCCTTTCAGTAAAGTCAGTTCTTTAAATGTGCTACCACATGCAAGAGCTTTCTAACTGTGGTTTCTAAAACTGGGTAAGAAATACGCTACCGTTTGTTCACTGCCCACCCAGCCTCCTGCGTGCTTGCCTGGGGAGGGGGGGTCCCGTCTGGGTGCTGGGCACAGTGGGGGCTCCCAAGTCCTGCTCCACCCTCATGTCCACAGCTGACCACAAACTAATGGGTCACCAACCTTGGCTGAGGCTGCTCGGGATTTCGGGGCAGCAGGGGAGGAGGGGGAGCTGCTCGCCGACGTCCCAGTGCTCAGAGAACTGTCCTCCAGGCTCTGGAAGGAGGTGTGACCACGGCACCGGCTCCAGCCAATGAGATGTGTACAGAGCCGGCGGGCTCTGCCCCCCCTCATCCTGCCAGGATTACAGACGCACGTGTATGGGGTGGGGGGGGATGCATGTGATAAGAGCCACAGAACTCTGAGCCAATGCATGGCCAACAACTGCCCCGGAGAGACCCCCGCAGTTATGGGCTCAACTTTGCTCCCCAGATTCATACAGTGAAGTCCTAACCCCCAGAGCCTCAGAATGTAACCGTATTTGGAGACAGAATCTTTAAAGAGGTAATTAATTAAAAATGAGGTCCTTGGGGTGGGCCTTAATCCAAAAGGACTCTGTCCTTACAAGAAGAGATGAGGTCGGAGATTAGGATCTGCACAGAGGGACGACCAGGAGAGGACACAGGGAGAAGGTGGCCATCTGCTCGCCCAGGGGAGAGGCCTCCCGGGACACCTGCCCTGCCCACACCTTGATCCCACATTCCAGCCTCCAGAAGTGGAGCGGCATCCCGGCCCAACCCGCCCCCCCACCAAGGGCCCCTGGCAAATCTGGGGCCTCCCATGTGCCAGGCTGCCTGTGGTTTAGTCCAGCTCAGTGCCGGGGCCCAGAGCAGGGACTCGGCAAATATGTGTTGGACCAATTAGAAGTGGTACATCTGCACCCACATGCCCCTAAATCATAGTTTGGCTCAGGCTTCAGCAAAGCAAATCAGCCCTGTTGGAAATGACAGGGACATGTGTCCTCATCAGGGGCTTGAGGATGGAGAGTCAGAGCCTTTGGTTCCCTGTACACAAAGGAGATGGGCATCTCACTCACCCTCCCAGAGGTGGGGTGGGGCTGGCCTGGGTGCCCCCCATGAGGACAGAGGGGCCAGAGGAGCCAGGGCCCAAGAGGATGTCCTACTGGCCTGTGTATCTCCCCCAGGGCTCGTGCCCAAGGGGTGGGCTCTATACGAAGAAACCTGGTTGACCCACTGCTCCCAACCTCCCCACTCCTGGCACCTGCCCGGCAGAGGCAGGGAGTGCTGGGTGGATGTGGGACAGGTGCAGCTGAGGGTTGGGAGGGGTGGGGGAGACTAGGCTAACCCGCCTACCAGGGAAAAGGCTGCTCAAATAAGAAGGGACACAGGGCCCCTCCGCCTCCCTAAGTCACCTCTGGCTTCTGCAGCTAGACGCCAAGGGCCCCCCAGTGCACTTACTGCCCAGCTGTTGCCGTCTTGAAATTCTTAATACCCTGAAGAAGGCGCCCTGTGTTTTCATTTTGCACTGGGCCCCACAGATGATGGCTCTGCTTCTGACCTTCTCCACATACAATTTATTTCTAAAAACATGTTACATAAAAGGCTTTCAGGACAACTACAAATTCATTTTTTTCCTAAGCCTGGTGTTAGGACCATTATTTTAAGTCCAGTTCTGTCCGCTTTGTATTAGCAGCCATTTTCAAGAAACCGGCCTGTGGATGGGATCTGCGCACGTAAGGTCGAGCCCTGCGGGCCCCTCGGGGGGCGTCCCCATGGCCAGGCCCCCACATGACTCAGCTTACCCTCCGTGGGGCTGCTGGAGACCCAGGGGAGGCTATCAGACCTGTTCCTTGTCGGCCTCTAATCTGCCACGTTAGTCCGTAAATCATTAGCTCTTGCTTCTGAGCCTCAACTTCCTCATCTGTGAAATGGGAATAACTATAACCACCCAGCCAGGGTCACGAGAGATCAACTAAGGTGGGGGCTCAAGTGACATAAGCCACAGACACCCCTTGGATGAAAGACTCAGTTAAAGGCAGATGGTCCGTACGGATAAGACTGTAACCGTCACTGTGAAGTCGGCATGGGATTCCCGTATCCGACTGTCCCTGCAGACAGGCAGGGTGACTTCTGAGTGAATCTGGACGAAGGTTGCTTGCCCGCCACACCTGCAGGAGGCTGTCACAAGGGGTGGCATCCTTGCTCTATGGTATCCCCATGAGGTGAGGCCTTGGGAGACCAGACAAGGTGCAACTTTGGAGAAAGACCTCAGAAGTTCGGAGAAAGAAAGAGAACCTGATCAGTGCAGACACCGAGGGCCACTTCTGCAGGTCCAGACCCTGCAACCAACCCAATGACAGCCGCTGTGGTCTCCAGAGCAGGTGCCTGTGGACGGCTGACTGGGGGCTTGGCGGGCGCCTGACCCTGGTCAAGTCTTGAGCCTGCTTTTCACCGTTTACCAGCTTTTCAACAACTGTACTGAATACAGAAGGCACACACCCAGGCACACACATAGTCCTGGAAACCAAGCAAGCAGATACCGATTTTTCCCTTTGGGTCTTCGGCTGGACCCCAATCCAGGGCCACACGGACCCCTCCCACCTCCATAGGGAAGTCACTCGGTGCCCCGGCTCATGAGATGCAAGAGCATGTGGGAAATGAGGGAAAAAAACTGAACAACCTCAATAATATTTTAAGCCACAAAGTAATATTTCTATAGCAGAGTGCAAATAGAATTTTACATAACGCACAGAATAAACGTCTCTGGAAAATCAGTATTTCCAGCTGGATGTACAAATTAAACGATGATATTCAAGTGCCAGATTAAAACAACGATTTAAGATAGAAGTGGAGCTGTGTTATCTCATGCCTGCCTACTGCTGAATATGTTTAATAGAACAAATTTGTTAGCATTCAGTCAATTTGTCTCTGTGAACCAAAGCAGGTGGGGATTCCTGTCTGAAAAGCAAAAGGATGGTGAGAAAAACCTCCCCAAATACGTTTTGGGTGGAAAGACGGCAAGGCCAGATGCTCGTGTGGGGATCGGGGAGGCTTGTTCTCCTCCTTCAAGGCGACATGGGGTTAATTTTCCAGAAGCTTCCTTGCTTCCACCCCACAGGTCTACACCGCGTGGGGTTCCCACCTCCTCTCCCAGCGCAGAGGGGTAGTTAGGCCTGGCACACGTGAGGTCTGCAGCACCCAGGCTCGCACAGTTCACACTCACGGTCACATCCTCACCCTATTTATTCTCTTCGAAGACTGGGAGGCCCGTTCTGGCCTCAATAATGCAGCAGCAGGCGGCCCCGTTCACGTCCCCACTAGCGGAGCAGCTCTGATTGCAGAGAAAGGCGGCCAGGGAGACTCTAACAGAGGTCATGCTGGCTGGGGGTCCTGGCACCAAGCTGTCCTCTCAGGTCACTGGGTTTTCCCATGCCCAGGGGACTCAGGGCACTCAGTCCGGGCACGGCTTGCTAACCGGTCTGTGCTGCAGGGTCTGTACGCTCTTGGGGACAGAAGGAAGCAGCGGACACACCCCCTCAGCCCAGGGCACTGGTGGACCGGCAGCCTCCCTCACCTGTCGGCCCCTGGCCTGCCCTGCATCACCTGCCCCGATGTTTTCAGCCGCTGTGGGTCCCTGCTTCCCCTCAAAACGTGCTTCCCCTTGAGCTCGGCGACACCGTCCTCCTGGCCGCCCCTCCTCCTTGTGGCCCCTCCCCCTAATCTCCCAGGGTCCTCACCCTGGAACTCTCTCCCCTCGCCCCACCTCACTGGGTGGCCTTCATTGTGGAAGATGCCACATGGGAAACAGAAAGAAGCGAGTTCTGCCCCAGCTGGTGAGCCTGGGGGACCCCGGCCCTGATGAGAACAGAATGCAGCCCCAGCTGACCTGTGCTTTTAGCACCGTGAGACCCTGAGCTGAGAGCCGGGCCCGGCTTTCTGACCCACAGGCCTGGGTGCGTCAGTGGGTCTTGTCTGAAGCCGCCGTGTTTGCGGTAACTGCGACCCCAGGACAGAAGACCAGTACTCATGCACCTGCTGACCTCCCCCAAGACTGGGCCCCCAGCCCATGGTGCTCCGCGGGCGGGGCCCCATTTCCCCAGGGCCTTCTCAACAATGACGCCAAACTTCTAGGTTTTTGCTATTTAGATGAGCAAGCAGGGCACTTTGGTTTGCTTTTAAGTGATTTCCAGGCAGGTAAAACATTTCTAGATATGTCTGTTTACCACTTTGTTTTGTGTTTTCCCATTTATGTCTTTTGCCCACTTCTCCATTTTTTTTTCTATTGCGTGGCCTTTTTCGTATTGATCTGTATGTGAAGCAGGTCTTTCTACAGACGAGTTGCATTTGACTCGAGGGGTGGGGCGGTCTGAGATTTAGGGATCTGTTTTAATATTTGGTCCTGATGATGTGTCTCCATTTCGGTATCTGGCCCTCGTGCTGGTCAGGGTACAGGGACTATCACACAATATCTGGAATGTCCTTTATGCATTAAGACCAGATAAGAACAGAGATTTAGTTTGGTCACCGTCCCACCTGGGGGTGGGGGATGGAGAGAAGACTACACCACCTCAGGCGCCTGTGGAATCAGCCTCTTTGTGGAACCATCTGGGGTCTGTTCTCCATGGGTGATCAAGATGGGGTTGGCCGTATTCCGCAGTCGCAGAAATGGAGCCTGGTGGCTTGTTTTGGTTTTGCTGGCTCTGGTTTTCATCAGCATCTCTGCCTAGGGTGGCAGGAAACCGCAGGGCAAGCCGCAGGTGCCACTTCTGTGAGGCCGCCTGATGCTTTTTCCAGCTGCAGATCCCCAATCAGGGACCCAAATCTCCTCAAGTCCCCACACTTGAGCAGCGCAGAAGATAAGAACAAACTTTAGAATCCTGGATAATCCTCACTTTACTAATAAGCAGTTCTAAAATTGGCTTCCCTGTCTGATGCTGGTGGAAGCATTCCCACATCCAATTTCTAGGCTGCATCTGGACAGTGTGACCCCTGGGTTCCACAGCCGGGCCAAGCCGCCTCTCCCCACCTCGTCTCAGGCCCACCTAGTCCCCACAAGCGGGGACTCAGGCAGTGCTGCTTCCATTGTCTGCACGTGGCACCCGAGGGCCGCCCGGGAGAACCAGGAGCGTCTCGGTATCGTGTGGACGAGATTGACCCCCTGCCCTCCACCAGCCCACGCCAAGGATGGCCTGCGAGCCCCATTCGGAAAAATCTATTCATTTAAGTTAATTTGGGAAACATTTTACAGCAAACATCATGACATGCCGGGCCCTCTGGCAGTTTCATATTCATTCGTTCAGTCCCTATAACGACACTGAGGCAGATCCTTCTGCCCATTTTACAGATAGGGAAACCAAGGCAAAGAGGAGGCCCCCCAGCCGCGGAGTTCTGGGTCTGGAACTCGGACACAGTAGGCTGGGTCCAGGGTCTCCCTGTTTGGAGAGCAGCTGTGGGCAGTGATTCCAACGATGTTAAGATTGGTCGGTCTGATTTCTCCCTCGACCCCGAGACATGAATGTTAATCATCCTGACAACGACCAAGAGCAACTCCGTCTTCCAAACACGTGTGCAGCACCACCTCCGTGGACAGCACTGGGCCAGCAGACATGGATCCAAGAGAGGGAAAAGGCTGCAAGATGCTTGTATCGTTGTCTCCGCCGGCTGGGTCGAGCGGAAAGCAGGCCCCCCTTCGCTGGCGAGGCATGTGTGCTCCCGGACCTGCCTCCTGGACCAGGCAGCCATGGTTGGTGGAGCAGGTCCGTCTTGTTCATGATGTTAGACACTCCCAATGTAGCCTCTTCCCAGCCAAACGTCCTCGTTGTGGGTCTGTTTTCGGAGAAGCTCCAAAGCCTTTCCTTTGACCGTTCTTGCTGCCTTGCTCTGGATCTCATCCAGTTAACCCGGAGGGGCCAGGTCAGGGACGGCTTTGCCAGTTCTCAGCTGTGTGGCTCCAGTGAGTAAATCCTTGGGTCCCTCCATCACTCTGACACGTCCACTGAGCTTGCCTCCACCCACCCTCTGTGGCCTTCATCAACACCACAGGACCCCAGCTATTGTCAGAAAGAGATTCTAAGGAAAAGGGCCATTTGGGGGCAACATCCAAAACAGCTAAAGATGAAAAATGATGCTATGAACATATTCCACCCAGCGAACATCTCTTCAAATAAAATAATCTAGAGTAAGAACAGGAAGTTCTGAAAGTAAGCTACAAATTCTCAAGGGATCACGCTACAGATTTCCTGTAGATGGATTCCATGTCATATCACACACATTTGTACGAAATTATAAAAGCCAATATCCACCCCGGGACTGTGCAATAAATAGAATTTATTAAAGTACTTGTGAAGCGCCTCCAGTGAGAAATTCATCTTTGATCCAGATTTTAATAAGGATTATATAATCATAATGAGACTGTAATAAAACAGCATTACCTGAATAAGCCATTTTATTACCAGTGTTATTATGAGTTCCCATTTATTACAAGTCATTGGATATTTAAAGCATATGTAAATGATGCAATGTGAAATATATGAGGAACAGGAATTATGGTATACGTCTATGTAAATTTATCTTCCTGATATCCAAGATCTCCAAATTCCAAAGTTTACAAAATCAGAAAGGATCTCAAGAGAAGGTTAAAAGCGTGGCTTTGGGTCTCAGGCGTCAAGTATGAATGTCCCACCAAGAAATAGCCATTCCTTCCTACAGATATGAAATCCAAAGTCTGCAGGATTAAATCTTGACTAGGAGGAGAAGATTCTACACGAAACCAGAGAACCCTTTTACTTGGGCCTCTGTTGGAAATCTTTCTAAACTGTCTGTCTCCCGGCATGAGCAAGCACAGTATGTGGACCACACCCAGTCTTTAATAACCAGGGACCAAGACCATGCATTTGTAAAGAGAGAACAAACCACATCAAAAAGCAAGGTCAATACCACCTCCCTCTCTTAGGACCAGGACACAAGGAAGAGGAGACTGGACTTGCATTGCCCTCATCCTATGTCCTGATGATGTTTCTAAGCTTTGTTTCTAGGTAATTTCTAGATTGGCTAAATAATCTGTCTTCCGCCTCTCAATTCCCTTAGTTTTGGTCTTTTCTTCTCTCCCACATTTGCTACTTAGCATCTCCTGTCCTCTCTCCTCTTTCTCCTTGTCTCTCCTTTTTTTTTTTTTTTTTTTTGGATGTGCCCTGTTCCCCTGCTAATCAGTAAAATCCTTAAGAAGAGGGGCTGCTCCAGCCTCTACTACCTCTAAAGCTCAGAATCACACTCCTAGATTGTCCAACGTGTCTGATGGCACAAGACGTACCTCCCTCTCTCCAAAACCAAAGTGCCACGCAACAAGGGCAAACGTGAGACGAGGGAAGGGTCTGCTGAGCTGCTTCTAGTTAAGGGACGCTCTTCTGTGTCATTCTGTGACCACGGTGGGATGTCACGACCTATCCATGCGGCGCTCAAGTGAGTGGGACAAGGAACGGAATGCCTCCTAAATGCAGAAGCCAGGAACCACGGCCACTTCTTGACAAAGCGCCCGCTCATTGGAGACGCCAGGGCAGGAGTCTGCCTGGTCTTTCACAGAAACACACGGAGCACGAGGGACGTGGTACAGGAGAGGGGATCTGCAGACGACACAGGCACTCTGATTTTAAAAACAGCTCTTATTTATGAAAAACATGGGGAGGGGGGCATCCGGAGAGCCGGTTATGTGGTTCCTTCTCTTGTGAAAATTCAGAGGGATACTGCATGCAGTTTGTTCACTTTTCTGTACGTGTTGTAGTTTATGAAAAGTTTGAGAACGTTAGCCAACAATCCCAAAGTTTAGGAAGTACTGAGATGGGCAAAGAGCCCCTCTGGACACCCGGAGGCCCCTCTCCAGTCTCCCACACGCTGTCGCTAATGTCTTGGGGACAGAGTACTTGACAAGCACACTTGAGTCCACTGTCAAAGAGCTTTTTCTGGAAGAACATAATTAGATTAGAATGTTACAGTTGTTAATTTTTCAGTTGCTCATTAAAACTGACGTGTCATTTGAGTTTGACAGAAACCTTTTTATCTTGATGTAAGGCTGTAGGCTTTTTTCTTTTTTTTAAACAAAGCTATATTTAGGAAGTTCTGAAATATGACAACTGCAATAATGAAATGGAAACCACTCTCTCCATCATTCATATCTAAGAATCATGAAATAAGTCATCTTTCCCCATAACATTTTAAAAAGAAAAACCAATGAGGCTGCGGTCTTTATTTAAACTTTAAAAAAGATGAGTCCATCCTGGGAAGGAAACTCCTGGCTCTGGTGAAGCATTCAGAACACCAGCAGTGAGCCTGCTCTGTAGAGGAGTGCCCGGGAATTCAGACCACAGGACACGGGCTCTAGGGAGGTCTTTGATTCCCTCTTCAGACAGAACCCTCGCTAAGCCCCTGTGTGACATGCATGACCTAGATGCTAAGTGGCTGTGCTCATTCCTGCAAAGAGAGGAAAAAGCAGCTTCGAACATGTCATGTTCAGTGGGGGCTTCTGCAAAGTCAGAACACAAACACTTGGACGGTCGGTGCCCATCAGACAAGAGGGAGTGGGCAGCGGCATGCACGGGGACCCTGGAAGTGGAGAGCCTGGGTCCAAGCCCCTTCCCCTGGCTTAGCTACGTGCTCTGGGGCAAGATGGCTGTTCTCGGACCTTCTGTTTCTTCATCTGTAAAATGGAGGTAATGCAAGTGCTAACTTGGTGCGAAGCCGGGTGGCTGACCACCGAGCACGTGTGCCCCTCCATGGGAGCAGATGCCCACGTGGGGACGGCCCTTTCTTCCATCCTGCAGATGCATGTGTGTCCACCCTTAGTCTCTCTCAACTCCAGCAGTTGGATGGAGAGAACTCCAGGGACCCAGAGAAAGTTGGACTCTTAAGACAGAAGGAGTCTCGGTTTCTGTGTGAGGGTGAGTGGGGAACAGTTGCAGAGCTCTGGGACGCCAGCAAGAAAGGGGCTTGCAGAGTCCCAGGGAGCTGGGGTTTCTTGGTTACAGCAGCTCATCAACGAGGCCACAGCGGGTACTGCAGAGAAAGCGAGACTCAGGTGGTGGCCGCTGCGTGGTGTCACGCACCCAGCGGACGCTCCGTCAGCCTTTGCTTTCCTCCCTCTGTCTTAGCTTTAAGCAAGTCTCTGGCTCCTGCATGTGGAGGGCGTTCAGTTGAAATGGATCTTGGATACAAAGGACACGTTTGCTGGGGTCACAGCCATTTCTGAGCAGCCTGCAGACACCTCCCAAGGCATCCTTAGTCTCTTGCAGAGGCATCTGCAAGAAACGGCCAGAGCTACCCTTCCCAAGCGGGTGTGCTGGCTCCCAAGCGATGAGAAGCACCCAGGATGCCCCGTGCAAACCCAAGCGTGGGGCAGAAGGAACGAACCCGTGACCCTCTCACTCCCAGTGAAGCACCCACGAAAGCTCTTCCCACAGCTGCAGCAGCTCCACTCCTCGGGCAAACCTCTCTTGTTCCAGCCTGGTCTCCCGTCACCAGAAACTTCCAGCTGTGCTAAATTATACAGGGGATGAGTGAGCAAAGGGGTACTGGGATGGACCACGGAATTTGCCTCCTGCGAAGTCTGTCCAAGGTACCATTTGAGCTTAATAACCTCAGAGCTACTATCATTCAGAAGATGACCTGTCCTAGTCGTTTCTGACCTGGGACTAAAAAGCTGGCACTGGAACCAGCCTTGCAATGTTAATGCCTATTTCAATGTTCACATTAGAAAGAAGAATTAATTTTAAATGGTGGGGAGGGTGAACAGAGGTAAAGAGAAGGCACCTTTGTATGTGAGACTCTGCTTTCTTTTCATTAAAGGCTAGACTGGAGAATTTGTTTATCGTTCAACCCAAGAAATCCATCCAATGAGAACTGAAAGTGGTGAATATGGGCTTTAAAAATGTTAACTTTGGAATAGTTTAAGACTCACAGAAGCTGCAAGATCAGTGCAGAGAATTCCTGAGTCTTTCTTCCCCAGGCTCCCCGATGACACCTTACACAGTGGGGTCCTTGCCCAGGAGCAGGGCAAGGACAGTGTCACAACACAAGGAACCCCGGGGCAGACCTTGTTCAGATTCACCTGTTTCCAAGTGCCCTCGTTTTTAAGTGGATATAGTTAATGCGTCGATTCTGAACATATTCAACAGGGCGACTTCCAAACGGAAACATGGCTGTCTCATTGTAATATTCTAGCTCCAGCAGCATAAATACAAAGTAGCACGACTGACTACAGCAGCTATTGAATTTCAGGGAGTTTGTTTTTTTGTAGCTTTAATAAATGGCCCTAAGGATGACGGAGAGGAACGTCAGGTAACGACTGATCCGCTGTGGCTGGGCCTTAGGGAAAGCCCCGCGGTTCATGACCAAAGGGCACACAATCCCCTCCCTGGCCACTCGGGAGACAGAGTAGCCCGGCAGAACCTCGCGGCCCCCATGCAAGTCCCCCCTCACCCCCGCTCCGGTGGGGCGGCGGGGACCCTCAAGGAGGGAAGTGGCCTGCAGAGCCGCAGCAACGCCCAGTCCTCCCAACTCCCCATCTGCTTCTGCAGAGCTTCCCCCTTTTAAGGCAAAAAGCTGACTTCCGGGAACACGGCCCTATTCCAACACGGGCTCTTCAAAAACTTTGGTGCTGGTTCTGGAAGACAAGCAGAACCGCACCATTTACAACACGTGCACAAGGGCCTCTGCGCCCGCTTCCCTTCTCCTCCTTCAGGTCTCGGCAGCTTTGCCGGCGGCCCCGGCGTTTTCCTGGGCACTGAGCTAAAGCAGCAGCCTTCTCCCTGGGCTGCTCTGGCCTTTCAGCCTCTTACCACTTTTCACCATCAAAATTAAAGGAATCCCTACCCTGAAGGATTTAGTGAAGAGTTAATGTAGGAAAAGAACCCTGTGTGTGTACCTGTGTGCATGTGTATGAGCGACTTGTGTGCATGTACATGTGTGTATACGTGCGTGTGTGTGTCCATAACCTTTCCACACCAGGGTGCTGGGGAAACGCTTAGCGGACCTGCTTTGTCATGTGGGCCCCTCGGGTGCAAGCAGAACCCATCACGTCCTTCCTCTGGTCTGTGTCCTAAATGAGAATTCTCAGTCTCCTGTTGCAGCTGCTCAAGCTGCGGGACCAAAGGTAAGGAGGCTCGATGGTCTGTACTTACGCTCCGATTACTCTCTTCCTGAGGCCCAGAAATATCCAAGAGACCGCCCCAGGAGGCGTGTGGGGAAACCTCCCTCGCCCTGGGTCACAGCACCACCCCGCGGGGAGGGCTCTCTGCCCCATGAAAGGGGAACCCTGGCTTCAGTGTCACCGGGGGCAGACGCTCCGCCCTCTCCGGAGCCGTCTTATTTAAGCAGCACGACTGCATAAGGCCACACCTCCCCCAGCCCCGCAACGAGGTACACACAGCAGGGAAGGAGGCTCGCTCACTGCCCCAGCAGCTCCTGGTTTGGGGCCCACACAGCATCTTCCCTGAAGCAGGAGAGGTGGGCAGGGGAGGTTCGGCGGATGAGCCTCAGAGCACAATCTGGTATCAAGAAGCAATTTCTAGATGTCTTCTCAGTTGTTGCTACTATGATATTACTCTGGTTTTCTTCCTCAGATACTGTGAGCTTCTGGAAGATGAAGCCCTGCCTGGACCCTGGCCTCCTCTCTGCCCTGGGAGCCCCGGCGGGCTCTTCCCCATGGAAGCAGAGGAGGTAATGGATGGTCGTGATGAACGGGAGCTGATGTCACGATCCAGGCGACGGCCCAAAGCTCTGATCCAAGGATGAGCCAATCCTGGGAGACGCTGTGCCGGACGCCCAGACCACTGCAGGGAGCTGAGCCCTGCCTGGGAGCCTGTCTTCGCAGGCCCGTCAAACTCTCTGCAGCACCATCAGGTCTTCGTGAGCCCTTCGCAAATGGGGGCAACTGGTCCACCCCGCTCCCACCCCAGGGACACTGGGCAAGACATCTTTGGTTGTCAGAACTTGGGGGAGCTGCCAAGGGCACCTAGCGGGTGGGGGTCAGGGATGCTGTTGAACACGCAGGGCAGCCCACACAGAGGGTGAGTCAGCCCCAATGTCAACAGTGTCCAGGTTGAGAAACACTGACCTATGTCTTTGACTCTCTTACGCAAAGATTTCCTATCATCACAGGTTCTTATAAAAACTTCCTATTATCAAACTTGAAGAAATATGTATTTTTGAGAATAAAAGACATTCTCAAACATTATTTATGGTAGTGGGTCAGAGAAAAGAATAGGAAAACAATGCCTAAGTATTTAGTTATATTAAAATAGGAAATGCATTTCTTTCCTGGTTTTTTCTTTTTCCTTTTATTTTAATATGAATAATCTGAAGCAGGGAGGGGTGTAGATCTCGTATGTTGTTCTTGTTTTTCCCGTAAAGTCGCATTTTTAATAGGCGTCCACAAACCAGCTGTGACAACTGTGTTTTTCCACCCCTCCTGTTCCCTCCCCCCAATAAAAGGACTGGATTTAATTAATTTATCAATGTTTTTCTTTGTTCCAGTTTAAGTCCAATTAGTTGGATTAAATGACACAATGGATATGAAAAACAACTTTGAGAAGAGTTTAAAGCACTATATACATATAAAATGTCATCACTGAAACCACGAAAAACCATTTGTCCCAATTATAATTACGGGACATTTGCATGGGTACGTAATAACAGACCCACGTGTCTGTAATGCTTCGGTATTTACAAATCACTTTCGCTTGCGTTATTGCATCAAAAGAAAGTGAAGAGTGAGCAAGATGCAGACAACAGCCCTATAGAGACAGCCTGTCTCAAAATTCAAGCCAAAGGTAGCTTCCTTTCCCTTTCGATAGGTAGACAGAATTGTGTTAATGAGATATCTGCTCCCTTTACATGAGAAAACCCAAGCAAAGTGGTCGGGCTTGTCCTAGCACACAGCCACCAACAGCTCTTGGCTATCATAAGTAATTTTCCCTGAATATTAACCATGTTTCATTTGACTTTTATAGAAAAGCAAAACTCGACACTAGGATCCCACATGGGAAATGGGTACATATCTTCCTGGTAAAGAGGAGAACTCACTGCTTACAGGTGATGAAAGCAAAGTTATCCACCCTGATGGTCGGGGAGACAGGTGGATGGTGTGTCCCCCACAAATGAATGGTAGAAACATGCACGTCCACTCCCGCCCTGGCCATTTGTGCCAAAGGCAAGTGGCCCTGGAGATGCCCCGAAGACCACATGACACCTGCGATCAGCCAAGGTGTTTCTAAAATGAATGTTAGTGAAACTTACGGCTCTGGACCTAGAGGCTGCTGGAGGGAGAAATATTTCACAAAGGCTGCTCTCCAGAGGGCCATGGAAGAAGGCCGTGGGCAGGGGTGGACCCGACACAGGAGCTGGATTAGCCTCACAGTCCCCCGAGCACTCCAACCCAACGAGGAATCCCCTGAGGATGCAACAGGCCGTGAGAGGACAGAGCTTCCCGACGATGCCTCAAGGGTTCCAGCATAAAGGAGGAAACCTGTGGTTAGAGAGACGGCTGGAGGGTGGACAGGTGGATGGACAAGGCCAGCCAGCTCGGGGAAGCCGGATTCACCCATCTGTAACTTGGGCCAAGAAAACATGAGCAGAGGAAGTGCAGACAGAAGCCAAACCAGGCTGCTTGTTATGGAGCATCTCGTTTTGAGGCACCAGCAGCTGACCGAGCCAGCCAGCCTGACCGCAGGACACGCATTCTGAATGCGATGTAGCTGCCCAGACATACCCACGAGTCAACGGTTCTGTTTATCTCTCTCCCACTCCGCTTAAAGCTGAATGCTGAAGAGGGCTGCAGCCCATCTCAGTAGCAAGTATCTGACTAATCAATTGGCCAGGATAACCTAAAAATAAAAAATTGAAGGGAGAGGAGAGGCCCTGGAGCGGTAATAAGACACACAGGCACCTGGGCGGTCAATTAAAGTTTCCACAGAGGTGAAGGGGCCAGCAACGAGGTGAAGCCAGCAACGAGGTGAAGCGGCAGCCTGGGCTCGGGCCGGGAGCTGCTGTGCACACGTGCCCCCAGGGCCACAGCCTGCCTGACCGGAGGGGGAAAATGAATCAATTAATAAAAACAAATTACCTTTCACCAAGTTAAATAAAAGCTAATATAAATGAAGCACTTGTGGGTGTGGCAGATTTACGCTTGCTAAGACCACTGCATTCCAGGATGGAAACGTTTTAATGTGATATTAAAAAAGATCAAATTAAACTGTAATGGATGAGACATCGGGTGTCAGAAACGGCACGGCGCCTCGCTTACATGTTCAGAGTTCAAGGCTGCAACTCCACCTGCACCAACTCTCCAGCTGCAGGGCGGGGTCTTTGGTAGGGGGTCTGCCCCGCTCCCCTGCTCGCCAGGCTGGCTCTCCTTCCCCCACAACCGGAAGCACCGCCTTCAGGCCCCGCCCACCTGCCAAGTGTTCCCGCTCTAGGAAGGCACCACGTGAGAGCTCTGGCGGACAGGTGGCTGCATGGCTGAGCTTGGCCCCCGCTCACACGATACACTCAGGGGGCCTGGAGCTCTGGCAGTGCTCCCGTAGGAAGCGCATCCCGGAGTCCTCTAGTCTGCTGTTCCAAATGGCTTCCTGGGAACGGTGAGTGTCCACCCATCAAACCCAGGTCAGGCAGGTCAGGATGTGGCTCAGAGCTGGGCACAGACAGCGTTTGAATCCTGGCCACTCCAAGACCTCGTTGAACCTACTTTTCTGTGCCTGGGTCTCCCCTCTGTAAAGTAGGAATGTGCTCATCCTTCTGAGGTCCTCGGAAGACTGAGGGAATGCGTGCCGTGCGCTCACGGCCAGCTCCCTCAGTGACACGTTTGTCCGGAATGCAGCTTTCAACGCCCTCAGCAAAGCACAGATGTGAGGCTGAGCACCCCCCCCCACTTCTTGTCACTGTCCCTTTGGACTCGTTTCTTCCTTCCAAGATGGGTTTCCTGAGAGGTCCGTTTGATCCAGTTCTAGAAAATCATGTGTTATTCTGCTGTCGATTTACTTCCTCATCTCAGAGGCTGTTCTCCATCACTCTGCTACACAAGGTGCTGAGGATACAGGATGGGCCGGGCTGTCCTTGCCCTGCAGCAGCTGGGGGTCCAGCTGGATGTGTGGAGACACAAAACTCTCCCCATGGTTCTGGAAACCAGCAATGGAGGCACCTACTTGGAGAACCAAAGCAAGCTTTGGTGGAGCGGAAGTCCTTTCTATTGGAATGATCATGAAAGACACTAACCATCTTGTAAGTGTTCTTCAAATCAAAGCAGACCAAAGTGCTGGGGTTCACATTTAATCCCTGATAATGGGTGCAGGCCCTTCTCTGGCCTGGAAGGCCCCCCTGCATTCCCAGTATGATATCAATTCTATTTGCCCCTCAGAAGCTGCAGCCCCCCCCAAATCCTCATGGGCCTCCAGCACAGGCGAGGATCCATTACCCATTTGAACACTTAATTATCCCCTTCATTTTCTTGCCCGTAGTTTGGATGACTGTAATCCCATCTTCCCGACGAGGCTGAACGCTTCCTGAGGTTAATGATTTCTACTAAGCAGGCAGGAGGGTCATCAGGCCTTCAGGACCTGGGAGGAGAGCCTGGGTGTACATTCTGTTTACATCTCAGTTCCTGTGCTGGGGAAGGATGCAAAGATCAGCACCCCCTTCGAAGGGCTGCTCGGAGGATTAAAGAAGAAGGCGCAGCCAAAACCAGACAAAGATGTCACAAAGAAAGAAAACTACAGGCCAATATCACTGATAAACATAGATGCAAAAATCCTCAACAAAATACTAGCAAACAGAATCCAACAGCACATTAAAAGGATCGTACACCATGATCAAGTGGGGTTTATCCCAGGAATGCAAGGATTCTTCAATATACGCAAATCAATCAGTGTGATACACCATATTAACAAGTTGAAGGAGAAAAACCATATGATCATCTCAATAGATGCAGAGAAAGCTTTTGACAAAATTCAACACCCATTTATGATAAAAACCCCCCAGAAAGGAGGCATAGAGGGAACTTACCTCAACACAGTAACGGCCTTATATAACAAACCCACAGCCAACATCGTTCCCAGTGGTGAAAAACTGAAACCATTTCCACTAAGATCAGGAACAAGACAAGGTTGCCCACTCTCACCACTATTATTCAACATAGTTTTGGAAGTTTTAGCCATAGCAATCAGGGAAGAAAAAGAAAGAAAAGGAATCCAAATCAGAAAAGAAGAAGTAAAGCTGTCACTGTTTGCAGATGACATGACACTACACATAAAGAATCCTAAAGATGCTACCAGAAAACTACTAGACCTAATCAATGAATTTGGTAAAGCAGCAGGATACCAAATTAATGCACAGAAATCTCTTGCATTCCTATACACTAATGATGAAAAATCTGAAAGAGAAATTATGGAAACACTCCCATTTACCATTGCAACAAAAAGAATAAAATGCCTAGGAATAAACCTACCTAAGGAGACAAAAGACCTGTATGCAGAAAACGATAAGACACTGATGAAAGAAATTAAAGATGATACAAACAGATGGAGTGATATACCATGTTCTTGGATTAGAAGAATCAACATTGTGAAAATGACTCTACTACCCAAAGCAATTTACAGATTCAATGCAATCCCTATCAAACTACCAATGGCATTTTTTACAGAACTAGAACAAAGAATTTCACAATTTGTATGGAAACGCAAAAGACACCGAATAGCCAAAGCAATCTTGAGAAAGAAAAACGGAGCCGGAGGAATCAGGCTCCCTGACTTCAGACTATGCTACAAAGCTACAGTAATCAAGACAGTATGGTACTGGCACAAAAACAGAAATACAGATCAGTGGAACAGGATAGAAAGCCCAGAGATAAACCCACGCACATATGGTCACCTTATCTTTGATAAAGGAGGTAAGAATATACAATGGAGAAAAGACAGCCACTTCAATAAGTGGTGCTGGGAAAACTGGACAGGTACATGTAAAAAAAAATAAAATTAGAACACTTCCTAACACCATACACAAAAATAAACTCAAAATGGATTAAAGACCTAAATTAAAGACCTAAGGCCAGACACTATAAAACTCTTAGAGGAAAACGTAGACAGAACACCCTATGACATAAATCACAGCAAGATCCTTTTTGATCCACCTCATAGAGAAATGGAAATAAAAACAAAAATAAACAAATGGGACCTAATGAAACCTAAAAGCGTTTGCATAGCAAAGGAAACCATAAACAAGACGAAAAGACAACCCTCAGAATGGGAGAAAAATTTTTGCAAATGAAGCAATTGACAAAGGATTAATCTCCAAAATTTACAAGCAGCTCATGCAGCTCAATATCAAAAAAACAAACAACCCAATCCAAAAATAGGCAGAAGACCTAAATAGACATTTCTCCAAAGAAGCTATACAGATAGCCAACAAACACATGAAAGAAAGCTCAACATCACTAATCATTAGAGAAATGCAAATCAAAACTACAATGAGGTATCTTCGCACACCAGAATGGCCATCGTCAAAAAATCTACAAACAATAAATGCTGGAGAGGGTGTGGAGAAAAGGGAACCCTCTTGCACTGTTGGTGGGAATGTGAATTGATACAGCTGCTATGGAGAACAGTATGGAGGTTCCTTAAAAAACTAAAAATAGAACTACCATACAACCCAGCAATCCCACTACTGGGCGTATACCCTGAGAAAACCATAATTCAAAAAGAATCATGTACCATGATGTTCATTGCAGCTCTATTTACAATAGCCAGGACATGGAAGCAACCTAAGTGCCATCGACAGATGAATGGATAAAGCAGATGTGGCACATATATACAATGGAATATTACTCAGCCATACAAAGAAATGAAATTGAGTTATTTGTAGTGAGGTGGATGGACCTAGAGTCTGTCATACAGAGTGAAGTAAGTCAGAAAGAGAAAAACAAATACCGTGTGCTAATACATATATATGGAATCAAAAAAAAAAAAAAGGTTCTGAAGAACCTAGGGGCAGGACGGGAATAAAGACGCAGACGTAGAGAATGGACTTGAGGACACAGGGAGGGGGAAGGATAAACTGGGATGAAGTGAGAAAGTAGCACTGACACATATACACTACCAAATGTAAAATAGATAGCTAGTGGGGAGCAGCCGCAGAGCACAGGGAGATCAGCTCGGTGCTCTGTGACCACCTAGAGGGGTGGGATAGGGAGAGAGGGAGGGAGATGCAAGAGGGAGGAGATATGGGGATGTATGTATGTGTATAGCTGATTCACTTTGTTATACAGCAGAAACTAACACCCCGTTCTAAAGCAATTATACTCCAATAAAGATGTTTAAAAAATAAATAAATAAAATTTAAGGCTGTTTAAACAATTAAAAAATTTAAAAAAAAAGAAGGCGGCACAGGCCAAATGCCATCTTGGGGCCTGACCCACTGGGGGGCCTGGCCAACCGAGCAACTTTACAAGGAAGTGCGGTCACATGGTGACTCGTAGGTGGCACCATTCTGTGCTCACACTGTTCTCAGTACTTCACGGAGACAATTCTACAAGGAAGGTACTATTATTTACTCCACTTGACAACTGAGGACACTTAGGCCCAGAGAGGCAAAACAAGTCCCTGAGGCCACACAGCCCTCAGGGCTGGGCCTGGGCTCTGGAGCCAGGTTCCTGACCCTCACTCGGGCTGACCCCTCCCAACCATCACCACCCCCTTTCATAGATCAGAAGACTGAGGCCAGGCGGTTCGTGTTGGTGCCTCCATCCACGGGGGCGTTTCTGTTTGAGATGCCCGCTTGCCGGCACCTGGCAGAATAATTCTCAAATAAGATACTCGGCAGAAACGCATGGACGGAGCCGTGGGTGGGTGTGTTTGTCCTGACGTTCAGTAGCATGGCAACTGCCAGTGATACAGCCCACACTGCTCAGGGAGCATGAGGACAGCCGCGACCCACTGCATCGTCAGGTCTTTGTGGAAAAGGAACAGTGCTGTTTAAGGAGCAACAGCACAGACAGCAAATGCAGGTCGTTGGCTGACAAGGCTCTTCAGGGAACCACCAGCCGCACTCCCCACCATTACATCTTCAAGCTCCACCCGCTGGACTGTTATCCAGGGGGATGAAAGCAAAGCCCCAGGGGCTAGAAACAGGGGTGATGAATGCTGGGATACATCATACATCTTTTTGTCCAGCATGGAGACATCCAGTTTTCCAAAAAGTCATCAAGTGTTAACAGGAGTGAGTTGAAGGCAGGTTTCAGAGACCGCAGAGCATGCTGTGCTGTGAAGCTGACAAATGTCATTAAACATTAGGGGACTGAGGACATTGAGGGACCCCCAGAGCCCAGAAATCCACAGTGGAAACCTCCAGGAAAGAACTTCACTTTCATTGCTTTGGTCACTTCAGAGGTGACACTCACACTCAGACACTTACAGAAAGCCCAGCAGGAGGCAGCATTATGGGGGTCCAGGAGCATGTGTCCCAGGGACAGATGGATGGATGGATGGATGGATGGATGGATGGATGGATGGATGGATGGATGGAAAAATGGATGAACGACTAGATGAATAGATGGATGGATGGGAGGATGGGTGGATGGGAGGATGGATGGATGGATGGATGGATGGATGGGTGGATGGGAAGATGGATGGATGGATGGATGGTGGATGGATGGATGGATGGTGGCTGGATGGGTGGATGGATGGATGGATGGGTGGGTGGGAGGATGGATGGGTGGATGCATGGATGGTGGATGGATGGGTGGATGGGTGGGTGGATGGGAGGATGGATGGATGGATGGATGGATGGATGGATGGATGGATGGATGGTGGATGAATGGATGGATGGGAGGATGAGTGGGCGAATGGTCCCATTCTAATAGAGACTCTGCTTCCCTCCAGATTCCAGTCTTCCTCCAACAGTCCTTTTCCTATCAGAGGGAACAGAATTAGCACAGGGGGAGGTTAGGGATCTTTCCCACACCTCAGATTGCTCTGCTTTAAAATGGGAATTGTACCACCACCCTTGCAGGCTCCCTGTGGAGACGATGTGGTTTCCTGGGCCTGGGGACTAGGGATGCTCAATAAAGGGGCAATGGCAGTACAGACACCCATCCAGGGCCTGGGACTCATGAGCGGAGAGCTCTGAGTTCCCAGAAAAGAGATGACACGAGCTCTGGCCTCGCCCTCACGGACCATTACTCTCAGGGATGCTCTCGTCAAGACCGCAGTTGGACTCTTCCTCCCAGGCCGGGGTGGGGCCCTGTGTTATTAAAATCAGTCCGTGAGGCTCTGATATTTTGCTTTAAAATAGCTCAGCTGCCGAGCTTTCTCCCAAATGACCCTGTGGACTGTTTCCATGAAGCCATGACTCAGCGACAGGCTTGGAAGCAGACGTAGTCTCCAGGGTGGTGAGAACGCAGGTCCCACCTCCGGCTATGATTCGGTCATGGTGCCTCCGTTTCCCCATCTGTAAGATGGAAGCCAAGGTCGTTTCTACCTCGAAGGCAGGAGAGGAGTGGGGACAGAAGGGACAGGATGGTGTGGACCTGGGCTCCACGATGACAGCCACGGTCACCTGAACAATCGCGGCGCAGGGAGGCAGGGGGAGGACCGCTGAATGGATAGCTCCCATTAGAGCGGGCTGTGCGGTCAGCTGTCCTGAGTCCCCAGGCCTGGAGGCCCGCGGCGGGCAGAGGAGGCCCGAGCCCACTTCCTGGCCCACGGCCCCACCTGGTTGGCCAGAAGGCCCAGCTCCCCGCCCCCCCACCTCCCCCACGCTGGTGACGCATGGTGAGAAGAGACGCGGGCAGAGGGTGGCTTCTGTGGGAATCACACTAGGGGGGTCAGGGACTTGGCCCATGAGGGGAAGAGGACCCCTGTGTTGAACCCAGGAGCAATGGGAGATGTCAGAGGACAGTCTGCATGAAAACTGGACAAGCCAGAGAGAGAGGGAGACAGGATGGAGGAAGACGGCTGTCAGATTAGCTTTCCTGGAAGAACAAAAGAGAGGCAGTGATTTCACCTTTATCTGTAATCGTGGATAACAGTCTCCGTTCTGGTGACAGTTACAAGAAAGGCAGCGCCCTGCAGTGGGTGGATGGCCCTGCAGCACGGAGACGGAGGAACTGCTGTGCATTTGTCCTTGGAATTTCCCTGCAGTGACACCTGGACTTGATGGAGCCTGCAGCCCACACCCGGCCTCGGGGAGGAGCCCGGGGAGGGAGCGAGGGAACCCAGCCCCCGACACAGAGCGCGCTGCTCAAGCAGGAAGGGACGGCACCTCGGGCCGTTGGTCATTCTGTAGCCGTCTTAGGAGGGTTTCGCTCTGTCCGCTAGAAAACCACAATCCTGGCTAATTATTCCGCTTGCAGACCGGCCATCGGGGCGGTGACCTTCATGGACTGCAGTGTCCTCTTGAGCCAATCCAGGACCTGCAGGCTCTGGGGCCCACACTCCCCAGGGCGCCCGCCCACATCGAGAGGTGACTCCCCAGAGCCAGGAGCGCACACGGAGGTGGGCAGTGGCCGGGCCTGCGGGGTGCGGGGCCACGCGGAGACTTAAAGCTCTTCAACCATTTGCCAGAATGTAAAAGTGAGCCGATTCCATGTTAGCAAAGAACTCCAGTTCCCTCTTCTCTGAACTCCACACGTGATTATGAGCCTGTGCGGTGCCTGACACTTTGATGGGGACTCAGGGACAACAGGCCTCTGTTTCCTGGTACGGGGTAGAGGCCCAGCGGGGTGACCAGCCCTTGTCCAGGCCCAAGGCCATGCAAGGACCAAGGCCAATTGTGCTGAGGCCTCAGAGAGACCCGCCTCCCCTCCCCCGGCCCCCTGCAGCTGCCCACGTGCCTCTAGTCACCACTCCTAGAAAACGTCATATTTACAGCCATCTAAATCCTCTTGACCACAATTCCAGAGCTGCTCTAGAGACGATGAATATTTGTACCAAATTCCGTCTGTGTTTCTCGAGGCAAAATAAATCTATGGCTCTCCATTCAGCTCCTTGCCAGGATCACGTCAGTACATTACCAGCCACCTTCAGCCCCGTAAATATGGCTCCAGTAAAACCTGGTCACTCAGTTAATGCCCACGACCCTTGCATGGACCCGTGACAAAAGGACGGGCGCCGGCGGTGACTGGGGGCCAGGCCTGCAGAGCTGGGAGGGGTGGGGGTGGTGAGCAGGATGAGGACTCACGGCCACGGCAGGACCCAGGCCTGGAATTGTCACATTTCCTTTTCAATGTTTTTAAGAGAAAAGAAAACCGGCTGTGTTTCAGGGATGAGTTTTGGCTGGAGGGAAGGGAGGCGTGTTGAAGGTGGACCTAAGAGTGGCCACGTGCTGAAGCATGGCTGTGGTTACGGATATCAGGCTTCCTGTGCCTTGGTTTCCTCTCTGTAAATGGCGGGGGCGGGGTGGGCAGTAAGTGCGTGGCCTGTGGCCTGCGAGCTGCGGGCTGGGATGAGAGGATGTGCAGGAGGCTCTGAGGACGCACCCACCTTTGCCTGTGTCGTTGTGGTGCTGACGGAGGAGTGGAAACCCTCCTGGGCCCTGGGCGCTGGCCACCCACTGAGACCCTTGCGGCTTCCCTTCCACCCCTGCACCCTGTGGCATCACAGGTTGGGGACCTCCTCCCAGGCAGTGACACCAGGTGGCCGGAGGGGCAGCCAGAGGCTGGACCGGGCCAGCTCCAGGAGGACAGTGCTCCCGGGTTGGCAGAAACGGCTCTTCAAGTGGGAGGAAGCCCACTTCATGGGATGCAGTCCTTCGTGGTGTCAAAGGCCACCTTGTGAGTGGACGCTGTGTCTCCCGTCCTGGGTGCCACCCTTAGAGGGCACATACGCTTTAATCATGGAAAAAAGAACTCGACTGGTGTCCAGAGTCTACTTGGGAAAAACAATCCGATTTTGATGGACTGAATTTATAATTTGCCAAAACAAACAAACAAACTAACAAACAAACAAAAAACCCAACCTGAACTACAAAGCCAACACTGTCCCCGTGAATGCTGAGTTCTCTCTCGGGAACGTGAACCCAGTGAGTTTACGTGGAGAGGCGAGAACAGACTGTCCTGCTGTCTGCAGGCCCCATGTCACCAGTAACCTGCCTCAGAGGGGCATCTGAGCAGGCCGCCAGGGACCGCCAGGGAAGGAGGAGGCGAGGCTGGAGAAGCGGGCTCCAGCCTCTTGGTTGGTCTTTGCAAGTCAACACCGGCACATTTCTAAGTGACTGCTCGTGGAATGATTATTTCCCCCCCTCATCCACTTCATCTCCCTCTGATGACCTACTTTTGGTCTCTCATAAGCCAGCACTTGGAGAACTGGGTCATGACAGGAGGGAGGCTTCAGTGATATATGTTTTCGTAGACTCAGAGTCATTTAATCTCCCACTGTTCTGGGCCTGAGACAGGATGAGGCTTATTATTCAATCTGCAAACAGGCTACTCAGAGGAATGGTCAATTTAAATGATCACGGCTCATGTCTCCCTGTGCGTGGGGGTCCCTCAGTAAAAACTCAAGGGGTCTTTAGAGCAGCTCATACACTCAAACGCACATGCACACCCTGGCCACCACCGTAGGGGCTCTGGAGAGGCAGGCGGGGAGCCCGAGCACAGATCCGAGAGGGCATTCAACATGTGCAGGCCGGACCACTGGGTGGCCGCAGGATGGGAGCCTGGCTCTGATTTACTGCCTTGGAGCCAGCAACCTCGCTTATGCGATGGGCTTGATTACAAAGTTTGCAATCAGTGCAGATGAAGGGTGTTCTTTGTGAAATGTCAGTGTCCCAGGGGCAAGCTTCACAGTTCTCAAAAGCAGATAAGGAGAACTCTTTCTCTGCAGGCATTAAGATGAGGAGCCTAGGAATTTTCCAGACAGTTATTCTACAGGACAGCCAGGAAAAAAAAGGAGTCTCACAGTCCAGTGTACCGATGTCTTCAGGGCAGGAAATCAGTGCTGAGCATCCAGAGTGACTTAATTTCAGCAGAGTGATTAGCTGTTTCTGATTAGGGAGCTCGGAGCTCTTCTACATCTGCCAGATACTCGCTAAGCAGTAAACCTTCTCTTTCCCCTTTCTTCCTCCATCTATCCAAGGGTCACCACATCACTTAATGCAGAAACCTATTTTATGATTCACGAGCAGATCTGTAAAGAGCTATGGATTGTTTCAATACACGTTTCAAAGTAGGAAGTGCTGGTCCAAGGAGCAGGAAGGAACGCTTCTTTTAGGCTCTTTTTCTTGGTGGCTGGGGAGGGGTGCGTTTCTAAGTCTACAGTATCATCCAAGCTAAGCTGATTTAGTGCAAGAGCTTTTTAAAGGAATTCTCCATTTCGGGAAATGGACAAGAGAATCACAGTACAAGCCATGGAATTAGAGGGATGTTACAGGGATGAAAGAAGATGTAAGATGTCTTCCAGGCCAGTGGTCCCCAGGGTGGATTTCTAGGCTCTACCTCTGAAAACTGAAGGGGCTGGGGGCTCTGAGGCCCCCCAGGTGAGCCCGATGCACACACACCCACCAGCAGTAGCACAGGTAGGTGACATGGACACTTCCTTCTGGATTGACAGTATGTCCCGCCCAACTCGTGTATTCAGCCTCACGGACTTAGGGTCCGCCTCCTCTAAAATAATTTAGGAAACTCATTTCTACCACTTTTATCACTCATGTGGTCCCCCGAACAGTCCCACGTGGATGTCCAACCATGAAGCAATGACAGGGAGTAAGGTGGGGCGGCCGGCCACCTCCCAGACCCCACAGGCCATTCTTCTAGCAGCCGACCTCGGTGGAATTTTATGCAGGATGCATCTCTCTTTCCCACGGGGAGTCATCACCCCCTCTGGCAGATCAGTTTCAGATAATAAATGTGCCCCCCACCTCCTGGATGGAAGCGAAGGGGAGAGGCCAGGTCAGCCCCAGCGTCCACCGTAAACCTCTGCCCACACTCCCCCAGGGAGCAGCCTCGTGCCTTAAACCACAGTCCTCAAGCACAAATCCAAGCTCACAGAACGTAAAGTCACGGCCTGTCCTAAACCACACACCACAAGGCACACACCAAGGATATAGTTTTTAGTTGTCCTTTTCCTAAGCATCATTCAGAAGGGGCGCCCCAGAGGATGGACACTAGCGTATCTCAAATCACTAAATTTCTGGGTTGAAGATCTTTCTGATCAGATTTTCAAACAACTTTAAATGAATAACTCCACTGAAAAACACACGCAAAGCCATACAGGCTTTCCAAAAGGAAATTTCAAACGCTGAACATAGATGCAGCTGATATTTACGATTTCCAAATTATGTTAACCCAGCCATTAGTGAAGTTTACAATAGATTTTAATGAGAACCGTACCATATGGAAAGATCCCCCCACCCCTTTATTCTCTTTTCCTCCTTTTTTACCCCTAAAATATGACACTCCTCTCCTTAGCATCCTATACCAGCTGCGAGCAGCAAGCTTGCTGTCTATCAGCATCTGTGAGTGGTCGTGCGCCGTCTCTCCCTCAGACCAGACCTAAGTGGTCCTGGTTTCCCCTTCCCTGTGCTGGCTGACGCTGCCTGAGGCCGGTGCTGGGCTGTCCAGTGGAGGCCCTGCAGAGTCTCTAAACCTCAGCCCCTCCCTGTTCCACCACCGCACCTGGGTTCCCGCCCTTCTGCCTCTGGCTCCGCAGAATGACTCCCACGTGCCTCACACACCCTCCCCTCTCCGCCTGCTGCCTCACTGTTCAGCCCTTGGGAGGAACTTTCCTGTCATCTGTCACTCGCATCCTCATCCTCCTTCAAGGCCCACCTCAAATGCCACCTCCCACAGGAAGCCTTGGTAGATCTCCACCCCCCCACCCCCCCCAGCTGAATTCTCACAGCAGCTCTCAGTGGTGCCTCTTTGACCAGCTTCCAGGAGGCGAGGGTGGCTTCTCCGGAACTCGGCTCCAGCTTGGAGCACGAAGACCGACACCGTGAGGCCCACAGGCTGCCTGGGGTTGGAGGATTTTGTGATGCAGAATCCATTTCTGAATTTCCTTCCAGTCTCAGAAGGATGTCATGCTCTCTGAGGCTGAATTCAGTCATATGTTGATGGCCCGACTGACTGACTGACCAAATCGTCTTTAGTGACACAGGGATGATGCTTATGTTCCTGCATCATTAAGGGAAAAAGCATGATACGGACTCTTGTGCCTGGTGGGGTTTCTCCCTGTGAAGCACGGTGCACAGAAACAGTGGAAGATGCCAAAATATCGACAGTGATTTTTCTTCCCAGTGGTGGCATTGTGGGTGTTCAAAGTTATCTTGTTTGTATGTTTTAAAACAGGCTCTTTATTTTAGAATAGCTTTAAATTGACAGAAAAGTTGCAAAGACAGCACAGGGAGCTACACAGTTCTCAGCCTGATGTCCCTACTGTTAACATCTCACCCTACGGAGGTACGTTTGTTATAATTAACAAGCCAATATTGATACATTATTATTAGCTAAAGTCCATACTTTATCCAGACCTGCTTAGTTTTTTCCCCGCTGTCCTTCTTTTGCCCAGGATCCCACGCAACAGTTAGCTGTCACTCTCCTTACGCTCCATTTGGCTGTGATAGTTTCTCAGGCTTTACTTGTTTTTGGTGATTTTGATAGTTGGAGGATTGCCAGTCAGGTTTTTTTTTTCCTCACTGTACTCATTTTTTGTTTTGTTTTTCTCTAGATTCTATTGTAAGCCCAGGTTCAACCATCAGAAATATAGATGAAACCCAATCATGACTAGGAATTTTTCAGTGAATATGTAAGGAAATATTTGGGGATTAATAAGTTTAGGTTATGGAAATGTGGTTTATGGAAAACCTTGATGTCAATTTCTAACATGGAAAATACTAAATGACTAAATTCATTAGTGCCATAAAAAACATCATTTTTCCTTAGCCATTGATTACCACCCACTGAATAATTCCAATGATTACACATACAGGTACTACCTAAGCTAGTTTTATGTGATAAAAATGGTCAGCTTGCCCGATGCAATCATATTTTCTCCATCAGGTATTTGTGTCTTTGAGAACACGTGGCCTGGCTGCAGTCTGGGATGCAGGAGAGATGGTCTATTGAGAAAGCAGGCATCTCTTTCTGATCCCAGCAGTGGGATATATGGTTATATGGTAGCTCTATTTTTAATTTTTGGAGGAATCTCCATACTGTCTTTTCTAGTGACTGCACCATTTGCTTCCCCACCAACAGTGTGTAAATGTTCCAATTTCTCCACATCCTTGTCAACACTTGTCCTTTTTTTGTGATCAAAGCCATCGTGACAGTTGTGAGGTGTTATCTCAGTGTGGTTTTGATCTGCATTTCCCTGAAATTACTGACAGTGAACATTTTTATACACACCTGTTTATCATTTGCATGTCCTCTTTGGAGACATGTCTATTCAAGTCCTTAACCCATTTAAAAAATCAGGGTGTTAGTTGTTTCTCTGTTGTTGCTGTTTGTTTGTTTGCCATTTAATTGTGGAAGTTACGTATACATTTTGGGTATTAACCCCTTACCAGATAAATGTGTTGCAGGTATTTCCCATTATGTATTTTGCAGGAGGTACCCTTTATTTCCAAGTGTACCACCGTTTGTTTTTCCTAGAGCGGAAGCTTGTCTCTGAGACACAGTGAGCCCACCTTCACTGTGGGCTTCTTTTCAAGCTTCCTCCTGAAAAAGCCAACTTCTCAGAGGAGCTGCCAGGCTGAGCACCGCCGGCCGTCTCCTTGGTCTCCATGCTTAAAACCCTTCCTCTCCATTTGGATTCCTGGCTTCAAACAAGGACTAAAAATAAACCGAATCTACTTACAAAATACATGTTGAGTGAGCTAATTTAACAGCGCATTATCTGAAGACGGTTATTATAATCAAGATGGTTCTGCGTTGTTCTACAATCTCCTAATTAGATGTGGTACCAAAAGCTATTCTGGCTTTTAGAAAAAATTACCTTTGGAGAAAATGTATGTATTTGTAAATGTCTGTGTATGTGTGTACATGTACATTTATTTTTAGTTGTTGCATCTGACTCAAGAAACTACATTCTGCTAAAAAACTCACACAGCATGTGACAAACTCACTTAGGAAAACCAACAAAAACCCCAAACTCTCAAATGGGGCAGATTTTCACTAAAGCCAAATCCTAGGGAAACCGGGGTAGTCACAAGCCACTGAGTTGAGTGATTTTTATTCTTTCAGTGGCCTTGGGGGGTGCACAGCCTCGTGTCTGAGTGGTGGGCTTTGAAGGTTTCTGTGCATTTGGAACCTCCTGGCCAACAGACCAGGGCTCCTTTATAAAACATTTAAACCCTAACCAGCACCATGGCTCACCCTTCCAACCCTCGTCCCACTCAGAATTAGAGAAGAACAGGCCCTGATCGATATTCCTCACCTCGGGACCCCAGAGAGCTTTCCCGGATTGCTGTTAGCACCGCATATGGGTGAGGCCACAAAGCCTTTTTCTTTCCCCATATCTTGCAGGCCGGCTCATGTTTATATCACCCAGGGAAGAAGTCTTTGCCCCCGGTAGGTGCCATATAAATATTCATTGAATTATTTCTTTGATACATTTTGGCCTAACTCAGCGCGTTAGTAAAATGGAGGGTTTATCCTAAAGGGGAAAAGTAAAAGTAACGTAGATAGGATTTAATGCTTCACCAATTTTTCCCCCCTCACATTTCTTTTACCAAACAAACCCCTGAAAGTCAGCTACAAATGAGAAAAAGATCACCAGTGGTGAGAAATGTGAAGAAAGATCACATGCAACCAAGCTGTTTAAACATTTACATTGCATCCATAATATTCCAAGTTGAAGGCTGAGCTATTACTGTAATTGGATCTTAATAACGGCAGAGAATTGTCTGGAGTTCTGGTTCCTGCTTGCACCACAGTTGAAAATATGATGCGTGAGCTTCTTCACTCTCCACCAAATATGCAAGTTTCCTCACTCATAATTTCGGAAAAAACTCATTTCCATCACAATGTGTCATCCTTTGTTTACTCCCCTCTATAAGCTACGTAAATATTTAACACTAATAATAAAGTCATTTTATTTTTGCTGTGATTCGCACTCAGAATTCTTATGGGGGAGCAAACGAGTATCAAATCCTACATGGTATGAGGTTAATTTATGAAGCTGTAATTGCATGTGTCCAATCTAAGCTCCATGTTTGGACACCATGTTTGGACTTCTAATGGACCTAATGGACCTCTTCTATGCATACGAGTTTCTCTGTCAACTTATCAATAGAGTTTTTCCACCTTTATGAGTAGGGAAGATTTAACTAAGAATGAAAACTAAATAAGGGAACTCACGTGGCCCTGGGTATTCTGCGGAAGAAGGAGAAAATGCATTCATCGCGTGCCAGTCGGCATGACGACTGGGCTTCCCCTAAAACACAACAGGCTCTTAGCCTCTTGGGAGTGAAGTCATGCTCATCCGCTCACTCTTCCCAGCTTTCTTTTTTCCACCAACGTTAACTGAGTGCCTATCCTGTGCCAGGCAGGATGCCAAGTAGAAGAAGAAAACCAGCATCACCAACACAATCATGTCCCCTGGGCCCCCGCACCGCCTCTTGTGAACACGTGCGCTGGACATGCTTCACAGGACAGGTGAGGGCAGGCTCACCTTCTATGGTCCACGTGGCCTCATGAACAAGTCGAGGGGCCAGCTGCACAGCCCGAAGTTGGGTACAGACTGCGTCACCCACGAGAAGCTCAGACAAGAATGAGGGTCCCAGCAGAGTCCTCCCCTCCCCGGACTTCACATCCCGCTTCTACTGACTGGATTCCAAAGCCCGCCCCCCAAGGGCGACGGTGCAGTCCCGGTGGGCGAGGGAGTTACAGAAGCTGTGGTCGGGGGCTCGGGATTCATCCTCAACCCCCCTGTAGATGGCCCATCACAGAAAGTCACGGCGGTCGGCGGCCCTGCCTTCCCCGTCTTGTCCCCGTTCGGCTCCTGTCAGCCACCAGCTCGCGGTACACTCTTGGATGCCCCGCACCACATCGAACCTGCCTAACACGCCTCCCCTCACAGACCTTCCTTCTGAGATGGGAATGAAAACAGATGCGAGCTGAAAAATAATTTCCAGGAGAAACGCAGCCTCCGGCCCTACATCTTAAGCAAAATGTTAAAACGAGAAACAAAGAATGCTGAGCTGTGTAATGAAAGGAAAGTACCTTCCCTGTACTCGGGGGGCTCTCAATGGCCTGTTTTTGCTGTTTCATCTCCCTGCCCCCCCATTAAATCAGACACTTCTTCTAAATCAAGCCCTCGGGGTGGAACCAGGCAAGTGATGAGAAGGTACTGCGTGCACAGGAGCGGGAACGTGTGCTCCTGCCTTGCTCTGCGCCCGGATCAAGGGGAGCGTCACCACCCGCAGCCGTCGGGAAAGAACCAGTGTAACTGTGCTTCTGGTACCCACTTAGGTCATTAGTCAGAATCACACGGGGCAGAGACACCAGGGCTGCGATTGCCGGATTTCGCCCACAGCCAGTTATTAAATGGAGGGGCAGGAGACTGGAACTTCGTGTCCCCGGAACAGTGTCTGCACTTGGGGAGAACAGAGCGACCTCTCACACCGTGTGGGTTTCCTACAGGCCCTACTCTCGTCTGGGTGATAAAACACAGCCAAGTGATGCCGCAGGGGCTGTGCAGCCAGGACAGCATGGACTGCTCCATCCCTGACGTGCTGTGGTCTCGGGCGGCAGCCTAAGCTCTCTGGGCCTCGTTTCTGCATCTGCAAGGGGAGGGGAGGAACCATGTGCACCCCATGGAGCCGAGAATTAAATGAGCTGATGAACAGGGGCTTTGCACCTAATCCTTAAGTCAGTGTTTATGCAGCACTAATAGTAGTGCTTTTTAAAGTTTTTGTTATTGGTTGACCCAGGGTCTCGCATCCTCGGCCCCACTGACACTTGTGGTGGGGCGAGTTGGTGTTGAGGGCATGTCCCGTGCGCTGCAGGAAGCTGAGCACTTCCCTGGCCGGTACCGACTGGAAGCTGCAGTGCCTCTCCCCCAGAATGGGGACAAGCCCAAACGTCTCAGACTTTGCCAAACACCCCCGGGGGGTCAGTCACCCTGTGGAGAACCACTGACTTAACAGAAGAGAAAGCCCAGGTGTCACACTGAGTAACCCGGGTGCAGAAATCCTCTTAAGATGATGTTTAAGGACCAAGTCAGAGCATCACTTCAGTAGCTAATGTGTCTCTGGAGAGAGGGTGGAGAACACAAGGTCTGAAATCAGACATCGAATAGCGACTTACAGGATCTCAGACCCAGACAGTCTCAGGTCAGACAAAGACATAAGTGACCTGGATAGAATTGCAGGTCCCAGCCCCGGTGGGTGTCCGGCCACAGAGGTCCCCACCCAAACGGGCTCCGTTCTTTGGTGCCACCTAGGGCACTGGGCGCCAGGATCCTGGGACAGGAGTGCCCTTCGAGGCTTCGGTGAGTAATGAGGCCTCCAATACGAGGAGAGCAGTGCCTGATCCAAGGTTAGGACACACGAGAGGCCACTGCAGCCCAGGGTGGCAGCCGCAGCCAGTGGGGAGGGGAGCACGTCTAACCCCAGGTTCAAACCCCGGGTTCAAGCAGCCAGCACGAGGGGACGCCCCACAGAAACCAGGCCACATGCCAGGGCTCTCAGCCCACCTGTCCAGTTACCTCCTCTCCCTCCGGGTGAGTCCAAGATACACCGAGTTCAAATGGTAAAACATGTTTCCTTGTGAGAGTAAATGCCAGTATTCAAATGGAGTTTAAAAAATTGTGTCCACTTTATCCACAGACTTACAAGACATGTTAAATAACATTTAGCAAATAATAAATAAGAATTCACCAGTTCATTCAGCATGTGGCTCCTTACCCCTTGAGGCCAAGCACTATGCCTGAATTTGTGATAAAGCATGACCTACGTCCTTATGACATATAACCTATGCCATATGACCTATGTCCTTCCACAGACTCAGGGAGGTTAGGGCAGGGGGTGGATCCCACCCTAACAGCTGGAACATCCTGACCACACTTGTGTCCAACATTCATGCTCCAAACAGTGGGCCTGTCCAAGAAAACAGTGCTTTTCCAAAGAGACTTTATATTCACTGATAGTAATATCTTATGACCTCTTTTTCTATTTCTCTTTGTCCTTTTTGAAAAGGTCCTTCACATTTGCAATTAAGTCTGCACCTGAAGAGCCTGAACTCAGACTCCCTGAACTCAGAGCTCAAGACAGACACCCTTCTGCTTGGTCTGCAAGGAGCATCTTCTTTTCCCCAAAGGGCCCCACCTGACAGTGGGTGTCCTATTGTACAACCCCAGGACCCTTGCAGTCCAGTCTCACGTGGGGATGACTGGATTGCAAGGTGGCTCCATCCATCCTCATCTGTGTTCCACCAGGGAGCGTGCTGCCCACAGAATCTGTAGCATCTATTATTTCTCCAGGTACATGAGGTTCTCCTGGTACCCAGCCAAGCCACGAAAGGAATATTCATTTGGGCCTAGTCATCTTGGCCTACAGAAATGCTTTCAGTGAGTTATATTTTAATATTATTCCCACTGTTTTATTAAATAAAATGGTCAAACCAGCACATAGAACCCTCCGCTGTGTTTTGTCCAGAAACATTCAGGATGTTGTCTAATGTATTTATTACTCAGTGTCTCCAACACAGGAGACCTTCCCAATAAGGGACTGTTCTTTTAGACGTTAGTTCTGGTAAGAGTATTTTTTGCCCGAAAAAAAAAGAAGGAAAGAACGAGTGTTTCTCTTTCATGACGTCTGCAACCATGTTAATTGCTTATGTTTACCAGGAAGCGGACAGCCACGTGTGAGGCTCCTCTATGTTGCTGAGGAAGGGCCTTCACCTGTTTCTTCTTTACACCTGGCCCTCTAGCCTCTTGTATCTAGTTTGCTCTTTTTTTTCCCCATTCCTAACACCCTTCATGGCACGAGGCTGGGTAACTATGAACGTACGTCATCATAGGTGTGGGCGTGCCAGTGGCTTGGCTTTTTTTTTTAGAGAGTAACACAAGTTAAGTTTCCACATAAGATAGAGTGTAGTAAGGGTTAGGGGTGAGAGCTTCCCACACGACTCAGGGCCAGAGAGCATTTCCTGACCACACACACTTCACGTTGCACCCGTAGCTGTCTTTCCGCAAGCAGAGAAAAATCTTCAGCTATTTACTTTTAACATTTTCTTTAACCAAAAACACATTTGAACCATTTGCCACAAACCACAAGAGCAACCTTAGTCTCCTAAGAAGCCAGCCCAAGGACTACCTGGGAGAGGGGAAAGCAGACCCCTAGAAAGTGTTCAAAATTTAGAAGCAGCTGCTTCCAGGTCAGACTCAAGGAAAAATGCAAACCACACCGCCAGGTCGCCCAGATAGGAAAAGCGCCTCCCAGTGAGAGCCGGTTTTGGAGTTCGCCCTGAGACGCTGGGCTTGATCTTATTTGTGTTGGAGTAGCACCGAACTGCTGTCCAGGCTGGCTTCTCACGTTGGAGGTTGCCACCAGTCGCCTTTCCCCGGCTCCCGGCTCCGCTGTCTCATTCTGCCCCGCCCCCTCCTCCGCCAGCACAGGTTTTACCAGGAAAGACGGGCAACGCTGTTACAGCCTGGGGGATGTGACCCCGTCGCTTGCTCTCCCTGATCTGCCTGACTCACACCTTCCCTGGGCTGAGGAGGAGCCGGGGAGCGGAGACAGGTTCTCGCAGGTGAAACAGGTGTGTGAGGACACGTGTCCGTTTAGCAGCGGGATCACTTACCTAGGAGGGAGAGAAGAGGAAAGGTCATTAGCGGAGCCTGGAGCCTCCCCAGCACGCACGGGGCTGACGTGCACAGCTGCACTAGCAGCCTCTGCACTCTGCACAGGATGTCACGCTGTCCAGAACACGCTCTTCCGCATGCTCTCTGGGCCATACAATAGCTGTCGGGCGGCAAGGGTGGGCGTCTGCGGGTCCCGGAGACACAGGCTCAAAGGTTGAGATTCAGCCGGCTGATGGGGCTCCTGATCTCTCAGCCAGGCTTCTTTCCAACAGCACCCTGCCCTCCCCCCGGCCCATAAATTATTCCTAACTGGACGCTCAGTGTCCACACAGGTAGCCAGGTAAATACCAATAATCGGTGGCATTTCCTAAGGATGCCGTTTCTCCATTTCTCTCCATCTCCCCAGGGAACTCTTTTCCACCAGTTATAACTGTTCTTCTGCACAGAAGCCAGATAAATTAATGTGTTATGTATGTGATCTAAAGCTGCAGGCTTAAAGGGACTGCCGAGGACATCGATACTATGAAGCTTTAAACATCAGACACAGGGAAGCAGTTTGCATGAAGATGCTGGGCTGTGGGACCCCCTCCCTGACCCTGGTTCTGCAGAAGCAGGCCTGGTCCAGCCAGGGCTCTAGAGAGGACACTGCTCTGGCGCTGACCAGGAAAGCCCTTGGAGATCAGGATCTCTCCATGGGAGAAGGACGCTCTTTCTCTCCCAACATCAGGAACCCTGTCAGTGGCCCTGCTGCTGTGAATGCAGTAATAACACAGCCTCCTGGAGAGGCTGATGCTGCAGAACCTTAGAAATAATGAGCTTGCCTTCCCACGTCCAAGCCAAGAGAGTCCACGTGGGCATCTGCACTGACCGTGTCGAGGGCCTCATCCCATGTATTCAGCACCCAGGCTGGTTTGGGACTTGGGGCCATGAGGCTGTAGGACACAAGCCCATGGGCCCAGATGTTAGAACAGGACTTATAAGGGTGGAATATGAACATTTATAGAAAATGCCTCCACCTAACACTACAGAGATGCTGTCAAACTGCCATTCTTTTCATTATAATGTCATTTTATGACACTCGAGCACCGGGGCCCTGGCAGGCCTTTCCACACCTCCAGGGGAAAGAACACAAATCACAATATGCAGTCACGTCTCTACTGTTTTTCCCCATCACTAGTGGACATCGTTACAGAAGTCCCTTCGAGGCGGCTTTGTCGCGGCCTGAGGTGGAGCCCGAAGTCCAGGGAGGTGGACACTGAGCAGATTGGGAACCGGCATTCACTTCTCTCCGCTCGACAACGCAGAATTTTAATGAGCAAGTACTGTATGCAGGCTCCGCTCCCAAACAAGCGTTTTAATTTGTAATGTAGTTCCAAAGCCAGTGTGAGTAATGACTTTATAATGTGTAATTATCGCAAAAGGGCCCTCCTTTGTGCTCCTCGTTTCTGATTGTGACTGTATACCTTATTAAAATTTAATTTCCATTTCTGAGCGTAGCCTATAATATCTTCATTATTTGACAAACACAACAGTTAATGTAAACGAATTACCGACACCCCTCTCCCCACGCCGAAGCCAAAGGAGGCCCTGCCCAGCTGCGTGACCCCCCTCCTTGTCAAGGATGCTCTGGTGGTTCCCAACAGGAAAGTGACTGTCCTCACACTGATGGCCATCGTCATGGCAACGAGAGCGCTCATAAAATTAATAGTATTTATGGCCCAGGTGACAACTCGGTGACACTCGAGATGCGCCTGGTGGTCCCCTAAGTGCTTTGTAGAGATTACCCCACGGACACCCCTCCAACCACCTGTGGAGCAGACAGGACTGTCACCCACGATCTGGGGATGAGCACATCAGGCTCAGAGGTGCCGGGGGGAGCCAGGACCGATGGGAGGCATCTGGCTCGGGGCTGAGATGAATTCAGGCAGCCCCTGCCCACGAGGGCCCATCACTGTCCCCAGAGCCTCACTCAGCACCACTCCCACCCCAGGGAAAGCGGGGAGTGGATGCACAATGCACTGAAGCACGATGCCTGGGGTCCCTGTGCACACAGCACCACCCATAGGAGGAGGGTGCCCTGCCAGGCTGCAGGATGTTTGCAGGCCGAGGCCCAAATTCCAGCTCTGCCACCTCCTGGCTGGGTGACCTCAGGGACACCAAACACAACGACAACATCTCCACCTCCTGAGCCACAGTCCAGGGTGTTCCCGAGGGACTGGGGTGTCCAGGGACAGCACTGCCTGTACTCCTTTCCCGTGTGCAGTGCAGACCGTCAGGCCGCCCCCAGCTGCTCTGGGCAAGCTGAGAAGCCTTCCCCAGGCAGCCTGCAGACTTGACCCCCATGGCACGGCCTCTGCGCCCATGTGCCGTGTCTGCTGTCCTGGGCTCAGGGCCCATGGTTCTGTCCACACCCGGGGTAGGGGGTCCTCCAGAGGAGTCGAGACTCCCAGGGCCCTAACTCCAGGTTGAATCCTCTTTACACAAGAGAGCTGCGGTCATAAGGGTTAAAAACCATGTCGGGTTTTTGGGAGGTCCTCCCTTGACTGTCCGATGATATTAAGAGTGGTTTAAAAAATTCAGCAGTTATTAGACTGAATTATTTTCAAAGAGGTAACTAAAAGCCGGAACCATGCTGTCCCCTGAGTTTGCTTACCATTAATTATTAAGATGCTGATAAATTTACGAGGTGGGGAGAGTTTGTATGTTTTCGGTCATCCAGGCCAGAACGTCCTGAATGTCCTCCTTCAGCTAATGGTGAAATCAGCTAGCCGATGTCAGCCAACTCCTAACCCATCTGCCTTATTCCTGTTGCCCACCTGGCCTTCCCACGGCTGCTGCCTCGACTTTGCCTTTTAAGGAACTTTGGAATAGACTCTGGTTCCCTAGAAATCCCCAGAGCAACTCCCGCAACGTAATGTAAAGAGGGAGAGTTAAAAATCTAATAGAGGGCTTCCCTGGTGGCGCAGTGGTTGAGAGTCCGCCTGCCGATGCAGGGGACATGGGTTGGTGCCCCGGTCCGGGAGGATCCCACATGCCGCGGAGCAGCTGGGCCCGTGAGCCATGGCCACTGAGCCTGCGCGTCCGGAGCCTGTGCTCCGCAACGGGAGAGGCCACAACAGTGAGAGGCCCCCGTACCGCAAAAAAAAAAAAAAAAAATTCAATAGAGAACTTCAGATAAAATTCTAGAAAAATTAAGGAACATAACAAAGGAGGATAAGAGAAATTACAAAGGGACACAAACAAAACTCCAAACATCAAGTGACAGACCTAACTCCAACAGCATCAGTCATAAACCTGAAAGGGAGTAAACACTCCAATGTTAAGACAGAGTTGTCAGAAAAGGAGAAAAAAAATCAAGATCCAGGGCCTCCCTGGTGGCGCAGTGGTTGAGAGTCCGCCTGCCGATGCAGGGGATACGGGTTCGTGCCCCGGTCCGGGAGGATCCCACATGCCGCGGAGCGGCTGGGCCCGTGAGATATGGCCGCTGAGCCTGCATGTCCGGAGCCTGTGCTCCGCAACGGGAGAGGCCACAACAGTGACAGGCCCGCGTACCACCAAAAAAAAAAAAAATCAAGATCCAAACACATGCTGTCCACAAGAGCCTCCCTTAAAGACAGAGGTGGGTGCAAAGCAGAGACGGGAAGACACACACGGGCTGCGGTGAGTGTGCGCGGCCAAGGCTGCTCCACCAGCGTCAGAGAAAAGGGGCGTCCACTAGGGAGAGCAGCACCTGCTCACGACAGGTTCACAGTGGTGCCCACGGCAGCTTTCTTCACAGCCACCCCAGACTGGCTGTAGCCTTTCAACTGGTAAAAGGCAAAACGCACACCAAACCCCCCAAAAGGGGCACGACTGGTGAACACACTACGGGCAAAGTATGGTGAAAAAACCAGAACAGCACAGTGACTGGCTCTGGGACCAGGGGGGAGAAATGGGTCACCAAAGGGTCAGGAGAGGACTTTCTGGAACAGCGAGGACGCTCTAGAGCTGGACAGGAGTTCTGGTTACTCAGGTGTATGCATTCTTCAAAGTTAAAACGTGTGTATTTCCCTCTCTATAAATTTTGACTCAAAATGCAAACAAATAGTGAACTCTATTTCATGAGACACCCACTGAGTGTTTAGGAGGAAAGGATACTGATTTCCGCATTCTCACTCTGAAATCCATGAGAAGCACAATGGACGTATGGATGGAAAGCGGACAGGTACGAGGTGAAGCAAACACGGCGGCCTGTGAAATGCAGGGTTTATGTGGTTGCTGAGGGCAGGATTTTCATGGTGGGTGAGTTCGCTCGGCTTTCTGCAAGATTAAAACATTTAACACATACTGGAGGGGAAAACCCTGCAGTCACTGTCTCCTGCGCAGCAGGTGCCTGGCATGTTCCCTTCTCTCCATCTGCTGCTCTCTGCCCCCGGCTCCCTGCAGAAGAAGGTGAGGTTCCTCTAAGCTTCTTCACTCCACCCAGCTCTCTGCCTCCTGGACCCCAGATCCCCTCAGCCTCCTCCCACACCTGGCCAATCCCCGACCACCCACCCCCTCCAATGCCGTGTTATCAGGGGGCACCGGTGGCCTCCCCGAATGAGGCTGGCTCACCTCTGTCCACAGCTCCAGACTCTCTCGCACCCCTGGTCCCACGTTTCTCTTTATGTTTCGTGAATAACGGTGGAGTGTGTTTTTTGTTTCCAGGGGCCCGGGGCCATGTATCTCCTGCTGGCAGCTTTGGTGCCAGAGCCACGTCTGACACATAAAAGGGGTGCAACAATCGGTTTTGAATGAAACAACTGAATAAGTGGCCCTCTCTTTCTGTACCTCACCCCTACGTGACTGGTAGTTGGTCGCACAGGATCACATGTTAATTTATTAAAACAGCGGGTGAACCCCTGCCATGGGTCTCCCCACCCTGGTTCCCCACTCCTCGCTTTATGAATTCAAGTCTCTGTCTGTTCCTCCCGCCATTCAAGGTACGATCCCTGGGCAGCCCCCTTCCTGCCTCAGTTTCCCAGTGCAGACACTGCACCTGGCAGACAGAACACGTCCAGAGAATGTGGGTTAAGTGAGTAAATGTCAATCACTTATTTGTGGTTAATCATGCTAACCTAACAGCCTAAAGAGCTCTACCTTCTAAAGAAAATGATAGCCAGAAAACAGATAAAGCAGTCACTAAGTAGGGAATAATGTCAATTTTCAGTAAGTTCCGTTCTCTCCCATGCTTTGTTACCCAAAATTGATGGCTTTGACTAGATGTCCCTTAGAAAAATTCTTAACTGCTATGTAATAAAATCTACTAGGGAATAATTCAAGTTCTCCCACATATAGACTTTTGTAGATACAGAATGTTTTAGGAGAATTATTCTCACACAGATTTTATTTAAAAGCCTAGTACTAAACATCCCTCTTCTTAAAACAAAATTACTACCTGCAAGGAGATAGCTGTTTTTGAAAGAATGGAAAGGAAAAAGCCCTTCCAATTGTGTCTTTCTGTATTTGTTTGCTAAGTACTGAAGGGATAATGGACAACAATGCGTTTGTTAAATGACAAAACTTCAAATATAAAGATTCATTTACGGGTTTCTTTCATAGCAGAGTATGATTTTCTAAATCTATTCAAGGTTTATGGATTTTAGTGATTTGCACACAGCATGTGAGGGCAGAGAGGGAGATTTCGTTATCAAGCTTAGAAAAAATAAGGAAGATGAAGGCAGCATTTGACGCAAAACGTCTCTAAACTTTCAGGATGAACGGGAGCAGTGATTTCTAAAATAATCACAAGCTGGGATGTAGCCTCCAGGACTCGTGGGGATTCACGCACAGTGTGCGGGGACCGGCCCAGTGACCCTGCTCTCGCTAACGGGCTCCGGGATCGAGTTACCTGTAATGAGCTGGAATCCAGTGGCCATTTTCCTCCCACCCCACATCTTGCCCTGGCAATTTAGCTGGAGAACTATCCAGCTAAACACAAACCTGGAGTCTCACATCACAGTTTTTTTGGGTCTTGTTTCAGAGGGAGAGTCTGTGGGTCACAGAGGACCACAGAGCAGGATCTGAGGGGCAGCCTCCTGCCCTGTCCTCCAGGGACTGGGGTGGGGCTCCACTTAGAGGAATGCAGACTGGATCTGCTCTCTTTTTGGAGGGGGGACCAACCTCATGGGGTGGGGTGTTATCATGACTCTGGCCTGCATGAGCTCCCCAAGAAGACTGAGCAAGGAGACAGGCTCACCAGGGGAGGGGGAGGAGCAGGGGGTAGAGGGACAGCAGAGGGAGGTGGGGAGGGAAGGAAAGACCCAAGCAGGCCAGACCACGGGTCTCTCTGTCGCCCAGCTCCGAGGATGGAGTGGGAACCCATCCTCTATGTGGGGATCCATCCTGCGGGATGTTCCACGCAGAGAGGCACACGGGCTCCAGGCCATTTCATCTGTGTCGATGCCTCCACCATTGTGAAGGGGAAGAGAAGCAATGGTGCACAGGGTTTCGGCCACGAGGCATCACCTATGGCAACTCATCAGCACTCAATTTCTGGTTTCCCAAAACCTTTTTATGTGACAACAGAGGCAGTGACCCCCGGCGGGGAAGACTGCACTGTAGGAAGCAAAAATATTCAGAGAACCGACAGGTTACTTCTGAGCATTGCCCAGGAGTGGGGAAAACAGGTGTATACACGGAGCAGGTGTAGCCCCTCTTGTACTGAGGGGCTCGGGAGGGTCCACGCTGAGTGTGTGCTGCTGGTATGGGTGGGCTTGCACCAGCCTTCTCCCAGAAAAAGGTCAAGAGATGGCGAACTTCCAGAAAAGTTCCCGAGCTAAAACTCAATGGGTTTGAGTGAGTTGCCTGAGTCTCAAATATTTCACTTGCTTCATCCAATCCTGGGCTCCAGCTCTGCCTGCTCTATTCATCTCCCCAGTCTGGGTCAAAACCCAGGCCCTGGGTAACCAGCCTGACACTCGCCAGCACTCAATGCCAGAAATGACGCTCTGTTCCCCCCACCACCCACTGCCACGGTTCTCAGGTCCTGCTGCACTTGGTAAGTCGGCCCTCCCACAGCCTCCCACTGCTGCACCCAGTGTCTGTGGTCTCCCAAAGAGGCCTTCCCTGACTCTCAATTTAAAGTAGCCCCTCTCAATAAAAAATAAGGTCCTACCATACAGCACAGGGAACCATATTCAGTATCCTGTGATAAACCATAATGGAAAAAAATATGAAAAAGAATATATATATGTATAACTGAATCACTCTGCTGTACAGCAGAAATGAACACAACATTGTGAATCAACTATACTTCAATAAAAAATGAATAAAAAGAAGAATAAAAACTTTTGTGGGTGATGAAAATATTCATTATCTTTTTTAAATTAATGAATGAATTAATTTTTGGCTGCACTGGGTCTTCCCTGCTGTGCATGGGCTTTCTCTAGTTGTGGCGAGTGGGGGCTCAGTAGTTGTGGCTCGTGGTTCTAGAGCGCAGGCTCAGTAGTTGTGGCACATGGGCTTAGTTGCTCCGTGGCATGTGGGATTTTCCCAGACCAGGGATCGAAACTGTGTCCTCTGCGTTGGCAGACAGATTCGTAACCACTGCGCCACTGGGGAAGTCCAAATATTCGTTACCGTGAATGTAGTTTCCAATTGTATGCTTTAAATATGTACAGTATTTTTCACGACAATTATACTTCAATAAATCTGTTTTTGAAAAAGAAAAGAAAGTAGCCCCTCTCTCAACTCTCCATCAACCCACCAATATTTAACATTTGTCTTGTGTACACAGTGCTTCTTGCCTTCTGATACTGTCATTGTATGTTGATTGTTCGTTATATGCTTGCCCTCCCAAGACTGCAAGGGAGCTGCAGAGGACAACATCTATCTGACATTTTCACCGCGGTCTCTCCAGCCCCCTGGTCTTGGCACACAGTGGGCCCCACCCACCCATCCAAGAGTCTCTCACCAGGAACGCACAAACGCACAAAGAAGCCCTCCTACGCCAACATCACCAACAAAACAGAGGAAACACATATACACAGGGTCAAACAACAGAGAAAAAAGGGTGGACGTGTCTGAAAATTCCCCCGAAGGATGTTCTTTCTCCATCACAGTTTTCGTGCGTCTTTAATATCCCACCCTAACACACCACTGTAAAACAATTATACTCCAATAAAGATGTTTAAAAAAAAAAAAAGATGGGAGGTTCCACGTCAAATACGTTTGAGAAATACTATATATTTTATCTCCCTCATAGAGAGTCATAGCATTATAATTTAGAAAAATAACGTATTATTATGTATGTACAACAAATTTCTTAAAAGCCTTAAAGTAAAGAAACTGGGAAACCTAGAGTTTCCCAACTACAAAAAAAAAAAAATCCCACCCACTCTATAAGCCCCACAGGACACACGTGACTCGACATATATCACTCTGGGTTGTCCCTCTTTTTTTTTTTTTTTTTTTTTTTTTGCGATACGCAGGCCTCTCACTGTTGTGGCCTCTCCCGTTGCAGAGCACAGGCTCCAGACGTGCAGGCTCAGCAGCCATGGCTCACGGGCCCAGCCGTTCCGCAGCATGTGGGATCTTCCCGGACCGGGGCACGAACCCATGTCCCCTGTATCGGCAGGCGGACTCTCAACCACTGTGCCACCAGGGAAGCCCTGGGTTGTCCCTCTTTTTACCAGCAACACCAGTCACGCACATGGTGCTCAGAACACCTGTCCTGCAAGAAGTCTGGGGTGAAGTTCTGGATGGTCTACCTTGGAGTGTCAGTGATGAACATCAGGGCCAAATGTCTGGCCTATCAGTGATCTACACAGCGCTGAGCAGGCTGGGTCTTAGCTGCCATGGTCCAACCTGTCACACAGAAAACTCCTGAAAACCAGTGTTCTCCCTCTGGGCTTATCCTTATGACGCACGCACTGGTGCTGGGAGAGCCCCGTGTAAAGAAGCTGTGAGGTAACGTGCAGTTGGTTATATCATGTGCCGTATGCTGTACTGCAATGGAGCCAGTGACAAACTTCTATGTGGTTCTTCTGTAGGCCCTTCATCCCCAAGAATTCAAGGCAGCAGAAGTCTGGTAAACAGTTATCCAGTGCAGGGAAGGATTTCCGATTAGTCAAATATGCCTCGAGTGCGACCACACCAATCTCACAGGAATTGTCCATTGCCGGGCAATTAAAGTCCAATCAACCATCCTTGATAGCACTTTGATTGTCCTGTCATTTTCTCTTTTGTTAATGATTCAGGGAGTAATTTAGGATCCTTGCAGTGGGCTTGTCCCATGACAATTATGTGGCCATGTGCTGCAGGCATGAAAAGGACCACTTAGTCAAGAAGTCCTGGCGAGTGCCCCCTCCCCTTATTGCCAATGTAAAAATATGCCAATTCACGTCAACAGGTACAGTAACGATACCGAGAAAGGTGGTGAAAATAAATATTCTGGAATTTCCACTGTGCTCAGCTCTGGGTGATGGTGACACGTGGCCCACACTGCCCCTTCCAGACCGGACAGCTTCAGCCACTGGCAGCCCTTCATCCTTCCTCTGACAAACTCAGACCTTCCTCCTTAAGACTTGTCTCCAGGGACATAATGTCCTCTGATGTCCCCTGGCACAGTGGTCTTGAAATGTCATTGGTAAGGGAGCATATGATGTATGCTGATGACACACCTTGTACACTGAGAGGACACAGACAGTGAAGAGTGACAGCAAGTTGGGCATGGAACAGTCACCTGAGCCCAAGTCACACTGAGATCATAGCCCACTCACCTGGTGCAGGTGTGCCATGCAAGCTTGGGCACCAACTCCTGTGCATGACGTGACAGGAAAAGAAACATTCACAGGATAAGCACGGGAGAATCAGCTACCGAGTAATTCCCACTCTACAGTGACCTATGAAAAGAAAACCCTAGCGATCCCTGTTATTGGTTAAAATTGCTACAATTACAAAATGGCAGCAGCTCTCAACAGACCAACGGCACTTGGTCCTAACAGGAGGAATTAATTGGGACAGGAGGAAAAGAGGACCCTTTGCAGGGCTGTGCTGTCTGGGATCACTTCAGTGCCCTGGGACAACTAGACACCATGGTCCTAAGTGTCACCTGACTTGCCTCCTCTCTCTCCGCTACCTGCCATTTGGATCTGGGAAAAGAATGCCAGAGGGGTTCCACCATCTTCCGGAGGCTCCTCCTGTGCCAAAGCCTAGACTTCCAGGGGAGGACAGGCAGCCCCATTTTCCAATCCAGCTTTACAGTGATGAAGTGCGAACTCGAATCCCCACTGGGCTCCCGTACCTCAGCAACGGCTGGAATCTATAGACGATGACTCCTTGGTCCACGAGCATCCCTCAGACCCCCCACAAGTAGGTGATCATAAACGACCGTCCTGCATCCCGGGGCGGCTCCACAAGGGAGAGACCCCTTCACTCCTGCATCAGAAGACAGTCAGATATCAACTGAAGCACAACCTATATTTGCTTTATCACGTATTTATCCATCCCTCTACTCCCTTGACAATCCAGCTCATTTTGGGATACATCAAAGTAAGCTACAGACTTCAGAACAATTCATCCCTAACCATTTTACCATGCATGGTATTAACAAGAGTTCAATATTTCATTTATGTTTTTTTTAATGTAAAATGCATTTGGAATGAAATGCAAAAATCTTAGTTGTGACAAAGGCAGGCCCCTGTGTAAGGCAGCCCCCTGTCAAGACAGTGGACATCATCACTGCCCCCAAAAGTCCCCTCGCCACCTACTCGAACTCCCACCACTGCCCGAGGCGAACACCCTGATGGTTTTTTCAAACCATCGATTAGTTTGGTTTCTCTTAGAATGTCGCATAAACGGAACTGTACACTAAACATGTACTCTACTGTGTGAGTCTGTTTCCACTTTGCATGCTTTCAAGATTCATCCATGTTGCTGCATGTAGTAGCAGCCTGCTCCTTTCCGTTGCTGAGCAGAATTCCACTGCATGGATATACTTGTCTGTTGTTGGTCACCTGGGCTGCTTCCAGGTTTTGGCGTACACTGAACACTCTGGTACAAGCCTTTTGTTTCCTTTAGATAACACTTAGAGGATGAAAAGCTGAGCCGAAGGGTGAGTGTAGGTTTTTCTTTTTTGATAACAAATAACGTGACTGCTGTCCACCCGGAATTTGTGAGCTAAAACAGCAGTTCTCAAACTGGGTCCATCATCACAGATTCCTGGGCCCTCCACCTACTGACTTAGAAGCTCCCTGAGAGGGGCCCAAGGGAGCTATATTTTTCAGAAGCTCCCCAAATAATGCTGATGAGGGGCCATGTTTGGAGACCACCAGCCATTTAGTTGGGGTTGGATTCTGACTCTGAGACCAGCTGGATTGGGTTCCAAAAGCAAGTTACTCAACCACCCTGCATCAGCAAGTACTTTAACCTGTAAACTGAAGATGAAAGAGCTTAGTAAAGGCCCAGTGCTTAGCGTCTAACCATGAAGCCCAGAACACGTCACTAGCGTTATCAGAACCAACTGGCCTGTCCACTCAAGCCTGGTCAAGGGTTCAGCTCAATCCCGGCTGTGACTGTTGGCGATAGGTGCTCAGCCCCTGGGGAACCGGGAGGAACAAGTCAAGCAGAGTTTCAAGTTCGAGCTGTTTTGTCACAACTTTATTTATGGAACGAGTCATCCTTCTGTTGTGTCTGAGTCTCACCACGGGTCTGTCTGCACTCCCAGGAGATGCTGGGAGCTCCGTGGAGTAACAGCCGTCAGTCACAAAGGGCAGGAGAAGGACAAGAAACTGATACCCAGAGCCTCCAAACGAAGATCTGGGAAACACTCGTTCTCTGCAGTAGAGACACCAGGGGATGGATCTCAAGGTAACACATCAAAGCATGAAGTGATGAAATGCATTACTTTTCCAAACTGACGGATGAATTAAAAAAGTAAACTTGACTCATATAAAACAGCGAGACACACTTATGTCCTGTCTTTGCATCTTTAAACTTAAAAAAAAAAAAATTTACTTATTTATTTATTTAGGCTGCGCCCGGTTTTCGTTGTAGCATGTGAGATCTAGTTCTACAACCAGGGATCGAACCCGTGCCCCCTGTATTGGGAGCACGTAGTCTTACCCACTGGACCACCAGGGAAGTCCCTTTAAACTTGATAAGTGCCCCCAGGGCACACTGGTCCGAGGACACACTCCAGAAAGCAGGGTGCATAGTAAACATTGTGCGTGCACCTCCAAATTCTCACAATCTTAGAGAATGCTCAAGGAACACAGGAGAGCCAGCAGGAGGGTGGTGTCCCATTTCTTAAAAAGTTATCACAGACATTTCCAGCCTTACAAGTTGGGAAAGTGAGGAACAGGGTCCTCAAATATCAACAGCCAACTTCTCCTTTTTAAAATTTCTTTATTTCTTTATATTTTATTTTTCACTGTGTTGGGTCTTTGTTGCTCTGCACAGGCTCTCTCTAGTTGCAGTGAGCGGGGGCTACTCTTTGTTGCAGTGCACAGGCTTCTCATTGTGGTGGCTTCTCTTGTTGTGGCACATGGGCTTCAGTAGTTGTGGCACGCAGGCTCAGTAGTTGTGGCTCATGGGCTCAGTAGTTGTGGCTCACAGGCTCTAGAGCACGTGCTCAGTAGTTGTGGCGCACAGGCTTAGTTGCTCCGCGGCGTGTGGGATCTTCCCGGACCGGGGCTCGAACCCGTGTCCCCTGCATTGGCTGGTGGATTCTTAACCACTGTGACACCAGAGAAGCCCCTGACTTCTCTTACGTTTGGCCTCTCCTCACTCAAGCAACCCTCCCGCTACCAGTCAGGCCCCAGGATGCTTCTCACAGAGCACATGCTCCTTGTGCTTTAGAACTTATCCTACAATTGAAAATAAATTAGCCCAGTACAAATTCTACCGCAAGTATAATTCACGCCAACAGAAGCAATTGCAGAGCAATCACCCCTGCAGGACGTCTCTTAGCCAAAGCCACTTAGAAGGATCATTCCGGGGGGACCCATGTGAACTCCAAGTGTTTGTTTATAGAGGCACTCAACAAATGAGTTAATTTGGAATGCTCTTTAAAGAAATTAAAAATGGCTCTGTTCCATTAAAACACTCTGAGTCTCGGCAATGGCGGCTTGTTATGCTCACCCCCCGGCTCTTTGCAGGACGTCAGGGTGGTGAACCACAGGAAAGGGAGCACGTGCCGATCCATTTCTCAAAAACGCCAAATCGCATTTGTTAATACCAGGCGAAGACTAGTGGGGAGCGTCTGGGCCATCTGGAAGAAATAAACCACATGGAGTTTGCCGAACGACCATACCCTTCTCTCCCCACAGAATCACTGATCGGATCGCTTTTCCTTCCGACGTGGAAGGAAAAAACGTAAGGAACAAACGTAGATACGCCAGTGGTGGCCGAGGACTCAGGTACCCTCGGGTCCTCCTACTGGGAAAGGCAACCTCTGATTGGGGTTGCAAGCGCACGCACACCGTTTCTGCGCACGGGGCTTACCCATTTTGAGTTGTACTTCAGTCGCAAAGCAGATTGGCACGTCGACGCACCCTCAGCGGGTGGCCCCGGCGCTGGGCTTTGACAGATGCTGTTTGGGAAGGGCATTTCGGCGCAGGTTTCGGGCTGGAAAACCAAGGGGCCAGGACAAATGAACTTGCTGAAGGGCTGCCTTGTCAGCAGGCAGTTCATTTCCCTCCGAGGCTTGTCCTGGGAGGAGTGGTGAAGAGTGAGGATCGGAAAAGCACTGCAAGCCCAGCTGTTGGAAAGGGCAAGTGGATGGGGGGAGGGACAAATCAGGAGTTTGGGGTTAACATACACACACTACTATATGTAAAATAAACGACAAGGACCTCCTGTTGAGCACAGGGAACTCTACTCTACATCCTGTAATAACCTAAATGGGAAAAGAATTTGAATAAGAATATTTAGATACATGTAAATGCGTAACAATCGCTTTGCTATGCACCTGAAACTAACACAACATTGCAAATCAACTATACTCCAATATACAATAAAAATTTTTAAAAAAGGGCAAGTTGAGACATGTGCTCTCTGGGGTTGTCACCCTGAAATCTTGGTCCCGTTTGTATGGAGGCCAAAGCTTTTGGTGCTTGTGGAAGGAATGGAGGCCCCGCTATTGAGGCTAAGTAAGTACAGACATCGCCATCATGCCCAGAGTCACTGACGGTCTCAGGGCACAAAGCGGCAGCCATCCCAGTTTCCCTCCCCACCCGCACCCTGCTGGGAACCCTCTCACTCTCAAGCCTACTTCCCTCCTCCAGGCCATGAAGGACCAAAGTGCCCCTTCCCCTGGGATGTCAGAAAGCCTGGCAGGCAGGTGTCCTAGCCGGCTTCCTCTGTGTCTGTGGCCAGGTGGGCATCCGTGCCCCTCACTCCAGCCCGACCCCCTCTCCCGGCTCCAGGGTTGTATCCAAACGTCTCTGTGACAAGCCTTCCTGGGGACCCTGAGGTGCCCCCATGTTCACAGGCCTCCAAACGCACTCTCCACCTTTCCTGTCTCGACCCCCCTGCAGGCACCACTGTCCCAGCCAATGCCACCCGGGTGCAAACAGCCAGACTCCAAGTCCCCTTGAGTTCTCCCCGGGGACTGTGACAGGACGTGGCAATTCCTCCTCCACACAGGCCTTTAGCCCACCCACTGGTCTCTGTCCAGTCCTGTCTACACCCATGACCTCAGTGGACACCACAGTCTGACTCAGGTGGCTCCCTGGTTTCAAAAGGCCACACCCTGAGGTCAAAGCCCCGACCCTTAGTGGGGCTCACTAGTCCCTGTGGGATGTGGCCCCTGCCCACCCTCTCCACCACCCTGTCCCCCTTCTCCAGGCTTCAACCTTTTCTCCAAACACGCTTACCCCCGCCTCAGGGCCTTTGCACGTGCTGTTCCGTTGAGAAGGCCTGTCTCCTGTGCTGTGACTAATACACACCCAACTCCCCCTCCTCAGGGGACTCCCTGAAGGAGGCCCTTCCTTAGAGAGGGATTCTCGACCTTCCCTCCCCAATGAAACGAGCCCCCCCGCCATCACACCTTTTCCGAGCACCTCTTTTCTTGCATGGCGTTCTCACATTTATATATGCTTTGACTCATGACATTATTTACTTGTGGTCTCTCTCCTCCTCTCGCCTGTAACCTCCGTGAGGGCACGGGTCACCTCCCTTGTTTGCCTCTACATTCTCTGCACCAGGCCTAAGGGGATGCTCAGTACATGATGCTGGATTAGGAAATAAAGGAACGTGTCTACCACAGGCCAGTGCCCCTCACTGTACTAGGCAGCTCTGCATATAAACGATAGTAAGACACGGTCACTCCCTTCAAGCACCTTCAATATTTATTCAGGAAAATAAAACCTGCATCTTAGAAAGCAGATTCCCAGCTGAGGTAGTAACGTAAGTCATTTGCTTCTAACAACAGCTGAAGTCATAAGGATGGCACATGATCGCTTTTGTCTGCATTAGATCGGTGTTCGTTAGAGTCCTGCGTTCACCCTCCCAGCTGCAACCCGATACGCTTTCTCCACTGTGGGAACCAGGGCGCGGGGATGAGGTGTCCAGCAGGGCATCGGGACGTGTCCCCGGGACTGAACGGTGACGTCAAGTGAATGTGAGTCTTCCAGAGCTCTTGGCCCTCACCCAGCCCCCTCGGTCCTCGCCCCAGCAGCACTGACCCATCATGTCCCCGTGCTCCCAAACCTGGGCCGTGGGGCTGCTGTGCAGAGAAACCTGTTTGTACCTCCATGAAGTGTCTGCGGTGTATGAACGTCACAGCATGCTATGGGGGAGAAGGGAGAACAAAGGAACATGGCAGAATTAGACGTGTTGCCTTTAGTTGAGTTTCTTTTATGTTTTGTGGATTTTTCTGGTTCATAATATCTCAGAAATGAAAAGCACTGCTCATCATGGAGGCAAATACTTGACACTTCCCTTTGCAAGACGCACACCCTGGCTTTCCGGCAGCTAACTCCTCAGAGAGAATTATCTAAGCAAGTGAGCGTGAGGTGATGCATCCGTTGGTTTGTGCGTCAAGGTGTAGACAGAGGAAACGGCGTTGTGTCCCGGTGTCGATTCCCGCAATCGGGGAGAACCCAGAGGGACGTGGGGACCAGGACCGACAGGGAAGCAATTCAGCAGCTGCTCCCCAAAGCCTTGGCCAGTGGGTGGGGGGATGTCGGCTGAAATCCGCACTTGGCAGCTGATGGGAGGAATGGTGTCCAGATGGGCAGCGGTGCGCAGCCAGTGCTGATTCATTCCACAGCCATCCTGCCCTTTTTTTTTTTTTTTTTTTTTTGGTGGTACGCGGGCCTCTCACTGTTGTGTTGTGGCCTCTCCCGTCGCGGAGCACAGGCTCCAGACGCACAGGCTCAGTGGCCATGGCTCACGGGCCCAGCCGCTCCGCGGCATGTGGGATCTTCCTGGACCAGGGCACGAACCCGTGTTCCCTGCACTGGCAGACAAACCCTCAACCACTGCGCCACCAGGGAAGCCCCGCCCTGCCCTTTGCAAGAGGCAGAGATATCCTTGACCACTGGCACAAAGCAGCCTCACTGAGGCCCTGCAGGTGGCCGACGAGCCCTCCCGCGGGGCCCTTGCACGCCCCACACTCACACCTGGCCACGTCTGGCAGCGTATAGGGGAGACCTGTGCCCTGGGGTCAGCTGCCCCAAGCTGTACATTCCCGGGACCCAACACCACCCCTGGCAGCGTGGACGGGCTCAACCCACATCTGCTGGTTGGAACCATAGATCTGCAAGAGTCTGGAGTGCTTGCCTCGGCCTCCTTCATAACATGGGATGTTCTGGGCAGGACTGCGGGGCTGCGGTCCACAGGAGCTGCCCAAGACGCGGCCAAAGAGGCGGAGCTCAGGGGACGGAGTAAGAGAAGCTGGGCAGGTTTCCCTGTCACCCTATAATCATACTTAAAAAGTAAACTGAATACAATTCTCTATCAGAGAGATCTTTAGAAGCTCATGGCTGCCAAAGACATCCCACAGTGAAACAGGGGCACTGACTTTAATTTTGAAGAACCCAACCTTTTGCCAAAATCATCAAAATGAGGCTCGGTGTGCCAATGCATTTCATGAAATGAAACCGCCCGTTGGAAAGGGATGAAATTCTTATTTCTTAGCAGGGAACTGGTCTACCACATTAATTTTTTCATGTTAAATTAATGGGTGCTGCCCAAGAGTCTTTTCTTAGCCCCAGGAGGAAGCACGGACGACTCCACACTCTGGTCGGGTCAGATCTGCTCTGAAAAGAGATGAGATAAAACAGCCCCAGGAGGCAGTGTGGTGTAGTGGTTAGGAGCTGGCTCCATACCGTGAGGACGCGGGGCTCAGATCCTGGCTGTGCTGCTTGGCAAGTGACTTAACCTCTCTGTACTTCAGGGGAACTGGGTTGTAACAGCTCCTCTCCCAGGACTGGTCTTAAGGATCTGATGAGAATGGATGCAATACCCGCCCAGGGTGCCCATCAGGGCGGGTGCACCCAGCAAATACTGGCGACTAAAATTACTGTGGGCGGACCACGTGCAAAGCCAGCCCAGGCTCTCAGGCTGCTTATTGCCTGGTTGTGGTGATGAGAGACACAGAAGCCAGAGGCTGCTAAGCGTCCAAGGTGGCGAATTAGTGGAAGACAAATGGTGCTGACGAAACGGCAAGCAGGATGGACACGTGACGGCAGGACTGCCCCCCTGTGGACACCCTGGGTACACCGGTCAAGACGAGCAGAACCTGCCCAATGACGTGGTCTTTGAAGGTTTTAGGAGGAGGTAGGAGCTGGGTCTTAAGAGTTAGTAGAATCTCAGGGAAGACAAGAGTGTACAATTTTGAGAAGGGAATATTCGGGCCAAAGAACAAAACGTGGTGGCAGGTTTTTATTTGAGAGGAGGCTGCACTGGGGGCTGCGGCGTGGCCAGTTTGGAGAGGCGGGTGAGACTGGTCAGCTCAGTGGGGTGGCGAGAGCAGGGGTGGAGGCCGCCGGCTGGCCATTCCCTGGCTGTCCACGCCCGTGCCTCAGTTTCCTCATCTGTAAAACAGGGATGATGTTGGCACAATGGATCTCACAGGGTGGCCATGGCGTCTGGCACTGGGTAAGCGTATAGTATCCGTGGCTGCTATTGCTGTCGGTGTCTTCACATCAACCACGTGGGCCACGGCCCATCTCACGTGGAGGGCCGTGGTCAGGGCGACGTGCACACTGATTGGCTGGCTCTGGGTCACATGATGCATCTCCCCATGTCCAACCACACTGGAGGGGGGAGTCAGGTGAGCAACATCTCGGCCCCGTGAGCAGAAGGGTGGGGAGAACCCAAGGAGGCCCCAGAGTCGGGCGCTGGGGCGGGGGAAATCAGCCCCACCTCCCTTCCTGTCACCAGCATGCACTAACGGGGCTCTGACTGCCATCTCTGTGGTTGAAATGGACCAACTGTTTCCATGAGCATCTCCTTATGAATAAAAGAAATGCAAACTGGGGACAGACATACACCAGTATTCTGAGAAATGTTGGTATGAGTGCATTTCGGCCTCATTCCACTGCCAGAGCTCTGGTAACACCTGACATTTTCAGGGCCCAACAGAATCGTTCCTCTGTTAATCTGCATTTTGCAGAGCAGGCGGCAGCACAGAGAATTCAAGCAACTGGAATAAGCAGGCATGATGGGGCCAAAGGAAGCAGAATTCCAGAGGCTCAAAAGCAACGGGGCACACTTTCCTGAAAAGTGAAGTCACAGACCTTTTGCCTGGGACCAGCCAGCTGGATCTCAGAGGGAGACAGAAAGAGAGACAGAGAAGGGAAACAGAAAGCCATGGATATGGATGGACCTGCAAAAAACCATACGAGAACATTGCATAACTGAAAATTTGAGCATTTTACTGTATTTGAAAAGCATTTGCTGAAGCAGTTTGGTTCCTGGGGAGGTAAAAACCCATTTTGATGCTCTCTTTTACACACAGAAATGCACAAAGAGCTAGAATGAAAGGCAAACTACATCTTTTAACTTGCCATTGCATTTTTAGCAGCAAATTAGTCCTCTTATCTGTTGTTGGTGCCCGCAGCCAGCATAGTTTAGCCTAGGTTTTGCTTCAGAAAGGAGGTGTGGTTTTTGCTTTTATTCAACCTCTGCACACCCTGTAAGGAAATGCCTACTGTATACATCTGGACCACCATCATAATCCACCTGTGTAAGTGCCCAGACGGCAGAAGCGGTTTAAAGAGATGCGTCTCCTTTAGCTGTGATGAGGGGGACGGAGCCAGGACTCTGACAACGACTGCGTAATCGGGCTGGAATCGTGAGGTGTTATTTTCAAGGCACTTCTTGGTTTTCAGAGCACTTTCACAGGAAGGTGTGGACTAAGGGTTTTCCCCCTCAACCCTGCTCCTCCGCATTTGGGGTGCATTGTCCTCCGCTCTGGCGGCTTCCTGGGCAGCGTCCCTGGCCTCCACCCCCCGGATTCCAGTAGCATCCTGCTGCCCCACCCCAGCTGCGACGACCAAAACGCCGTCCTGACTTTGCCAAATGTTCTCTGGGGGGCAAGGTTTCGGTTGAGAATGACAGGTGTAGAGATTTGACATCGAGAGACTTGAGTTCTAGACCGAGGTGGTCGCTGCCTCGCTGTGGCCTCTGGCCGCTGTGCACTGAGCATTGCCTCAGACTGTGTGCACTTGGGTTGGTCTTTCTGGGGAACAGATACAAAGCTGCCTGCTCCCCTGCCTCTCACAGAAGACGTCTGAGAATCACGTAGAAAAATCAGGGTGAACACACCTAAAATGAACAGGAGCATCTGAGTTGCGTCATCTTTGTTCTGCGAACCCACGTATGGACAGAGCATGTAGGATCAACCCCAGGGTAGAGCCTAACCCTCGGAGGGGCAGAGGAGGGGCCTGGCGTCCATACATTCAAACGAGCGGGTGCAGGAGCCAGAAACCTGGACTCGCATTCTAGTTCTCTGACCTCTTGGTGCAGCAGGAGTGGAAGCCAGGCCGTCAGACACACCGGTTCTCCGCTGTTCCCACAGCCCCACCGCCTGGACCTCCGGGGGAGTGTGGGCATCTCCCTGCCTGCCCCGCCAGGCTCCCGCCTCCGTGCTTCCACCTCAGCCTCCTGCACTTTCCTCACCCTGGCACCAGTCAACCACCAAGACTTGATCATTACATGGATTTCTTGTTCCTGGGAAGAGCAGGGAGCTGCCCCTCTGAGGATCTTCAGCAGATATTACTAATTCTGCATTTGTTTGTCAGGCCCTCTGATGGGACCCAGAGTCTGGATGGTGGAGGAGGCTTCCTGCTGGCGGGGGGATGCCACCTATCACGGATCAGAGAATCTAAAGAAATTATATGGGCCACGGTGTTCAGACACTGGACGCTAGGGCGCACAGGACAGTGATCTATGTAGAGGGGACACGCACAAGGGAAGTCCCAGGAGCGCCCCGGATCACTGTCCCGAAAAGAGTCTCCAGGCTGGGGCACCAGAAGGGGGAGCCAGGGAGAGCCCAGGGGCCCCCCCGAGTTGAGGAGACAGAGGTGAGGGTCCCGGAGGGGGCAGGGTATAGACATAATAAGGCAGAATATGAGAGTGGGGGCAGGGCTCCCAGAGATCAGCAGAGGGTCTCCTTCAGTCTTTAGCTGAAAATGATCAGAGGACACATGTGAAAAGATTACCCCAGCCTGTAAGAACCACCGGAAAGCATTAGAGAGAATAACACCCAGAACTCATATGACAGGTGATGTCTGTGTTCCCACGAGCCAGCATGGATAGACTTTGTGATTCACGGGACATTGAGCAGATAACTCAGAAAAAACCTGCCTCAGGAGTGGGACAAACTTAGCCCTGGGCTAAATACTGCTCTAGTCCTGCCTAATACAGCTAAAAGCAAGATCCCAAAGGACTAAACTGTTTCTAAGTTACCTCCATACCACAACAAAGATCAAGAATATTAACAGGTATATAGAAATACCCACACCCACCAAAGCAAAATTCACAACACCTGGCATACAGTAAAAAAAATATCAGGCATAGAAGAAGCAGGCAAAGAAGCAGGAAAATATGACCCATAATGAGGAGAAAAAGCAATCAATAAAAAGGTCAGAATGAGAGAAGTAGTGGACAGGGACATTAAAAAGTTCTTGTAACTCTATCCCATATGTTCAGGAAGGTACAGGAAAGCATAGCATGTCAAGACACAGAAATGTCCCAAATCAAACTTCTATAGATGAAAACTATAGCCCCTGAGATGAAAATACACCAGATGAAATTCATAGCAGATTGGACACTACAGGAGAAAATAAAACACTGAACTTGAAGATATACTAATAGAAAGTACCCAAAACGAAATACACAGAAAAAAAGAATTAAAAGGACAAAGAATCAGTGAGCTGTAGGACAACTTTGAGTGGCCTCATAGGCCTGTAATTAGAAACTCCAAAGGAGATGTGGGCAGGGGAACGAGAATATTTGAAGAAATAAAGACTACAAGTTTCCAAATTTGATAAAATCTATAAATCCAAAGATTAAAGAAGTTCAACAAAAGAACCTCAAACAAAAGAAATATCAAGAAAACTAGGCCCAAGGCAGTTTATGATCAAACTGCTCACAACCACTGATAAGAGAAAAATCTTAAAAGCAGTCAGAGTGCATGTGTGTGATGGGGGGTTGGTGCATTACATACATTAAATTAGAACAAAGTTAAGAAGGACAGAAGACTTCTTGTCAGAAATGAAGCAAGCTAGAAATCCCTGGGGCAATATTTTTCAAGTATTGAAAGACAAAAAACCCCAAAACTTTCAGTCTATAATTCTATACCCAGCAAAAATATCTTTCAAAAATGGCAAAATATAGACTTTCTCGGAATACAAAAGCTGCAAGAATTCATCACCAGCAGACATGCACCAGAATGAATGCTATAGAAGGTCCTCCAGACAGAAGGAAAACACCACCAGATAGAAGTCTGGGTCTACATAAACGAACGACAAGCCCCTGGAAACTGGACATGGAAGAGACAGCTCTTCTAATTTCAGCTTGATTTAAATGGTAAATGAAACACAGTTTCTCTCTGTTACGCATTTATCACATCACCATGGCTTCTTGCTTTCATGTCTGCTACACCCTGGCCTTTGGTCCCTGGACAGAGGAAAGTATGCGTGTTCATTTTATATCCTCAACACAAACATGGTGCCCAGCCCACATCAGAGATTAATAAATGTCCGATGCATTAACATACACTTGTTGTAGGCTACATGGACATCCTGGTGGACAATGATAACACATAAGTTATGTCACACCTGGAACATCTTCTGGATGGCAACCAGATTCAGCCCTGGGTACCCACCAATCATATCGTTATGGACTGACTGTGACACCCCCCAAATCCACATGTTGAAGTCCTAACCCCTCATGTGACGGTATCTGGAGGGGGGCCTTTGGGAGGTCATTAGGTTTAGATGAGGGCTTGAGGGGGTGCCCCCGTGACGGGATTAGTGTCCTTATAGAGGAGGAAAGACACCAGAGCTTCTGTCTCTGCCACATGAGGCCAAAGCCAGAATGTGGGCATCTGCAAGCCAGGAAGATGGCCCTCACCAGGAGGGCCAGCACCTCGATCTTGGACTTTGCAGCCTCCAGACCTGTGTGAAATAAATGTCTGCTGTTTGAGCACCCCACCCTCCAATAGCCAGGACACACTAACACCCATACGAAACTACATCTTCTATTGCCACACTTGAGACACAGCAGAATCCCCACTGTTCCACCGTGTCCACAACTGTCCCCAAACCAAGGGCCACTTGGTCACTAGCTTGGAGGATGAATGCCCATCCCTGGCCTGGCTGCCCGGACTCTCCTGCCATGGCACAGACAACAGCTCCTAACGTCCCTCCTCCCTTTCGGCTGCGCTTCTGTGCATGCCAGTCTCGTGGTCCAGCAGTGGGCGTGAAGTCCGGATGTCTGGACCCAAGCACTTTGGAAGAGTCTTCTCTGTTGTCTGGGGTGCTTACAGTTCCCAATTTAGAGGCATATTTGTGTGCTCCGAGCAGCTCCAATCCCTGCCAGCAGACGGGAGGAAATGTCACTCCTCGTACAATTACCGACAGCTTCAGCCCCCATCTTACAGGACTTATATTTACATCTCATAAACGATGTTCGTGCTTTATTTTAAACAACTAAAGCTCTGTGCCTGTGGGTAAGACTGGGAGAAAGGAATTATTTCCCAGCCTATGAAGCCTTCTACAGAGTTGAAAGGTTTTGCTCGAGAATACTACCTCTTTTTTTTTTTTGCCTGTTTTTGTTTTGTTTGTTTGTTTGTTTTTGCGGTACGCGGGCCTCTCACTGTTGTGGCCTCTCCTGTTGCGGAGCACAGGCTCCGGACGTGCAGGCTCAGCAGCCATGGCCCATGGGCCCAGCCACTCCGCGGCATGTGGGATCTTCCCGGACCGGGGCACAAACCCGTGTCCCCTGCATTGGCAGGCGGACTCTCAACCATTGCACCACCAGGGAAGCCCGAGAATACCACCTCTTAAAGCCTTTCCCCAGCAACAGGGTCGTAAACTGCTCCCGGAAGGGGGTTGCTCTCCCTCGGGGGAGAGACACACAATCTTTACGAGCAGTGGGCTGGAAGGAGGGAACACTGCTCCTGGGAGGGTGCTACTGCTGTAGAAACAAGCTCCCCTCATGGTTGTTGGGATAAGTTGTTCACCGTGCTAAACACAGGGTAACACGGGGACGGCTCAGGAGAGACCGATGGTTAAGACACAGAGGTACGTTGCAACGTGCCAACCCACGAAAATCTCTCCTACTTCCACCCCGAAAGTCTTCAAGTGAGGGTTAATTTGGAAAAGTACTGAACTTGAAATCTTGTTTTTATGTTTTGAGTAGGCTATTTTTTAGAGAAGTTTTAGGTTCAGAGCAAAATTGAGCTGCAGGGGTACAGAGATTTCCCCCATACTCCCTGTTCCCACACATTCACACCCTCCCCCATGATCCACATCCAGCACCAGAGAGCACATTAGTTACAACTGACAAACCTGCATGGACATGTCCTCATCACCCGAAGTCCACAGTTTACACCAGGGCTCACGCTTGTATTGTTCGTTCTATGGGTTTGCATACATGTAGAACATGTATCCATCATTACAGTATCATATAGAATAGTTTCACTGCCCTAAAAATCCTCTGTGCTCTGCCTGTTCATCCCTCCCTCCCAACCCCTGGCAACCTCTGATCTTTTTACCATTTCCATAGTTTTGTCTTTTCGAGAATGTCACAGAGTTGGAATCACATAGTCTGTAGCCTTTTCGGATGGACTTCTCTTATGCACTAATGTGCATTTAAGGTTCCTGCATGTCTTTTTCATGGCTTGATAGCTCGTTTCTCTTTAGTACTGAGTAATATTCCACTCTCCGGATGAACCACAGTTTATTTATCCATCATTTAATGAACAACATCACGGCTGCTTCTGAGTTTCAGTAAAGTTGCTATAAACATCTACATGTGGGTTTTTGTGTGGACGTAAGTTTCAGCTCCTTCGGGTAAATGCCAAGGCACATGATTGCAGGAAATCCTGCTTTTATATGAGAAACTGTTCCCCAAGTGAAGAGCATTGGATGTCACTGCCTACTGTGCAGCTTCATTCTTTCCGTGGCCACCTCAACAATGAAAGAGCAAAGTCCAGTGCTGGGCTGTCCAGACAAACTTTCCTTGGTGATGGGCGGGCTCTGTATCTGCCCTAATACAGTAGCCATGTGTGGGGCTCAGCACTTGAAATGTGGCTCGTGTGACCGAGGAACTGCCCGCTGCACTTCAGTTCACTTACATTTAAGTGGCCGCGTGTGTGTGGCTAGTGGCCCCCGTACCGGGCGGAGCAGGTCTGGGGGCTGAGGTGAGTGCAGGTGGGCGGAGGCCCTGACCGGGTGTCAGGCCTGCTTCTCTCACCTCCTGGGCTGCAGGACCTCCCTCCACTTTCCCCGCCTCTGGAAATGGCTGGTTCTCCCCACCCCCTGGAGCAGGTGCCTCATCCTGTCCGGCTCCGAGGATGCTGACCCTGACGCGCACGCCTCCCCGCCGCCCACTCCAGTCTTCATTCCGCTGTTCCTCGAGCACAGTTCTTGCAAACACCTGTCGCTGGCACAGCTGCCCCAACCACCATCCTAGTTCCTCCTCATCCCAGCAGCTTCCAGCACCTGCTTCCTCTCACTCTCCACTCTTAACCCCGAGGCACCTGGTTAGTTGGACATAATCTGCGTTTTTGCAGAGCTGGGGCCAGGCGAGCAGGGGGAGGAGCCCCTCACCGCCTGTGTCTCATTGTCCATCTTTATGGGTATAAATTTGTATATACACATGTGTCGTGTCTTCGTTTAGAAAAAATACATACACATCTCTATGTTTTTGGAGCATACGTTCAGAACACACACACACACACTTATTGATCAGCTGGGCAGGCAGTGAATGTTCTGGAAATGTTCACTCTGACTTCTGTCTTCCCAAGGATAGAAACAAGGACTCATACCTCTTCACTTTCCTGGGATTTTTCCTATTTTAAGGTTCAACATGGTCCTTAAAAAACTACAAATAGAATTACCATATGACCCAGCAATCCCACTACAGGCATATACCCAGGGAAAACCATAATTCAAAAGACACATGCACCCCAATGTTCACCGCAGCACTATTTACAATAGCCAGGTCATGGAAGCAACCTAAATGCCCATCCACAGACGAGTGGATAAAGAAGATGTGGTACATATATGCAATGGAATATTACTCAGCCATAAAAAGGAACGAAATTGGGTCATTTGTTAGAGATGTGGAAGGACCTAGAGACTGTCATACAGAGTGAAGTAAGTCAGAAAGAGAAAAACAAATATCGTAGATTAACACATATATGTGGAATCTAGAAAAATGGTACAGATGAAACGGTTTGCAGGACAGAAATAGAGACAAAGATGTAGAGAACAAAGTACGGACACCAAGCGGGGAAAGCGGGGCAGGGAGTGGTGGTGGGATAAATTGGGAGATTGGGATTGACATGTACACACTAACATGTGTAAAATAGAAAACTAATAAGAACCTGCTGTATAAAACAAAATAAAATTAAATTAAAAAAAAAAGGCCCAACACGGGACTGAAACTAAAAAACCATTACTGGAATAAGAACTCAAAGAAGTGCCAACAAAATATTAAAACTCAAGTCAAAATTACATCTAATGTGAAAATCGTGTGGTTGGTCTTTAACTCTGAGTAATATTCCAGCAAAGAACCATTAACCAGAATCCAGTATGCACTTTGAGTGTTTTTAGATTACTATGATTGGTAGTAGTATTGTCCACCCAGTAACACTAAGTATTAATAGTATTATAGTGCCAGCAGTAACAACACCCAGGTCCTTCATTCATTAAGGCTCACTCTTGCTCAGACCAGGTTCATAATTCTGACATTACCTGGAATTCCGTCTTTGGCCACAATACTCATAAGCAGATGCAAAAGCCACATTGCCGAAGGAAGATTTCTTGCAAAATCAGTACATCAACACCTTGTAAATTTATCTCACAAGTGGTGTTCATTCACAGTCTGTGATGAAATAACAATGCACAGACATTTAGAGGCCCCCATGGAAGCAGTGGGGAGGTTTATTGTGAGGTGTGAAGTTCAGCACTAGCTTCTCAGAGCCCACAGCTGTGGGGGTGGGGGGGTGAGGGGGGAGGGAGGGAGAGGGAGGGAGAGGGAGGGAGGGAGAGGGAGGGAGAGGGAGGGAGGGAGGGGGGGAGGAGAGAGGGGGGAGAGGGAGGGAGGGAGAGAGAGGGAGGGAGGGAGGGAGAGAGAGGGAGGGAAAGAGAGGGAGGGAGGGAGGGAGGGAAAGAGAGGGAGGGAGGGAGGGAGGGAGAGAGAGAGAGGGAGAGAGGGAGGGAGGGAGGGGGGGAGAGAGAGACATAAATCCTACAGGGAAAGAAGGTGAGGATGGGGCTGGGGCCTGGCCTTTGAAGGTTGCATTTCAGAACTCCCGCACTTTCCGGGCGGTTTTTTTGGTGGAGAATATCAGGTCTGGGCATCTGAAGGCGACTGAGTCTGAAGGAGGCTGGGGGGTGGGGGTAGTGGGCACTTCTAAATTCTATCCCCATGGTTCAGCTGAGTTTTCTCTCCAGACACAACTACATGTGCGTGAGGGCTTGTTAGTCCTGTGCTCAAAGAAAAAGAAGTGGCCGTGCAACCTCTGACTTCATAGCACACATATCCCCTTTGTGCGGCGCATTCGCAGCTGGTTCATACACTGCAGGTTTCTCAAATAAAGCACATCATGAATTACGTGGGGGTTGCTCTAATCAAAGAACATCACAAATCCAAAGGGAACAGGAAGGTACTGTTTCTGCTTTACTTGCCTTGGGCGTTGTCATATTTCCAGAGATGCTGGAAATAAATTATATCAGGAAGCAGGTTTCTAAATGGACAACGAAAAGCCCTAAGTTTACAACCAAACCCTGCAGCTTGCACTCCTGATATAACATTCTGAAAAGCTCAATAATGCTGTAAAATCTTATCCGAGGCAGAAACAGCAGACTGCTCTAGACTGTTTGCTGGCAGCATCTGCCACAGCAGGAATTGTCTTAATAGAACACATAAAAATGCCCCGGGCGGTATCAAAAAAGGTAGAAAGAAGAAAAAAAAGAAAGGATATTTCCAGAAAAGAGAATGTTGAAAGCAATCAGAATTATGTCTTAAAGAGAGGGTTTGATTGTTTCACTAAGTCACCCAGGGCACAATGATTGTAAAACTCATCTCTCTCCCAATCTCAGGTAAGAGGAGCCTTCTTAATAATCTAAAAAATATTGCTGCATCTCTCCCAACCTCTGTGAATCAGTGATATTTACAACCCTGAAAGAACTGCATTTCTTTTATATCAAGAAACACCGATAATAATGTACTATTCCATTACAAAAGAACATCGCACTGAATGGATATTTCTAAAGATCCGGAAAGCAGAGGAACTTTAAATTTCATCTTCTGTGACCCTCAGCAAAACAGCCTAGATCTTTACAGAGAACCCATATGGTCCAATATTCTGTGGTGCTTTTTACGATGGAGTCCAGAAGAAGCACCATGAAAACATGAGCTGGTGTACAGCAAAAGAGGCGAGAAAAAAACCACTGGTACACAGCTGTGCATTCAGAGCTGATTCCAAAATCACTGTTGTCTCTGCCCTGACATGCATGTAATAAGAAGTGCTGTGTGTGTGCCTGCACGTGCCTGTGGTAGCTATTCCATGCTCACTGCCTTATTAAAGTTGTTTTAACATCATACAGACATGGTGGACTTTTCTCCCACAATGTATTTTATTACAAGTGCACAGAACCGAGATAAGCAATCTGCTAAATGAACCAGAAATTCAACTTTCTGCTCATGAGTTAAGTTATGGCGCCTATTGGTTAAAATGTGAGCTCTACAAGTTGGTTATTTCTACTTAGGTTGGAGAAAATAACATGCTGGCTGAGATAAGGCAGGGAGACCCATGGCTCTTCACAGGAGGGGCCCAGCCCACAAGCTCTCTGGCCACAGGCCCCATGGGTGGGGCACAGCCAGCTGTGTGCAGCTGACTCCTACAGACACGACAGAGCCCCTTGTTAAATACTTAGAAAATCTGTCAGCCTGTTGTTAATCACAGCCATTGTTAAAAATTGTATAAAGTCACAATTAATACATTATATTAAAAACAGAGGTAACGAATACTAAAAAATTCTCACTTTTTAATAATTTTACTACTTTCTATTAATATCTATGCTACTGAGGTTGTTTCAGTCTATTCTACCTAAGGTTAGAAATACCATATGATGATGTATTATTTTCAGCTCCTCTCAATTTCATGTCCAATGATGTCATGCTGTGGCTTGAAACAGAGCACAGAATGACACCCCGGTAATCAGCAAGCACTGGGAATCAGGACTCTCCACTCTCACCTCTCCTGTCCCAAGAGATCAGGGCCTGTCATCAACCATTTACCAGCATGCTGCTGGGTACAGCTCACCGATTTTATGTCACACTTCCTAATTGTAAGAGAATTAAGTAAAAACAAAGTTTCACCATGCAATCTAATTCTGAAGAGAACTGCTAAGTCTCTTTTCTAGCAAAAGGGAAATAGATGATTCTTATTTGAGCACAGAGCAGACATGCATTCAACTCTGCTTACTGGGAAAATATGAGCCAATGGTATTGTTTGCTAAAGAAATTCATCGGTAAATATTGTAGACTTCACAGAACCAACCACACAAACTCCATGAATAATGGTGGCTTCCTGGGAAGTGAAAAAGTCATGACTAAAAAAGTATTTGAACAATTCTGACAGTTACGCACGGCGTGATAAGGCACTAACCTTACACAGGGAGAGGTCTGGCCTTAGGCTCCTGGGAGGTGATCTCTAAGCCCTTGGAAGGTCCTGCCTGATAGGAGTCTTTCTTTGCCTGGGACCTTGGACCAGCCAGAGAATAACAATTTTACGTAGGCTGGGGGCTTTGGGTCACGTGCTATCAGTCCTCTGCCAGAGGGGCTGGAGATGAGGTCAGCCACGGGGCAGTCAATCATGCCTACGTGATGGAGCCCACGTCAAGATCCTGGACCCTGAGTGAGCTCTCCAGGTTGGCAGTAGTCCGTGTACCACTCAGTGACGCTGGGAGAAGAGCCCTGCTCCATCTCCACCGGGAGGAACCAGTGGAAACCACGCACTTGGTGCCCTCCGACACTCTGCCCACAAGCCTCTTCCCTGGACTGATTTTAATCTGTGTTCTTTTGAGGTTAGCAGCCGTAACCATAACAGTGAGTTCTAGCAAATTATCAAAACTGAGGATAGTCCCGGGGGCCCCCAAACTCTGCACTTGGTGTCCAAAGTGAGGGTGGTCTCCTGGGCTGCCCTCTCTAACTTCCTAGCTGTCTACCTCTGCACAGACCACGAATGGGACTGATGGGGGCAGGCATGGCTGGGGGAGAGTCAGACTCCACACACCCTGCCCTCAGGGGGCGACGGGGGTAGAAGTTGTCACTGGCAGCCTTTCTCATCCCATTCTTACCCTATCCAAGACAACGACGTTTCAGAGAACTGGCCACAGAGCCCCTCAAAAGAACTGACGTCAAGACTTCATAATGTAAACTTTCGAAAAGAACCAATTGAAATGGAAACTCAGTACCTAGTGTTTAACAAATGTTAGTGAGCTAACATGGGTAGGACATCCTTTATAGGTCTTTATTGGTTTGATGTGGGCTTGATTTAGGTGAACTGGTGGTGGTTTTGAGAACCTATAATAAGGAGAATGTGACCTTGGTCACACATTGTGACTCTTCCCCAAGGCCAGTTTCCTCATCCACGAACCAGAGAAGAGTCCAACTTCCCCAAAGGTTATTTATGGGGATGAACGGAAATAACGCTGCAAGGGTTTATTGAAGAACCTGGCACAGAGGAAGCAATCACAGAATGACATATACTATTAAAATCACTGAGAAGAGCATTGCTTCAGTGGAAAAGTAGGTAGAGATGGGAATTTCAAACCTGAATAAATGTTTTCAGCAACTGTTAAGAAACAACAGTTGGACTGGTCAGCTGTCTGAGCCCTGCCTCTTGGAAAGGACTAATTCTCAGCTCATTGTCACTGTAATCAGGATGTTGCAATCTTTTACTTGGGAAATGAGTTTGTCAGTCCTGGATGGTGATTCTGGGATGGTGCTGAGTCATCCACTATGCTTTTCTTCTTTCGGTTACGTGATACACTTTTTTTCTTTTTAATAAATTTATTTATTTATTTTTGGCTGGGTTGGGTCTTCGTTGCTGTGCATGGACTTTAGGTGCAGTGAGCAGGGGCTGCTCTTTGTTGCGGTGCGTGGGCTTCTCATTGCGGTGGCTTCTCTTGCTGCGGAGCATGGGCTCTAGGCATGTGGGCTCAGTAGTTGTGGCTCGCGGGCTCTAGAACACAGGCTCAGTAGTTGTGGCGCACAGGCTTAGTTCCTCCGCGGCATGTGGGATCTTCCCGGACCAGGGACTGAACCCGTGTCCCCTGCATTGGCAGACGGATTCTTAACCACTGCGCCACCAGGGAAGTCCTATGTGATACACTCTTTGTTTTCTCTCTTATTACAACTGTGGTGTAGCCTTTCCCTTCTTAGCCATATTTTAAAAGAAAAAGAAAGCATGGAAGGAAATGTGATCTAACAGGACTGCAGCAAAATCACCTATTTTGGTAAAGATAATCCAGCTGTGTTCACATATTGTCAACCATCTGGAGAGAAGCTTAAAAAAAATCCTTCGAATCAAACCGTCTGGCGTCTGGGCCTGCATGAATACAAACGCTGCTCGGCTCTTTGCAAATCCCTGACTAAAAGTCTTTACATTTTCAGCCTGCTGTGGTGGTGGTACAGGGGTAGCCACAGAGAGAAATAAATGGAAATTCACATCTCCTCTGGTGGACAGGAGCACATTACATGCCATCCACACGCTGCACTAAATTTGATGCACTCTCAAAATTAAAGACCGTCCCAAGGGGAGATCTGATCCTATTTCCTCGCCATCCCAAACGAGACACTGCCTCCATCAGTGAACTCACACAGGCAAAGTCATTTGGAAACTGGCCTATAGAGAACATAGGAAAGTCAACATTTGTCCAAAAAGAAAAGAAAAGAAAAAAGGCCATATTTTATACCCCATAAACGAATACACCAGACTTGAGAATCTGTGATTCTGGTTTGTAGTTTCGAACAATTCCTTGAGGTCAAAACTGAAAGGAACCTTTGCAAGCATGAGACTTGCTCACAAATGAAAATCGAGTTAAAAACGAGCAAGAATTTACAGAAACAAACACCAGGAGATAAATATTCAAAATTAAAGTACAGCCATTTAACTTCACGCCAACAGCAGTTCAAAAAAAACGTCCACCTAGATGCAATTCCTTCAGATGCACTTAGTCATCTCTATGTCAAGTCAATATGTACGTACGATCTACAGAGAGGTGTCACATGTCACCCATCAGGCAGAGTCTCCCTGCACCAAGTATAATCATTTTTAAGACAATAAAAGGATGACTTCAGTATCATGAGTAAGTGCATTTTGCTAGGAAACACTGAACATGTTTGTAGAGAGGGAATATAGCAGAGGTTAAACAAAAACCACCCTGGTTTGATACACACTTGCCCCTCCCCACTATCGTATCTCCCTGGAAAGTTTTCTTTTTTAAGGCATAATTCCAACAGAAATTCCATCCTTCCTGAATGCTCTGATAAAAACTGGACAGCTGCAGGTTCGCTATTCTCATATAATCAAAACGCAGACCCTCCAACAAATTCTCTGACAGGCCCCTTCCTCGTTCCCAGAGGGACAGAAAACACACAATACACTGCCCCTTCTACCTTTCTCTCTGCCTGATCAAAGTCCCTACTGATGGTCACCTGGGATGTTTAAACACATCCTTTAAATGTATAGGCATATGACACTTGCACACACGCACGTTTGAAGGCCTCAGGTCTCAGGACCTGCTTAATAAATGATCCAAATTCGACATTTTCAGACTCTTAGCTTATTAAACAGCAAAAATGTAAAATGCATGACCTGGATAAAGGAGCCACTCTTCTCACTGGGCTCCTGGATTTGAAGCCGGCTTCTTTGTTCTCAGTGAAAATTAGTTTGGTAACATCTCCGAGTCCACAGCCAGCGGCAGCCCCCCACCCCCACCCCTAACACCGGCAGATACTGGTGAGAGGGTCCACTCTGCTTGGGAGGGCACTGGACTCAGGCAGCAGGAAGACTGAATTGCTTCTCCCTCCAGGGACAGAGGATACATCCAAGTTAGTTATTGGACTGTTAATAAAGCCAGATCCCAGAGACCCCGTGGTCCAGCTGGCTGCACTATCCTCAATACCAAGATCCAGGAAAGCCGTTGGTGTCCAAAATTGCCCAAATCAATTAACCTTCTCGAGTATTATTCCCTACTCAGGGACAAAATGCTGTGTTCAAAGGCAAAATGAGGTCTTGGCCAGGCCCTCAGAGGTAATAATAAACCAGCACATTCTGGTCAACAGCCCAACATGGATGGTCGTTTCTTAAGTAAATTATAGGGCGGCATTAACCTTCCTACAAGCTGAAAATGGCCAGGGACACACTCCAAACACTCACTCTTTACATTCAATCTGGATTCCAAGTGGAGCTTAGTAAGATCACATCCTTCATATTATGCCTGGAAACTAACCTATTGGGACTTTAAAAAATGTAACATTCTGGAGCTCACTGAATACTGCTCAGCTATCTGACTGCAGCAAGGCTTACCCCGTCCTCCTGGCACTTTCTCCCCAACACAAGTCAGGGCCCCCAGCACACCAGCTTTCCCAGAAACTGATAGTTCCACTAACTCTGTTACCTTAACCATAAGCTCATGGGCATAATGACGTTAGAATGGAAAATTAATTGCTAAGGGGAGGGTCACTTGCTGTGGGCCTATAGTCAGAAAGGCTCAAGTTCAAATCCTTGCTTCATTCCTTCCCTGTTGACCAAGATGGTGGTAATGTTCCCCTCAGCTGGACCAAACTTTTTTTTTTTAAACATCTTTATTGGAGTATAATTGCTTTACAATGCTGTATTAGTTTCTGCTTTATAACAAAGTGAATCAGCTATATGTGTACATATATCCCCACTTCCCCCCCTTCTTGTGTCTCCCTCCCACCCTCCCTATCCCACTCCTCTAGGTGGTTACAAAGCACCGAGCTGGTCTCCCTGTGCTATGCAGCTGCTTCCCACTAGCTATCTACCTTACGCTTGGTAGTGTGTATATGTCCATGCCACTCTCTCACTTCGTCCCAGCTTACCCTTCCCCCTCCCCGTGTCCTCAAGTCCATTCTCTACGTCCGGGTCTTTATTCCTATCCTGCGCCAAGGTTCATCAGAATCATCTTTTTTTAGATTCCATATATATGTGTTAGCATACAGTACTTGTTTTTCTTTCTGGCTTACTTCACTCTGTATGAGACTCTAGGTCCATCCACCTCACTACGAATAACTCAATTTCGTTTCTTTTTATGGCTGAGTAATATTCCATTGTATATATGTGCCACATCTTCTTTATCCATTCATCTGTCGATGGACACTTAGGTTGCTTCCATGTCCTGGCTATTGTAATAGAGCTGCAATGAACATTGTGGTACATGATTTTTTTTTTTTTTTTTTGCGGTACGCAGGCCTCTCACTGTTGTGGCCTCTCCCGTTAAGGAGCACAGGCTCTGGACGCGCAGGCTCGGTGGCCATGGCTCACGGGCCTAGCCGCTCCATGGCATGTGGGATCTTCCTGGACCGGGGCATGAACCCGTGTCCCCTGCATCGGCAGGCGGACTCTCAACCACTGCGCCACCAGGGAAGCCCCATGACTCTTTTTGAATTATGGTTTTCTCAGGGTATATGCCCAGTAGTGGGACTGCTGGGTCATATGGTAGTTCTACTTTCAGTTTTTTAAGGAACGTCCATACTCTTCTCCATAGTGGCTTTATCAATTTACATTCCCACCAACAGTGCAAGAGGGTTCCCTTTTCTCCACACCCTCTCCAGCATTTATTGTTTCTAGATTTTTTGATGATGGGCATTCTGACCCGTGTGAGGTGATACCTCATTGTAGTTTTGATTTCCATTTCTCTAATGATTAGTGATGCTGAGCAGCCTTTCATATGTTTGTTGGCAATCTGTATATCTTCTTTGGAGAAATGTCTATTTAGGTCTTCTGCCCATTTTTGGATTGGGTTGCTTGTTTTTTTGATATTGAGCTGCATGAGCTGCTTGTATATTTTGGAGGTTAATCCTTTGCCATTTCCTTCATTTGCAAATATTTTCTCCCATTATGAGGGTTGTCTTCTCATCTTATTTATGATTTCCCTTGCTATGCAAACACTTTTAAGTTTTATTAGGTCCCATTTGTTTATTTTTGTTTTTATTTCCATTTCTCTAGGAGGTGGGTCAAAAAGGATCTTGCTGTGATTGATGTCATAGAGGGTTCTGCCTATGTTTTCCTCTAAGAGTTTTATAGTGTCTGGCCTTACATTGAGGTCTTTAATCCATTTTGAGTTTATTTTTGTGTATGGTGTTAGGAAATGTTCTAATTTCATTCTGTTACATGTAGCTGTACAGTTTTCCCAGCACCACTTATTGAAGAGGCTGTCTTTTCTCCACTGTATACTCTTGCCTCCTTTATCAAAGATAAGGTGGCATATGTGCATGGGTTTATCTCTGGGCTTTCTATCCTGTTCCATTGATCTATATTTCTGTTTTTGTGCCAGTACCATACTGTCTTGATTACTGTAGCTTTGTAGCATAGTCTGAAGTCAGGGAGCCTGATTCCTCCGGCTCCGTTTTTCTTTCTCAAGATTGATATGGCTATTCAGGGTCTTTTGTGTTTCCACACAAATTGTGAAATTTTTTTGTTCTAGTTCTGTGAAAAATGCCATTGTTGGTTGGTAGGGATTGCATTGAATCTGTAGATCGCTTTGGGTAGTAGAGTCATTTTCACAATGTTGATTCTTCCAATCCAAGAACATGATATATCTTTCCACCTGTTTGTATCATTTTTAATTTCTTTCATCAGTGTCTTATAGTTTTCTGCATACAGGTTTTTTGTCTCCTTAGGTAGGTTTATCCCTAGATATTTTATTCTTTTTGTTGCAATGGTAAATGGGAGTGTTTCCTTAATTTCTCTTTCAGATTTTTCATCATTAGTGTATAGGAATGCAAGAGATCTCTGTACGTTAATTTTGTATCCTGCTACTTAACCAAATTCATTGATTAGCTCTAGTAGTTTTCTGGTAGCATCTTTAGGATTCTCTATGTATAGTATCATGTCATCTGTAAACAGTGACAGTTTTACTTCTTTTCCTATTTGGATTCCTGTTATTTCTTTTTTCTTCTCTGATTGCTGTGGCTAAAACTTCTAAAACTATGTTGAATAATAGTGGTGAGAGTGGGAAACCCTGTCTTGCTCCTGATCTTAGAGGAGATGGTTTCAGTTTTTCACCATTGAGAACAATGTTGGCTGTGGGTTTGTCATATATGGCCTTTATTATGTTGAGGTAGGTTCCCTCTATGCCTCCTTTCTGGAGAGTTTTTACCATAAATGGGTGTTGAATTTTGTCAAAAGCTTTTTCTGCATCTGTTGAGATGGTCATATGGTTTTTATCCTCCAATTTGTTAATATGGTGTATCACAGTGATTGATTTGTGTACATTGAAGAATCCTTGCATTCCTGGGATAAATCTCACTTGATCATGGTGTATGATCCTTTTAATGTGCTGTTGGATTCTGTTTCCTAGTATTTTGTTGAGGATTTTTCATGTGTGTTCATCAGTGATATTGGCCTATAGTTTTCTTTTTTTGTGACTTCTTTGTCTGGTTTTGGTATCAGGGTGATGGTGGCCTTGTAGAATGAGTTTGGGGGTTTTCCTCCCTCTGCTATATTTTGGAAGACATAGAGAAGGATAGGTGTTAGCTCTTCTCTAACTGATAGAATTCACCTGTGAAGCCATCTGGTCCTGGGCTTTTGTTTGTTGGAAGATTTTTTATCACAGTTTCAATTTCAGTTCTTGTGATTGGTCTGTTTATATTTTCTATTTCTTCCTGGTTCAATTCCGACAGTTGTGCTTTTCTAAGAATTTGCCCATTTCTTCCAGGTTGTCCATTTTATTGGTATATAGTTGCCTGTTGTAATCTCTCATGATGCTTTGTATTTCTGCAGTGTCAGTTGTTACTTCTCCGTTTTCATTTCTAATTCTGTTGATTTGAGTCTTCTCCCTTTTTTTCTTGATGAGTCTGGCTAATGGTTTATCAATTTTGTTTATCTTCTCAAAGAACCAGCTTTTAGTTTTATTGATCTTTGCTATTGTTTCCTTCATTTCTTTTTTATTTATTTCTGATTTGATATTTATGTTTTCTTTGTTTCTCCTAACTTTGGGGTTTTTTTTTTGTTCTTCTTTCTCTAATTGCTATAGGTAAAAGGTTAAGTTGTTTATTTGAGATTTTTCTTGTTTCTTGAGGTAGAACTGTATTGCTATATAAGCTTCCCTCTTAGAACTGCTTTTGCTGCTTCCCAGAGGTTTTGCATCATCGTGTTTTCATTGTCATTTGTTTCTAGATATTTTTTGATTTCCTCTTTGATTTCTTCAGTGATCTCTTGGTTATTTAGTAGCATATTGTTTAGCCTCCATATGTTTTTATTTTTTACAGTTTTTTTTTCCTGTAATTGATATCGAGTCTCATAGCGTTGTGGTCGGAAAAGATAGTTGATACGATTTCAATTTTCTTAAATTTACCAAGGCTTGATTTGTGACCCTAGATATGATCTATCCTGGAGAATGTTCCATGAGCACTTGAGAAGAAAGTGTATTCTGTTGTTTTTGGATGGAATGTCCTATAAATATCAATTAAGTCCATCTTGTTTAATGTGTCATTTAAAGCTTCTGTTTCCTTATTTATTTTCATTTTCGATGATCTGTCCATTGGTGAAAGTGGGGTGTTGAAGTCCCCTGGTATTATTGTGTTCCTGTTGATTTCCCCTTTTATGGCTGTTAGCATTTGCCTTATGTATTGAGGTGTTCCTATGTTGGGTACATAAATATTTACGATTGTTATATCTTCTTCTTGTATTGGTTCCTTGATCATTATGTAGTGTCCTTCTTTGTCTCTTGTAATAGTCTTTATTTTAAAGTCTCTTTTTTCTGATATGAGAATTGCTACTCCAGCTTTCTTTTGATTTCCATTTGTGTGGAATATCTTTTTCCATCCCCTCACTTTCAGTCTGTATATGTCCCTAGGTCTGAAGTGGGTCTCTTGTAGACAGCATATATATGGGTCTTGTTTTTGTACCTGTTCAGCCAGTCTATGTCTTTTGGTTGGAGCATTTAATCCATTTACATTTAAGGTAATTATTGATATGTTTGCTCCTATTACCATTTTCTTAATTGTTTTGGGTTTGTTTTTGTAGGTCTTTTCCTTCTCTTGTGTTTCCTGCCTAGTGAAGTCCTTTAGCATTTGTCGTAGAGGTGGTTTGGTGGTGCTGAATTCTCTGAACTTTTGCTTATCTGTAAAGATTTTAATTTCTCCATCGAATCTGAGTGAGATCCTTTCTGGGTATGAATGAGATCCTTGCAGGGTAGAGTAATCTTGGTTGTAGGTTTTTCCCTTTCATCACTTTAAATATGTCCTGCCACTCCCTTATGGCTTGCAGAGTTTCTGCTGAAAGATCAGCTGTTAGCCTTATGGGGATTCCCTTGCATGTTATTTGTTGCTTTTCCTTTGCTGCTTTTAGTATTTTTTCTTTGGATTTAATTTTTGATAGTTTGATTAATATGTGTCTCGGCATGTTTCTCTTTGGGTTTATCCTGTATGGGACTCTCTGCACTTCCTGGACTTGATTTCCTTTCCCATGTTAGGGAAGTTTTCGACTATAGTCTCTTCAAATATTTTCTCAGACCCTTTCTTTTTCTCTTCTTCTTCTGGGACCCCTATAATTTGAATGTTGGTGTGTCTAATGTTGTCCCAGAGGTCTCTGAGACTGTCCTCAATTATTTTCATTCTTTTTTCTTTATTCTGCTCCCTGGCAGTTATTTCCACCATTTTATCTTCCAGCTCACTTATCCGTTCTTCTGCCTCAGTTATTCTGCTATTGACTCCTTCTAGAGTATTTTTAATTTCAGTAATTGTGTTGTTTGTCACTGCTTGTTTGCTCTTTAGTTCTTCTAGATCCTTGTTAAATGTTTCTTGTATTTTCTCCATTCTGTTTCCAAGCTTTTGGGTCATCTTTACTATCATTACTCTGAATTCTTTTTCAGGTAGGTTGCCTATTTCGTCTTCATTTATTTTGCTCTTGTAGGTTTTTACCTTGCTACTTTGTCTGTAACATATTTTTTTGTCGTTTCATGTTTTTTTGATGGGTGGGGCTGTATTCCTGTCTTACTGGTTGTTTGGCCTGAGGAGTCCAGCACTGGATTTTGCTGGCAGTTGGATAGAGCCGGGTCTCAGTGCTGATATGAGGACCTCCAGGAGGCCTCACTCCGATTGATATTCTCTGGGGTCTGAGGTTCTCTGTTAGTCCAGCAGTTTGGACTTGGAGCTCCCACCACAGGAGCTCAGGCCTGACCTCCGGCCTGGGAACCAAGATCCCAGAAGGTGGTGGCTGGGGGTTCCTCCCGTCCCCTTAGGTGTCTGTGGTCTCCCACCAGTGCTTGGTAGGAGCCCTAATTGTGCGGAGACACAAATTCCGTGTCCTCCTAGTCCACCATCTTGACTCCGCCCTTGGACCAAACTTTAGGCAAGTTTTTTCCTGACTATGGGCCCCGACCCTCCTTTTCTTAGAGCATCTACTTTAGAAAACTTGTTATTGTAAACTCTTCCTCTGCCCCTTTGAGAGGTAAATCTTCTGCAGACCAGGAATGACTTTATCAAGGACCTGAATGAAATGAATCCCCGAAGGAGACTGGCCAGCTCAGTCTCTGTGGGAGGAAGGAGCCTAACTTCCATAAGTGACAATTAGCAAACCCATGTGGTCTGCTCACAGTGACCACCTACCTCTAGTGCTTTTTAGGACTCCCCACAGGCTCAGCCCTGAAATCCCCCACCCCCACTGATGTTCCAGCAGAGTTAAGTTCAAATCTGTCTCCTCTGTTACAAGAGTCTTGAATAAAGTCTCTCTTGACTGCTTCACTCGCTGGGTACAATTTTTCTTTTGCAGTTCTGGCACCGTGACTCAGGCAGGATGGGATTCATCACTGGACCCTCAGATCTCTCACCCAGGACCCCAGGGCAGCATCTCTGAAGACTTTGTCTTCCCTCCTGACTGATCCGAATCCACTGGTGAGTCCGACTCTTAATTCAGTGGCCTGGACGGCAGTCCACTTGAAGCACGGTTGGGACAGTTTTGATTCTTAGGATTCTAAGTACAGACCTGGGGCTGGGTTAGAGTTTTGGGCATCTTTGTTTGAGAAGAACCAGTGGTTTACAACATGGGAAATGCTCACTGAGATCTCACTGGGTTGAACTTCAGTTCTTTGGTATTTGGCAGATGCTTTTTCTGTGCAGACCTCGTTCAGATTTTCTTTCTTTGCTGCTGTTACTTTGGTGCCTCCCTTCCCCACGGGAAACCTCACTCTTCTGATTGCCTCCCCCGCAGACTCTTGCTTCATCACTATGGTGCCAACTGTGTCCACTTCTCTTCTCTTTGGCATGGTTTTACTAAAAACAATCAGGAGCTTTAACAGAGCAAGGGCAGTATGATAGCAAAGGACAGACCTGTTCCACTCTGCGTTTGGGAAAGGTCAGCCCAATGGCAAGGATGGAGGGTGGCGCAGAAGCCGGGGTCCTGGCAGGTGTGGAGCTCACCTCAGGAAGTATGGTCAGCAGGACTCGGGGCCGATGGGATAAGGGAGGGAGAGATGGAGGACCCATCATGCACCCAGATGTGCCGCCAGACGAAGGGAGAGAGGAATGTGCGTGGTGCCTAGAGCCTTGGGCTCAGGAGGGAGAAGGTGGGGCAGAGTCTCCGGATCTGGGTCTGCTTGGCAACCTGGCAAGACATCTACATAATGGTCTACTTTAAGTAATCTTATTACTTGCAGAACAAAGATGCAGAAAAAGATGAGGGAACCCTTAGAATAAGGACTGTTGGATCCTCTGATTTAACAGACAGGTAAGAATAAATTTTTCTCAGAATCCCAACTGTTGGCACACACGTGGTCTCCTCCACCCCTGCAGGCAAATCCTTCCCCGCAGAGGATGCAAAGGGAACCCCAGTCACGCGTGCGACTGGGCAGGACCTTTGTGTGTCACTCTGCAGGATTCAGAGACAGAGCGGTGTCTGAATTACTGAGTTCTCGGGGTGTTTCTGTCTTCACGAGGACTCGGGGGAAATGAAGGCAGAATTTCAACCGAAAGTTCTAATCTGTAACAAGATTCTGGGAAGGCTGAAGGAGGAGAGCATTTCATCTGCCGGCCTTGCAAAGCTACAGCACTTCAAGTCCTGGGTTAGTTTTGGATTTATTAGTTAATCCAGCTAACACCTAGTCCTTGACAATTTTCTCGTCAGAAAGCCTCACTATCACACAATAATTTCAGCTGCGTGTGGATGCCACCTTGGAGCCTGAACCAGGAGTATGAACAGTGGCAATCCTTTTGTCAACTCAATTTTAAATGGCATTTTAATTTTTCATGGACTTTTCCACTGGGTTTCGTGTTGACTCCTTGGCCCCGGGAGCTCACACAGCCTTCCGGCGCTCTGGGCAGCAAGGTGCTGAATAATCCCTCTCGCATCACTTGCTAGTCAAGTGTAAAGAGTCTGTGCTTCTTCCATCAGATTCCTCTGCAAACAGCACGCGTCTCCAGCGGGGACGATTCCAGGTCAGCGTGCAGGTTAAGTGAACAACCTCACAAATGCAGAAATGACACAGGAGGACAAGACACCAATTCCAGAGAGCAGCAGTTTAGGGGAAAAGTAATCAAGCCACCGCCCCCTGCAGCGCCTCCCCCCAACCTGGGGCCTCTGCGTTTCCCAGGCATCTGCACCAGCCTCGGGAGTGTCTCCCTTCTGCCTGGAGTCCCGGGCACATAAGGAGCCCGTTTTGGAAGATGCCTCATCACCAGGCCTTCAGTCTTATCCTTCCAGAGGAAGGAAAGTCACTTCTAATTTCCTACAAAGATATTCTACAGAGGCTCCGTCCCAGTGCTGGTGTGTCTAGTTCTGAGAGTCAGTAGGTTATTTTTCAATGAACTAATGTAGTTCATTAACCCTGCACAACTGACCATTAAGGGAGAGTGCCGGAAAAGCTTTGCTTTTCTTCATACCCTTTTTAATTGCAGGAAAAGCGGAGGGGCTGTATGCAAGGCTGTCTTCCTCCCTGATGTGCTCAGAGTTCCAGACCGAGGGATTTCACATTTGTTAATCCAATTTGCTTCTGAAATTGCCAATACTCCTCTAAAATATTTTGCATAAAATCGGGGGGAGGGAGAAGTGGGTGATACACATTCACTTTTTAGATTTCGGATTTAGATACATGCGTCTACAAACGCAGCCCGGTCTGTCCTCTGTGAATTCTCAAAGGTAACGTCCCTGGAAAAAGGTGCAAACAGACTTCAGCAGGACACCTCTTGTTGGGGCATCAGGTGGAGGGGGTCCCCTTAATGGGATGGGGTTGAAGTGCAGAGCTTCAACTGCCAGGAGGGCCACCGGGGAATGACAGTGGTATTCTTCATGCAGCAGTGACAGAGGGACAGCTGCCGTGGGTTCAGCAGGGCGCTCCCACTGGTGACCTGGTCCCTGTCCCCTAGCCCCGGAGGCCTGCTGCCCCTCGAAGCCAAGTTCAGCACCCACTGCGCCCTTGAGCCCGCTCTGCCGCCCCTCAGGGGTCCCTGGGGCCTCCACAGAGGTGGCTTTCCTACAGTGGCCGCCTCCCATTCTGCACCCGGGGACACCTCTGTTTACACAGGAGCCCCAGCAGTCTCTGTCCCACGTACAGACCAGGCTGCTCCCAAGGCAGGTTAGTCCAGGGCTCTGGGGCCACCTACGGCACTGGTTCAAGGCAAAACTGGGACCCACATCTCCCGGCCACTCCAACAAGGCCAGGCAGCGAGGAAACCTGCTGGCTCCTGGGCCCAGGGTAGGGAAGCAGGTCGCACTTCCAGTGGCCCGGGCACACCTGCACTCCTGAGGGGGCGGGTGCCCTCTCTCTGCTACCACACGAAGCCGATGACGTGCTCCCTTCCTGTAACAGAGCAGAGGTGCCAACAGACAATGGCAGGGTGACAGCAGGGGCAGGTGCTCATTCAGTATTTATAGCGTGCCGCGTGGCGAAGCGCTCGTGTCACTCTTCTTGAATTTTACACCTGTGCGAGTTCACTTAGCAAACATCACTGACTTCCTACTAATGGAGAATATCCACAGGTTGGCAAAGCGTGACCTGGACCCAGCGCCCGCCGCCTGCTTGATATGCGGGCGGTTTCCTGGCTTCCCCGCCCAGCAATCCCGCCCTTCTCCCCCCGACCCCGTGGTGGTTCCTGAGCCTGACACCCCCGCATGGAGGTCCCCGTGGGATCCGATCTAACAGCCACCCACATGCTGATGTGACCCTGCGAGGGCACAGAAAGCTCTAGGCCGGGGTTCTCAGAGGTGACTTCCCGTTTGACCTCCACTGACCAGGAGCGGGGATACAGGGATGCCCAGCACGATCACCTGGTCTCAGTGACTGACCTTCTCAGGATGGCGATGGCCCTACAGGCCAGAGAGACGCTAAACCCACCCATTGGGCAATGCCAGGCACAAAGACATGGAGACAGTGACGGGACAAGGAGAAGGGGCCTCTCCAGGGGACGGTCTGAGATGCAAACCGATCCAAAGAAGGAGACAGCCAGGAGGAGGTCTGGGTGAGAAACTTCCAGAGAGAACAGAAATGCAAAGCCCAGAGGCTGGACTAAGCCTGCTGGGCTCCAGGATGGAAGGAGAATGGGAATGGCCGGTGCTCAGAGGTCATGCCTGGGGTCAGCTGAAGCCAAGAGGTGTGCAGGGGAATAGTGCAGATCACTGAGGAAGAAGCGGGGCCAGAGGACCATTCTGCTGACCCTGACAAGGCTGCACCCATCACTGCTACCGCCATTGTCATCACCATCATCATCACCACCAAAACCGCCACCTCCACCTACACATCACTGCCATCACCATCACCATCATCATCACCACCAAAACCGCCACCTCTACATTCACATCGCTGCTACTGCCATTGTCGCCACCATCGTCAGCACTATTATCATTCTAATCATCATCACTGCCACCTTGTCACATGACTGCCGCCATTAAATTTTCTCAGAGTGGCTCTATCCCTGCTACCGTCTCCAGCTCTCTCTCCTGGTGTTACCTTTAACAGAGTTCCTTGAAGGAGGATAAACAAGCCACCCCTTCAGAGACGTGAAGCACAGGGAGACGTGAAGCCCCGGTGAGCAGAGAAACTAACTGGAGATGCTGTCAACCTCCCAGGTACACGGAGAAGCTGGGCTGCAGCAGCCTCAGCACGGCGGTGACTGCAACATGGAGGCTGGTCCACGAACTCCATGTAGGTACCAACTGTTTTCAGATGACTTTGTTTCGGCAGAGACTGTAAACATTGGTTTGTTCTCTTTTAAGGAAAACTCATGCTCTGAAAAAACAACTCTGGTACAAGAAGCCTCTTGCCGGTCAGTAATTTTCTGACAAATTAAAACACCGATTTTCCTTTGTGCAGTGAGTTTCCATTTATTACCCCATTGTGAATCCAGGCTTTCCTTCTCTAGGTGTTAACTTGCTGACCCCCAGGAGAAGTTTTCCTATTATTCTCAGAAGCGTCGCTGCATTTATAGACCACCTGTGTCTTCATCACATAAGTATACATAATCATGTTAATGGTACATCCAACATATAGGGCACACTTTCCGTGCTAAAGACACTTGGAGAAACTTCCTCGCAGACCTCACCTTAGGATCTGCCTCCCCCACGTCTCTTGTCTCCTACAGATGCACAAGCTCTTTGTGTATCCATTTTGTTCAAGGCCGTCTTCAGTATTCCAAAGTCAATTAATTTACTTTACGGTGGCTTTAAAAAATAATACGGCTGAGCCCCTTGAGCAGAGTCGCTCAGCCCAGCCCCCCTGACCATCGGGCTGGACCATTCTTTGCTGTGGAGGCTACCTTGTGTTTGCAGGGTGTTTAGCAGCGTCCCTGGTCTCTACCCACTCGACGCCAGTAGCACCCTCCCCCAACTTGTGACAACCAAAAATGTTCTCAGGGATTGCCAAATGATCCCTGGGGGGCAAAATCAGCTCTTGAGAACCTGACCTACAGTAAAACCTCAGGTTTTTACATAACTTGGTGCTTTTACAACAGCCAGATGATGATTTTCACCCACGAAGTTATCAACACACTCTACTTAGGAGTGGGGAAGTCCGTCCATCCCTAAAGGCCAGAGATGGTGAATTCAGCACATATGCTGGGCAGTGGCTCCTGAGGATTTCCCAGGTACAGTGATAGTTAAAGCCATCCATCCATCCACCCATCCCTCTCTCTCTCCATCCATCCATCCACCCATCCCTCTCTCTCTCCATCCATCCATCCACCCATCCCTCTCTCTCTCCATCCAACCATCCACCCATCCCTCTCTCTCTCCATGCATCCATGCATCCATGCATCCATTCCTCTCTCTCCATCCATCTATCCATCCATCCATCCATCCATCCATCATCTGTTTGGCTACTTCACACCTGCCAGGGCCCATGCTACAGATGAGATGTAAGGACTAAATACAGGGTCCTTGAGGAACTAACTCATAGTCGGTCGGGCACAGTGGCTCTCATGAGGGTGGCTCTCCCACCCCAGGAAGCAGTTTTGGAAACACAGGGGGTATGTTTAGGTTATCACAATGTCTGGGTGCCATGAGCAGCTTGTGGGCAAGGGCTAGGGATGCCAAGCCATCCTACAAAGCATGAGAAGTTACATCTGTACACAGCGCTATGTCCCACTGGTGCATCCTGTAAGTCTAGAATTATTTGAGCCCAGAGCTTAATTTTGTTTCACATATAAACATCACCTGGTTTTGCAGGATTTTAATCTACAATGAATTTTTCAGGAGTGAAACTGCCACAGAAACAGAAGGAAGGTTTTCCTTTGGGTTGTCAGAACTTTCTTCACCATAAGAGAATTACATCACCGACAGCAATGCTGACCTGAGGCCCTTGAATCAACCATCTAACGCGTCCGTGTCCATAAACATTTGCCCTTGTCACCCTCCTGGACAAGCCACAGGCCCCTCGCCTCACCTGCTCTACCTCCTGAGGGTCTGGTGCATCGCTGTCGGTGGCTGGACACTCTTATAATGTCTGAGTGGACATTAGATGAGATCATGTAGCCCTGGCATCATCCACGGCGTCCCATCTGCCACGCTTCGACGGTGGCAGACGGGACGGAGAGGAAGGGAGGTCCTGCAGGCTGCCCAGCGGGCACAGGGCCAGGGCCGCCTGGCGAGTGAGGCAAGGTGAGGCCCAGCTTCTCTCAGGGCAAAGGCCTCCTTGCCATAAACAGAGAGTTTATTTGGGGGAAAATGATAGGAAATCTACAACGTATGTTCTGAGCCCATCACCAGTCTGCCTTTTCCAATTACGCAAAATAAACGTCCCTAAATATGATCAGGGCTCAGAGCAGCTGCCCCCAGTGCTAAATGGTGCCCTGGCCTCCCGGGCACCCCACCTTCTGCTTCCGCCTCCTCGGGGTGTCAGGGGACCCTTTACAGAGGGCGGGGGGCGCCCAGGCTAGGGTCCCAGAGCTCTTCCCCTCACAACCACACATGGGCCAAAGTCTGAAGTCTTTAGTTAGAGATGGCACCTAAATGGGAGTGGGAGGTGGGAGGTCACGGCTGACCTACATTGGTGGGTGATTCTGAACGAGTGTCTGATGCTCTGGGCAGGGCGGGGTCCCCCAGGGGCAGATGAAGAGCTGGAGAAGCTGAGGCCCTGAACACACACCAGCCATGGTTTAGGCCTGCAGAGGGGGTTCTTGCCCTGAAGACAGATTCTTCTCTGAAAAGGTAACTAGCCCCAGGCAGGGATGGAAACCAGGCGCCTGGCCAGTTAGCCCCTGGCTGTAGCCACGAGCAGGGTCATTCCCATGAGAGTCGTGGGACCACATGCAGGCCACTGGGATGGACTTCTCGGTGTTTCCGACTGCATCCTATAATCCCATTAAGGGAGACAGGCAAAAGGTTTGGTTTCTAAATTAAATACAAACAAATCTACAGCCTGAACACCTTTCCTCCGTGGTGCCAAGTGCCCCCCTGGACCCGGCCCCAAATGGACACCCTGTGAAGTCGGTGCTATTAGATCCTCCTCAAATCAAGATAGGACCCTGAGCGAGGGTGGGTCCAGCCACTTGCCCAGAACCTCACGGTGAGCAGGATGGGAGGTGTGTGAACCCAGAGACCACAGGCTGCCGCTCTGGCCGGCTCTCTCCCCTCCAAACTTGTTCTCCAAAGTGAAATCCGAGCTCCCTCCCCAGGAACTTAGCTCTCTAACACCCACCAATGCCAACATCCCACCCCTGAAAGACGAATGCTTCAACCTGACAGTTTCGAGAACTATAAATTGTTCGTGTTCCTAGATATTAAATGGTGGCATTAAAAGTACTTAATTTAATATCCTCAATATACTCGTTCATTGCTTTCTCTCCCCCTTCCTTTCAAAATCCTTATGGCTTATTATAAAATGGGATAATTACTTCCCAGGAAGTTTGATTTTCATTTCTTCATTTGCTTCTTAATAAAATCTTTTTCTATACAGTTAGCTTGGGAGGGGACACATCACGAGTCGAACTTGAAGACGTTGCAAGATTAAATTAAACCCCAGCTCTGCGTTTGCTGGCATGTGTTATTACAGAAGGAAGATGAGTTACAGCTGGGGGGTGGGGGGTGGATGGATGGAGGGCAAGAAAGGGAAGAAATAATACAAGTCCATGTCTTTCTCTTTTCATCACACCCCTCATTCTACCTCTGCCTTGCCTGCTTTCTCAGGGTTTCACCTACTGAAACATGCGTGCATGACAAGAAAGGCCTTTGCACGTATCAAAAGAATGTATCTCGAGGATTAATTGTGAAGAGAAAAATGTCAAGCAACATTTCTTGCTTCCCCGGCCTTACTTCCATGCGGAATGGTGGAAAACCCTTCCACAATCACAGAAATTTAGAAACTGCGTACCTCAGAAAACTCACACAGCAAGCCCACCAGATAAGATGCTTCAACAACCACCTATGCCTTTGAAATTCATTAACCAAGGCAACGTACCAAGCCTGCCCCAGAATGCATTATTCACACGAGAAGAGCCACGCTTGATAAATATGGAAACCTTGCCTATTCTGCAGGGTCTGAGTGCTTTTACATAAACTCTCACTAGGATTAGCAATCTTTTCAGAAATCAAAGGACACACATAAAGCTACTTAAGTTTGGCATTTCTTCTCCATCAGGCAGTGTAAGGGAATCTCTAAATGAGGAACTAAGATCCATTACAGGCCAGCAGAATCAGGCATCATCTCGTATAATTTTCTGGCCCATGAGATTAATTTCAAAGACGCCTGGAGCTCGACATGTAAATCCGCCCACTGGTTTGCGGGCCCAACCTGGGCACAATACAGCGACAGCCACAGATCTAAGTGGAGCCTGAGTCCAGGACAAACAAACAAATAAACAAATGGCATTAGATGCCCAAGGGCGCCCAGTACTCAGGCTGGGGCCAGAGCGATTTTCCGGAGGATGCAAAGAGTGTATGTTAGGCTGACGATCAAGTTTACATTTTATAAAGTGAAGTCAAGTGTTGGGAAATTATGTGGATAATTAACTTTCAAATGGTTTCTGCCTAAATCATCTAAGTGCCCATAAATGAGGGAGAGGCTGGAGGAGGAGAGTGAATTCCCTCCAAATTTGGCTGTGCAGATCGGGTCTCTGGGAACAAACTGCAGTGGAGACCTGTTTGCTGTGGGTAAGTCTCCTCGGAAGATGGACCTAGACCTGGACCGGGAGCAGCTATCTTGTTGATCAGACCAGCATGGTAGCTGGAGGTGGCCAGGCTGGGGCTGCTCCCCATCACGGGGCTTTGGGCCAGACCCTGCCTGGGAATCGTCCTTGCTGTAGGACCCTAGGCCTGGAGACACACGCCCCTCTGGCCCTGTAACCATCTATCTCTGAAGATGTGCCACGAGGCTCTTTACTCAGAACACCACCTTGTCTCTCCTGACCATTCCAGACCCCTCAGTGGGGGATGTGACGCTGGGACGTGGAATTTCTCATAAATGGGCTGTGTTGGATTTCATATAGACACGTGGCATCCTGCCATATCCAGCACTGCCCAGGTGCTGGTCCACAGCTCCAGGATTCCTTCAGAACCGCTGGGTGGCCATGGCTGTCAGGACACTGGGACGATGCTAGAGAGACCTCCACTCCAGGGCCTCCACCCTTGGACCAGGGAGAAAACATTTAGACCCACAGAGCCATTCAGAGTAGAGGGAGGTGCCCATGCAGCCCAGGGTCTCTGCTCAGGGCAACAATGCCCAATGTCCTCCATCAGCATGCTCGGACACCTTCTAGGTGTAAGGAAACCCAGACATTAATAGACACACTACCAGCCATATTTTCAAAACTGAAAGCATATATCAATATAAGAGCCACCTTTTGTGCCTGAAGTCTCCCTCAATAAATCCTGTGTCGGGCTTCCCTGGTGGTGCAGTGGTTGGGAGTCCGCCTGCCGATGCAGGGGACGCGGGTTCGTGCCCCGGTCCGGGAAGATGCCACATGCTGTGGAGCGGCTGGGCCTGTGAGCCATGGCTACTGAAACTGCGCGTCCGGAGCCTGTGCCCCGCAATGGGAGAGGCCACAACAGTGAGAGGCCCGCGTACCGCGAAAATCAATCAATCAATCAATCAATCAATCAATCAATCAATCAATCCTGTGTCAAGTGAAGAACAGCCCTGGGGGTTGTTGATACAGCTCATGTTCCGGAGGTTAGGGGTTGGTGTAAACCATTCTCCCATTGCAGGCAAAAACCAACTTAGGTGAGCACCAAGAGCATCTGGGGACAGGCCCAGCGCTCAGTCCTCTGCCTGAGATGGCTTGGGGGGCAGGGCACTGCCCTGGGCTCAGGCCTGTGTGTGTGTCTCCTGTCCTTGGGTCTTATTTAGCTTCCTTGGGAAGCACCAGTTCCCCATCCCCAACTGGTCCAGAGATTGAAGCTTGAGGCCTCACAAAGGGCCAGTCCTATGGGGGTGACCCCATGAAGGGGGTTCATTCAAAGACAGCCCTGACTCATAGACTCAGGTTCAACATTCACAAACACGGCCCACAGAGAATCGTTCTGGAAGACTTCCGGGATCCCACTAAGACACTTTCGGTCATAATGGCATCATTGTCAAGACTGTAGAAATTAACACCCCCTGGTTTCCCAATCTAAAAAGGGGTGTGGCTCAGCCATAGGTGCTAGACACCAACCCTCCTGCAAATTGCCCACTCCTCAAAACAAAGCCTAAACAGCTCCTGATGGAGCCGTTTCCCCCTTTAATGACAGGAGCACTGAAATAAAGCATATTCTGAATTGGTTACGGAAATTACTTCACAACACTGCTACGGAGTACTACGGAATCTATGCAGCTCTTAAAAACAATTGTTGAAATCTATGTGCAACATGGAAAATAGCCACAGTTTATAGATAAGTTGGGCAATAATTTCACGTTTTCACTTTAAAGAAAAAGGCTAGAAAGGATATTTGTAGATCAAACCATCAACGGTGGTGATTTTACGCTCTTAATTCTTATCCATTTTCATTAAAATTTTCTACCATCAATATACACTACTATTAAAATAATTTTTAGAAAGCAATAAAAAGCTGTTGAAGTCCTTTCTTTTGCCCTTATTAGGAGACTGTGCAAAATCATCATTTAAGCAAGATGGGCTGTATGTTCGATTAAAAAATATCCTCCATGTCGCGTGAGATGGCGCCTGAGACTAAGAAGGCAGGGAGAGATGGTCCTTATTAGCAGAGGGACCTGGGGAATGAGCAGAGCAAAGACTAGCCCATCAAAGAGCTTTGGGGAGAAAACCAAGCTCTGGAGGATACGTAAATGAATGGCTTTAATTCCCCTTTCCTTGGGTCTGGTGGCAGCCCGCCCAGCATCTGCACTGACCCTTGCTGCTAGGTCCTTCCCCCAGTGGAGATGAGTGTGCCATGCTGCAGACCTCCAAGGACAGCCTCGGCTTGGGTTAAAAACATCAGCACCGCATGTTCTAGTGCCCCTCGAGGCAGCAAAGGTTAAGCCTGGATGACCCCACAGCCCCAGTGCTGCAAGCCGCGGTGGGCAGATGCCACCCCAATCCCCACTGCCCTCCCGGGAGGCTGTGCGCAAAGTGACAGAAGTTAATGAGAACCCAGGTTTTTAAAAATGGTAGAGAAAAGCATTGTATATTCAAGACCCAGAAGGACCTACTTCATAATCAAGTCACCGCAGCTGTTTCCTAAGAAAAATTTAAATATTTCAGGGCTTTTTGATTTCACTTTGTTTTTTTGTGTGTGCTGTTGTTGTTATTATTATTGCTATTTTTCCATCAGTAAACTCAAAGATTGACCTACAAAGACAGAATAGCCTTTTCAGAGTATCCAAAAAAACCCCCCAAAACCCTCGGATATGTGTGGAGTGCCCATTTGTATATTAATTAAACAGAACTGCACATCCACGCAGGGAAAGTTCACCATAACAAGGTTTAACACAACTGTGGTTTCTGAGGCTTGGCCTATTTAAGTCATTTCCCCCCCAGCATGGTGATAATGCAGGACCAACCGCCCCTCTATCTCCTATCACAGCTCAGAGCCGCCTCTGTCCTTTTAAAGAACCCGTTATCTTCCCAGAGAACACAACATGTGTTTGACAAAACCGCCAACGCAAATGAAAATAAAAAACACGTTCTGGAGGAGACTAGAGGAGCCTGCAATGTGATGTACGATTAACAGTATTCCACTGGGTGCGAGCGGTGAACAATGCCAAACAATCCAAATTTCTAGTATGTTTTTTCTCCATTAATTTCTACATTCTGCTCATAAAATGTTCACATAATGCCCTTCTAGTGTGGGAGAGTGCAGGTTTGTTTAATAAAAAATCTCTTATGGAAACTATAAAAGCACCTTCTTTATCGTCAGCAGAAGGTGAAACAAGTCCCTGGGTGCTCACGACCCTGGACACGGAAGGATTAGGGGCAAACTTCTCTGGCATTGGTACTGGGCTACCCATTTTTAAGAGTCTTCGGGTCCATTTCTAAACTGGTTATGTAGGGAAGTCAGTGCCCACTGAAGGAAAGGGGTATGAATGCAGAGCTGACAACAGAAATGTGGGAAAGCCAGTGAGATCAAAAGAGGGAGGTTACTCTCTGGTGTCAGCAAAATGAGAAGAAAAATGAAGAAGTGGAGCATCAGGGGAAAAAAAAGTGACAAAAAGTAAGAAGACCAGGGGAAGAAAACAGATCAGCAAGTGAAAGGGGGAAAATTAAAGACACTGAATGATAAAGGGCAAGTAAGAGAGATGCACTTGGGAAAAGATGAACAGGTGTGACAACAAAATAAGTGAAACTCTAAGGGAGAAAACATGAATAAAACCAAAAGACCAAAGAAAAATGGGGGGCTACATGTGCAGGGGGTAAAGGAGGCAGAAAGGTTCATGAACAGCACTGAAGAATTCGTACAAATCCAACAGGAAAAGATATGTATTTAGGTGAGAAAAAATAAGTAAGCAAATCCAAAAAGACAACTAATCTACAAGGAAAAAACAAATGGTCAATACATTAGTGGCAATGAAAGTTCAGCTTCAGTAATAATGGCACATCAAAATGTAAACAACAGATTCAGATCTTCCCCTTATAAACTGGCAGAAATGGATATCTTTATTAATGGCTATGCATAAATGTATGCACCCCACCTGTGTGCTCCCCACCCTGGGATTCCTACAATTAGTGAATATACACACCTGCTGGGTTTTCCCAGGGCATTTCAGCAACAGGTGTGACAATCCTTAAACAGACTCAACCTCAGGGAAATGATCAGAAGCTCATGAAAAACATGCACAGGGCTGCACACTTCAGCGCTACTCTCTCCCTAATGAAAAGTGGAAACAAGCTAACTTTTTAGCATAAGGTGGATCCATTAAACAGAAATAATCCATATAATGGAATACTTATGGAACTGTGCATATTTGATGACACGGAACATTGTGAGATGAGCAGAATAAAAATGTTTGTTCAAAAGGGTAACTCCTGATTTGGCTTAAAATTGTTTTAATTTAAAATATGGGGCTTCCCTGGTGGCGCAGTGGTTGAGAGTCCGCCTGCCAATGCAGGGGACACAGGTTCCTGCCCCGGTCCGGGAAGATCCCACATGCTGTGGAGCGGCTGGGCCCGTAAGCCATGGCCGCTGAGCCTGCGCATCCGGAGCCTGTGCTCCGCAACGGGAGAGGCCACAACAGTGAGAGGCCCGCGTACCAAATAAACAAACAAACAAACAAACAAATAAATAAAATACGGGTGTGACTAGAGTGTAAAGTTTTTTTTTTTAATTGGAAAAGTAACTTTCATAGGCAAAACAATTAGTTAAATATTTACTTGCATAACATTAAATCTTGCTCTCCAACATCTTTTAAAAAACATAATTGAAACCAAGGTAAATTTATGAATTAGCTTTTTTTTTTTTTTTTTTTTGCGGTACACGGGGCTGTCACTGTTGTGGCCTCTCCCGTTGCAGAGCACAGGCTCCGGACGCACAGGCTCAGCGGCCATGTCTCACGGGCCCAGCCGCTCTGAGGCATGTGGGATCCTCCCGGACCGGGGCACGAACCCCTGTCCCCTGCATCGGCAGGCAGACTCTCAACCACTGCGCCACCAGGGAAGCCCCATGAATTAGTTTTTAGAGAATTAGGAGTTAGCCGTTTTGGTCTAAGAAAGTCTTTGTAAGTAATCCTCTTTGTCCAGTGTTGCCTGGTGTGTGGCAAGCTTTCTCCTTCCTCATTAGATTATGAAAGTCTGTGTTGTGAGGTAACCCCAGTAAAACTCACTCCTCCCAATAATCACCCACCCTTCCTGATCTATTTGGGTGCACATAATATCACAAGTTTCTACGTGCTGTAAGTAAGTATCTGATTAATTGTTCTGCCTATGAAAATTACTACTTTCTCAATTTAAGAAACCTTTATACTATAATCATATTTAAGGGGGGAATATGAGCTGTATCATTTCCCTAAAAAAGTGTGAGTTTAGTCATCTTTCATTTTTAGCAGCCTTTCCTTCCTTCTCTCTTTTTTTATAGTCTAGTATGCAGTGTCAAACTTTATTAAATATATTTGCATTTTGTTTCTTTTTTATTTAGACATAGCTTTCACTGTTTTAAAATGTTTGTTATCTTTTATATTTGGAAAAAATCATTGAGGGATAATTGACAAATATAATTGTATATATTTAAAGTGTTAGTCTTTCTTCAGGTGGCGCTAGGACTCAGCACTTGTAAATAAGCTGCCCAAGGTCCCCTGGTATCAGTCTTGCTGGCTGTCTGCTGCATTGCAACCAAGCTCCAGGTGCCAGAGGGAATGAGCTGCTGGGGTGAGGGTTCTTCTGGAAGAGAAAGATGCCACGGATTTTCCCAGGCTCCCTCCGCCAGAGACGAGGGGTAGTGCCAGCCACCCCACCCCCGCATCAAATCCAGAAAGTGTGACTCAAGCCAGGAATCACTGCCTTGAACACCAGACTCAAGGAACATATAAATAACCCACAAGGAACGTCCTGCATTTTGCAGCAGTTTAATTCTGCAATGTGTCTTTCTTTCCCCCACTTTTTAAAATTTAGAGCAAGCTAAATATAACATGAACCAGGTGGATTTGAAGTTAGTGAGAAAACCGCATCTTTAGAGCCACGGTCCCTTAGCTTACTGCTGACTTGTAGGAGACAGGAAGGAAGATGGACGGGAGGGGAGGAGAGGAGAGAAGGAGGTGGGTGCCCACCAATTTTCTCTCCAGAATTCCGACCCTCCTTATCATGAGCACTCCGGTCTGCCTTTTATGGATCCACATTAGGTTCAGTCCTGGTACGGGGTACTCCTGCCACCCACTTGGAAGGGGCTGGCCCAGGGTGACCAGGCAGAGTCAGCTTGGGCTTGGCCAGCCGGACCCTTCCTCCAGGAGATGGGAGTCTTGAACACTAACTGGTCTCTGCGCGGGAGGCCTGGGGGCACAATGCGAGGCTCCAGACAGGCCAGGCCACCCCCTGCTGCTTCCACAGCCCCCTGAGGGTCTGCACCATTCCCTGTTTGCAGAAGACACCAGAGTTGCTTGTGATTCCTGAAATCAGGAGCAGGGAAGGAGTGGAGGGAAAGAAAAGAATGCGACGCAGTGTGACACACACACACACACACACACACACACACACACACACACACACACACACACACACACACACACACACACACACACACACACACACACACACACACACACACACACACACACACACACACACACACACACACACACACACACACACACACACACACACACACACACACACACACACACACACACACACACACACCCTGCAAGCCCAGCCCAAAACAGAAATGAAATGAGTTGTAGCCTTCAGATACGTTCATTTTAATAACTTGGGCCGGCAGCCCTCCCGCAAAATTAGTGTCTGCTCCAGTGGCTTCCAGCTTTCCTCATAAAAATAATGGCAGCGAATAGGGAAGGGCTGTCACGCGCCCCACTCCAGGTACTGTCAGCGTGACAGCTGTGTGACCAGGAGAAGAAAGCTATGCAGAGACAAAAGGAATAATCACAATGAGGCACCAGAACCAGCCCTGGATTTAAATGTTTAAATGTTTTAATTTAAAACAACAATGGCGCCTTGAAGTGTCTTCACAACCGGTACTGACAACCTGCCGTTTATTAATCAGTGTCAAATAACAGTGGCTCTGGGTTTGACACCAAACAGCAGATGATGTGTGATGATCCCTAAAGTAGCAGCCACGTGCCAAAGCTGATTTCTAACTGACTCTGCCGTAACAAGGAATATTTACTGTACCAATTGAAGAGCATTAACAACTCCTGCGCCAAAGAAGAGCCCTGGGAAGTAGGATTTCAGTGTGCAGAGCCTTCCAGGTGCATCGAGGTGCTCTAGACACAGGTACGGCTTGGGGTATTTCCACCATGGCTCACAGGATAAAGCACATCTTTAAAAAGGCATATTACTAAGGCAGTGGTTCTCCACCAGGGGCTGTTTGGTTTCCAGGAGACATGTGGCAACGTCTGGAGACATTTTTGATCGTCACACCTGGGGATGGGGAGCGGGGTGCTACTAGCGTTCGGTGGGGAGGGGCCAGGGCTGCTGCTGAACACCCCACAGGGCACAGGACACCCCCCCGCAGAGAATGACCCAGCCCCCAGTGTCACTAGAGTCCAAGTGGAGAAACCCCCCCAGTGCTCAAACCCAGGAAACGCATTCTCACAAATGTGTATTTCTTCTAATCAGCACAAAGAGGGTTAAAGTTTTTCCTTGTTACTTATCTTATATAAGGGGCTGCATCTGCACATCCCCTGGAGCCTCCTCGGCCCCCTTACGTCCGTCTGGAAGTCACCGGCGGTGGCTGAGGAGCTGATGAGCGCGAGTTCACGTCCAGGGTTTTGTGTCTCACGCTCCAGAATGCAAAGCTCCGCTTATGACAGCGGGCAGCTTAAACGCAGTTACACACACGCCCCCAAAGTGAAGCCTGGAAACGCCCAAGTAGGCCAGTCGGAAATGCCACTTTTACTTAAAATGGTGGTTAGTTCGGCAGTGGTTTTATTGGAGTTCTCAAAATCTGTTATTAGTTTCACCACAAACATTTTCACAGCAGGATAAGCATAAGGGATACAGAGAGGTTTCATCGACCTGACAGCGATGATGTTGATTTAACAGTATGTTCTGAAGGTACAGTGTGTGGAGGGTCTCACGTCAGGGAGACATTCGATCCAAGTCAGCTCACACACAGGCTCTGGACGCAGCACCTGCCAGCTCTCCTTGCCTGTGGCCTTTGCGAAAAGTGCACGAACACGCCTTTAAATACATCTTGAATAAATCCTCGTTTACTTGCTCAATTTAGCAAAGACTGATAAAATCCATCCTGCTAATGAGCAGCAGGGAAACAGTAATAACTGTTCCTGGAAGCCAGGCTGCACTTGCTTCTAGGTGATCCCCTGTGTGGGTCAGATGAATGTTCCATACTGTCATTCAGAAGGACACACAGATACACAAAGATGGTATTTGAACAGGGCTCGCATTTTCCCGAAACCACGTTTTCTTAGTTGAGAAGGATGCCATGAAACCTGAGTCAACACACTTTACAAAAGGAACAATTCTGACTCTTCTCTTTTTTTATGGACCAGTTGGTGATAAAATGGCAGTGGGAAGAGGGAGGCTCTTCTCCCAGTTTGGGTCCATACGATTGGTGCTGCTGACTGGCCATGAGGGCCTTGCCCACTTCTGGCCAGCTCGCTGAGTGGTCCCGGCCCCATCCTTGGGCCCCCGGCCTCACTCTGAAATCAAGGGGCTGGTGAGGATGCTCCTTCTGCTTTCCATTCCTTCTAAAATCCCCGATTCTCAGACTGAGTCCCGTCTCTTTTTACTTTTCCCAGATGACGGACACTTCGGGTCCCGTGAGGGGCTGGACCACACCAGGGCTTCTGCTCTAACGCTGCATTTCCCGTCTGAGATTGCCTTTCAAGTCACAAAGCACAGGTCTGCCCGCTCCAAGGAGATGCCCCCTACTTTGAAAACTACAAACAACTGGATCTTTTTCACCCCAAGACAAGCCAGAGAAAGGAAATGTCTTTAAAGCTCTATCTGAACTCAACAGAAACTTCCGTCTCAGACCCAGGTCTGTGCCGACGGCTGCGACGTCTTTCCCGTGGGTAATCTGCCGCAGACGGGCTCGCCTGGGCTCTTCCCCGTGACTATATCCTCGCGGGAGCAGCTCTTCTGTCCTGACACGGAACCAGGCCTCTCCCACGCCTCACCCTGTGTCAGCAAAGCATGTGGCAACCTGGGACAGCAGGACCCTCACCCGGGTGCCAGCAGCAGCACCTGCTCCGAGGAGCTTGACATTCCTAGGTGGAAAGCTAGAATCCCAACCCTGGTCACTTGGATTTACATCCTTATCACGGAAGGCAACTCAAACCCTCAGAGAGACACGTAAATCGAGTACTTAATATCCGAAAGAAAACTAACATATATTAAAAATACACCGATTTTATTTTACATTTAATAAAATTTCAATTATAATTACAGCTGAATGCTAATTTTTAGAGCAAAGGAATAATTCGGTAAGTGTCAGTTTCTTCGGCATAGCTTGCAAACAAAAGTCTATGGCAGCCCCTACAGGATACTCCCTTCTACACACAGCTTTTAGAGCCCAGTTGTGAAGACAGTGATTTCTATGAATCAAACAGTCTCGAATCTGCTTACTTTCCCGAAGGTGCACTCTGGATCAGTCAATGTCTCAATAACTCTCTTTGGATGAACATAGACGGTTACTCTGGATCAGTCAATGTCTCAATAACTCTCTTTGGATGAACATAGACGGTTACTCTGGATCAGTCAATGTCTCAATAACTCTCCTTGGATGCACATAGACGGTTACTCTGGATCAGTCAATGTCTCAATAACTCTCCTTGGATGCACATAGACGGTTACTCTGGATCAGTCAATGTCTCAATAACTCTCCTTGGATGCACATAGACGGTTACTCTGGATCAGTCAATGTCTCAATAACTCTCCTTGGATGCACATAGACGGTTACTCTGGATCAGTCAATGTCTCAATAACTCTCCTTGGATGCACATAGACGGTTACTCTGGATCAGTCAATGTCTCAATAACTCTCCTTGGATGCACATAGACGGTTACTCTGGATCAGTCAATGTCTCAATAACTCTCCTTGGATGCACATAGACGGTTACTCTGGATCAGTCAATGTCTCAATAACTCTCCTTGGATGCACATAGACGGTTACTCTGGATCAGTCAATGTCTCAATAACTCTCCTTGGATGCACATAGACGGTTACTCTGGATCAGTCAATGTCTCAATAACTCTCCTTGGATGCACATAGACGGTTACTCTGGATCAGTCAATGTCTCAATAACTCTCCTTGGATGCACATAGACGGTTACTCTGGATCAGTCAATGTCTCAATAACTCTCCTTGGATGCACATAGACGGTTACTCTGGATCAGTCAATGTCTCAATAACTCTCCTTGGATGCACATAGACGGTTACTCTGGATCAGTCAATGTCTCAATAACTCTCCTTGGATGCACATAGACGGTTACTCTGGATCAGTCAATGTCTCAATAACTCTCCTTGGATGCACATAGACGGTTACTCTGGATCAGTCAATGTCTCAATAACTCTCCTTGGATGCACATAGACGGTTACTCTGGATCAGTCAATGTCTCAATAACTCTCCTTGGATGCACATAGACGGTTACTCTGGATCAGTCAATGTCTCAATAACTCTCCTTGGATGCACATAGACGGTTACTCTGGATCAGTCAATGTCTCAATAACTCTCCTTGGATGCACATAGACGGTTACTCTGGATCAGTCAATGTCTCAATAACTCTCCTTGGATGCACATAGACGGTTACTCTGGATCAGTCAATGTCTCAATAACTCTCCTTGGATGCACATAGACGGTTACTCTGGATCAGTCAATGTCTCAATAACTCTCCTTGGATGCACATAGACGGTTACTCTGGATCAGTCAATGTCTCAATAACTCTCCTTGGATGCACATAGACGGTTACTCTGGATCAGTCAATGTCTCAATAACTCTCCTTGGATGCACATAGACGGTTACTCTGGATCAGTCAATGTCTCAATAACTCTCCTTGGATGCACATAGACGGTTACTCTGGATCAGTCAATGTCTCAATAACTCTCCTTGGATGCACATAGACGGTTACTCTGGATCAGTCAATGTCTCAATAACTCTCCTTGGATGCACATAGACGGTTACTCTGGATCAGTCAATGTCTCAATAACTCTCCTTGGATGCACATAGACGGTTACTCTGGATCAGTCAATGTCTCAATAACTCTCCTTGGATGCACATAGACGGTTACTCTGGATCAGTCAATGTCTCAATAACTCTCCTTGGATGCACATAGACGGTTACTCTGGATCAGTCAATGTCTCAATAACTCTCCTTGGATGCACATAGACGGTTACTCTGGATCAGTCAATGTCTCAATAACTCTCCTTGGATGCACATAGACGGTTACTCTGGATCAGTCAATGTCTCAATAACTCTCCTTGGATGCACATAGACGGTTACTCTGGATCAGTCAATGTCTCAATAACTCTCCTTGGATGCACATAGACGGTTACTCTGGATCAGTCAATGTCTCAATAACTCTCCTTGGATGCACATAGACGGTTACTCTGGATCAGTCAATGTCTCAATAACTCTCCTTGGATGCACATAGACGGTTACTCTGGATCAGTCAATGTCTCAATAACTCTCCTTGGATGCACATAGACGGTTACTCTGGATCAGTCAATGTCTCAATAACTCTCCTTGGATGCACATAGACGGTTACTCTGGATCAGTCAATGTCTCAATAACTCTCCTTGGATGCACATAGACGGTTACTCTGGATCAGTCAATGTCTCAATAACTCTCCTTGGATGCACATAGACGGTTACTCTGGATCAGTCAATGTCTCAATAACTCTCCTTGGATGCACATAGACGGTTACTCTGGATCAGTCAATGTCTCAATAACTCTCCTTGGATGCACATAGACGGTTACTCTGGATCAGTCAATGTCTCAATAACTCTCCTTGGATGCACATAGACGGTTACTCTGGATCAGTCAATGTCTCAATAACTCTCCTTGGATGCACATAGACGGTTACTCTGGATCAGTCAATGTCTCAATAACTCTCCTTGGATGCACATAGACGGTTACTCTGGATCAGTCAATGTCTCAATAACTCTCCTTGGATGCACATAGACGGTTACTCTGGATCAGTCAATGTCTCAATAACTCTCCTTGGATGCACATAGACGGTTACTCTGGATCAGTCAATGTCTCAATAACTCTCCTTGGATGCACATAGACGGTTACTCTGGATCAGTCAATGTCTCAATAACTCTCCTTGGATGCACATAGACGGTTACTCTGGATCAGTCAATGTCTCAATAACTCTCCTTGGATGCACATAGACGGTTACTCTGGATCAGTCAATGTCTCAATAACTCTCCTTGGATGCACATAGACGGTTACTCTGGATCAGTCAATGTCTCAATAACTCTCCTTGGATGCACATAGACGGTTACTCTGGATCAGTCAATGTCTCAATAACTCTCCTTGGATGCACATAGACGGTTACTCTGGATCAGTCAATGTCTCAATAACTCTCCTTGGATGCACATAGACGGTTACTCTGGATCAGTCAATGTCTCAATAACTCTCCTTGGATGCACATAGACGGTTACTCTGGATCAGTCAATGTCTCAATAACTCTCCTTGGATGCACATAGACGGTTACTCTGGATCAGTCAATGTCTCAATAACTCTCCTTGGATGCACATAGACGGTTACTCTGGATCAGTCAATGTCTCAATAACTCTCCTTGGATGCACATAGACGGTTACTCTGGATCAGTCAATGTCTCAATAACTCTCCTTGGATGCACATAGACGGTTACTCTGGATCAGTCAATGTCTCAATAACTCTCCTTGGATGCACATAGACGGTTACTCTGGATCAGTCAATGTCTCAATAACTCTCCTTGGATGCACATAGACGGTTACTCTGGATCAGTCAATGTCTCAATAACTCTCCTTGGATGCACATAGACGGTTACTCTGGATCAGTCAATGTCTCAATAACTCTCCTTGGATGCACATAGACGGTTACTCTGGATCAGTCAATGTCTCAATAACTCTCCTTGGATGCACATAGACGGTTACTCTGGATCAGTCAATGTCTCAATAACTCTCCTTGGATGCACATAGACGGTTACTCTGGATCAGTCAATGTCTCAATAACTCTCCTTGGATGCACATAGACGGTTACTCTGGATCAGTCAATGTCTCAATAACTCTCCTTGGATGCACATAGACGGTTACTCTGGATCAGTCAATGTCTCAATAACTCTCCTTGGATGCACATAGACGGTTACTCTGGATCAGTCAATGTCTCAATAACTCTCCTTGGATGCACATAGACGGTTACTCTGGATCAGTCAATGTCTCAATAACTCTCCTTGGATGCACATAGACGGTTACTCTGGATCAGTCAATGTCTCAATAACTCTCCTTGGATGCACATAGACGGTTACTCTGGATCAGTCAATGTCTCAATAACTCTCCTTGGATGCACATAGACGGTTACTCTGGATCAGTCAATGTCTCAATAACTCTCCTTGGATGCACATAGACGGTTACTCTGGATCAGTCAATGTCTCAATAACTCTCCTTGGATGCACATAGACGGTTACTCTGGATCAGTCAATGTCTCAATAACTCTCCTTGGATGCACATAGACGGTTACTCTGGATCAGTCAATGTCTCAATAACTCTCCTTGGATGCACATAGACGGTTACTCTGGATCAGTCAATGTCTCAATAACTCTCCTTGGATGCACATAGACGGTTACTCTGGATCAGTCAATGTCTCAATAACTCTCCTTGGATGCACATAGACGGTTACTCTGGATCAGTCAATGTCTCAATAACTCTCCTTGGATGCACATAGACGGTTACTCTGGATCAGTCAATGTCTCAATAACTCTCCTTGGATGCACATAGACGGTTACTCTGGATCAGTCAATGTCTCAATAACTCTCCTTGGATGCACATAGACGGTTACTCTGGATCAGTCAATGTCTCAATAACTCTCCTTGGATGCACATAGACGGTTACTCTGGATCAGTCAATGTCTCAATAACTCTCCTTGGATGCACATAGACGGTTACTCTGGATCAGTCAATGTCTCAATAACTCTCCTTGGATGCACATAGACGGTTACTCTGGATCAGTCAATGTCTCAATAACTCTCCTTGGATGCACATAGACGGTTACTCTGGATCAGTCAATGTCTCAATAACTCTCCTTGGATGCACATAGACGGTTACTCTGGATCAGTCAATGTCTCAATAACTCTCCTTGGATGCACATAGACGGTTACTCTGGATCAGTCAATGTCTCAATAACTCTCCTTGGATGCACATAGACGGTTACTCTGGATCAGTCAATGTCTCAATAACTCTCCTTGGATGCACATAGACGGTTACTCTGGATCAGTCAATGTCTCAATAACTCTCCTTGGATGCACATAGACGGTTACTCTGGATCAGTCAATGTCTCAATAACTCTCCTTGGATGCACATAGACGGTTACTCTGGATCAGTCAATGTCTCAATAACTCTCCTTGGATGCACATAGACGGTTACTCTGGATCAGTCAATGTCTCAATAACTCTCCTTGGATGCACATAGACGGTTACTCTGGATCAGTCAATGTCTCAATAACTCTCCTTGGATGCACATAGACGGTTACTCTGGATCAGTCAATGTCTCAATAACTCTCCTTGGATGCACATAGACGGTTACTCTGGATCAGTCAATGTCTCAATAACTCTCCTTGGATGCACATAGACGGTTACTCTGGATCAGTCAATGTCTCAATAACTCTCCTTGGATGCACATAGACGGTTACTCTGGATCAGTCAATGTCTCAATAACTCTCCTTGGATGCACATAGACGGTTACTCTGGATCAGTCAATGTCTCAATAACTCTCTTTGGATGAACATAGACGGTTACTCTGGATCAGTCAATGTCTCAATAACTCTCTTTGGATGAACATAGACGGTTACTCTGGATCAGTCAATGTCTCAATAACTCTCTTTGGATGAACATAGACTGTTTTTGGCAAAAAGGCGACTGTCACCTCTTCAATGGTTTTCTGGCTGAACTTCGCCTTCTCTTCATTTGTCAATAATTGTCAGTGTTTTCCAAAAACACCCTCATCATCTTCGTGAAATCCTGCATTTCTGCATTATGTTGCACTGTCACTTTGCTATCAATTTTCACTGCGTTTGTGGCTTCCTATGGGCTATTTCCAACACTGGACAATCAGTTAAGACTGACCTAAAAAGAGGGTGCGTTACGCACTGACAAGCAGAGGCACTCAAGCGGGAGTTCAGTGCATGAGAGGCCTGTACCACGGTGTCCTTCTCTCCCCCAGACAGCCTCGTAACGGGGGCCGAGAGTGAGCTAGGGCGTGAGGACCCGCCCACTGGGGCTGTGGTAGGTGGCCCCTAAGGGTGGCACCACTGATCCTCCCTTCTCTATACTTGCAGGCTGCTTCTCCCCACAGAGGGGGCTGCTAAGCTCCTCCCCTTGAATCTGAGCTGGCCACTGACTGCTTTGACCAGTAGAATGCACAGCGAGGGATGTTCCCGTTCTCCTGAGGCCAGTTCAGGAGCCAGCTTCCACCTGGGCTTCTTGTAATGATCTATTTTGGGACACATCCCCCTTAGAACCTGATCCACGTCCAGCCCACAGTCCCAGCCAATCTCCCTTGTGATGACCACATACGTATGCCATCTTGGACATCCAGGCTTGGGGAGACTCCAGTCCCAACCACCACCCGACTGCAAGTGCCTAGGAGCCCAGGATGAGCCGTCCAGCCGAGCGCGTCGGCAGATGGACATCCCACCACAGTTCCCCAGAACCAAGGAGGAAGCAGTACGGGGTGTCTCAGGCCTCCGAGTCCAGGGGGCGGGGCGGGGCGGGGCAGGGTTTGTTTGCAGTGATAGGCAACTGAAACGCACACATCAACACTCCTCCTGGGCGCTCGCTTTTAACAGACAGGCCCGCATCTTCAATAACACGACTTCAAGCACCGAGATTGTTTTGACCATTTTAACAAAAAGTCAAACTATTCTCCAGTTAAGAGACAAGTCTTTTAAAGTTAAAAATATTTTCAGTCAGAACAGTCAACACGGAAGACAAACGCTAGGCTGAGCGGAAAAATAAAAGAAGCATTCAAACACTTCACCCAGCACGTTTCCACTGTGTGAATAATAATGGAATTCTGTTTTCTTGACGTTTTTAAGTCAGTTAAGTGTTTTTACCAATTTTTGCTATCTGTTTGGGGCTTTGGAAATGAACTGGTCTTCTGCTCTCAGGTTATTGGGCATATTCTTGATTTAATAAGATAGCAGGATTTCTTTTTTACCCAGGATATGTTTCAGGACAGGGTCGGGGTGGGTTACTTCAGCATCCTATCAAAACAGGTTTGCAAAGTTTTGCCAAAAGTTTTTTGAAGCACAGAACATTCTTTCTGATATGTAATGTTTTCAAGGCAGCTTCCCCACCTTATCCACTTAAAGTTCTGACACAAATAAATTTTGCATGAGCAGAGATGTAAGGCACCCACAGTTAAGGACTATGGCCAACCCATTATATCCACGTGTCATTTTGCACTTTTACAAACCCCTGATCAAAGAGAAAATCTTGAAGAAAGTACTTCACACAGAAAATATTTCTTTTATAGCAAAATGTGTCCAATTGATTTATGAGGTCTTCGGTGGCAGAACAAAACACATGTATAAAACTGGGACTTAAAGAAAGGTCTCCTGGCTTTTCAGAAGAATAACACGTGACACGGGGGATGGGTGTTTGTATTTTCTAATGTGAATTCTTGGTGGAAGCTGCACTCTCCTACTGGTGGGTATGTTTATTTTTAATGATAGTATAAATTGAAAAACATGGAATCTTCTCAATTGCTGGGGCTTTCATTCAAAACATAATTGGTAAAATTTGATCCATAAATTAGGGAAATGTGTGGTACATTTTGTCTAGCTTGGGACATTGAATCAGAATTGTCAGAGACTGGCTCAGGTGTTGGCAAACTCCTGCCCACCACCCACAGTGGTCTGCACTGCTTGTGGGAAAGAAATGCTCCTGGAATCCAGACCATCCACCTGTGGCTGTTTCCCTGCTGTAATAGCAGAGCTGAGTAGTCGTGACGGAGGCAGGGGGCACAAAGCAGAAGACATTTACTGTCTGGCCTTAATGGAGGAAGTTTGCTGACTTCTGGACTGAGAACAGCCGGTCCCTTTGGAATTACCACTGTGACTTTAGTTTTCTAAGGGGATGGCACAGGCCCGGTGGAATTTTCCTATCAGTCTCATGGGGCGTGTCTGCACAAGGGGAGGATCTACAGCAGAGCCGTCATTCTAAGACCCCTAGCAACTCAGTTCCCCTTAAGTGGAGTGCAGTGGACCTGAATTACACAATCGAAACCACCAGGCAGTGACACTTGGGAGCAAAAGAAAAACACTCTCATTTTTTTGTTACCTGAACACACAGAGGATCCATTTTTAAAAGTCAGCCCGGCCTGCACGCTCTCTCCCCGCAGCGTGGTCCGTGTTGCTGAAACTCTGATTACAGCTGCTCTCAGGATGAAACTAGTGGGCCGGGAAACCTCACTCAGCAATCATGCCCGGCATGAGCTTGCCGAGAAGGAGGCGTTTCCATTGGCCCCAGCATTTTTGCGGTGTCACAGGGAGATGGAGAGAGAGCTGCTATTTCTGCCACTAAATGCTATCATTTTAAGCACCATTCCAAAGAAAACAGGGATCTTGCCAGAGGAAGATTATAACACACCAAAAAGGGAAAAAAATCAACATCAAGGTAGACAAACAGATTCTTCTCATGGGCCTAGGACTTTTTCTCTGAGTGAGAAACAGTTAAAAAGAGCAAGGGACAGAGCGGGGCGCTCGCAGGGTGGGGACGGGGACGGGGCCGGGGCTTGCGCTCCAGCCTTCAAAGGTCCCAGTGCGTTTTGGTGAACAGGTTTTCTCCTGTCTCCTCCCGAGTCCGCTGCCGGCTCTCTGCCATCTCTCAGACTGACACCCCCTTCTCATGTTAATATTTGGAGAGCGCCCGCAAGTTCTAGGCACTGTGCACGGGGCTAAGATACAGCAGAGAGGAAACCCAGGCAAAGCCCTGCCCTTCCCGAGCTTACTGAGGGTGGCAGACAAGAATGGAACAGCCACACTGCTGTGTAATAAGAATTAGGTCTTTGTCCCTGGTCCCTGGCAGGGAGCTTCTAAAACCCTGGGGATTTCCTGAGTGATGGGAGTGTCTTTGTTATGCTGATGAGGTGACTCACTGTGGGCCCGTAGTGTAGGAGGGGGGCTGGTCATCAGAAAGATTAACTACTTGCCTGGAGCACTGGGGGCTGGGAGCCCACCTGACCTCTGGGGAGGGGGGACAGTCACATGGCCAATGATGCAATCAACCATGCCGGGTAATGAACCCCAGGAGAAACTCTGGACTCAGAAGCTCAGCGAGCTTCCTGGTTGGTGAACACAAAGATGTGCTGGGAGGGTGAGGCTCTGACTCCAAGGGGACAGGGATGGAAGGGGTGCTCAGCCTCCAGACCTCACCCCACATGCACTCTTCATAGTAACTGTAACCAGAAGTGCTGCCTTCCTGAGTTCTGTGAGTCTTTCTCCTGAAATATTGAATCGGGGAGGCGTGGGGGGCATGGGAAGTCTCTAATTTATAATCCGTTGGCTGGAAGTGCAGGTGGCCTGTGGACCCCTCAAGACTTGTAACTGGCATCAGAATCGGGGGTGTCTTTTGGAGGAATTTGCCCGTAACCTATGGGGTCTGAGCTAACTCTGGGTGGGCAGTGTCAGAACTGAACTGCAAGACACCTGGCTGGGGTGGGACGGGCTGACCTGCGCGAACAGTGATGGCGACAGTACTGCAGAGAGAAACAACGTGAGTCAAAGCTGAGACCAGGAGGGTCTGACTCAGAAGGAGAGGTCTGGGGCAGCTTCCCTCAGGATCTGACAGGCGAGCAGGGCTAACCAGGCCCAGAAAGGGCCCTCCAGGCAGAAGGAACAGCGAGTAAGGCCTCATGGCAGGACTGGGAGGAGACAGTATTGCCCCAGTGGAGAGAGACGGGCCCCAAGGTCAGGGAGGAGGTGTCCCCAAGGTCAGGGAGGAGACGGCCCCAAGGTCAGAGAGGAGGTGGCCCCAAAGGTCAGGGAGGAGGTGGCCCCAAGATCAGGCAGGAGGTGGCCCCAAGATCAGGCAGGAGGTGGCCCCAAAGGTCAGGGAGGAGGTGGCCCCAAGGTCAGAGAGGAGGTGTCCCTCAGGTCAGGGAGGAGGTGGCCCCAAGATCAGGCAGGAGGTGGCCCCAAAGGTCAGGGAGGAGACGTCCCCGAGGGTCAGGGAGGAGGCGTCCCCGAAGGTTAGGGAGGAGGTGGCCCCAAAGGTCAGGGAGGAGGTGGACCCAAGGTCAGGGAAGAGGCGTCCCCGAAGGTCAGGGAGGAGGTAGCCCCAAGGTCAGGGAGGAGGTGTCCCTAAGGTCAGGAGGAGGTGGCCCCAAGGTCAGAGAGGAGGTGTCCCTCAGGTCAGGGAGGAGGTGGCCCCAAGGTTTGGGAGGAGGTGGCCCCAAAGGTCAGGGAGGAGATGGCCCGAAGGTCAGGGAGGAGGTGTCCCCAAGGTCAGGGAGGAGGCGGCCCCAAAGGTCAGGGAGGAGGTGGCCCCAAGATCAGGCAGGAGGTGGCCCCAAGATCAGGCAGGAGGTGGCCCCAAGGTCAGAGAGGAGGTGTCCCTCAGGTCAGGGAGGAGGTGTCCCCAAGGTCAGGGAGGAGGCGGCCCCAAGGTCAGGGAGGAGATGGCCCCAAGGTCAGGGAGTAGGTGTCCCCAAGGTCAGGGAAGAGGTGTCCCCAAAGGTCAGGGAGGAGGTGTCCCCAAAGGTCAGGGAGGAGGTGGCCCCACACCCTAGGAGCCCCTTCCCAGCACCACAGGCCCAGAGATACTCTCCCCAACACCCAGATGGGCGCCCCAGGTCCTCTCTCCTCAACAGTTAGAACCTGCGACCTCTGCGGCTGGTCCTCGTGGCTAATCGGAAAGCATCCTCCCCTGGTCCCACAAACCCCGTGATCTCTCAATACAGTGGCTGTAGAGGCTGTGAATTCGTCCTTGGGCACAAGCCTCTGGAAGGAAAGTGGCAAATCCACTTAAAGGATGGGCTCAGGCCCTGCTGGGGGCAAAAAGTCATGAGTCACCAGGACAGTGGGGACGAGCCAGGCTGGGGACAGACAGTGAGCGAGGTCGGGGAGGCCACAGGGGAGTGGATGCCCTGTGTCCTGTCACCTGTTGGGGTGTCAGCCCTCAGCTAACATTGGAATAAGAGCAGCCCAGGCTTCCTGGAGGTGAGAGGGCTCAGGGAGCTGCCGCGTGGGCAGGGCTGGGCCTGTGTCAGCTGCAAGCCTTTCCTGGCCTCTCTTCCTCCCTTCTCCCAGGCCCCTCTAACTTCCCCTTTCCACTCGTGTCTTTAAAACCTCACTTTCCGTCCTTCACCTCTTCCCCCTCTGTGCACCCAGGTCAGGGTACGGGATGAGGCCGGACTGGATATCCTTGGAGGGCCTGCGGGCCCAGCAGAGCCCTCCTGAGGATCCCAGCCCCAGATAGGAGACTCGGAAGTGAATCCCTGGGGCTGTGCTCAGGGCAGGAGACAGCCTGGGTCTCGGAGATGCAGGTTCGAATCCTCCTTCCTCTGCCTCTGCCTGCAGACCTGGGCAGAGCCTCAGTTTGCTGGAAATGGGCACACAATGGAATCCACACCCCCGGGCATTCTGAAGCTTCCGAAGATGTAGAGATCATGCAGACGCAGTAAGCTGTAGCTTCTACAAAAACTGATCGTCACGAATCCTGCAGCTTCACAGTGTCAGAAGAAAAACCATGCTTGCCTACACAAGCTGGCTCGAGCAGAGACAGTTAATCCAACTTTGTACACGTGGGCGGGGGCTGGGGTAAAGGCTGCATGGCATCTGTGCATCAAGAAGAAGAAAGGCAAACCAGCTCACTGTTTCACCTACTCTACATCCCGGTGGGGCTCCAGAAAAGCAAACGGTCAAATCACCCGAGTCCCTAACAAGGGGAACATGAGAAAGAAGGTGTGGGAGGGGCATAAAAAGGAACGGCGTGGGGGGCAAACCGAGGGGCGGGCACTGAGGAAAGAGCCCTCAGCCTCTCACAGGCCGTCCCAACGCTGCCACGGGCCTGGTGCTGCCTTCCCGCCGTCACACCCAGAAGACGCGCTTTCTGGTGGCCTCCTTGTGACGGCGGAGGAGGTGAGGCTGGGCCCGGAAATTAAGCATTCCGCGAGGCGCGTAAGAGTTTATCAAGTCCCCTAATGTGCTTAAATGAGGGAGAAGCAGGTACCTGCTCCCAGCACCAGTGCCACGGCGGCAATTTCCACTGCTGCTTTTCACACTTAGCGCTCTGTAAAGCTTCCCTTCTCGCCCCAAAGGAGAGCTGCATTAGGTGGGGAAGAGCCTGACGCCTCTAATGCAAGCTGATCTGGTCTCACTGCACTCGGCCACCGTGCAATCTATCTCATAAATGCATCGCAATGCTCCACAAATCACCCACGTTTATCCCCCGAGACGTCTTTAACTCGGGGCTTAGAGTTACAAATGAATTCTCCTATGGATCTATTATTCTCTCAAACTCAGAGAGAGAGCACGCGCTCGTTCAGGGCTTCTTAGAGCCGGGATGAATTAGATCGTGCATATCTAATAAGGACTTTCAGAAACACGACGGAGCTATGGAGGATATGAGCTGCAAGCCAACTCTTAACTGGGCAGGTATCCAGGGGTCAAATATTAGTTCCATGAGCTACTGTCTGATGTGACACCTGATGCTTACAGGTAGAAATGACCAAAGAATAGTCACATAGCATCCACCCCGGGACAGAAGTCCCTGAAGAATGGCACGTCATAGAGACATCATACCTCCCAGGGGTCAGGAGACTTGATGGCCCCAACACAAGAAAGCCATGCTGCTGAAGAAATACCAACCGAGACACATGGAAAGTGGGTCTACATCAGCTGGGTTTAGACTGCAATCCGCAAACATTTGCAGCTCACCTGCAAGCTGCCATATTTTATTTAATCCTCTCAACCATAAGCTACTCTTTTAACTCTTATTAAAGTTGAAGAGTCTAACAGATAAGATAGTGCTGAAGGCCCCGCAGGAATGCCACGGAATCCCCCTCCATCCAGCTGCGGGTTGCTCCAAGGAAAAGGAAGCTCTCGGAAAGCAGACTGAGGCCTTCGAGAATGCCGTACAGCTTCATTCTCTTTTTCATCTCCTGTGGCCTAGTTCCCCAGTTCTCACACTTCTATCAGGCAAACGTGTAACCTCCACACTACGGAAACACAGTGGTTCTCACACTTTTGCACGCACAAGGATTAATCAACACAAAGGGTGGCACACCCAGAGCCTTGCACTGGCTCTTTAGAGCCAACTTATGTGATTTTTCAAGAGTGATTCTGACGATCCTAATCAACATTCCAGCAGGTTTTCTGTTTTTTTTTTAAAGAAATTGACAAGCATATTCTAAAATTTACATGAAAATGCAAATTGCCCCGAAGAACCAAAGACATTTTGAAAAGAATAAAATTGGATGACTTACACTCCCAGATCTCAAGATTTCCTATAAAGATGCAGTGATCAAGGCAGGTGGTATTGGCAGAAAGATGTCCTGTAGAACAATGCACAGAACAGAAAGTCTAAGGGCAGAGCCACACACAAGATCACCTGTTATGTGACAAAACTGCCAAGGTAATCAAATAGGAAAAGGAAGGTCTTTCCAACAAATGGTGTTGGAACAACTGGATATCCCTAAGGAAAAGATACATTGATCCTTAACTCACTCCATACAGAAAGTTCACCCTAAAACAGATCACAGATCTGAATGCAGAAGCTAGAACTCTGAAACCTGTAGAAGAAAGCACAGGAGAAAAGATGCTGAGACTTCAGGGTAGGACAAGATTTCTTAGAAAGAACACAGAAAAGTGTGATCCACAAAAGGAAAAATCGACAAATGGGATTCTATCAAAATGAGATCTTTTGCTCTTTGAAAGACACTCCCCAGAAAACAAGGCAAGCCACTGAACGGCAAAGAATGTTTTAATGTATAGACAAAAATTATATCTAGGATATAAAGATCAGTTCAACACAATGATAATGAAACCATGCAGGACCCTGTGGGGCCTTCCGGGGGACAGATTCCTCCCATGTCCCCTGCCTCTCATTTGTAGAAAACCTTTAGCTTCCTTGGCCTTCCCCAAGTTCCAAAGAGTAAATTTAATCAGAGAAGTAAGAAAATTCAGAAACAAAGGAAAACAGTCAAGTAAGACAAAACAATAATTGTTTAGCCATAAAACTAAGTCAAGGATCTTGAGTTCCTCCTCAAGGGTTATAGATAATTTTATGAGCCAAATCCTTGAGCTGTTTTGCAGATACTAAGACTCCTACCAGCTGGAAGAAGTTAACCATGTGCTGACCACAAGCATGTAGACCCCAGACCAGTTGGAACCAGAAGGTTGATGACTGAGATTCCAGAAACATCACCCTGTTACCTCACCATTAACCAATCAGAGAATTGTGCAGGAGCTGATCACATACCCTGCGACCCTTGTCCCTCACTTTCTCTTTAAAAACCCTTTCCTAAAAGCCATCAGGGAGTTTGGGTCTTTTGAGCACAAGCTGCCCATTCTCCTTGGTTGGCCCTGCAATAAACACTGAACTTTCCTTCACCACAACCTGGTGTCAGTAGATTGGCTGTACCACATGTCAGGAGAGCGACCTGAGTTTGGTTGGGTAACAATGAGAAGACAAACGATGCAATCTAAGAATGGATTGAAGATTTAACAGAAGAGGTATGAATGACAATGAGAACATGGCAAGGTCCCCCACATCATGAGTCTCCAGGGAAATGAAAATTAACCACCACAAGATCCCATGACACACTCACCAAAATGGCCATAATTTAAAGGACCTATCCCACCTGCGGGATAGGATGTGGAACTCTCAGGCTGCTGTAGGAATGTAAAATGGTCCAACCACTTTGGAAAACTGTCGGGAAGGGTAAACATACCCCTACCAGCAGCTGTTCCACTCCTAGAGGCTCACCCCAGACAGGTGGAACATGGGGGACTTGAGTCCAAATGCTTAGAGCAGCTTTACTCCCAGCAGCAGAAACCTAGAAACAATCCAAAACGTCCATCCGCAGGTGCATGATAAACAAAAGGTGTCTCCATACAAGGGAATACTACTCAGCAACAGAAAGGAACAACAGACACACAAACAACACGGACGGATCTCAGAGTCGTTAAACTGGGGGAAGGAAGCCAAGCACCAAATGATTCCATTTCAATAAAGCTGTAGAAAATGCCCACTAATCTATAGTGACAGTAAGCTGATCAGTGTTGCCAGGGGATGGCAGAGGGGAAGCTGACTGCAGGGAGGCAAAGTGAGCTTTTCAGAGGGAACGAAAAGCTCTAAATCTTGGTTATGGTGGTGGTTTCACGAGTGTGTTCATCTGTCAAAACTCATCGAACTGTACACTTAAAGGGGTAGAGTTTATTGTATGTAAATTTTATCTCGATAAACTTGATTTAAAAAAAAGTAATTTTGACCAAACAAGATTTTCTCCTACATTGGAACTCCAGATTTGTCGAAGAGATCTTCCCCATTCAGTACTTTATGATTTGAAATAGTCGGGGTGGGGGGGTTTGCTTGTTTGTTTAAAAGAAAACTACTTCAGTGAGCCTTTAAGGTTCAGGTCCACCCCACCCCTGACTGACGTGCTGTACTTGGTAGGTGGTTCCTAGCAGGTGACTAATTTCACTTCCGTATATGGAAGCAGCACATTACAGCCAAGCAGAAAAACAACAGCTCCAGAACATTCTTCTGTTAACGCTGATGGCGGCACCTCCGTAGAAGGAGGCATCTCGGGGCATTTTGAAGCGTGGGCATCTCTTGTCAATGAAGAGCCAGAACAGTTTAAAACCCACTTCTGCAGAGAACCCGGGGCCTGGGGGGTGTCAGCACAAAGGAACACTCGGGCTTCTTTCTCCGTCTCTTGGCCGGTGGGAAATAAAGAATACACTTTTAGCTAAATGAGAACTGAAGTGTATTGGAGAAGTGCTATAAATTATATGCGGGCCACCAAATAAAACTCAATTTTCAGGTGACGTGAAGGTGGAGTGCTTCTAGAGAAGCTGCTTTGCATATCACACCAGACAGCAGGTAATAAGAGAGGCAGGCCTCGCGCCGGACCGTCGGCAGCAGCCGGTGATTGCGCGCTTCCTTCCCTCCCTCTGAGCGCACCGCTGCAGTGTTGATTCAGAACACGGCGGCCCATGAACAGTGTCACCGCTGTGTCCCTGGTGCGGGTCTGCTGGCGACGCCGGCAAGCAGCCGCTGCAAATAAAGCGTGATTAGGCACTGCATCCTGCCGCGCTCAGCAGGCTCCCCTTTCCCCCTGCAGTTAACATCAAACTGCTTTAGCTTCACAGGCTTCGGCACTATAAATGGCCTCGAGGCAGAAGGCTGCCTGGCACGCTGATGGACGGGCTTCAAAGCTGAGCGCAGACTCACGTTCGGGGCGGAGGTGGGGGGCTGCCGAAAATCCGTATCCCTCCCTTCTCTGCATGCACCCACTCTGCAGAGCCCCTAAGACACGCCTTAGAAATCGTTCTGCCATTAGCGCTGCTTGGTCCAATTAACAGAGGGTTTAGGGAAACATTATGAAGTGTCGTCGCAAGAGCCATAGCACCAGAGGCGCTGGAGAGCTCTCGACGCCCTTGCCACCTTGCCTCGAGTGTGGTCCACAGTTGAGCAGAGCAGCTTCTCCTGGGAGCTCCTTAGAAATTCAGGGTCCCAAGACCCCTCAGGGGCCTGCTGACTCAGAATATCTGGGGGTGGACCCAAAGATCGGTTTTAACGGGCACCTTCATGTGAGAAGCGCAGCTCTAAGCCCTGTTCTTGGCTCTCAAGCACACCTGTGCCTCTGGTGCTTTTCTCAGGAATCAGTTACCTGCAGACACAGACGCCAGACAGGCTCAGGGGGAGGCTTCAGAGGAAACACTTACTGAAAATCTCATCCATTCATCCATCCATCCACCCACCCATCCAATCCTATCTAATCCATCCATCCAAACCCACTTACTGACTCAGCTATCCACCTATCCCTTCATTCATTCATCCCTCCCTCCCTCCACCTACCCTCCACTCCTACCCCCATCTATCCACCAATCCAATCCATCCAACCACTCAACCAACAGATACTGGGCGCTGATTTCCTGCCTGGGACTGCAGACCCAGGGGTGAGAAGGCCCACTGGGTGCTGTCCCCTCTGTGTCTCTAGCCCACGGTTGGCCTTAAACTAATTGACACCTAGTCTACCTCATCACCAGGAGAGGTGAGAAGGCCTGATGGCCAGAGCATGAGTGGGCTCCGAGGCTGCCCATGAGGCTCGGAATGCCACCTCCGATGCCGCGTGGCTGTGTGACTTGGGGCAAGCTGAACAAGCTCTCTGAGGCTAAAATTTGTCAGATCTGTGAGATAGAGGTTATAATGGTCTCCACCTCAAGACTTGTTTGTAAAGGTTAAATGAGTTCATAAATGAAGACCAGTATCTGGAAAGAGTGAGCAGTCAAATAAAAGCTGCGTTATTTTTATCACTTTGTTGTCATCCCTGTGAACAAGGAACCCAGAGTCTGACAAATGCAAAGAAGTACAATACAACAAAACTTCTAGAGAAGTGGAAGAAGAATACACACGTGCTGAGAACATGGGGGACACGGCTCTGTGTACAGCTGTCCCTGGAACACAGTCAGCAATCATGGTCTCTCTCCACCTACCTACCTACCCATCATCTATCTGTTTAGCTAAGATTTATACTAAAGCACACATCTGGTAAAAAAAGCACAAACCATAAGTGTAGAGCTCGATGGATTTTCAAAGTGAACACACCCACCATGTTAGGAGCATCTATCACTGGGACCGCAGAAGCCCCCTTGTGCCACAGTCCAGTGCCCACCTGCAAAGGTGACCACTACTATGCCTTCTGCCAGCATCAAGTCTGGGAGCCGCCCTTGTAGGGAAGGCACGTTCACCGTGTTTGAATGCTGTGTAGTATTCCGCTGCACACACATCCCACCATTTCTTGTGCATTCTACTACCAATGGGCATTCGGATGTTTGGGGAAATCACAAATGGTGCTGCTGAGAACATTCGTGTATTTGTTTCCTGGTGCCCATCCACATGCATCTCTGTTAGGGACCCATCCCGGAGTGGGATTCCTGGGGCACAGGATATGCTTACACTCTTTTTTTTTTTTTTACAAGTTGCCTCATGGAAGCTTTATTTATTTATTTTTTTAATAACAAATTTAATCAGTTATACATATACATATGTTCCCATATCCCCTCCCTTTTGCGTCTCCCTCCCACCCTCCCTATCCCACCCCTCCAGGCGGTCACAAAGCACCGAGCTGATCTCCCTGTGCTATGCGGCTGCTTCCCACTAGCTATCTACCTTACGTTTGGTAGTGTATATATGTCCATGCCGCTCTTTCACTTTGTCACAGCTTACCCTTCCCCCTCCCCATATCCTCAAGTCCACTCTCTAGTAGGTCTGTGTCTTTATTCCTATCTTACCCCTATGTTCTTCATGACATTTTTTTTTCTTAAATTCCATATATATGTGTCAGCATACAGTATTTGTCTTTCTCTGACTTACTTCACTCTGTATGACAGACTCTAGGTCCATCCACCTCATTACAAATAGCTCAATTTCATTTCTTTTTATGGCTGAGTAATATTCCATTGTATATATGTGCCACATCTTCTTTACCCATTCATCTGATGATGGACACTTAGGTTGTTTCCATCTCCGGGCTATTGTAAATAGGGCTGCTATGAACATTTTGGTACATGTCTCTTTTTGAATTATGGTTTTCTCAGGGTATATGCCCAGTAGTGGGATTGCTGGGTCATATGGTAGCTCTATTTGTAGTTTTTTAAGGAACCTCCATACCGTTCTCCATAGTGGCTGTACCAATTCACATTCCCACCAGCAGTGCAAGAGTGTTCCTTTTTTTCCACACCCTCTCCAGCATTTATTGTTTCTAGATTTTTTGATGATGGCCATTCTGACTGGTGTGAGATGATATCTCATTGTAGTTTTGATTTGCATTTCTCTAATGAGCAAAGATGTTGAGCATCCTTTCATGTGTTTGTTGGCAGTCTGTATATCTTCTGTGGAGAAATGTCTATTTAGGTCTTCTGCCCATTTTTGGATTAGGTTGTTTGTTTTTTTGTTATTGAGCTGCATGAGCTGCTTATAAATTTTGGAGATTAATCCTTTGTCAGTTGCTTCATCTGCAAATATTTGCTCCCATTCTGAGGGTTGTCTTTTGGTCTTGTTTATGGTTTCCTTTGTTGTGCAAAAGCTTTGAAGTTTCATTAGGTCCCATGTGTTTATTTTTGTCTTTATTTCCATTTCTCTAGGAGGTGGGTCCAAAAGGATCTTGCTGTGATTTATGTCATAGAGTGTTCTGCCTATGTTTTCCTCTAAGAGTTTGATAGTGTCTGGCCTTACATTTAGGTCTTTAATCCATTTTGAGCTTATTTTTGTGTATGGTGTTAGGGAGTGATCTAATCTCATACTTTTACATGTCCCTATCCAGTTTTCCCAGCACCACTTATTGAAGAGACTGTCCTTTCTCCACTGTACATTCCTGCCTCCTTTATCAAAGATAAGGTGACCATATGTGCGTGGGTTTATCTCTGGGCTTTCTATCCTGTTCCATTGATCTATCTTTCTGTTTTTGTGCCAGTATCATACTGTCTTGATTACTGTAGCTTTGTAGTATAGTCTGAAGTCAGGGAGCCTGATTCCTCCAGCTCCATTTTTCGTTCTCAAGATTGCTTTGGCTATTCGGGGTCTTTTGTGTTTCCATACAAATTGTGAAATTTTTTGCTCTAGTTCTGTGAAAAATGCCAGTGGTAGTTTGATAGGGATTGCATTGAATCTGTAGATTGCTTTGGGTAGTAGAGTCATTTTCACAATGTTGATTCTTCCAATCCAAGAACATGGTACATCTCTCCATCTATTTGTATCATCTTTAATTTCTTTCATCAGTGTCTTATAATTTTCTGCATACAGGTCTTTTGTCTCCTTAGGTAGGTTTATTTCTAGATATTTTATTCTTTTTGTTGCAATGGTAAATGGGAGTGTTTTCTTGATTTCACTTTCAGATTTTTCATCATTAGTATATAGGAATGCCAGAGATTTCTGTGCATTAATTTTGTATCCTGCAACTTTACCAAATTCATTGATTAGCTCTAGTAGTTTTCTGGTAGCATCTTTAGGATTCTCTATGTATAGTATCATGTCATCTGCAAACAGTGACAGCTTTACTTCTTCTTTTCCGATTTGGATTCCTTTTATTTCCTTTTCTTCTCTGACTGCTGTGGCTAAAACTTCCAAAACTATGTTGAATAAGAGTGGTGAGAGTGGGCAACCTTGTCTTGTTCCTAATCTTAGTGGAAATGGTTTCAGTTTTTCACCATTGAGGACGATGCTGGCTGTGGGTTTGTCATATATGGCCTTTATTATGTTGAGGAAAGTTCCCTCTATGCCTACTTTCTGCAGGGTTTTTATCATAAATGGGTGTTGAATTTTGACGAAAGCTTTCTCTGCATCTTCTGAGATGCTCATATGGTTTTTCTCCTTCAATTTGTTAATATAGTGTATCACGTTGATTGATTTGCGTATATTGAAGAATCCTTGCATTCCTGGAATAAACCCCACTTGATCATGGTGTATGATCCTTTTAATGTGCTGTTGGATTCTGTTTGCTAGTATTTTGTTGAGGATTTTTGCATCTATGTTCATCAGTGATATTGGCCTGTAGTTTTCTTTCTTTGTGACATCCTTGTCTGGTTTTGGTATCAAGGTGATGGTGGCCTCGTAGAATGAGTTTGGGAGTGTTCCTCCCTCTGCTATATTTTGGAAGAGTTTGAGAAGGATAGGTGTTAGCTCTTCTCTAAATGCTTGATAGAATTCACCTGTGAAGCCATCTGGTCCTGGGCTTTTGTTTGTTGGAAGATTTTTTATCACAGTTTCAATTTCAGTGCTTGTGATTGGTTTGTTCATATTTTCTATTTCTTCCTGATTCAGTCTTGGCAGGTTGTGCATTTCTAAGAATTTGTCCATTTCTTCCAGGTTGTCCATTTTATTGGCATAGAGTTGCTTGTAGTAATCTCTCATGATCTTTTGTATTTCTGCAGTGTCCGTTGTTACTTCTCCTTTTTCATTTCTAATTCTATTGATTTGAGTCTTCTCCCTTTTTTTCTTGATGAGTCTGGCTAATGGTTTATCAATTTTGTTTATCTTCTCAAAGAACCAGCTTTTAGTTTTATTGATCTTTGCTATCGTTTCCTTCATTTCTTTTTCATTTATTTCTGATCTGATTTTTATGATTTCTTTCCTTCTGCTAACTTTGGGGTTTTTTTGTTCTTCTTTCTCTAATTGCTTTAGGTGCAAGGTTAGGTTGTTTATTCGAAATGTTTCCTGTTTCTTAAGGTGGGATTGTATTGCTATAAACTTCCCTCTTAGAACTGCTTTTGCTGCATCCCATAGGTTTTGGGTCGTCGTGTCTCCATTGTCATTTGTTTCTAGGTATTTTTTAATTTCCTCTTTGATTTCTTCAGTGATCACTTCGTTATTAAGTAGTGTATTGTTTAGCCTCCATGTGTTTGTATTTTTTACAGCTCTTTTCCTGTAATTGATATCTAGTCTCATAGCATTGTGGTCAGAAAAGACACTTGATACAATTTCAATTTTCTTAAATTTACCAAGGCTTGATTTGTGACCCAAGATATGATCTATCCTGGAGAATGTTCCATGAGAACTTGAGAAAAATGTGTATTCTATTGTTTTTGGATGGAATGTCCTATAAATATCAATTAAGTCCATCTTGTTTAATGTATCATTTAAAGCTTGTGTTTCCTTATTTATTTTCATTTTGGAAGATCTGTCCATTGGTGAAAGTGGGGTGTTAAAGTCCCCTACTATGACTGTGTTACTGTCGATTTCTCCTTTTATGGCTGTTAGTATTTGCCTTATGTATTGAGGTGCTCCTATGTTTGGTGCATAAATATTTACAATTGTTATATCTTCTTCTTGGATCGATCCCTTGATCATTATGTAGTGTCCTTCTTTGTCTCTTCTAGTAGTCTTTATTTTAAAGTCTATTTTGTCTGATATGAGAATTGCTACTCCAGCTTTCTTTTGGTTTCCATTTGCATGGAATATCTTTTTCCATCCCCTTACTTTCAGTCTGTATGTGTCTCTAGGTCTGAAGTGGGTCTCTTGTAGACAGCATATATATGGGTCTTGTTTTTGTATCCATTCAGCCAATCTGTGTCTTTTGGTGGGAGCAGTTAGTCCATTTACATTTAAGGTAATTATCAATATGTATGTTCCTATTCCCATTTTCTTAATTGTTTTGGGTTCGTTATTGTAGGTCTTTTCCTTCTGTTGTGTTTCTTGCCTAGAGAAGTTCCTTTAGCATTTGTTGTAAAGCTGGTTTGGTGGTGCTGAACTCTCTCAGCTTTTGCTTGTCTGTAAACGTTTTAATTTCTCCATCAAATCTGAATGAGATCCTTGCTGGGTAGAGTAATCTTGGTTGCAGGTTTTTCTCCTTCATCACTTTAATTATGTCCTGCCACTCCCTTCTGGCTTGTAGAGTTTCTGCTGAGAGATCAGCTGTTATCCTGATGGGGATTCCCTTGTGTGTTATTTGTTGTTTTTGCCTTGCTGCTTTTAATATGATTTCTTTGTGTTTAATTTTTGACAGTTTGATTAATATGTGTCTTGGCGTATTTCTCCTTGGATTTATTCTGTATGGGACTCTCTGTGCCTCCTGGACTTGATTAACTATTTCCTTTCCCATATTAGGGAAGTTTTCAACTATAATCTCTTCAAATATTTTCTCAGTCCCTTTATTTTTCTCTTCTTCTTCTGGAACCCCTATAATTCGAATGTTGGTGCGTTTAATGTTGTCCCAGAGGTCTCTGAGACTGTCCTCTGTTCTTTTCATTCTTTTTTCTTTATTTTGCTCTGCAGCAGTTATTTCCACTATTTTATCTTCCACCTCACTTATCCGTTCTTCTGCCTCAGTTATTCTGCTATTGATCCCATCTAGAGTATTTTTTATTTCATGTATTGTGTTTTTAATCGATGCTTGATTCATCTTTAGTTCTTCTAGGTCCTTGTTAACTGTTTCTTGCATTTTGTCTATTCTATTTCCAAGATTTTGGATCTGGGAAATAGAATCTTGGATCATCTTTATCATCATTATTCTGAATTCTTTTTCAGGTAGACTGCCTATTACCCCTCTTCATTTGTTAGGTCTGGTGGGTTTTTATCTTGCTCCTTCTCCTGCTGTGTGTTTTTCTGTCTTCTCATTTTGCTTATGTTACTGTGTTTGGGGTCTCCTTTTTGCAGGCTGCAGGTTCGTAGTTCCCGTTGTTTTTGGTGTCTGTCCCCAGTGGCTAAGGTTGGTTTAGTGGGTTATGTAGGCTTCCTGGTGGAGGGGACTAGTGCCTGTGTTCTGGTGGGTGAGGCTGGATCTTGTCTTTCTGGTGGGCAGGTCCACGTCTGGTGGTGTGTTTTGGGGTGTCTGCGGACTTTTTATGATTTTAGGCCACCTCTCTGCTAATGGGTGGCGTCGTGTTCCTGTCTTGCTAGTTGTTTGGCATAGGGTGTCCAGCACTGTAGCTTGCTGGTCGTTGAGTGAAGCTGGGTGCTGGTGTTGAGATGGAGATCTCTGGAAGATTTTCGCCGTTTGATATTATGTGGAGCTGGGAGGTCTCTTGTGGACCAGTGTCCTGAAGTTGGCTCTCCCACCTCAGAGGCACAGCACTGACTCCTGGCTCCTCAATTTGGGATGATGTGTTGTCCATTCATGTACTCCACAGATGCAGGGTACATCAAGTTGATTGTGGAGCTTTAATCCGCTGCTTCTGAGGCTGCTGGGAGAGGTTTCCCTTTCTCTTCTTTGTTCTCACAGCTCCTGGGTCTCAGCTTTGGATTTGGCCCCGCCTCTGCGTGTAGGTCGCCGGAGGGCGTCTGTTCTTCGCTCAGACAGGACAGGGTTAAAGGAGCAGCCTCTTCGGGGACTCTGGCTCACTCAGGCCGGGCGGGAGGGAGGGGCACGGAGTGCGGGGCGAGCCTGCAGCGGCAGAGGTCGGCGTGACGTTGCACCAGCCCGAGGCGCGCCGTGCGTTCTCCCAGGGAAGCCGCCCCTGGATCCCGGGACCCCGGCAGTGGCGGGCTGCACAGGCTCCCGGAAGGGCGGTGTGGACAGTGACCTGCGCTCGCACACAGGCTTCTTGGTGGCGGCAGCAGCAGCCCCAGTGTCCCACGCCCGTCACTGGGCTCCGCGCTTTCAGTTGTGACTCGTGCCCGTCTGTGGAGCCCCTTTAAGCAGCGCTCTTAATCCCCTCTCCTCGCGCACCAGGAAACCAAGAGGGAAGAAAAAGTCTCTTGCCTCTTCGGCAGCTCCAGAGTTTTCCCGGACTCCCTCCCGGCTAGCTGTGGCTCATTAGCCCCCTTCAGGCTGAGTTCTCGCCGCCAGCCCCAGTCCTCTCCCTGCGCTCTGACCGAAGCCCGAGCCTCAGCTTCCAGCGCCGCCGGGGCGAGCAGACAAGCCTCTCGGCCTGGTGAGTGCCGCTCGGCACCGATCCTCTGTGCGGGAATCTCTCCGCTTTGCCCTACCCAGGTATGTGGGGAGTTTCTTGCCTTTTGGGAGGTCTGGGGTCTTCTGCCAGCGTTCAGTAGGTGTTCTGTAGGAGTTGTTCCACGTGTAGCTGTATTTCTGGTGTATCCGTGGGGAGGACGGTGATCTCCGCGTCTTACTCTTCCGCCATCTTACCCGGAAGTCTCTACATCTTTTTTAATTTTTAATTTTTTGGCCATGCCACGAGGCACCCGGGATTTTAGTTCCCCGACCAGGGATCAAACCCACGTCTCCTGCTTTGGAAGTGCGGACTCTTAACCACTGGACCTCAGTGGAAGTTCCCCACTCAGCTTTTTTTTTTTTTTTGACATCTTTTTTGGAGTATAATTGCTTTACAACGGTGTGCTAGTTTCTGCTTTACAACAAAGTGAATCAGCTATACATATACATATGTTCCCATATCTCTTCCCTCTTGCATCTCCCTCCCTCCCACCCTCCCTACCCCACCCCTCTAGGTGGTCACAAAACACCGAGTTGATCTCCCTGTGCTCTGCGGCTGCTTCCCACTAGCTATCTGTTTTACGTTTGGTAGTGTATATATGTCCATGCCACTCTCTCGCTTTGTCACAACTTACCCTTCCCCCTCCCCATATCCTCAAGTCCATTCTCTGGTAGGTCTGTGTCTTTATTCCCCACTCAGCTTTGATAGCAACTGTCAACAGTTTTCCTGATGGCTGGACTGGTTGACACTCCCTTCCGCCCTACAGTGGGTCAGAATTCCAGGTGCTGCACACCTCTGCCCACGGTGGGCAGTGTCCGAGTTCCCCCTTCAGGAGGACTTTGAATTAACCCACCTTCCCGGCCTTGAGAGGCTCTGGACCACAGGCCTTCCCACTCTGCCCCACTCTTCACCCCGAGCAGCTGCTTTCTGCCTAGCGTCTCTCCCATCCAAGAATGTGTAGCCTAGAAGTCAGCACCCACCGGGAAAACGCCACGCAGATGCCGGCCCCTCTTCTCTCTAGTTCTCTTTGCTCTGGGATACTGGCCCCTCAGGTCCTAGCTGCTTTGGTTGCTTTCTGATGCTTTCAAGCCTTCTTTCCTCCCTCCCTCCCTCCTTCCTTCCTTCCTTCTTTCTTCCTACCTAATGCAACCTTTGATTTTTGGTGACTTAGTCAGATACCAGCCGCTCTGTCATATTGGACCTGGAGGTCCCGGTGGATAGGTACGGACTGACTGCCTGGTGCGAGGGGCAGGTGGGAAAGAGCTACTAGCAGAAAAGTAAATAATGACCGGATAGCCATTCGCCTGTCATGAAACTCGGGGTCTGGAACTGGCACTGCAGGCAGAAGGCGGAGCAGGGGCTGCACACACCAGAGGCTCCACGTAGATGATCCTGTTCAGGATCCTGGAAGCAGCAGCTTGGGAAGGTGGAGAGTAATATGTAAGGGGTGGACAGTGTGCGGATGAGAGGTGGAGCGGAGGGGCTGGAAGGGGCCAGGTGGTCCAAAGAAAACCTCAGCTGGAAAACAGTTCTGATTGATGCAGGATGACATGTAAATCAAGAATCAGAGATGATGATGTTCTGACTTCACGCAACAGTCCCTAAAACCCCTTCAGGAAAACTGGGAACGCGCTTGGCCTTTAGATCTGTTTGTGCCGGGAGAAAGACACATCCTCCCTCCTGGCCCACTGAGAAACAGGCCACTGAGCCCCATCAGCGAAGCTGTGCAGAACAGACGGAGCTGTGCAGAACAGGGCGAGCTGCCACCCCACAGAACCAGGGCTCTTCACAAAATGCAGGGCAAAGTTCTCCTCTGCAGGGCTGGGAGCACGGAGCTGGAGAGAGGAGAGGGGAAGACAGGGTGTTTCCACCTCGCTGTTTGAAAATGCAGCAGGAAGCTAGGTAGCGGCTTCGAGATTGTGTTAATTGCTTGTTCCAAAGATGCCAGCCCGTGAAGCCCCCACTTCTCTGATTTTTCTTCTCCTTAATTAGACCCGGAGTTGCCATCATATGTACAGCGCTCACTTCGGTTATAAACGAGTGACACGGACCTTATTAAAGAAAACACCACCTACAATGAATGTGGTAACCAGCAACAGAAAAATTACTAACAATTAGCCAGGAGCCAACGGCTGGTTTTAAGTAAAAGTTCACAAGCAAGATCTTTACGTAGAAGAGTCTCTTTATTTTGAAACCCTAAACACCCAAACACATCCCTACACACACCCTGTGCTTCTGAGACAGCCCAGAAAGAACACCAGGCGGCAAACACCTGCTCCTGCCTCATCCTCTCTGGGAACCTTCCCGGCTAACGCCCTCTGCCACCTTCGCTGGTGTTGACAGCCCAGGCGACCTTGGATAGCGAGGCAACACCGTGATCCCGAAAAGTCTGGGAAGGCCAAGCCTGCCCGGCACAATCACAATGTCATCGGCCATGTTCCCGGCAATCACAATTGGGATCTGTATGAGCCACTCACACACTAAACGGAAATGCAGGTGGTGGGACGGAATTAGCAAACAGGCAAACGTGTCCTCTGCAGTCTCCGAAGCTCAGACCTGAGGAAGATGTGGAGATTCTGCAATTCTCCACCTGGCACACCAGGATCCAGGTAGCCCACAATCCTATCAACATGATGTAAATGTACATTCACTGAACTTAAGTCAAACGGCAATAGTGTGTATGAGCTACGGATAACATTTTGTAGGACATAATATTATTCACCATATACACCTACGTTTTCCTGTATTTCTCATCTTTAATACATGAAGCTACAGTATTTTCCAAGCAAAACTTCAATCACAATCAGCAGGATTAAAACACTGCTCGGTGGAAAAACAAGATCATTCCTTTAACTGTCAGATTAAAAAAAAAAAGAACTAGTAACCTCTATTAAATATATTATGCATTCCTGTCTTATCGCTTTTTGTTTTCTCATAAAATAATTCTTCATCAGGTTTTTAACTGCAAAGAGCACAGAATAAAATTCCCTGGGGTCTCCCCCCGAGGGAGGTATTGCTAATTGTCTGTTGTGTGTTTCTCTGAATTATCACACAGAGGATGTGAGCATGCTTTTGGGTTCACGGCTGGGCCAAGGCCACAGATGTGATCAGCAGCGGGTGGTCCTGGTCCTGTCCTGGGCAGTGCCAACCAGAACCACTGGCCCCGGTGCTATGGGGACTAGGGAGGCAACTGGGGTTCTGGTGCCACTTGCTCCCCGTCTCTGCATCTGGACGGCCTTCCAAGGACTCTCAACTCATCCCACAGGCAATCACTGCAGTGTCTTCCCTCCTCAAGGGTCTCTCCTGGGCTTGACGTCAGGACTGTGTCCCAGCAGGTGCCTGCTGCAGACCCGGGCTCTGCATATCCACACAGGGACCGGCCCCACCGCCCTGTCCTGAGCCTCCCCAAGAGCCCCTGCCCCCTCCCCCCGGCTCCGCCCAGGCCTCCGCTGACCCTCCCTGGCAGATCCCTTCCTCGTTTCACCCCAAGTGCCCAAGGGGGCCAAGTGGCTGCTCCAGCTTCAGGGCTCAGCTGCCATCCTGGCCGCCTTCCTCCCCCAACCCTCCTGTGGGCAGGGCAGCGCTCAAGAGAGAGGATGTGCGGTCCGTGGAGCTGGTGTGAGCCCAGCACCGCCGTCAGGGCCCCGCACACGACACAGATGTAGAGTTGGCTGTAAAACGGGACACTCGCGGCCTGCAGGCCGGGGAAGGACTGCGTGTGCTGGGCTGGGCCGCGTGCTGGGTGCACCAGGGCCTCACCTGGATGGCAGGTGGAGCAACAGCAGCAGCAAGAAACACCCAAAGAGGGAGGGACTGTCCAGGGTCCACCCTTGGGGTTTCTTGACCCCAAACCTGTTCTGCCTCCTCACCTGCAACGCCACCTCTCCTACCCCACCTCTCACAGGTGAACCTCATCCCTCTAGGTGTAGCTTTGAGGCCGGTCTTCAAGAGCCTCCCCTGGCCTCCAGGACTCTGCACCTCTGCACTGGAGCCCCACAATGCCCAGCGTGGTTTTCCAGCCCAGCACGGCCTCGTCCTACTTTGTGGGTCTCTCTGACTGTCTCCTGCACTGACTGTCATTTCCCTGAGAAGAGGTTGTCTGATGCTGGTGCCCCAGGGCCTGACACAGAGCCCATCTCTGCGAATCTTCCTCGGATGCGCCTGCGTGGGTGAGAGCCCAAGCCCACAAGCTCCCCTCCCTGCAGTGGACCCCGTGCGCTCTGGGGTTGTGGGTCAGGTTTCAGCTTGTGTGAATGCACATGTGTGTTTGTAAGTTTTTATGTGCATTTGTGTGCACGAACACATTCACACACCTGCATGTCTGCACATGGGTATGCATGGTATGTGCATGCACACGGATGTTAATTTGTGTGCATGTGGGCATGAACGTGTGATCAGGTATGAGCTGGAGAAGCAGGCAGAGGCCAGGTGGGGGAAGGTTCCAGAAGCTGCTGAAAAAGTCTAGCCTCCAATATGGTAGGACCATGCATTCAGGACTGTTTGCCTGGATGCAGAGAGAGGGAAGGACCAAGTAAAGCACTATTCATCATGCAGAAATCAGAGGGTATAGTGTGTAGATCTCAAACTGGAAAAAAAAAAAGCAAATGACAAATGTACCTGCCAAGTAAAAGAAGGGATCCAATGCAAGTCACACACAGAGAAATCCCCCACCAAGTCTCCCACAAGTGAAATATCCCAAAGCGTCATCTGAGTTGATGTGAACCAAGTTCATCCGAGTTCATTTGCGAAATTAAACAAAACCAGAGCCAAAGGAAAAGAGCCCGGGGCTCCACACACCCTGTTTCTGTTGTGGATGCTGTGGAAGCTTTGCCGTAGGCCAGTGCAGCCAGGACAGAAGAATCTCCCTCACTGCCTGGATGGGGCAGGGCTGGCACAGGAGGGAACTGATTTAGAGGCCCAAGGGCAGGGGCTGCTGTGTCTGTGGTGGGCACACACCTCCCACCTGCACCCCGGCTGCAGCCCTTGTCCTAACTCAGAATTTTTGGCCAGACTCTGGATGTTCTGGATGAGAGGTCTACAAACTTTGTGCTCAGGTACCCCGTGGATAGCAGGATTTTTTGGCATGCACCTTAATTATGTGGATTTTTACATGTTTGTAAATGTGCTGCTGTCAGTACTCAGTAGTGTAAGGCACAGACTTCCCTTCGGGGGAGGCTGGGAGAGGTTTCTTCCATAAGGATAATGCATATAGATTTACATTTTGGAAAGTCCTCTTGGTAACCCTGCACGTTTGGGGCTGACTTCTCTCAGATGTCATGGGATCATCATTTGTTGTTTGTTTTTGCTTTTTCACCCCTGACTCTGGCCGGGAAGGGGCTGGCCCTCCCCCATAAGGGGTGTCAGCTCTGGAGCTCTGTGGCTCACTTAACACTGATGCCGCGAGGACTGTCTCCAGCTTGAGGTTCCTCTGTAGGAATATTTGAAAGCCACTTGTCTATTGTGTTAAGGAGAGTTTAGTTAAAACTAGGCAATAATTCATAAATACACTTCACCAAGTGCACTCCCAATGAGCCAGTCTCCATGGGCCGGTGCCGGGCCGTGAGCAAGCCTGCCCCACCCGCTCCACGCTCCCCTCAGCTCCCCTCCTGACACGACTCAGCTCCTCAGATCCAGGCACAGGCAGAGCGTTCTCCTCTACGCCCATCATGAACATCAGTCAAGTTCAATGTCTTCTGTTTTTCCCTGAAGTAGACATCAAAGTATAACAGGGAAGGTCTACACATCACAAGTACCCAGCCTGATACATTTTCACTGTGAAAACCACCTTACCTCCCTTGTGTAACCACCACCCCAAACCCCCCTTAATTCCCTTTAGCCCTGAAACACCCTCCACCCCAAAGAGACACCTTTACCCCAACTTCTAACTGTGTAGACAAATTCTACCTTGTTCAGTATTTCCTATCAAAACTGAAGCATCCAGAATGCTCCCTTTGATGTCTGGCTCCTTTGATCAAAAGTTTGTGTATATGCTTCACCCATGTCCCTTCTGGTGGCTTCCATTTTGTCTAGAATTATGAAGTCTCCTCTTACTACTGGATTTAAGAAGGATTTCCTGGTGATTTTCTTGGTAATATCTTTCTTTTTTTATAGCTGATTTACAATGTTGTGTTAGTTTCAGGGGTACAGCAAAGTGATTCAGTTATAGATATACATATATTCATTCCTTTTAGATTTTTTTCTCATATAGGTTATCACAGAATATTGAGTAGAGTTCCCCATGCTATACAGTAGGTCCTTGTTGGTTATCCATCTTACATATAGCAGTGTGTGTACGCTCCTCCCAAACTCCTGATTTATCCCTCCCTGCCTGACACGTTTCCCCTCTGGTAACCATAAGTTTGTTTTCAATAACTGTAAGCCTGCTTCTGCTTTGTAAATAAGTTTATCTGTATCTTTTTAAAAAGGGATGGGATAGGGAGGGTGGGAGGGATATGCAAGAGGCAGGAGGTAATGGGGATATATGTATATGTATGGCTGATTCACTTTGTTATAAAGCAAAAACTAACACACCATTGTAGAGCAATTATACTCCAATAAAGATGTTAAAAAAATTAGATTCTACATATGAGTGATATCATATGATATTTGTCTTTCTGTCTTAGTTCACATAGCATGATCATCTCCAGGTCCATCCATGTTGCTGCAAATGGCATTATTTCATTCTCTTTTATGGCTGAGTAGTATTCCATTGTATGTATGGACCACATCTTCTTTATCCCTTCCTCTTTCGAGGGGCATTTAGGTTGTTCCAAGGGTAATTTTCTGAAATTGAAGCGTACCATTGCTGGAGTAAAGGATACACTCTTAACGACAAATCTCACAGCTGTGCAACCCCACATAACCACCAGCCAGTGAAGCTAGAGAAGATTTCTGGCCTCCTCGTGCCCGACAAGGTCAACCCTCCCACAAAAATGAGGCGCTCATGACCTCCATCACGATGGGCTAGTTTTGCCTGATTTCGGGCTCCAGGTCATGGAGTCATGTACTCTTCTGAGGCCGGCTACTTCCACTGGCATCATGTCTCTGAGATTCACCTGCAGCTACTCTTCATCGTTGTCTATACTGTTGAGTTCCATGAAGACATCCCAATTCATCAGCTATGGGTCGTTCCCAACTCTGGACTGTTAGGAAGATGCTGCTGTGACCCTCTAGGACGTGATGTTCGTGTACACCACAAGTTTTTGCTGGGCATCACCTCAGGAGGGGGGCAGCTGGGTCCCTGGAAATGCACGTTTGGCTTTAAAAGACCTGCCATGTGGGTTTCCAAAATGGTTGGGCCATTTCTTTTCTCTTTATTGGCAAAAAAAATGTTAATGGAAGTTGTAGTAAGATCTTCCCAGCCTTTCAGGGACATTCTCACATTGCCCACATCGGGATGGCTGCCCACAGGACACAGATGATGTCTCCCTACTGAGATGTCCCCCCATGTTGCCATGGTGACAGGATCACACCCAGAGTGAGGGGCACCTGCAAGCAGCCCCTCTCTCTCTTCCCGCTCTTTCAGCCATTTTTAGCTCCACCCCCACCAGGCCTGGCCCTGACCTGTCCCCTCCCACCAACAAGGCCTCCAGGCCCCCTGCAGGTCTCCCTGCAGGAGGAGCCGTCTGCAGAGGGAGGCTCTTTCTCAGAGCGAAGGATTCCCGCAGCTACGCAGACTCCTAGGACCGCACCATCAGGACTATGCTGGGAAAGAGCCAGACAGGACTGGGTCAGCACTGGCACCTTCTGCCGCTGTGGGTCCGAGGCCTCCTCATCTCCCTACACTTCCTGGTAAAATGGGGCTCATGGATGCCCACTCGGAGGGTTAAGGTTAGAATTCGATGAGAATTCACAGGCTTTGCAAACAGTGCACACAACAGACGCTGCCCATGCTGGCTGCTTCTCAGGAGGCTGCCAACATTCGGGTGCGATCCCCACCCTCAGGGCCACACGGGGCAGGTGACACCGATGGTTGTGTACTTCAGAGTCGACGTCAGCTATGAGGGGACAGTGCAGAGAGACAGACCACAGAGGATTCACAGGGCACGGAAAGCAGGAACCTCTGCAGGGGGGACGGTTAGGCCACGGCCTGAAGGGCGAGCAGGCATTTGCCAGACAAAGGGGAACAGCATGGGGGGGAAAGGCTGGGAGCGGGGATGCTTTGGCTCGGGGACAGAGAGAGAGACAGCCAGGCCTGTGGAGAGGAGAGAGGAACAGTGGACGGGCCTGACCCGTGTGGTTCCTACAGGGCAGAAAGTGTCCAGACAGAAAGCCTAATGGATGGTTGGGGCCTGTCCTTTCCAAACGTGCCTTTGAGTATAAAGATGGCCTGGCTGTTACTGGCCCCACTGCTGGACCAAGACGGCCAGCGCTCAGCACACGGGGAGGGAGTTGGGCCTCTGGCGGCACCTTCAGAGCAGAGGCCACAGGGACGGGGTCATGTCCACGTGTGTGTCCTCCTCCCCCCACTGCACATGCACAGCGTCTGTCTCCAGCCCTCCTGGAACTGTTTCAGCGGTAAAACAAATAATGCAAGTCTGGAAAACTGGCCGACATTCTGAGAGGTAAATAGCTAGAGACGCCCTCCCAGGTGCACGGTGCCAATCTCAGCATCCTGAGACATCAATATATATAAAGATACTGCAGCCAGAGACAGGCCGGGTGTGTGGAGACAGTTGTTGGTAACAATCGGCTCAGAGGGGGATGCGCTGACTGCCTGACGCGTCACCCTTGCGGCGCCTGCTCACACCCGCAGTATATTTAGAGGCAACAGCTGGCGCTTCAGTGGGCGTCCCACACCCCACAGCTGGTTCCAGGTGGAAGAGGCCACCTCAGCAGGTTTGCTGGTATGGGTGGAGGGGGAAGGAGCAGGTGGAGGGAGGGAGGACATGGACAGAGAGGCCCGGACAGCACAGCCCCCAAGAGAGGCCTTTTCTTAGGAAGGAGGAAGCGGCCGCAGAATCGGGTCTCATCCACAGAGCTCTGCTCAGCTCTGTGGGCCACGTATTTCTCTATTGAGCAGTAGTGCCGGCCTGGGCCAGTCCTGCTGCATTCCAAATAAGAGTTTCCAAACCCCTCCTCAATTTAGCTTCCCCTTGGGTCCAAAGTCTTCCCATCCAACAACTGGGCCAGCTCCCAAGACATGCACCCCATGTCTATGTGCAGACGTCCAATCCTCCCCAACGGCAGCAAGTCAGGAAAAAACTGTCCAGGTTTTACCCTCTCAAAAAAATTGCCTTTAATGAAAATGCATAAACCCACATCCCCCAAATCACACTCAGAAACCTTGTGTCCGACATCCATTCATGATAAAAACTCTCCAGAAAGAGGGCACAGAGGGAACATACCTCAACGTAGTAAAGGCCACACGTGACAAGCCCAGAGCAAACATCATACTCGATGGTGAAAAGCTGAAAGCGTTTCCTCTAAGGTCAGGAACCACACAAGGATGTCCCCTCTCATCACTTTTAGGCAACACAGTATTGGAAGTCTTAGCCAGAGCAAGTAGGCAATGAAAAGAAATAGAAGACATCTGAATCAGAAAGGAAGATGTAAAACCATCACATTTTTGAGTGACACGGTATTATATGTAGAAAATCCTAAAGACTCCAAAAAGCTGTTAGGACTAATAAACAAATTCAGTAAAGTTACAGGGTACAAAATCAAAACACAAAAATCTTTTGCATTCCTATATGCTAATAATGAGCTAACAGAAAGAGAAATTAACAATCCCACTTACAATTACATCACAAAGAATAAAATACCTAGGAATAAATTTAACCAAGGAGGTGAAAGACCTGTACAGTGAAAACCATAAGACATTGATGACAGCAACGGAAGAAGATGCAAATAAGTGGAAAGATATTCTGTGCTCATGGATTGGAAGACTTCATATTGTTAAAATTTCCATACTGCTCAAAGTGATCTACAGAATCACTGCAACCCGTATCAAAATCCCAATGACATTTTTCACAGAAATAGAAAAAACAATCCTAAAATGTGTATGGAACCACAAAAGACCCTGAAGAGCCATCTTAAGCTGGAGGCATCATACTTTCAGATTTCAAACTATACTACAAAGCTGTAGTAATCAAAATGGTAATTTTTGGTACAAAAACAGGCACAGAGGCCAGTGGAATAGATTAGAGACACTAGAAATAAACCCACACATGTGGCCAATTAATATATGACAAAGGAGCCAAGAATATACAATGGGGAAAGAACAATCTCTTAAATGGCGCTGGGAAAACTGGACAGAAACATGCAAAAGAATGAAACTGGACACCACCTTACACCATCCACAGAAGTTAACTCAAAATGGATTACATACTTGAACATAAGACCTGAAATCATAAAACTCCTAGAAGTAAACACAGAAGGTAAGCTTCTTGACATCAGTCTTAGAGATGATACTTTTGGATTTGACAACAAAGGCAAAAATAAACAAGTGGGATTACATCAAACGACAAACCTTCAGCTCAGCAAAGGAAACAATCAACAAAATGAAAAGGTGACATACTGAATGGGAAAAAATATTTAAAATAATTTACCTGATATGGGATTAATATTCAAAATATATAAGGAACTCACAGAACTCAACAGCAAAACCCAAAAACAACCAAACAAAAAATCTAATTAAAAAATGAGCAGAAGACCTAAATAGCCATTTTTCCAAAAAAGGTACAAATGGCCAACAGGTACGTGAAAAGATGCTCAGCATCACTAATCATTAGGGAAATGCAAATCAAAACTACAATAAGATACCACCTCACACCTGTTAGAATGGCTACCAGCAAACAGCCAAGGGTTAACAAGTATTGTTGAGGGTGTGGAGAAAAGGGAACCCTAGTACACTGCTGGTGGGAATATAAATTGGTGCAGCCCCTATGGAAAACAGTATGGAGGTTCCTCAAAAAGTCAAAAGTAGAACTAACATGTGATCCAGCAATTCCACTTCTAGGTATTTATCCAAAGGAAATGACAACAGGATACTGAAAAGGTATCTGCACTCTCATGTCCACTGCAGAATTACCTACAATAGCCAAGATATGGAAGCAACCTAAGTGTCCATCAACAGATGAATGGGTAAAGAAGATGTGGTGTATATACACAATGGAATATTATTCAGCCTTAAAAAGGAAGGAAATTCGGACACAGGCTACAACATGAATGAACCTTGAGGACATTATGCCACGTGAAATAAGCCAGTCACAAAAAGACAAATACTGCATGATTCCATTTACAGGAGGTCCCTAGATGAGTCAAACTCATAGACAGAGAGCAGAGTGCTGGATGCCAGGGGCGGGGGAGAGAGGATGTGGGGGTTGGTGTTTAATGGGGCCGGAGTGTCAGTCTGGGGAGATGGGAACATCCTGGGGATGACGGTGGTGATGTCTGCACAACAATGTGAATGTGCTTAATGCCACTGAACTGGGCCCTTAAAACTAGTTAAGGTGGTAAATTTCATGTTATGTATATTTACCACAGTAAAAAAAAAAAATCAATTTCAACGGTTTATTTTTATTTTTCTGATGTGGCTACGAGACCATTTAATATCGCTGTGATGGCCTCATTTTTGCCTGGGCAGCACTCCAGGGCTGGGCACACGTAGATCTCTGGGCCCCACCCCGAGGCTACGATTCAGCAGGTCTCCAGTGGGGCTGAGAATGTGAGCTGCCAACGCTTTCCAGGTGATGCTGATGGCACTGACCCCACTCTCAGAACCACGGCTGGCGGGGATCTCAAGTGCCACCCGCCTCCCAGTGGCTCTGAAACTTCCACTTGGCAGAGGGTCCAGCTTCTTCTGAGGGACACAGGACTGTGATGCCCCATCCTGGCAGGAGAGGGGCATGCGGGCACCAACACACACACTGCTACAGGCCTTTCCTCCTGTTCTCTAGTTAGCATTTACTGGGGGTGGCAGGTCCAGCCCAGCTGCTCACCCTGATTCACAGAGACCAACTGACTTTCAGAAGAGGACAGCAACAGGCTTCTCAAAGTCCCCTCCCACTGGGGAAACCTCCCAACTGGGGCTCTAATTGGAATTCTGATTCTGAGAAGCGACCCGCCTGAGAGGAGCCCCTCGGCCACCGCAGAGCAATCCCCCCCTCCACCATAGCACGGCCGCTTGGCTTTCTGCTGCCCCTGCGAGATGGGAGTGTTATTAGTACCACAGCCAGGAGGACAATCAGATCTCATGGAAATGCTGGGCGGTAGCTTTGCCGGGAGCTTGTTGGTGAGCCGCGTTTACGACGAGCTGGCGCGGAAGTGGGCTGGACAGGCCTCCGCTTCAGAACTGCGGGCCACAGCGGGAACCCCTCTCCTCCCAGGTGGTCTCATACTGCAGCCGAAGTAGCAGGCTGCATGAGCTGACCAAGTGCAGGGAAAATGTATGTGGTCAATGCATTGACCCACTGCCCCCTCCCTGCCTGCTGATATCAGGGCTGAGCTGGGCTTGCAGTGTGCCCACTCCAGGGGCCCTATGTGACACGTGTGCAGCAAGGGGCTGGTGGGTAGTGTGATGGGCTGAACTGGGTCCCCCCAAATTTCATATGTTGAAGTCCTCATCCCCAGGACCTCAGAATGTGACTGTATTTGGAGACAGGGTCTTTGAAGAGCTGATTAAGGAGAAATGAGGGGACAAGGGTGGCGCTAATCCAATAGGACCACGTTCTCACAAGAAGGAAAAATTAGGACACAGACAACATACACAGCAATGACCTTGTGAGTACACAGCAAGAAGATGCTCATCACATTCCAAGGAGAGAGGCCTCAAAGAAGCTAGCACTGCCTACAGCCTGACCTCGGACTTCTGGCCTCCAGGACTAGGAGTAGATAAATGTCTATTTACATAAACATGCCTGTGGTCTGCGTCTTGCTGGCTCTAGGGGACACACAGGAAAGACCTTCTGACAGCTTCCCTGCGGGGGGCAAGCGCTGGCTGGGAGTCAGGAAGCAGCCGGTCACAAATGGGTGGTTGCGGGGAGAAGCTGGAAAGTTCCTGGGGCGGGGGAGGGGGCCCTCGGTGACCATCTGGGTCCCTACTGTGTGCCAGGCCGTGACCTCCTCAGCGCACGGGGACAGCGATGACCTGGGTGCTGCGCTGCGTGGGTGCACGCTGGGCTCGTCTGAGCCCGCAGCACTGCTGTCACCACCCTGGCTTCCAGATGAGGAGCCTGAGGCTTCTGCAGACCCAGGTCCCAGGGAGGAGGGGCCCACATGCGTCCAGAGGACAAGCGGCTCCCAGCAGCTCCCCAACCTTGGGGCAGGAAGAGCACGTGCCAGGCCCCCCATCTCCTTCACGCCCTCCCCCTGGGGACAGAGCAGCGCCGGGAACTGAAGCGGTACAGACACAAGTCAGGGAGCTCCCTCGTCTAGAAGGAAGGCAGGCAAGGAGGAAACGAGGCGGGGGCACGGATCCAGGCGGTGGTGCAGGGTGGGCTCCAGGCGTGGGGCCTCTGCTGCAAAGGAAAGGGCGGGGAGGGCGCCGCGGGGTCCTAAGGAGGGAGGGTTTAAAACCAGGCAGAGCCAGAAGGGCTTCTGCACGGAAGTAACATCAAAGTCAAACAGCCAGGGACACGGGTATGACATACGACCGGTTCAATGCAGTACTTTCCAGAGGCGAAGAGGAGACCCCAGCATCCGGGATCCGGCCTGCCCAGCACCCACGGCCCGTCCTCGGAACTGGTCCCCTGGCTCCCCCTGACTTGGCCCCGAGTTCAGTGGGCTGAATCTGCCCCTCCAGCTTGGGGGTGAGGACACGACCCAGGCCCTAACTGGTTCAAGGGAAAACCAAGACGTAGATGCAATCCCAGCACTTCTGCTAGGGTTCTTGGCAAGAAGAGCTCTTGTTTCTCTGGGTTTGGACCCGGAGCTGCAGGCATGGGGAGGTGAGGCTGGGGTGGAGCCAGACCAGTCTAAGGACAGTCAGAGCCCCCAGATCTAGGGACGCGGCAACACATGGAAATGCATCATGTGAGCCAATAAATCCCTTCCCCATACTCCTCTCGTCCTTACGTCACTTTAAGTTGAGTCAGAAGAGCAGGAGGGGCCTTGAACACTAAGGAATTGGAGGAGGCCAAGCCGGGGGGGTGCTGGTAGATGCTAACAGCTGGCCCTCTGGGAGGAGGCTGATGTGTAGCATTTGCCAGTTTCCTGGTGTAACTGCTCCCTCCATGGCCAGTTTCAAGCCCCTACGTGCCTCTATTGACCAGAATCTGGGAGAGGCCGCTCTGGGGAGATGCTGCGAGCCAGTTCCAGTCACCCCTGGTTCATGCCCAGCACCCAGATTTTCCTGTTAACAGTCACTGAAATTCCCTTGGTTCATCTTAGTACGAGCTAGGCTAAAGACAGTACTCATCTGCCTACCAGGATTCAGTGATGAACCAGGCGGGGGGCAACCCCAGAAGAGAAAGTGGTGCCTGCAGGGGAGGGTCGATTGTCTCAGTGACCCAAGCGTCCTTCATCTGCTCTGCTGAGAGGAATGACAGGGCGGGGGCCGGGCTCTTGTGCTCTCAGGGTGGGGGGATCTTGTCCACCTCTTTCCGGATGAGGCAGGAGGCTCAGAGAGGGGAAGGGATGAACCCATGGTCACACACTAAGATGTGGCCTCATCCATGGTCCTCCTGCTGGACCGCACTGAGGAGTGAGCGTGCTGGTGGCGCTGACCAGTTCGTGGTCTGAACCTCTGTCCCCGCTGCCCATGCCAGCTGGCGGCCTGCTCTGGTCCGCTCATGTGTGGACATGCCCCGGCCTGCACATATGCCCCACCATCCACATACTGCTTCCCTTCCAGGCCCAGCACTCACTGCTCACTTTATTTTTATTTTTATTAATTCTTTTAGCTGAAAACTCACTGTGCACCTGAGAGAGCTCCAGGAAATGAGCCGCCCAGCACAGATGCAGAGCATATGGCGGGCCCCGTCGGAGCGGTGCTGCTGGCGGCATCTCTGAGGTGGTGACACAGTGCACCCAGCTGGCAGCTGAGCCTCCGTGTGGAAGCTGGGCCTTCTGACCCTGTGGGAAAGCTGTCCCTGTGAAAACTAAAATAGAGAAGATGAGAGAGTCTCACCTGAGGCCGTGCCAAAGCAATCACCTAGGCGCAGTCTCTGCTAAGGCCTTTACACCCTGAAAGCTTGTCCTCGCACGAGGGAGTGACTAATGCAGTTTTGAAATCAGACTCGTCCTAGATGAGCCTGAAGGTGGAGGCACAGGGCACCCTCGTCAGGATACCACTCAGTCTCCCGTTTTGATGGTGGTATAGGATGGTGAAGAGTAACAATAAGAACAGTAGATTCATGAAAGTAGGGACTTTGTCAGCCTCTTTGATTGCAGAATCCTCACTATCTGGGATGGACGGAGGCATGAATGCATGGGTGGGTGAATGAATGTGTGGATGGATGGATGGATGGGTGGGTGGATGGATGGATGGATGGATGCATGGATAAGTGGATGGATGGATGGATGGATGGGTGGATGGGTGGATGCATGGATAAGTGGATAAGTGGATGGATGGATGGATGGATGGATGGGTGGATGCATGGATAAGTGGATGGATGGGTGGGTGGGTAAACAGATGGGTAGCTGAGTGGATGTATGGATGTATGGTCACAAGGTATTCTTTTATAATAACTTATGGGAAACGCATTAAAGTGTCACCAGGCTTCCCTATGACACCAGCCCATCCTGGCTCAGCGTAGGAGGGGAAGCCGCCTGATCTCAGGACCTAGACTGACTGGTTGAGATCCCTGCTCAGTTCTGAGCTGTGTGCCCTTGAGCAGGCTGCTTCACTTCTCTGAGTTTCCTAGTTCTCGTCTGGGAAAAGAGGGTGAAATGACACTAACTCTAAGGTCTGGGCAAGGATGGCCTGTGGTCTGTAAGCTCCCAAACATGAACTAAGATTATTAGTGTTCTAAAACACTGAATATTCTTAGCTACTTAATGCTATATCTTTGCTAGCTTTGATTGATCCCCTTTCAAAATTTCTAAACTGGGAACATTAAAAAATAAATGACATTTCAGGGCCATGGGGAAATTGCAGTGTTAAAGAACAGTTCCTAAAATCTTTCCAGAATGATTTCTGGGACTCATGTCTCTCATATACAGCAGCTTTCACCTGCTTGAGACATGCTTAGTAGTTCTTATCCTATTTCCTCTTTAAAATAACTCTAAAATACACAAAGTGAAGCAACAGCATGCCCTGAAATGTCGGAGGTGCCCTCAGGTCGGAGGTGGCTGGGGGCCCGATTTCTAACGTGCACTGGCTCTGCTGAGCATGGAACCCTCCCTAGGTCCCAGCAAACCCTTGTGTTTTCATGCTTAATTTTCTTTCTTTTTAATTAATTCGTTTATTTATTTTTGGTTGCGTTGGGTCTTTGTTGCTACACACAGGCTTTCTCTAGTTGCGGTGAGCAGGGACTACTCTTCCTCTCAGTGCACGGGCTTCTCATTGCGGTGGCTTCTCTTATTGTGGAGCATGGGCTGTAGGTGTGTGGGCTCAGCCGTTGTGGCACATGGGCTCAGTAGTTGTGGCTCACGGGCTCTAGAGCGCAGGCTCAGTAGTTTTGGCACACGGGCTTAGCTGCTCCGTGGCATGTGGGATCTTCCCAGACCAGGGCTCGAACCCGTGTCCCCTGCACTGGCAGATGGATTCTCAACCACTGCGCCACCAGGGAAGTCCGATGTTTAATTTTCAATTTGCATCTTTAAAAAGGTAACATTTGATCCAGATGAGCTGGTCTAGTCTGAAATATTTATCTGTGAAGAACACGTTTTAGTTCCTTATGGGGAGGGAGGGAACCCCTTTCAACATGGAAGTTATTTAAAGAGCATTACGGGTGTGTGGTGTGTTTCTCTCTGAATCCCATTTGTTTCAACGTCTCTTTGCCGGTTCTGACTCTGGTACCAAATGAGGGAGAAGCTCAAGGTCAAGGCCACACTCCCCGTAGCGGCTGCAGGGGCAGCTTGGGCTATTCCAAGGTCAGTGAAGTATTGGGAAGTCCTCCACGCCTGTACCAGCCCACACTGGGCTTTGGAAACCAAAAACATCCTGCAAATGTCCATGGTGCTTTGCTTTTGGCACAACTACCCGGCAGTTTACTAAGCTGCTCAATGTGCAGAAGCTTAAATGTCACATTCAGGAGCGAAGAAGCCAGCGGAAGTCGGTGTCTTCAAAGGGAGATGTCCTGCGTGTGGCCCCAGCCCCAGTGGACCTGGTCCCCTGGCAGCCATGGGGCTGGGCTCCTTGAAGACACACAAGCGGCTGGGGCACCCATGATCACAAAAAGCTTTGTTCCACAGACATTTGTGGAAGGCCCACGCTGCAGACTGTCAGGGGCCCCGTTACAAAAGTAAGTTATCCCACCTTCCAGAAGCTTGTTGCTTCCATGAGCATGGTATGCAAAAATGAAAGAGAACCAAAGAGGATCCATAAAACAGGGCTTCATTCCACCCACCCTGTGCTCTAGACCCCAAGCTCCATCAGGGCGAACGCACACCAGAATCTGGATCCTTCTTCCTTTATCCTGCTGAGCATGGGGGTGTCAGCTCCACACAGTGTAGTGTCTGCAAGGAAGTTGACCTTAACTTTTTTTCTTTTCTAAAAAATGTGTACCGATGTGTAACATATATACAGTAGTAACGTGCACTGGTTTTCAGGCGACAGCCTGATCACTTTCACAAATGCGGGTGCCGGGTAAACAACACCAGGATGCAGACCTTGGACACTCCCTCCTCTCCGTTCACAGACCCCACCGGCAGCCCGCTGCTCTGTGGCCATCCGTTAGTGTAGGGGTCAGAAGGATGGTCTGCAAAGACGTCCACGTCCTCGTCCCCAGAAGCTGTAAAGATGTGCCTACATGACAAAAGGGACTTTGCAGATGCTGTTAAGTTAAGGCCCTTGCGACGGGAAACGTTCCCGGGTTCTGGGTGGGCCCAAGGTAATCACGGGGGTCCTCTTAAGAAGGAGGCAGGAGGATTGGAGTCAGAGAAGGACCCGTGATGATGTAAGCACAGGACGGGGTGATGTGGAGCCAAGGAGTGTGGGCACTTGCAGAAGCTACAAAAGGCAAAGAAACAGATTCTCCCCTGGAGCCTCCAAAGAAGCAGGACCCTGTTGACCTATGCTAGGTGTCCAACCCCCAGGACTGTAAGAAAATACATGTAGGTGTTAACTTGTTTAGTTTGGCCTGTTCACGAGCATCACATAACTGGAGTGGTCAGCATGTGCCCTTTGGAGTCTGGCTTCCCTTGCTCAGCACCCCGTTGACGATCCTCATCTATGTCACGTGAATAGTTCCTTCCCTCCACTTCTGTGCTGGATCCCACGGGATGCATGTGCCCTGGTCTTTTTACCCACTCTCCCCTGTGTGTGCACTTGGGCAGCTCCCAGTGTTGAGCGACTATGAATAAAGCTTCTAGGAACATTCCTGAACATTTAAAAATTATTTTTTGTTGTGATATATGCACTCATGCCTCCTGGGAATATACCCAGGAGTAGAATTTCTAGAGAAACTTCATAAAGAAGTCTCTGGTTCGCTTTAGGGAAACCTGGCGAATCCTTGTCCAAAGTGTTTGCACTGATTTCCACCACTATTCATAAGCCGTGAATAAGAGTACAGTTCTTGGGCTTCCCTGGTGGCGCAGTGGTTGAGAATCTGCCTGCCAATGCAGGGGACAAGGGTTCGAGCCCTGGTCTGGGAAGATCCCACATGCCACGGAGCAACTAGGCCCGTGAGCCACAACTACTGAGCCTGCGCGTCTGGAGCCTGTGCTCCGCTACAAGAGAGGCTGCGACAGTGAGAGGCCCACGCACCGCGATGAAGAGCGGCCCCCGCTTGCTGCAACTAGAGAAAGCCCTCGCACAGAGGCGAAGACCCAACACAGGCAAGAGTACAGTTCTTCCACACCTTCATCACTTTTAACCACAACTTTACCACTTCTTCACTGAAAATGACTTATCTGAACTACAGGGGTCGAGACCCTTGGATTATACTTTCATTTCATCTTCAGATCTCTCCTCCCCTCTGATGCAGATGTGAGAATATTAACTACTTTCATAATATGAACATGAGGCATTAGGACCATAGCTACATGTACGTGGTTCAACCACTCTAATTTCTTATTCTTCACTTTTGAACACGGAGTAGATTCCATCCCCTAAGATCCTACGTGGGCACCCAGGTCCATCTCTAAGATGTAGGACTGTGCCCCCGCTGGGAAATATCAGTGCCATGGGGATGGGTGATTCCAGGGTGCTTGATTAAAGCCTGGGCACCTCCTCGTGGGACAGGTGTGGGAGCAGCACAGTGTTCACCGGACAGAGCAAGAGGGAAATTGCCAGGCCCGTGGAGGGCAGTGCAGAGCAGTGAGGTTGGCATAGCTTCTGGGAAGTGGGACCAGAGCTCTTGCCCCTCCCGGGGAGGCAGGTGCAGAAGACAGGGGGACTGACAGCTTTAACTGTGGTCACCAGACCCCTAAACAAAATCAGCCTGAAAAGGTATTTAGATGATGTATCAATGGTACGAGTAAAAACAACCCATGGTTTTCTTAACAATGTTCCTCCTAAAAGGAACAAGCTCTCCCCCATCGCAAATCCCTGAAGCCCCGGATATTGGGTGTTTCCCTTAGGAAAGGATGCAGATTAATAGGAAATTTGGCCTTAAGAGAACAGGGTGCTATTTCCACCCAAATCCTTCCCTCAATCTCAGCTACGTCGAGAATCATCACGTCTCCTCCTCTGACAGTCATAATCACAGTGAAGTCTCAAAGCACTGGGTCAGGGCCAGGTGCACTGAGTGCTTTTGGTGCCACTGGGTATTTGAGAAAAGGCAGGAAGCGTGAAATTTATCTGATGCCTTAACACAAAACCACTCTACCACTGTGGAGGACAGCGAAAGGTGTGAAAATTAGACAAATTAACCCAACTTTCCAGAGAAGCGCCATTGTTTAGGACTTCAACAGCTGTCCCAATTGTTTTTGGAAATTAAAACAAACAGAAAAAGAGCAGAGGAATGAGGGGGGAAATGCAGGGTCTCTTTCCCTGAGCCGGGACGGTGGGAGTCGTGGTCCTGGGCCCCTGCCTGCCTGGCTTCCCAGCAGCATCTGGGCATCCTCCTCACCCTCCCCACCTGGCGCCTGGCCACTGGGACTCCTGGCTGCACCTTCCGATCAGTAGCACGTGAAAAGACATGGCCCTCTCATTAGTCCTTAACCGAGGTTGTCATTCACCTAATTGCTTCAATAAAATATAATTAATTAAGAATAACATGTGGAGATATTTACATGAGCTCAAGATAGCACACTGCAATTTCTAGATTTTTCCTGATAAGTTGTGTCCTGCCACCTGTTTCGTTGTCGTATTTAGCTAAAGGGGGAAGTGATTCCACAGTCAAAGATGCTGCTTTCCCGTTCACCCTTTTGGTTTAGGGGATAAAGAGAATTCAAGGTATATTATTATCTGTGCAGAAAAAAGTGTCCCATGCAAAATCCGGGGCATAGGTAGAAATTGCTGGAAGAAAGATGCAGGCACGGAAACATGTAAGGTGAAGCACAGACACCTGAAGAATAATTCGGAAAGTGATACCCTAGTATGGGGCAGAAATAGGTGACGTGGAGAAGGACCCTTTCCTGTTCTCTGAATCTGGCTTACACATTTTCCCTGAGATTATTTGATTGGAATCATTGCACCTGTATGGGGGGGATGGTGGTGGTGGCACAAAGTGGTCACTTTCCAGAATGTCCTGACTTCTAGAGAGGTGACAACATACCACAGAGTATGACAACAACCCAAGATGAGTGAAGCTACACTGAAGTACTACCCCTTCCCCCAGCAAAAATAAAAGTTATACTGTAGGAAAAGCTACATTAGGTTCAACTGTACACACAGACACTCCCTCAAACTTGTAAAGGTGTATTTGCTCACATAAATGAAGCCCAGAGGTTGGCAATCCAGAGGATTACAGTTGCTGGCAGGATGGTGTATTTCTCTGCCCTGTGTACATGGGGTTTCCATCTTCAAAGTCCCCTCATGGCACAAGGTGGCTGCTGGATCTCCAGCCATCACTTCTATGTTCCACACAGGAAAAAAGGAGGAAGGAAGGAGGTTGAGCGGGGAGGCGTAAGGGAAAGTTTGCTTACCTCAACATAATGAAGGCCATATATGACAAACCCACAGCCAATATCATTCTCAATGGTGAAAAACTGAAACCATTTCTCTAAGATCAGGAAGGAGACAAGGTTGCCCACTCTCACCACTGTTATTCAACATAGTTTTAGAAGTTTTAGCCACAGCAATAAGGGAAGAAAGATAAATAAAAGTAATCCAAATCAGAAAAGAAGTAAAACTGTCACTGTTTGCAGATGACATGGTACTATACATAGAGAATCCTAACGATGCTACCAGAAAACTAGAGCTAATCAATGAATTTGGTAGCGTAGCAGGATACAAAATTAATGCACAGAAATCTCTGGTATTTCTATACACTAATGATGAAGAATCTGAAAGAGAGATTAAGGAAACACTCCCATTTACCACTGCAACAAAAAGAATAAAATACCTAGGAATAAACCCTACCTAAGGAGATTAAAGACTTGTATGCAGAACACTGTAAGATACTGATGAAAGAAATTAAAGATGATACCAACAGGGCTTCCCTGGTGGCGCAGTGGTTGAGAATCTGCCTGCTAATGCAGGGGACACGGGTTCGAGCCCTGGTCTGGGAGGATCCCACATGCCGCGGAGCAACTAGGCCCATAAGCCACAACTACTGAGCCTGCGCGTCTGGAGCCTGTGCTCCTGCAACAAGAGAGGCCGCAATACTGAGAGGCCTGCGCACCGCGATGAAGAGTGGCCCCCACTTGCCACAACTAGAGAAAGCCCTCACACAGAAACGAAGACCCAACACAGCAAAAATTAATTAATTAATTAATTAACTCCTACCAACAACATCTTCTTTAAAAAAAAAAAATGATACCAACAGGTGGAGAGATATACCATGTTCTTGGATTGGAAGAATCAACATTGTGAAAATGACTCTACTACCCAAAGCAATCTACAGATTCAGTGCAATCCCTATCTAACTATCAATGGCATTTTCCACAGAACTAGAACAAAAAATTTCACAGTTTGTATGGAAACACAAAAAACCCCGAATAGCCAAAACAATCTTGAGAAAGTAAAATGGAGCTGGGGGAATCAGGCTCCCTGCCTTCAGACTATACAGTATTCAAGACAGTATGGTACTGGCACAAAAACAGAAATATAAATCAATGGAAAAGGTTAGAAGCCCAGAGATAAACCCACGCACATATGGTCACCTTATCTTTGATAAAGGAGGCAAGAGTATATACAATGGAGAAAAGACAGCCTCTTCAGTAAGTGGTACTGGGAAAACTGGACAGCTATATGTAAAAGAATGAAATTAGAACAATTCCTAACACCATACACAAAAAATAAACTCAAAATGGATCAAAGACCTAAATGTAAGGCCAGACACTATAAAACTCTTAGAGGAAAACATAAGCAGAACACGCTATGACATAAATCACAGCAAGATCCTTTTTGACCCACCTCCTATTGAAATGGAAATAAAAACAAAAATAAACAAATGGGACCTAATGAAACTTAAAAGCTTTTGCACAGCATAGGGAACCATAAACAAGACGAGAAGACAATCCTCAGAATGTGAGAAAATACTTGCAAACGAAGGAACTGACAAAGGATTAATTTCCAAAATATACAAGCAGCTCATGCAGTTAATATCAAAAAAACAAAAAACCCAATCCAAAAATGGGCAGAAGACCTAAATAGACATTTCTCCAAAGAAGATATACAGACTGCCAACAAACACATGAACAGATGCTCAACATCACTAATCATTACAGAAATACAAATCAAAAGTACAATGAGGTATCACCTCACACCGGTCAGAATTGCCATCATCAAAAAATCTACAAACAATAATTGCTGGAGAGGGTGTGGAGAAAAGGGAACCCTCTTGCAGTGTTGGTGTGAATATAAATTGATGCAGCCAGTATGGAGAACAGTATGGAGGTTCCTTAAAAAACTAAAATAGAACTACCATATGACCCAGCAATCCCACTACTGGGCATATACCCTGAGAAAACCATAAATCAAAAAGAGTCATGTACCACAATATTCACTGCAGCAGTATTTACAATAGCCAGGGCGTGGATGCAACCGGTGTCCATCGACAGATGAATGGATAAAGAAGATGTGGTACATGTATACAATGGAATATTACTCAGCCATAAAAAGAAACGAAATTGAGTTACTTGTAGTGAGGTGGATGGACATAGAGTCTGTCATACAGAGTGAAGAAAGTCAGAAAGAAAAACAAATACTGTATTCTAACACATATATATGGAATCTTAAAAAAAAAAGGTTCTCATGAGCCTAGGGGCAGGACAGGAATAAAGACACAGATATAGAGAACGGACTTGAGGTTATGGGGAGGGGCAAGGGTAAGCCGGGACAAAGTGAGAGAATAGCATTGACATATATACACTACCAAATGTAAAACAGATAGCTAGTGGGAAGCAGCCGCAGAGCACAGGGAGATCAGCTCGGTGCTTTGTGACCACCTAGAGGGGTGGGATAAGCAGGGTGGGAGGGAGACGCATGAGGGAGGGGATATGGGGATATATGTATATGTGCAGCTGATTCACTTTGTTATACAGCAGAAACTAACACAACCCTGTAAAGCAATTATACTGCAATGAAGATGTTAAAAAGAAAAAAAAAGAATCTTAATGAGAAAGGCAGTCTGGAACATGTCCAAATCCAGTGCTTTTCTGGGACCTGCATCTGAATACATCAGGATAGAATGTATGAGGCCCAAGAAATGTGTCAAAATTAATCCTTGCTCAGCTGGATTCTACTGGCCCATGGCCTGGGTGTGCAGCCTGGGTGCCACGCCTCGGGCTTTGGGGCGGTGAAAAGTGCATGATTCACAAGAGGACACCAGCAGAGGAGGAAGGCCATCCTCGTGCCTCAAATGGCTCTGGTTTCCTCTCCACAAGAAATGACAGGGTTGCCGGCATGCATGGCAAGTGTAGCTCCCTGCCCGCTGGTAGGCACAATTCTTCCTATTAGATCAGGTCTCAGTGTCTCATGGAGAACACGACCTGCTTTTCTCAAGAGGCAGGTGGTTCCCCCACCCGCAGCCATCAGTGAACCTATGAAGCAGACCAGGTCTGCGATTGTTAATGCTGTGGGTCAGCTCGGGCTGGATGTCCCATCCAACACCAGTCTACAGGTGGCTGAAGGTATCTGGGGATGAGATTAACATCGAAACCAGTAGACTCTGAATAAAGCAGAAGGTCCTCCATAATGTGGATGAGCTTCATCTAATCAGGTGAAACCTTCACAAAGAAAAGACTGAGGTCTCTCGACAAAGAGAACATTCTGCCAGCAGACTGCCTTCCGATGCCACTGTACCATGGAATCAACTCTTCCCTGGGTCTCCAGCCTGCTCTGCAGATTTCCCCCCATCTTTGCGTGAGCCAAAGCTTTACAGTCAATTTCTCTCTCCACTCATACACATCCTATCAGTTGTCTTTCTCTGGAAAAGCCACTAATGCAAAGTCCTTCCTGTTTCCTTTACCCTTATAAGTCTCAAACAACATGATTCGAGTCTTCTTCTTTATCTCTAAATAGCACTCTTGGGAACATCATCTCTTCTCTACATAAGTTGTAAATAGATGCAAATCTATCATAATGCAAAATCAAGCCTCCGTCAATATTTAAAGCTGAAAATCTTTCGAGGTACATCATCAATCCCAAGATAAATAAGCAAGACTGATCTACTTGGATGCTCATTCAATGCTAATGTGAGAATACGAGTCTCTGTAAATGAAAACGGCGAGTGAATCCTGCAGAAACACTCTTGAGCTCACTCCCCACAGTACATGGTGCGCAGAGCTGCCCACTGGTCAACGACTGGTTGCCATCACACAAGTAAACATCCCCCCTCAACAAAAAATCCATTTTGTGGACGGGATGCTTAAAAAATAGTAACCGTGACACAGCCAGGCCCTTACGGGAGTGTCTTCGTAGCCTGGTTCCTAAACTTTGACGCATGAGAGAATCTCATCATTCCTTCCCTCCAACCATGTAACAGCTCCTTCCTGAGGCAGGTGCAGAGGCCCTGCCAGCACTGCCCACACCCACCAAATGGGGCTCCTACTCGGGCAGAAATTGTTTCTCTTTCAAATGAAAACCGTACTGTAATTTAAATATTTATATTCCGTACATCAACATTTTAAACAAGAAAAGAATACAATGCCTTTCTGAAGAAAATGACAGGACCTATAAAAAGCACCAGTTCCCAAGGCACAGGTTTCAAGTTCAATCCCGTCAGCACACCAAGGTGACTCTAGGTCACCTTGGGCCTACCTTCAAAAGCCTGTATTTTAAAAAAGTGTGTTTAGGAAAGCACATAATACACGCAGAAAAGCATGGAACTCATAAATGTACAGATTGATGGATTTTCACAAAGTGAACCCACCTGGAAAGCCCCGCCTGTATCGGGGAAGGATCCTGACAGCCTCCTAGAACTACCTGGCTTCCCGCCTCCCAAAGGAATCACCCAGAAGAGGCCTCATTTTCAAAGACTTCCTAGATGGCCCTTATTTCAATAAATATTTTTATCAAAATAATTTTCACCTAGTTTAAAGATTTAAGTAGTAGTATATCAAGAAACCCGCTAGACCCCTATCACCCCCTCCCCAGTCCTGGGGCATCCAGCCCCCTGGGGTTGTGTCCCAAGGCTCAAATGGGGTTACAGGTGGGGTGGTGACAGAGATAAGGGGGAACAATTACCCCTCTGGTGCCTCCGCACGGCCCTCAGGGCTCTGAGCCTGAGAGACCTGGAAAGGCTGAGCTGGGGAGAGACCAGACACAAGGTGGGTTGCTCCGAGGCTGTGCCTGGCGTGGACCCTGCCACACAGCCGTGGTTCAGACGTGGTTAAAACAACAGATCACCCACCAGGCGGTGGGGGTGGGGGCAGGATGTGCGTCTGCTGTAAGCACCCCTGTAAGCTGGACTCTTCCTATGTAGATGGTCTGAGGACAGATGTACCTCGAGAGACCCTGGTCAGGTGGGCTTGAGAAATGTCCCCTCAGCCCTTGACAACTATGATCCTAACAGGAAGTCACTAAGAGAACAGAGTGTTTTCTAGATTCTTCCCAAGCCTGCTCTTGCCCACAGTAACCTGAGGAGCTCATTAAAATACCGACCCGACCCTCCCACCCCCGCCTACGAGATCTGCAAAGGAGGGGCTGGGATCCAGATCTTCAACAGGGCCCCTCATGATTCAGGGGGGGTGCACCCCATGTTTGGGGATCATTACTTTTCCAGAAAGGGCCACTGAATAAATATTTTAGGTTTGGAGGGCCATGTGGTCTCTGTTGCAACTACTCAACTCTGCTGATGTGTAAAAGCAGCCACAGCCGATACCTAACAAGCAGGCTGTGTGCCAATAAAACTTGATTTATAAAAACAGGCAGAGGGCCAGATAGAGCGGCCCTACTTCTAGTCCTAAACCAAGCTGTCTGTCAGCCACATTAAGAGGTTAAAGGCCATGGAGGAACAAAGCAGATTTGATGAAATCATCCCAAACATTTTAAGTTAATGAGACTCTCTGGATTTAATATGGATTTATCCCCACCTCATTAGTGATAGAGCTTGCCCTAAGTGTTTACTGTGCCTGGAGATAAAATGTTGATAGCAGACTTAGCAAGACCTTTAAAAGCTGTGTTTAGAATATTAGTAAAGTTATTAATAATGCCATATACATATTAATAGTGCAAAAGTTTCTTTTACTGTTAATAAATTAAGTAAACATCTGTTTTCCTCATCCTTTAACATGTCAATTTATGCTGTGTGTTTTTACTAAACAACAGTAATACAGGAGCTCCTGCATATAATTTATAAAATAGCAAATATGGGCTAAGTGGTCAGAAGCTTCCCAGCACATCTTCTTTTTACAAAGCTTCGAAATTTCAGGCCTAGGAAGAGGCGAGCGACTGAGAAGCTGAGGGTGGACCCCCAGGGGCTCCCCAAAGGCCCAGTCCTGCCCTGGCACGTCCTGCCCTCCCGGGGGAGAGCCCAGCTTCAGATGGAGAGGTGACAATTCCTAATTCTCTGGGACATGCTGACCCCCTGGCTTGAATCCATGGCTGGGGATCCGGGCCAGCGGCTCCGAGCCCAGGGGGCAGACTTTCACAACAGGCCCTGGGGAGGCTGCAGAATGACTGTGGGTGTCAGTGAAGCGAGGGGAGGGGGCTTGAGGCGCTCACAGTCCAGCAGTTGCTGAGGCTTCCAAACTACACAAGTGTTTGATTTGGCCCACACGATGGCTGTTGTGGTTTCCCTGTTTTTTAATATGAAGCTTCCAACATTTAAAAATGGAAAGATTTCACATAAAAATCTGGATTTGAATCCATTTGAGAAGTTGGTAGACAAGGTGGTCTGGCTCAAGGATCTGCTGGGGGGAGGAGAGCTGACCGCTCAGATGGAGGCGCGTCCACCCTTTGCTGCAGTCCGCAACCCTCCCCAGTGTCTTCCACCCACTCCTTACAGCAGTGTTCAGGTGCAGTGCCTCACTTCTGTCCCTCCATGTCCCCATAAGAGTGGGAACATGAAAGGGCTTTAGAAAGCCAAGTCTCCCAAGGTCCAGGAGAGCACAATATTTCTTCATGGAGATACAGCAATTCCCAGAACCGCTTCCCTCACTTGCCCAAGAGAGGCCGGTGGGGTGGGACAGCCTCTGGTGGGGAGTAAATCCTTGAGTTGAGCGTTGACAGCGAAGAGGAAGACCTCAGGGGAGAGAGGGCACATCTGATGGAGGGGGCCTGAGGTCGAAGGTATGGGGGCAGTTCGAGAGGAGAGACGCTCTCCAGGAATTGCTGGCTTCCCCTGAGATGCAAGCCTACACCACCTAGGAATCCCTCCATCCAGGTGGAGGGTGACCCACCCCCTTTCTCACATATCTCAGAACACACCACACCATGTTAGATTAGTAACGATAACAACCACAATGACAATAACAATGTGATTACTTGTATAAGTGTTTTATATTACGATACGTGTGACACATGCACATAGACTAATGTTATCAGACCACATTAATATAGTAAGATAGTAACCGTCTTTATGAGGATGACGACGACGACAATGTGGATGGTGACGGCTCACTCTTACTGAGTGCACACTCTGCCTGGTGCATTACGTACCCATCTTACAGGTGATGTAAGTTCCGTGGACGTGGACCCCAGGCCCATCTTGGCAGTTAAGGGTGGAAGCAGCTGACACTGTCGTTATAATGGTCAGCTGCACAATCTCCAGGTCAGACAGCCTAGGTATGAATCCAGGCTCTGCTGCTTCTTAGCTGTGTGACCCTGGGCAAGTTACTTAACCTCTCTGAGCCCAATATTCCTGTTATGTATATTATAAGAGTATCTACAATATTCTGAACACTGTACGCGCTAATAGTAAAGTGTTGCTTGGACCACTGCCTGGCACGTGCGAGGATTTAATGAACGCTGGCACTGCTGCTGGTGGTGGTGGTGACTGTCGTTATTAATTATTGAGCATTTATCCCTGGCATGATGCTTACCTCCATACACGCATTCGCTCATTTAATCCTCACAAGAGCCCAGTGAGTTGCGCTCTTATTCTCCTGATGTGACGGAGGAGTTAGAGGCCTGGAGTGACTGGGACACACAGCCAGGAAGTCCTTCCAAAACTCGTGCTGGCTCTGCTCTGCCGTGGGGCTTCCTTGCACGACAGCCACAGGGCTGACACCTAACATGGGGCTCGACTGCAGCAGCTGTTCAGCAAACACCTGCTCAGTGATGGATGTGCTGGGAATGGACCTGGGTGGGGCACTAACTCAGAATCACCTCCATGAGAGCACCTCGTCTCAGGATGCCCCTTTCTGCTGCCAATCAAAGCTTCCAGGCTGAATTTTGCCAGTGCCTGGGGGTCGTCTGGATCAGTGAGGCTGGAGGTCATTCATCCTTGCATCAGATACTGGTAAGGAAGCCCCCCCGGCCCCACACACTGATGGGAGGCCAAGCACTGCTCTGGCTTTTCTCTCGAGGAACACGGGGTCCCCCATCAGGGGAAAAGGAGACGTGGCCGCCCCAGCTGGCTCACGTGAGGACCAATTAAACAGCGCTGTCAATGTCACCAAGACCTCACTGTAGAAAGCAAACAAAGGCCCTCCGGTCAAGTAAGATAATAAAAAGGATATTCCTATGGAGATTCAGTGGGAACTGACTCAAAGAGAAATTAGAAGCAAACTAAATGGCACTAAGCACAGACTGGGCCCAGTGGGTGGACCACGTGCCTCTCCCCCTCACACTTCCTGTCCTGTTGGTCCTCAGTGGATGGTGTGGGCAGGCCCGGCCAGGGCCCCGAGCCACTCCCAGGGGTGGACAGGGCCCCTGCACCTTCCTCCCCACTGGGGAGACTGTGTGTTGGTCAACTGGTTATCTCTAAGCCAAGCGACACAGGAGGACAGCGGTGGGGAAAAGTGAGAGCTAATGCATGTGACATTTCTGGAGAAACATTGGGGGGCTAGTGTTTCTCCAGCCCTGCCCCCCACCATGAAATAAATATGCAATATTGAGTTTTTGGTGAGGGCTGTGAGAAACAGTCCCGGGTTCTTTGAAAATGTCACATTTAACAGCATGGGAAAATGTCTTTTGAATCAGAAGATGGGAGCTCAGGGGAGCTGGATTAACCACAGAGCACAACATTTTACCAAGTAATAGGACCATATTTCCCCTTTATGGGACACTGCTCAGGGCAACACTTAATCTCTGGAGTTTAATGAACTTTTAAAACTACTCGATAAATACTCAAGGCCATGACAAGCACTGTCACAAGATAAATCCAGCCCTACTTCAATGGACTACATCATTTTTGTTATTAAAAAAGGTTAATTTTCATACGCAAGGAACTCAGTTCTCTGGGAAATAACGTCAGAATCACGTGTTCCATGCCAGCAGCTCCCCGTGAGGGCGCACGCTAGGCGGGCGGCTGCTCCGGAGACTTGCAGGATGGGGACTGGCTTCCAGGGGGCTCCGTCACGTCGCCACCAACCATCGGGAGCGTGGCACGGCTGACACTCTGCTGCCAAAGTCCATGCTGGCCAAACGTCAGGCTTGCTTGGAAACAGAGGGGCTCTTGTACGGCATCCCCAATTCACATCCTGCAGCACGAGGGTCTCCACCCAAAGTACATCTGCTCGGCAAGGGTCTCGGCAAGGGTGTGTTCCAAAAGTCCCCCATGAAGGCACCCACAGCTCCCAGGACAGCCTCCTTGCGCGCCAGGCCTGGGGCAGGAGGGGACCGGCCTGCTCCCCTCACTGTCCTGTGCACCTGGATTATCCCTGTGCACCGCTCACCAAGGGCCGTGTCTTCCGCTGGCTCCTGGTCACCTTCTGCGGGTTGCAGGGAGAGGGAGGGTGCCCAGCAGAAGTGAATCCCCCAGACCCTGCAGCCAGGGTGCCTCTCTCTCTCCTGTGGCTCTGTGCACCCAGGGAAGGCCCAGGAGAGCTACCCGATGCAGGCAGGGCAGACGCAGGGACAGACTGTGTCCTACACCGTGACTGCCTGTCCCTCAGGCCTGGGGGAGGGCAGTCCACTAGCGCAAAAATATCATCTCCCCGTCTTTTACCTAAGGATTATTGTGCTTATGTCCCCTGAGGGAGAGAGGAGGGAAGCTGGAACTACTGGCCTTACTACCCAAGCACAGGCACATGCCAAAACCGGGGACGTTCCCACAGGAAACAACACGGACGGATGTAGAACACACTGCGTTGTCTCAGCTCAGACACCCCAGGCCCCGAGCCCCGTGTGCGGGATGGGACTTTCCCTCGAGGCTGTAGGAATGGCGTTTCGAGTGGTGGGGACACTGTCCAGCCCAGACGATGGCCCTTAGTCCAACAGAGGGGCTCGGGGAGTGGATGGGGTCCAGCGGGCGGCATCTTGCCCTGGCTGATTGGCACCTGTGATGCTGAAGATGTCAGCTGAGTGTATTCTGCCTGCACCCCAGCCCAGCCCAGTCCAGCCCACCTGCTTCTGGGCACCCCCCTCCCTCCCTAAATGATGCTGGTTCTGTCCTTTTGGGTGAATTACCGCTTTCTGAGGCTCACATACGTGGCAGGTCAGAGTGGGCACATCTCAAGGGAGTTTTCTGGCACATGCTTTGAGCACCCCCGGGCCCTGAGGCCTGAGGGCAAGTGCAGAGACTCCCCTGCAGGACAAAGCCAGCCGGCAGGTGGCTGTGGGCAGAGAGCTCCTGAGACTCCCAGCTGCTTCACTCCCAGCGCACTGCAGTTAATAACACCTCTCTAACAAGTAATTTTTAATTGCAAAATGATTTCAGAGACTTTGGAAAACTGACACAATGAAAAAGAAGAAATGATCTCGTGACCTAGAATGGGGTTTCTCAGAGTTGGTGCTGCTGACACGCTGGGTGGATCCCTGTCTGTGGTGGGCCATCCTGCGCACTGCAGGACCTTTAGCAGCATCCCTGGCCCCCACCCCTAGATGTCAGCAGCAACTCTCCCCTGCCCCCCGATTTGTGACAAACAAAAATGTCTCCAGATGTGGCCCAGCTGGCCAGTCCTGACCCGTCCCGACCTACACAACCACCCTAACACGCTGGCCAGCACTCTTCTCATCTTCGCTCTACACATTAATCAAATCATATCAAATCAAATACTCATTCAACAGGTATTTGTGAAGCACCTACTATATGCCGGGCATTGGAATGAGGTATGAGAGACACTGTAGTGAGAAAGACAAGCTCACTTTTTTAAGGGAACAAACAGATATTTACATGTTGCTCCAAGTGCTAGCAAGTACTCCCTGGGAAACACACGGGGCCATGGGATAACGAGTATCTGGGGCGAGACCCCACCGAGGAAGGTGGAAAAGCCAATGCTGCACCACGAGGGGGAGCCAGCCAGAGGGAGGGGGAGAGGAAGACCAGCCCTGCCTTCACCCTCTGTCTTCCTTGCTGAAAGCCACACTCAGAGCACAGTCACAGCCTGGCGGGGGCCACGGCTCACACTCTGCTTTCCCTGGGAACAACTTTTGGTTATTTTCTTTCTCTGAAAACAAAAACAAACGCTGCCACCAAAAAACACCTCCATCCATTTACCAAACATATCAGAAAGCTTTTAAAGTATGTCCCTGACTCAACACTTCTACTACTTAAAATATCTCCTGAGGGCAGAGAAATTAAAATGTAAAAAGATTTAACTTCAAGGCTCTTTATCCCAAAGCTGTTTATAATTGTGAAAAATTGAAAATATAAAGGATTAGTTAAATACAGGATGTTGTACTCACACAATAGCATAATTAAAGTTATGTTTTGGTATAATTTGTTTTTATGAAACTGCTTCAGGAGATGCTGTTTAATGAGAAAAAGCAGACCATAAAACAGTAAAATGGGTCTCCTGTGTGTGTGTGTGTGTGTGTGTTTATTTACATGCAACCTCAATCAATTGTCATGCTGTCCATGATATATTTAAAAATCAAGTTGTAGCACAGTATGTAGTAAATCTATTTGTGTTAAAAAATAACAAGAAGATAGAAAAATGGTCAGAAGAGATAACTAGGAGTGTCATAAGTAACACGTATGTTGCTAAGTACATGAGGAGATGGTGGTAAACCACGTTTGTCATCAATAACATGTAAATCAGAGGTCATGATATCATCTGGGACCCGTCCCAGTGCACAAATTAAGCAGCCCAGCATTGCCACATGTGATGGGGGTGCGAGGACAAGGCTCCTTGGCCGGGACTCATAGGAGTATATTTTGTTATTTACACTTTGGAGAGTAATCGGGCATGATCACGACGTGTGGAACATTCAAATTCCTCAGCCTCTACTCAAGCGAGAGAAACTCACCTATGTGTCCATGGAAACGTGGACCACACCCTGAAGTCCACACATGGGGGTGTGGACAAACTGTGGGACTCACATAACGGAGCGTTAGATGGTGGTCAAAAGGTACACTTTCTGATGCTTACCAAAATAATTTTGAGTGAAAAACACTTAGTGCCCCAAAATTACATACAAAGATGCCCATTTATTAAAATTAAAATAACCCAAACCAAGGAATATATACTTCTCAGTGAAACATTCAGATGTGATAAAACCATATTAGAAGGCAAACTGGGAACAGAAGATAGCGTGATGTAGGACAGTGGTTCCCTGGCAGGGGAGGTGAGGGGCGGGACAGTGGGAAGTGCGGATAGGGTATGGGGAAGAGGTCATGAAGGCGGCTGCAAACGCTGTCTATGTTCTTGTTTTAGGGGGTTATTACTAAAAATGAATTTATAAAAATGAGAATGTGCCATGAGTCAAGTGTTAGGATTAATTTAATGGTATACTTGATTTAATTTACGTATCAGCTAGAATGGGGTGTCTGCTCTATCAGTGGGGTATACTAGCAGACTTGGAGATGGGACGAGGGACGTGCATCTTTCACCTTCAATCATTCTGACCTGCAAGGTTTTTCTTTTTCTTCTAACCAGGGGTATATTTTCCTTTTATCATTCTTTTTAACAAAATGGCAAAATTTAAAAAGAATCCCACCCAAATCAGAGGATGGAAAATCAGTCACAGGAGGGCTGGGTGGGTTCTGCCCCTTTCAGGTCACATGCGGGTGGACTGCCAGGACGGCCAGTGCTCCCTCCTCTGGGTACCATGGGCCACACCTGGTCTCCCTGGAAGGTCTAGCTCTGACCTCTTCAAGAAGCCCTTTGGTGCCTGCAGTTCAAAAATCAAGTTTCCTGTAGACACAAATATCAAGGTCGGCAGCTACCGTTTATTGACTTGAGCTCTTTGTTACGTGCCAGGCTCCGTGCTGAGCACTTGGGTGAAGCTCCCTCATTCGACCCTGACAGCAATCTGGGAGCACACGCACCGTCCCTGGGGGGAAGTTAAGCATTTCGGAGGTGGGAGAATCTGTCCAAGCCCCTGCATAATGGCAGAGCCAGGGAACCCGGGCCCCGTGATCTCGCAGCACCACCCTGTCTTGTCTGCCCATCGGAGACCTCAAGACCCTCCCTCCCTCCTTGCTCCCCCGAAGGCGTGAGCGCTTAGCGTAGGCTCAGCGCATGCCAGGACCGCAGCAGGAGGGCTGGTGGGAGGACAAAGTGAGCTGGAAGGCAGGTGGGAAGGGATTATTTAGAACGTTGTGCAGAGACAAAGCGTTGGACAGAATGTCAGGAGGCACGGGGTGGTGGAGGAGGGAGAAGCTGTAAGACCTCTGGACACGAGTTCAAGGGGACACGCGGGGCCCCCAGGTCCCCAGCTCACTGGCCAGCTCCTGGAACTAGGGCAGCAAACTGACCCCCGGCTCCTCGTGGGCGTGGGGCTTCTCCATCCCTGGATGGGGCCTGGATCAGACGCCACCTCTTCAGCAGCCCTACCCGGGCCTCTTGTGGCTCGGTTCTGACCCAGTTTCCACGCTGTGCAGTGGCCCTGACTCCAGCCTCAGGTTTCTGCCCCAGTGTCAGTCCTGACAACCCCTCCACTGCGCCCACTGTCCCTACTTTGGGCCACACAGTGGGATGAATGGTGTCCCCTCAAAAGATACATCATGTGTGGACCCTGTGAATGTGACCTTACTTGGAAAAGGGGTCTCTGCAAGTGTGATCGAGCTAAGGATCATCCTGACTGGGGTGCGCCCTAAGTCCAGTGACAAGCGTCCTTAGAAGAAGACAGGAGATAGGACACAGAGGCCATGTGACGACGAAGGCAGAGCTCGGAGGGATGTGGCCACAGGCCAAGTGTGCCTGGGGTCACCAGAGCTGGAAGAGGCAGGAAGGACCCTCCTCTAGATGTTCAGAGGAAGCTGGCCCTGACGACACCACGGTTTCAGACTTCTGGCCTCCAGAATGGTGAGAGGACACACTTTTGTTGTAAGCCACCCAGTTGTGATAATTCGTTATGACCCCAGGAAACCAACGCCACTGTCACGCCCTCTGCCTTTTTAGGGGGGTGGTGAAGGAGACCCTGGTAACCTGCTCACGGGGACGTCCACGCCCGGGGCTGGCTCCTTCCACATCAGGGTCTCCTGTCTGTGTGCTCACATGCACCCCCTTCAGAGCCTGCGCCTCTCCTTCTTATCATCCCGATGAAAAAGGGACCCCACACCCCACCCCTGGTCTTTACATAGTAAGTTAGCACCACCAAGCTTGAAAATTCCATTCAGCATCTAGAGAGTTAACAGGCAGCAAGTGAAATCTGTTTCTAGTTCTCATTTATTTTTACATTTGAGCCTCTAATTAAATGAAGGATTTGGCCAGAGGTAGCAGGTATCCCTTCTATTAGACATTTCTGCTGATAATGGTGATGTTTTCAAATAATTCTCTGAAAGACATTTTCTGATTGAGGTTTTTCCCTTTACTTGATTATGTAAAAATCAGATTGGGAGAAAAAAAAAAAGAAGTAACTCACATTCCTTTGAGTGGGCAGGTGGGTGGCTCAAATTTTCAAAGTGGGACTTTCCGAGGTCCAGGCCCTACTGGTTCTGTTGGATTCCTCCTCAGTAACGATGTCACTTTGGCCTGAGCTTCCAGCCACCTGGTGGGGGGCGGCGGGGGGTGTGGAGCACACTCTTCCCTCATTTCTCCTTCTCTAAAACTAAAGAATCTTCTACGTGGATGTTTTTGTTTATCGTCAATTGCTGGGTTATGTGAGATGGACTAATTATTTCCGCAGGGTCTAAAACAAGCCCAGAGTAATTGTTATAAACTTCTGCATTTGCTTTCTCCCGAAGAACGTATTTTTCTCCCTTAAATTTCAAAGCCCAAGTTCCTGATTGGGCCCTGGTGATATTATCTATAAAATGAGCAGGATCTCATATCGAGTGTCACTCACAAATATCCTAGTGACCTTTCAGGGCAAAACCCTCGTGGCTCCTTCAAAGGACACATTAGGGAGAGCTCAGGCATCAGGCAGCTCATCCAGAGGTGGTGGAGCGGGCGCTGGGAGAGTAGGCCCCCCGCTCCCCTCCACATTTAGGATGCTCCATCCTGAGGCCTGCCCAAGCTTCCCCTTGCAAAGCACCATTCTGAATTTCCATCTGCCGCTTTCAGATGGTGGCGATGTCATTCGGCATGGCTTGTAGCTTTCAAATATTTGCTAGATTATAAAAGATTAAAAAGTGTTCTCATTACACACACATGTGCCCACGTCCTCCCCTCCTCTGGGTGACTGTTGCTGGTGGCGTCTGAAGCACGTGCAGCAGGGAGAACCCTGAAGGAGCCCTGATGCCATCTTTCTTTTGTAGAACCCCAAACTTCTCCTTGGCCAAAGCTGTGATAGGCCCCACGCCCCCTTTTCTTACCATTAAAAATCTCCCAGTTGTAAAAAGCATGCCCATATTGAGCCATTTAACAGTTTGTATGGTCTTTAAAATGCATGTCGTGTGACAGTGGATCTGGATTTGTGAATGACAGCTTTTTATTAGAACTGCCCTTCCGTCTTCCGGAACGACTGCATCTTCCTGTCTTTGCAACTTGCCAACAACATCTTGAGGGACCCAGGGAGGGGTGTATGCGGGTGGGAGGTGGCAGAGGAGGAGAGTCTGCAAAGAGGAGCCCCTGAACCTTGTGAGTTTATGCAAAACAGACAATGTATCTGTCCACAGACACAGCGTCTGTGAGAGGATCACAACTCCATGAAGACGCGGCCCAGGACCGGGAGGCAAGGGAGTGGGGGTGACTCATCCACACGGTGTCCGTTCAACCACGAGGCAGCAATAAAGGTATTAATTTAGCCACAACCATGAAAATATGTACAGTAAGATGGATTTTTTTAACAGTTCAGTGTGGCATAACCTTAATGCTGTACATTAAAATCATTCATTACAATGAATAAATAGCTTAATGAGATCGGAAGAATTGAGCAGTCTCTCCATAAATGTGTGATGAAGTGAAGCAGGCAATGGCTGTCACTGAATATAAATTATGCAAAAATAATACCCTTAATACCTTCTCTCCGGGTGCCTTGTTGCTTTTGTTGAATATTCAAAGGGACGGCTTCCCAGGACAATATCAAATTAGTCTGTGTAATAAAAAAAAGTCTGCCACAAAATTATCTACGCCATCCTTATCTGCATAACTCTCCACTTTAAACAAAGGCCAATTATTGTCTGATTTTCTTTGAATGATTTGTCTCCGCTCTAAGCAATGCTACCTGAAGTGATTCTTCTTCTTGTTTTATATTCTTGAAGTTGACACTTCACTTCTAAAACTTGCAGTGGGGACTTAAGCAAAGACTGTTCCAGCACAGGGGCGGTGAGTAGAGTTGGTTCAACAGTGAGAACGGGAAACAATGTCACTGCAATTTTTCTACTGCTCCTTAGAAGGATCCTTAATCAAATCAGTGCATTTTAATGAGGCATTTGAATATCCTTTTTTTAAAAGTAGGACCATCCCTCTCCATTTTAGGTTGCAAAAAGTGATAGTTATACTGTAAACTGCAGGGAGGGACAGGGTATTTAAATACCAGCCATAAGGGCACCTCCACCACTGCCTTCTCCCTCGGGGAGAGGAGGTTCCGAATTCGCTTAATGGCCTTCAGGATTTTCCTATGCTGGACTAACTTTGATAACTATAAAAATCATGGATGTATTGTAACTATTTTGTCCTGCTTGGTACTTGGGAGAAGGGCAGGAATACTTTGCATGGCTGACTGCCAGGTAAGGTAGCTCTGTCCTGTGGGCTTGCCCGTCAGGGGCTGAGAGAGCAGAGCTCTTCCTGGAGCCATGGAGACCCAGCCGAGAGGCTCACTCCGAAACCACGTGTGTGTTTCACATCTGATCTCCAGACCCTCCCAAGGAGCAGATCCTGAAATGCACCATGTTCTAAGCTCCAGCTTTAATCTATCAAAAGGAAGTGTCCCTGCCATGCCACAGGCAGGCGAGATGGTGCAGCCCAGCATCCGTATCGTATCACCTCCTAATTTTCACAGTCACCCTACCTGGCATTCTCAAACTCCCCTTTCATAAGTAAAAAACAAAAACAAAAACAAAAACAAAAGACCTTGAGGTCAGGATGGTGAAGACTTTACTTAAAGTCACACAGCTATGAAGCGGGGGCCTGGGAAGTAAACACACATCTCTCTGACTTGAAATTAAGCCCTCCAAAGAAAATTATGCCTCCAATATGAGGACTGTACCAATTGTCAACTTCCTGCTTGTGATGCTGTACTAGAGTCATGTGACAGGTTACAGGTAAGGGAAATTGGGTAAAGGGACTTTTCTGTACTATCTTTGCAACTTCCCTATAAATCTGTAATTACTTCAAAGTAAAAGTTTATCAGTTATGCTAAGCCATCTTTTATCCAAAACTACATATGGTGGGTTGAATGATGCTCCCTCCCCAAAAGATACATCCATGTCAAGCCCTAGAAACTGTGTATGTCACCTTATTTAGAAAAAGAAAGTTTGCAGACATAACTCAGAATCTGGAGATAAAGAGAATATCCTGGATTATCGGGTTGGGCCCCAAATCCAGTGACAAGGATTCTTATAAGAGACACACAGAGGAGAGAAGTCCTGTGAGACGGAGGCAGAGCTTGGAGGAATGTGGCCACAAGCCCAGGGACGCCTGGAGCCCCCAGAAGCTGGAAGAGGCAGGAAGGACCCTCCCCCAGAGCCTGCAGGGGCACAACCCTGCCCACACCTTGTTACAGCAGCCTCAGGAACCTAGTCCACTGTACGTTCAAACTTTTCAAGGAAGGAAATCTGTAGCCCAATGAAACTTGTGAAACCATTTTCCCCAAACATGTTCATTCAGATCAAGCAAAACCAGCCCAACATTAAGAACTAAAAGGACAGAGCGGTCACAGTATTGCTTACATATGGGGACACAAGGAGAGACCCTTGACCTGCCCACCCACTCCTTACGGGGTCCATGCTGACCGCTCTTCAGCCACAGTCCTAGGAGTCGAGCCAGTGACGTCCAGACCTGTGTGGGGCGCCACCTTAAGAAGTCAGACAGGGAGGGACGGTAGCGCCATTTACAGGGCGCTGAAGGGTTGCCTTAAACCTTAAACCGTGAGTCCTACGTTGTAACAGCCTAGGAGCTTCTGGTTCTGAAAGGGACACGAAATGAGCTTAACACGGAACTGTTTCTGAGAATTCGGTGCACGCCCTTCGGACCTGATTAAAGACTCTGAGGTATGGAAGCGACGGCGGTCAGTTGGTTACGGAAAGCCACTGGCAGGCGGTTTTGTTTCAGGTCTGAGCTGAGAGGAGAAAGACCAGCCTCCCTTCCTTCCAGACAGAAGCTCCAAAGGCTCTTAGAATTCGCATGAGGTCTGTCTTACTCAAAGCTCCCAGGGGCATCGGGGCTTTGGGATGGGGATGGCTTCCGTCCCTACATGCACTGAGGCGGCTAAAGCAGCAAGGTCCCCACCTGGGCAGGGTGGGAGGGTCCCTGGGCCCAGTACCATCCAGAGCATCCCAAACACCCCCTAGGGTCAATGACACTTCAAGTTCACCTTAACGATCACTTCTCATCCAAGTGGCACTCGGCAAAGTCTTGGTGCCAGAGGGTTTCGCACTGAGGCCAGGGGTGCAAGCGGGAGAGACAGGGACAGAAGGGTAGAGGCCACCCAACAACTCGGCCGCCCACTGACACACATGGGGCTGGACCCTCTGGACCTGCCAGAACCCAGGAGTCCCCACCCGCGGCATTCTTTAAAGGAAGCGGGAAAAGCAGAAGCGGCAGCCCGAGCTCCTCGGTGAACAGGCCACGAGAGACGGCCAAGCTCCCCATGCTCCCTGCTCAGTTTTAGATCAAGCCACAAAGTCTTCAATAATTACAGAGCGCTGCTTGCAAAATATGTCACCAGCCGTCCCTTCCAAATCCCCAGTTACCTTGGCAACGCAGACATGAACGACCGCACCGCCCGTCACGTACTGGTGGGGGGCGCACGCTCGTATTCTGATCGTCCTACGGTTCCGAGCTTGCCTGACTAGTGCTCCCGGGTGGCGATGAAGGAGGCGGCCCTACAGGCAGGAGAAGCGGGCTTTTGACTCAGGAAACACGTCCTTCCGTGGGGACCACCCAGGAAACCAGTGGGACCAGGATACCTGCCAAGGGAACCTTCTGGGAGGAGGGGCCGTGTGGGGATGCCTCATGCCGCCTGCGGTCCTGGCTTGGCGCACAAATCTGGGTGACTCGGAGAACTTTCGCCACACCCCTGAGCCTGTGTCCTTCACCTGTGCTGTGGAAATAGCACCCCTCCCGGGGCTGGCCGGCGGGTCCGTGCTGGTCCCACAGAAAGGAGCGACCACACGAACCACAGGGGGAAGAACACACAGGAAGCGGCTGTTCCAGGGCAGGCCCTCCCCCCACGGCTAATCTGAACTCTGCCCCGGGTAGGCATCTCCCATGCTCACCATGCCCAAGTCCATGGCTCCCGCCCCTACCCCCTCGATCTCGCCCGCTCGCTCTGCTGGCCCCAGGCTTGTCCAGCCTCCATAGCTGCGCTGGGGCCGCTTCTCCAACCTGGGCAAGCTGGCCTCCCTTCCTAGTCCCGGTCCAAGCCTCGCTCTCTCCAGGAAGACGACCCCCGCTACTCTGGCCCTCCCTCTCCTGAGGCCTTTCCTAACAGCACTCGCATTCCACACCACAGAACTCCAGGGTGATTCACCCTCGTGGCCACTTTCTCACGGATTCTATGCTCACCTCACCAACACCAGTGGGGTGCAGACAACAGAACCTCACCACACACTCTACCATCTTCACCGCCAACACACAACAACAGTCGCCACCTGGACCACAATCTCTACCACATCACCACCACCACCATCAACACCATACAACCACATAACCACCAGCACCATCACACAATCACCACCATCACCAATCCCATCTCTACCACAGGGACCACCACCATCACCTCCACTATGAACTATGACCACCACCAGCAGCCCAGAATCAGTTCTATCACCTCCAGTACTATGGTCATCAACACCACCATCACCTTCATCACCACCAGCGTGACAACCACCACCGTAATGGTCACCACCATCACCTAGCACCATCTCTACCACAAGGACCACCATCACCATCTAACTCTACTGAGCACTTAACAGATGCCAAGCATTCCTTTAAGTACCAACCTTATAAAAATGCTGTGAGGTGGGTATTTTTATCCCATTTTACAGCTGAGAGAACAGAGACCCAGACAACTTAAGTAACTTGTCTAAGACCACAGGGGAAGTAGTGGAGGAGCCAGGACCTGAGTCCAGGCAGTCTGACTCAAGTCAACGCTCTTAACTCCAACCCCGAGAGCACCCCCTTCTCTGGACTCCCTGGGAACTCCCCAGGTGTGCCCTGACATGCCACGCTGCTGTGAAGTGATGCCCTGGTCGACCTCACAGCTCACGCCCTCCCCACCCCCCAGCCTGGCCATCAGCTCCTCTGAGCAGCCTTCCCGGATCCTGGGTGTGAAGGGGTCATACCTCTCCTCTGTATCATGTGGCACTGAGCTCATTTTCTAAATCTTTCTCCCCTATTAGCCTGTGAGCTCCTCAGGAGGGACCATGCCATCCTACTGTCAGAAAACCAGCACCAAGATCCATTCCTAATCCATAGCAGGTGTTTGACAAATGTTTAAAAGCTCAGAGGGGCTGATCTGTCAAAGCTGGTTGACTCCCTGCCATCAGGAGCACCATGATCTTCGTAGCTCTAGGCTCTCCCAAACCCGCCATGTGCACCCCAGCCCCAGGCGCCTGCACCTGCACCCAGGGACCACCCCCTGCTCTGTGAGTAGCAGCATCCACGCCTGTTTCCGTCATTTCCTGCAGAGGTCAGCGGGTCCCACGTGTTTAATTTGAGTCTGAAGAGTTTACACAGTTACACACGTATTTCCACCTCTTCATGCCACCACACATTTGAATAAATCACACCGAGCACTTATGGTGCCCTTGATGTTTTCAACCCAATAGCATCCAGAAGGGAAGAATTAGGATTGTGATTTCACAGTTGGCAAAATAGCCCTGATACCCCCCCCAACTGGCCAAGGTCATCAGACAATTCAGGTGTAAGCCTGGTATGAGAAGTGATGGCCCCTGGTTTCTGGTTTCTAGTCCTGTTTAGCGGGGAGGTCAGAGACAGCAAGGGTTTTCTATAGTTTTATCTGCTGCTTTTTCTCGATTAAGTCCAAATGGCCCTGAGAGGCCCAGGACGAAATTCCGCTGCATTATCTGCAAAGAACAAAGAATATCATTGCTGTTTTTAGAACAATAAAAGGAGCCCTTGAATGAGTCTCCAAGGATTCAAAATGAGCGATTGAAAGGGCACAGCCTGTTTCACTCATCCTGTGCAAAATGGTACAGCCAGCCTTCCTGCTCACCGATCTTTGCTGGCTCTCCCCTCAGAGCTGTGACTGTCCTGGGCCCCGGACTTGACTGGTGTTGAGTGTTACATGCACAAAGGCACACGACTTTATCCCGGGCGACAGGGCTGGGTGGGAACGGTGAAGACACAGGGAACCCTTCCCGACCAAGGGCCACTGCTGCCCCAGCCGGCCATCCCTGCCAGCAGGAATGGGTCCCACAGCCAGAGCCTCCACTGTGTTAGAAAACAAGCTAGAGATAATGATTTTTATGAAAAATATGATTAAGTGTTGACATCTGAATGAAAAAACAAAAATCTGAAACACTGCACAAGGCACATAAAAGACACGGGATCTGGCCTGACTGCTCCTTTATGCTGCAGGTTTAGAACATTTAATCTCACTTCCAGGAACTGCAATGCACTCTTGGCCTGACCCTAGACATGCGATGTTGCATTCTAACCCAGTGACCGTGTCCTACTACTAAAGAGCCGGCCCTCCTTCCACCTGGCAAAGGCCTGGGGGACAAGGTGTGCTCCTCCTGTGAGATGACATAGACAGCTGGCTGGCTTGGGGTTGGTGCCGGGGAGGCCAGCCTGGGGGTCCCCCAGAAGTGGTGCCAGGGTGACCAAGATCTCTGCGGGCCCCTGAGTGCTGCCAAGGTGCCAGTGGTCCAGCCAGGTTGGAGGCTGCTCCTCGTTGCTCCCACTTTATTGAGAGAGGAATTTGCCACTCCTGGTCCAAGTGAAGCCACTGTATCTGCATGTAGATTTTCCAAAACTATAGGGAGCAGTGTCCACGGAGCACAGTGTCCACGGAGCACAGTACCCAGGCAAGACTGCGGTGACTGAGAGACAGACAGAGCCTATGTGCTGAGGCACCGGCCTTGCTGGTTTTCTCTGGATATGAATACTGGGCAGGAAAGGCTGGGGTACCAGGTCCTGACACAGCTGCGTGTGACTCCGGCCACACCCCGGCCGTGTGACTGCAGGACAGGGGCTGAGTCAGACACAAGGGATGGATGGGGCCTGGGAGGGCGTGGTGTTTGGCCCTCAGGGACGATTGGGCAGCCAAGCTGGCCACGTGCTTCTTCTGGGGCCAAAAGGCCCGGCCAGCACAAAGTGTCAGAGGTGGACACAGGATCACAGACGTGGAACAAAAGCACCGAATTCAAGTGTGGAATCCCAGTGTGGGAACGTGGAATCCCAGTGTGGGAACGTGGAATCCCAGTGTGGGAACGTGGAATCCCAGTGTGGGAACGTGGATTCACGTAGAGTGATTTCTTTCACCTGAAATGGGCAGTGTGTTTACAAACACCGGATCAAACCCCACTTCTGAGTAATCTTCACGAGACCGGCCTGGTGTGTGTCCACAAATGACAGCAGCAAATGTTTGGCAGAGGTGAGGGGCGGAAGACGGAGCCACACCACGGCAGAGGAAGATCTCAGATGCTAAACCTGCCTCCAAGATATGCCCGACACTGCGGGGAAGCCGGTTTCTGGAACCCAAGTCTTCCGCTGGGCTCTCACAGTGCAGCTCTGGGGTCCCACAGAACACACAGCCCTCACTCTCAGGGCCGCGATCCAGTGACCAAGCTCGAAGCACACACATTCCATCGCGTGGAGGTGTGGACCCTGCAACAAAGGCCTGCTGGGCCCTGGGGGTCGGGGGGCGGGCAGGGAGGTGTTCAAGCGCAGAATGGCCAAAGGGCTGAGAAGCCCCTGAAAGAGAAACAAGGAGGAGTCTGGAGGGTAACCAGATGGTCTGTCTGCACCACACTAGCTGGATGGCCTTTGCTGGCTGGACTGTGGCCTGGCAGTTTGAAGTATGTCTGCAGAGTTGCCCAGTTCCTGAGTGACAAGCAGGGAGCCTACTGATGCCTCCTGGATGCCGGCGGTGTGTGTGTGTGTGTGTGTGTGTGTGTGTGTGTGTGGCTGCCCCAGGAAGAGACTGTCTCTCCGCCCTCCCCCCAGGACCACAAGCCCCAAGGGGGTCTCTAGGAGACGCTGCAAGTTGACAAAAGTGCCCTTTGGCCTCCAAACTCAGCGTGGAGGCCCGCCAGGGCCGAGTGTGCCTCCTCCCCCCCCCACCCCCGCACAGTCCCTGCCAGGCCCTGTGCAGCCCGAGGCCAAAGCAATCAGGGCGGCTCCAGAGGCTTGTGCAGGGCTCCACTGCACCAGGCTGCGATCAGATTACATGCTCCAGCGCCCAGCCCCGCTCACTGCACACAGAACAAATCCATTCATTTACACCAGGCCAATTAAAAAGTAGGCAGGCTCCCAAATAAAAAGCCCCAAGCTGTGTGTTCCCCATCTTTCCCAGGAAGTGACCAGCACCCTCACGGCGGACATCCTGGGGGCACAGGCGGGGCAGAGCTGAGAGACAGGACCACGGCAGGCGCTCTGCTGTTTCCTGGCTCGGACAAGAGGGTCGCCATCCGTTCCTGGACCCCTCACTGCAGCCTACTCCAAACCAAGTTGTACGGAGTCGTTTTGGGTACTCTCATTAAAGAGCTTACTATCCAGGCGATGGGGAAAAAACTGCCTTCACATTACAACCTCTGTAAAAACAATACTGTAAAAATTTACCACTGATTTATTTACAAAGTAAGAGATGCAATCGGTATTTAAGCAACTCGCTGGAATGATCTGTCTTATCCTTACGTGGTCACGTTACAAGCCCGGGATGGCAGCGTCTGACTCCTTCTCCAGGACTTAGAACCAACAAATAGTTGGTCCCGGACCTTTGAGGATGAAATGCCCCGTCTTGGTGCAAACAATGACCCACGAGAGGTCAGAGGCCTGCCAGTCAGAGGGAGGAGGCGTGGCCATATAAGGTATAAAGGCCCCTGGATGCCCTGGCCTCGGAGAATGCCCCCCACCCCCCCACGCCCACCACCAGCTCCTTCCCATCCTGCGTGCATCACACAGGCCACCATCGGCATTTCTCTCAGAGCCAGGAGCTCCTTGAAGGCACGGAGACTACAGATTCAGCCCAGCTCTCTACCCAGGTGCTCAAGATGAAAGGACAGGGTCATCTCTGAGCCTCCCCTCCCCCCGGGGGCACCCAGCTCCACCTGCAGAACATATCTGAACCATCCACTCCTCTTCCTGTCCCTCCCCCACTGCTCTGCCAGGGGTGGGCCTCCAGCATGGATGGCAGCTCCACCTGGATGGCAGCAATGGCCTTCCAGGCTGGAAGCCCCACCTGGTCCCCAATCAGTTCTCCCACCAGCAGCAGACAAGTGACGCACCAGACATGGTGCTGCTTAGAAACCTTCCCCCAGGCTCCCCAATACCCAGGATAGAATCCGCACCCTACCCGTGCTCTGGTTCCTGCCCCTCTCCCACTATCCACCCCCCTCCTGAGCTGAAGCACCAAGACAGGGCCTTTGTGTGTCCCCAGGACTCTGAAAAGCTCCCGCTGTGGCCACCTGCACCTCTACTCCCTCTGATCAGTGTGACCGCTGCCTTCTCCTCATTCACGTCTCAACTCAAACGGTGCCTCTGCAGGGGTCTTCTCTGACCATCTGATCTAAAGAGCTCCCTGGATCCCATCTCTCTGAATCTGACATTGCTCACTTACTTTTTTTTTTTTACTCTTATTTCAATATAATTTCAGACTTACAGAAAAGTTACAACAATATGACAAATAATTCCCATATTCCCTTCATGTAGATTTCCTTAACCCCATTTACTTGATCTCTAATAAATACTCTAATGTATATTTTCTAGAACCAAGGACTTCCTCTTACACATCCCAATTCAGATATCAAGATCAGGATGATGACATTGACTCCATATTATAATCTAACCTACAGACCTTACCCAGATTTCACTAACTGTCCCAAGCATGTCCTTTTAGTAAAAAAAAAAAAAAAAGAAAAAAATCCCAGATCGGGCATTGTACTCTGTTGTTTCCACTCAAATTTTGTTTGACTGGAAATTTAATCAGTTTCTGTGTTTCATGACTTAAGACATTTAGTACAGAATGTAAATGTTACTATAGAATGTTCCTCAATTTGGGTTTGTGGGACGGTTCCCCATGAGTAAATCCAGGATATTTAAGGATACCGCAGAATGATGCTGTGTCCTTCTCAGTGCCTTATGCCAGGAGGCACGTGGTCACCATCTGCTCTGTTTCTGGTGATGTTAACTTCGATCACTTCGCAAGACAGTGTCTGCCAGGTTTCTCCCATGAAATTTACTGTTTATCTTACAAACAGTATCTTCAGGGAGGTATTATATACACACCCTGTTGCTCCTCAACCTTCACCAACTAGATTTAGCGCCTACGGGCGCTTCCTCCCTAAATCAACTATTATGATGTGCTTGTTAAATGGTGATTTCCGTCTCTCACTCCTCATTCATTAGCTGATGTTCTGCTGTAAGGAGCCTCTGCCCCTCCCCACCGTCATTTTTTTTTAATGTCAGTGTGGACTCCAGGACTCTTACCTTATTCTATAGGTTATGACCCACTACTGTCCTCATTCATCATTCGTTTCTGATGCTCAAATGTCCCCTTCAGGCTGGGTCCCGTGTCTCTTCACCATGTTCCCTTACTGTATACACTGCTCTTCTAACCGGCCTCGCTTAGAAGCAGCTGGAATTCTGAGGCTGACTCGTGTGTCTACCTCCTTAGTTACTAGCTTGTCTTAATGTCAACCTTATTTACTGGGGCGCCTTCAGCTCTGAAAAGTATCTGGCTCAGAGCGAGCAGTTAACCAAAGAGAAGCATCAGATGTGTTCAGACCCGGGGAGCGTGCGGGACCAGGTGTTCACGGGAACCCTAGAGGATACTTCGGGAGCCCTGCCCATAACCCTGGGCCCCAGTGTGACTGAGGCTGGGACACTTGTGAGTCAGTGCCTAGGCAGACTGGGCCTGCCGGGTGGACCCCCCAGCCAGTGACTGGCGGGTGGGGTGCTGGGTGAAGGCTGGCCTCCTCCTTCCTTGCAGTGGGATCTATGTGGCCTCCTAGGGGGTCCCCAGAGAGACTGAGCTGAAGTTCCTCAAGTCCGTGACCCCCATTGATACGTCCTTTTTTGGTTTTCCTCCTTGCTGTCACCCCTCCCTAAGCTTCCTGGTCTCATGCCCCAAATAAGCAGCTTGCACCCCATCCTTGTGGCAGGCTCTCCTTTTAGGGGACTCTAAACCAAGACAGGAGCCTCACCTTAAGATGAGATCCAATGCTGCAGACACTTGCTAGAGATGAACTAGATGCAGGAGCTCAGCAATAAGCAGGATGGTAAGTAGGACCTACTGGTCCTCTAATCACCAAGGAAAACAAGCTGGTCACCAATAATGTTCATACACACATGTACACACATGCATGTGTACACATGCACACCCACACATTCACACATGTGAGTACACACATGCAAACATGGCCTGGGGGATTTACAGGTAAGTTCTCCCTAGCAATCAAGAGAGGATTTTAATCCTATATAATTTCCCTAGAGAGCAGAAAAAGAGGGAGCCCTCCCTATTTGGTTTCACAAAGCTGGTATAACCTTAATGCCAAAATCAAGCCAGAAAATTACAAGGATAAGTTACAGTTAATCTTCCTCTTCAGCACAGATGTAAAACTCCGCAAACTAAATCCAAATTGTCTCCCATGGCCAAGCAGAGTTTATCCCAGCGACACAAATTTGTGTATTCATGCAATTTTCTCCTTGAACAGATTAAAGAGGGAAATTACAAGATTATCTCAACAGAAGGAAAAAAGTCCCAAGAAAATGTCATAGCAAACTGGGAATGAAAGAGCCCCTTCTTAAAGCTCATAAAGAATAATCTTGTTAAACATACAGCAAACACCATCTAATGATGAGTCTTTAGATGAGGGACCAGACAAAGTCACCTGCTACTGATATCTCTAGTTAACACTGATTAGTAAGGAAGGATGGTCAAAGATACAAAGATGGGAAGAAACCAAAATAATAGTATTCATGGATGATATGATTATCCACTTGGAAGAACCCCAATTAACCTATAATTTATCAGAAATAAGAAACTGAACAGATTGCTAGATAGAATTTTACAAGTGTTCATTGCTTTTCGATACCACAGAATGGGCAGAACATGTAATTTAATAAGAGATGCTGTTTCTAATCACATAAAAAATATGAAGTAACCATAAGTAGCTCTAACAAGAAATGTGCAAGGACTTTAGGGAGAAAATTATACAATATTACAGAAAAAATTAGAGTATTTGCATAATGGAGAAATAAATCTCTAGCGTAAATATGTCAGTTTTCACCTGACTGGCCTTTAGGTTCAAAGAAATTCTAATTAAAATTTCAGAGTATTTTTGTGGAAAGAGATTTTCTATGGAAGAGCAAAGGATCAAGAATAGGCAGGACGATCTTGGTGAGAATGAGGGGGACCTGTGCCTACACTACTCTGAGACTTAAGAATAAGGGCTTCATTAATCTAGGGTGGCACTGGTGCAGGTTTCAACAAATAAAAAATCCAGAAACACATCCACACACATATGAAAAATTTCCATATGAAGAACTGGTATTGAAAATTAGTAGGGAAAGGAATAGTTACCCAACCTACTGTCTGGAACAATCAGCTATTCATGAGGAATGAAGTGAAATTGGATTTCTGGCTCATGTCATTGACAAACCAGTTCCCAAAGGATGAAGAACTTAAACCTGAAATTTCAGAAAAATTTTAGAAGCAAATGTAGCAGAATATTTATATGACTTTGGAAGAATTTCCTAAGTAAGGCACACAAAAAAATCAATATATACAGAAAATGATAACTTCCCCAGCACTCAATTAAGAACTTGTGTTTACCAAAGGACACCATAAAGAAAGTTGAAAGACAGGATACCAGTAGGGAGAAAATATTTCCCAAAACAAATCTAATAAAGAATTAGTATCTAGAGTATATAAAAAAACTACTATAGATCAGTAAGGAAATGATAGCAGAAAAATGAGTAAAAGACCCAAACTAGGGCTTCCCTGGTGGCACAGTGGTTGAGAGTCCGCCTGCTGATGCAGGGGATACGGGTTCGTGTCCCGGTCCGGGAAGATCCCACGTGCCACAGAGCGGTTGGGCCCATGAGCCATGGCCGCTGAGCCTGCGCTTCCGGAGCCTGTGCTCCGCAACTGGAGAAGCCACAACAGTGAGAGGCCCGCGTACCGCAAAAAAAAAAAAAAAAAAAAAAAAGACCCAAACTAAAGTTCAACAACAGAAATAAAAGAAAAAGGTCAAGCAAACATATGAAAAGATGTTCAACCTCATTAAGAATTTTGGAAATGGAAATGATACCACCCAATGACAAGTCAAACATCTTTTAAATATCGGACCAAAGACTGAAAAGTACTTGGAGCAACAGGAATTCTAATACACTGCTGATGGGAGTGTCTGTTTTCCCAATCGCTTTGGAAAACAATGTGATGTTTTCTATTAAAGTCGAAAGTAAGCAGATCTTAGTCTACAAGCCAGCAATTTCATCGTGGGTCTGTTAACAAGGGAAACTTACACATTGACACAAGAAACATGAAATAAAAAAGTTCAGAGAAGTACCATTCGTAAAAGGAAAAAAACTGGAAACAAATCAAATGTCCATCAACAGGCAGGTGAATAAATAACACTATATTCATACAAGCTGTGGGGCAGTGACAATGAACAAATCACAGCTATAACAGCAACTTGAGCGAGTCACATAAAACATGTATTTTTTAATTTAAAAAACTGCAGGCACAGGGGACTTCCCTGGTGGTCCAGTAGTTAAGAATCCGCCTTCCAACGCAGGGGACATGGGTTGGATCCCTGGTCGGAAAACTAAGATCCCACATGCCGCAGGGCAACTAAGCCCGCGTGCCGCAACTACGGAGCACACGCACTCTGGAGCCTGTGCGCCACAAGGAGAGAGAAGCCCACGTGCCACAACTGAGACCCGACGCAGCCAAAAATTAAAAACAAAAAAGCTGCAGGCACAACCAGATGCACATAACTGCACTTTGTAAATGCACCAGAAGTATGTTTTCCAGGCGAGAAAGAAGAGGCCCAGGGGGCTGGGTGGGCTTGCTCCAGACCCCAGGGGCAGCACTGGGACTTGAACCCAATGGCTGGCTCCAGAGTCTACATGGTTAATCTTTTTCTAGGCTGGTTCTCAGCACTGAGTGAAAAAAGCCAGATCACAGAGCATCTGGTATGAGTTTCCATTTTTGTAAAGCTCAATCAACAAGCAAAACAAAACAATGAGTGTTACAGGAAATGATGAACACAAAATTCAGTCAGGCAGGGGCTCCTATTGGACACGTAAGGGTCTATCTTTATGTTGTGAGCTTATTTTTCTATTCTTTCAAACACAGTTATACATTCTTGTTGGCATTAACATTTCATATATTGTTCAGGAGCCATCTCAGGGGGAAAAGATCTAAAGTAAAAACCACCACACACACCAAATCAAAGGAGAAAAGGTCACCAGCCTGGCCTCTGATCCAGCCCAGAAAGTGTATTTACAAGTGTCCCAGCTGACAACCAGGATGGGGCAAGTCTGTACATGTAGTCCAGGGCAGCGAGTCCTCAACCTCAGCGTACATCAGAACCCCTGGAGGCCTTGTTAAAACACAATGCTGGGGGCTTCCCTGGTGGCGCAGTGGTTGAGAGTCTGCCTGCCGATGCAGGGGACATGGGTTCGTACCCCGGTCCGGGAAGATCCCGCATGCCGCGGAGCTGCTGGGCCCGTGAGCCATGGCCGCTGGGCCTGTGTGTCCGGCGCCTGTGCTCCGCAACAGGAGAGGCCACAACAGTGAGAGGCCCACGTACCACAAAAAAAAAAAAACAAAAAAACAAAAAAACACAATGCTGGTCCCCACACCAAGAGTTCCAGAGTCAGTAGGTCCGCAGAGAATCTGAATTTCTAACAGGTGATGCTGACACTGCTGGCCTGGGGACCACACTCTGAGAACCACTGGGAATCATATAAGCCTCCTTGCTCTTCATTATCTCTTATGGCAACAGCCTCACCATTGCTTGGGTTTGAACCAGAGCTGTTTCCCTCCTTTCAAGGTTCACTTGCTAGAAGCAAGGCATAGGTCAGACTGCCATCCTTGGATTCTAAAAGACCAACGCTTTGTGCATGTTCCTGACCACCTGCGGACGGCATATACGCCACGCGGATGCCCACAGAAGCCTGAAATCCAGGAATACGGTGGGCTATGACCTGGCTAGATGGGCCCCAAGCTCCCCTTGGAACCTCCGTACTGACTATAGAAGAGAGAGGAGCCCGGGCTGAGCCCTGCAGACGCAGCTGGAGGAGTCGCCACAGAGGCCAGGCCCTGGGGGGGTTCCTGGGGCTTCAGTGGGGCCATGAATGTTCCTGGCTCCAATCTGAAGGCGGGAGAGCCCTCAGAGGCGTCAGCAGAAGGAAGGCAAAGGGCTCTGAGGGTGCTGCTGCCTTGTCCCCAGCCCACAGGCTGCGCCTCTGGGAGATGCCACCTCCCGGGGTGCCCAGCCACTGATCGGAAAGGCCCCAATGAAGGAGGTGGAGAGAGTGCTATCAGAACCAGGGATCTGCTGAACCAGGCACCATGCTTTTTCAAGGCCTTGCTTCAGGTTGGATGTTGGTCTGTCGGTTAATTCCTGGTAAGTGTATAAAAGACACATGGAAATGCTGGCCCTGGACAATTCAGACCTGAAGGTTTCCAGATCTGCTTATTCTAACTCACTCACCAGGAGAAACATTCCCTGGCTGCTTCTGCTCAGCCATCACCCTTTTCCTGATGCTTCCCAAGCTCCCCTGAGTCTGCACGTTTCCCTTGCTGCTGACCATGCTCAAGGCTTCCTTCCCGCTGTCCACGGGGTCCAGCATACGCCCCATCCCTCTCAGGCCCTTGCATGTGCTGTGCCCTCGTCCAGACCTCTCTTCTCCCGAGATGCTGCCTGCCTGGCTCTTTCTTGCCTCAGGACTCAGCCCAAACGGCTGCTCCCCGGCAGGGTCCTCACTGACCTTGCTGCTAAAGGGAGCCCAGCAGCCCTGCTGAGTTTGCCCTCCAGCATCTGAGCTGCTCCCATCGGGTTAGTCACTTGCTTGCTGGTCACCCCTCTGTGACCTGCATGAAGGCAGGAGCCCACTCACACACCATGCTCAGAATCCCTGGTGCCTGGAACAGTGTGTGAGGAGTGGCCAGATGCTGGGCTGACCTTCTGGAGGGGAGACACCGCCGGTCCCACACCACAGCACCCCTTCTGGATGCCCTGGACCCGGTGCCCTGAACGCTGGGGGCTTGGAGCTGGACACGTGGAAGAGCGGATGGATGCAAAGCCCCTTCTCCCCTCACTTCGCACCTGCACCATTTCCCGGCTGGACGCTGGCTTTGTCTCCTCGGCCCCTATGCTCCTGTTGGTCTGGCACTGGCTGTTGAGCAGATGTCCATTCAAGGAAGGAATCGGGGCTAGCCTCCTTCACACGTGATCATCATAAACCAAGTTAATATGGGAGCATTTTTCTTTTCCGAAAGCCGACAGACAGACGCTGTGCGGATTAGAAGGAAGAGGTCCAGCCAACGTGTCTGGGACTCATCTGCTTTGATCACCAGTGCTGCATGCACCTTCCCCCGGAAAATCATACTCTGGAGGGATTTGCAAATACAACGTGCCAAGACCTTCTCTCACCTTCCAGTTCCCCAAGTTCGCTTTCCTCTTTTTGACACATTCAGTCCTGAAAGCTAAGACATGATTTCTCCTCCTCCTCCTCCCCTGCCACAGCCCACTTGTGAGCTCATGTGTGCACACGTCTCTTGGCAAAGGGAGGCATCCACTCGTGACTCTAGAAAAGTCTAGAAGGGCCTGGAAGGGTCTCCAGAGCATCCGGCGAGCCCCATGCTCCATGCAGATGGAGATGTAAGCTTTCGGTGGCCTCTTTTCTCCAAATCTCACTATGACAAACACCCCCAGGCCCCCAGGAAAGTTTCAGTCTCAACATCGCTGCTTCTAAACTCTGACACTGGCCACCCTCTTAACCAGGTTCCATGAGCTTCTCATCTACTGAGGCTGGACCAGAGCTCACAGGATGCTCCCTTCCTGGAATCTAAATTCTCTGACACCTCGCTCAGGATTCCTCCTGCTGCATTTTACCTCCCTTACTTCTGCTGGAACTCTGTGGATATGGGAATGGCCAGGCTACATTCTTCTTGGGCAGCAGGTTTAAAAAATCATCAGTTTACATGTGTACAGCTCTTATTTATCAAAACGTTCTTCCCAAAGTTGAGTTTATATGCATTTGATCATTCCAGCTGCTTTTTAACAGATTGTGTAAAGATTTTTTTTCTACTTTGTGTCAAATGCAGAAAGCCCCGTGACTCACCAGTATCTGGGGCAGAAGTGAGCCCTAAGGAATATCTTTGTCCTTCTGACTCCTCTCCTCCTGGACTCCTTCCCCAGGTGGTCTCTTTCTGCCCCAGTGACATCCCAAATGGACCTTCATCACTGTGTTCATCACAACTTGCTTTGACCATGACACCCTGGACCGTGAGCTCCTAGACAGGGAGCGTCTTATCTCTGCAGCTCTGGGCAGAGCCCTGTGCCTGGCTCACAGCAAATACAAATAAATGGGAACCATCCTGGAATGAATGGCTGATGGAAGGAGGGATTTGACTGGGAAATGACCCAGAGATCCCGACCGCAGCCCCTCCACGGGCAAACGCCGGCCCCACCGGCATCTCTTCTGCTTCCTCCCACTGAAGGGTCCTCCCTACTTCCACCTCATACCCCTCATCCCTCTGAAGGGTCCTCGAGGGCAAGGAGCTCATTCCTTCACTGTCTTACAACTCTGGTCATGCCACACACGTGGGGCGCACTTTAGTGTCCTTTGCTCTTCCCAACAAATCCAGAATCTCACGTCCTCAAGATACTACATATACAGAGAGACTGTCTCCGAGGCAGCCTCGCTCGGATTTTAATGACTCTGGGTATAATGTGGGTTCAACGGGAGGAGAAACCTGTGTGTGGCAGTTTACTTCTATGTAGAACCAGGGTCTTGCCAAGAGTTCCAGATTTCAGCTTTTGGATGCTCTTTGTTGTTCCTTCCAGAAAGTCATCGTCTCTGTTCACTTTCCTTCCAGAGGATTGGTTTGATCTACTGTCTTATCTCAGCTTATTACGGCTAATTACTCAATAAAGAACTTCTTTCCAAGGCCTTTCCCTCTAAAGTGCCATCTCACGGGGTGGAATCGCTGTCGTCCTCTTTTGATTTCCCTCCATCACAACCGGCTTTCATCAGGACACGCCGCAGACTCTAATGGGAGCAGTGAGTGCAAAACGAATCCTTTAGATTCCCTCCCTTCCCTTCTGCCTTTCTCTCTAAAGCTGAAAGATGAAGCATGTGGGAAAGGAGATGATGGCTCCAAATCCCTTGTCCCCAGAGAAAGGCACAGAGGGTCTGCCAGCGCCAGGGCTGCGGGCCGCAGGCTTCATTTACCACTTTGTGGGGCAGAACAAAGACCCCAGCCCAGCCCTCTGCCAGCCCTTCACACACACCACGCAGGAAGCGGTGGGAACCAACCAGCCTCATCACACCACGGGCCATCTGAGTGCTGGGAATTCAGGAGCTTTAAAGATGAGTGTTTCTTGAGTGAACCTGGCACTTGGATCCATATGCATTTTTTTTTTTTTTTTTTTTTTGCGGTACGTGGGCCTCTCCCTGTTGTGGCCTCTCCCGTTGCGGAGCACAGGCTCCGGACGCTCAGACTCAGCAGCCATGGCTCACGGGCCCAGCCGCTCCGCAGCATGTGGGATCTTCCCAGACCGGGGCACGAACCCGTGTCCCCTGCATCGGCAGGCGGACTCTCAACCACTGCGCCACCAGGGAAGCCCTCCATATGCATTTTACTGCAGGTTTTCCCAGGAAAGGGAAGGCGGGGAGCACATGTACACAGACATGGGCACACACACACAAGCACAGGCACACACATGCACAGGGATACAGACACATATGCACGTGTGCATTCATGGACACACGGAAACAGGCATAAACACGGACATACGCACACACATGGATATGCACATGCACATGTGCACACATGGACACACAGGAACACATACACAGATGCACACAATTTCGGGGGGATGTGCAGACCGACCCTCGTAACAAGCCCCCCTTCACCGCCTACGAAAGTGAGCCCAGGACACAGAGTAAATAACTCACCAGGTTTAAGAGGGCCCTTCCTATGGGGGTGATGTGTGAGTTCACTGTTTCTTTACGAAAAGAAAGCCAAGATAAGTCACTGACCCAGAAACTTCTCTTGGAATTAATGAACTCAGGCTGCCAGGGAGTAAAATATGGGCATGTTTCTTTGCTGGTTGCTTTCTGGGCACCTCTGCCTCGCTCTCTCCACATCCTGGCTGCCCCATCTGAACTTGACAGGTGAAGGACGGCAGCGTGGCAGACCCTCTGATTAGAGACCCCCTCCCCTGCCGTGCTCTAGCGCGGGGCGTCCTGTGCCCAGAGGCCGGGGGCGCCATGGAGCAAGCCCTGTCCCTCCATCCCACCCAGGCTGAAATTTATGGTGCGCGTTCGGCAGGATGGCTCCCTGCGGGGCACACTGTTTTATGTCGTTTCATGTGGTTTCCTCTCCTTCAGCTCCTGCATTAATGGGATTGTTCCCTTTGGTAAGAATTACTGTCTTCGGCTTGAGGCCAGGCTCACTGCTGCCCTCAGCCTCTACACCAGCCCTTAAAAACGGAAGTGAACGTGCTTTCCAGACAATGTCTGCATGAGGTCTGCAACAGAAAAGGGAAGGGCCATGCACCTGACCCTCTCCTAGAGAAATACAGGGCCATCTGTTTACAAGGGGCTGGACTTCAGGTTTTACCAATGAACAGTATAAGGCTGATGATTTAAAATGTCCTCGTTTCAACAGCAGAGCAATTGGAAGGGAGCTGATGGGAAACCTATAGCTCATTCAGCCTTTATTCGACAAGTATTTATGGAATGTTTACTCTACCCAGGGCCCTTTGATAGGCATGGGCATCTGGCGGAGAAACAGCCAGGCCTGGGCCCTGCCCTCGTGCAGCTTACAGTTCACAGGAAATACCACAGGACTGTGGGAGTGAGGCGTGGCCGAGGCCCCTGTGTGCTGAGCGCGGGGCCTGGTGCTTCCAGGAAGCAAGGGGGCAGCAGGATAAAGACCCCACCAAACTCACAGTCTGGTGGGCAGTGGGAGAGGGAAGCAGACAGCACCACTGAGCATCCCAAACTAACAGCCCTAGGAGAGATTTAGGGCCAGGGGTTTGAGACCCCCGTGCAGGAGCCACTCCTGTGGCTTAGCTCATGGGAATTTCTCAGAGTGTGCATATCCAGGCAGAGGACGATCAGGGCGATTCCTGTTTATTAACATTAACACGTCTTATTGGAACTAACAGTTAAAACGCTAACATCTATAAACACTATGCATTAGGTAAAACTGTTCTAAATGTTGAACAGAACAAAAAAACTTTTTTTTCAAAAAAATTATTAGCAACCACCAAGTGCTCAGTCATGTTGGTGCTGCAGCGGGTACCAAGGAGAAAAATAAAAGAGAACCGTGGCTCCTGCTCTCAAGGATAACTGAATCCAAGTGGGAGAGGCCTGATGGGCCTGCGGTCCTTGCTGGAGCGGGGTCTGCTTTGTGGGGCCTGCACAGTGTTTTAAAAACGTGTGAACTGTTGCCAATATTTGATAATGGTAGATTTCACATTTAATCCAGATTTCTGGCTTCTTCTGAAAAACATGAAGATCTGGCCAAGCTGGGCCCACATTCAGGGCTGCTGTGACCCTACGATGGGTCCTGGGCTGCCCAGTTTCTCCGGTTTCCCTGAGGGGACTGTCTGGTCCCTGCAGAAATGGGAACATAGGACCATGATGGGTAAGAAGAGGTCACCACCACCAGAGTGGAGAACAACTCCTCACACCTGAGACCCAGGAGAGGGAGGGATGGCTTCAGAGAAGCTGAGAGGTTTCCCGACAGTCCAGGGTAGTGGCAACATGCAGGATGAGCATGAGCTATTGGTCAGCCATGTCCCTCTCTTCCTGTCTCACTCAACCTCTCCCAAAGCCAAAAGGTATGCTCGATGTCCAAGGAGAGGCACGAACAAGGAGGCAAGTTTCCACCCAGCAGCACAGGATTTCTAGCAGAGCGCTCCCAGGTGGCGGATCTGGCCATGCCTCACCGCTGGAGATGTGCTGTCTGGGGGGTCTGTCGGATGAAGGTGAGGGTTGTGTGCTGAGCAAGCACCCAGCGTAGGACTTGGTGGCGAGCAGTACACCTTCCTGGATGATGCTACCCCGAGGAATCCAAACCTGCTAGATTCCTTCCTTTCTTAGAACATGGGGTCCTTATAAGAACCACTTCTTCCTTCCAAACAGCTGCCAAAGGGAAGAGGTTGAACAGGAAAAACCTCTTTGAACTTCATTTTACACTTTAAAAATCTGTCCAGTTAATCCCAGCCTCAATTCAATCTCCTGACTTTACATAACTATTCCAAAGTGGCTGATTTTCAGTTGCTTTGGCTTAATGTTTTTTAAAGGGATATTTTCTAATAGAGGGGAAAAAAATTCCTTTTCATGCTTCACTAATGCAAAAACAGCTGAACCAATTTAGCTCAAACTTTCTCAATATCTTGTTACAATCCTAATTAAAATATTCACATACGGCACAAGCTTTGGGGAATATAACATTGCACTGCCAATCAAATTCTGGCTGAATATTTACAACCAGCTAAACAGAAAAGCAACTGCATGGCCTCTTGAAGAAAATGTAGTCAGACAATTAATGGTGAGGGGATTAATGCAAGTATGGGCCATGGCATTTCTCCACTTGGCTTAACTCGTAAACAACTGGGCATAAAGACTCTTGGGGCTTTTGGCTGAAACGGGTGGGGTTAATGCAGAAGACCTCATTTACCCAGGATCTCCCGGGAAACCGTGGCTCTCAACTCAGGGAATGGCTGTATTGCCAGGTGGGAGAGTGTGGGCACCATAAGAGAACAGACTCCGTTAGAGACCAGCTGTGTCACCTTCCAGCTGCAGGATCCTGGGCAAGGGGCTCGACCCTCTACGCAGATGGGCTCCTCATCTATTCAGTGGGAATAATGACAATCCCCAATGAGAGACAGCATGTCCCAGCTCCCCACTGGGCACATAATAAATGCTCCATGAATGTCATTGCAGTATCTGATCATTCCACCTCAGTGGAACGCCCAGATCAACAAAAATTCCTGAAGTGAAAAATAGTAAAAAAAAAAAAAAAAAATTCAACCTTTCTGGAAACAAAGTTTTAGCAAGTGCACGACAAGCTTCATGCCTTCTGAAACCCTGGGATGCTCTCCTGACAACCTGATCGTTTCCAGAACAATCCATCAGTATCTAGTTCCCACCTTATGGGCTATGAAGAAGGGAGGGGATTTTCCAAATTTCTTAATGCTTTTCAGTTTCTGTGACTGCTGTGTGTTTGCGTGTGTGCGTGTGCGTGTGTGTACTGATACATAGATGCATAAATGACAGATTGATACATATAGACGGAATACAGATACACGTATATAATGCATAGATGCATAAATTGTGTATGCACTCACACACAGATGTACACGTCTATGTGATTTTCCCTGTGTCTTAACCATCAGCTACTATTTTCCAGTGTGTGTCTCCAGCCCTATGTTTCTTCTCTTAAACCAGAAGACCAGATGGCTGAACGTGTGTGCAAGAGAACAGTCTTCGGTGAGGCCCATGCAAGAGCTCAGATGGACTTTGTGTTTTCCGTTTTGGATGCAGGTGGCCTTTTGCGTCATTTTTGGTGTTTGCCTTAGATGTAGAAGTCCCCACAAGAGCAAGACTGACCTGCATCCCCTCCCCATCCTCCCCTTGATCCTGCCAAAGTCCCTATGAGCCCCGAGGACGTGCAAAGCTCTCTGAATGACGGTGCCTCCCTCCCATCTAAACGCACACGTTTTCACGTGGCAAAGGCAGGACGGGAGACAAGTCCTCTGCTCCAGCCGCCCTCAGCCTCTGCCTTCTTGTTCCTTTCGGGGTCTGCAATTCTCCAGGGAAGGTTCGTTCAGGTTTTACTGCCTGCACATTAAAGGTTTGGGAGCCTTTGTCAAAGGAACCGAAGTGGAGCGCTTTCCTCCCTGCTCAATGAATACGGCCACATTTGAGGGATTTTATCCTCACAGGAGCTGCCTTGGATATGCTGAGTGTGAAGCCAAAACCTCAAAGCCAGCAAGAATTAAGCTGGCTTTGCTTTCCTTTATGAGCAAATGGCCTATAAAATGTTAATGCATGACTCTCAACGTGGCCGGCAACTCCTAATTAACAGGGTGTCCTTAGGTGTGGTAGCTGCCAGAGCACAGCCAGGGACAGGGTCCCTGGGCCCTGTTATCCCCTGCAAAAACCCCTCCTCAGCCTCCACCCAGTGCATCCCCAGCCCGTTTCACAATCTCCTGGTTTGACGAGGAGTGTGGTCATCAAATCTGGCACAATGATTTATATCAAACAACGCAGCAGGAAGTACCACCTCGATGCCTGCCATTTGCAGGTACTTTGCTAAACTCTAAATATGAATGGTCCTATTGATAGGGCTTCATAAGGACCCATCAAGAGTGGGTAGTTATATCTAGTGGACATAACGGGAAACTGGGGTTCAGAGAGGTTAAGTTGCTAATAAGAGGTAAGGCTTAGGGGCCTCCCTGGTGGCGCAGTGGTTGAGAGTCCGCCTGCCGATGCAGGGGATACGGGTTCGTGCCCCGGTCTGGGAGGATCCCATATGCCGCGGAGCGGCTGGGCCCGTGAGCCGTGGCCGCTGGGCCTGCGCGTCCGGAGCCTGTGCTCCGCAACGGGAGAGGCCACAACAGTGAGAGGCCCGCATACCACAAAAAAAGAAAAAAAAAAAAAAAAAAGAGGTAAGGCTTGGAACTCAACAGGTATGAGGCCCCAAGTCCAGCAAAGTGCCTGCTGGCAAAACCTGTGCTCTTCCTGCCCCCACGGAGCCTGTGGGGCATCGAGCCTCAACCTTGGCACCATGGACACTTGGTTGTGTGGGGAGGTGTCCTGGGCACTGGAGGCTATTGAGCAGCATCCCTGGCCTCTACCCACAACCTCCCAGTCATGACAACCAAAAATGTTCCCAGACATTGCCAAGTGTCCCTTGAGAGCAAAATCACCCCTAGTTGAAAACCAGTGCCATAGAATTTTCAGAATCACTGCCCTTGCTGTAAATTCCGTACTCCCCATATTTAGAAATAGGAAAACAAAGTCTTCTAACACTGAAACCGGAGATAAGACCTCTAAACACACGGCAGGACCACTGGGGTGAAAAACCACCTTTCTCCACTGTGCCCAAAGATAAATCTCATTAATGCAGCCAAGCTAAAGAGCAATTTTCATTTTTAGATGTTTCTAAAGTGGCACATCCCAGGCTCTGACTTGCAGGGCTGCCCGTCTGTTGGAAGGTGAACTGGGACAAATCATAAATATTGTGTTTTCATCAACTTTTACAGGTCAAAAAAAAAAAAAAAAAAACAGAACAAGACAAAGAAGGCAGAATTAACCAGAATTAAACGATGGGCTACAGGGGGAGTGATTAATTTGAACGGTGTCCACTCTCAAGCTGTGGAATAAAATCTGGCTTCCTGTGAAGACTATATTCCATGGACCCTCAGTACACTAAGATGGTTTACGAGGGAATGAGTTAGATAACAGTGGTGAAGTGAATTTACAGGCCAGAGTCGCAGGCATCATGCAATTGCTGTGATTCGGCACTTCGCTGGAGACTCTGAAATTAATTTTAATGGAAGAGGCGATTGCTAGTCAGGAGACAGGCTGCTTCAGAGACACGCAGCGGCCACGGTCCCAGGCCCTGGTGCCTTCGTGCCCTGGGCACCACACTCCCAACCTTGAGATTCCCCCCACCTTCTAACCAAGCCTAGCCTCTAGTGGAGGAAGAAGCAAATCCATCATTTAATTCTGCAGAAACCTGTGAGGTATCAGAGCAAACTCAAGAGGTGGGGCATGTGGGGTGAGAAAAGTAGGGGGAACTCAGGCAGGTGAGGGCGCCCGTTAGGGGTCAGAACCAGGGGAGTGAACCTCGTCTTCAAAGTTGGAGCCGAGGAAAAGCAACATTCTGTCCCTAAGTGGTGGGGGAGCAGGGAAGCCAGCTCTCAGGTCCCCAGGGGCCTGATTCCAGCTGAGGCTGTCAGTCCAGCAAGACACGGGCAGAATAAATTGATCTTGGCGTGTTGTGCTTTAAGGGTTCAAGGTTTCCTGAGTTCTCTGAACTTCTGTGCCAGGTGAGAATGGAAAATTGGCCCCATTTCTCACCTTCTGAGTGTCACACCTTCATAGGGTATCAGGTTACATGCTGTGCTGTTCAGAACTCAGAAGAGCAGAAAAAGACAGGCAACAGACTGCCAGAAAGTGAACATACTGTGTGACACAGAAGAAATTAATATACAGCATATATAAAGAGCTCCTGCGAATCAATAAGAAAAAGCCACCCCCCAAATATATTCAAGTAGTAACATAAATGGGCAATATAAAACATGAAATGTTCAACCCTACTGGCTATCAGGGAAATAAAAATTAAAACAAAATACAATGCCTTAATTACCAGATGATCAGAAATTCAAAGGGCTGAGAATACCTAGTGTTGGTGGGGTTGCCCAGAAAGAACACATTCATCTCATGCGTCCTTGGGGGGAATGTGAACAGGGGGAGTCATTTTTAAAGGCAAATAAGCAGTGTTTTTCACATTTTTAGGTGTGTTTACCAAATGTAGAAAGACACTGGTTGTAATAAAAGACAACACGGCAACAATCTAAGTGTCATCAATAATAGTTAAACACATTAGTGGAACATCCAAGCCATGGGACATGCTGCAATTTTTTTTTTTAAATCAGGAAAACTATATGTCCTGATAAGGCATGTACTCCAATATAAATGAAGCTTAAAAAGCAAGTTGCAGAAATGTATGTATAATAAATTCCATTTATGCTAGAGTAGGATGTACATAGGTTCATCTATTTATGTAAATGCATTGGAAAGTGGCCAATGGTCATCTCTGCCAAGGGGAGCGAGAGAGGAGGGGTGAATGGGGACCCTTAGGGTTTGCCAGATACTCACTGCATCGTCTGTGACAATGACAACATTTCATGTATTATTTGGGGGGGGTGGACGAGAGAGAGTACGGGCAAAATTATGATGTTGAGAAGCTGCTCACGTGATAATTTTATATGTAATAATTTTTAAAAGTTTAAGATGGTGGGTAGAAAGGCAATTTGCAGAATACAGTTTTCTTTCAGCGGTTGCTTTCCCGACCGCAGAGCCCCATTCAAATGACACCCAGGCCACTTCAGCCGCTTTTAGAATTCACTGAATTTCACACTGAAGGGGGTATTGGCTGGCACAAAGCAACACCCACGGCCCGTGTGGTGTTTGCCTTCCTTCTGGCACTGGACCCTCCCCTGGGCTGAAACCTGGTACCAATCATCACCCCCTCCTTGAAAAGACGCTTCCTTGTCGTGACACCAGTGGGGACGGGTCGTAGAGCTTACTCTGTATCTACACTCAGGAATGCAGCTTATGCCTGGTCTGCACTTAAGATTTGCTTAGCCTAGGGCATATTCTGTGTCTTTCATGATTCAGTCCCTGATTTGTACAATGTTTCCTTTCAACATTATCTCTAGAAAATAAAGAAAAGCAACACGCAGCATTCTCATGGAATAACAATTCCAAGGGAAGCTTGGGTTCCCAATTCCACATCTTTCTTATGAGACCACAAGGTTTCCTCGCTCAAAACTGAGCCTTTCCCTTGAGGCCACACGCAGAGGACCCCCCCCCCCCGCCTCCAGAGAGGAGGGCAGAGATGCATCAGCCACAGGGCTGGTCTCCATGCACCTAGCCAGGGTCTCCACTGACCTCGGGTGTGGGAAGAATGGGGCCACGGTTGTTTGGGCTGCACTAGTGGGTGGGGCCGTGTCCATTCCCTCTCCTACATGACTGTCCCCAGACAGACTGTCCTGGGCACAGAGGGGCCGGCCGAGCACTGGGCCAACCCCAACCTGCACATGGTTTGGTCCCCTGGAGCAAAGTGTCTGTTGACCAGGTCTCCCTACCTTCAGCTCATGCTTCATTTCCAAGGGATCTTATTTTGCAGACAAATGGGCATGACTTTCCCCCTGAGCTGTTTATGAATGTAACTGTCCACTCCTCAAAACAACCGGGGCACATTCCCGAGCTCCTGAAATGGAAACGGGCTCTGAGAGCTGCTGACCCTACCAGCCTCCCGACCAGAGTGTGTCTGCATGGAGTCTGCACCTGCCCCCAGCCCCACACCCACACCTCAGCTGACGGAGGAGGTGGAAAAATCACTCTGCTCGCCCCCCATGTTTCTTGGGGGGGTTCTTCCTCGCCGACCTTGTAAATTAACTGGCTCACATTTCAAGTGGCTGATTTTTCCCCCAGGATTCAATTCACAGCAAACGTTAGCCAGTGCTCAAGAGGGTAACTCCCAGAGTAGATATGGCACATCCCACCCACGGCAGGGATGGGTGGGATGAACTCTGGTTCCATTCTGCTATCTCCTTCGAACTGCCCAACCCCTCCTGGTATAAACCAGCCACTGGGCAGGGGTTGGGGTGGGCGGGGCACACCCAGAGAGAACAGTGGGCCCCCCATCATCCATTCGTGATGACACTGATCTATTCCTCTAGACCCCAGGCCAGTTCCAGAGATCTGGTCCACGTCCTGTGTAGCCCATGACAGAGTGTGATTTCCCAGCAAGAAATCCTGGATGCCAGGGTGACACAGCATAAAGCAAGACAGAAAGCGGAATACATACTGGGTGATTGGGACAAAGCAAGGCCCTCCCCTGTCCCCACCTCATCAGTCATAGAAGCCCTGGATGGCCAAGAAAGGACAGGGGCTGTGTCCTCCGGGGAGGTGGAAGAATGTGGGGCATCTCTGTGCTTTTTATAAAAAAAAATGTAGTTTACTTAAAAAACTAAAAACAGAACTACCGTATGATCCAGTAATCCCACTCCTGGGCATATATCCAGAGAAAACCATAATTAGAAAAGATACATGCGCCCCAGTGTTCACTGCAGCACTATTCACAATAGCCAGGACGTGGAAGCAATCTAAATGTCCATCGACAGAGGAATGGATAAAGAAGACGTGGTACATATACACTACGGAATATTACTCAACCATTAAAAATGATGAAATAGTGCCACTTGCAGCAACATGGATGGACCTAGAGATTGTCATAAGTGAAGTAAGTCAGACAGAGAAAGACAAATATCATCATATAATATCACTTCTATGTGGAATCTAAAAAACACGACACAAATGAATTTATATACAAAACAGAAATAGACCCACAGACATAGAAAACAAATTTATGGTTACCGAAGGGGAAAGGGGGAGGGGAGGGATGAAATAGGAGGTTGGGATTAATGTATATATACACACTACTATATATAAGATAGGTGAACAACAAGGACCTACTGTATAACACAGAGAACTCTATTCAGTATCTTGTGATAACCTATAAGGGAAAAGAATCTGGAAAAGAATATCTATATCTATCTCTATATCTATAGATAGATGCTGTACACTTGAAACTAATGCAACATTGTGAATCAACTATACTGCAATAAAAAAATTTAGTTTGAAAACAAAAAGCAAAAACTAGGAGTTCCTAGAAACCTTGAGTTAATTATTATATTTAAAAATCCAAATGGTTTTCTCTTCCTTATAGGAAGTGAGAAGCAGTTATTAGCTGTCATCGGATTGCTTATTTCAAAGCCAGGAAGAAAGTGACTTCTGAAATGCCGAACCCTTTGTGTCTCCAGAAGTCTTACTTTTCCTTCTCCACACCTGCCCGTCCTGCTGGGAGCCATAACCTTCATGCCATTTGGAGAGGTTGGGCCAAATCGTTAGAAGAAGAGACCATCAACTGTAAACTGATTCTGGATTCCTGCAGCGCAGGAAGTAAAAGAAAATGAAAGAAAGTGAAAATGACGTTCTCATTGGAAGTTCGGTTTTAAGGCTCAAGAAAGTTTTGGCAGAATCCTGTCTTCCTACGTTTTGCTAAAGAGAATTGTTGGCAATAATTCCTCGGTCAAGGGCGCAAACGATTTTCTACTATCTCCTGGCTCCTCCACTTCAAATGTAGAAATTTTTACCATCATGGTGAGAAAACAGCCCAATGGAAGTCATCATGGTACAGGCTCACGTGTACACAGAAGAAAGTTTTCTCCGCTAAACACATACATGGGTTTCTGGAGCTTTCTTTAATCATGCGAAGGGCTATCCCTAATTTTACAAAATTGCTTTTCACTTTGGCGGAGAAGACTTGACAGCTCCAGTGAACCTGGTGATCCTACGGAGGCATCTTCACACGCCCTGAGGCACCGACGGTTCACACCCCAGTAGGCCAAATCAGCTGGAGTCAGAGACACTGAGGTCTCTCTCCAAACCAAGAAAGCACAGCCTATCCCACCTGAGACAAAGACAGTCTATTCAAGACAAAGGGAGGTGAGTTGACATTTCACAAACACTCAAGCTGGGTGTATTTTGCTTTATAAGCACCTGCGATGCCTGGCTTAGCTGAACGGCATACATCCAGGTGTGTGATGAATGGGAAAAGCCTTCAGTGTCTCTCGCAGTGTTCATCAGAGGGGAAATAGGAAGGTCTAATTCATTTTAAATAACACGTACAGCTGCCATTAATGATTCCTTCTGAGATTTGTCATAGATATTTATATTTAGTCACCACAGGAAGAATTGTGGGAGGTCCCTGTCCTGTCATTTTTTTCCCCTTTGGTAAAGTATGAAGTAGGAAAAATGTGTTGATATTTTTCCATTTAAGCGAAATCCAAGTAAGAACATTTAGAACAATCTAAAACAGAAGGCTTTTCTAACTGGATCACAGGCATATTGCTAAACACAGGTCAGCCACCACACGCCGACCAGGGGGAACTAATAAGATACATCCACTGCGTGTTCTGCCAGGTCAAGGATGGGCTGGGAAATGGTTCTTTTAGATTAAAGCTAAGGTCTTGGGGCCACGCAGGGGATGAAGCTGCGAGGCTGGCTTCACGAATGTCAGGTTCTAATAACCGGAGTTGGTGAGTCAGGGGTGCTGTGGGAGCCTGCTGTGAGGTCAGGACCTACATGGGGTCCTGGAGATAAAAGAGAAAAACATGGTTACCAACCTGGAAGAACCCACAGGCTGGTGAGGGAGACAGAGGAAACCAAAGTATGAGAGAGTGTGATGTGTGGCTTATTAGCTGCATGTGCCAATCGGTGGGAACCAGAAAAGCTGGAGGGTTGCCCCGTCTGTGGATGTGTGATGGGGATGAGAGACAGACTGGCTGCCACCTGAATATGGAACTGGTAGGACCTGCATCCTATCCTGAGGCACCTCCCCAAGGCCTCTCCCCTGCAGGATGCACAGCGGCGATGCTGGCTCCCCCCGACACCCCCCCAACCGGTGCCCACTCCACTCCTGCTCCTGTAACCCACGCTCCGGACACAGCTCCTGGTGAAGACCCTCTAAAGCCTTCCTGCTCACTCAGAATGGAACCCAGACTCCCTGCTGTGGCCCCGACCTCTCCAACCACAAACAGCATCCTTCCTCCGACTCACTGTGCCCCAGACACGGGGACCTTCTTGTCCCTTTAGGACTTCCGGTCTATTCCTGTCCCAGCTCCTCTGCCCCTGCTGTTCCCTCTGCCAGAAACAGCCCCACAGCTTGACTGAATCCATGCCTGTTCCTGGCCCCGAGAGACCCGTCCTGAGCACTCAGTCGGAGGCAGAAAGCAGTTCCTGTCATACCACCTGCTCTGTTTCCCTCACAGCACCCTCCTAGGTGAAATCACCTCACTCAGGTTCCTCCTTGTGTGTTTCTGTCTCTCCCCCGAGAACGTGATCCCCGTGAGGAAAGGAGAATTTACAGCTGAAAAGCCTAGGACAGTGCTCGGTGCAAAGTGGGTGCCTATAAATGTGTGCTGGGTGGAGACAGTACCTTGGACAGCACCCTGCACAGTTCCTGTCGTTCCTGCCAGCAGCCCTGTCCACCTGCCCAGCACAGAGCCTACAACTCAAAGCTCAGGGCCCCCTCCTGAGAACTGGGTGCTAGATGGTCCTTGAACCTCCTCTCCTGCTTCCACTTTGGTCCCAAGCACACGGACGATTACCAAACTCTCTCTTCCCCCAGCTGTAGTTAAAGGTGACAGTAAACCTGACAGTTTACTCAACACTCGCTCAGTTGAATAAGATGAATAAATTATTAGCACTGTCCCAGTTAGGCTGCCTTCCATGGTTATTATAAGATTCGACACCCAGGCATCCCACACAGGCACGGTTCCTCCACCAATGTGGCCTTCTTTTAGCCCACACTATGTTAAGCTAAGTAAAAATTAAACACTGACTGTTCAATGAAACATATTCCCAATGAAACATGGCTAGTTAATTACAGGGACTAACACTGCTTTTAAGAACAGGAGGGTCTGGATTTCACTGTGCTAATAATTGCTCAGAGGTGTCACGTGACATTTCAGAGCTACTCCAGGTAAGAAATTAAAGAAGAAGTGGCATGCCATCCATCTCCATTTCACTGGGGGAGAAACAACACTTTTATAGATGAATGTGTCTAACAAACATGTCAACAATGAGGGAAACAGATTAGGACTGGCACAAAATGCTCATACAAATCTATTCATATTTCTCATTAGGAGAATGTTGACTCTTGGTAGAGTTTGATCATTTACCAGAAGGGACAGCTAGGAACCATAATAAAAACATTTCTAACCCTAACATTATCAGAGCATAAACAGTCCTACCCTAGACTCCTGCTATAAGCCCACTCACTACACTGCAGAATTGAGCATCACGATGGGTCCTGGACCCCAATTCTACAGAGAACTGGCTAGAGCATAAAGTTACTTTGTTTCAAAGGAGTTACATCCTGTCCCTCAGAATCTAGTGAGTAACCGTTATATAATTCTACTTATTTTGTCCCTTTATAGGGTGACTTCATATTATCAATTTTAAACTTAGGAAAGTCTTCTTTTGAGTGTGTATCTATGAATTTGTGTTGGTATTATAGTTCTCATCAAAAAATTAAAATATTAAAGTTGAATAGAAGACACTGGAAAATAAGGACTCAGCCAAAATTTACAATGAAAAATTAATATAGGAAATGTCAAAATGTATAGACCTTTGTAAATTAATAAGCACCAGGGAAAAGCAACTCCTTACTTCTTAATGAACAGGTAGGTCGGTCCCTGGCTACCTCGTCACTGGGAAAAACAGCAAGCCTAGGAAACAAAAATACTTGAGGGCGAACATAAGAAAGTAACAGACGTTTCAATGAGTTACCCCTCTCTCTTTCCATCTTGACACTTAGTGTATATATGGTATTTTATTGAAAATCACCTCAAATCCCTTCTGAATATGGACAGAAGAATGAGGACAAGCAACAAATATGGAAAACCCAACAGAGTGGCTAAATAATTCCCAAACCTGAGGTAATTCCAGAACAAACACGTAAACTGAGGGCATATGACTACTCTCTCTCTCGTGTGATCCTGGTGGGAGGAAAGCCTTACAGCAGGTCCCTTCCAAGAAAAGCACAAAAATATACACCAAGAGGGAGGTGTCCCTGTCGGCCCTGGCCAGCACTGTCCTACTGACCCCACGAGGCCACATGACCCACCTCCTCTCCCCATCGGGCATCTCTCTGCCTCACACCGAACACTCCCAGGGAACCTCCAGGAAGTCCTTGGTACATGTTAAGATTCGTCATGCCTCTGTGGCTTTGTCCAGAGTTCTTCTTCCTCCTGGAATATGCCCTCTTCGTCCTTTACGGAGATACAATCCTTTAGGTCTAAGTCAAGTCAGTTTCTCAGGGAGCCTTTTGCTGTTTACTTGCTTTTAATCTCAGCCCTACAGTGCCCAGCGGATGCGACCAACTGTCATTGCTGTGAGGGGCACTCTACTATATGATGCTGACACAATGGCCCACACAGTCTTGGAGCTGAGAGCCTAACAAATATGCATCAAAAAATCCATCCATTCATAATATGAGCTTTGAAAAGAGCCTTAAAAGGCACAGGTGCCAGAAGAGCAATGAACATCTTCAGCCAGGACTCTGGTATAAAAGAAGTCACTAAGCCAACCCACAATAACATTTTCTGAGCAAAATGTAAACCTTTCCAGAAGGTTTACACTGACAGCCTGGGGTCATTTGTTACTGCAACCATAACTTGCCGATGCTGATTGATAACAGAACCGTGGAAGGTTTTTATGCTGGAACACAGGGGAGGGAGGAGCAAGAAGACAGGCAACTACACAAGCTCTTTCTGGGATCTTATCCACACGCACGAACCTAGTCCCCTGAACACATCCTAACTGCTGGTTGAGATCTGTCTGGGTTCCCACACGGAGATACAACGTACACACACACACGCCTGCACACACATTTCCTCACAGAACTGTTCAAATATTCTAGTTAAATATTGTTCTTTTTATGTTCTTGGCTCCCAGTCAATCTCTTGATATAAGCTGAATGGAAATTATTTTTTGGCAAGGACTATGAACCTGAAGTTTCTTTTACCTTAATTCATAATCGTTTGAACAGATATTCATCTCCTTAGGTCCACACGATGTTGGCTGAGTGAAAAAACTCTTCAGAAACATAACATATTTCACAAGAGGTATAAACAAATGCTCGCTTCCCCAGCTACAGCACAAAGCACATCTTCCACCTTCACCAGCAACAAAGTTCAGAGATGACACCATGAGCCACTGGAAGTCCTGTGGACTAATAAATACGGGTACCTCCAGAAATCAGGCAGAGTGGCCTTTTCCTCATAGTCGGTGAGTCGTTGGTGAGGATCAGAAGAAAGGTACATTTGACAGCATTAGGCCATGGCTGGATGCCTTCAAATATTTAGGAGTCTTCAGTTCCTTGTGTTACCTTTTTTAAAAGGCTAAATGTACATTTCACTTAAGATGCCATATTTACGTGCGGCCAGAATTGCCATGCAGAATTTTAAAACAGAGACTTCCCATTTCCCAAATCCATCTGCTAACCCTAATCCGGCTCCCACGGCTTGGGCGATTTGGGGGAAGCCACTTCTGAGTCAAGAAGATACCCAGAGAGAGAAGTGGTCACACCGGGCGTCCACCCTTGCCATCCACCTTCCCCGCCACAGCACAACAAACGGTCTAAATTACACGGCTGCATCTTCACAATCTGTGGTCTTCCAGGGAGTTAAAGCTCACCATCCTTCAGACCCTAAACGCAGGACTGGCAGTGATCCATGATCCTGTCACAGTGTCACCAGGGCCAGCAGGCCTCACAGACTGTGGCCTGTGCATTTTCAAGGAGTTTTATGAGCTCTAGACCTTGGATTACCAACCAGGCTTCAGCGCGCTCCCCGAGTCCACTAATGCTTACAATGCTACTTCTCCCAGGTCCAAGGGAGTTAGCAAGCGAGGGGTGGCCACTAAGAGCCCTGAAACCTGGTCTCTGGTCCGTCACCATTCAAGCTTCTCCCTCTTGACTGAAAGATGTTCTGCACCGAAAATGGTCATAAAAATGCAACAAACAGATGGGTTTACAAGACTCTGCCAGTCACTTCCAATCACTCAGCTTCCTATTCATAGCACATGGCAATTAACCAACAAAGGTGCTTATCATCTTAGAAGAAGGAGCTCTGGCTGAGGAATCACATTATTCACCAATCTTCTCACTGCTAGTTTCCAAGACGGCTAAGATTAGAGATCCCCATCTCCTTCCTCAACTCCAGTTTGTCTTAAATAAAGACCACACACATTGAGTGAATGAAACCATGTAATCTGCTCCCGACAGTTCTGTCAAACCAAGGGAATGCTGTGTAGGGACTGCTTCACAACTCCTAAATTTGGTCACTGGTAGGCCATACGATTCGCTTTGTCAGTGGAGTCCTTAACGCCTCCCCTGAGTTTCCGCAGCTGAAGCAAAAGTTCCACAGAAGTAGTAACAACGACGAACGTTTATTGAGAAAAAGCCACGGGCTGAATTTTGTGTTGAGCACTCACGTCACCTCCGTTTGAATCACAACCGAGGGCAATATCATCCACCATGTGACTTCTGCCTTGGAAATGGTGGGACGGTGCACAGAACAACCCTGCAACAGCGGTCACACACTGGGATGCACCTGCCCGGTGCTCATCCTCCATCACCTCTGAGCCAGAAAGCATGCTAATTGTGGAGCCCGGGATCGTGCCTTTCAGGGGAAGATCTGGGGTTTTATCCTCACACGGGAGGGAATCGGCCACTGCTCTACAACGGAAAGGTTACTTTCCATTCCACGGGAGACATAAGGACGCATCTTAGAGTTCGCACTCCAAAACTGTGATCACGCATCCGGCCAATAGAGCCCTTGCTGGGCAAATGCCAGATGTGATGATTTGTGCCTCAACATCTGGGGCTTGGTAGGGAAACAGAATCAAACCCAAACCCAAAGGGCTAAAAAACGTCATTTGTTTTACAGCATGCTCTAAATTCTTGGCCCAGCATTAGGATGAATAACTTTAATATGAGTCATCATAGAATCCGATCTAGAAAATCCAAAATGCCATCCCTCTGGCAAGATCCCTGAGAGATGGACGACTCGCCTTTGTTTATCCACCCAAGATGGCGACGCCCTTATGTGGTGAAGAGAGGGATGCTGGCCGGTGGCCCACTGCTGGAAGGCTCTGGTCGTGGGTAACGCATCCATATGCTCACGTAAACCATCTCCGCGATGCCCCCGCTGGTTTCTGTGACCTAGGGACCAGAACGAGCCTCCTTCCTCATCCACCTGTCGTGCTCCAAACGGCTGACCTCTGTTCCTTTGCTAACTTTCCTTCCCTACCCCGCGACCCTCTTTTTGGGATTACTCGTACAGTTAAATAGTATTTTCTAGTCTCCCATTTGATTTAAGGTTTTAAATGATGGGATTACATTTACCTGGGTTTTTAAATTATGTCAAAGAGGCTTTCTGGGAATTACGATTTCTTAATTAACTCATCTTTTTAAACTCGGTAATACTCTTTTTATATTCATATAATGAACTCGGAAGCAATAAGATGGCATTTATAACGTGCAAGCAAATAACTCTTTAAGAGTGTAACTAATTCAGAGGGCTTTTCCCTTCAAACATTCTAAACCGGCTGTTCTATATGGGGTTTTGAATTCATTGCTCTGATCTGAGCCCGTGGAGGGTCCCTTCTCAAATTCCCCATCAGATAATAAATCCCTCTAAGGCATATGATGTCCAGCTGTGCCTGGGAGGGAACAGAGCTTGAGAAAACACCAGAGTGTCCGTGTCATAGGTCTGGAGAAAGGCAAGGTGCAGGCAGAAAACATATGTCATGACCTGTCTCAGAATCCTCTACAAAGTCCTATTCAGCACACCCCAATTTCTATCTAGACCCAAGAATTCTACCTCTTCTGAGAGATTCTGATGTTCAAAAACAATTACGTAAAATCTCTTCAAATCCATAACATGACCAACAGTGTTTACTTAACTATGAAATATCTCATAACCTGCAAAAAAGTGCAAGAAATAATCATACACACACACACGTGCGCGCCACCTAAATTTAAGAAACGAGAAACATTAGCTTTTCATCTCAGGAACGATCACACATTACAGTGGGAACCCTTGCTGCCCACCCTCTTCCATCTTGTCTCCTCCTTCACATCAGTTACCCCTATTTGGAATTCGGTTTGTGTGTCTTCTCTCCTCATGCTTATACTTTCATGGACCTAGAGTTGTCACAGTGAGTGAAGGTGAAGTAAGTCAAACAAAGACAAATATCATATGATATCGCTTATATGTGGGATCTAAAAAAATGGTACAATGAACTTATTTACAAAACAGAAATAGAGTCACAGATGTAGAAAACAAACTTATGGTTACCAAGGGGGAAAGGGTGGGGAGGGATAAATTGGGAGATTGGGATTGACATATACACACTACTGGACATAAAACAGGTAACTAATAAGAACCTACTGTATAGCAGAGGGAACTCTACTCAATCCCCTGTAATGACCTATATGGGAAAAGAGTCTAAAAAGGAGTGGATATATGTATATGTACAACTGATCCACTTTGCTGTACAGTGGAAACTAACACAACATTGTAAATCAACTGGACTCCAATTAAAATTAATTTTAAAAAACAAAAAACAAACAAAAACAAAATGGTATCAGGATAAAGTTATGAAAAGAGTAAAAAATATTACAATTTTGCATAATAAAAGAAAATATAGTATTTGAGGGCATTTTGAAACATATTAATGATACCATTTAGTCAATATCGCTCTGCAATTTTTGTTTACGTTATGTTCGAGATTTATCCACGGGGATATGTATATAGAGGTAGTTTATCGCACAATTACACTGTTTGAATATGCCACAATTCACACATTTATTCTCCTGTAATTGGACACTTTGGTTTTATTTTGTTTGGTTTTGCCATTATGAATGATTTGACAGTTATGTTCCTGTGTATTTTCCTTGGGGACTTGTTCAACACTGTCTCTGGAGGATATACATAGAAACAGCAAATTCACTTTAGGACATCCACGAGCGTCAGATGAAGGACACGATTCTCTCTAAAATTCTCCAAGATGATGTTATCATGGCCCTAAGGACTGTCCAACAATTAAAAAATAAACACTTTCCAGAGAGCCATTAGTATAATTACAAAGCTCCCTTCCAATTCCAACTTAAATCTTTGCCTTGGGCAAGTGTTTGACATTATTATTGAAAATAAACAGTAAGGTCAATCAGGGACTGATGAGGTTGGAGGGTCACGTCTGACTCCTTGAGTACAGGGCAGTTAAACGTCGGTGGTCAGAGGACCGGACAGAGGGAGGAGGGGCTAGTGTCTGGGTAGAGCCCTGTCTTAGATTCCAGCCCGCCTGCCGGTTCTCTGGTTCCCTTTCTCCAGAGAACACGTCTTCACCGCGAGAAAACCAGCCCCCCTCACTCTACCACCCCCATTCTCGCCCAAGTCTTATTTACAACTGCTCAGTCTGCCAAGACAGAATGTTCTCCTCTGAAATTTTTCGTTGCAGGAAAAAAAAAAAACACTTTTTGCTGGTTCTAAACCCCTGATTTTCTTCTCCTCAACCTCTCCCCAATCTCCCTTCTTGAAGTATTTGATAACGGGCTTCTTAAAGTGTTTTGAAGCAAAGTCTGTAGAAAAGGAATAGTTGAACCATGGTCTGCAAAATGGCTGATATTTCTCTCCTGGGTCAGACCAAAAAGGCAAACCCAGCCCGCGATTTTCTTGGGAACGGCTAGAGGTGATTCCAAGCTATTTGAAATCTCTCCCTATCCCTGGCTTCTCTGCAAGCCCCCCACCCTCACGCCCAGCCCTGACAGTAAAACCTCACAGAAGACCCCAGTGAGGAAGGAGTAGGAGTCCTTGGATAGCTGCCCAGTTAATAAGAAAACTGTAAATGCTACTGTGAAATAAACAAACTAATTAACCCCTGCAGTTTGAGAAAACTAAAAACCCCGGGGGGGCAGAAACTCACACATGTCAAAATTACCAGGGGAAGGAAGGAAGGAAGCACCGTTTCTTTCTTCCCAGCAGTGCAACTCGGTGGTGTGGCACAGCTTCCAAAGCAGGAAACGCACACACAGTAAAGGAAAAATCCCAGCTCAAAGACAGAGAAATCTTAAAGATGACAAAGGTCACAGAACAAGATGTCAAACCTCCCAAACACGGGGACAAGGCAGCACAGTGTGAATGTCTGAGGTGGACGCCCTCGGGGACAAGGCTTGAAAACAACCCACCTAGCCTCTTGAATGTAAACACTGGAGAAATTTTAGGACTAGCCCCAGGGGGTATCTTATCTGCCCAGGGCCATCCTCCTCCTCCTCCTCCTCCTCTTCATCCTCATCAGCAGCAGCATCACTATTAACATCATTATCTCTATTTTTATCATCTCCATCATCTTCTTCATCTTTATCTTCATCATCATCAGTATCATCTTCTTTATTATCATCTTTTTCGTCATTACCACCACCACCATCACTACTATCAACGTCATCAACGTCATCATCTCACTGCTATCATTTTCTTCATCATAATCATTTTCTTCATCAACACTGTCATCCTCATCATCTTCACCATCATCACCATCATCTTCTTCTTCTTCCTCATCATTACCTACATCATCATCATCATCACCTGACAATGCTCTCTGCCAGCCACATTCAAGAAAATAACCCCCACTTAACAGTAAAGCCCCTGCCACTCAGAGAGAAACCGTAACTTGTCTGGGGCCAAGAAGCGCAGTCAGGATTCCAGCCTCGGCCCGTTTTTCTCGAGCTCTTGCTGGGAGCCTCCTGGAGAGAAGGACCATGGTTGTTCCCAATCTGCCAGACTGAGGCCAAAATCTAACTTCCACCCAGAGGGCCTATCCTTACTTCTCCGTGTGAGTGGATGTGTTTCTATACTGGCTGTTGTTTCCACGGAAGAGAGACAGGGAGGGAAGAGAGACCCCTCCCTGTAAGGTCCAGTGGAGGAAGGAGGGCAGCGAGAAAGGCTCCAGGCCCTCAGGGGCTCCATCTGATTCTCCAGGACTTGGGCCACCTGCCCTCTGCAGCGAGGACTGGAGATTCTATACTGACAACCTCCCCCATTTTTGGTTAAAAAGAAGCTGGTCCCTACACACACACAGGGCTGCACATGGGAGGTACTGGCCTCCTTCCACCAAACACTTAGTGAGGATCTACTGTGGCCACAGGATTGGCCCTGACCAAGGAAGACTGGAAGAGGCCCATAAAAAGGCCTTCCTGGAAGGGAACAAAAAGGGATTGAAAAAAGACCATGCAGTATGCTGGGAACAGGTACCAGGAGATAACAGGCCAGGAGAATTAGTGAAACACTCCTACTGAACCACAACAATGTTGATGATGGAGGAGAAGGAGTTCACAGCCTTACTACGTGCTAGGCACAGTGCCACGTTTCACACACACATCATCTTACTTCATCCTCAAAATGACCCGCGAGTGAGGCAGGCACTGCTCTTACCCTGTTGTATAGGTAAGAAAAACAAGGCTTAGGGAGCCAGCTCTTACCAAAGTCACTCTTTAAACATCCCTGGCAGCCGAGTCAGAAGGTAAAAACCCTTTATAGCCCACTCCCCAGCAGCCACCAGGACCAAAGCCTGCACTGTGGCTCCTGGCCAGGGTGATGCTTGGGTGAGACCCACTGTGTTCTCTGCTTTGATGCTCTCCACACAGAGTTCTCCGACTTTGCACAATGTATGAATCCCATCTCAGTGTGAATTTTCTGCAGATTCTTTCACAGGAATCTGAGTCATGGATATTCAATATGCTTTACTGTCTTATCAGGAACAATCTGTGTGATTAGGGCCCTGCCAGGACCATCTCTGGGCGGACAGACCACCTTGCCTGGCTGAGTAACCGGCAAGCAGGCATCCAAACCAGGTGTGCTGTATCCATGGCGAAATAAGCACACTTTGCATATCACAAAAAAGGTGCAATTAAATGTTTTAAATATCGGATCCACGTGTCTGGAATCTTTAAAAGCTTCACGCGTGGCTTACTCCTAAATTTCTGAACAAAGTGAATATAACTACCTTCGAGCTCCCTTGGACCAGAAACACTGCGACTTCAGCTGTTACGTGGAAGAGAGAAAACTGCTGACTTGGGCCCTGCTTCTTCTTCCACTTCGGCTGGGCCAGGAGGAGACAGTCAACGCAAACACTCGACATTTGTCCACAGCCACATGCCCCCCGCTCCCTCGTCTGTGGATCTGCCTATCTACACGACAGCCACCACATTACAGGGAGTTGTCGGATGTCTTATTTCATTAATGTCCTGCAGCAGCATTACTGCCGCCGCCACGCTTATTAATAAGACACGCAATACCGCTCACATGTGTCGAGAGGACTCTGAGACCTTAACAGTGACTGAAGGCTCTGCCAGTTCCTCACGGTCCCTTCAACCAGGGAGGGTGGCCTGGCGGCTTCATCTCGGCAGGTGAGAAGGAACGGCCTCGCTTTCTTTCTGGGTGTGCTTTGTTGGATGTTGCACAGTCTCTGGTCCTATACTGGGAAGGTCTCATTCCCACACCACAGGGTAAGCCCCTGTGGGCGGCCTCCATCCCATAGTCACTTGGGGCTTCGGAGCAACCGGACAAAACCAGATGGGACAAGCCCAGGGGATGATGCTTCCACTCAAGGCCTGTTCATCCAGTGAGGTTTGAGCACCTACTATGCACCAGGCACGGGCACAGAGCAAACAGATGCCTCTTGGTCAGAGAGCACCCTTTCTCGTGGAGGAAGATGGACAACAAACAAACCAGGAGGGCAGTTTCAGAGCCTGGTGAGCACTGTGCAGACATAGGAAGAACACAGCATGGAGAAAGCAGAAGGGAGAGAGGGGCTGAGGACCACCCACTTCAGACCACTGGTACCCAGACAGGGAGGGCAGGCGAGGGCATTGCAGGCCCGTGAGATGGCAATGCGCCTTGGACACACGGGGATGTGCAGAATCGCCAGAGCGAGGTGACTCACTGCAGGGGGGCAGAGAGGTCACAAAGGGGCAAGACGGGTAGGGTAGTGGGGGAGGGCTGGGCGGAGACAGTGTGCTTTTTTCCTAATAGCTTAATTGAAATATAATTTACATACCATCAAGTCCACCCACTTAAAGTGCACAACACAATGGTTTTTCATATGTTCTCCGAGCCTGCATCCGTGACCTCTCTAATTACAGAACATTTTTACCGCCCGCCCCCGGCAGAAACCCCATGGTCATCAGCAGTCACTCCCCACCTCCCCAGACCCCAGCCCTGGCAGCCACTGGTCCACCTTCTGTCCCTGTAGATCGGCTGTGGGTCCATCCTGACTGCCTGCTTCCACTCAGCAGGCCTCACCCATGTTGTCATGTGCCAGCACCCCCATTCCTTTTTCATGACCAAATAATATTCCCTTGTGTGGATTTTTTCCACATCTTGTCTATCCATTTATTGACTCCTTGATAGGTGTTTGGGTGGTTCCCACTGGTTGACTATTATGAGTCATGGTTTTAGGAACACTCGTGTACACATTTTTGTGGAATGTGGGTTTCATCCTCTCAGGCGGATACAAGGAGTGGGGTTGCTGGGAGGTCTGGTGACTCCAGGTTTACCCCCATGGAGCGATGTTTGGGTGGAGACCAGCTCTGCTACCTGCGGGGTGGGTGGTGGGCAGACCCCACTCAGACCCCTGGGAGATGACCTGGGAGTGACAAGGAGCCCAGGGTGTGGATTTCAAACGCATTTTGGAAGTGATGGAGTTTGCTGTGGTATGAGGGAAACTGAGGGAGTAAGGATAATGAGGTCTCCAGGGGAGACTGTGTATGTGTATGTGTATGTGCACATATGTGCATGTAATACACACATGCAAGCACACACACACACACATACACGTACATCCCCGGATGTGCCTTATGAATTCTGACCCAGTGGGTCTGCAAGGGTCCTAGAGTCCATACTCTTTGGCTTGTCAAGCACAGCCAGGCATGGGAGCCACATGGCATCAGACCCCGTCCTTTCTCAGGTGAGGAAACTGATGTTCTGGGGCCATGGGACATCCCCAAGTCACAGGAGCCACCTCTGCCCTGTGACCTGCTGGGTGAGGGAATTATCAACTCGTGAGTTGGCCAAGCCTCTTCTTAAATAACCCAGAGCTTTTAGGACATTTGGACTGAAACCTGGTTTCTGACACAGGCTGGGGGAACACGGTGCTAGGGATCGGGCAGGGAGGGCCGAGTGGGTGCAAAGGCACGTGGGCATCCCAAGGGGTGAGACCGAGAAAGGGGCTCTAGCAGTTCACCCGCCTTAAAGGCTCTCGGCTAGAGTTTCACCCTCACAGCCACTGAGGTGGGTCCTCCCCACCCAAGGAATCCAATCACATTCATGAATGGAGCGGCCGGTGGGCAGTCCTCCCCCACCACAGAACTGACCACAATAAAAGTGACCCTAAGTCCCAGCCAGTCAGGAGGAAACAGCTGGAAGGGGGCTCCGCCCAGTAGGAAGATAACGTGAGCCACATGTGCAATCCTAAACCTCTAGTGCCACATTAGAAAGGTAAAAATAGAGGTGAAATTGATTTCCCTAGTATGTTTTATGTAACCCAATACAGCCAAAATGCTATTGTTTATACCTGCACACTGCACAAAAGGTAATTAGTGGGTGTCGTGCAGGCTTTTCCACTCCGAGTCTCGGGAATCCAGCCTCTTCTACACCCATGGTTCAGTGCACACAGCCCGGTCCCTCTGCTGACCCACCCCGCGCTGGACAGCGCAGACCTGTGGCTGCAGGAACGTCCCTGGACAGCGGGGCTCACCGGCCCGGGAAACGGAGGGTTTCAAGATCCTGTGCGTAAGGCTCTGGCCATAAAGTGAAAGAGAGAGGCAAGGGTGGGGTTTCTCAGCAAACCCAACTACATCTATTATGGGAAGGAAGCCGAAGGTTATGAAAAATGAACGCAATACCTGGTATAGGCTGGGTCAAGAGCACTGGCCATGCTTTGCCAGCATAAGGGGAGGAATAGAGACGAGGCCCACATCTTGCTCCACCACCCACTGCTGTGTGACCCTGGGTGGGGATTCGACCTCTCTGAGCCTGACCCTCACCTGCAAAGTGGGGTTAGTGGCGGTGCCTGTCTCACGGGTTGGTGAGACTCACCAGGGACTATACGTGTGGCACAGCCTGACAGAGCATGGGCTCCATAAGCCTTGCTCTCAGGTCAGAGGAGCTTGTATAGTGAACAGGACACGGTTTCAAGAACTGGGAGGAAAGGGAGGGAGCCTGGGCTGGTTGGAGAATGGCTCTGATGGGCCCTCAGAGGGTGTGGCCGGGAGTACTTCCTGGGGTCAGGTCCCCTCTTGGGGGCAGCTGGAACTCCACCATCTTCCCCTGCCCCTCTCCACCCAACTCTGAGCTGTGGCCAGATCCTCCCTCCCCACCCCTGGGCTGTTCCACCCCTGGCTGAGTTGGGCAGGCTGTGTCCTCCAGAGGGGGAAGGTCCCTCATCCCGAGGCCTGGGGCAGCAACGGAGCAGGCCACTGTCCACCCTTCCCAACCTCCGCATTCACCAGCTCTCACCACTGAACTCCCACCCCAGCAGCCTCTGGGCTCTGGGACCACCCCGCAGAACACAGCAGGCAAGGTGGCTGCCCCTGGTGTTTCCCCTCTAGGGCAAGGGGAGGACACAGTAACCATGGCGACTGCTGGGAGGGGAGTGAAGGACAGGTGCCCTGCCTGGAGGGGCAGCTCCCACCCCAGGGATGAGGAGGGGCCAGCTGGGCGGGCTGCAGGGGTGCTCCAGGAGGGGGGAGCAAGGAAACAGAAGGGTTTAGACAAGAAAGGCCAGAACTTTCCACCTGCAAGGGAAGCCTGCCCCCTTGTAATCTTCCCTAAAATTCCAACCAGGAGGGAAAGCCTCGCAGGCCCCTGGCCCCAGGTGTTCGTGGAGCACCAGTTGCACCTACTTCTGTCTTTTCTTTACGAGAGCTGCTGAAACGCCACCAGAAATAATTCCCCACTCTCAAAAGGCCAAGCAGGCAGTCGACAATGCCCAGGTAGCTTCCTCAGAGGGGAAGAGCACCGCCCTGCACAAACAAAGTCCAGCTCAGTCCAAAATTCTATCAAACATTTAGAGAAGAGCTAACACCCATCCTTCTCAAACTCTTCCAAAATATAGCAGAGGGAGGAGCACTCCCAAACTCATTCTACGAGGCCACCATCACCCTGATACCAAAACCAGGCAAAGGTGTCACAAAGAAAGAAAACTACAGGCCAATATCACTGATGAACACAGATGCAAAAATCTTCAACAAAATACTAGCAAACAGAATCCAACTGCACATTAAAAGGATCATACACCATGATCAAGTGTGGTTTATTCCAGGAATGCAAGGATTCTTCAATATACGCAAATCGATCAACGTGATACACCATATTAACAAATTGAAGGAGAAACACCATATGATCATCTCAATAGATGCAGAGAAAGCTTTCGACAAAATTCAACACCCATTTATGATAAAAACCCTGCAGAAAGTAGGCATAGAGGGAACTTTCCTCAACATAATAAAGGCCATATATGACAAACCCACAGCCAACATCGTCCTCAATGGTGAAAAACTGAAACCATTTCCACTAAGATCAGGAACAAGACAAGGTTGCCCACTCTCACCACAATTATTCAACAGAGTTTTGGAAGTTTTAGGCACAGCAATCAGAGAAGAAAAAGAAATAAAAGGATTGCAAATTGGAAAAGAAGAAGTAAAGCTGTCACTGTTTGCAGATGACATGATACTATATATAGAGAATCCTTAAAATGCTACCAGAAAACTACTAGAGCTAATCAATGAATTTGGTAAAGTAGCAGGATACAAAATTAATGCACAGAAATCTCTGGCATTCCTGTACACTAATGATGAAAAATCTGAAAGTGAAATCAAGAAAACACTCCCATTTACCACTGCAACAAAAAGAATAAAATATCTAGGAATAAACCTACCTAAGGAGACAAAAGACCTGTATGCAGAAAATTATAAGACACTGATGAAAGAAATTAAAGATGATACAAATAAATGGAGAGATATACCATGTTCTTGGATTGGAAGAATCAACATTGTGAAAATGACTCTACTACCCAAAGCAATCTACAGATTCAATGCAATCCCTATCAAACTACCACTGGCATTTTTCACAGAACTAGAACAAAACATTTCAGAATTTGTTTGGAAACACAAAAGACCCCGAATAGCCAAAGCAATCTTGAGAACGAAAAACGGAGCTGGAGGAATCAGGCTCCCTGACTTCAGACTATACTACAAAGCTACAGTAATCAAGACAGTATGGTACTGGCACAAAAACAGAAATATAGATCAGTGGAACAGGATAGAAAGCCCAAAGATAAACCCATGCACATATGGTCACCTTATCTTTGATAAAGGAGGCAGGAATGTACAGTGGAGAAAGGACAGTCTCTTCAATAAGTGGTGCTGGGAAAACTGGACAGCTACATGTAAAAGAATGAGATCAGAACACTCCCTAACACCATACACAAAAATAAGCTCAAAATGGATTAAAGACCTAAATGTAAGGCCAGAAACTATCAAACTCTTAGAGGAAAACATAGGCAGAACACTCGATGACATAAATCACAGCAAGATCCTTTTTGACCCACCTCCTAGAGAAATGGAAATAAAAACAAAAACAAACAAATGGGACCTAATGAAACTTCAAAGCTTTTGCACAGCAAAGGAAACCATAAACAAGACCAAAAGACAACCCTCAGAATGGGAGAAAATATTTGCAAATGAAGCAACTGACAAAGGATTATCTCCAAAATTTATAAGCAGCTCATGCAGCTCAATAACAAAAAAACAAACAACCCAATCCAAAAATGGGCAGAAGACCGAAATAACATTTCTCCAAAGAAGATATACAGATTGCCAACAAACACATGAAAGAATGCTCAACATCATTAATCATTAGAGAAATGCAAATCAAAACTACAATGAGATATCATCTCACACCAGTCAGAATGGCCATCATCAAAAAATCTAAAAACAATAAATGCTGGAGAGGGTGTGGAGAAAAGGGAACACTCTTGCACTGCTGGTGGGAATGTGAATTGGTACAGCCACTATGGAGAACAGTATGGAGGTTCCTTAAAAAACTACAAATAGAACTACCATATGACCCAGCAATCCTACTACTGGGCATATACCCTGAGAAAAACAGAATTCAAAGAGTCATGTACCAAAATGTTCATTGCAGCTCTATTTACAACAGCCAGGAGATGGAAACAACCTAAGTGTCCATCATCTGATGAATGGATAAAGAAGATGTGGCACATATGTACAATGGAATATTACTCAGCCATAAAAATAAACGAAATTGAGTTATTTGTAGTGAGGTGGATGGACCTAGAGTCTGTCATACAGAGTGGAGTAAGTCAGAAAGAGAAAGATAAATACCGTATGCTAACACATATATATGGAATATAAGGGGAAAAAATGTCATGAAGAACCTAGGGGTAAGACGGGAAAAAAGACACAGACCTACTAGAGAATGGACTTGAGGATATGGAGAGGGGGAAGGGTAAGCTGTGACAAAGTGAAAGAGTGTCATGGACACATATACACTACCAAATGTATAACAGATAGCTGGTGGGAAGCAGCCGCATAGCACAGGGAGATCAGCTTGGTGCTTTGTGACCACCTGGATGGATGGGATAGGGAGGGTGGGAGGGAGGGAGACACAAGAGGGAGGAGATATGGGAGCATATGTATAACTGATTCACTTTGTTATAAAGCAGAAACTAACACACCATTGTAAAGCAATTATAGTCCAATAAAGATGTAAAAAAATAATAATAATAAAATAAAGACTCCAGGTTGGGTCAGGCGAGGCTGAGGCTTTGTTTCCTGATGAGGCTCTAAGAGGACCTGGGTCTGGCAGGGGAGGGGCCCAGACCTCCACGGGGCGGGGCGGAGAAGCCGCCATGGAACAAGCACTAAGATTGCAGCCTTGTCCCGAAATACCCCGTAACACAGAGTGAGGCCCAGGAAGGGCCAGGGCCACTGTGTGCAGGGCGAGTAGCATCCGTGGAGAAGGCGGATTTCTTACCTCAAGGTGCCAAGCGAGATCCATGAGTATAAAGAAGGGTGCTCTCAGCCAAGGGAGGGACCATGGAAAGTCAGTCTCTGAATTAGCCTAGAATGGGATTTTGTGCAGCTAAGAGACCCCTGGATCACCCCCCAGGGCAGAGGGAAGCAAGGCTGATAGCATTCCCTGCACCCAGGAAAGGGTCTGAGCCTGGGCCGGGGAAGCTCAGACACATGCAGGATGACGGGATGCACCAAGAATCCCCACAGCACCAGTGAGAAACAGGAAGGAGACCCCAGGGCTGGGAAAAGTGCTCTTCCCAGGGCAACAGGAACGTCTGCCCCCAGGGCCTCTGAGCTCCCAGGGTGGTCCAGGGCCTCTGAGCTCTTGCACTTGCCCAGGGCAAAGGCGGGAGCATCCCTGTGAAAGGAACCATGCCCTGCAGGCCAGCATCATGTCACAGGAGGTTTCCTGGATTCTTTAGGGATGCTGCCGGACCTGGCTGGCTCTGAACCCATAACCGTGATGAAAACCTATTCCAGCCAGGAAGTCTGGGGTCTTTCTCCATCATCACTGACACAGATTTACATGTTCCAGCCTCTTTCCAATGATCCCCCTGAGACAAGCCTACATCCCAGGCTCTGCTGTGATGGGGACAGTTGTGGGGACAGGGCTGGGGGACTGGCCTGTTCATACTTCTACGTGCATCTATGTTACTGTCCACGACTGGCCTGTGCCCATCAGTAGAGACCTTTTCAGGCCAACGGGCGCGGGGGTCCTGCTGGCATTTGTGCCATATACGCAGGGGCTTGTGCGGGTGGCGAGCGGGGCTGCAGGACACCCGCAGGATCCCAGGACAGGCAGCAGTGCCACTGCCGAGAAGGCAGGCAGCTGAGGCCAAGACACCAGCATTCTTGAAGGACCTGTGACTACAGCTTGAACCTTGTTAAGCCAAAGCACAGACCGCGTGGGTGACAACAAACAGTTAAAAGTGACTGCCCAGGGTCTGTGGGTGTGAGGGGACAACTTCCAGGAGGCAAGCACACCCTCCAAAGGCAGGAGAGCATGAGAGAGGATCAATGCTGGAGCAATGGCGGCATGACCAGCAGCCTCTTGCATGTGAGCCCAGGGCCACAATTTGCATTGAGCATTAGAATGCAAAGTGTCTGTGAATATTTTTATTACTTTAATGTATAATAGGGAATGTGATCATTGTCTACACCTAATAGAAAAGGTAAGCTTCCTCCTTGAACCAACTCTTTAAATTAGCAATTCTGTTAAAAACCAATCCAAGTCCACCATAAACAACTCACAATAGGAAGGAAAAGCCCCTTCCCTCCCTGCTCCCCTCTCCCACCCCCCAGGGGAACGTGTAACATTTTCTATATGTCCTTCCAAAAATGTTCTACAGATATACATAAGCACAAATGTCAAACAGAGTCCCCTGTTTCCCACAAACAGGGTCCGAAGGTATCTTCTTACAAATTTGCTTTTTTCACATACGGTTAGTTATTAACCAAAGTTCCATGGCCATTCATAGAGTTATACCTCATCCTCCATAAAGGCCGGCAGGTTTTCTGTTCTGTACTGGAGACAGTTCTCCACTGATAAAGATGTTGTTTCCAGTTTCCTATAATAAATAAACTTTCAGTGAACACACCTGCACACCTGGGAGTTCAGACACAGAGTAAGTTTCCAGAAGTGGAAATGCTGCATCAAAGGTGTGTCCGCTTCCCAAATAAGGTCACATTCACAGGTACTGGGGGTTAGGGTTGGACGTATCTTTGGAGGATGACACAAACCACGGCACCTCTGCTCCCCCTTGTCCCAGAGCACTCAAAGCACAGACTCCACACCCTCCGTGAGGCCCTGCATGGGGGGCCCCTGACCACCTCTCCCTGATTCTCCCCCTCACTGTGCCCCAACCATGCCGATGTTGTTTGGTTTTGTTTTGTTTTGTTACAGTGGTTAATATCTAGATCCTTGAAGTGACTTGGTGAAGTAATTTATAAGCACAAAATTGGTTGAACAGACTTAAAGCCTGTAGCTTTCCAAAATGCCATCTGAGAGCTGTTGTTTAGGACTATGCCCAAATCACACAGGGCTGGCATGTGTACATCCTTCCAGCCTTTCTTCTTTGTGGTTGTATTTTTACACTCCAAATTGATAGTGTTCAGGTCCTAAACGTGTTGCTTTTGAATGTTCATTAAGCTTTCTTTAATATAGTAATACTTTAAAAAATTGGGGGAATTCCCTGGTGGTCCAGTGGTTAGGACTCTGAGCTTTCATTGCCGTGGGCCTGGGTCCGATCCCTGGTCGGGGAACTAAGATCCCACAAGCTGTGCAGCATGGCCAAAAAAATATAAAAATAAAAATAACCTTTAAAATTTTGGATTTTTAAATTTTCAAGCTATACCGTTTTCATTTTTCGTTTTATTACTTAAATGCAAGGTGCTACCTCGTTACAACATTAGTAACGTTAACAACATCTCATTCCTCATTTAATTGTACATGTCAGGTCCTCACTATGTGCAGAACACTGTGCTAGGTGTAGTGCATGTGTGTGTGTTTGCAACAAACATGAACACACATCCACTCCCAAGGAGATTTTAATTAAAGAATATTATAAAATTCTGGAAAAAAATTCTTGAGGATTTACTATATTAGAGTCTTTAATATACAAGGATAAAGATGGGTATGTGATTGAGGTGCCAAATAAACAGCAAAAAGACTTGGTTGAAAATATGTCTTTTCCAGAAACTGTACCTCTATCTAAACTTTCCCTTTTTCCTTGAATCATATCAATAATAATTTGCTACTCAAAAAAAAGGTTTGTCCAGTAGAGAACAAACGTATGAACACCAAGGGGGGAAGGGGGGGGATGAGCTGGGAGATTGGGATTGACATATATACACTACTGATACTATTGATAAAATAGACAACTAATGAGAACCTGCCGTATAGCACAGGGAACTCTACTCAGTGCTCTGTGGTGACCTAAATGGGAAGGAAATCCAAAAAAGAGGGGACATATGTATATGTATAGCTGCTTCACTTTGCTGTACAGTAGAAACAAACATAACATTGTAAAGCAACTATACGCCAATAAAATTATAAAAAAATAAAGTATATAATTCAGAAAAAAAAGGTGTGTCTATCTTACCTCCTGTGGATGTGGTCAAGTGACCACCCAATACACTGACTATACGTCTCCTACCACCACCTGTATGAGGGCCAGAGTTCCACAGCCTCCCAACCCTGTGCACCAACTTTTTAATCTTGGCCAATATGAGTGGTGAAATGGTAGGTTGGAATTATATTTTGCATTTACGTGAATGCGAGTGAGCGCCTTCAAAATGTTTCTCAACCATCTAAAATCCTTTTTTTCCCGCTAACTGCTTGTTCACATAATTTATCTATAAAGTCACATAATTTAGTTCAACACGCCTGCTCCCCTTCCCCACCAATTGGAGCTCTTTGTCTCACTGATTTTAAAAATCTCTTTATTTATTAAGGAAAACTGTCAAATACATTCAAAAACATTTTCCCTAGGATCCTATGTTTTCCTATAAGATTTAAATGGTATGCTTTTGACAATCAGGAACTTTAATTTTTATACAAATGTAACTGTCTTTTCTTATATGGCTTCTGGGCACATGAATTTTTCAGATAAAATATGAAACTTCAAAGCAATTATTTGCTTCCAGCAGACCACTTCAGGCAATGCTCACAGAATCCCAGGGCTGCACCCTCCCTCTCCTTTGCCACAGAACTGCTCTGTGAGCAAGGATGATGAGGACGCCCTAATCGTGCTGGTAGAGGTCAATCTTCAGGCTTACAGTCCGTAAAAATGTACCCGACAAACAAGTTATTTGGAAATGACATACAGGAAGGCAATACCAGAATGGTTATTTCATCTATCTCACTGTATTTCACAGCGGTGATATCTTGGTCCTTCAGATGCTTAAGGATTACCGAGGTGAAAAGTCCTAAGAAGGAACATGTCTTGCATTTACCTGTGCCCTCGTACTGCTGAAAACCAAATAAATTTCTCCTCCAAGAAAATGAAAAACAACTCATTTTGTGCTCCTGATGGATGTGACCTAAGAGAGAAAAGCCTCTGTCCTATGGACTCTCACCCCGAATGCTCTCAGGCAGCGGGTCAGCCCCCCAACAACATGCAGTAACCTGGGGTCTCCAATGACCCCCTGGCATCCTCCATGATGCCTGTGAGCCTTCTGGGTCAAGGAGGAATTGAAATCTATGAAGTGTAATTTTAATGTTAATCACATTGTCTTACACTGAATCTGAAAAATGGTCGTCTAGTTTGCATAGAGTGACACTCTCATGCCCCCACCCCATTTGATTAGCCAAAATTCCACATCCTCCGAGCTGGCCAGATAACACGTGTGCTATGCATTTTCCAGGAGATTCTGAGGCCACACAGCACACTCGGGAGAAAATCATGTATTTCATAAGAATAACCCTTTTTTTCCCTAAGCAAGCTTCCTGTTATGCATGCAATTTTGCAGCCGTGAGACAATATAGTTCAAAACATGTCACTCAGTCATTTGTTCATTTGATATATATTCATAGAAACTTGCTGTGAACTCAACTTTGGGCTAAACTTTTCCTAAAACAAATCACTTAAGTGGAGAAGTCTGTGGAGAGTAACTATTAATTACCTGCCTAAATAAAGATCCCATGAGGGAAACTCAAAAGAGTTACCTCATTCCTTCACTGTATTTGTCACCTAAAGTTAGTGTCTGCAAACACAATTACAACTAGTTCCACTCGACTTAGTTTCTCTCTGGGAAGAGATGGTACAGATGGTCCCCGACTTATGGTTTTCTGACTCTAGGATGGTGCTAATACACAGTTCAGTAGGAACCGTACTTAGACTTTTGACTCATGACCTTCTCCCGGGCTGGCGGTATGCGATCCTGTCCTCTTTCGAGATGCTGGGCAGTGGAGGCCACAGCCCTGCGACCAAGAGGGTGAACAACCAACACACTAACAGCCACTCTGTTATTCACACTCAGCACAGTGTTCAATCAACGATGTGATACGTGCAACACTTTGCTTTGCAACAGGCTTTGCGTTAGACGATTTGGCCCAACCGCAGCCTGATGTCAGTGTTCTGAGCAGGTTTAAGGTGGGCGAGGCAGGTCGGTAGGTCAGGGGTATTAAATGCGTCTCTCATTTAGAATATTTTCAACTTATCATGGGTCTATCGGGACATAATCCCATCCTTAAGTCGAGGAAGATCTGTACTAGAAACGGTGATTTCTCATTTCCTGACGGGTGTGGAAGGGTGCCCCCATCATAAGGGACGTTGAGAGGTGTGGGAACAGGGCGCTATGTTGACGAGGCCAACTGGACGGGTTCCACAGGAAAAGGAGACCAAACCCATCAGATCAAGCATCTGGGATTAGAGCACAAACTGTGCGCAGGTTTTCATCTCATTTCCTAACCGCTGGAGGCTGCCCTCCAAAGCTGACAGCCATGGAGCCCTTTATAGAAATAAACCCGTGACACGTCTGCAGACAGAGCACATTGTCAAGACTTCCACCTGGACCAGGGCTCCTGGCTTTGGATTTACTCCAAGGAACTTGGACTCTGTTTCCCCCTGCCCCGCCCGCAGTCTGCTCTCTTCCCCCCCAGACCCACTGATGTGGAAGGACATCTCCTCGCTCCCCAGACACCCACCTCCCCATCCTGACACCCCTCAACAAAGATTCATCATCTTCTCTTCGTACTTTTTGTCAGAAAAATGAGAAATTTCAAGGCCCTGCTCTGTACAGGTAAGGAAATACCAACAGAATGTAAAATAGCAGCTTCACACCAGCAAGGGAAGGCTATTTTGGATTTGCCTCCCGGCTGTCGGAGATGCAATTTGGGGACGTTGGGCTCCTCGGAACATCTTCAGGAGACTTTCTATGTGAAAGCATTTAAACGCTAAGCCCTTTCTTCCAACGACCTCTTATTTGTGACCCTCAAGGAGGGTAAGGAATGCTGTTCCAGAAGCCAGTGGAAACACCCTCCCGACAGCGAGCTCTGTGCCAGGCACTGTGTGAAGCACCTGATAAGCAACATCTCATTTAACCTCCACAGGAGCCCTGGGAGAAAAGTGCATCTGTGATGGCAGAGCTGAGGCCACAGGTTACACACCTGCCCAGAACCTCTGGGATCATGAGTGGTGGAAGCCAGGACTCACACCGGGTGACCGTAGGTATTCCCTCCACGCTTAGGAGGGAAGCTAGGTGATGGTCTAGGAAGCTGATCTTGGATCTCCTTGTCTGGCGCCTCCAGGGGAGTTCCGAGTCCTGGAGTCCCTCTCATGGTCTCATGGTCGAGTGCCTGGTGTGGTGTCATCTATAAATGGGAGATGTGCAGACTGACAGACAGCCACAGTGCCTCAAGGCCATGCCCCTGAGAATGAATAAATGTGACTCTTTCTGCGTGTGAGAAACTCTCCCTCTGCACCTCTTTCATATTCACTGCCGAGCAGTGTCCTGGGTTAAATAGCATCCCCTGCATTCATGTCCACGTGGAAACTCAGAATATGCCCTTATCTGGAAATAGGGTCTTTGCAGATGTAATCAAGTTAAGAAGAAGTCATACTGGATTAGGGTGGACCCTAATCCAGTGACTGGCATCCATATAAGGGAGAAATTTGCAAGCAGAGTTGACTCAGGCACACGGGGTGGGGTGGGGGGAGGCCATGTGATGACAAAGGCAGTTGTTGCAGTGATGAGCCTGGTAGCCAAAGAGCACCAGAACATCTGCCCACCCCCAGAAGCTGAAGCAGGCAGGAAGGACCCTCCCCCAGAGCCTCTGGAGGAAGTGCGGCCCTGCCAAGATGCCCTGATTTCAGACAGAACTGTGAGGGGTCTTAAGCCACCCGACTTGTGGTAATTTGTTACGGCAGCGCTGGGATACTAACACAGTTTCAATTTAATATCCAAACTCTTCCAGGAAGCCTTTCTGGACCTGCAGCACACACAGAATGCCCCCCCCACACAAATCAGGTTCCCCGCAAGGCTCAGGGGCCCTCTCCAAATCTACCCCCAGGGCTGGTACTCGTGACACGCCTGAAGGCCAGGGTCACATCAGAACATCCTGCAATTCCACCTAGCACCACACATGCTCTCACAGGCACTTGGCAGCCGATGAGGACACACAGATGGATTTTTATACAAAGGTAAATGGAATAATTGCTACGTAAAGTTCCAGCTTGTTGGAAATCACCTCTGTGATCTCCCCTCAGTGTACTGATGGCAGAGCTAATATTCCCCCATAATTTCAGGAACAAAGGCTGTGTCTCCAAGTAAGTCACAGCTATAATCTCCTCTCTCCACTCTATCATAAATTGTTGAGTTCATTGTTTCCCCAACAAGGAGGCATTAACTGCAACAAGCCTCTTTGAGACACCCAGAAGATCTATCACAAACACAGCTACATGTACCAAAGGTCATGGCGTTTTGTTACTCACGTGATGAGCGTACCACCCCCGCCTTGCACCGGGAGCCTCCTTCAGGGACTTGGACCCCATCCCAGTGACCCCAAGGTAGCAGTTCGGGAATCCAGAATGAGCTCTGATCACTTTATCGAAGTTGGCGACTAACCCATCTATGCCACGACCAGTTCAGTAAATCACCACTGTCAGGGCACTCGGGGGTGTCAGAAGCCCCTGGTGACATGACAAAATGGCAACGAGTCAAGCGTCACTGGATCTGACTGGGGGTAGCTTCAAAATACATTTTGTGCGTTATTTTGTGTGTGATGCATCATTTTTCCTGGTGGATTCAGCCAACTGGACAGACCATCCAATCAACTCCAAGAGAGGAGCCACCCCATGAAGAGGTCACTCCACGAAGGACTTCCAACCCTCCTGGCATGTCAGGATAATGAATGATGCCGACAACTTCAAGGCGAGGGGGAGGAGCTGACCTGGCCATCCACTCAGTCACCCCACAGCACAGCCAGTGGTCACCGCCAAGGAAGAGAGCATTTCTGAACCCACACGAGACGGGGGGATATTCAGCTCAATTCTCAGATGACTCTGAAGGGAATCTTCCCTGTTCTTGGTCCCCTCTTGCCACTGTCACTACTGACATTGAATCTGGGGAGGCGAGGGCAGGACGGGCAGACGAGCCGGCCGTAACTCCTACCCTCTGTACCCATGGGATGAGCGTGAGGCCCCAGACGTTCCTGAGCTTGGTCCCATCACCTGTCAGACACAGGTGATGAGCATCCTGACAGGTTGAGGTTGCCAACGAGGATGATGTTCGTGAACTCACAGCATGTCGCCTGGCGCGTGGAGCGCACCCGATAACCACTCCTGGGAAATGAGCTCACGGTGAGAAGCCTTGCTGCCCCCAGCCGCCTGCCAAGCGACTTGGTGTCTCTGTGCCTCAGTCTCCCCGTCCGTAAAATGCGGAGATTAGTGCTGCTGCTAACACAGCTCTCATCAGGTCATGGAGAGAACTGAGTGAGCGACGCGTGGTGACCATTTGTAGCAGGTCTGGTGCAAGCTGAGCGGCGGCTGCTGCCAAGGTTATTGTAACGAAGTCATCCATTCATCACAGCATCATGTGATCTTTGAGGAGACCAGCACTCACCAAAGCCCGTCCTGAGCAGCAGCACCTCTGTATGACAACTCCAGGCAGGGGCCCTGCCAGCAAATCACGGCACCAGCCCAGTGTGACAAACCCAGAGGCCTCTGCTCACTGCAGAGCCTCCAACGGAGGTGCCGGTGAACGCCAGGAGGGAGGTGAGGATACGCAGTGTCTCCCAACCATACTCTGGGGATCCCTGTCTTCAACACACACGCACGCACTCACTCACGTGCACTCACACACACACTCACGTGCACTCACACACGCATACACATGCACGCACACTCACACACACATGCATATGCAACTTCTCATATTTTTTAAGGAAAATCCTAGCATCAGCATTCCAAGGCCCTCATTTTAGGAGACGTAGGAAAAAAAAAAAAAAAGCAAAGATGATCGAGGAGTTTTGGTTAAAATGCGACCTCACCTTCAGAGTCCTCACAACCAGCTCTACCTCACCCTCTGCTGCTAAGGTGAAACCCGCCTTCCCTGGATCAATGAGACCACTGTATTCACTTCCCAGGAAGTTAACTGGTCTAATTTGCAGAGTTAAATCAGCGCCGGAGCCCTCTGGCCTCAATCGACTACTACCGAGACCCACGGAGCACCCCTCTCCCCGGAAATGTGCAGTGGGGCTGCTATCATTTTCTGACCACTAGCCAAAGGCTAGACTAGGCAGGTCAACACCGCCCCAAGGGGGATCAAAGCGTCGAGACCCTGGAGGAGCTGGTGGTTAAGCGGCCGGTGCCAGGCCGCAGGCCACCTCCCCAGACCAGGCAGTAGGACGACGCCCACCCTGCCCCCTCGGAGGCAGCCAGGTCCCGGCCACCGGCCCCTCCCCCAGGGCCTTTCTCAAGCCGGTCCTGCCCCATCTGGGCCCTGGCATCTCCCCCGGCTCCTCTTCACCCCTGCTCCTCCCGCCCCGACCTTCTTCCCTCTTCACCTGCTTGGCTCCTGCTCACCGTTCAGATTTCAGCTAAAGTCAGGTTTTCCCAACCTCGGCACTAGGGACACTCTGGCTGGATAACCCCGTCCTGGGGGGCCACCCTGATAAGCTGTAGGGTGTAGTCAGCCCCCCGGCCTCTACCCATCAGATGCGAACAGCACCCCCATCCTCCAGTCGTGACAACCATTAAAAGGCTCTGGCATTGCCAAGTCCGTGGGGGCAGACCAGCCCCGGCTGAGACCCCCAGCAGAGGCCGCACCTCGTCCAGGTCCTCCTTCCCCCAATCCGCTCCAGCTTGGCCTCCACGGCTGCCCCTGCCTTCTCCTCCGAGGTCACAGGATTGGAGCTCGGCTAGCCCACCGGGGACGAGAACCACCCAATGAGTCCCTGTGCCGAGCACAGCTGGCCTCTGGTAGATGCCCCCAAATGCTGGCTGAATGAACGACCACGACAAGAACAGAAAAAACAGGGAGCCAGAAGAACACACACACGCCCACACCTGAGATGCTCAGGAAGAGACTCGCTCACGGGCTCCCTGGACACACCTACGTGCTGCTGTACCAGCAACACAGGGGCCCCAGATAAACCCAGGCGTGAACACCGCCCCAGAGACACTGAAAAACTGAGAGCGTTTAACATGAGATCTGCTCTCTGAGCAGACTGCCACAGCACCTGTCTGTGGACCGTGGGTGGCTAGCTCTGGAAGGTGCTCATCTTGCACAACTGAAACTTCATCCCACCTCCCCTCCCCCAGCCCCAGCAACCACCTACCACAAGCTCCAGCAATCCCACTGCTGGGTACGCACCCAGCAGACTCGAAGTCAGCTTCTCAGAGAGATATCTGCACCCTCACATCCTTGCAGCCCTATCCACAACAGCCAAGGTGTGGAAACAAACCAAGTGTCCACAGATGGAAGAATGGGTCCAGGCGACTTAAAATCTGCAGTAAGAAAAATGCAACCTAGCCCTACCTCCTGGTATAATACGGAAGGAAATCTTTGATAGCTGAATGCTCCAATCTGGGAAGTATCAGAAATGCCAACTTATCCTGTTGACCCTACACACAGGGCAACACCTGTATGCAGAATCAGCCGTGGCTAAGGCCAAGGTCACCAGCCCAAGGCCTCGGGGGTGGGGTGGGGGGTCTTCTGCTCAGCCCTCCAGCACACGGAGGACGAGCAGATGCTTGCTGAGTGAAGGGACGAATGATAATAAACAGTACGTGGGGAAAGAAGCAGGCTAGGTCATCGATTCAGTCAATGACTCTCCAGTGTTCCTTCTCTATGCCAAAGGCCATCTAGTAACTGATGACATGAAGCCAAACAGGACACACTCCTTGCCCTCATGGAACCTGGTTTTCTAATCAGGAGCAATGCTCTGAGCTGAGCGTTTAAGTGGGGGGTGACCTAATCACCCCCATTCTTCTGTCTCACTGTGTCCTGGTAAAGGATACATCCACATCACTAAGCCACCCAGATGCCCTAATTCATTGTTTAATAATGAAGCTGTTGAGTGGACAAGCCTTCGTTAGGAGAGAGTCAACATTAATTCTAAGAGATAAGCAAATGGGCAAAGGGGAAGGGAAAAAGAGCAACGTTTGGAGGAATTTTTACACGCTTAGGTTTTTATCATGCAAAGCAGTAGATCCTGGATGAAACCAAACACAAGGCAAGACTGCATCCTATGTGATGACATGGTTGAGACCATGTAGATGGTGGACCAACTGAACCCCGTTAAGGCCTCTACATAAACTTTAAGATTCTGGCCAGCGGGGCAGAGATCTACTCATCTTGTGGCGCCCAAGTCAAGCCTCGTATATAAGTTCCCTGCTTGTTAAACCTGCCACCTGCCCATCTGGAGTGGCTGCTCCCTTCTTAGGCCTCTCCTGGCCCTCTGTGTGCGGGGCCAGGTTTTGAACCAACATCAGCCCTTTGTCTAGAGCTGTGGTTCTTGACCAGGGGGGATTCTGCCCCAGGAGACACTGGGCACGGTCTGGGGGCACTTTTGGTTATCACAACTAGGGGGTGTGCTACTGGCATAGAGTGGGCAGAGGACAGGGGTGCTGCTGGACATCCTACATTGCACAGGACAGACCCCAAAACAGAAAATCACCCAGTAGTGCCCAGGTTGGGTCCCTAGCATCTGGTCTAGGGCAAAGACAGAGGGGGCTGTGGCTCTGCATGTGCCTTAGCCGAATGCGCTGCAGCTTCCCCACCCCCAAACAGGTCATGTGCTCGGGGCTTCAATTCAAGCATGATTCAACAGAAATACAGTGCAGGCGCCCGGAGGCTGGGCTGCTCAGGCACCTTCATTTATCCGGTTTCAGAAATAATGGGGTGGGTGGAAGACTTCCAGCTCCATGTCAAGGTGTGTGCTCTGAAGGCTGCCGGGAAATGAACAAGTGAGGCGGCCATGTCCACCTGAGGGAGGACCTACGTCCAGGTGTCTCCCCACCCGGCCGGCATCTCAGCTCTGACTATCACACTGAACAAATGATTATAAAACAAATGGTGGCCAGTTTCCAGCTCTGGGCAACAACTCAGAGATCCCTCTGAGGATCTCTGAGGACCCTGCCCCACGCAATGTGGGACAAGGCCGCCCTAATGACAGCTGAGTCCAACTTCGCTTTCCTCCTCTTTCACATGGTCAACATCTCTTCACTGCCAATTAGCCAATCTGTTTGATCAAACCTTACTCCCAGCAGTCAGCAACATTTGTGTTCTACTAAATTAATTGCGCTGAAAAGCAACCACTTTTCCTGTAACAGGCAAAGCGATCCCACTCAGAAGACGCGGCACAGGGTGGATGGGGAGAGGCGAGAGGCAGAAACCCGGTAAGAGGGAGCTGATGGCTTTATTCTTCCTTCCAGCCAAAGGTTTATTCCATCTCTGCTGGAACAACACATCAGTTTTGCCACCTGAACCTGATTTAAGGGGACAAGGGGACTTTTCCAAACTTGTTAGAGTCTTCAAATTATAAACTTAGTTAAGCCTGGTCTCCATCTGCGAGGACCTGGGCCTTTTCCATCTCCGATGTTCCAGAAAATCAGATTTTCCTTTTCTTAAGTTCTCCTGATGGAATGGGTTTTGAAAAATGCAGATCCATCAAAAAGCCCATGTGAAAACACCCTTCCATTTGGAAAATGAGCTTCCATTTCCTGTGTCACAGGCTTCCCAGAAACCCGCCAATCCTAACCCAGCACTGGGGAGGCCAGAGGACAAGGGTGCGGGTATGTAGGCGGGGGAAGCGGCTGGCCTTTCCCTCCCCTGGGATGACCCTCACCACCCGCATCCCAAGTCCACCCTCCCAGGCCTCAGGAAGCCCACCTTTCCCTAGATCTGCTCCCCCCTAACCCACCCCAAGGACAGAGAATGGCATCCTAAGGACGAGGTCCAGCACTCTCTCTCCTCACCCTGTCCCTCGCTGCCTGGCTCTGGCAGTTTTGGGAATCATTCCTTCTCAAGCCAAGTAGCTTAAGCAACGTGGGACTGGTGTGATTTTGCAGCTGGGTGTCTGGAGTCCGACCATGTCCTCACCTGCTGAGGTCACTGTCCCCAGGGTCAGCTTCCTCTCTCTGCTCTGAGCTCCATGCTCCCCAGAAGCACCACTTCCTGAGGTTCCTCTCCTTCTGGACACCAGACTCCTGCTGGGCATCCAGGAAGAGTTTCTCTTGTCCAGGAATCCAGAAAGCCACGGACGTTTTACTGGTCCCGTGTGATCACGAGCCCACCCCGTGTCATCACCATGGATGGCCGCAGGAAGGAGAGGTGCGCCGATGAGGCTGGGCCCCCGGGGCCCCCACACGGCCTGAACCTGGGAGGACCCTCTGCAGAGCACATGGGGCTTTCCTCAGACACGAATGAAGGTCCTATTACCAAAGACCCCTGAACGGGTGAGGGACAGACAAACAAAACAGACCCTCTGCTTCCCAAGGAGCCCTCACCTCCCCCAAGGTCCGAAAGGTAAGCTCGTTGAACACCCAGGGCACAGCTGCCTGTGCCCCCCAGGCATTGGTAACTGTTAATTCCTCCCTCTGAGGTCCTTCAGATCAGCAGAGATGACTGGAAGATTTCTGTGCTTGGAAGAGGGTCCAGCGGGCCCCCGGGATGGAAGGCCTTTCTCCCACACAAGGGCTCAGCTGCCATGCACCACCGATTCTATCTGGAAGGAAAGAGGCCCATCTACCTAAAAAATATGGAGACAAAACGACTTCCTAGATGTGCCATGACCCCCGCAGGTGGACAGTCCTAGCCCATCCCACGCAGGCTGCGACCAAGGCTGCCTCTGTTTGCACACGATATTAACAGCTCCTCCGTTTGGTTCTAAAAACATATTTACCGAGGTCTATGCACCGTGAGAAGTGACTGTTGGCTCCCCGGCAGGGTCTGTCTGCACTAAAACAAAGGCGCCGGGGGCAACCTGGTGGGAGCTAAGAAACCAGAGAGACGTGTGCCCTCCTTGAAAGAACTTCAGCAGTGTTCACAGGGGCCACCTGGGGCTCTCGCTTAAACCCACTTCCCCACCTGCCCCTGGGCTCCGGCCCGGCCCTCGGGGCCCCAGCGGGTACATCTGGCCCGGGTGGCAGGGGATTCATCGCAAAGCACCAGTAAAGACACCATCTTAGCAGGACTGTTATCCCACACTTGGCTAAACCAGGCCCGTGCAGTACACGGGATCAGGAAGGGAGGCATAGGTAGATTCTAAACACAACCAGGCCCTGAGAAGCCACAACATGAAAGCCACCCTGGATTAGGGCCAGCCTGTAATAAGAATTTCCTCGCTGTGTCATCAGCCTGGTGTGCACTGTGCAGGGACCGCCGTCTCACCTCTGGAAGGCCCGAGGTGGGGCTGCCCTGGGGAGCAGAGGGGTGAGGGCTCAGCGGGAGAAAAGCGCACTCACCCCAGCTCCGGGGGAATGGGGCTGTGTGTGGCGGGGGAGGGGGAAGCCGACTGGACGCTGAACGAGGAGGAGCGGTGCTGTCCTGGCTGGCTCCCACGTGGCCCGGGGGTCGAGCTCTTTACTCTGCACTGGGGGGTCGCAGCAGGCAGAAGACAAGGGCAGGAAGTGCTGGGTCGAGAGGAGGGTCGGGACAGGAGCTGGGTGGTGCCGGCTGCCCCACGTGTCCCCCCAGGGTGCAGGGACTTGAGGTCCATTCTGGAAGGTGGCCCCATGCAATGCACAGAACTGGCCGCCACCCTCGGCCCCTCCTTCCACTCGGTCAGCACTCTCTGCAGGTCTGCTGTGTGCGACGGGGAACAGGGGGACACAGGGACACGGGCCCCGTCTCCCGGGGTTCCCAGCTCACAGGGCAGTTGGACGGGGAACACAAAGCAGAAAAAGCCGAGGAAGGAGGAGCCACAGTGCAGCCGGCCAGACCACGGCTTTTCCTGACCCTGTGGCCTGGGGCAGGCGCGGCGGGCACAGCAGAACCGCTCGCCCATGGACGCTGCGGAGCACAGAAAGCTAGGCCGCAGTGCAGGTGCCACTGCCCGCCCAGAGGGCTGCGTCCTACAGGTCCCCACCCACCCTCGTGAGTTTCTCCTTGTTTTCTTTTTCTTTGTATTGACTACATCTGGGATCACGAAGTAGAAGCGCACAACCATTTTTGTGGCTCTTGGCACGTTCTGTCAACGCCTTTTCTATTTCAATTTAACATTTCTGGGTGCAGTGTAAAAACGCTAGCTCAACAGATCTGGGCCAGTTTTGAGTAATATCACTTAAAAGGAAAAGAAAACTGTAGAACTGGTAGGACAAAAGTGGCAACATACTGTTTTCAGGTCATTTCCTTGGTTACTTGTGAAATTGAACATTTTTTCCACTATGTTTATTAAATATCTGCTGTTCTGTAATTTTTCTTTAAGGTTTGGTTTATTTTTCTAATTCGCATTGTTCTCACCACTCTACGTTACCTCTTTATATTTAAAGGTGAGAAATTCCATATCCTATTTATTGCAATGATTTTTCCCCATCTGTTTGGCTTTTATTGTGAAAAAAATTTTTTGTAAAAAATTTTTTAAAATCTTTATTTTTTTTCAGATCCAGCCATCTTTTCCTTTCTGATTTTATCTCCTGCTTTTCTGTTCAGCAAGCATGTTCCCATCACTATTCAGAGCTTGCATAAACACTCATTCCACCATATTTTTTGTTTGTTTTGTTTTTGTCTTTTAATTGGCTAACTTTCAGTGTCTCACCAACACATCTGGGATTCAGCTAAATCTTCAGCTCACCCAGAAGGTCCGACCCTGAGCCTCTAGAGCATTCCTCCTGCCTCTGTGAGTCTGGCCCAGCTGTGACCTGGGGAGGCTCTCTCCATGCCCAGTAGTGGCACCTTGGGAAGAAGTATTATGGGATAAATTGTGCCCGTCTCCCCAGTTCATCTATTGAAGTCCCAACCCCACTACCTGAGAACATGACTGCATTTGGAGATGGGGCCTTTGAAGAAGTAATTTAGGTAAAATGAGGTCACTGGGGTGGCCCTGATCCAAGAGGACTGTTGTCCTCATAAGAGGAGGAGATGAGAACACAGACATGCACAGAGAGACCACCAGGTGAGGACACAGGGAGAAGACGGCTGTGTACACGCCCAGGAGAGAGGCCTCAGGAGAAACCAGCCCTGCCGACACCTTGATCTTGAACTTTCAGCCTCCAGAACTGAGAGAAATAAATTTCTGTGATTTGAACCCATCCAGTCTGTGGTCCTTTGTTATGATGGGTGGCCTGAGCAGACGGATATAGGAAGACTCTCCCTCCCGACCCGGCTGGTAGGAGAGGACCTGCCCACTGGAGTGAGGAGCCCCCACTGGTTGGGGGCTTGAGGCCTGCCCACCACCCTGAGCCCGGGCTGGTTTGAGACCAAGCCAGCTGCACACGGCCCTGTGCGGGCACGGTCGGAGGTCGGCCGAGGTCGGCTGGTGACCTGAGCCGACCCATAGGCATGAGCCCTGACGATGACTGTGCCGTCTCGTCTCTCTGACCAAGAGGAAGGTCCCCCTGCAGACACAGTCATCCTGTGGAGGTGAGCCGAGCGGAAAGGGTGGCTGAGAGGCGGGGCTGAAACTACGTGCGCCAGCCTCCCTCCCGGGGAACTGCTTTCACACCCATGTTTCTTCCGGCCAAAGGACTCTTAAGAACGGGTTTGCAGTTAGCCACATTCGACTCCCAAGACTCCCATGTAAGACACTCACTGTGACTACGTTCCCTAAATCATGCTTGGACTTTGTTCACCGTTATGTCCAAGCCCCAGCCCTTAGTACACAGTCAAGACATATTTCTTGAATGAATGAGGCAATCTAGACATCGGTCCCTCTACTGCTCAAATCTTCTAACGCATATATTCCAGGTGCGGTCATGTGTTTCCTGCAACTAGAGGTGTGAAGGGTACTGACGCTGTGGGGAAGCGGTCCGGGACGTCTCTCGACGTCTACCAGCCACGTCTCCTCCGTCGTTTTCCTCTTTGTACTGTGCCGTCGGCTCACGACGCTACACAAACCACCGCAAAGAAACGTCCAGAGGGGAGAGGACAGTGCCACGCTCAGGGCAGCTGGAGAGCGGAGAGGACAGCTCTGCAAGGTGAGGCCTGTGCTCGGAGCCCCTCCCCACCTCCCAGGGGCTTCAAGAGAGGCACTCGCCTGAGCTCCCAAGAAGGGGGAGCCCCTTCCGGCCCCCACAGCCCAGCACTCGGCCAGACCTCAGGACCGGCTCCAAGGAAGTCACAGGATCTTCTGGGCCCCAGATGCCCCCTGAGCAGGGCTGGCCTCAGGGTGCGTGACCCTTGCAGCCCCACGGCACCCGGCGCTTGGAAGGGCCTGTGCTCGGCTCAATGTTCTGCGGTCACCATCCTGAAACCCCTCATAATTTTGAACGAGGGGACCCACACTGTCATCATGCACTGGGCCCCGCAAATCTGCAGCCAGCCCCACCCCGGCCAAGGGCTGTGAGGGCGGGCAGTCTGGGCACAGCTCTCACCTGCTGGAACCAAGATCCAGCAGGGAGGAATCAGTCCTCCCGCCAACTGTGGGCTGCAGACCAGCCTTTGAACGGGTTCTGAGCAACTTCAGATGTACAGGAAGGGGCCATTTCAGGCACCAACACAGGTCTCTGGCAGCAAAGTCTAAGCCCCCGAGATCGTGGTGCCCAGCTCTCCTCCACCTGCAATCGTCAGAGGCAAGGCCTCAGGGCTGGGGGTGGTGCCTGAACAGGCCCCCACCAGCAGAGGAAAACCACGCACTGGAGAACCAGAGGCGCCTCTCATTCTGTCTGGACTGTGCTAAATGGTACGCCCGGCTCCCCGCACTTTCTCCAGCCCCCAGCACAGGCAATTATTCTGACGAACAAAAGCAGCAGCCGTTTCAGCAGAAAAATCTCAGAGGCTGCTAGCATGTCTGACTTCTGGCAGGATTTGCAGGTGGACAAAGATTAATTGTCTGTGATGCTTTCTTGCACAATGCCACTCGAAAGACGGTGTCACTGGACTTCACTGCTCCCTGCCTCCCCGCCCCCACAAAAGACACTGGAACCCACTAATTCCATCTGCAGAAAACCAGTTCCACCCGCCCAACCGTGCAGCTCAGGGTAGTTTTGTGACAGCTTTGGGTGAGTGTGTGCAGGCACACGGTGTTTCATAGTAAAGAACTCGTCTGCAGACCCCTTGAATATCACACTGCCCCTGGCATGGTACGAATCCATGTGAAAACACACTACGTACATTTAGAACCAAGAGGCTCACTTGGAAGGGACTAAAAGATGCAGGGATATCTGCATTTCTCCCCTGGGCACTGAGTTCCGCCCTGACACACTCCACTGTTGCCAGCTTTCATTGTAAATGAAAATTCTGGTCCTTTCATTAACATAGGAGAGCTGTGCTCCAAAAGGCCAGTGCAGAAGCTTGGCATGTGGCCGTTCTGTGGGCCCCATGTGACACTGCCTGGCGTGGCACCATTAGAAAAACCCAGGTGCCCATCAGCGTAGATTGGACGAATAAAATGTGGACACTCACGGGAAGGAAAGCTCTAGGGTGAGGAGGGGGCAGAAACCATGCCACGGGGAAGCCACCATCTGATGACTCACAGAGCTCAAAGAAGCCAGATGCGCGATGGTAGATGCTACAGGGTTCCACTGACTTAAAGTTCAAAACCAGGCAAAACCCATGTGTAGCAGACCCCTTTGGAAGGGAGTGACCACTAGGGGAGGCCCCGGAGCGTGGCTCCCACTCAGCCCCTTGGAAAGCCTGGTGCCAGTGGCACAATGTGCTTAGTTTAAGAAGCTTCACCATCTGGATGCTCACAACCTGTGTGATTCTTCTGCATGTAGTTTTAGATCAATCAAAAGTTTTGAAAAAGCCAATGGCATTGCAGCAACATAGCCCATCAACCACTTCCTGTAGCATACGTTGAAGTTTTGAAGGAACCTAGGACGTTCTGCCTACGATATTCTAAAGCAACTTGCAGAGTCAAGATTCTCAGTCACCGTCCTTGCCAAGATCTTGGAAAGACCCTTGAAGTCAACAGATGAAAATGAAACCCTCAGCAACAGAGGGAAGTGGGGGAAGCTTCCCAGCTTTTCAGGAGGGACAGCCAGGAACTGAGCAGACACACGGCCCCTCCCGTCTTGGACTCTGACCTGTGTTAGTGTGGCTGCTGTTTGTAGAAACATTAAAGGGCCTAGAGCAAAAACAGCAGGGGTGCCATCAGAAGGCTTATCCAGTTCAAGAGCAATTACAGGCCATAGAGATTCACTGCCCCACCACATCAATGTGAGGCCCAGATTTTCACACTGGAAGCCGGGTGTCAGATATACCCCATCCTGCAGGTTATCCGGAGCCCTGTGGGACATGGCGGTATCCCTCCTTTACGTCTTTCTTCTGTACAAGCACCAAATGGTGTCAGCTCACTCTCATCTTGAGCAACAAGCCAGGCTCCTGAGCAGGTGCCAGCTCGCGTCCATCTACATCCTGGGACGCTCTCAGACCAAGGGGAGGAGGTGGGAGAGCTGGAAGGCATCAAGGGGTTATTTGCAACCTCAGGAGCTGGCGCAGGGACTTGGCTGACAGAAGGCCACCAGGTGTGTGCGTGGCAGGGGGTGGGCGGAGTATGACTCTTGCTCCATAAACTGTGGTCCCCAGTCCAGTGGTGGCAGCCACTGGGAGCCTGCAGAGGTACAGAACCTCAGGCCCCGGCCCAGATCCTCTGAATCAGGACAAGTATTTTGACAGGACTCTGATGTGATTTGTCAACACATTAAGTCTGAGAAGAAATTAAGAAGAAATCTGAAGAAAGTAAGACGTGGCATTCGATGTCCCAGTTACACCCAACACTCTGCATCACAGGTTGTAGATATAATGTTTCTTTCTTTCCCCCTACTTCCCACCACCAGGACAAAGGGAAGAAATCACCAAATGAAAAGACAAGTTTACATGCAAAATATGTGATACATACTCATGGATTGTCAAACTCGGTATCAGATACAGTATCTGTATGCCACACACACACACACAGAGAACACACATGCAACACAGAGCACACGTACAACACGTGCACACAACACACACAGAACACACACAAGCCTCCAGCTCATGGTTTAAAGAGAAGACAGTGAGGCAGAAAGACATAAATATAATAAAATGAGGACACAGAAAACCACAGTGTTAGGATGATTTGAAATGACACATATTGAATAGTTCAATTGTTGCCTAGGGGGGGCGTTCATGGGATCACCCTCCCTAGAGAAAGACTGTGCTCTCCACTCTATTCAACCCAAAATATCGACCTCAAGAAAGGGGTTCAGAGGATGCCGGGAGAAAGGAGTAAAAACAAAATACACGTGGAGGAAGTGCGGGGCCAGTAGGATGACTTCTTGTTCAGCGGCTGAGAAGAGCAGTGTCCGGGTGCCTGTCTCATACAGCAGGATGCGAGTGCCCGGGTGTCCCGTACAACGGGGTTGCAGCCCCATGTTCGTAATCGCTGGTCAGAGCACTTGGTGGGGGTCCCTGCCGTATGCTGCCCCTTTGTCAGTGGGAGAGCTGGGTTCTCTGAACGTTCAGAAAGTGCGTCAAGCCAACTCGATTCTGAAGTGGCCTCTGAACTGTTGAAGAGGAGGTAAATCTGTCACCCACATTAACGAAACAGAAACTGCCATGTGTCCCCCTGAACTTATGGGACTCAGGACGGCCTCTAAAGTCCTCCTTCCAGCTGGTGCCCTGAACGCCCTAAGAACTTCCATCCTAGGGTCTCTCTGTCAGCAAGTGGCACCAAGAGGCACAGGGATGCTCTGAGGACCCCCGCCTGGCTCCTCCTCCCCCACTCCTCCATGCACACAGAGGCATGGAATTGGTTGGAGGTGAGGCGAACAGACAGACCGAGAGCAGCGAGGAGACGGGGAGGACCCAGATGAGTGGGCACCTTGCAGAGCTGGCTCAGCCATTCCATCGCTGCCCAGAGTGATGGGGAGGAGGAGACTGACCCCAAATCACAGGGCAACTGGTAAGGGACCCTTTTCCTGCTCCTGCCCCAGGCACCTCCCCGGGAAGCCGGGGGAAGGAGGGCAAAGACGCAGCCGGAGGTGCTGAGAGAACAGACAGGGAGAGGCCGTGGACGTGAGCCTACGTGGGAGGCGTCCGTCCACCTCCCCCGGCTTCCCCGGGGGCCCTCAAAGCAGCACCTGCACCAACCAAGCAGCAGTGTGCCACGCAGAGCTCCTCGCTGTCGGCGGGCTCCCCTCAGCATCCACGTCTTGTCCCACCCTCGCTCAGCCCCCTGACGTGCCCCCTCCCACGCCCGTTTCCCAGGTGAGAATAATGAGGCCAGAAGAGAAGTGGCCTGCTCCAGGGCCCACAGAGCATTAGTTCCCTATGGCTGAAAACAACACAGACTTATCATCTCGCAGCTTGTCGGGCCGGAAGTCCAACCCGGGTCTCACTGGGTGAGCATTACGGTGTGGGCGGGGCTACATCCTCCAGGAGGCTCCGGGAGAATCTGTTTCTGAGCCTTTATGGCCCCTTTTCCTCTCATCACTTCAACCTCTGCTTCCACTGTCATATCTCCTACTAACTCTGTCCTCCTCTCGCCCTTTAGAAGGGCCCTCGGGGTCACACCGGGATCATCTCCCACCTCAGTGCCCTTAACCAAATCCCATCTACAAAGTCCTCTTTGCCGTGTAAGGCGACATACTTGCGGGTCCTGGGGATCAGGATCTGGACATGTTTGGGGGCCATCATTCAGCACCCCCCCCACACACAGGTATCCAAGTCTAGAAAGCAGGTATGTCCCAAACCTCAAACGCTCCCTCAGGGGCGTGCAGGGCCTGGCAAGGGGACCACCTGCCTCAGGATGACATGGGGGGGCGCAGTTAATAATGCAGATTCCCTGTCCCCACCCTGACCTCAGTCAGATCCTCTGCAGGAGGACAAAGGGACCCTCCCGTTCTTGGGAGAATACAGTTCACGACAAGAGACCTTGACACCCAGGTCAAGGGAAAACACACACATGAAACGTTCCTCTGCTTTTAGTTTTTAATGTGAAGTGATACACTAGGCTGGCTCATCATGTTGGCTGGTTTGATTTTAGAAAAACCCGCCTGCAAAGTCTGGAGAATGCATAATGAATGGACAGGCAGCACAGCCATGTGCACTGGAGTGAGAACCAGGCATGGGACGCAGGAGCAGGGGCATCGGCAGGGTACCACCCCACACACACCGCTACGGCCAGAGTCACCCGGACCAGCTCCCGGTCCTTAAACTGAAGCATCAGGCATGGCCAAGGGGCTCAGATGGCATCCCAGCCAGGCTGCGATACTTCTCTCTCCCCGACAAAAGTCGCGCTGCTTTCGATGGGGTTTCCCACTCTTGCCAATTGGATCGGGTCGAAAAACTCCACTAATCTTCTCTTACCTCCGTGTCGTCCTTTATGTACTTAAGTTTTAACGATACCTAAGTCTACCTGAAGACGTTCTGGGAAACTTCCACTATTGTACGTCAGCAATGGAAATCAGTGGAAGAGCGCATGTAATTTCCAAACCCCCAGTTGTTAATGAAATCCCAAACATTCAGATTTTAATTGAACTAGATAAAGATTAAGAAGCTTAGCAGCAGCTGGCATTATGAATTAGTTCTCAGAACAGTTTTATGTTGTACTCTGAATCATCACTTTTGTAATCGTCCTAAATTGTCCTTTATCTTGCTAATGCAGATATGATTCTCAGGGAACATCAGGCTGCCTGTGTCCCCACTGCCTGAACTATTTTGATGTGTAAAGTCTTCAGAGTAATTTTAATAATATTGTGACCTACACGTATGATGTATGTTCAATAAATTCTTACGCTAATTAGAAAAAATATCAAGGCCTTTATGTGACCTATTTTTAGAGATGAAGTGTATTCCCTGAGGATCATCCCTGGAAACAAGCAGAGAAGCAGGAAAACTCCCCAGAGGGCGTCGGCCCAAGCTGAGTGGCATGGGGAACAGCATGGACTCAGCAGACCAGGTCTGCCCCAAATGTCGGTGACACACCTCCCGCCAAGGCAGGGAGCACAGGCAGACCCCGCTTCAATTAAACCGAGTTTGATTCCAGGCGCGGGGTTGTTCTCCTGAGTGGGATGGTCAATGTACTTCAAGTGTGTCGACGCGGGTGCCCTTGCAAACGTATACGGCTGCTCCCTGTCACTCATCGCCACACCTCACCCCACCCCCCCACCGCCGCGTCTGCACGGCAGAGACCTGAGGCAGTTGTGGGAACGACCGCAGAGACAGGCAGGCTCGGCGTCTGTCCCTTCACTGTCCAGGGGCCGCGGCCAAGTCTTGCTCCCCCGCCTGTGATGTGGGCGGGCGGTGGGGGCTTCGGACCCCGCGACGTGCCCTTGGCACAGACCGTGCACATCATAAGCCCTGGTTGCCGGCTGCCCGTCTCCCTCCTCACTCTGGAGGCCTGGGAGGCTTAGCGGGGTCGAGACAGAGGACGTGTGCGTGTGGCTTCCCCGTGGCTTACATGAGCAGGAGCGTGGGCCCAGCCACCAGTCCGCAGGGGTGGAGGCCTATCACTGCCGCTTGAGAATGTTCTAAATGAAGGACACGGAGGGGTTTGCTTCCCGGGGGCCCCTGCCTTCCTGGGGGGCCTGCCAGAAAACCAGGACTTTTCCACCCAAAAGAAATGGCATCGTGGGAAGCAGAAGAGTCTGCGTCGCCCCACTGCAGGGGACCTGTGAGTGTGTGTGGGGTGGGGGGAAGGGCAGCCAGAGGCAGGGGAGCCCCGCACCCAGTAAGAACTGGGCATTCTCCCCACCCACGGGGGCTGGAGCCCAGCTGCAGCCCACAAGCCTACACTCCAAGGCTCTCAAGAGCAGGGGTGAGCTGAAGGCTCTTGGCTGCGGAAAGAGGGAGAGCTGGTCCTGACAGACGAGGCCCTGGGCTCAGACCTCCATCACCTGCAAGGTCTGCAGAACAGGCTCTGACTGCCCCCCTCTCCTCCTCTGACTCTTGTGCCCCAGACACACTGGGCTTCTTCCTGTTCCTGGAATGCGCCCTACCTCGGGGCCTTTGCACGTGTGTGCTGTACCTCTGCCCAGAGCTGTCTCCTTAGAGCCACACGTGATGGGCTCCTCTCTTCCCCATTACTCAGGCATCCTCTTAATGTCACTTCACCTGACAGGCACCCCCCCGACCCCATCTCTGACCTCAGCCCCTTGTCTGGCTTTGGAGCACCAGCCCCTCCCCCTGGGATCTCCTGGTTCACGTGACTGTCAATCCTGCCTCTCCTGTTCGATGCCCTCTCCCAGGAAGGAACTTCTGTTTATGCACCAATAAATTATCAGTACCCAGGACAGGCCACGCTTGTTTGCTGAGTGAACTAAGACATACTTGCTTCCATAAAATATTATTTTTAATAATGATCCTTTATGAGAACTGGTCCCAAACCCGGTCCTCCTTCTAAAACTTCAAATGGTCACACGGGCAAAACAGCCAGCCCTGGACGCTTGCTGCAAGCATCACGCCCTGAGGGGAAGACGCAAGCTGATTTTTATGGCTGATTTCAAAGGGCCCCTAACACTTTTATAGGTTGCTTTTTTCGGCTTTAGGCCTCATCATCATCTGCATACAGAATGCGGTTTTATGAAACTCTCACAAGACGGGGCGAAGAGGGATGAAGGCAAGGAGAAGGCGACTTGGGGAGCTGGGAGTGTCTGAGGGGCTTTCAGGAGCGATGCTCACAGTGCTGAGACACCAGGAGAACGACACGCAGGCTCTTGATGCCAGCCCTGTGCTTCTGCAACGACACCGCTGCTCCATCATGAAGAGAGCCGGGAACAGAAAACTCAGCCAGAGCAGAAGTTCCTCCCTAAAAGTCACTCGTGGGTGTCACTAAGAAGGTAAGTTACCAGCATGCACTTGAACCAACACTTTTGTTCCACCGTGTTTTCCTGTGCCCTTCCACAACTGCCGTATTCCCCAGTGTATTCCACTCGTGGGGCTCCTGTAACAAAGGACCACCAACTGGGGGGCTTCAGACAACAGATCGTGACTCTCTCACAGTCTGGAGGACTGAAGTCACCCTCGGGGTGTGGACAGGGCCAGGCTCCCCCTGAAGCGTGTGGGGGAGAGAGCCTCCTGCCCCCCCCAGGCTGGCCTGGGCCTGCCGACACATCACTCCACTCTGCCTGCCTGCGCTGTCCCCGCCCTCCTGCTGTGGGTCTCGACCCAAAACTGGATTAAAGGTCTTCTTCCTTCCTTATAAGGATACCAGTCATGGGATTTAGGGCACATCCTAATCCAGTGTGACCTCATCTTACCTTGATTACATCTGCAAAGACCCCCTTTTCCCCCCCAAATAAAGCCATGCTCATAGTACCGAGAAGTAAGGATCTCAACATATCTTCTTGGGAGACACAATTCAACCCATAATACTCAGCAATATTTTATTCAAAATGCTGCCACTAGGGCTGCAACTTCACTGTCTTCAGAAACCAATTCTGTTCTTTCAGAGCATTTCTAGTTCCCGAATTTAGGCAAAGCATATGTTTACCACATACACAGACCTGCACTTGCTCCTGCCATTCCCACAGAAAAAGGGGGACTCTTAGCCACTATGAATCTCAGACTCCTATGCAGCTTGACTCGGAAATGATTTTCTTTACTACATGTTCTTTTAAATTTTTTTTTTTTTGGCAAGAGAAAAAGGTGATGATTATAGTAGAATTTGAGGGTCCTGCGGTTGCCAGAAGGCTCAGAGTGTCTGTCACAAATAATGTGTTATTTTTCAAAGCAGAAGCGGTGCTGACGTGTCAACACCAGGACCCAGATCCTCTGACGGTCTGTGGAAATGTACACAGGCCTGTCATCTTGCAGTACTCGGAGGACTGAATAGGACCCGGCCAGTGACAATGTTCCAGAAACACAACCCAGGAGAGAGGAAGGCAGGGAAGCCGAGCGGAAGGGGTGAGGGAGAGACTGAGCCAGGCCTCCCTGGGTTGCGGGTCCTTGGTGCTAGGAGGGAACTTGATTGTCTAGGATGATTGATCAATAAAATCAGTGAAGCACACGGACTTCAATCTAATCCTACCAATATAAACACGCTCAGCTTAACTGATCTCCATGCCGGTTCAGAGCCAGTGACTGGGATGCCTGTGGTGGCCCAGGACCAAGATATTCTGCTGGTGTCCAAGGTCAGGCAGCCGCCAAATACCAGCCAGGAGCCCCGTTCCTGGACAGGTCACCCTGACGGCATTACCTTTTCCCATTTCTCCAAGCCCTACCAAGGAAGCTCCCCGAATAGCAGAGATATTGAAATTGCCACACAGAAGCCACCCTGTGAGAGCCAAAGCCATCTTGGGATTCTGTGCAGGTGTGCCTGAAGCAGACAGTGGGCCCTCAGAGCCAGCCGGAACCACCAAACCCAGAAGAAGGGGGAGCAGCTTCCAACAGTTTAGGTGTCTCCACAGCGACCAGAAGCACCTCCTGATTGCCATTCAAACCACATCATCATCACACATTCACTCTGGTCTCCACACAGATTCAGGAAAGTTCAGCCAAGGGCGCATATTCATTAGATTAAAGGAACACGCTAAAGCAGTGGGAAGCCCTGGTAAAGGGTTTGACATGCGCTAATGTCTCTATCACACAAGAGACCTGGGGAGCGGAGAACGTGCTCATGGCCTTCCAGAACCCAGCTTTCACAGCAAGGCGGAAAGACACGTCTCTTCATTCAATGGACAAACAGTCAAGCGTCTACTGTGAATCAGGCCCTGTCCTTGACCCCAGGAATAGCAGTGACCAAGGCAAACAGACCCCTGGGGGAGCTGGCCTGTCAGTGGGATGACGTGCACGTGCTCAAAGGCACGAACTGATCACTGAAAGTCACCTTCTAAGGATGCTCTGTGGTGAGCAAGACCTCCATCCATGGCGTTGCTTTATACCAAACACAGATGCGCTCTTCACACTACAAGGCCAGTGCTTTTCCATGTCTTTTTAAAAAGAGAGGGACCCACGTTAGGAACACCATAATACACTGTAGGTAAACAGAGAGCTGCTCCAATGGAAGCTCAGGTGAGCTTCCCAGGTCCTGCTCACTTAAATCAGCCCCCAAGCCCTGCCAATAACACCAGCAGCTCCAGAAAAAAATCTGCTGAGTAATAACCATTATGAAGAAACTCAAATTAATCCATCCGTCCTTCCCTCCACCCATCCTAATATCCACCCATCCATCTATCCTCCGTCCATCCTTCCATCTATGAATCTGTGTATCTATCCATCCATCTACTCATCCTTTCATCTGAGTTGGTCTGAAATATCCAGCTCAGGGACCTTCAGCCAAACCTGTTCTTTTCCAAACACTGCTTGAATACCCACCCAGAACTTGCCCTCCAAAATGTGCTTTTCTAACTGTGGCCAACAACCTAGTGAGCCGGGATAAACATTCTAAAACAAAGTACAACAGAATGGTAATGGTATCACCTGCACTAGGAAGGCAAATATGATTCCGTAAGATTTTATTTATGTTTGTATGGGGGTATGGGAGGGGGTGTTTAACTGCCTTACATTTTAAAATTCATTTTTTTCTATGAGTTATGGTCAAAAAACTTTGAGAAGCTGTGCCCTGCAGAACCCACCGTGTCTGAACTCTATGTTCCGTAAGCTCATGGAAACCTACTGTTCTGTTACCGATTGATACAACCGCTCCAGAGCTGGGAACTGTGTCTGGCAGGCAGTGGGTCTCCGTCTCTCTCTCAGTCTCTCTCTCTGTCTCTCTCTCTCTCTCTCTCTCTCACACACACACACACACACCCACCCTCGTTGTCTCATACGATCCCTGAGGGTTCCAGCATGGTGACCCCTTAGTGTGGAGCAGACCAGTCGTCTGGTCTACCTGCTGCCTGCACTCTGCTCTCCTTCTTGCAGACGACTCTGTCTCGTCCCTTAGTATCAGCTTAGCCGCGACCCCCCCAACCCCCCAACCCCCACCTCCCGCGTCCTGCTGTGTCCCCGCTCCCACGAGCTCCCGCTGCCCCGGCTCACGCAATCCCACAGCCCTGTCTCACTCTGCAGCTGTCCTTTGCTCTGTCTGCTCCCTCCAATGGACCTGGAGGGGTGGGTGCCGTGTTTATTGCTTTATTTTCTGAGTCCAGCCCAGCCCAGCGCTGGTGCACAGCTGACAGCAGGGCTGTGTACCAGAGGGCGGACCATGTGCACAAAGCAAGAACAGGGGCTGGGGTAAGGGAGGGGAGTCCAGAGCGGGTGGTCGGGGACAGTAACCGAGGTTAAGGGTAAAGGGAGTCAGCCTGCCCCCTGCCCCATGGCCGCCACAGGACCACCCCCTTGGGCTCTGAGGAGCAGGGGAGTGGATGTCAGCTATGGCGGTGGCCACCAGCCTGAGGGGCTGGATTGAGGGTGAGGGGCCTTCTGGACCACATGCCATTCACCTGTGTAAATACAAGACCCCCAGAAGGTACCCAAGGCCACTTGCAAGTCTGCAACTTCCTAGAGTTAATATCGATGTACTGTGGGTTCGAGCATCGTAATCACAGATTCCAAAAACCAAAGGGGGGCTTCCCTGGTGGCGCAGTGGTTGGGAGTCCGCCTGCCGATGCAGGGGGTGCGGGTTCGTGCCCTGGTCCAGGAAGATCCCACGTGCCGCGGAGCGGCTGGGCCCGTGAGCCATGGCTGCTGAGCCTGGGCATCCGGAGCCTGTGCTCCACAACGGGAGGGGCCCCAACAGTGAGAGGCCAGCGTACCACCAAAAAAAAAAAAAAAAAAAAAAAAACCAAAGGGACATTCAGATCATTGCTAGTAGGTCCACTTTGCAACGTTCATGAAAGATGTCTGCGTCTGCAAAGTGCATTTGCATTTACGATAGCATCTTATTGTCATTACAGTCTTAGAGGGGATGGGGACGAATATCATGACCCTGCTGTGCAGACAACAGGCCTGGTACCCTGTCTGAGGCCACACACTTAATCAGTGTGCCTCCAGGCTGCCAGACTCCAGAGCCCCATGGGGGGGAGTTATAATGCCAGGTTTCTGTGAAAAACATGCATTAAAACATCGATAAACACGTCCCAACCTCAGCAAACTTAAAACTCTTTCCACGAAGCGGGGGAGTACTTTAACTGCATTTTAAAAAACAGAGCGCCTTCACCCCATGTCCCAGCCCACAGTGGGCTGCTGGGTCCTCTCCCTCCTGTGACACAGGGACGGGGGCTGTGTCCATCTTGCGACTCTGTCACCTGTCAGCCTGGAGGAGCCCAACCCCCCCCCCCCAGCTCCTAACTGCCACATCCCCTCCGCACCAGCGGAAGGATCAGAACGTGTGGTCAACGCACAGCACTGTCCCTGCCACACTGGCCGCTTCTGCTAAGCCGGGGTTCTATGGCTCTAAACCCAGGGAGCCCTGCTGGCCCTGGGGATATTCTGGTGTTACTTCCTATTTCACACAAGGTCACGGAGGCAGCGTCTGACGCCTATTTCATGCAAAGGCTGGAAATGCTCCTGGCCGTGGCCATCCTTTCCAGGCAGCCCCTGCCCCAGCCGACACCAGGGAGGCTCCTCCCAAGCGCTGGGAGCACCTGCGAATTTTCCATTTGGCCTGCGAGCAAAAGCAACCACCCCTTCTAAAGCAGGTGCGCGTGACATAAACCACTCTCCCGTTATAACGGGTAGAGAGAAAGAATTAATTCCTGGCTTTCTGAATTCTTTTTGTCCTTTCCTAACAGGATCTCGGTAAGTCACTTTCCTTTTAAGCCGCAGTTTACTTGCAAGGAGCCTGAGTCTGTGACTTTTGCCTCAGAACATGATGATTTTATTAATGCCTGAAGACAACGAATATCTTGACCCTCCCGGCACAGAGAAAAGCCAGAACTGCTTATATTTTTATTGCTGGGAAGCCTGCAGGGGCAGCTGAGCAGGCAGGCCCGGGTCTCAGGCACCTTCACTGGCAGTGTCGCCTCGCCTGCAGCAGCTGCCCCGGGGCCCCTGGTACCCGCAGCTGCGCCTGCCCACTGCGGCCAGGGCCCCGGGGCTGCTGGACAAGCAGGCTTGCTCATCAGGGGATGCTCGGCGTCCACTCCCTTCCCAGGGCTCACGACAGCGGTGAGCGGATCGTGCGATTAACAGGCAAGGCCCTGCCTGTCCGCCCCACCCCAGGCCCCGGCCCCAAGGAGAGGCGCCCACATCCCCACAGGCGGCCTCGGCCACCCCCCAACCCACAGCCGCCACCTTAAACACAGGGGGCGAGGGCATGTGTCTGTCAGTCGAGTGACAGATCCAAGAAAAAAAAGAGTGACAAATGCGATTTTTTCAGCTAAAATAGGTTCCACAGTTCAACTTTAGGGGCCTGAACCAAAGACAGGAAAATCCCATTTTTATGGATCAGCCAGGAAGTACGGCCAATCCACGAAAGGAGATTTTTCTGGGAAAACGTCACCTGAGAATGCCACCAAGGAATGTATTCTATTTAGGAAGAACGAAATCGTGACAACAGAAATACAGCAGTAGCTTCCTTCACCAAGTGGATCTGGATAAATATAATTCAATGCTGATCGCGGTCCTTCCAAGCCCTACCGGCTGTAATTTGCTCTCATTGTGCGAAACTCCACGTCACTGAACGTATTTCACCCCCAGACGGACTGCTGCCCTCCTGGAGGCGCCACAAAGCATTCACTTCCCAGGAGACGACGGGTCGGCGCTCAGTTACCATCGGGCACCTGGGCCTGGACCGCCTTTCACCCCAGAAACCAGGGCCCGTGTCACGGTCGTGCTCCCCACGTGGGAGGTCGTGTGTATGGGTCTGACCAACACCCTCACCTGCCACGGAGCCGGCTGGATGCCAGGATGCCCACCTACGGCCCAGAGTGACGCCCGGGTCCCCAGCACATCCTTCTGGCAGGACCCCCGGGTGAGCACAGGGAGGCCGTGCAGGTGAGGCAGGTGCTTGAGTTGCTGGGCATCGCGCCCGTGACCGTCCACCTGACTCCAGGCTCTGACACACACCTGGGTGCCCCGGGAGGGAGCTGGCATCTCCAGAGAACGCCTCGCCACCGGGGGACGTGACCGTGGCTCACGGCACCCCCGGACGCGCCCTTCACTGGGCTTATTTCCCAAAAGGATCCACCGTGGGCTGAGCGACACCCCCCCGCCTGCCAAATACCGGCAAGGTCACCGCCACCCACGCTCCCCTGACGCTTCAGGACACTAGGAGGCGGCTGCGACTTACCCCAATTCGCAGGTGGGAAGACGGAGGCTCAGACGCGCTGGGCGTCGGGCCTGGAGTCCTCGCACGTTCATTCTCGGGTTCCGGGTCCCCCCGAACACGACGAGCCACCAACCTGACAATTCAGGAGGCGCTGTGGACAAGTCTGACGTCGGACGTGTTTGAACGTCATCGGTCGCTTTTCCGGCTTTAACTCTTCTGTACGCTTGACCTTAAACCTGGGGCGAGCATCCGTCCCACAGAGTCCAGATCAACCAGGCAAAGGATGTGAGCTCCCCGGGCAGCAGGTGGGACGCTGATGTGGCCTGTGGACGGGTGACCGCGAAGCCGAGGCGACAGGGGAGTCCTCCCCGTCGGCCAAGCCCGAGTCCAAGAACAGGACCCGCCCACCCGGGCCACAGTCCCGTCGCCGGGGCGGGACGGCTGACAGGAGGTGCCACCGAGAGCCGCCTTCGAAAGCTGCCCGCCTTCAGGGTCCGTGGTGCAGGGCCCCCAGCACCTCCCCGTCCGCGCTGCAGGCGCCCAGCGGCCACAGGCTACTCACAGGACTGAGGGGACCTGCGGGCCCCGGCTTCCAGCTTCAGCTTCACGGAGCATCGCAAGGGAGGCGACCAGATGCGACCACTGTGGTCAACTCGCCCCCCACCTGAGCACCTGAGGTCCCTTCCAGTCTCTCCGCGCCCGGCGGGGACTTCCCAAGTGGACTCCACCACAGGAGCGGCTCCTCGGCTCAAAATGGTGCCCTATGCTCGCGGCTGACCCCGCCTGGCGCCCCCGTGCGCCCCCTGACCCGGATGGAATGCGCAGAACCGGAAGTGTAGGCATTCTGGGAAACAGGAGCGGCCTCCGGAGGCCGCAGGCATCCAGCGCCGGGAGGGACGGCCTGCGCCTGCGCCGGAAGGGACAGCCCGCGCCCGTGCCAGGTTCCGCCGCCATCCAGGCCCCAGCAGGTGAGCAGTGACGTCCCCGAGCGCGGTCCCTCTAATGAGGCCGAACGTTGGCGTTCGGGGCCCAGTATGTGGAGCCTCCTCTCGGTGTCCACACCTGGGATGAACAGAGCACAAAGGAGGTGAGCAGTCGTCCGTTCTTAACTCTAGATTCACGTGCAGATCTGACACTGAAGGCTGATCACACCATCCACCAAGGGCTCATCATGTTTCACTTCCTCCCTCTTCCATTATCACGGCCATCCTGATGGTGGCATCATGTGCCAGCAGAAAGCGCTCCTGGCGGGGCTGGGAGGACCCAGCTCTCTGCATCCTTGCCTCCTCTGCTCCCTCTTTGCGGCCTCTCTGGACCCAGGACTGCAGCCCCTGGGCCAGCGCCGTGGCTGCTCACCTGTGTGCCTGGCCCTGCTCCGAACGGCACTTATGTGGCTGCTGTGCCCGTCAGGCAGACGTGGGTTTAAAGCCCAGCTCTACCACTTAATAGCTACCTGACCTCAGCTATGGCATCAAAGCTTGCTGGCCTCAGTTTGCTCATCTGTCAAATGGGGCTGCAATGCCAAGCTTCATAATGTGGCTATGAGGGCTAAAGAAAAATGTACTCAGAGCAACGGTTCTCAACCGGGAACAGTTTTCCTCCACATGCACAGAAAAATAGGAAAGTGACAAAGGAAGGGTCTGGTAGAGACGCAGAAAGGAGGGGCGCTGTGTGTGTAACCTGAACACAGCCACCCCATTCATGACAAACTGTCTACGGCTGCATTTGTGCTACGGCAGCAGAGGTGAGCAGGTCCCGCCGGACCTATCCTGCAAAACCTAAAATAACTATCATCGGCCATTTACAGAAGAGGCTTGCCAATGCCTTGTCCTGGCAGCCTTAGATTTCAACCCTCGATTCCAGGCCCTCAGAAAGCCCTGTTGCCTTTCCAAGAGTCTGTGCTGGGACTTCCGCCAGTTTGCATGGGCTTTGCTTACTTATTCCTGTAAACAATGGTCCCTAGTTAAAATAGGTTCCATCAAGCACACTTTAGTGGCACCTCCATCTTGCAGACACACTGCTCACACATCAGCACGTTACGCACTTAGGGACAAACTCTAAGAATACACCAAAACTACTTGGAAAAAATTACAAAACTGTCCTGAGGGATCTCAGTGGTGATAGGGCTAAACGAAAGCATTTGTATGAGGCCACTCCAATCACCCCTGAGAGAAAAACTGACAAACGCAGACACATAATTTGCAAAAGAAAAAAAGGGGAAGGAAAAGCAGATTTTTAAAAAGTTCCCTACTACTCTACTAATTCCTAAGTAAATAAATGCAAGATTAAATGACACCATCTCACACCTGTCAGGTCACAAAATACTTTTAAAAGAATGGCCATATGACAGGCCTCGGGCCAAGGAGGCCCGGGAACATGGGTATCTCCCAAAGTCCTGGCTGGGAGCACAAATTGCCACTACCTCCCCTGAAACATCCTTTACATGTGTGGATCCAGAGCCATGTAACAAACAGAGCCTCTGAACCAGAAATTCTGAATTCTGCCTCTAATGATTCATCATAAAGAAGTAATGAGAGATGTGCCCTGAGATGCGTTTACATAGATTTTCTTCAGCATCCATCATTTTCAGCAGCAAAGAACTGGAAACGTCCTTCTAGTCCTCCACCACACAGGCACCCCACACGTACTGGATATGCATACGTGACACATGCATGCACACGTGCACACCACACAGGCACACACATTTGTGCACTACACATGCACACGTGCACAAACACATGTCTGTACATATGCACACACCACACTCACATGCTCATATGCATGTATGTACAACTCTCACCCAGCACGTGTGCACATACGAACACACGCTACAGCCATGATCACACATCATCACACCAGTCACTTGAATGTGTGTGCACGTGTGGTATGTACACACAACAGCACCCACATGCTTGCACACAGGTACATACAATACACAAGGGTGCCCACATGACTACACATACGTGTGTACTCGTGATGTCATGCCATGCCTATACACAGCGCGTGCACACGCACACACACACCCACACCTGACATGCCAAGTGATTAACTGTGGCTGTTCAGGGGAGGGAGACAAACTTACACTAACTTACTTTTTGTGTGTTTTTCAGTTTATCAAGTTTTCAAAAGTAAATTGTTTGACATTTTAAAAATGCAAAATGTTCTATTAAAGTAAGAGAGAGAAGGATGAAAGGCAATTGCTTTTGAGAAAGAAGCATCTTATCCAACACGTGTTCCCAGAGGTTAACTCTTGCATTATGGCCTCATTAATTCTGCTCCTGACCGGCCTCTTCCTCAGTTGTCTTTTTCCTCCTCTGTGTGGCTCTCTCCACAGCAGCTGGAATTTTCAAAGCAACATCCAAACAGATCCAGAATGGGGCCAGGGCTCACTCCTTCTGCAGGGGCAGGCTGTTTTATTTGTTTTTATTGGGAGTAGCCAGGCTGGCGGACAAGGAGATGCTGGGTCCTCTTGTGAGAGATGCACATTCTAGGGTCCACACCGACGGACACACATGCCCCCTCGGGCCTCGGTGCTGGCCATGTGGACTCCCACCATGAGTTTTGGTGCTGTCCTGGTGCACACGGGGCTCGCCTGGGTCCCCACAAGGCCTCACGTTAGTGCTGGAGCTGGCAGGGGGTTGGGGGGGGCAGGTGGAGGGAAACCCTCGCCCACCGCGAACTCTGACAGCTCCGAGCCACCAGAGAGGCCCGCCCACACGCTGGGCTGTCCAGGACTCCAACGCAGCTCTGTCCACAGCTGGGCCCAGGCTCTCTGCCCCATCTGTGGACCACCTTACCATTTTCCCTCCCATTTTTCTAAAAAAAATTCACGACTTCCAAGGAAACATTTCATCACCGAGGGAAAATGGAAAACCGGTAGCACGTACCACAAAGAGAAGCAACCGTCAAGAACTGTCAAAATGTTGGGAACAGTGATGCTATGAGAACTTACCTGGACACTGCTGCCCCTTGCCCCCGGCCCCTCCTTCAGAGCGAGCAGCATGACTGGAAAGCTGCCGAGGACGTCCTGGCCCCAGGGTCCTCACCAGGGCAGCAGGGGCACACTGCACACGCGAAGCCACCGAGTCACGCAACTGCGGTCACCCCCAAGGCTTTTATGTTAACTGACTCTGTGGTTTTATGGAAGTACTTGCATTTAAAAGGGAAATTTGTATCGCTGGCTAACATTGCGCTTGTAAACAAGCACGGTAAAAGCAAAATAATATCATTAAATTCTTGCTTCATGCCTGGTGTTTGCTCCCTTTGTGAAAAAGTGAGATTCTCAAGAATACGGACATCCTGGTGCCAACCTGAGGCCTTGGTGTTGGAAGAGAATGTAAAGGGCGGTGGCTTTTCCTACGCTGCATGCGCCACGGGAACCCTGGATCCTTCGGATGCAGGGAGGCACCGCAGAGCCCGACGCTTTGGGGGTCTTCAGGCTCTGATAGCCTGTATGTGAGCAAAGTGCGGTTAAAATCCGATTCCCACCTCGGCGGGGGCTTCTGATCAAAACAAGCTGTCCTCACCGCACTGCTTGCCTGCACCACACCCAGCCCCGAGGCCCAGCCCCAAAGGACCATGCACCCTGCCCACCCAGCCCCAGCGGTCAAGGGTCACAGCCAGCAGGAGGGTGGTCCTACCTTGGAGGCCCTGGGCACCGCCGTCCACTCGGGCCTCCTCTGGCCTGTGGTCAGCACGGAGCCCTATTCTAAAGATGCCAGGCAGGCCGTCTCCTTCTCCCCAGAGAGGTTTTCTTCCTTGCAACCAGTGGGCCCTGGTTAAGGTGTCCCCTCCTATCCAGCAATGCAGCTTCAAGACGGTGTCACAGGCTCACAGGAGTGCTGGCCTTGTGACATAGAGCAGAGTCCAACCCGAGGTCACAGACTGTCAACCTGATGTTCGGCCCAGAGACCTGTTGTGCGTGGCTCGTGGAATGTTACAAGATAGGGAGTTTTCACACCAGGGTCCAGACTGCCTGTGTGTCTGGCAACTGGAAACAAGGTCAAGTCTGCGTCCCCCCAGCACTCAGGCCAGGGCACCACCCTCAGAGGCGCCGAGTCTTCAACACCCCTTACTGTCTCCCCTCTGCCCCCTGGGGGCTTTGAGGGCACCCAGGTTCCAGCCTCGGGGGCAGGATCCTTCTCCCGTCTGGGAGGACAGCACCCGTGGATGACTGGCCCCAGCAGGTGCACTGGGGGGGGCCCAGGCCGAGCCGCATGATGGCCTCTATGGCAGGGACCGTCAAGGGGCAGCGGAGAGGTGGGGGCCCAGCCCCCTCAGGAGGGGCAGGGGGCCTCCAGAGAGGACTTGCTGCCTGAAGGGAAAGAAGGAAAGAAAGTAAAGGGATGGAGGGCCGAGGAGTTCCAGCTATGGGGGCGCGAGGGGGGCAGGGAGCCGCACTGGGGGAGTGGGAAGGAGTGTGACAGTCACGAGAACCTGCGCAGGCAGGGCCGTGGATGACGCCGGGGGGATTAGAGCACAGCAGGGACACGACCTGTCACCCACTCAGCGACCGGCCGTGAGTGTCCCTCTGAGCCCGGCCAGCACAGGCCCGCGTGCTCTCACAACCATGATGCAGCAGAGGGAGGCGTGACGGGCAAGAGGATAACAGGAGGGGCTCCTGGGCTGTTTCCACAGCGCCCCAAGGCAGACAGAAGAGGGGGGCCAGGAGGGCGACGGGTGGACAGGGACAGCCCCCCCGGCGAGGGGCCAGGAGCCAAGTGCCTGAGACAGGAAGGAGCGCCAGGAGCAGGGCAGAGGGTCCCCCGCAGGGGCCCCGGGACAAGGATGAAGAAGAGAAGGGAACCGGGGCACAGGGCACGTGGCTTAGCCCGGAGCCCGGCGAGGGGACAGGATGAGGAGGGCGCGCAGCCTTGAGGGCGGCTGCGGCTCTGCTTCCGAAGCTCCTTCTGGCATTTTGGCAGAGGGTGCACTTGAAAGCAAGAGCTGAGAGGCAGCCAGGCCCCTGCGAGGCCTGAGCCATCCGCCGGCAGGAGGACCAGGCGCCTGGAGCCGCCCGGCGGTGCCCGGCCGCCTGGCCAGCCCGCGAGTATTCCCGGATGTGCATTCCGTGCAGCCCGGCTGCAGTGGAGACCTAGAGGGGACAGCTCTCAGGAAAGGCAGTCACGGGGCCACGGGGCTTCTCACCCCTAGAAATGCAGGAGTGTGGGCGGCCCTCAGAACGAGAGGCGGGGGCAGCCAGAAGCAGACCCACCCTAGGTCCGCAGCTCCCAGCAAGCTCAGCACACTTCCACAGCCTCCAGTGTCTGTTACGGCACCGGCTGCAGCAAACACCGCAGGTCAGCCCTTAGTCTCCACGCGGAAGGAGCCTCGCTGTCGGACTCTGAAGCGAGCCCCCGCTTAAGAAGTGAAGCTCATCAGATTCACGCCTTCCGGATCACTGAGTCAGTTGGCCCCCCGTGCAGGTGAGGCCCCAGGGCCCCCAGGCCCTTCCTCAGAGCCTCCAGCATCCCACAGGCTCATCACCCAGAGCAGCGAGGGGTGACCTGTAGAGTCTCAATTCTGCGCTCCTGGAGGAGACCCGCCCCCCACCCCCACATTCCCTTCCTGCCCAGTAGCCTCTGTTTCTCTTGCACTTTGAACGTTCTCCTCTTGGAACAATTACTATAAGCCCTGAGCTGTTTCCTGGGGACTGAGCCCCAGGATAGGGCCTCTGGTTCTCGCAGCTGGAAAGGCATCCCCTCCCCCCACCCCCACCCCACAGCCAGGTGGGCTGCTGCCTGGAGTCCCTGTGAGCCGAGCCCTGATAAAGAGCCAGTCCTCAGCCCACGGACATGTCATTTCAGCATCAAGAATGAGAACTACCTGCCTAACTACAACCTCAAAACATCACTACCTCATCTGGGAGGCCTTGGGCTCAGCAAAGCAGGGGAAGGAGATGAATCGATACCAAGTTATCAGCCAAGCGGTTTGATTCCTGCACATTTAAGCACACAGGCACCTCTGGATCTCGATCCCCTCAGGTCAGCATAATTTTACAGAGGTGCCCGATTCTCAGCAGTGAAATGATACTGGCAGACAGGCCTACCTGGGGAGGGGTGGAGGTGGCAGGGAGGGGGCATAGGTCAAACAGTTTTAAAAACAAATCAGAAGTCAGTAGGTGGTTGTCCTTGGCGCCCTGACCCCCGGGCGAGGAACCACCTGCCTCACAGATACCCAGACCAGCCAAGCAGCCTGCTGAGTAGTTTACCAGATGACAGCAGAGGTGCTTTTCACCCAGGTTACAACACAGAGAAAAGTGCCAGGAGCTGAAATGTGAGGGCCTATTGGCCTGATGGGCACCCAGTCTGCAGTTCCTGGTCTGGACTGGAGCTGGAACAGTCAGCCCGGCCCCAGCTTCATCAGAAGGCCTATGAGCCTCTGCGCAGAAAAAAGCACAGAGGGAGAGGTTGGCCGGCACTAAAACTCTGGTGCAATAATTGTCGTTGTTATCCAATTATGCTCGGAATACCTGAAGCTAACACGGCCCACAGAGGGGCAATTTCATTAGACTGAGACCCACTTGTCTCACTTTACTTTGATAACGGCTTAATAAATAAACTGAGTGAGTCCTAACACAGAGTTGCAAAATGAAAAATACTTTGGCTTTTCCATTTTATGCCCCTCCTTCTCTAATTATCTCACTTTCATATTTTCTTGCTTGTCAGTTTCAGCCTCTGCCTCCTCCAGAAGGTGGAAAAAGCTCATCTCTTTCTCCTGCAAAGATCCCTTCCTGGGAAGGCGTTCCCTGGGTGTGCGCTGGGCCATCTATCTTCTCTCTCCAGACCTAACACACAGTTACCTAGAAAACACACACACTCAGAGTAAGACCATAATTGGGGCAGCCATAAAGGAGAGTACAGTCAACATTACATTATTGCATATTTTAATAAAACTATGAGGCAAGGGAGGTGGAAGGAATTAATGTCACTTAGCTCAGGCAGAAGGGAAGGGAGAAGACCCCAAAGGAGGGCCCAGTGGAGAGATGACATTTGAATCAGGAGGCTCTGGAAGATCCCCCAGATGCAGGGGCAAGCTGGGAAGGGTGGCGGCCAAGACAAAGGCACAGAGCAGGGGAGGGCTGGCAGGTTCTAGCTACCTGGGCAGGTGATTCAATGCTGGTGCCTGGCAGGGTGGGCATGCCATGGGGAAGAAGGGAAAGAGCCGTGGGGAACATGGCACGAGGGGCCTAAGACTCTCCGGGATCCATTGATAATAGGTCAAGGATAGCTATGGTTACTTCGACATCTAGGAATCCAAAGACCCACAGGGTTTATGAAGTGAATCACCATCACCAATGGCAAAATGAACAACGCAATATATTAGTGACAAGTGTGGGGACAGGAAGACGGCAGAAGCATGGGGTCACAATTATCTACTGCTCCACGGGGGCTGCTAGTCGTCTCTCCCCCAGCCCCGAGATCAGCACCTGGATCAAGAATGCCCCTGTAGATCAAGGCACTTACCCCAAGTCTAACCAAGTGCATCTAACCTCAACCCTTCAGATCATTTAAAAGCAAAGGCATAAACACATCACAGGTACAAAATCTATGGAATTATGTTCAGTTCAAAACTGCAGACACGCACTTCTGGTCCTACATTCTAAGCTTAAGAGTTCAAACAGAAATGAGACTTTAATTTTTGCTCAGGAAAATAAAAATAGGTTAATAGGGTCCAGTCAAGCTGCTAGAAGGGGTTTTTCTGTGCCAAGAGACAGGCACCGCGAGTTTCCCTAAACAGGTTATCATTTTAACATTGTAAAACACTAGACTTATTTTTTAAATAGCAAAACTACAATTATCTCTGCATGTCCCATATCGCCGTTCTGCAGTGCTCCCGCTCCGCAGTGCTCCCGTAACCATCTGAGGTCAGTGATATGGCTGGGATGAGTGTGTCTGTGCCACGCTAGATGGCCAGCCTTATCAAAGCCCAACTGCATTAATCCTTTTCCTTACATCAAAAATCAAGTAACTTTCTGGAGAGAGGCTACAGTCTCACCAAGAGCGGTTCCACTGGTAGACAGCAAGTTGAGATTAACAGCACAATATGTTAGGAAATAAACAGATAAGCGTTTGCCTCCGCAGCTGCTGGTTGACACTCAGAGCTCAAGACTCCTTCAGAAAAATACAGGCAAGCGTCCAGAGTCGCACCCGATCTCACCATCAGCCTTCACCACCCAGGAGAGAGACTAGGAAGTTGGGCGAGAAACAACGCCCTCACCCACGATGCCGTCTCCCATCGACAAAAGTTTTTACCCGCGTGGCATTTAAGCAAGAAGGAAATAATATTTCAAAACTGAAAAGAGAAATGCAGTACGGCAACGCCTAAACAGCCGCAGGAGGGGATGCCTCCCTGATAAAATAACCACCTTTCAAAGGGAGAAAACAGTGGGATTTGCTGCCCACGGGGAGCAGCAGGTTTAGAGGGAGGGGGTCTGCAGCCTCCTTATCTTGGGAGCAGCCCTTCTGCTCCCCTGGGGCTGGACGAGGTGACGAATTAGTGCCTCCCTGAAGCTGTAACCTTAGAAAGCCACTGGGGGGCTTTCTATCTGCATGTCACCGAGTGACATCCTTCCAGAATCCTCCTTTTAGAACCCAACAATGGAGCATGTCTGCCAGCGCAGGGGCTGCCGGGAGGACGCAGGCCTGGCTTGAAAAGAATTCTCTCCTTGGTGCCTCTTTTGTGCGGGGGAGGAAGGGCCATTCATGACACAATTTTATGTTAAAGAAGGAAGCAACCAAGTCCCCTCTCTTCTGGTCTTTCTCCCTCAGCCCTGCACCCCTTCCCATCCCCGCCCACAATCAGCTGCCTGATTTAAACACAGCCTCTGAGTCCCGACCTGCCCCCCGCCACCAAACCTGGCGCATTGAGGGGAGACCTGTCACCTTTCATTTTGATCTTTCAAGCGGGAAAAGGCAAAACCAAGATTCTCTCACATCGTGACCGAACCATCACGTGAGCGGCACCTCTTCTGGGGGAAAGGCCCAACCTCCAGGCTGACAGGGCTGAAAAATCAAATTCCTATTTTAGGTTCACGTGGCCTCGCCCACTGTGTGAGGCTGACAGGTGAGAACCACCAATGCTACATCAGGTGAGCACAGAGGATTTAAACACAGACACGTGACCCTCCAGGCCGAAGCCTCACGGTGTAAGATGCTGGAGCCCAGGCCTGTGGCTCCACGCCAGCCCGAGGGGAATTCAGTCCTGCTCACAAAGAAATCAGAAAGGCAGCCCCCTGGCCCCTCCCTTGTGCTGATTCAGCGAGGCTGGACGTGAGGACCGTCTTCTATCACTTAGGAAGAAGGAGCGCCCCTGTCAATGGGCTGCATTTAATACAGCAGAAGATGGCGGGAATCGAAGGGCACTGGGAAATTAACACACAAGGGATGATCCTTCAAGCCGGGCCCTACAAGTTTCCTCTAATTACAGGCATCTGCTCTGCCCGAGCAAACCTGCATCCCACATAAAGCACACAAGACGTGGAGAGAGGTGGGAGAGACTCAGATGAGAAGGCTCTTCCATCCCATACCCTAGTCTATCCTGTGAAACTCTGGAAAGTTCCAGAACCTCTGTGTGCTGGACTTCCAAAAAGTGGAGACAACCCCATTCTAAGTCCAGGGGCTGCAACAAAAGTCTGTCGCTGTCATCATATTTAAAATCAAAGATCTTTAGAGAAGGCTATGCTTATAGTATTTCAAATGCAAATATCCCAGGACGACCTACAAATACAGTTCAGGTTTATCGGGGTGGGGGACAGATCTTATGTCATAAAGACGCATCTGCAGTTTCTAGGACTAGAAATCCAGAGCATTTGTTAAGTGTTTATACCAAAAATACCCCAGTGAAACACTCCCACCAGTTGGGAGACACCCTCCCTTCCAGCAAAGGTGCCACTGCTCAGCCAGAAGGAAAGACACTTGAGGTTCAGGCGGTACCCCTGCCCCTCATCATTTTCAAAGGATCCAAGACTTCAAAATGGATTTCAAAGGCCGCTGCAATTTTGGCAGCATGGTAGAAAATTGACGTTTACCAGCCATTAACCTTTCAAGCACGGAACAATTTTGTTTTCTTACATGGAAGTCTATCTTACACTTCTCTGTAGAGAAATCCTTAAGCTGTCCAGCTCCTTAAAAAAAAGTCACTGTGAAACCTCTCTGTTCCAAAAAAATATAGGTCTATAATTTTACGGACTTTTGATCACAATTTTATCACCTTCAGCCCTTTGCTGGTATTCTGTTTTTATCTTAAAATGTAAGAACTAGATAAGACAAGTGGTATAATCCCTTCTTTGTATCTGAGGGAAGGTGGGAAAGAATAAGATAACTTGAGAAAAAAGCGTCCTTCCGGCTTCAAACAGTGAGGGGCCTGCAGGACAGTGACGGCTCTCTTTGGACACTCATTGCCTAATGACTCCATTAGCTTGTCACGCCCCAGCATTAAATGTGATATGACATAATCCAATCATGCCCAGCCCTATTAATAAATAACGGTCGTGAAATTATGTCCATGTGCGGCCTCCATTCCCCGTGAGCCTACAAAGCTTTAAATAAGCCTCTCCATCATTTGTTTATTCAATTTTAAAAACATGCCTTTTGCCAAGAGGTCTCTGGCCACACGTAAGAATGTAAAGGTCAAGAAGGGAAAAAGTCCCCAAACAAAACCATAAAAAATATCAAATCAAGCTGCCGTCTAATGGAAAACGTACTGCTCCAAAGGCCAGCTCATCACATCTCAGGGGCGAGGAGGAGGAGAGTCGGGGTCATTTGTTAACAAGAGCCGTGACCACGATGCAGGCTGGCGGTGGCCTGCCGTCCACGGGCCACACTCGGCTTCCTGCAGGTCACACGTCAGTCCTGCTGGACCCTCGAGACCAGCCTGGGCAGTGAACCATCATTTCCTCCTGGGGAAGCAGTGCCAGCGGTCACATCACACACGGCACGTGCCTAGGGCCACACAGCTGATGACGGGGGCGCCGGGTCTGCACCCCCCGGGCTATCAGACCCCGTGCCTCGGGGGTGCCCGGTCTCCGTGAGGGGAATCGGGGCCAAGGTGATGGACAGGACAGGGCAAGGGCGGGCCTCAGGAGGCAGGCTGCCCCACTTAAACAACTGTCCCCAAACCATCCAGCATCAGCGTCCCCTGCTTCGTAAAAGGGGGCTAATAATGCGTCCTCCTCAGAGGGTGGTGGTCGGCACCGGCAAGGTGCCTGGTGCAGAGGAAGCCTAGATCCACAGACTAGAAAACAGAACAATGGTCCTCCCAACTCCTCGGATGGGACCGGACGCAGGCATGGGACAGGGCGCCCGTGGGAGCCTGGTGCTCACCACAGGGGCTGCATGACCCAGCTCACCCAGTTTACAGCGTGCATAACCCAATGCCGTGCAAACGGCCTGACCATCAAGAGAAAGCAACGACACGGCTGATCCAGAACGTTCCCACCCAAGGGCCCTTCCGCCTCTGCTCCGGCTGCCCTGGGTCACTCGTGGGGAGATGTGTCGCATGCAGCCCGAGGGACCAGCTGGAGCAGCGCGTGGGGCCTGAGAATCCTGGTGCCCAGTGGCAGTGGTCATGGAAAGGCCAGGCCCATTCCCATGCTGGCCGCCGGCCCTTGGGTTGCTTGCCCATCCCAACCCCAAAAGACAGACAGGATGGCCACAGCCACTCCCTCCCAGTTAAGACCTGGAGCCCCCTGGGATACCCAGGGCTCCCCGTCAACACAGACCCAGCAGGCAGGGCGGCTTGCAACAGTCTGGTCCCAGGAATGCAGGAGGCTACCTGCAACGCAGCCGCAGACGGACAGGGACAGGGTCAGGGCCTTGGAACCTGAGCTGAGCAGCTGCCTTCCTGGGGAAAGCCCGCTCACCTCTGCTTTCCGGAGAGCTAAGGGGCCAGGCAGCAAAAACGCGGCTGCTCGAGACACGGAAACGAGACCCTGGGAGCCAGAAATAATGCCTTTTTGCATTTGCAGAGTAAAGCAGTTCTGGGGAGAGAAGAGGCATATTCGATGAGTGCTTTCCTTCCGGAGAGCACCCGCTCCTTCACGAACATCTCCACAGTGGCAGAGGGAGCGTGCCTTTCCTTCTGCAGCAGCAGTGGTTCAACGATACATTCTCAAATGCAGACCTTCAGGTTAACAAAATATTTACAGTGTATCTGTGTGATATTATCTGAGCTATAATCCTTGTTAAAATTCCATTTGACCGGGAAGGATAATGGGAGGAGAGCAAATGTTCACATACATTTTAATTCCTATGAAACTGTTCCGTGTCAGGCTTTATAATACGAGAGCCTACATTTCTATACCGACGTGCCCCATTTACTGTTCTGGGGAGATGGAAACCACAGCATCCTTCCCACCGCCCACCTGAGCAGCACTTGAGGATGCTGGTTACCTCCCGGCAGACCCCCTCACGGAAAACACACTTTCTCATGAGGGATGCTGAGCGCTGGAATTCTGAAGGTAAACGTCCTCTAGACCTGAAGCCTTCAGGCTTTAAGGAACATCAGCTTCCCTGGCAGTTGGATTAAATAGGCAGAGTCCTAGGGCACAGACCCAGGATTTCTAGTTCAGTGTGTGTGTGAGTTTCCTGGGGCTGCTGTAACAAGTGACCACAGACTTAAAAAAAAAAAAAAAAAAAAAAGTATTCTCTTGGGCCTCCCTGGTGGCGCAGTGGTTGAGAGTCCGCCTGCCAATGCAGGGGATACGGGTTCGTGCCCCGGTCTGGGAGGATCCCATATGCCGCGGAGCGGCTGGGCCCGTGAGCCATGGCCGCTGGGCCTGCGCATCCGGAGCCTGTGCTCCGCAACGGGAGAGGCCACAAGAGTGAGAGGCCCGCATACCGCAAAAAGAAAAAAAAAAAAAAAAAAGTATTCTCTTGAAGTTCTAGAGCCCAGAAGTCTGAAATCCAGGTTGGCAGGGCTGCACTCCCTCCACAGGCTCCAGGGGAGTGTCCTTCCCGCCTCTTGCCGCTCCTGGTCCCCCAGGTGTCCTTGGCTTGTGGCCTCATCACTCCAGGCTCTACTTCCGTCGTCACACAGCTTCTCCCCTGTGTGTGTGTCTCCTCTTCTGTCACTTATAAAGACACTTGTCACTGGATGCAGGGCCCTGGATAATCCCAGGTGATCTCCTCTCAAGATCCTTAGCTTAGTTGAACCCGCAAAGACCCTTTCTCCAAACACGGTCACAGCCACAGGTTCTGGGTTGATGTATCTTTTGGGGCCACCGTTGTCAACCACGAATTGGCCCTTGCCATGGGCACTTGCCATCCACCTCTACAAGGATTAAATCACATGCTGCTGCAGCCACTGACCTTCGACACCCCCTGAAAGGAGCTCAGGGTGGAGAGCAGAGATGAGGGACTCTGTGCTCTGGGAAAAACTGGCAGAACAGGTCTTCAGATAGTTAGATATTTTCAGGAGCTGATTTTATGAGCCCACTTCTTGCATCTCCTCGTATCTAGAAAAGCACTAAAATCCTTCATGGTGACGTCTGCTCCCTGCAACTAGCAGAAAGTTTGACTGCACGTACTCCCCCTTCACCAGAATCACATCTATACTGACCTTCCCCCCTCCTTCTTTGGAGCGGTTGCTCAGAGCTCTCTGAGATGCTATCTCCCAGGCTATAGTCCCCATTTTGCCCCCAGTAAAACTTAACTCACGACTCTCACACTGCATTTTTTTAAGTCGACACCATCCAACCCGCTACAGTTGGTGTGGGAGGGGACCCAAGGGCCTGCCGGGTTTAACAGTGTCCCCCAGGCAGGCAGTTCCTGGACCACACTTGGACATCCTGCCCCTCTGCAGATAAGCAAACCAAGGCCTAGAGAAGGGAGGGCCGCCCCCATTCAGCTCCTCTCCCACCCTCACTCCTCCCCTGCCCCGCTGGATGCAGGAGACTGCGATGGCAAGCTTAGCACACGTGCACACCGAGGGTCCCTCTCGGCTTTCCAGGCAGATCAGCACGGGTGCGCACTCCCGAAGGGGGCTGGTCCGGAAGGCGAGCCGTCCTCGCTACCTGGCTCAAGGATGAGGAGGGCGAGGCCCCCTTCTTGGACAGACGTGGGGTCTGCACCCCGACCCCGCGGCTGGAACTGAATTAAACTGTATTCTAAGCGGAAAGCACACCTGTTCCAGGCCAGGAAGGCCTGCAGCTTCTCCCAGCCTCTCCCTGGGCAGGTAAGCTCCCACCTCCAGGAGGCCCATCCTCCTACCTGACAGGCAGGGCGTGGCACTCCCCTGCCCTGCAGATATTTATCTGTCACTGAAGGCTTACCTTAATCCTTCCTAAATCTCCATGTGCTGCAAGAAAACACAATGAAGCTAACTAAACAAGGCGCAGTTAAAAGCAGCCGGATTGGAAGGTGCTTCAGACGGGTTTTGTGGCCACCGTCACCCTTCAGAGTCTCCGGAGTGGCACATCCCCATCTCAGGACCCACGAGGAAGCTGCCAACCAGAGTCCTAACTAGAGACACCGTAGGCAGGAGCTCCTAGAGTGAGGCAGGATGGGATGAGGGCCATGGGGGGCAGGGCTCAGGGCTGCAGCTTTGGATGCAAACAGGCCTCCCTAACCCGTCTCCCACTGGGTTACTGAATCGCCCTGGGCCTCACTTTCCTCTCCGTGAAGCGGGGGTGCCCGCATGAACTGCCGAGGGTCCACAGGAGCCAAGTGAACAACACAGCACAAAGCCCGACACACAGCAGGTCCTCAGCATGCGGCAGCCTGCGCGAGGCCCCAAGGACACCCACGTCCGAATCCCCGAACCTGCGAGTACGTCACCTTCGTGGCAAAAGGGCCTCTGCAGATGTGCTCAAGTCCAGGACCTGAGATGGGAGGTGATGCTGGACTATCTGGGGGTGGGGGGCCCAGGGTCCTCACGGGGTCCTTATGAGCAGAAGAGGCAGTCGGGGAAGGTGATGTGACCGTGGGGAGCTGCACCGGTGCTGGTGTGAAGGTAGAGGAAGGGGCCGCGAGAAAAGGACAGCAGTGGGGCCTCGAGAAGCTGCAAACGCAGGAAACGGATTCTCCCCGGAGCTTCCAGAAGGATCCAGCCTGCCCACACCTGGATGTTAGTCCAGGGGGACCCATGTTGGATGGAGTCTGATGTCCAGAAGAACAAGCTGATAAATCGGTGTCTTTTAAGCTGCTACATTTATGGGTCACTTCTACCACACTAAGAAACGCATACAATCCATAATCTAAGCAAATTCCTCCCTGGAAAAGGCAGTGTGGGAGCGGAAAGTCATAGGGCCCATACAGACCAGGTGATCTGGGGGCGTGGCCTCTGACTGCCCTGAGCCCACAGGTGTCTTGAAGGCATTAAATGTGACTACATATTAGCATATAATAAGTCCTCAAAAAACACCACGTGCCCCTGATGCAGGCTGGAAGGGAAAGGGCCTTTGGTAGCATACACTAGTCAAAGATAATTAAGCAGGTTTTTGTTCAGTTTTGTTCTCTTTTGTTTAAGAAAAGGAGTGGAGGTGGGGAGAGGTGGCTGAGACAGTACCAGAGGCCACCAGGAGAGGGCAGCCTAGAGCCTGGGCAAAAAGTCACCAAAATTCTTAGTTTTTAAGCAAAAAGGGAGTGCTTTTACCAGCCTGTCTTACAACATAGCACAGCCCTCTCTGAAGATTACAAGAAAAACAAGTGCCACGAGGTTTTACAAGAGCACACGGGGGAGAACTTTACCACCCTTGACAGAAAGACAGTCACGCAGCTTACAGCATCGTGTATAGTGGAATTCACTCGGAGTAAGAATGTTTTTTTAATAAATGTGATTTATTTTATTTATTTTTGGCTGCACTGGGTCTTCGTTGCTGTGTGCGGGCTTTTCTCTAGTTGCATCGGGCGGGGGCTACTCATTGCAGTGGCGTCTCTTGTTGCAGAGCACGGGCTGTAGGTGCGCGGGCTCAGTAGTTGTGGCTCAACAGGCTCTAGAGCGCGGGCTTCAGTAGTTGTGGCGCACGGGCTTCGTTGCTCCGTGGCATGTGGGATCTTCCCGGACCAGGGCTCGAACCCATGTCCCCTGCATTGGCAGGTGGATTCCTAACCACTGCACCACCAGGGAAGCCCCATCGGAGTAAGAACTGCTCCTTCAAAGGGTCAGAATAACAGGAACATTCTTTGAAAAAATGAGTGCTGGCTTCCTCACTGGCTGTCAGTTTGTGGTTAGTTCTGGCCTCCACGTAACCATGCTCCAAAGAAAAAGAAAGGACGACAGAAGGAAGGAAGGAGGGAAGGACCTAGAATCAGAGGCCCCTCAAACACTGAGGACCCCAGGACCAGGCAGAAAGGACCACCTGCAGACGGAGGGCCCTCTCTCCCGCACAGCCCCCGCGTACCACAGAGGTGGTGCCAGGAAGCCCGGCCTGGTCAGGTGGGCGGCCTCCTTCAGACCAGGGTTGTCAGCTTTTCTCAGGAGCCTCATCGATGTCCCCCAGGCTCTGAGCTGCAGCGGGAGTGGTTTATGACACTGTCCCAAGCCTCAGCCCTGCCCCCATCAGATGTGTGCCAGGACGGCTGGCTCCTGTAGGCTTTCTCTGCTGTGTCCCCAACGTGGGCAGAGTCTGAGAGCTGAGTGAGAGTGTGGTTCTGGGACTCTGCCACGTGCCCAGAATCGCACATTCCTGCTGGCATCGCAGAATCCTGCTCTTCTAAAACCAAGGCCAGTTTTGCCAACCCAAGGTGTCCACCAAGTTTGGACCCACTTCAGATGGGCCCTTGCACGTCAGCAGCTGCAGTCAAGCACTTCTGGATAAACTGGGGCTCTGCTTGTTCCAGACGCTCAAGATGAGAAACAATTAGCACGTCTGAATGCCTGATAACTGCCGGTTTTATGGCGGTGCCCCCGAACATCTGGGGTGTCTCCTGTCCACTCAAGTGCTCCAGAAACCATCTCCGTTCACATTACAGGGGAGATGTAAACAAGCCAAGAGTGTGGGTCTGGACAAAGAGGGAAAACAGAGCGAACTGCATGCATTTAGGCCAATCTCTCAACCTCCTTAATCTTCAGTTTCTGATCCATACAATGGGAATAATTTCACCTCCCCAGCAAGGCTTTCGGGAGGATTACACGGGATGTGTGCAGAGGCTGGCACAGACCCAGCTGGGACGCAACGTTATATTATAAGTATATAAAGTTTCACATTCCCTCATCCTAAGACTCCATTAAAATACATATTTCTGAAATGCAAAACTCTTAATCTTCAAACTGCAGTGTGGATGAGTCCGTCATCCTCACATCTAACTGGTGTGTGTGCCTCTGAGATGAGGATTTTTATTTAATGACAGTTGACTAGAGAGGGCACAGGGGTTAGAGGGTGCTGGGGGGGCGCTCCTGATCCATGGCCTTAGGGACCCAGTGAGGAAGGCCAGGCACTTGCACCTCCCTCCGGGCTGCAGGGGGAGCAACAGAAGCAGTGGCCAGGCCTGCACGCGGTGTGGTGGCCGAGGGCAGGGGGCCGCAGTCCTTGGCCTCCTTTTGGTTTTAAACACGGCTATCAGGGCCCTCCATCGGCGTGAGCTTTGGCGTGTGGGCAGCGCATAAAGCAGGCTTTTCGTGCTTTATCACTGTGCTGTTCTTACCTCTTATCTGATAGAAGCCACTTTCGAAGTATATAAACTTCCCTTTCTAAACCTCTTAACTCTGCGACCAGGCAAAATTAGAGCAGGGAAAGGCTGCTGAGAAACCCAAAACAGCACTGGTCCCTGGAAAGGCAAGGCTGGCCCCAAAGACAGCCAGAGGGGTACCATGGTCTCCACCACTACCAGGGGCTCTGGGTGCTCCTTTTCAGGGGACACCTGAGGTACGGCCAACAGAAGGCAGTGAGGTCTGGGTGCTCAAAGGAGCCTCCTTTGGCTTCAAGAGCAAGGAAAGTCCTGGCTTAGAGCCAGTGGAAGCCACCCGCTGGGCCTCAGTCCTGCTTCACCTCCACTCACCTCCATGTCTTTGTTAAGACCAAGATTCCCAGTGCATAATCTCCTGGCTTCCTGGAAGAGGGTGGCTAAGAGAGCCAGCAGAGAGTTCACATTCTGGGATGGGTGGATCAGATAGACATCCCTGACTTAATATATGTAATGATTCAGTCATATCCTGGCCAAAGAGAGAGTCTGAAGTGGTGACTATTCATTTCTTCTGTTCAACAAATATTTACCGAGTGCCCAGACATGCTCTCGGCAATCCAGTGTGCTGGACGTGGATACTATTTACAAAGGAGCAGAGGGCCGCTAGAGCAAGAGTAAGGCCAAGGCCCAAGAAACAAAGGACGGAGAGAGGCTCAGGGCAGAGCATGAAACATGCTCTGAGCTTCCCGAGGGAAAGACAGGCACTTGCTAGCATGCACAGCTCTTGCTTTCCCAAAGGCAGGGATTGCATTTAGCTGCACGCCACAAGAAACTCAACTAGGGTGTTTTATCCTTATTTTTCTCATCTCTCAGGGGACAGTGAAAGGTCTGCAGTTGTTCAAGGATGCCACCTGAGATCCAGTTCCTACTCCACCATCCTCACAGTCACAAGATGGCTGCTCTGCCCCGGACATCGCATCCATATTCCAGGCAGGAGAAAAAGGTAAGGGCAAAAGAAAGAAGGCATGGCCAGCTGAGTCTGTTCCTCTTCACCATGAAAAAAACAGCTTTCCCACAAGTCTCATCTAACAGAAAAACCTAGTTAGATCCCATCGGCCAGAAAAGGGCCGTATTGCCACCTTGGTGTAAAAGTCTACCAGAGGTGTGAGTATATTAAACAGGGCTCAGTGTGAGCCAGCCGGATCAGGACAGAAGAGGTTTCATTAGTAAGGAAGAGGTTCTGTTAGTAAGGAAGAGGGATAGAATGGATACTGGACAGGCAACCCACAGTGTCCAGTGATTCATAGCACACATGGTTGCTTTGTCGTGCATGCCATTTATTTGAACATTCAGAGCAGCTCCCGCTTATCTGTGAGTTGGTGGAGGGGACTCAGAAACACCACAGTGTCAGCATTTTCTGGCTTATTCATGACTTCACTTGACAACACCGGTTGCACACCCACGGCCCCACAAGGCAAGCATGACACTGGGTGATAGGTGTGCAGTCAGACTTGCTCAGCGTCTGGTCCATGCATCTAGCGACACCTTCCACCCTGGCAAGAGTTACCCGTCTTCACAGAGGAGGGTAAAGAGGCTATTTTCAACATACTTGTAAAGACAAGATAGCGGTACTTCTGGCCACAGTCATTACATTGTGGCGATTTCTTAGATGCCAATTCCAGACCCCTGCATGCATTTGGTCTCTCCTCAACCGTCCCTCCCTCTGTGTGACTTGATACACAAATGAGTCATTCGTTCTACAATGCATTGCCTGTTACTCTGCTTTGGGTAGGGTGCTGGAAGCTGGGGAAACCTTATGTGGCAGACACTGATGCTTGTCTCCTCGGTACCCATTCCTCCCTTCTTCCTTCCCAAGACCCCCAACTCTGCTCCAGGTAGCAATTTACTCATCTACCAGGTGATGGATCATAACAGGTCTAAGTCAGACTGTGCAATTCTCTGCTTCCCAGCCTCCCCACCTCTTTCCACCGGGAGTGGAATGTGACCTAGTGCTTGCCAGTGAGAACTTCAGCAAGGGTTCTGAGAAAGTGTCTGCTTTTCTGATACAGGGAAGAGATGCAGATGGTGCTGCTACTCCCTCCTTTTTCTAGCTTGCTGTGAACTCAAATGCAATGCCTGGAGCCACAGCAGCCAGTTTACAATGATGAGGCAATACACTGACAAACTAAAGGTGGCAGAATGATAAGAATAAAGATTAGGCGTGAGATGGTGCCACTGACCTGATCAGCCCTTGACTACCTATCTCTTCACGGTTATGTGAGAAAAATTGTAAGATTCTGTTAATTGGGTTTTATCCTGCTGGCCCAGAACATTCTAAATGTTAAACCAGAGTGACGGGGCTGCTGCCCTCATGAACCTTACAGTTTAAGTAAGAAAGATGATTGACCAGATAATATAAATTCTCCAATGAGAAAGCAAAGGGTGGTCAAGGGCACAAGATGGTCATAAACTCACTGGGATATGGGAGAGGGAAGGCTTTTCTGAGGCAGTCTCAGTAAATGAAGTCATCAGAAACAAGGCACCTCTTTCTGTATTATCTGAACTCGTCGGGCAATGTCCAGACCCCACTTCCCCTGCCCTGGCAGACAACATTTTCACACACGTCACCCTCTTCTCCAGGAGCGAGGACACATACGACGCATCCGTGCTGGTTTCCCACAAAGCCGCCCCTCAATCTCCCATCCTTGTGGGGTTACCTTGAAGCTGGTCTGAGTTTTCGCAGGACTCTGCCCGCCATGAGAGAGCAATGCAGGTCAGTGCATCAGCTGCAGCCTCGGGCCGGGCTGACCGTTAATTATTAACAAAGCCGAGAAAAAGACACCAGCTTAGCCACTACCCAATGCTAAACTATGGTGTAGAGAGCGCTCTGTTTTCACGTAAGGAAAAGGGCTCAACCATCCTATTTTAGATATTACCATGCACCAGTGATCATGGCCATCAGTGAACGACCCTGGAAACACACCACGGTGTAAGAGTGTGTGCAGTTACATTCGAGTGCTCACCAGAAAGCGCACAGACAGGAAACAGAACGCGGAGGGGATCCAGGAACTACAGGTCAGCTAAACAAACACTCCACACGGCATACGTAGCGGTTCTGCCCGCCACTCAAAAGGATCCCAATACCATAGTATCTGCTACCCAACTGGGGAAAACTGTTTTAAGCCTAATTAGCGTGAAATTTTTTGAATGCAAATGCTTTTCATTTAGACATAAAACAAAATGCCACAACATTTCTTCCACCCATTTATCATAAACAAGTTAATTACTGTGTAACAAATCTCTCCTTCTGGAGTCTGGATGTTTGGGGCTGCCGGTGAGCTGACTCCGGCAAAGAGAAGGAACCGCAAAGCAGTCATTAATGGCTTACGGCGCATTTAGAATAAAACGGGAACTCTGTGAAGCTTTGCTTGTCAAATTAAGGTTAAGCTCTCTCCACTGGAATAACTCACTTGTAAGTAGTCATTATCTATTTAACTTGATTCCTACCAGGATAACAGAAATATTGTGCCACTTATTTATTTTCGACACATGCATCTTCGCTGTGGTCCTGTCGTTTGCAAAGTTTTCTACATAAACAGAGATGTTTATCTGCCGTGGCTTGAGTGTATGCAGTGGTAGCTTGTGCCTCCATATGTGTAAAATTATTTCTAAGATAAAACCTCTCTGTCCCTGAGAACACAGAGGGGGTGGCACACGCAGGTGAGGGAGATACTCTGTGATTTCCCCCTCAACCAGGTTTGGGTTGGGCCTCATCGCAAGTATAAATAAGGGCCGAGAATATGAGTCGTGCATCCACGCAGCCTGTGAGCTGGTCCAAGTTCACGTACGATGATGGACTCCTGGGCCATACAGGGCAGGCCAGCATCCAGCCAGCGACCAAGGCTTCCCCATCCCATGGGCTAGGAGCAGAGGGCAGGTCAGCCTGGACCCGCACAGTCCACCAGGAGAGAGAGGAGATGCTAGTTGGAAATCTTACATTTTATTAAGAAAAGAGAATCATCTGTCGTTCTCTTCCATGGTATGTAGCACCTGCTGTTACAAAAATAGAGGTACTTTTTCTTAAATTCCTGAGTAAAATTGATATGCCAAGATCTTATCAAGTTTAGCTCCATACTGGGGAGGTGGCAAGGATGCCAGCCTCAGGACACACAAACAGCAGGACCGCAGTAAGCCTCTCCTGATTTGTACTGAGAGTGACAGAGTCTTCCGGGCCTTCTCTGTGCACACACAGGGATTCGCATAAACCCACAGATCCTGAAAGGCGGTCTCAGATGACACCCACTGTGCAATTAACAAAGCATCTCTTGAAAACTCTTACCATAGATGCTCACTCCTACAGCATACCCAGCCCGCTTCTAGGCCAACTGCCAAGAGGTTGGGTTTTTTTGTTGTTGCTTTTTGTTTTTTTGATAATCAGTGAAAGAGTCAATAGTATCACACCCCTATATTAATAGTCAACTCAGATGACAACAAATAAGTTAGAAAAGCTGGACTCGGTGCCAAGTAAGATCCTGATTAACATAACCAGGCACACACAGTAGGTCAACGAGCTGTCTCCACAGACAGGATCTGAAGACTCAACCAACTCTGTGGGCGCTCCCCCGCACACAAAGGATCTGCTGTCGGTGCTCGTGGCAGGGACGCTGTATTCCCTAAAACAGAAAACTGGGGAGGAAGTCGGCAGCCTGAGCATGATTTTGCCCTGAATATTGAAACTTAGCTTTGATGCTTCCACTAAAGTTGGTTCCCTCCATCACTTCGGAATCGGCTAAATGCAGCCGCTTCTGGGAAGCCGATGCGGGGAGGGAAGGCACGCACCGAGGTGTTTGCGGTGCCACTTTGAAACCTCAGGGAAGAAAGAACTGATTTATTTCCCCTCCCATGCAAATACAAAGGTTAGTTAGTTTGTCTTGAGAGGGAAACAGGTCGATATGCAGAAGGATCTATTGTCATTTGAGTTCCGAAGCTGCCTCTGACTTCCCCGTCACAAACGTGGATATTGTCCTGCGGTTACAATAAAGCTAATTGGCAGCTCCCTACTGCACGTGTGTTTCCGTGCTGTCAGTGGGACAGTAATGAAAACTCATGCCACATTTGCGAACAGAACGTCTGTGGGCTTATTTACTGCATCCCCAACAACATCGTCTGCTTTATCATGCATTTCAAAGCAGGGATAATTTAAGAATCCAGAATTTCATACACAAAAATACTTGGTAAGAAGGTCTCTCTCTCTGCACATTATTTGGGTGACGCTACATCCGGATTCCAGTTTGTTGCCCAGGAAATGATTCACCTCACTCAAAAATGACAGGGATTCTGAATCATTCACCTGTGATGCAAAAGGCCATTTAGGTCGACCGAGCTGCACCTCCACTGACCTCTCCACCATGGTTTTGCAAAGAGCCTGGCTCAAAGCCAGCTGAGCCTCTTTTTCTGTGGGTGGTAATGTTTCCCTAATCCAGAGCACGGTATGCCATTTCATTTCCACGTCTGCCTTACCTTTGAGGACCTTCTCTCCTTCCAGAATATTTTGGGAGATTAATGCCGTGTAATCTTCTTCAGAGAATCCAGCTTTGCAGGTCTCCCTGGCTGTAAGATCTCCATTGTGGGCCTGGGAACAAAAACAAGAGAGGTCAGAAAAAACACAGGTTCACAGAAATTGCATCCAACCCACGTTTAGTCGGGCCTCCTGCATGCAAGGTCTCCAGCTATGACAAGCCTTGGTCCACCAGAGCCTCCACCCAGACATAATCTGGGGTCTGCCCCTGTGGTCTCCACGTTAGCCGGAGACAGAGGGCATGCAGCAGGGAGGGAGGGCCGGCGGATGGCGAGGCTGAGGGCCTGTCAGGGCCTCACCCACACGTGGCAGAAGGGAAGGTCTGAGGACTGTCCAGCAGCAGAGCCAGCAGTTAGCAAATGAAGACACAGAGGAGGGGCGGCCAAGGGAGCAGGCTCCTGCCAGGGCCATGTCACCCTCCCAGCCCAGTGCTCGGGCTTGGGCTGAGGTGGGCCGGCGGCCTTCTCCTCCCTGTGGTGGCCAGGAGGAAGGAGAGAGGCAGGGCAGGAAAGGAGATTCTCCAAGACTCAGCTCCACCTCGGAGCTTGGCTCTCGGGGAGGCTGCGGGGAGGCGGGCGAGGCTTCCGCCCGCCCTCCAGTCCTCCCCCTCCACTTCTTGGACGCGTGTCCACTCTTGGAGCCCTCATCTCCAGCCTAATCAGGCCAGAGCTTCCCTAACTGACCAAAGAAGGTGGGTGTCCTCCTGTCCTGTCCCCCGGAGCACCCTGGGCTATCCTGCCCAGCGGGAGGTCTAGAACCCTGGTCGCCGGGAGGGCAGGGAAGTGTGGAGGTGGGCGAAGAGCCCCTCCCAGGCTGCGGGGAGTGGCAGTTAGGTCAGCCGCGTAGGGATGGGGAATGGAGGGAGAGGCTGCATGTGCGACGGGAAGCCAGCCCCGCGTCAGAAGAAGGAGCGCCACAGCTCCCGGCTCCGCGGCGAGCGCAGGAGCAGGGGCGCAGCCCGAACCCCGCAGTCGTGCCTTCGCGGGGCCACCAAGCAGAACGCACCTCCCCGCCTCCTCCAGGCCTGCGCGCCGCCGCCCGCCCGTCCTCGGCTCCGCAGGCTGCCCCAGCCCGGAGCTCCAGGGACCCTGACGCCGGCCTGGGCGCGGCGCCCTCATCAAAAAGCACCAAGGGGAGGAAGGGCAGGGCGCGGGGTCACTCCTCGGGTAAAGCTCAACACCACGGCTCCGTGCCTCGGGAACGAAGCTCCAAATAGGACCGAAGGCCGAGGATAGCTAACTCGCCCAGGAAAGTTTCCACCCGCCCGGGCGTGGGTCGAGCGCACCCAAGCGCCCCGAGCCTCAGAGCGGGCCTCCGGCCGCGGGCACTTGTTTATTTCCGAGGTTACAACAGCGAGGCCCTGGAGGAGCAGCGAGGCCGATCGGCCACGAGAGGGGGTTCCTGCAACTCTCTTGGCCCCGCTGCCTTACCCCAGGGGCGCCCCCCGGCGCAGCCTGCACGCTGCCCTCTGGACCTGCACCCTGCAGGCGCAGCGCAGGGCTGGGGACAGAGCTCGCGGGGCTCCGCAGGAAGAAGGCGGGCGCCCGGACCGCGCTCCCGGGTGCACCTCACCCTGCTCCTGCCTGGCGCCTGGCTCTCCGGCCCCGCTCCGAGCCGCGAGGGCCCCGCCGAACACTGGCTGCAGCAGGCGCCGAGGGAAGTCCGCGGCGAGACTGCCCCTCGGTGCACATCCGCCGCCCACCAGCAGCGGCGGTCCCTGCCAGCACCCAGAAAACGAGGACGGATGCGGCGCCGCGCCAGGAGCACCGGCCCCCAGCAGGGGCGGCCAGACCGGGTGTCCCCAACACCCTGATTTCCGGCCGGTCGCCGCCAGCTCCCCTCGTCCTCAGCCCTGGCCCGGGCTGGGCTCGCCAACTCCGGAGGAGCGCGGCGAGCGGGCGACGGAGGGCTCGCCGGCTCCACCAGCGGGCAGCCTGCCCCAGCGCGGGAGAGCCGAGCTCCGGAGCAGCGGCCGCGGACCTGGGGTGGCTGAGGGATGCTCGGCGGGTCCGCTTCGGGCAGAGCTCCCCGCGTCCCGCACTCCGCACCGCACCGCCGCCCCCCGCTGACCCGGCGGCTCCTCGCTCCTGCCGACCGCAGGCGGCTTCGCGGAGCGCGGGAGCCGGCTGGATGCTGCGGTGCGCGCGCCGGGGACGCCCGGCGCGGGCCGGGGAAGCCCGGGAAAGCCCCGCCGGGCGAGTGCGCGCCCCGCCGGCTCCGAGGGCGGCCCCGCGCTGCCGGGGCTGTCGAGCGGCCCGGACGCGAGGCAACTTACCCGGAGCGCGCCGGAGAGCGAGAGCAGCACGAGGAGCACGCCGGAGCCCACGGTCATCTTCCCCGCCGCGCCGCGCCCCGGCGCCCGCCCGATGCCCGGCGCCCGGAGCCCGTTCCCCGCCGCCGCCCCGGTCGCGCCGCTCCGATCACTGCCGCCGCCGCTCAAGCGGGCCCAGCGCCTCCAGCCAGGCTGCGCCGCCGCGACTGCCGCCCGGCTCCGGGAGCGAGGCCAAGTCCGGCCGGCGGCGGGCTCCCTCAGGCGGGTGCGTCCGCCGGCCTCTCAGCCGCCCGCGCCTCTGTTCCGCGCGTTCGGAACTGCAGGTGAAGCCGCGCGGCGGCCCAGCTGAGGCCCCGCCCCGCCGCCCGGCCCCTGCGCTCGCTCGGCCTGACGCGGGCCTTAAAGGCGCCGCGCCCTCCGCGCCGCACCCGCGCACCCCGCGTCCCCGCCCAGCCGCCGCGCCCCACCGTACCACCCGGCCCGGACAGGGCATCTGGAACCCGGGTCAGCCGAAGGGGCCGAGGATACAAAGTCTACTGGGGAAAAAGGGGCGGGGGGAGCTGTGAGGTCTGAACAAGGGATGGTGGTCCCAGATCCCAAACTATGGGTACGCCTTCGGGATGGGGAGACCCTGATGCCTTAATCCAGCTTCCTGCCTGGGCCTGCAGTGGGGGTAGGCACCCCCATCCGTCCTGTATGCTTCAGGTGTCTTCCCACTAACTCTCCTGACCCAGGCCCACCTCCTGGCCTTGCACAGCTTTTGGGCTCCCAGGAATTAGCCCTGAGAGACCAGCCGATTAGGAAAGCGGAAAGTGCAGAGAGAGGGCCTGCAGGCTGCATAGACACCCAGGGTGAGGGAAAGCTCCAGGTCTGGGCCCTGGCTGTGGTGGACCCTTAAGGACCAAGGAAGGGGCTCATTCCTGTTTGTGCATCAAAATACACTGTTAGGCCTGAGAAGCCAAGAAAGAAATTAGAGGCTCCAAGAAGGAAAGGCAGAAATTCCCCCGCAGAAGAGCGGTCAGGAGCGTCAGCCGGACAGGCCAGGCAGCGCTATCTGCCCTGCTTGGGTGATTTCTGAACTGGGGGGGACACTTCTTTAAGGGCTCATCAAGTGAAAAATATGTACAGCTTGGAAAGTGAGTAAATGTTTCTGCACGTTCCCTTTTGGTTTGGAGATTTTAAGAAAAGTGGTTTTGTTTGCTCAGATATTTCAAATTTTCTTTGTCTTGGTTTGGAGAGCTCTGTGTCCAGAATACATTAGTTCTGGTTTAAGAAATATGCTGCAAAGGAGGAGGAAGAAGGTTGAACTGTTGAGCTCCAAGGTCAGAGCCAACTTGGGCAGGAGAGCAGGAGAGCTGTAGCACAGCCCTGCCCTCCCCTGGAACGCTTGCACCTGGGCTGGGGGGCCTGCTGGTTAGCGTGCTGCCTTGGACTGAAGGAAGTCAGAGTCTAGACAACTGCAGGGGGGCAAGGCAAGTGTGTATCTGAGAGCACAGCGACTTGTGGCTTCTCGCCCAGTAACTGTGTGACAGTTAAAGGGGACACTGCATCAGTAACGGCCTGCCACACCTGGCCAGAGCCCCATCGGTTCCCAGCCTGGCGGGATAGGGCCAGGGTGCCCCTGTACGTGGCTGAGTGTGCCTGGCTCATCTTTATGCTCCGACTTCAGCACAGATCCTTTGTCACCAGTGACGTTTCATGGACAGACCCACCCAAGACCCACGCTGGGAGAAGTTCCACTCCTCAGCGCTGTGCTCACACCTCTCAAAGACCTCTCCAATTCCCCACTTACTCAGGGTACTTCATCACAGCAGGGAGCTGACAGAGGCCGGCCACGGTCCTTGCAATAGTTCTGAAATGTCCATCACTGGGACCTGCCTTTGTCTTCAGAAGGTCCGAGTATGATGGAGATCGCTCTCAGGAGAGACTTCCAGAACCCAGCACTTGCTCTGCTGTGATTCCTGAAACTGCTTCGTGCAAACACGTGTGCCAACTTAAATTACAAAAAAAGTGGTGTTGGGTCGCGGGGTCCTGAGGCCCAAACACTGGGGGAAACCCCCTCCCCTCCCCTCCCCCCTCCCCTCCCCCTCCCCTCCCCCTCCCCTCCCCTCCCCCTCCCCTCCCCCTCCCCTCCCCTCCCCCTCCCCTCCCCCTCCCCCTCCCCCTCCCCCTCCCACCGCCTCCTGCCGCTGAGTGTCTGAGAGTCTTGAGTCCACTGAAGTGCGTGATGACATGCAGACCTGGAAGGCCCATCCTGACTCTAATCAGCCTTGGGGGAGGTGCACACGGGGGAGCTCTGTGTGAATTAACTCCTAGAGCCATCCTGACTCCAGAGTGGGGTCTGCTGTCATACCCACTGCCCCCCTGGGCAGGGGAGGGGGAGGCGTGGGGAGGCCAGGCGGAGGCTGAAGGACCAGCGTTCTCACCCCGGCTCTGCACCCCTGGCCCGGGGAGCATTTTTCTTCCCCAAACTCATTTGCTGGAGGAGACCTCGTACACAGTATATTGGATATGATGTCTTATGGGAACTCACATGTTTAGGAATATGGTTTCAGAAACACTGCAGTAACTGATGCAAGTCCAGCAGAGAGCATTGGTTTGTCAGGCTTGCTGTGAATGAAGCAGAGGGCACACTGAGAGGAAGGAAAAGACGGTCTGAAATACAGGGCAGTGGATTCCAGAGGACGGTCCTCAGAGCAGCAGCACCGACTCCCCTCAGGGACTTGTTGAAAATGAGGACCCTCAGGCCACACGCCAGACCTCCTGAATGGGAGTCTGCATGGGAACCGACCCTCCCTCCAGCCCACCTCTGTCCTCACATGATTTGCTTCAGAATCCTAGCGAGGCTTGTGAAAAATGCAGACTCCTGGGCTCCACCTGAGACCCACTGACCTGGAGCTTTGGGGAATGGGGCCCAGGACCTGGCCTTTTAACAGCCTCTTAGGTTGATATTCACGCACACTAGTGTTTGAGAACCACTGGCCTACCCAAAGGCCACAGGCGGCTCCTGGGAGCATCTACAAATGCTACTTCCTGGGCCCCAGCCTGGACCTACTGAATCTGGGTGTTTCAGGGCGGAGCTGGGGTTGGAGACACAGCTGCCGTGAGGGAGGGCTCCAGCCGCCCGGCTCTGCCCGCTGCCAGCAGGCTAAGCCCACCTGTTGAGGAGATATCCTCTCAGGCTGCTGGGTAGAGCCCCCAGAGAAGAGCGTGTTTTTGTTTCCAAGAGAGATTAAGAAAATTCCACGGAGAGGGTAGCCTGTGAGTGACCATCTCCTCTTGACTGTGATGGCCCTGCAGATGTTTGCTAAGGCTCCTTGTTGAGGATGCTGGTGGGAAGGGCTTCAGCTTTGGAAGCAAACCGAATGCTTGCATCGGGGCTACTCTTCCCTGCCTTGTCATCTGATGTTAATTTGTTTCTCCTGCATTTATCATTATTTTTTAGATACTTCAATGTTAGACAAAAAACTGTTTTGTAAAGAAAGCAGGAAGAAGTTAGCAAAAGGCAGGTCCCTAGAATAAAACAGAATCTTTGTGGACAATTGAAGATATTCAGGCGCTACAGAAAAGAGTGCAATCAGCCTGCCACCCGCCTGAGAAAACCTCCCAGCACGGAAACCAGAAGAACAATCTTAAAGGAAAAAGCAAGAGAGAGAGAGACAGGCCAGCACAAATAGCTCTCTGCCTTCAGTTCCACTGACTCTCACCCCTGGAGAAGGTTGATGCTGGGGAGAAAAAGAAAAGCCGCTATTATTATTTGTTTTTTTTTTTAATTTTTATTTTATTTATTTTTTTATACAGCAGGTTCTTATTTGTTATCCATTTTATACATATTAGTGTATACATGTCAATCCCAATCTCCCAGTTCATCACAGCAACCCCCCCCTTCACAGCCGCTATTATTACTGTTTTTGTTTTCACTGACATCACCTCTCCCTTAACACGTGTTGATATTTAGGGTGGGCAGGGCCCTGCGGGGAGGGCTTTCGAACTGTTATCTCCTGTAATCCTCACGAACAAAGGAGGTGGTCTTTCCCACTGTTCCCAGCCTCACCCCATCGTCTTCCTTTTCACACCTTAGGCCAGTCACGCCAAGCCCGCCACCACCCTGGACCCCTGTCAGGGAGCACCTGCGTCCTTCCGGCTTCTGTGCCCGTGCCCCTACTGTGCCCTCTGTCGGGACCCCACCAGCCTTCGTGTGGGAGGCGACCCCTCTCTCTATCTCCAACTGGCCTTTCTTCAGGGGCAAGGGGCTATCTTTGGCTGCCTTCTGACTTCATATACACCTCACACTGTCCCACTGTCCTATTGTCGTGGAGGTTTTTTCTTTATGCCCCCACCCCCCGAAACTCCAAGAGTCTGAGGGCAGGGGGCCCCGTGTAGTCACTTCTCCCTACGTAGTCCAGGATCCAGTCCCCAGTGGCTGGATGAATAAAGCAGCGACAACAATTCTGGCTCGAATCAGCAGCTCTCCTGAGCGTCTGGGTACCTTCCTACACACCCCCATTAGACAGAAGGGGAAACTGAGGCCTGGAGCAAGCAGAGGGCTTGAACCACCTCCCACTCACACAAGACTTTTCACACCTGATTCTTGGTTTGTCTAATGTCTGCAGTGGAGCAGGGCCACCTCTGCCTGACCCACAGCTCTCTCCCCAGCCCTGACAGTGCCAGACCAGCCTGGGCAAATGTCTGAATAAGTAAACGTCTCAGTGGATGATCAGAAAATCCGGGAGGGATGAAGCATCTTCTGGACAACCTCGGAGGAGCAGGGAGGGGTCTGGTGCTGCTGCACCCGAACACGTGCCCCACGCCTAGGAGGAAGGAACATGGGTGGTTTCTCTTCTCTCTTCTCATAAACTCTGGAGCAGAAGAATGAGAACTGGGGCCAGAGGAGGTGGTTCAGCATGAAGGCGCTAACAGCAAGGGGTTAGGAAGGCTGGTGGGCGAGGGCGTGCAAGGAGGATGATAAAAACAAATGAGGAAAGGAAACCAATTAAACAGTAAAATAGGTAATATGAGATTCAAGGGGAAGGAGAAAACGGGAGAGATGCTGGAAATATGAGCAGACTGAGAGTGGCAATAAAACACAGGAGAGACCAAGGAAATGGAAAGGAAGTGGGAAGTGGCCTTTACAAGTTAAAACATCTGCCTGGAATTATGAGCTGCTCTGAGCTGGATGATGTCCTGTTGGCTTCAGCTCTTCTGGGTTCCCGGGGAAACGGCTTCTACCTACAGTCAGTGGTCGGATCCTTTCAAGTTATATTTAACCTGGTTTTATTACTGAACTTTGGGGGGTTAGCACTGATCACCTTCTCCAGAACACCTGTCTCAGGGCTGTTGAGAGGTGGCTGGATTCCTTGGCAGGGGGTGACAGCCCTGGTCCACTCTGCGCAGGTGCAGTGGGACATGCCTTGGAGGCCTAAGTGGGGGCACTCTGCTAAGTGAGGGGCCCAGGGATGCTGTCCTGTCCTCAAGAAGCAAGCCCTCGATGTGCCTTTGCTTCTTGGTCTGTGGCTGAAGCTCGAATGGAGGAGTCTGCAGAGGCAGATGGACGAAGCCACCTGCTCCAAAACCACAACCCCCCTTAGAGATTCACTTCTTTGGGATTAGGCAGGGATTCTGAAACTTTAGTCAAGCCGCAGGACCTCCTGACGAGTGTCTTAAAATATGGGTGCGTGGAGCCCAGCCAGCCCCGGCGATTCCCACTGAGCTGATATCAGGTAGGGCCTGAGCAACTCTGCTCTCCACGTCCCCAGCTGAGTTAGGATGCACGCCAGAGGGTAAGGCATGAAACCACTTCTGAATGTTTCCATCTTGAGAGGCTTCTGGTGACTTGATTTCTGATAACTTTCTAGAAAGGGCACTCCCATGGGTCGGCCAAATGAATGCGTGATTTGAGGGAGGGAAATGTGGCCAGGGGTCTGGAGGTGGCAGGGGTATCACCTGTCCAGGTGGGGTACGGCAGGGGATTCTCAGGATGGTTGGGAGGGTCTCAAGGCTGCTGGGCTCTGTGTGTGAAATGAGAAAAGCCCTGAAGAAAGAAAGAAGGCGGGGGGGGGACAGTACAGACACGGTCACCGGTCTACGCAGCAGGTGACCCAGCTCTGAAGCTAAATTCCATAGAAATGATCCCCAGGAATAAGGCTCCTACTGTAGAACATGGCCTAGGACTGATCCTCGCTGCACTAGGAAAAGGCAGGTGCTGGGTGGGTTGGTGGATAAGGATGCTGGAATCATACAGGATGTAGCCCTTTTAGATTGGCTTCTTTTACTTAGCAATGTGCGTTTACCTTTACGTTTCCTCCACATCTTTTTATCACTCCGTTGTATGGATGTACCACAGTTTAACTACCCATTCGCCTATTTAAGGACATCTTGTCTGCTTCCGATACCCCTGGGTTTTTAACTAGTGAAGACTACAGGCTCTTCTTTCCCACTTCCCCCCAACGTGAATTTCAGGTAAGCCAACGGCTTCTTTCCTGACTCACGTGGTCCTTTGCGTCTATGATCCCAACTTTGGAGGTGGTGGATGGGTTGGATTACCCCCCCAGCCTTTGGCGTGATCTTGCGGGTGGGGCCGGTGGTTGTGGTGCTCAGGCATCTCCCTCCCATCACCGCCCCCTCCAGGGAGATAACCTCTGGCCCCGCGTGAGCCGCCTGCCGTGGATCCTGCTGGTCACGCCCGTCGCCTCCTGAGCCCTGGTGAGCACTGTTCACAGCAGGGATGTGTAGACACCGGTTAACAAAGTTGCCTTCACCCTCTCCCACTTGGGAGATGGCAAGCAGGAAGCACTCTGCGTTTGTAAACAGTCTCCTTCTTTGGGGGATTTCAATGCTCTCTTGTTTATGAATTACTGCTGGGGAAGGCACATTCCCAATAAATGCTCATTGCTCTTAAGAGAGAATGATCTTCGCTGGGCCCCAGGGCCTTCCCCACCCAGGAGCCAATTTACTGCACTGGAAATTCAGTGTCCAGAGGAATATTGTGAAAGTGCCAGAGAGATAATGCAGCCGGAAGAAGGCTGGCATCACTGGCCAGCAGTAGCCACTCCCATGGTCCAGATGGAACCAGGAAGGAAGAGCCTTCCCTACTGACCCTGTTCCTGGGCCAAAGTGGTTTAAACGCATCATCTCATTTTATTCTCATGCCCATTTTCTGAAAGAGGGTCCATTGTGATCCCCATTTACTCAGGAAGAAACGAGGCTTATAGACAAAGCAGCCACTCTGCCTGTAGGAGATTAAAGATGGCAGCCAATTCTTTGTTCTCTTTCCGTTGAGAAGTGAAGCTGGACTCTCCTCCCCTGAATCCCGGCTGGCCTTCCTGACTTGTCTGGGCAAACGTGATAGAAATGACTTCTGGGCCCTCTGACACTAGGTCATAAGAAGCCTCGCAGCTCCCAGGGGGCCCATTGGGACCCCCCTCTCTGGGCCCCTGAGCTGCCGTGTAAGAAGTCTAACCACCTGAAGCCACCTTGCTGAGAAAGCCGTGTGCAGGGGGCCTTCCAGCTGTGCCCACCTCATGAGCGAAGCTCCCCAGGACCCTCCAGACCAGTCCATCCACCAGCTGAGTAGCTCCGAGGGACCTTCGTTGATATCACGTGGAACAGAATTCCTGTTCCAATTCCTGACCCGCAACATGGTGAGATGCAATCGGAGGTGGATGATTTAAGACACTGAGTTACGGGTGATTTGTTTCCCAGCAGTGGATAACTAACTGTAACACACCCACCTCCGAGGCTGGGGAGCCGCAGACCCACCCCAGCTGCCTCCAGTGCCTGCTCACTTAGCTGCTCGTGGGTGAAACACAGGGAGGAAACGTCACTACTGGGAGCAGTGCTGCAGGTGAGCTCGCAGGCCGTCTCGCTGCTGCCCTTTGATGTGCAGGAGGGAGGAGGGGTGTGCTCATCCCGGGCTTGCAGGGAACAGCCATTCCACAACAGCAGAGTTAGCCAGGCACCTCGTTGATTCAGCCGCAATCACAGGACCTGGACCCTGGAAATCCAACCGTGTCCCTAATGATGTTTGCTTCCCTCATGCAGCCGGAAGGAAGTAGCCGTTCCCAGGAGGCCTCAGTGCAGCACGCAAGCCCTTTGACATCCCCCACTTCACATATGAAATGCGTCATTCTGCTCACACTCTTGTTTGCAGGGGAAAAGCAAGACGGCAGTCTTGCATCTCTACTCATGTTTTCTCCAACCCCAGAAGGAGACGGGGAGGAGGAGGGGAAAGACAAAAAAAAAAGTGAAACAAGGCATCTCAAGAGGCTAAATACAGGTTACATGTCCCTCCTTGGGACTCTGCCTTGGTGTTTTCCTAAAGACTGAGCAGCCTGGGATGAGGCCAGAGGGTTCCTGGGAGATGCTGGCCGGCTGTGGTGAGTTGGGTCTGGAGCGATCGCAGAGAGAACTGGGGACATTAGTTGCCTGTTATTGCTCCCTGCATAGACATGCACCGTGACGGGAAAATCTGTTGGGGAAAATGGGGTATAATGCATCTCTAAGATGGTAAATGTGGGAACCAAGCCAGGGATGTGTTTCTATCATTCCTTGTTTTCCTGACATCGGAGGCCAGACCCTGTGACACTAGCCCGAGCCCCTGCCGAGGGACCCCTGCATTGGAGGGGTGGCCTCTGTGAGGCTTGCTCCCCAGTAATCCAGATGCACGGCCGAGGAAGGAGCAAAACTTTCCAAAGGTGACTCCGGGGAGGTGGTTTGTTCCCCAAGCAGCATCAGGAGGCTCTGTCCCGACTGGCCCTGCTCTACAAGCTCACCTTGCCCCGGACGTTTGGGACGTGCCGTTTGCCAAATGCAGTCCCAGACCCTGGAACAACAGAGACACGTTTAGGGTCCTGGCCAGGGTCTCGGGGGCCCTGCGGTGGACTCTGCACTGAAGTGTGTGCTCTGGTCGGGTCACACCACTCAGGTGCACGTAGCAGCCAGTGGCAGTCGCCCAGCTCAAGCTCCCCGCAGGGCCTTCTTCCACCTCCAGGGGAGCCTCAGCCCCACACAGCTGAGCCCAAACTGTGTGCACGGAGGTCGGGGTACAGATCACTTCCTGGGGGAAACCGGCAACCAGTGGTGGGTAGGGTTTAGTAGATGACTACCCCTGCCCCCGTTCCCATCCTTTGCCAGGGCAACTTTTCAAGTCATCGGAGTGCAAAGTGGTCCCATTTTAGGGAGCAAACTTAATAGTGAACAGAGAGCGGCACTTTTTGGAGCGGGAGCCCAGGTGCTCAGTCAGAAACGAGCTCAGTATCACACCCTCCACCTTTCCTGTCTCCCTGCTCCTGAGACCATCTTTATCATTTCATGAATGCAAGTTCATTCATTCACTGGCTCATTCATTCTTTTTTTTTTTTTATTGCGATAAGAACAGTTAACATGACATCTACTTTCTAGACAAATTTTCAAGTACACAATAAAGTATTGGCAACTATGGGCTCCATGTTGAACAGGAGATCTCTAGAACTTATTCAAACTTTACACCCATTGAACAGTAACTCCCCATTTCCCCCCAGGCCCTGGAAACCACTGGTCTACTCTCTATTTCTGTGGATCTGACTGTTTTCGATAACTCATGTAAGGGGAATCATGCAGTATTTGTCCTTCCAGGTTCATCTGTGTTGTTGTATATGGTAGTTTTCCTTCTTTTTTAAGGCTGAATAATATTCTATTGTTTGTATGTACCACATTTTCAGTGGATGGACATGTAGATTGTCTCCACCCCTTGGCTATTGTGGATAATGCTGCAATGATCATGGTAGTGCGTATACATTCTTCTCAAGCACACATGAAGTATTCTCCATGATAGATCATGTATTAGGTCACAAAGCACATCTTAACAAATTTAAGAAGATCGAGATCATGTCAGGTATCTTTTCTGATCATAATTGAATGAAACTAGAAATAAATAGCAGAAGGAATACTGGAAAATTCACAGATATGTGGAAATTAAACAGCACACTCCTGAACAACCAATGGGTCCAAGAAGAAATCAAAAGGGATTTTAGAAAATGTCTTGAGACAAATGAAAACAAAAACACAACATTACCTAATTTATGGGATACAGCAAAAGCAGTACTAAGAGGAAAATTTATAATGATAAATGGCTGCATGAAAAAAGAAGAAACATCTCAAACAAACAAACAAACAAACAAACCCAGCCTGACATCACACCTCTAGGAACTAGAAAAACAAAAAACAAAAAAACCCAAACTAAGCCCAAAGTTAGCAGACCAAAGGATAGTAAAGGTTAGAGAAGAAATAATTGAAATAGAGTCTTAAAAAAATAGAAATCAATGAAACTAAGAGTTGTTATTTTGGAAAGACAAACAAAATTGACAAAACTTCAGCTAGACTAAGAAAAAAAACTAAGAAACAAAGAGAGAAGTCAAATAAGTAAAATCAGAAATGAAAAAGAAGACATCACAATGATTCCACAGAAATACAAAGGATCATAAGCGGCTCCTATGAACAACTGTACACCAACAAATTAAACAATTTTGAAGAAACATATACATTCCCAGAAATATACAACCTACCAAAATTGAATAAAGAAGACATAGAAAATCGGAACAGACAAATAATGACTCAGGAGATTGAATCAGTGATCAAAAACCTCCTAACAAAGAAAAGCCCAGGAGCAGATGCCTTCACTGGTGAATTCTACATTTAAAGAAAAAAGAACACCAGTCTTTCTCAAACGTTTCCAAAAAATTAAAGAGGACAGAACACTTCCAAATGCATTTTGTGAGGCTGGCGTACCCTGATACCAAAGCCAGAAAAAGGCACAAGAAAGTCATTTTCATCAGACACTATCCCTGAGGAACATATGCAAAAATCCTCAACAAAATACTAGCAAACTGAATACAACAGTGCATTAAAAGAATAATCCATCCCAGGGATTTGTCCCTGGGATACAAGGATGGTTCAATATACAAACATCAATTAATGTGATGCACCACATTAACAGAAGTAAGGGAAAATCACATGATTATATCAGTAGATTTGGAGAAAGTATTTGACAAAATTCAAGATCCTTTCATGGTAAAAATTCCCAAGAAACTAGGAATGGAAAGAAACTCTCTCAACATAATAAAGGCCATATATGACAATCACACAGCTAACATCATACTCAAGGGTGAAAAACTAAAGCTTTTCCTTTACAATGAGGAGTAAGGCAAGGATGCCCACTCTCATCACTTCTATTCAATACAGCCCTGAAAGTCCTAGCCAGAGCAGTTGGGCAAGAAAAAGAAATAAGAAGGCATCCAAATGGGAAAGGACGAAGTAAAGTTATCTCTGTTTGCAGATGACATGATCACAGATGTAGAAAACCCTAAAGACTCCACACACACACAAACCCTGTTAGAATGAATAATTCAGTAAAAATTGCAGGATAAAAAACAACATACAGAAATCAGTTGAGATTATCTTTAAATAAACTGTCTGCACCTTAGTCTCTGTCTCAGGCTGTACTTTCAGAGAATCCAACTGACACCAGAGGACCCAAGACACGGTCCACGTGTACTTTCAGCAGGACCTCCTCCCCAGAAGCATCCCTGCATCAAGAAAGACTGGCCCTGTGCCTTGCACAACCACAGCAATCGACTCTGCAAAACCACGTTGCTGGCTGCCCTGAAAGTCACAAAACTACGGCAGAGGCAGACAGGAAATTTAAATCACACTTATATAAAATAAAAATCCAAGTCCTGATTTTCCAACCACTCATCTGACATTGGGCTCTTACCTCCCAGGCTCATCTGAATCAAGGAAAGCTTCCATTCAATGGGAGACCCAGGCCTCCAGGCGAGCCAGCATTTTTCATGGTAATCAGAAACCCAGGTATTTTCTGAGCTCCTGCTGCTTTCCTGAGGTTAAAACAAAGTCAGGACCGGGGCCACACGTGTCACAAAATTCAGTGGCAGCCCTGCCACATCCAGGGGCATGTTTGCATAGCCTTATATGTAATTGTGTGTACTCATTTACATAGATTTTCCTGTTGTGTTCAAAATGCCATTGACTCCAGCTATGTAAAATAAAGTAAAATTAATAGTTCAACTTAAGTGTGTTCATGCATATTATCCACACAAGTTCCCTCCATTGGGAGAGGGGAGCCCATGGCAGCCAGCTGGGCAGAGATCTCAGTCATCTGAACCTTTCTCTGAATCCAAGGTCAGGGGCTGGGAGAGCTGGGACTAAAGCCCATCTAGAGGCTGGGAGAGTATCGGGTTGCCTCTAAAGCAGGAAAAAGTGGGTTGGGGATAAAATGCTGAGAGGAATAGGCGATACACAGCTGCAAAGAAAAGACCATGGAGAAAGTCCGCTTTCCCTTTTTATCTTAAAGTGATGCATTTCTTCCATACAAGCTGATCACTTTATACGCTGACAGCCTGAGAGGTTGGATTTACAAAGGACAGAACTTGAAGGAATTCAAAAACTACCACTAACTTCGAATTAGACTCTTGTGGTTGCAAAGAAATCTAAACAATTGCAAAGTGTTGGGGAGACTCTGATCCTTGGTATTTGGGTTCTAAGTTGTATTATCAGCATATTGTTTTTCAGTCAGAAGAGAGTGAATCCCAACTCATACTGGCTTATGTTTAAAAATATAGAAGAATATATATTGGCTTAGGTAACCCAAAAGCCAAGACATCATTAGCTTCAGGCATGGCTGGATCCAGGTGCTGAATAGACTTCACTTCTCCCCTTCTGTATTGAATGCATAGCTTCATTTTGAATGAGGCTTTCTCCTTCTAGTAGCAAGATGTTTACACTAGCAGCTCGACATATATACCCTGCCTTGCCAGTAACACAAGCAGCAGAATAACTGACCTTATTCAACCGTCTCAGCAACAGTCCTGGAATGAGCCTCATTGGACCAAGCTGGTCATCTTAGCTCTCTGAACTAGTCACTGTGCCAGGCTGATTCGATGCTCTGATTGGCCAGGTCTGGGTCACATGACCACACTGGAGACAGGGGCGGAGTCAATCCACCTGAACCTCACTGATGGGGAAGTTAACCCCCAGTGAACACTGAGGGTCTGTTACCAGGAGAAGGGGGATGGATGCTGGGAAGGCAGAAGCCACAGATACCCACAAAACAATAACACTGAGCCTGAGCGCGCAGGCCTGGGTCTGGGGTCCTTCCCTCGCAGCCCAGGGCAGCCCTTACTCTGTAGGTATGTCCTCTGGGAGTGTATATATGAGTATATCTAAGCATAAATTTTGGGAAATAGGCTGTTGTCAAAAGGTGCATATATTTGTAAAATTCCTAAACGTTCATTTTGCTCTCTTTAGATGCAGCCCTAAAAGAAAATAAATAAATAAATAAATAAAAGACTTGCTTGAAGCAAGCAGCTTGCATCTCTGGCCAGAACAAACCACTTTAATTATTCAGACTACCGCACAGAGGACCCTCCTCATGACCGTGACTCCAGGCCACTGCAGGGCCAGCGGAGCCAGCATGGAGGGGGTGCACCCTTGCCTCCCGAACCCCGTGGCTCCTGCTACCCCGGCCCCTCAGCCCCTCTGCCCAGATAGCCCAGCCTGCATGTGCTCCCCTCGTACGGAGTGAAGTTCTTTCAGCTCAGGTCACTGAACAGAGACCCAAGGAACGAGGTGTCTCTTCTAAATCAATAGGAAAATGACGGCTGCGACTTTTCACCTTCACAGGGTGCGGCTCTAGCAGAGCGGGTTTGAGCAGTAATGCTGAGACTAAATGGAATTTCAGGGGTGATGGCTGGAGGAGGCATAAATTCATATGCATTTGTGAAAAATATGGCCTGGCTCTAAAGGACGTGGCGCGGGGCCAGGAGATGAGCAGACATGGACTTCCTGTTTACCCAGCATGCTTCAGTAGACTTTCAATCTATTTACAGGTATGCATGACAAACTGCCTTGAATGTATGAGTTATTGGTTCTGCTATAAATGAAATTAATAATACAAGGTGGAGGAGGTGTAGTAATAACACATCACTGAAGCTGACTAAGCTTGGAGACCAGAGATCAGCTTCCAGGAGAGGGAGGTTTCTAACAACTGCGGTGTATTGCCAATTGACCCAGACGCCCTGGGGGTTACCTGACTAGGAAGAGGAGGGGCTGCCTCGTGCAGGTGGTTAGCTAGTCGGTGCATCCAGGAGGGGGAAGCTGTCAAACAAAATCACGTCCCTCCATCACGGTGTTTTTGAGGGTCCTCGATGTCCAGTCTTCTTGCCAAGGAGGCTGTTATGGAAACAGGAGGTTGCCCCTCATTTACAGATGGAAACACTTAGGCACGGCATCTGTGGGTACATCTCCCCATCTCTCCAAGGTGACGGCGGGAGAGGTTGGTGATCCTGAGCTGTCACGTGAAATAACCACAAAGCTGTGCTTCTAGCAGACCATCACAAAGGGGCTCCGACGTCGGTCCAAGCTACACGCAAGCGTCGTGAGATTTGGGAAGGTCTCCAGTCTCATTTACGATGGCGACCTTGCTTCCCCGATGGTGCTGGGAGAGGCTAGCGCCTCACCACTGGATGGATGGCGGATCGTCTGCCCAGTCCTTGAGGGCACGTGTTGTAAATAACAGTCCCACAGCTCAGGGCAGGGGGCATTCTTATTATATTACTGCCACTTATGGATGAGGAGGCAGATGATGCTCGGAGAGGTGGGCAAGTCTCTCCCCATGAGCTCAGGGCAGACAGGGCTCCCACCCACCAGGCGATCTTTGCTCACCAAGCACAGAAGATTTGCAGAAAATTCTTTACAAGAGGTAGAAGTGGGGATTGGCAAAGGTGATGTTTGTTTTCCTGAAACGTGCAAACCCCCACAGTTCTGTGTTCTCTATGGGCATTTTTTTCCATTCATCAAAATATGAAACCTGAATAATTCACTCAAACTCATATCCAATCATGTAAAACCTCACCAAGATTGACAGGGGTGGAAAGTGAGCAACAAGTCTGCCAGCCGCTGGGTTTCCCATAGCTCTAGGCAAACACAAATGAGGAAGAACAGAAACCGTGCAGGAGGGTGAGGCCCAGCTGGGGTGCCATTCCCTTTCCCAGCTCTGTCGGCACACGGGAGGGATTCCCATTTATTTGTCAGAGGCCAGAAAGCTTTATAATGATTGCAATAAAGCAGTGGTTTGAAAGTGGCACCAAGTTGCTGGCAGCGTAGTGATGCCTTGGCAGGAAGTGCTGTCAGACAGTGGAGCTGGGGGTGCGGACTCGGTGGGGCCTTTGTTTTGGCTGCTACTAGGTGCCTATCTCTGTCAGACCCTTCAGTGGGCGGCATTTGATTGGGGAATATGTGCTTTTTACGAGCAGTCAGAGGCCCTCGAACAGGATAGAATTGGTCTGTACCCCCAGTTTCCCCCATCTTTGGAACTCAGTGACCTATTCATTTGGTGACAAAGTAGCTGAAGGCCATTCAGAGTGAATTGACTGGGTGTGGCCTGGGGTGACCTGGGTTGTCCTGGGTTGACCTGGATTTGGCTTGGATTGTCCTGGGTTGGCCTGGGCTGGCCTGGGTTTGGCCTGGGTTTGGCCCGGGTTGGCCTGAGTTTGACCATTCACTCTAGGCCCAGCTTCCCTTGAGGCTTCTTGGAGGACGGGCATTTCTCCTGGGAAGGTTGCTCTGAGGCTACACGCCCTTCTCTGAATGCACCCGGGAAGCTTTTGGGGTGGGCATGGGAGACGCCAGGGGCTCCAGCAGGGCAGTAGGGATGACTACGAATCCAGGGGCCATGCGTCCAAGACTAAGAGCTGGGACTGCGACCAGGGGAAATCAGGGAGGCGCCCAGGGTGCAGGTGTGAGGTAGCCATCACTCCAGGGCTCTGCAGGTGCAGGGGCATCCCTGGGGGGCCTACATCCTGAGGGCCTAACTTGCTTCACCCCGGTCTGGGGCCTGCTGGCACACTGCCTCAGAAGTGATGATGGATGAGAGCTTCTCACTGTTGGGAGAGTCGGGATGTGCAGCGCCCCCCTTCACTTGAATCTCGGTTCACATTGCCCTGCGATGAGGTGAGAAGGAGGCTGTTAGCGAGGGCAGAAGCCGAGCTCTAACTCGAGACCCTGTGCTCACCTGCTGAGTTAGTGACGGCATCACAGTCACTCAGCATCAGAGGGATAACTTACAACCCAGACCTGGTCCATTCAGATCGGACGTGGCTGATCCTAGCTCCTGGGGTTGCAACATGGAGGACCTCAATGAAAGCATCGTCTGCAGGAGTGGAGGGACATAGACACCTTTTTGGAGACTTCCAGGGAGCTGAGGCATGGGTTCAGTTCCCCGCTCCTTGACTTACTTGCTGTGTGACCTTGAGCAAGTGAGTTAACCTCTCTGAGCTCAGCTTCCTGTTCTGTAGAGAAATAATGACGACTCACGTGCAGGCAGATGGTGAGGAATGGTGAATTTGATACATGTAGGGCAGGGGTGCGTTTGTCCCACGTGGCATTTTGGCAATGTCTGGAGACCTTTTATTGTCACATCTGGGGCCAGGGCAGGGGTGGGGACAGAGGTCAATACTGGTATCTAGAGGTTAAAGGCCAGGGATGTTGCTCAGCATCCTCTAGTGCACAGGACGGCCCCACTGCAGAGAAGAGTTGGGTCTTAAGGGCCACTAGTGCTGAGGTTGGGAAGCTGGTGACAGCGCCGTGTGTGGGCAGCAGGACTAGAATTAGAATCACCTCCTAACCTCCAGCTGAAGGCCAAGGGTGATGGACACTGGCCCCACCTGGCGAACAGCAGCCACTCCCTCACGACCACAGAAATCTTTGCTCCTCTCTGGGCATTTGATGGTGAGAAGCACACTCTCTGAAAGCGTTGCCTTTCCTTAGTTTAACACTTGCTGGGTGTGCCTGGCACGTGGGGAAACAGTAGTCAGGCCAGTCCCGGCTCACAGGGGCCTTCCCTTCTGGAGGAAGAGGTGAAGACAGACACGGGATGCACATACCGGAGGCTTCCAGTCGGGGGACCCTTGCTGAGAGGACAGGGGACAGAACTCCTGGGGGAGAATATCTGTGTGTGGGGAGCCCACCCTTGCTGGGGGATCTGGAAGGCCCCCCGAAGAGGTGACCTCAGAGCATCCCAGGCAGAGGGAGTGGCCAGGCCAAAGCTGGGAGGGGCCCATTCTGGCCAGCCCCTGCTGGCCTCAGCTGAGCAGACAGATGGACCTGGGACCCAGAGGTCAGTGGCCGGCGGCTGGGAAACCAGGCGGACACGTGGTGGGCATGGGGCAGGCAATCCCAGTCCTGTCTGGACAAGGGGGCCAGGAAGGAAGCAGATGTGAGTCAGACAGAGAGCAGGGGCCTGACATTTATGAGAAACAGCAAGACCTTGCCTTAAAAAGAGTCAGTGTGGCGATCAAGTCAACCGCTGAAGAAAAGAGGTGGTCCGACCCCTCCTTAGAAGGATGCTGGCCGCTGTCAGCCAGATGCTCGCGACTCTCTATGCCTCTGGTCAATCAGAGCACCTCATCTGTGGACAACTTGCTCTGGAGCTGCTGGAGGGACAAAGGTGTGCCCTGTCCCCACGGCAAAGGGACATCCCCACCCTCACCCCAAAGCCAGCCATTGGGGTTTACGTTTCTCTTTGAACATCCAGGGTCTCACCGCACAGCCTGCAAAAGCACCCTGAGTGGAGAAGTACATGTACTCAGCTCTAAATACAATAAATATTTGGGTCCAGCGCTTCATCTTTAAGTTCAGGAGAGTGTAGCTCTATTACTTTTTCTTAAATACATGATCACTATTTCCTTGGAATGTGTGTATAGGTGCATACAGATAGATAAGATAGATCCATCAATAGATGATAGATAGGTAGATAGATAGGTAGGTAGGTAGGTAGATAGATAGATAGATAGATCTTACTCTTGTGTCACCAGTTCCCACACACAAATATTAGGTTGGGGGCTTCCCTGGTGGCACAGTGGTTGAGAGTCCGCCTACCGATGCAGGGGACACGGGTTTGTGCCCTGGTCTGGGAAGATCCCACATGCCGCAGAGCGGCTGGGCCCATGAGCCATGGCTGCTAAGCCTGCACGTCCGGAGCCTGTGCTCTGCAACAGGAGAGGCCACAGCGGTGAGATGCCCGTGTACCGCAAAAAAAAAAAAAAAAAAATTAGGTCGGACCACTAGACCATTTCATCATTTCATATGGTTCTGCCAACCCATTAATACAGACACGTGTGCGTTCTCTAATTCCATTTCATTCATAGTTTGTTACCGTCTGTGAATGCCAACATAGGTCTAGGATGTGCAGAGAGCTCTAGGGACAAAATGAAAAAGTGATTAAAAAAAAAAAACACCCGTTTTTCCATTGTATATATGCACCACATCTTTATCCATTCCTCCGCTGATGGACATTTAGGTTGCTTCCATGTCCTGGCTATTGTGGATATATGTATATGTATAACTGATTCACTTTGTTGTACACCTGAAACTAACACAACATTGTAAATCAACTGGACTCCAACAAAAACTAAAAAAAAAAAAAAAAGTTTCTCCCTCAGTCACCGAATGCCAGATGGGCAGCTGGGCATGCCTGGGGCTCTCAGCCGCTAAGTGGCGCTGTCTGCAGCTCGGCTGGGTTTGGAGCGGTAGCCACGCCTGTTGGGAGGTTAGAGGTTTGGGCATTATCATCCGACCAGCAGTGATGGATCCTGTCCTTCCCCAGGCCACGAAGACACATGAGATGCACAGGGCGGTGGGTTGCAGGGAAAACTGAGAAGAGGCAGGAATTTGCTTGCAAAAAGCGGTGAAGGGCAAATAAAGTGCAGAGATTGTGAGGCACAAATACAAGGCCTTTGGTTTTACCTCCAGGAAGTAAGAAGAAAATAGAATAGTTCACCTTTCAAAAAGCTCTGGCGTGTGGGAAATGAAACATCTTTCCCTCTGGTGTAGGGAACAATGCCGCCATTGCCAGGGTTGTCAACAGAGTGCAAAGGGCTGACCTCAGATTAGGGGTCCAAGACGGTTTTCTCACTTGGTTCCTCCTCATATTTTGTGTCTGTTCCATCGGCTGAAGCCTCCCGTCTGGGCACTGCATGGAGATCAGTGAGGCCCGAGTCTCCCCAGGGTCCAGCCAGGGTAGAGCTCCAGGGCCAGAGGGGGAGGCCAGGGTGCAGAGGCAGAGGCAGAAAATTATCATGAGCTCCCCTCACCAGGGAAGAAGTGACCTGCAAATCTGGAACTATTAAAAAGAACTCTGCCATAAGCTTCTACCTCCATTATCAGGACTTACAGCCGTCCTATCATTATGAATTCTAAAGTTTGCCTTTTGTGGCTCATAGCCCCTTCCCTTTTTTAGTCCTTTAAAAATTTTTTTATTTCCTTTTTTTAACTTCCTTTCTAAATCGTGGCTTAACTCCCATGGAGTACTCGCCCGGGGCAAGCTCTCCTCATGGCAGATCTCATTTAACCCTTCAAACAGTCCTGCAGAGTAGACACGTCCACTGCCCCCACTTTGCAGAAGTAAAGGTGGGCAACCTGACTCCAGAGCTGCATTGGTTTCCTACAGCTGCTGGAACAAATTACCGCAAACTTCGTGGCTTAAACAATGAAATGTATTATCTCACAGTCTGGAGGTCAGAGTCTGCAATCTGTCTCACGAGGCTAAGATCAAGGTGTCCACACGGCTGTGTCCTTCTGGAGGCTCCAGGGGAGAATCCATTTCCTGGCTTTTCCAGCTTCTAGAGGTGCCTGCATCTCTCAGCTCCTGGCCCCTTCCTCTGGCTTCAAACCCAGCAGCAGTGGGTCAAGTCTTTCTCACACCTTCTTTGACACCCATTCCATCATCGCATCTCTCTTTCTCTGGCTGCAGCGGGGAATGGTTCTTTGCTTTCAAGGACCCATGACATTGGGTTCACCCAGATGACCCAGGACCATCTCCCATCTCAAAGGTGACAGCCTTAATCACAGGTGCAAAGTCCCTTTGCCATGGAAGGTGGCATATTCACAGGCTTGGGGCATTAGGATGTGGGCATATTTGGGGGGCACCTTATTCTGCTGACTGCAAGTGCCCACAGCTGCCTGAGTCGTCTGCCCAAGCCTTACAACCAATATTTCAGTTGGTGATTTCACTTCCATTTTATATCTCATGATCTGCCTTGCTACCCTCTGCTGTTGGCTTTTGAGAGTTTTCCAATTTCTAGCTGTAAAAATTGTTGCCTCTATGTTAAATGCTCCCCAAACAATGTGTACATTTTGCACATTCTGAATAGACAGTATCCCAACCCCATGTCTCCATTCACAGCCCCTCCACGTCTGCCATTGTTTGGTAGACAGCTCACCTCTGCCATAAATCCAAACCCAGAGCTCCAAAGTGAGTGGGGTTTCCTAGGGCCAGTTCCAAAAAAGATGCCCCACCCCAAGGGCCGCTGACTTGCTCGTTTATCTGACCCAGATAATAGGTTAAGTGCAGCAGGCCTGGGTAGCGTGGCCACTTTACTCAGGAATTTAGCCAGAATATCAACTCCCTTTAAGACAATTTCTGCCTGATCTGATTTAATTTGCTCAGAGTGAGCGTGAGATAGATTTTTCAACCTGAAATTGATGCGTGGACCCTGAGCGTGTTCTGAGTGGCGAACAGCATGAGCCTGTACGTGGTGGGCAGAGGGGACGTGGGGATGGGAAAATACACCCTCCTTCAGCCAAGACCCACTGTTTGCCTTGGAGGGTGAAGACAGTTTGAGACGCTGACATAGAGAGAAGGGGGCGGACGCAGCGGGCAGGAGAGAGCTCGGGCAGGACTCTGATTGCAGGCAGCCTGGCCAAAGCTCAGGGGCAGGTCTGTGTTTCCCTAAGTGGGAAGCATTTGTTAAAGATGCAGACTCCCGGGCCGCTCCCCAGGAAGTGTAGGTTCAGGCCGGGGTAAAGTCCAGGGGATTCTTATGAGCGGGGAACCTGGATGGGCTTCAGCTCCACCTCTTTTTTAAAAATTTATTTTATTGGGGCTTCCCTGGTGACACAGTGGTTGAGCGTCTGCCTGCCGATGCAGAGGACACGGGTTCGCGCCCCGGTCCGGGGGGATCCCACATGCCGCGGAGCGGCTGGGCCCCTGAGCCTATGGCCGCTGAGCCTGAGTCAGGGCCGCTGAGCCTGCGCATCCGGAGACTGTGCTCCGCAGCGGGAGAGGCCACAGCAGTGAGAGGCCCGCATACCGAAAAAAAAAAAAAAATTATTTTATTGAAGTATAGTTAACTTATAACGTTGTGTTAATTTCCGCTGTACAGCAAAGTGATTCAGTTGTACATATATATATACCTTCTTTTTCATATTCTTTTCCATTGTGGTTTATCACAGGATATTTGATATAGTTCCCTGTGCTATACAGTAGGACCTTGTTGTTCATCCATCCTATATGTAATAGTTTGCATCTGCTAATCCCAGACTCCCAGCCCATCCCTCCCCCACCCCTCCCCCGTTGGCAACCACAAGTCTGTCCTCTATGGCTGTGAGCCTGTTTCTGTTTCGTAGACAGGTTCATTTGTGTCATATTTTAGATTCCACATATAAGTGATATGGTATTTGTCTTTCTCTGTCTGACTTACCTCACTTACTATGATAACGTCTAGGTCCATCCATGTTGCTGCAAAGGGCACTATTTCATCCTTTTTTATGGCCTTCAGCTCCACCTCTTTTAGCCGAGTCTATTCTCACTCGCTCTCCTCCAACCGCAAGGATGCTGAACTACACCTGGGGCTGCCCGGTGCCGATTTACACCAGGAGCACACTAGGTTCTGGGAGTATAAAGGTGAAAGGGTCTCAGGAAAGACAGACATGCAAAGAAAATGCCCAGAATGATCCTCCGTCACTCCCCTCTCTCTTCCCTGCACGCACACGCAAGTATGAGTCCTCTTTTCTGCACACAGACACACAGAGAGACACAAACACAGATGCATGTACGGACACATGCAGACTCAGACACACATGCAGACACACAGACACAGACACATACTCACCTTGTGCATGAATTGTTTTGCTTTAAGGGCTTACACTTCTGCAGAAAAAGAACAAGAAAAAAGTAATTCCTTGTAATAATGGAAGGGATTTAGCATACTTACTGTTCTCACATATTTATTTAGCATTTACTCAATTGCTAGACCTCATGTTAGGATGAAGGACACAATACACGTGCTCACCTCCTGGCACCTTGTGAGTTCCTTAATTTAATTAACTTACCAGCCAGTCGTGTCGTGGGAAGCAAACCCGTCTCCTCCGTGAGACACCCAAGGCTACAGTAGGCTGTGGCCACAGTCAGACAGCAGGTGTGTGAGTGAGTATAACTGACCCTGGGGCAGCCAGACTCATTCACCCCCGACGCAAGCTCATTGCTGGGCAGAGCACACATGAGCCTCCCACATCCTACCCGGACCTTGGCTGGGCCCCAGCCATGGGGCTGTAACTTCTAAAGTTAGACAGGAGCACCCACCAACCCCAAGAGACACAGGAGCCCAGGTAGGAATGGCCACTGTCCTGGCCGCAGCCCCAGGAGATGGACTGATGCTCTGAGATGCATCCGCCCCCCTGGCATCCACCCTCTTGGGCTCCTGGTGTCTTTCGAAGGGATTGGCCTGCCCCACACACTCTACAAATGACCATCAAGTGAACAAGTTCTAGAACTACATAGAGGTGATGTTACGCTTAACGCCACTGCACTGTCTTCTTTAAAATGATTCAAACAGTAAATTTAGAACATATGATGGGGAGAAGGGCTTTGTGGTTATTAAAAATATTTTGGAAAAATGTGGAATATCCTCTTCTTGCATTCAAAGAGGTTATATAATTTTTTTTAACCCACAGACTAGTACACATGATTTCCACCCTATGGATAACAGAGGTGAAGGTTGTTGGGGTCATTTGGGGGGCCCGGCATCTGTTCCCCCTCCTGGCCTTACGCCAGCGTCCCTCCAGGGAGCGGCCCTTGCCCCGTTGGGTGGGGCTGAGGCAGGAAGCAGAGCCAGCGCCTGCCACCCATTCAGGAGGCCAGAGGGACAGGGTGGCTTCCTTCTCCCTCTCCCCACTGCCATCCAAGGGCCTGGCCACGTCTGAGCGCCGTCAGCCTGCTCTCCATGATCTGGCCTTTGGGCCTGTGGCTTGAGGATGGCAGGAAGGGTGGGCCCTGTCGGCGGGACCACCCCTGAGGTTTTCAGGATCTTCTCTGTCTAAGCTGCTTCTCCGGCCACCTTCCCACTGGGAACGTTCCAGACCCCCCAGTCCGTCGTGTGCAACCCAACTGCCTGTTAAAATCCCCTGGTGATATTTTTTAAAAAGGACTGATTCCCACAGCCCCACCCTCACAGAAAGTATTCTTTAACTGGCTCATGTGATCTGGGTATTGACGTTTAAAAATCTTGCCAGGTGATTCTGACATATAGCCAGGGTTGAGGCTGCCACTCCAAAGCTAAATCCCTTTTCTCCCCCTAATGTGGTTGGAATCAGTCTCTTGACTTGTAAAGGAAGAACGCTGCAGTGTGCCCAGGAATACACACTGGGAACCAGTATTTGCCTAAATGTAGGAGGCTGGGCAAGCCCTGGTTGGTTTTCGTTTTTTTGTCTTTCCTTAGGAGTCATGAGTGTTGACTTCCTCTTGCTGGAACTCACAGGGAGCCGTCTCCCTTCCCCATGTGGAGGCCTCAGATGAGGATCTGAATGTCTGGGAGAGCATGTAACTGGCCTGCGGTGTTGACCCGGTGCCCTCTCACTGGTTTAAGAGCAGCTGCAGCCTTAGCGGAACAAATATTGAAGAGCTGCACACCCCGTGGGTGCAGGGCTGACTTTGAGAGATCACGTTTCAGTAGGGCCGCCGCTCCCTTGCGATCAATACAGTAACCTCAGAGCAGGTGTTTGGACTAGGATCTGGGTTCTCAAGGAGAAAAGAAAATATCCTCCCATTGAGTTCGATGGGACGGGCGTGGCTAATCTCCGCCATCCCGTAGCGGGGCCAGAAAATCTTGGGCTGTCATTTTCCTGGGAAGCCCAGTCGGACAGCATCCTAAATAACACTTGTCAAATGTAGGGTTCTTAGTATGAGGATCAAAATGCTGAAACTGGCAAGTAAAGCTATAAATCTTGTTTTCCTCGTTTAAAAATGTCATTCACTCTGGATTATGGCCTGGGTGCTCTGATGCATCAGGAGATATTTGCTACTGCTAAAGTGAAGCTGAAAAATGTGAGTCTGGAATGGTCTTTATCCTGCCAGGGTGACAGTGGCTACAAGGCTCGTCACCGGATTCCAGGAGTTGGAAGAGAGAAAAAGCCCTCCTCCCCCCGCCCCCCCACACCCAGTGAGTAGAACCCGGGTAGCGGCGCCCAGAACGGTCCTTACTTGACCAGATGTCGTTTACATGTGGTTTTGTTAACTCCAAAAAGTTCAAGGTTATTTTTCATTACCAGCGATGTTTTAATTGCTGGCTCTTATTAGCCCCTATATTAATTCCACATGTGCAATAAAAAGGCATCACAAGTGGGCCCCCCTGGGGTATGTTTTTTTTTTTTAATAAATTTATTTATTTATTTTAAATTTATTTTTGGCTGCATTGGGTCTTTGTTGCCGTGCGTGGATTTCCTCTAGTTGCGGCGAGCGGGGGCTACTCTTCATTGTGTTGCGCGGGTTTCTCATTGCTGTGGCTTCTCTTGCTGTAGAGCACAGGCTCTAGGCGTGCAGGCTCAGTAGTTGTGGTGCAAGGGCTTAGTTGCTCCGCAGCATGTGGGATCTTCCTGGACCAGGCATCGAACCCGTGACCCCTGCATTGGCAGGTGGATTCTTACCAACTATGCCACCAGGGAAGTACCCCGGGGTATGTATTTCAGTTGAGGTACAATGCGTAATGCAAATTGACAGGTACAGTAGCCAAAGAAATAGATATAAGACATTCAGACTAAAGGTTTTTTGTTTTTTTTTTTAAATGACAGAGTGATGGATGAGTGCACACAGTTTCCATGGAAGGATTATACATCTAGATCCTGGAGGTTGGGATGAGCCTGACCACAAGGCTGACCATCTGAAGACCAATGGCCAATCCCAAGGCCAGTGTCACGGACAGATTTTAGGTTCACACATGTTTATTCAATTCTATGCTGTCCAGTACAAGAGCCAGAGGTGGGTATTTAAATTTAATTAACTGAAACGAACCTAACTTTTATATTTCTTGGGCACACTGCACTAGCCACTTGTCAGTAGTTGCCAACATATTGGACAGAACACATATAGAACATTCCAGCGTCCCAAAGTTCTACTGGACAGTAAGAGCCAACCCTCCAAATCATGCCCTTTTATGGTCTCCTTGAATCTTTGCACTTTTATCTTCCATGGCTGTAATAAAACGGGCGACTGCCAATGCAGGGGAGGATTTCTCATATGCACATACCACCGACGCTTTTTTATTCTGGAGTGAACACACGTGAGTGCACAAGACCTGGTCGAAGATCCCTGATGAACTGATGTCCACTGGCCAGTGGGCAACTAGCGGATTGCACTTCTGTTTGCATATTTAAAGGTTGGGTTAGTAACCGAGCACCCCTCTCAGAATTCTGTCACTATTAACCCGTACAGCCATGAGCCTGGAGGACTGCTAAAGTGCTCCCACGTTTATTCTTCTGTTCCAGAGAATGTGATATAAATTCAGGATCCCTTTTGTAAGATCCCTTAAAATGCAAGAAGTAAACCACAGTTGAGGGAAGATGTTTCCCATACAGAAGACTGACCTTGCAATGACCTCTCACTGAAGTGAGCGTTTATTGAAAATTGCTGGGACCCTAGGCGTTGCAGGACAGCGGGCAGGATTTGGCTTTGGGAGCCGAAACTCAAGGAGGTTCAAATCCTGCTCTTGGCTTCTTACTAGGAAGAGCTCTGAACTTGTATTGAACCAGCTACAAAGTATCTATTCCCTCGGCTGGAAAGTCAAGCGAGTCCTCCCTCATAATCAAGGCTGGGTGAGGAGAGGAAGCTGGTCCGAGAGCCCCCGGGGACGGGCTCAGCCCCAGGAGGTACTGGCGTCTCTTCACTCCCTGTGCTCTTTGCCTGTCAGCCCATCTCGCGCTCCGGAATCTCTCTCTCCAATGATGCTGAAATGTCTGTGGCGAGGCAGCCGACTCTCACCAGCCATCGAAGGAGCTGGCTCATGGGTGGAGGGTGTCTCCCTGGTGGTGTATTAACTGTCCAAGTGCACCTGGGAAGTGCAGTAAGATGTTCCAGATAGTGGATGTTTTTTTTTTTTTTTTGCGGTACGCGGGCCTCTCACTGCTGTGGCCTCTCCCGTTGTGGATCACAGGCTCCGGACGCGCAGGCTCAGCGGCCACGGCTCACGGGCCCAGCCACTCCGCGGCATGTGTGATCTTCCTGGACCGGGGCACGAACCCGTGTCCCCTGCATCGGCAGGCGGACTCTCAACCACTGCGCCACCAAGGAAGCCCCAGTGGATGCTTTTGTTTTCTCCTGCTGCTGTAACACATTCCCACAAACTTTGCGACCTAAAAAGTCTATTTATCATTGTGTAGCTCTGCAGGTCAGAAGTCTGACATGGGTCTTACTGGCCTAAAACCTGGGTGTCAAAAGGGCTGCCTTTCTTTCTGGAAGCTCTTGGAGAAGATGAGTTTCCTTGCCTTTCCCAGCTTCCAGAAGCGCCTGCATTCCTTGGCGTGTGGCCTCTTCCTCCATCTTCAAAGCCAGCCATGAGGGTTGAGCCCTCCCATTGTATGGCTCGGACACTGCTTCTGTTGTTGTCATCCACACATTGCTTTCTGTGACCCTGACCTCCCTCTTCTGCCTTCCTCTCCCACTTCTGAGGACCACTGTGGTTACACTGGGGCCACCCAGATAATCCAGGCTCCTCCCCCTTTCTTTCAAGGTCCCCTGATTAGCCATTTTAATTCCATTTGTGACCTTAATTTCCCTCTGCCACGCACCCTAACATATTCACGGGTTTGGAAGATTAAGATGTGGACATCTTTGAGGGGGGTGACATTGTTCTGATAACTGCTACTGAAGATAGTAAAAGACAAGCAAAAATCTCAGTGTTTCACTTTATGGTATCATAGCTTTAATCGTAAAATAGACCATCCTGACATGTCAAAGGTGGAAATGTTGAGATAAACTCCATTGTGTTTTTTCCAGTTTCTTACTAGTAGGAGGAGGGTTGACAAATAAACCAACTGAGTCATGTTTCCTTTCTTCCCCAGAAACATATCACAATAAGGCCTCCCCCGGATGCCAGTCCTCAGCCAGGCAGGAAGGAGTAAGACCAGAGGTGGGTGGTTAGTGTCTTCTCCCCTCTCTGAGCTAATGATTAGGGAGGGTTATATGCATTCTCTCTCTCTCTCGTAAGGTATTTTTCAGACCTGCCCACACTCTCTTTTGTACACTGATGGCATTATATATGTGGTACCTTGTTTATTAATTAATTCCTTAGCCCGGAACCTTCTGTAACAATTACATCATGGCTGACGACAAATCGCCTTTGTTTAATGATACTAGTTTTCCAGTATGATAGTTAAGGAGATTATTTAATGAGGCTGAAGTCAATGTTACTTAACATTGCATTACTTAACATTACAGCATTATTTAATAAAACAAATTTTAAAATGATGCTGGGGAATTAGGTGCATAACTCTCATTACTGTTAATGGCTGTTGCATACCTAATTCCCTGCTCCGTGCACTCACATCTGGGCTCCAGCTCCTCCTCCTATGGAAATGAGCTTACCAGCTTCTGCACAGAACATCCGGGGCCCAGGAATAAATAACCGCAGCGCTGTTTCTTTGTGTATGCAGAAAGTAACCCTGACCCCAGGAGAGGTAGTGCCTGTACGTAGATTCAGTTTGACAATCAGCGGCATGTAAGGGTCATTACCAAGGAAATGAGGTAAACAGCTAATTAGTTTTTATTGACTTTCACACTCGGAATATAAATCTTGGGACTAGGTAGGACTCATCGCCTTCTGGGGTCTTAGTCTGGCATTTATGTATTTTAACAAGATGGTTTATCCCTCAGTTGGCAGCTGGAGAATGGGCAGATCGGTGAGTGATGCTGGAAGGTGGCATCTGCTTGAGCTGGAGCACGGGGGGATGGGGTGGGGCCTCCCTTACGAACCACTGGCTGTGTGCTTTGCTCTCTGGGGAAAGAAGTGCTGATCCACCTGGGATTCGGACATTTGGCAAGAACCCAACCGGACCAGAGGAGAGTCTTCTTCTCTCAGACCAAGCAGCACAGCATGGCCACGGCATGTTGAGAACTTGTGTGGCATTAAAGTCAGCTCCACAAAGGCAGAGGGCATGCTCATCTTGCTCATACTGAGTCTCTGTGCTTGTCACAGTGCCTGGAACATAGCAAGCACTTCATAAATGATTGTCCAATTTCTGGCCAGGACAGATTTCAATAATTGACATTTAAATGTGGAGGTAAGTGTTCAGGACCTTTTTGTTGGCAAATGGCAGAGATCCACGTAAATCTGGACTGAACCAAAAAAAAAAAAAAAAAAAAAAAAAACATGTACAGGCTCATGTGCAAAAGAAGTCCAGGGCCATTATACTTCAGGGTATGGCTGGATCCAGGTGATCAAATTACTTTGTCAAGTTTCACGCTCTCTCTTTTTTCTTTCCTTTATGATGGTTTACCAAGTTGGTAAGAGAGTTCCCTTTCTCAGTAATTTCCAGCCAAAGTGCTGTGATTGTGTCTCATTGGTGTGTCTTAGGTGTGGGCAGTGAGTTGATAATTGTGGCTGTGGGGATGGGCTCTGCAGACTCCATGCCTGGGTCTGAGATCAGTCTCAGCTGAACACATGGACTCAGGATGGGGCAAGGTTCCTTCCCAAAGGAAAAATGGTGCCCTGATGGTAAACTGTGGAAAGCAGGCATGAGTCACCTTCTTCTGTGGGAAGGGTCACCTGTCACACCAGTAAAGCCATGGAGATGGGTAAAATAAAAGCCAGAAGGCCTGAGTCTGGTAAACGTTTTGCTAGGTATGTTGTAATTTTTGTTAAATATCTTCATTTCAATGCAGCCAGTGACCTTTGCTCTGCCCACCTCACTGGGCTTTTGTGAGGAGTGAGTAGAACCATATTATCCGACACAGCATCTTGTCGCTGGTGAGTACAGGTTGGGCAAATGCACCACCACGATCTCAGGTTCTCCCATCAATACAAAGCACCTGAATTTAGAGAAACAGGGAATGATTTTCTAGAATATTGAAAAAATATTTGTTTACCTGATATTGACATATGATTAACTAGATTTTATTTTTTTGCTAAATCTGGCAACCTTACTATGATCATTATGTAAGTCCAATACATTTCACTCTTTTCCACATTGAGGCTTTGTCTTCTTTCTTCTCCAAGTGTCCAGGAAGGTGGTGGTCTCTGCACCTGGGTGCCATCTGTGGTGCTGGTCAGCGTGGCTCAGGGAATCCCCAAGGCTGTCACCCTGAGATGGAGCAGAGACTGTGGCTTCCCCAGAAGACAGGCCCGGAGGATGCATCATTTCCCAAATGGAAAGGTCAGGGTATGTGTATGAAATGTGTTCAGGCATGAGGGGAATGAAGGGAGGGAGGAGAGTTTGTTTTCCAAATCCCAGCTCCCAATTTCAGGAGGTATTTTTGTGCAATGTAAAGAAAATTGTCTTAGATTAAATAAAGGAAGTGTGATTTCATGAATTTGGAATCAGGCATGTGGAAGTCATTTCTTGAAGGCCCAAAATACACATTGTTCATAAAGAATTTCAATTCACCAGTGTGTTTAAGAACATTTGCTGAGAGCTCTGTATGTGTCCTGGTGTGGCTGGTCCTGGGGATGCTCGAGTTTACTGGCCAGTCTGGGAAACCTGTAAGTTACAGATAAGTAAGGAAGGGGTCAAAGGTCAGAGATATGAGCAAAGTGCTGATCCTGCCTGAGGTGGCTAAGGACATCTTCCCTAAGATGACAGTGATTACATCTACCACTACACCTACACCTGCATCTACACTTACACCTACATCTACACCTACACCTACATCCACACCTACACCTGCATCTACACCTACACCAACATCTACACCTACAGCTACATCCACACTTACATCTACATCCACATCTACACCTAAACCTACATCCACACCTATACCTACACCTACATCTACTACATCCATACCTACACCTACACCTACATCCACACCTACACCTATAAACATCTACACCTACACCTACATCCACACTTACATCTACATCCACACCTACACCTACGTCTACTACATCCACACCTACACCTACACCTGCATCTACACCTACACCTACATCCACACCTACACCTACATCTACTACATCCACACCTACACCTACACCTACAGCTACACCTACATCTACATTCACACCTACATCTACTACATCCACACCTACACCTACAGCTACACCTACATCTACATTCACACCTACATCTACTACATCCACACCTACACCTACCCCTCAGCTACACCTACATCTACATTCACACCTACATCTACTACATCCACACCTACACCTACATCTACTACACCCACACCTACACCTATACCTACACCTACACCTACATATACACTTACACCTATACCTACACCTACATCTATCTACATCCACACCTACACCTACATCTACAGCTACACCTACATCTACATCCACACCTACATCTACACTTACATCTACTACATCCACCCTTACACCTACATCTACCTCTACACCTATACCTACATCTTCCTCTACACCTACATCTATAGCTACACCTACATTTACATCTACACCTATATCTACCTCCACACCTACACCTACATCTACAGCTACATCTACATCCACACCTACATCTACACCTACATCTACTTCTGTACCTACACCTATGTCTACATCTACACCTACATCTCATCTATATCCACACCTACACCTACCCCTACATCTACATGTACATTTACCTCTACATATATATCCACATCATCTATATACAGAGAGATAGATATCAAAATGTGTAGATCTTAAAGCTATGGCTTTCTTCAATGAATCCCCATCCAGATGCAGAACATGCCCAGCACCCAGAAGCCTCTCGGCTCTTGAGGTGACAATTAACTTAGATATTGAAGCAAGGATAGAAAGTGGCCACTGAAGAATGGAAAAGGGGTATGCTTGGTGGAGAAAATGTGAATCTTAAAGTAGTTATGTCACTTGATGAAGACCTTGTAGCTAATTCTAAGGGCAGTGGTGGCTAATTCCCCAGGTGATGTGCTCCATCACTATGCCACGTGGTATCAGCTGGAATTGGGGTAGCTGCTCATAAGAGAAATACTCTCCTCCTACCCAAAAGCAATGGCTTATAAAAGATCAAAGTTGATATCCTGCAGGCAGAAGCTTGGAGAAAGGCACCCAGGATATCGTAGAAAATAGTTCCATGGTGTCATCTGGGGTTCTGGGTTCCATCTTTCTGCCCATCACAGCTCAGCACATGGATTTCATCTTTCAGATCAGCTGATGGTCCGAGATGACTGCTGGAGTAGCAGCCTTCTGAGCTGTGGACTGGAAGAAGGAAGAGAGGGAGAAAGAGGTGTCCTTCATCAAATCCCAAATCACACTTTTGCTTGTGTCTCTTTAGAGAGAACATAGCCAGGTGGCTAGGTGTCTACGTATGCTAATCAACATAAGGATTTTTTTCTAAGAAGGGACAGGGGTATGGTTAAAGAATGCACACCACACATGTCATCTCCTTTATTCCACAGGAGGTAATTCTGGCATAGAAATCAGACAAGTCACAGAATTGCAGAACAAGAGACAGTCATCCAAGTGAGAGTTGATATTTACATAGTAGTGAGGTTGGAGAGGAAAATGTAGTGCCCAAGATATTTCTGGGGCAGATCTGGCAGAATCTGGTTACTAAATAGAGAGATGGAGCAACAGAGGAAGAAGGTGACATGTTTAAGACTGGGAGACTGGGTGGGTGGTGATGCCTTTAACTGAAAGCGAAGTGAGTAGGTTGGAAGTGTCTGCAGGGCATTGAGGTGGCAGTTGAGGATATACTTGCAAGTAGTGGACTAGAGTTTGGGAGACGGACGGCAGCCTGGGACTTGACAGTGTATAACTTATTACTAAAACCTGGGGAGTGGGTGAAATCATCCAAGGAGAGGCCAGAAGAACGTCATGTTGGCGTCACGGAAGGACCAACAACAGAGAGTTGTGGACAAGACAAGGCTGCCAAACAAGCACAGAGGCAGCAGCAGGGCCGGGGAAAGTGCAGCTGTAAAATTCAAGAAGAGTGTTAGAAACTAACAGCAAGATGGTGGCTTCTAAATAGTATTCTCTCCAAAAGGAGCCAGGGCCAATGGGACCCCATGGATTAGGGGACTAGGGATGGAAAGAACGTGATGAAATGCAAACATGCTCTTGTGCCCGAATTCAGGAGGGGCTCAAAAATTATTGGAGACAGAAAAGGACACCATGGCCAGGTCTAGGAAATGGGTTACAACACACTGAATAAGAAAGAAACAAAGAATCCATGGGTGCATACATATACAAATGAATGAACATTTGAAAAGTTGGGGTACATGAGAAAGCTCTTCTTTACAGAAAAATATCAATGACTAAATGTAGAGAAATCAAAGAAATAGGAAATCACCACTTTACAGCTACCATAATAACTACTGATTCAGGCAAGAATCATCAATGAATGCTAAAATCACTGGGTGAAAGATCGCTGGTGAAGGGGATATCCACATGATCAAAGTCTGGTATCATAAATTACTTATTCATTGCTTTGGGCAAAGGATAACTTAATAGGAGAGAAACTGGCAGGCACCATCTTAAACAAATGCTTGAATTTAACATGGTGAATAACGGGAAACAGTGATTGCACGTATGCCCTGATGTGATGCCCAGGGAAGGAAACATTTCCTACGAGGTGTTCCGACCAAAAATGATGATCTTGAATCAAATCACGGGGAAATAATCAGATCAATACATTTGAGGGATATTCTGTAAAATAACTACCCTGGACTCATCAAAAGATCAATGCCATGAAAGACAAAAATAAAAATAAAGCCAAGGGAACTGTTCCAGACTAAAAAAGGATGAAGGGAATTTTGCAACTAAAGGCAATTTGTGATCCTTAATTGACCCTGGGTTAAAAAATAAAACATCTGTAAAAATGGCTATTGGGATAATTGGAGAAATTTGAATATGGATAGCATTTTAGATAATAAAATGATTTTAACATTGCATTTCCTGTGTATGATAACAATGTCGTAGTTACGTGGTTGTTTTTAAAAAATACATGGTGATATATTTAGTAATAAAGTGTCCTGATGGCTATATGATTCCAATGGTTCAATAAAACAATATACACTGCAAGAATATGGATCAGTGTCTGTGTGTGTGTGCACATGCTCATTGTACTAGTCTTGCACCTATTTTTCAAAATAAAAATTTGGGACAAAAGAAGAGGTAAATGTGTACATTGTGAGATATTGCAGGTATGTGTGTGAATCTGTCTGTGTATCTACAAATACAGCACTCCTATGGATATAGGCATTCTGATATTTTGAACCAGTCCTTCAGAAATGAGAGCACACACTCATAAAAATGCATGCATAAGGACCCTTTTTGCATCAAAAATAAACAAAACAATCCAGAAACAAATCATCCATCAATGATTAAAAAGTGGGACATTTATAATATGGAATTTTTGCAGCTATTACAAAGAATGCCTTCTGGCAGAATGGTGGCTAGATATGACAAATTCCACTGAAACCAACCAAAAATGATGGATTAAAAAAAAGAAAAAAAGCAAACCTTTAAAATGCATGATGTGCTGTCAAGAAAGTAAACTATACGTGGAGGCCAGCAACTGATTATTACTCGGAACCCAGAGAGGTGATAAGAGCAGGGGAGCTGGCTTTACCTTGAGGGCGTCTGACAACCAAGCACATCTGAGCTTCATTTAGAGCCACTAGGTGAAGGAAGAGAAAGCAAAGCTCGGCATCTGTCCAAGGTGGTAAGTCAACCAAGAGTTCTTTCCACATAAACCTGGGCCCCCAAAGGGCTGCAACAATATAAGGGGACGTGGAAACAAATCCACCCTCAGGGGCTGCAAGGCCACTGTCCTCTTAAACCTCAAGGTAGGTTTGAGAAAGAGAAAATCTATCCCGAAATTGATAACTTGAGAATTCAGCTTTGTGGGTGAATTAGTATTAATACTGAATCTGTAGAACCTCAAACGGAGAATGTAGTTAAATGTAGTCCTAGTTGGTAACGTTCTCAAAAACCTGTAGAAGCAAAAGGAAGTAATCTCACCTTCAACACGGAGCACAAGGAATTGCCATAGATAAAGTTCTAAATACATATGAACTCATTCAAAAATTGTAAACTCACAGGGACACCAGGCACTGTGAACAAGGACCAACAAAACAACAGACAGTATAATAAGTATGTAGAAATTTAGATATTAACATTATCAAGTTATGTTTACTCAGTTTATGGAAATAAATGAAAGGATTGCAAATATGGGGAAAGTGAGAGAATATAAAATGGCCAAACACATTTGGAAAAGAACCAATTACAAATGTGAAAACGTAGAAAGGATCAAAATTAAAACTCAGCAGATGGTTTAGCAGTGGATTACACACAGATGAAAAGCTAATTAGTTTACGGAAATATGTATCTGAAAACATTATCCAAAATGCAGCCCAGATAGACGGAGAAATGGAAGAATATGAGAGGAAGACTGACGTGAAACATGAATGGTAAAAACACAATATGTATGTATTCAGAGCTCCAAATCAGAGGAAAGAAGTAAAAAGGTGGGGACAGTGTGTGAAGATACAATGGATAGAAATTTCCAGAACTGATGGAAGACACCAATTCACAGATTCAGGAAGTTCAATTAGTCTTAATCAGGATAAATAAAATTTTAAAGCCCCCCACAATTCTAAACATATGTTGGGGAAACTGCTGAAAACTAAAGACAAGACAAAATCTTCAAGCAACCAGAGAGAAAAGACAAATTTCTCACAAGTTTATGACAGTTAATAGGCAATGGATTGGCTTGTCAATCCTGACCATACATATTCCCCTCTACAATTTCCTACAATTTACAAAAAGAATTGTCTTTCACACTTATTCCTTTAAACCACATTGAACTGGTTTTGCATATGATGTGAGTTAGAGGTATAACTTACTTTCCTGCAGGAATATCCAATTGCTCATCATCATTTATTGAAAACTCTGTCACTCATCTATTTCACCTCTTGCTAGGACCCATCCCTCTACTCTGTATTCCTGCCCTACCAATCCCCTCCCCCAATATCCTTTAAAATTTTACTTTCTGATCTTTCTGTTTGAAATATATGTCCCTTGCCCCCACTAAGGCTCCATCATCAAGATTCACCTCAAATATGTCTCCTTTATGAATTCCTTGATTCTTTAATAAAATAAATTAATTAATCCTTTAATTCTTCAGACTACGCAATGTATAACCCACAAACCCTTGTAAGTTGTATCATTATATCACTTTTTGTATCTGTAAAAGCTAATGTATAATCACATCTTTGGTGCCAGACAGGGAAGGCTTGAATCTTGGCTCTGCTTATTTGTGAGTCTGACAGCCACTAGGAACCGGAGTGAACCAGAAAAACATTATTAAATTTGAAAAAGGTACCATTGTCTTCCCAGGCTCTGGGTTGGAGAGCCATATGTCAAGGGAACACGTAAACAAGATTTAAGAATACAAGAGATAACAAGTGTTGGTGAGAAAGTGGAGAAAAGGGAACCCTTGTACACTGTTGGTGGGAATGCAAATTGGTTCAGCCACTATGGAAAACAGCATGGAGGTTCCTCAAAAAATTAAAAATAGAACTGCCATATGATCCAGACATCCCACTTCTGGGTATATATCCGAAGGAAATGAAAACAGGATATCAAAGAGATACACGCACTCTGATGTTTATTGCAGCATTAGTCACAATGGCCAAGATATAGAAACAAAGTGTCCATCAACAGCTGAATGAGTAAAAAAGATGTAATACACACACACATACACACACACACACACAGGAGTATTATTCAGCCACCAGAAAGAAGGACATCCTGCCATGAGCTGTAACATGGATGAAACTTGAGTGAGAAGTCAGAGGAAGACAAATACTGTATGACATCACTTATGTGCGGAGTCTGAAAAAGCCAAACTTGTAAAAACAGAAAGTAAAATGGTGGTTACCGGGGATGGGATGTTGGTTAAGGGCACAAAGGAGCAGTAAATAAATCCTAGAGATCTAAGGCACAGCATAGTGAATATAGACAACAATATTGTATTACAATCATCAAACTTTCTAAGAGACATGTCTTAATTACTCCAAATACTAAACAGATGATAATTATGGGACTTGATAGAGGTGCTAATTATCGCTACAATGGAAATTATATTACAATATATGGGATCAGATTAACATGGACACCTTACATTTACACACTGTTATATGTCAAATACGTTTCAATTAAAAAAGAACCAAAAAAAATCCCCACAACAGTTAAAGACATGTTAAAGACTTACTAATACTGAATGAAGCTTTCTACCTGAGTAGTCAAAGGATTGAATAAGCTCATTGTTATTCAGCACCCATACCTGCAGCATCAAAATTAACTCTGGTACTCCTGCCTGTGCAACTTTAGCTGCTTGCTGAAACCACATGGAGTGCTTCTAAAAAATATCCATGCTGAGGTCACTCCCAGGCATTCTGACTTCATTGGTGTGGGGTGGAACCCAGGCACCAGGATATTTTCAGAGCTCCACACTGTGTACAGATTTTCTAAGTCTGTAATTGTGTGTACGTTTGTGATGGTCATCAAAAATAGCTCAGTTTACAAGAGAATTCTCCATGTATTACCCCATTTAAATAGATTCAGCAAGCGTTTCTTTAGTACCTAGTAGAAACACAGCTCTGAGTCCCACTACGTACTCTATAGGAAGAAATGAAGAGAGACTGAACTTATGGATGTTTCAAAACCTGGAAAATTATGTCAGGTGTTATGGAAATTGCTAAACGTATGTGCATCACAGAAATAGGTCACAGTCATCACACACATTTTTCCAGAACCTGTGATTTGTCCTTTGGCTTTACGTTTAATTTTGCTGTGGTAGGAAAATGTCATTGTACTAAGTATTCTTCTTATGATGTGTCAGGGGGCTTTGTGGGGAGGATACACACAGGCCATGAGTCTTCCTTTCTCTTTTAGAGGAATCTTGTTCAGTGGTTAGTAACTGGTAAGTGTTCTGTGGCTTCCTGAAGGCAAATAAGTAGTTCTTCGAAGCTGGGAGCATTTTGGTCATGTTAGTTTTTTGTTAGTGCAGTCTTTCTCAACTCAACTCACCAGAGTGGCTTTAAAAAATACCCTCGTACGTGGGCCCCATTCCTGGAGATTTTAATTTAGTTGTGTGGGGGTAGTATTTTCAAAAGCTTCTCATGTCTCTTTTACATTTTTCTATATCTCAATATAATGTTTTGAACATACGGAATATAGTTATAATAATTGTATTAATGTCTTTTTCTGCTAATTCTAACATCAGTTCTGGGTTCGTTTCAATGAGTTATTCTCATTATGGGTAGTGTTTTCCTACCTTTTTGTATGTCTGGTAATCTTTGGTTACATGTCGGACATTGTGTGGTTTTTTACCTTTTTGAAGGCTGCATATTTTTGTATTTTATTCTGAAGTGTTTTTTTTTTTTATTGTTGTTTTTGTTTTCCTGAAATGCAATTAAGTTAGTTGGAGACAGTTTAGTCCTTTGGGGTCTTTTATGATGGTTAAGGTGGCTTGAAAGCTGTTCTCAATCTAGGGCTAATTTTTATTTCTATTGATGCAAAAGCTTCCTGAATATTTTGCTAAATGTCCCATGAATTATGAGTTTCTTCAACTTGGCTGGGGAACAGAGATGTTATTCCTGGTCCCGTGTGGACACCTGCCACTGCTCCATCCAATCCTTTCAGGTGGTGCTCTCCCCAGCACCACCTGTATGTGCTAATCAGTACTCAGCTGAATATTCAAGGGGGACTCTGTATAAAGCTCCAAGATGCTCTTTCTGTGAATTTCCTCACAGTTTGTTCTAAAGTGAAGCCAAGGCTGGTAACATAACCCTAGCTTTGTGGATCAGAAATGGTCATGCAGAGGTGATTTTCTCTTTTCCTTGCCCTGCATCACTGCGTTTTCTGTACTTCTTTAACTTTCAATAAACTGAAGATTTATCCGTCAAGCTCTGTTGTCATTATTGAATGACTTTGAGATGGACAAGTGAAACAAATCAACAACCCAAACACCAATTGTATTATAGAGACTTCTACTAAAACCGTGGCACAAAACACTCAATAAAAGTCTTCGTTTAAGACTGGGAGATTAGTTTTAGTGAAATTTGACTAACTAAACAAACTAATTACTTTTAAAATTTATGTTGTTATTGTTGTTGAACCAAATAATAAGCTCTGTTAACACATAAACACATACTGTTTCTTTCATCCCTCTCCAAAATGTTAGCTTGCCTTGAAATTGACAAGCAGTTATCACTGTTGTCTGTGGTTCTTGACTGAAAGGAAAATAGTGACATCAGAATGTACAGAAACATGGAATCTCTTCCTGGGTTTTGTATTTCAAAAGTCTAGGTCCCTAGGCAAACAAAAAGACGCAAGGAATAGTCAGTAAATTTGGGAGGGGGCAAAGGACAGACTTTCCTGCCTTTGGGACAAGAAGAGCATCCTTGGGAAGATGGAGAGGTTGGGATGATGGAGAATTTGGGATGATCTGAGGGGGTCGGTCACTAGCTGGCACAGTAGAAATGGGTCCCGTGCCTTGCTTCCTGGACTAAGCACCAGGAAGATGCTAAGCCCAGAGAGGCTTGTTAGCTCCCAGAACAGAGGGAAACAATGCCTTTCTCCTGGGAATAGTTTAGAGAGAACATGATTACTCTGATGATCAAAGTCCTGTACTCTGATGAGTACAAGAGCACAGCACAGAGTAGGTCAGATCTGAGCACATGGTTGGAAATACAGAATGTCCCCATGTGATAGATGTGGAAGAGAGGGGCTCTGGGTCAGAAGGGCCTGCGTGATTGAGGATGTCTCCAGGGTGGTTTAAGTGGGCCACAACAGACAGACATCTCAGTAGTTGGCTGTACAGATGGATGACATTAAGGGTCGATAGGGGGCCCTGCCCTCTCTCTGTCTTCTCACTTTGTAAACTTTTAGAACTTAGCTATAGGCACAGGGTAAAGGGATTGTGCCGAGTTAAACAGACAGATTGAATTTCTCCCAGTTCAGTAGAATGGAGTCTGGGGATTCGGTTGAGTTTTGGAAAACGAAGAAAATGTCATATATTAATTATGTGTATCAATTAGCTGAGTTGCATGTCTACCACACTCATGTACCATTTGAAAAATATACTGTAGGTATATCAGTTGTATCAGTCGGGTATTGCTGTATAACAAACAACTGCAAAATCCCAGTTGTATATAGAAATAAGCCTTTATTTTTCATGTGTCTGTGCACTGGCTAGGTGGGTTTGCCCATCTTGCCTGGGCTGTGCTTGGCAGTTTTAAACCACTGTCCTAGGCTTAGAACTAGCATACACCCCTCTATTCACATCCCATTGGCCCAAACAAACCATGTGGCCAAATTCAAAACTTAGGTGCATGGTAACAAACTGTATGTTTAGTAAGAGAAGCTGGAAAGCTACAAAGCAAGGGCATGGATTTTGGAGATTAATTCACCTACCACGGGGGTCCACAGAGAGAGAGGTCAGTGCAGACACATCTGGAAAGAAATTCATGGAAAGGGAAGACTAAGACTGGACCTCGAGGAAGGAATAAGGTTTGGCCAGGAGTGGCTTCCTGGGTGAGGGGAATGGCCTGAGCAAAGCCTTAGCACCAGGCAGGAACAAGCCAAGTTTGAGCGACAGTGAGTTTGGTGGTGGCCCTTGTTATCCTAGCAAAACAGTGAGTGAACCTGGGCTCTGTACACCCAATTGCAATTTACGCTTTTCTGTCAGCACAAATGAAAATGACTGTTCGATCTTTAGGTGAATATAATTTTCAAGAACCCATAAGGTAGTATTGGTTAAACAGAAAGAAGGCATAGTAAATTTCCCAGCAGGAAACAGTGCAGTTATTCTTTTCTATGGAAAATAAATACTAAGTTCTAAGTGGTGTTTTGGATGCATCCATTGAGTTGCTAAATCAGCCAGGCCTCCTCTCCACTCTGTCTTGTATAGGTGATAGACAACTGCTGAATTACTGTAGGCAACTGGTAATTTTGCCATCCACAGCCTCGTTCTGCTCATTTAGCATCAGGAAATCTCAATACTTTTGTAAACGACTTAAAATATTTGACACGTATGTCTCAGTTCCTTGAATATATTGGAGGTTGTGGAAAGAAGTCTTTGTTAAAAACTCGGCTTTTGAGGAACACTGAGCAGGGGAGCTCCAATACCAGAAAAAAAAAAAAGGTGCACGAATGAACCAGTGCGGAAAAACCTCAGTGCCAGCTCCCCTGTCCTGTCGCACGAAATTCAGCATCACACACCTGGATGTATTCTTGGAGGTTAATGACATAATGGGAAGACTGCCACCTCCTAAACCCCTTTCAGAGAGAAAACCTTTTAAACACTGAGATATGTGATACCATGATTTCCACTAATGATTCCAGTGGAAAGCCAGTGAAATGCATCACAGATGTGGTGAGGATAATTATAGATATTACTGGCCCTGCAAAACGGTTCCATTCCAAAGGAGGCATCGCTTTCTGCCAGCAGTTTAAAGATCTGAGAAGTGAAGCGACACCCCGAGAAGCAGAGTTAACAGGAGTTAGAAAGAGATGCATTTAGAATTCAGACCCTGAGATCCCCGATGTGCCCAGAAGAATTTCAGAGAATGAGAAATCAGTCCGAATAAAAGGAAGACCCGGGCTTCCCTGGTGGCGCAGTGGTTGAGAGTCCGCCTGCCGATGCAGGGGACGCGGGTTTGTACCCCGGTCCGGGAAGATCCCACGTGCCGCGGAGCGGCTGGGCCCGTGAGCCATGGCCGCTGGGCTTGCGCGTCCGGAGCCTGTGCTCCGCAACGGGAGAGGCCACAACAGTGAGAGGCCCGCGTACCGCAAAAAAAAAAAAAAAAAAAAGGAAGACCCAGTGGCGAACAGCGTGCCTTCCTCTGTGATCCTGCCAAAGACCACAATGGCTGCACCCCAACCTGGTTTCCTACGCTTTGTGGGTAAATCTGAGTGCGGCGGAGGAGGCAAAGGGAAGCCTCTCAGTGTTTCATAAAGGCACGGGCGCCCTCACTCCATCCTGCGGGTTGTAGCCACAGTTCCAGGAGCCTCAGGTTCTCAGGGTTTTTCTCGGTGGCCGGGAGGTAAGGGAGGGTAAGCTCTCCCGAGGAGCCCCAAATTGTGCATCGGCTCTAAGTTACTTGCTGCTTCTTATCTGATTTATACTAAAAATCCAACTCAAACTGCTTTAAACAATAAAGGGAAAGTATTGGCTCATATAACTGAGAAGTCTGAGTGAGGGGCTGACTTATAGTTGATCTGTTTGTACTTCATATGGGGTCTCATCGTGGACACATGCATGTTGGGCTACTTTACCACGAGTGACAATAAGTTTCATTGTTGGCTTAAAGAGGGGGCTGCCAGATCCCTTCACTGTGTAGTTATACGTTCTTCCATTAACCAGCAAGTAATCTGTGGGGTTACAACCCAGCACCAACACTTCTCCAACCCCCACCAATCTTTCATAGAAGGCTTTGCAAACTTTATACTAACTTGCCCCACTTTGAGTATCCGTATGGACCCATGGTTTTTCACTGAATTGACTTAGTTCTGATTGTTTATAATTATCCTTTGCTTGGTGATGGTCCCATTGTCACAGTGTGTCCATTGGGAGCTTGTTGGGTGAGCTTCCTTTGTCCTTTTCATACTATTCCCAGACATTTTGGAAAGAATTCTTGCCCTCTGGCAACAGGATGTTCTAGGACCATCTTGACTTTATTCTTCTGCTGAATGTCAGATCAGGTGCTCTCTGAGGATCTCTGATTCCTCTTATGGAAGACTAGTATTCAAGATCAAAACCAGGGATGGATCAGAGTGTCCTGCATAAATCCCATGGGGAAGGTACTTATTGTTTAAAGCATGCGTTCACAATTTAATAATCACACCACTAACTCTCAAACACTTCTTATTCTAATCTTTAAAAAAAGGAATTTTTGCCTTTAAAATATTTACCTGTGTTTCACTATAATTGCAATGGTAATTCTGACCTGTGCTGTTGACCACCACGCTGTGGGCTCCTCGTTGACCTGCGACCCCTTTCTTGACCCAAAGCTCACTCTTCGTTTATTCTGGAAGCTATTTGGTGCCAGGTCTGGAGCTGTGTCCTGGGCATAAGTGCTGAACCAGGCAGACAGAGGTGTTGGACCTTGAGCTCTGATGATTCAGAGGAGGACACACACAGCATTGCTTGTGGTGAACCATGAGTACCATGCAAGGGCAGTGTGGCTGGACTCCAGGCTCAAAGCAGAAACCGTGGGGTCAGGAAATGTGGCCATTTCTTCTGTCTCTCAAGGGTCCATCACCTTTCCTTTCTACTCTGTCTCCTCTTGCTCTCTTTGCCCGTTCCTGTGCCCCATCCCCACATCTCTCTGGCTATGAAGCATCCTATACCAGCACTGTTTTCTGACCCCTGGTCCCGTCATCTGTGGTGGGAGTGAGAGTCAGTGCTGTGTGGGTGGACTTTCAGGGTTGAGTGGGGGCAGGTTCTCCGAGACAGGACTGTGGTGCAGGAGCTGGTGGGTTGGTACATCCAAAATAACCCCGCCGGGGACACTGGGGTCTGCAATCCAGGTGCTCAGAAAGACTGTCAACACTTTCTCAGTTGGGCGTCCCTGGTGCTCACTTTCCACCCCACTCCCACACTCCAGCCTTGACTCTGTTAGGACACGTGCCCTGGCTGCTGGCCGTGAACTCTCCCCTTCGGAGGATGCTGTTCCCCTACAAGGCTGCTCTAGAAGTTGAAGCCCCAGGGGGAAACCCTAGGAGTTGTTAACACTCATGTGAGATTATGGAACTTCTGTCCCCCGACAGCTTCAGGAGGCCGATGGTTACCTCCTAGACATTTTTGGTGATAGGTTAAATATGCATGCGAGTATGAAATTATGGGAGATTCCATGTAACTGATTGACACATGCTCCCAGAGTTTGTAAAGGTGATCTTTGGACATCTGAGACTGGTCAATTATTTCTCCTTGAAACATAGATCTTGCAGTTAATGGACTCATATCAAAATGTTAGGATGTTATATTGAGATACTTAATTTTAAACTAGTTTAATTTAAAAATAAACATTTCTTATACTATATACTAGGACTACAGTAAAGCAAAACAGAACTCCCCCCTGCCAAACAAATAGAACATAACCTCCCCAAGCTAAGAGAACCAAACAACCCAGAACCACAAGAAAAGGAGGGAAAAAAGTCAAGCAATAAATATGCCAGTCAATGGATGGTGTGACAGAGATTGAATAACCACAGCTGCACAGAGGAAAAAACAAGATATTTGTCAGGAACAATTACCCTTCAAGCAACTTGATTCTGGAGGATTTGCTCAAAAGAGAGTCAATCAGAAATAAAACAGCTGTTTTAATGGGAGGTGGGGGAGAGGACGTTGTTGCCTCCTGGAATAACTTGTATTGCCGGGAGAGGACCGGAGACGAGCAGAATGAGCTGGGTCAGCAAGTGCTGCAGACACGGAGGGCGCAGCTCATTGCGGGGACCCCAGACACCCTGACCCAGGGAAGGTCTTCCCTCTCCATCCTTTTGATGAAATAACAGACTCTTGGAAATTAGTTTTCCTAAAAGTATATAAGTCCAAGTGTGCATGTTTAAAGCTCTTCCTTGGCTACCCTTGAATCCCATTTGCATGCCTCTCTCAGGAACAGGATCCCAGGTAGTTTGAACTTCTAGGGCACTTCTCTTTAATTTGGTAATAGAAGGTTAATTCCCATTGAATGCTTATTATGTAGGTTCAAGGTGAACTGTTAATTTTACTTCCGCTTCATTCCAGGAGGACCTGAATCCTTGATTGGACACCCAGGCACCCAGTGGCACTGCGGAGACTAGAGCTGTTTTTTTACTGAGAGCCTACTATGTGCTGGGTACTTTGTTAACCTCATTTTATCTTCAACCGCAAGAGGTAACTGTTATAGGGATGAGGAGATCAGGGCTCAGAAAGTTTACAAAACTTGCTAAGATTCAAAGCAAATCAGTGGGAGCATTGAGGGATGGAGGAGATGGGCTAATTCCAGCCATATTCCTAACACTCAGGCTCCCTGGCTGGCTGAACCCTCGCCCTGAATGGTACGAAGCAGGTGAATATCTGCTCACACCAATGTCAATGTCTCCAAATTGTGCCCGCTGCCCCCTCTGTTAGTTACCTTGCTCAGCTTGCAAGGATGCAGCCCAGTTTTCTCTCCACATCAAAACGGTCTATGCCAGCTCTTCCGGAGAACTGAACCGCCTTATCTCACGTTGCGTATGACTGCAACAGCTTGACAGTCTGTGCTGCAAACAGGCCTGTTTCCTCAAGCACATAAATTCCCAGCCGATGCTTTAGAATTGTTTTCAGCATCACACTTGAACTGGGGTTATAAAGGTGGGAAACGGGCAACGTGATTTGTATGCACCGCTGTTTAAAATCCCCGCTCCGTGCGTTTGATCCACAGTGGGATTCTGCTTCCTTTCGGAAGATGCCGTACACAGGGCTACATGATGGAACATCCGTAAAATTTCCTTATTTGATAAATTATATGTTTCTTTAGATCGTGCCCTTGCCAAATTTCAATATTAATTGTGTGCGGATCTCTTTTCAAGCCACAGGGTAATTATAGCTATTTAGGATTTATCACCATTATTTCAAGATGCACTATCATTGTCTCTTGGGTTTTGCCTCAAGCATAAAGAAGCTAAACAATGAATTTCAAAATGTTGGCAAGAAACACCCATCCAAGAACACATGATACAAAAATGTCTGTCTTCAGTCCTCCACCTGGCACTCACATTCCTTTCCACAGCCTGTTAGAAGGAGCTGCTTGTTGTTTCCAAAGCCAGGCCAGCAATGATGAAAGTTTAGAAACGGCCCATCCCACTCCTCTCTCTGGGTCTGTCTCCAGGGTCTCACAGTAGACCTGAGTCCATTGATAAACCTCCCGGGGACCGCTGGACCAGCCGGTTCTTCTGTAAAATACAGAAGGAAGGGTTGATGACATTTGTCCGGAAACAAATTTCCCTTCCCACAACCTGAACACGCAGGTTAATTTTCCAAAATGAGTAGCCCTGGGCAGGATGGACCCCCGGTGGTGCTGAATTCTGGAGAATGCTGGCCTATCTTGGCTACCTTCCAAGGAGTTAATTACCAGAAGGTCACCATGGAAACACATTCTTAACTCGTGAGCAGAACCCATGTTGGCTGGTTACGAGACCATAACTTATGGGAAGGCAGGTGCATATTTTGTCTCTTAAATCAAAGCTGTGGAGTTTCATCGTAATAAGGCTGCCTGCGGGAGACCTGTGGTCCCGTGTGTGAGAGAAAAGTCCCGGGACTCAGAGGATGACACGCGTGGTCAGCAAAGATGGGCCTTTCCTCGTCTGCCGTTCCCTTTTCCCGCTTTATCTTTCCCTTTCCCTTGGACCTGAGCTCGCTCTCTCTTCTATTCAAACACAAATATTTATTGAGTCTCTGTACTGTGCCAGACTCTGTTCTGGGTGCTGGGGAAACAGATGGTAAGAGAGATGGATGGAACCAAAGGTCCCTCCCAGAGCTGGGAGGACCAGCCAACAAAATCATGGGTGTGGATGCCCAAAGAAAGCTGGGGTGTAAGTGCAGGATGTGAGTGAGGGAAAGTCAGTGTGTGTGTGTGTGTGTGTGTGTGTGTGTGTAGCCCGAATCCACATGTGCATGACTGTAAGTCTGTGCATGTGTAAGTGTGTGTGAAGGAGCAGGTGTGAGTTTGTATGTGAATGCATGTCTGGGGAACATTTCTGGTCAAAGTGTCCCAGACAGAAAAAGCTTGATCTTGTAAGGAATAAAAGAGGCCAAGTGTGGCTGGAGGGCCGTGATCCAGGACAAGGGACAGCCCCGGGGAGGGCTGTGATGGACGGTGGGAGGGATGGACACACCCCTGGAGGTGCAGAGGAAGAGCTGGGGCTCTTGTTGAAACGCAGTAGCTTTGGGGCGGGGCCTGAGGCCCTGCGTTTCTAACACGCTCTCAGGCAATGCCCAGCCTGCTGGTCCGTGGACCACACTCTGAGAAGCAAGGCGTCTACCTTCCCATGCATACGTTTCCAGCCTTCCATACTGCCCACGATCATGGCCTTTCTGCATCTGGGCTACCTGGGTGCCGATAGCAGAAACTGTCTGAGGGTCTCTGGTGGGAGTCCCCCGTTCCCGCAAATGCTAACTTTTGTGAGGATGGGAGACTTCTGCCCGATCTCCTCTCCTTTGTTTCCCCGGCCTGCTGGATACCCGAAGTGGTAAATGGGAAATGCCCAGCCCACTCTGCTGTGCTGAGTCCAGTTTTTGTATGTTTTTAAAGGTTTTATTTTGGGATAATTTTAGGTTTGTGGAAGAGTTGTAAAGATAGTCCAGAGAGTCCCCGCCCCCCACTCACATCTGTCACCCAGTTTCCCCTAATGGAGACCTCTTATAAAACCACAGGATGTTTATCAAAACGAAGAAATGAGCACTGTCAACGCCGTACTGCTAACTCAACTCCAGACGTTACTCAGTTTCCCCTGTTCCGGGGTCAGATCCAGGACCAAGTGTCGTGTTTAGTCCCCCTGTCCCTGCGTCCCCTCCAATCTGTGACAACCTCTCAATCTTTCTTTGTCTCTCTTGACCTTTAAGCGTTTGAAGAGTGGTAGTCTTGGGACAGTCTGGGACCTGGGACCCTTTGCTGCAATGCTTGCACCTGGACAAATGTCTCATTGATCAACAAAATACAAAGAAACCATAAGGGACTAAAAATAACGGCATGCATGCGCCGCTGGGGCAAATTCTGGACGAGAAGATACGAAAAGATGGAAAAACCCAACTGCTACTTCTGAAGAGCCAGGTCGGGAGCAAAAACAGCATATTGCTCATGCCCCCTGCACTCAACACCACCAAAGGTGTTGGCAGACCACCCAAGCCCCACCTCTGGCCCGAGCCCTGGACCCACCGCTACACTCACCCCATATAAGGAACCAGCTCGACTCCCCTGGGGAGCGAGCAAGGGAAGATGTTACTTGTTTTCACTCCTTCCTGCTGCAGCAGGAGCCCCGATAAAGCCTTGCCTGAATTTCTTGTCTGGCCTCTAATCAATTTCTATCGATTGGGGAAAGCCAAGAACCCTGGCCGGTATCAGTTAGGTATTTCCTAGAATGTTCCTCGATTTTTGTTTGTCTGATGTTTTCTCATGTTCACATCCAGGTTATGGATTTGCGAGAAGGAGACCCCAGATGTGGGTCATCTCACACCACGCAGGGGTTCTTGCTATCGGCATGACTTGTTCTGGATGATGGAAACCTTGATCACTTGGATAAGGTGGCCTCCCAGACTTCTCCTCTGTAAAATTACTATTTTTCCCTTTCCATGCTCTCTTCATTAGAAGTGAATTGCTAAAACCAGCCCATCCTCAAGGGAGAGAATCAAGCTCCATCTCCTGGAGGGAGGAATATTAAAGAAAGTGTGGACATATGTTAAACCCACTCCAAGAATTAATAAACACTTTGGGGAGAGAGACTTTGTGGCCATGTAAATGACCTATTCCTCTGTATGGCCTCTTGTAGTTAATTCCTCCCCCAGCCCCAAATTTGAGCAATCACTTGTCTCTTTTCCACCCTATGGTTTTGCTTTTCCAAAATGTTGTATAAAAGGCACACTGCTATATATAAAATAGAAAACCAATAGGGACCTACTGTGTAGTGCAGGGAACTATTCTCAATACTCTGTAATGACCTATATGGGAAAAGAATCTAAAAAAGAGTAGACATATGTATATGTGTAACTGATTCACTTTGCTGTACAGCAGAAACTAACACATTTTAAATCAACTATACTCCAATAAAAATTAAAAACAAAAACAAAATGTTGTATAAATAGAATCATACAGTGTGTTGCCTCTTGGCTTTGGCTATTTCCATTTAGCAAAATGCATTTGAATTATCCATATTGTTGTGTGAATTGATCACTTATTCCTTTCTATTGCTGGGTATTATTCCATTTTACAGATATACCACTATTCGATAATCCATTCACCTGTTAACGAGTATGTGAATTGTTTCTAGTTTTGGGCAATTAAGAATAAAGCTTCCAAATAGACTCAGAGACATAGAGAACAGACTTATGATTGCCAAGGGGGAGGGGGGTTTCACTGCAGTTTTAGTGTACATTTCCCTAATAATGAATGATGTTAAGTATCTATTCCTATGCTTGCTTGCCATCCATGTATCATCTGGTGAGGTGTCTATTCAGATATTTGCCCATTTTTAACTGGCTTGTCAAGTTTAAGAGGTTTTTATATGTACTATATATGTCTTTTATTAGGTATGTGATTTGAAAATATTTTTTCAAGTCTGTAGCTTGTCTTTTCATTCTCTTGACAGTATATTTCACAAAGTAAAAGTTTTTGTTTTTAAAAAGTCCGATTTACCATTTTTTTTTTCTTTTAAGGATCAAGTTTTTGGTGTTACAGCTACAAACTTATTTCCAAACCCAGGTCAGGTAGATTTTCTCCCTAGAAAATCTCTAGAAGATGTTTTCTTCTACAATTTTAATATTTTATGTCTTACTTCTAGATATTTAAAAAATAAGAATATGTATTTCTTTCGTCTTCTCCACCTCTTTCTTGGTAATATCTTTGTCTGGTATTGGTATTAAGATAAAGCTTACCTTATAAAATAATTTGAGTAGTGTTCTCTCTTTTTTTAAATTAAAAATCATGTTTACTTGTTTAAAAGGAAATAATACATAAACCTAATAAATTGATAAATACATGTGATTAAGAATTAAAATGGAGATTATGTTATTCATTATAGGAAGGACACGTGGTTCCAAATATACCACCCCAAGAAGTTAGAAACAGCAATAGTGTTCTCTTTTTAAAAAACAATTTTTGGAAGATATTATCTTGATTTGGTAATATTTCTTTTTTCAATGTTCGATTGAATATGCCAGTGAAACTGTCTGGACCAGGAGGCTTCTTTCTTGAAAGGTTTTTCACTACTAATTTAATTTCTTTAATATACGTAGGTCTATTCAGGTTATCTATTTCTTCCTGAGTAAGTTTTGGTAGTTTTTGTGTCTTTCAAGGGATTGGTATATCTCATCTAAGTTGAATTTATAACATAACATTATTTGTAAATTTTCTTCTTTTTCTTAATATCTAGGGGATCAGTAATGATCACCTCTCTTTCATTCTTGGTACTGATAATTTGTGATTCATTCTTTTTTTCTTGCTCTACCTGGATAGTGGTTTGTAAATTTTACTGAACTTTCTAAGGGTCAGCTTTTAATTTCTCTGATTTTCTCTGTTGTTTTTCTATTTTCAATTGTATTTGTTTCTGCTCTAAATTTTATTATTTACTTCCTTCTGCTTCCTTTAGGAATATTTGACATTCCTCCTCTAATTCCTCAAAGTGGAAGCTTAGGTTATTGATCAAAAATTTTTTTTTACTAGTATAAGTATGTCATAATATAAACTGTCCTCCAAGTACTGCTTTAACCGCATCCCACACATTTTGATATGTTATATTTTTATCATCATTCAGTTCAAAATTATTTTAATTTCCCCGGAGAAGTCCTTTTTTTATCCATGTCTTTTTGAGAAGTATGTTATTTAATTTCCAAATATTTGAGATTTTTCCAGATGTATTTCTGTTGTGGATTTTTATAGTTTACTTGAATCTTTGAGTATATACTTTATAGTATTTCTATTCTTTTAAATTTATCAAGGTTTATTTTATGGTGTGGAACATAGTCTCTCCTGGTGAATTTACACTCACACTTTAGAAGAAAGTGCCTATTTTGCTGTTGTTGTGTGGCCTGTTCTATAAATATCAATTAGGTCAAAATCATGATGGTATTGTTTAAGTTGGCCATATCCTAATGATCTTTGCCTACTTTTTATGTCAGTTACTGAAAGAAAAGTGTTGAAGTCTCCAGTTGTAATTATTTTTGTCTCTTTTCGGATTGCTTAGTTTTTTTGCTTCAAGTATTTCGAAGCTGTGATGTTAGCTGCATATACATTTTAGAGCATTGTCTCTTCCTGGATAATTGACTTTTTTATCCTTATGTAACACCCCTCTTTAGCTCTGATAAAATTCCTGTTCTAAATTCTGCCTCTGCTTTGTATGAAATAACATAGCCACGTCAGCTTCCTGTCGTTTTGTGTTTGCATGTATATCACTCTCTACCTTTCTACTGTTATTGCATCTATGTATTTACATTTCAAGTGGATTTCTTCTGTACAGCATATGGTCGAGTCTTCCATTTTTTTACTCCAACCCGACAATCTCTGTCTTTCAACTGTCTTTTATTTAGACCATTCACATGTAAAATGATTCTTGATAACATTGGGTGAGCACGTACCACTTTGTTCGCTGTGTTCTGTTTGTTTTACTTTTTAGAACTAGTTCTCCTCTCTGCCTTCTCTGGGTTTAACTAACCGTGTTTTGGTTACGCTTTATTTCTTCTGTTGCATATCTATACGTCCTGGTTCGTTTAACGTTGGCCCTAGTATTTACACTCTGTAAAAATGTGCGTCCACCTTCGTGCTGCCGCTTCACACGCAGTGTGAGGCACTTATAGAAATACGTCCCTAACTCCTCCCTCCCATCCCTTGTACCATCTTTGTCATATATTTCACTTTTGACATACAAACATGTGATACTTGGTGTGTTTGTGAGATGGTGCAAGCCCTTACCAATGTCTGGAGTCACTAGGCACTTGACATGCTCATGCTCACTCATGCTTGGCCTTTATCAATTACTTAACAGTTTAAAGCTGAATTTTGTTATAGTATATATGTTATCAGGTAACATCGGCTCTGCATAACAAATGTGTGGATCTTCTTCTTCTCTACCAGCATCGGTCTCTCCCCAGGTTTTGTTTATTTTTAACTTATTTTATGTTTGGCTGCGTTCGTTGGGTCTTCGTTGCTGTGTGTGGGCTCTCTCTAGTTGCAGAGAGCTGGGGCTACTCTTCATTGCAGTGCACGGGCTTCTCATTGCGGTGGCCTCTCCTGTTGCAGAGCATGGGCTCTAGGCACGCGGGCTTCAGTAGCCGTGGCATGTGGGCTCAGCAGCTGTGGCTCACGGGCCCTAGAGCGCAGGCTCAGTAGTTGTGGTGCATGGGCCTAGCTGCTCTGCAACATGTGGGATCTTCCTGGACCAGGGCTTGAACCCATGTCCCCTGCATTGGCAGGTGGACTCCCAACCACTGCGCCACAGGGAAGCCACCTCTCCCTAGGTTTTGATTTTTTTTGTTTACTCTGCAACCTAAGTTCTTTGGTGGGTTCAACAAGTCAGTGGCTTGCAGTTTGTCCTTTACTTGTTATGAAGATGGAAACAGTAATCCTTCCAGGTCTCTCCATCATTGAAGTAAAATCTGAAGTCTTTGACTCTACTTTGCTTGAATTCTATTTCACTCTCTCTCAGTGGACAAAAATTCCATTACAGAAGCTTGATCTTATCTGGCTGGTGCATCTTCTAAGAAACTGTCGGAGTACCTGCCAAGGCTTGTGAATACCACCCAATTGTATCTCACACTAGAAATCTGCAAGATGTTATCTCACCTTTTCATTACTTTTAAGATTTCTTTCTTTTAATCTCCACAAAAGAATTCCGAGAATTCTTCAGGGTGCCCTTAGAATGGCAATAAAGCCTTGAATCATGCAGATCTGGGTTCAAATTCATGTTCTACCACTTTTACTTGAAGGACAAAGTCAATTTCCTTAATCTCTCTAGGTCTTCTTTGATGGGGTGATTATGTGTAATTATGCATTATTCCTTTCACATAAGTGACAACTTAGGCAGCCATCATTTGGTTTTGTCTTGTAGGGTTGCTTCTATTAAACAATCAGTATTTGAATAACTCAATAAAAGTATCGAGTCCATTTTTTAAGGAAAGATTCTTAGGTAGACACCCATGAAGACATCCATGAAAGCAATAATCCTTTCTTATTTCAGAATAGCTGCATCTTCATCCCCTGCAGACCTTTCCCAGGGACAGAACCATTTCTTGGACAGTGTCCCCACTCCAGCCAATGTCTTTGCCATCCACCCCAAAACTGAAGCTCAACATCTAGGAGCCATTCCTAATTGCTTCTTTTCCCTTAGCTCTCATATTCAGTCCATCTCCAGACCTTATCTTCCTGACTCTCTCCTACATTTCCTGGCCTCCCTTCCAGAACTGCCATCATCCTTCCAACAGAACTGTGCAACTGCCCGTGAATTGGCTTCCCCTGCAGCTGTTCTCTGCTCCTCTGCCGAGGGTTCTTCCTAAAATGGACTCATGGCTCCTCTCCAAGTCTTTGTTGATTTCCATCCCTTGAGTTTCTTATCACTGTCCCTGGTGGGTCCCCTTGATGCGTCCTGTGGCATCTGCACTTCCACGTCATGCCTCTGTTCCCTGATTTTAAGTTCTGCTTTGTTCACTACAACTAGCTGAGACTTTACCACCTGCTTATAGTAGGCACTCAATAAATATTGGTCATATAAATGAATGAATGAGTGATAATAGGAGTCTCATATTGCAGAAAAGGGGATCCAGCTTTAGAAAGAAATAATATGAACTTTCATAGTCAACACTGCTGTAGCCCTTATCATGCGCTCACTACTGCTTCTAATTAAGTAATTTAACACATGCCAGCCTGCAAGGCAGGTGCTATTATCTTTGTTTTACAGATGAGAAAATTGATACCTACACGTACTCACTAATTTACAAAAGTCATAAAGTAAGTTGTGTGTCCATTTACAGAAATCCATAAAACTGACTCAAAATGATGTTTCGATTTTATATTGTTGATACAAATGGGGACAACTAATTTTTTAAAAATTAGTACTAATATAACAGTAACTTAAGTCAATTCTACCCTGAAGCATTTATTTTAACTAATGCATGAGAGGGCCTGAAGATCATTCTGGTAACCCTCGCATGCTTCAGCCCAGTGCATGGACCCATGGCTGTAACCGACGTCTTCTGAAATAAGAGTGTCTGGTCTCTACCCCGGCAGGCTCCTAATTCTTAGAGGGGAGTTTCTTTCCTGAGAACAGTGATGAGTCCCAACACAGGTTGGAATTCGTTTGGGCGGGAAGGATCCCTGGGCTGTCTGGTCCTTGTGCACGATGGTTGTGACCCCTCTCACTCCCTTTCAGTGTCACCTTACTGCCGAGCTGTGTGGTGCATTGGGAGCTGGGATGTGGCCCCTAACAGAGGTGCCCCTCGTAAACTTCACCCATGGGGAGCCGTGTTTGTTAAGCTTTCCCCAGAGCTTAGGTGGCATTTGCTCAAAATTTGGCCTTTCAAAAATGCAGAGTTTGCTGTTAGTTTAAGAGAGGAGAGCTGATACTGTTTAGAAAACGTGCTCTCAGGCCATTGTTCAAAACACAGTGGCAACCTAACATCTGCAAAATAGTCTTTCTTTTGTTTTTTAATGGTATAAAGCACTGGCTAGGTGCCCTCAGAAACATTAGCAAAACAACCTCATGGAATAGTATGTTTGTAAGATACATGATTTTCATTTGAAATAAAAAATACAGCAAAGGATTTTGATCACTGGAACAGATGTCTGGGGTCACTGAGTCACACTGCACGTTTATTGAAGGGAGACAGAGGCTGTGGGTGCTGGGCTGGTCGACCCCAGAATCTAGGTTGCCTGGGTGGTGGAGCTGCACCTTTGAACTTGACTGCACACTCTCACCTGGAGGTCCTACAGTCATTCCATAGGTGGGGACAGGTGCCCGGGGTTGTTCAGATAAAGGCCTGAGTGGGTTGAAATGCACCCCTTGGATCAAGTCCCATGTTGGTGATGACAGGGACCTTCACTGGGTTAAGGCTGAGATGGATTCAGATTTTCAATCCCAAACACACTATTATCTATAAAATAATTTTTAAAACATATGAAAGTAACACATGCTGGAAAATGATTCCAAAACTCAAGTAAAAATTCAGAGTCTCAATTGTACCTTGTGGAGGTAAGTGTGGTTAAGAATTTGATGTGAATTGTCCACATGATGAGGAACAAACACACACACACACCTCACATCTGTTTATGTACACATTTTTGTGGTGGTTTATGCATATATAAGCAAATATATATAAAAGTGTATATACATCTGCATATACATGTGGCAACCACCTTGGAAAGCAGTTTGGCAGTTTCTTAAAATGTTAAACCTTATACAAATGTAAAATCATCATATCGTACGCTTGAAACTGATATAATGTCGTATGTCAATTATACCTCATTAAAGAAACATTAAACCTACACCTAGCATATGATCTAGAGATTCCATTCCTAGGTATTTATAGAAAAGGAAGCACATGTCTGTACAGAAACACATACAAGACTGTTCGTAGCTATTTTATTTGTATTAGCCCCCAAATGAAAACAATCCAAATGTCCATCAACAGAAGAACTGATAAACTGCAAGGCATCCGTGCAATGGAAACTTCTTGGCGATAAAAAGGGATGAGCCTATGGTCCCAGCAGCAACATGGATGGATTTGAAAGCAATTATGCGAGTGAAAGAAGCCAGACAGAGCTGAATATGCCCTGTGTGCTTCCACTTACATAAACATCTGGAGAATGGAAATTAATCTAAAGTGACGGAGAGCAGGTCCGTGGTTGCCTGGGCAGGGAAGCAGGAGTGGGAGGGGGAGGCGTGAGGAAGGGCAGGAGGGAGCCCCGGACGGGGATGTGGTCCAAAGTATAAATAGACTGGGGATGGTCTCATGAGTGTGCCCTATGTCAGAATGTATCCAATTACACACTTTAAATATGTGCAGTTTATTTATTTTATTTATTTATTTATTTATTTTGCAGTACGCGGGCCTCTCACCGCCGTGGCCTCTCCCGTTGCGGAGCACAGGCTCCGGATGCGCAGGCTCAGCGGCCATGGCTCATGGGCCCAGCCGCTCCGGGGTATGTGGGATCTTCCCGGACCGGGGCGCGAACCCGTGTCCCCTGCATCGGCAGGCGGACTCTCAACCACTGCGCTACTAGGGAAGCCCTGTGCAGTTTATTAAATGTCAATTATACCTTAACAGAACTGATTGCTAAAACATCCTGGGAGAGCATCTTTTCCCCATTATATTTCGATCTGCAGCCCTGTAACAGCTGCACAGATCATGCCATTATATGGGCGCTCCCAAATTAAACAGACCCCTCTTGGTAAGTGTTTAGGTTGTTTCCAGTTTTCTACTATTATTCATGACAGTTATCCATATATGTGTGTCTTTGTTCATCTAGGCTCTTATTTCTGTAGATAGATTTGGAAATGGAATTGGGTCAAAGGGGATGCACATTTTAGTTTCTAAGTGATAGGGTCCAAGTACCCTGCAAAGTAAAGAAAAAGAAAGAAACAAAGAAACAAAGAACAACGTAAAGATGTTCCACAGATTCACTCTGTCATCGTCACCAACAGTGTGGGAGCTCCTTCTCCACAGCCCTCCGCAGCGTCACACTCAGATAACAAGGCTGACAACCCTGCTATTTCCCTTAAGATAATAGGGTGGCTGACCCTACCATCTTGAGGGCAGTGGCATAGTTGGGACATTGCCAACGGGGACAGATCCCAGGGGGACCCATGAATAGAAGGGGAGGGTGGCAAGATCATGCCTTTAAAAAGCAGCTCAATTTGTAAAGGGACAAGCAGATGACCGCTGTCAAGACGAGTTCTGCTCTCAGACAGCTGCTCACGCCGTCGGGCAGAGGCCCCACCTCTGCTCCACCGGCGCACACACAGGGCGTCCTGTGCCCAGCATCAGAGGTGATGGCGGATGGAGACCCTCAGCTGCCCCTGCAGAAAGGGGCCTTCCTCCACCGCCCCAGTGCCCAGAAGCTGGCTCTCGGCCAGGGGGCTGTTTTGTTAGTGTTGTGCAGGATTCTGCTGCTCATACCTGACCTTTGGCTCAAACTTTGAGACGCACATTTGCATAAGCAGCTGTGCCTCCAGCCTTGCTATTTGCCTCCGTTTGGATTATAGCTCATCAGCAAAGAGGCTGGTCTTCCTCATCTATAACCAGGACCCTCTCTCTCTGTCTCTGTCTCTCTCTCCGACATACGCCCCCCACCCCCACGCCCCGCCCCCAAACAAACACAGAACAAAGTCAAAGTCTGGAGAGCTTTGCAAGCCCAGGATCCTCTCCTTCCACCTCCCACAAGCCCTTTCTGTCGGCTCTTCAGGGCAGATGGGGATCTGGTTCCCAGGCTCCCAGAGGCCCCAGGATCTGGAGTCTGATTCCCAAGCCTGTTTCACAGGATGTAAATGTTTGGGTTTCTATTCGAAGAGATGTGTCTCCTTAGCTACCAGAAGACGGCAGGACCACTGAGAGAGGTTGGAACTTGAAATGTAAGAGTCAGGCTAAGCGGATGCATTTCCTGGGCTCTGGTTCAAGGTAAAAGAAACTTGAGATTCGAGGTTTCTCATGTGTTTTGACCCCTGGTCTACATTTGCACATTTTACCATTATTCTTATTTTGAGGAAATCATTTTCATCCAGATATACTAGAATGTTGCTTATGTTTTAAACGGAAGTTGTTAGAGCTGCAGGGATGTCTTCCATGAAATATCTGAATTAGGTGTGCGGGCTTTTCATTAGGTACCTGGGGGAGCATTTCCAAATACTCTAAAGACCTCCGGGAAGAAAATAGCTCGTGAGCACTTAGAAATGAGACTTAATCCAGCTTCTTCTAGCAGGTTCTGGTAGCCAGAGGTGGAAACCATCTTCCACTGGAGGAGGGAATCAAGACAGAGGTGATGAGGAAGCACAGAGCCGGGCAGCGGGCCGGGCTTCCTCTGAAGAGGACGGGCAAGGTCTCTGTTCCCCTGAGCGTCCACGTCACCGCAGGGACACCAGCACGTCACTGCAGGTGGAGGGGTCAGTGCTGTAAAGAATGTGACACAGGGTGGGTGCAGGGTAAGGACCCAGCTGGGCAAAACGGATGGAGATCTCGCAGCTTCTTGATCTTCTCCCATGAACCCCACAGTCCCCGGGGTGTTCCAGGCGGCTCCTGGGGCCCGGGACCGTTGACTGTGCTCACCACCTCTTCCCCCCTCCATGCTTGGGACACCACATCCCTGACCACCCTTGACCGCAAAGACAGAGTTTACACCATGGAAATCAGCAAACACTGCAGATCAGGACCTTCCCACCCTTTCTCCCGAAAGCTGGTGGTCAACACTTGCCAGCCACCCCTTCCCCGCGGGCTCTGTGTCCGTGACGCCTCCCCCTGGCGTAGCTGAGCTGCTGGCTGGAAGGCACAGGCTGCCTTTCCAGCTTGGAAGCCATGGGCCATCTCCCCAGGCGTCCCTTGGAGCTCAGATGGGGAGGAACACACACGGCCACATTTACAAAGAGCACCCGGGGGTCACAGACACCTCTCAGGCAGGGGCCGTGGAGGCAGAAGGAGGCTCATGTCCCGGAAGCCCGGTCCCTGTGCGTAGAACTTGGGAGGGAAATGTAGCTGCAGGGCGTTGGAAGCAGCCCAGGAAGGAAACACAGGCGCAGAAAATGAAGGGGCTTAAGTCTGGTGCTGGGAGAGGAGTTCAATGTCTCTGGGGTAAATTGTGATGGGTTGACCCCTCTGAAAATTGTAAGGAATGGAATAAAAGGATATTAGAGGGATATTAATGAACATTCAGTCGTTCTGAATGTACGACGTATTGGATTATGGGAGTAGTCAAGAAATAGCTTGACTAAATGGCTTATTTATTTTTAGGCTCAACAGAATTTGCAAAGTAGGGCATTGATTGATTGATTCACTCATTTATTCAATCAGAAGCTTATTGAGAGCATACTGCTTGCTGGGCAAAAATGTACTGGGGCTGTGATACTGAACAAATTAGATGAGGGCCCTAATTTCCTGCCTATCAGGAGAGATAAGCAAGAATCCAATAATGACATCAGTAATTAGGTGATTACAAATTGTAGTGTGTGTGTGTGAGATTGAGCTTTTACAGAGCACGTGCAAAGGTCCTGGGGTCCAAGTGAACAGTGAGCAGGAAGGGCAGGAAACAAAAGAGTGTCCAGGCTGTGGTGGTGAAGAGCCCCAAGGGCCAAGCTGGCCATGGCATCCACATTGGCTCTTCTGGTCTTGATGGCAGAGTCACGGGAGCTGCTGATGGCATAAACCAAGCCGGCGGGCCGTCAGTGATGCCGTTTTAAAGACCACTTGCAGGAATGCCGTGGTGGGGGACAGAGAGGCCAGTGGAAGGTCCTTTTGGGAAAGAACAGCTTCTCCCTCCTCACTTCCTAATCTTCCAACTCGATGGTTTCCGTGGCCTGGGAAGTCACAACCTGATACCTGCTTCCCAAGCTCTCTTTTTGATTTTCTTAAATGCAAATTCAAATACTTATCTACTCTATAAAGACTTGGCATATTTAAATAATCATTATCCCTTCAATGTATTCCAGGGATGCTGGAATCATTTTTCTCACAGATAGAATAGGCATTAAATCCACAGGGGAGTCATTAAAAGATGACTCTTTCTCTCCATTTGACCGAAGAGACAGTTGTAATGTATTTATTCAGGATTTAGAAAATAGAATTCAATTAGAACTGAAACGGTGTTAAATTAAGTAATTCCTATTGTATTTGCCTGACAGACAGGGGTGGCCTGACCTGGGAGGGAAGTGCCCCTCCCATGCCCCGGGTTCCCTTCTGCTGGCTGACAGATGTCACTAGATCCTACTTAACCCCTTAAACACTCATTTAATTCTGTTAGTGACACCTAAGAGCCATACAGGTTTATTGATACAATTTGATACATTAGTAGGAATAATCTTCTTTATTCAAGTTCTCTGGTAGGGACTTCACTTTTGCAGTATTACTGTCAGGTACAAGTCATGTGGCTTGATCATGTTCCCTTTAAATGACAAGGTATAATGAGAGGATAAAACAGATGGAAATGGATATGCTGGTTCCCTTTTTATTTTACTTTTTTACAGGGATAGAGTTTGAGGTTTCAGTGACAGGGAGACTTTGAGCTATTTGGAAAGAAGCTGTTCTAACATCTGCCTTGTTGCAGTTGAATTCTTGGTCGCTGTCTGCCAAAGAAGGTAGATTTAAGGCAATTATTATGGACCTGAAGACAGAATTTTCTAGCCAGTTAGAAAACAAAATGAAAAACAATCATGATTTAAAAAACCCAAACTACTAAAAAGAAAAAAGAAAAAAAACACTTGGGGCTTCCCTGGTGGCGCAGTAGTTGAGAGTCTGCCTGCCGATGCAGGGGACACGGGTTCGTGCCCCGGTCCAGGAAGATCCCACATGCCACGGAATGGCTGGGTTTGTGAGCTGTGGCCGCTGAGCCTGCGCGTCCGGAGCCTGTGCTCCGCAATGGGAGGGGCCACAACAGTGAGAGGCCCGCGTATCGCAAAAAAAAATAAACCAACAAAAAAAACCCCCCAAAAAACACATGGATTTTAGATTTGGCTATTACACCCAATGAATACTTCAAGCAACTATTCAACTTCTCCCTCTGCTACAAAGTCACGGTGTAATGTGAATATTTAGATACTTTATTGGGACAAACATCCACCGACAGGGTTAAAACTTGCACTACTCTTATAAAAATTACACTTCCAAATGTGGATTCTGAAGACATAAAGAGAATTCTGAATGGCAGACCGTGTTTTATCCATTTGAGGTTACAGCCAGAGAGCTCAACACATTGGTAAAAATCAGGCTCGCATCCCATACATTATACCATTTCTTGGTACAGACTGAGAACCAAATGCAGTGACATCTTTCCTATGCTTAGAAAATAGACTGTAGATAGTTTGGTTTTGAGAGGAAAGGGGGTGGGTGCAGGACTTAGAGCCACGCTGTGGGTTTCTGAGATGGATGTTGAAATTGGTGCATGAATTGAGACAAATGGTAGGAAATGCTTGCAGTCCCTTGACAAATAGCAACCTCAATGCATTTTTCATACGTGTAGACTTGGCAGTTTTCAAAATATTTCTGCATGCACAGAAATGGCTAACATATGATAAACACCCCATAAGACATGGAGGATCCCTTTGGAGTGTCTGGGAGCAGATGGTATGTCTTTGTAAAAATAAGGATCGGGCGCAAGACAGCTAAGGGGAGGGGCCCTCGAGGGTCCCGTTAGCAGAAAGCTGCCCACCCAGAAGCCTGAAACTCTTTGCTGGTCAGGAGAAAATTCAGGATTTCAAATGAGAGATTATTTCCCTCGAATACACCGAGGAAGTGATAACTCACGACACGGGCTTCTGTCGCTATAACGTGCAGGTTCTCTCCTTCCATTGCAGGCACCTTCTGGAAAAGCTCAAGCTGTTAGTGCTTCCTCTTGAGGCATGAGGTCATCAGCTGGAAAATAGGATCAAACCCCATCGCACCAAATGACCAGAGGAGTTCTCGGTCCTGGCTGAGAAGGTGGGGTACTGAGAGGATGAAATGCCGCTGCTGATGGTGTCGAGCTTGAGTGGGCGGCTGCTTCCTGGACGTGCGGGTGGTGAATCCGGTGTTCAAAGGCGCGCATGTGCCATTTAATAAGAGACGCACTCAGCTTCCTTCTGGAGGGTGTAGGCCGTGAATCCCAGACAGAAACCCACAGCCCCGCCTCCTCTCCAGAATCACCTGTGAGCCCCCAGGCCTTTGCTCAAAGAAAGCCGAGCTGCCCCTCCAGTGCTTGGTGCCCCCCACCCTGAGGGCCCCTTACGTTCTGATTATTTGGTGCACCAAAACCTGCCTTGTTGCAGTTAAGTTCTTGGTCGCTGTCTGCCAAAGAAGGTGAATTTAAGGCAATTATTATGGACCTGAAGATGGAATTTTCTAGCCAATTAGAAAACAAAATGAAAAATAATCATGATTTAAAAAACCCAAACCACTAAAAAGAAAAAAACACATGGACTTTAGGTTTGGTTATTACACCCAATGAATACTTCAAGCAACTATTCAATTTCTCCCTCTGCTACATAATCACGGTGTAATGTGAATATTCAGATACTTTATTGGGACAAACATCCATGGACAGGGTTAAAACTTGGTTATTTCTTTGGATGGCCTGTAGTTTGTTCCAAAGAAGATCCAAACAGCTCTCAAAGCAGTTCCATTGCGATTGCTGACTGGCCTGAGTGTCCCGCAAGCCCACGTTAACCTCGTGAGGTAGAAGATTTGACAAAGCCGTGGTAACAGTGGGTCTTGATGGGAAACAGCAAGAAAGCAAATACCTCCCTTAATTGTATCTCGGTGCTGCCCTGGGTCCTGGAGGCATTATCTCCGCATGCTTTTATGAACTGAGTTAAATCCATATTTCCTTCCTTGAGAGTAGGAATGGTAATAATAACCAAGTCTACGAAAGAAAATAAAAGTTTACAATCGTACATGAATCATGAAATGCTTCGGCCACCAGGAGCAAACAACACATCAGCTCAGACTGTGCAGTGAGCCCTTTGTCTCGTAACAGGTGGCAGGTGCCCGTAGGGACAAGGCTCGGGTTTCCTGTCCCTCTGGCAGGCACACCCGCGTGCACATTTTTTAAAATTTACTTACTTAATTAATTAATTAATTTTTGGCTGTGTTGGGCCTTCGTTGCTGTGTGTGGGTTTTCTCTAGTTGCGGCGAGCGGGGGCAACTCTTCATTGTGGTGCGCGGGCTTCTCATTGCAGTGGCTTCTCTTGTTGCGGAGCACGGGCTCTAGGCACACAGGCTTCAGTAGTTGTGGCTCACGGGCTCTAGAGCGCAGGCTCAGTAGTTGTGGCGCAGGGGCTTAGTTGCCCCTTGGCATGTGGGATCTTAGTTCCTTAACCAGGGCTTGAACCCGTGTCCACTGCATCGGCAGGCAGATTCTTAACCACTGCGTCACCAGGGAAGCCCCCGCGTGCACATTTTGAATCACTTAACGCAGTAGACGGGCTATGAGAAGTATTTTGCACAGCCCTCATTTCCTAAGTCGTTGTTTGAAAAAAGTTGTTCTGAGTTATTGGTGCCAGGGCCAGTAGCCATCCGATTTATTAGGCCACATCCATTCAATGCCTGAAAGGTGAGTCCTGGGGAAGACATAGGCCATATGTGGTGATAATAACAACTATATGCTTGCCTTGAGCTAACATTTTTCATGTTACCTCATGGAATTCTTACAAAGTAGGAGTTATTATTCTAATGTTAGAGATGAAGTTTAACAATCAAATAACTTTCCCAGACGACAGATAGGGGTCCAGGATTTGCACTCCTTACCCTTGAATCACTAACTTGAAGAGCAGCCCCTCGGCCCCGAGAGCCAACACATCCCCACCACGTGCTGTGTGCCAGGCAGTGTGTTAAGCATGTTACGTGCACTGTCACTGCTCCCTGAGTGCTCAAGAATTGTTGTCGACCAATAAGGCACGTCAGTATCCTGGAGGGACCACTGCCTAGTGGATGGTTTCTGAAGCCCACTTTTTCCCCACTGAGTACACGAGCCCTCTGAGGGGGTCTTGTAACAGAGATGGGCTCCCAGGCAGCTTGGAACACGGTCCTCTCCTTCAAATGTAAGGAGCTTTTCCTCTCTCTTGGCAGCATCTTCAGTGTGGTACCCTAGGTCTACAACCAGGAGACAGGCAGCTTGTTACCGTGACCTTGGCAAGTCCAAGGTCACTTGCTCACCTCTCAGTGGCTTCACCAGCCGTGCGGTTAGACCCAGGCTGAGGAGCAAGCGCTGCATCAGGCTGCACTTTTCACGGAAAATAGATGGTCCCCTCCAAAAAAATCACAGCTTCCAAACCACACGGCTTCAATCTTTCACTGGTGATTTAAATTTTAAAATGTTTCTATTATAAACCCTGAGGAGTGGTTTCTGCTGGGTTCATTTTAAAGTCGCCCTGTAACAATCCCACCCCTGGAAAAATCAGTCAAAATTAAGAATAGGAGAGTTGAAAATAGAATGATACTTTCCTAACACTTCTTTTCCCCATTCAAGTTAGACAACAGTTTTGTCTACTTGGTTCAGGTGAAATTCCAGTTGCATTGTGAGCTTTTTAGAAGAATGAGAAATTTATCTTCTCCCCAGGCAACACGGAGCTCACAAACTCCTGTAATCTTCATATAATCCTTACAGTGATCTATTACAAAGAAAGCTGCTACTGCATATAAACGTATGAAGGCCAGGGCAGCCCACGTCTCCCAGCCCCTGGACCAAATGATACTGAGCGGCCTCATTGGTCTGTTAGGAGAGAAGATGCAGCTCACACCACGTGTGCTCTTCAACAAGAGGCCTCAAAATCAAATGTCACTGGGGTCAGGCAGGGTGTGTAAATAAGTAGAACACACTTGGTGTGCAAAGGAGAGAGAGGAACTCCACCCCCCCACTTCCCCTTAGCTCTAGTGCCTCCCAGTCATGGGGTCAGGGGGCCACAATGCTGTCAGATACTAATTTCCCAGGAAAGCCAGGAATCCTGATATTTGATGCAAAATTGCCCAAGTCTTAAATATTGACAGGTCATTAAAAAAGCGAAATGAAAAGCATTACACAAGCCAAGCACAGCAGACCAGCAGGCCACAGATGCGGGCACACGGCAACCTGAGTTCTTGCTCCATTCCTGAGGTCAGGCTAGAGCGAAGCATCTCCTTGAATTGCATCCTTGACAGGTTAATTATTCTGAGCGCCTGTTCTGGACATCATGGCTTTTACACTAGCACATTTTTACCTCGTTTTTATTAATACTTATAGTTACCCACTTTAGGGCTCAGCCTCATGATCTGTGGTCACCGAATTATTATTATCAGCAGCCTGATTTGACCGGTTTTCTCAGTTCTGCTCCCCCTATTATTCTGCTCACATTCCCCCCCTCCCCGTTTTGCTATACTTTATACACGTACAAAGACATATTGGGAGCTTCAAAGGCATTCAGCACCAAGCAGTTCATGTAATAGGTGATTGCTTAGTGCCCTTTGCAATAATTGCATTTAAAATGTATCGTTCTTTTATTTACTGCTCTGGTCTGCATTCTCTGCTTGATGCTAACATTACTTGACTTATCATTCAATCAACAATTCCAGAGAACAATTGGTTTCCCTGAACTCTCCCACAAATACCCTTAATTTCCTTGCTTTAATTCCCAGAGTCATTCGTATTAACTCCCCAGTCGAGTGAGGTTACAGCTTTACGGCTTTTGGCTATTGGTTGAGAGGGACCTGTACAAAATGCTAAAGATCCTTCAAGCTCGTGTTTTTCAGTAGGTCTATAGCATCTTCTCTTTCTGCCTTTTATTTTTAATCCTTCAATGCAAAAGCTATTTAATGGATGCATCCTAAAGTAACCTCATTTTTAATTCATATGGGTCATCATTTAAAAAAATGATCAAGCCACACATGTATCCAAATGTATGATAAACACCAGGCCTATACGGGATATAGAGAAACTTACAAACCCTTTCCTATAAATTTTCCATGAGGATACATGCTGGAACTAGAAACATAGAATGCCAGTGGCAGTTGCTTTTCCTAACAATTTGCTTTTACAAATGAAAGATGTGCTCTCAAAATTGGATATTAACAGTGTACAGTGGAAACTGACATGAGCGATGTTTTCACACCGTGTTGTTAGGTTTCCCGGTGCCGGTGAAGTGTTGGCTCAGTGAAAATCAATGATTTTATTAATATATACGGGACCCAGATCCTCATCCTGCTTAGAGGTTTTCTAATGATGTCGATGCCACAAACATGGGGTTTTGAAAAAAGTTGAATAAATGGCATGTCGGTTCTGTTAAGTCATGGTTGGTTATATACATATTTTCCCTTTTCCTCCCCAAATGGAGCAAGCTAAATAACCAGAGCACTGGGATGCATGTGGTCTTGTTAAAACAGGCTCTTGGATCCTAAATTAAGTTGCAAAAATGAGGCTGAGACAATGCTGTACGTACCCCCAAACCACCCAAGTGTCCAGATCCCACGGTGCCTGCAAAGCTGGTTCTCTCCAAAACGCCCAGCATCGTGGAGCTCATTAGTGTCACGATTGGTGTAATATTAAGTTTCAGAGCTACTGAGAGATCTAATTAGACGGAATGACTGATTTTTAAACACTTCAGGCTCTGGATGACACTCACTTTGCAAAATAAATCAAGCTTCCCGTGTACGTATCTGGGTCTCATGGGTTGGAAGAAAAAAAATGCAACCCTGTCTTTGTAGGAGAGTCTCTGTGACTCCCATTGCTAAGGTTAAAAGTACATTTTGTTGTTTTCAAGGGCAAGGGAGAGAACATTTGACTTCATATGTAGTTCCTTAGGCAATACTATTTAGTTACCAAGTCTTAATTGGAATATTTTATTCTTCTAAGAGAGGAGGGAGAAACATGTAGCTGTGGGGGAATCCTACTTCAATCCCCCTCTCTCTATATCTCCAATTGGATATTTCAAAGGAGAGACATGTCATATCCTGTTCACAAATGAAGCACGGTGAGAAGTGACGTGACTTAGTGTCTCCCTGAAGACTGCAGCCCCTCCTAAGCAGAGGCAACCTGTCTCCGGCGAAGATGCTGCGGGGTGTGAGGCTTGGGCTTGGCTGGGAATTCATGACCTTCGGCATGCATTGGTTATTAAGATTTCATAAGTGTTACAGTACATTGTCACAATATTATGTCACCTCCTCCCAAAGTATCAAAGACATTATGACAACATGTGGCTCATCAAACAATTATCCGTTGAGGCTGATTAATGTAGACAGCCTATGGGAATATTTCAGGTAAATGGAACTTTTCGAGGGCTGGCATTTGGATGAGACTCATGCAGATGGGTGCGTTGACACCCCATGCCCATTTCTTTGAAAGAATTTAATTTAGAGTGAAGAGAACACTTTATTTTTCCCATAGTATGATTTTCAGAAGCTCATTCTTACCTGGGAAGTCTGTTCCTTAAGTTCACGGATCAGTTCTATGCTACAGAAATACTAGCATGAGCGTGCAAGGATGTGTTACAAACAAGGTTCAACGCAGCACATTTTGTGTCAGGAAATCGCCAAGAGTCACCACCTCAATGTGCAGAAGTGGAGAAACAGGCGAGCACATTGAAGGGTGTTTATAATGGAATATGGTGCAGCCCTGAGATGGGTGGGACAATCCCGAGCCCTGACGTGGGAAGGGTCTTCGTATACTGTTAGGTGTAAAAGCAAACTGTAGGATGATGTGCATCCTCGAATCTTAATTTTGTTACAGAGTCTGTAGGAAACTCATGTTTCCTGTGTGTGTGAGAGAGTGTGTGTCTCTCTTTCTGCATGCAAATGTGTACATGTGTGTACAGGCGCGTGCATGTATGTGTATGTATGTACACGTGTGTGCATGCAGGCACCGCGTGCGTGGGTGTGAATGTTTATGTATATGCTTATCTCTGTATGTACATGTGTGGATTTGTTTGCATGCGTGTCCCTCTGCACTTGCATGTGTGTGTGCACATGTCTACAGGTGTGTGCACACGTGTGCTCTTATGCATCACAGAACATGTCTGGACAATCACACCTGCATCCGCTTTCTGCTGTGAGCTCTGTAGATGGTATGGTGTTTTGGGGGGGCTTTCACTTTACGTATAACTATGTGATCTGCATTTATTACAGCTGACCTGGAGTATTTTGTAATAAACACAATGAACCAAAAACCTATAGCACCAGGGACAGAAAAGTGTGTGGTCCTTCCGGGGTGGAGGCCACACTTACAACGCACCCTGTGGGAGAAAGTGGATAGCTTGAGAGGAAATATTAAACCAGCTCCATCATGAGATGTGTCCAGAGAGGCTGCCTGGGGAGGACTGCTCTAGGCTCTTTCTAGAAGGAAGTGGCAGTGTTTCCCTGGACTCCCTAAGGTAGGGACCCCCCTCTGTCCTGTGTGTTGGTCTGCAGACCCGGGAACCAGCAGCCAGTGCTTGTTGTAGTACAATATTAGCAGAAATAATAATTGTCATCATCATGGTAATCTCTCTCCTCGACGTCCTTTTGTTTTCCAGGCAATTAGCTGAGTCGGGAAGGGAGGAGGGCAGAGCCTGGTGGCACACGCTGTGTTCCAGCACACACCCAGGAGGGCCCAGATATACTCCCAGCGCCTCCCCTCTGTTTCGCTTCACTTTGCAGAGTCAACACTTTTTTAAGCAAAGCAGCCGTGTCCCCCTGGGCCTGCAGCTGCCAGGTCTGTTCTCTGGCTCCCGAGACCCGCCTGCAGGGCTGGGCTCAGCCTGCAGAAGCCTCCGTCAGCCATCAAGTCCTCCGGGGCGCAGGGATCCTGAGGCTGCATGTGCCTCTCCTGGAAAGACAAAAGGGACCTTGCCAGTAAGTCATTGTGGGGGGATTTCATGGTGGCCCCTAGATGTCCCCACGTCCAAGTTCCCAGAGCCTGTGACTGTGCCTGGAAAAGGCTCTTTGCAGATGTGATTAAGTTAAGGACCTTGACGTGAGGAGATGATTGTCTTCCTTGGATAGCAAATCTTGGGAAATGGTAGAAAAAAAGATTGGCTCCTGAGGGGGTCTTGTTCCAGAAGCCTCTCCCTTAACTGCGGCGGACACGCCGCTGGGCCCGGCTGGAGGGGCTGGGAGCTGGGAGTCCCGACAAGATGAGGCTTAGCCCACGGTGCCCGGAGGCCTGCACTCAGGGTGGGAGCAGGGGCAGGAGTCTGGGTGCCCCACACAAGCTCATCAGCAGGACGGCCCGCGTGCCCTGTTCCTGCACCAGACGCCCGCCTCGGCGGCCGTCACACCAGTGACTGGTCTCACCTGCTTCCGGCTCCTCTCCCCTCTTGGGAGGTGACTTTGCCTCTGTCACGAGTGCTCGTGTGTCTGTTATTCACAAGCTGCCGTGCTGAGGTTGTCGCAGAGGGATGCAGCCACACAGGATTGCCCTGCGGCTGGGACCCGCTGCAGGGGCTCGGGGGACGGGGAGGTAGAGCTGGAGCCACAGGGAGGGGACAGGGCCCTGCAGTATCAGCGAGGTGTCTTCAGGCCAGCTGCTCGGGACGGCTGCCGCGGGACCATGCTGTCCTCTCCGGGGTGTCTGCGGGAACCCTCAGGCGTTTGGAGGAGGAACTGATGAGAACCCAGCTCGGGCAGGTGCATGTGGAGAGGAGGGTCCACAGGTGAGCGGGCTTGACACATCCAGGGTCTCACGATGCCCCGCTCCCCTGTGAGGGTGGCTCCTGGGACCCGCTCTCCTAGTCTGTCCAGCAGCAGTCCGCCCCCACCAAGGGCTCAGAAGCCCCCGCAGCTGCCGGGGGGAGTCTTCCTCATCAGACCATGTCTGGAGACCAGCCAGAGGGGAGGAAGTATGTGGAGTGTGAGCGTGTGAGTGTGGGTTTTTGTGGGGGAACATGTGTGTGCACGAGCACGTAAGTGTGTGCATCTGTGTGTGAGTGTGTAGGGTGGGGCTGGCAGAGGGCGAGCCCAGCCTGAGCCACTTGGACCGAGAGAGGGGAGGGCGGTTTCCCAAAGGAAGACCGGGTGCCACCATCCCCGTCAGGAGGCAGGTTGCAGCACAGACGCAGCCTGATGGAGACGGGCTCAGGCGAATGACCTTATGGCTGGTGGGCCATGACTCCGGCGCTCCCCCTCCTAGATGGACCCACCGTTGGCTCCCAGAGGACCTGGTCTCCGGGAGTTGAACTCGAGGCCCCAGAGCCATTTCCTCTGCCCCCAAAAGGCAGCGGCCTCGCCCACCAGCTGCTGCGCTGGAGCCGGGCGCGCTCTGCCTTCTGCCTGCGGGACGCCCGCACGAGAACATCTCTGTCCCTGAGATGCAGGATATTTTAAGGCACGTTGGATGTTGGTCCAGCCAAAGTGCACACTTGAATTAGGATCCCTTTGGGTTAATCACAGCAGTCGTCACCTGCGTGTTGATTTATCAGCTCCTCGGGGGCCTTGCCCCAGCGCGGTAGTTAGACCTGCGCTGACAGCAGCCAGGGCACTTCTTCCCATTAATTATGGAGGAAACCATGTTTGTGACCAAGACAGCTTCACTTCCTCCCTCTCAGTAGGTGTGGGGCTTTGTGCTAGAAGGAGGAGCATCCCAAGCAGGAGAGAGGGGCTCCGACTGGAATCCAGGGGTTCACTACAAGGTGGGGGTAACCCTCATGTGAATATGTCTGGTTAAGGACTAGAGTAGTTCAGGCTCTAGACCTTGGCCTCTGTGCTTGACCTGCCAGGAAAAGGCACACACCTCCCTGGCTCTAGCTGCAGCCTCCTCCCTGAGCCCAGAGCATCTGTGACCAGCTGGGGCACAGGGGCCTGGCCCCGGGCTTGTATAAGGGATGCAGTGGCTTGGAAAAAAGTGTGCATTTAGGTGTGACCGCTCCCCTTTTGCTGCATCCTGCTCAAAAACTTTATCCCTGACAGTTTTGCCAATAAGCTGAGCTGGCTTTTAGCAGAAAAGTCCTGAATGTGAATGTTTCTTGCACAAGCGGATACATTTGAATCACCCCCAAGCGCTCGGCACCTGAGGGGTGTGATCACAAGCACCCCACTGCTTAGGGCAGGTCTGGCCGGCCACGCGCTCCAGGACTTCCTGGGCAAAGGGTGTGGTGGTCAATGGCCATCAGGGCGACCACAGTCTCAGCTCTGATGGAGCAACCATCCTGCATACCCGCTGGAAAGGTGACCCCAAAGTCACCTCCGAGGTGCCAGGTTATTGAAAGAGGTTGTGTGCACTGACCCAAGGCCAGTCTCCTGCAAGAATGGTGAGGCCCCTAAGATAGAAGCATCAGGGGTCAGAAAGGCCAGAAGCCGCTCCCTCACAGCGAGTTGGGTGGAACAAAGGGGCAGGAGTGGCTGACAGTCAGGATCCGTCATGACCAGGCCATTCTGGCGGCAGGCGTGGACCTGGGAGGCCAGTCTATGCTGCAGGGGCCCGGTCAGGGACAGTGCCACTTTCCTTGGCTGAACACAGTAGGGCAAAGCTCTGAGGATGCGGGGCAGCTCCAGGGTTGTGCAGGCAGTGACACGGCAGTCCCCTTTGGCGCTGGCAGCAAGAACAAACCCCAGCTGTTTCTTCCAGTTGCCTGGATTTCCAGCTGTGAACCAGGACCCCATCCCCTCTGCAGGGAGAAGTTTCAGCCCTGAGGGCGCCATGAGGAGCCCTTGCTACCCTGACTTCATATGAGTCCTGTGGACACAAGCCAGACCCTGGGGGCCTCTCAGACATGCTGGGGAGGGACCCCAGTGGGCGTTTCACGGATACAGGACTGGACTCCATCATCTGGACTTGGAGGAACTCCTGCTGTACCGTGGGGCACATGGGAGGGGACAGGACTCTGGGGTCTGCCAGGGGCAAAGATGTTTCTACTTCTGTTCAACTCACCAGGCACATCCAGGAGCAAGTCTATTAGTGAATAGTCACTGAGCAAGGGAGAGATTTAATTAGTGGGTGGCTGGGCATAATGGCAAATGCTCTTCCTTCTAAGGTTGGTTCTGGCTCTGGCACAGAGCATCCAAAAGTGAAAGGGGAGCCTCTGGGCTGTCATAGGCTGCTTGGTGCCCTGCCAATTATGGTCATCAATAGGCAGTGATCTAGAACTGGGGGCAGGCAGTTCCAGTGCATTCCACACTAGCCCTTTATATTTATGATGCCTAGAAAGAGCGCAAGATTTACTGTTAGTGCTTCATCTAGCCATGGGCTAAATGCACCCACAGCATCCTTGGCTTGGTGATGTGCAAAGAGAGGGCTGTTTTTGCTACAGTTTGCTTCATATACAGTAAAGCAGGTCCGAGCAAGCTGACTCCACGCAGGACAGCTGGGAGGAGGAGGCAGGCAGATGGGCACAGGGATGGTGCAGCATCCACATCTGATGGCACGTGAGGAGTGCAACATCATGGCTGCTGTGAAAGGGCTAATCCTATCCTGTAAACAAGGGCAGGCGAGGTACAAACAGCACGTCCTGGAGTTTGAGATGCGCGGACTCATTAATGGACTTTGTAGTGGTGAATATTATGTGTCAGGTTGATGGGACGCCCAGATATTCGGTCAAACATTACTCTGGGTGTCTACGAGGATGTTTCTGGATGAGATGTCCATTTGGATGGGTGAACAGAGGAAAGCAGATTGCCCTCCCCAGTGTGGGTGGGCCTCATCCAGTCAGTTGAAGGCATGAATAAAACAGAAAGGCCGACTAAGAGGAACACCTTCTGCCTGACTGCTGAGCTGGAACGCTGTTCCTTTCCTGCCTCCAGACTTGAACTGAAACTTTGGCTGCTCCTAGGTCTCCAGCTTGTTGACTGTAGATCTGGGGACTTTCCAACCTCCATAATTGTGGGAGCCAATTCTCTAAAATAAATCTCTTTCTCTCTCTCTATACATCCTATTGGTCTGTTTATCTTGGGAACCCTGATGCACACAAGCCCCCAAGATGGGTAATCCAGTGGCATCACTGCAGAGACTCCAGCCCCACACCAGGTCCATGCGAAGGTGTGTGTGTGCAGCAGGGGTTACAGGGCCCAAAACCTGGGGAGTCACCTCCTGACCTGGCTTCACGGGTCACTGTACATACATTCTTGTCCAGGGCCCACAGTCCCTTGAAGGGGGCTCTCTGAAACTTCCACCCCAAGCTCAGTCCACCCCTGGACTCCAGACTCCCAAGGAACATCCCTGGGGCCACATCTCATGTAAGGGTGGGACTTGGACCCTCCTGACCACTCAGGACCTGCAGTCTCCATCTTCATCTCCATCCTCTGGCCGCCTCTGCTTCCTCACTTTCAAAGGCACCATCTCTTCCTCATCCTCTCAAGAACTCCTCAGTGAATCTAAGCTCTTCTCAATCTGGGCTTCATGTGTTCTCCAGGCAGCCTCTCCACGTGGCCCTGCCTTTTGGGCAAGGGCACACATGCACTCTCAGAGGGAAGACGAAAACTCAAAGTTCCCCAAATCTCATCCTTTCACACAAGCGTGAGACTCCTGTGGCATCGCCAGGATGAGTGAGGACGCCATAAAAGAGCACGTTCTGACGGCTGACTGGCCTCTGCTTTCATTGGAAGCTCTGAATTAGTGACTATTCATTTTAAAACAGCTTTATTACTTCCAAGTTGACCTCACCTTGAATTCAGTCCACAGGAAAGCGCCCACTGGGATCCACTTATTAAAAACAGGTGGGGAGAGTGGCGAGCCATCTTCCCCGGCAGAGAAGTGTGATCATAGAAAATGTCACATTTTCCTCTACATATTTTGGAACTAGTTTCTTATTATAAGAAGCCACATGGGGCTTCCCTGGTGGCATAGTGGTTAAGAATCTGCCAGCCAATGCAGGTGACACGGGTTCAAGCCCTGGTCTGGGAAGATCCCACATGCCGTGGAACGACTAAGCCTGTGCACCACAACTACTGAAGCCTGTGCGCCTAGAGCCCGTGCTCCACAATGAGAGAAGCCACCGCAGTGAGAAACCTGCGCACTGCAACGAAGAGTAGCCCCCGCTCACCGCAACTAGAGAAAGCCCGTGTGCAGCAACGAAGACCCAACGCAGCCAAAAATAAATAAATTGATAAAAAAAAAGAAGCCATGTGATTTCATAATAAAAATTAAACACAGGTTAATATGGTTTGTAATTAGTATATAATAAGAATTTAGAGGGAAACGAATGTCCACTACCTGCTTAGAATCAGTGTGTGCCCTTAAGTAATAGTGTGCCTGGCCCTAGTAATTATATTTGTACCAAGGTTTGTCTACTAAATCTAATATTCCTCCTAAAGATTATAAAGATTATAAAGAAAATTTTTAAGGCAAAGCTTGCCTGCATCACAAATTCCGAAGTAGCAGAGTCCACATTAACGACAATTTCTTGCATTTAGAGTTGTTATCAGGCAACCAATCGGTCACTCCTGGCCGGCTGTGTGCTACGGCTATGTTCTGTGTGCTACGTATTTGGAAAAAGAACAAATAGGGGTACATTCATTTTGCTGAATAAACAGGTAAAATGCTTCAAGAGCACAAATGCTATTTTCTCTTTGTCTTACAATATCGTGTTCCATGTCTATTGTAGAAAAGAAAAAAACCCACATTTTTAATCTTTTGATTCATAATTCATATGGTTGCTGTACTAGGTCTTCTGATGATCTCAACTGTTAATGTTTTCTCTTTGTAAGACAGGGTTTGAGCAATGTTAATATTTTAATGTTGACAGTTAATACTTGTTTGACATAATTTGTATATTACTTCCTTTAGAAACTGAAAAGAAAAGAAAGCACCTTTCCTGAAATAAAGTTTTAGGGAATGAATATAACTGCCACATTCAACATTCAGAAGCAGTTTATCTTAGGATTTTTAAGAAATATGAGAAATATTCACAGTGGCAAGATATCACTGGAGCAGTCTACAAGATAAATTAGAAACAATGGTATCTTGCCTTTGATTTATTACCCAGAAAATGTAAATGTGATTCTATGAATATTACTCAATGAGTGAAAAATGCCAAGCGTAGCTTATTGTGATTATTCTAGGCTAACAATCCTGTCCAGTTGTTCTATCAATAGACTGGTTGCTAGGAAATTTAGGTGGCATCCTTCTCTTGAAGAATGCTGGACATTTTATCCTGCCTCCTGGCAGAGGTGAGAGGAAAGGATTGTGCTATATTTGATTACCAACAGGAGGGCTATGATTTCCTGGCTGAAAGGTTTTGCCGGACAGTGATGGCTAAGGTGGTGCAGAGTATAAAAAAACGTTGGGCGCCATCCAAGCTCAGCTGTGATCATGGTGGTTGACCTACATGGTTAGTTTCCTTAGGCTAATATTGCTGATGCACGTGGCCCCCTCACTGCTGGGCCGGTGGTTCCCATGTCTGATGTGAGAACTGGGCGCCAGGACTTTCTTGCAGCAGCAGCAGTGTCTACTCTGTCAGCGAATTATCGTGAAACTGGCTAGATAAGCCAACCAGAACTGATGCATTTTGCACAAGAATAAAGATTTAGAAGGAAAGAAATCAGGCCTTGAGCACCCTGTTTCTGCCAGGGGTCATGAAATCCTCCACTGCCCATGCAGCAAAGGCTCCTATGTCCACAGGTGGCTGAGGACTCTTGTTGACCACAGGTGAGAACGCAGCCACAACTCCACTCCTGGGCATTCCCAGAAATAGCCAGCAGGAAGAGCCAGATAACATGTTTCAAAAGCTTGGAACCATTGGTCTGATGTCACGGCTCCAGAGTCAGGGACCAAAACAGATGCAGAGCTGAGACTCAGGTACAGGTGGACGAAGCACCTGGGATGGAAAGTTTCAACACATGTTAAATTCACTGGGTCCTGAATCCCTCTTCTCCTTCTTCTTCTTCTTCTCCTTCTTCTCCTTCTCCTTCTTCTTCTTCTTCTTCTTCTTCTTCTTCTTCTTCTTCTTCTTCTTCTTCTTCTTCTTCTTCTTCCTCTTCCTCTCCTTCCTCTCCTTCTTCTGCTTCTTCTTCCTCTTCCTCTCCTTCCTCTCCTTCTTCTGCTTCTTCTTCTTCTTCTTCTTCTTCTCCTTCTTCCTCTTCATCTTCTTCTTCTTCTTCTTCTTCTTCTACCTCTTCTTCCTTTCCTTCCTCTCCTTCCTCTCCTTCCTCTCCTTCTCCTTCTCCTCCTTCTTCCTCTTCCTCTTCTTCTTGTTCTTGTTCTTCTTCTTCTTCTTCTTCTTCTTCCTCTTCTTCTTGTTCTTGTTCTTGTTCTTCTTCTTCCTCTTCTTCTTCTTCTTCTTCTTCTACCTCTCCTTCCTCTCCTTCTCCTTCTCCTTCTCCTTCTTCCTCTTCCTCTTCCTCTTCTTCTTCTCCTTCTCCTTCTCCTTCTCCTTCTTCTTCTTCTTCTTCTTCTTCTTCTTCTTCTTCTTCTTCCTCTTCCTCTCCTTCCTCTCCTTCTTCTGCTTCTTCTTCCTCTTCCTCTCCTTCCTCTCCTTCTTCTGCTTCTTCTTCTTCTTCTTCTTCTTCTCCTTCTTCTCCTTCTTCCTCTTCATCTTCTTCTTCTTCTTCTTCTTCTTCTACCTCTTCTTCCTTTCCTTCCTCTCCTTCCTCTCCTTCCTCTCCTTCTCCTTCTCCTCCTTCTTCCTCTTCCTCTTCTTCTTGTTCTTGTTCTTCTTCTTCTTCTTCTTCTTCTTCCTCTTCTTCTTGTTCTTGTTCTTGTTCTTCTTCTTCCTCTTCTTCTTCTTCTTCTTCTTCTACCTCTCCTTCCTCTCCTTCTCCTTCTCCTTCTCCTTCTTCCTCTTCCTCTTCCTCTTCTTCTTCTCCTTCTCCTTCTTCTTCTTCTTCTTCTTCTTCTTCTTCTTCTTCTTCTTCTTCTTCTTCTTCTTCTTCTTCTTCTTCTTCTTCTTCTTCTTCTTTTCTTCTTCTTCTTAACAGTATCTAGCAGGGAGGAGTTTATTGATGGAAGAAGGAAAGGAGAGGAGGGAGAGTAGAAATACGGGAAGGGCTTTTCAAACAGCTTTTTTTTTTAAAACATCTTTATTGGACTATAATTGCTTTACAATGGTGTGTTAGTTTCTGCTTTATAACAAAGTGAATCAGTTAAAAATCTAGAAACAATAAATGCTGGAAAGGGTGTGGAGAAAAGGGAACCCTCTTGCATTGCTGGCCGGAATGTAAATTGATACAGCCACTATGGAGAAGAGTATGGAGGTTCCTTAACAAACTAAAAACAGAGCTACCATATGACCCATCAATCCCACTACTGGGCATATACCCTGAGAAAACCATAATTCAAAAAGAGTCATGTACCACAATGCTCATTGCAGCACTATTTACAATAGCCAGGACATGGAAGCAACCTAAGTGTCCATCGACAGATGAATGGATAAAGAAGATGTGGCACATATATACAATAGAATATTACTCAGCCATAAAATAAAAAAAGTTTTTTAAAAAGAAGTGGGTTCCCCACAGGGGAGCACAGTTTCACATCTGACACATGGACGCTTTGGTCCCCTCACTGGCTCCAGGCTGAGAGGTCTTCTTGGCCTCCCCTTCCTTTCCTTAGTGAAGCTGAGGCTGCTTGTGCATTTTGGACACAAGAGGTAAAGCGAGAGAGTGAGCATCTATGGTACAACCCCCTCCTTTGTTTTAAGCACTGTTTGATCACATTCTCCATTTAGTCCGTCATCCTGGAACAAAGCCTCGTTCTGAAGGTATATTTTGTTTCCCAGAGCAGAGGAATTTTGTCTAACTCAGAGTGTTTCCATTTCAAATGATCATGGAGCCCAGCTTGGGCTACTCAGTTCTGGCTGAATCACTCCAGACTCAATGTTCCCTTAAAAGCACGGTAGTGAGTGTGTCTATCAATTTCTCAATATTCAAAGAATCAGAGTGTCTCTTAGGTCCTCACTAAAAATTACTAAAAAGAGTTTAACCTGCACGCATGGCCCATGGCTGCCCATGTGACACATCCGTGCCTCTGACCTGTCATCCCCTGCTGGCCTGGGTCCCTGGCTTTTCTTTCTCAGCAGCCTTAGGTGGCCTTGATAAGATCCCAAGAAGCAGCAAGGGAGGGTCCTGATGATACACGGAAACAGCAGCCTGTCAAACAACATGGGGACAGCAGCCTCTGAAAATAAACTGAGAAAGATAAATAAGGATACAAATCTCCTAAAGCAATAAAGAAGACTTTGACATTTTAGAGCCAATATGGTATCAGAAATAGATTTTTTATCTCTCTTTTTCATGGGCCCTTCAGTCGATAAATCACAATTCAGTAAAGCATAAAAGGACTGATGTTCCTGGCTCTATATTTTACACACGATGGAGACATCATGGTAAGGCCTTCTCTTCTATGTCAGTAAATAAAAGAATACTATTACAAGAGGTAATCAAAGAAATAAGAAATATAATTGCCACTGAGGAAACAGATTGCTACTCTGGGCATCCTCTCAGGAAAGGAATAGATACCAAGGCAGGATGAATTCATATTTTCTCTCCCTGGTTTGTTTTGTCTCTTGCTGACATAAATAGAAACCCAGTGCTTCTGTGTCCATGGGACCGAGCACTGCACAAATCACAGAGCACAGCGTGGTTTCTTCTCTGACGTTGCAGAATAAATATGCTGAGCTCTAGGACTCTCAGCCAGAACCCCCTCTTGGGCTTTTGGAGAGTCTGGGGACCTGTGATGACCAGCATCTGGGAGAAGAAACGTCAGAACCAAGACTCAGCAAAGGAGGGGGGGGTGGGTGGGAGTGACAAAGGCAGGCGTGCAGGGGAGGGAACTTGGTGAAATGAATCCATATTGGATGGACATTAGCAGGAGCTCCTGCTTGGCTTCCACTCCAGAGCAGCCCCTGGATCCCAGGTTTCTAGGGCGTTCCTCGGATGTTACCGTCTGAGCTGCATCCCAGCCCACGATGGTCTAGATCCATCAGTGAGCTGCACTTTGATTAGTTTCATACAACCCACAGTTAACCCACTTTATCCCCTCCCCAAATTAATCTACCTGGCGTAGATTAATGGGACACCTTGCCATCTTATATCTATTACCCTTTGGGGGGCTACTTTCGTAGGGCCTCTACACCATGTGTCTGGATCTTGCAGCCTCATGTGGGAAGAGGCATGACTACAAATATGCATGTGGCCTTCCCTTTCCCTTTTTCTGAAAGGTACACTGGTTTGGATTTTGGAATCCAGCCTGTGGCAACGTGGAATTCATAAGGGCAGAATATAGACCCAATAAAAGTCCAAGAAAGGAGCAGCACGGATTCAGAAAGAGGCCACACAGGGAGGTCTTGCTTCTTGCCACACATGGCAGCCTGGGCAGCCTGGGTTTGAAATTAAGCCTTTAGGGCATTGCCCTGTCCTTGCCCCTGCTCTGTCTTCTGCTCCCGAGATGGTCTGGGTGCTGGCTTGTTCCACTGGGTAGACCTTTGTGACTTTGCTGCTGCTTTCCTAAATCTCAGTATGTTTTGCAGAAGTAAAGGATGGCATAATTTATCACAGTTGAACATGTGCTTTGTTCAATGACAGGGTAATTAGACATTCTTTCAGCAGACACATTAAATATATACTTATGCATTAGAGCTCTGTGTCTCCGATCAGCACTGTTGATTTATTCTTTATGCTTGGATCTTTGCCTGTTGATAGCCATATAAAATGAAACTTCCATGCCAAGAAATAAAAGTGACAGGGAAGAAGAAATGGCTTCCATATGCTAAGTCAAGGGAAGGGGCGGGGGGGGTTGTCTAGGGGGATGGGGACACACACACACATACATGCATATATACGTGCATATGTATATATATAAACACTTAGCCCTTCTAAACAGGCTGGGGCTTGATTCTCTTCTGCCTTCCTCCGTCAACATTAATTATGCAGTGATCAAAATAATTTTGCATTCATAATGCTGACCTCTTTCACTAGAGGGCAACACAACCCCAGCTTAAGGAACCTCTACCTTCTGCTTCCAGTGACAGGAAGCGATTCATAAGATGCTGCATGGATTCGGTAATGAACACCCTATTAATTTTACATCAGTGCAAAGTTACTTTTGAAAATCCAGCGATGCTCCTGAATACACATGACTTGGCCTTCTAACAGGTGGCAGGGAGCTGTTTCCTAATTTTTGCCACTGTGGACAGGGCACCACCCTGTTTCCACTTGGGATGCATTCTTACAAGGGGAGGGGCTTCCCATGGAGGGACACTTCAAATCCACCCATGCCCAACCCCTCCGGAGCAGAATGTCACCTCGGCATCCCAAAAGTATATGGATTGAGCTGCAGCTTGCAAAGGTTCCCATGGTTCTGTGACTACCTGAGCTTCTCCTGGCTAAGGCTTGCTTCTGAGCATGCGCCTGGCTTTCTGCTCCCTCCCTCCCTCTCATCCTGCCTTGGGAGGGCTTCAGCGCTAGGAGCTGCAGGTTTCAGGGCATCATTCTCTGGGTCTCTTTCAGAAGCCGTGGAGTTTAACTGGGAGGAGTCGAGTTGATCTTCATCTCTGCCCCAAATGTTGAAGGTAATTCATCCACCACCAGAACTTGTATCAGCCGTGCTCATTCAATTTTTAAGAAGTCCATTTGCTTTAACAAATGGGGCTCCTGCAGCTTCTTTTCGACTTGTATGGAAGGAGTACCTACTTGCCGCCCTGCTCTCCCGAGGAGGAAGAATCTTTAAAAACCCTGAGAAATTGATTACACAGATTCCACCATTAGAAAACTCATTACAGAAATCTGTCTTTTGTTCCTTAATATGTTAAAAATATCAGGAATCATTAGAGGAATGAAACAAAGCTGCAAGTTTCAAGAGTCTTTGTACCAACTGTTACATAGGCAAAGAACACACTGAATTTCTTTTCTTAGAAGCATTTCGGGCCAAGATGAATAATGAGGCCCCGGTTTTCCTTTGGAGGAGAAGCATGACATTCTGTAAACACCCTTACTCAGCATTTATAGTTTTGCTTCCAGAAATAACCATGGCCTTTTCTTTGAAGTGAGTTCTTCGAAAGAGGAGCTCCGGTTTGAGGAGAGGCTTCATTTCCAGAGGAGGATGGATGTGCGGGTCCTGCGGACATGGAGGGCAGGAGGGATAAAAACATACAAGTGTGTTTTTTCACTGGACAGCTGACGCCCTTGGGGAAACGGGGGATGGAGGCAGTGCAGCTGTGAGATACAGTGTTCAGCGGTGTTTGCAGTGTGAACTTGGCATCCTCACGCTCCAAGCCCTTAATCACTGGCTGCATATGGAGCTGAAAAAATCTCCAGAATCCTCCGTGGCACCTTTTGCTTTCTCCTTTCTCTCTTCTTGGGACACTGTCGCTGTGGTTCAGCAAAGCCAGCCGGCCGCGCATGTAAGTCATATTGGCGAGTTGCGTCTTTCTGCAATTCGCCAGGCGAGGCCTTGGCCAGTCCGCGCTGGAGTGTTTCACCATTTCCTTTGAAATGTAACTCATTATACAAAAGCAGAACTAAATAAAAATCCTCCAGAGAAGGAACAGATTGTTAGCTATAGATTAGAAGCACAGCCTAACCCTTCACAAGCATTAAATATTTAACATAATCGCACCACAGGTGCCAGGAAGATGTTGGCATTGTTTAATTAGACTTAATTAAACGTGAGGAAAAGTCTAATACTAATTCAGTTCGAGTTTTTTCATCGATTACAAAACCTCCCCCTTTGAGGTCCCTGTGTGTTGGCTGTATTGCACCTCACCCTCTTATTAACTAGAAAACCACTGGGTAAGAGTTGAAAAGTCAGGCACAAAAAATGGAGATGTTGTCTACAAGCAACAGGGCTATATATACATGGACGCAGGAAAAAGACTATTTTTAAAGTAAAGGAATTGCATGGACACTCGACCAATTCCAACATCTATAAGGTGGGCATAGGACTTCTGTCTGTCTTGCGTCTCATTCTTGATCTGAAATCTTTTAACTGGGAATGGGTACAGTTGGAACTTGAATCTGTACATACATACGTGTGTGTGTGTGTGTGTGTGTGTGTGTGTGTGTGTGTGTGTGAAGGATAGCATTCAGACTGCACCATCTACATTGGAAAGCTAACAAGAAATGTGACAAATCCTACTTTGATCATGTGTTTTCAATACTAACTCTAAGACCTATTAAAGGACAGGCAAATACATTTGCTACGCAACAGAAATGTTTTACCATTTAGTACACGTATCATTGAAATAATAACTTTTCTTTATACCAATGCTAGAGTGTGAAATTATTTTAATTTCCTGCACCTGTGTCTCCAAAAGGAAGAAGGAACACAGAACCTTAGATGCTACCATGGAGCCATGTGAAACACGATGTCTAATAAGTCAGGATGTTTTTTGTTTTTTTTTTACTTTTGCTGCTGCAGTACGATTGTAAATGCACACGTCTCATATGAATGTGTGTTAATCACAAGAAAGTTGGCTGCTGTCTCCAGGTAAACGATGCAGGATTAGCCATCTAGGACAAAAGACCTTTGGTTTTGTAGCACCATCGATATAGAATTTAAACTCTGAGAATTTTATCCTAAGGAAATAATCATGGATATGCCCAAAGATTAATTAGACAGATGTTCACTGCAGTGTTGTTTAAAATAACAAAAAAAGAAGAAGAAGAAGAAGAAGACGAAGAGAAACAATCTAAATGTTTAATCTGTACCAAGGAATTTACAAAAAATAACATTGTAGAAAAATACTTCATGCCATGGGGAAAATGTCAAGTGAAATCTAGCTGGTGAAGCTGCCATTTTGGCTCCTAAACACATAGATGCTCTTACTGTCTTTGGAATCCTGAGCAGGTGGAAGGCAGGTGTGTCAGCCCTTCAGAGGGTGAGGCCAGAGGGAAGAGGGGTCTCCTCCCCCTCCCGGCTGAACGAGCTCATGCCAGAGCTGGAGGGAAGCCAGCGAGATGTTTCTGCCCAGATTGTGGAGGCCTGGCAGAGAGACCAAGTCTCGGGTCCCTCAGAGGTTATGTGGGGCAGCTGTGGGGAAGGTGGAAGTCCAGTGTCAGAGAACGGTTGGGCTGATGGATGGAGGCCTGCGTTGGGCTGATGGAGGCCTGCGTTGGGGTGTTTGGTGATGGTTCCCTTTTGACTGGGCACCTTCCACAAAGGTGGCTCTGACATTTTACATACGATGTTCCTACCCTCACACCAACCCACCCAGTGGGGGCATTCATCTACTTTGGGCATCTCCATTTTATAGGTGAAGAAATAAGGCCATTCAGCCTGTGAGTAGTGAATTCACAAATTCATCCCATCTCTGCCACGTCCGTCCTTGGCTCACGGATGCCTTGTCTGTCTTCTTGCCTGCAGCCTCCACCCATTTTCATGCAGGAGCCCAACCCTGGACTTGTCCCCGGAGCTGCCTTCCAAATGCACTTTCTCTCCCTCCCACCAAGCACCTAGGTGGTCCCCCCTGGCTTCCTAGGCTCCCCCCTTTTATACAGTGAGGATCTCCCCTCCTGCTGTGCCTCACATTGTCAGATTATTGACTTCATTGTATCATTTCCCCTCTAAAATCCTTCCATAACTTTTCCCTATTTATAGGGTAAAGTCCTAATACCTGGTATTGGATGTAGATACTTCAAAATCCAACTCTGCCCAATTTAGCCAAAATCACCTTCTGTGTTCATCAAATGAACATTGAATTCCATCGCAGCAGCATCTGCTCTACGCCCAGAAGAAATCACACGCATTCTCACCTCTGGGACTTACCCATCATGTTCTTCTTCTTGGAGATGTTGATCTTCTCCCTCTACCTGTGTCTTTTAGGACTGGCCCAGGTCATTGTCCCTCCAAGGTGCCCAGCCCTGCCCTCTCTTGTCAGTATTGGCTGCCCCTCCCTGAGGTCCTGTCCACAGGAAGTTTTCTCTGAACCACTCACATTTATGCCATCTTCTCCTTTGAAGTCTTGCCTGTTTTCATGAGTATCTGGTCTTCCCACTGGATTTGCAAGCTCCTGTAGGGCTGAGGCTAATTCACATAATTGCGTGCCCCCCACCAGCCCGCCCACCCACCAGGTTCTAGCACAGGACCTTGAAATACGGCAACTGATTAATATTTGTTGGATGAATAAACACATTTGCAATGGACTCAGATCTACAGTACTGACACCAATCATGGCGCACAGGGTAAGGTCCTAAAAGAAGAAGTCAAAATAAGGCAGCCAGGCAGAGAAAAAATGTATATAACAAAATACACACAAAAATAAAATGATGTTCTCCATCTCTCATTTTGCTTTCCCTTTGTGATAGGCTGAATAACGATTTCCCAAAGATGTTCACATCCTAACCTGTGCAACCTGTGAATATGTCACCTTACACTGCAAAAGAGATTTTGCAGATGTAATTAAGTCAAGGATCTTGCGATGGGAGATTATCTTGGACCAGCTGGGTTAGCCTTATGATGTAATCACAAGGGTCCTTATAAGAGAGGGGTAGGAGGGTCAGTGACACATTGTCAGACATGAAGATGAAAGCACAGGGGTGTAGGGATGCAAGGATGGAGCCACGGAATGCACACAGCCCACGGGATGTGGAAAAGGCAAGGAACCGGATCCACCCCTGAAGCCTCCAGAAAGAGCCAGCTCTGCCCACACCGTGATTTGAGCCTGGGGAAACTGGTTTCGACTTTCCAGCTGTAGAATCATACGTGAACACATTTGTGTTGTCTTAAGCCATTGAATTTGTGGTCATTTGTTATAGTAGCCATAGGAAAATCATACACCGGCAGCTCATAATTTCTGAGAGTCAGTACCTGAGGCCATTGCCTTAAGGTGGGTTTTCTTGTCTTTCTGGGTGCGATGGTCATAGGAGAGAAACCATGAACGACTGATTAGAGGGAAGAGCAGCCCATGGGGGTTCTGGAGCCTCGGGTTCCCGTTCTGCTCTGTGTCTGCACGTGGGTACCATTCAACAAGGTGCTTGTCTGCTCTTGGCCAAGCGTGAAGTAGAAGTGGCACACTTGCATCGTCTCCTCACACCTCAAACATTTTTCAGAGGTGAAATTAAGGTAAAATTCAAGGAAAAGCTTTGAGCCTGTTTAAAGATTTCCCCAAGATGTTAATGGAAAATGTGGAAGCAATGTTCTTTTAGGTAAATTCCTTGTGGTTCCATTCAGAGATCAATATTTTCCTCTTTCGTATTTTACAGAAATTAGGCTGCGTCATGAAAACAAAAGAGTACAGTCAGTATTGTGCTCCCTCCCTCCCAGAAAGTTGTTTTCAATGTACAATGTGTAGTTTGCAATTCACGGTGTCAAAGAGTGGAGGAAGAATGGAACAGTTCTTTTTTTTTCACCTCAATGATTTAACAAAATAATTGAAAAGCATTTTCGTAATGACGTTAGGTCAGCAGGGCTGTCATTTGCTGTGACTGGAATTAGTGCTTCAAGTGAGGTGAGGGTTGAGTAACCTGGGATTTCACTGTTTCTAGTGAGACAAGGACCACACGTTACCCTACTCCGTGAAAGGGGGGTATGATGGGATCAGGCTGCAGGGGGTCTGATGCTGAAGGCTGGGTGCCTAGTCACCTCGCCAGCCGGAATCTCAAAGAAACCCAGACTTAGAAAATGCCAATGGCCATTTGATTTCTTTTTTTTTTAACATCTTTATTGGAGTATAATTGCTTTACGATGGTGTGTTAGTTTCTGCTGTATAACAAAGTGAATCAGCTATACACATACATATATCCCCATATCTCCTCCCTCTTGCATCTCCCTCCCACCCTCCCTATCCCACCCCTCTAGGTGGTCACAAAGCGCGAGGCTGATCCCTGTGCTATGCGTCTGCTTGCCACTAGCTATCTATTTTACATTTGGTAGTGTATATATGTCCATGCCACTCTCCCACTTTGTCCCAGCTTACCCTTCCTCCTCTGTGTCCTCATAATTCAAAGAGTCATGTACCACAATGTTCATTGCAGCTCTGTTTACAATAGCCAGGACATGGAAGCAACCTAAGTGTCCATCGACAGACGAATGGATAAAGAAGATGTGGCACGTATATACAATGGAATATTACTCAGCCATAAAAAGAAAAGAAATTGAATTATTTGTAGCAAGGTGGATGGACCTAGAGTCTGTCATACAGAGTGAGGTAAGACAGAAAGAGAAAAACAAATACCAAATAAAGACACAGACATTTCATCTCTTAAATTTTAGTTTGGGTCACAATTTTCTATGTGGTCTGTTCAAGGGCTTGAATTTGTCTCCCAAGCAAATTGCTTGGGCTTTTCTGGAAATCCGGATGTTAGCAGCAATTGTATACAATAGCTTAATGGCAAGAAAAAGGAGATTGTCAGAAGGGAAGCTGTCTGGGGAGACTCAATTCCCAGAGCCATGGGTCCCCTCGCCATCTGGTCTTTGCACTTGGTGGGGACACGGGGTGGCCACCTCCAGCATCGCTCCTCATCCCTGAAGACAGGAAGCCTTCAGTAGCACCAGGGAGGGGTCAAGCAGGGCTGCCCCGGAGCGTGCAGATCTGATCACCCGCCAGAAGCGGGTCACCCCACCCTCGTCGCTCACTGTCCTGCCACAGCCCAGGGGCCCCAACCCCCGGCTCTCCCAGATCTGCCCTGTCTCTCACTCTGGCTTGGTACCTGGTTTCTCTGATGGAACTCTGTGACCAGAATCTTCCTTTAATTCTATGTAATAAAAATGCCCCGCCCTCTTGCAAATCACTCCAGGTCTTGTCCATGTGAAAGCACGAATTTGCAGACACTCATTGGACCTGGGAGGTTAGTAGGCAATGACGCCAGGATCTCAGTAAGTGATGAAGCTGCACAAACCATCTGCAACTCACCTTCTGATTCACACAAGCGTGGTGCTAAAACTGGCTCTTCCGGGGTGGGACAACTGCTTAATTTCTCTGAGCCTCAGTTCCTCCCCTGTGAAATATTAACAGATCCTGCTCGCACTGCAGAGCTGTTGTTGGCAGGCATCTTAAGACCTGAGAAGTTTAAGACACTGATGTGCCCTGGTTCCACAGTTGTGATTTCAAAGCCCTGCTCTGCCGTAATAGCTGGACGATCTTAGGCAAATGTTCAAACTCTCTGACACTTGATATTCTCATCCTTGAAAGGCAGGCCATCACATCTGTCCTGTAGATTGAAGATTAAATTAAGTGAGATTTTGTAGGTGAAGGCTTTGGCATGATGCCTAAGCAAACTATGAATGATAGATATGGCAATGGATATTTTATATGCTCCCCAAGCCCCAGACAAGTTTTTTTTTTTCTTTTTTTTTGTGGTACGCGGGCCTCTCACTGTTGTGGCCTCTCCCGTTGCGGAGCACAGGCTCCGGACGTGCAGGCTCAGCGGCCATGGCTCACGGGCCCAGCTGCTCCACGGCATGTGGGATCTTCCCGGACCGGGGCACGAACCCATGTCCCCTGCATCGGCAGGCAGACTCTCAACCACTGCGCCACCAGGGAAGCCCCAGACAAGTTATTTTTAACATCATTTTAAAGATGCAGAAACTGATTTGACACATTTATTTTCACAGAAGTCTGGGGAAACATTCCCCTCCCAGCTCACCCCTCCTCTCCGGCCCAGAGGGTGAGGTTTCTAAGTCTTAAAACTGATCATGTCAGCTGTCTTCTTTAAGATCTTGTCATGGATTCCCATCACCTTCAGGGTACAGTCCAAGAGCTTTAACCTGAGAAAAATGTGGCCAGATGACCAAAGCCCTCTGTTTCTCCAGCTGTGTATGATGTGTGGACAGACAACTCTCCATCCGGGTTTGCTCATCTAGCCGTGCCCTGCACCCTGACTGCTGACTCGCACAGACCTCCTCTCTTTCTCACCAACATCACTTCTGCCACCATTTCTCACCCGGACGACGGCAGTGGGCTCCAAAGCATCCCTGCCCACCCACTCCCCTCCCCATCCGCTCACACAGTCATCTGTCCAAAGGCACATGTGACTGAATCAAACCCTCGAAACCTTCCACTGCTCCCCAGGTTCTAGAGACGCAACCAGATTGCCAGGCATTTAGTGAGTGCCCGGGACCCTCAGCTGTGCTGTGCCCACTGTCCCTTCCTCGGCCGCGCCAAGCCCAGTTCTGGCACGCGGTGGAGCTGGGTCAGCATCCCTGGAGGTGGCTGGGCTCTGAGATGCTCCTGGGGGGTGTGGGGCTCAAGGCCTAAGAAGCTTGCCTGTCCTGGGGCCTGTGGCTCTCCCGTCTTCTGAGGGTGGTTTTTCCCCTCCAAAGCGGTGCTGAGCACAAGTCCAGGGGCATCCCAACCTGCACCTTGGAATCACAACCCACCCCCGCCCCCTGACAGAGTGGGAAACTCAATCCTGCTGATAGAATCCATGGGTTCTTGGCATCCCCCATGTTCCCTGTCACCTAGGAGCTGACCCCTTGGCCCACGATTTCCAGGAACCATCTGAATAAAGGTGTCCTGGGAAGGTTGGCCGTGTTCAGGATAATAACACTTTATTCTGGCAATGCAAGGTGATTCTTTAAAATGTGGGCTAAGAATCACACACGCACCTATTCAATAAGGAAGAGCCAGCACCTATGTCTGTGTTTTCCATGTGACACCCAAGAAAAGGAGATAGATCTTTAAAAATATTTTTATGTGGTCCCCTAGAATCATCGTGTCATGCTGATTTTGCTTCACGGAACCAAGGGCAAGCTGAACACACGTGTACTTGTGCTGACAGAAGGAACGCTCAGTCCCATGTGCAGACATCATACTCGTGGAGGACAGTCAAGTCACAGGTTTCCAGCAGGCGTGCTGGGTACACAGAGCTGTGTCCATGTGTCAGACGGAGTGAGCCTGAGACACTCCCTGGCCTCCCCGATCCTCGGGCTCACTGCCCTTGGCCTCTCCTTTCAACCACCAGGCACCGCTGGCCATGGGGGTCCTTGGAGACCAAGCAGGGACTCAGGCTCTGTCTTCCTGAAGGCTGGGGTCAGACGGCGGGGGGCTGTGATTCATCTTGACCTGCTGAGAACAGAGGGGCTTCACACGCCCACAAGGCAGGGAAGTGAGCCTGGCCCTGAGCCTCCCATTCCTGGGAGAGCTGTTTCCCTGGCAACTTTCCACCACAAATCAGGTGAGTTGTAAGATCAGATTGAACTTATCAGACAGGCCACATTGGAAAATACACTTAACTTCCCATCCCAGATGTGCTCTGGAGGGAAAAGCAGGGACACAGCACACTTTGTAGGTGACATTATTAAAGAAATAACAGGGTCCTTGAATCATTAACGCAGTCGACAGACATTTGATGAGGGAGGCCCTGGGGTGAGGCCGGGACTACAGCTGCAGTGGGAGCCCTTGGATGGATGGTCCACGTGCTGCTGTAATGTGGGCCACGCGGGAGCAGCCGTCAACATCCCTGACGTAGCAAAAAATAATAAGGAACTGCAGAAAAATCTGTCAAATTAACATATTTAAAAGACTGTCATCTTTAATACTGTTGGGGATATTGTGTGCTACGATCCTACATTGCTGATGGCACTGTAAATTGGTCTAGTTCCTTGGGAAAACAATTTGACGATATATAAAAATAAACATAAAAATATCAACAACCTTAGACACAAGACATTTAGCTCCCAGGAACCTACTCCAGGGAAGATGCTGCAGGACCAGCAACAGTTAAGAACCAGCCCCCCATGTCCGTTCTCCCCGAGGGGGCCAGAGGACTCATTCATTAAACACACCTCTCCCCAAGACTGCCGTGCTCCCCAGATTACAGCAAGGGGGAGTGACGATGCCAAGTCTGACCCAGGAATGTGACTGTGTGTAATGGTTTATCCTTACAAATCGGGACCAAAAGGGAACCAAGAAAGAATGGGAGGGGAAACATTATGTCAGTGACTAAAACTGAAAAGAACATGTTAATGTCGTCTTCATTTTGTTTGAATTATTCATTTAAAAAATAAGTAAAGGAGGGCCTCCCTGGTGGCGCAGTGGTTGAGAGTCCGCCTGCCGATGCAGGGGATACGGGTTCGTGCCCCGGTCTGGGAGGATCCCACATGCCGCAGAGCTGCTGGGCCCGTGAGCCATGGCCGCTGGGCCTGCGCGTCCGGAGCCTGTGCTCTGCAGCGGGGGAGGCCACAGCAGTGAGAGGCCCGCGTACCGCAAAAAAATAAATAAATAAAAAAAAATAAGTAAAGGAGAGGGGCAACAATCTCTCAAGCAAATAAAAACAAATGACACATCTGGTCATTGTGCCCCAAGGAAGCGTTGGGCAGCAGGGCTTTTGCCGCCCAAATTAGCTTGGGGAGGGCTTGATTTTGGCCACTTAAAATATTTGAACAGATTCTACCCACCTCATGCTGGGCTCCCAAGTGAGGCCCGTGTAAAAGCTGGCTCAGACTCACGTCCGGTTTCATCTTTGTTTCATCTCCAGCCTTGTTGCTGCAACACCACTATCTCACAAAGTAGAAGCACTTTAGCCTTCGTCAGTATTCCACTGTTGGGATCCTTTGAGCGTGAAAGGTGTCTCAGGAAGGCAAATGGCCTTCTTCCCGTTTTATAAAATGTCTTCTGATTCCTCATCACTCCACCTCGAAGGCAGCACAATGAACTTATTCAAGCCATCTCCACGTGGACCCCTGTGTAAATACATTGTAAACGGCTTGATTTGTTCCAAAGAGCGGACAGCTATCTCATGGGGAAAGTACCTCAAAGATATTCATGCTGACTGAATCCCCCGTAAGTCAGATTTCAAGGAGCAGATCCTTTCAGAGGCAAGACAAGCATCTGAACCTTTTGTGAAAAGCACTGGTCTAATAGCTGCTGTACTGATTATGGGCATTTAACGACTGCATTTGAGAATTATACACTGCTTAGTTTTCACTTGAATTCTGCTTTCTTGCTTCTTTTGACTGGGGAAAAAGGAGAGTGGGATGGGGAGAAACACACCACTTAATCTCTGCTTCTGCTTAATCTTCGTGCGGAGATACTCATCAGCCTCATACAATGCCCTCTGCAGCCACAATAAAAGGCTGTAATTGCAAACAGCCCAGAGTAAGGCGACTAATAAAAACCGACCCGCCTGGTAACCTGAGTTCTGAGCTAAGTCTTTAGTGACATGAGGACAGTTCATTAATTTGTCATCCCCCAGAACAAGCTTGGAATCAAGTTCTGATTTTTTTTTACAGGCTGATTCAAAGGAGTCAGGGAGAGAAAGCTGCCTTTGAAATTCCTTTTCATCCAAGGCGGTGCTTAATCACACATTTGAGGGCACTGCCTGGCTATGTTAATAACAGGGCCCATGTGAGCACCCACACCGCTCATTGTGTAGCGGGCTCTATTATTGGGTATGAATTATTATTGGGTATAAATGTCCAAGCGTAACAAAGCAGCCGTTGGCGCTTTCATAAGAGGGGCAGTGAAGCTGAAAAGGTGCCCAGGCAAGTTGAGCATCTCAGAGGGATGCAGCTGTGCATGGAGCCCAACCTATTGGCGACTCAGGGGCCATCTTGGGGCGCATAGCCTCTCTCCCCAGCTCAGCCATCCATACTTGGAGTGCTTTGTAATGCCAGTTAGGTGGAGAGCTGGGCCTAGTTTTTAACATCCTTGGTGGGGACAGTTTGGAGGAGGAAGTGAAATAAACAGCCATGCTCCCTCTAAGGATGACTACAGCCCTGCTGAGCTGGCAGGGCGTCCAGTGTCCATGGGTATCATCAAATTAGCCGCTGTGACCCCTCGATGGACACATGCGTGGTCTCACTTTGTACATTCAGCCTCACTCAACTGCAAACTCAAAGAAGTCCCTGTGTGACAGTCACCAAGTTTAAAATGTCCAAACCCAGGCTAAGTTAGAGAGAGAAAGGAAGCGAGGGAAGGAGGGTGGGAGCCCCAGAAATTGATGTTAAGTAACCAGAAGAGAAGAAGAGATATGGGTCTTGATGGTGCATGGCCGGTCACGAGTGTCCCACGTGGAGATCCTCAAGTGTACTCAGCTCCACGCTCTGGAGGATGCAGCCCGGAGCATCACGTCCAGGACGAGGCAAGAGCCCTTCTCATTTACAAGTGGACGAGATTCTGTATAGTTTTGCTCAGAAATGTGCTATCAAAGCCCCCTAGTTATAATAACGTGTCTTCGGAAACAAAAACCTTAGAATAGGCGCTGCATCCTGATGTGGAGAAACACTGGACCTTGTCACAGGGATCCTGAGGGCTTCATCCAGGGCTCTGAATTTATTTAACGGGCAGGCAGGGCTCGTTGGTGGAATGATTCACCAGAGTCGGGAAGCCCTGAGGACAAAGAGACCACACGGAAGGGCACAGCTGACCTCAGGACCCCAGGCGCTCGAGGAACAAACGATACTCACGGGATAAACTCTGGAGCATCTCGAAAGCTGACCTGTGTCTTTCAGGAGGAAAAACGCTTACCTGGGGAAGAACTGCTGTGACACCTCTGTTTGGGGTTGTGACAGCCAATCTCCAAGTCATGCTGGCGGCAGGAAGCTGAGACACAGCCTCAGATGCTCGGAGGGAAAGAGTGTGTCTGTCGGCCGATGTGTCTGGAAAAGGCAGGGAGCGGGTGGGATTCAGCTGAGGTGTGAGTGGGCCTCTGGTGGGTTCCTGGGACTCCTCCTCTGTCTGCCCCCCCTGTGGACTCCAGGTGGCTGTCATGGCATCGGCCACTCTCCTATTCACAGGCGGGAAGGACCTGAACCAAGTTCCCAAGATCCTCCTTGCTTGGGGCAGCTCAGGTCACAAGCAGGGTCCCCAGAGGGCTCGGTCTGCCTGGGACGAGGCGATTGTCCTGGGTTCGTCAGTGGTCGAGCCCCTCTGGCTTCAGTGCCCAGGTCGTGTGCCCCAGCCCTGCACTCACTGTGGCCGCACGTGACCTGAGACATGGGCTCAGGCCGCTCACCGTGGCTGTTCTTAAAACTCAGAGGAGGGGCCTGCCCCACTCAAGTCTGTGGGATTCTAGACCTGCTGGGAGGGGCTAGGAAAAGAGACCCCGACAGTCCCATGAGCCACTGGGAAGGCCTGATGCAGAGTCCTCCTGGCAGTGAGGTTGGAAAGCTGGCAGCCTCCCTCCCTCCCCTTGAGCCTTGGGTCAATCACATGGTTGGTCTCAGTGATAGTCGAGGATGGTTCTAAATTGTTTTTTAACACTTAACTTTTAGAAACACCGAAAGCTAAGAGTGTGGTACTTGTATAGATTGTTTTTTTTAAAAAAGCATTAATTACTGAACATTTCTAACATACACAAAAGTAGAGAGAATGGTACAATGAGCGCCCAGCATCCATCCCCCAGATCCAGCAGGATGAAGATGCAGCCGGTCTGTTCTCACATTCTTACCCAGCCCACCCACTCCCAGATCTCAGACACTGGATTCTGTTTTGACTTTTATAAACATCAACATTTAGCCTCTGAGAAATAGTGGATGTTATTTTCTCTTTGGCCTCTCAGCTTCCAAATTCAACCGGCTGAACATTATGGCTTAAAACTTATATTTAGGCTAATTAACAGGTACTGGTTTATTTTCTCTTTAGGCCACCTGATTAGTTTCTCTGTAGGAATAGAATGTTGGTGGATGGGAAGCAAACATCGTCTAGAACATCGGTACCTTTAGACTGAGTCTGCCCTGAATAAGTCAGCTGTTCCCTCCTCATCATGGGGCCCTGCTCTCCACGGGTGGTACAGCTGTCCCTCACTCTTGTCTTACATCCCCGGACGTGGTTCCAGGGAGTCAGGGCTCGCCACATGGACATGCTGCCAATGATGTCAAACAGAGGCCCCGGCTGTCTTGAGCAAGGCCTGAGATGCTTTCACCAGCCCTGGGGGTAACAAGTGCCATGGACACGGTGGTCTTTCTGTCCGTGTGATGAACTGAAGCCACTGAGGCCAGACCTGCCCCAGACTCAGGGAAGATGGTGTGAGGTTGGCCCCAGACCCAGCTGGGGAGGTGAGGCGCCCGCGGAGCCCACAGAGGCACCCTCGGCATGCGGGCCATTGACAGCAGCCTGGAGTTCATGCCATATCTCTCTCCTGTCACTGAGCCACGTGAAGTGTCTGCTGGGGAATTACTTCTACGTCTACCATGGCTAATCTCCTAGTGGCACGGAGCGGAGGTGTCATCTCTAGCCGGTACTGCTACAGGGGGAGCCGCCCTGGCCTGTCTGGTCCTGGCCGACCCCTCACCTGCAGCGGGCAGGGCTCCTCCTTCCCCCCGGGCTGCATCTTCTGGCTGCATCTTCTAGTTCGGACCTGGGAAGGAAGTACACTCCAGTGATTGCGTTGCCTTCTGGGCGAATTTTTAAAATTTTCTGTCCGTGGGGAGCATGGCACCTCAAGGAACAGAAACGGATCTCTTAAGGGGTAGTACAGTAACTGGAGGGGGCGGTGGGCTTGGATTCCTGCTCTACAGGGTTTGGGTGGCCCTTGTCCATCCATTCATGGACCTCCCCAGCACGGAGGAGGCCCGCGGAAGGCAAAGCAAACCATTTGACCTTTTTGTTGTTTTGAATCATTTCCATCTTTGATTTATCACCACGGGAGTTTGGTGAAGAAGGCCGAGAGTCTTATCTTAGGAAACCAGGCAGAGAAACACGGGTTTGACTTTTATTAGAATTCTCTTTATGCTGCCAACGGAGCTGCTTCCACGTCCCATTTTGGAGGATGTGAGTGGTGACAGGCTCTGGGGGCCTCTTTATCCGCTCAAAGAATGGCCACGCCCATCACCTCGTCAGACATTTGCGAAAGCCCAGATGGGGAGTTGCCCCATCACTGCTTCATGGGAGAGGAGGTGAGAGACACCCTCAATCCACAGGGTGCATCCGTGCAGCCCTGGGTTAGGTGTCTGCACGCTTTCCACGGCTCTGTGCTTCCTCTGGGGCCTGATCTCATGACGGGTTGCTTAGGGTCACGTAGCAGGGTCTCATTTCTGAAGGAGTCTGGTTAAGAATGACTTTCAGGGCTTCCCTGGTGGCGCAGTGGTTGAGAGTCCGCCTGCCGATGCAGGGGAAACGGGTTCGTGCCCCGGTCCGGGAAGATCCCACATGCCGCTGAGCGGCTGGGCCCGTGAGCCATGGCCGCTGAGCCTGCGCGTCCGGAGCCTGTGCTCCGCAACGGGAGAGGCCACAACAGTGAAAGGCCCATATACCGCAAAAAAAAAAAAAAAAAAAAGAATGACTTTCGAGTTTGTTCTCTCTTTGCTTTCAAAAGTATCAGTTTTTATGACCTCCGCTCTTCTTTCAGCACGGTTTGGTGGTCAGGACTGTGTTCCTTCCACAGCATCTTCAACAGCAGCTGTTTATTGAAATGCCGGCAGCAGGGAGTAATCTCGGCTGCTCTGCAGTGGGTCTGTTTCCCGCTGGATGACGTTCCCAGTTCAAGCTGGAGTCTGTGGCCGCCAGCTGTGCCAGGGTACCCCCCTCTCCCAACCCATGTTTGTTCCATGAGATGCATTTATTTTGTCCAAGGAAGACCTGTCCGTAAGCCCAATGTCCAAACAGTGTCCATGCCATTTGGCATCTTTACAGCCAACTGGTACTTCTAAAAAAAAAAAGCACAGAAATCTATGGGTTAACAGTTTGCATTAGAACCTCTAAAGAGGAAAGCTGTTAGCTGATATTCCAAATGTGGCGATTGATCCAGGATGCCTAAATCACATCTGTATGGGGACGGTGGGGGAGGGGTTGAATGGGCTGTGATCTCTGGCGGAAAAACATCTGTCAGCAGCCAAACGTGGATCCGCGTTCGTACAGCAAGCGTGCGAGACAGCACCTGATGGTGCATCTCACTGCAGTTGTTTGGACCAGAAGCGCTCATTTCACCTCTCTTTCCCTCCTCCATGGGAAACGAGGGGGAACTGGCTCCTTGACCTCATCTGTCTAGCCCCTGAGGTGTTGGAAACGATGCTTAGCAGAGTCGTCCTTGTGGTCAGCCCACGGATTGGTGAAGCTGAACCAATGGAACAAGGTTCTGAATGGAACATGCACCCGTCTGCAGACAGCAGAGAGCAAGCTCCTTGGAGAAGGTCAGAGTGGTCCAGAGGGTGTGTGGTTGAAGGGGAGATGAGCTTTGTGCCCAAAACATTGATTGGCAGAACTAACTCACGGTCAGTCAGTTCACCAAGTGAGCGCTTTGCTGCAGGATCGAATCCCTGATATCTAACATAATTCACTTCACTGAATTCAATTTGCAAATATATCAATTGGGTGCCTTGGTGCTAAATGTGCTTCTGTTAGCTGCTAATAAAATGTGTAGCAATTCCAGTTGCTACTGGTTTCAACAGCCTTTTGAGGATATTTCCAAACAGTCCGGGAGAATAAAAACACATCCCGGGTATCTTGAGTTTTAGGCGTGGTGCCTGTCATGAATGTACACGCTGTAAAATGTTGGATGGGTCCCCCTCCCAATGCACTTTTCGTTTCCAGCTTTCTTTCCAGATTCTCTTAATTCATGGATTTGGTTCTTAGAATGGAAGAGAAAGGGTTGATATGCAGCCCTGGAAATCCAGCCTGGGAAAGTGTTACAGAATTGGAAGGCACATGCCTGTTTTATTGGATTATCCTAGGAATCAAGTGGGATAGAGCATCAAAGTGCCCAGCACATCATGAGAATTCAGACGAGGTTTGTGTATCCCTCCTTCAGCTGGGTGCTCAAACCATCCAAGGTCTTTTGGCTTCACTCCCAAGACTGTTATGAAATTTCCAGGCTATACATTTGCCCCTCACAAGGCATTCCAAGCACGCCGTTCATCACTTGGGGGAATCGTCTCATCCTTTCTTTAAAATAAGGAGGACCACAGGAATCCTGCAAGGCTCTTGTATAGACTGGAGGGCAGACGAGCCTCTTGACCGCCTAAGCCTTGGTATCCAGGGTCAGCACAGACTTGGGGAGCTGGAGTCTCGCAGCCTTGGTCCTGGAGCAAGGGACCAACTGCAGCTGATGCAGGGCCACTGGACGAGACCAGTACTCTGCCAGGAAGGTGGGCCATCCATCCAGCCCGCTGCTGCCCCCCCGGGACACCGAGTCCTGTGCTCACTCCAGCTCACCAGGGGTTGCTGCCACTATTCTCCCGTCCACTAAGCACCCTCAGCCTCACGTCCTTATCCTCCTCGCTGTCCCGAGATAAAAGCCTCTCACCATCTCTTTCTTCCTGCACCTTCGTAGTCTTTTCTTCCTGAAGCAACCTCTCTTTCCTGGCTTCCCACATTGCCCTGTTTCCCTTGTAGAACGTGCCTGGGCTAACGGAATAGTCTGCATTCTCCATACTTACACCCAGGCTACTGCGGATTTCTGGAGAAACCCCCAGCCACGCAGACTGGTACCCCTATTAATCCTCGGCTTCTCCCTGTGCCCTCACCCAGCCTGGCGGTGTTTCTAGGTTTCCTGCTGAAACAACCTCTCCCATTTCCTCCAATGACTTTCAAACGTTGATTTTTTGCCACTGGCCTCCTGAAGCGTATGTTCTAGTGGAAGGAGGTGGGGAATAAATAGAGACATAAAATGAGTGGGAGTGGGGGAGCTAGAGAGGGCCAGGTTGGCTTTAATTTTAAGGAAGGTGTCAGAAAAGGTACCCCTGAGAAAAGACAGCAGGGCAATGACCCAAGAGGGTGGTTTTGGGGTCATCACCTGGAAGAGTCATTACTCTGGATATGATGTGAAATTGAGTTGAATTTTAGACCCAGCCTCATGCTTTAATTGCTCATTGCTTCTGGGTCTGTGACCATATGTCCCCTGATCCATTCACCATCCCCAGGGAGGTGCCTTCGTTAAAGAGAACTCAGCGGATGGTCTCTGCCCCCAATATAAGTCAGTCCAAGTGCCACTGATGTCATGATGGACCATAAAATGACCCTTCCACTCAGAAACAGCCATCCCCCTCTGAGCCCAGGGTGCTGCTCTCACCTGTGACAATTAAAATGCTCTGCAAGCCACTAGATAGGTGGGTAGGAGGGTCCAAGCAATGCACAGTTCTTGGGGCACAGTTTCTGTCTCCCATGCTGGGTTCCCAGCAGGGTCACCATGCTCCTTTGTTCTTTTAATATTTATTTATTTTTTATTTTTGGCTGTTTCGGTTTTTAGTTGTGGCACACGGGCCCCAGAGTGCGAGGGCTCAGTAGCTGCATCACTCGTGGGCTTAGCTGACCCATGGCATGTGGGATCTTAGTTCCCTGACCAAGGATCAAACCTGCGTCCCCTGCATTGGAAGGTGGATTCTTAACCACTGGACCGCCAGTGAAGTCCCTTCCTTTGTTCTTTCAATGTGTGTTTAGGGAGACGTCTGTGTGCTCAGTCCTGTGCTGGTAGAGGGGCCAGTGAGTGAAGTTTCATGGTCACCCCCCACCCCGTGTGGACCTGCCATTGCAGTGTTGGTGGGGAGCTCCAGGTCGACAATACACACAAAAAGGCAACAAACGAGATTCTTCCAGATAAGTGCTATGGAGAAAACAAAACCCCCAAAGAGACGAGGCAGTCATGCGCATCTGCGCGACTTGGGTCAGGGGCAGCTGCTGTTGAGGTGCCTGGTGAGGCCTCTCTGGGGCCCTGGCCTTGGGGCGCATCTCCAGGGCCCAGGGGAGCCAGGCCATGCAAACCCGGTGTGCAAGGAGAGGCGTAGAACGAGGAGGGTATTAACTAGGCAGGGGCAAGCCTTGTTACCACAGGCAAGGGGCGGGGCAGGGATAGACTGGGAATTTGGGGTTGACGTACACACTGCTATATTTAAAATAAACAGCAAGGACGTACTGTGTAGCACAGGGAACTCTGCTCAATACTCTGTAATAACCTAAATGGGAAAAGAATTTGAAAAATGGTAGATACGTGTATATGTATAACTGAATCACTTTGCTGTACACCTGAAGCTAACACGACAGTGGTAATCAACTATACTCCGATATAAAATAAAAATTAATATAATAATAATAATACAAATAAAGTGTTTAACAACAGCAACCAAAAGGAAGCATTGATGGTGTATTGTAAGGTGAGAATTGTGGGTGGACACGGCAGGGGTAGGGGAGCCCAAAGCCTGTCCCTCCCCATCTGGGATTTGCTTCTTGGGAGGCGACTGCCTGTCAACCAGTCTGTCTCCAGCAGCACCCCGAGCTGAGGGGCTGGAGGCACAGAGCTTGGAAACGCTTCCTCCCCAGGCCGACTCCAGGGACCCTCCCCTTCTCCCGAGGGACAGGTGTGAGCGAGGGCGTCGAGCTCTGAAAGTCACATGACTGGTTTCCTAGACTGTTCCGCGTGGCCTCCACAGAGTTTTCTTTAGACCCGGCGCCGTTTCCCGCAGAGGGCTGTGTGGAATTCACATATATACACCCAGAGACAGTACGTGGAAGATGCATCTTCGTTTAAAGGAAAGTCTCCCTCTAGCACCTGGCTGTCTTCACAGTTGTACATATTGTAATTAAACATTTTTTTAAAGACAGAATGAGCATACACAGTAGATTTTATATCAGTAGTCTTCACTTTTCTTGGGAAACTAGAATCAATAGGAGATAACCAGGCACTGTAGGTACGTAGGCAGTTAGTCTATGGAAACAGCACTACTGGAGTGAGTATTTCAGGTGCCACCTGGGGTGGCGACCCCGCAATAAGTGAGAAGACATCAATATGAATATTTCTATCCGGACCCTGGTGGGGGTCCCCCGGGGAACACACTGTGGTCGGTCACATCTAAGCCATTTCCTTCATATCATTGCAGGAAGGGGAGAGAGTGTCATTTAAAGATGTCCTTGGGCGGCTTTAAATTTCACAGTGTTTTTGTTACTTCGTTAGGAAAGTGTCTTTGACGCCGTCAGAGGATGACGCTGGCAGAGTTGAGAAATGCCAGCACGCTCCCTTCCTACCCTGTTGTATTTTTGATATGCAAATTGGATTTCAACGTGTGCTTCCAAGAAGCTCAGACTGACTGGGTTTGGATCTGGCGGCACCGCGCTCGATGAGATGAGATGATGTGATCCGGCAGGGCTGGGCGGTGGGTGTCCGGGTCTTGGGGCGGGGAGACCAGGGTCGGTGGGGAGCCCACGCCTGGGGCTGTCCTCCCTGCAAATTTCAGAACCCCTGCCGCTAGCTCCTGCTGACTCTGAAGGCCATGGAAAGGCTGTCCTTCTGGGCTGTGTTCTTGGTTGAGTTTGTGGGTGGCTAAAACGTGACCTCATTTTCGTGTGTGTATTTCTAGAAATGCAGGCTCATCTCTCATAGCTACGTGTTACTTCCTGAGCTCCCACGACATTCTCAGGGCCTGGGCAAAGGGCAGAGCAGAGGTGACTCCTGCCTGGGCCCGGGATTGCGGTGGGCACTGGCTCCAAGGGGACCCGGCAGTGGGATGCACAGGATCGTGGTCTTGGCTCACGTGAGGACAGAGCAGCCTGAGCTTCACTTACCGGTGTTGGCTCTGCCCCCAGACTCTCCCCATCCCACCTCCGCTTTCAAGCCCCCCGGCCCCTGCTGTCTGACCCATCCAGCCTGAAGCACCTGCAAGAGCTCACTTTCTGGGTGTGCAGGTGAGGCCAAGAGCTGGGCACCACCAAAGGAGGCTGCGGGTACGACCCAGAGGACTCACACACGTCCTTCCCCGATCCCCCGACACTGGGAGCTGTTCCTCATCAGGAGCTTCCTCCGGGAGGGTCTTGGGGGTTGAATCAGCCCTGCCGAGGTCACAGCACGTACCCAGAGCTTGGCCCAATGTGTGACACTGAATGTGCCTTCCAAGGATTCTGAATGAATGAAGGAACCGAGAATGGATGGATGAATGAATGAATGAATGAATATGGTTGTGAAGGGAGCCGTGACCAGAGGACCGACATCTCACAGACGTGGGTGGGACAAGGAAGAGACGCCCCCCAGGACATACAGAAGATTACGAAGGAGACCCTATAGAGTTGCCAGTGGCTGTGATAACCAAGAACCACACCTGGGGGCCTCACAGAAATCTATTCTCTCACACTTCTGGAGGCCAGAGTCCAAAATCAAGGTGTGGGAGGACAGAGGCAGAGGCAGGCGGGATGCGGCCACCGGCCAGCGATGCCTGGGGCCCCAGAAGCCGGGAGAGGCAGGAAGGACCCTCCCCTGGAGCGTCCGTCCTCACAGGGCTCCGCCCCTGTCCAAGTGTCTCTCTGTGACCTCCCCTCTTCCTATTCTTTACAAGTCACTGGATTGGGGGCCACCCCAAGTCCAGGATGACCTCATCTCAAGATGCTTGACGTCATCGCACCTGCAAAAGTTCTATTTCCAAATAAGGTCACATGCACAGGTTCTGGGGGTTAGGACTTGGGTGTGTTTTGGGGTCCACTATAGCGGGTCAGCATGCGGGAGCAGACCCTCCTCGGCTGACCCCTCTTCTCTCACAGGGAGCTTGGGCATCTGGGAAGACCAGGGCCCAGTGGTTTTATTAAGCATGTTTTCTTGTTACCTCATCTGTTGTACACGGAAGACCAATTTTCCAGGAATTAGAATAAAATGCAGTTAACACTAAAGCTATTTTAAACTTAATTTCAATTAAATTCCTTATGAATATCAATTATCACTGTATGGTATGATCCTCAGTTTATAAGGATTTCCAGTTAACGGAACGCCAAATTGAGCGGCTTTATTGCACACAGCGCAGGGCCGCTTGGAAAGGCCTGTAATCCATGTGTTTTTTCCAGCAAGAACTTTGGACAATAAATCCAGCTGAGGGCTGGCCACAAACTCTGCAGGTGCAAACTCTCACCTTCCCTGTGCCTCAGCTTCCTCACCTATAAACAAGGGTAATGATGACAGTCCCACCAAACAAAGGTTGCTGTGAGACTAAAATAAGACCCTATAGTAACATTAGCTAATGCTTGCACAGCATGTACCATGAACCATTCTGATGGTATATTATTTTTTCCCACACTATATAATAATACATATTATAATAATATAATAATGATTTTATTACTGTTCCTGTTTTATAGATATTGCTCCATTTTACAGATGAGAAGACTGAGGGGACTAAGGGGGGAAACTTGCTTGAAGGACCCAGCAGGTGAAAGCCAGGCTCTTTCCAAAGCCCTAAAAATCCTCTGTGGTACATTCTCTGGGTTTGGACAAATGTATAATGACATGTATCTATCATTATAATATTATAGAGTATTTTCACTGCCCTAAAAATCCTCTGTGCTCCATCGGATCACCCCTCCCCCCCACCTCCCACCCACACCTTGACAACCACTGATTTTTTTTTTACTGTTTCCATAGTTTTGCCTTTTCCGGAATGTCATAGAGTTGGAATTATGTAGCCTGTAGCCTTTTCAGATTGGCTTCTTTCACTAGGTAATATGCATGTAAGCATCCTCCATGTCTTTTCATGGCTTGATAGCTCATTTCTTTTCAGAGATGAATAATATTCCACTGTCTGGATGGACTACAATTTATCCACCCACCTACTGAAGGACATCTTGTTGGTGTGTTGTTCTAGCACAATTTTTTGAAGAGAATATCTTTGCTCCATTGTATTGCCTTTGCTCCTTTGTCAAAAATCAGTTACTACAGTGACATGATTCTCTTTCTGGGCTCTGTATTCTGTTCCATATATCTATTTTTCTATTCTTTCACCAATACCACACTGTCTTGATTGCTTAGCTTTATACTAAGGCTTGAAGTCAGGTAGTGTCAGTCATCCAACTTTGTTCCTCTCCATTACTTAGTTGGCTATTCTGGGTCTTCTGCATCTCTCTATAACTTTAAAGCCAGTTTGTCAATATCCCTAAAATAGCTTGCTGGGATTTTGATTGGGATTGCAATGAATTTAGGTTCAAGTTGAGAAGAACTGACATTGTGACAATATTGAGTCTTCCCATCCATGAACATGGAATATCTCTCCACTTATTTAGTTCTTTGATTTCATTCATCATAATTTGGTAGTTTTCCTTATATAGATCGTGTACATATTTTGCTAGATTCATACAAAAGTATTTCATTTTTGAGGGGTGTTAGTGTAAAGGGTATTTTGTTTTTAATTTCAAATTTTACTTGTTCAATGTTGGTATATAGGAAAACAATTGACTTTTGTAGGGTAACCTTGTATCCTGCAACCTTGCATTAATTGCTTATTAGTTCAAGGAGGGTTATTTTTTTGTCAGTTCTTTCAGATTTTCCTCATAGATGATCATGTCATCTGTGAACAAAGACAGTTTTATGTCTTCCTTCCCAATCTGTATATGTTTTATTTCCTTTTCTTTAAAATTCATGAAATTGCATTAACAGGGACTTCAGTACAATGCTGAAAAGAAGTGGAGAGGGGATATTTTTGTCTTGTACATATCTTAAGGGGAAACCTTCAAGTTTCTCACCATTAAGTATGATGTCAGCTATTTTGTAGATAGTCTTTATCAAGTTGAGAAGTTCTACTCTATTCCTAGTTCGCTGAGAGTTTTTACCATGAACCGATGTTGTATTTTGTTGAATGCTTTTTCTGTATCTTTTGATATGATCATGTGATTTTCCTTCATTGCTCTGTTGATGTGATGGATTACATTAATTGTCTTTTGAATATTGAACCAGCCTTGGGTACGTGGGATAAATCCCACTTAGTCATGGTGTGTAATTCTTTTTATTCTCTTTTGGATTTGATTAGCTAATATTTTGTTGAGGACTGTTGCATGTATGTTCATGAGAAATATTGGTCTGTAGTTTTCTTTATTGTAAAATCTTTGTCTAGTTTTGATATTAGAGTAATGCTTTCCTCATAGAATGAGGTAGGAAGCATTCCCTTTGCTTCTAAACTCTGAAAGAGATAATAGAGGTTTTGTATCATTTCTTCCTTAAACGTTTGGTAGAACTCACCAGTGAGCCCATCTGGGCTGGGTGCTTTCTGTTTTGAAAGGTTATTACTTATTTATTTAATTTCTCTAGTAGATATAGGCCTATTCAGATAGTCTATTTCTTCTTGTGTGAGTTGCTGCAGATTGCGCCTTTCAAGGAATTGGTCCATTTCATCTAGGTTATCAAATTTGTGGGCACAGAGTTGTTGATAATATTCCTTGATTAGCTGTATAATTTCCATGGTATCTGTAGTGATATTCTCTTTTTTTCTGATATTAGTAATTTTTGTCCTCTTTCTTAGTCTGGCTAGAGGCTTATTGATTTTTATTTTTTATTTATTTTTTTAATCTTTTTGAAGTATCAGCTTTTGGTTTCACTGATTTTCTGTATTGGTTTCCTGTTTTTAATTTCAATGGTTTCTGCACTAATTCTTATTTTTTTCTTCTGCTTACTTTGGATTTACTTTTTTTCTTTCTTTTTAGTTTCCTAAAGTAGAAACTTTAATTATTGGATTTTAGATCTTTCTTCTTTTCTACTATATGCAATCAGTGCTATAAGCACTGTTTTCACTGCCTTCCACAAGTTTTGGTAAGTTGTGTTTATATTTTCCTTTAGCTAAAAATATTTTAAAATTTCTCTGAAGTTTTCTTCTTTGACCCATGTACTATTTAAAAGTGTGTTGTTTAATTTCCACATATTCTGAGATTTTCCAGATATCTTTCTGTTATGGATTTTGAGTTTAGTGTGTTGTAGTCTGGAAGCAGACACTGTGTCATTTCTATTCTTTTAGATTTGTTAAGGAGTGTGTTATGGCCCAGAATGTGGTCTGTCTTGGTGAATGTTCATGTGAGCTTCAAAAAAATGTGTATTCTTTTATCACTGAAGTTGTCTATAGACGGCAATTATATCCAACTGATTGATGGTATTGTTGTGTTCAGCTATATCCTCACTGATTTTCTGTCTGTCCATTTCTGAGAAAGAGGGGTGTTGAAACTGCCAATTATGATATTGGGTTTATCTGTTTCTCCTTGCAGTTCTACCGGTTTTTTGCCCCATGTAGTTTGATGCTCTGTTGTTAGGCCCGTACTTGTTAAAAATTGTTGTTTTCTCAGAAAACTGACTCCTTTATCATTGTGTAAAGCCATTCTTTATCCCTGATAAATTTCCTTGCTTTGAAGTCTGCACTGTCTACAATTGTGTAGTGACTCCTCCTTTCTTTTGATTCATGTTGGCATGGTATAGTTTTCTGCATCCATTTACTTTCAATATGTATGTGTCTTTATGTTTAAAGCGGGTTTCTTGTAAACAGCATATAGTTGGATCTTGTTTATTGAGGCACTCTGACAATCTCTGTCTTTAATTGGTGATTTAAGCCATCGACATTCAAAGTGATTATTGACACAGTTGGATTAATAGCTACTGTATTCATTACTGTTTTCTACTTGCTGCACTGGTTGTTTGTTCCTATTTTTGCTTTTACTCTTTTTATGCCTTTTGTGATCTTAACTAAGCAGTTAATATCATTCTATTTTTCTCTCATTTCTTAGCATATCAATTATACACCTTCTTAAAAAAACTTATTTTTGTACTTGCCCTAGAGTTTTCAGTATACATTTACCACTAATCAGAGTACACTTTTAAAGAACACTGGACCTCTTCACGAATAGTGTATCTTATTATAACAAAATAATCCTAATACTTTTCTCTTATTCCTAGTATCACGCTGTTATTCATTTCACTTATATATAAACACACATAAGCATATACATTATATATATAAGCAAAACATAATCAACTTCATTTTTGCCATTTTTATTTTGAATAACCTGCTATCTCTTAGATCAAAGAAGAATTGGAAAAATAAGTTTTTCTTTTACCTTCACATTCCCTCTTCAATGCTCTTCTTTCTTTATGTAGATTCGAGCTTCTGACCTATATTATTTTCCTCCTCTCTGAAGTACTGCTTTAATATTTCTTACAAGGCAGGTCTACTGGCACAAACGTCCTCAATTTTTGTTTGACTGAGAAAGTCTTTCTTTCTCCTTCACTTTTGAAGAATAACTTCACAGGTTACCGAATTCTAGTCTGGTGGGGATTTTTTCTCTGAACACTTTAAATATTTCACTCCACTCTCTCCTTGATTGAATTGTTTCTGTGGAGAAGTCAGATGTAATTCTTATCTTTAATCCTCCATAGGTGAGGTGTTTTTTTCCTCTGGCTGCTTCAGGATTTTTTTCTTAATCTTTGATTTTCTGTAGTTTGATGATGATGTGCCATGTGTAGTTTTTTCTGGTATTTATCCTGCTTGGTGTTCTCTGAGCTTCCTGGGTCTGTAATTTGGTGTCTGACACGTTAATTTGAGGAAACTCTCAGTTGTTATTGATTCAAAAATTTCTTCTGTTCCTTTCTTTCTTCCTTCTCCTTCTGGTATTCCCATTACGTGTATGTTACCTTTTGGCATTGTCTCACAGTCCTTGGATTCTCTGGGTTTTTTTCCCAATCTTTCTTCTCTTTGCTTTTTGGTTTTTGGAGATTTCTTTTGAGAAATCCCCAGTCTCAGAGGTTCTTTCCGCAGCTGTGTTCAGCTTACTAATAAGCCTGTGAATGGCATTCTTCATTTGTGTTACAGTGCTTTTTATCTCAAGGATTTCTTTTGGGTCTTTCTTAGGATTTCCCCTATATCTGTTTATTTGCTTACATTGCCCATCCGTTCCTGCTTGGCACCTGCTTTATCCATTAGAGCGCTTAGTATATTTTCATAGTTGATTGAAATTCTCGGTCTGATAATTCCAACATTCTTGCTTTGTCCGGGGCTGATGCTGTGTTTCAAATTGTGTTTTTTTTCCCTTTTGGTATGCTCTGCAGCTTGCTCCTGATAGCCGTACATGATATTCTGGGTAAAGAGAACTGCTGTAAATAGACCTTTAGTCACGTCGTGAGGAGTGCCTGTGGGGAGGGAAGGGTCTTATAGCCTGTGATTTGGTCTCTGTCTTTCGTGAGCTTATGTCTCTTGACTGTGAACTTCTCCAGGGTTTCTCAGTTTTTTCTCCCCTTTGTAGAGAGAAAGGGGCAGGATGACGAGAGTAGACTGGAGTTGGGTATTTCCTTTCCCTGGGTCATTTAGGCTCTGATAACCCAGCAGGTTAGGCTCTGGAAGCTCTGGTTAACTGGTTTCCTGTGAGGACAAATCTTGTCAAGAAGAACAGAGTCCTGGAGTAGTTGAAAATGGTCCCTGTCCCTCCGCCTGCTGGAAGCCTGAGGGAGTTTTCTCTGATATTTACTGTGGGATCCTGGCCGAGCTCTGGAGGGTGCGTCTCACAGTACCGTGGGGCCTCTACGACCAGGTCCCCCTGGGGTTTCCAGCTCTCAGCGCTGCCCCCGCTGGACCTCCACGACTCATCAACTGCCCTTCAGGTCTCCTGCCCTGGCGCTGGCTTCTGCTCTGGGATGCTGTGGCTTCTTGTGTTTGTCTGTGTCTCCAACCTTGGGGCAGCATTTGTCTGTCTCCCTTTTTCTTTTCTTTTCTTTTTTTTTTTTTTGGCGTTACGCGGGCCTCTCACTGTTGTGGCCTCTCCCGTTGCAGAGCACAGGCTCCGGACGCGCAGGCTCAGCGGCCATGGCTCACGGGCCCGGCCACTCCACGGCATGTGGGATCTTCCCGGACCGGGGCACGAACCCGTGGCCCCTGCATCGGCAGGCGGACTCTCAACCACTGCGCCACCAGGGAAGCCCCTGTGTCTCCATTTTTTAGGAGCCAAAAAGAATTGTTGATTTTTTAGTCTGTTCAGCTTTTCACTTGTTAGTATGAAGTGGTGACTTCCAAACTCCTTCCATGTAGAAAGGGAAACTGGTCAGTCCTTTGTTTGTAAATATTTTTCCTTAATAAATGCCTATAAAGCTGTACCTTTGACTCTGAGCACCACGAGGACAGATCCCGGCGTCCCAGCTGGGCCGCGTTCCCTTTGCCCGTTACTGTTCATTGTGAATGGCCGTCCCAGTCTCTGACATCCTCCCAGGGCTTCTTCTGCTCTCTGCCCCACGTGGAACTCTCTAGTCGCCTGTGGGCCTCACCCTGTGAGTGCACTAATATTCCCAGCTTCCAGGGGAGCAAACTGAGCCTCAGAGAGGTTACAGACCCCTCAAGGTCACCAAGACAGCGAGCGGTCATCAGGCGTTCAAGCCAGGCTCCGCACACGTCCACAGCCTGAGCTATAGACCCTGAACCCCAGCTGCCCCATCTCCTACAGTGGCCGCTGGAGGGGAGTGGGGCACTCACAGCCGCCAGTGGCCAGTAAAACAGACCTGAGAACAGGGCTTCTGATCCTGCTTCTGGGAAGGCTAAGGTGAAATAAGCAGGGCTATTGTTAATGTGGCATTTTATCATCTATTCTATGGAGGGGTATGTACACAAGTTTCCAGAGTAACAATTTAGATGTCTTGTTTTGAATTAACATCTTGCAGCTCTTAAAGCCCTGGAAAAAATTGAATATTAGTCAGGTATTTAGTTGCTAAGAAACGGCGCAGAAGAAGCAGCCCGTTTAGAGGAGACCATGAAAATGCCGCTCGCCGTGGGGTTTGAAACGCTTGGTTTGTGGAGAACCCAGCTCCACCATCCCAACCACGAGGGCATTTTTTAAACAAAGAAGGCGTCTCTGATTCCTTATCATGGTCCACTGGTTTCTACATCCAGTCCCGAGAGAATGAAGACCAAGCCCAGACATGCTTGTGTCAGAGGAAGGCAGCGCCCCTGGAGGCGGCGCTCGGGAAGGGGGTGCTCCGTGCTCCCCTCCCCCCTCCCCCCGCCTCCCGTGTCGGATCCGGCCACCATGGCCTGGACGCTTGATCTGAATGGGCACAATCGGATTCTGTGTCCTGGGAATTTGGACCTGGGTCCGAGACACTCTCGTGTGGGTGTCTCACCAATGCAAACAGACAGAACCTGGGGGCCTAGGGGCTTCTGTGTTCACGGCCATTGGTGTGGGAAGCGCGGAGAGGGTGGGAGCAAACGTAGGTGTGCAGAAGCCCCGAGAGGCAGGTGATGGTGCTGTTCCTGCCTCAGCCTGCACCCCACACCCCGGCCCCCAAACCGTGAGGATCCTTATCACGAGTTCTCACACTCCTGGCTTATGCAGGCTCAAGATGTTTTCTATTTCTTGCAACCGAAAAAATCCTAATTAATCTCCATCCATGATTGGAGCATGCTCAGAAACTCCCTTCCATCCCCGGCGTTCTCCCTGGGGACTTGGGTGTGTGGAGTCTCTTTCTCAATCATCCCGAGTCTTAAATCCTGGACTCACAACCTCGATGCCGCGGCCCTTCAGGGCTGTCCGAAATCCAGGTTCATCCCCTTCTATTTCTCCTTCATTGGCACACCTGCTTTGGCCTCCCCGCCGGAGCCCCAGGTGACATGACACACTCACTGCCTCACTGCAGACGGGATGCCCGCTCTGCTTCAGAAATGCAGGCTGGTGATAACTCAGAGCGTTCTGATGTTAAGGACTGGCCCCATTATTTAATCTTTTTAAGCCTCACTTCCACATCTGTAAATGGAGGAAAATAATACTCTCTGGTCTTGAGGATGAAAGGGGATGGTCTATTGCTGTGAGTGGAATTGAGTAACCCCCCACCCCGTTCATATGCTGGGCTCCCAGCCTCCAGGACCACAGAATGTGCCTCTATTTGGAGAGAGGGTCTTTATAGAGATAACCTAGTTAAAATGAGGTCACTAGGGTGGACCCTAAAACAATATGTCTTTATCAAAAGGAGAACGCCCTGCAGAAAAGGAGGGGAGGCCCAGGAGATGGAAGTACAAATTGAGGAACAGCAAAGATGCCAGCAAAGAAGCAGATGCTCCCTCACAGCCCTCGGAAGGAACAGCCCTGCACACACCTTGAGCCACTGCATGTCCTTGCTGTAATTTCTTCCAGCATCACCTTCTTTCCTCTGGCCCTGAAGGTCACCGTCCCAGCCAGAACCCCGTGGGGAGTCTCTCCTCTCCTTCCTGGGGAAACCGTCAGAGGGGTCCAGCAAGTCTCAGGCTGCTGCAGCAGAGAAGACCAAGCCCAGAGCCATGCAGGGCCCCGACTTAGCTCAGCGTGTGTCTGGAGGGTCCTCGCGTGCCCCTCCCTGCACTGCACACACACGTGATGACTGAATCCTTACATGGGACCCACAGAGGAGAGTCTGGGCCGGAGGTCAAACAAATGAGAAGAGAGACTCCGGGGGATGAGCACAGGTAGCCTCTGGAGGTTGCGGGACGGGAGGTGACGGGAGAGCTGAGAGAAGCCGATCCCCTGAGCGCCTGGTGACCAAAGAGCTACGCAGACAAACAGCCAACCCCCTGGCCTGTCCTCTGGACTCTACGCCAGGCCGATCATCTATCTAGTCCTGGGATTTCGTTTTATTTTGTCTGGTGATACTTAGCTATCCAGCCTTCCCAAAGTTCAGGGCGTCCACAGGGATGACCCCTGCAGGAACAGCCCACCCTCAGATCAGAGAGGATTTTGAGGGTTCAAGGGGAGAAGGTCAGGAAGGAGGGACAGCCAGCGGGTGCGAGGGGGACGTGGTCGGGCCCGGGTACTGCTTTCCCACGCCGTGGGCCATGCACTCCCTCAGCCTGAGGTCAGAGCAGCAGATGCAGCCTCCTGGGTCGCCAGGCCAACAAGCAAGAGACAGGGAGCTCAGCTTTGCCACCGTCCTGCCAACCGTCTCTGTCCCCGGGGCCAGGGAGTGTCAGCCATGTGTCTCTGCACCAGCCTGGAAGCGAGTGCGCTCACCGCAGCCCCTGCAGGTTCCCCGAGGTCCATGAAGCCCGAGTCACCATCAAGCTCCACCCTGCACGCGTCAGAGAGACAAGGACGGACACTCTGACAAGGGCACTGGGCCAAGGGGGGGCCACCCTGGCCCCCGTGGCCTCCACAGACTTTCCTTTCCAAAGCTTGTCACTGGGGACACCTGGGCTGAAGTGACGTGCCCTAGAGGTCATCCTGTGCTGCAGTCCCTCCCCCTTCCCATCCAGTATCCAGAGGAAATGTTCCCCTCCCCCGGGCTCCCTGTTTCCCTGCTCCCATCCCTTCAACCTGTAGCTGCTGTTTTCCCGTTTTCCCCTCATGGCAGCGCATCACACTGTGAGCAGGTTAATGATGCTTTGTGAAAATGTTTCGCATTCCAGAGACTCAAAGGGGCCATCATGTGGGCCGTTTCCATGGAGACGGTGTAAACAAAGTGGCTTTCCTAGTGATCACTCCCACTGGTGGCATACTGGGGGACAAGGCTCCAAGATCAAGCAGTGAGACTGCAGGATGCACAGAGTAAACTCATATGCATCCTCTCCCGACCCCATTGGCTGGTCCTAAGCATCTTCCTACCAGGAGTTTCTGTTTCTGAAAAAACTTGCTGGAGAGAAAACTCAAGAATATTCTAAACCCCAAAAGATTCCCCATCCTCTGAAAAAACAAAAACAAGCGCAACTGTTTCAAGATATTTATTCTCCTTGTTGTTAAGGCAAAGAAATCCTAAATCATTGCATTAAAAAAAACCTTTTAGCAAGGAAAACAATACATTCCCTTAATAATGTGTTTCTCCCTGCCACAGAGAGGTACCCATTCTGATATTTTCAAAGGTGGATTCTCAGTTAACCAGGGAGAGGACCAGAGGATTCTCTCTGGTCAGTGTAGTCCACTGAATAATGGTCCCCAAAGATGTCCACATCCAAATTCATGGAACCTGTGGCTATGTCACCTGACTAGGCAAAGGGTCTTTGCAGATATGATCATGATAAGGACCTTGAGATGGGAGCTGATCCTGGATTATCTGGTGGCCTTGATGTCATCATAGGATCTTTATTTTTATTTATTTATTTATTTTTTTTTGCGGTACGCGGACCTCTCACTGTTGTGGCCTCTCCCGTTGTGGAGCACAGGCTCCGGACGCGCAGGCTCAGTGGCCATGGCTCACGGGCCCAGCTGCTCCGCGGCATGTGGGATCCTCCCGGACTGGGGCATGAACCTGTGTCCCCTGCCTCGGCAGGCGGACTCTCAACCACTGCACCACCAGGGAAGCCCCCATAGGATCTTTATAAGAGGGAGGCAGGAGGGTCAGAGTCAGAGGGAGAGATGGGAAGATGCTTTGTGCTGGCTTTGAAGATGAAGAGTCCATGAGTCCAGGGATGTGGGTGCCCCTAGAAGCTGGGAAGGCACAGAAAAAGATTCTTCCCTGGAGTCTCCAACAGGAGGCAGCCCTGCTGGCCCACACCTTGACTTTGGACTTCTGACCTCCAGACTGGGGGAGGGTAAGTTTGTGTTTGTTGTTCCAAGCAGGTTGGCTGTAATCTCTTTCAGCGACACAGGAAATGGATACAGTCAGCACTAGAGTTCGGTGTGTACTCCACACATTTCCCTCCAGTCCCCTCTGCTTTTCCTTCCTAACAATACGACGGGACGAGTTAGGGCTGAGGGCACGGGGCAGAGCGCAGGAAGCACTGGCCCTCGTGGCTGACAGCATCCTTCTTTATCCCCCCCAGCTTCCTTGCTCTTAGTTGCACACTTCGCCAGGTGACAGGCAGGCTAGGTGTTTGGGGCTGGGCTGTGTCTTTCCCAGAAGCATGGAAGCACCATGAGACCAGATGCTTGGTCTGTTTGTGAAGTGTGCTTTCCCCCCCAGCCCCCGGGCACATCTGCCGAGCACATAGTAACCTCCGTAGATATTTGTTGGCGGAGTGAAGGCATCCTCCTGGACCCAGGCTCTTGGACGTATCGGGTCAGTAATTTGCTTGCATCCAGATCAAAATGAAATTTAAAAAATGGGGTAAAACAGTGCCAGTGTGCTCCCCCCAACCCTGGGGAAGCCAGGTTCCGACCTGCCCCCTTCTTACCCTGTGTTTTCCTCCTGAGGCCCAGGGCAGTGGGATGTGCTGCGTTGGGGGATAGCGCTTTCCTGCAGGTGTCCTGGCTGCATCCGATATCCTAAACATTTTCATTAAGGCATTCTTTAAGGTATACATTATCACCCTGGGTAGCAAGTGCCAGGCTGCTCGGAGTGAATTACTATGGTTAGCACATGAGCTCTCGCAGGGTCACTGGGGCCCGGCGTACAATTCAAACCATTTCAGGCACTTGGAGAGAACTGAGCCTTTTGGAATCATCCAGGGCCGTCACACAGGGTGAGCCAGTGGGTCCGTGCTGTGATGTGAGGGACAGTGACCTGCCCTCACAGGTGCGTGATGGCTTTGCATCATTTATGTCCTGGATCAAACCAGACCTGAAACTCACTTGCTTTGAGCCAAGACCTTGCTTTTGTTCCATTCCATATAAAGTACCTAAAATGATGTGACGTTTACAGCATCAGCTTCTCCACCTTACAATGAGGAGAGGTCAAGTATCTCTTCCAAAGTCTAGCTAATAAACGGCCGGCAGCAGTTTGCCCCACAGGCTGATGCTAGAATCAAGGTCCCAACCCCATCTATGCCTCTTCCTCTTACAGGTCACCATAGAATTTACAGACGTAACCTTACTACAAAGAAGAGATTGCCGCAGCTGGTACAGCCTGCCCTGTTAGGTACTGAGTTCCAGGTCCATAGAAGCATTCAAGTGGGGGGGTAACCCATGGCCCCAGTCTGTGTCCTCTGAGTCGAGAGTAACCTTCCCAATTTCACCTCCAGAACAACACAGTTAGCCTTTAATCAGCCTCAGTCCTCTCGGGAGTAAAACGAGGGGGCACACAGGGACCGGAGCTCTGAGCAATTTCTCTTGAGTAATTGCTCCACGTTTTACAGTATCACATGCCTGGGTTCTGGTAGCCTTTATGGGTTTCTTGCTCTTTGGCAGGAAAGGAAGCTCCTGGGCTTGGGGCAGGGCTGGGGGGGGTCCGCTCTATCCCCCCCTGCCTGACTGAGACAAAGGAACCCCAGGGCTGTAAATACAGGGCACTGCTTTTGAGTTTTCAAAAGGCAGTCTCTTGCTTGGCTTCTTTTTTTCCCCCATTAAAAGTGGTCCACGTCCATGTCACTGGGAATTTTCGGGGAAGACACAGATGGAAGAGAAGCATGAGCTCCTGACCTGTCTGCTTCTCTCTGAGTGCTTGGTGAACGCAGGCGGGCGCAGGTGAGCCTGGGGGTCCATTCTGGGTTTGGGGGTATGGCCTCCCTCCTCTCCTGGGACCCCAAAGAGTAGTTTTATCCTTCCTAGCTCATTCTGCAAAAACAAAACCCCTGAGAAACCACTGGACCACACGTGTGACCCCAGTGATTCAGACGTCTGTTTGTAGAATGAATTTTGACACCTGCAGACAGGAGAAGCCAGGTCGGGGTGGGAGGTGGTGGTGATGTCTTGGACAAGTCATTTTTTGAGCACATTTGGGGAGAAAATGCAGCTTTCTTAGGCTCTCAAAGCCCCATTTACCTTCTCTTTAAAAAGAGACTGACAGCAGGATCTGACTCATAAGGTGCTTGTCCAGATTCGGGGCAACAGACCAGGGGAAGCTCTTGGAAAAGCCCCTGGCGTGGGCCAGGCATCTGACAAATAATAGGATTAATATTAATTTTTAATTGCTTTGTTATTATTAAATATTCATTATTAAATGAATTTTAAAACAGAGTCTCTGGAATTTGAGCTGCAGGAGGAACAAAATCCCGGGGACCCAAGTTATTTCCAAAGTGTTCTTTCATTTTGTTTCCCAGCCCTGAGCTGGGGACTCTGGGGCATTGTGGCTGACAGGCTCGTCCTAAAGAGTCTGTCAATACCCGCGGCCCTAGCCGTCTGGCTCCAGCTGCTCTTGGGCTGCACCCCACTCCCTGGAGCTGCTCACAGGCAGGGAGGGATACTGCCCACTGGAGACCCTGGGGCAATTAGGAACCCATGCAATGGCATTGCAGAGCTGCACTCCAGGGCTGACCACGTGCCTGGGTGGCCCTGCAAGAGAAGGTCAGGGCCATGGAGAGGCCCAGGGGTGTCTGAATGGGCAGAAAATCTAAGGGCGGTGTGACTGACCATTGAAAACAGCAGAATCTTAGTAGCCTGGATTGGAATACTTCTGGAAAGTCATTTGTTGGTTTGGGAAGAGTTACAGGAACTGGAATCATCCAGATCAGGTAGCAGAAGATGGCTAAGAGCATGCATGCATCCTGTCATGGAATAAATATTTACTGAGCACTACTCTCTCCCTGGGACTTCAACAGCCAGTGAACAGCGAGGAAATTCACTAGGCTTATCAGGACTTACGGACAGTGAGCAGAGTGAAGACTGAAATATAGATCATGTTGGATGCTGCATGAAAAGCCATGCTCCCGTGGGTAGGAAAGTCAAATGGCTATGATGGTGCCCTCTGCTGGGACATCCTTACAGCAGGTCACCTCGTTTCCTTATTTATGAACAAGCAGGTGATGGAGTAACAGCCTGGTGGAGTCCCATGACGGGTGGTGGGGATGACACATGCTCGGCACACAGTGGATGCTCACACTCGTAGCTGATTATTACCCTGTTGCACGGACAGCCACATCACCCGTTCTCTGTCCCTGCCACAAAGACACGTGTGCAATTTCCTCGGAATAATCATAAAATAACGAAGCACAGTGTTTCCTCAGCAGCAGGGATGGGCGCACCACCTGACAAAGTCCGCTCTTTTTGCATCTGTGGATGCATCTAGTCGGCCATTCTAAATAAATCTGGTCTTTCAACCTTGGCTGCAGGAGGGGGACCCACTTGCCTCATTTCAAAGCTTCAGGTGAGGGTGGCTTGAGTCTCAGGCTCCCCTGTGTTGAGGGGGCATCTCTCCAATGTTCTGAAGATGCAGACCCAGGTGCAACCTGGCTGGTGTGGACTGAGGATCCGGTGGAGGTAAACACAATTGTTATTCTGGAAAATCGTAATTCGATGGGGTTGTTTTATAATTACCCAGTTAGTGTCTCCTCATCCCCAGGAAAGTGCATATATAACTCCAAAATTAAGGCAGGGATGCAAAACAAGGAAATGCGTTATTTTGCCCCCTTAAGCATCCATCTCCATATGCCCATATTTCCCAAGATTCTGCTTCCCTGACCTTTCCTGGTGACCCATCATTTCTCGGATCTTGCAGGCTCCCCAGAGGAACTCTTGCAGGTCACTGTTTAAATGAGGAGAAAATTGGTTATAAATCAACTTAATTTTCAAAGATATCAATCCAAGGAGAACCCAATTTTGTGTGAGACGGTGGCTCCATTAAGAAGTTACTTGAATGCATAAGAAAGAAACATAAATGTGTCTCTTAAGTCGGAGTCAAAGAAACATTTTAAATTTTGCCACAATCACATGTTTTTAAATGTTTCTCCAAATTCACTGCCTTCTTGGTTTTCCTTTATTTCATGAGTCTGGCATATGCTGGAGGAGAACGGCAGAAGCAGCGCTTATGTGCTGTCAACAGGCCAGAGCACCTCTGACCACTGCTCCCTCCTTCCACCCACTGAGTGGAGACCCTCATTCCTGGGGTGGGGGACGCGGTCTAGGCAGAGGACATGCGATGTGTCACTTCATGCTATGGGGTCATTTCAGTGTGTTCTGTAGCCTCGGACCTCCCCCAGGGGGTGGGGAGATGGAGACCTCCCTGGTTCCTCCTCCAGGGGGGCAGTGAGGGGACCTGGAGCCCATCCTCGGATGGAGGGACGACCCTGTCCCTGGGGAGCAGGGGAGGATGGTGGGCAGGGAAGATGGCCCCTGGGGCTGGAAACTGCGTACAGCGGGAACGTGAGACGCACGTCTGGGGAATGATCAGTGAACAAAGGTTTTATCTGAGTTTGAAATTTGTTATTTACGCACATGGATTTCCAAGATGTGATCTGGTGCCCTTGAGCCAAGGAAGGTGTCTGCTCTGAGCGCCTCATGGCCACTCCATGGCATGTTACTAATCTCTGGATTGCACAGGCTTTGGTACTGAATTTGCAATATTTTCTTTTACTTACTTATACAAATATGACATTTTTCTAATTAAAAAAGAAATGCATGTTTTTATGTACATTTGGGAAAATATTAAGAAGAAAATTGAAGTCTCCAGTCATCCTAGCATTCCTGTATGCCTCCTTTCAATTTTCTCCTGCCAATGTTTGGGTTACTTGTGTGTGTGTGTGTGTGTGTGTACAACACAAAACTGAGTCAGTCCTTTATTCACAAATTTCTCTCTTGCTTTTTTTCTTGTATTCATATGGCATCAGCATTTCCCGTATTCTCAGATGAGAATGAATTTATGAATCGTGTCATATTCCATCATGCGGCTCTTGCATCATTTTTTCTCTTACAGCTGTTCTCTTCTTATAGAACATTTCGGCTGCATGAAACTCTTCATTGTAATTAATCTTGTTGCAATGCCCATCCCTGTACCTAAGGCTCTGGCCATACCCTTTGGGTAGATCAATGATGTTTCAGAAGGAGTGTTATTGACGGTCACTCTGGTCTCAGGGAATGGGCACTGGGAAACGTGGCCGAACCCCCTGCTTAGGCAGACCCTGATCCCCCTTTAAGTGGGGACTCCCTCCTGGCTGGGGGTTGGGCTCATGGCTGAGCCCACAAAAGAGGATGGTTAGAAAGAAAGGGTTTCTAAAAGGCTCACATTACCTTTGGTTCCAGACATTCCCAACAGGATGCACATGGTGCTGACTTCCAAATGAATAGGAGCTTTTTCACAGATGTACAAACAGAGAGAACAGGTTAGGGATGGCACCATCAATCTCTAACTGAAAGGAAAGAAATGATCCAGAGTAAAACCCTCATCATTCAAAATATGAGTGTTTTCTTTTCCAGCTTTGTGGTGTGTCCAGATGATTAGACTGAGATGGATTTCAGGAAAATCACAGCAAAATCCCTCAAAGCCCATTATGAAGAGGCGGCCTCTCAGGGCTGCCACGCTGCAAGACCAGCTCCAGGCTGCCTGGTTCTGCCATGTGTGTGACACCCCATGCCCATCAGACCTGCCATTTGGGGTCAGATAAGGGAAATCGTTGGGGAGAACGTGACCCTGAAACTCTAGGGCAGAGGATCTTGGTAGAAATTGTGTCATTTCTGGAAGGCTGTTAGAAGGATGCTTCCCCAGCACCAGGTGGGCTGGTGAGAAGCAGCTGATGTGGCAAGGACAGGGTCCCTCTGTTTGGGGTCCGTTGCAAGTGGCTCAGGAAAATGGCGAATTTAGAATAAGGACTGAGGCGATGTTAGGGGCCCCAAGAATAGGAAGATGCCGGAGTCTCATGAGGGACTGTAACTAGGAAGGGGGTCCCATGGGACCCAGGGTCTCTGCCTCTCCTTCCCACTCCCCACTGTTTTCCTTTGCTTCTCCGAGTGTGCGGGGCCAAAGTGGGCTTCCTTAGCGTTCTCTTCTTTACCTCCCATCGCACTGAGCCGCTGGCAGGGATGGAAGGCTCTCTCGGCCTCAATGACGTGTCCTACAGAGGGACTTGCTGATGGGCTCCACTGGGGTGGGGTGACCACTGTGTTTCCAGCTTCTACAGCCAGGGCCACAGGGCTGATTCCCGGGCTTCTCCTGATCTCTTTAGACTTTTATGCTCCCAAGGTCTGGACAGCACGATGCACGGGAGTCTCCAAGAAAGCTGAGCCGTGCTGGCCTAGGCTGACCACTGGTACCCATGTTCACTCTCCTCTATAGCAAGAATGGAAGGCATAGACCTAGGCAACCCTAGGGTTTCCAGACCCACAGGACTGATCTGAATGTCATCAGCCAGTTCGTTGTGGCTCCAGCTGAGATGGTGCTGCTTCTCTTCCAACTGAGCCTCAAATAATTGTCCCCCTCCCCGCCTTGTCCCTCCACCTGGAATGGCCCATTGGAACATGTTGGCACAAGGGGATGTTGGTCACACAAAAGGTATCATTAACTGCGATTGAAAATCAAACCGCTATTTCATTAATGGACCCATTATCAGGAAATACAGTGGTATTTGAATACCTGCCTGTGGTTACTATAGATATTCCTCTCCTTGGTTGCACTTCAAACAAATAGTCAGCATAGCATTTCCTGGGCTTTGTGCACCCATGAGTGTTCTTTGATAGACGTAATTATCCCAGGTATGCTAGATGATCTTTATTTGAATGCTTTGAACTGATGAAAAACGCTGCAAATGCAGATTGTAGAGGGAAAAAAAGAACAGTGCAATTCATATCCTACCAGGTATTATTATTCTTTAAAAAATTTAAAATCAACAGGTCCATCACCCGCTTCTTATTCTCATTTGGAATGAGCTACAGGGAGGTGACCAGGCTCGGCTTCACCTGGACATGTCAGGAGACACAACACCCTAAAATGGGTGCCCAGAGCCCTGGGAGTAGCCGTGAAGATGCTGGCACCTAACACGGCCGAGTGTGAGACAGGAAACAAAATGCCCAAAGAAGAAGCCGCAGCTGTACAGAGCTATACTCCTGTAAAATACTGGTGGAAAAGAATGACTTCTTAATATTCTCTTTCCAAGTCTGCAGAGAATAAGAGAATAAGAGTCCAGCCCAGCAATGCAGGTGATGAGGTCCCCGCAGCGACGGAGCAGAGGCCGTTGTCAGCTCAGCCTGTCCCCGGGATCTGCCTCTGGCCAAACCGTGTGCACGGACACCCCCCTCCTGGGCCCCTGCCCTCTCGCCCTGGGTGGGAAAGCCGGTCCAACAACATGGAGAGCATAGGGAGGTGGCTTTCTCTCTACTGGGGTTTTATAGTCAAAGCCACCTGGTCAATGAGGAGCTGGCTCCCCGGCTTAACGGGTGGTTCTAATGGAGGTGGGAGGAGCCTCACCAAGCCCATCAGAGTGACTTTTGACCCCGGGGTGGGGGGAGAACAGTGAGGCCGAAGGTGAGGCGTCGGCCCCTCCCTCATGCCCACCAGAGAGCACAAGCAGGAAGCCGCAGGCCTTGCCATCATTTTAAATAAACACTGATGCCCAAAGTTTAACATAAATTACCACCTCATTCCAAGAGGAGGGGACCTGCCACTAGCCCATGAGTTGGCCTCCCTGAGGAAAGAACTTGAATATTCTGCTTCTGACTGCATCTGAGTCCAGAAGGTCATGGCTGTGAAGACACAGACTCTAGTCTGCCTAAATAGGGAAAGGACATGCAGGACCTGCAGGCCGTCCTCCCAGCAGAGCATGGGGTCCAGGTGGCAGCTGCCGGGAATCCCTGCTGAGACCTGACATCAGCATCTCCTCTCTGCTCCGGGTTCAGGATGTCACGTTGGTGGCTTGTCACCTCGATGGTAGAGGTATTTACACCACGGTGATTGGCAAAAGCTCCCAGTCAGACCTTACCTCTCCTCCCCCCAGTTTTGAAGCCCAGAGGTCTGTCTCAAATACTCCACTCTGCCATCAGAGTGTGAAAGCAGCTGTGGAGGTAAACGAGTGGGTGCGGCCATGTTCCAGTAAAAAGTTATCATTTGCAAAAACAGATAAAACTTCGGAGCAGCTGAAGTTTGCCTGCAGGTAGATCATGGAATCCTGCTTTAGACAAAAGTGTAATGAACCAAAATTTACAAGTAGACATTGCAGCCACGGAGTTCAGTAGTTTCTTTTTTTTTTTTTTTTCATTTTGAATGAAGACAAGGCAACTGTAAACAATTTTCTCTTGAAAATTCTTCTGCCTCTCACGAAACATCAGGATCAGTGACGCTGCTAGTGACATCACCGCTAACGTATACAATCAATGGGGAACTTTTCAATCATTTATTCAGCAGATCTATCCTTAGTGCCTGTGCCGTGCTGGGCACCACGCTTGGCCCAGGAACGGGAGAGCAAACTGGACGTCGGAGCAGAGGCTTCGATGGCCTAAGGATGCGGTTTGGTGACTGCAGGAGAGACCCACGCAGGTCGATGCTCTCTCTGTGTGGATGCTGAGTCTCCCCCATGGACAGGATGCAGAGACACAGGGATATTCTTCCACTGGGTCCAGCGCTGGATCCCCAGCTCTGCTCGGGGTTCTGTCCATAGGACCTGTTTCACCTTCTCTCTTCGTCTTTCTCTCTCTGAGTAATCACAGCGTGTCCTGATAAACTCCATCCCTCTCTCTGTATTTGTGGGTTATAGCAGGCAGCTTTCCTTTCTATAGTTTGCATCTGAGCCCGAGAACCCCACCTGGACCAAAGGGACCTGCAGCACAGACCTTTCATCCGAACTGCACTAGGCATGTAATAGCTGCTCACTCAGTTCCTTCACAAGGACTGATGGATATTGAATACACATTATCAGGACCTGGGAACAATCATAAAATGCCTGTCCCAAACCCATAGCTCCCCGAGGACGCTGTGTCATGGCCTTTTTACTGCATCTCCCAGTAGAAAACGAACACCGCAGTGTGGCTGCCGTGATAAGCAGGCTGGTGGCATCTCACAGGGGTCGTCTGTGAGATGGTGAGACTGGTGAGGGTGGGAGCATCTTTTGTTTCCCACTGGCCAGTTCAGGGACCATTTCATGCAACTTGTAAACTAGGTGCCCTTGTCTGGTCAAAGCGTTTCAAGCGAGCACATTGGGATAATTCTCTAATAGACGCATCAGAATGGGTAGTGAAGGGTCTAGTTAGACTGTGTCACAGGACAGCGGATGGTGTGAACTTCCGCAGCAGAGCGCAGACAAAGGAGGAGACGTGATGTTCAGAGCAGAGTCGCTGGCTGGATCTGACTGCAGCCGTCACTTTAAAAATGAAATTGGTGTCTAGGAGGTGAGTTTGGCTGAGGCCAAGCTGGCAGCTTTCAAGTCAGAGAATGTGCGGACACGATGCATTAGCCGTTAAGCCTCAGCATCCGATGGCTGCTTTTTAGGGAAGGAGTGAAAGTGATGCCTTCCAGTCTCTTCTCGTGACATCTGCTGGGTTCTCCTCTCACAGAACAGGGTGGGGGCCTGAGAGGGCAGGTGCATTTGGTTTTCCCAGAGGTTCCCAAAGTTATGGCCAAACTGATCACCTAGGTCGGCTGGTCTTCTCCTTCATTTCCAAAATAATGCTGGGATTCTGTCTTTGAAAGGGCTAAGCCGGTGTCTCCCCAACTCTGTCAATGGCACTGCTGCTGGATTTGATCCATGTCCCTCCTACCCAGCCACCTCTCTGCAGCCCCAGCGCCCCTGCCTGGCTCTCCTCCAAGCTGCTGCAAAGCTGCCGGTCAGGCCTCCTTGACTCCAAACTACCCTTCAGGCCACAGGCAGACGCTTCCTTCAAAGCATGAACTTGGGGCTTCCCTGGTGGCGCAGTGGTTGAGAGTCCGCCTGCCGATGCAGGGGACACGGGTTCGTGCCCCTATCCCGGAAGATCCCACATGCCGTGGAGCGGCTGGGCCCGTGAGCCATGGCCGCGGAGCCTGTGTGTCCGGAGCCTGTGCTCCGCAACGGGAGAGGCCACAGCAGTGAGAGGCCCGCGTACAGCAAAAAAAAAAAAAAAAAAAAAAAAAAAAGCATGAACTTGGGTCACGTCATTCTCTTTCCTGAAACTCTTCCTGGTGTCCCCGGTGGTCACGGGACTCTCCCATTACGTGGCCTTGGTACCCTCCCAGCATCACCTTCTTTCCCTCTTCTCTCCCTCTCTCAGTCTCAGCCCCAGGGGGACTGGGCTCCTTGTGGGATGCTGACATCACCATCTTTATATTCCCTCTGGGCCCGTGCAATGCAGCGTTCCCCCTTCTCCTTCCCTGGGGAGCTGCTGCCCGTCTCCCGGGCTCATTTCCGCCGTCTCTCCCCTTCTCCTGGACGCCTTCCCCTGGTCCAGCGGTCAGGGAAGGAGCCCGTGCTCTGTCTCCATGGAGCCCCAGCTCCTCATCCACCTTGCAGACCCCACACCCACACCTCCTTCTGGCCTGTAGCCTGAGTTGCCTCTGCCAGCGTGTGCATCTCTGTCCAGGGCCCTCCCTGCTCTGTACAGTCCCCACCTCTGTGCCCAGCGGGCCAAGTGGCAGAGAACTAGAGCTTCCCAGGAGCGGCCCTCGATCGATCCATCTTGGGAGACTGTGTGGAAATACCCCAGCTCCCTCTGCCCTCGGGAGGGACGACTCTGAGGTGCAGGTCCCTTGCTGGATCCCGAGGTCCCTAGTGGGACTAACTCCAGGTGCCACAGTGGCAGCTGCCTTCATGACACACCTTGATTGCCTTCCTTCCTGCTGGGGTTTCCTGGGACTCCTTCCCAAACAAAGGTCTGGCTCTTGAATCCTTGCCTCAGGCTCTGCTTCTTGGGGAATCTAAGTGAAGGCAGAGACTCTTGTCACACTTTTGTGCTTCCTGCTCTGAGCTCACCGGGTGGATGAGCTCCTGGGGGCTCCAGGATGTCTTCCTGCCAGTCTGACCATTGTATCCCTGGTCCAGAGCATCCTTCCCGGCACATGGCACAGCTCCAGTTAGTACAAATGAAGAAAGGCACATGTGCTCATTTCACTGCTCAGCTAACCAGAAAATTGAAGGAAGCTGGTTGGCCTGGTGGGGGGGCCTTGGTTTGGGGCCCAAATGTGCCTGATTGTTTGACTATCAGAGACAGAACAGACAGTCGTTACTGAAGAGACTGGGTTATTTTCTCTTCCTTTACGATTGTCAGTGAGGTGCTAAGCTTTTCACGGGACTTACAAACTGGTGGGGCGGGTGGTGGGGAAAGGAAGACACTTGTCCTTAAAACAAACGGGTGATCTTGACCCTTCTCTTGTTGAGAAATTCACAAGCATTTGGGATCCCTGCTAGAAATATAGCCCTGAGGCCATTATTCTTCTGACTTTAATTAAGTTGAGAATGATGTCTCACCTGCGAGATAAGCCAAAAAAAAAAAAAAAGGACAGCAAAACCATGAGATGTCCTTTACTTGTTTCTTTCTCTTTAGATCTGCATTGTGAGCATTTTTTTTTAAAAGGGAAAATTTTTAGCTTACTTATTGACTGAGATCTAGTACAACTTTCTTCCTTTTTAAAATAATTATCCTTCTTACTATAGAAAGAATATGCAAACAAACAGAAATTACCCTCAATTTTCTCTTGTCAAAGTTCACTCAGAAGATTGGGCAGCTGAAGCGAATCCCCAGGAATACCTGGAAACTTATATAATTATCTACAAAGTATACTAATGGTGCTAAAGCAAACGGCTTTTCATTTCTCTTGCCATCTTTGACCTCTTCGCACAAGTAATCCCAGAGAGAGAGAGACTGCAGCCACTCTCTCACTAATGGGTAGGGGTAACTGCCGTGAGACTTGAGGCTGTTTTTGGCAATTTCAGATAATTAATGAACTGAAATAGAAAAGAGTGATACCATGTAGAGGATGGATAGGCAGATAAAACTGCAGCAGAGAGATGATGTTTGCAGTCTGTTTAGCTTAGGGGAAATGGTTATGGGGGCAGATGGAAGGACCCCCAGATGCAGGTGTGTTTGCCCCTCCTGTTCTCGGGAAGTTGGCCAGAGGAATTGGGAAAAGAGGTCTCTATAGCTGATGGCTGGTCCAGGTGACCTCCCTCTGGAAGGAAAGTTAAAGAGTGTAATTTTGGGTTGTTGATAATATGATGAGAATGATAACAGCCACCATTGATACAGGGCCTTTCAGGAAGTCCAGGCTTCACCAGAGTCACCATGGTGGGTGAAGATGATCATCTTAGGGGTGGAGAAATGAAATGATTTGCTGAAGGTTGTTTGGTCTTGATCGAAAATGGAGGTTCTATTATGAGTAATTAGGAAGTTTCATTGCACGTCACACAATGTTCTTATTCCTGTCATATATAATATTTGGATCCTTTTCAGATTTGAGAAATCTTTTGCCAAATTTACGTCAAATATGAACTATAAGATTTGGGAGAACTTTCCAAAGACCAGCTTCTGGCTCCTTGAATTTCTCTTGGACGGTCACTGTGCTTCTAGGACTAGTGACTAAGACCTAGTGTGTTATTTATGTCGTGATAGAACTTCTCATGCCGGCCCAGTCTCTTCACAGCCGTATGACGGCTTTATGTGTTGCCCCTGTTTCTCAGAAGTTCTAGAAGTCCCTAGTCAATGACTGAGAGCTGCTTTAGCAATTTGCACATGGAAATTTGGGGAAATTTGGACCCCCAAGCAAAGAAATCGTTATATTTTAATTGGTATTACCAACTTGCTAAGAGAAACATTGTCCTTTCAAAAGAAGAAAAGAAAACACCCCTGGGAAGAGTTGCAGGGACCTTTGTCCTTCACTTTTCTGCAGACCCTGGAGGCTGCCAGCTTCCCCCCAGGTGCCGGAGTCACTTCCTGTTGACTGAATCATTTACAGTAAATAGTTTGGACAAGTCGGAGAGGACGTTAATTTATTCTCTTGCTGGAATGTTTCATTAGATCAAGGGTCTCGTTTCTTTCACTTGCCGAGAAATTGGAAGGAGCAGGGAGGGAGCTTCCTTACGGACCGTGGGTGTCGGATGCTTTGCCCCAGAGTGACACAGGAGCTCGTTACCGGGGACTTTGGTGCCTGCGCATCCTGCCGCGGCCCACCGTGATGCGGAAGGCGGTCTGCGTTTTATCTCCCCCTCCTTTGCTGGCTGGAAATCCTGGGGATGTAGCGGGGCAAGTGAGGGAAATGAGGTGGGGCGAGCAGGGAGTGGGGTATGGGTGCTAGGTCTGTCTTTCCGGGGAGCAGCAGTTTTCCTGTTTGCATTCACGGTGCCGCTGGCCTCGGGGGACGAGAGCAGTGCTGCCTTGGTGGCTGGAGAGCCATCGGGGCACCGAGCCTTCTGCCCTGGCCACTGTGGTCCCTACGTGCTCTGGTTCTGCCTGCAGATAACCCTCGACTTGAATTTCATCTCTGGGTGTCACCTGCAGTGTGGCGTTCGGCTGGTTATTTAAACTTTGCCAGCCTTCCTCTTCTCAGCTGATGAGCGGTAGACCCGCCGCCCAAGGCCACTGTGACAGCGGATCAGACCACGTAGGTGACTGGTTGGAGCAAGGCCTTGGCCCGAAGGGAGAGCTGAAGACATGGTCTGAGTCATTGCTATTGTTGTGTTGTTTTCACATTATTACCTGTCATTCCAGTTCTAAACAGGCAGGGAGCCCTCAATCAGTGTGAGATGTCACTGTTACCAGTGATCACTAGCTCCCTGCAATGCACACAGGACCTGTGGGATTGTGGTATTTCTTTCAGGAGGTGAGATGGGGAAGCTGAGCTTGTGCCACACTGGGTCACCACTGTGGCATGGCACCATGTTCAACAGAGTGATTTACATCTTGCCTGTTTCTACTTTCTTTCCTTCTTCATTTTTTCTTTCTGCCTTTTCTTTGCTAAAAAAAAAAAAAAAAAAAAGAACTCTGTTGACCTGTAACTTTTCTTTTTGCCAGATAAAAGAACAAGGAACCAAACCATAAGTGAAGCAGCAGGAATGGATTTATTCAATTTTTCAGACTTGTATCTTTGTAAATTATCCTGGCATCAAACACATATAAAAAGTGCGTCAGTGAAGATTATTTTATCACCTTGAAATACACTATTAAGGGAGAAAAATGCCAAAATAGTCACCAGACACATTGGCCCAGTTGTCAAATGCATGTCTTAGGGGGTTTGGGGGAGGGAATGAGGGACGGCAGACGTGCCAGGGTTGATGTCATCCACATGGGAAGATCAGTGAACAAACACAAGAGCACTTGACTACACCAGAATTTAGGTAAATACAACGTAAACGGAAGTGGACATCATTTCATACCGATCAGACTTTCAGACGCAAAAAAAAAAAAGTCAGAGAACGCCACACAATGGCAAGGATGTGCAGAGGGCAGAAGCCACATGGCGGGGGCAAGGGGGCGTCTTCATTCCTTGGGGAGCAATCTGCAGTTTGAGGACACCTAGGAACACAGGAGAAACACGAGTCTATACTGAGCAATTCCACACCTGGTACCTACGCGTTATGCTCTTCCAGCTGGAGAATGTCTACGGCTGTCCACTGCAGTACGTTACTAAGAGGGAAATAGTGGGGAAAACAAACTACTCATCCTTAGGGGAGACGACCAAGTCTGGACTACCAGACAGCAGTTGATGTGAACAGACTGACTACATACAGCAGCATGGATGTGTGTAAAAACTTGGCATTCTACTGCATAACTCACCATACAGATTCCTATAGTACAATACACTTTGTGGAAATTACAACACACATATACATTCACGCACTATGTAAAAGACATGGGCTTCAACATAATTCTATTATAGCCTTAGTGAGCTCAGTTTAATTGAATAAAATAAAACAAAAAATGGGAATGAGGTGGGGAATTTTCTAATGTCAACTGGGCCTGCCCAGGTCTTTCTACAGGCTTGATGTTGTCAAAACCTCTCTTCTGACAAGTTGAAATTAACCAAAGTTATGACCCATCTCTGTGTATAAGAGCCAGCGGGTCATGAAACGGGAAGCGTTTATTGAGAATTCTTTATGGGCCCAGGACTCCCTTGGGCTTCCTGGAGAAAAAAATCAGCTCACATATTGCTGTTGCCCTTAGGGGTCTCAGAGTCGCCCAGAACATTCATGCATGAGTCAGGTCACCAGTTGTTTGGTGGTGGCTTGTTTTTAACTAGGATGGGGCAGGAGGAACGGCCGTGGCCGTGGTTTTTGGCCAAGGCAGGGGCATAAGACCACTCCTCCTCTTGGGGCTGTGATCTGAGTGTAGGATGCCTGCCTTCCACGAACTCCAAAGCCAAGAGGAAGTCAAAAGATGGTGAGAAAGAATCTTCTCTCTTTAGTGACTGAGAGGCTCAGAAGTGAGGGGTGTGGAATTAGTGTTGACACAGAGCTGGCTCTGAGCACAGTGGGGAGGCTGTTTAACTAATAATAAAACACTATCTGGATGGGAAGATCCACTTGTGTATTGGTTTCTGAAATGAAAGACGTGGATGGCCTTGCCTGTAATTGCTGTCAGTCTTTAAGCAATCCTCTGTTCAGAACTCTCCTGTTCACACGGCCGTGAAAATTGTTACCAAGCAACAAAGCAGGTCTGGAGGGGTGAGAACTCAGGAGCGATGGACATGGAGACCTTCCAGCCAGTGGCCGCTGCGTGACGTCAGCGGCTCCGGCTGGGGCGGGACAGGCCTGATGTTCAGGATGGGGTGGGGGAACCCACGAGGTTAAAAATAAATAAATGAACAGGTGCATCCTCGAACATCACACAGCAGCTCTGTATGGGTCTGACTTTCGTGCTGCAAAATGGTGCCATGAAAGGGCGGGTGCGTGTCTCTTCGTCGGGACAGTTGTGTCCATTTCAGCCTGGGCTACCAGAAGCAGAAGGGAAGTCCTGCCTCGGGACTCCACGGGGGCCTGGGAACAGGCAGACCTGAAACCCCAGTCCAAGCCCAGCAATGGACTGACCATCAGGAACCTTGACCTGCTCAATCTCCCTCAACGGTGCCTGGAAAGCGGATCAGTCAGGTGCCATGGGCACCACCGTGTCCCCTCCAACTGCCTGCTCTGACCTGGCGGTCTCTGCCTGGAGGTCCTCAAAGGCCTGACCCAGCTTCCGTTCGCACTGGTCGGTGCCCGTTTTGAGGAACCCGAGGGATGTTCTCCATTGTTTCTCAGCTGTAATTCCCTCCAGCTGGAAATTCTGCTCTGATTAGGGACTTCCTGGTCTGATTCTTGATCACCAGGTGTCTTCCTTGGGAATAATTTTTCCTTCCGACTTGAATTAATGGTCTACTGCCTTCGTGGTTTTCACCACGTCCACCTGACACAGCTCATGCCACTTTAAGATGCAGCAGTTTACTTTCCTGAAACTCAAACGTATAAACATAAAATAAGTGAATCAAGCTTCACAGGAAGAAAGAGAGTGAACTTCTAAATGTACAACACACGGTCCCGTCTGGAAGACAAACACGGAGCAAAAGAAGCCAGATGTGAAAGTGTGTGTCCCGTGTGTCTCCGTGGACGGGAAGTTCAAGAACAGGTGGTGGGGGGAGCTGACCGCGGGAAGCACAGAGGAGCCTGCGGAGTGTTGGAAACACTCTGCACGTGGGGGGGGTGATTACGTGGGTGAAGAGTTAGGGACTCATTTATCTCTTAAGTTCTCCGTACTTTATCCTGGTAAGTTATCCCTCAATTCAAAAGAAAAAGGAGAACCAGAGTCATTTGCCGAAAGTAGAATAATTTGGTTTGGGTCCTTGCTGGAATCAGAGATTCCCTCCTCTGGGCCGGGACTATTTGGTTACTTTGGGGGGACAACAGGGCAGAACTTTCTAGGGATCCAAGCTGGTTACGGGTGGGTTCTATTGGTTCATCACTCTCCACCCCAGATAATGCTGCACCCCACACCGATTCTGCTCTCTGACTGATCAGCACCTTCTTTTCGCAAATGTCTGATTGTTTTGGATGCCTTTTTTTTTTTTTTTTTTTTTTAAAGAACATGAAACTCAAAGAGCTTTCGAGGCCTCTTCACTGCTGCAGAAGGATGAGGGTCTATGGGCCCATATTTTGCGTCCCCTGGGTCAAAAATGAGGCACAGAAATAGCCAATCATAAGTGGACGCCCTCAGGTGAGACTCAACAAGCCACCGAGGGCTGCATCTGGGGCCAAGATGGGTGTCTTAGGAGCTTCGTAGGGGTCCCTCCCTCAGCTCCGTGTCTCTCGTGACATCCAGAGACTATCCAGAGTTTGGTAATTCTGTACTTTTTTCCCCACAAGAACATAAAATCATTACTTGTAGGCTCAGCACCCAGGCATTCAAAGGGGAACTGGGTCCTTGTCAATGACGTGTCTGAGAGTTATGGACACATTAAGATTAATTCATACCATCAAGTCATTGATCCATTTATCATCTCTCCAACTGCTAGTGGTGTGCCTTCATTTCCTTAAAGATGGAGACAGAGGGTAAGATCCAAGACTCCACTGACGTGCCAGGCATCTGGGATACACAGATCCAGTCTGGGCCTAAATTCAAGTTAGGGGAAACAGACGCTAAACACACAGAGCGATAAAAGTGCTCTGAAGGAGCACAGGGTGGTGACGGTGGCCCTAAGCTCTTGGACAAGTCCCTCTGAGCAGAGGCGTGGCAGGAGTGGTGAGTGCAAAGGCTCTGGGGTCAGAGGCCGGATGGTGCACCTGGAAACAGTAAGGGGGCAAGTGTGGCTGGATCAGAGCTTTGGGGGAGAGGGAGGAAGGGCCAGAACAGGGCGGGCAGCACCCTGAAGGCCAGGCGAAGACCCCTGCTCAGCTCGGGGCACACTGGGAGCCACGGGTGTGATGTGAGCAGAGGGATAAGAGTCTGGAGCAGAGGCCTTAACGCTCCCGAAGGGCTGCGCCTTCGAGTGGAGGGTCCACCCTGCGGGGCCGCGTGGCAGATCCAGGGCCCAGGCAGGCAGCCTGGCTGTCAGGCTGGCTTCCCCATTAGGGCCCAGGGCTCCCTGGACCGTACGGACAAGAAACAGTTTAATCTCCTTTAAAATCTGAAGAAACCCAGGAACACAATCCGGCTTGGATGGTATTTGTCTTTATAACAACATAGTCATTAAAAATTTTACATCTATATGCATTTTACATACATATATCGTACTCTATATCATATATAAAAGTCGTTAAAATGTTTTGCATATGTTTTACGTATATTTATATATATATATATGTTTTTTTTGTGGTACACGGGCCTCTCACTGTCGTGGCCTCCCCCGTTGCGGAGCACAGGCTCCAGACGTGCAAGCTCAGCGGCCACGGCCCACGGGCCCAGCCACTCCGCGGCATCTGGGATCTTCCCGTACCGGGGCATGAACCCGCGTCCCCTGCATCGGCAGGCGGACTCTCAACCACTGCGCCACCAGGGAAGCCCTATTTATATATATTTTGTATGTAAAAATTGTAACAACTGTTTTATATATGTGATATAAATACATAGGTAGGTAGATAGTAGATATACAGTGGTCCCTGGTTATCCACCCTCATGGGGGTTTGGTTCCAGAACCTACCACAGATAGCAAGATCCAAGGTGGTCATGTCCTTTTGTTGGTGCTCCATATCATATGTTCTGCATTTGTGGATTCAGCCAACCATGGATCCTGTAGGAATAAATACATTTATTGAAAAAACTCTGTGTACGTGGACCTGCGTAGTTCAAAGCCATGTTGTTGAAGGGTCAACTGTAGATAGGTAGGTAGTAGGTAGATAGATAGATAGATGATACATAGATGATACATAGATAGATAGATGATAGATGATAGATAGATAGATAGATAGCTATAATGGAAGAATGGGCCATGAAGGCGAAACCAATCGGTTAGGGCCCTTGAAAGTCCACTGCATCCCTGACTGCTCTTGGCCTGACCAAGGCAATGGTGGCCTAGCCCCAAGCAGTGACAGTGAAAATGGGGAGAAGTGTTCAGAGTCTTTGTGTATTTCACAGATGATTCTGGCCAGATTAGCTGATCCGCTGGAGGTGGGGTGGGAAGGGGAGAGAGTCAGTGCTGACCTGGGGGTTTGTCCTGCAGCAGACACCCATTTCCTCTTGCCCAGCATCATGGGCCAGGCGGCCTCCGAGGTTCCACACCCTGGTGAACGCAGCTCCTTCCCGGGTGACTGCAATCTCCAGGAGACCCGGAAACAAACAGAGGAGCAGGCGGGTGTCGGCGGGGAAGCTGGCTTCGGTCTCTTAGAGGAGCTGTCACCAAGCAGGGCATCCCTCGGGCACGCCCACCATGACCCCTGGAGGCTGCTAATGTGCAGATGCGGCTCCTTTGACATCAGTCCCTGTGGCATCCGTGGGGAGGGGCTCCCCTTGGAAGCAGGTTGTCTTCCCTGGTGTCAGCTCGTTGGAGTCCTGACACCAGGACTGACCTTGCAGAGCGCTTGATGGAGATCAAAGCGTGTGTGTGCATCGTGTTATCCGGAGGCTGTTTCCCCCCTGCCATTTTCAACAAGATTTCTGAGTCATTCCGGGCACCTTTAGAGGAAGCAGCCCTCTCACTCTGGCTGGCTCGTATGGAGCAGCTCAAAAAGAAATGACTTTCGGGCTTCCCTGGTGGCGCAGTTGTTGGGAGTCCACCTGCCGATGCAGGGGACACGGGTTCGTGCCCCGGTCTGGGAAGATCCCACATGCCGCGGAGCTGCTGGGCCCGTGAGCCATGGCCGCTGGGCCTGCGCGGCCGGAGCCTGTGCTCCACAACGGGAGAGGCCACAGCAGTGAGAGGCCCGTGTACCACAAAAAAAAAAAAAAAGAAAGAAATGACTCTTAAAGCTTCCTCGCCTGTGCACTGCTCCCGTGAGCATGTCCTGCTTTCCTGGGCTCCTGGCTCTGGCCTGCCACTCTCTGATCCATCTCATTTCCAAGTCTTTTGTGGAGAGTCCTAGCAGCCAGCTCAAATGGGAGCAATTAGCTTCAGCGGATAATTAGGCTTCTTTGCTGGCGCTGGGCTTGAGCTGTAGGACACAATTGGTGATTTTTATTTCAAGTCCATTTTGTATCACTTCTCCCAAATCTGAATCAGATGGTATGGTGTTTAGAGAAGCCAATTACATTCCAGTAGCTTCCCAAACATTCACAATATGTTCTCTGTCTCTATTTCTGCCCTGCAAACCGGTTCATCTGTACCGTTTTTCTAGATCCCACATATATGTGTTAATATGCGATATTTGTTTTTCTCTTTCTGACTTACTTCACTCTGTATGACTGTCTCTAGGTCCATCTAAGTGTCTACAAATGACCCATTTTCATTCCTTTTTATGGCTGAGTAATATTCCATTGTATATATGTGCCACATCTTCTTTATCCATTCGTCTGTCGATGGGCATTTAGGTTGCTTCCATGACCTGGTTATTGTAACTAGTGCTGCAATGAACATTGGGGTGCATGTGTCTTTTTGAATTATGTTTTTTTCTGGGTATATGCCCAATAGTGGGATTGCTGGGTCATATGGTAATTCTATTTTTAGTTCTTTAAGGAACCTCCATACTGTCCTCCATAGTGGCTCTATCAATTTATATTCCTACCAACAGTGCAAGAGGGTTCCCTTTTCTCCACACCCTCTCCAGCATTTGCTGGAGCTGGACTACAGCAAAATGAAAGTCTGCCATTTTTCCCTGTAATTTACTTCTAATTTCATAGTGTTGCGGTCAGAAAAGATGCTTGATATGATTTCGATTTTCTTAAATTTACCAAGGCTTGATTTGTGACCCAAGGTGTGATCTATCCTGGAGAATATTCTGTGTGCACTTGAGAAGATAGTGTAATCTGCTGTTTTAGGATGGAATGTCCTATAAATATCAATTAAATCTATCTGGTCTGTTGTTTCATTTAAAGCTTGTGTTTCCTTATTAATTTTCTGTCTGAATGATCTGTCCATTGGTGCAAGTGTGGTGTTAAAATCCCCCACTATTATTGTGTTACTGTCGATTTACTCTTTTATAGCTGTTAGCATTTGCCTTATGTATTGAGGTGCTTCTATGTTGGGTGCATATATATTTATAATTGTTATATCTTCTTCTTGGATTAATCCCTTGATCATTATGTAGTGTCCTTCCTTGTCTCTTGTAACATTCTTTATTTTAAAGTCTGTTTTATCTGATATGAGTATTGCTACTCCAGCTTTCTTTTGATTTCCATTTGTATGGAATATCCTTTTCCATCCCCTCACTTACAGACTGTATGTGTCCCTAGGTTTGAAGTGGGTCTCTTGTAGACAGCATATATATGGGTCTTATTTTTGTATCCATTCAGTGAGTCTGTGTCTTTTGGTTGGAGCATTTAATCCATTCACATTTAAGTTAATTATCAATAAGTATGTTCCTATTACCATTTTCTTAATGGTTTTGGGTTTCTTTTTGTAGGTCCTTTTCTTTTTTTTTATTTTTATTTTTTATTTTTTTTATTTTTTATTTTTGCGGTGCGCGGGCCTCTCACTGTTGTGGCCTCTCCCGTTGCGGAGCACAGGCTCCGGACGTGCAGGCTCAGTGGCCATGGCTCACGGGCCCAGCCGCTCCGCGGCATGTGGGATCTTCCCAGACCGGGGCACGAACCCGTGTCCCCTGCATCGGCAGGCGGACTCTCAACCACTGCGCCACCAGGGAAGCCCTGTAGGTCCTTTTCTTGTCTTGTGTTTCCCACTTAGAGAAGTTCCTTTAGCATTTGTTGTAGGGCTGGTTTTGGGTGCTGAATTCTCTTAGCTTTTGCTTGTATGTAAAGCTTTTTTTTCTCCATTGAATCTGCATGAGATCCTTGCTGTGTAGAGTAATCTTGGTTGTAGGTTCTTCCCTTTCATCACTTTAAGTATATCATGCCACGCCCTTCTGGCTTGTAGAGTTTCTGCTGAGAAATCAGCCAGTTAACCTTATGGGAGTTTCCTTGTATGTTATTTGTTTTTTTTCCCTTGTTGCTTTTAATACTTTTTCTTTGTTTTTAATTTTTGTCAATTTGATAGGCAGTTGCCTCACCTGCTGGGGATGCCTGGAGGACCCAGACAGGGCCTCTGAGAATGTGGACCATTTCTGTGGACTTCCTGAGCACTTATGCCCATTGGACCCGGCCTGCACCAACTTCCCTGCCCCTGGGCTTCCTTTGCTGGCCTCCTGAATATGCTGAGTAGTTCAATCCAATCTTTTATTTTTTTAACCACGTAAAAAACTGAGACACTACTCAGTTAAGTAACTTGTCAAAGCTCAAAAGCAGAAGTCGAAACCAGTCGGTCTTGTGCCAGATTTGGGTTCTTAATGCAGACGGTCATCCCCACGTCATCGTCCACTGAGCTGGAGGGGCAGTGCTGTCCTTTCCTCACCCTAGAATCACAGCAGTCCACCCACCAGCTCTCGCCTAGCTTTAGATAGACCAGCTAACCCTGAGTTAGAAGAGGGTGCTGATGGCTCCAGAAATTGTGCTCCTGCCTGGCCGTCACCTAAGAAATGCTCACCTGTCTTTTAAAATACCGCTCCTCCGTGGGAGGGGTGGCGGCGAGGCAGGATGACACAACAAAACACAGATTTTAAAAAACTGAAAAGCCGTTCGTTTTGCTTCGTGCCTGTGTCTGATGCTGGTGGAGCAGCAGCAGGTTCTGAGTTCTCAATGGTTTTCCCCGACTGGCTGTTCTCAGCTTGGGAACCCGTCCTGCAGCCCTCCAGAGCCTCTCACACAGCGTGCTGTGGAGTGGGGCCAGTAGAGGTGCAGCCCGCTGCTTCAGGAGTGGGTAAAAATGCAAATCTGGGTCCTTGAAGTCATAATCCTGTTTGAGACATTGCCTCCGGTTGCCATGGTGATGATTATGTTATCAGAGGATTATCATTTCCTGTGAAGGATGGGTCCGGAGAACCAGACCAACCTGGAAGAAACAAAAGAACTTGTTCATAAACAATCATTCTGAAAAATTAAAACATAAGAAGTAACACATTAGCTGGCAAATGTGTGACACTCCAGATTCTTTTATTCCAAATAACATAGTTTTCCAGTCTTTTAGTTCAAAGCTTGTGTTAGGGGGGAAAAAAAATTAAAAAGCCATCACAATGAGAGAATAAAAAGGGGAAATTTAATGAGAAACATGACAGGAGAGCAGAGAAAATACAGAAGTTGAAATATAGCAGATAACAGAACAGGAAAACATTACAGGGCTTTTAATGAAAGGAGTACCCTGAAAAAAAATACAAAGGGGAGGGTAAAAACTAATTTAATTATTTTATTACAAGGAGAAAGCAGACGAGCTGCCACTCATAAACAAAATTGATCCACACATTAGAACTAAATGTGGGAAGAAAGTTTTCTGTGGAGGCGGACTTTGGTGGAAGGACTGTGTTTGTCAACTGAGTTACATGTAAATTGAATATTCTTCAAAGACCCTATCAGATTATCAACTGATGTGAACAATCTAACGTCCGTTAAGTATTAGAGGTACACAAAAATCTTTCAAAAGTTAGGTTGAGAAGAACGTGGTTTACAGACATCCTGGTATTTCATTCAAAAGACCTCATCCAAAGACTGTTCCATCTTGAATTTGAGACGGTTTTGTCTCAAATTCAAATTTCCCTTTAAATTGTAAAGAGCTAGCTTGAGTACTGGCTTCCAGTCAACATGGAGTCATCTATTTTGGACTTCACTCTGTGCTCTCTTTCTGGATCAGAGAATGCTCCATCAATGTTATTTTTGAGGTACATTCCATATCTATTAACTATCCAAGCTTAGACCCATCTGTATCAATCAGCAGCTGCTACAAGAATGCTGAGTAACAAACCTCCCTAAAACCCAGAGCCTTGAAGCAACAAGTGTTTCTTTCTCACTCACCAGTGGGCGGGCAGCTGCCCGGATCCTTGGGGGGGTGAGGCTGGACTCATCTCCCCGCTCCTGGCTCCAGGCTCCAGGCTCCAGGCTCTGGGCTGCATCTTGGGCTGACTCCTGCTCACGACCCCTCTCCGTCCTTGAACTTGTGGCTACCGGGGGCAACAACAGAAGCACAGCTGGCCGTGAGGAAGAGTGAGGTGCTGCCAGGTCTCGGCTCAGGAGTGGCACGTTGTCCCTGCTTACGTTCCAGAAACCTAAACATCACACGTCCCAGCCCTGCTTCAGTGGGGCCACACAGTGCGCTGGCCCCAAGGGAGAGGGGAAGGAATATCTGCTGAGCTGTAACCCAGTGTGTGGGACCATCTGACCCTGCTATGGTCCCAGGGGAGGCGGCAGCTCATCGTCAGAAAAGCCTGGAAGTAAAGGGATTTCGGCTCCGTGTCTGCTCTGTGTCAGCCCCAGCCTCGGAGCCTCTGGGCCTCATCCTCCATCTGAAGAAGCAGCTCAGGCTGGGGATTTTGGAACATGGCCTAGGGAGTCACCCAGACTTGAATTCTGGGATTTGTCATAGGCTGGTCCTATGTGCTCTGACCCTCAGTTTCCTTACCTGTGAAATGGGGATAAAGCCACCTCCCTTTACCTTTGTAAGTCAGTGTAACTAACTCCCTGTGGGCGGGCGGAAGGCAAGGGGGTCACACCATGCAGGGCACAACCATCAGTGTCTACTGGACGTTAGCAATTGTGTTGGTTACACACACAGTGTATGGTGACCCCTCATAAGGTGGGCTCACATTCTAACCCCTGGAAACTTGAAGTGTGACCTTATTTGGAAAAAAGATCTTTGCAGGTTTAATGAAGTGTTTTGAGATGAGATCACCCTGGATTATCCAGAGGGTCCCCAAATCCAATCACAGCTGTCTTTATAAGAGACAGGGAAGAAAAGAAGGCCCAGTGGAGGTGGATGCAGAGGTTGGATTCACGTGGGCTTAACAGGCTAGAAGAGGTAGGGAGGATCCTCCCCCAGATCTTGACCCTGGCCACACCCTGATTTCAGAAGTTTATCCTCCAGAACAATGGGAGAATTCATTTCTGTTGTGTGAGTCCCCCGGTCTGTGGCCCTTTGCTAGGGCCACCTCAGGACACACACACAAGTTCTGTGCAGGCTGGGGCCCAATCCTGCAGGTCTCACTTGTGGGGCTGAATCCTGCTGGTTTGGACCTGGGGCTACAGTCAGGGCCCAAGCCCATCAGTTACAAGAGCTTGTGAACCCACTCAGACATCCTTGTCCCCCCCCATCACCCCCAGACGCACACATGATGGGGAGACGGGTGCCTCACCATGAACATGGGGCATAGCTCCACGTGGACAAAACCAGGTGTAGGTAGAGGGCATGGCAATCCTCCATCACTCAGCAAATAGCACGAGGCCACCTGGGGACGCAGCCAACAGGACAGGCACAGCCCCAGCTGCCGGAGCTGGCATCCCAGGGAGAGGAGAAAAGCAGTAAACCCAGTAAGCACATATGCTCTGAGTGAGAAGCGCTCCAGGGAACCAGGCCAGGGCACAGGGCGTGGACCGGCAGCTGTGATGGCCCTGGAGGGACCTCACAGACAAGGCAATATCTGAGCAGAGATTCGAAGGAGGTGCAGCCACGTGGGCATCAGAGAGAGAGAGTTCCAGACAGAAAGAACACAGGCATTGGGACCCTGGGGCAGCTCAGCACGTTGGAGGACCAGCAAGGGGGCTGCTGACACCACGTGCTGAATTCAACCATCAAGGAGAAACATACACACCAGTGACAGATGTGTGTCACCCCGTGATATTAGGGTGCACCTCTGAGTAACGGAAGACCATTTCCAGCGGGATCTCCCACATTCAGCACTGTCGTGGGAGCCGGCGTGGGGAACTCTCTTCTCCCGGCCCGTGCCTCCTTTCTGACCCCTCCTCCTCCTCGTCAGACAAGTTCAGCAAAAGGACCTTTTCCGAGATGCCTAGAAGAAACTCCCACCTCACAATTCGGGCAGGCTGCCTCCTTGCTACTTCAAGAACGAAGGGGCTGGGTTGAAAGTAAGCTTTGCCGGACCCTGGCTACATGGTGCGTATAAAGTTCCATTTAATTCTGACCACAGTGGCTGTGAGATGACTTTTGTCACTGCTGTATTACTGGTGCCTGAATCGAAGCTCCAGGAGGCCACGCACTTGGTCAAAGTTCACAAGAGTAGGTGCTGCTTCGAGAGGATTCTGGCCTTTCCAGGCAGGCATCTTGAGCCCTGGCTATTCAACGAGAGGCATGGTCCAAGAGACACTCAGCTGTGGGTACCTGGCCGTCATGGCACGTGGCGGGGTATCAGGTGGCAGAAACCGAGCTGGTACCTCACTGACTGTCGACTTTGTCAACTCAGTGGCCAGGTCACTGCTGTGGGCAAAGTACTTGCTGGGCTTTCCACATGCAGGGGAAATCATCAAATGCACGTCTCACCAGGGGCACGGACGCCCTGTCCCCACGTGACAGGTGAGGAGGCCGAGGCTCAGAGGCAGCACGTCTCCTTCCAGAGCTTGAGCCCGGATCCACTCCTCTGTCAGGTGAACAGGCCCCCTGGGTCCTTCCTGTCCCCAGTCCCCAGAGCCCTCCTGCGGCCCTGTGCATACAGCAGGTGCTCACTACATGCTTAAGGAGGGAAAGAATAAGGCGTTGCTGGGGTTCTTTTATTTTGTTTCCAGGGAGTCATCCTAGAACACAGGATGGAGCTATGCCCCAGGGAAGCAGAACACAGCATACACCGTGAGGCTGGCGCGCTGGGGACTCTGATGCTTGAGATTCAGGCTTCTCGTCCTCTGTCTGCCCAGTGGGTGGAGACTTTTCTCCTGTCCTTCCTCCATCCCACAAACTGAGAGAAATGTGCAGAACACAGGGCCTGCTTCAAGGCCCGTCTCTGCTGAAACCAAGTGGACACAAAGGATACCCAAGTCCAGGCAGGGGAATTGGTGAGAGTTTGAGTCGCCGGGAAGGGGCTGGGGCAACTCTGGCTCCTCTTCTGGTTCTCTGCGGTTTTCTGAAGTCAACCTGCTACGGTTTTGCTTTGGAACAGCTCCCCCCACGAGGAAGTGTCCTCAGGGGCACTGGGAAGGTCATTTTGTTCATCGTCTAATTGACTGTAATTCACTAAGGATTAAAAAAAAAGAAAAGAAAAGGGACGAGAACGGACCCAGAGAGAGCAGAGACCCAGGGACAGGAGGAAGATAGAGAGTCAAGTTGAGCACCATGTGGAGGTGAGGGAAGCATCATATTTTCCTTTTCTAATAACCTTAGTTAATATGCGACGATCAATCACGCCATCACAGGCATTTTTAGCTGCCCTGCTTATCAATACGAGGTGGCTGAATGTCGATGGCTCTGACGTGTCCCTGATACACACAGAAAGGGGATGGGGTGGGTATTCATCTCTGAAAGCCTCCGATCATGATGGCAGATCAATGCATGTCAAAACATCCCGATCCTTTGTGAAACCACACTCTGATGACAGTCATTAAGCTGTGAGGGCTGGTCTGGCTGAACCCAGCACTCCTGTGCCGCAAACACATTTCTCATTCATCAGCATATTTTATTTTTAATATTCATGGATCAGCCACACTCTCAAACACCCCCTTACTATGTGCATGTGAAATGAGTCCTTCCCCAGGAATCAAGGACTGGGCTTCCTCAGCCCCACCACTCCATCAGGAAGGTGGGTTTCCGCGTGGACAGGACAGCTGGCAGGAAGTAGATGCCAGCACATGTGGTGAAGCCTTGAAGCAGCCAGAGGGCTTTGCTTGCCTGGGTTGAACCCCATCCAGGAAGCCAGCTCCACCTGTGGTCCCTGCCCTGCTGTCTGTCTCCTGAACCACTTTGCTGAACCAGAGCCTGTGGTGGAGGAGGCCACGGAGACACCCGACACACCCCCTAACCATCCCTATTTTGTGTCCACCTGACCTCCACTGTGTGGTTGGGCGCTGGGAGCCTGTGAACATCCGGGCGGTGGGTCCGCAGTGCACCCCCTCCCCTAGCCCCTTCATCAAATTGACCCATCGGTGCCCAACGGAGTCCCTTACACACCCGTCTGCTTTCCTAAGACTGGAATGCTCTGCGGCTGGGGGCCTGCCCCCCTGGGAGCTCTCACACCGCATTCTCATCCTCGGATATTAGAAATGTATCCTCTTGATATACCTTACTAGCTAAGAACTGCCTGGTCACCTACCTGAGATTGATTTCCCAAAACTCAGTTGGAAAATTTAGGGAGATTATTTCTTGGGGGAATATTACACTCTACAATGGGAGAGCCTTTTATTTCAAGGAAATGTTTCTTTTCTGTTTGGTCTGACTTTAAAATCCACTGCTCTGAGGGGACACCACTGATCATGGTGCCACCACCATGGTGACGTGCCTGGGTCCCCTACTCTCTGCAGCCACCCTTTCCTTTAACCCCTGGTGTTAAGCACCCTTTAAAACCTTGATGAGATATTGTTAATAACACCTATTCAAATGGACACAATGAAACATACTGATGATACCAAGTGTTGGCAAGGATCTGGTGCCACAGGTACACCTGTCATTGCTGGTGGGAACGTGGAACGCGACAGCCACTCTGGAAAGCAGTTTGGCAGTTTCATAAAAAGTTACACATACAACAACCATCTGATCCAGGACTCCTACTTCTTTTTTTTAATTTATTTTATTTATGTATTTATGTATTTATTTTTGGCTGTGTTGGGCCTTCGTTGTTGCCCATGGGCTTTCTCTAGTTGCAGCGAGCGGGGGGCTGCTCTTCGTTGTGGTGCTCAGGCTTCTCATTGCTGTGGCTTCTCTTGTTGTGGAGCACGGGCTCTAGGCACGCGAGCTTCAGTAGTTGTGGCATGCGGGCTCAGTAGTTGTGGCGCACGGGCTTAGTTGCTCCATGGCACGTGGGATCTTCCAGGACCAGGGCTCGAACCCATGTCCCCTGCATTGGCAGGTGGAGTCTCAACCACTGCACCGCCAGGGAAGTCCTCAGGACTCCTACTTCTTGAAGTCGCCCTAGAAAAATAAAAATGAATGCCCATGTAAACCTTGTATGTGAATATTTATAGCAGTGTTATTCATGACCTCCCCAAGCTTGTAGAGACAGTCCAGATAGCCTTCAGTGAGGGAGTGGCTGGATGAACACACTCTGGCACATCCAGATGGTGGAATATTACTCGGCGATAGAAAGGATTGAACTGATGCTCACACAGCAGGGATGAGCTTCAAACGCATTGCGGTTAATGACAGAGGGCCAGACACAAAGGCTCCATCCATCCTATATCACACCATTTTCATGGCAAAACTATAGGAAGAAAGAGGTCATCATAGGTTAGGAGGTGGAGGCTTTGAATACAAATTGGAGCTGGGGACGCTGGACTTGCTCCGTGTCCTGACTGTGAGAGGTAATGCACGAGGAAAAGCTCATTGAATTGGACACAAAAAGCGTGAATTTCGCTGTATGTAAATTTAAAAAAATTTAAACTGGAGAACAAAGGGGAAAGAAATATGTCTTATGATTTGTTGGACTTCCAACTCCTTCCATTTAGGCAGAGTGACCAGTAGAGACACCCACACTTGGGGAGCAGCCTCCTCACGCACGGGCTGTAACCATCCTGTGAGGCTGTCTTTCAGGCTCTGAGATTGTTCAGAGGCTTATAGTCAGCAGGAGTTACCACCTTGTGATGAGAGCGGAGGTCTAGGCAGACAGATGTGCTTGTTCAGGATCCCGGTGTGAGGCTCTGAGATGAAGCTTTCATCTTGGAGGTCTAGGAGTGAGGAAAACATCATGGAGCCAGGCAGACGCCCGGGGCGGTGTGGGAGGGCCCCTGCAGGTTAGAAACCATGGCTGAAAATCCCCCTAGAAAAGTAAAAATATTAAAAATATAAATAAATTATAACTAACCAGAGCCAGGCCATTTAGAAGACTTTAATTATCCAGATTGTGCTTTTCTCTTTATTTTCCACTGCCTTCTACTTGGAGACTAGAAGATAAGAGTGGTACATCAGTTAAGATTTCAGGGTCACAAAAGACTAACTTAATATCCTAAACCAAAATGGGAAATTCTGGAGATTCCAGGATGGCTGATCTGGTGATCAGTGACATACTTAAGGACAAGGTTTTTTCACCTTTCTGCTCTGCCGTCCTGTTGGCGTTAATTCCAGGACCTGCCCCTCATGGTCACAAGGTGGCTGCGATAGCACCTAGCATCTCATCCTTAGAAAACATCACCCAAGGGCAGGAAGAGAGGGCAGTCTTGTGCCTCCTTCTAAGAGGTAGAAAACCTTCTCCAGAAGCCCCTCAGCAGACTGTCCTTCATGGCTCAATTCCAATCCCTGTGGTCACATGCCAATTGTTTTAGGAACTCCTAAACAGATCACTCTCCAGAGGGTTGGTTTAACTAATCAAGATTTATTCCCCCCCGCTGCCCCCCCACCGGGGCTGGAGCGTGGTCCCCACCTTCTCTACATGAATGGTCACCTGATGCATGAACAAAATAGGTGTTTTTTTCTCTAAGCGAGGAGGCAGGTTTGGGTCCATGGTATCTGCCAACTTCTTTTGTGGTTTTTACAAAGTAAATTTCATAGAATTATTCTGGCCTTTCATTTGGGACACACTATTCCACATTCTCACAGAGCATTGGATTAAAATGGGCGGGTGACTGTTGCCTTACATTTAGGATAAGAAGTGCCCGACGGCCGTACGATCCTTTAAGAAAATAAGTTTATAGGAGATGAGTGCCCACGGCATTGAGGGGGACGGGGACGGCCTGGGAAAGCACCTGTTGTGAGAAGTGATGATCAGATAACGATCTTCAACCACCAAGGAGAAACCCAGTTATGTTCATTATACGGCTGTTCCTAAGACAGATGGGCACTTCTATACTTAGAAAGGTGTTCAACTATGAGGATTTTCATGGCAGCCAGAAAAATGTTTGCTGATGACTCTTCAGTTAACTTTAATCACCCATTCATTTGGTTAACAAGAGCATCTCACCCAAGCCCAGTAGTTAACTGAGACTTCCCATGGTGGTTCTTGCAAAGCAAGAAAAGAGGGAAAAGGAATGTGAGAGATGAAGATGACACAGCCCCAAAAGAATCAGACCCAAGAGATATAGGGTTGGGGGCGGTGCCAGGAGTGATTGGCAGTCAAGTTCACCAATGAATTCTTTCAGCAAACAGTTTTGAATTTCTCCTCTGCTCTGGCTCTGTGCTGGGCACTTCTGCGGGACAGGAAGACAATGAACCAGACCTTGTGTTTAAAAATCTTCACATCTAGCAGGGGAGATAATACAAGTATGCACAAAATTATAACACATTGTATTTGTGATAAGTGGTTGGAAAAAATTGGGAAGAGATGACCAGCAGATTCAGAGAACTAAGAACACATCCCTGTCTGGGGGCCAAGGAAGGCTTCCGAATGGGATGTTGTGGAAGCCACGTTTGGTTTGTACACAATTGCTCTGATTAACCTCTGATGAGTGAATGTGTGAGTGCTCTGGACGTTTCCTGGGATGGAGGGGAACGATGAGATAGATTTCCTACAAGAAGGACTCAGTTTGTGCCCTTCTGAAACTCAGGTTGGGTTCTGCCTTAAATAGACCATTCACAAATTTGACTGACAACCTGCTACCATCTGGTCCTCATGTTAAGCATCCATCCATCTCCTCACCCCGGGAACACACACATCTCTAGCTTCCCTGGGCTCACCATTCCACAGGAAGTACAGGTGGTTGAACAAATTATTATAATAACATGTGTGGCCTTTGCCAGCACAAACAAAGCAAGGTCTTCGAGGTGAAGGCAGAAGGTCGAGTGGGAGCTAGTTATCCAGGAGAAGTCCTTCCCGCCCTGCTGGAAAACTTTTCAGCTATTGGGCATCACACACTGAATAACTAACTACTTGATCTCACACCTGGGAACGAGCTGGTCCAGATCAACCCAGCATCAGCTGGGCAGGGAGAGAGGTCCGTTCACTCCCTGGTCCCATCTTGTAGGCTCCTGGCTCCTTTTGCATAGCCAGCCACGTAAAACTCTCACATTCTTGAATTTCACTTTGGATTTAATTAAAAACACCAAGGTCACTCACTGACTATTCCAGCTAGTCCAGAGGTCTGTTCAGCTTTTATGGAATCCCATTAAAGTTCGCTGCAGATATGTTAAAAACGTTAACTGTTCTACAGAAAGTTTAATAAACAACTTTATGTGACTTTTGCTGCGCAGGACAAGGGCATCGGAACCCTCCAACATCACCTCAAACTGAAATCAGGTGGAGACAGAGTCCGGGGGTGGTAGGACCCCGTGGACCTCCATGAGGTCAACACTGCAGGAATTGATCCCTAGCAGGCCCAGCTCCTCGGGCCTCTGCTGCCCCAGCCCCAAGCTCAGCCTGGGCCCTTTCTGACTTGCAGGTAACAGATCCAGGGCCTGGGCACCCCTGCTCTGCCCAGTATGGCAGCCAATGGCCACAGGCAACTATGGGAGACTTGAGAGGTGCTGTGAGTGTAGAACATACGCCTGATTTTGAAGGCTTAGTGGAGAAAAAGCGTGCCGAATATTTTGTGAGGACTTTTTATGTTGAGTACATGATGACGTGATAACATCTGGACCTCCTGGGTTGGACGAAACGCATCGTGAACATTAGTGCTCAGCATCACTCATCATTAGAGACACGCAAAGCAAACCCACAAAGAGGTGTCACCGCACAGCAGTCAGAATGGCCATCATCAGAAAGTCTACAAACAGTAAATGCTGGAGAGAGTGTGGAGAAAAGGGAACCCTCTTGCACCGTTGGTGGGAATGTCAATTGATACAGCCACTATGAAATTTCCTTAAAAAACTAAAAAGAGAACTATCATATGATCCAGCAATCCCACTACTGGGCATATACCTTGAGAAAGCCATAATTCAAAGAGTCCTGTACCACAATGTTCATTGCAGCTCTATTTACAATAGCCAGGACATGGAAGCAACCTAAGTGTCCATCGACAGATGAATGGATAAAGATGTGGCACATATATACAATGGAATATTACTCAGCCATAAAAAGAAATGAAACTGAGTTATTTGTAGTGAGGTGGATGGACCTAGAGTCTGTCATACAGAGTGAAGTAAGTCAGAAAGAGAAAAACAAATACCATATGCTAACACATATATATGGAATCTAAAAAAAAAAAAAGGTTCTGAAGAACCTAGGGGCGGGACAGGAAAAAAGACGCAGATGTAGAGAATGGACTTGAGGACACAGGGAGGGGGAAGTGTAAGCTGGGATGAAGTGAGAGATTGGCATGGGCATATATACACTACCAAATGTAAAGTAGACAGCTAGTGGGAAGCAGCTGCATAGCACAGGGAGCTCAGCTTGGTGCTTTGTGACCACCTAGAGGGGTGGGACAGGGAGGGTGGGAGGGAGACGCAAGAGGGAGGAGATATGGGGATATATGTGAACATATAGCTGATTCAGTTTGCTAAACAGCAGAAACTAACACAACATTGTAAAGCAATTATACTCCAATAAAGATGTTAAAAAAAAGAAAATTAGTACTGCCTGTTTCTTTTCACCTGTTTTGATGTGGCTACTGGAAAAGTCTCCCATTTCACTGCGGTCCCACCAACTTCTCCCCCCAACCCTGTCCCAGCTCCGCCCATCAGCCTAGGAAATGGTCCAGTGGGGTGAAGACCTGGCTGTCCCCTTGGCCATGTCTCCTGGACCGCTCTGTTCCCCTCTGCAGGGGCTTTGGGAAGAAACAGAACAGGACACAGCCCCATCCGTGTGCACCTGCCTTAGCTTATAGCACCATCCACAGCTCCCTGGCTGCTTGCACTGGGGAGAGGGCTTGACGCTTCCATGAAGGGAAAGGATCAGCTTATGTGCAGCCACCCAATCCTATCAGCACCCTTACTGCCGTTGCACAGAGGAAAACGTGAAGACGTAGGAGATGAAAGCTAAGACCTGGGAGTCAGAAAGAGGCCGAATTTAGGTCTGTCCAACCCCAAGCCTGATCTCTTTTGGTTTTTTTAAAAAGTGACGTTTAAGACAGCCTCACTGACCAGCACAGCTTATCTGTGTTTTTCCTGCACTAATTCTGAGCTCTGGGGGGTGGGGCCGAACCTGAGCACCTCCTTCTACCTGCCCGCAGGTACGTGACAGCAACCACCTTCATCCTTTCCTTTTCCTTCTTTCTTTTTCAGGCTGACAAGAGAGGCCTGCCACGTCAGCTCCCTGAAAGATCTTTAGGGATTCACGTCTCGCAGCCTTTCTCAGGATCCCTTTGGTCACTGCCTTGCTCTGGGAGTGAACGCGGGCAGCGGCTTTTGGGTCCTGCCTCAGGCGGCTGTGTTCAGAGGCCTCTGTGACCCTTTGTGAATTGGAGCTGCCCGGCCAGCTCACTCAGTGACTCCTGTGACCATTTAAGGATGAAGACCCGGGCTGGTGGGTTGTCCTCTCGGCAGGTGGGGAATGAGGCCAACAGTGGAGAGAAGCAGATGCTCAGGTGAGGGGCTGAGGGAGAGAGCACAGTTCTGGGGCTCAGAGCCCCGTTTCTGGAATCCAAGACCCTGGCTCCCCATGCCCTGAGCTAGCCGGGGCTTCTGGACAATTTGAGGTCGTGTCTGGCCCTTAGCTGACTGGGCACCAGCTGCTGCCACCGGGGTCTTTGCATCCAACATGGCCCGCTGTCTGGCTCTGTTTAGCGTCTCCTCTGCAGAGTGAAAGGCCTGGCTGTGCGTCCGCAGTTCTCCAGGGGCGGAAGCTTATGGTTGTGTTGCCAGCTCCCCATCCTTGGGGCGGCCGCTCCACTTGGGTCCCCGAGGAGTCATCCTTGCCTGGAGTCCCACAGTCACTTGTGCCCCTGGGGTCCCTCCTATTCCGGTGGACTGGCTGTCAGGGGTCCCGACTGTCCACAGCATCTTCCCTGCCCTTCTGGGGTCCGGGTCTGTCTCTGCAGATGGGCTGCACCCGGGATGCGGGCTTGGCCGGGGAGGACCCCAGTGAGGGGTCGGCACAGGTCCTGCGGCCTCATCCATACCGTCTCTAAACCGCTCAGCTGTGTCCTGAGCCCTCAGCTCCGGCGACCCCCGGGCTCTGGCCATCCCCCGCGGAGGGCATCTGAGCAGGAGGGGCCAGGCGGCGGTGGGGGATGGCCTGTGGCTGGGGAGTGAGCCAGCCCTGCACTGGCTTCTGCATCTGAAGGATGAAGGAGGAACACTTTCAGGTTTGTGCCAGTTGGAGTGGGACACCTGCGCCAGAGGTGTGCGGAAAGCAGCTCTGAGAGCCGCTGAGCCTGGGGCTCCCCGTGTCACAGAGGCTCAGGGCCCAGTAACTCGGATCCTGGGCAGGGGTGGGGACTTGCTAGGCCTCGGTTTCCACGGTGAGGCGGGGTGGCGACTGTCCTCACCCCAAGTTACGTAGAGGAAGGTGGGTGAGATGGAGATGCTGAGGGTTCAGCCCGAGGCCTCAGTGTCTGTGGGACGAGTTGTAGCCGCTGATGCCGTCACAGTCGCAGGGCACACGGGAAGCACCCCGCCACCTACCATAATAGCAATAATAATAGCGATCATGATAATAATAATAGAATAACAATGTTCTCGTAAGAACATTCTGAAGCGTTAACTGTGTCTTTGTCCTGTGTTCTAGAGCAGAGCTTCGCTAACTTCTCCCCATCGAGACACAGTAGACCACGATGATGGCCCTGATGGCCTTTGTTTGGCTCCGTGAATTGAAAGGATGAGCCCTCCAGGTGCCACAGCGAGCAGCCCCGCAGCTCCAGCCGCCCCGGCCCCGTTTGGCCGCCTGAGGGCCCAGCAGGTCAGTGAAGTGGCCGCTGTTCTGGCCTCTCCGGGGCAGGGTTTCTCCACCTCGGCGTGAATGACACTAGGGGCCAGACAAACCTTTGCTGTGGTGGGCTGTCCTGCCCGTGCACCGCAGGATGTTGAGCCACCACCCCCTGGAGCACCTGCCCGGTTGTTCCTGGGTGGGGCTGCCTGTCCCCTGGGGGAAGCGCTGGTCTGGATGGTCTCCAGGCATCCTCTCCTTTCAACAGCTCTGCAGGGAGGTCCACCCCTCTGCCCTCCAGAACTGGGGCTAAGCAGCGTGACCACGTGGTCCAGAGCCCGGGAACTCGGGGGTCAGGTCCAGATACAGAGCTGTGCTTCCCGCCACCCCGTGCCTCCCTGCGGGGCAAGTTCTGAGGGTGAGGAAGATCTCTACCTCCTCTGCCGCCCACAGCTGGAGGCCTCGGGTCCCCGCCACAGGACACAAACCTCACCGTTCCCCAGTAAGTGACCCGTATTCAGTGGGGATACTCACATGTACACCAAGACACAAAGCCCAGCGGCAGTCTTCCTCTTTCAGCCTTGGCTGGGGGGTCAGGGCTCCCGGGGGCAGGCGGGATCCAAGGAGATGCAGCCAGCTCCGTCTGCATCACTGCTTCTCCAATCCTGGTCCCTTCTGCATTTGCTTCGACCTCCATTTCAGACTGGGGGTCAAAGGAAAACATTTTGCTTCCCTAAAGATAACTAAGCCTTGGTATATGAAAACAGCCATTTGCGTGTTTACTGTTGAAACTGCATGGAAATTAAAGTTCTATCAATTATAAGAGAGAAAATGTCCTTCAGTGTAAACACCCACATGCAATTTGCTCTGGGAGTGTGTATACACACAATGGAAACCAAATAGTCTTAAATGATCATTATTAGTTACAGACCGCTCAGGGTTCGGGCTGGTGCCTCTCTGGGCTGAAGATGCCGCCCGACTGTCAAAGTACCTGGCGCCCGGGACCCGTGTTCCTTCACACGGTTTCTGGATCCAGTCGGCGGCGCTGAGGTCCTTGTTGGCTGAGGCTGGACTTGTGAGGGAGGCAGGTGGTTGACCGCGGCTGATGTGAGGCAACCTTTACATCCGGTTAATGATGCCAAAGCCACCCTGTCACTCATCTCTGCAGAGCAGGCCTGGGGAAGCTGCTCCCTCCCACGGCAGCAACCTCCCTCCCTCTCCACGCTTCCTGCTGCTTCTCCAAGCCCAGCTCCACGTCCTGAGCCCCCCCAGGCGTTCTCCCTCCAGTCCCTGCCCCCATGAACTTGATCAGACCTTGCAATTCCCTTTCGTCTCATACCCCACGTTTATAGGCTTAAGTGTTGACCTTCCAGCTGTGTCGCCAGCATGTGGTCAGACATAAGGCAGGCCTTCATTCATTCACTCATTCATTCAGCAAATGCTGTTGAACACATCCGTTACTAATCTGCCAGGCTCCTTCAAGTTGCAATCAAGTGAGGGGGCTAGACAATGAATAGTGGAAAACAAACGTGTTTGTGAAAAGCATCATCGGGGCCCCCAAGGGGGTCAGTAAAGGCCTGTCGGAGCAGTGGACTAGTTCAGGCTGAAGGATGCTCAGAAAATACTTGACCCATAGTTTATTTAGCAGTTACCAAGTGCCTACACTGTGAGGCTCTTTACTTTCTTTCACTTGATGCTCTCACCAACCCAGTGTCTCTCCTTTCTCTAAATCAGGAAACAAGGTTAGGCTGGCAGCAGAAACCCAGCTGGTCATTGGGGGACGCCAGGCCCCAGAGCAAGGCGGCTGATTCTGAAGTCCGTGCTCGGGGTGACTGCCAGGCTTGGCCCAGTTTTCTCCATCAGAACTGCCCTGTTGCACCATGTCCTGGGGAAGAACTGGATTATTCCTGGAGTGTCCCCACTGTTGTTCACCACAGGCAAGAGGAGGGGGAGGCTTTCCCAGGGTGACATGTGGTCTCAGATCTCTTATTTGTCAAATGGGTGTCATGCCATCATCTCTTGGAAAGTCTATGAAGAGTCAATAAAATAATGAGGATGTGAAAATTCCAGGAACCAAGCCAAGGACAGGCCCAGGGTGGTTGCTTAAGAAGGTGTGTGTGTGTGTTTTTGTTTTGTTTGCTTGTTTTCTGTTTTGCAAACCTCCTGAGGGTGTCGGTTCTCCTTTTCTGCCTGTCCACAGGCCGCCATAAACCTCCGGAACCTGCTGGCAGCACCCGCCGTGGCAACAAGAAGGCAGGTCCTTCTGCCTTTGCTGTCTTCCTGCGGGGAGAGCGGAACACTTATTTTTTTATTTCTTTATTTAGGCACGCCGTACCCACTTTCCCTGCCTTTTCAGCACACGAGGCCGCCTTTCCTGACCTGCCTTCTAGGAGGGCATCGTTCTTTTTTTGAGCATTATTTTGAAAAAATAAAAATAAAAAAGGCCATTCCAGACAAGCAATCTCCTTGTTTATTGATTTGCCCTGTCAGGTTCTTTTATGCAGACATACGTTTTATGATAAAACTTCAGTCTTGCTTTTTATGACAATAAATAATGCATCGTGCTTTTTGAGCATTCCCATGTCTGTGTGAGGTCCATGCCGGCTCCAGCCTGAGGTTCCCGGCAGCCCCCATCCCCCCAAGTCACCTGCTTCCAGAGTTATGATCAATTTTCTCTTTCCGAAAGATGAGCTCAAGATGGCCAGCTGGAAACCACCATCTCTAATTGGCAATTAAATTCCACTGTGTGCTTTTATATATTATATCTTCTCGGCTGAAGGATCTCTGTCAGTGAGTGAACGAGTAGCCCACGCCTTGACCAGAAGTTTTCACACTGTTTCGACCTCAAAAAGGCCCCCCTTCCTCCTGTGCCTGACATCCCCCCAGAAGAGGAAGCTATGGTTGTCGGGAGGGCAACAAGCTTTCTGGGAAGATAAATGATGCCTGAGCCTGTGGAGGAAGAGATGCTGTACATCCCTGTCTGCTTCCCCTTGAAGGCACCTGGAACGGAGGGTTCTTTCCTACTGGGGCCTGACCAGCACCGCCTCGGGCTGAGCCCAGGATTTCTCTTGATTTCTGAAGCTTTGAGAGTCTCTAACTGCAGAGGCATGAAAAAGCCACGTGTGAATCTCTTGTGAAGGGACAAGCATTGGTTGCCGAGGACTGGGAAGGTGATGTCTGGGAGCTGGGTCTGCCTGCGGTCCCATCCCAGATCTACGCAAAAGCTGGAGGGAGTCTCCTGGAGGAGAAGCGGGGGTGGAGGTGGAAGCGTGATGGGTGAAGCAGAGGCCAATGGGGCAGGAATATTCTAAGCTTCATCTGACAGCTTGTGTTTCTTAAACCACTGCCCTCCCTCTGGGTCTCATTCACATCTAACTCCACCAGGTATTATAAAGCCCAAATCCATCTCCATTGTGGCCAAAAGCCAGTGCCAGCGAGGCGATTAGAGCTAACTAATGACTTCCTGGAGAGGAGCCAGCTCTCCACCACATCTTCAAAGCCAGCCCAGAATCTCACCTTCAGCCCCAGCGGAGGCCAGGGAGGATCTGGCCGGGTCCTTGGTCTTGTGGTGGACCCAGGGCAGCGATCGGGGGAACCACTGCAGAGCCTGCTTGTGCGGCCCCCCGATCCGTGAGAAGTCTCCTGGCGGCCGCATAGTTATGCTGGAGAAGTGCAAGTTCTTTAGTGATGATTGCGAACTTAGTGGCTCCCTGGATGAACCAATCGCTTCCTGTGGTAGTAAAATGAACAATTCATCGTAGATTATTTGAAGGCAAATCACTTTAAGTGTAAGGAATAAAAAGACAAATTGGCAATTGGATTTTGTGTGAGAACAGAAGTGGATGATTTGCATTGGCGAGTGTGCTAGGAAGACTTAACAATACTGGGGGGAGAAAACGCTGAAACAGGGTCAGCTGGAGACGTTGCCGTTTCAGGACTTCTACACGGAGCCCTGGAGGAGGACCACGGGTCAGGGCATGGGCTTCCCCGAAAAGCTCTTTCCAGTGCACTTTGCCGGAGCAAGGGGCCGGCTTTTATGACTGGATTAGCCCGGGAAGACCCTAACATCTTGTCAACAATGTAACTGATTTTTATACCACAATTTTTAATGGGACAAATATCGATGTTGTCCAGAATAAGTCTTTCTTGGATTGTATCCAGTTCCCCAGAGCAACTTCGATGGAGACGCTGGCTCTATGAGTTCCAATTTCGCAGGGTAAGCCCAAGAAGCAATTGCCTCTTTAAATTGCCATGGTCTCCCGGGATAGAAAGCCAGAGCTCTGTTGAAAACCATTAACAGGGAACCGGCCCCCTCCACCGATAAAGCCTCTTTTCCAGGATATTATGCTGTGTGGAAGAGAAGCTCTGGGTTCTGGAAATCTCCTTGATGGAATCCCCAGGGACCCCACTGGGAATAAGCAGCATCGTGGGGACGGATCCAAAAGCAGCAGCACAAGCACGACGTCCCCCATCTCGCCCCCTCCTTTCCACTCTTTCTTACGTAAATGTCTTTTAATCTGACACTTGGCCTGGGGCTGGAGGGTTAGCTGTGCTCACTGACTTCATACAGTTTACAGTCAAGCAGGAGACAGACACGGTTATTGGATGTAGGTCCCGAGGAGGCTGAGATGCTTCACTTTGCCGAAGGTGGGTCTGGTACCCTGGATGGCTGCTGGACCCCAAGAAGGAAGAGAGTCCCGCTTTTCACCTCCTGGTCCCAGCGTCACACTCAGTCCCTGAAAACACTGCATCCCAAGTGGACACTGTGATCACCAGCCTGTGAGACAGAAAGCTTCCATCTTAATGACAATGTTTTGGTCAAATGCATTTGCTAAAAACCAAGTGTAAACTGAGGGAACCAGATCTGTTTGCTGCAGGGCTTCTCAGTGCCTTTCTCAAGCCAACACGTGCATCGCAAATCTTCCAGGGAGGATGGGTGGGTGGGTGCAATGTTTCCCCATGGACATCATTCATGAGAAGCCCTTTTCTCACCCACATTTGCACATGCCCTTTGTACCCAGCAGTCTGCTGAGCAAATGCATGAGAGTACAAGTGCCTTTTCTGCTTCCCTCCTGGCGACTTCCCAGCTCTGATGAGCCCCTCTGGTGACTGCGAGCATACCATTTGCCCACATCACCTGGGCCAAATACCTCTAATGTTGTCCTCCTGTACATCAGCCTGAACACTGTTTCCCTGTAGCATCTTGCACCCAGGCCCCTCTGCCTCCTGGGTCTGTGAGGACCTACCCTGATTTCACTGCAGAGACTTCCCTGCATCTGGCAGATCACATCCAATTCCTTCTACCGTCCCTCTCATCACATGACCCGAGTCTCCTTGCTGCCCTGGTCTCGCCCCTTCGGACATGGGCCAGCGTGTTGCGTCACAGCACGGTTTTGCGTAGACATTTGTGGAGGGTTACGGGGGACCTTAGCAAGCAGCACATGGCAGCGTGGTAGAGAGGAGGCTGGAGGGGGTCAGGGCAGGCGGCAGAGTGGGGGAAGGGGGCTGGCCAGTCAAGGTGACGCTCCTGGGCAGGACCGGGCAGGAGGCTCCGCCAGGCCAACTCCCCTAGGGGCTGGAGCCTGGGGAGGTTCAGGTAGGCCTGGCTGCTGGAGGAGGGAACTGCAGGCTCGGATAGCGGTTTCCACTCCCTCCTGTGACCACGCTGATTGTACCTCAGCCTGGGCAGCGGCCAGACGGCACAGGGATGCCTGGGCCCTTTGTGCTGTTCACGTATTCGTGTCCACCTCCACAATCATCTCTGAGGGGACAGGGCTGCCCCCCACTTCCTGCAAAATGCCAACAGAATCCAGGGCTGAGCTACGGAACCGCCTTCGAGTGGGGAGGGCTTTATAATCACGTTATGTGACTTAAATGAGCCGAGAAGCGGTATTTGGGGCACGTGGCAGCACCTGTGGGTCTGGGGGCGTGGCCTGTGCCTGCAGGGGTTGGGGGGCTGCTCCTGGGCCCCCTGGTTTCTCTCCCACCAGGCACCAGGGGCATGGGCTCCTTGCTGCCCTCTTGGCCCCCACCTCACTGCCAGCCACTTCACAGGCCTTTCGGGAGCAAGGTGTTTGATCAGATCATGTGCAAGCTTCATGAAGAAGCAAGGGGGCCCCCTGCTGCACCCCCAGACCTCGCACCGGCCCGAGGAACAGAGCCAGGAGTTCACTTTTGGAGCAACCTCTGAGATCGTGGCCAGGGAGAAAGACTTTGACTCTGTCAGTCTTGGTGACCCTGCAGTGAAACCCCTCCAAAGAAGTGAAATGGAATGCCCTGGGTGCCTTTCTTAATCTGGGGTGACCCAGCATGCAGTCTCCCCATTTCACACCCATCCGCTTTCAAAGGGCCTTGAAGAGAGGGTGACTTAAATCTAATGTGAAAAAAGACGGCCCAGAGCAGAGCTCGGGGGTAGGTGCGGGAGTGGACACAAGGGCACCGGAGCCGAGCAGACCACCTTGTTCAGAGAAGCAGTGCCGCTAAGATTCCTGGCAGCTGCAGGGCAGAATTTTTGTTTTCAGATGAGAGAAAGCATTTGTGGAGATGAAGTATGCCAGGAACGAAACGCAGATAAGAAGGACTTCTCCTGTTTGCACAGGATCATTGAGGGCTGGAAAGCCAGGGCCCCGGTAGGTCGATGTCAGAAATCACCCTTTCAGCCCAGAGCGGCTGCACAGACTGTCCAGCCGGGCTCAGTCCCTTCTGTCTGCAGATTGCCAGTGTCTACTCAGCAGCGGACGTCCTGGAGCCTGGGACACTGCCGGGCAGTTGCTAGGTGCTCAGAAACGATGCATAAAATGAATGCACCTATTATCGCAGAGGGTCAGTCTGTGACTTTGAGAACGGACAGTGTGACCTTGTCCACGGTGGATGGTCATAATCCCAGCAGGACACCAACAGCTGTGGTCTGCTGAGAGAATGTTCTGGACCAGGCTCTGAGCTGCGCTCTAAGTGCTTGCATTCGTGGGCCCAGGTGCCAAAGCAACGTGCCACAGACCAGGCAGCTGAAACATCAGACATTTACTTCTCCTGTTCTGGAGGCTGGACGTCCCAGATCAAGGTGTCAGCAGGGTCGATTCCTCCTGAGGCCTCTCTCCCTGGCTCGCAGGCGGCCGTCTTCCTGCTGGGTCCTCACGTGCTCTCTCCCTGACATACCAGCAGCCCTGGTAACTCTGTGTATCCTGGTCTCCTCTTCTCACAAGGACACCAGTCAGAGAGGGTGAGGGCCCACCCTGGTGACCTCATTTAGCCTAGTTACCTGTTCGAAGACCCGAGCAACAAACACAGTCATCCCCTGTGGTACTGGGCGCAGGATTTCAACAAATGGATTTTTGGAGGGGAGCAGAGATCAGCTCCAGCTGTGCCCTCTATGAATCATCACCTTTGGACCTGCCACCAACACTCCCAGGTAGGTCCAGCTATGGGTGATGGGACTCAGGTGTGAGTGTATGTCGGGGCGTCGCTGTCCTCGGTCACACACACAACGGTGCCGGAGAGAAGCTCTCACTCACGCCTGCAGGACTCAGATTCGCTCGTCGTACAATAATGCGTGTCGAGGGGACCCGTCTGGTTCCCAGCAGAAGGGACTCTTCCCCCCTCCTGCCTCCCTCTGCCTCGTGGCATCCCGGCCTCCAGGACAGCTGGCCCCTGAGCCAGCGTGGGCTCTGCTGCCACACTGTGGGTCTGGGCTGCAGGCGGGTCCCGCGCAGGAGGCTGCAGCCTGGCTGGGTGACAGTGAGGACGGACATGGCTCCTTTCAGGATGAGCAAAGCCCGCATCCCAATCCAGCACTGTTTTGACTCAATCATTAAATCTCACAATTAATCCATCTTCTGAGCAAACGTTTTGCACCAGCTGAAACGTGTGTGTGTTGCTAGGAGCTAGAATGGTACATCTGCAGTGTGGTTAGTTGTGCTGTTCCTAACACAAAAGGAAAACAGTCAATCAGTGAGAGCTCAATAAACCTTTCCTGTCAACCAGAGGCTTGCCTCTTTAAAAAGAGGCACACAGCTGGCTCTCGTACCCGCAAACGCTTTGAAAGCTGCAAATTCATAAATAAAGCCCAAAATAGAATTTGAGCACCAACTGCCTTACCCAAGGTGTGAAACACTTAGCACTAAACAAACCCCCTCGTCATAATCGTTACGTAAACAGTGGGATTGAATATAACCAGGGACAGACAAAGAACTGGAAGGGGCACACAGATTTGTTAAGACAAAGCACTTACGGCTTCTGCTCGGCCGGTTAGGTCCACGGACAGTCATCTTCATATTTGGAGCATGAGTTTTCTTCTCTTTGCTTGAATTCAGAAGACAATGATGCAAACATGTTTTGATTGGTGGATTTACTAGGGTCCAATCTAAGCTTATTCTACCTTTAGTGTGAAAATGAGAAAGTGCTCAGGAATCTGGGAATGTCACACTGAGTCTGAGGGATGTCCCACGTGCCACAGGAGGTGCTGTCCACAGCTAATTGCTGTAAAAGACTGGAGAGTTTTCTATCAGGGATGTTTTTTAACACCAGCAATACAACAAACAAAGGACCTTATAAAGGCGTCTGCTTCCTCAGTTCCATGTAGAATTAAATACTGTGCTTGAAAAGCACCAAGCGTGTTTATTATATGGGGGGACGAGAGAGAGAGATGCCAGCTGAGACCCAAAAGCCTCACTTAGATTAGTATTTCCTTATTTCCCCATAAATCACTTATGCAAGTTAAGTTTTTTTTATAGCTAAGGAATAAATTTACACTTCGACTTTTTAACACATCGGTTCTTTCTGAAAATTCATCTCCACAAAAGCGTGTGTATATAATATTAAAAGATGTCATTAAAAGGTATTTAGAATTGCCATTTTAATTCCAAAGTCTGGCCAGCGCATCTCTCTGTGCTTACCCTCACTGGTAGCCTAAAAACATGCCTCCTCCATCTACACCGACCCTCCTGCCACCGGATGCCAGGCCCATGGAGAATTTTATGCCAGGAGGGGTTGAAAGCATAACTTGCTAACATTCAGTTCTTTTGTGTTGCATCCAAGTTTCACATTAAGCAGTTTGCACCTCAGAAAGCATTATTGGGTTTATGTTTCTGGAAGTACTTTTCATTATTCATATTTAAATTATGTTCCTTTGAGAAGGAGATAAAGGCTGGAAATTTTCATCAAGAGACATGGAGGTAGTGAAAAACCTCAGCCTTTTACTATTCAAGGTATAAAACATTCCAACAGTAACCAAAATACTGAAATAGCATAAAGTCTGACTACAACGTGTTTAATGCTGGAAGTAATCGGAGGGGTTACATATAATAACCTGCTTTAAAACTTTTTAACATTTGATCAGGTTGACCAGATGGTCGGCTCTGAGTCTAAAAGGCTGTCAGTCCGTCGTGCTCCAGGCTTGTGGGAGGGCAGTGTTCCACAGGTGTGCTGTGCGAGGTTTTCATATGTCAGACCCATACGACTGTCTCCAGGGCTGGATTCCCGAAAGGTGCTCAGAGAATATTTACCACTGATAATTCAGTGAGTGGCAGGTGAATAAAGAATTCCTTTAGTGACATAAATAGACCAGACAAGTGCCTGTTGGGGAGACTTAGGCCAGAGTCTCTCAAACGGATTCGCTGACCAACTGACCCGCAGCACTGTGTCCATCAGAGGCCCTGCCCACGCTGGTTCCGGCCGCACCGCGGACTTGCTGCAGTAGCTTGAGGCGGGGGCTGGGACGGGGCCTGGGAACACCACGATCATCACCTCGTCCCTTTCCTTGCCTGGAGGCGTGTGTGGCCCTGTCGCCACTAGGAAAGGAATTAGTTCCTGTGTATTCTCAAAACCAAAGCCAGGTACCCAGAAGCCCAGAAGATGAGTTCTCCCTCAGGAGCGAAAATCTGACGAGCTAACGTTTTTATGAAATAGCGTTTTGTGCAGAGTGAAGGGTAAAGGAAACGCACATCGTCTGGGGAGTCGGTTGGGGGATAGTCCGCCTCCTTGGAATGTTTTTCCCGCAAGGAGGCCTCGTGGCAGATAAATAGCCCCTCCGAGGTAAGAGATCAAAAGCACTTATGTGCAGATAAAAGGATGAAATACAGCTGCAATTCTTTGTTATGGGATTTTGCGAGGACACTAAAAGAACAAGGTTAAAAAACGTTCAGCGTTCAACGTTAAACATGGAAAAGGATGGGAAAGAAAGAAATAGATGGCATAGGGCTCACCGGTAAATAAAGCACAGCTTCTGAGACAAGCAGCCATCATGTAATGGGGCATTTGCTTGGCTTGTAAAACAAAGCCAGGAAGAGCATTGGGGTTAAACAGGGAAGGATTTGACCTCACACTTGGCCTTGGATAGGAAATTCCAGGGAATCCTCCCCTGAAACGTCCCCCTTTAGAGCGTGGGCCATCCGCACAAGAGCGATGAACACCTGGCGAGGCCGAGGGCTGCCTGCAGACGATGGGGTGGGACAGAGAGAGATGCCAGATGCAAATCCTTGCCTGGTCATCACTGTCCATCCTCTACCAGCCACGTGGCTCCATGCCCACCGGCCACCCAGAGAACTGGGAAGAGGAGGGTTTCAGAGATCTGGGTTTCCTCTCGCTCCTGTGGTCCCTGCTTGCTGCGTCCCTGAGTCCTGTGGCTGAGACGCCACCTTCCCAGCGCATGTTTCCAGGAATCACATTGACGGGCAGCTCTGTGTCACTGTAGGCCACTGGCTCCTGCAAATCTGGTCTCACATGAGAACAGAGAAAACCCTCCTCCAACCAGTTCCTGTGAAAGTCCAGGTTCTGCCTCTTTGCTGAGAGAGCCCCCGATTGTGCTGTTTGAACCTCCTCCTTTGTTTCCCACTGGCTGGACTGATTCCGGGAGTCCAGAATCAGTGCGCGTCCAGAAGAGCTGACCCCGGGAAGGCAGATGAGCTAGGCTGTCCACTCTCCCCTAAGCAGATTGTTTTGCTTTTCACTAATCTTTTCTCTGAGTTATTTTCTGCCTGTCTCCCTGTCTGTAAATGTAATGGGTCCTTAGAACATTGTTTTGAGGATTACATGACATCAGTCAAGTTAAGGTTAAAGGAAGACACAGGTCAAGTGAGATGGATGGTAGAGAGGATCGTGTGTGTGTGTTTACGACAATTTTGACCCAGAGAAGGGAGATGGCAGCCTGGGCCCTGGAAGACACCATCCTCGGAGAGGGAACTAGATGAAGACTCACTTCGCTGGGAAGACACTGAGAGGGGATAAAGAGCTGCCGTCCTGGCCTCAGAATTGCACGGAGGGAACCCGGGAAAGAGGACCCTGGGAATCTGGACCACAACTGCGTCATCAGGCCCATTTGGGTCTCAGCTGGGTTGGGGGGAGTCGTTGTATTATTTTCTTCTTATCTTTGTTGTAGTTCTATCTCCTGTTCAATTCTTAATATTATTAATGACTTTATTGCATTTTGCTTTTCTTTACCAATCTTGCACTCTTTTCATAGAACAAAATTTAAAACACTTTTTATCTTTTTTGCAATCTTAAATCATAGGGAAATGTCTAGAAAAATATTGGTTACTGAAAAATGAAAAGGAATGCGGAGTAAGACTGCAGTGAAATCTAATTTCACAACCTCTTCCCCGGCTGACGAAGACGGTGACTGGTGATTTCGGCCAGGCTGTGCTCACAGCGGGAAGGGACCAAGCCCTGCGAAGACAGCTGGGTGCTGCTGAGTGGAGGCCCCACCTGTGAGTCCACACTTCTCTTCTGGATGGATACGGAGACAAACACCTGCTCATGTGTAACAGGAGAGACACAACGACCTTGATGACCTTGATGGTTGTTCTGGGGGATCATTGAGAATATGATGGGGCGATATTCAGCAGCAGCAAAATGAATCAATAAATGGCAGTGCCTGCAGGACACGTGAGTGACCTAGAGCTGGACCCCTGACGTGGCGGCCACCAGAGAGACTTGAATGTCATTGGTAAGTCACAGAAGAAACGACCTTGCGTTTTTTAATAGAAACTTCAGTAGCACCTGAGGCTATGTGAACATCGAGAGATCCAACCGGACATAGCAAAGTTAAAAAGTAAAAGAAGAGAATGCGAAACACAAAGTTTATTTAACTTTTATTTTTTATTATTATTTTTTAAATTTGAAGATCCAGTTGGCTTTATTGTACAATGCATGATTGGGGCGGTGTCTCATTTCATAATTAGAGAGATGCTCCCTAGAAAAACACATTAGATTGGTGGTTCCTTCTGGAGGAGGGGGCTGAGAGCAGAGGGGCCTGTGCAGGGTTTTTAAAAAAATAAATAAATTTATTTATTTATTTTTGGCTGCGTTGGCTCTTCACTGCCACATGGGGTTTCTCTAGTTGCAGTGAGTGGGCTTTCTCTAGTTGTAGCAAGCGGGGGCTACTCTTCATTGCGGTGCGTGGACTTCTCATTGCAGTGGCTTCTCTTGTTGCAGAGCATGGGCTCTAGGGCATGCGGGCTTCAGTAGTTGTGGCACATGGGCTCAGTAGCTGTGGCTCGTGGGCTCTAGAGCACAGGCTCAGTAGTTGTGGTGCATGGGCTTAGTTGTTCCACGGCATGTGGGATCTTCCTGGGCCAGGGATTGAACCATGTCCCCTACATTGGCAGGCAGATTCTTAACCACTGCGCCACCAGGGAAGCCCCTGTGGAGGGTTTTGAACAAGGCTGGCTCCCCCAAGATGGGGATGATGCCCACCGGGTGCTATATTATTACTCTTATTATTATTTAAGCTGTACCTACTCACCACACATAGCTTTAGACACTACGAAGAAATAAAGCTGCCTCTCCCTTCCATACGGGAGCTGGGAGAGTGGTGTGTCAGGCGTGGTCTAGTGGACCCTCTGGGTTTGGCTCCAGGATTCTCGGGTCTCTGCTCCAGGAGGCCTGCAGCTGGGTCCTACGGTCACTGAAAAAGTCTCTGCTGCTCCCCTGAGAGTCAGACTGAGCTGGGCATCCTGTTGGTTCAGTGGCTAATCTGGCGAGCCTGGCTCCAAGGAGACGAGTGGCGCTCTGGCAAGCAGGTGTCAGGTTGGGGAGGAGAGTTTGCCACTTTCTCCAGAAGATGCTCCTTCCCACCCCCCGCACCCCGTGACCTTCCCACAGAGCCAGGGGTGATGACCCTCAAGATGACAGATCCGGGCATAAGTAGGTTATAACCTCAAAGAAAAGTGGGCTCCTGTGTAACCAGTTGGGTCGTCTTTGCAGCTGCCTAGTGGCCAATGAACAATCCCCTTTGACCGAGACGCATCTCACAACAAATCGGGGCAGTGTCTGCCAGCGAGCTGTGGGTACAGGGGCTGCCAGGAAGGTCTGCGAGGATCTGGCTGGGCGTCTGTCAGGACCGTAAAATATTTAAAAGGCAGATGTGATTCAAATTTCTCTCTCTGATCAGGAACACAGCTGAGGGAAGACACAAATCACTAACTCATAGAAATGACTCAGCCTCGGGGATCTCTGCTTCCTGCTTGTCTGACAGGAGGAAGTGGGGGGCTCTGGCATCTTGAGGGCACCGTGGGGTAGTGGAGCCAGACTGTAGATGGTTGTGGAGTGGCTGCCGCAGCTGCGGAGAGCTGCACAGGTTGCGAGCACATGGGACACGTTCAGAATGGGGGCCAGGTTCCTATGTCAGCAACAGGCAGCAGGCCTCCTGAGAAATCCCTTCCCTGGAAACTGCACCTGCTTCCCTCACAATGGTGATGGTGATGGGGAGGCCGCTGGGGATCAACCTCAAAGGCGATGCCAGGCAATGGAGGCGTCGGTGGGCATCACAGGGAAAAGTAGGCACGACCCACGGAGCTATTGACAGGACCTTTCCCCTGGCTGGCTGTCTTGCATGGTTCCCTGATTTTGCAGGGAAAGTGGTCCCCCCGGCTGCCAGGACTTGATGGGGACTTGCATTTGCCTCGTACTTCGATGCTGGCCAGGAAGCCTATAAGACTGGTCTTCCCCAAGAATAGAGATGGTGCTTGAAGAGAGTTTTAGGGGCAAGGAGATGGATCCAGCAAGTGACTTGAAAGCTGGCTTGTCACATTTTCAGAGCTTACATAGAATAATTAGTTAATTATCACCTCTAAAGATAAAAGACAAGACTGAGAAAAAATGGCCCAGTAAAGATGAGGACTGTTGGGGGTAGGGATAAACTGGGAGTTCGGGATTAACATGTACACACTACTATATATAAAATAGATAATCAACAAGGGCCTACTGTACAGCACAGGGAGCTCTACTCAATACTCTGTAATAACCTATATGGGAGCAGAATCTGAAAAAGAATAGATCCATGTCTATGTATAACTGAATCACTGTACTGTACACCTGAAACTAACATGACATTGTACATCAACTATACTCCAATATAAAATAAAAATTAAAGAAAAAAGATGAGGATTGTCTGTCAAAAAGAAAAACAGGTCAGGCCTCTGTAGGGATCAATATTGCCCCATGATTCTCACGGGGGGTGACACTCAGCCACTGGAGGGTATTTGGAAATATCATCGTGGTGGTTTGAGGGTGCTGCCTTTAAGCTCTGACTGGTGACAGCACAGAGGCTAAAGATCCTGCACCGTGCACGAGGGAGAATCCCTCACTCACCCCCAAGTGCCACAGGGCCCCCACTGAAAACACGAGCAGAGGAGAAATGCGAGCACACTTCTGGGGCTGGGTCCGGCTTCCGTCAGTCCCAGCAAAACTTCTAAGGGAAGCTGTAGCCTTGACTGCAGAAGGCTCGTCCACTAGAATATGTCCGGGGCTTCTGATGTGTATTCTCCATTTATCGATCCCATATTTTACAACAGGGAAGCAGGCACTCTGGAGAGGGCAGGACATTTCATGTAAGTAGGAGAAAGAAAGAAACCTAAGGGTCAAGAGGAAGGAAGTTTGTTAATTACACTCTCCTGCCGGGCTGATAGGATAGAAGGAAGGAGAAAGCCAAAGCTCTGGGCTTTGGGACAATTCCCTGGTTCTCAGCACAGCAGCTTTGCAAGTCTTCTCCCCCCAGTGAATCCATGGGTCACCTGTCCTGTCAATCTCAGAAGCTGTGAAGGGAAATTAGATAATGCAGGTGAAATGTCTTGAACAATTCAGAGGAGGTACATACACATAAGGTAAGAGTAATCGTGATGATAATTATTCCAAAGCACAGACTGCAAAATGTGCTTATCAAAGAGATTTTAGAAGAAGGAAAAAATTTAATCCTAGCAGGGGACTTCAAGATCAACCTTGTAGTAATTAATTTAATAACAACAATAATGGCAAAATTGGGTACCTGCTATGTGTGCTATGTGATCGCTGCAGATTTTTTGTTTGTTTTTTATTTGTTTTACAAATTTAAATGCCATTTAATCCCTACAAAACTCCACTGAGGTAGGAATAAATATTCTCACTTTAAGATAAGGACATGGAGGCTCAGAGAGGTTCATTAACTGGCACGAGGTCACAGGACTACACAGTGTTAAAGCAGGGGTTCAAACTCAGAACTTGAGAAAGACGTACGTAGCTCATGGCCCCTCCAGGTGTGTTCCTGAGGAGAGGGCCCGGACATCCAAAGCTGCTCATGCGAGAGTGTCTTGTGCCCACTTCACAGACATCTCAGGGTCTACAGCCAGGCTTATCCACGACCTTCAATGCATCAAAAAAAAGTGATGAGAAAAGGTATAGTACTCCATCATCCCCCCAAAGCTCATTTGATTTGGCTACTGGGCTCGACTGAGCTAGGTGAGGTTATGCTTCAAGTAGATGAAGGGAGACGTCTCATTTCCTGCAGTGCCTACCTATTAAGATGGGCGTCTGTCTCAACACGGTGGCAGGTATAAAGACATTTATCTTCACAGTGGGAGACCTCCTCTGAGGTTGGTCTTTAGACATAGCAGGAATGGGATGCAGTGTTTGTCCTCCCCAGCAGTAGGCCAGAGCTTGGAAGAACTTCTTAGATGTCTCTTTTCAAGTGGAAAAAAACAAAACATTTGGAATATGGGTATATTTCTTTTTTCAATTTTCGTTCTAGAAACACAGGCTCTCAAAGCCCCCAGTTTATAGACAAAAGCCCCCTGAAAGCTCAAACTGAGAGTTAAATAACTTGACTAGCATTCAACATTAGACAAAATGAACTTCAAGATCATTTATTCAGCACACTCTTTTTCATTTATGATTCTTTTTTATTTTATTATTTTATGTTTTACTGCATTTTTTTGAGCGCTTACTTTGGCCAGGCATCAGGCTAAGCTCTAGAGACGTAAAGGTGAACCAGACCTGGCCTGGTTCTTAGGGTCCTGGAGCTTTCAGCTTGGTGGAGCCAATCATGAACCAGATAGTGACACAAATGGTGAAACACTGGACACTTTCCCCCTCAGATGGGAACTAGGCTATGGTGTGCCCTTTGCCACTTCCATTCAACATCACCCTGGAAGTCCTAGCCTGTGAAACAAGGCCAGAAAAACAAACAAAACCTGCAACGCACACAGAGTGAAAATAAAGCAGTAAAACTGTTGCTGTTAGCAGTTGACGTCATTGTGTACATTCAAAAAATATGGTGTCTACAAAAATTACGACTAGAACTAATAAACGAATTTCATGTGGCCCCAGGATACAAGGTCAAGGTGGAGATGTTCTGAGATGACCTCATCAATTTCTTTCCCCCACTGTGTGTATGGCATGGCCCCATTGAGAGGTCAAGTCTATGGCTCCCCACCCCTTGAATGTGGGCTGGTCTTCGTGATTTGGTTGACCAACAAGATGACGTGGACTTGACCATCTGGGGCCAGGTTATAAGAAGAACACTCTCTCTGGCGGTTGGGGGGGTGTCCAGCCACCATATAAAAAATCCAAGTACTCTGAGGCCACCATTCTCCCAGAAGCCCGTGCCTTATGCAGATGCTACATGGAGAATAAGATACTGTGGAGGGAGACAAAGAGAGACGGGAAGCCCAGGAGCCCCCAACGGCCGTACGAGCGAGGAGATCTGAGCTGACACCACGTAGATCAGAGAGGAATCACCCAGCGAAGCCCTTCCTGAATTTCTGGTTTTTAAAAACGTGAGTGAAATGCAGTGCTTGTGTTAAGCCGCTAGATGCTGGGCCCTGGTGCTGGATGTGCCCAGTGGCTGCCATGTTAGACGACACAATTCCAGAAGACAACAGGGGAGAGCATCTCCAGGCCACTGGTTGGGCAAAGGTTCTGTATGCAGGACACAAAGAGCACTGACCACAGAAGAAAAGCTTGATTTTTAAAAATGTCATCAAAATGACAAAATTTGCCTATCAAAAAATACTCTTAAGAGAATAAATAGACAGACCTACTGTATAGCACAGGGAGCTATACTCAATATTTTGTAATAACCTATAAGGGAAGAGAATCCTAAAAGGAATATATATACACATGTGTGTATGTATGTGTGTGTGTATATATCTGTCTATATATATAGATAGATATATCTGAATCACTGTGCTATACACCTGAAACTAACATGATATTGTAAATCAACTGTTCTTCAATAAAAATTTTTTAAAGAGAATAAACAGGCAATTCACAAAGAGAGAAAAAATATTTGCAATAACCTGACAAAGGACTCATAACCAGACTATATACAGAATTCTTACAAATCACCAATTCAAAGAAAACTAACCTAATAAAAATGGGCAAGGCAGTTTAATATCCACTTCATGGAAGAAGCTGTATACATGGCTGGTAAGCAGAGAAAAGGGTGCCCAACATCATCAGCCATCAGGAAAGTGCAAATTAAAGCCACAGTGGGACACTGTTCATCAGAATGGTTAAAGTTAAAAAAAAAAAAACAACAATGCCAAATGTTGGAGAAGATGTGGAGCAAACGGAATCCTCCTACACTGCTGGGAGGTGTGCAAAATAATACAGCCCCTGGGAGAAGGGTTTGGCCATTCCTTGTAAAGTTATATATATGTCATCCCTATGACACAGCAATTCCACTTTTAGATATTTATCCAAGAGGAATGAAAACATATGTCCACAAAACGGCTTTTACAACAATGTCTACAACAGGCTAATTCATAATAGCCAGGAACTAGGAGCATCTGAATGTCTGTTCATTGGTTGGAGGGTGGAAACCTGAGATCTGCTGTATTATATAGAGGAACACTGCTCAAAGGAGAAAGGATGTACTGGTACACGCCACAGCATTGATAAAGCTGGACGCAAAAGAATATAGGCTGTGTGGTTCCACTTGTGTGAAATTTGAGAATAGATGAAACTGATCCATGGAAATCAGAAGGGCTGTTGCTTCTAGGGGTGGGGCTTGTCTGGAAAGAGGCAGGAAGAAATTTCTGGGTGTCCTGTGGCTGGTTTGGGGTGGTGTGTACAATTTACGGGTGTGTATAATTGTCAAACGTATTGAACGGAACACTTTAGATCTGTGCATTTTAACGCCCATAATTTATACCCCAATTAAAAAGACAGTCACACAAATAAAGGTATACTTGCGGGGTTCTGCAGGGAATTTCTATGACACTGGAAGTCTGTATCAGAGGAATCTGGCCCTATAGTCCCTGAACAAATGACCTTTGTACTGAGGTGTGGAGGAAGGTTAGACCTTAAGTTGGAGAAGTAAGTGAGAGCAGGTCTGAAGTCCCATCCAGGGAAGCTTCAGCGTCTGGGGGAGAGAACGGATGCCAGCCTGGCTGTGACTGTGAACATCCAGGATTTTGGTGAAGATTCTGTTCCTAAGAGCAGGGTTAGGGTGTAAAGGGCTTCTGCTCAGAGGGCATGTGGTTAGGTTGGTATGTTTAAAAGATCATCTTGGGGCTTCCCTGGTGGCGCAGTGGTTGAGGGTCCGCCTGCTGATGCAGGGGACACAGGTTCGTGCCCCGATCTGGGAGGGTCCCACGTGCTGCGGAGCGGCTGGGCCCGTGAGCCATGGCCACTGAGCCTGCATGTCCGGAGCCTGTGCTCTGCAACGGGAGAGGCCGCAGCGGTGGGGGGCCCACGTACCGCAAAAAAAAAAAAAAAAAAAAAGAAAGAAAAAGAAAAAAGATCATCCTGGCAGCTGAGAAGTGATGGGGCTTGGGGAGGCCTAGTGGGAACAGGACTCATGGTGGGAGGAGGCATTTCCTGCAGCCGCCCAGGTGAGAGGTGGTGGATGAGGCCGGGCGGCTGTGGAGGGAGACAGAGGTGGGCACGTGTCAGGGGTGCGTAGGGGGCACCTGTGTTGAGGATTTACTCAGGATTTGCAATGGGGATCGAGTGAGGGTGAGGATGGGGGTGACCTTTGGGCTTCTGACTTGTGGAGAGGAGGATGATCCTTTTAGAGAAAAGAGGAAACAGGCTTAGAGGACCAGGCTTGGGAGAAGCATGTAATGTGAGAACTGAATTTATGCAATCAAGGAAAGCTGAAGGATAGAGGGTAGTTTTTAGAGTGTGTGGCCATCTAATTTACTTAATTGGAGAAAAAATGTCTGCATCTTCCCCAAATGTTGAGAATTATTAGTTCTATTGTATTGAAGAGTTGACATTTTGCCAGAACTGTACACTCCTTTATATTCTTATATGTATCTCATATATATATAGCTCCATATGCAGTTATAAGAAATAACACAGAGATCTCACATGCCCTTCACCAACTTTCCCCAATGGTACCATTTTGCAAAACTCTAGTACAAGATCACAGCCAACATATCAGCATGGATATATTCCACCAATCTCCTTCTGACTTCTCCAGTTTCACATGTACTCACTCCTTTGTGTGTGTATATTTAATTCTCTACAGTTTTATTCTTTATATTTTTAAATGTTCTATCTCTATTTGAATTTTACTTTTTTCCTAATAATTTTACAAATTAAAGGAAAGGGAATTGACAAAGAAACTGCAAGCTCGTATAAACTTTCCCATTAAATTAATGATGTGGGACCCACCCATCAATCTATTGTAAAACTCAAAATTTCTTAATTGATATGGGGACCAGGGGGGAAAATATAAAAATTCACCATAAAAGCTAAGGGTATAAAAGGACTGCTAACATCCAAATTATTTAGGGCTCTAATTAAATGAACTGTGGGACCTTGTGTCCTGGATATAGAACCACCGTGAAAATGGAGTCCCTTCACAGTAAGGATCAGGGTCCAAATGTGTTGTCTTAGCAACATCGTTAATGTCAGCAATGCCTTGGGGACGGGGTTAGGCAGCAAGGGCCACTCAGTTCTTATTATTTCAACAACCATATTTCTTCTCTGTGGACATAATCCTAAACATACAATACATGTTCTCAGGAGTAAAATGTAGATGACGACAATGAAGACGGTCATCTATGTTTATCGAACACTCACTCCTCACCGAGTGCTTTCCTTAAGGTATCTCATATAATGTCAGGACCACCTCACAGAGGAGGACAAGGAAACACAGTGCGGTTAAGTAATTTCCAAGGTCCCCAGTGGTAAGTGGCAATGCCACAATGCAAACTCAAGTCCATCAAACCCGCGAGTCAGTTTTTAATTATTTCAGCGTTTGCCGCTATTCTATTAATGTAATTAATACACAAATTGGTTCAAGATTTGCCCATTGACCATAGAGTTCATGGCCAATGGTGCTGGTCACAGCGAAGGCCGTGTTCTAGGTGCCTCACCCCTGGGCTCCCCCAGGATGACTTGGGCTTCCTCACAGCATGGCAGCTGGGCTCCAGGAGGGGGCCTCCCTAGAGGACTGGGTGGAAGCTGTCTTCTGGGGCCTAGCCTCTACAGTCACATAGCATCCCTTCCTGTGTTGCCACTAGCCTGTCCAGATTCAGAGGGAGGAAACAGACCCTCCTGCTCGCTGGGAGGAGCCTTAGAGGAGAGCGAGTGGAGCCACTGCTGCAGCCGTCTCTGGAAAGTGCCACCTGCTCCACACTTCCAGGAAACCTCTCACAGCCCCACAACCAGGCGACTGCACCTTCCCGGGGCTCCCGGGAGACCCAGCGCACAGCTTTGTGTGGCATCCACCGCACGCCAATGGAATTCTCTCTCTGTATCGTTTTTGCGCCCTGCCCTGCCTCCACTCCCGGGCTGCAAGCTGCTATATTTCAGACTTTGCAGATACTTAATTCATCTTTACACTCCCACCTACTAGCGCTGTACCTGAAAGAACACGTAAATGAAACAGCTTTGATCGGTGAACGAATGCTTGAATAAATGAGTGAAACACGTCTTCTTCTTCTTTTTTTCTAATTGCATGACTTTGAGAACGTAGTTCAATGGCCTTGATTGCCAGTTTCGTCATCTGTACAACCAGGAGGATGAAGTCTGAATCACAAGTTTGGTGCAGAGTCTAGGCCATGACCTATGGAAAAGCGCTTAGAACAGAGGATGCACTGGGTGGATGTGACCTGCACCTGCCAGGGCGGTGATGGTGGTGGGTGTGATTGATGCCAGGGAGGCACCAAGTGCTAGATGAACAGGAAGGGAACTACATGGGGCTTCCCAGGGGAGAGACCAGGGCGCCTACCTGAACTTAAAACAAGAGCAGGAGATCTTCAAACAACCATCATTTAAAACGAGGAGGAGCTACTTTATTTAAGATCTAAATATGTTTCCCATAATTAGTTCTCCACTTAGCTCAATAAATTCCCCTGTACGCATACAATTCATTATAAATAAATATTACCATGGAGATGCAATGATTATAATATTTTAGAGTGTTTACTCCATATGAATGTTTATTACCCATATGCCTTTACCATTGTGTAGTAAATGTCTGAGCTTTCTAATGAGCAAGTCTTTTCATGTTTATATTCTGATTATTATCTTCGCAGGTAAAACCTTGCAGACAAAGTTGGGAAACAGTGTGAAATCTTGGGAATATCCTTGAGGATGGTCTCACTGATCCTTTTATTTCAGGTTAGGTCAAAGGTTCTCCAGGGTCTGTGAAGAAAGGCTTATTTTCATAACAACACTAAATAAAGGTTTTGTGTCTCCCTCACTCAGATTTTTTTTGAGTGAACAGTGGGGTTTTTGCAGGGCCCGTGACAGCTGGAGTGACATCATCAGTCTGATGGTGTGATTGCTTTTTCTGGAGCTACAGAATCTTCTCAGCTTTAATTTCTAATAAGGTAAATATGGATAGACAAGCAGAAGCACTTTGGGATTTTTGCTCATTTTTAAGGGTGAAAACAGTTCCTGAGACTCTAGCGTTTGACAAACACGATCTAAATTGTGTCCTCCAATCTCATGTCCAGATCTGACCCCTGGAGATGCAGCAGCGGATTTAAGAGACTGTGGAGAGAGATGGGGATGAAGACGGTGATGGAAAGGTAGAGACGAGAGACAGGAGATGAGAGAGGCGGAGATAGAGAGGTGAGGGGGGTATTACAGGGTCCGCACTGGTCAATTCTTCCTGTATAACAAGCCACTCTAGAACTTAAGGGCTTAAAACAATTGCTTCAAAAGCTTAAAACTACTATTTAACTTTTGATTCTGAGGCTCAGCCATGGGGCCTGGCTGAGTTGGGTGACTCAGATGCTATCAGCCAGGCTCTCTCTTCCCTCTGAGGTCCACAGTGATTGCCTAGGCAACCCTGTCTCTAGGGGTGACTGGTGCTGGCCGCGGTACCTTGGCTCTTCCCCACCCAATCTCTCCTCCTCCAGCAGGCCACCCAGGCTTGCTCTGATGGCCAGGCCAGTTTCCAGAAGAACGAGCAGAGTCTCTCAAAGTTTCAGGGGCTCCAGAGTGGAACCCCACTTGGCCCAGCCAGTTGCAATTCCAGTCCACGTTCAAGGGCTGAGGATACAGCCTCCCCTCTCCACAGGAGGGGCTGTGAAGTCCCCTCAGAGAGCATCCTGACAGCGCCAAGTGGGGCCACTTTTGCAAGCCATCTACCACTGGGCCTCGCTCTCTGCCACTGTCACACTGGAGCCTCATGTGCACCCAGGTGTCACCCCTGCTCCCGCCAAGGACTGCGGACTGATGGTCACACTCACCGACGGCTGTCTTCTGTGTCGATCAATTGTTTTAGGCAAAAACATCTGACTTTGTCTTCAGAACGTGAACTCTACACTTCTCACTTAAGTGGCGTTATTTGTGAGAAGCAAATGTTTGGAATTATAACCTATTTTTCTCAGAATCAAGGACAATTCCGGTTCCTTAGACTGTTCTCTGAAATGTGCATTGTGTTGACGGAATTTGGACTTGACCCAGAAATGGGCACCTGTGTGTACTCATTCACAGCTTTTGACAGGGAGGTCCTCAAAGTTGCATCAGCATTAAGTCTGCCTCACATCAATCATTTTCAAATAATTTTAATACATAAACGCAGCTGGAAACATGCGTTAGGGGGATGGGAAACCTCTGAGTAGCAGGATGATTCTTTTCTCAGTGACAAAGTGGGCATTTAAAGGTAATATCCGCAGGGCAGGAAGCATTTGTTCTAAACTCAGTGATAAAACCCAAAGTGCTAGTGTGATTCTGTGGCCAGAGAATACAGAATCTCAAGGAAAGAAATGATTTAATTGTCATTTTTTCCCTGCATTCTATTTTTTTTGGAAATAGCAATGTTTGAGTTTTTAAATAAATGTTAGCGTTTGCAGAGACACCATATGGTGAGCTCACATCAAACGCCTTTTTCCAATTCCAGGATTCTGGAGAGTGCAAGCCCCAAAGTCCTCCTGAGCAATCACTCAGCTCCAGCAAGCACCCAGGGTGCCAATGAGAGCAACCGGATGCTGATTGCTGAAGCATCATTAGGAGATTCCATAAAAAATATCCTGGAAAATGAACACTTCTCAAACTTGTAACTCCAAGAAATTTTCCCAGAGGATTTTAGTGCACAGAAATTACGAGTCTGTTCAAAAAACGCGTCATACCTGTGCTTTCCAGGTTCCTGAGTTGTGCTGAGATTAAGACTGATTAACTGCATCAAGCTGTAAGTGGAGTGAAATATGATTTTGCATCTTGAGGAACCATCCCTGGAGTTACCACTTCTGCTGTACGGAAAAGCGAATCAGTTATACATATACATCTCTCCACTCTTTTTTAGATTCTATTCCCATATATGTCATTACAGAGTATTGAGTAGAGTTCCCTGTGTTATACAGTAAGTTCTTAATAGTTATCTATTTTACGTATAGTAGTGCATGTATGTCAATCCCAATCTCCCAATTTATCCCTCCTCCTCCTATATTTTTATTTAGCAGATTCTCATGCCATTCTCAAGTTTCTACTTATAAAAGAAAACCTTTTTCATTGGAAGAATTATGAAAATTTGAACTAAAAATTGAAGAATCGTTTAAAATCATCTTTTGAGCAGGGAGATTTTGAAACTCTCCGCCTGATTTCTCAGCTGGCGTGATACTCCACATTTATGAGGTCCACAGGACCTGCTTCAGATTTCTGAGGCTCCTGAGGCAGCCTCATCCTCCTGGTACATGGGTCTTCCAACCAGCTTTTCAGAGGTTCTACTGCAGAGTCCCTTTACGGATGATCTAGCTGAGCTCAATGTAAGGGGACACCAGATCTAAAAGAAAACGTCCAGAGATTTGGAATTTTTTTTTGTTTCTCCTATTAAATACCCATGGGATATTCTGGGAACATATATTTTAAAAATTCATCCACCAGGAGTCAGGGTTTCAGACGTAAACTCCTAAGTTGTGGCAATCTGGAAGAAATGGAATTTTGAAACTCAATCGTACCCTTGGTGCATGCAGACGGAAAGAGGCTGTAACCCAGTTCTCAGATCTATTGAGCTTTTATCGGCCAGCATTTGCTGATAGAGAAACTAGTCTGCAAATCTCTCTCTGCAAAGCAAGCTTGCCTAAAAGAACTGGAAGGAAGGAATAGCCCTAGTAAACCTTAATTCACCTGGGGAAAATTTCCATGATGTTTTCTCCCCCCATATTACTAAGGATTCTCCAGCACATGCCCTTTTGAAGGAGTGGGTTGGAGAAAAGCAGAAACACACATTTGCATATCAAAGGGGACCTTGGGTATCGCCGTCATTTTTGCAAATCACTTATTAGATAAATGTTCAAGTTTTTAAATAGTGAAGATGGCCTGGTCTTTGATTTTGGTCTTTGGCATAGTCTGAAAACCCCTATACTTTTGAAGATAGAAACCTCACTTTTATTTACGAGCTAGTTCCTGCCTGGCACAGATTGGAAGTGTGAAAATATCACTGCTTATCCCTCAGGGTAGGATTGTCACTGTTTCCACTGCCAACCCCCTTTCTTTTGCAGAAACAACGGAGCTCTTTCAGAATGTGTCGAAAATCAATATTAAAGGTGCTTTTTAAAAGTTAAAGAAAGGGGCCTCGGGGCCTCCCTGGTGGTGCAGTGGTTGAGAATCCGCCTGCTAATGCAGGGGACACGGGTTCGAGCCCTGGTCTGGGAGGATCCCACATGCCGCGGAGCAACTGGGCCCGTGAGCCACAACTACTGAGCCTGTGCGTCCGGAGCCCGTGCTCCGCGACAAGAGAGGCCGCAACAGTGAGAGGCCCGTGCACTGCGATGAAGAGTGGCCCCTGCTTGCCGCAACTAGAGAAAGCCCTCGCACAGAAACGAAGACCCAATGCAGCATAAATAAATTAATAAAACTCCTCTCCCAACATCAAAAAAAAAAAAAAGTTAAAGAAAAAGTTTTAGTATCTTTCCTCCTCCTCTCTTCACACAGATGAAATGACAGAAAGAGCACAGTTTTTAGATGAAAACACGTCCTTTTAATGCCAATGTCTCTGTGAATATCAGCTGCTGCTTTGAGCTACGTGAACTCTTTGATCCTCAGTTTTTTCACTGGAAAGTGGGGATAATTACAATTGCACTGTAGGGCTGTGGCACAGATTACAATGAGATACATCCCCACGTCCATGGCAGGGATAAGAAAGCATAGATTTTTCTTGATTAAAAGATACTTAAGTGGCATAACAACCAAATGTGATTTGTGCATGTTGTCTGGATTTGATCTGAACACACCAATTGTAAGACATTATTAGGGCTACTGGAGAAATTTGAAGATGAATGTTATTAGATGATATTAGGAGAAGATGCTTCTTTTGTGAAGTCTAACAATGGTACTATGGTTTATAAGTAAATGTCTTATGCTTTAAGAGATTGGAACTGAAGTGTTAAACCAGAGATGAAATGTCAGGAATTCATTTTTAAAGTGCTGAAGCCAAAAACAGTTGAAGCAAATATGGTTAAATAGTAATTAATAATCATTTAATCGAGGTGCTACATGGAGATTTATTATGCTATTCTCTCTTCTTTAGTGTCTGTTAGAATTTTCACAAAAGACGATATTACATGTAAACTTCCTCACGTGGGAACCTTGCAGGTGTTCCAGGCCCAGTAGAGTCCAGTCACTCGTCTCTCAGTAGATATTTATTGTTCTTTCTCTCCTGACAAAAGAAAGGAACTTGGACAGGACAGGCATGGTCTGTGCCCTCCAGGAGCTGCTCTTGTGGGGAAGGCAGTTGTTTACATTGTAATTAAAGAAGGCACCACGGGGAGGGGGAAGGGTAAGCTGGGACGAAGTGAGAGAGGGGCATGGACATATACACACTACCAAATGTAAAATAGGTAGCTAGTGGGAAGCAGCCGCATAGCACAGGGAGACCAGCTTTGTGCTTTGTGACCACCTAGAGGTGTGGGATAGGGAGGGTGGGAGGGAGATGCAAGAGCGAGGAGATATGGGGATATATGTATATGCACAGCTGATTCACTTTGTTATACAGCAGAAACTAACACACCATCGTAAAGCAATTATACTCCAATAAAGATGTTAAAAAAGAAGGCATGAGGGGCTCCATTCTGTGGCTCGATTCTGTATAGTTTTCCAAAATGTGGAGTGCATGTGGGCCTGATCATGCAAGATTTAGACCTGAAGTCTACACAGGTTTTGCCGAGTGTCCTGTGTGTATCAGAGGAGGATGGCGTGGCCCCCAGTGCCTCGTACTTCCCATGGCTCGACTCCCCACCTTGGACGGGTCAGTGCCCTGTTTGCAGTGCCTGACCCAGACTCTCATCGTGGGACTTGCCTCGGCCAGTGGGATGTATGTGAGCAGAACATGCGCTGAAGCTGGGGCCCGTGGAAGGCCGGGCGTGTTCGCCGAGGTTCCCCTCTGCCCCTGCGGGAGGACGTGCCAGGTCGAGTCCGCAGAGGATGGTGCTGCATGGGGGGGGACCCTCACCACCAGTCTGTCCACTGATACCCAGCTCCAACCAACGCGGGAGCCAAATGCATGTTTGAATTTAAGCCTCTGAATTTCCAGGCAGGTTATTAACAACAGATGCAGGGTTGGTACGGGGAGGCAGTGAACTTTGCTTCTTCATATGCATAGCTGGACTATCTTCATAAAAATATCAACTAAGGCACTATGCATAAAGACACTCACAATAAAATGGAAGGGAGAGAGTTTTGCAGGCAAGAGGGGCTGCTGTGAATTGTCCAGTAGGCTTTCAGACTTGCTTCGGGCTGAGTGATTTAAATTTGTAAGCATTTCAATATTTGAATGCCCTGGACTCAGACTTGATTGTGCTGCCTTTCCATTCGGAGAACATCATGAAAGGGCTTAGTCACCACCCGGGTGGAGCTCTAGGGTCACCCAGAGACATGGGGGAACATCATCTGTACCTCCTTCTTCGACCTCCGTGCCCCAAAGTGATGGGAGGCCTCCCGCCAAGCCCACCTGGGAGCAGGTGTGAGTGGAGGAAAGACCAGTACATTCTGCCTGGGGGCAGCAGCTGCCTTCCTCCTCCACCTTCTCCAGGAAGGAACGGAAGCCACAGCTTATGGAAGGAGAAGGAAAAAAGCCCTGAGAACTTTCAGCTGCAGAGCCACATCGGGTTGTGTGATGTCGGGTGACATCAGTCATGTCTCATTACGAGGTGCTGTCCCCCTGGGGGGACGCGACCCACTGTGTCATCCAGAGAGAGAGGAAAGACAAACCATTCCATGGCTGCTCCAGATTGGAAAAGGAGATTTCTTAGAAACTGAATTTTCTTCATGTATAGAAGAAGGTGAACACAGATATTTAAACACTCCAGATTTTCTGGCTGGAGTTGAAGACTGGGAAGAATTAGAGGGACTACCAATTTTCTTAGATCTTGAGCTTATAATAGCATTAAAAAATCCATTTTTATGAAAAAATTCCAAATGTACAGAAAAGTAGAGAAAACGGTATCATGAATTGCCACACGCAGGTCCCCAAATGATCTTTATGTTCCCATAGTCTCTGTCCCCCTGTCCCCCTGCAGTATATTAAGGTGCATTATAAGCACCAGGATATTTTGCCTTTAAATACTTCAGAAAAACAGGATGCTTTCTAAAATAATTCTAATAGTGTTTCACTCTACAGACGCCCAGCAGTGTTTTCCCGGGCGTCTGCATGAGAACCTCTGGGTAACTGATGAAAATACTGGTTCCAGGACCCCATGCTGAACCCACCTAATCAGAACTCCAGTCATGATACCTGGCATATGCATTTAACCTGCCTCGCCTTGACTCTCATGCACCACCCAGTCTAAGAACCCCAGGAATGCTTTCCTCTCAGCCCCTGTTGGTGGAGTCCACCACCCTGTCCCCAGAGCTGCGGCTCTAAGAAGCTGCTCGTCCCTTTTTGAGTCTGAAGGACGTATCGCTCAGCTGCGAGATGGGGCATGATGTGCCCCTGGTCCTTCCAGCAATAACATCCTCCTTTTCATTAACATTTCCAAGGGTTTTCCAAGACGGGGCTGCTCTCCTGGGAGTGAGGACCACAGAATGTACCCTCCCGCGGCCTCCGTGTTCAGCCCGGTGTTGGACCAAGGAAGTTGGACCAAGCTCTGGGGGCGGATTTGGGGAGAGGAAACCTTGTCTGACGCACGGAGACAGCACTGGGTGACCTGGGGCTGCGGTCTTGCTTTTCGCCCCTTCCTCCAGGAACTGCTGAGCCCCCGCTTGGAACATCCCAGGGGAGAAGACAAGCAGTCGATGGAAAACTGCACGCCAGCAGCTACTGGGAGATTCAAACTTCTAATTACTATTAAATGAATGGGATTGTGTAAGGCGAGGTGCCTAATAATGTTCACTTTGCACTTAATAAATGTCAGACACGGAACTAAGCTCTTTATGTGCTTTACATCATTTAATCCTTCCAACAGCCTTTTGAGATAAAATATTATAATTTCTGATTTCCAGATGAAGAAGCTGAGCTTCAGGAGGGTTCAGTAAGCCGCTCAGAACCTCTCAGCTAGGAAGTGGCGAGGCTGCTGGTACCCGTGTCTGTAACCATTAGCATGGAACACCCACCAACGGGGCAGAGGGAGGTGATTTCTAGCCAAGGATTATTTTTCTTTTCTAAAATTGTACATCATGTGCAGGGCACAGCCACTGACTTCAGAAAGTGGCATTAGCTTCTGCAGCACAAGGTAAAAAATTTACATCAGATTAGGAAGCGCAGTTGCTATGGTACCAGGAAAGTACACTTTCATGCAAAGCAATTTAATAGATGTGAAAATGTGTACCTTCTAACAGAAACACTATATTTTAGAGGTAAAAGTCCTCCAGCAGGCAGTGAGCTAAGAGACAGTCCTCTCATCTGAGGCCTGGTCCTCTCCTGACATCCGTTCCTGCTTCCTGCAGGGAGGGACTGATGTGAAGGGGATGCCTTCCCTGGGCGGCCTCAGGCTGCTTCCCGACGGGAGGTGAAGAAAAGGTGAGCCCCCCTGCCCGTCTGCATCCTGTGCATAGACTGGGTCTCAGCCCAGCTTCCTAGGACCCAAGGGACACCCCGTTCAACCATGGAAGCGCTCCCTTCTCTACTTCCATAGCTGCCCTGGGAGCCCAGGTAAAGGAGCATCATCTCACCTTTACATGCTGTATCCAGAGCCCAGGGATGTGGTCTTGCGAAGTGCTGGGGGCACCCAATCTGTGATGGGGTTCCTTCCTTTGTGCCCGGAGTCTGACACATTCTGCCTGTGAAAACTTGCACAGGTTACTTAGCTTGAGTCTCCGTTTCCTTGTCTGTAAAATGAGCCCAATAATTAATTTACCCCCCAGCCAGTTTTACTGAGATACTGTTGACATATTGAATAGTTTTAGGTGTACCACGTGATAATTGGATATATGTATATATTTCGAAAAGGTGGCCACAGTAAGTCTAGTTAACATCAACACCTTACATAGCTACAAATAATTTTTTTCTTGTGATGAGATCTACTCTCTAAGCAACTTTAAAATATGCGATACAGAATTGTTAACTTTGGTCACCCCGCTGTACGTTAATCTACTCTTAAGACGGTTTAAACAGACCAACTCTAGCCTGGGTTCTTGACTCACTAAAGCTTATGGCTCACAGCCCCAGCACCTGGCATGTTTGCTGAATAAACACGGCTTGCGTCTCCTTGCCGGGCACTTCCTCCCCAGCCTCACTGGCTCCCTGTTCTCCACAAGACGCCAGGCAGCATCCAGTAACTAGCTCACTGCTTCAGAAGGAAGCTCACCTTCCAGCCTTGACTGTGGTATGCCTGTCCAGCCCATGGTACACCTGCTTGGGGCCTTTGATTAAGCTGTTCTAGGAAAGTTTTTCCCTCTTTTCTTCACCTTTTTCACGCCTACGGATTCTTCAAATCTCAGTTCAAATGCCACTTCCGCCGGGAAGCCCTCCCTGATCTCCCTGACTAGGTCAAGTCCACATTACAGGCCCCAGGTCTCTCTCCTTGGTAGCTCTGTCTTTGTGCTTTGCTGGAACCACGTCTTTCTCCTCAATCTACAGGGTCTGCTCTGTGAGGGCAGGATTTGAGTCTGGTGTTTCTTTACCATGTTTTTCTGCATTTCCTTGCAGAACTGAGCACACAGCAGGCACCCATGACTACTTGTTGAATGGATGGATGGATAGATCGATCGATCAATCAAAGGAAAGCTGAATGTGCATTGAGTATTGTGTCAGTCAGTGTTCTCCAAAGAAACAGAATAGGATTGCTTGATCAATCAATCTATCTATCTACCCAGCTACCTATGCATCATCTATCTAAAGAGATCTATTATCAGGAACTGGCTTCCACAGTTATGGAGGCTGAGAAGTCCCACAATCTGCCATCTGCAAGTACAGACCCAGGGGACCTGATGCTGTAAGTTCCAGCCTGAGGGCAGGAGAGGATGGGTGTTCCTTCCAGGTCGCGGTCAGGCAGAAGGGACCGATTCTCCCTTCCTCTCCTTTGTCCTTCCCAGGCCCTCCGCTGACTGGGGATGACCATCTGCTTTACTGAGTCCACGATTCAAATGCTAATCTTCCTGGGAAACCCCCTCACAGGCACCCTAGTAGGGGGTCTAGCCTGGGCCTCCTGCCAGAGCACACACCCCGGGGAGGTGATGGAGTCCTCTGTGGGTTGTGCCAGAGGCTCCAGGTGTGGCATCTGCCATTTCTGCTCTGTTCCTGCCCCAGCGGAGCCTCACCCACGACTTAGGCTGCAGACCTGCCCCTCTGACCACAAGCTCTGGGTGCGCGTGAGGGCGGGGGACCGCCCAAGAGAGGCGAGCTTCGTCCAGGGTCCCTGGGGAGAGAGAGGCAGCCCACCTCCTCTCTACTCCTCCGGGTAGGTGGGCAGCTCAGGAGGAAAACCACAACGCGCTTTCTCAGGAGTCCTGGCTGCCCCTGCGTAGGCGTCACGGCTCCAGCTGAAGACAGGAAGACACAAGTGAAATGGAGTCCCTCTCCCTCCGTAAATTGTTTAATTCTACTTCGGTAAACGGGAGCCTGTGTTAGGCGGAGAGCGTGGGGAACCCGCAGGTCCTGTGATCGCTCACCTCCGATGGGAAAGGTGCTTCCGGAGCTCAGGAGCCCGTCTCTGTCTATAAGGGCCTCTTTTATGAACCAGATTCCCTTATTGTACCTGCCTCTCGGGCTTTCACGTGCCCTAAAGAGGAAACAGACCTTTGAAGGCATCAGCCCTGTGGTCTACGTAGGGAAGAGCTTATGTCTTCTGAGCACTTGCGTTATCAGCTGTGCGTTCTCCCGTTTAATTTTTATCACGGCAACTCAGGGAAGCAGTTCCTATTACTTTTTCTATTTTACAGATAAGGAAATGGAGTTTCAGAGGATGCTATTCCTAGCCTAAGGGCACCCATCTTGGACATGTGATTGCGACATCCCTAGGGTTTGGAGATGGATGCTATCGGTGAGGATGGGTTTTCAGACTGGGGAATAAAGATCTACCAGTGAATGAGAGCAGGTCTGTTATCACAGGAGGAACATGGAGGAGAAATGTACAAGGCCCGGGGGAACAGAACCCAGTTCCTCTGGGGCCAGGGTGCGAGGAGGGACATGGTGGGGGACGGCCTTTAGACCCGTCACCCCACAGCCAAGACATCGCCACCTACATTCTCGGCTCTTGCTGCTATGTATTGAAATTGGACATCGGTTTGTGTCATTAATACTGCAGGGACTGTGTCTACTTATGTCAGTCGTTGGTGGCCAGCGCTCAGCAGACGTGTGACATATAGTATCTGTACTTGGTGGATGGACGGAGGGATGGAGGGATGGAAGGACAGAGGGACAGATGGATGGACAGACGGCAAGGGTGAGGGCAGTGGAAGGCCATGTGAAGGAACGTGGGCTTTGGGGGTCCATGCAGTGCCATTCCATGACTTTGGGCTGTGCTATGGGCTGGGTTTGGAAGACCAGCTGGGTCTGGCAGCCAAGATGGCAGAAATTAAACTTGAGCGTAATTGGAAGGGGAATGGGTAGGGTTTTTTCCCCACGGTTTTGCAAGTCTCCAAATCTTTCCAAGCCTAATTCTCTTCACTCCCTCCTTGCTGTTCAATGAACCCCAATCCCTGCCAAGTCTGTTTCCCGTGCACCATCCCTCCCCTCCCAGGGGCCTCTGAGCCCCCGTCTTCTCTCCCCCAGGTCTCAGCTGCCTCCCAATCGGCCTTTCCTTCAAGGCTCTCGCTCCTCCGATTGGTCCTCTCACAGCCCTGGCCCCGCCCACTGCCCCTGTTCCTTCCGCTTGCTGATTCCACTTTGTTTCAGGCATTTTACAGACGCTGCCCCTCGGCCTGGAAGCCTCTCTGCATCCTTCCTCTCGAGCCTCAGCTCGTGGCTGGGGTCTCTGCCTTGGGCACGTCTCCCAGGACCCTGTCGTGTGCTCACGGCTCCAGGACCTGCTTGCAACTGCCATCACACGGGCTGTGTTGTGATAAAGGTAAACGATCCGTTTCCCTGCTCAGCCGTGGAGTCCACGAGGCTTGGAAAGTGCTGCCCTGTCCACTGCTGTGTCCCCAGCAACAGGCCCAGCTCCTGCGGGACACCAAGGAGTATGTGTTGAATGGATAAGTGTAAAGGAGGTGTCATGTTCCTGTGGAGCTGTTCGGCTGCTTAGTGACAGGAAGGGCCCTGACCCAAGGCTCCTGGTTAGAACCCCGGGCTCTCCACTTATCGCTGAGTTTCAATTTTCTCTTTATAAAGGTGGCTGGGGGCCGGCGTGAGGAGTAGAGGTGACTCCGCAGCTCCTGGCACGTGGAAACCTTCCAGTAAACCTCTGCTGTTGTCATCGATTCAAGGGAAGAACCGGCAGGGCACGTGGAGGGAAATGGCCCGCGATTCAGATCAGAGCTGGAGTCCTGGTCGCGCTGTCAGTCTTCTGAAATTAATTTCTGTGTGAAATTATATTTTCTGAGTGAATACACATGTGTTGTGCAGCGCTGTTTGGTCTGCCCGGTGTCGTATTTATTTTATATGCGGGCTTTCAATCAAAAGCAGAATCTAAGTGAAAAATTGTTGTAAGATAATGACTTTCTGGTAAAAACTAACTGTGTGGTAGGAGCAGACTTCTGGAGTGTTCGCAGAAAGATCCGTACCTCTGTCTGCATACGAGGTAACTGGGGCTGGGAGCCCCAGGTGGTGTGAGGCTGTGGGCTCTGGGCCGGGACGGCTGGTCTTTGGGCCCTGGTTTCATCACTGCGAAGCTGTGCAATTTTGGGCAAGTTCCTTAACCTCTCTGGGCCTTCATTTCTTCATCTGTAAAATGGGACTAATGAAAATCCCTGTCTCATAGGGTCGTTGTGGGATCCATGAAAATGAATGTGGTGCTTAGAACAGTGTGGGACACACGGTACAAGCTTGGAAATAGTTTTTGTTGTTGACGTTGCTGTTTATCCGAGAAGCTTCTGATCCACTCGAGGATGAAAACATTTTTCCTGTGTGTCTGAGAATTCAGGGTTCTCCATCAACGTTCCTGTTTATCAGCTCTTTGTTTCTCCCCTCGGTAGGTCAGCTCCATCAAGTGTATTTGGAATGGTAAGTTTTAAGATCTTAGTATATTTATCATTTTTATGCAGTATTGGTTTTGACACTAGGTAGAAGTTGAAATTCAGTTACTTAAAATTAAAAAAAAAAAAGAAGAAGAAGAAGAAGAAAAAAAAGATCCAGGCAGCCATTCTCTGGCAAAAGACAGAACAGCAGAGAAAACGGCTGCAAAGAGAGTGAAGCTTTCTTTGGAATGTGTCACCTGGAACGCAAGCTGGATGTTAGCAAAGGGAAGGAACTAATGGGACATGACACTGACAAGAAAACCGACAAAACAGCTGAGGAGGAACCTTGAGCCCCGGCAGCAGGATCTGAGTGAGGTGGTAAGGCAGGAGGCCAGCGTGAGGCCCGGTTGGGGCAGAGATGCGCGCGAGGCAAGGGGCGAGCACCTGGTGGGCTTCCAAAGACCAGGGAACCTCCAAATCGATGACGAGCAAAGCAGGAATGGGCGTTCTTACTTGGAGGAGTGAAGTAAAGCCAACAAATAAATTAAAAGAAAAGAAAATAATAAAATAGCCACGGCTGGGAAGCTGGCCTTTCCTGACTTAGTGGACAGTGCGTGTTTCCACATGTGGCCGTGAGATCTGTGAGCCCTGCAGCAGGTTCCGTAGGTGACAAAGGAGGTGGTAGGCACCACCTCTCTGCCTCCCTCTCTTCTCCTTCCGCCCTCTTCTATCCCTGACCCTCCTGGTCATCGGAATGGCACCGGGCCCTGGGTGCTGGCTGCGGGGTCAGGCCCCGGCTGCTGGTCACCTTCCATCCACTTACTCTCCAAAGGGAGCCAGAGCCAAGCTGTTATCACCCCATTTTACAGGAGAGGACGCTGAAGTTTGGAAGGCTTAAGTGACTTGCTTGAACTGACACTTGCAAGAGGCCAGGCCAGGATTCACACTCAGAGCTTGTGCCCAGAACTGTGGGTCATCTGTGAATGTCAAGGCCTTAGATACAAGGGGTTGGTGTTTGCAGAGCAACCTCACTTGGTAGGACCCAGAAAATCGACTCTGGCGTCTGCTCAAGACACAGGAAACACGTGTCCACATAAAGACTTGCCCACAAGTTTACAGTAACCCCGTACTGGAAACAACTCAAAAGCCCATAAGCTGGTGAGGGGTGGACACCCATACAGTGGGTTTCTTTCTTCCATAAACAGGAGTGAAGCTCTGATACGAGCTCAGCATGGATGAACCCTGGCGACATTACGTTAAGTGAAAGAAGCCATACACAAAGGACCACGTCGTATACAATTCAACTTATGTGAAATGTGTGGAAAAGGCAAATTGATAGAGACAGAGAGTGGATGAGTGATGGCCCAGAGCCAGGGGTAGATGGGAGTTGATTGCAAAGGGGGGATGGAAACGTCTGGAATGATTTACAGTGACAGCCGCACCTCTTGGTAAAGTCAGTAAAACTCGTTGAATTGTGCACCTGAACTGGGTAAGTGTGCTGATATTAAGGAACACTAAAAGCAACGGTGTTTCACCGTCTTGGGTGACTCTCTCTCCTTCCTGGAAAATGAGTAGGGGTGGGGCTACTGGCAGTCCCCGTCATTCAGAGGACGTTCCCAGAAAATGAATAAAACATAACGTTCCTTTCATGCGATGTTCTCTGTGACGTCCCGTGAAGCAGGGAGCTAGAAAGACCCACATGACAAGACAGCCCGGCAGAGGGAAGGGCCGGAGCTGTCAAGATCAGCTTCCTGGCCGCAGCAGTGTCAGCCCCATGGGCTGGGCGCACAGCACGCGTCTGCACCGTTCTGCGTCTGTGCTTTCTGCACTCAGCCTCAGTTGCTTATAAAAGGATGCAGGCGCTTGATTTCCGGCAGGATCTGGCTAAACAATGCCTAATTGTTGCCGGGCCCCTTAGAGGGTCATCCGAAATAGCTGGAGAAGCACAAATAAGTGATCCATCACATGTCGTTTGGTTGAAGCGGGTGCCTCACCTGCCATTCTCCTCCACTGCGATCCAAGCCCACCCTCCGAGATCCCTGCTGTCCCTGGAGCTGGGAGTGAGGTGGGAGGCTATGGGTGCCCCCCACCCCCAGATCCTGGGCATCGTCTGTCCCCTTGTAAGAAGTGTCCAGACACTGAAATCCACTTCCTCTGCTCTCCCGGGCAGGTGGCTGGCAGGTCACTATGGTGACACCATTTAACACAAACCTGGAGACACCAGGCCCGCAGACGGCAGTGTCCCCAGTGATTGAACCTGACAGCGCGCTTTCTGTTGCCAGCGACAGTGGTGGCTAGGAGAGAATTACAGGAATCTGTGGGCTCATCTCACTGAAAAGTCCAAACTGAAAAGCTTCAGCCACAGCGCACCCGGGAGCTCAAAGATGTCAAGCCCTGTTTCCTATCGGTGGGCGTCCCCTCCCTCAAGTCCTCTCCCTGGGGTGATGTGGACCCCCGGGGCAGCAGGCTGATGGAATCTTGGTGTCAGGCAGTGTGGAAGGATGGGGAATATTCTGGGATTGACTTCCTGTTAAAGTCCCAGGACGATCCCTCTTTGGCAGTGCTCAGGGAGCCAGGCTGAGAACGGGGTCTGCCCCGGGGGCTGCAGAAAAGAGGGTGACAGCCTTCGGCTCCACATGAAACACAGAGGCCAAGCAAGGCCCAAGGACAGCACCTACTGGAACCTCAGTGAAAGAAAGTGGCAGGGACACCAGGCAGTGAAATGCCACTGACCCCGCGTGGGGTCCTCACCCGCGGACAGGCGGGAGGATTAACTTGGGGCCCGTCCCCCGAGGATGACAGACTGCTGCTCTCTCTGAAGAAAGGCGGCCTTTTCTCTCCCAGCTCCCTGTATACTGTCAGGGCGGGACTCTCTTTGTCCAGGTGTGGGTCCCAGGCTGTCCTGGGAATTCACGGTGGCCTGGAGCTTAGGGTCCACTTTGGTCATGGAGATGAGTTTACAGATTAGAAAGCCTCAGCCCCCCAGGAAGCATAAAGTCTAGAGGCTGCCCAAGCACTTCTAGCAATGTCTATTGTACGGAAAGCAAGCCAGCTGTCTGCTCTACGGGACCAGAAGCAGACGGGACAGAAGAGATGTGCTGGTCCCTTCCCTGTCCTCATGTCCCCGCCTCATTCCAGCCCTCCTTGGCCAGCCCTACACTAACTTCTCAGACCTGCCCACAGTCATCCTGGCTGGAAAATGGCCTCCGCTGCCCCACACACCCCCAGGACGCACAGCTGTCCCAAGATCCACGACCAAATGTCCGGGATTCCACGCGGCTCTGCTGGGCTACTCTCTGAGCCTAACAGGTGTTCAGCGTGACCCGTGTTCTCTCCCCATCTTGGGCGTGAGCATGTCGCCTGCTGCCCCGTTGCCCAAGAGCCCACCGCAGTGTGAGCTCCTCAAGGGTCTCCCCACTGAGGCTCATTCTTTCTGGAAAAGACAGACCCATGAGCACACATTTCAATCACAAAACAGCAGGCAGATCAAAGCCCCAGCTGAGCTGACACAGAGAAAGGCACGTGGGGGTGCAGGGAGAGAGCATCTCCCATCCCTGGGAGTTTGAGCTCCGCTTCTGACCTTGTAAGGGGGCGTACATTTTTCAGGGCATTTGTTTCAACAGGGACCCAATGGCAAAGCTGTCTTATGGCAGTTCCTTTTTTTTAAATTTTAAAAGATCTAATAATGCCACAATTTGATTCCGATTGCACCAGAAAGAAGGTAGCAAACATTTGGAAATGGGTCTTTCTGTTTCTGCCTGCACTTCCAACACAGACGGCTGGCCTACACTTCAACCACCTTTTTTTTTTTAACATCTTTATTGAAGTATAATTGCTTTACAATGGTGTGTTAGTTTCTGCTGTATAACAAAGTGAATCAGCTATATGCATACATATATCCCCATATCCCCTCCCTCCTGTGTGTCCCTCCCACCCTCCCTATCCCACCCCTCTAGGAGGTCACAAAGCACCGAGCTGATCTCCCTGTGCTGTGCGGCCGCTTCCCACCATCTGTCTATTGAAATGTTACAAATCAAAGATGCAAACCAGGATGGGTTGATGGTCTTTGGCTCAGACAAGCGGCCATCGGCCTGGGTGCCCCACATCTGTGCCCTGGTTACACGTCATCACTGTGTTTAGGGGCGAGCGGGGTCTCAGAAGTCATCTGTGACATCCTGTCATTTGTTAGCTGAGGGAATCAGATTGAAAATGCACTTACATGGCGCACAAGGTTGCCCACTGGCAGTTGTCATTGGGTTGATCCCTCTGCAGGGGGCTGCCCGAAACTGACAGTGTTTTTAGAGGCTGCAGCCAGTGTTGCATTTGGGGGTCACAGAGGAACAAGGAGAGACTGTCCCTGGGCTGTCTGCTTGCAGGGTGAAAAGAATGTCATACCTCACTGCAAGCTAACAAAACGTCATGGAGTGCTGGGCTACAAACTGAGGGTTGTAAGCTGCAGAGATAAAGTAGAGCACAGCCTCTGTGTCCCAGGAACTCTTGTTTTTGGGTGGGAAACAGTTTGCACTGCCCTGAGTTAGGTCCAGCTGCATGTGTCAGAAAACCAACGTTAGCAGCATCTTCGATGGGCAAAGTTTTACTCTTTCTCAGTTCAGGGCGCATTCCTGCAAATCCATTGAGGACCAGGCGCCTTCATCAGCAAGGGGGAGGTCCATCTGCAGGAAGTGGCCGCCCTTGGCTTGCCCCAGTGTCACTACTGCCCAGCGTCGCCCAGCCACGCCTGCTACAGGGGACACGGCTTTTGTAAGTAAAGTTTAACTGGAATGCAGCCATGCCCACCCATATGTATATTATCTGTGGCTGCTTTTTTGTGGTGCAGGGCAGAGTTGAGTAGTTGTGACAGAGACCATATGGCCCACAGACAAAAATATTTACTCTCTGGCTCTTTACAGAAAAAGATTGCCAATTCCCACGCCAACTGAGCCTGTTCCCACCCTTCTCTCTGACCTCATGTCACATCATCTTTTTGTTCTCCAGCACAGCTGAGAGTGTAGGAAACAGCAGGGGGACCCCGATGGGCTGGAGCAGGGGTGCGCAATTCTCTGGGCAAGGATGCTTCATCTGGAAGGAGCGTTTTGCCTATTACAGTAAATGGGATCACTCTGGGCTTTTGGCTTAAGAGAAAGTAAAGCCTGTTTGTTAAACAAAGCAAAGCCAGAGCTGAGCCGTGTATGTTTCAGGGGAGCTTCCCACGTGTGGTCTTTATATCACTGGACTTTTAACTTAGTTAATAGCTATGGGCTGTGATGACGGCTAATGTTCAAAGCCAAGTCCCAGACTGAGATCCCCATCGCTTGTTTCCAGTTGAAATGTTGAGCGATACCAGACAGCGTCTTGGAGGAGGAAACTCATGCGGACTGGTTTCCTCCCTCCTTCCACGTCTCCCGTGGAGACCCCGTCCCCCTCGCCCTTCAGACCCTGGGCATCCTGACCACGGCTGTCTCAGGGCCCCTGCGTGGTGTTGCTAGTGGTTTCTCTTTCCCAAGGCAGCTGGTGCTGGGCGTCTGGGTACTGTATAGACTCCATGAGCTTCCAGAAGGAGGGAGCTCATTCTCACTCAGCCTGGTCTCCCTCGGGGGGCATACGACTGGGGGCACACAAAATGCTTCGAGGGAGCCCATGAACAAACATTTAAGTTTTTTTCCTAACAATCAAACGACTCTTGAAATAGGCATTAGAAAAAAGTTGATTAACAAATCAGACCCTTAATCTTATCCTTATTATATCTTCAGATGAAGCTAGGTATATTCAAGTTTAAAAAAAAAAGTTGATTTAAAGGAGAATGCTGAGTAAATAATACACGTGTTACACTCAGAGGAGGCAAAAGTGGAGAAGGTCACCGTGAAAGGTTGCAATGTGAAAACCCTGAAGCAGTCTAAGACCTTGTGTGGTGGCTGGGGAGGGTGAGAGGCGCGGCGTGTAGGTTCCCTAACCCACCCATGGGCTGCCAGCAGAACTGGCTGAAGCCCCAGTCCCCTGGCCCCACGTTCACTTCTATTCCTTTTTTTTTTTTTTTACATCTTTATTGGAGTCTAATTGCTTTACAACGGTGTGCTAGTTTCTGCTTTACAACAAAGTGAATCAGTTATACATATACATCTGTTCCCATATCCCTTCCCTCTTGCGTCTCCCTCCCTCCCACCCTCCCTATCCCACCCCTCTAGGAGGTCACAAAGCACCGAGCTGGTCTCCCTGTGCTCTGCGGCTCCTATGAGTCCTGCTGAGGGTGGATTAGAAAGACACCCTGTAGATCGGGTTCCTGGTTGACGGGCCACTGGGCTCAGCTGCCTCTTCCCCTAGTTAACACAAATTCAGCTGAGCCCCCCTCGCCTACACTGCCCTCCACGGGCAGCCTGCAAGGGGCATCTCCTTGTGTTCACATAGGAGGTCTTCGCAGAGCTCAGCGGAGACCCTGGTGTGACTGCGTCCAAGTTCACCACCTCCCTCTGTCGAATCCCGCTTCCCTTACTCTCCCACAGCTGGTCATTCTGAGAGGACTTCCCAATACATCTTCTGGGTGTCTCCTATCTAGGGACACTTACCCGTGACAGCTGGTACCAGGAATGATCCCAGCAAGCAGACTCTAAAGTAGTTTTTGGAAGTTTGGTCGTCAGCCGTCAGGCTGGCTATGAGAGCCACATCGCTAAGGGTGGAGAGAGCATTGACAGCCCCTGACATGCATAACATTAAACTGTGAAAACTTTCACAGTGGAAGGGGAGATGCTAACAGGTGGCAGAGGGGTGGGGGTAACATCCCAGCCTGGAGTTTCCTTTGTGGGAGAATGCTTTAATAAGAGATTCAATTGCTTTAAAACTATATAGGACTTTTGGAGTCTATATTTCTTCTGAAGTCAGTTTTCACGTGTCTTCTTGTATAAGTTTTGATAAGTTCTATGTTTTAAGGATTTGCAATTTCGTCTATGTTTACAAGTTATTGACAACTCATTTATAATATTCTCTCATCATTTCAGGACTGCAGAAACTTAGTGATGACCCTCCTTTTATTCCTAATACTGGCAATTTTAAATTTTATCATAGCTAGGAGTTTATTAGTTTTATTAACCTTTAAAAAGATTATTTGCCTTTCCTGGCTTTTTGGTTTGTGTACATCTGATGTCATTGATTTCCACCCTTAACCTTTGATATTTCCTTTTTTTCTAATTACTTTGGGTTTAATTTGTTCTTTTTCTAACATTTAAGGTGGAAACTAAGATCATGGCTTCCATCCCATGCTGGTATTTTACTTTCGGCTTGCTGGAGGGTTCTGAGCAGGGTTGTAGTGAAATATGACTTTTTTTTTTTCTTTTTTGGTGCGAGGGCCTCTCACTGTTGTGGTCTCTCCCGTTGCGGAGCACAGGCTCCGGACTTGCAGGCCCAGCAGCCGTGGCTCACGGGCCCAGCCGCTCCGCGGCGTGTGGGATCTTCCCGGACCGGGGCACGAACCCACGTCCCCTGCATCGGCAGGCGGACTCCCAACCACTGCGCCACCAGGGAAGCCCAATCTGACTTATATTTTAAAGACAGAGGAGAAACTCAGACCTAAGGACTCCTGAAGGTGAGTGACAGAGTCCTCTGGGGAGATGACAGACGTTCCCTGGGTGTGAGATTTGAGGTCTGGTCCGAGGGCAGCAGTCCTTTCCTGGCAAACTTATACAGGCAGAGGAGCCTCCTCGTGTTGGGGGCCCTTTGGACAAGAAGTGAGAAGCAGTGAGAAGTGAAGAAGCTGTGGGGACGGGGTTACCTGGCAGATGGCAAAGGTCAGGCTTCTGCCTGCTTTGGTCTACGTTCCCCCTCTACCTCTCACTGGCCATCTCACCTTGGGACCAGTGCGTTGTCCTCACACTGTTTCTGCATCCGGAGAGACCAAACCGGATGTGCGGGGTTCTTCTGAGGATTAAATGAAATCATCTAAATAACATTTTGGGCCAAGCACCTGGCAAATAGTGAGCCCTCCATAAGCCATATCATTAATGATAAGGACCTCCCATTCAAGGAGTTTTCATGGCTTGCTGCAGAATAAAATGGGAAACAGAGGGAGAGATGAACCATCAGAAGCCTTGGTGTCCTGGACCAGTGGAAAAAGGAGATCTTTTAACAGGGAAGCTCCCCACCGCCCCTTGGGGAGCATCATCCTTTGCTCTGTTTTGTCCACTGGAATCTTCTTCATCTTCCAGCAGGTCTTGGAGGAGACGTTCGTGCCTGTCAGAGATTTTCAGCCTTTGGTGGGAACTTCACGCCCAAGGAGAAACAAAAGGAGAGCTGTTACTGCCCTTGTAGCAAATTCTGCTTTTAAGTCTCTGCTTAACTCTTTTGAATGTAAGGTCCTTTAAAGCTATTTTTGAATCTAATTTTATATTAATCTTTTAATATGATCAGATTCTTAAATCTGAGTCTTAAATCTCTCACATTGAATGTGTGAGCATCCATCAATCCCTGCTCTTGGAAACGCCTTCAGGTGGGCTTAATAAGGAGATGTGCTTCTTCATGCCCTGGAGGCTGAAATTCTTATCCAGTTCCTTGAGATGCTGTTCCTTCTCACACGTGGAGCCAGCGCTGCCTCCACGGGAAGGATGAGCTGATTCTGACGCCCTCATGGAGATGAGCAGGGTGAATGAGTTAGCCTGGGTCTCTGCACAAAGATGCTTAAGGCCTCCTGGGCAGGGAACTTGGGGTCTCTTGGGCAGAGTATCCACGGTCTCACTGCTTGCCTCTCAGGGCACTTACGGCCCATGGTCCCCATTAAATTGAAAAACTATCAGAAGCCAGTACCATGTGGTTTGTCATGCTCCCTTTATAGCACTTGGCTTCAAGCAGGGAGCTCGTTTGCCCCCAGGGAACACGTGTCAGTGTCTGGAGATATTTATGTTGTCACGCCTGTGAGGGGATGATACTGACATATAGTGGGTGGGGGCCAGGGATGCTGATACACCTCCTGGAGTGCACAGGGCAGCCCCACCACCGACAATGATCTGCTCCAGAGCATCAGTAGTGCTGAGGTGGAGAAACCCTGGCTTTCGGTAATTCACTAATTTTTAATGTAACAGATGTGACTCTGAGAACATCCATCCTGACAGGCAAATTCAGGCTTCAGAATCACTTTATTATGGAAGGGTTCCCTTGGCAGTCTTTACGACTAAAAAACCTAAATCCTAGGAAAATTTCATGGAAATTTGAGAACCATGGTCTCAGAGGATGCAACAGTGGGATTTCTTGTTAAGTTGCACAGACTCTTGTAAGGAGAAGCTTTTCTCCCCGATCTATATATTTTGTGACTTTAGTTTTACCTGTTGTGAGGGCTAATTTTATGTCTCAACTTGACTGGGTCACAGGGTACCCAGACATTGGGTCAAACATTCTTCTGGGTGTGTCTGTGTGGGTGTTTCTGGATGAGATTAGCATTTGAATCAGTTGAGTGAAGAAAGCAGATTGCCCTCCCAAGTGTGGGTGGGCCTCGTCCAATCAGTTGAAGGCCTGAATAGAACCAAAGGCTGACCTTTCATCAGGAAGAAGGAATTCCTCTTGCCTGGCTGCCCTTGAACTAGAAAATCAGTCTTTTCCTGCCATTGGTGTCAAACAGAAATCTCAGTTATTGGGTGTCGAGCCAGCTGGCTCTCAGGTTGAAGCCACACCTCTGACTCTCCTCGGTCCCCAGTTCATTGGCTGCACATCTTGGGACTTGTCAGTCTCCATAATCCCAGGAGCCAGCTGCTCATAATAAATCTCTCTCTCTATAATACATTCTGTTGTCTCTGTTTCTCTGGAGAACCCTGACTAGTACACATGTATTGATTTTTAAATCCACATTTATTTCTACATAAGCCTCTTCTTCTTCTTTTTCTTCTTCTTTTATTTTTTATTGCACTTTCACTCTGACCACATGCAGTAGATGTGGTGTCTGGTTTTTGTTTTGCTGGCCAGGATCGCTTCTGTGGGCAACCCAACTACCCTCCACTCACTGTGATTTGGGCAGGGTACTCAATTATTTCCCACCTTCCATCCCATCTGCAGCATACCCTTAGTTAAGGGTATATGTGTTACTCCTGAAATGAAATAATAGAACCTACCTACATATATAATTTAAATCAATTTTATGTCCTAACTGTAATATAAAGGTCAAGGGAAAGGAAAGCAATTTATAATAAAATATGTATTTCAAAATGTAAATGTGCAGGAGAAACTACCCTGGGAGACACTGTGGATAGTCAGGGGTTCTTCCTGTGGGTGAATGCAGTGTCTAAAAAAGCAGAACGGATGCAAACTAGTTATCCAGAAACTCAAAGCCACCAGCATCGTTGCCGTCAGAGACATGACTCTCCAAAATGGAGAGAACCTCCTGATGAAGCCCCCGCCACCCCACACAAAGTTTTCCGTCTTCCCTAGATTCGCATGGAGGTTATGCTCCTGGAAGATTCAGTGCGTCTTACAAATGTGTTCCTTGCAAACCAGCATGAAGACACAAGGCTCAGATGATTGTTAACAAGCTTCTTCCTCCATGAGTGTCTGCATGGACGTGTGAACACGGTGGAGGATGGGCACAGGCCCTTCACTGGGCAGGGTGTCCAGCACCCTGACACATGGGACAATGCCTGGCATCCCTGAGCCCCAGACCCCCACTCCCCTTCCAATGCCAGGAGCACCCTCCAATTACTGTGACGCCAAAGATGCAAAATGCTCCCAAGGGCCTTGAGACCCTGCTGGGGGCCACTGAGTGGGCGCCTTCCCTCAGCTGGAAGCAGAGTCTGCCGCTCCTGCTGGAACCAAGACGGGGGAGGTTATGAAGCTTGGGCTGCTGCTGTTCACCTTGTCCCCCTCACGTAGGAAGCCTGGAAGCAAGGCGTAATGACAGCAGTTGGAGGGGAAATGAGATGCAGAGCAGAGAGCATACCATCACTGCAGCCCCTGGATCCAGTGGTACCTAAAGGTGGTTCCATCCCTACACCTAGAACTATCTGAGCCAATGATTCCTTCCGTTCCTATCACTGCAAAACCAACGGGATTAACCAGCAGCACCAAGTGTCACACTGAACCTTCTACCAAAATAATGAATTTGAGAAGGTACAGATTAAGACCTTTGGAAAGAAGCTTCCTCCCAAAACCACCATTACACAAAAGTACCCCCCATCGCACACTCTTCAAATACAACTACTTGGTCACATTGGGAACTTCCAGTTTGATTTCATTTAGTGATTTGTTGTCATGCTTTTCTCGGGCTGTATGTTCATACCCAAAATCAATTAGTCTTAATACTTATTTTCACAAAAGCCTAATGTAGGTAAGTCGTGGCATGATCCAGGATCAGCCAATTATTTCTGTGGTAGATGTGACACAGGATCAATTATCTCTGAAGTGATATGTGATATGCATTTCATTCCAGAATCTGCTCTTCATCGGCGATGCCTTCAGAAAGTGTGTATTAATATTTTAATGCAGAGAAAAATGACAAGAAGACAGAAGACTCATTGCTGCTGCCTTGGGGTGAAATCATTGCCGCCACATTCAAATGGGCTCTGGAGCCGGGCGACATCTGCTCGCAGGATAGAGAGGGGTCAGAAGAAACGAAGCAGCTCAGAGGCGGGCCTGCAGAACGTGTGTCACCCGTCTCTGTTTGTACAGAATTTGCTTTTGTTTCTCAGGGAGATTATTCTAAATCCCCAGGACTCACTTGCATCTCTGCATTGGTGAAAGGTAAATGCCTCTTTAAAGAAAATCAGCATTATCAGTTTAACCTTCTAGCATGATCTGTGTGCAGAAGCCACGTCTGTGCTTTCCCGAAGAGGTGCCAGCTCGTACCCATAATGCGGTAATGAGACACCGTGCCAGGCAGTTTCTGAAGCTCCAGGAGCAAACACTGCATTTCCTAATCCTTCCACAAGAACCAGGGAAAAGACTAGGGGGATTTTCTCCAGGTTTCCTCTGCTGATAATTAACCGCTGGGCAGAAAACTGGAGCCAAGTGAACCTTTTGTAATTTTTCTTTGAAATGAGATGCAACTTTCAAAACTACTCCTGAGAAATTGGAGACGTTAGTGGCTACACATGACATTGTATTTAAATCAGAAACATGACAGAAGAATAATATAACCATACTGCTCTTGTGTGTGTGTGTGTGTGTGTGTATGTGTGTGTGTGTCTTGAAACTGGGTTGAGAAGAGCTGCCTTTTCTTATGAAATGTTCTAATATTTAAAAATCACAACAGCTAACCTCCTACATACACAAGGCAGGCCACAACATACCTGGAAGCCACACAACTTATTTTCAGCAAGGTAAATAGTACTTAGGAATCTGTGTGCATTGCTTTGCAATGAAAACACAGCAGGTACATTTTAATTCTGTGATAAATGTCTTCACCAGAGAGGGTTTCTCAATAAAGGGTAGTTTTCCCTCTCTTCTGAGGACCAGAATCCAGACACATCACCAGAACTAGGTAGAAGTTTTTCATGTTCCCCACAAAAACTGGGGGAGAAACAAATGGATAAAACCGATCGAGGCTTTTCCAGAAAAGTTTAAATATAAACATTTGAATTAGGTGCTTAGTAACTTTTCTAATGGAAATTTTGGATATGCCTCTACAAATAAGTTTAATTCGGTATTTCTGCAGATGTTCTAATGCCTGTTTGCTCATGGCAGGGCTTCTGCTGGACTTATTATTTTAAGGGTGTTTGCATTGAAGACAGTTTCCTTTCTCGACACTCTCCCTTCCTCAGCATTGCATGATATCTAAAAATATTTGAAGCTCCTGATTTTATCTCTCTTAAACATCTTTTTTTTTAAATATATTGTGTCACAGTGTGCATTTCTGGGATGGGAGAACCCAGGACAGAGTATTTTCTTGTTACTGGCTTTGAGAAAATGATTGTTTCTGTAGAGAATGAGACCAAGAGAGGAAAAGTCTTCTCTAGCCTTCAATTAGATCCTTTATTTTAACACGTTACACAGAATCTGCTGACATTTCGGTTTGGGGCGCCATGATAGCCCCTGAGCGGCTCTGGCATTAATTGGCTTCCGTCCTTACTCACTTACTTGACCAACATCTCATTTCTCCTCTCTCCTCTGAGCACTGTCCTCAACTCCGTTCCTGAGCACCTCTTTATTATGAAAATCACTGGCTTCATCACAGATCCTCGGATAATCTCCTGTGATGGATGAGAGCTGGGGTGGATGATTGATTCAAGAGGAAAAGTTGGTTTCCAGGCTGCTGCATTTCCACCGGCTGCCCTTGGAAGGGGCCCCATTCCTCTGTGGCCAGAAAGAGTGATGTTTGGGTTCCGTTACCAGGCTCTGCGGGTTCCAGCTGGAGGAGCTTGCCAGCTCGGGTGGGGAAGTGGACGACCTGGACCATACGTGGTGACGTCCAACAAGACAAGTGTCCTCGGTGGCCCCCGACGCTACAAGGGTTGGCTGAATATGAAAGATGCTTGGCCTGAGTTCTTATTAGGTGAGTGTTGGGAAGAGCTACAGCTCACCATTTAAATGATAAGGGGCTGGACCAGGGCCTATGGAGGCCCCTCCCCGAGCACACATACACTCTATTATGCTTGAAGACGTCCTTGGTGACTGTTTGGAGCCCCGGCTTGCACACGCTGCTGAAGAGCCCCGGAACATTGCCTAATGTCTGCAGTCCTCAGTTTGCTCATCTGAGAAGTGGGGATGGCAAATCCCGTTAGCTGTGGAAGGAGTGCCTGCCATTTCTGTTTGCTATCCCCTTCCCTTTCTGGCTGTGGTTTTCCTCTAATGCACCCCACCTCCGTTCACTCTCTGTCCTTATGGGTCCTGGTAACCACTTGATCACTTGACTTTGGTCTGGCCAATTAGAGTCAGTGAATGACACTGAGCATCTGGCTCCAGCTGAGTCTGAAGCCAGATTCCCTCTGCGTTTTTCTATTAATCAAACTTATGAACGCCCTGTCTTGTGCCCAAGTGAGTTTCTGTTTGGTTCCCATCACCTACAACTTTAAAGAGTGGTTCTCAAAATTGGGCATCCCTCAAGGTCCCCTGGAGGCTTCCTTAAGGGCACACTGCAGGCTCCACATCCAGCGGTTCTGATTCAGCAGGTCTGGGTAGGGCCAGAGAATCTGCATTTCTCACAAGTTCTCAGGTGCTGCTGCTGCTGGTCTGAGGACCACACTTTGAGAACTGCAGCATGGATTCAACCAATGTTCTGTGGCTGTTGTGACGTATCAGTCAGGGTTCTGCAGAGAAACAGAATCAAACATGTATGTAAACAAACGCGTGTGTAAACAAACATGCATGCAAACAAGCACATGTGTAAACAAACACGTATGTGAACAAACATGTATGAAAACAAACACGTATTTATATATGTATACAAATATGTATGTAAAATATACATATATAATATGTATATTTTAAAATATAAAATATTTTTATTTTATATGTAAATATATATTTTAGATAGATTATGTATTATATGAGACATACATATAGGATATATATTATATATACTAGGGATTTTTATATATGAGATTTATATATTTATATATATAAAAAGATTTATTGGCTCATGCAATTAAAGAGGCTAAGAAGCAACACGGTCCTCTGTCCACCAGCTGGAGGACCAGCAGAGCTGGTGATGAAGTTGTCTGACTTGACTGCCCTGACGACCAGGTGATAAGTCTCAGTCCAAGGGCAGGAGACGACCAAGGTCCAGCTCAGATAATTGGTCAGGAGGAGTGAATTCCCCTTCCGTCACCTTTTTGTGCTACTCAAGCTTTCACTAGGCAGGATACGGCCCATCCTTGCTGTGGAGGGTCTGCAGATTCAAAGGCTAAGCTCTTCTGGAAACACCCAGAAACAGCTTTTAACCAGCCATCTGGGCCGGCAGTGGCCAGGTCAAGTTGGCACATGAAATTAGCCATCATACTTGCAGACAAGGAGCCTGGTTGCCTTGTGCCCAGAGAGGGTGACACTTCCCCGAGCAGAGACCAGTGGCACCACGTGGCAGAGCCAGAGCTGTGAGCCTGGGTCAGAGTCCACCAGACAAGCGATAGAATCCACGCACGTGTGCTGAGGGGAGTGAGGCCGGGGCCCAAGGCACTAAGGGGCCAGAGTGATGTCGCAAAGAAAACAAAACAAAAGATGAAATTATCAAATCATCCTTCACTTGTGAACACTTGATAAGAAAAATGCATGAGGTGGGAAAAAACGATGAAGCCATCCGCCTCTCTATCCCTTCTACACAAGCAAGACCCCAGAAATTATTCATCATATAACAATCCAGGAACGTTCCCAGTCTCCTGGGTGATTGCTGAAGCCACGAGGAAGTAAAACAACTGATTTTCTTTTCTTCTTCTCTGCCTTTCTTAGGCAGTGATTTACTAAAATGCTGGAGGCCTTAATTTCTCCCCTAAGAGCCGGAGACTTAAAGACTGTCTCTGGGCTCAGGCTCCTCTGGGCAGTGAGATGTACCTGTGACACCCCGACCCTCTGATGCAACCTTTTTTTTTTTTTTTTTGCGGTACGTGGGCCTCTCACTTTTGTGGCCTCTCCGGTTGCGGAGCACAGGCTCCGGACGCACAGGCTCAGCGGCCATGGCTCACGGGCCCAGCCACTCCGCGGCATGTGGGATCTTCCCGGACCGGGGCACAAACCCGTGTCCCCTGCATCGGCAGGCGGACTCTCAACCACTGCGCCACCAGGGAAGCCCTGATGCGACTTTTTTAGAGGTGGCAGTTTCCCAAGTGGAGCGGCTTCAATTATGTTCCCGTTTGCAAAGGAGAATGTTCACTCACATTGCCTCATTATACCTGGTGGTGATTCACAGCTGGATGGAGGAAATCAGAAGTGACCCAGAGCCTCACTAATGAGCTGACCTGAGAAAACCCCTCACAGAGAGTAGCTCCGGGGCCTGAGAAAAGTCTGGACACTCTCAGGTTTCCTGATAGCTCGGGTTTCCATCTGAATGTTATTATTATCCAATTTTGTGAGTGGGTATATATGTAATGAGGTTAATAGTCTATACGTCTCTATCTATCCATCAATCAATCAATCTTTCTATCCATCCAGTCTAATCTATCATTGATACGGTTTTTCAACTTGTAAACATTTTGTTATGATATAAAGATCTCCTTGGTGAGATGTTTTCTTCTTCATGGGGAGATTTTCTCCCTCACCTAATGTTTTTGGAAGATTGCCGCTTCCAGACAATGGGTTGTGCTTGCCCTTGACCCCGCAAATGCCGTGAATTTGTTTAACTTATCTTATCCTATAAGTAAAGGGTCTTTGCTTCTTTGTTGTACATTGTACTTCTCCTTCAAAATACCCGGCACCACCTGTCTCACCATATCCATTTGGGTAACCAAATAATGACGGTGAATAAACGCTTTCTATTTTTGTTTTAGGGAGGTGGATTGAAGCCATCACATTTCAGGGAGGGACTGGATCCAGTTTAGGGACCTCTAGCCTCTCGTCCTTGTAGGCAATACTCTCATTTCCTCCATAACATCCTCAGTGAGAAGGAGGGGTCAAGGGCATGGGTGTTGCTTTAAGGACGACCTGGCTTTGGACCTTGGCTTGTGATGGGGAAGGTCACTTTGTTTCTCCGGGACTCCTGCTGCTGTTAGATGGAGTTGAAAGCAGCCCTTTGCCCCCAGGGGACATGGGTGACTGTTGACCCCCAAGGGCAAATCACAGTGGTCAGCTCGGTGGGAGCCTCCCGCTGCCCTGAGAAATGGGCTCCTAGGCTAACAAGCCCTAACGTGCCCTTGGGTGTCTTCCTAGGGCCATGGTTACTCCCCTTCCCACTTCAGAAAACCCCGTTGTTCTTCAGGCAGCTACACGCCTTAAGCAGCCAAGCATCCCCATCTTGGTCTCATCCCACCCATCTGCTGCAGGCTGGGAGAGTGGTGGGCATGGAACAATTCCTGGCCAGTGGCACACAAGGGAGAGACTTGGGGAAGCCTGAAGGTGTTTACACCCTGATTGAAAGATAGACTTTGGAGACGATCCTTCCTTCTTTCTGTCTTGAATACGGTTATGGGCGGATGAGACACTCAAAGATGTGCAAACACAGGGCTGTAAGCCCCAGGATTAACGGCCAGTGTGGTGAAGATGGCAGAGGAGGAGAGGATGAAGCTGGGTCCTTGATGGACCACTGCACCACACCTGAGATTCTCTCCTTCCAAATTACGGGTTACAGGAGATAATAATACATCTTTCCTGTTTGATGGACTCTTAGCTGGTGATTCTGTTTCTTACAACTGAATATATCTTCATGGGTAGAATCACACAACCAAGCCTTAGTTCTCTAACCAGGCAGCCCTTTTTCCTTCCCCACTTTACCCCCTGGAATTACTTCTACATGCAGAGCCAGAGAGATAAGATTGCGATTCCTTCAGAGCTGGCCCCTCTCCGTCTACAAGAACCAGAGCCCAAGAGGGTGAAAGAGAGAGTCAAGGGTGAGAAAGTAAATTAAGAAAACTCAGCTAGTCCGGCTTCCCCAGGCGATTTCTTCTCCTGTTGAGCTCTCTGCCTTCCTTTGATTTTTGCCTTGGTTCTTAATGAAGTCCTTACTTGGGCAAATTCCCTAGCAACTTCAGTTGGAAACTTGACCCTGAAAAATTCCTTACTTAGAAATAATGTGATTAATAACTAGGCTTATATATGCTAATAAATAAACTCTTGCTGAAAACAAAATTTTTGAGACTCAGGGGCAAGGGTTAACTTTTTGCTTGCCTGGGAAGGCTGGGTGCATCTTCTCTGTTCTAAAGAAGAGGGCAGTAAAGATGAGGAATCAGCTCATTAGGGTACTTAATAAATGCTTGATAAATTAATGAGTAGCAAGAGGAGGACAGTGGGGTTTCCCGACTTGGGACCTGGGGGGTGGCATTGGGGCTCTCACCGTTACCCTTCCATATATTACCCGTTGTTCCAGAGCAGGGAGGCGGCAGATGTGGGTAAGACTGAGGCAGATCAAGGCGATGAGTCAGCAGGAATTATGGGGGTTGGGACAGGTTGACCTTGGGTCTCCCTGAGAGTTGGGGAATCAAGGTTAACTTGGGGAGGAGGAAGCTAAGTTTGTCCTTGACGACAGTAGTTCTTGTGGCGAACTCCACGGACTTACTGGGGACCCCTAGTCTCGTTTAAGGGGTTTACAAAGTCAAAACTCTTCTCCTAATCATACTAAGATGGTGTTCATCTTTTCCCTGGTTTGACATTTACAATGATGGTCAAAAGCTACGATGGGGAAAGTGCTGGCGCCTTGGCAGGGATGGAGGCTGAGTGCTGGAAGTTACTATCTTCATCTCCAGGCACTTCCATGAGATGAAGTAATGCCAGTTTCACTTAAGGATTTCCTTGCTGCAGCTGTAAAAGTGTAAATTTTTTAAAATTGTGACCTCTGAATGCTCTTGTACAAAATACTGTGTGTGATGACACAGAAGCACAGAGCACTTGTCCTCAAACCAGAGCTTGAGGGTTGTCTCCAGGAGAGGCTTCCTGAGGGTGTTTGAGTTGCCAGCTGAACTGTCTTCCTTTTTTCCAGAGATAGCATTTTTCCTTGAAAGAGTGTCTGACAGGTCAACCATGGTTATTCAGACCTGGGTATTATGTAGAGATTTCCACCCAAACAAAGTAAATTGAGTCTCCTGTGCAGAAGAATTCCAAGTAATATGTATAGATGCTCCAGCCTCATGGAGGCTGAGGTAAACCCCTGCTCCCTAAGTGTGGACTGAGCATGAGAGCACCTTCTCAAGGGTACAGTGTGGATGTGGAGGGGGAAGAAGAGGGATTTTACAGTGGAGGAAGCTGACAAAGCGACTGCAGGCAGGTGACCAGGGTACCCTGGAAGTGATGTGATGAGCATGGCACTTCACCTCTGTGGTTCCTCCCCAAATCCCATAACCCCAGTCTAAGCATGAGGAAAAGCCATCAGACAAATCCCAGTTGAATGACTTTCTACAAAACATCTGACCAGGGCTCCTCAAAGCTCTCCAGAGCATCAAAAACAAGGAAAGTCTGTGAAACCGTCATAGCCCAGAGGAGCCCATGGTGACAGGAGGACTAAATGCAACGTGGTGTCCTGGTGGGTGGTATTCTGGGACAGAAAAAGGACATTAGGGAAGAACTAAGGGCATTCTATATAATTACATACATTATTAAGGGGATTTGATGATAATGTATCAATACTGGTTCATTAACTGTAACAAATGCACCATCCGATATAAGGGGTAACAATAGGGAACCCTGGGTACAGAGTGTAGGGGACTCTGCACTCTACAATTTTTCTATAAATCTAAAACTCTTCTAACATAAAAGTTTATTTAAAAATATAATCGGGGCTTCCCTGGTGGCGCAGTGGTTGAGAGTCCGCCTGCCGATGCAGGGGACACGGGTTCGTGCCCCTATCCCGGAAGATCCCACATGCCGCGCAGCGGCTGGGCCCGCGAGCCATGGCCGTGGAGCCTGTGTGTCCGGAGCCTGTGCTCCGCAACGGGAGAGGCCACAGCAGTGAGAGGCCCACGTACAGAAAAAAAAAAAAATATATAATCTAGTGAACCTGTCGCTTCCAGGAAAATAACTGCTGGTATGTGTTGCCAATGATAAAATTTGAGCTTCCAAGTTCAAATTAGAATTTTGGAAAACTTGTATTTACACTCCTGAGCTTGGCAGCCTCCCAAAACTTAAAGACTTTTCTGATGAGATCTGGTGATATTTGCAAATGTGATTTTTTTTGATATTGTATAATGGAAGATCTGCATCATGTTTGGAACCATTGTCTCCCAAAAGACCTTGACGATGTTACCAATTGGTAAAAGATTCACTTAAATTCACTTAATTGGTAAATTAATTCACTTAATTGGTAAAGTCACTTAATTGGTAAAAGATTCACTTAAAGTTTAAGATAGACCAGTGGATTTTACTTTACCAGGATATGAGAAGTTCACAGACATGACTTCAGACTTGCACTGCACCTCACCTTTAGAAAACTAGCACTTGTTGACTTCTGGTGTAGAATCAAAAAAGAACATCCACAACTACCTGGGGAGACTATTAAAATACATCTCCCCTTTCCAACTAAATATCTGTGCAAGGTTGCATTTTTTTCATATATTTCCCCCAAAGTAACATCTCACAACAAACTGAATGCAGAAGCAGGTTCAGGAACCTCAATTCTTGGATGGTTGGATCTCTCTTATGAAGCTGTATTACCCTCTCCAAAGCTGGCCTTTGAGTTGAGCCAGCTTGGACCACAGCCATCTCTTTCTGGTAGGATTGCTTTGAAAACCATGATGGCAGTCAAACCACTCCAATACTTGACACTTTCTACAAAGTCACCTATGGCTTAATTGTTTAGATCAGACTTCCAAAGGGTAAGATAGACTGAGAAATAGGCTATTATCTGTCAATTTCACACCTAGGGATTGCAAAATTCACACCGTTCCAACTAGGAACGAGTCAGCCAGGCCCACATACGGGAGTCATTCGACTACAGCACTGTAATTCAGAGGAAGCTTTTCAGGGTGGATTTAGACCTATGCACATCTCCTTCATAACAATTTCCATTCTGCTGGAATTGCCAACTTATATGTCTGTCTTCAATGCGGGGAGTTGATTGGTTTTTCTGGCTTTGGAATAAGGCAGCTAGAGTTAAATTTTGAGACGTTCCATTATGAATTCTGCTGTTCAAGCTGCTTTACTTAATCTCTCTAAGCCTAGTTTCTCCATTTGTAAAAAAGGGGATGGTGTGATTGAACAGACTAAAAAGTCCCATTCCAAGGTTTTTGTGTGATGAAGCCTGTGAATATATACATATTTACACATATAGAATATATATTTATTTACATACATATTTACATATATTTATTATGTGTTTATGTGCATGTATTACATGTCTACGTTTGTCTGATTGCTGTTATTACTTTTGCACCCTTTCACTGTGGGGTTCAGGAAGGTGGAACCACGTTTCGGGTGCCCAGGACGTGACCTGGCCCAAAGGAAGTCTTCAGTAAGTGTTTATTAACTTGAATTTCAATGGGAGAAGAGTTTCACTGTGTACATTACAAAATCTATGACCAGAACAAAACCCCTCTCCCCGCCTTCTTCCAGGAAGAGTGGATGCTTTCACTGCACTCTGTGTGGTCACTGCCAACAGCTCTGGCGTCACCGTGATGTGTGGCAGCACAGAAGAAGGCAGCCTCTGGCGGGAGTGGCCGTGGGGAGGTGGCTGAACTCACCAGGGAAGGGAGACACGGAAAGGCGGCCTGTCCAGGGCCCAGAGATTTTGTGCCTGGCCGAGCATGTCCACTGTGAGGCCTCCTGATTCATTTCCATTTTGATCTGTCAACCAAGCTTCAGGTTTGGGGTGAAGAAAGCAAAACTCAGCCGTGATCCAACTGACCCAGAGATGTAGACGCGGGTGTGCGGCTTCCTGTGCAGGTGCGTGTACATGATGCTGTGTGCACAGGAGAGGGGGTGTGTGTATGCGTCAGCTGCAAGCACAGGACTAACCTGGGTTTGCCCCGTAAGGTGGGATGCTCTACAAAGACCACGGAAGTGGGGGTCACAGCTGTCCTGGAATCCATCATTTATCATGGCACAGACCTGGAAAATCACTTCCTCGCCCCTGGACTGAATTCACTCACAACCAAGTAAAGAGGTTGGACCTCTGACTTTTGATGACCTCTGATCACCCTTACAGCCCAGAGAGGGCAAGATTCCATGTTCTCTCCCGTGTGTTTGTTTCCTCCGTCAAATGAAAACCACTCTAGACTTAAGTTAGGAGAGATTTGATTTGAAAAGGCGATTGCACAAAAGAGAAAGATGCTCTGGCCGTAGCTCCACAGGCCTCTCAGAGGTCGGGCAGACCAGGGCGGAGTAAGCGCACTCAGGAATGTGTCTCTCGTGGTCAAGCGCGGCTGTGCGCTGTGTCAGGCTGAGGGTGGGGCAGGGTCCAGGGCCCCGGGGGTGAAGAAAGAGGCTTAACCACAGTGTGGTCAAGTCAGTTAGCAATTTGTCCTTATTGGGCAGTTCAGCTGATTGTTTAGGAGGCAATGAATGGGAACTTGGAAGGCCTGTGTCTGAACAGGTCACAGGTATACGAGGAGGCGTCTGTGAGTCTTAACTGAGTCATATTGTAGGGGGTGGTTTCCTGGAACATGAAGGCTGGGGGCTCCTTTTCCAGGAGCATGGGGCTCAGGTGAAGTCAGGTCTTGTCGTCTCAAAGTCAAAACCCACCAACTGTCCTGGGCTCCGGATATTGCTAGCAGAACTGGATGCAAATACTGGCTGACAGAATAAAAATGATACCTCACTGTTGCCTCTTCTGTTATAGAGGCCAAATCAGGGGTTCACATTTAGCGTTGCACTCAACTCTCCATAATGGAGAATTCTAGCACAGGTCAAGGCTTTGCTTCTCTCAGTTACAAGTCAAAGTTGGAAGGTCTTGGACAGGTGGGTTAGTGCACGGACGTCCAGGATCGAGGGTCTGTCCATCTTCCCACTTCTCCCTCCTGGCGTGAATTTCACCTTCACGGTAGGAAAATGATTGCAGCACTTGTGGCCACCATCCCTGCATTCCAGGCAGGGGACCGTTTGTCATTTTATTTAAGAAGTGACATCCTTCCTACGGACTTCTGTGAAAAACCCCTTGACCAGAATTATGTCCCATGGTCACTCTAGCTGCATGGCTTTCTGGAAAGCTGAATATAGCATAAAAGTGACCCACCTCATCCTTGAATATTGAAGCCTCATTTTAAAAAATCTAGTGATTTTACTCTACAAGTCTGAATTTGTTTTAATATGAAAATAATATTTTGAGTACTCACCAATTAAATAGGCTTTTTCCCCCCTAGAACACTGGATTAAAATTGAGGGCAGGCTTTGTCCATTGGGCGACCTTGAGAACAGCTGGGCACAAGCCAAAGCCCTTGGAGACGCAATTTCTTGGACCCTCCTAAGATGTGCCAGGTAATTATCACTTTATAAACACACAGTTAATTAGACTTTGTAACATTGAAAACATGGACCCTGGGAGATCTGAATTTAGAAACACTTCAGTCCAGAGAAAAATGTGTGTTTGGAGAAAAATAGGTTAAAATATAGTCACGGCTAAAACTGCCCTAAAGAGAGATATTGATTATTGTTTGATACATCAAATAATAACAAAATTGCCAGAAATCTCAGGATTTTCAAGAACAAAAGCCGAGCTTGAAAAGAACACCCCTGGGCTCCTTCACCCCTGTGGGCTGGAGACTGGCTGGGGCTCGGAAGTGAGGGGGACACTCTGCTGTCCCCTTGGTGCAAGTGAGATGTTATCTTTGCATGAAGGTAGCACAGCTGGCCCTTCGATCTCTCCCTGTGGGGACAGAGCTGCTCTGACCCAGCAGAGTGTCTTGTTCCTTTGTGTGCTCATGTGCTCACCTGACATGTCACTGCTGAGCCCCTCCTGTGCATCGGATACTCTCCTAGAAGCTGAGCGTGGGTGGCAAATGTGAGAGACACAGCCCTTATCTGCAGACAAACACACAAGCCACTTTTAGAGAACAATAAACACCAGGGATTAAATAAAACCAGGTGATTATTACAGCAAAGAGTGACTCTGGGCATTGATGTCAGCTGGCGTGGTCGGGGAGGACTTCTCCAAGTAAATGATGTTTCAACTGGATCCAACGCTAGAAAGGGAAAGGGCATTTCATGTCAGAAAGTGAGGACGGCAAGTGCCAGTGTCCTGTGACCCACTGGAGGAAGTCCTGCAAGGCCGACTGGGCAGAGGGAACAAAGAGGGGTGGAGGGAGACGAAGTCAGAGAGAAGGGCTGGGGCCGGATTATACCGGGCCACGCAGGCCACGGTGACAAATCTGGGTTTTACTGTAAACACGCACACCTGTCCCTCTAGGAGAGGTTTATCAGTTTAGTCTGAGTTTTATTCTCTGAAGTCACACAGAGCTATTCTCTTCCACGTTACTGCTCTTCAAGTAAATGAGCACAAACCCCTGCCCCGTGAACCTTTTTTCTCAATCTCGTATTTCCTGCTGGTGTTTTGTCGTCTCACTACCCTCCCTGCTCCCTTCCCACTGGGGACCCTGAACTGGTCAGGGTCCCCACAACTCCAGCCAGAAGGCGCCATCTGGACCGGTGCTCACCCTCCCTTTTCCTTTCTCAGCCACCACCAGGTCCTGCATCGTTTACATACACTGCTCTTAACTCTTCTGAAGTTGCTCATTTGTTAGGTTCAAGCCTGCACTTACGAGCAGGGGCTCCAAGGGGGCTGAACGCCTAAGGCTCTGTTCCTGCTGAAATTCAGATTCTAGCAGTTCTTTCCATCCTTTGTAACTCTGCTCAATTCAAAAAAGAACAAAACTCACAAAGATCATCGTAATAAAAAAAGAGGGAAGGAAAACAATATGTCTGTGCTGAGCCATTGAGGCGCTGGTGTAGTAGTGAGAGTTCCATCTGGGAGAGGTTCAGGTAAGATCCCATTTTATCCAAACTAGGTCAACCTTTGCTTTTCTCTTTCTTGCTTAACCAACTGCTTGCTCGCTTGTGGTTTCTCCTGGTGCCTGTGATGAGAAGTGTGTCCCAGTGTAATTACAGGGATGAAAGCTCGGGGAACACAGGCAAGGAGACCAGACGTCAGGAACAGCCACACTGCTCAGGGCTGTTCAACTCCCCTCTCAGCTCCAAGGCCTGATTGAACTGAAGGACCAAAATCTGGTCCTGGGCAACCGGTCTTGAGGGTCTTTGTTAGTGAAGCCAAGGATTGCCCTCCCCTTGACTCCCCACCAATAAAGCTGAAGTCCCTTACATGATATAAAAGGAATTTGCATTCATGGTGATGACCGGTAGCCCAACAGGTTTGAGGCATTTTGCCTGGAGGATAAAAGCTCTAGGTGAGCAGCATCTGCCTTTTTCTGAGTAAGCCATCCATCCAACCATTAATCTAACCATCAACCAACCACCTAATCAACGATTAATCCAGTCACCCACCCACTCACCCATCCATCTACCCACCTATCCATCCATCATCCATCCACTCAGGCATGCATCCACTCATCCAACCGTCCATCCATGTATCCATCCAACCATCCATCTATCCATCTGTCCTTCCATCCATCTATCCATCCACCCAGGCATCCATGCCTTCCTTCCCTCCCTCCTTCCTTCCTTTTCCTTCCATCCAATGTCTGTTATTACTATGTCTCAGGCATGTGCTGGGTACTGGCGAGTCAATAATGAACCCAGGCATTAAAGTCTCACCTTCCTGGGCCTTTCCTTCTAGCTGCAGAAGACAGACAGTGTACAGGTAGACAGTAAGCAAAATGATTTCAGGGAGTGACTCATGTTAAAATGATGCAGCACTGGGCTGGGGGCTTCTCCAAGCAGATGCTATAGCAGCCAAAGCCTGAACCAGGCTTGAAGCCCCTCACGGAGGTGCCCTAGAGGGACAGAAGGGAGGTGGTCAGTTCCGCAGAAGGGGAAGTCAGAACACAAGCTGAGGTGTTTATGTGAATGGCACCCCTGGAGGTTGTACGGTGCATGGCCCTATGCCTATCCCTACCTGCAAGTCGTCTGTCCACTGAACCTTCTAGATACGCTGTCAACCGGCCAGCTGATGATGAGAGCTATGGGCACCCTAAAGGTCATCCATTCGTTCATTCATTCAGTAAATATATACTGGGTGATTCCTGGGGCTACCTGCTCTTCCCCCTCTGTGACTTTGCCTCTCCCTAGGGTTAGGCTGCTCTTTGGGGCCCCACCATGGGCCCCTCTGGCCTACCCCTTTCCTGTAAGGAGGGGGATCCTGGGAACCATCAAGGTCTCTGCCAAGATGCCCAGGCAGCATGCTCACTAGGGCCCTGGTGTCCACTGCCCACCCTCCCTCAGGTGCCTTTTCCAGGGTCCGTTCTCCCATTTGGGTATCCCAGGCGCCTGTGTTTGGGGAAAGGCAGGGAAGCTTGCAGTCCACCTGGGCCAGGGAGGGCAGTGATTTGGATGGACCGAATGGGCACTGATGTAAGTTAATCATAAATATCACTGACCGAGTTCTCACCATGCAGGCAGGGTACCGAGTGCAGTGCTCACATCTTGTGGAATCATCTCCACACACTGAAGGGCTAGGTGCTGCAATCCACATTTTACAGAGAAGATCTCAAGGGGGTTAAGTGTCGGAAGTCAAATCCAGGCAGTCTCCTCTGAAACCCTGGGCCACTGGGTCATCGCCGTGTGCTGTATTCCTCCCAAGAATGAGCGAGGTCCCAGCTACCACTGCTTCAGGGATCCTGGAGTTGGGCACAAGCTCTTAGGAACAAGCCACAACCACAGGTCCTCATCAGCCCATCGGTGCTGAAGGCCTCTGCATCCTGTTGCCATAGATACCACTCCTCTTCTCAGGTAGGAATATTTCTGTGTGCTGCCTGGAAAGCAGTGATTCAGCTGTATCAGCTGATGACTTTAACGATGAAGCCATCCTTTACTAGAGAGAAAAGAAAATCTTTAAAAAAATAAATTCTGAAGAATCATACTCGTTGGACTTTTTGTTTTGTGCCTAGGGTTCATTTTTTAAAATATTCTGTTTTATATTGGAGTATAGTTGATTCACGATGTTGTGTTAGCTTCAGGTATACAGCAAAGTGATTCAGTTATACATATATATATATATATCTATTCTTTTACAGATTTTTTCCCATATAGGTTATTACAGAGTAGTATAGCTCCCTGTGCTATACAGTAGGTCCTTACTGACGATCTATTTTACATACAGTAGTATACATATGCCAATCCCAACCTCCCAATGCATGTCCCTGCCACCTTTCCCCCTTAGCAACCACAAGCCCGCCCTCTAAGTCTGTGAGTCTGTTTCTGATCTGTAAACAAGTTTACCTGCATCATTTTTTTAGATTCCACATATAAGCGATATCATATGGTACTTGTCTTTGTCTGACTTACTTCACTTAGTATGATCATCTCTAGGTCCATCTGCTGCAAATGGCATTATTTCATGCTTTTTAATGGCTGAGTAATATTTCACTGAGTGTGTGTGTTTGTGTGTGTGTATATACACACACACATACCACACCTTCTTTACTCACTCTGTCGATGGACGTTTAGGTCGCTTCCATGTCTTGGCTATTGTAAATGTGCGACAGTGAACCCTGGGTGCCTAGGGCTCATTTTAATTTCAAGGCAGCTCCATATGAAATAAGATGTCTGGGCTCTGGCTTCCAGGGAAGTGTACCAGGGTGATGGGTGGGAGGCACCGTGCAGCCCTGGCCTCCTGGACAAGAGGCAGACAAGCCCATGCACATCCTTCCCTTCAGGCTGGCAGCGGACAGCGGTCCAGTGGGGCAGCTGGTGCAGGATCTCACCCTGGAGGGTGCCCAGCCCCAGCTGATCAGTTGGCTGATCGACGCAGAAGCAGTTGGAAACAGTTTTGCTGATGAAAGTAATGAGTGGAATTTGTGAGCGGGATTTCCCAGAATCTGCTCCACCTGCCTGCTGTGAGGGCCCGAGAGATGACAGAGAATCGGAGAGCAAGGAGGCGCCCAGCGAGGGTCCAGCCTGGGGCCCCCCAGCTGTGTTTTGAGGGCTTTGAGCTTCCCTGGTGGCCACTGGAACCTGCCTGGAGCAGCTCAGGGACGCCTGGGCAGGATGAGTTCAGGCCTGAAGTCAGAGCTGCCGGCTTAAAGATTTTTTTTCTTAAGATATAATTTAGATACCATAAAATGCAACTTTTTCAGCACGCAGTTCTGTGAGTTTTGACAAATACCTACAGTCACGTAAGCAGCCCAGTCAAGATATGGAGCATTCCTCTTCCCCCGCCCCCGTCCCCGGCAACCACAGATCTATTTTCTGTCCCTATTGTTTTACTTCTTCCAGAAAGTCATATAAATTGAATCACACTGTTTGTAGTGTTTTGAGGCTGGATTCTTTCAGGGCGCACCATGCCTATGAGATTCGTCCACGTGGTTGAGCGTATCAAGAATTCTTTCTTTTCAGTGCTGACGAGTATTCCATCAATTTGTCTATCAATTGCCCAGTTAAGGGACATTTGGGTTGTTTCTAATTTGGGGTGATTTTTCAATAAAACTTCCATCCCTATCTGCACGCAGGTTTTTGTGTGCACAAAGATCTTCATTTTCACCCTGGTAAGTTTCTAGGGTTGAGGCTGCGGTTTGTATGGTAAGTTTACAGTTATAAGAAACTACCGTCTGTTGCCCAGAGTAGCTGTGACATTTTCACCCCACTGGCAAAAAATGAGAGTTTCTGTTGCTCCACATTCTCGCCAGCCTCTAGTATTGCCAGTTTTTAACCATTTGACCATTCTAATAGGATGTGGTGTTATTGTCAGTGACTTTAATTTGCATTTCCCTGGTGACTAAGGATGTTGACCATCTTTCAGGTGCTTACTTTCTCTTTCTTGGGTGAGTTTCCATTTAAACTCTTGTTTCGCTGGCTTCTATTTGTCTTATGTATCGAAGTGCCACCAAAGATTTTATTATGGGGAAAAAGAGTACAAGAAAAATTACGCAGCCTGATAAAACGATGGGAGGACAGGTAGAAAGGTGGCCTTCCAACGCTGCGTTTGGTACTTTTTCCAAAATTACAGATTAAGGTGTACATCCAGTTCCTTTCAGGATAATGGCCATGGTGAGGCAGGCAGCTCCCCAGACGAAGATCCCGATGGTGGCCACTGTCAACACCATTCTGTACATTATATTTAGAGTAAGTATCTGATCCCTGCTGTTTGTGCACGAGATGACAGAGCTGTAATCACACCAACTGATTTCCTATTATTTATGCTACCGGTGAATAGCTCATGTTTGTTGCTTAATAGACACTTGTTGGATGCGTATAAGATTCTGTCCCCGCCCCCTAGGTCCTGTGTTGGGTTTGGAAAGCCAAGATCTATGTATTCAGAGAGAGAATTAAAAACAGAATCTGTGACACTGACTGTGGAAAGTGGGTACCAGTTAAGAGGTTCTACAGGAGGTGGTTTATGGAGGTTATGAGGGTCTGCTGGGCGGAGGGGGGGCTTGAGTCGGGAGATCGGCAGAGAAGACGGTGAAAGAGAATACAGGCTGAGGAGGGCAGGTGTGAGCAAGGCATGTCGGGGAGACGGGGTGGGGGAAACCAGGCCAGCCCGAGAGAAGGCTCACACCAAAAGCAGCACGTATGTGTGGGTGCGGGGCTTGGGGCAGCTGAAGTTATACAGGGAAGGGAGGGGGAGGCCAAGTGATGGGGGGCACTGTCTCGTGAAGCAGGGAACTGGTCTCAGTTTGATCAGGTCCACACTCTCCAAGCCCTGTACTCATTTCAGTGATAAGACTGGCTGATGTCACAGGGGTCATTCCAGCAAATATACCTGCTGGATGAAGTGCCCACCTGTCAGATTCTACTAACAGGCAGACATCACTCCAACAGGAAATGTCTATCATTTCATCAGATAAATCAGCTCAAACCAAGAATTTTGTGATGTTCGCCAAGAAAAGAAGAAAAATTTCTAGGCTTAAACCGTAAGGAGGCTTTAACAGGGAACTCTCATTCATTGATATAATTATTGTAGACTTTCGCCTTACACTGCATGCTTCAAGAAGTTCATTCCAATGTGTCGCAGTTAAATCATTTTTCCTTTATATTTTTGGCCACTTCTCTAGTTCCTTAAATATCTCCTACTTAGTTTCTTTTATTGAACAAGCAATCCGTATGTGCATTGATTAGACTGCAACAGAAACAGTGCTACTTTCAAGCAGGTTGTGGAAACCAAATCTATTTGTCGAGACTCAATCCATGGTCTAGCCAATGACCAAGTCTCCCAGGAGTCTCTCTGTGTGGGATGGCATGGACAAGTCTATGGCTGTGTTTTTATCCCTCAGAGCTAGCTAGTCACCCAGGCTGCATGATCGAGAAACACATAACAGAGCCGTAAATGAAGAAAACATTGGCCCTTGGTCTCAGGTCCACTAGTAAAATGGCTGGAACGTTCTTCCCGTGTCCTGCGGTTCATGGGATCCCTTGGGTGTTACTGTGCTGCAGCCACGATACTTCCTTCTGTGGGTTCACTGGGCTCATGGCCTCCATGCTCCCACTCTGATGTTACCTCGAAAGCTCTGCTTCCTAAGACCCATAGAGACGTAAGGAAGAGACAGACCTACCTGGCTCTGGACACTGGCTTGCAGGGATAGCCCTGTAGTTGAATAAGTACCCTGGGTCCCAGAAATGAAGAAACAAACACAGAGCAGGCTCACGGCAACCCAGAACTGTAGAGTGCCGTTGCTGGGGGTATTTCTGGAGCTCTGGAAACTCATCCTCCAGGGGAGCACCTAACATTTACATTTCCCAGGGACTAGCCCATCAACTGATGCATCACCATCCATGTGACCTTCCGTATTTGTGCAGTGTGTGTTTCACTGCTGGCTGGCCACCCCCATGTCCAGCCTGATGCGGTGATCTTTGCCTCAGATCTGACTCCCTTAACTGGTCTGACTCCTTTAACTGGGCCCACTGATCCCTCTGAGGTCATCTTTGGGACATCATGCTTTTTCCACCTGACTCCACATCCTCCAAACGATGTGGTCACATGTTTCTAGAACACCCTTCCAATGCTCCCTTAAGCCAGGGGTTGGTGAAGAATGATCCTCAGTTCAAATCCACAACACCTGTTTTGCAGACGACGTTTTGTTGGAACCTGGCCAAGCCCATTCCTGTAGGAGTACTTTCAACAGAAACATCTGGCCGCAAAGCCTAAAATGTTTATTCTCTGGCCCTTTGGAGAAACAGCTTGCTGACCGTGCTTCAGACAGCAGCGAGCACCTGACCGTGGCAGATGCTCAGAGCTCCGCTCTCAGGATCTCCCTGCACGCTCCCCATGGGGTGGGGAAGGGCTGGAGGGTCCTTGGCGGGGGCTCTGAGGACCAGGTTGGGTGTTGCTTCGTCTCGTCTCCATGATGTCTCTTGACCCCGGATCAGTCGGTTCTAAGAGCCCCCCAATGACTTCTGTTGCACACGCCGCCCTCTGATGCCTCCCCGATAACTCACCCCCTAGGCTCCGGCTTTCTCTTTATTTGCATCCTTGTGAGATTCATAATTGTGTGAAATTGCATGAAATGTGCAGTGCATGTGATTAGCTCTGCTGGTGGCCATCAGTAGGTGGTGTATGTGTGTGTGTGTGAGTATATATATATATATATATATATATATGATTTTGAATTTAATGATTTTTGCAGTTAGCCAGCTAGAGCTGGAGGGGATGTACAACCACCACAGTGAAGGCAGCAATTTGCTGGGCAGCCTGCTTCTGCTCCGTCTCATTCTGGTGCCTGGTGATCCAGCAGCGTCCACGTAGAGAGGCTTAATTGGGAAAGAAAGAGGAGGTTTGGAGCAAGTCATTTCTATTCCAGAGGCAGTGCTCATTCTTGTTCTCTCTGGTTATTTCCTCTCCTCTGTCCCTCTGAGGTGAGGGGAGGGCACCCCGATCAGGAAGACTCTCGGATCACCCCAATCACAGGCAGTTTCTTGGTCCAGACCCATCCTCCCAGTGGTTTGGGGTTATGAAGAGCCAGGCCAGTGTATCCCAAACTCGCCTTTTTATGAGAACCATTTGGGATGCAGGTGAAACGTCATACCCATGGGTCCCTCCCTGGAGAGTTTGACTCAATGGGGGTCTCTAGAGCCTGCATTTTATTTGATATTTCTGGGAATTCTTACGATTTGTCAGGTTTGGGGAACACTGAATTTGTCCACAGGGGAATGGTAATACCAGGTGAAAGAAGGAAATGGGGGCTTCCTAGTGGGTCTCTAAGGCAAGGTGTCCCTGCTGGGATGGACGTGAGAGGAAGTGTAGAAACGGGTGCATCCTAAGGGGTGCTCACTCACTGGTTCACTCATTCATTCATTAAAGCTATGGCATCTGTATATATACCTTTTCTTTATTCATATCTGTATCCATATCTGTATCTATATTCGATATCTGTATCTGTATCTGTACCCATCAGTATCTGAATCTATATCAAGCCCATATCCATATTCATATCATATCCTTATCTCTATCTATTTATAATTAAGCACCTACGTGCCAGGCACTGGGGATCCCCATTTGCAAGTTGGGGAGGTTCCTGACTTCATGGACCTTACAGGCTACTGGGAAGTCAGACACTTAGGATCCAGTGGTCCAGACCATTATCCCATCATGATCCGGGTGGGGACTTAGGCAAAGAAGTAACGGGGATGATTCTTCAGGGCATCAGCTCATCTTCAGAGTAGAAACACATCTGAAATTCTATTTATTTTTCCAAAATATCCAAACTCTTCAAACCTGCAAAATCAAACTCCAGTACCTTATCCACCCGTGCTATGGTCTTTGGAATTTGAGCACAACAACCCCTCATCTTGTCACGCTGAGCTGTTTAGAATTGACAAGTGTGGCTGGGACGTGAAACCTTTATCTGAGGGAAGAAAACCTTTTCTCCTTGAGCAGGGGTCACCCCAAGAGCCGAGGCCCCTGGAATAGTTTAGTGAAGCCGTACTGCTCATCACACCATCTGGCCAATTTTCAATTATGAAAAGTCTCTTAACCAACGTCTCCAGCCCGCAACCCATATTTAATTTAGGGTCTATGTTTTAATCTGTAAATTAAATGATCAGAGGGCCTTTGTGGCAGCACATGCACATTAGCGCAGAGGAACACTCCCGGTCCTTCGAGAATCCCAGCCGCTCTAAGTGGGACCCACACAAAGCGACAGCAATTACTATGCATTTCTATTGATGTCTTCCAAGTCGAGTGCAGAGAAGCTCCACAGAAGGTGCGCTCTGAGGATGTGATCAATGGGAATGAGTGAACACGCCTTTCTTTTCCTTTAAAGATTTGTTCCCTCGTTTCAATTTTGCAGAGGCGTCCATGTTGCAACTGACGCTGAGATTGCCAGAAAAATTATCTTGACCATCAAGACAAATGTGAAAGTGGGTTTAGATAGAACTTCTGGCCACGGTTAAAACGTGAATCATTTGGAAATTAGAGTTTCACAAAGTGACATGATAAGTATCTATTGATGGGCTTTAAAATGCCAACAACTTGCTCTCATGTCTCCACAGCGGGCACGGGTTTTGAGTCGGGATCAGGGATGCTGGCCAAGGAGGCTGCCCTGCCTACCCGACTGCTGCCAGGGAGCTCATTACGGACATCGAAGTGGGGGGGTCTGACATTCCCCCCCGACCTCCCCCTCCCTCTCACCACCCTGGCGGGAGGAGGGGTGGGGACCGTGTCCACCCTGCAGACAGTATGTCACCTTCCAGCTCCCTCCAGGCTGCCTCATCTGGGGACCGGTCCACGGTCTCCCCACTGCAGGGCCAACAAGTCGATCGGGGCCAAGACAGGATATGTGACTCTGGAATCTTTGCCCCGGCGGCTTCCTAGGTCAACAAGCAGGTCCCAAGAGCCGTTCGTTGGTCTCTTTCTGAAGCCGACTCTGGGATGATGATTGGAGGGCAGTTTAGTGATCTGGGAGGTGTCCCCAGGGAGCAGAGGGCCTTGGCAAGTGAGGCCGGGAAGGGCATGACGTCAGTTCATTGAGTGTGTGAGCAGCACGCCGCTGTGGCCCCCGGGGCTCATTCCTGATGGCGACTCTGGCGTCTCGGGAAGCAGGCAGGGGCGGGGGCACTTGGCCACCAGTGTTTGCTCCACGGCACGGGAGGGCCGCCCCTGAGGGCTCTAAGCTCGGGGAGCTCAGGAACGGAGTCCCAAGGAGAAGTGCACGGGGCCCCAGCCCCATCTTCCCAAACTTCCTTTGTGCTTGTGCGTCCCTTGGGGGTGACCTCACAGACCCGCCTGCCCCGTGCTGTCCGGCCCACAGTTGTGACCCCTACCCCTACCTCCCCTCACCCCTGACACCATGTGAGGGCTGTGAGGTCCTAGATGCTTTCACCACCGACTCCTCTCCGGGTGGGGACCTTCTAGACCCCAAGGCTTGCCTATGTCCTTTCAAATGTTCTGCACACATACATGCAACTATGTCGAACCTAGAAACTTACCTCCTTTTTTCCTCTTCCCATGAATGTTAAGCTAACAACCTAGTTTTCATTTTTTTCCTTTTTAGTGCAAGATTTCCCCCATCAGATAGTTACACCTTATTTGTAAAATACTGCGGATTCGAGCGTATTAATATATTGTCTATCTTGTTCCCCTTCTCCTGCAAATGCTCACAGCTCTGCTTAGGTTACATTCATAACACGCCAGGAAAATGCACCCTGACCCCTTTGACAGAAGAGAAACTGGAGTCCAGAGTCTGGTGATGGGCGGGGAGTGACACACACGTACGGGAGGTGGCGGCAGCAGGATCTGAACACAGACCTGCCGCCGTCTGAAACACAAGCACTCTTTCTACTAAGCCCTGGGGCCTCCGGTGTTAGACTAAAGCTTTGCAGCCTGTGTGTCCCTTTGCTAGAATTCAAAGTCAAGGCAATGAAAAGACAGAAGACCAAGAACAGTGAGAAGCTACAGAGCTTAAGAAGCATCCAGCCTTGTGCTTGGAATTCCTCCTTTTGTCCCTTAATTCATTAATTTAAAGAATACTAGTTGTTTACCTCCTGGGTGCCAGGTAGTGCCGAGTCAGATGCTGGTTATGTGATACTGAATGAAACGAAAATGGTCTCAGCCCTCGTGCAGGACCGATGTAGTGGAGGAAAACAGTCACTAGAAGTTAGCAAACAGGTGCCTACAAAGTGACACCTGTGCCCAGAATTGTGAAGGGAGTGGGTACCTCTTAGAGGAGGATGGGGACGGCGAGGAGGAGACTGGCCGTTGGGTTAGGTTGACAGGGAAGGTCTGTCTGAGGTCAATGGGGTTCCTCTGAGGGTTGAGAAGAGAACATGAGGTACAGAGCATCCCTGGCAGGAGGGTCAGTGCATGCAGAGGGCCTGAGGGAGGGAAGGGGCTGGAGTGAGGGACAAATAGAAGGGAGAGCCTAGGGGTGATGGGGCCCAGGCTCCTCAATCCTGCGGCTCCGGCTGAAGCCAACTGCCTATGAACAAGAATGAGCATTGGTTAGAGATCAAAACGAAGAGAATCACTGTGTTAGGCCATTTTACTTTAGTTTTGCTGTGACTGAAAAATGCACACGATAAAAGTTAGCAATCCCGTTGCCCTACTTGTCACAGTTGCGAAACTGTAAAGGAAATGCTTGGCTAGAAAAAGACAAATGCACAGAAGGCACAAAATGCAAAGCTCATGCCCCCTTCTCGCCTAAAATCCTTCTCCCTAAGTAAGACTCATTAAGCGCTTGAGTGTTTTTTGTTTCTTTTAGTGATTCCCTCTACAAATGTATGTATATATATGTTTTCTCTTCTGTCAAAACCTTGCCGGGAGAGTTTACCATGTCAATACCTCATTTCATTTTTAAGGGCCGCATGGAGTGTCCGTGCTCACATCATCACTCACTCTTCCAGTCTGCTACTGACAAGCTCCAAGGGATTATTCTGTGTCTCGTTGCTGTAAGGATGCTGTCCTAACTTCCCTGGTGGACTGTTGCCAGGATAGAGTCCTTGCAAGGGGCTGGTTGGATCAGAGGATTTGTGTGGATTAGCATGGTGAGGTGCCTGCTGGGTCTCTTGGGCCTGGGGCTCAGGATGGGGAGTTTCTAACAAAGAGGGAACCTGGGGCTCTCTTGGCAACGTCTTTGCAGAAGAGCTGGAAAGGGATGGTGTTCTACCTGCTTGCTGGTGTCACCAGCCTGCCTCCAGCCAGGCCGTGCTGTGAGCTGTTTCCGTTTTGTTGGACCAGCTCAGGGCCACATTCTCCCAACACAATCGGTGAATCCCAGCGGCTGCAAAATTAGGCACCTGGGTAGGTGTGGGGACCAAGTTTGACTTTGGACTCGTCTACTTGGTGGTTGTGTGACCTGAACAGCAGATCAATCGTCTGAACAATAGATGCAATTAAATCAACAATAAAGGGTGATTGGCATGACCATCTATGGCCCTTAGGAAAAATATAGTAAGATGATGATGGCAAATGGGATGCTGAAGAAAATGGTGATGCCTTAGGAGGAGGGGGAGGGGCAGGATGCATGATGCTGTGCCTGCCTTGGCTCACTCTGAAGCAACCTCTGAGCCCAGGAGTGAGACGTCTGTCTGTCTGTGGCCTCATTAGGGTCATGCTCTTAATGAATGGACTTAGGACCAGTCCTGGAGACAACAAGATGTGCAGAAGCACCCAGAGAGTCGCGTTTACAAGGGGACAGAGAAAACCTGATGGACTCCTCCTTGGCCTCTTTTGAAAGCCAGGGGTGGATGTGCCAGAGGATCCCCTTTGGCTTCTTGTATAATTACCCAAATTTGGATCTCTTTGCTTCAAGGTATGTTTTTTAGGGAGCTCAGGAGGAAGGCAGTGCCAGAGATGTTTCTGTCACTGCCAAGCTGATTGTTTACATAATTTTCAGCAGCTTTTGTCTGGGAGAGCAAGTGGGAGGAGATTTCTCAGGACGGGGCAGAGGCGCTCTGCGGGGCGGGGCTGGGTGGTAGGCAGGGGAGGGGTGGGGAATGCAGAGGCTGCGGCCCCTGGATTCCTGTCCTCTCGTGTTGAAACCTTTCTTTAAAGCTTTGTCATCACAGTTTGCGGTTTTGCTTCTGCTCTTGTTACCATATATTTAAAAATTTATACCAATGCTCTTGCTATGAATTGTGCCTTCATGTACTGAGGTTGGCTGTCCACGGCTCTCACGGCCACCCCAGCAGCAGGATGCGCGGGAGGGTGGGTGCCCTGGACTTGCAGTTGGAGGACGGAGGTAGACCCCCAGCTCTGCAGACGCCAGCCCGAGGTGGCATGACCTCTCTGCACTGGGAGGCTGTGATTCCTGCTGGGTTCGCCCCACAGGGCGATAACCAGGGAGCTAGATGTGTGCAGTTTGGAGACCATAAATATTGTGCAAATATGAAAGAAGAATATCTTTCTAGTTTGACAGATCTGCCCGAGATCACAGAGCTACTCAATGCTAGAAACCAGTCCAGATTCCAGGTCCGTCTGGTCTTTGAGCCTGTTCTCTAGGGCACTCAGGAGAAAGGGGGCGGCAGCTGCAGGAGCGGGGGCAGGCGCAGAGCCTGATCCCACCAGAGCCCTCGAGCAAGACACGCACCCCGGAGCTGGGCCCACCGTCAGGATCCTCCTGCCCGCCCGTTCTGCTCCACTCCTGGGAGCGGGGGAGGCCCCTTCTCAGGCAGGTGCCATTGCCAAGGCCGATTCTCCAGAGGTGGGGCATCTGAGGCCGTTGGCAGCCGCAGCTGCAACAGCTGGAGGTGTGCACCTGCCCATCAGCGCGGTCTGTGTGGGCCCCAAGAGCACCCACCACCCCCTGCATGATTTTTCACCATGATATACAACATAAACCATATGCTGTAACGGTTCATACAGTGTGTAATAATCCAGCACTAAATACTAATTCACAGTGAGAAGGGAGAAAGCCAAAGCCGCTTTCCCTGTTTGCTTATCTCCTCCTTGATTGAAATCCGTTAATACAGTGCGTGGAGAGCAGAGTACAGAACCGTCCCTGGCCTCTTCCACACCCTTCGACGCTCCTTACAAGGCTCCCCCCCACGCGCCCTGCTGGTCTCCAGCGAGGCCATTGCTGGCTCGAGCCCAGAGGGCCTCCCCGCCTTCAGCTTCTCCCCCTTCATGCCCTGTGGCCACGTGGTCCCTTGGTTCACTGGGTCCATTTCCCACCTGTAATACTGATGGGCAGTCATGGAGTCCACGCGGGATGAACACGTGGACACACGTGGACTCTTTGCCCCTTCAGTGCCACCCCATTTCACAGATGAACAAAGCGAGGCGGAGACCAGCTGGGATTCAGCCCGCTCCACAGCCTGTGTGACCATCTCCCGAATGGAGTCCTCCAAACCTGCCCCCCACGGCCCGGTGTCACCGCAGTTCTGCCCTGAGTCATCACCATTGCCTCCTAATCGGTGCCCTTGCCTGTGTCTCCCCTCCATAGACGCCCTCTCCTTAGGGTCACCGGGTGGACAATTGTACAGCGTGTGTCACACTGTCACTTCTCTGCTAAAGTCCTCCAAGAGTCCCCATGTGGGTTAGTCAGCTCCGGCCGCCCTAGCAAAACACCACAGGCTGGAGGCTTAAACTTTACACATTTATTTCTCATAGTTCTGGAGGCTAGAAGTCTGAGATCAAGGTGAACAAAGTTGGCTTCTCGGAGGCCTCTCTCCTTGGCGTATAGACAGTCGCTTTCTTGCTGTGTCCTCACATGGCCTTTCCTCTGTGTCAGCGACCCTGGTGTCACTTCCTCTATTTACAAGGACACCAGTGCTATGGGGTCAGGGCCTCACCCTTGTGACCTCATTTAAGCTTAGTTACATTCTTAAAGGTTCCTTCTCCACCTATTGTCACACTGGGGGTTAGGGCTTCAACATATGAACTTTGGGGGAGATATAATTCAGCTCAAACACCGTATATGGGGGAGCTCCTGGGATAAAGTCTAAGCCCTTTGCCCACCACCACAAATGTCTTCCTGGTTTGCTCCCTGCCTGTTTCTCCAGATGACTCTCTCGGACTTTCCTTCTCAAAACACCCCCATTTGCACCCTGTGCCCAAGCCATACATGGGTAGTTTTCCCCAAACGTTTCCCATCCTTGTCCTTCCTTTGCCTTTGCACGAGCAAGCCCCCAGCCCGTGAAGCCTGTGCTGGTTGTCCTCGGCCAGGCTCGCTCGTACCCCAGGTTCAGGCCCATCTTCTCCTGACGCCACAGGGGGATCCACGCTCTTTCCTTGTGGTCCCACATCGTACCAACCTGTGGGCAGTCTCTCCCCAGGGGCCAGAGTAACCCTACAGCAGGGGCCCGGCCTGTTCCTCGTTGCATCTTCAGACCCCAGAACTATGTCCAGTGCCTGAGGCCTGAGGAGCCAGCCAAAGGGACCTGGATGGTGGTAACGACTGAGGCTGATCTTTGCCCCCCGCCTCTCTTTCTAGGCTCTGCTGCTGTTTGGGGTCGTGTGACATTCATCACCTCCCCACCAGGCGAGAGGTTTCATTGCTTCTGTTTCGCAGACTCAAGGATGTTATTAGGCTTTCCAGTGACCACACATCTGGACAGTGGCACAGCAGGGGTGTTGTCTGGGCTACTGGGGTCCCCAGCTCGCCTCTGACCCCCAGGCTTCACGGCCACCAAAGAATGAGAGAACCCAGTGAGGGACAGGAGGCCACCCCATGCAGTAACCAGAGTGGGACGGCCACACCAGTGGAGACCACGGGCAGGTGGAATCTCAAAAGTGCTGTGTGCATCGGGGTCAACAGCAGTTAGGCGTCAGGGAAGAGGGGGCAATGTCTCCTTTCCCCACCCTCTACCCAGTCCCCTGCACTGGGCCTGGGCCAGGGGGTCGCTAGTGGGTACCCGTTAGGTGGATAAGGGCCTAAAAGCTGCTCCAGAGATCTGCCCCGCCCCCTTCCCAATGCTGTGCAACAAGCTTTTCAAATTGATGCCAGGTGCGTTTGAGGGTGTCGTTACCCATTAAGCCCTTACGTGATGCCAGCAAAAGCATACTTCCCGAGAGGTCCTTGCTCGGCACTCAGGTAAGCAAGCATCGGAGCCGAGCATCGGAGCCATGTGGACAATGTGTAAGTGATTCTGCTCAGACCTAGTGAACCAAAGTCTCCAGAGGTGGGGTGAGAGGTAGGGACTGCAAACCTCTATTTGTCAACAGCTCCTCCGCTGACCCTGACACTGCCACCCCAGATACAGGAGCTCCTGTGAAAGGCACAGGGAAAGGTGTGAAACTCAAGTCATCCCCAAGTTTGGAGATACCACTTAAGAAAAATAATGCAAAATTATGAGTACAAAATTAGGGAGAGGCCTTGGAAGGGCCATCTCCTTGAAAATCCATATGTTAAATCTAATTATGACCAGATAAAAAAATCTTTGTCCCTATCCTGAAGAGCCTAAAACCTGGTCAACCACACATGGAAAGCATTTTCTAGATTGTGTGCTGAGGACGTAGATACTCTGGGTTCCAATGATAGGATAGATTATTATTCCTATGAGTTGTTCATGGCAGGTTAATGAACCTGGAATTGAGCCTCACATCGGGGTGCAGATGTGAGCTCCATGCAGCAGGGAACGTGTACCAACAATTAAGACCATCCTCCTAGCACCTGCTACTTCCTCCTTCCTTTGAGTTCTCTAGCTTGGTCATGAGAAGTCCCCTATTCTCTGTTTTCCTGCCTCGGATCAACATGGAAGGATTATCCTGTTCCATCAGAAAGCTCATGATTCATAGTCCTTTGGAGAATAGAGGCAAGACGTAGAATCCGATTAGAGACAAAACCAAAGCAGCAGCTTGTCAAGCAGTTGGCTTGCAGGTGGTCCTAAATCCGTGTGGATGTGCAGAGAAGGCTGCCCAGCACTGCTCCCCCCACGTCCTTGCGTACCTCGTCTCTGTGGAAAGACTTATTAGTCCTAAGAAGAAGAAAAGGGGGTTTGTGGAGAAGCAGATCCGGGGAGGGGAAAGGCAAGAGGTCTGACTGTGGTTTGCTTTGTGAAGGACACTTGTACTTTCCTGGCTCACCTCCACAGAGTCCTCCATCGGACCTGGAGAGGGGATGATGGGCATCAACCTGCCTGGATGCCTGTGGCATCCTCTCCTCTAACAGGAGTGTCTTATGGGGGGGAGGGGCTCATTCTCTCACCCGTGCTCTGTCTTGCACACACATGCTGCTCCGTGCATTACACAGGCGTGGATGAACCCGGCCAGGTGGAGTCGCTGATATGGTGACCTCAAAGCTGGGTCCGCTGAGCTCATGAAAATCACCATTGCAGCCACTCCTGCTCTGCTGGTTTTATATCAGGCATTATTTCAAGTGTATTTAATTTCACACTTTAAACTCTCATGAAACCCTTCTCAAGTAGGAATCGCCGGGACCCCTGCACGGTGTGGACGGGGAGACAAGATGAGTTACCTGCCCAGGTCACTGCTGGTCAGTGGCAGAACTGAATTAGAACCCAGACAGTTGGCCCGGAGGCCGTGCCTGAAAATAACTGGACTTCACTGTAGATGGAAAAAAAGAGAAGTGTTCCTAGAACAGCTCCAGTTTCATAAGAGGAACCAAAACAAAGAACACAAAACTGAGTGGTATTTTCAGTTCCTGGAAGGGGGCTAGTTGCTCCTTGGCCTCCAAGGAGGTGCTTGGCATCCTGGGCCCAGGGCCCTCCTGCTTCAGGAGGGAGAGTGAGAGCATCTGAGACACGGTCAGGGAAGATGGGCTCAGGCACGACGATGAGGGACCCGAAGCTGAGGGGTCTTGGGAGTGCTGGCTGCTGACCCCCTGCAGAGGTCGCCCTGGAGGCAGGGTGGGGTTGCCGGGGCTTCTGGGATGGGCTGAGCCTCACTCCTGCCTGAGACTTGAAGAGGGGCTCAGCCCCCCAGCCCCTGCTCCGTCCTGCGGCCACCCCCACCCTGTTCCTGCCCTTTTTCCCATCCCCAGAGCTGCCTGACCCGGCCTGTCCAGCACGCAGCACGCAGCCCACAGGTGAGCTGAGGCCCGGCCGGGACCCTCCCTACCCACCACTGCAGCTTCACATAGCCCTTGGCCCCCTTGGGCCGGGCCTGGCTCTTCTCACTCTCACTTAAGGCTGTCCTGGTGCCTCTCCGTCTCGCTGGGACCCTCTTCCGGGCCCTGTGATCCTCTCTTTCCTTTGGTGTCTGGCGAAGTTTATGGCGAGGCTGAACTCCGTCAGAGCTCACTCTCTGGAAACACTCGCCAAATGTCATTACTTATCTGTTATCTCCTGTATCTGTTTCCCCCCAACCCCGGACCCATCTCAGTGCCAGGACACAGTAGGTGCTCAATAAATGCTGAGTAGGTGCCCAGTATAAATGAGAGAAGGAACAAACCCGGGAAGGCCTGGGCACTAATGCCAGTCAGGACAGCCCAGGCTTCCCCCAGGGTCCTCTGGAGGGTGGGGCCCTGGGCAAGGGTGACCTTCCAGCCTCTGTCCTGCCCTTGGGATTTGGGGAGGACCTGGGGGCCCAGCACAGGCCCAGAGGGGGCGGCGACTCCTCCTCTGTCCCAGGCAGTTCCAGTCCTGGCACGAAGCCCTCCCTCTGCTTCCTCATTCTCCCCAGGGCCTCTCGGCATTGAGACGGCCCTGATTCTGCCTCTCCAGCTTTGTTTTCTCACCCTTTTTTGAGGATTCTGCTTTACTAGTGTGGGGTGGGCCCAGGTGTGATGGTCACGAGCGAGGCCGAGAAGGTCTGCTGGAAGCTGTGGGCAGAGCTGGAGCTTCTGATGTCTCCAGGCTCCTCCCTTCCTCCCTGTCTTGGTGTCCATTCTCCCCGGAGCCAAGGGAGGAGGAGGGAATTTCTCTCTTCTGTCTCCCCTTTGGTCCTCTCTTTATCCACTCAACAAACATTACCCAGTGCCTAGCACTTGCCAGGTACCCTGCTGAGTACTTAGGACACAGAGATGCACCAGACAGAGGCCATCCTCAGACTCATGTTCCAGGAGCCCCTCCCTGGCCAGAAACATCCCTGTTCACACAGAAATTTCCCAGTGACCTGCCTATCCAGGCCTTCCCAGGGAGGCACAGTTCCGCAATCTCCAGTCCCGTCAGCTACTCCCAGTGACCCTCTCCCAGCAGCATGTCAAGTCATCCAGGATGCTAAGAAAATCCCATTAGAAAACTCAAGCCAAGGAGACTCCCTGGCTTCTGACTTCTTACAACCTTCTGAATAAGAGGACAAGTTCTAGTGAGCACCGTCAGTGAATTCCCCGGCAGAGAGAACCCTGGGATGTGCCTCTCCTCCATCCACCTGGGAGCCTGACGGATCAAACCGAGAGAGTGGAAATTTGAAATGGAACTGAATTTAGTAGCAATATGGTTCATTAATAGAGGCAAGAGCCTTGAAGACTTTGAGAAAAGGACCAGATTTCGATTTCTCTGACATCTTCCCCGTGAGTCTTCTTAGGAACATGCCCTGGATAAGTACTTACACTTTTACAACCAAGAAAGTGTTCAAGGTCAAGTCAAATATCAAGTCAAACACTCTGCTGATGCTTGAAAAATGTCTCTGTCTTCCAAACAGGAATCCATAAAGTCATGACAGAATTACAAGGTAGCCCCGTCAAAGGGACAGAGAAAGAAAGAAGAGAAAGCGACATGATTCTAGAGAGAATTAAGTGTCACCAAGTGCAGTTTCAATCCTGGTCTAGGTGGAAACAACTGAAGGATGTGGACACTGTTTTATAATTGATGCAGCATGCGAAAAGTTATCTGTAAAGGAAATTGTGCGATAGACAGTAAATTAAGCAAAGCTGCCCTATAAATTTGGATTAAGTCTTACATTGGTTTTAATATTTAATACATCATCATGAATCACATTTTCATAAACCACAAGAACTTTAAGAATCTGCTAGATGATGGTGATGGTGATGATTTTTCTTCCATTAAAATCTTCCTTTCAATAAAGCATGGAGTCAGTTGCATTTTATTCTACTATATTACAAAAAATAAAATCTCATTGAACACTGATGTTGCTAGATTTAGTCCAAGGCACAAAGGACTTCAGTTCATATATTACCAGAACAACTCGAATTATATGCCAAAAGGATTAAGTGTGCATGCTCATTCCCTCTTGATTTATTTTGTGATTCTAAAGAAAATTGGCTAGAGGGTGGCTAATAAAATGTGATGTGGCAAGAGAGGAAGGTCTATAGAGCAGAGGGTTCAAAGACCAGAAGGGAAGATGATTTGAGTCCTGTATTTCCAGTTGTATACATCGCTATCTGTAAGCTGCCAGCAGATACAGGCACGTTCTCAGCTGATCAAGTGCGTGCAGCAGTGTTGGCTCATGAGGTGCCCAAATATGTATGAATTTGAACCTCATAATTCAACTTTAAGTTCAGATTAATGAGTCTAAGTTTCGCTTGAAGGAGGAAAAAAATAGGTATCACAGAATGACCAACTTAAGAGCTCATAACTGAACGAAACTCAAGATCAAAATGCATATAAACAATTTCAGCAGAGACACCAATGACACCTGCCTTTGGGCCACTGCTCACAAGTGTCAGACACCTGACTGGTACCAGTAAGCTCAAAGGCAATCTCAGAATTCTTCTCCCTGTATTTACCTCCATGAGATCAAGGTTACATCAATAAGTTAGAGGATCATTGGTCATTGGGTACCCAGACTTTTGGTGCCAAGTCAGTTCAGTCAAAGCTTGGAAGCTAAGAGTCCCTGTGGGGAGGAGGGTTGGTTAGGAAAGGATGGAGCTGAACCTGGAGGAAATGCAGGTGCCTGTGGATGGTGGGGAGGGTGGGCTTTTCTGCAGGGAAGACTAATGTGAGCAAAGTCACCAAGGGAGGAAGAAGAAAGGGCACGTGGGACCCAGCAGAGAAGAGTTCGGATGTGTCATGGATCAGGTAATCCAGTGAGACGTTGGACCTGATAAGGCATAACTTGGGAGCTCAAAGAAGAATCAACACCACGAGGAAATCAGGAGCCCTTTTTGGGTGGTTGAGTGTGGTGCTGAGGTGATGCCGGGGGATTCTGGAGGGTTTATGTCCAAGGGAAGAAAGTGCATCATTGAAGGATGCTGTCCTGAGAGTGCAACAAAAAAGGAGAGAAACCTGCCAAGTCAGAACCCCAGGGAACCCAGCAGTAAGCTTCCTGAAGCCCTGCCCCAGCCAGACTGCTGGGCAGAGAAGGCCAACAGCAAGATCAGGAGGATCCAGACAGAACCCTTCCAATCACCCTTGAGAACAGATGGCCTAGAAGTCATCTGGCTCTACAGATGTGCTGTCTTAGGATGGGCACCTATAGAAGCAGACCCAGGAGGAGGATTTGAGAGCAAGTGAGCTACTTGGGAGGTGACGGTGGTGATCCCAGGAAGCACAAGTGAGAAAGGGAAGGAAGGCAGTCAACAAGGTGTGTAAGTTTGGGGTGTGCAATCGTGAATCCACTGTGCCTGTGCGTTGGAATTGAGTAGTTACCTAGCGGATGGCAGATGGTGGGAGCCAGGCTGCTCGCTGTTGGGGAGGGAGATTACAGACGAGCAAGGGGAGGGGGCTAGAATGACCCACATGTTAAAGTGGAGGTGGAGACATCAGTATGAACTCATGTTTACCTTAGTATAGATGCAGGTGGTTACATACAGAAATACGTATAGACATGTGAATATACACAGACTCATATACACACAAAAATCTCCTTGCTCGGTCAGCTGGGGGGATGGTTGGGTGGCCTAGAAGCAATGACACCTCAGTAACAGTGAGCATCTCCAGTGCCCATGATTGGTTTCTAATCCATTCTCCAATAAAGGGACCAGGATTCCCTTGGAGAAATGGTTGATTCTAGGACTAGGGCAGGGAATATTCAAGATGAGCCTGGAGGAAAGTAAGGAAATGCTCAAAAACCCAAACCCACATTGATGGGATATGTCAGAGGGACACAGGCACCAGCTGAAAGCTCAAATTTTCAAAGCCGAAACAATTTGAGGAAGAAAATAGAATTTTGAGACCAAGTTGGTAGATTGCAGGAAGGGCTGGATGAGCAGAGATTTGGGGATCTTGGAGCATCAATTATAGCAAATGCGAGAAGAGGGATAAAGTTAGAAAATCTGAAAGGGGTCAGAAAGTGATGGTTTGAGAGGAAGCTGCTTCGGGTAGCTGGAGGACCAGGCTTGCTGTCACGTGGCCTCAGCACATGGATCAAGTAGTCATGGCAGAGGGAAAGGCTGCCTGCTCTGAAGAATATGGTATTTCCAAGCTGGATTTCTCATTTCCCTGAGAATTAAAGTTTGCTTCCATTTTGCTTTCAAAATAGTCACTTGACATTTCCCTGAGAGCGAGGTTGTTCTTCCCTCCACAGAGATGTTCCCTAAAGAGTTGAGAGGTGCCCTTTTAACCACGGCCTCACTAAGATTTGCTCTGAAACAGGCCAGTCAATGCTATCCCTGTAAAACAAAGCAGGGATGACACTTCAGCTGCTCTACACGTGGTTACGTGCCTGCTGGGAATCAGGTGATAATGACTCTGGCAAGCCCCGTGATTCTGTTGCTTGAGCAGGTAAATATGCCAGGTGGTCTCAGGGGCAGGGAACACGGATCCTCTTGGGGAAGCACCAGTGTGCTGCAAGTCTATCCCTTCCAAAGCCAGGTGGGAGGACCAGTTGGGACTGAAGAGGGCACAAGAGTTATTTCAAATTCCCAGGAGAAAGTTGAACAATGTGGGGCTTGAAATTAACATGACAATAAGGTTCCCACCAGATATAAACCTAGATGTAATTTGGGTCACGTTTTGTCCATGGATGTGCTGGGTTTTTTGTTTTGTTTTGTGTTTTTTTCACTTGTTTTTTTTTGTTTTTTGTTTTGTTTTTATCTTCAGGAAGTTCTTCCCTGCAGAGATTTCAGAAACAGCAGGGCTCCCCCTTGATTGGAAAGAGAGCCCAGGCCCTCTCCTGGCAGGTGTGTGCTGAGATGTTGACCCCTTGCCCACGTCCCCCTGACACTCACTGCTCCCATACATTTGGGGTTTTCTCTCAGTCCAGGTGGGGCAGGATGTGGATGCTAGGGCAGCCCTCAGCCAACAACAAGCGTGAATAGGAGGATGAATGTCCCAGGTTCCGAATCCCTCAGGTGATGTCATTCTGAGGTGTGTCCTCCACTGCCTCCTAGAATTCCCAGCGGAACTGAGTCCCAGCTGCTTATTGCATCAACTCGTCATTTTAGGATACCTTTATATTTACAGAAGAGTGACAGAGATAGTAGAAAGTTCCCATACACCCCACACCTAGCTAACCTCTTGCATTACTTCATTTTCTTCGTCCCAACTAGTGGACCAGTACTGATGCATTGTTATTAACGAAAGCCTTTATTTTATCTAGACTTCCTTTGTTTTGACCCAATGTCCTTCTTTGCGTCTCAAGATCCCGTTCCGGACAACATACTACATTTAGTCATCATATCTCCTTAGGTTTCTCTAGATGGTTAGTTTTTCAGACTTATTTTCTATTAACTTGACTGTGTGAGAAGTGCTGGTTGGGTATTTTACAGAATGTCCTTTGATTTGGGTCTGTCTGCTGCTTTTGTTTTCACAGGGTTAGAGTGGGATTATGGGTTCCAGGAAAGAAGACCATAGAGGTGGTGTCATTCTCATCACATCTTATCAAATGCTCATGCTATCAACCTGACTTTCTATTATCTATGTTAACCTTGATCACCTGGCTGAGGTTGTGCTTGTTGGGTTTCCGCATCATAAAATTACTTTTCCTCCAACTTTTCGTAGTCTTTGGAAGAGAGTCACTATGCACGGCTCAGACCTAAGGAGTGGGGGTTTAGAGGCTCCACATACTTGAGGGTGAAATATCTTCATCTCCATCTTCATCTCTATATCCATCTCCATTTCTATATCTATCTAACTATCTATCAACTCTATTTTATTTCTTCTGCACTGGACATTTATCTTTCCTTCCTCCCTTCTTTCTTTCTTGCCTTATTCAACCATTAATGTATACTTCTTTATTTTGTAAAAATTGGCAAACTGATTTTAAAGTTTATACAGAAAGCAGAAGACCTAGAACAGTCAACACAGTGCTGAGGAAGAGCAGAGCTGAGACCTGATGTACCCAACTTCAAGGCTTTCCATAAAGCTACAATAATCAAGACAGAATAGTTTGACAAGAGCATAGATGCAGGGGTCAATGGAATAGAATAGGAGAGCCCAAAAATAGACCTACAAAAATATGGTCAAGTGATCTTTAGCAAAGAAGCAAAGGCAATTTGATGGAGGAAGGATAGTCTTTCCAACCAATTGTGCTGGAACAATTGGATGTCTGTATGTGAAAATTAAATAAATAAATAAATCTAGACACAGACCTTACATCTTTCACAAAAATTAACTCAAGATGGATCATAGGTCTAAAAATAAAATGGGTTAAAAATAAAAGATTGCTATAAAATGTAAAAAACTAGAAGAAAATATTGGAGAAAACCTAGGTGACCTTGGATTTGGCAATGAGTTTTCTGACACAGCAACAATGTTCTTACAATTAAAACCACGTGCTCTGTGGAAACGACTGATAAGATAATAAAAAGACAAGCCTCCTGCTGGGAGAAACACCTGCAAACCACATATCTGACAAAGAACTTGTACCCAAAATACACAAAAACTCTTAAAACAATGAGGAAATAACTCAATTTTTAAAAACGGGTAAAGGATTGTAATAGATAGTTCACAAGTAATGATATATGGATGGGAAATAAGCATATAAAAATATCACACTCAACGTCATTTTTCATCAGGGAATATAAGTTAAAACAGTGAGATGCCACCATACACCTATTAAAATGACTGAATTCCAAAATAACAGACAGTGACAAATGTGTCAAGGATGCAGAATAGCATAACCTCTCATTCACTGCTGGTGGGGATGCAAAATGCTTCAGCCACTTTGGAAGACAGCCTGGTAGCCAAAGAAAGCCTTGCCATGCAACCCAGCAACTGTACTCCCATTTAACCAGTTGTTGAGAAACTCTTGTGGAAGAACCTGCGCATGAAAGTTTACAGCAGCTTTATGCAGTCCCTGAAAACTGGAAGCAACCAAGATGTCCCTCAATACATGAATGGATAAACAGACTGTGGCATTCAGTGGAATATTATTCGGTGATCAAAAGAAATGAGCTACCAAGCCATGAAAAGTCATGGAGGAAACTTGACCGCCAGCGCTGAGTGGAAGGAACCAGTCTGCAAATACTACAGACTGTATGGCTCCCACTACACGACATTTAAAAAAAAGGCAAGACCACATTGACAGAATATTCATCAGTGATTGCCAGGGGTTCAAGAGGGGGGGAAGGAAGAGATGAAGTCAGGGTGTTTTAGGGGACTAAACTATGCCATGTGATACTGTAATGCTAGACACATGACATTCTGATTCGTCAAAAGACGTAGAACTTAACAGAGCAAAGAGTAAACCTTAATATGCAAATGTTTTAAAAAAATCATTTTAAAGGACTCCAGGAAGGAATACAGACTGTCACAGGAGAATCTAACTGTATTACAGCTGCAGGAAACAACTTCACTGAAGGGAGTGCAGGTGAAGGAGCCTGTACTCTAGTTGATGAAGTTGCTTCCCATGGGGGTATGAGATAATAGTTGTATACTGAAATTTAACAGTGTACCTAAATGGGTATCAGATGATGGGAACCAGGTTGCTTACTGTGAGGGTGGGAGGTTACAGATACGCAAGGTTAGAATGATCCATGTGGTCATGGATTAGAGTTAGAGACACCAGTGTAAACTCATGTTTCACCTAATATAGATAAAGAGCAATACTTTTAGAAATATTTATAGATACACCCATGTACACAAGTTAGTATATATACTCGTACTTCCTTGCTCGGTCAGCTGAGAAGGTGTGCCTACAAGGTGTGCCTAGTGCCTAGATCTCTGTTTCCATACTGTTCTCCTTGGGAAAGTGGCTTATTCTGAGAATGGAGTAGGTAACATACAAGATGTGCCCGGAGAATCTTGCAGTGCCAGAGAGAAAGAGAGTTCTCAAAAAAAAAAAAAAAATCACACTGATGGCAGTATGTCAAATACCACAGGAGCCAACTGAAAAGCTCCCAAGGGCTAAAGCTGGAACAATGAAAGCAACCCAATATTTAAGGGAATGTTGGGCTATAATACCAGTTACAAAATAACTATCCATCAGCCCATATTGATATAAATTCATGATTAAATAAATAAATGAATAAATAAATGAGAGATCTGTGCAGAAGAATTCCAAATAATTTATGTAGATACTCTGCCCTCATGGGTAGGAGCATAACGCCCCCCTCCTTAGGTGTTAGCTACACACAGTAACTTCCTTCCAAAGAGCACAGTATGGGAATGGGGAGAAAAAAGTAACTTTTCAGCAGAGAAACCTGTCAAACGTGACCTCAGCCAGGTGATCAAGGTCAACATGGAAAGTGATATCATGTTGATTTTATGTTCCCTTCACGGGATGTGATGAAGAGGGCACCTGACCTGTGTAACCTTCCCAAGACCCATCACCCCAGTTTAACCAAGAGAAAATCATCAAACAAATTCCAATTGATGGGCATCTGACAACGTACCTGAGCAATACTCCTCAAAACTGCCAAGGTCATCAAAAACAAGGAAGGCTGGAGACACTGCCTCAGCCAATAAGAGCATCAGGAGACATGACAATTACATGCAATGTGGGGCCCTGGGTGGGATCCTGGACCAGAAAAAAGAGATATTTGGTAAAAACTCAGGAAATCTGAATAAATCATGGACTTTAATGATGTATCAATATTGGTTTGTTAATTGTGACAAGTGTACCATGTAATATAAGACACTAATAATAGAGAAAACTGGATACAGAGCTTATGGGAACTCTCCGTATTATCTTCTCAAAATTTCCCTAAATCTAAAAGCCTATTACGTAAAAAAATTTTTTTTCCTCTATCTGAAATAGTCAAGATAGACATTTGCTCAAATGCCAGGTAAAGTTTTCAGACAAATGATCATTCTGATTATTATTCATGCAGCTGGCATTTATCAGATGCCTACAAACATGCCACACACTTTCCCCAGCTCTGAGAGTGCAGCAAAGAAGAGTGAGACAAGGTTGTCATGACACTCGTGATCTTTCCTTTTGCCACTGCCCTGCTCTGTCTACTTTTCTTGTGACACTTCTATTATTCTGCCTGGTGTTTTGTCTGCATGAATTTGTTTTACCCTTTTTCCCACTGAACATTCTGAGGGCTTCAACGTCCCAATGCGTAGGGAAGTGCCTTGCAAAGAACATGCAAGTAATAAATTCTTTCTTTTATTTATCAAATGCTTATTGAATATCTATTCTCTTCTGGGCACCATCCTACATCAGAACTCACGGTCAGATGTTGAAGACAGCCCCCACTTTTTCTTATGGGACACATGCACATGTGAAAACAATCCACCAATAAACGGGAAAACCACAAACAGTTACAAAGAACAAGTGTGGTTTTGTGCCACGTGCCTGTGGTAGTGATAGGTACATGGACTGTTTCCACGGGGGGAGAATTAGGCATTCCGTACATGTTCTGCCCCCAAATATAGTAACTTGTTAGCATAATGACTTTGTTATATAAAACTTGCACCAATAAGAAAAAAGATTGCACTAAATTACTGACGATCTCATAGAGGCTGAGAAAAGGAGGGGAAATCCCACAAATGAAGTTATTCTGTTCCTACTAATCAAGAAAGGGCTATAGCTGAATAGGAAATTTTATTCCAGTGTGATTCCCCGCCCCTTCTGCCTGCAATTTTCCCCACTAATCAGCCCACGTGCCTTCATTTTGTGATTGACCTGTTTACCAGAAATCATTTTTCCTTCTGTATATTCATGTAGTTCACTCCTTTTGTTTCCCCACTTGACAAATATTTATTGAGGTGGACCATATGCCAGTTTTGCTCTAGGTGTGGCAGATACACAAGGAGACTGTCCTTGCCTTCACGGAGTTTGCAGTCTACTGGGAAAGATAGAAAATGAACCAATAAGCAAATGAACGAGTACCTAAACATTATTATATATGTTAATAATAATATGAGACATCTTTCTCTGACCACTTAGTGTCTCTGGCTAAAATAATTACTTCTGTCTCTGTGTATATTCCCTTCCCTGGATGGTCATTATATGCCCCACCCCCTCGCCAGGTACCTCCAGCCTCATTTCCATACACTCTTCTACCTGCCCATTGGGATCTAACCCCACCATGTTCCCTTCTCATTCTTTGGTGTTGGGTTAAATGCTGCCTCTTTGGCGAAGGCTTCTCTGGTGACCTCCGGGTAGGACTGGGAGAAATCCGGGTTTCTGGTCACGCTGCCATTCACCCCGGCATGGAGTTGAGTGCACTTGTGGCTGCCGTGTTGAGGCTTTTCCAGATATATTAGAACAATTGTGTGAAATAATTATTTGCACAGAATTCTGTAGGGTTTGCACTTTCTTTGGCAAAGAAGCCTAAATAAGGTGCTGAGTTGGGGCCAGAAAAATGGTGTTTGGAGAGTGGGTCTCAGCTGGGACAAAAGCAGGAGCAGGTAGCTGGACCCAAACTGTACTTTATACAATTAGTCAAGGTTGGGCAGAGCAGAGATGGGGGCCAGTGGCTGGATTTGTGGAGGTGAAGCCAGAGTGGCTACCTTCAGGGCAAGCAGAAGCTCAGGGAGAGGGGCTGTTTTACCTGTGCAGAACTGCTAACAGCAGCACCCACTTAACAACTTGGACAGCTCCCGGGGAGCCAAGAGCCCGGACTGCTGTGGAAGGACGGTTCTCTTCACTCCCAAAGGAGTGGTATTCATTCTTGGGATAAAAATGAAGACTCAGGGAGTAACAGTCTCCAGCCCACCCTGATCTCTTGGCTTCTGACACAGGTAACACAGTTTATCCGTTCACTTGCTACACATTCTTTGAGAGCCTGCTACTGGGCCAGGGATGCTTTTGCATGATGCAGGGTTCCACAGGATGTCTGTATCTGTGGTGGGATGCGGGGCTTTCTGCAGAGTTTGTGCAGGTGCACTTCCCTGCCTGATACGCCGTTTCATTGTGGAAGGAGCCTCTGGAGCCGGGGGACCTTAGGCTCATATCTCAGCTCTGCCACTCACAAGCTGTATGGCTTTGAGATAAAAATAAACGAAAAATTAATAAAAACAGACAGTTAAAAAACTAAGCTCCCAATTTTAAATCCATCATTCATCTAAACGGTTGCATTGTGGAAGGACAAAAAATAATGCTCATGAAGGATCCAGCATGGTGCTTGGCCCCTAGACGCTACCTGGTGAATAGGTGAGTATGAGAACTGGGGAGGGGTCATCAGCCTGAAAACCCTCCAACCCATCTTCATGAAAGCAGAACAGATGTCACATTCTCTGGGCACTTCACGAAAGGGAAATATTAGCTTGATTTTATTGCATGAGTAGTGCCCACAGAATGCGTCTACCTCCAAACAGAAAAACAAAACGCTCATTGTTTCCTAACCTGCTGCATTGAACTCAGTGCAGCTCCTACGCGGGAAGTGGTGGGTCAAGCTGGCCTGCCTTACCAACACCACGTAATTAATATACAAAGCCCATCACACAACATTGCCTTCCTAGGGCTCTGTGCATTTTTGTAAAAGCAAAGGCTGGCAGCTTCCCCGTGGTGAGCCCCTTGGAAGCGTTCACTGGGGTTGTTATTCCACCTGTCCCTCGCTGTCAGCAGTCAGCAACAGGCTGCCTTCTACGGAGCTACTATTGTGCTTCCTTTCATTTTCCTGTCACTGTTGAGTTTGCATGGGGGCTTTTGTGAAGGACTCTGATTGTTTCCAGGAAGAGGTGATGATGCCTTCGAAAGCTCAAAGTCCCACCACGGCTCCATTGAAAACAATTGTGGCTCATTCCCCTTAAAATATGTAAATATGTCATGGCCTCTGTGCAGAATGCACAGTCTGGAGCTCTCTGGGATGACTGCTTAGATTTGAGGACTTTCTGACAGCTTGAGCATGGGAAACAATGAAGAAGAAGGAGAGAGAGGTGGCGCGGGGAGGGGGAAGAGGACTAGAGAGAGATGTATGGGGAGTCAGGCAGCACCGAGCATCACATTTCTCTTCCTTAAGAGAGACAACAAAGTTGACAGAACCATCATTTTATTTCCGTATTAGGATCTCCAGAGCACTCTTATTTAGGTAGCAATTTTTTAGAAAAGACACCGCTTTCAGCAAAACACACAAAAACCTAGTTCACTGGGGTGATGTTTGCCATGGCGACTTTGTAGATGAAGAACTATTTTGTAGTGTTTTGTGAACAAGCCTTTTTTTTTTTTTTTCCCCTTTTTTGCGGCACGCGGGCCTCTCACTGTTGTGGCCTCTCCCGTTGCGGAGCACAGGCTCCGGATGCACAGGCTCAGCGGCCATGGCTCATGGGCCCAGCCGCTCCACGGCATGTGGGATCTTCCCGGACTGGGACATGAACCCGTGTCCCCTGCATCGGCAGGCGGACTCTCAACCACTGTGCCACCAGGGAAGCCCCGAACAAGCCATTTTTAATAGCTGCATGCTGATGCTCTATTGGTGGAAACAATCTCACTGCTTCTGGCAGATTCTTGAACTTTTATCTTTACTTTCTATAGAGCACTAGACCTAAACTCATCCCTTAAAATCCAAGACAGCAGGTGCTGGGTGGTGGATGTAACTTTTTTTTTTGGATAGCTGACTTTCTGAGCCAGGTAACCTGTCTGAAAGAGCACTGGTATGGGAAGTTAAGTCTCAGTGGGACCCAGGTGAAATGCATCTTAAAACACCAAGAAAATACAATAAACACTTGCACACCTACTAACTGACCAGAAAAATGTACAAAGCAAAACTTTACAGAATTGAAGGGAGAAATATTCAGTTCTGCAATAATAGTAGGAGATGTCAATACTGTACTTTCAATAATGGATAAACCAACCAGATGGAAGATAAATAAATAAGTAGAGGACTTAATACAAAACCAACTAGATCTAACAGACATATACAGAGCAGTCTACCCAACAAAAACAGAATACACATTCTTCTCAAGTGCACATAGGACATTCCCCAGGATAGATCGTATGTTAGTCCACAGATTAAATTTAAATATATTTTAAAAGATAGGTCTTTAAAAGATAGGTCTCATATCTAGCCTCATACAAAGGACACATACATACATACATTGTATCCTCATACATACACTGTATCCTCATACAAAGGATCTTCTCTGACAATTGGGATCAAGTTAGAAGTTAACAACAGAAGTAAAAGTGGAAAGTAGACAAACTTGTGGAAATTAAACAGCATATTCTTAAGCAACCAATTGAGCAAAGAAAAAAATCACAAGAGGAATTATAAAATACCTAGAAACAAATGAAAATATAAACACAACCTAGTGAAACTTATGAAATGCAGCAAAGCAGTGTTAAGGGGGAAATTTATAGCTGTAAATGCTTATGTAAAAAAACAAGAACGATCTCAAATTAAAAAAAAACAAATTTACAAATTAAGGACCTGGAAAAAGAAGAACTAGCTAAACCCAAAGCTAGTAGAAGAAAGGAAATAATAAACATTAGACAAGAGGTAAATAAAATAGAGAATAAAAACAATAAAGTTAAAAAAACAAAAACAAACAATAAAGTTGATGAAACCCAAAGTTGTTTCTTTGACAAAATCAACAAAATTGACAAACCTTTGGCTAGATGGACTAAGATAAGAAGAGAGAAGACTAAATCTACTAAAATCATAAATAAAAGTGGAGACATAACTATTGATTCTACAAAATAAAAAGTATTATAAGAGAGTACTATGAACAATGGTGTGCCAACAAATTGGATGCCCTATACGAAATGGACAAATTTGTAGAAACACAAGACCTACCAAGCCTAAACCACAAAGAAATAGAAAATCTGAATAGACCTATAACTAGTAAGGAGATTGAATCAGTATTCAAAAATCTCTCAACAAAAAAAGCCCTGGACCTGACAGCTTCACTGATGAAATTGTATCAAACATTTAAAGAATTACTATCTAAATTTCTCAAACTTTTCAAAAAAATTAAAGATGAGGGAATACATTCTAACTCATTCTATAAAATCAGCATTACCCTGATATCAAAGCCAGGCAAGGACACTACAAGAAAATAAAACTACAGACCAATGCCCTTATGTATATTGATGCAAAAATACTCAACAAAACACTGTCAGACCTAATTCAGCAGCATATTAAAAACATTATACACCATGACCAAGTGGGATTTTTTCCTAGGATGCAAGGACGGTTCAACATCTATAAATCAACAGATAAACACAACACAGTAAAAGAATGATTGAAAAAAACCCACATGGTCATCAATATTGATGCAGAAAAGGCATATGACAAAAATTCAACACTTTTTGTGACTAAAAACCCTCAACAAACTAGGATTAGAAGGAAACTGCCTCAACATAATACAAGCCTTATATGAAAAAAAACCATAGCAAAACATCATATTTAATGGTGAAAGACTGAAAGATTTTCCTCTAAGTTCAGGGACAAGGCAAAGAGGCCCACTTTTACCACTTCTATTCAACACAGTATTTGAAGTCCTAGTCAGAGCAATTAGGCAAGGAAAAGAAATAAAAGTCTGCCTGCCGATGCAGGGGACACGGGTTCAAATTGGAAAAGAACAAAAATTATCTCTGTTCACAGATAATACTATCTTATATGCAGAAAACCCTAATGTTTACACACGCGCGCACACACACACACACACACACAAACTGTTAGAACTAACACATGAACTCAGTAAAGTAGTCGGATACAAAATCAACACTCAAAAGTCAGTTGCATTTCTATACACTAACAATGAAGAATCCGAAAAGGAAATTACAAAAACAATTCCATTTACAAGAGCATCAAAAAGAATAAAATACTTAGGAATTAACTCAACCAAGGAAATGAAAGACTTTCACAATGAAAACTACAAAACACTGCATCAATAAATGGAAAGACATCTCATGTTTATGGATTGGAAGGCTTAATATTAAGATGTCAGTACTACCCAAAGCAATCTATAGATTCAATGCAATCCTTACCAAACTCCCAAAGACTTTTTAATTTTTTTCAGAAACAGTATAACTTATCCTAAAATTCATATGGAATCTAAAAGGACCCCAAATAGCTGAAACAATCTTGAAAAAGAACAAAACTGGAAGACACACACCTCCTGATTTCAAAACTTACTACAAAGTCACAGTAATCAAAACAGTGTTGTACTGGCATAAAGACAGACATATGGACAATGGGATAGAATAGAGAGCCCAGAAATACACATTCAGATATATGGTCAAATGAACTTTGAAAAGGGTGCCAAGACCATTTAATGGGGAAAGGACAGTCTTTTCAACAAATATGCTGGGAAAACTGGATAGCCACATGCAAACAAATAAAGCTGGACCCTTACTTAACACCATATACAAAAATTAAATGAAAATCGATCAAAGGCTTAAGTGTAGTACCTAAAACTATAAAGCTCTTAGGAGAAAACAGGACAAAAGTTTCATGACATTAGATTTGGTAATGATTTATTGGATGTGACACCAAAGGTATAGATAACAAAGGAAAAAAGAGACAAATTGGACTTCATGAAAATTGAAAAAAAATTATTCATCAAAAGATACTATCTACTGAGTAAAAATCAACCCAAAGAATAGGATAAAATACTTACAAATCATATACCTGATAGAGGATTAACATTCAGAATATTATATATATATATAAAATATATATATATATATATATATATTATATATATTATATATATATACTCTCCTAAAACTCAAGAACAACAACTCTATTCAGTAACGGGCAAAGGACTTGAATAGACATTTCTCCAAAGAAGATATACAAATAGACAATAAGTAAATGAAAAGATGTTCAACATCACCAATTAACAGGAGAATGAAATTCAAAACTACAACAAGATACCACTCATACCCAATAGGGTGGCCACTATTAAACAACCCAGGAAATAACAAGTGTTGGCAAGGATGCAATGAAATTAGAAGCCTTGTGCACTAGTGGTGAGAATGTAAAATGGAATGGAAAGCAATATGGCTGTTCCTCAAAAATTAAAAATAGGATCACTATGATCCTTTAATTCCAAGTCCGGTTATGTACACAAAAGAATTGAAAGCAGGATTTCAAAGAGATATTTGTATACCCATGCTTACAGCAGCATTATTCATAATAGCTGAAAGGTGGAAGCCACACTGGTGACCACAGAAGAATGAATGGATAAGCAAAACTCGATATTTGCATACCATAGAGTGTTATTTAGCCTTAAAAAGATAGAGAATTCTGATATATGCTACAACATAGATAAACTTTGAAGACATTATGCTAAGTGAACTAAGCCAATCACAAAAGGGCAACTACTGTGATTCTATTTATATGAGATACTTAGTCAATATCACAGAGACAGAAAGCAGAATGGGGATTCAAGGGGCTTGGTGGAGGGGGCTAGGGAGTTATTGATTAATGGGTAAAGAGTTTCAGGTTTACAAATGGAAGAAGTTATAAAGATGGATGCTGGTGATGATTATACAACATAATGTATGTATTTAATACCATTGAACTGTACACTTTAAAATGGTTAAGCTGGTAAATTTTATGTTATATGCATTTTACCACAATAAAAAAATTGGGAAAAAACATTCTTGGTAAGATTAATAGCTGACTTCTGGGCTTCCCTGGTGGCGCAGTGGTTGAGAGTCTGCCTGCCGATGCAGGGAACACGGGTTCGTGCCCCGGTCCAGGAAGATCCCACGTGCCGTGGAGCGGCTGGGCCGGTGAGCCATGGCCGCTGAGCCTGCGCGTCCAGAGCCCGTGCTCCGCAATGGGAGAGGCCACAACAGTGAGAGGCCCGTGTACCACAAAAAAAAAAAAAAAAAAAAAAAAAAAGCTGACTTCTCATCAGAAACCTTGCAGGCCAGAATGCAGTAAGGGGGCATATTCAATTTGGTGAAAGAAAAAGATTACCAACCAAGAATCCTACACCCAATAAAACTATCCTTAAAAAGTGGAGGATAAAATGGGACATTCCCAGATAAATAAAAATATAGAGAATCTATTATTAGCAGACCTGCTGTATAAGTAATACTAATGGAATCCGTCAGGCTGAAAGGAAAGAGCACAACAGTAATTTGAATGCATGTGAAGAAATAAAAAACACTACAAACGTAACTACATAAGTAGATATGCAACATATATATGCATTTTTGTAACTGTTTTCTCCTCCCATCTAATTTAAAGGATGACTGAAAAAAGCAGGAATTATGAAGCTATATTGATGAGTGTAATGCATAAAAACGCCACTTGTCTGACAATAGTAGCGCAAAGGAGGGGAAAGAATAAAACAAGACTGGAGCACAGTGTCTGGGTCCTGTTGAAATTAACTTGATGTTAATCCAAACGCCAACATGCTAATTGTAACCTCCAGGGAAACCACTAAGAAAACAACTCAAAAATATAGTGGAAGAAATAATAAAGGAATTAAAATACTGTATTAGAAAATATGTAGGTAGCACTAAAGATGGCAGTAATGATAGAACACAGGAATAAAAAGACATAAGATGTATAGAAAACAAAAAATGACAGAAGTAAATTCTACCTTAGCAGTAATTAGATTAAATTTAAATGGATTGAACACTCCAAGACAAATCAGAAAGCTGAATAGATAAAAATCTTTAAAAAATATGATCTAGTATATGCTGTCTACAAGAGACACTTCAAAGACAGAAAAAGATTGAAAATAGAAGAATGACAAATTATATAACATGCAAACAACAATCTAAAGAGAGCTGGAGTGGTTATACTAATACCAGACAAAATTCACTTTAAAGCAGACAATTGTTACTAGAAACAAAGACATTTATTTTCTAATGCCGAAAGGGCCAATCCACCAGAAAGACATAATGATTATAAACATATATCCACTTAACAATAGAGCCTCAAAATACATGAAGGACAGACAGAATTGAAATGAGAAACAGACAATCCAACAATAGTTGGAGACTTCAATACCCCACTTCCAATAATGGGTAGACCAAATAGAAGATCAGTAAGGAAATAGACTTTTCAACACTGTAAACCAACTAGACCTCACATAAATCTCCAGAGCACCCACCCAACACAAGCAGAATCCACATTCTTTTCAAGCTCCCATGGAATCCTCTCCAGGATAAACTATGTGGCAGGTCATAAAACAGACTGAATACATTTTAAAGGATTAATATCAAAATAGGTTCTCTGACCACAGTGGCATTAATAATGAAATTAGTAATGAAAGGAAATTTGGGAAATTCACAAATATGTTAGAACTAAACAACGTACTTCTTTGATCCACAGGTCAAAGAAGAAATTACAAGAGAAATTAGAAAATACTTTGAAATGAATTAAAACAAAATCACAACATGCCAAAACTAGAGGATACAGCCAAAGCAGTTCTTAGGAGGAAATTCAATTTGTAAACAGGTACGTTTTGCATGAAAAAGAACTTCAATCAATAACCTGACCTTTCACCTTAAGAAACTAGAAAAGAGAGAGCAAACTAACCCCAAAGCAAACAGAAGGAAAGACATAATAGAGATTACAGTAGAAATGAATGAAATAGAGAAAAGAGAAATGACAGAGAAATGGAAAAATTACTCTGAAAATCCTACAGTGATGCTGCAATGCATAATTTGGGTTAGTTTCATGGAAATCAGTCTTTCAGAATGTGCATACACAGGAGAGTTTTCAGAGATTCTACATGCCTCAAAGGAAATCACTACAAAAACTGGCATGGAAGGGTTTTTTTTGGTTTCTTCTCATGCACATGTAGAGAGAACAAGCCTGTGTCTGTGGAGACAAGCACATGCAGCAAAAAGAATTTTCTCTTGGCAAAATTCTTCAGGGACTTGGGAAACTTTGGATCAAAATGCCATATGTTCTCTCCAATCATTTCCATCTGTCACTCTTAATCTCCATATCTTTCTGTACTTACCCATGACTATGGCGAGTGTAATTATTTAAATACATGCATGCTTTAAAATGCTGATAACATATTACAAAATCACATTCGAGGAAGCTTGCTAGCTTGTTATTTTCATTCATTTTTAATTTGTCCAATCCAATACAGTAAAAAGGGTTTCCTTACTTTGTTTGAAGTTGCATTCCCCTGATTAATTTTGATTGATAGTTTAAATCTGTTTCCTCTTTTGTAAAACAAATGTTTGAGTTCACTGCCCATTTTTCTGTTGGACAATGTACATTAAGCATATTTCTATATGAAGGATATTAACCCCTTGTTACGTGTAAAATGCAAATGTGTTCCAAATTTGTCTTTTAACTTCTACAATTTTGCGTGTGTATGTGTGTGATACAATGCTTTTACTTTGTCAAATCTATCAATATTTCATGTTTGGGATTTCTAATGTCATGCTTAGGAAAATGTCCCCTTTCAGCAAGATTGCATACTGTGCAAATAAGTTTTCTTCTAGCACTTTGATTGTTCTTTTTTACATTAAAACTTTAGTACATCTGGATGAGATTTTGAAATGACTTTCTTTTTTCTTAAATGCTTGATTAATCCCCTCACCATTAATGTAATGATGCCTTCCTACATTAACATGACTGTTAAACTAAATTCTTGTAAACTAAATTCTAATATGCTGAAATGGGTTCTTGTTCTGTTGATCTATATATATCTTGATACCTTTGCCACAATTTTGTTTTTGTTTGGTAAAATACATACAACATAGAATGTACCATCTTAACCATTTCAAAAGGTACAGTTAAGTGGCATTAAGTGAATTCACCTTGTTGTAAAACCATCACCATCGCACATTTCCGGAGTTCTTCCTCCCAGCAAAACATTTGCCACACCTTTTACATGACATTAGACTATATCTCGGACACTGCTATTATTTTTCCTTTTCAGCATCTCCATTTCTGATGTATATTCCTCCCTATGAATTGTAGAAATAGTGTTTCCCTCAAAAAACTTATCTTAGGAATTTGGTTGGAAAGAGATTATAAGGTACAATTTACATTTCAAAAAATATTGTGTTCCCATTCCAAGATATGGGATTCTAATATTTTCAGTTCCAGGTTATTGATAACATTTTGCTGTATACCCTTACGTAATGATTATTTCTCCATTTGGTGAAAGTCCCCAGAGGGTGTTGAATGCACCAAGATTGTTTGTTGCATCCCTAGCACCTGATTCTGGCTGGCACATTTTAAGCACTCAGTGTATACCTAATGCCTAATACATTAATGAATAATGGATGACATGCTTTTATGTAGGATTTGTGCTTCTTATTTCTTTAATGGATATTTATGGAGCTATTTTTCTGTGCAGGTTACTATGGTGAAGGAAACAAGATTTAATGGAGATTTTATTCCACTGGACTTCTTAGAGTTCTTGAAGGTCATCTGCTGTGGATGGAATTATGTCTCTTGGAAATTCCTAGGTTGAAATCCTGGCCTCCAGCACTTCAGAGTGTGACATTGTTTGGGAACCGGATCATTGTGTGTGTAATTAGTTAAGATGAAGTCATACTGGACCAGAGTGGGCCCTAATCCAATAGGTGCCTTTATAAAAAAGGGGAATTTGGACACAGACATGGACACAGGGAGAAGGCCACGTGAAGATGAAGGCAGATGCCTCTACAAGGCAAGGAACGCTGACGCTTGCAAGTAAACCATCGGAAGCTGGGGAGGAGGCATAGAACGGGATCTTTCTCACAGCGCTCAGAAGGGACCGACCCCTTGATCTTGGACTTCCAGCCTCCAGAATGTGAAACAATAAAAGCCACCCAGTCTGTGGTACTTTGTTATGGAAGCCTTATCAGACCAGTTCAGGTTTGGCAGAGGCATCGTTCCTTGGCTTGCTGACAGCCACCTCTTTGCTGGGTCCTCACATGCCTTTCTCTGTGCATATGCATCCCTGGTGTCTCTCTCTTTTCTTACAAGGACATCGATTCTTTTGGATCAGGACCCCATTCGTATGGCCTCATTTAACCTTAATTACCTTCTTAAAGGCCGTGTCTCCATACACAATCACACTGAAGGCTAGAGCTTCCACATATGAATTTTGGAGGGGATACACCATTCAGTCCATAACATACACCCTCCATCAACGTGTAAATATGTGTCTGAAGAAGTTCCTGGATTAGGCAGTGATATTTTAGCTTATGCTTTCACCTACATAGTTCTTGGAGAATTGAAAACTGGAAAGGTTCCTTTGGGATGAATGGGGAGGGGGCAAGAACAGAGTTGAGAGGAGAGACGCAGGGACCAGTGGGCTCTGCCAGGGGTGGAGACATTAAGAGACATTTTCCCGTTTTCTCTATTTTACTCAAGCCCAGCTTCTTAGGTTCTTTTCTTTGCTGGATGCTGGTTTCTCTCCTAGATGTGTCTGATCAGCTCACAGAAGTACCCTAGTGACTAAGCCACATCATGTGCTTGAGTTGGCATGGTGCCCCCTTACTGCTTGTAAAGAGGAACCATGTTATAGAAAGGGCTATTTCTCTTAGCTTCATGTTTGGTACTTAAAACAATTAATTACATGAATAAGAGGTGAAAAATTCTCTTGCAAAAAGAAGTAAAGAGAACCTTCCTAATAAAACTGAAGTCTCTCTGTATATTTTTCTGAGCTTTAAAAAATACCTTTATATAGATCTATATATTCCTATAGAAAAGTTCAATCAATCTGAACCCCCCCCCCTTCTACTCTATGTGACATTTTAAGATCTACTCATGTTACTAGATGGATATTTTTTCATTTTGAATTGCATGTGGTCTTCATTTTTAAAAAAATAGACTAGTTTTAGTTCAGTCATTTTCCTATTGACAGACTTTCTCCCATTTTTTTCCTGTCTCCAGACAATGATGTATATGTTTCAAAGAGTATCTAGCCATCAATGTGATTAAATAGTTTTAATATATATGAACACCACTTTGCTGTCACCCGCAGGTAAGAGTTCTCTTTGGTTTTGGTCTTGTAGTAATTTTCATGCAATTTCTTTAATTTTCACTTCCATGAAAGAGATGTATTTCTTTTTCAATTGAAAATGGTACTTGGTTGGAACAAAAAGAAGCTGAACTCCCCAAACAGCCCTGCAGATGTTATTTAATGCCTCGATTTCTAAGAAGATCATTTCTGCAGGGTCATATGTGGCAGGGAAGCCTAGAATGTCCCATCTGACTTGAGAGAAAGACTTGCTGTGATGTGACTTCTATGACAAAAGAGAACAAATAGCCTTCAATAAACCAACTCCAAGAAATGTACTCTAAGAACCAAACCAATAAATCAACCTCAACAGCTCTGGAGAGAAATCTCAGACTCATTCCCTTCCGCCTCTGAAGCACTGGCAGCAGGGTCATTGTCATAGTGGCTGTAGCAGGGACCCCGACTACAGACCTCGCTGAAATCACATCCAATCAACCAACCATCGGCACCGTTATCATCCTCGTCACCATTGTCTTTCTCATCAACAGTCATCCTACCAGCTGGCATGTACCACGTGCTTATTCTGAGTATGACATTCTGCTCAGAGATTATGTGTATTATGTCATTTAAACCTCACAATTATGGTACAATGTTATTAGTGTCCCCATTTTGTAGATGAGGGAACGGAGGTCCAGAAGGGTGAAGTAACTTGTTCAAGATTATAGGAGGATCTTAGTTTCTTGGTTTGTGTTACCTTAAATCCATTGAATGAGAGATTATTTGTTTAGTTCATGACTTACTTTGAACATCATCAGCTCATTTGGACTAAGATTTTGTAGAAAGGTCAGCTATAATAATAGGACCTTGGCTTTTGTGACTTCAAGTGTGGTCCCTGAACAAGCAGCATCAGCACCATCTTAGTGTCAGTGCTGAATCTCAGGCCCCATCTCAGACTTGCAGAATCAGGATGTGCATTTTAACAAGACTCCTGTGTGACTTGAGAGCACACTGAAGCCTGAGAGGCGCTGCACAAGTACACACCACTTTGTTCTCGTGCAGACACAGGTCTGCAACAGGCCTGTGACTTGGTCCTACAAGGGTTGGGACACTTGGCAGACTGACTTTCGATTGTCTCAGTCTCATAGGCAACATGCAGAACGTATTGGGGGGATGCTACAAATTATTTGCATTTGGAAAGCAAAGAGCACGTAGCCAGTGTCTCCAGAACAGCATGGAGGGCTGGAAGGTGACCATTTTCCCTGGAACTGTAGTTGGAAATGAGCTCCTTGCAGGACTCTCACCCAGTGGAAGGGTCATCTCCAGCCAGGTCCCTTCATGGTGCAGTCTTGCCGGCCTGACTGCTGCTCTGGGCAATGGTGTCTGCACAGATACACTGAACCTTTACCTCCATCAAAGGAAACTGATCATTGGCTCTGTTTGTTGGGCTTTTCTGGGGCCCCGGATTCTTCATGACTAAATTAGGGTCACAGCAAGAACTAAGACGCCAAGCAGAGTTCATGGAAGAATTGGTGACAACTGAATAGAATAAGGCCTGTAATATAGCTAACTGTATTGTACTAAGGTCCATTTCCTGGTTTTGATGTTGTGATGCAATTATATACGATGCCTTCACCGGGGAAGAGTTCAATGGGCTCAGGGTACTATTTCTGGAGCGTCCTGCGAGCCTGAAATCACACCCATGGGCAATGGTACCACGTAGGGATCTTTGCTTGTAAACGACACACCTCATTCAGGTCAAATCAAGCACAGGAGGAAATCTTTGGGGAGATGTAGAGGAACTTCCAAGAACACAGGAGGATTCAGAAAGGGCAGGGGGAGGACCACGACCTTCTGCTCCAGAGGGCCAGCTGGCACAAGTGAATCAACAGCCTCATCTAGAAGACCCTGCAGGAATGGACGTGCTCTGACCTGTTCCGTCACATTACCTCTCTGCTTGTAACTCAGATTCTAGGCCGGGAGCACCTTTTTAGCCCAGCTCAGACCTCCTGCTGGACCAGTGGCCAAAGATGGCATGTTATCTGGGGAATGGTCCCACTCAACTGAACACAGGAGGGCTTCAGAAGGGTTTGGCAGATTGTCACCAAAACTTGACAGGCAGCCAAATAAGCACCCAGACCTTTACATCCACTGGAACAGTCACCAGTGGAGCAATTGTGCCGCCAGGTAGGGCAGTGCCTATGTGCCACAGCCCCTCCTGGGCCCAAGGATGGCCTACAGCAGGAATAGAGGGGATTTCATACCATTAGATATGCTCCACGGACATCTGTGTCATACATACATGTTTATGCTCCTATCATGAATTCTTTGGAAAGTACAATGTCGAATTTTAGTATATGCACGGATCGGTTTTTAAAAGAGGTAAAACCAATAGCCGCCTATAATCCATCATTGCTAATATTAACATGGTTTTATATATATATATATCTCCTCCTGGCTCTTTTTTATGCATAATATTATATGTTCTCAAACATTTAAAGCAGATTCTAGGAGCTAGAGCCTGGAAGCATCCAGTCTGTCCATCAGTTTATTACGATTTTTAAATTCCTGATGGAAGTGCTGTTGCTTTAATTTTCCAGCCCAGCTTCTCCAGGGTGGACATGGGGAGAGGCCTCTGTCAGTCTACACCTGCGCAGTGACAGCTCTAGCAAACTCAGATGCTTCTCTCATAAATAAAATCTAGTGATTGTGTGACACCCCGTCTTCCTGTTGTTGGGAGTGATGGGGACATCTCATTTGTGAAGAGTCTCAGGAAAACAAAATCTGTAGGAAACATTGGGAGGTCTCACCCTTGCCCCACACGACATGGCGATACCTCTTGGGGCCGTCGGGGGACAGGCGATGCTAACGCAAGGGTGACACGGAGTTGCTATGAAATTCACAAGAGCTAAGCTCATGGCTGGGGGTAAGGTCACCAGGGCCCCAGTTTGGGCTGAGGTTCCCCTCCACTCGGTCCCAGAGCACAGGGGTTGAGTTCTGGGAAGAAATCATGCACTTGGTCAGGGCTTCCCACGCTTGGGCCACTTGTGCTCAGTACTCAAAATTGCATTCCCTGCAGAAGTGCGTTTCCAGAAACACTGCTCCAGGGTGGTCACTGTCCATGGAGAGTGGCAGCCATGCCCCCGAGCATCCCCAGGGGCCTCGGCTACACATCACTCAAGGCAGGGTTACCTTCACACCCGCCACCTCCAACCCTGTAGAGGCGTGGTCAGGTGCCAGACTGTGTATGTTCAAGTCCCCTTGACCACCTGGTGACTTTGTTGTGCTCCGGATCCCTGCCTGCAAAATATAGATGATAAGTCAGCAAGGTCACCAGATGGTCATGGCACCAGCAGGGGATTGGGGGGAATTACCCCCACCATTTTCCTCTCTACCACATTGCAGTGTATTCGCTGCACCCATCTACCAAACTCCATAGTTCCTTCCTATATAGCTCTTTCTCCATGTGCTTGTAACTGTTCCTTCCTTTATTGCTGAGACCTAAGATTCGTACCCTATTAGCCCCAGGGTGCTTCAGCACCCCTCATCAATCTCCCTCTACCCTGCCAGCCTTTGTAAATAGTCTTCTCATTAAAAGTAATTGAGGGCTTCCCTGGTGGCGCAGTGGTTGAGAATCTGCCTGCCAATGCAGGGGACACAGGTTCGAGCTCTGGTCTGGGAAGATCCCACATGCCGTGGAGCCACAACTAGGCCCGTGAGCCACAACTACTGAGCCTGTGCGTCTGGAGCCTGTGCTCCGCAACAAGAGAGGCCGTGATAGTGAGAGGCCCGTGCACCGCCATGAAGAGTGGCCCCCGCTTGCCACAGCTAGAGAAAGCCCTCGCACAGAAACGAAGACCCAACACAGCAAAAAATTAATTAATTAATTAATTAACTCCTACCTCCAACATCAAAAAAGGAAGAATGAATCTTTCTGAGCCTCAGTTTCCTCATCTGTAAAATGGGATTAATAACAGCACTTAGTACACAGGTTTTCATAAGAATTGATTAGGCAAGGCAGAGTGTTCAATCCACTGATTTCATTGTTTTCAACATGAGTGAGAAAAGTACACAACTCTCCGTGATACACAATAAAATGATCAAAGTGATAAAGAGGGACAAGGTATAACTGGGGCTCAGAGAGGGGACAGAGACAGAGAGAGAAGAGATGTGTGGGGTGGGGAGAGAGGGTGCAGCCCTCCAGGGTGAGGTTGCGTGTGAGCTGACCCTGGAAGACAGCGAGAATGACAACTGCGAAGGTGCTGGAGGGATAGAAGCTTCTGGTGGGGGTCTCTGTATTTTTAAAGGCATGGTTTGGTGATGTGACTGAAAGGAGATGCGGAAGGATGCTAAAACAAGGGGAGGTCGTGTCCAAGTGAGATGCCCGGAGAAGACAGATGAACTAGCATGGAGTTAGCTGTTCAAAACCGCACCCACAAAACAAACATTCCTCTCCTCACTTATGTTGGACAGGAGAACAGGATGTCAGCGCAGAAATGCTCCAGAGAAGGAATTGTAATTTCTCCAGGCTGAAAGGTCTCCCTGGGTGAAGAAAGCACAACCAAGCATGAGAAAAAGTCCTGAACTAGCTTCTCCCACGGTTTCTCTTCTCAGCAGCCTTCCTGTTCCAACAGGAACCACCAGTGTATTTGGAGCTGGATGATTTAAAGGGCTGTCTTTGGACTCAAGGTTTGCACCTGTGGATTTTGCATATGGGGCGAGCTGCAGGTGCACAGGCATAATTGCATGTCAGATGCTGGTGCCTGGTCGACAATCCATCTTCCTTTTGGATGAAAATGCCTCATCATACAGACGCACAGGGGAGGGCTGCCCCCCTCCTACCCTGTACACCTCCTCACACCTTCCCTCCAATAGTGCAGGTGCGCAGTTGAAGACCACCTCTGGAAAACAGGCTCAGTGATATCTATCCAGGGTGAAATCCGGGAAGGGACCCCCTGTGGGGTGAGTAGAACATACCACGAACCCCGGGAAAGTCAGAGACAGATCATGTCGAGGCTATTGACAAGCACAGAGGAGGGAGAGATGCTTGGGGCCCATCAGCCACCCCCTCAGCTTCTGCCTTCCTGGTTTCCAGCTGAATCAAGTTGAGAGTTGCCTGATGTGCAGTGTTATCTCATAAGGTGGCTCTGGAATGCGGCCGCCTTGGCCACGGCCCACTCCTGCCCAAGCTGGGAAACCACAGGAGCCCCGCTATAATCCATCTTCCAGGAAGCGGGGAGCTGGGGTAGAAACAACAGCTTGCAGGAGGCCTGGCTGTGTGGTTCCCCAGCCCTCACTCTGCTCAAACTATCACAATAATAACTCTTTGTGAGGTCCTCAGTAAAATTGTCATGAACTTGCTGTAAATCAGGAGCATTTTAGTGACTTCAACTCAAGCACCATTTGCAGGGGAAGAGAGATGTGTGAGCGAGTCTGCTGGGGCATCCTGAGGAGGGGACATCTGTGTTTCTGGCTCTTCTTTCTCTCTTTCCATCCTTCTCTCCCTGTCCCTGGCTGAGGGATACAAAAGTGAGATGTATTTTCTGAGATACAAAAGTGAGATGAATTTTCTCTCCTCCTCTCCAAGAAACACGACTGCCTGGAGAATTCTTAGTTCTCTGGTCTGATGGCTGAATGGGCTTTTCCCCATGGAGTGACATTCTCCAGCAGGAAAAGGAAAGTGGAACTTACAGTGCACATTTTAGAATGATTTGTGATGGAACAAGGAACAGAAATTAAGGTACACATGCTTTAAGATGTAATCTGAAATTAAATGTGTATAGGTTTTTTTTTCTTTTTTTTTTTAAGTAGAATTGTTCTTAAATCCATTATGACACTTAAATTCTCACAGCTAAGTGTCTTTGGATTATTTTTTGGTAAACTTTTTACTACGGAAGATTTCAAATACACAAGAAAGTAGAGAGCATTGTTGAATGATCCCTAGGTTCCCATTACCCAGCTTCTATGATTGCATTTAAATCACTTTTTAAGTACTTAATTTTAAAGTTCTCAGATTGCCTTCTGAAATTTGGTCCAAGAACATTGCTCAGAGACCTCTGGGTTTTCCCTAAATGCGAGACGGTGCCTTTGTCGAAAGCCTACATCACCAACCAATATTCTCCCATTAGCCTCTAAAGCGGAAAATCAAAGGGAGCGTCGCCATCCTGAAGCATGGAGAACGGCAGCGCCTTGGAGAACAGCGAGCGGGTTGGTGTTGAATGGGACAGAGGCTGGTGGTCAGGGAGGAGAGTCCCAGACGCCTGGTCGACACCAGACACCCTCTCCTCTCCTTCATGGAGAGTGTAGGAGACACACCTTAGCAAGCATTTGGGAACCAAGGAAGGAGCTGGCACACCCTGGATTCCAGGTTTACCTGTTAAAGGTATGACTTTAACCTTTCATCTGCAGTGGTGGTGCTGGAAGGCGGGGTGTGGAGACGGCATTAGCCTCACTCTGATGTGTGTTTATAATAAGGAAAGGATTGGACAGGAGGTCTGAGTGGTGCACATCAGGGGCCCATCAGTGCTTTACACAGAAAAACAGAAAACTTGGGGATGCCCTAAATGTCCCAAATAAGCAATGGATTATATAAATTAGGGTTTGTTTATACAATAGGACATCACGTCAACGTTCAAAAATGATCATGAGGTGCTTCCCTGGTGGTGCAGTGGTTGAGAGTCTGCCTGCCGATGCAGGGGACACGGGTTCGTGCCCCGGTCCGGGAGGATCCCACATGCCACGGAGCGGTTGGGCCCGTGAGCCATGGCCGCTGAGCCTGCGCGTCCAGAGCCTGTGCTCAGCAACGGGAGAGGCCACAACAGTGAGAGGCCCGCGTACCGCAAAAAAAAAAAAAAATAAGATCATGAAAGTCCAAACTTGGTGATTAGAACATGTTTTTAGGAAATATTTTCCAGATAAAAGTTAGTTGCTAAGAAGCACAACATGTAATTTTGTGATTCATGTATATCTTTATCTAGATATTTATTCGTATGCAGGAAATAGCCAAAATGGGTATAAAAAGTGAAATGTTTGCATGGTTATATCTGTGTGTCAGAGTTTGGGGATCTATTTATTTTCTTTTTTGTAACCTTCCATATTCTCTGAATAAACGCACACACACACACACACACACACACACTGCAATAAAGACACATTAGTTTTATACACGGAAATGGCACATCTTTTAAATGAATGTAAATCTCCAAATACCATTAGAAAGGGTGGAAGCAACAAGACACTTGGATGGGCATTTTATCAGGAAACAGAGCAAGTGAACGGTCTGGGAATCCTGTTTGTTGGAGGCTGCATTGTGCCTCCCTTATCAAATACTGAAGTTGCTTTCCATAAAGCTCTATATCAAATGGAGGAATGTTTTCCCCAAGTATGTCTGCCATTTTTCAGCACCTGTCAACTCTGATATAAGTATCAAAACCAGCCTTTTCTTGTCTCATGCATGTCTCATTATCTCTGCATTTACAGCCAACTAATCCAAGAATGATATCTCCCCTTTGCCTGTGGATTTAGTGGTAACAGAAGCCTAAAAATGTGGAATTGGTATAGCCTTCTTGGCTAAAATTCCTATTTCCCAGAGAATGCCTAGGGATTTCTGCCAAACATCTTTCCCCTCTTGTATAAAATGCCGATCGCAGGTGGCTGGTATTAGCTCCACACATCTGTCTCATTTTGTGAAAATCAGCTCACACTTCAGGAATATTATTTGGGAATCAGTAATATCTTTTTCAGGGAGAACCTACGTCTTTCTGCAGCACCGGAAGAAGAAATTCAAATCATGGGGGAGCAGATTCTGAAGCAAAGGAATCTGTTATCTAAATTAAGCCCTTTTAGACCATTTTTAATGGTGATAAATTGGGAACGTTGCTAAATGAGACTGAGGCCATAACTCACATTGGATGGTATGAAGAAGAATTTAATTTAGCTTTATCTTCTTAGAAAAATCCCAGGAAAAAAAAATCACAAACTGAAAACAGTGATTCTTGGAGAGAATGCGTTTCAAACTCGGGGCATCAACTGCCCTGAGACAACAGTTAGTACTTAAGCTCCCCTCAAAATCACAGTAATACATCACTGAAAGGCAAAGTAAAATTTCCTCCAGTGGGTCTGCTTAACGACTGACAAACTTAAAAGACTCTATCCTGGTCTGTTCAAGAAGCTTGAAGATGTTTATTTGTTAAGGAGGATTGAACTGGCTTAATTCTGTTCAAATTTATGTAATGTTGAATTCTTCTGCTTTTCATCAGTTTAGTTTCCCAACACGTCTAGATAAAATATAATCCTCACCTAATAGACTAGAGGATTAGAGACACTTAAGCTGTCTTAACACCACATGTCTGGTTTTGAAAGACCTGTATATGGACCCCGTGAAGTGTTTATCAATGAATTGTCCACCTGCCCACAAGTCTAATCATAAGAAGCCCCTAAGTGGTTCTTATGTGCATGAACACTTGGGGAAAACAGCTGGTGAATACATGGAGTCTAACCTCCCTTCCTTCTACAGCAGGAGTTGTCATTCTTCTGTAAAAGGCCAAATAGTAAATATTTTAGCTTTGTGAGCCATATAGTCTCTATTGCAACTACTTAACTTTGCTATTGTAGGGTGAAGGCAGCGTAAGACAATATGTAAAGAAATGGGCATGACTGTGTGCTAATAAAACTTTATCTACAAAAAACAGCAAGTGGGCCAGATTTGGCCCGTGGGCCATAGTTTGCCAACCCCTGCTCTATAGGCAGCTCCCATGGACTTTAGTTTCATACCATCATCATCCCCACCATCATTACATCATCATCATCACCATCGTCATTACACCATCATGATCACCATCATCATCTACAGTCACCATCACTGTGTCTGGTAACAGTCACTGCGGCAAATGGAGCTCGCGTGCTCTTAGAGCTCACTGCTACTCTTCTCACTTGGGACACTCCTCTAGCTCCTTTGGAATACTGCCACCTTCCTTTTCATGGTATTTAAAGTGTTTGCCCTTCAGTACTAATCCTCGTCAGTCACTCTGAGCAGATGAGAAGATCCTCTTCAAGGCCATGTGATTTCATCCAGAAAACATAGATTGATCTGAGACAAAACTCTTAAGGAATTTATATCGGTGTCATTATGCGAAGTATGCCCTGAGCCTACGCCTCAAGGTCCTCCTAACGGGGTGGTTTGGAGGGGCTCCCTGAGCATGGTCGTCTTGCCTCTAGTTTATCACCTCCATCTTCCGCCCCCATCCCATGCCAGGAGGTATTCTGTCCCTAGTTTAGGATGATAAAATGGACGTTTAGTTCAAGCAGCACGCTTTGTACTTCTAGGTGGATCAGCCACCTCCGTCCCCATCTCAGACGGCAGGTCTGAGCGTTTTTATGTCTATTTGCCAGTGCATCACTGGAGTAAAGACTCCCTCAGCTCAGATGACACGATCCAGTCTGGAGGTTTTCACAGGCTTTCTTCTCAGGAACACTTTTGGAGGGCTATAAAGCTTTGGTACCTTTAGCTGAAGAAGTTGAAATCTCAAAGCATCACCAAAGAAGTCAGCAAGCATTAAATGGGAACTCGGACATGACATCACAGCGCCTCACCTTGTCTGGAACGGCACTGAGCACCCGATTGACTGCTCTTCAGTAGTAGCACTGTTTTAATAGGATTATGGACTTCCCTTTCTGTGCTCCTTTACATACTCACCAGGCAAAGTTTTCCACATCCGACCTTCCTGTGGCACCGACTTAACAGTTCTCTTGAGATTACTCTTACTCACAGCAACTGGGGCATTGTTATGCAGATATAGCTTGACCCTCAGCTCAATGCTGCCCCAACAGATATTGCTCTAAAAAGGGCATCTGGATCATTTTACATATTCACCAAAGTTTGCTAGTGTACCCTTGGAGAGGGCCTCAGTACTCTAGGTTGCCGTGACAACTGGATGAGAATCAGTGATCTGGGGATTACTGGATCTTTGTTCCCATGACATTCCCCCCCACCATCCACAAACAATTTCGGGAATCAGACTTGGTTACTTTCTAATGAATACAGGTCCCTTAAAATTCAATTAAAAATGTAAATGATATTACTTAGATTCTCTGGAAACCCAGAAGAGAAAAAAACAAACAAACTGATATTTCTTAACTACCCACTGTGCCTGAAATTGTGTTGGCCCCTGAACAATGCAGGGGTTAGGGTGCCAACCTTCCCCGTGGTCAAAAATTCGTGTATAACAGTCGGCCCCCTGCATCCACAGTTTCACACCCCTGGATTCAACCAACCTGTGAAATTAGCATTTAGTGAAAAAAATATCCACGTACACGTGGACCTGCGCAGTTCAAACTGTGTTGTTCATGGGTCAACTGTGTTTTCACATGAAATGCACACCGTAGTTTGGTGCACATGACATTTTCATGTTACTATTCCTCCCATTTTGTCGAGGTTGGCAGAAGTCAAGTAGTTTGCGTGGCCAAGTAGTGGGCGGAGCCGGGAGGCCTCTTGCTCTGGCTTCTCCCAGAACCCACGCTTTCCCTCTGTGCCCGGCTTACTTTCCTCACCACACCCAGAGGGGACCCCAGCTCACAGGGAGGGACTGTGGTCCAGCGGCTCTAGAACCCCCTTGAATTTCTTCCTTGACAGTATCCCCAGACACCCATGATACTGGTGAGCGGTTGCTGAGTGTTTTTCTATAATATGATTCCTGGCCAGGCAAGAAAAATCCCCAAGATCCAGAGCCACGTGGTAAGAGGAGGAGAAGCAGATTGACGTGGACCGTCTCCTCCATCCTCCTCGGCCACGTCCACTACAGGTCTTTCTAGAGTGTTCTTGTCTCATTCTGCTCCACATTCCCTTTTGAGCCAAGTAGGGTGTCCACTGGAATGAAGGGACGGGGCCCAGGAGTGATCTGGAGGCGCTCCAGGCAGGGCACAGAGTCCCCTGACGCCATGCTGGGGACCCCCTAGAGCCTAGCATGGACACGGAGCTCCAGGGACGTCGTTAAGAGGGGGTTTTTGGAGAAAGGCCAACCCAGGTCTGAGCTCTGACTCTGCCACTTGCTGGGTGACCTTGAGCAAGTTATACCCCTTTCTGAGCTTCAGTTTCCTCGACTGTGAAACGGGGGTGCTGGGAGTGGTTATACTGAGGGAGCTAAATGCCATCACGTGTGACAGTGTGTGGGGCGGTGCTCGGCAAGGGGTGACGTCTCATTAAGGCAGTGTATAGGTACATTTATTGATTGAATAATGGTGATTTTTAAATCATTTTTTGGAGAAGGAGTGCATTCATTTCCTGGGGCTTGGGTAACAAATTATCACAAACTGGGGGCTTAAAACAACAAAACTTTATTCTCTCCTGGCTCTGGAGGCCAGACATACAACATCAAGGTGTCAGCAGAGCTGGGCTCCCTCTGGAGACCCCAGGGGAGGATTCTTCCTGCCTTTTCCAGCTTCCGGGTGCTGCCGGTGTTTGCTGGTTTGGGGAAGCATCATTTCCAGTCTCTGCCTCTTTCTTTACTTTGCCTTCTCCTCTGTGTGTCTATCTTATAAGGCTTCATACGATTGCATTTAGGGCTCGGCCATGTGATCCAGGATAATATCCTTCTCTCGGCATCTTTAGCTTACTTACACCTTTTGCCATAGAAGTTGATGTTCCCAGGTTCCAGGGATTAGGATGTGGATGTGTCTTTTTGGGGGGCAACCATTTAATGCACCGCAGGTGGCAGTGACAAAGCCATAAGCTTTACAAAAGACTTAAAATACTCCAAACAAGGAGCTGCAAGTCTTTGACATATGGATGCTGGAGTAGGGTTCCCGCTGTACCTGCACCGATCCTGCAGAGATGAGTTGGGAGGGGTTGAAAAAAGAGTGAACCCCGAAGGCCCGGCTCAGAGGCAACATTTAGAAACAAGCCCGTGAAGGCTGGACACACGAATGATTTCCTGAAAGGCCCCCCTGCCACAGCTTTGCTGCACCCCGCTTCTCGTGTTCTCCTCAGGCCCCTCTGTGCCCCGGCATTTCAGGGGGTGTAACTGCACAGCTGTCTTCTGGGGGTTGATTTGGAGGATGAGAAAAATAATAGATCTTCTGAAGTTGGGTCGATTTTTGCTTATGGAAGCACATTTCCTACCTGAGGCGCCCTGGGAGTCCCCTGAGGACGATCAGTTATTTCTTGAGCCAGGAGACATATTTACGGCAGGTGGAAATGGTCCCACGTCATCAAAGGACCTTCCCTGCGGACTCCCCATGTGCTCATTAGATTGGTGGATCAGAAGCTCCCCAACCCTTGGCAGAAATGAAAGCTCAGCAAGAACCAAACTCATTTAATTCAAATTTAATTAAAGTTGGAGCAACGCTTTTTACTCTTCGCTCCTAATTATAATAATTTGCTGCAAACAATCACACTGGAAAACGTTCAGTGAGCTTCAGAGGAGAGAGCGGATGGGCTGGACTGGCTGAGGCAGGAAGAGGGTAGAGGCTCATTTCTTGTTTCAAAATTTCCAGTAATTGATGGTTTTCTAATAAGGTGGCCATTCAAAATGGAAACCACTTTGTAGCAAACAACCAGATCTCAAGGGATAACATTAATAAAAATGCATGTGTGATGGAAAATAAAAAGCTACAAAACAATGAAAGAGGCATCAAAGAAGAAGCCGTTCTAGTTGGGGTAGACCATGTTCTGCTGTGAATCTCAGCGTCTTAACCCCAGGAGAGTGGTTTCTTACGGCACAGGTGTTCAGAAGGTGGCCTTCCATGCGGTAACTCCGGAGGCCAGGATCCTTCTGAGTCAGGGAGGTGCCTCTTGTGGATCCAGGGTTGGAGTGCTGTGGCCTGAGGGTCAAATTCAGCCCGCAGCCCGTGAGGTCAAGTCAAGTGTCACTGGCACCCAGTCCCACCCTCATTTGGAGGGTCTCTGGCTGCTTTCCCGCAACCAGAGGAGAGTGGAGACACTGAGTGCCCTGCAAAGTCTAAAGTGCTTACTACTCGGCCCTTTACAGAAAAATGAAACCAAACGGCCTAGTCCAGGGCTTGGAGTCTCCAGTGGGAGCCTTCCCCACATGCTTGGCTGCCGTCCCGATGAAAAGCTTGTCCCCGAAGGACGTGCCCCCAGTTCACCCAGAGGGCCCATGGACCCAGTGTTGACCCCACCTGGGACACGAACTCTTTGGACCAGGAGGTGAGGACGAGCGACCTAGATACACACACTGGGAAGCAGGTGGGTCAGTTCTTCCCCGGCCCCTGCTGGCCACAGGGGGCTCGCCGGCTCCCACCTGACTGCCCGGCCTCTTCCTCACATAGGATGTTTTCAAGCGCCCGGCCCAGGAGGTAAGCCCAGGACTTAGGGGTCAGGGAAACGTGGGTTCCCATAGCGACTCCTGCCTCTTCTACGTGGGCCAATGGCTTACGTTTCCCGGCTTTGGCTCCTCTTGGACAGAATGGTGATGGTGAGAATTAAATCAGAAAATGGTGTTGAGGGCATGGGGTCTGGCACCTGGCAACTGCTCCACACCTGTCAGTGATTTTTATTATTCTCAGCAAACCAGGTCATGGGAGTGCACTCGGGGCCATGACCCCCAGGCTGGGGAGCACCAGACGGCTCAAAAGGGGACCTGGAAATGGGCTACTGGGCTATTGGCGGGACACCTCTGCAAATTTGGCCTCTTGTTTCTTGACTGTGCCAAGCTGGCTCCACCTCAGGGCCTTTGCACTTGCAGTGCCTTCTGCCTGAATCCACTTTCCCCCGTGTTTTCGCAAATCTGGATTCTTTTCATCTTTGAGGCTCCAGTTCAAATGTTTCCTACCTGACCACTGTTCAAAAATGTTTTCACTTATTTCTTTTCTCCCAGTGAGTCCCAAGAGCTGTCTTTATTCTCTTCATAGTATTTATTGCTTATGATGATGATGACCTTGTTCATTCATTTGTCTGGTTTTCTTTTTCTCTCACCCCTTACAAAAGGTAAAGTCCATGAGAGCAGAGCCCTGGAAGGCTGCTTCGTTCAGAGCTAGAGACTCACCACCGTGCACTGGCCCCATACAGAGCGAGAACTTAGTAAATGTGTTGATGGGCTCAGTGGCCATGACTGAGGTGGCCAGGCAAGGGGGTGGGAGCCAGCAGGAGGTGGGGGGGGCGGTCAGGGGAAGAGCCTGAACAAAGATCATGGAGCCAATTAGCACGTGAGTCAAGAGCTAAGGATGCAACGGTCACTACTGTTGGTCGGAGGAGAGTGATGTGGACCGGGCAGCGCCAGCCCAGACTCTGCATTTCCTTCTCAAACCTGATTCGGTGCACGTTTTCACACGTTCTGGCCTCAGCCGCCCTGAGCCGTTGGGAGCAGAAATGTTCCCGTTCCCTGTCAGCGCTGCCTGAAGAGTGAATTGTCGGGCAATTTCAGAGAGGACATTTAGGAAGAAGACATCAAATTTAAGAGGTTACAATGAGTGTTCAGAGGTCAGAAGAACTGGGGAAACGACCTTGTGATTTTTATTCTGTGGAGGCAACACAAATAACGAAAGAACAAATGTGCGAAAGCCCAAGCCCTTTTTCTCCTCTGTGTATTTCATGCAGCATTAAAACATGTCTTTAGAGCTTTCTTTGAGTGATTTAAAAACCAGATGGAGACCAGCAAACAGACCGCATCTGTCCTGGTAACGCTGTCATTTATGTCCTGTGTAAGTGAGTAGAGATGATGGCCTGGGCTTCTTGCTGGATGAGGAGTAGAGAGCATTTGGCCGGCAGCTAAAGCACAAATAATTTCTATGCATGAAGAATCCTTCCAAAAAGCAGGCCCTGCAAAAGGCAGGATCAAATCATAGTCATTAGGGCCTGGTACTCTTTTCAGATGGATGCTTCAGAGTCTTTGCGGCAAGTGCCCTGGCCTCAGCTGAGGGAGCTACTTGTGTTTTAATCTGCCATTTTTCTTCTTTTTTGTTCTTTTGGAAATAAAATAGGTCAAGTCGACACTTCAAATATGATTGTTGAGAAAGGCAGAAAAAACATGTCAATTGAGCAGAATCCACCTGGGTGATGACTGGGACACAGAGCCCCTTGCACAAGCCCGGGGTCTTTCCTGGCTAGAGGCAAGGAAAGAAGCAACAAATTCATATCAAATACTGATCCCCTCGCCTTGATCCTTAGATACGCAGAACTGGATTGACTCTGATCATCAGTTTGGACAAACCACTGCCACCAGGCAAGGACGAGTTTTTATTTGTTTTTGTTTCTTATCCTCTGCGCTCAATGTCAGCCTTCTTCCCGAGAGGCGTCATCACCTGTGTTTAAACACCATCAAGCGTATTTCGCGGTGTATTCCATCCAGCTCCTCCTGCTTTTACTCCTGCTGTCTTGGGGATGCTGCGTGGATTCGCATTTCATGGTCCTTCCTTTCAACTGATAGAGAGCACGCACTGTCGGTCTCTGCTCCACTTAATTTATCGTCTCTTCTCCTAATGGTCACTTAGATTATTTCTGTTATCAGAGTAATGCTGCGGTTGACATGCTTGAGTTTATTTTTTGTTTGCGTTTCTGCGGAAGTTTCTCTTTCTCCATGAAAGCAAATATGGGAGATACATTTTAGGTCAGATGAAGAAATGTTCTCTGTGTCACTAGAAACTTCCCAGTTGTTTTCCAAAACTTCAGCCGCAATGCTCACTCCCGCCAGCAGCTGAGTTTCCTCCGTAGCCCTGATCATCACATGACATTCCATTTCTGACAATTGGGCATAAATGTTGTCTTGTGCGTCTCAAGATCCATTTTTTTAGTAGTGCGTCTGCGCAGTTCTCTGATCATTATTAGCTGTTCCTAGCTTTTGTTGTTTACTATTGGGTCTTCTTTCCTTTGTCTTGCTGATTACTAGAGTTTCCCCTGTAGTCTCCATATTAATACTTTGTCAGCTACTTATATTGTAAATTTCAACACCAGGTATTTATTCATCGAAGGATACAAATAACTTATAGGTGAGGCCTGAAGCTCAAGTGCCTTTTATGACATCTTCTGAGTGTGTAACACAGAGCACACACTCTGTGCATCTCTCACCCAGTGAGCAAAGGGGATGAATGACAGAATAACTGGAGAAGCAGAGTGGATTTACGGGGAAAGCAGGGTTTGGAGGCGAAATGGGCCTTTTCAAAACAAATCAATTCTACCTTGGCCACTGCCCTGTCATGGGGTCCAGGGCAGGGTCCTGACCTATTATCTGGGTTTTCACATCTGCCTCACAGGGTGTGGGCTGGGGAACTTGCAAGTAAAAGATCAGTATGTCAGCGACACGGGACGGGAGCATCTACACAGCAGGAGGAAGAGAACTGATGCTTAAAATAAGCCCTGGAACCTGAAAGAATTTAGATAGATGATGATAGATAGATAGATAGATAGATAGATAGATAGATAGATAGATAGAAGATAGATAGATAGATGATAGATAGACAGAAGATAGATAGATAGATGGTAGATAGATAGATAGATGATAGATGACAGATAGATACATAGATAGATAGATAGAAGATAGATAGATGGTAGATAGATAGATGATAGATGACAGATAGATACATAGATACATAGATAGATAGAAGATAGATAGATAGTAGATAGATTGATAGAAGATAGATAGATAGAAGATAGATAGATAGATAGATAGATAGATGGTAGATAGATGATAGAAGGAGAGAGAGAGAGAGAGATGATGGAGCAAATGAGCCCCTTCATAATTACTCATTTTTTTGCCTTTCCTGATACAAATGGAAGTGAACTTAGCCGCTAAACAAAAATCAACATTTAATGGCATTTTAATCAGATAAAGATGGTGTACGACTTATGATTCCATTTTGCCTGTATTCCAAATATACACAATGGGTAAAGTGAGCCATAGCTACATCTATGGACATGTATCTATATATGTGTATTAGCTCTTCTTCCACGCACACTAAGTGAATACATGCAAAAATGATAATAGCACTTATCTTTGTGTTGGGGTTGTAATTCAATTTTATTTTTTCCTTTTGCTTAACATTTTTCTACTTTCTCTAGAATTGATATGCAATTATGGGCATAATAATAGAGTATATTTAGATAACATTTATGGAGATAAAGCAACTGAGAAAGTGCTTGCAATATGCTAATGAAAGAAGTCTGTTGCAAACTTGTGTCTCTGTTCTGATCACAACTGTTGTTAAACCAAAATGAACAGAAAATAGGCAGGAAGGGAAAATGCCCCATGCCTGTGACCCTTCTAGCTGCCTGATGCTGGTGACGAGTTTCTATTTTCATTGTTTTTCTGCCTCTTTGTTCTTCTGAAATGTGTTTATTAACCATTTATTACTTTACTTTGTTTAAAATGCTGTAAGAGCCTGGAAAACTTTCAAGAGTATGTAAAATACTTCTTAAGGGAATTCTTTAACCAGAAAATTCCACATCCTATCCCTCAAACCCCAGGTTAGTCAGGGGTATAAAAGGAGTTTTGTGGACCTATGCAAAGCTGGAGACCACGTGAGAGCTCCCTGCACCGAGCCCCATGGAAGCTCCTCACGTGTGCCAGGGCGTGTTGCACACACACGTCACAGGCAAACATGTGCACACACACCAGTGCTCCCTCTAGTTCAAGCCACGCAGGCACCAAGTTGCCACCTGGAGAATTACGTGGCAGGTGCCCCATCAGCCCCGTGGTCGGGCAGGATGGCTGCTGTGGCGACGGACCCTCTCTGCCTTCTTCCCTGTTGGTCCCCTGTGGCTTCACCTGCCACCCCTCCTCAGGCTGGAGCCTGTGCTCCGTACCTCCACCCAGGCAAGGGGACTGGGGTCCGGGGGTGCAGGGAACGCCAGCCACTAGCCTGGCTACTCCAGGGCACCTGCTGCGGGCACGGTCACTGCAGAGCACGTGCTGGCCTGGTGGGAGGCCCTGTGGGGGAAATGCCCCAGCTTGGGCTTTATCGTAAAAACCACTTTTGAAGGAGCAACTGAAAGGAACATTTCCTTTCTGCCCAGCTTTTCCAAGTCCTCCCACATGTAGCCGACAGTGTCCTTTGATAGGCAGACATCAAAGATTCCAACTTCTTCCAGAAGATCCCTACCCCCAGATATGTGATCTCCAAGTCTGGACCCTCCCTTAATTTTTTTGGAAAAGTGGCTCTCATAACGAGCCAGTTTCATCCCTTCATTTTTTTTTAAACATCTTTATTGGAGTATAATTGCTTTACAATGTTGTGTTAGTTTCTGCTTTATAACAAAGTGAATCAGCTTTATGTATACGTATATCCCCATATCCCCTCCCTCTTGCATCTCCCTCTCACCCTCCCTATCCCACCCCTCTAGGTGGTCACAAAGCACCGAGCTGATCTCCCTGTGCTATGCGGCTGTTTCCCACTAGCTGACCTAAATAGACATTTCTCCAAAGAAGATACACACATTGCCAAAAAACACATGAAAGGATGCTCAACATCACTAATCATTAGAGAAATGCAAATCAAAACTACAATGAGGTATCACATCCCTTCATGTTTTATCAGGATTTTTAAAAATTGGGATATAATTGACATACGATGTTGTGTAAGTTTAAGGTGTACCATGTATTGATTTGATGCATTTATATATCGCAATATAATTACCATCGTGATGGCATTAGCTGACACCTCTATCATGTCACATAATTATCATTTTTTTTTTTTTTTTTTTGCGGTACGCGGGCCTCTCACTGCTGTGGCCTCTCCCGTCGCGGAGCACAGGCTCCGGACGCGCAGGCTCAGCGGCCATGGCTCACGGGCCCAGCCGCTCCGCAGCATGGGGGATCCTCCCGGACCGGGGCACGAACCCGTGTCCCCTGCATCGGCAGGCGGACTCTCAACCACTGCGCCACCAGGGAAGCCCATTATCATTTATTTTTGAGGTGAGAACAATTAAGATGTAATCTCTTAGCAAGTTTGCAGGTTATAATATAGCCTTTTGGCTATAATGGCTATGCTGTGCACTAACTCTCCAGGACTTATCTTCTCACTCTGAGTTTGGACCCGTAAACAACATTTCCCTAATTCCCCTGCCCCCAGCCCTGGTAACTACCACTTGACTCTGTTTCTGAGAGCTCAGCTCTTACGGTTTCCACGTATAAGTGAGATCGTACAGTATTTGTCTTTCTCTGTCTGACTTATTTCACTTAGCATCAGGCCCGCAAGGTCCACTCATGTTGTCGCAGACGGCAGAACCTCCTTCTCTCTCATGGCTGAATAATATTCTATTGTGTGTATATATATATACTATTATATAATATGAATTCATATTCACATTATGAGAGGGAGTGCAGCACAAGATTTGAACCAGGCGGTGGAGCCGGAGAGCCTAGGCTTTAGTACCCGCTCTGCCACTCACCTGCTGTGTAAACCTGGAAAGGTATACATGCTCTGTGCCTCAGTTTCCTCATCTCCAATATGGGAGCAAAAATAGGTCACTGTGAGGACTGGATGACTTATTACTTTAAAGTGCTTAGAACAGTGCTTAGTGAGGGCTTAATAGATAGAATTATCATTGCTCACATTGCCATGACCAACATCATCACCACCATTATCACCGTCAGCATCATCATCGTCAGCATCATCACCCTCATCAGTACCACCACCACCACCACCATCATCATTATCATTTTCACCCTCACACTGGTTTAGTGTTTGGGCTTTGAACTCTGGCAGATTCAGGTTTAAATCTCAGGTTCATACATACTACTTGTGAGATCTTAGGCAAGTCATCTGGTCTCTCTGACCTCCAGGTTTTCCATTAATGTAGCATATAACACCTCCCCAATAGAGGACTGTTATAATGATCCGATTAAATAATGACCCTATGCGCTGATCATGGTACCAGGTACACAGTCAGTGCTTAATAAATGATATCGATATATTAATATATAAAGTAATGTATAATATAATAATATATACTGATATTAATATTATATTAATACATACTATATTAATATGTGTGCATACATGTATATATGGTATATATTACTTATTGAGCTTATATCATTTAAATACATATATAAGCTTATGTGTATGTACATGTTCTAATCAGCTGTTCCTATCATGCTTTAAGACTGTAAGCCTTGTCATTTTAAGCCTCTTTTACTATTAATTTTATGGAGACATTTTGAAAATCAAGGGCCACTTTTCTTTTCTCGCGGGCTCCCCTCCTGCTTGATTAGTCTCCAGGCAGGGCCAGCCGTGTGAGCTCCTGTCTGTGGGTGCTGGCTCGGTGGCTCTGGAGGGCCAGCTTCCAGCAGAGGCGATGTGACCATGGTGGCAAGGGCAGGTTTGGGGCGGACGAGGCTTGCTGGGACATCTCTCACCTGCAGCTAGAGCAAGCCTCTCCATACCTCCCTGGCCTTGGTTCCGGGCCCCTGGCACCATCAGGGGCACTCTGTCATTTTATCCTGGGATATTGACATGTCTCCTCATTTTTTCCTGCTAAGAATTCTGAAGGTATTCTTGAAAGCACAAAATAACACACCCTTTTTGAATACTGGTTATTCTTTTCTTTTTCTGTGTCACCTATGAAAGTCACTTAAGCGGCTTGGACTGTAGTTTCCTCTGGAGAGCTGCACATATAGGGTTGATTGGCTGGGATGGCTGTGGATACCCACACATCAATGCATAAATGTTTACATAGCATCTATTGTGTGCTGAGTACTGTGCAGTCGCCGAGGACATGCAGGTGGGGGAAAAGGTTCCCGTCCTAAGGAAGCTCATTTTAATGGGAAGCATCACATAAATAGAAACATATATCTGGTCAGTATAGAGGCCCCTCCATGCACCATTGTATCGCCAGAGCACAGAGGAGGAATCATCCCAGATTGTTGATAGGAGTGTGTGGATGACAGATGAAAAATAACAAGGGTGGAGATGAAAACCAGCATGATATATGTGGAGAACTGTAAATAGATCAGAGTTGCTGGACCGTAAATTGTGACTCAGTAGCTGATTCATTCAATAAGTATCCACATGAACATCTGTTATGTGAGGGGACCCAAGGGAGAGTGAGAAGTCACACAGAGAAGGAGGCAGGGGCTTGGGCCCAGAGGGCCTTCTACGCTTCCTTGGGTCACTGCCTCTACCCTGTAATTATGCATGGACATGAAAATTACCTGGGGCAGAGTGAAATACTTCAGATTTCCAGACACCTTCCCTGGAGATTCTGATTCATTCTTTCTATGTCGAGACCGAAGGATCTAAACCATTCATGAGCGCCCCGGAGGATTTCCATTACCTGGAAAGCTTGGAAGCATTTTCAGGGGGCAGTGATGGGGCTGAGACATTTTTAGCTACTGGGAGGCATGGTCTCGGGGGCAGCACAAGGCAACGAGGCAAGGAAGAGGCTGATAAGGTGGGAGGGATGCCGAAAGGGTGGCTGGTCTGAGAAAGGGGAGCAGCTAACTCCACTGGCTTTGGCTTCTAGGACTGGGAGAAGCATCACAGGGCCAGCTGCTGACCTAGAGAATTCAGGACAAGAGACAGGCGCTCCAGGACTCTAGGGAACACATGTGTGCACATTGTGATTTTCAGTTGAGTTTGGGGATCTACTCAGATCAAAGATGACCCCCACCCTGTTCTATAGACCATCCTCTAATTATTTAATAACATAAAATGTCAGGGCAGCAAGAATTAAAGATCCAGTAAGACTTCCTATTCTCACTGAATCCCTTCTAAGTGGACATCTGATAATATTCAGATTCCACCCACAGTGCCTCAGCCCTCTGTGTAAAGGTGGGAAGTTCAGTTCTGGGAGTGGTCCTGAGCCCAAGCAGGTGTTGCTCATCCAGGTCAGGGGTTATCAACAGAGGGGGTGAGGCCCTCGTTCTCCAGCTGAATGAATTCCCAGCCCTTCCTCTCTCCCACAATGTCCAAGGGCAATGCAGGAGACAAAATGAACTCACAGCTTCACCAGTGTTCTCAGCCCTGACCAACCCCCCCTGCCCTGCCCCGTCACCTGAGAAACTGTTAAGCACACAGATGCCCAGACCCTGCCTGGAAAGAGCCTTTGGCATGGATGCTGAGAGCTGCCAGATGATTCTAATGGGAAACTGGCTTGGGAGCCACGACATTAGACCTCATCCTGCCAGTCTCTCCCCTTCGGCCCATCCTGTTTGCCCCAGACAAAGAGACAGTCCTCTCTTTAAACAAATATGACCTCTAGGCTGAACTGGAAAGATTCCCCAACAAAAGCAAGGGACCTCTATATGTTATGCTTTTTCTTCCATGCAAGTATGGCTTCACTTCCAAAGGGGACAGTGACCTTTGGCCTACTTTGCTTGGAAACAAAAAAGACCTACATGCATTTTTGCATATTTCTTACCATTAGTAGAAAAAAATATATCATTTTGTGGCAGGCACCCTTAGGACCTGGGGGATTTTTTTGAGTCTCTCCCCTAATCCTTTTTCTTTGGGACATCCAACTGGAGAAATCCTGCAGGCTGGTGGAAATATGCCTTGCGATTCAGCATTATCATTAATATTTAACTCTTAGTTTCTGTAACTGAAATGAAATTGGTTCATCCTTTGCGCTTTGTGGGTTTATATTTATGTTTGATATAGAGGAGGATTTTCTAATGCTCACGCTGTTTCATAATGGTGGGGGCTGTCTTGAGAGGGGCTGAGGACTTGTCCTACCGTGAAGGAGAGCACGCTCCGGCACGCACGTGTACATCCATCTGCTCGGTACGTCCTTCCTGGGCACCTACCTGAGCAGGTAAGACGTGGTCCAGGTCCTCACAGGAGCTTGGCAGCAACATCCAGCCCGTGTTAGGGCAACCACTGTCCAAGAAGCAGGATTATTACATGGTTATTACAGTGATACAGAACTTTCCTTGCCTTTTATTCTGACGGGCATCCATTCACTGAAATCAATGGCACACTCCTCTGTGCTAGAGCCCCTGCTTCAAATCCATGCAGCTCTGGGAAGTCACAGCCCGGGCGTGGGGCGTGCTCTTCACCGCGGGAAGGGTAGGGGCTCCTGAAGATGCAGGTCCCTACCTTCTCTCCTCCCCTCCAGCCCCCAGCAGGGCCGGGCTCAGCCCTGTTCCCAGCTGTGTGCACCTGGAACAGGTGTGTCCCCAGTGAGGTCACCCTGAGCTGGTTAGAGCAGGGAGCTGTTGAGTCCCAATTTCTGGGTTAAGCTACACTGTCTCAAGGTTATGGGCTATGTGTTCTTTAAACCTAGAAATCTTTGAAGATACATGTGGGGAATATTAACCAAGGATGCAGAGGAATCAACCCAAATTATCCCCTTGTGGTCGAAGACACCAGCTGGGTCACTGATGATCTGGTATTGAGACAGTATTTATATTATTCCTCCCTAGGCAGTGCTTTCCCCAGTAATCTGCTCATTCCCTGAGAAATTTCCAAGTGACTGCAGGATGCACCATGTGACACTCAACTGTCTTGGCTGATTCTATGTCAGTCTATAGAGCTCAGGTGAGCCCAGGGGGACATTCTGAGGTGGTGACATCTCCCTCCAAGGCTCTGAAGAAAGCCTTTCCAGTTCTGTCCCCTTACGACGTATCAACATTAGAAAAACTTCACAGTGGTGTCTGCAAGTCATTTCTCCAGTCCTGGAATAACTGTCTCTTTTTCTCCGTCTCCGAAATCTCCATTTACTATTTCTGCTCCTTTTGCTAATGCTTTGTGCACTCAGTTTATAAAACAGAGAATCCGAATGGAGTAAGGAGTTGTGGGGAGATGGAGAACTTGGCCAGATCTTTTCAGTTCTGGTCACAAAGTCACCGCAATTGTGGCAAACTCGCCACATGCGTGTGCTTAAGTGAACCCTCCAGTTGCCTTCACACAATCAGGTTTAGAATTAACACATACACGCTAATACATATAATATAGATAAACAACAAGGACCAACTGTAGAGCACAGGGAACAATACTCAGTATTTTGTAATAACCTCTAAGGGAAAAGAATCTGAAAAAGAATAGATATTTATATGTGTATAACTGAATCACTTTGCTGTACACCTGAAACTAACACAACATTGTAAATCAACTGTACTTCAATTAAAAAAAAAAGAATAATTCCCTTCAACACTCGAGCTCGGAAAATGTTCGCCATCACTGAAATAATAAAACATTTAAATCATAAATTTGTATTGCGAATATTTGGATCTAAGCTAATCATGTGGTTCTTTGGAGACTTCCTTGAAGGCCTCCTTTATTTCAGGGGAGACGATGCCTTTGGTTACAGCTGTTGGCCAGTCTCTACCTCCTAGCCAGTTGTTCTCAAACGGATGGGTTGCCATGTTGGAAACTCACGCTTGAGGCAAAAAGAGCTTGTAAACATCATTTATCTTGATGGGTACGGGGCCCGTTGCCACTGTGTGAGCTTCCAGAAAGACCATCCTCTGCTTCCCTGTGTCCACAAAGGCAGCTCCGGAGACTGGAAGCCTCTCCAGCCGGGCAGAAGGCCACGCGGGGCGAGCTTGCGAGCTTTTTATCTCAGCTCTGAACTTGTGCTCTGAGGTTCAGACTTAACTCAGATTCTCACATGTTGGGGAATCAATCATTTGAAAAGAGCATTTGTCAGCATCAGTGTAACTCCTAGAAAAGGAGATTCAGCACCTTCAACTGCTTGGCAACCAGCCCCTCTGAGGTGAAGCGCTCACACCTATTTCATGGGGAGACTCGCTCTAAAAGAAGAATCGCTTTGATTTTTATCTCTAATCTGTTGTGTCAGTTTCCCAGGGGGAATTCTTCACTTCTCTCTAGCCCTTGAATTTTCAAATACCTCAGACCAAGAGCTTGTAAAAATATGCCAGTCTATGTGTGTCATGGGTATGATTTTTACTCAGTCAAAAAAAAAAAACTTTATAAAACGTGGGTGTGCAAAAAGGTAGCTTTATTACATTTATCGTAACTCAATTTGAGTCTTATCTTAAGCCCACATTTTCCTCTAATAACGGAAAATTAAAGGATTCGCTTGTAAGGGGTTCTATCCAGTCATGTAATGTCTCAGTTAATTCAGGTTTAAAATGTAGTCACGTTCAAGGTTATAAACTTTCCCCTTAGGCTTTTCTCTCTTCCTCGCTTCTAGGGTTAATTTATGTCCCTGGGGACTAGGGAATGTCCCCCCCCCCAGTGGATCCCAGGTGGCTTTCTGGGTCTTGTTCTGTGTCTGCCCTATGCCACTTTCTGTTCCAAATGTAACTCACCCCATCATGATGCTCGCTGTCTTCTGGCCTCTGTCCCCCTGTCCCGTTGCATGAGGCTCTCTGGCCAGTTGCTGTCCACCCTCCATGTGCAAGCTGCCAGCTCCTTTGGCTCAAGTGGCTTCCCCCGACAATCTGTGACCTCCTTTTGGGCAGTGGAAAGGTTCGGCTCTTTTCTTGAGCTCTAAGGGGAACAAGGGCTGTATTAGTTAATTTGCTACAGTAACAAATAGTCCTGAAACAATAACTACAAATACTATCAAGTTACATACAGATGGGGGTGGGCTGTGATTCGGCTGCCGCCCTGATCTACGTTTTTTTCTCATCCTGAGACCAGGTTGAAGACATCGTTCCTGATGGTGATATGCCATCCGTGTGCTACATTCCAGGCACTGTCCTGGGTGGTAGAGGGCATAGAAGGGTGATCTGGGCAGTGTGCTGACATCAAGTTTATTTACTGGAGTAAATATGATACTGTAATATCAGCCCACTCATGTGCATACACTTACACGCTATAACACAATGGAATCCTTCAGGAGCTTTTCAGTGGTTCTTAGCTTCCCCAGTGGAGGTGGCCTCTGGGGAATGGAAATTTGCAAGAGCATCTGAGAACACTGACAAGGCTCTGAGCAGCATGGGTGTGTAGTGAAGGCGACTGGCTCTGTTCTATCACTTTCTCCAGAAATGTCAGACCACCTGGGACCAGGATGGTGGGGCTTACCTAGGCCTAAGGAAGGGAACATGAGGATGGGGGAAGATGAGGGTGTCTTGGAATCGGTGGGGGGTAGCTGCTCACGGGCCCTGGCTGAAAGGGTGACACGTGGGCCGGAGCAGCACTGAATTAGGGCTGCGTGTCTGCCTTGGAGCCGGAGCCTGAAGGGCGAGCCCATACCACAGGCAGGCACGGGACGGGGCGGCGGGGGGCCGTGTTTCACAGGCTGAGGCAGACGGTGCAGATGGAGAGCCCTGGCCTAGGAAGAAGCCGCTACAGGAAGAATGAAGATCAGCGTGGAGGTTCTTGCTCCGGGCCCGTGCTCACCACTTTGCTAAATGTCATTGTTGAAATATTTAAACTCACTTTTTAAATGCATTGCTGGGATCTGGAGATGCATTTTCAGAAAAGTGAAAAATGTATAAATGATGAAAGCGGAGAACACTGTCAGTTTTACAAAAGTAATTGGGGGGATGAGGAGCTGTCACAACTCACGCACAGACCCTGCTTCTAGAGCGTTAGCTAGGAAACGGAGAAATGGATCTTTCAGCTTCCAGCCAGGCTGGCTGGTGTCACATAACTCAGAGAACCCTCTAGAGATGTCGCAGGGAGTGGATTCCAAACCACTTCACTCACTGGTGTCTGCAGGGCCCACACCCAGCCCCAGCCCCTCATGTCTGACTGTGGTTAAATTCACCAAGGACCATCTGGACACTAATTGCCCATCAGAACTCCTTTTGCTAAAGCCTTATTTTAAATGAATATTTTTATGAAATTATGCATGTGGTTGGTTGGGATTTGTATTGAATCAGCTACATTTTAAGCAATATTTCATTTTGAGACTTGTAGGAATCCACGGCCTGCTAACATTTTTTTGGGTGATTATTCTGGAGAAAGCATGATCTTTCTTCTTCAGGGTCTTGGAATTAAACAGCCAAATTTGTAACACAATATTGTAAATCAACTATACTTCAATAAAATTTATCAAAAAAGCCAAATTTCTATGGAATCCTCAAAGGCTGGGTGATATTGACAAACCCCGTTTTAATCATTTAAATGTGAATTTTCTAACAACATCCAGGATGGTCTTTATCTAGTCCTTATGAAACTATAACGTTGCATCATGATAAAGAAAAGAGAAAGCTTTAAAAAGAACTAGGGCCAGAAACCATTTTATTACTCTTTGCCTCAGTCCCCAACGATCTAAACAATCATTCTAACTGAAACCTTAAAGAATACGCTTAAGAATAAAAGCAACAGGGCTTCCCTGGTGGCGCAGTGGTTGAGAGTCCGCCTGCCGATGCAGGGGACACGGGTTTGTGCCCCGGTCCGGGAGGATCCCGCATGCCGTGGGGCGGCTGGGCCCGTGAGCCATGGCCGCTGAGCCTGCACGTCCGGAGCCTGTGCTCCGCAACGGGAGAGGCCACAACAGTGAGAGGCCTGCGTACCGCAAAAAAACAAAAAGAATAAAAGCAACAAAACAATTATGGAAAATGAGCACGAAAGAAACTCCTTAAGTCACAGTAAGTGTCATAAAAATATGCCAAAAGAGATGCTTAGAGAGACTAGGAGTGAAAATTTTGGCAAGTGACTCGAGAACTGAGACTCTGTTGTGTGAATTTATTTCCACGGCAACGAGCACAGATTCTGCCCCTAGAGGTTATTCGGTAAGAATAAGCGGCTGGCGGGCTGGCTGAAGTGTGTGGAGGCTTACCAAGCACCTTCCCCAAACAATGCAGAGCCCAGGCCCAGAAGGTCAGCTTGTTAAAGGGCAAAGATTTGGGAAGAAGTGTGTCTAGGTACCAGTATCTGCCATCTACTCCTCAGACAAAAGACTGCATTTGGGGAGCAGATGGTGGTAGATTTGCAAGGATGAAGTCGTGGCTTAATTATTGCCTGGGTTCCCCCCATGCAAATACCTTCCTCCCCTCTCTTCTTCTACTGTCCTCTGCCTCCCTCCTTTCAACCCCTTGGACCAATTCTACGTTCTCTCCTTGTTAGTTCCTGCTAAATGTCAGGATATTTTTTAGGAGAACCGGAATGGCTTCTCGCAGCCTGGCTGGATTCTCCAAGATGGCCTCTAAGTTTAGGAGTCCATCAGATTTGTTTAAGAATCTAGGATCTGCTCTGACCTCAGCCAGTGCACACACAACACAGAGATTATTAATGCAATATCTCAGGCCCATCTCCTAAAAGAAGTGTTGGGAAAGTCCTTAGCCCTCCCCCTCCGAGTTTACTGCACTCCATGACAAGCAAGAGAGGAGTCTTAATCAGGTAAAGTAAACCGTAGATTCAAGTCTACAAATGCAGACCTCACATGGAATTCACAGCTTGTGGCATCCTTTAATATTTAAGGCCTTTGCTATGTAGACGCATCAGCACCAGGCTAACAGGAAGCTGAGGGTCCCCTTCTGGGCCAGTCTCCCCACCTGTTGGCCCAAAGGTTACAATTCAGAACACAAGACGTTTCCTGAATGTCCAGAACCAGGAGATCAACTAAATCCAAGATTGTATAAATTTTAATAACAAATAAGCAGAAGGTAAAGAATGTAATCTCTAACTTCCTCAATCACACACACACACACACACACACACACACAAAACTACAAAATTGTCTGTGGAAGCAGGATAACGGCCCCCAAAGTCCACACCCTAATCCCCAGAGCCTGAGAGTATGTTACCTTACGTGGCAACAGGGACTTTGCAGATGACCTTGAGAGTTAAGTTAATGACCTTGAGAAAGGAAATTATCCCCGATGATCTGGGTGCCTCCAATGCCATCACAAGGGTCCTTAGAAACAGAAGAAGAAGTCAAACAGATGTGATGTGAGAAGGACTCAACCCACCTTTGCTGGCTTTGAAGATGGATAAAGGGGCCCAGGGCCAAGGAAGGAGAGGGACCTCTAGAAGCTGGGAAGGCAAGAAACAGATTCTGCCCTGGAGCCTCCAGAAGAGAACAGCCCTGCCATCAACTTGCTTTTATCCCCGCGAGACCCATTTCAGACTTCAGACCTCCAGAACTGTAAGACCATGAACTTGTGTTGTTTAAGCCACTATGTTTGTGCTAATTTGTTACAGCAGCCATAGGAAACTAACACACGCCCCAAGAAAGAAGGTAGTCAGGTGGCAGTGGGCCTGCACACGGGGCTGCAGAAGACAGTACTTCAGTGGCCGTACCCACTGCGGGCGCATCAGTGACCTCTGAGTGCTGGGCTTTGTCACTCTCTCTGAGAGGTTTAACTGATCTCATTAACCAACGGGGCATAAACTGTGGCCCTTCTATGGGACATCTGCAATTTTATGGGGAAGATTTTAATACCAGAAAGTCTTTAAGGCTCAGAAGAATAAAGCTGTCATAATGGAGTGGCCGGCACATAGGCTAAAATTTCTGAAAAGGAGTGTCTGGGACCTCAAATGACACAGAGCCCCCTTGCTCCCTGCTGCTAGCACGGAGCTCCTTGGCTGAAGAACCACTGGTCCAGGGCACAGCATTACGCTGGTCATATTTTTCAGACCAAACATTAGAACACCTGGTTGGACAACGGCAGGGAACATTCTAGGTCAGAGCTGCCCTGAACAATCTGCAACTCACAGCCACTCTGAATAAGTTCGAGGTTGACGAAATTTATCTTAAGTGCTTCCCAGTGCGTGTGCCCTGCTTGCTTCCAGAGGCACTGTGGTGCCATGTGACCCTGGGCTTGGACGTCCCATGCATTCCCTGGCTATGACCTTGGCCAAGGTCCCAGACCTCTCTAAGCCTCAGTTTCCTTATCTAGACAACGCAGATGGTAACACTCCTGGCAAATAGACACGTGTGCAGATTAGATAAGGTAATAGATGCCAAGCACCAGCACAATCCTCGACACGTGGGGAGCACGGCTCTCATGGACATTCGTCTTATTGGCTTTCTAGAGAGTTCTCTTCCACGGAGTGCCCGGTGACTTTACGATGCTCATCTCCAGCTTGGCTGCTGTCTTATGAAACTGCTCCTGACAAGCTCACCTGTCCTTTATGAGTCCTGCTTTCTGTTAAGGTGGTAATAAATTCAGAGGTATCTTGCCTGGAACTGCATTTGGTTTTGACCAGGTGCAGGTGGGTGGTAAGGACGGGCAAGGCAAAGAGCGAATTTTAAGATGCTCTAACATACCCAAGGGATACCTTTTAGGTAGGTGGAGCCACCTGGAGGCTTGTCATGCTCTCCATCAGGCTCCTCATCCCACTTTTGTCTCTAGAACCTATTCTTCCTAAGGAAACACATCTGGGCTTTCGCCCAAGGGCTATTCTGAAAACACAAGAGCCCAGCTGATGGAGGGGGCTGGGAAATAAAGTGACTTTCCTTGCTGTGAAAATCTTTCTGAGTTACTTTTCCCCGAGGTTTCTATAGTGACCCCTCTAGATAAAATGAGCCTCTGACCGTGGCTGGAGTGGACAAAACACAAAGCATGGATTGGCAGACAGGAAGGCAGGTTAACCATAAGGGCCTTTGTGTTTTTATGCAGAGATCTTATGAGGAAAAGATGGAATATTTAAAAACACAAGGCTCTAGTAGCAGCAGCCTGCCACCTGTGTTTGTTGTGAGCCCCTCAAGCCTCCCTGGAGCTGGCTGTCAGCACTTCAGGTGTGTGGCATGTACAGGAAAACATGGCATCACCACTAGCTCCCCTCCGAGGCGGTGGGCTCTGGGTTTCTTCTGCTTGTGCAGGTGAAAGCGACGTGGAAGTTGGTCTAGAGGATCGTGGGGTCCCGAGTCGTTTCCACTGACCCTTTAGTTCAGCAGATTTTATACAACAGAATCTCTGAAGTGAAGATCTCAGCAGCATGGACAGTGGTCCACACCTGCTCTCCCAAACTGGGGCACCTGCTGCTCCCAGGGGGCACCTCGGTCAACAGCAGAGGTATGTGTGTCCAAGTCGTCGGCAGAGAAGAGCATTGCAGTTATTAGGACATAGGTTGAGGCCTGGGCTTCACTCTCAGAGGCGCTGTCTTCACTGAAGGTGTCTTCCCACTTCCAGGCTGAGATGAGCTCACCTGGGTGATGGAGGGATGGAAAGGTGCGGGCACGGTGGGTGTTAGCACTTAGTGTGCAGAAGCTCAGGATGTGCTGGTCCAGGAGGCCTCAGGCAGCACTGTGCTCTGCGGTTGTCTTGAACCCAGACAGACCAGATATGGCCAAAGAGCTTCCCCGGTCTTTCTCGAGACCCAGCCCTTGGCCTCGGTTGCTGCTGGTACCTGGGGATTCCTCAGGCCGTAGGACAATAGTCCTCGTCCATCTCATCACCCAACGCTGGAACACCTGGCGATGCTCCTGCAAACACACAGCCTTTCTCCCGTCCTGGCCACCCTCCCAGCTCCATGGATTTCGGGGAGCATCACTAGCTCCCTGGGAAGGACTCACCCGGCCTGGCACTTGATGGAGGCTCAGAATACATTAGCTGCACTGGAATCAAAGTGTGCTTGTCGACACAGGGCTCAGCGCAGTCCATTCCCGCACATCAGGGCTCTGTCACTTGGTTGTCCATCAGCCTGAAGTGGCAGCCTGGGGCGAGTGACTCAGGACAAATGCGCTGAGCTTCCATGCAGCACAGAATCCCTCTCAGAGGCCAAGAGAAGAAACTGAATAATTTACCGCCAGTTTTGTCACCTTCTGTTCTCTGTCACCAGAGGAGATGATTCTGGGAGCATGGCCATCGCAGACTCCTTGTGCGGTGCACACAGGTCCACAGTTGCTGGCACGGAAGTTCTGCAGCCCGGGCGGCCTGTTCTGGTGTTTTCTCGGCCCTGCTGATTAGGGGAGTGAGTCTCGGGCACCTTGAGCTGCAGGACGGAGCATGGCTTGCACAGTCCGCCTGAAGTCACGAAAGAGGACCTGACTCCTGCACCCCCCGCAGGGGGAGGGGGATGGACGTCCTCTTACAAATAGGGGGAGTCAGGAAGGGGCGCCTGGAGGGGGCGTGTCTCTCTCTGCAACCTTCACCTTGGCGTGAGTGGGCGAACCTGGGGCTGGGCCCGGCCAGGCCTCTAAGAGACAGTGACCACCCACTTCTGTCCCCATGTGCTGTCCCTGATCTTGTCACTGTGTCTCCACAGCCCTTGGGTTCTGGGACTCACCCTGCTTTCTCCTGGAAGCTATGCCACAAACATCTTACACCAGAACACAATTAACTGTTCTCTCCCCCAAACCCAGAGGGCTCTGGCCACGCCTGGTTTCTCGGCTTCCCAGCACAGGTCCAGTCTCGGGGGGTGGCTGCCCTGATCTGCTCCTCCAGGCCACCCGGGCCCGCCCCCTCTGTCCTGGCTCTGCGACCCCCATAGGAGCCACTTCTTGTCCCTACAGCTCAGATGTGCACTCGCCCTGCACGTCACTGCCATCCCCCTGTGATTCTTGGGTTCTTTCCCTCCAGGTGAGATCCAGAGCGCGCAAGCTGCATTTGGGCACTACGCCGGCAGATTTTAACTAGCGATTGTATTAAGTCAAACATATACATCTGTTTCCCTACAGGATCCAGAGTGGATGTTGGTAACTTTGGTTGGCCTGGTTGTTCTCTGACCCAATCACCTCCCTCAGCCCAGCGCTCTAGCCCTGGTCACCCCTCTGGCCTCCCAGACAGGAGACAGTCACTCTTGAATTCTGGCCTTGGACCCTCATTTTCCTCTAATAAAGGAAACTGATCCATCCCACGTGAGCCCCTGGCAGGTGCAGGGCACTGGTCTGGATTCCAGTAGTTCTAAGATGAAAGTGATTAAACTCCTTCCCCAGCCCAACACAGCTAGAGACGCAGGAATTGGCCAGGTGTAAAACCTGTGTGTCAGATTTACTGGAAAGGCAGCAGGTGTACACGCCACTTCAAAGATGGCTTTGTGGATTTAGGTAAATGGCTGGAAGCCTGTTATTTCTTCTCCCAGAATGATCTTCTTCTCATCTGCTGTGTGTATCAGAGTGGGAGTTGTATTTTTATTCCTGTGATTATCTGACGATGTTGGTATTTCCCGCTAGTCTGTACGATCCTCCAGGGCACATGACTATCTGTTTTTATTCCACCTATTTACCTGCTGCCAGAAAGTGTCAGGCACAGCATAGGTGCTAAGCAAATATTTGTTGAAAAATAAATGTCTATTATAAAAGTCTTTATCAGCAGAATTATCTTATTCACCATAAATGTCTCTGTTGATATTCTCCAGATTCACATTTCTTGGCCAACAGTGGGGTAGTGATAAGAAAGTGTTGTTCTGTATACAAAGCTGCTTAAAGTTTATTTTTAAAATTCATTTCTCTGAAAGGAAGTTGGAATGGTTGCATTTTTCTTTCGGGTTATGAAGATATTTTCTTTTCCAAAGCACAGCCTATGAATCGTAATAATGATTTTAAAATGTTCTTTAATCTCATCTCTTTAAAAATACGTATTTTTTCCCGATTATAGTTGCAATATTATTTTAGAAACTAGGAAAGAAACTACAGGAGAGTTTAAAAAGAAAAAACAAAGACAGATTATCTCTAGGTCTACAACTCAGAGATAAATAACGTTGATAGTTTGGTGTTTTTCGACTCCTGTGTGTGTGTTTGTGTGTGTGTGTGTGTGCGCACATGCACACGGAAGCGCACATGTGTTTATTTATTAATATACTGCTTTTTAACTTAACATTACATGTAGGAATTTTCCCATATGGTTAAATCTTCTCCATAACATTGTTTCTAACAGAGTCTAATATCTCATCTTTTATTTAATAATTCTCAAATTTGGGGACATTTTCATTGTTTCCAATTTTTGGTATTTTATTTGATGCTGAAATAATTATCTGTTTATATAAAGCCTGGTGAGAACCTTTGATAATGTCCCCTTGATGGTCGCTTGGTAACAGAACATAGGGTCTTTCCCTTCGTAGCCTCTTCCTTTCCTTCTGTGCTTATGAAGTCTACTCCTAATACACAAACTAAAAAATATTCACCTAGGATTTCTTAGGTGAACCTTTTACTTGAAGTTAACATGCACATGCAGTAAACTGCACAAACTTTATATTTACCTTTGCGGAATCTATACAAATGAATACACCTGTGTGACACCACTCAGCTCAGAGTAGGCTACTGTCAACCCAGAAGCCTATCTTTCCCTTACTCTGTAGCAGGGTTTGGCCAACTATGACCCAGGGGCCAGATCTGGCTCACCACCTAGTTCTGTACAGCCCAAGAGTGAAGAGTGCTTTTTGTATTACGATATGTTTATTTTGGTACCTATATCATCCTTGGTTTTGCCTCTTGTTTCGGAAAACCTTGGTTCGCACACACACACAATTTATTTTATGGCCATTTACAGAAAAAGTTTGTTGGCCCTGTATGATCTATAAATATACTGCACCGTATGAACTTTCCCACTGATGACAGCTCTGTAGATAGTACCAGGTGTTTGACTATAATGAACAGTATGGACCTGAACATTCATATGTGTCCCTATTGCTGTTGAAACACTGAGTTCCATTGCGTAGGAACCCATAATGACAGGCCATTGTTCAACTTTTGCAGATACTTCAGTTTTCAAAGGGGTTGTAGCAATTTATACTCTCACCTTATTGCACTGGTAGAAACTTCAGTGCAATATGACTAATGATGACATTAGCAGATATTCTTATCTTCCTGATTTTGGTATTTCACCACCAAACATGGTCTTTATGTATATTTTAAAGGCACCCTTTATCAGATTAAGGAATTTCACCTCTATTCATAGTTGACTGAAGTTTTCTGTTATGCATGGGTGATACATTTTTTTTTGACTGCTTTTGTGGCACCTGTTGAGATGAAAACATACTCCCCGCACTAACTTATTCTTCCAGGAATTGAGTTTTGAATGTTAAATCAACATTTTTATTTGTCAAATAAATCCCGGATTCAGTGAGCTAATGAATTATTTAGAATGCTGCCTTTATGTTCATGAAATTAACTAATTTTCCTTTGTTGTAATGCCCTTGTCAGGGTTTGTATCAAGTTTATCTTGGTTCATGATGAATTATCAAGAATTTATATATGACTTGTACTATTTCTCCTTAAGTATTTGGAAGAATTAATGCTGAAGACATTTGGTTCTGGAGTGTTCTTTTAAGGAGGGTTTCAAATGATAGATGTATGTACCTAATATATCAAGGACTATTTGGATTTTCTATTTTTTCTTGCATCAATTTTGATGTATTTTTGAAGAATTTTTTGTTGTGTATGTTTTCAAATTTATCATCTAGAAGTTGCTCAAACTGTCTTGCCATTGTTATTATGTCTATTGATGCTCTAATGATGTTCCATCTTTCAATTCTGATTATCCTATTTTCTTCTTGAACTGGTAATGATATATCAGTTTTATTAATCTTTTCAAATAACCAACTTTTGGCTCTAGTGATTTTCTCTAACTTTTGCTTTCTATTGCGTTGGTAGTGACTCCTATTTTCACCTTTTCTATTTCTATTTTATGTTAAATTTACTTTTTTCCCCTAGAGTCTTCAGATAGAAACTTAAATTCTTAATTTTCAGCCTGCCATCTTTTCTAGTACATACATCGAAGGCTATACATTTTCCTCTCTGTGTGGCCTTAGTTGCATTTCAGATGTGGTGTGCTATATTCTCATTATTATTCAGGTCAGAATAGTTTATAATTTCCATTGGGTTATCTTCTTGAACTCATGACTTATCGAAATTATTTAGAAAATTTTTTTCAAATATTTGGTCATTTTCTAGTTATCTCCTTGTTATTGATTTTTAGCTTTATCTTCATCAACTTTGGGACACCCCACACTCATGCTGCAATCTTCTGGCCCCTTTTCTCTTGGTGGCATCTGTTTTAGTGTGTAGGATAGAGACCACAGGGGTTGGAACTGTCAGCTAATACTCCCTTTGCTGTCTATTAAGTAATGAATTGTCTAAACCTACAAGAGACTCATTTTTTCTTGACCAGACAAATTAGTCAGTCTTTGGTCTGCATGTGCGTGTACACACACAGGCACATATCATATATATGCCTATAGACATATCACATATATGACTTACATATGTGCTTGGTACAGTTTAAGAGGGTCTCCAGACCAGGGGGACCCTGTATGTCCACCTTCCCAGAGCTGTGAGACCACCACACACTCTGCCCAGCTCTTTAGCTCTGAACTGCTTTCTGTTTGTCTTCCAGGTATGTCAGCTCCTGCTTCCAAAAGGAACTGGTAAACGGCTTGGGGGAAAATTGTGTGCAGAGTTCTCTAGCCTCCCTTCTCTATTTCCTTCTTCTCCAAAATGTTGGCCCCTTGAGTTTCAGTTGCCTCAGGAACATCCAGCCTCAGCCTCTGCTTCCCAGTCCAGTGAGGCTGATGTCCCAGGTCACCGCTTTCTACTTGGCCATGGTTCCCCCAGACCACACCAGCAAATGCTCCAAACAGCAGGGGCCAGTGTGGTGCGCCCACACCTACCCCTCCTTGGGCTCTTCCCTGCATCTCTGTGTTTTGAGCCTTGGTTGTCCTCATTGCTCTCTGTGACATTCAGGGTTTTCTTTCCCTTCCGCTTCCTTGATCTCTTCCCCTTCCCCCCTCCTCCCTCCCTCCCTCCCTCTTTACCCCTTCCCCCCTCCTCCCTCCCTCCCTCCCTTCCCCCCTCCTCCCTCCCTCCTCCCCTCCCTTCCTCCCTCCCTCCCTTCCTCCCTTCCTTCCTCCCTCCCTTCCTCTCTCCCTCCTTCCCTCCCTTTCTCCCTCCCTCCTTCCCTTCCTCCCTCCCTCCCTCTTTCCCCCCTTCCCCCCTCCTCCCTTCCTTCCTTTCTTCCCTCCTTCCTTCCTTCCTTCCTTCCCTCCTCTTAAAACTTTCATCCAGCATTTACAGTTGCCCCCAGTGACAGGATTCATCTGCTCCAAAGCGTTCTGTTTTGGCCCAAACAGATGTTCACTCCTCATAATTTCTGAAGTTCTCTAGTGGTTTTCTGTCTTTACTTTTGGGGCGATACCTTTGGTGAAAACGAATATGTGTCACATTTTTTCCCCTGTAATTAGCCTTTTGTTCCAGACCATTCTTTTCGGTACAGACTTGTAGTTACTTTTACCAAATAAGATCTTTTAAATGTACATTAGGGTTTATAAGCTATTTATATCTTGACACTATTTTCAGTATCAATGGTTGTAATGGGTGCATTTGTATAACATGTAATTTAATCATTATCTATTATTTATCAGGTACCTCTTAAGTGCCAGGCATTCTGCTAGGTGCTTCTCATGTAGTGCAGTTTCAATCTTCACATCACATTGACATTATCTTTTTTTTTAATTAGAGAAATGAGACTGAAAAAGGTTAGAAAGCTCGTTAAGGTCACCTAGCTGGTAAGTCACAGAAATGGAATCTAAGCTGAGACTGACTTCAGCCTGGAGACTGTCACCATTATATTTGCTCTTCAATCACTATTGTCAGTAACTGGAATTAGTGGGACGCTTTAGGTCTGAAAAGTGTTTTATTAGTGCAGCTTTGACTTTCCTAGGTGGGTAAATGCTGCCATTCACAATCAGGTCCCAGTGGTGCTTTAGAAAAAGTGAATGAGGTCCATGCAGGTGTTGGCTGACTCCAGGGATAAAACTGGAGGTGGGGTGACCTGCGCAGAGGACGCTGACTCAGTTCTCATGTTTTGGTGCTCACAGCAATCCCCCAGGGACCTTCTAACAGTGAGCATCCCCGAGGTTCAGCCCTAGAACTCCATTTCCGGAAGTCAGCGTGTAGTCCAGGAATCTCCATTTAAAACCACCACCCCAGGTGATTCTCACTCAGGAGGTCCTGAGGACTATGCCTTCAGTAACCCTGTTTCTCGTGTCTTTTCAGCAGAGGGGTGGGGCTCTGGAACCCAGGCGAGAGCCTCTGAGGACTGGTTAGAACGTAGGGTGTGTGATGGAGGGTGAGTTTGCCAGGGCTGCTGTATCAAATGCCACAGCTTGGGCAGCTTCAACAAGAGGGATTTACTTTCTCACAGCTCTGGAGGCTGGATGTCCAAAGTCAAGGTGTGGGCAGGTCTGGTTTCTGCTGGGGTCTCTCTCCTTGGCCCTCAGTTTACTACTTTCTTGCTGTGTCCTCGCATGGCCTTTCCCACCCCTGGAGTCTGTGTCCTAATCTCCTCTTCTTATAAGGACACCAGTCAGGTTGGATTAGGGCCCACCCTGATGGCCTCAGTTTAACTTAATTACCTCTGTGAAGGTCCCAGTTCCAAATACACTCATGTTCCAAAGTCCTGGGGGTCAGGGCTTCAACATGTAGATTTGGGGGTGGGGACATCACCCAGCCCATGGAGGAAGGTCAGGCAGAGGCAGCAATTGGCAGGACAGCAACCTGTTATTCAAAATCTCTTACTGCCCCCGAAGCTACACTTGATGTTGTAGTGATAAGAGCAAGGGGACCTCAGAACGGACTGTGTAGCTGGAGGGACAACTCAGTGACCTAGAATAAAAGTGATGCACAATGGTCCACGTGCAGCAAGCCTGGTACCGTGAGCACCAGCGGGCTTTGGATCCTTTAAATGTCAGCCCCAGTGATGCAGACTGTAAATTGAGGTGCAGTGGGGAAACTGCTTTTCACTTAAATGATTTTTTTGGTGACCACCACTCTCCTCCTTTCTATAAACATACGGACAGTGCCCCTCCCCTTACCCCCAATGCCCACAGCCTGTAGCCCACCCCCCAGGGACTCAGGCACTCCTGCGTCCTCCAGCAAAAGTATCTGCTGAACAAGATTCATTTGTGTTTGTTCCCAAATCGATCTATGCAATTGTACATCTTATCGTAATTATGTAATTTGACTAAATACCATGTGAGCCAATGAAATGAAAATGCAAAAAAAGGGTTGTTTTTATGAAAACGAAGGGAAATGTTTCAGATAGTGAGTTGGCAAAGAGAAAGTGCTGTCAAATAAGGCACGGAAGCAGAAGCTGTCAAAGACTGGGGGTGGGGGGCGGTATGTATTAAAAAGAAGGATTGTTCTCTCGAGTGCTTTTCAGTCATCTTTCTACTCTAAAGAAACTGGACTTGGACAACATTAACCACGCATTATGACGGCGGGGAGAGGGTTATGGAAGAAAAACACTTAAGAAATGTAATCGGTGGTACCACACTTAAGGAAGAGACTTTTCAAAAGATTGGCTAGTAAATGTACATTTGCATGTGTCAACTTAAAATAAATATTTTTAGATTGTGTAATTTTTTTTTTTTTTTGCGGTACGCGGGCCTCTCACTGCTGTGGCCTCTCCCGTTGCGGAGCACAGCCTCCGGACGCGCAGGCCCAGTGGCCATGGCTCACGGACCCAGCCGCTCCACGGCATGTGGGATCCTCCCGGACCAGGGCACGAACCCGCACCCCATGCATCGGCAGTCGGACCCTCAACCACTGCGCCACCAGGGAAGCCCTAGATTGTGTAATTTTTAATGAGTTCTTGTTTTACCTGACTTTTCCGACCAATCTACTTGCAACGGTGCCTTGTAGAGTTGGCTAAGAGGGCAAGTGGCGGATGATACCTCTTGGCTGAGCTTTCTGGAGAATTATATCTAATAATGTTCCAGGGGCACTTAGCTGAGTGCCTGGCAGAGAGAAGCACTTAGGAAACAGCGGTGGTGACCACCCGGCTATTTTCCACAGGCTCCTGTGCTGCCGCCAAGTTCCTTTGACACCTTTCTGAAAGGGATGCGGCTTCCTTGGAGGGGAACTCCAGGTGTGGGGTTCCTGCCTCTTCGGTAAATAAGCGCATCACCCAGGGATTGATTTTCTTCCTAATAGTGGGTACAGTGGGCTGGTCCTGTGCACTCTGCTTACAAGAAAATCGTCTGCATAATAAAGGCAAAAGCTTGACACCAAATAAACATGAGCCCTACGTAGGAAAAGAGAAGAAAAGGGCCAATGACTGAATAGAATTAAATGATAAATTGCGTGGCATGCGCTGTGAATTTTCAGAGAGGACGCTGGAGCTTTTCCCCCAGGTACTTTGTTTTTGTGTACTTTCTTCTTAGAAGCAAAGAAGCAGGAGCCATGTTTCTCCATGGGGACAAGTCTGTCCTAAGCACTCTGAGTTTCCTGCTGGGACCGAATGTCCCTCCCACAGTGACAGGGACGGCTGGGGGGTGCAGGCTGTCCCACACAGAGAGCTCTGCGACCTTCCCTCTACATCATACACTCACCCAGGGCCACCTGCCCTTCTAAGTTGGTCTTGATCTCAGTTAGCCGGATGCAGGAATTCTCTGTTTGAAAGGAGGGCAGGTCAGTCTTTCTTCCTCTCGTTTCCATGGAACCGAGCTGCGATCTCAGCGTTCTTGGCTTCACGGGAGAATAAAGGAAGCTTCGCTCTTCAAACCTCTATCTGTCACCTGCTGTCTTTCCACTCCTGGAAATGCTTCCCTTTAGTGCACGCCCAGCCTCTTCAGAGTGACCGCCCCGTTTGCAGCCTTGACTTTGGAAATGAAAACAGGCATCTCTGAACAGCACTGATATGTGCTGATAGGTTAAAAAAATCATAATGCTCTTTGCAATATTTGTTTCAAGCTTTCCCAGAATTAATCTGGGAAAAAAAAGACAACCCACCCAATCTCTCATAACAATATGGCAGAAAACTCGAAGTGTTTCATTTCATGGTTAATTTATTTTGTAATTATAGATCTGTTGGTAAACAGTACAATAATATTTTTTTCATTTTGCTTATTTATGCTGTTTATGCTCTAAATGTTTCCACTATGGTGTGATAGCTGTTTGTGAGAGAAGCTTCCTAACTACATTAATTCAGATAAGATTATCTGCACTTCACATGTATACACATACACTGTTTATGCATAATCTGAACTCCTAGGATGGCTTTTTTTCAAAAATGCATGTTATCCATTTTTTAATTTTTAATTAAAAATTTACATTAAAAAGCAATATTAAATCTCCTATTCCCAATTTAAAAAAATTACAGTAGCACAAATATTTTCATTTCCAACTTGAGATCTCTGTGCTTGCTTATTTTAAAAGATAAACAGCTATGAAAATTTTCTCCTGGCAGTTGATTTTTTAAAACATTTTTATCATCATGGGCTTGTAACTGAATGCAGAAAAGGACACACACACACACACACACACGCACACAGGAGAAAAAATGTACCCAACGAGTTAACAGCTCCTGTCTCAGGAAGCTGACTACAGCTGTGCATGTGCGCCTGTGCATGTGCATTTTCTTACAGGACGGGTGTACACTCTGTTCTGAACCCTTCTTTATCTCACTAGTGATCTATGGTAAAACTATTCCCCAGTCGATATTATTCTTCCATTCTTCCAGGTCACCTCCTTGCCCATCCAGCTGGCGGAGCAGAACTCACTGAGCCCAGCCTCTGCTCTTGGATGCTCTTTGCTTCCAATTCTGACCCTTTTGCAAAACAGTGACTCATGCTTTTCAGAGCTGCAGTCGATACAGACAGGCCATCTTGCAATTTTGCTTTTTTGTAGTTTGTATAATCATCATTGTAATGGATATATAAAATTCTTTCATTTTGATGGATGTCATTTCTGAAGGTATACCTCTAATCATTTCCTTCAGTTACAATTTTTACTTTTAAAGACAGTGCTGCAGTTAATAATGCTGTGTAAATATCTTTTCTGTCTTTCTGTTGAATTATGTATGGCGCATAATTGGTGAGGGCAGGGATTTCTGGGTCAAGGTCTTGATCATCTTGAGAGTCCTTGCTTTGAGCGTCCATTTCTTTCCAAAAGGCTTATTCTGAGTTTACCTTGAAGGAGTAAACTCATTTCATTGCAGTCTTAATAGCATCAGGGAGTTACCTTTTTTTTTTTTTTTTAATATAAGCTATTTTTAAACCATTGGCTTTAAATTCAGTTGCTCAGAATTAAAGTGACTTCAGTACTGAGGTTGGGTTCAAACACTCACTGTGGAGCACCCCCTGGGCTCAGGTCTCGCAACTGTAAAATGAAGGCTTGTTTGAGATGATCTGTTTTCTCGCCACCTGAAGATTCTACCTGCCAAGGTTATTTTAAAATGATTTTTAGTTTGAGGGGAAGCACTTCCTCTAAGGTTAGCGGGAGAGAGTGGGTGCTGGCTGAGTCGGGGATGGCACTCCAGGCAAGGACTCAAGGATGCTTGTTTCCCTTCCTGCCGATGTTGCCCCTTGTGATGCTTGGACCACCCTCCGGAACTCCAGACAAACCAATCACATGCCGCCTGGATTCCGCACCTGGGGTGTCCGGGGACCCGGGAATGATTAGGTCAACGAGAAAAAACAAAGCTGTAGCAGTCTAGGGTGTCCTAGCCTCGAAACACGACAGTACGCAGCATCTCCAGAAGTGCTGGAACCACAAGTGAGGCTTACATCCTCTATTGCGACATAAACATCCCGACCTTTCACCCTGATGGACAGTGAAAGCAGAGTTGAACCCCAGCTCCTGTCTGTGTCCTGTGGACTCCCTGGGTCTGGAATATGGATGACTAGTGGTCCTTTTTCTGTTTTTTCTTTTTCTTTTCTTTTGGTGCGAGGAGAGATGGCACATGAGAAAACAATTTTAAATGAAGAGTTAGGTATCAATTGTGTACGAGAAAAGAAGTTTTAGATATTATTACCAAATCCACTATTTTATGTATATCATTTATCAAGATAAGGCTGTTTTTAAAAATATCTTTAAATATTAAGTATTTTTTTAAAAAGTCATTGCAGTCAAGGTTGATTTGCAGAAACTTTTGCAGTCAGTAAGAATCTGTCTAGGACTTCCCTGGTGGCGCAGTGGTTAAGAATCCACCTGCCAATGCAGGGGACACGGGTTTGAGCCCTGGTCCGGGAAGATCCCACATGCCGCGGAGCAACTAAGCCCATGAGCCACAACTACTGAAGCCTGCGCACTCTGGGGCCCACGTGCCGCAACTACTGAGCCTGTGTGCTGCAACTACGGAAGCCCACGCACCTGGACCCCGTGGTCCGCAACAAGAGAAGCCACCGCAATGAGAAGCCCGCACACCACAACGAAGAGTAGCCCCCGCGCGCCACAACTAGAGAAAGCCCGTGCGCAGCAACGAAGACCCCATGAAGCCAAAGGGAAAAAAAAAGACAAGTATTGTCTTACTGTATGAAAAAACACCCAACTACATACAGTTGGAAATACATCTGAAATATAACAATATATAAAAATTGAAAGTGAACGGAGTGAAACATATATTCCACGTGAATATCAATCCAAAAACATTTTTGAAAACAACACAAGAATCGTCTGGCGGGGCGGCGGGAGGAAGGTGGGGGCCCACGCTTGGGGAAGAACGTCTCGCAGAGCTCTGATGCTGTCATGACAGGCAGCCCCCCGCCCATGTGCATCGTCACCTGTCCTTTCTGCTGTCAGAGGCCAGTGTTTGGTAGTGAAATCTAAGGGGTCGGTAGGTCTACACAAGCAGATGCCCCTGTGTAGGGCCAGGCTGACACACTGCGATCCATCCTTGAACTCTGAGCCCTAGACTCTGAGCCCGTCGGTGGCCAAGCACCTGCGTGTACTTCGTCTCTTCCCGGCGTCTTTCTCCTGCCCGCTCTGGCAGCCCCCACCTTTGGGCGGCCTCCTTCACTGTGGGATGCATCATTTCAAGGCCTCCTCTTGGTCTCCTGGCCTCTGGAGTTTCCTGCTTCCCGTTCCTCCTGCCTGTCTGCCCCTCTTCTCATCCCTGAATCCATGGGAAGTAAGTGGAAACTGATTCACCAAGAGAGTCGGAAGGCCGTGGAAAGGCTCCGGGTTCGCACAATCCACTCTGCCCCTCCCTCTGCAACAGGACAGTGTGAAACTGTGGACGGTGGCCTTCAATGGTGAACGTCCAAAAGGGAGGAGCTACCTGGGTGAAGGCGGCGGCTCTATTTCTCTCAAGCCTGCGTAGATGGGCAGTGGGGATGCTAAAGTCCATGGGAGTGTCCTGTCCCCCAAAACCCACAGCCCTGGGCTGGCTTAATGCCCCCTTGACCAGGTCTGAGGGGCTGCTCTGGCCACACTCCCCTTGGTTTGCCCCAACCTTGTCATTGCCCAGCTATTATTTCTCTCTACAAGCCTTAGTTCAGTTCTCTGGCTGGTTTTTCTCATGGTCCCCACCACCCTCCCCTGTTCCCACCCCTCTAGGAATCTTGCCTGCATCCTTTCTTTGCTTCATTCATACCCTCTCTGTGCAATTTTGATGTTTTCTGTTATGTTGATTTGCCTTTTCCAAAAAAGTCATCTGTGTATTTCCTGAAGTTAGAGGCCTTGTCATAAGTGTCTGCGATTCCCTGCGCCCATCACAGAGCCTGACCCGTAACAGTTCAATGGGTATTTGCATGAAGGATGTAATAATCATAACAATGACAAGAAAGATGAAATTACTGTCATAAGGCAGGTACTATGAGCATTTTCCTGGAAGCTCTCTCATTTAATTTTTACAGTAACCGTAAGGGGGAAAGGAAATCCATTCCTAATTTGCAATCTGGACGATCTTCCAGAAAATCATGGACGTAAATAAAGAATTTGCTGAAACTTCCGTTTGTGCCCTTGGGCAAAATTTCTCATCTTATTTGCTGGCAATACAAGCAAGATACTGTAAAGTTGTTCAGCCTGAAGAATCATAGCCGTGCGTGCGTTGTGTTTCCAGCTCTTTGTTCTGCTGCAGTCTGCACGCCTTTTCCTTTTGCTGCCAAAGCCCAGGACCCCAACACCCCAGGTGGACCCCCGGCACTCAGCTTCCCTCCCACCCGGGTACCCCTCTTCTGGGCTGGTACCAAGTCAGAGGGAACAGTGCCACCTGCTGGGACTCCGGCTGAATACCAGTCCACGCTTGTCCTCTCCAGAACTTCCTGGCAAGGTCACTTAGGGGACGGGTGACACCCCCAGGTGACAGGGAAGGATGTGCCAGAGGGCGGTGGGCAAGGGAAGTGCCGTCCCAAAGCTCCCCACCTCAGAGACCCAGTTCTCAGCGGCAAGTCAAAGAACTGGGCGGCACATGTGTTCTTTTAAGAAACAAGCTTCCCTGTTTTTCAATAAACATCTAGCACCCCTCCCCCACCTGGTGAAAACCTCTTTATAAAGAAAGAATAAAAGACGTGAAATTCTTCTAGAACACCAGTTTAAACGAGAGCAGGAGTTCGCCGCTTCCCTCACAACAAACAAACGATCGTCTTTCTGAGTCGCTCCTTGGCTACATGTTTTATGAATGGTTGTGCCCTTCATTCATATAAACAAGACAAAAACGACATGGAGGACGTGATGTGTGTTCCGTCCATCTATTAAAATATCAGACAGCCTTTCACCGACTTCCATCGTCTCTCACGTTGCCCAAGTAAAACGTTAAAAAAAACCCACCACATTGTCAGTACGAACGTGGGAGCTTAATAGTCATGGTCTTAACAGTGAGTCATGTTAGGGAAACATAGGCACCAGGCTTTCTAACCGGGCATGGCATCCACTCACCCCACCGCTCCCAGGAGAAAGGGGAGAAGAGCCCAAACTCTTCCTCCCAAGCTGGTCTTGAGGCAAGGCTGGCTGAGGCCCAGAACACGTCATACGCAGGACAACACGCAGGGCTAGCTGTTTCTGGACAGACAAGTCCTGACACCGGACAAAAGGTGTCTCCACCCACAGGGGTGCACATGGACCTGGACAGGAGTAAGATCATGTCTGTTCTGCATGAGTGTCTTGTAGGTAGAAACTGGTCATCACGGAAAGACCAGCCGAATTTGATTCAACAAATAGAAGAAAACACCAAACTTGCCCTTTTTATCAACAAGCCGCCCCTTCCTGATGATGATGATTTTATTATCCTTGTCACCTCTGCTCAGGTGTCACTTCCCCACACCTGCATTACCATCCACCCCCCAGTCCAACATCCCGGCATCCTAATATCCTATGAATGATTCCAAGGGTTTCTCCATTGGTTTTCATGAATTTGTCCTCATTTCTCAAAGTCCTTTCTTCATCTTTCGACCCAGATCATCTTTTTTGAAATAAATCTATGATCACATTACTCTTTCTCTCACACTCACAATGAGCTGCACTGACACCAGGATAAAGCCCCGACGTCCTTCTACAGCCTTGGGGCCCTGCAGGTTTGGTCCTGTCTTCACCTCCGGTGTGTCTCCCAGTGGAATCTCCCCAACCTCTCCTCTCCTGTTCCTCCAAAGGGCTTCATTTCCTTACACGTCAAACCGTTTGCCTGGAGTCAGTTACTTCTGCTGCGACCTGTTCCCTCCCCACCCCCCGACTTGTTCCTTTTGGAATTCGTTGCGTCCGGGATCCCAGCAGGCTGCCCCCGAGCATCAGATGCCATGGGGAGCGAGTACAGATCCCTGGAGCAGAGAGATGATGAGATCACTTTGGCACTTTTTATCTAAGGAGAAAGCACCCAGGAAAACAATAAGCTACAGAATCACATGACAAGCTCTACACTCCTGGGCGAAGGAGGGGCTTGGGAGCACCTTCCGGCTGAAGATGTGGGTTTCAGCGAGTTGAATGAAAAATGTTCAAAATGGTTTCACACAAGGACTCTGGAGGGAATCTAACGTGACAGCTGAAAGCAGATATCTAGGGTCTTAGCTGTAGTTTCAATCACCCTCCAGTGTGTCCGGTTTGCAAGCTGGTCTATTTCTCTAAATATCTGTACATTATCTTTGGGTGAGAAAGCATCTTTTTTTTTTTTTTTGTGGTACACGGGCCTCTCACTGTTGTGGCCTCTCCCGTTGTGGAGCACAGGCTCCGGACGCGCAGGCTCAGCGGCCATGGCTCATGGACCCAGCCGTTCTGCGGCATGTGGGATCCCCCCGGACCAGGGCGCGAACCCGTGTCCCCTGCATCGGCAGGCGGACTCTCAACCACTGCGCCACCAGGGAAGCCCCGAGAAAGCACCTTTTATTCTTCTCTTTTTTATGTACCCAGTCTCTCCTCAGTTGATGACCTATTGTTTATATAACTCTTTGGAGAAAATCATTCTTGGCGGATTTTAAGTCATTTCTGACCATGTATTTGGGCTAAAAATAGAATTTTAGCAGAAGTCTAGTAAAGTATTTACATTCATTTAGATTCTTTAGAGGGTGTTTCACTAGAGCTGGCATAGGCAGAGGTCAGTGGAAAGTGGGCCTATTTATTACCTTTGGCAAAAGTGCTCTAAGCACACTCCTGGCATTGCAGTGGGCTCACCAGTGGGCTTTGAACAGGACACCTACTGCACCTGACCTCACGGAGCTGCCAATGCAAAGGGGAGAATCAATATTGATCTGGTGTGTAAAAATGTCATTAGACATTTCTGGGATCTATAGGAGCTTAGGACAGGGGATGCTAAGTGCTTTGGGGAACGCTCGCCTCCTGAGGAGGTGAGAGTGATGCAGGAATGATGTAAAACTCAAGGGAATAGGGTGCTGGGCAGAGGGGACCCTATTGACAGCTTGTTGGAGGAACTGGAAGAAGCGGACAAGGCCATCCCCAAGGCGGGGAGGTGTCACACAAGCCCAGACAGACAGGCGGATGGGCAGCCTGTGTACCACAGAAAGAATTTTAAGCTTTGGGAAATCATCAAGAGGATTCATAGGGCAATGTCTTTATCAGATTGAAGCTTCTAAAAGATGATGCCGGTTAGAATAAGGAATGGGCTGGAAGACCAAGAATGGGGCAGGGACCTCAGGCTCTGTGGAGCGTTGAAGGTGGGGATGAGGGAGCCTGGTGGCGGTACTGCAGTGGCAGCGGGATGCAGAGAACGAGGATGCGTTCAAAGGCTCTTAAGAGGAAAACAATCTGAAGCTCTCAGTAACTGGTAGGTCCTGGGGGGAGTGTTATGTTTGCAGGGAAACGCTGACAACACAGGATGATGCTGGTGCTTTTCCTCCCTGGATTACCGCTAGGAGGGCTGACTTGGACGTTGACACGATCCTGTTTGCAGCATTGACCCGGGGGTTCTGACCAATACCTGAGCACTCGGCAAGGATCAGAGCAACAAGATTAAAGTCTTCTCCTGCTCGGTGTAGGAGGCAAGGCCCAGAACTGAACACACACGTCACCTAAGACCTGCCGCCCACGCGGGAGCCCAGCACGACACGCACTGGGGTGAGGGACAAGACCCCCGGGGGACCCTCCGAGGGATGCCTGAAGAATCAGGGGAGGGGTGTCTGCAGAGAGCAGCTGGCAGAGGAGAGGGGATTCGGGAGCACTGAGTGGGATTTCAATCCTTTTATCAGAGGATTTCCCTTTGACATGCACTGGGAATCCAGAGTGTCAGAGAAAGAGCCTCAAAAGTCCTCTGGAGAGGAAAATAACAAAATCCAAGCACATCCACACACTAGATCTCAGAGATCTGGAGTATCTATCATCTGAGGGTGAGTTTTCTTTGGTCTTGAAGTAAAAGAAAAACCTGTCGAATTGGGGTTTCCGAAGGAACTTCGTGAAATAAAATCCACACCAACGATGTCTTCTCCGTAGAAACAGCTGCCAAATTTTGGTGCAATCAGGATTCACCTGCAAAGTCACCCCAGCAGAGGTTGGGATAAACTCTCCGCATCATACTTCAAAGGCAAATGGTAAGAGACACTAGTTTCCACAGACCTCTGATCTTTAAAAAACAAAAAAGTACTATTAATAAACATTTATTACAATTGGTAACCCTAGAAGACTTTAAAAAAATAAGTTCTTAATGACCTAAAGCCAAGAATGTACGTATTATCGATTCAGGGTTCATTAAAGATTATGCATTTAACACTATAGCTTTTCTTCCTTTAAATTTTGATACACGAGACTTTGGGCTATATAAATAAATAAAACTGGGTGCAGGCTATGAGCCTGCAACATTGAATTCATGATTGGGGCCATCAAATACTAATGTCGAGAGAAAACAAATGATTGTCCCCTCCTGGCAGAGCCATGAGAAAATGATCAATATTTCATTCTATGGTGCCCTGCAGACATTTGAATAGCTCATCTGTCCTATTTATGCCAGTTAAAATTAATTCAACCTATCAGGGCCAAATGCATTTTTAACGTTTCTCGTTACCTTGCAGGGAAGCGGCAGCAAAAAGCCCATCTCGCTCTGGGCCATATCCTTCATTGCATTCAAGGCTGTACGTAAACTGTTTATGTGCGAGTGACCTTTCCATATTGGAAGCAACATTTGTGTATGTTACAGAATAAATGCACGAAAGAGCCTCTGATGGTCACTTTGGCTAGCGTGGACACTGTGTACCTTGTTTTGAAGGCCTGCTTTGGAATGGAAGGCGGTGTTTCCCTGAGAAATAAATCCTCCCGAATCCCGACGGGTTCTTGTCCACGGCGAAGTGGCAAAAGGTGCTGAGTGTGACAGCTGACACCGTGCACCCACTGGGCGCCAAGAACAGGGCTGAGGGACTTGCAGGCATTTGTTAATTCAACCCGGCAGCGATACCACCACCTAGTTTGATCATGGTCTCGAATTTTCTGACAAGGTTACATCACATTCCCCTACTTCCCCTACCAGGCTCTGCCGAGGAGGAAAAGGATGCACCGTCTCTGACCGCAGGCCTCTCTGACTGGCCCTCAGTCTCTTTGCATGACGATTATTTGCGGAGCAATCACATTCCCTGATTAATGCCTACAGGAATGGCAGGTCCTGGAGGATGAGCTCCTTCCCACGGGATTTTGTCTTAATGAGAACGAGCCAGAGGAAGGGAAAGATGGCGCCTAGGCTCCACCCGCCTTTTAGCTCCAAGCCCGATGGAGCCGGGCAGCGGTGTCCTCCCCATCTCCTCCTTTGCTCTGATTAACGCCTGCACCCCGGCCACAGAAACCAGCATCTGTTCCCGTGTTTCCATCTGACAGCACGGATGTCGTTCCATTACTGTTTACACTCATGTTCCTCTGAGAGTGTGCCCTGGAGGTGAATTTGGAAGACTTCAGAACTTGGTGTACAAACTGCAGAAACAGTTATTTATTAACCTTTTTCACCGTGAATGGAAAAGGGACCTGCAAATGCAGGTGGGAAACGGAGGAGTAGGGTGGCTATCGTGCATGGAAATTTGTCTACATTCCTCCGAGCTAAAAATATAGATTCCAATGGCCCTGCTGTTTTACCGATTCGTACCTGGGGGAGGTAGTATTCCCCAGGAGCGGTGGGAAATGAAGGCTTTGCATCTCACGCCATTGTTCCAGGGGGGCCCTTATTTGTTTTGCAGGCTGATTATAGTTTGTCAGTAGAAAGAGGTGATTTGGTAGATCAGACTTTAAAGTGTAGCGTATCATGCTCAAAATAAATCTCAGACTATTCACCTTTTCAGCAAACATCTGAAAGGCAATTATTTTAAAGACTAAGGAGCAGCAAAATATTTCTTTAGCATGCAAATAAAGGTGTGATAATACAGGTGTCACCTTTCATAGCGCATTTGCTAGAACCTTGAAACGTGTGTCACGTGATCCCAGATCCCGGCTAGGGAGCAGCACAACTTCTGGGTATAGTTAGCAGAAGGTCTCATCACCTGCCAAGGGAGCGGTAAGTGACTCTGTCCCCATTAAACACGAAGCCCCCTTCCCCCTCCTCTCACCCCAAGGCAACCACCATTCCACTTTTGGTTTCTATGGTTTGATGACTTTAGATCCTTCTAGGAGTGGAATCATAAAGTATTTGACTTTTTGTGTCTGTTTTATTTTTCTGAGCAAAACGTCCTCAGGGTTCATCCATGTAAAGCACGTGACAGGATTGCCCCCCTTTTAAAATCTGTATAATATTCCACTACACAATTTCTTTATCCGTTCATCTGTCAATGGACATCTGGGTTGTTTTGACCTCTTGGCTGTTACGAATAATGCTTGTGTGAACATGGAAGTGTATATATCTGTTTGAATCCCAGCTGTCATTTCCTTTGGATATATACCCAGAAGCAGGATTGCTGGATCATACCGTAATTCTATTTTCAATTTTTTGAGGAACCTGCACACTGTTTTCCATAATGGCTGCACCATTTTCCATCACCACCCACAGTGCCCAAGAATTCCGGTCTCTGCATCCTCCCACACTCATCTTCTGTTTTGGGATGGTGGCCATCCCTCGTGGGCGTGAGGGGTGCAGTCTACTTCTTGAAGGAGTGCTTGTTTATTGCATTTGGTCATAACTCAGATAAGGCTGAGGTGTGTGGAAGCGGCTATTCCCCACATAGCTGGAGCCTCCGAGGAAACTTAGCTTCTAATCATGTGTGCAGTGTCCTGGAGTAAGGACACAGATGAAAGCTCTGCCTTTGGATCAAAGCCGCCGCTCCATCCCCAGCACTGCTGACAACGGGCAGGGACCAAGGCTGGCTTGTCAGCCTTGCCAGCGACTCTGCCTGCCCTGGTCTCTCTCAGTTGGTGCTTCACTTTTTTCTTCGGGATCAGGGATATTCCTGTAAGTTTTCTTTTCTCCTGGCTAAATATCCTATATATATATATATTTGCCACAGAAAGTGATCACGGATATGCTGTTGTGATAGCTCTTTAATGAATGACACAGCAATGATAAGAGCAGAGAGGGAAAAAGTGGACAGACCGCCAAGCCACCTGGAGGCGAGAAGCCATTTCCTGAGATGCTAAATCGACTGCTAATTCACAAATATAACAGCTCATGCTGGGGATGTAGTAAGAGTGATTCCTGACCCATCTTCAGAGTCAGAAGAAAGAGGAGCTGTGAACAGAACTCGGCCACGATTAGCTGTTTCTCCTCATAAAGCAAAATACAGAAAATAATGGAAAAGGCATGTGTCACTTTCATGTGTAATCATTCACTTAGAAACACAAACAGATTAGGAATTGGAGACACCAGAAAAATAAAATTGAGACATAGGCCAAGGAAAGGGATATCTTTGAGGTTTATTTCTTTTTTTTCCTCCTAGATTTTCTCCCAGGTTCCCGTTTCCTTTTTGTGCTGTTCGATGTTTCTTTTTGAACTTAGGGCCTTGGAAAGGGCCCAGCGGAGAACACAGTCGTGGTACACACCAACGCAGGGAAATCTTTTTCCAAACCATACTCCAGTCTGACTTATTTTTCTCTGAATATTAACTTTCTGTGTTATGAATTAATTGACAATTTTAGCTGTAGCTCAAACTCCCAAATGGTTCAAGCCAGTGGCCACCTCACCAGGCAGGTCGAGTCGGCAAAACAGAAGGAGGCTCCCTGGGCACCTGATTCTCAGAAGCTCAGCAACACAGAGCACGTGTGCCTGGACCCTAGGGCTTCGGTGTGTGTTGTCAATCGCTGGTGCATGTTTGGTTGCACAAAACTGTGGGTTGCAATGCCTGGTGAATAACTGGAGGGGAAGATTCGGGGGTGCGGGGCTCCTGGATTTAAACATGTAATTAGCTATAAGCCCTCCCCTCCACCCATGCTCTTTCTTTTACGTCTTGTTTTTACTTTTTACAACCAGGGCACGGATGTTCCTTATAAAAGAGGAAAATGGCCATTCCCATGCTTAAGGTAGCACCTGTCCAGAAACTCCATCCTGTTCCCTGCAGGGTGGCTGGTTTTAAGCCAGGTAAGAAAGCATAAGTTCACTGTGGACACTTTCCCCTCCGTCGCCACCACTGCCATCTGCTTGGGGTACAATTTATCAGGACGGGCCCAGGGATGCGTCAGCTGCTGGCAACACTGAGGCTTGCTGTTCTCCTGAGCCTCTGACACCTTCTCACACAAAGGAAAGAAGGAACGTTTCTTCTCTCCCTGGGTGGGTCCCAGCTGCCTTCCCTGTACAAAATAGAAATGCCTTCCTCTTGGAAGGAGCAAAGTCTGTGCTTGGCAGGGCAGAGGGCAACGTGTTCTGTTTTACTTATTTATGATGCTTTGCAGGAGAGGATTCTCTGCTTCCTTGATTGTTTCCCCATCTGTGTTTTCAAGGTTAGCCAGACCTGATGGGTAACCCCTCCTCGGTCCTTGGGGTTTGCAAATGCCGTGGCCTCTGGCTGTTTGGGTCCCAGCAATGTTCCTGCTGCTCCAGTGGAGCTGCCGCCTCTTCCTACGCACTGATTTCACATTCATATCAAAGCCAAGAGCAGACGTGGGGCGAGCCTTAAGGTCACTCACGAACTTTGGCTGCAGAAAAAGGATCTGTACTAATTGCCAAACAAAGCCATGTTAGGCAGCGTGCAGCAAACAGTGAGTGCAAAGGTGTCCTTGAATCCAAGGGGCAGGGACCCCAGGGGACCAGACGAGAGATGGGGATTGCAAGGAGGTCGCGTGCATCCCCGTCGGCGATGCTCCCAGCCTTCGCCCTCCTTTCCTGACTCAGAGACTCTGAGTCTTGACGCGTACCTCTCCCCTGCTCCTGCCGCCGGCTTTCCGGGCCTCCGCCTTCCCCGTGTTCAGAAACAAAGGTGCGCCCACGAGTTGCTGTCTGCTCTCAGCGGAGGGCTGTGGTCTCCGCGAAACCTCGGAGGCTCCCATCCTAGACCAGCCGTTTTCGCGTTGCAGGGTGAACACGGAAACCCTGGGGATCTTGTCAAAATGCAGATTTTGATGCGGCAGTTGCGGGTGGCCTCCGCCAACCCTGAGAGTCTGCATTTCTTACTAGGGATGCTGAGGCTGCCGTCCTCACCTGTGCTTTGAGTCCACCAGCTCGACTGTGCTGGAACCAAGTAAGAGCACAGCAGGCCTCCCAACAGAGAGCATCCCCACCCCTGTAGGTGCTCCCTTCCTGCCCAGCAGCACTCTGAGAAGAAACACTTAACTCAGCAGGGAGAAGATGCTTCTTGTATTTGGGAGGATGTTGCTGGTGATGAATCAGGGCCAACAAGATGGAACTAATTTGGGTACCAGGTGCATTGTTCCTATGAACGATTCCAAGAGGGAGGTTCTATGAGTATCCCCTTTTACAGATGTGGAAACTGAGGCTCAGAATAGTTAATTATCTTGCAAGCTCATGGCTGAGCTAGTCTTTGGATTGGGTATCTCTCTGCTGTATTGTCTCACTAAGTGTGATGAAACAGTCAGGCTTCTGCTTCTGGGAAGATGGAGTAGATTTATTGCTCCCATCCCTTCTGCTAAGTTTAGTAAAAACCCACCAACAGTGTAGGAGGGTTCTCTTTCCTATACATCCTCACCAACACTTGTTATTTCTCACCTTTTTGATAGTAGCCATTCTAACAGGTGTGAAGTGATATCTCCTTGTGGTTTTAATTTGCATTTCTCTAATAATTAATTATGTGGAACATCTTTCCTTGTGCCTCTTGGCTATCTGTATATCTTGTTTGGGAAAATGTCTATTCAGCTCTTTTGCCCATGTTTTAATTGGGTTTCTTTTGAGGTTGTTGTTGAGTTGTATGAGTTTTTATATATTTTGGATAGTAACCCCTTATCAGATATGATTTGCAAATATCTTCTCCCATTTGGTACATTGTCTTTTTGTTTCACTGATGGTTTCCTTCACTGTGAAGCTTTTTAGTTTGATGTAGTCCCATTTGTTTATTTTTGCTTTTGTTTCCTTTGCCTGGAGAGACTTATCCAGAAAGATACTGCTGAGACAAATGTCAAAGAAAGTACTGCCCATGTTTTCTTCTAGGAGTTTTATGGCTTCAGGTCTTACATTCAAGGCTTTACTCCATTTTGAGTTGATTTTTGTGTATGGTATAAGATAGTGGTCTAGTTTTATTCTTTTGCATGTGGTTGTTCAGTTTTCCCAGCACCATTTATGGAAAAGACTATCCTTTCTCCACTGTATGTTCTTTGCTCCTTTGTCATAAATTAATTGACCATATATGTGTAGATTTATTTCTGGGCTTTCAATTCTCTTCCATTGATCTGTGTCTGTTTTTCTGCCAATACCATGCTGTTTTGATTACTATAGCTTTGTAATATAATTTAAAATCATGGATGTGATACCTCCAGCTTTGTTCTTTTTTCTCAGGATTGCTTTGGCTATTCAGGGTCATTTGTGGTTCCATATAAAATTTATTGTTTTGGGTTCTATTTCTGTGAAAAATGTAGTTGGGATTTTGCTAGCGATTGCATTGAATCTGTAGATTGCTTTAGGTACATTTAGGACATTTTAACAATGTTAATTCTTCCAATCCATGAACACAGCCTATCTTTCCACTTCTTTGTGCTCTCACCACTCTTATGCAACATATTGCTGGAAGTTGTACCCAATGTAATAAGGCAAAAAAGAAAATAAAGTAATCCATATGTAAAACAAAGAAATTAAACTGCCTCTTTTTGCAGAGGGCATAATTGCTTACTTAGAAAATCCCAAAGGAATCTACAAAAAATCTCCCACAACTAGTAAGTAAGTTCATTGTGGTTGCAGGATATGGGATAAACATAAAAAGTTAATTTTATTTCTGTATAAAATACAGAATACAAGACTGGCAATGCACACATAGACATCAAATTAAACCACAACACTACTTGCAATTGTTGAAATAAATAGTTAGATATAAATGTAACAATATGTGCACACAGCTTTTATGTTGAAAAACTATAAATACTGTAGCTGTTGCACTCTTGGGCATTTATACCTGAGAAATAAAAACTTACATTCACACAAATCCTGTATGTGAATGTTCATAACAGCTTTATTCATAATAGTTAAGAATTGGGGAAAACCCACATGTGCTTTAATGAGTGAATAGTGCACCCATAACATGGAATATTATTTGCCAAAAAAAATATTGAACTACTGAACATAATGACATAGATGAAACTCTAGAGGACTATGATGAATGAAAAAAGATCCCAAAAGTTTACCTTCTAAATGATTCCATGTATGTAAGCTTCTTGAAATGACAAAAAGTTTATGGAAATGGAGGACAGATTAGTGGTTGCCAGGCACTGAGAAGGAGTTAGGGGTAGACAGGAAGATGGTGTGGACATGAAAGAACAACACGAGGGGTTCTTGTGGTCATGGAAACATGCTCTGTATCTTGACAGTATCAATGTCAGAGCCTCAGCCATGAGACTGTACCACACATTTGCAAGATGTTACCATTATGGGAAACTGGGCAAAAAGGTCAGGGAATCTCTCTTCATGTGACTCTACAACCATGTCAAAATAAAACATTTAATTCTCTAAACATTTGCTGATAACACCTGAAGCTAACACAGCGTTGTAAATTAACTATACTTCAATTTAAAAACAATTCACTGACATAGGGAATTCTTACACAGCTGATATAAAAGCGTATTTGAACCTCAACCTCACTTGGACTAGGCAGAGGGTTTTCAGTAATAGAATCCAAGAGGAAATCTAATTTGTTTTTCACATGTGACCAATCAATATTTGAAATCTGTACAACTGGCTGGTCTAAAATAAATATGTCTTCAGTGAACTGGAGAAGGCAAATTCTGTTTTTGAAATTGTTCTGGGATTTACAAAGAGATTTAAAAAAAGAAAAAAATAAGTTCAAGAAAGTGGAAAAAGCTATCTACCTAAATGAGTATAAAAGTCAAGGAAAATGTATATTATGGGAAGAGTCCTTATGGAAAGTGTCAACCCAGATGCATTTGATAGAAGTGAGTAAACATAAATTGTCTTGATTGTATTGAAAGAGTTTGACTTAAAACATAGTTCTTCATATCATCTGGACCAAAGTTCTCTCATTTATCGTGAGAATGGTGGAGTGTTCTGAGACAAAGCTGCTCTATTTTATGAACTAAGACATCTTGGTGTTTAAGTATTTTGGGGGAAAAAATCAATTTTCTCTAATTGGTCAAGGAGGAACTTCTGTAATAACCGCATCAAGGATTTATTGTCTGCCTGAGGGTTCTTCCGAGGCTCACTCACTCCACGGCAGGTAGTCTGCCCTCAGGGGGGCTCACGGTCCACGAGGCAGCTTGCCTCATTGTATTTTCTTAGTAAGGAGCTACTCTAATTATTTTTATTTTACAGTTTAGTGGGTCTCAACTGGGGGTGAATCTGTCCTCCTGGGCACATGCTGCCAGGTCTGGATGCATTTTTGATTGTCCTGACTACACAGGTGCTACTGGCATCTAGTCGGGGGAGAGACCAGGGATGCTGCTAACCCCTCCTCACCATGCACAGGACAGCTCTACAACAGGAAATGATCCAGCCCCCAATGTCAATTGTGCTGCCACTGGGAAACCTGTTACAGCAGAACAAAACAGCTGCTGAGAAGTCAAGCTCTCTGCCAGAGGGGACCAGCCAGTCTGCAGCGCAGCAGAGAGTTGAACCCAGGTCTGAACAACTGCTGTGTCTCGCTGTGTTTACCACGTGGGACCTGCAACTTCAGCAACTCTGCTGGCTCTGCGTGAAGATCTTGAACAGTTGGCCGCCTGGAAGCACCTGATATCAGAGGGGCAGGGCCCAGCTGTCGTCACTGTGAGAACAGAATCCAAGAATTTTGAGCTGAATACCTGGGAGAGTCCTTGCATAATCTCATGCTGTTTAAGTTTTTCCAGACTTCTCCCCAACTTCCGACCTTGACTTCTGCTGGCCACTGACCCCTCACTGTGATCTTTAAGTCTGGTTTGGGCTCTGGAAGATCTCCAGGGACAGAAGTGAGATGGACTTCATTCTGGCCCCTCGATGGGAGTAGCCCCCCACAATGTATTTCTCTCCCCCCTCAACGCAACTCCTTCATCCCATATTTTTTCCCCTGAGTTTGAGCAAAAAGATGAGACTGAGCGAGAAAAAATGATGAGACGGAGAGAAAACATTTAAAACTAATGTAACCATAAAAATCAGAGGTCACCACCACCTCCCCTCAGAGCAAACAACACTTTATTACTTTTGATTGTGTCAGCTATTGAACCTTAAATTAGTTAAAAGGAAACAGGGTGTTCTCTTATTTCTTTCTCCTTTGCTTAAACAAATAGTAGCATTCTCAGAAGACAACTTGCGCTGAAGCGAATTACCGTTACTTTCAATAAGTTCCAACAGTGCTGCTATAGTAACTGTCTTAACCATGATTAATGTAGGAAACATTAGGAAGTCATGTTATTATTATTCTAAATTAGGTTTTGCTTGAATTAATTTTTATGCACGGTTACTAAGATGTAAAAGAGTTTCTGAATTGCTAATTGTAACATTCTTTCTTTGGAGATAAGATGAGATTGGGAACACAATGGCTCCTGCTGAAGGATTTTTAGTTTGAATGTTGGCCTAAGGGCCAACATATTATTTAGTCAGTAGCCTGCTAAGGAACTGTAGCTTGACACCCGTGGAGGCCTTAGTTCAAGATTTTCTTTTAGCGTCGCCCACCTGCAGCGACTTTGTGGAAGAAGCACAATGGTTATTAATATCATATCATTTGCACGGCTTGGGGGGTAGGAAGGGAGGGAAGCCAAAGGTACCCTTTCCTCTCTCTTTCCATTGATGCTGGGAAAAATAAAAACAAGTACATAAGATGCGTTGATTGAGTGCTGACCACGTGTCAGGCATATATCAAGTGCTCTCCATCCATCCATTCATTTCACAAAGACTGGCTGAGTGCCTGCCAGGCGCGGGGCATGGTGGGTGCTGCAGATGGACTAGAGAATGCTGGCCTCCATCCTCCTAGAACTTACATTTTAGGGAGACAGACAAGAGGTGTCTGAGAGGAAGTGGGCCGGAGGGAAGTGGTTGGGGGTGAGCCAGAGAGGGGGTGGGTATGTGGTCAGACGTTGAAGAACCTTGTGGGACATTGGGGGGCGCGGATCTTGGCTTTTTCTGGGTAGAATAAAAACTGACTCCTACAAAACAGCATGGAATAAAAAGCAGCTCCATTTGAAGAATGGATTTGCGATGCTTTACAAAAGACGAGTCTCTATCATCCAAGCATACGAGGACATCACATTATTTAGTAATTAGATCCATGAAAAATAAAATAAGGTCGCACTGAATGAGCTGGGGAAATTTTTTTAAATCTGGTAGTACCACATGTTGACAAGGATGTGGGGAATGTCGACATCACCAGGAACTACTGAGGCAAAGATCCTGACAATCAGCCAACCATCACTTAGTCACACAAATCACATGAATATGCTCCGAAACAGCCATGCCTTTCATGGTTATGTTTGCCCACGCAGCCCTCACACAGGTTCCCAATAGGACACACCCAGGAGTGGAGAGGGAAAACGTGGGATGCACACCACCCACCATGAAAGAGGAGATGCACGTCTCGCTAAATGGTTAGACCTGTAAATGTGGAGCTGAGTAAATAATGCAAGCAGCGGAGGAGTGACAAAGTACCAGTGTGCATTCTCCAACAATGCACTCAGGCAAAAAGATACATGTGAAATGTAGGAGGTGCTATCTGCGTGGTGGAGTGGACAGGAGCCAAGTATGGGGCACAAGGAAGGCAGAAGGTTTATACGAACAATAACGCACCAGGCGCTCTGATTGATGGTATTCTTCACACAAAGACTCTGGAGAGTTTTCTTTTACTTTTAAGAGTCTACTTGGCCAAGGAAGCTATTAATCTAGGACTTTTGTCACTTGAACACTTTAAGCTAGAATGGGAACCCTGAAATAGCGGGACCATGGCTGGCTGGGGAGTAGTATAGGATCCACAGTAATGCCTGGAAGATAGAAGTTACTTGGTCAATGGTGTAAAAAAACTAATTAATATAAATGAATAAAAAGTAAATATTTTTCTTTGGGCTGCTCCTTAAAGCTCCAGTATGGTCTCCCAAGCATTTCTCGCATTTGGCCTTATTACGTGCATGCGTGCTGGCTTCCCCGTGACGAGCCACACTCTGTACCTGGGTTGTTCTCACCTCCCCACACCCCTTGAACTGGATCATGTCCCCACATCCTTAGTTCTTGACTTAACTCTTCAAGGAAGACTTCCTGACCTCCGAACTAGGGTAAGAACCCTGTTAAGGATCTTCTTTTCTCATTTGGTGGCATTCTTTTGCTGGTGACCTCTCACCACTGTAATTAGATAATTATTGTCTAATTATTTTTTAATAACTGTCTCTCCTGTTAGATTCCCCAAGCCCAGAGATTCATTCTGATGTTACTGAATCCCTTGGACCAGACACCTAATAAGTAATTTATAAATTTTATTGCTGGAATAATGAGCTGTTGGAATAAAGGAAAAATGAGAATTAGGTAATTTTTCTTCTTTTGAACAGCTTAAGTTAAAGGCTTTCAAAGGGCAGAGAGTTGAAGCTGCAGTGCTAACCTGCCTCTCCATGGATTTCCATTCTCAGCCCAGCCCTTGACATTCATTAACATGTTCAGGGGCTTCCCTGGTGGCGCAGTGGTTGAGAGTCCGCCTGCCGATGCAGGGGACACAGGTTCGTGCCCTGGTCTGGGAAGATCCCACATGCCGCGGAGCGGCTGGGCCCGTGAGCCATGGCCACTGAGCCTGCGTGTCTGGAGCCTGTGCTCCACAACGGGAGAGGCCACAACAGTGAGAAGCCCGCGTACCGCAAAAAAAAAAAAAAAAAAAAAAAAAAAAAAAAATTAACATGTTCAAGGGGCAGCTTATCAGTGGGGCCCCTGAGTTAACACAGAAAAGCACTTTTCTCCCCCAAAGTTTCCCCAACATCAAGATGAAGAGGGCAGGCAGCCTCACTCTCAGATCTCAGGGCTTATCTTCTCAAAACTCATCACAGAGTTTTGATCATATACCTTCTTTAAAACAATTTGGTAAATAAAGGCTTAAAATCTCAGAAAGAAGAAAATGAGATGTTTATTTCTTATTAACTGGCAGCTTTTTAATATTGGCTGTGGAATGAAGATTTAAATTGTGGGTGGTGTATGTGTGTTGTGTTTGTATTTTTCCAGCGTCTCAGGAAAATATTTCAGTTTGCTAGTCATTTGGTCTCCAGAGCATGGCCATTTCCATGGCTTTCTATGGGACTTGGGGGTCTAAGCCTAGGGGGTTAGGGAGAATTCACAGGGGCAAGAGAAGCTTAAGTCTTCTGGTTCCAGATTTGCCCAGGTCTGCTCTGTTTTTCCATTCCCTCGTTCAGCCTTAGCTTTGAAATGGGAAATGCAAGGCAGGATCCTTTGTTCATTATTGGCTTATTTGTCTCAGTTGGTTAATTGTTTTTTATTATCTGTTGAATGGAATAATTATGTGCACAATCCACCGAATTCTGCTTTTTATTAACATTTTATTTAGAAATGTTTGGTACTGAATGGGTTTTATGAGTGACTCTGTGTGTGTGTGTATGCATAGATTTATCTAGCAGCAACTGATACACTGCCAACAATTAAACCTCGAAAAATCGGGGATTTGCGACACACTTCTTTCCAGTCCAAAACCCAACGACCTTCTTTACCCTTCCAGATTTACTGTTTTCTTATAACATTAGCTTTTACATGTCCTCAGGGCAATTTTGTCACTTTGAAAATATATTTTAAATTGAGTGATACTTTGGCAGTACGCAGGCAATGTCTTACATGTTAAGTACGTATCCTCACTTTGGGGCTTCCCTGGTGGCACGGTGGATAGGAATCCGCCTGCCAATGCAGGGGACACGGGTTCGAGCCCTTGTCCGGGAAGATCCCACATGCCGTGGAGCAACTAAGCCCATGCGTCACAACTACTGAGCCTGCGCTCTAGAGCCCGTGAACCACAACTACTGAAGCCTGCACGCTTAGAGCCCGTGCTCTGCAACAAGAGAAGCCACCGCAATGAGAAGCCCGTGCACCACAACGAAGAGTAGCCCCCGCTCACCGCAACTAGAGAAAGTCCACGCACAGCAACAAAGACCCAACACAGCCAAAAAAAAATAAATTTATTTATTAAAAAAAGTATGTATCCTTGCTTTAATGCATGTCATATTGAGATCTGGGAGGAATGCCCAGTGACCAAGAAGATTTTCCCTGAAGACGTATTTAGGGATGCATATTTTCCTTGGCTCTCCTAAGCACACATGATCTGGGTGTGAGCATCCCTCAAGAAAAACAGAGTCAGCTGATGGCTCTTTTACACTGTTTCCATTAAAAATTCAGCTCTCACCCAATTGCATTTATCAAATTTTCTTTATCACCTTTAATCCTGGAAGCAGATCACTAGCCTATTAATGCTGTAGATCTTGGGGTGTTTAAATAACTCTGTATTATATTTTAAAAGACCCAAGTTAGGAAGGAAAGAGTTTCACAGAGTAAACCCGCACTACAGCCACTCTCCCACTGCTTAAATTTAAAGCTCTAGAAAAAGTACAATGACAGTTATCTGGTCTGAACATAAGTGGGTTGATTGCCTGGCAAAACAACACAAACCACAATAAACCTTACCAAGAGGATTGTAACAGGAGTCATAGCATAAAATTCAAAATGTTCAGAATACAATCCAAAACAGCCCAACATACAAAGCCAAGAGAAATGTGATCAATTGTCAAGGAAAAGACAATCAGCAAAATTCCAACCCCATGATGAGTCAAATTTTGAAATGATCAGGTAAAGCCATTTAAGCAATTATTCGAACTATGTTCCATAAAGTAAAGGTAAACACACTTGAAATGAATAGAAATATACAATTTCTCAGAAGGGAAACAAATGGTATAAAAAAGAAGCAAATGGAAATTTTAGAAGTGAGCATTTAATATCTGAAATTAAACTCACTGGATGAGTGCAATTTTAAAATGCAGATACATAAAGAATTATTGGATTTGAAGCTAGACCAAGAAAAAAATTCCAATCTGAAAAACCCAGAAAAAAATTTAATGAAAATGAATAGCATCTATTGGGTGATATCACAAGTTCTAACTTTTTTTTGCCTGTATCAGAAGGAGAGGAGAAAGAGATTAATGCAGAAAAAAAATAGCTGAAGAAATTTTAAATTTGGTGAAAGACATAAATTTATAGATCAAAGAAACTAAAAAACCCAAACAAGATAAAAAAAAAATTCACAGACACACCTTAATCAAAGTACTGAAAGAAAAATAAAGACAAAGAAAAAAATCGAGAAAACAGTTTGAGGACAGGGATTTTTCATCAGAAATCATGGTGGCCAGAAGACATCTTTAAAACCCATAAATGAAGGAATTATCTTTCCAGACATCATACTTAATGGTTAGAAACTAGAAACTTTCCTTATTACAATTAGGAACAAAGCAAGGATATCCACTCTCACCACTGTGACCCAACATTGTTCTGGAAATCCTGGCCAGTGCAATGAGAGGAGGAAAGGAAAGAGAATATGTACAAATTGTAAATGGAGATGTAAAACTGTTTCTGCTCACAGATGCCATGATTGTCTGTGTGGAAAATCCTTAAAAATGGACCACCTCCCCACAAACCCTGGAACTAACAAGGGAGTATGGAAAGGTCATAGGACATGAGATTAGATTAAAATACAAAAGTCAAATATATAACCAATCTCATCATAAGAAAACATCAGATAAACCTAATTTGAAATATAAAAACAATAAATAAATAAGGAAAGACTGAGAAGCTATCACAGATCAGAGATGACTTAAGGATACATGGTGACTAAATGCAAAGAATTATCTTGGATGGGATTCTGGAAAAGAAAGAGGAAATTAATGGAAAAACTGGTGAAATTGAATAATGTTTGTAGTTTAGTTAATCATGTTGTATTGATGTCAATTCCTTGGTTGTGATCAAGGTACCATGTTTATGTAAGATATGCCCCTTAGGGGGAGCTGGCTTAAGTGGATATGGTAAAGGTATATTCTGTACTTCATTTGCAATGCTTGTGTAAATCTAAAATGATTTCAAACTACAAAATTGAAAACACAACAAAAGAAACGAAGTCTTTTTCAGAGGCAGCACTAAGGAGGGATGGGTGGAGCAAGGGACTGTTGGGTCTCTCGTAAGTCTCATACTTTATTTCCTGGTTACTACAAAGAAAAAAAAAATAATAACAATAACAGTCTATGACGTGTACAATGATATTTTCCAGTCTTATTTAAGTGCAAACAAAAGCATCGTTAGAACACAGTGACATCCTAACAGATGTTTACCTTAAATCTTATAAAATAATATACTTGCTCTGCAATTGCCACTTTCCAGCAATTTCTCTATCACACTCTCTCTGTCTTCCTCCACCCAGATTCCTGACCCCAAATTCCTGCATTGAAATTCCGGAGCCACTGGCAAGATCTTTGCAGTTTTATCTTATTTAACTCTCACAACTGCATGACGTAGACATTATTATCACCAGTGTACAAATGAGGAAGCCAAGGCCAATTTAAATTTTTAAATTTTATTTTACTGCAGTGAGAACACTTCACGTGAGATTACTCTCTTACTGCGTTTTTAAGTGTAGTTTACAGATCAACTATAGGTACAATATTATATAGCAGATCTCTAGAATTTATTCATTTTGTGCAGCTGAAGCTTTATGCCCATTGATTAGCAATTTCCTGTTTCTCTCTCACCCCCCAGCTCCTGGCAACCACCATTCTACTCTCTGACTTCTCAAGTTTGACTATTTTAGATCTCTTGTGTAAATGGAATCATACAGTATTCGTCCTTCTGTGTCTGGCTTATGTCACTCAGCATAATGTCCTCCTGGTTCATCCATGTTGTCAAAAATGGCAGAATTTCCTTCCTTTTTAAGGCTGAACAATCTTCTATTGTATATATGTACCACATTTTCTTTATCCATTTATCTGTTGATGGACATAAAGATTGTTACCACATGCTGGCTTTTGTGAACATTACTGCAACCAACACTGGAGTGCTATAGTATCTCTTTAAGGTCTTGATTTCAACTCTTTCGGATAAATACCCAGAAATGGAATGGCTGAATCCTACGGTAGTTCTATTTTTTACACTCTGGAACTTCCATACTGTTTTCCATAGTGGTGGCACAATTTTGCATTTCAACGAACTATGCACAAGGGTTCCAATTTCTTCACATCCTCACCAGTACTTGTTGCCTTTTTTTTTTTTGATAATAGTCATCCTGATAGGTGTAAGATATCTCATTGTGACTTTGATTTGCATTTCCCTGATGATTAGTGATACTGAGCATCTTTTCATGTACCTGTTGGCCATTTGGATGTCTTCTTTGGAGAAATTGCTATTCAAAACTTTAGCCTATTATAATAATCATTTTTATTACCATTGGTATGAGTTATATATATATATTTTGGATATTAATCCCTTAACTGATAAATGGTTTACAAATATGTTCTTCCATATGTATGTCGATTTTCCACTCTGTTGATGGTTTCTTTTGCTGCGCAGAAGCTTTTGACTTTGATGTAGTCACACATCTATTTTTGCCTTTGTTGCCTATGCTTTTGGTGTCAAGCCCGTGAAATCATTGCCAAGACCAGTGTCATGAAGCTCTTCCCCTCACTTTTTAAAGATCCCAGTTAGCCAATGGACTTGGAAAACTGCAAAATTGGGGAAGGGGTCATGGGGAACCAGCAAGTTCTGGATGAGAGAAGAGGGAAATCGTCAAAACAATCTACGGGCACAGTGGGAGCTCTGAGTCCCACCATTTGCCTTTGCTCTTGAAAAGTTCCTGGGAAAGGAAGTTAGAACATCAATGAAGGACTCCATCTGCTTAATCTGGAACAGAGGACGGCCCTGGATTGGGGGCAAAAGAAGGGAGATTGGTGATTACCATTCTTGTCTGACTGATACAGACTCAGAGGCCATCAGTGAAGATAAATATTGGAACACAGCCCAATTCTCAATCCTCCCAAGTGGTCCATGAATTTAGAAAATGAAAATCTTGCCATCACAAGCAATTAGAATTCCATTCACTCACTTTTATCATACTGAGGGGAGAGATCAAATTCTGTGATGTCCTTGGCACGTGGTGCTTTTAAAAACAGATCTCTAAGGCAAATGCATCTGAATGAATGTTTAATCTTCTCTTTCTTCTGCTGTGGGCCAGGGAGCAGGGTTGGGTCCAGAAAGGAAGAGGATATTTCTGTCCAAGCAGAGCCCGGAGCATGGGACACCTGCTCTGCCTGGACTGACATCCAGGAAACATCCTTCTCTATAAGCAACAGAAAGGGCCAGCAGTCTCGGAAGGAACCGGTGTATTTTCATCACACAGAAAAGCTGGAGGAAGAAAAAGGAAGGGTAACAGAATACTTGAGGTGAGATTTCTGTTCAAAGCACTGGGATGGTTTTAGCTCTGCTTCCCGAAGTTACCTGGTGCAAGTTAGTAATTGCTGTTTCAAAGGAAACCTGCCTGGAACAAAGTGTCTCATTGCTCGAACTAGCCTAGTTTTTACCCTTTCCAGAGAGTGCCTTTTATCTGGGAAATGCTAATGGAACGGGCAAATACCTGTAACTCGAGGCGAGCAAGGGATCTCTGGGCGCTGGGCGTGTGGATCGAAGCTCACGGAGAAGTTCAGTCCAACTCTCCCTGAGGCCAATATCCGTTACACCTATAATTGCCGCTAAAAGTTCAGGGTGGCATTTCGCTGATGTGCCTAAAATAGTCTTCTTGGGGTTGCTGGATGTGATTTGACAGTCGTTAAGGTACAAGGGGCAATGATCCAGCTGAAATCTTGTCTAAGTCATTTTGATAAGTGAACTGCCGAGCGAAAGCTCCTTAATTGCTCCCATATTCTTCAGTTGTTCCATTTAGCAGGGTCCTTTAAAAGGTCATTAATCAATCACTAAGGATGGGAAGGTTTTACATTTTGCTTGCTTAACAAAACACAGCCCTAAAAAACTATCTTCCACTTAATTTCAGATTAGTTGATACTGGGGTGCCTTGCACTAATAGAGAGTCAATTCCTTTAACTGTGCTTCGGAGAATGTGTCTGTTTTGCTGTGGGTCGATGGATGGGGACCAGGAGCTTAGGGCTTGGAAGGAAGGAGGTCTTTTTTAAGGGCACCGGAAGAATCATCAGTTGGATTTCTAAACTTTAAAATGTGAGGGGTGGGGGACCTTCAAGATGGAGGAGGAGTAAGATGTGGAGATCACCTTCCTCCCCACAAATACATCAGAAATACATCTAGGGCTTCCCTGGTGGTGCAGTGGTTGAGAGTCCGCCTGCCGATGCAGGGGACGCAGGTTCATGCCCCGGTCCGGGAAGATCCCACATGCCACAGAGTGGCTGGGCCTGTGAGCCATGGCCACTGAGCCTGCGCGTCTGGAGCCTGTGCTCTGCAGTGGGAGAGGCCACAACAGTGAGAGGCCCGCGTACTGCAAAAAAAAAAAAAAAAAAAAAAGAAATACATCTACGTGTGGAACAACTCCTACAGAACACCTACTGAACGCTGGCAGAAGACCTCAGACCTCCCAAAAGGCAAGAAACTCCCCACGTACCTGGGCAGGGCAAAAGAAAAAAGGAAAAACAGAGACAAAAGTATAGGGATGGGACCTGCACCAGTGGGAGGGACCTGTGAAGGAGGAAAGGTTTCCACACACTAGAAGCCCCTTTGCGGGCAGAGACTGCGGGTGGCGGAGGGGGAAGGTTCGGAGCCGCGGAGGAGAGCGCAGCCACAGGGGTGCAAAGGGCAAAGCGGAGAGATTCCTGCACAGAGGATCGGTGTCGACCGGCACTCACCAGCCCGAGAGGCTTGTCTGCTCACCTGCTGGGGTGGGTGGGGGCTGGGAGCTGAGGCTAGGGACTTGGAGGTCAGACCCCGGCGAGAGGGCTGGGGTTGGCTGTGTGAACACAGGCTGAAGGGGGCTAGTGCACCACAGCTAGCCGGGAGGGAGTCCGGGAAATAGTCTGGACCTGCCTAAGAGGCAAGAGACCATTGTTTCGGGGTGTGTGAGGAGAGGGCATTCCTTCCCTGTGTGCCCACAGAAGGGAGAGCACTGCCCAAGCGAGATCCAGAAAGAGGTGTGAGCTGCGGCTATCAGCTCGGACCCCTGACGCGGGCATGAAATGCTAACACTGATGCTGCAGCCACCAAGAAGCCTGTGTGCAAGCACAGGTCACTATCCACGCCCCCCAGGAGGCTGTGCAGCCCGCCACTTCCAGGGTCCCGTGATCCAGGGACCACTTCCCCGGGAGAACACATGGCACGCCTCAGGCTGGTGCAAAGTCACACTGGCCTCTGCCGCCGCAAGCTCGCCCCGCGTTCCAATTATGACTACTGTACCCCTCCCTCCCCCGGGCCTGAGTGAGCCAGAGAGCCCTAAGCAGCTGTTGCTTTAACCCCCTCCTGTGTGAGCGAAGAACAGATGCCCTCAGGCGACCTACACACAGAGGCGGGTCCAAATCCAAAGCTGAACCCCAGGAGCTGTGCGAACAAAGAAGAGGAAGGGGAATCTCTCCCAGCAGCCTCAGGAGCAGCGGATTAAATCCCACAATCAACTTGATAAACCCTGCATCTGTGGAATACCTGAATAGACAACGAACGTTCCCAAAACTGAAGCAGTAGACTTTGGGAGCAACTGTAGACTTGGGGTTTGCTTTCTGCATCTGGTTTGTTTCTGATTTTTATGTTTATCTAAGTTTAGTTTTTCACTTGTTATCATTGGTGGATTTGTTAATTGGTTTGGTTGCCCTCTTCTTTTTATAATTATTTTTTCTTTTAATAATTAAAAAACAATTTAATCTGTTTCTTCTTTCTTTTTTTCTCCCTTTTCTTCTGAGCTGTGTGGCTGAAAGGGTCTTGGTGCTCTGGCCTGGTGTCAGGCCTCAGCCTCTGAGATGGGAGAGCTGAGTTCAGGACATTGGACCACCAGAAACCTCCCAGCCCCACATAATATCAATCAGCGAGAGCTTTCTCAGAGATCTCTGTCTCAATGTTAAGACCCAGCTCCACCCAGTGGCCAGCAAGCTCCAGTGATGGATGCCACATGCCAAACAACTAGCAAGACAGGAACATAACTCCACCCATTAGCAGAGAGTCTGACTAAAATCATGCTAAATTCACGGACACCCCAACACACACCACTGGACGTGGCCTTGCCCACCAGAAATACAAGATCCACCCACACCCACCAGAACACAGGCACCAGTCCCCTCCACCAGGAAGCCTACACAAGCCACTGAAGCAATCTCACCCACTGGGGGCAGGCACCAAAAACAACAGGAACTATGAACCTGCAGCCTGCTAAGAGGAGACCCCAAGCACAGGAAGTTAAACAAAATGAGAAGACAGAGAAATATGCAGCAGATGAAGGAGCAAGGTGAAAACCCACCAGACCAAACAAATGAAGAGGAAATAGGCAGTCTACCTGAAAAAGAATTCAGAGTAATGATAGTAAAGATGATCCAAAATCTCAGAAAGAGAATGCAGAAAATACAAGAAACGTTTAACAAGGACCTAGAAGAACTAAAGAACAAACAAACAATGATGAACAACACAATAAATGAAATTAAAAATTCTCTAGAAGGAATCAAAAGCAGAATAACTGACGCAGAAGAACAGATAAGTGAGCTGGAAGATAAAATGGTGGAAATAACTACTGCAGAGCAGAATAAAGAAAAAAGAGTGAAAAGACTTGAGGACAGTCACAGAGATTTCTGGACAACATTAAATGTACCAACATTCAAATTATAGGAGTCCCAGAAGAAGAAGAGAAAAAGAAAGGGTCTGAGAAAATATTTGAAGAGACTATAGTCGAAAACTTCCCTAACATAGGAAAGCAAATAGTCAATCAAGTCCAGGAAGTGCAGAGAGTCCCATACAGGATAAACCCAAAGAGAAACATGCCGAGACACATATTAATCAAACTATCAAAAATTAAATCCAAAGAAAAAATACTAAAAGCAGCAAAGGAAAAGCAACAAATAACATGCAAGGGAATCCCCATAAGGCTAACAGCTGATCTTTCAGCAGAAACTCTGCAAGCCATAAGGGAGTGGCAGGACATATTTAAAGTGATGAAAGGGAAAAACCTACAACCAAGATTACTCTACCCTGCAAGGATCTCATTCATACCCAGAAAGGATCTCATTCAGATTCGATGGAGAAATTAAAATCTTTACAGATAAGCAAAAGTTAAGAGAATTCAGTACCACCAAACCAGCTCTACAACAAATGCTAAAGGAACTTCTCTAGGCAGGAAACACAAGAGAAGGAAAGACCTACAAAAACAAACCCAAAACAATTAAGAAAATGGTAATAGGAACATACATAGTGGTAATTACCTTAAACGTAAATGGACCAAATGCTCCAACCAAAAGACATAGGAACATACATAGTGGTAATTACCTTAAATGTAAATGGATTAAATGCTCCAACTGAAAGACATGGACTGGCTGAATGGATACAAAAACAAGACCTGTATATATGCTATCTACAAGAGACCCACTTCAGACCTAGGGACACATACAGACTGAAAGTGAGGGGATGAAAAAAGATATTCCATGCAAATGGAAATCAAAAGAAAGCTGGAATAGCAATTCTCATATCAGACAAAATAGACTTTAAAATAAAGACTATTACAAGAGCCAAAGAAGGACACTACAAAAAGATCAAAGGATCAAACCAAGAAGAAGACATAACAATTGTAAATATTCATGCACCCAACATAGGAGCACCTCAATACATAAGGCAAGTGCTAACAGCCATAAAAGGGGAAATCAACAGTAACACAATCATAGTAGGGGACTTTAACACCCCACTTTCACCAATGGACAGATCATCCAAAATTAAAAAAAATAAGGAAACACAAGCTTTAGATGACACATTAAACAAGGTGGACTTAATTGATATTTATAGGACATTCCATCCAAAAGCAACAGAATACACTTTCTTCTCAAGAGCTCATGGAACATTCTCCAGGATAGATCATATCTTGGGTCACAAATCAAGCCTTGGTAAATTTAAGAAAATTGAAATCATATCAAGTATCGTTTCTGACCACAATGCTATGAGTCTAGATATCAGTTACAGGAAAAAAAACTGTAAAAATTACAACCACATGGAGGCTAAACAATATACTACTAAATAACCAAGAGTTCACTGAAGAAATCAAAGAGGAAATCAAAAAATACCTAGAAACAAATGACAATGAAAACACAATGACCCAAAACCTATGGGATGCAGGAAAATCAGTTCCAAGACGGAAGTTTATAGCAATACAATCCTATCTCAAGAAACAAGAAAAATCTCAAATAAACAACCTAACCTTACACCTAAAGCAACTAGAGAAAGAAGAACAAAAAAACCCCCAAAATTGGCAGAAGAAAAGAAATCATAAAGATTAGATCAGAAATAAATGAAAAAGAAATGAAGGAAACCATAGCAAAGATCAATAAAACTAAAAGCTGGTTCTTTGAGAAGATAAACAAAATTGATAAACCATTAGCCAGACTCATCAAGAAAAAAAGGGAGAAGACTCAAATCAATAGAATCAGAAATGAAAAAGGAGAAGTAACAACTGACACTGCAGAAATACAAAGGATCATGAGAGATTACTACAAGCAACTGTATGCCAATAAAATGGACAACCTGGAAGAAATGGACAAATTCTTAGAAAAGCACAACCTTCCGAGACTGAACCAGGAAGAAATAGAAAATATGAACAGACCAATCACAAGCATTGAAATTGAAACTGTGATTAAAAATCTTCCAACAAACAAAAGTCCAGGACCAGATGGCTTCACAGGCAAATTCTATCAAACATTTAGAGAAGATATAACACCCATCCTTCTCAAACTCTTCCAAAATATAGCAGAGGGAGGAACACTCCCAAACTCATTCTACGAGGCCACCATCACCCTGATACAAAAACCAGACAGAGATGTCACAAAAAAAGAAAACTGCAGGCCAATATCTCTGATGAACATAGATGCAAAAATCCTCAACAAAATATTAACAAACAGAATCCAACAGCACATTAAAAGGATCATACACCATGATCCAGTGGGGTTTATCCCAGGAATGCAAGGATTCTTCAATATACGCAAATCAATCAATGTGATACACCATATTAACAAACTGAAGAATAAAAACCATATGATCATCTCAATAGACACAGAAAAAGCTTTTGACAAAATTCAACACCCATTTATGATAAAAACGCTCCAGAATGCGGCCATAGAGGGAACCTACCTCAACATGCTAAAGGCCATATATGACAAACCCACAGCCAACATCATTCTCAATGGTGAAAAACTGACATCATTTACCCTAAGATCAGGAATAAGACAAGGTTGCCCACTCTCACTGCTATTCTTCAACATAGTTTTGGAAGTTTTAGACACAGCAACCAGAGAAGGAAAAGAAATAAAAGGCATCCAAATTGGAAAAGAAGAAGTAAAACTCACTGTTTGCAGATGACATGATGCTATACATAGAGAATCCTAAAGATGCTACCAGAAAACTATTAGAGCTAATCAATGGATCTGGTAAAGTAGCAGGATACAAAATTAATGCCCAGAAGTCTCTTGAATTCCTATACACTAATGATGAAAAATCTGAAAGAGAAATTAAAGAAATACTGCTATTTACCACTGCAACAAAAAGAATAAATACCTGGGAATAAACCTACCTAAGGGGACAAAAGACCTGTATGCAGAAAACTATAAGACACCAATGAAAGAAATTAAAGATAATACAAACAGATGGAGAGATATACCATGTTCTTGGATTGGAAGAATCAACGTTGTGAAAATGACTCTACTACCCAAAGCAATCTACAGATTCAATGCAATCCCTATCAAACTACCAATGGCATTTTTCACAGAACTAGGACAAAAAATTTCACAATTTGTATGGAAACACAAAAGACCCCGAATAGCCAAAGCAATCTTGAGAACGAAAAACGGAGCTGGAGGAATCAGGCTCCCTGACTTCAGACTATACTACAAAGCTACAGCAATCAAGATAGTATTGTACTGGCACAAAAACAGAAATATAGATCAATGGAACACAATAGAAAGCCCAGAGAAAAAACCCATACACATATGGTCATAGTACCTTTGATAAAGGAGGCAAAAGTATACAATGGAGAAAAGACAGCCTCTTCAATAAGTGGTCCTGGGAAAACTGGACAGCTACATGTAAAAGAATGAAATTAGAACGCTTCCTAACACCATACACAAAAATAAACTCAAAATGGATTAAAGACCTAAATGTATGGCCAGACACTATAAAACTCTTAGAGGAAAACATAGGAAGAACACTCTATGACATAAATCACAGCAAGATCCTTTTTGACCCACCTCTTAGAGAAAGGGAAATAAAAACAAAAATAAACAAATGGGACCTAATGAAACTTAAAATCTTCTGCACAGAAAAGGAAACAATAAACAAGATGAAAAGACAACCCTCAGAATGGGAGAAGATACTTGCAAATGAAGCAACTGACAAAAGATTAATCTCCAAAATATACAAGCAGCTCACGCAGCTCAATACCAAAAAAACAAACAACCCAATCCAAAAATGGACAGAAGACCTAAATAGACGTTTCTCCAAGGAAGACATACAGATTGCCAACAAACACATGAAAGGATGCTCAACATCACTAATCATTAGAGAAATGCAAATCAAAAGTAAAATGAGGTATCACCTCACACAGGTCAGAATGGCCATCATCAGAAAATCTAGAAACAATAAATGCTGGAGAGGGTGTGGAAAAAAGGAACACTCTTGCACTGCTGGTGGGAATGTGAATTGGTACAGCCACTATGGAGAACGGTATGGAGGTTCCTTAAAAAACTACAAATAGAACTACCATATGACGCAGCAATCCCACTACTGGGCATATACCCTGAGAAAACCATAATTCAAAAAGAGTCATGTACCACAATGTTCACTGCAGCTCTGTTTACAATAGCCAGGACATGGAAGCAACCTAAGTGTCCATTGACAGATGAATGGATAAAGAAGATGTGGCACATATATACAATGGAATATTACTCAGCCATAAAAAGAAATGAAACTGAGTTATTTGTAGTGAGGTGAATGGACCTAGAGTCTGTCATACAGAGTGAAATAAGTCAGAAAGAGAAAAACAAATACCGTATGCTAACACATATATATAGAATCTAAAAAAAAAAAAAAGGTTCTGATGAACCTAGGGCCAGGACAGGGATAAAGACGCAGACGTAGAGAATGGACTTGAGGACACGGGGAGGGGGAAGGGTAAGCTATGACAAAGTGAGAGAGCGGCATGGACATATATACACTACCAAACGTAAGGTAGATAGCTAGTGGGAAGCAGCCGCATAGCACAGGGAGATCAGCTCGGTGCTTTGTGGCCACCTGGAGGGGTGGGATAGGGAGGGTGGGAGGGAGACGCAAGAGGGAGGGGATATGGGGATATATGTATACGTAAAGCTGATTCACTTTGTTATACAGCAGATGCTAACATGAAATTGTAAAGCATTTATACTCCATAAACATGTTAAAAAATAAATAAATAAAATGTGAGGGAACAAGCAGCTTATTTGCTCCTTTGATCTCAAGTCTGATGAAGCGAAAAAAATCTCATGCAAAACTGGAGAGAACAGGTCAGTCTGGTCAATCCATACTCACACACGGCATAGAGGTGTGCTTGCAACTTGGTTCTGTTGTGTTGGATGACCTCCATCCAAAGATTAACACCATGGACACTTGGATGGGATGATTCTTTGCTTGGGGGGGGGGTCGTTCTGGGCCCTGTGGGATGTTTAGCTGTACTTCTGGTCTCTCTCCCTACCCCAATCGTGACAACGAAAAATGTCTGCAGACACTGGCAAATATCTCCTGGGGGCAAAGCTGCCCCATTGTTTGGGAGCCATTGGTCTAGACCATAGAATTATGCTTTCTCCACATGTCCCTGGAAACAGTTCTTTTTTCAAGATAAATCTATAAACCAGAGTGAAATATTGACTGTCTCCTCCACTTTTATTTAGTAGATGTCGTGTTCACGGACACCATTGGGGTCATCACACATATAGTTAAGTGTGTGCACTTTTACATCCATGTACCCCTAACAGCCTCTCTCTTGGTAGGTTCCTCATTAATTTTTTTAGGAAAAAAATGAGCATATGTGGCTAATGGAGACGAAAACACAAGTGTTAAAACCCCTGCCTCCTTGATTTCCTCTCCATGCAGCACGAAGTCCAGGGAAGAAGGCCCAGGGGTCAGGAACTGGGTCTCCCACCTGGTGTTTGGGTGGATTTGGGAAAACCTTGCAGCCTCCCTGTCCTAGGCATCCTCCTCTTTACCGCAGGCAGAGAGCATCCTGCCCGTGGGGCTGCTGTGGGCCCCAGGGGAGTTAACACAGGTAACGTCTCAGGACCAGGCCTGGCGTGCAGGAGATGCCGGGGCAGGCTGCCTGCTGTTGTATGGTCATCCTCATCGTGGTGACTCCGAGGCTGTCCATTCTCAGTCCTTCTACACATTGGTGTCTGTCCCATCTGTGAGTCTCCGGACACCACGGCCCCTGTGTTACCTCCCATTGCGTGTCCCGTGCAGCCCTCAATGCCTAGCACATAGGAGACACTCAAAGGATGATTATGGAATAAAGTCCAAATGAAGAAACAGGAGTGAAGGCTCCAGTCTGGGCAGGAGACAGCTTCTGGGTGAACTCAACGTGCCTCCATACGTGTCTGAGCAGGTGAACCCACGTGACACCACTCCCCTCCCCGGCAAGGGCTTGTGTAGCTGGTCCAGCACAGCCGTTATCCTTCCCCTCTTCCCGACCACACATTCGCTGGGCCAGAGCCACCTCTGCACATGGGGAAAGTTTCATCAGCCCCCGAGGTGACCACCTGCTTGCACCGGATACCCTCCCTTGGGAAGCAACGATTCCTGGAAACATATGGGGAACGTTCACGACTTTGTTCTAAAAATAATAAAAAGAAAGTTGGTATTCCAGGGGTATATTAGAAAACTGACTTCAGATTAACATGCACACAGAGAGCAAATGTCTTTCTGTAAACATATTTATTTTAAAAAGGTAGAGATGGGCTGGAGCGAGATTTTGTAGTTTGTTTTCAGTTGTTGTTTCTCTCACAGAAGGAAATTATAGTTCCGGGGACTTTGCTTGCACTATTTTGTATCTCGTAAAGTTGCAAAGAACGTGGGGGTGAGTTGCTGCAGATTGGGCTCTGTTCTCCTGGAATCAAACACGAAACAGAATTTTCAATGTTAGGGCTTCAGCCAAGAGGAAGGCAGGCGGGAAGAGGGGAAGGATGCTTGGCCTTGAGGGGAGATACGGAAATAAAGCTCCTTTGTAGCCTTGATTCCAAGCAGGAGGTGCTAATCACGCCGCCTCTCCTCCCAAGCTCATCTTCTTGCTTCTCCTTTCGGAAGCGGGGACGGAAGGTGGGTCACGTCCTGGGGTTTTCAAGGGTCTTGAGGTCGTCTTCAACAATATAAATATTCCAGCAAGATCATGCTTCTCCCTTTCTCTTGCTTTCATTTCAGCTCACAGCCCTGGAAAGCAAACACCCAGCGGTCTGCATCGGGGCTTCTGCAACTCTTGGAAACAAGCAATTGTTGGGGAGAGAGACTCCCTTACCTGATGTTTGATCATGAATAAATGAAAAGTCTCAGGATACAGAGGAATAAGGCAGTGGTTTCTGTTTGGAAAATTGAAGAGGGTTTGAAGCCTGTACCTGAACTTTTGAGCATGTGTGTGCGTGTGCATGTGTGTGTGTGTGGCAATGATTACATATTAATAATGTGACTTCTCCGCTTTCAATTTCTGACCCATTATTATCCAGAATCAGGTTGCGAATTTCAGTGCCCTTGAAGTTGACAAGCATTATTGACAGCAAGAGACTGTTTCTAAAACTTGAAAGTAGAACAGATAGTCACATTTCCAAGCAGACCCATACACGACAGATAAATCAGAGACACACAGTTAAAATGGGAGGGGCTTTAAGAACATCCAGTTCTTAGGACACAGGACCTGGGTGGTCCCCCAAGGGACACTGAAGCTCTAAGTCTATTTTCTGGAAAAAGGATTAGAAATCTTTGTGCTGAAATCTAAAATCTAGCATTGACTAGGTATTAACCTTGCAGGGTCCAGAGAGCAGTACTGATTTTCTTATTCAAATTCTTTATTATTGAAATGGTTAATATGAAAATGTGATAAAAATAATGTTTTCATATGAATGAATAAACGTATTTTGATTCTAAGTTAAAGAGTAACAAGTCTATTTTGGTCCATATATTAAGTTGTTCTATACTATTTAACAAAAATTCAGAACAATTAAGTGACTTGCTTCAGGCAAAGCAGCTATTTAAGAGAGAGAACCAGGCTGAGGATTCAGGTCTCCTGAGACCCCATCTAATTATTCTTCTCTTGATCAAGAGGAGAATTTCATATTCATGAGGACAAAAAGAAAATGGAAATCACTTTAATATTTTTCATTTTCCATCTCCCCCTCTCCCCACGTAGTAATGGCTTTACACAGAAAGGCAAATAACACATGTTGAAACAACACACACACATATGTGTTTGAGACAAATATATGTGTTCTTAAAAAGAAACTCCATATTTTCACCTGCAGTGGATTTCTTTGTTTTCCAAGATCTTTCTCACTTGTGCTGCTCTCCAGATCAAAATGAGCTGAAGGAAGGAAACATTTTAATACAGATGAAGAGCACAAGATGAGGTGATTTGATCACTGGGGCCACCCTGCTTCTCCCCAGCAAACTTTAAGGAAAAATGACATGAAGGAGCCAGAATGTGATTTTTTTTAATCGTGCCCTGAAGGATGAACCTAGACGCTTCGGTACTTTATTGCACACCCTGAGGTGGATTAAAATGAGTTTATCTTCCTCCTGTTCGAGCCAGGATACATGGAGAGAAATATCCATATGTCTTTTTCTCCAAGCTCTGTCTGCTGATTCTCTTTCACGGGTAGCAGCAACTGTCTCCTGGGAGCCCCCATGAATCATTCAATGAGATCTAGGCGGGCCTGGGGTCAGAGAATCCGGGAAGCACTGGGAGAGTTGGGGTTGTTCTCCAGAAACTGGACTGGGCAGCCCAGGGCTTCACATGAGGCTGAGAGTAGCCAAAATCAGCAATTCATTTATGAGTATTGAGCAGTTAGCTTGAGCCTGGCCATTTCCACCTCTTGGTCTTATATTCAGCTCCAGAAAGAAACGCCAGAAAGCTTGCCGATGTCAGCATTTCTCTTGGTTGCAAGGTCTGTGTACACTTACCAATACCTAAATTGATGGATTTGACTTTAATTCATTTACTCATTTTTTTTTTTTTTAGCATATATAGGCCAAGCATCTGCCCTGATCCTGTTGCTGGGCTTGGGCCTGGGGCAGGCTATGGTCAAACCTCCAAATTTGAATAGAAATTAGTCAAGAGAAACCTGAACTCGGGCGGCGGAGTGGGGAGGGAAAAGGATGTCAGGGAGGGGTTGAAACACCTTGGGATGTCACGGGATGAGCAGATATGACGGGATTGGGGCCCTGGGAGTGCTGGGCTGGGCATGGGGGCCACCGCTGGGCACCAACGCATCTTTATCAGGCCTTCCTGCTAATCCCCTTTGCGACGGAGAGGAAGGCTGCAGGCTTGGGCCTTCCACAGCTTCGGCATCAAGCAAGACTGTGAGAACATTATTTTCATTGATTTTATTAAGTGTGGTTATGTTCTTATTACAGGTAATAATGATTTTAACTTAGAGTAGATACATGCACTTTTAAAACAAATGTTGTAAGTGATAAAGGTGATTCAATCAGAAAGAGTTCAGTAAATGATGACATTGTTTGTGGATACGGAATGCAAATACCTCCCCTAGGGGCTGCCAGCCCATTGGTTCCAGTTTGGGTTCAATCCTCACGCCAGAGAGGTTCCAGTGCTTATTTCCCAAAGGAAAACTGGGGTCTACCCCCCCAGTTACCAGAATTCCAGGCCTGGGGGATACAGTGGGAGAACACTTTAAGTGAGGATGTTTTAGGTGGAGTTTTTGTTTGTTACACGTTTAGGGTCGACGCAGTCTTACTCTGTTAGTAAGGCGTGAGGTCTGGCCTCAGAGGCTCTGAGTCCTGATCCAGAGGCCAGATTGCGAGTGGTCTCTCCTATTCTACTGCCCGACAGCCGAGCCACACGACTGTCCAGGGCCCCTCATACTCCTTTCTTGGTTTCATAGCACAAAGACGGGAAAATAGAATCTCAGTAAGGCCTCTTTTTCAACCCTCAGCAGGACATCTGAAAACTGTCAAGGGCCTCTAATATGCATTCTGTGCTTAAAAAGGAAAAAAGTGACAAAGGGAATTCTAGGAGCTAGAGCACCCGGGGAGGATGGGACAGTGAATTTCCCTCCTGCTCCTGGAGGGCCGTCCTCACCTCCCAAGTGCACTTGCAGCCCATCAGCTCCTGGGGGTTTTCACGTGGAGGAATTGGGGCTGTGAGCGAGGCCCTGACTGTAACAGCCCGTGTACCAATCACTGCAGTCCTGGTCCAGGTGATCACGGCACCGTTTGTGCTTTCTTTCTAGAAATGAATATTTGTGCTTTTAGCAATGACCGCAGAAGCGGTCTCACGGAGACAGCTGTTGTCGGCAGAATTCTGAGACGGCGGCAAAGATTCCCGCCCCTGGTGCATGTGTCTGCGTGATTCCTCCTTTTGAGTGGAGGCGGGACCCGTTAGTATGATGGGCTGTCACTCCCGTGATTATGTTACATTACTTTGCAAAGGTGAAGGAATTTTGCAGATGATGGAATTAAGGTTCCCAATCAAGGGACTCTGAGTTAACCAAAGGCAGCTAATCCTGGACAGGCCTGGTATAATCAGGTGAGCCTTTTAGAAAAGGATCTGGAGGTCAGAGTGGGAAGAAATCAAAGAGATCTGAAGCATCAGAGATGCTCACCTGCCTCCCTTGAAGAAGCAAGCAGCCAGGAAGTCTACAGCTGGGAGGAAGCGGGTCTGCCCACAGCCACCCAAGCTTAGAAGTGGACCCTGAGCCTCAGGTGAGGACCAGGCCCCAGCCAACAGGTTGATTTTAGCCAGATGGGACCCTGAACAGAGGAACAGCTAAGCTGTGCTGGAGCTTCTGAGCCATGGAAACCATGGTCCTAGCAGGTGCTGTTTTAGCGCAACAGGTCTGTAGAAATTTGTTTCACATCACAGGTGGCTGATGCAGGGGTGTCGCTTTCTCTGCAGAGAGGGGTGTAGCAAGGAAGGCCTTTCACCCCAGTTGCAGGGATGTATACCCACTTCTTCTGGCTCTGGGCTTGAGCACCCCCAGCTTTGGCAGGAGTGTCTCAGCTTTTAGGGCATCTTCCTTAGAGGCCTGTGAGCCGTCCCACTGAGTGAAACCTGAGTGAGAAGATCTAAGTATGAAAATCACTCTGTATTTAGATGTTTTTTCATGGACCTTCCCTACTTGGGCTTCTGTGGACCAAGCATCAGTTCCAGCTTCTTTCACATTTGGAGAGACTAATGAACAGAAATCCATCATTACTAATAGTGGTTTGCCTGTTTCTGTGTTGGTCTTCCAAGTTTTGAGGTTTGTTTTTTCATCCTGGCTGACTCGTCACACCTCAAAGCTTATGCAGTTGCCATATTTATTTAAGTCAAGAATAAGTAATGTTCTGGTGTATTTTGTCTCTTTCTTCTTCATTTTGGGGAGATCTTTCGGTTTGTCTTTCTATTCCCCTTTCTTTTTATTTTTTTATTAGTTTCTGCTTTATAACAAAGTGAATCAGTCATACATATACATCTGTTCCCACATCCCTTCCCTCTTGCGTCTCCCTCCCTCCCACCCTCCCTATCCCACCCCTCCAGGCAGTCACAAAGCACCGAGCTGATCTCCCTGTGCTATGCGGCTGCTTCCCACTATCTATCTACCTTACGTTTGGTACTGTATATATGTCCATGCCTCTCTTTCGCTTTGTCACAGCTTACCCTTCCCCCTCCCCATATCCTCAAGTCCATTCTCAAGTAGGTCTGTGTCTTTATTCCTGTTTTACTCTATTCCCCTTTCTCAATTCTAAACTTTTGTTTCAACATGAGCAAGCAACAGGAGAACAATGATGTCATGCCTTTTATTGTCTTAAAAATCCCAAATAGTGGGCTTCCCTGGTGGCGCAGTGGTTGAGAGTCTGCCTGCCGATGCAGGGGACGCGGGTTCGTGCCCCGGTCCGGGAGGATCCCACATGCCGCGGAGCGGCTGGGCCTGTGAGCCATGGCCGCTGAGCCTGCGCGTCCGGAGCTTGTGCTCCACAACGGGAGAGGCCAGAGCAGTGAGAGGCCTGAGTACCACAAAAAAAAAAAAAAAAACCCAAATAGTACACGAGTCACAGGGAAGTTACTGATACAAAGGAAGTACTCCTACAGCTTGCTCTGCATGGCCCTCGGCAATTCTAGGGCCCCCTTTTCTTTTATTTCAACAGAAGCAGAGAAGAAAGAAATGATTCCATTTCATAATAAAGTAGATATTCCAAAGCACATTCTAGCTATTTCCCTCAAAACATGTCATTGGGCTGCTGCCCTCTGAGGCTTTAGTTAACTGAGTATGGTTCGGGGACACCCCCGTGTCCCTGTGATGTGTCCAGAGCAGTTTCTAAGTGTGCAAGAGACCCCTGGACCCAGGCACAGACATCTACCTGGACGGGGGATGCAGCTCTGTATTTCCAGGTAAGGAGCCAGGGAAGGTGGGGACAAATATAAATATCAGAGCTTCCGAGGTTCTTTTTTAAACTCTTTGTATTTTTTTTCAAGTTGAAACAACTACTCCCACTCAAAGGTGTAGTTAGAGCATCTTCACTCGGAGAGGCTGAGAGCCGTGTCTTATCTCAGGAGGAAATGGACTTATTTTCAACCACCTCATCTCTCTCACCTTTGCCTTGAATCACGCTCTGAGTTCAGCGGTGTTTGGGAATGTGAATTAAATTTTCCTTCAGGGCCTCACTTAGGGCTAATGGAAATGACTCTCATCCAACTGCCTGTCATCAGCTCAGTTAATGTAACTGAACATGGGAAAAAAAGTCTGAAGCCGAGTGAGGGCTTGTGCAGGGGCCACTCTACCAGGAGCCGTGAGGGTCGGCGAGGGTACTGGGCAAACACCCCAGGCCCTTGGGGTTGGGGAAGCCTCTGCTGGGACCGAGTGTCAAGTGTGGAAGGCACATCATGTGTCACTCAGGCTCACGGGGACCGAGGCAGCCAGGGCAGGACACCGAGCAGACGACAATGCCCGGCCGTACCGGTCACCGCACGGACACTGGGCCCTCGGAAGCAGCTGCTAGTCCCGATGTCTGAGCCACAGAGCACAGCATGCGGCGTGGCAACGGGGAGCCCGCAGGGAGGGCACCTGGATGTCACGGGCTGGGTGATGAAGAGCGTGGGTTTGGAGCGTGACACCCCCTGGGTCTCATTCTTGCCTCCCTGGATCTGAACCAGCGCACTCAGCAGGCCTATCTGTAGCCGGAGGGTAGTGAAGCGCCTCTCTCCTCCTGAACTAGGAGTGAGAATTCGCCGGAATGCCAGGTGGGCTAAAGCCTGGAAACTGCGAGCTTTCCCCAGAGTAAAGCACAACTTGGATTTGAATACCATTCTCCAATCATTTCTACTATTATTCTCCAGGGCTCCTTGGAGAAGTGGCTGACTCTGGGACTGGGGCAAGATATACACAGGATGAGCCTGGAGCACTTTAAAAAAATCCCCAAACCAACCAAGTAAAACATAACCCTTCCATGATGATATGTCAAGAGACACAGAGGCAGGCTGAAAGATCACCCAGTGGCCAAAGCTGGCACAATTTGAGCGAAATAAATAAATAAAGTGGTATGGTAGTGCGGGACTACACCCAAAATATAAAGTAAATATCCATGAGTCTATACTGATATAAATAGACGTTGAATAACTAAGTGGGAGAGGATAGACACCTCTCCTGTGCAGAAGAATTCCAAATAATGTATTTAGGTGATGCATTCTCAAGGAGATGGAGCATAACTCCTGATGTACTCCTACGTGTGGACAAAGAGTACAACATGGAAAGGGGAAAGCTTGAGTGACTACAGTGGAGAACCCGTACCACCATGACATCAGGCCAGGTGCTCGAGGTCAAGGTCAGCAGTGATGAGTCATGTTGAGAGCTTGGACCCTTGATGTGATGTGGTGAGAAGGGCACTTCCCCTCTGGGGTCTTCAAAGCCAATGGCATGGTTAGCCCAACTATGACAAAAACATCAGACACACCCCACTTGAGGGACATTCCCCCAAATGTCTAACTAGTACTCCTCAAAGCTGTCAAAAACAAGGAAATCTTTCAGAGCCAAGAGGTGCCTAAGTACATGTGACAACTAAACATGATTCGGTGTCCTGGATCAGATCCCGGAATGGAAAAAGACCTTCGATAAATACTAAGGGAATCTGAATACAGCATGGGCTTCAGCTAATGATGACAGGTCGACATTGGTTCATGGACCCAAGCGCCATCCTAATGTGAGATGTTAGTAACAGTGGAAACCGGGTGTGTGGTATATGGGAGTTCTTTGTATTATCTTCGCAATATTTCTACAAACTTAAAGCTATTCTAAAACAAAAGACGTATTTAAAAAACACAACGTGAAAAGTTTTGAGGGATGCCATTAGATTATCCTAATAGAAATATATTCAAATGAAATAACTGCCTTTTATTTTGAGATCATGCCCATTTTGCAGAGGAGGGAGAGCTGAGAGGATGACGTTTCATGACTGTCAAGGCTAGTTCCTGGCAGCCTTCTTTCCTTGAAAGTTTTTGTTATGATGATCTGTATCCGACACATGAAAAGACTGAGGCTTGGGAAGGTCAAGGCCACCCTCATGCTATGTGAGAAAACAGGAATGGATTCTACTTGCACTGTTGGCCCGAGATCATTTCAATTAACATAATCATCTCTTTGAAGAAGAGTGAATCATCTAAAGAGGAAGTAGAAGCTTTTCCCTCCTTCAAATGGACCCTCACCTTTGCTGTGATGCACATCTCAGCCCCTTCAACCGCAGCAGGAAAAATGTGTGTGACGATGAATCAATTACAGCCACGGTCCCCAGCCTTTTTGGCACCAGGGACCGGTTCCGTGGAAGCCAATTTTTCCACGGACGGGGGTGGGAGATGGCTCAGGCGGTAATGCGAGCGATGGGGAGCAGCAGATGAAGCTTCGCTCGCTCGCCCGCCGCTCACCTCCTGCTGTGCAGCCCGGTTCCTAACAGGCCGAGGACCGGTACCGGTCCGCGGCCCGGGGGTTGGGGACCCAGGAATTACAGGGTGTGTTGAGATCAACTGTATGCTTGTATGGAATTGAACATTGTTCTTTACATCTGTCTTATTGAGCTATTAAAAAACAGACTAAATACGTGGGAATGATAGTATTGGACGACTGCAGAAATTGCTGTGTACAAGGTCATCAAATAATGTGATGCTCACGGGTGTACCGCACACGCAGCATCAGAGATGACCATTCACCATCGCTGCTGGTGGTGGCGGCTGCCGCGGGGAAGAGGCGAGATAACCCCCGCCATTTCTTGAGTACGTCTCGCTGTTTTTTCAGCCCAGGGACATCTTGTGGTGTCTGCAGCTTCGCCCACAGAGAACTGAGTCAGCAGACTTGATATTACCCGACTCTCTGCAAAGGCAAATCTGCAGCCTGGAGAGCTGTGTCGAATTTGAATGTCCCATGATGTATAGTGGGCTATTCAACCTGGGATAAGTTTGGGAATGCTAACTGAGGTGCCCCTGAGATGGTTTATTAATACACACCCTAGTCTATGGGATCGGGATTATAAATCGGACTCTATTGAACTCGGTTTAAGTTGTGCTTCTGTGCCTGATCCTATCTCGGTCCAGTTTCTAAATCTGCTGAGAAACTTCTTGAAAAATAGATAGAAGCTGAAGTTTCTATGGCAATGTAATTTGTTTTACCCCTCAGAAAACCACAAAAGAAATAGAAACCTTCCTGACTAACCTCTTACTTCACGCATCTCCACCCCCCCTTCCCAGCACAGAGTTCTGACTCAGCTCAGCACCATGAGGGTGGGAAGCGTGGACAAAGCAGCCAGCTCAATAAAGGAATCCAGGTGGCACTTAGTAGAGAGAACAGACACGTTTCTTATCTTCTAAAATAAATGACAACTCATCGCAGAGTCATACAGAGCTCCAAATTTTAATTATTTAAATCGGTACACCTTAACACTCCCCTCATGGTACCATATTTCCTATTGTTGGAGAAACACCAATGCCAAGCGTGTAGGTTGAGTCCAGGGAAAGTTAATTAATCCTAAGGCTTCAGGCTTGACCCTGAGCATCCATCGCACACTCCAGGACTGACCATGATCCCAAAAGGAGACTGTGGCCCAATCTGTGTGAACCCATTTCCAGATCTTACATTCTCCTCAGAGTGGGCCGGGAATGCAAAAGGGAGTGAGCTGGTGCCACTTTTCATTAATCCTGTTGACATTTCAGGTTTCAGGGGGTGGGTTTTGCAATGTCATGGTGGGGTCCAGATTTGCAAGTACAAAACCAAGTTTTAGGTGCAAGGGTGCAAAACAATAAATTCCAGCAGACAGCAGCTGACTGTCTGTTCTAATCAGCTCAGCAGAATTAGAAAGCCAGCTTGGATTCTACCTTCTCCAGGCCTGTCCCCTCCAGGCGGTATATAGATTAGCCAGCAGAACACCCCCTGTTCCCCGGAAACCGTCTGTCTTCAGCAGTTTGTCCTGGCTTGGGTCGGGGTGAAGTTATCTCTGCCTCATGACTCCAAGATGCTTCTGATTTCTTCTGAGAAGAAATCCCAGCCCTGGCGCCCAGAAACGCAGATGAAGCTTAGGTACAGGCAGAGCTTAGAAGTCCCAGCACCGCAAGTCACATCCCAGCCCTCCAGGAATTTGAAATAGAGAGTGGGAGGCAAAGAGCTGGCCTCTGAGCCGCGGAGGAGGTGACATACGGCCGGAACCAGTGTCCAGGGAAAGAAAGAAGCTACTGTGTGGAGAGAGGTAGGGACGGGAAAGGCCCTCCGGGCGCTGGTCGGGCCCTTTCCAGAGGCCTTGCTCTGCTGTGTCTTGCTCAGTCCGCCTGTCTTTCACGCTGTGGCGGGACCCACCCACCCGGCCTTGGCTGGTTGCAGGGCTGCCGGAAAGCTGCAGCGAGGCAGAGACGTGGCCCAGGAGCAGCGCGTCCACCTCCTTGCGAGCCCGTCTCTGTACCTCCACCTCCACAACTGCCACGGCCATCACCCTCTGTAGATCTCACTCCTTTTATCTAGCAAACGTCCTCTCTTTCAGCCAATAGCTATTGGGTGCCTACTAGGAGGGACGTCTTGTGTCCTCACTCGTGCATTGGCAACGATTAGCGTCATCTTAGCCATTTCCATGCACTTACTGGGTGTCAGCCACTGTGCTAAGTCTTTATATGTATTAACTCATTTAATCCTCAAGTGACCCTACGTGGTGGTTACAGTGACTATCCCCATTTTACAGATGAGGAAATGGAGGGCCAGAGATGACACAGAAAACAGAAGTAAGCACGAAGACGGTGAGCAGGGATGGCCAGTTATAACCCACTAAACCTTTCATGACAAAGGCCCAGATCTTATCCTGGAACTGGAAACGCGTGCCCTGCATGCCTACCCATGCCGCACACCGACATCGCTAAGCAACACTCACATCCCAAAACACAAAATCATCACCAGGCATCACAGAAACATCCAGGTTTTGTGTAAACTACAGGACCGGCCAACTGCGCCTTCAACCACACTGAAAAGATTATGTTGCCATCCCCCTGGCAGCCTAGGCTGAAATTTTTAACACTTTTAACAACTTCAGTTCCAAAAAAAAGGAAGTGAAGAAAGACCTCACACTTCTTATGGTTACACGGACAAGGAAGGGAACATAGAGGAAGAGTGGGAACAGGCAGGAAGCTGTTTCCTTATCAGGCCAATTGCTATTGTTGATCTGCACCAAAAATAACCATGTTTTTGTTCATTAATTCACGTCTGCATCCATTGGGCATTTATTGAGGTTCTACGGAATACAAGGCAGTATTCCAGATTTTTCCAGGACTACAAAGGTGACTCAGGACTGCGTTGAAATCCTGTTCTTGAGACGATCACAGTTCAGTGGAGAAGAGAATGCACAAACAGAACACAAGGGTGGTAGAACTGTGTGTGGAGAAATGCAGAGGAAAGGTCCACAATGGGGGGGGCACACTTCAGGTGGGAGTCAGGTTGATGTGCACTATGCAGAAGCAGGTGGGAGGGCCTACTTGAATGTAGGGACCGCAGGAGCAATGGCTCCTGGGTAAGGAAGAATGGGCCGTGTTCGGGTAAATGATGAGTATTTCCCTTTCTGTGGGAGCATAAGGCATGTGAAAGCAGAAGGTTTAGTTAGTTCCTAGAGGCCTTGATTATTAGGCTGAGATGGTTAGATTTTATTCAGTAGCCTTAAAAGTTTTCTGACTATTTCTTTTGTGTGTGTGTGACAATAATCTGAATGTTTCTTTAAGTTGATTAATTATATAATTATTTTAAAATTTCAATCTTTTACTAATAACCTTGGAACAAATACATTAACAATTTCCTTAGAGTTATATAGCATTTTTACAATTTTGAATAATTATATAACTCTTTAGTAGCTTACTGTAGAAAAATGGGCTAGGAGGGCATCAGCCAGCCAGAAGCCCATTCTATAGACTAGGAGGGCTGGCCCACACTTTTGCTTCCTTGCAGTTACTTAAGCAAAGAAGGTTGTTTATTGACTCATCTGATTGGGAATGCTTAAGAAATGATGCTCACTTCAGGTGTGGTTGGATCCAGGCGCTCAAACACTACAGGGCATTTGTTTCTGTGTCTCTTGGTTCTGCTTTCTTCTCTGTTGGCTTCATTCTCTGGTAGATTGTTTCCAAAAAGAAGCAAAGATGAGCCCTGACTGCTCTGGGCTTCCGTGTAGCTGAGCACTGACAGTTCTAGAAGCAGCAACATCTCTCTTCCCAGGATCTGTATTAATCTCCCAACAGGACTTGACCTGTTTGGGTAGGATCGACTCTGTTTATCATGTGTCCACACCTGGACCAGTCACCATGTCCAAGGGCTGAATATGCTCTGATTGGCTGGTATGGAGGGTATGATGACCCTGATGGTGGAAGAAGCAGGTCCTCAGAGTAATTATGTGAATCCGACAAGAGACATTCCCCTAGCCCAGCAATTAGAAGCCAGCACACAGCCGCTGAGTTCCCACACTTCAAGGCCAACCTCTCCAAATTCCTGCGGCCCCCTGTGAAATCCTGAATTTTGCACACATCCTATTGCATGATGGTTAATTTTGGCCATTTGTTTTCCCAACTGGGTCTCAAGGAAGGGCAGCACACTCCCTCCTTGACCTTGTGTCTCTAACCTAGCAGAGTGCCTGCTCCATATTAGATAAAACACATATGCTTGCTGAATGTCAGGAGGGCTTAGGAGCACTGGAATAAAGGAGGGATAAAAAAGAAATAAATTGCGTGTTCCAGAAAATTCAAGTCTGAGATTCTAATGTTTGAAGAGATCCCTCCAGGCATAACGAACACTCTTAGAGAGATGGAGATGGCATTATCAAGATGACAACTGGAAATCTTAGTAAGAAGTGTGGAGGATCAGAACTGCTGTTTCAGACGTGCACCGACACAGTGAAAATGGAAGCCTTGAAGTGATGTCTGCCAAAGGCAGCATCAGGGATGCAGGTGGCCTGTGGGGAACAGCCCAGGTCAAATACTTACCTGGGAGCAGTTTCCCTGAGTCCTGCTATGGATGCTCCAAGACATCCAGAGATGAGGGCTTTCAAATCACTCACTCATCTCATTAAAGAAGTGAGCATATAAATTTACCAAATGGTAGAAGGACCTATGGCTTTAAATGGAGTTATCTATGTTTTATTTTAGCTCTATTTAAAATAGAGCTATTTAAACCCCTTGGCCAAATCCGACGTTTTATATGTCTTTATTCATATCTCAGCAACAAATCTATGTTTAAATGAACTTTTTAATCTTAAGACAGTTTTAAATTTGCAGAAAAATCATGAAGATAACACAGAGAGTTCCCACACACTCCAAGCAGTCTCCCATGTTATTAATACCCTATATTAAATATGGTACACTTGTCACAATCAATAATCAATACCAAGAGATTATTATTAACTGAAGTCCATACTCTCTCAGATTTCCTTAGTTCTTACTTAATGTTCTGTTTTCTGTCCCAGCATACCATCCAGTATTCACATGACAGTTAGATGTTCTATTTGTCAGCTCGGGCTGCCCTAACAAAATACCACAGGCTGGGCATTTATTTCTCACAGTTCTGGAGGCTGGAAGTCCCAGATCAAGGTCCTGCAGGGTTGGTTTTTAGTGAAGTTTCTCTTCCTGGATTGCAGATGGCAGCCTCCTCCCTATGTCCTCACACAATGGAGCAGCTCTGTTGTCTCTTCTTATAAGGGCACTAATCCTATCAGATCAGGGCCCCACCTTCTTGACCTCATGTAACCTTAATTACATCCATAAAGGCCTCATCTCCAAACACAGCCACATTGGGGGTCAGGACCTCAACACACGGCAGATGCCATTTCTCCTTGGGCCCCTCTTGCCATGAGAATGTCTCAGACTTTCCTTGTTTTTGGTGATGTTGACCATTTTGAGGAGGATTGGTCAGGTTTTTTGTAGGATGTCTCTCAACTGGGATTTGTCTGGGATGTCTCAACTGGGATGTTTTTCTCATTGTTAGACTGGGGTCATGGGTTTTGGGAGGACCATCACTGGGACTCAGGTGCCATTTTCATCATAACTTATCAAGGGTACATACTATCAACATGACATCACTGTTGATGTTGACTTTGATCTTCTGGCTGAGGTCCTGTCTGTTTGGCTTCTGCATTGTAAACTTATTATTTTCCCTCCTGATAGTCTGTGCTCTTTGGAAGGAAATAATTACATGTAGCCCACACTTCAGAAGAAAGTAGGATCCACTTCTTTAAGAGGGGAGTGAATCCATAAATTACTTGGGATTCTTCTGCATGAGAGATTTGTCTATTCTTATTTATTGATTGATTCATTCAACCAATCAATCTTTTTATTGGAGAATGGTATTAGGAACCAAGATCTCGTACTGGGTTTGCTCCTTGTTACTGGGTGTTACTGCTCTTGGCCTTCTCACTTGGCAGAGCAGGGAAATATAGGTATGTATACAAGCCCTGTATATACACATATCCGAAAGTATTTTTCTGTGTGAGCATCGCTATTTATATTACCCTAAACATGAGTCCACACTGATGTCTCCAACCCTGCTCCTTTTTCATGTGGATCATTCTAGCCCCCTCCCTGCTTTGTTGCAAACTTTCACTTCAATAATGAGAAACCCAGCTCCCCCTCCACCATCCACTTAATTATGCATCTCCAGGATACATGTACACCAGCACCAGAACTATGAATTTGAGGGGACAAAATTCAACCCATAACAGACGGCATCCTTGGCCAGAGGGGACTTGGTTGGCTGGGGGATGCATTTGGACAGGGGTCTGGACAGGATACGACTTGTGGGGCCCCTTGTCTAAAACTCATTAAGAATTTCAAGATGGTGCCAGCAAAGCACTGAGTCAAGCACAGGGCCCGCCTGGGTACGGGCCCGTGTGTGTGAATGCCCAGGTTTCACACCTCTGATCTGGCCCGGGTCTAGAGGAGAAGCAGGGGGTGAGCACTAGAAAGAAAAACCCAGAGAAAAGAGGCAAAATTGAGAGCAAATTCCAAAGTTACCATTTACTCAATACCCATGCAACTTATTAAATTTCACAGACACAGAGAGTATCTTTAAAGGCATTGCACAAAGTTGTAAGTTGGCTGTGGGTACCCAGGTTCTTGCTATATCATTCTTCGTTCTCTTCTGTTAGGCCTTAAATATCTTATAATCTATTCACAAGTGGTGTTTTCCTATGTGTGGCTCTAACTCACTTTTTCATGCTCCGTCTCACTGTGTGATTGTCTAGTCCCTAGTGGAGGCCCTCTTGGTGGACACACGTGTGGTCTCTGTTGTGGACGCACTGTCTGCATCCGTGGCCCTGGAAGATTTCCTCTTCCAAGTGCCTGTGAGTCTTGCCTTTCTGCATCTCAGCCATATGCTTTCTCATATCCCTTAAAATAAATAAATCATGTTCACCTCTTTCTCTGAACAGACGATCAGCCCACCCAGGGTACTCACCTGCCTAGGCATGTTGGGGAGCTGTGTGGTTCTATTGTTTTGTAGGGGGTCATTTTCAACACGCGGGCAGATCATTGCCTCCCTTGGGGACTTGGATAAATACCATGGAATGAGGCGGTCATTCTCTGAGCTGAACTATGATGCCAAGAGAAAAGCAAACCTCTCCTTACCAAGAAACTGACCAAGCAGAGGGAAGAAAGCCCTTGTGTGTTCTACGTTGCTGGCATGCCAAGCACATTTTTCTTTATAGCCAGCTGTTCATGAGTGTCAACCTCCCAGCAACTGTTAGGAGGTGGTAATGAGGAAAACTGGAACACGTTTGGGTTTTGTCTGGATTTTAAATCAATTCCATCACACATTGATGTACGCAAGTGGCCTCTCTTCCCTAATTGATAATTGTATGTCAATTAACTTACTTTGAGGGTCATTCTCAAATTCTAACTGTGTTCCCGTCCGTCTCTAGAGAATCAAATTCATTGCATATTTGCCAAATCACACTCTTGTCTCTCCTGGAGATACTCTCAGGCAGTGGGTCTACACGGGATACACATTTCTCCAGCAGCTTCAAAGCCAGCTGAGTGCTGGTGACTCAGAAGTGTGCCCTTCCTGTCCAGAGCGTTCCCCAGAGTCTCCCATGGGTACATCCCGTTATTGCTGGATTTCCCACGGCCATCTCAGGGGTACCGCATCCAAGGCTGAGCTCACTGTCTCCCCACGCGCAGTCATCCTGCTGCCTCTAAACTGGCAGATGATCCACCCCCCACCAGCCACCCACAGACAGAAACATCCCAGCTCTCTCCCTCCAACCCCCCTCCCACCAGCACCAGTCCTGTGACTCCAGCTCCTCCGGCCCCTCCCCTGGCCCGTCTCTGCCATCTGCCCTCCTTCCCTTCCCCAGGCCCCCAACACTTCTCCTGACAGCAGGTTGCAATCTCCAAGCGCACAGTCTGATTCCACATTCTCCCCTCACCCATCCTCCCTCTGCACTGCAGCCGGAACACTCTTCAGAAACATCGTCTCAGGCCCCTGCCTAACTGCCCTTGGGCAGGATGTTAATTTCTCACAAAGTTAAACAAGCATCTCTAGCAGCCATTCCGCTCCTAGCATTACCCAACAGAAGCACAAACGTACTTCCACACTAAGACAAACCTATGTCCACACAGAGATTTGTACACGCATGTTCCTAGCAGCCATACTCACTATAGCACCAAAACAGAAAGAATCTACAAGCCGGGGGATGGATAAAACAGCTTCCACACATCCACACAATGGGATACAGCTTCGCACTGAGAAGAAATGAATGAGCACAGCCGTGTGATGAATCTGGAGGTTCCCACGGTGGGAAAGCTGCCTGTCACAAAAGTGTGGACATATCCCACGTGTAATGTCCTTGAGAAAACACATCTGATCTACAGAGACCGAAGCAGAGTGGCTACTGCCTGGGATGGGGGAAGGGGTGCCACTGGATGGATGGGGCACAGGGGAACTCTGGGGGCCATGGAAATGCCCTGTGTATTGATTGTGGTACCGGTTACTTGGGTGTGTACATTTGTAAAAAGTTAGGGAAGTGAACAGTTAAAATGGATGCTTTATATTGCATGTGAAAACAATAAAATAAAAAAAAAGAAAACGAAAACAAACAAAAATCCTCCAGGGCTCCAAATTCCTCTGAGAATAGACCCAGATTCTCTAATAAGTGTGCACAGTGCCATGACCTGGCCCCTGCCCCAGTACCCACCTTGCATCTTCCATTTTCCTCCAAACCCAGAAAGTCCCGGGACACTCACGCTGACTCTCCCTCTGGCCTTTGCGCAGGTTTTGCCTGTGCCTGGAACAGTCTCCCCTGCCCTCTTTGGCCACCTCTTGTTTGTCCTGGGGTTTGTGCTTAGACATCACCTCCTGCAGGAAGCTGCCTCTCACCCGGGCCCCTTGAGACCTCAAGAGGCGGTGCTGCAGTGGGATCCTGCCGGCGCTCAGAGCGCAGGGTTCTGACTCGCTTCCCGATGGACGGGGCTGTGTCCTTTCCCAGGTTGTGTCCCTAGAGCCCAGCACAGTGCAGGACCCCCTGGGACGGTCACTAGTTCAATGAAGGAACCAAGGCCATGAGGCAACCTCTCGGAGTCCATCAGCAGGAGAAGCCACTTACACCTGTGAGCTTGGCCCTGCTCCCGGCCGCTGTCTCCCCCGACCGACTGCTGGTGTTCTGGGGGCCTTGCCTGGGGTCCTGACTCCGAGACACCACTGTGCTCTGTCCTCATCCTCCACCAACGCGTCTCAAACACCATCCGGCTAAAACCCCGTTGGCTTGTTGTCAGTTTAGCCTCGTCACGTAGAACCAACATTTTGACCGGCCATGTGATACACGCCAGCCACCGGCTCCCAGGTGAAGGTCCCAGCAAGACTCCCGTGTGCCAGGTGCCATCCCAGCCGCTTAGGGGATGTGGCAGCTCCTAGGGACAGGGGCTTTCTAGGAAGGAAAATTAGAAATTGCTCCATTTGGCAAGATCTGTGAGGAAACATGCAGCGCAGCCCACCCTCCCCTACTCAGGGCAGCTCGGCAGGTGCGGGGTGATGGTCCGGCGTCTCGGCAGCACTGCCGGCAGGTGAAATGGATCAGTGGGTCTCCTGTCACATGCTGTCCTGCAGAGACAAATGCTGCAGACACTGTCTGGGTCCTCAAGGCAGTTCAGGGTTGTTCTTCAATCTGAACTTCTTTAACGTGACACTTAATACAGAATTTTTAAATTTTTCATGAAGGAAAACAAAAAATTAAATTAAATTAAAACTGTTAGGAGTGACCTTCTGATAAACAAATGCCTAGGCCCACCATGCAGGGAGGTATGGGCCTCACCCCAGTGTCCCCAGGTTCGCTGGCCAGAGCAGTCTTGGCTCCAAATAGGGCTGAGGTAGCTTTTGGGGGTGGACTCAGGAAACACTGGAGTTTGTTTTGAGAGGCAGGTGTCAGGGCTTGCTGGCATCCTGAATGCTCACTTTGGGTTGTATTGGCTTGAATATTTTATATTTGCTGTCATGAAAAATTAAACCAGAATGTTCTTACCCTTTACAAATGCTCTTTATCATAGGGATTGATAAAGTGAATTCCAAGGAGTCAGGAGGCTCTTATAATGTGCTCAAGATTCGTGAGACGCAGAAGGCAGGGGGATGCTGGTCCCTCATGTGCACCAGCTTTCCCTCTTGCTCCAGCGAGTAACTGCTGATGTCAGGGTGAGGACTGCAGCGTGGGAAGGAGGCTGTCCAGTGATGGGCAAGAGCCCTGGGGATGGTTCAACCTGTAACCCTTGGCAACCTTTGAGCAACGTGGCAAGGAAGGCCGGGGTTCTTTTCCAAGATGGGCTTCATTTGATCACCCTCATCATGTCTGCAGGGTGATGCCACATCAGCACATGACTGTTTTCTATCCCAGCACAACGACAGGATGGTCAGTTCCCTTTAAGTGGGCAAAAGACCACTGAGGTAGGCAGAAAAATGGCCTCCGAAAGACGTCCACACCCTAGTCCCCAGTACCTGTGCATATGTCACCTTACCTGGAAAAGGGAAATTTCAGGTGAGACTAAATTAAGGATTTTGAGATGGGGGCTGGCTCTCCTGGCTTACCCACGTAGGCCCAGGTGGGCAGAGGAGGGAGGCAGGAGGCTCAGAGGCAGAGTGACGCAGCATGAGAGAGACCTGAGAGGCCACTGTGGGCTTTGAGATGGAAGGGAGCCATGGTCCAAGAAACGTGGGCAGCCTCCAGACGCTGGGAAACGCAAGGAACGGGATTCTTCCTAGAATCGCTACATATCAGTCAGGGGTCCCCAGAGAAAAAGAACTGATAGGGTGTATGGATACAGATACAGATGGATGATAGATAGATAGATAGATAGATGTAAGAAGAGATTTATTAGAGAAATTGGCTCATATATTTACGGAGGCTGAGAAGCCCCGTGATCCACCCTCTGCAAGCTGGAGAAGCAGGAGAGCCAGTGGCATCATTCAGCCTGAGTCCAAAGATCCCAAGAATCAGGGACCTGATGACATAAGTCCTCGTCTGAGTCCAAAAGCCCGAGAACCAAGAGCTCTGATGTCTGAGGACAGAGTAATTGGATGTCGCAGCTCAAGAAGAGAGGGGGAATTTGCCCTTCCTCCACCTTTTTATGCTATTCAGGCCTTCAGTGGATTGATCGACGCCCACTGCATCGGCGAGGGCCGGCTCCTGTAACCAGCCTACTGATTCACGTGCTCATTTCTTCCGGAGAGCACACCCCTACCCAGTTCCAGACACACCCAGAATGAATGTTCTGTTAGCTATTGGGCATCCCTCAGCCAAGTCCACACAACATTAACCATCACACTCCAGACAGAAAGCAGCCCTGCCGACACCGATTTTAGCCCAGTGAGACCCATTTCAGATTTCTGACCTCCAGAACAGTAAGATAATGAATTTGTATTGTTTAAAGCCACTGAGCTTGTAGTAATTTGTTATAGTAGCAGTAAGAAACTAATACACTCACTTATTCAATACACATGAGAAGTGGATGAATGAATGCACGAATCTGCTGAGATACAGAAGCGTTTCTTAAGTTTATTTGCTGCTGCACAACGCACAGTGCAGAGGCTTAGTCTAGAGCCCCAGTTCTACCTGTGAAGGGTGCCTGGCACATGGCTTTCCTTTCAGCTAAAACGTAGATGACCGTAGGTTGTTGGCAAGCTCACCAGTGGGGTAATGCTTGGAGGGAGATTCACGTGACAAAAGTAAGTACGGTTATCATGTTCCTATTAACCCACGTAGCTGTAGAGCCGGCTGCACCAGGCTGGGGGCTGTGCTGTGTCAAGTGAGTCCTGTCTAATCTCCGTGCAGAGGAAAGGAGGCCTCTTGGGAAAAGTTAAGCAAAGTTAAAAAGAAAATGACTAGGGAAGGGCTTCACCAAAGCAATCATGTTTAACTGTGGAGTGAATAAAACCAGCTGTAGTTTCCCAACTGCATCGTCAGAGTCCTTGGCAGCCAGTGCTGGGGGGCCTGCAAGGGTATTCCAGAGTATGTCATTAAAGAACCACAGAGCACCCATCGGGTATCACGAAGTGACCTAGGGCCACCTATATAGTGACAATCGAGACATTCAAGTCACCGCTCTGCAGACCAATCAGCGTTAACCTCCGTCCGCTGATACACGGGTTCTGCTGCTCAGAAAACGAGGTTAGCAGCAGTGTTTTGGTGATTCACAACTACAGACGCCTCCAGTCAGGACACTTTCAGTGATAAACAGGCCAAAAGGGGGAGGAGGAGGGTGAGCAGGGCTGACTTCTGGTCCATCTGGACCGGGGTCTCACAGGCCGTCAGGACTCTGACCATCCCCCGTCCTGTGTGTCCCTCCCCACCTCAGAACAGGCACTTGTGGACAGAAGGAGCCACCCAAACCTAGGCCGATGGGAACCGAGTTTTGTTGCCCTTACAGAGGTGGGGGCTTGTCCTCTCGGCTCTGACATCCCCCAGGGAGATGCTTTCCCTGCCCACCTGGGTCGTGTGCAGACAGAGGACGCTGAGACGCTCCTCCTCATAGCCCATCTCCTCTTCCCCTGGTTTAGTGTTTGAGGGTCAGCAAAAGGATCCTGCCCAAAATAAAAATAAAATAACATAAAAGGTGGAGAATGATGCTCCTGTAGGTCAGAGATAGGGGAGAGTACCGGCCTGGCACAGAGGAAGAAAGGGAGGCTTTTATTTGTGTTATTTTGGCTGATACTGTTCACTTCTTGAAACCATCCCTCCCTGTCCTGACAACAGCTCTTCCTTCTAGTAACACACCTCTTGGTAAGACCCTTCCGACTCTCAGTGACACCCTTCCCTACTCAGTTCATGAGGTTAGAGGGAGTTTGACCCTCCCCCAGCTCAGACTGTGGACCCGTGACTCAGGCCTGACCAGCCAGACCACTGCCTTCTCTGGGCCACCGGGCTTGGTCAAGCGGGGACCCTGTAAGCTTGTCTGACGTTTCTGCCAGAGCAGTTGTTTAAGGCACTTTCCCCTCCAGGCTTGCTGAGCTCCTGGGAGATATACTTGGAGCTGTTGAGGCCACCACCTGAGGACACCTGGGAGTGACGCAAAGCTGGGGAAGGCGGAGCTGAAAGATGAAAAGAGAAGCATTCCAGCCCACAAGTGGCTTCAGTTATGTCCTTACCGCTGAAAAGCCCTGGGGGTCCTCAGTGGGCACATGGGGGACACAATTATTCCAAGGGGGAACTGGGCCCCCTTGGCCAACCAGAAGCAGCCTTCCCTACTTCACTTCCATCACCCCTTAGATACAGGCAGCATCTTAAAATTTCTACTCATACCTCCACTGTTCACTGTGTTTTCTTCCTGGCAAGCTCTCACCATCGACTTCCCTCAGTCAAAATGCTGCCCAGTTTGAAGGTCAAGTTCAAACGCTACCTTCTCCTTATTCCCCAGTCCCAAGGGGACTTCCTCCCATCACCTGAGTTGGCCTTGGTTGAGGCTCGTTTATTGAGCATCTACTATGTTCCACTAAACTGCCAAATCCGTAACCCCTGTGAGGGTGGGGACCTCGGTGTTCCCAGGTCCTCCTGCAAGGCCGGGTCCTAATCAGCAATAAATACCTGCTGAGTGAAGGCATGAATCCCAGGAAATTAATTTTCTATCTATCTCCTTACATCCGTCACATCTGTTCTGTACAACAACTTTGAGGGATACAATCCCCACCACACGTGGAAAAGTTACTAGAAGCGCAGAGTTTGATGAACTGCTGAAGGTTCAGCTCAGCAGACACGGAACCTGTCCTTTCCAAACTGTGCTCTTTCCATTGTGAAAACTGTCTCCCAAGTTCACGCACTCATTCATCCACTCGTCAATGATCCACTGAGTATCTACTATGTTCTTGCACTGGAGGTATCTGTGACGCATGCATAACCATGTCCTAATCTGTAAATTGGGCATGATCGGGTACCTAATCCCAGGATCAGTGTGTGCTATGCTGAGACAGTAGATGGACAGCACTTGAACTTGCATTTGCCCAGGACAGGTGCTCAGTAAATTTCACTTTCCTTCACTCTGAGTTCCCTGGGCCAGAGATCCTGAATCATTTGCTCCTTTTTTTCCCCACTGACCCAGACTGGGGCACAGATGGATTCCATATTCACTAAAAAAAACACTTAACATTATAATGAATTACAATTTCTACTCATCCCATTAAAATTAATATACAAAGAGATCAATTAGAATAACGCAGAGGAGCTGGAGTTATGTGCAAGGCTACATCGTGAGAGATGGTCCAGGAGGGCTGAAGACCTTACCAGAGAATTTGAGCCCCTTCCTAGAAAAGGCACCTCCCAGAGGGAATATCTGTGTCCCTAGGAACACGTGGGCTTTTCCCTAAGGCACCCAGATGATATTCTGAAGATGAAGTGTTTGAACATGAAGAACTGATGACATTCTGTTGGATCCAACGGTGTCGATCTTAAAACATTATAGCGTGCTGTCGCTGAAATAGCTCAGGTTGGTACAAGTTTCGTTCTTTTCCCAGAATGATTGCAGATCTCCAGGGCTTTGAGATGAAATGACGGTTAGACATATCACAAAAAGTGTATTATTATTTCTTTTAATGCAGAGGAAAGAAGAAGCTGAAAGTAAGAGAAAAACAGCAAATGAGGGAGAGTCGGTAAAAGCTCATTAATTCTCAGTCTGGTAACCTGAAATTTGTGAACATTCAAAAGTAGGTCAGAAGGAAGACTCCTTTTTTCTTACTAAAAATTGTTCAGCAAATGAATTGTGAAACCAGGGTGATTATAGAAGGTATATGTTGGCTTCCGTAGGAGAACAAATTGCTTTCAAGGTTATTGTGGTCACAAGCAGACAAATCAGAAGAGAACAAATAAGAATTCTATTTTGAGTTCCTCTCCTTAGTCACTAGTTTCTTGACATATTTACTCAAGAAGAATAAAATAACACACATCTAAAAGCATTTTATATCTGGAGTTTTTCATTAATTAACACTGATCTTTTAATTTAGTGAAATTTTATTGCATGGATATTTTTCTTCAAAGAATTCTAAACTTTTATTTAGATGTGTATTGGCTGTGCAATTCTGGAAAAATTATAATAGTCATGAGCATGATGGAGGTGAAGATGAATTTCTGTTTCTCTGGAAGTTTTAGGGAGGAAGTGATGAAAGAGTAAGGAAAAATCATGAAGGTTGCCAGTGGAGTCACGGGAACCAGTAGAACGGGGGAGGATCTCGGCCCCATCACTAATCCAGTTGAGCTGGTCTTGTTTCCTAACCATGGACTAAGTTCTGGAGGAGAGGATGCTGAGATGGAGTTTGGGATGTAGCAGAGTGATTATTAGGGTGTGCCCTTAAGTTCCATCCTGTGCAGGAGACGGAGGAGGAGGAGGAGGAAGACTTAAGCAGTTTAAGGAGCCCTGCTATGATGGGCTCACAGCCACTGCTCCAAGCTCTGGAGCTAAATCAGCCCATTAAAGTTCCCCCTCATGCAGCTGAGATGGCTGGGCCTGTATAGCTCTGCATCCATTGGTCATTGGATGGCACTGTGTGGGGAGGGGTGCTTGATCGAGGAAGCTCTCAGCCTCTGAGGCAGTCCCTGAATGGGCTGATGGCCAAAGGTCTTCTGCCCACAGCACCCCAGCAGCTGCTGGGAAGAGTGGTCTGGACAACTGACCCCTCGCTCACCCAGATTAGCTTAGCTCCCATTTCTGTAACATCAAAGTAATAGTTCTGCCTCTTCGGTGCCCTGTGGGGTTGAATGGGAGACTCCGGGTAAAGCACTTAGTGCAGTGGCTGTTACAGACTGAATATTTGTGTCTCCCTGGAACTCATATGTTGAGACCAAATCTCCAATGGGATGGTTTCTGGACGTGAGGCCTTTGGGAGGTCACGAGGGTGGAGCCCCCAGGATTGGGATTAGTGCCCTTGTAGGAAGAGGCCAGAGAGCTAGGACCTTCTCTTTCCACCAGTTGGGGATAAAAGGTGAAGGCAGCAGTCTACAACCCAGAAAGGAGACCTCATTAGAACCTGGCTACCCTGGCAAGCTGATCTCAGACCTCCAGCTCCCAGAACTGTGAGGAATAAATGCCCGCTGTTTAAAAGCCATCAAGCTTATGGTATTTTGATTTAGCAGCCTGAGCTAAGATGCTGACACACAATAAATGTGAATGAATGTGAATAAAATAATAATAAATATTATTTATTTTCGTTAATAGTTATAATAACCATATTGTTATTATTTTATTATTATTATTGAATGCTTTACAATTGGTTAAGCATATGCAATCTCACCAATCATCATAGCTCAGTGAATTAGTGGTTACATCCACGATAAAGGTAAGAGTGACAAGCTCATGGAGTTTGGGAACATGAATGCGAACCAGGGACAGCCCTTGAAGCCAAGATTTAGGATCATAAGTCTATTTTGAAATTTTGGTATGGTCCTGTCTCGTAGGCATTGTTTGAGATGACTTTGAATGGCCTTATTTTCACTGACTTTTCTGGTCCTTCTAGAAGGATGAGCACATGTGCTTCATGTTAAGGCAGAGGATGGGACCTCCCTGGATAATGTTTCTACTAGAATGGAGCCAAAGACCCTTCCTTCCCCTGGAGGTCCCACTCAGCATTTGTGAGCTTTTTCACCACATTGAGGAACCAGCCCCATCAGCTGAAGCACAACTGCTCATGCTTGTAAACTGCACAACAGTCTGTAATTGTCTAGAAATTCAAATGTTTCCAACTTCAACGTAGGAAGAACATTTCAGTGGATGCTTTTTATCCTCACAACATCAGCATCAGAAGCACATGCATAATTTAAAAACTATATATTTTCAATTATTGTGAGTTTCTCAAACAAGAGACTTTTTTGTGAATGTTAAATGCAACTAGATGATCATTAAAATATTGCTTGTGTTGACATTTCCTTCAGCTCTAAAACTAAGTTAAATTTTCTTAGTAGTAAATGAGACCTCCTGGGAAAAGTGTTTCCAAAGAAAAGATTTAAGCAGTTTTTTAACAAAGAAATAAAGAATGGGGTGGGGGAGGAGAAATAGGTTTCAATTTTACTACTTGTTTTAGAACCAAAGTCATGGCCAATATCCCACTGAGATGAAAATTATTCTAAGCTGGAGGAGCAGGGCTGAGAATGTGTGTTTCTGTGAAATGTATTGACATTATGTTCTTACTAATGCATGTTAGTATCTAGCCAAAATTGACTACATAACCAAAAGCACTGGGCAGTGTTATCTAAAATATCAGATATATATTCTGATATGATCTCATTATTACAAAATTAATTCAGATCCTTGTAGGATGTTTTGAAATGCCTTCCAGAAATAACAAAAGTGACAGCCTGATAAATCATATTTCAGTGGCACCTTAGTGAAAAGTCAGAAGAAATCAGTTTGATCCTCCTAGATGAACAGTTCAATGTTCAAATTCCTTCCAGCTTTTAGATTCAACGTCTGTAAAAATATCCCACAACCATCAGTGATGCTAAGGCATGTCAAGCATCACATTTCCCGGGTTAGAATAATTGATTTCTCATTGAACTCCTATACATACAAGTTTTATTTCTTTCAAGTCAAATTTCCACCCCCACACCTGACTTTCCAAAAGTTTTTAAATGTCTGTACAAATGAGAAAGCTTAATTCATTTTCCACTTAGAAAGCTAAGAACCACCTTAAACATTACAACGGATTCCTAAGGGCACTCCCTAACGATCCTGATGATGTTCTCGGGTCGGCTGGCTTGGCATGCTTTAACTTGGGGGCCGTTTTTAGATCCAGGTGAGGAAAGCAGGGCTCACGAATCTCTCTCCTTGGGAGCTCTGTCTCTATGGCACTCGAGAGCCATGCACATCTGCATAAAATACAGGTGTTATGATAAACATCAGTGTTGTGTCCAGATGCAGTCTCCCCTTTTCACTTTTCCTTTTCATCCAAGTGTTTTGGCAATAAAACAAATAGCTGCCTTGCTTTGTCCAAACAATTTTTCTGCTCTCAAAATATTCCTTATGACTTTCTTTGCTTGCTCCATTCTGAGAGTCCCTGGTGAACCTTATTGCATTACAGCTGAGGCAGCTCTTGAGCCAGGTTGTCTGGGGTTGAATTTCAGGTCCACATCTTACTAACTGTGGGACCTCAGAAGAGTCATGGAACATTTTGGTGCTTTAATTTCCTCATCTGTAAAGTGCAGTTATTAACAGAATTGACCTATTGGGTTATTATAAAACTTAAATGAATTAATACCTACAAGTGGCTTAGACTGTGTGTGACACACAGTAAGTACTCAGAACATGACAACTTTTTATTATTGTTTTTGTAATCTTCAGAATGTGGGGCTTTCACTTTAGGCTTTGATTTATTCCTTTGAAAATTCTACAATTCTCTGCAGGCTGACGATCAGGTGACATAAGAAACTTTTCTCACCTTACCTTTAATCAAATGATTATATTTGACCATATTTTCAGCCCTTTTGTCCCAAGAATCACACCTTATGATGTCTTAATCAGCAAAATTTGAAACAAAGTTCCGTATCTCTACAGAAGGAGATTATACTATCAATAAATACTAATATATACCTACATACATTTCCCATTACACAGAGGGGCATCAAGCAGAGTCTTCTGGTTGAAGAAAGAGGCACCATGAAGAATGGACGCATTAGAATTAAGATTTGGACTTCAGTTAAATGTTGCATTTTTGCTTTAATAGCTGTATGGATTTCTAATAACATCTTCTAAAGAAACTTCTAATTTGTTCTCTGTGCTCTTTAAATTTCCCAGCACATGCTGAGTAGAATTGATACATTTATAAATTTGCCTATCATATTCATTCATTCAACCAATACTTAACAGACTACACACAGATACCGACGCTGTCCGAGGTGCTGAAAATACAAATTGTACCTCGGCATACAGGATGGAGCCTGTGGCCCAGGCTGCAATGAAGCAGTCAGGAAAGGGTGGATATAATAGATGCTGCTACATCAGAGAGGGTATGGTTTACAAAAGATACGAAACAGGAGAGTTGGGATAGAGGTTGGTGGTAGTGTCAGGGAAACTGCTAGAAAATGTGGCTGGGAAATATTTGAGGGGAAGCTTTAAAGCTGAAATCTAAGTGATAAAAAGGAGACCTTCATCTAAAGAACTGGGGAAGTGGGTTCCAGGCCATGGGATAACAAGTGTGGGGTGTTGGTGTGTTTGTATTGTGTGTGTGTGTGTGTGTGTGTGTGTGAATGAGAGGTAAAGAGAGACAGAAACAACAAAATGGTGAATTAACTATAGAATCTGTACCCCCTGGCTCCCCCTCTTCCTGTCCCATCGGTAATATTGGTACAGGCTCCATGCTGCAGCCTGTACGATCTCACCTGCTCAGGACCCACCACCTACGCTGGACCCCTGGCACGTTCCCGGATACAAGTGAGATCCCAGGACATGAGTTGAGTTGGACTAGGTCCTCTTCCCTTTACAAGGTGGCACAGACTCCTAGAGTCTGTGTAGAACTGACTCTGAATTTGACACTTCCTCCTCTCCTCAAGACCCTGGGGGAGGAAAAGAGAGCTCCCCTGGCTAGAGAGAGACTTGAGCATTCCAGTTTCTCACAACAGCCAAAAAAAAAAAAAAAAAAACAAGTAAATAAAGACAAGCATCAACACAGCACAGAGCCCTTTCCTATCTATCCAGAGAAGAGCGGGCTCTTTGGTCTGTGGGTCCCAGGGGGTAAAGAGCAGCAGCTGGGACCTGCCTGTGTCCAGAGCTGGAGCTGTCCCAGAGGAACGAGCATGGGGCCTCTTCCCGCAGGTCCGACTGGGAGCAGACTTGGCACTTACCCAGGTAGCCAGGCCATCAGGGCTTGGAGTGTCCTGGCACACCCAGGACTGCCAGGCATGCCTGTACACACACACACACACACACACACACAAAGTTTATACATGCTCACTTCCTAAATTCTTACTTAATGATTACATTAGTTCAAAGGTGATTTTCTAATGAAGCCAACTTATCTATATATCTATAATATTTATACATCTGACATTTTTCTAATTTTTCTGTTAACTTTTCTGCATCCACATTACTGGGAAAATGTGATTTATGTTGACTTAGGGACTCTCGTGATTCCCTGGCATTAATCAGTCTGATTATCTAGATGATGTTTTGATATAGTTGTTTTTGACACATTAAAAAAGTTTACTTTTACTGCTGTTTTACTAAAGGACTTCAACAGGAATGGATGTCTCATTTCATCTACTTTTATCACATCGTTTTTTGGTTTCTATCACAAAAATCACAGCTCTGCACTCTTCCAGACTATTAATAGGATTTTTGCAGATATCTTGTAGATATGATTGCATTTCTGGAATGAAGTTTATTGGTCAGTGTGTGTTTTACCCATTTTAATACTTAATGGAATGATGGGTATTTTATTAATACATTTTGCATCTTCATTCATAAGTGAGATTTAGCTAAATCTTCCTTTTCTTGCTGCATTTTTATCCTGTTTGCATTTCAAGGTTGTCCTGTCCTTGTAAAATTAACGGGGGTATGCTGGTATATTTTATTTTCTCGTGAACCAAGAAATCATCTGCTTCCAGAAGTTCTGTTAACACTCACTGGCAATTCTGCCTAGGCCTGGTGAAATGTTCAGGAATTAGGAATGGTATAAGGCTATGGTTTTGTGCCGTAAGAGATATTGATGGGTCCAGCAGTCTTGCTACCTGTCCTCATTGTTCGCAGGTGGTTTCCGGTTCTGCCTGTATACAGGGGCACAGGGTCCTGGACTCACCACCCAGCCTTCCATTAACTAGCTCCCATTTTAGTCAGCTCAGGCTGCTATAACAAGATGCCATAGAAGGAGGGGCTTCAACAACAGACATTTATTGTTCATAGTTCTGGAGGCTGGAAGTCTCCAGATTCAGTTCTGGGTGAGGGCCCACTTCCTGGCCTGCAGACAGTCTCCTCACTGTGTCTTCACATGGTGAAGAAGGGAAGGTGGTATCCCTTTCTTTTCTTAGAAGGGCACTATTCCTATCACAGAGGCACCACCCTCATGATCTCATCTAAACCTAATCACCTCCCAAAGGCCCCACCTCCTAATACCATCCCATTGGGGTTACAGCTCCAACACGTGAATTCTGGAGGTACCAGGTATGCAGTCCATGACAGCACCTGTCATGAAGCATCACTTGAGGACATGGTGATGGACAAACCCAGGTCTGCTCTCGAGATGCTATTGGTCTATTGGGAAGTTAAGTTCCAAGGGAGAGTAAATATTCGTTGCATGAATGAATAGAGTGAATGAATAAGTGGGTTTGCTCTGGATGTGTGAGATCACAGTACTTGCTCACTGTAGAGAAAGTAGGATCTGGAGACGATTCTATTTGTTAGCACAGTTTCAGTGTTTCCCTAAAGTCAATTACGTATTATTCACTCCCGTGATTTTCCATATCTGCATACCACTAGCACCATCATTTACATAGTATATTCTTTAAAATAATTCAATTTTAAACCTGAATCAATGTACTTAGCAATAAAACTTTTGTCCTTATCGTAAATGGAAAGCCAGTATCATTTGTTGTAAGTAGAACATAACCCTTCAAAATAAATGTAATAAGATAAAACACGTATTAAATCCTAGCTGCCTAGTGGAGGCTCTGAGCTTAAGGCCGGCGGTCTCTCTTTGTCATAAAAGGAAATCAGTTCTGAATGAGTATTATGGTTTCGCAAGGTGCTACCACTGGGGGAACCAGGTGAGGAGTACATGGGATTTGTCTGTATTCGTTCTTACAAGCGCACATGAATCTATACCTACATCATAAAAAGCTTAATTTTTAAGGAGATTAGCAAGGGTGTAACCGAAAGTGGGGTCTGGCTGCTCGCCGCTCAAAAGCCATTAAAGAGGCCAGGTTGGTGGAAAAGAAAGTTTGCTTTAGTTTGGATGCTGGCAACTGGGGTGGGGGTGTGTGGAGGGCGGATGCCTGTCCAAAGGCCGGCTCCCCGCTTCCCCAACAATCAGTGGGCAAGAGCTTTTATAGGCTGAGGGAGGGGCTGCATGCAGAAACAGCACAGCCAGCTCTGACAGTCATCCTGAAATTAACCATGAGGTGGTCTGATCAGTGCCATCTTGATTGTTTTAAGTACACTTAGTCTTCAGTTCCAGGGTCGTTTTTTCCCCATTTCCTTGAGGCCAGTTCTCGGAATTGTGGCAGCTTATGTCCCGGCTACAGTCTGGTCGTCATGTAGTTAACTTCTTCCACCTGGTGTGGGTTTCAGTATCTATAAGACAGCTCACAGGATATGGCTCAGAATATTATCTAGAGCCCTTGAGAAGGAACTAAACGTCCTTGACTATGCTTAATGACTAAGCTACTATTATTTGGTCTCCTTTGACTATTTCCCTTTGTTTCTGCATTTACTCACTTCTCTGATTAAACTTATTCTTTGGCTAAAGTTTTTCCACAGACAAAAGTCAGGCTGAGGACATGGAAGACATAGACCATAGAGTCCTGCTCCACTTCAAGGGTTACAGAGATGTCAGGGAGTGGCACAGTCTCAGAAAGAACTCAAAGAGGGTTACTTCCTCACGGCGTGGTTCCATCGCATTCCATGCCCTTCTGGTACCAAATAAGATCATTTTGGCAGACGGCGGTTGTGCTTGGCCCACACTTTGGGAAACCTGGTTGAGGAGGACTCGCAGAGACTGATGGAGGGGTCAGTGTAACATCCTCTTCGGTCACCTTGGAACTGAACAGTGCGACTCGGTCCAACAGCCATGGGGCCCAGGGCCCCAGCACCCAGAATCGGGCTGGCGGGTGGGTCTCCAGCCTCTCACTCTTGCAGGTAGAGGTCTGCAACCACTTGGGAAAGCTGGCTGGCTGTTTCTTAAATTAAACATATCGTATTCTTGGCCTCGGCAATTCATTCTGATATTTACCAAGACACAAAAACATATAACCTCACAAAGACTTGCATCCAAATATTTACAGTTTTATGCATACTACTAAAAAACTAGAAGAAAAGGTCCATCAGCAGGTGTTAGATAAACCAATTGTGGAGTCTCCACAGCTGTGAAAAGCACAAGCTACTGATCTGTGTAAGGACATAGATGAAAACCAGAGACGGTGAGTAGAACAAGCTGGACTCAGGAAAGTACCTACTGTATCATTCCATTCATAGAAAGTTCGAGAACAGGCAAAACTAATTTGTGGTGATAAAAGCAGACCAAGGTTGCCAAGGTTGTGGAGGGCAGATATCGACAGCAAAGGGGCACAAGGGGATATTTTGGAGTGATGGACATCTCTTTATCTTGATAGGAGCAGCAATTACAGTGGTGCATACATTTGTCAAAACTCATCAAACTGTACTCTTAACATCCATGCCTCTTATCTTATGTAAAGGTATCTCAGTAAAGTTGGTCCTACGTGATTCAAACCATGTCACACTCTGTCCTCAAACTCTACAACGGCTTCTTTTCACACTTAAAATGAAATCCACAAGCCCCTCAGAGCTCTGCACCTCCGTCTTTTACCAGGGTCCCCCCACCTCATTCACCCAGCCTCTGGGGCCTTCTTGACTGGTGGTTCTTCTCAGCAGACAGTTCTTCCCTTGACACTCAGACTAATGCAGCCACCCTGTCTTCACTGCCCTATGGTCTGATTTAAATGCTCTGCCCAGAATCAACAAGTGTCTGGCATGTCTCCTGGGTCTTTGTCTGTATGTTGTGTCTGCAGCTCCATTTCACTGCAGCCCCACGAGCATGGGCCCCTGGTCCCTTTCATCACCACAGTCTCCATGCTGGGGCACCAGGCACATCTAGGCTAGCCCTTCCGTATATAGTGCTTGAATGAATCAATGACATGAAGGATGCATCATTGCCTCCAGATAATAGGGAGAACCCATTTGCAATCAGGGGAGAGACGGAGAGGAAGCTAGGAAAAAGGAGAAACTGAGTTTTCCCAAGGGCGGGAAGCCCTGGACCCTGACCCTGGGCTGAGGATGAAAGGAATCACAGAACAGTTTTAGAGATGAAATGCAGAGGACCTGCACCAGTTTCAGGTGGGACCTAGGAAACTACCCTAACCCCACAGGACCCGCCCATTGACCAGGTGGCTCAGACGTGGCCTTGGACATGGGTTGAAGCCAGTGGGCTCTGGGTAGCCCCTTAGACGCCTGTGTCCCCACTGTGTGGTGGGAAGCAGCAGACCATTTACCTCAACTTCTGGGGGTATCGTACCCCAATGGGCCTCAACGTCGGGGTCCCAGTGTGCCACGGCAGTGTGTCCCTGAGGGGTGCAGAGGGAGCTGAGCCTCCGTGTAAGACCCAGACCAGATGCAGGTTGGGGGACAGTGCGGGACCCCGAACCAACTGGGATTTACTCTCTGCCTCCTGCAGAAATGAAGGATTGGCACAGAAATTGAGTTAGAAATAAGGCAAGGTGTTTTCTTGTACACCTGAGTTTTGTGGACAGGAATTCAACCTGCAGCATTCCTATTTCACTAAACCTGAGAAGAGAGACCAAGGGGCCCTCTTGGGGAAGCCGTGGGAGGATGAGCAGGAGGGGTGAGCATCACCACGAAGCCCTGCAGTCATTCGTCATTCATTCCTTCATCTATTCAAAGCTGCCCAGGCACCTAGTATTTTGGGGACACTGGAATCCTTCCTGGGGTTACAACAAAAACCAGGCCAGGTTGGAGTCCCAGGAAAATTCTGGATAATGGCAGTCTCTCTCTCCTGACTGAATACCAGGCAATGTCGGTCACCCCTGTTTCTAGCTGCTGCAAAATATATCATTAAGAACAATAAAATTATTTTCTAAATAGCCCCCCAAATGAATCAGGTCAGTTTAAACTTATTGATTTAGCATTAAAAAGATTTTGGAGCGCATTGGTGTGCTTTCAGGCAATGTCTGAGCACAGTAAGGCTGTGGGCAAGAACGGCCTGCAGCCTAGACCGCTGGGGGTGAGGGTGGGCTGAGGGTCTGCAGGAGACGGGGCGGGGGAGCACCGGCCTCACCCGGGCCACCTTTGCTCTGCTCGGAGCTCCTGTGCGCCTTCTGAGCGCCAAGCCCCTGGCTGGGTGCTGTGAAGGGCACAGGGATGCAGGAAATAAGATCCCTGTTTGCAAACCATTTACTGAACAGCAGCATCTGTGGCCAACTGTGGTGCACAGGGCTGTATTGTTTCAGCAGCACAGCCTTCCTGTTTTTATTTTTGGTTAGTTGCTGAGACAAGTACTGAATGTTGGTTCACTGAGGCAACTTCAACCCCCTCCCAAGCTACTGCAGAGCCTGGACTGCTGAAATGCACATTTTCCAGATTCTTCTGTAGCTGTGCTGCAGGCAGCCTAGATGCTGGGAGCAAACAATCCCCAAGCCCTGCAGGACGGAGGACAGTGCAGCTGTGGTGTGACGGACACCCATGGCCCCGCCCCTAGTGTCACCGGGCAGCAGCAAGGCACATGCTGGCACAGCCCCTCGGCGGGTGAGACCCTCCCCTGACGGCACTGCCCTGGTTATGCGGAATCACACGACCTGATGCCCTGGTTTTGCTGGAAATGCCATCCACTACCTCAGTCCTCTAATAAGTTCGTTTCCACTTAAACTGGCCCTATTGGATTCTGTTGCCCAAAACTAGGAATTCTGTCTGATAGAGGTTTAGCTTCTCCTGGAAACCTTTGAAAATCTTTAGAGGCAGTGGCCACCTGAGCCACAAGGAGGTGGCCTCAGTGAGAAGAGCCAAGTGCTGGCCAATTAGCCCTGCAAACACCTGGCCCAGTTCACTCATTTCTTTACTTGTGTGGTTTCCATCGGCACTGGAGCTGCATCTTCCCTAAAACCACAGGGTCTCTAAAACGATAGTCACCAGAAGCTCAAGATACTCAGTCACTTCTTTCTGTGTTTTTTTGTTTGTTTGTTTGTTTTTTGCGGTACGCGGGCCTCTCACCACCGCGGCCTCTCCCGTTGCAGAGCACAGGCTCCGGACGCGCAGGCTCAGCGGCCATGGCTCACGGGCCCAGCCACTCCATGGCACGTGGGATCCTCCCGGACCGGGGCACGAACCCGTGTCCCCTGCATCGGCAGGCGGACTCTCAACCACTGCGCCACCAGGGAAGCCCTCTCTCTGTGTTTCGTTTATTTTTTCTTAGTCTCAGAATGATAGAATAAATTATTTAAATAATAATAAATTAGTTTTAAAAAAACAAGTAGTTTTTTCCCTTATGTTTGGAATACATAAAAGCAAGAAAGAAAATTAAATAGGTAGAGTGAAAAAAAGAAGATTGATTAGAACTTTTGAAATAGAGAGAAATACATCTTCTCTCCGGATGGGGAATATGCCATCATCTGATCGTACGCTATTAGCATGCCATTCGTGTCCTGAAAGAATATCATGTTAGCAGAAATTAATCTGTCAGCTTTCTACATGGTGACCAACACTGTCAGCTTAATAGCTGCCCCCCAAAAACTGATGATGTGGAACAAGAGTAAAGAGCGATATAAATAGAGATACATCGTGGTTCTTCAGATGTCTGTGTAGATTAACCTGATTACTGATTAGCTAGCTTGTAAATTAATGAGTTATCCCTATTAATTATGTGTATGTCTTCATAAACGTCCTCACTGGATTTTCTAGTGATAAAGTGAGCTAAGTAAAGAGTAAAATGAGGGTGATGCAACATGCAGAACCTTAGGATGTGCGTAGCAGTTTCTGGGGGCAACTCCCCCAGGGCATTCAGTCACTTTTCTATCTTTCCCACTCTCCCAGGGCAGCGGGAGTCTCAGGGCTGACCATTTCCGCTGGGTGGTCACTCAGCCTCCAGCTCCACTTCTTCTGACAGCGGTGGACCCTCCATCTGATGAACACCTAGATTGCCCCATCATGGCAGTACTTGTGGGGCATTGATATTCCTCATGGTTTCTCCATCTTGTTGACCAGCAGAGCCTGTGACTGATTATTCTCTTTCTTCCTCAGCGCCCAGACAGGGCTGGAAATGGGGTGGGACCTCACTGAGTGTTAGTTGAGTTGAAAAGCTGTTGTTTCCATCATCAAGTTTTGGTACTGGCTGTCCTTGGGAGAAGCCCTGTGAGCACGCTGCTCAGGGGATGATGATTCTGCGGGAAATGGTCCTGGCACTGGGGACTTTCTACTCAAGAGAGCTGTAAGCTGAAGAGTGTAGAGGAGATGGTCACAGGGATCCCTGCCAGCTGTGGAATTCTCATACTGGCTTTGCTTCCTCACATCCAGCACCCAGCCTCAGGGCCTCCCGCTGTCCTGAGCATCTGGTGCTACCGTTTCCTGCACATGGTCGCAGCTCCTATTTCCCCATCAGGCCTTTCCATTGCTTTTGGTGATTCACCCAGTTGATCCGGTCTTTCCTGCCCTATATCTTATGTAAATTCTTTGACATTTCAGACAGGTAGAGGCACCCTTCTCTGATATACATATTTCCCTACTTTTAAATTATATTTTGGAATATTGTCCTACAAATTTGGAAAATGAAGAAAAATAAAAATGGGTGATGAGTGATCCATCTTGAAACAGGCATCTCAGGCATTAGTATCAATAGTTTGTAAATTCAACTCCACTGGATGGTGTATCAAAAACTACAAATCATGAGATGATCATCTCCACGTGGTGTACATTCTCACTGCTTGCAAGCGAAGGTTTCTGGCTGAACTCAAACAGCTTGTATTTGCCTTTTCACCACATCTACTTGAAATGGATGGTGTGGTAGGAATTGCATGAATCATCTCCTTGGTAGCATGCACTCTCCTCAATATTTCATGGTGGGGTAGAGAGAAAGAACAGGCTGTCTTGCTCCAGGCTCAGCTGTGCCACTGGTCACAGTGTGATGTGAAGCACATCTCTTCCCATCTCTGAGATTCAGCTGCTTTTTCCTCTGCAGCGGAAGACGACAGATGAGATGCTCACCAGGGTTTCTACCGGCTATGGAATTCTATAATTCTATGGGGCTCTAATAAGGGGGCAGTGGGTGTGGATTTCTACACATCCACTGGAACTTGCAAGGGTGTAATGAATGTTTTAGCTCCCCTTTAGAAATGTCAGATTCCAGCAGAGTCATCACTGCAAACAGAGCGCTTGGAACAGCTGTGTGCAGGATGAGGTGTCACTTTCCAGAGCAGCTTCCTTGATGCTGCCTGGGGGGCTGTTCCTCTGTTCATGAGAACCATCTATCTTTCATCTTGCCCCTGTGCACAGGCAGTGAGATCCAGAAAAGACAACATTATTTGTTGGATTACAACTCAGAAGGCATCACCATGGAAAGCAGGGGAATGGGTTCCCGACCTTTTTTTTTTTACTGTATATATTTGAAAAATCCCAATTTGACTTGAAATTCAACCATTTTTTTTTTCTGCTGTGGATGTGGAGGCTTCAGATAGGGGGAGTCAAACATCAATAATTCAACCATTCTTAGCAAGGCAAATTCTCGGCAAACAAAATAAGGGAGCAGATTATGACACACAGGGGAGCCCCGTAACAGTTCGATGCATAAGAGGATGGCTGAATGAACCGATGCACAGGAAAAACAAGTGGTCCTCTATAATGGTGAATTTCCGGATTTCTGGCTGTTTGATCAAACAGCCAAGGATGACCTAGCATGTTTAAGCTGCGAGGAAAGCGTGTTGTTTCTGCAATGCTGATTCTAGTTCCCAGCTCGCTGACAAGGAGACAAAGACAGCCACCCACGGAAGGGGAGAGCCTGCCCCAAGCTTTACTTATTATCTGATATGCTTGTAAGACATAATGATTTCTGTACCTTCCCCTGGAGATTCTGCTTGCGTCTGGGATGGGACCTTTAGTTCTCAAACTTGGCCACACATTGGTATCACCTGGAGAGTTTCTAAAACACTGATAGGCCCCAATATCAAGGATTCTAATTAAGTTGATATGGGGAATGAACTGGGCATAAGGGTTTTGTTTTTGTTTTTTAATTTTCTGAGTGATTCTGATACGCAGAGAAGTTTGAGAACCACTGCTGTAGACTTAACCAGAGTCCCAGGTGGTTTCTATGATCACTTAAGCAGGCAGCAGCCCAGCACCGTACCTGTTGTGGTGTTGAGTGTGCAAAGGGGCTGGTGAAGGGATCTTTGATTAGGAACATCTGATGGCGTAGGTAGTCTCACAGCCTTCTACAAAACTGAGAAGTAGAAAATAAAATATGATAAATGTGCTTTTAAATATATAGCTGCTCTTGCAAGAAAGAAAATAAAATCCCTAGGTGCAGTAAAAACAGAGACTGAAGAGCAAACTGCATTCCAACGCCTCGTGACAGTGGAAGAAGGGTTAGGGTCTCAGTAATCTTGGGCAGGGGTGCTTAATGCCAGCTCCAAATCAGAATCATCTGGGGAGACTTTAAACCACATTAGTACCCAGTCCTCCTCCAAACCTGTTAATTAAATATCTGTGTGGATGGGGTTCAGCCATCGGGCTTTATAAGTTCTCCCAGGTGATTCTAATATGCAGCAGGTCGATTTGGGTTTTAATTCCCATATTAAAGTCAGAAGCGAACACGGCCGTTGATTATCACTACATTTTTCAGCATTACAGTGGATGCCCTGCCAACGTAGCAAGACGAGAAAAAGAATAAAAACGAAAGGAATCGGAAAGAAAGAAATCCATAGTCATTAATGGCAAATGGTATGACTGTCTACATAGCAAGCCAAAAGAATCAATGTAAAACTAGGGGAACTAATAAAAAAGTTAAACAAGGGAGGCAGATACAAGAACAATTAAGAAAAATAAATTGTATTCTTAAACAGTAGAAGATAACATCACACCATGTCATATTTTAAAATGGTGTTCACAGCACCAAAACCCCTAAAAGGTAGTTAAGAATAAAGCTATTGAATCTGAAAAAGAATATATATATATATACACACACACACATATATATATTAACTGAACCACTTTGCGGTACACTTGAAACTAACACAAAATTGTAAATTAACTATACTTCAATAAAAATGGTTAAAAAAGAATAAAGCTATCAAGAAATAACCAAGTCCTTCATAGAGAATATAATAACTTTTCAATAAAAAAATAAAAGAAGATCCAAGTATATTATCAGGTATACCCTGTCCATGGACAAATGGCTTGGTATTTTAAATCACTCAACAAATATGTATTAAACAACTTCCAGGGGCCAGGTGCTAACACTGCAAACCAATTTCCTACCTAACGGAGCTTATTATGTAAGGTTCAGTGTATCAGACACCAATAAATCACATGGAGGGAAAAACAGAGCAAAGTAAAGGAGACTGGAATGGAGGGGTGGAGGGGGTTGCTATATTACAGAGAACATTTGCGGAAGGGCATTCTGATAAAGAATTCTGATAATGCAACATTTGAGCAGAGCTCAGAAGGAAGTGAGTCAGTATGCCAGGAGGACATCTGGGGAAACTTGTTTCAGGCAGAAGATAAAATGATGCTAATGGCCCACAAAGGTGCTCGGTGCGTTGAAGGATAACAAGCAGGTGTGGTGAGAATGTGGGTGTGTGTAGTGGGGGAAATGCTGGGATTCAAGGCAGGTGCAGTGCGGGGAGGGCCCTGTTGGCTATTGTAAGGAGTTTTGTTTATCACTCGTGAGATGGGAGTCCATCGGATGGTGTTCACACTAAGAGGTGGCCTGATCTAAAAGTCTCATTGGCTCATCTGTCTTCTTGTGTCAATAAATTGAAAGGGCGCAATGGTGGACATCTGCATCCAGGTTTGGGGCTGTTGCTATAATCCAAGTGACAGGCATCCAGGGAGTTGTGATGGAGGTGGCCAGAACTGGTCAAATTCTAGCTACATTTTGAAGGTAGAACCAATAGGATTTGGTAATGAATTGTGCATGGAGTATGAGAGAAAGAGATGACTCCAGGTTTTGCCCGGAAACACTGGAAACAGAAGGTTTTCATTGCCTGAAATGGACAAGACCATGGAACACTGGTACAGGGGGAAGGTATCAGGAGTTTGGTTTGGATTCTGCAAAGTTTCAGTTGATGACTGAATTATCACACTGTTATTTGCATGTGAAATTCTGCAATTGAGAAGAAAGTGACAGAAGTTTAGGCTGGAAATAAAAATTGGGGATTCATCAATATCTGATGGTATTTTAAAAAGACACTCCATGAGATTAGGTTCTAAAGAGTGGCCACAGGACCTGCGGAACTTGGAAACCTGTTAGATTGCAAATTCTTGGGCCCAACGCCAGATATCTGGGGCCTTCTAAGAGCTACTGAATCAGAAACTCCATGGGTCTGAGATCTGTGTTTAACAAGCCTCTATGAGCTACCCTGGTGGCTCAGTGGTTGAGAGTCCACCTGCCGATGCAGGGGACACGGGTTCGTGCCCCAGTCCGGGAAGATCCCACATGCCGCGGAGCGGCTGGGACCGTGAGCCATGGCCGCTGAGCCGGTGCGTCCGGAGCCTGTGCTCCGCAACGGGAGAGGCCACAGCAGTGAGAGGCCCGTGTACCGCAAAAAAAAAAAAAAAAAAAAAAAAAAAAAAGCCTCTAGGTGGTTCAGAAGGATGCTGGGCTCGTTGCTCTCGGGATTCTGCCTGGATAGAGAGACACCTGTTCCAGGCACTGAGGCTTGGGTCCTGTTGAGGCTCAGAGAGCAGGACAGGGAGAGAAGAACCAGCCAAGGAGACTGAAAAGGAAAGCAAGTGAGGTAATACGAGGAAGATGAAAATTCTCCCCAGATAAATGCACAGATCCAGTGCAATCCCAAACAAAATCTCAGGAGTTAACAGAGCTTGACAGCTGATTGTAAAAGTTATATAACAGAGTAAAGGGCCAAAGATGGAAAAGACAATTGTGAGAATGGCTCAGGCAGGATTAACCTCAGTAGAAATCACAAGAGCTGTAGGAGATTTGTGTATAAGGGAAGTGGCATCTCAAATCAATGGGAAAAGATGGACTTTTTAATAACTGGTGTGGAGACAACTGGCTGGACATATGGAAAAAGATTTATTTAGGTCCCTACATAACACCATATACAAAAATATATTCCAGATGGATTAAAGGCCTACATGTGAAAAGCAAATGTTTAAAAAGAAAATATAGGATAATATCTTTATCTCACTGGGATAGTCAAAAAATTTTTCTGATGAAAAAAGATTGATAAATTTGATGACAACAGAATTTTAAATACTTGAATGATGAAAGCCAATTTCACAAATTGGGAGAAAGTATTTGTAATATGCTCCAGGGGCAATGTTTGATTCCCAGAAAATTCAGAATAAGAAAATAATAGTTTTAAAAAAGCGATAGGGGGACAAAAGGCCTGCCAAAATATGTTAAACAAGAATTCCATAGGTGAGAAAACCTATATGTCCAATAAACATATAACACAAAATTGCTTGGCCTTGAGTAAGGAGGGAAACGCAAAATAAAACAACATTAGCATAACATTTCCCAGCAGACGGGCAATAAGGAATAAGGTTAACCCCTGGCTGTATTAGTTTCCTACAGCTGCAATAACAAATTACCATACACTTTGGAGCTTGAAACAACACCAGTTTAAGATCTTACAACTCTGGAGGGCAGAAGTCAGAAATCACTCTCACTGGGTCACAGTCAAGGTGTCAGCAGGGCTGGGTCCTTCTGGAGGCTCCAGGGAGGGTTCCTGGTCCTTGCTTGTCCAGCAGCTAGAGCAGCATTCCTCACATTCCTGGGCTCCCGGCCCTTTCTCCTTCTCAAAGCCAAGCCTCTGCTTCCATCATCTCAGCTCCATCTCTCTGATCTCCTGCCTCTGTTTCACAAGGACCCTCGTGATGATCCACCATCCAGGGTCATCTCCTTGTCTCAAGGTCTTTAACAATGGCATCTGAAAAGTTCCTTTTGCCATGTAAGGTCACATTCACAAATTCCACATTTACAGGATGTTTAGGAAGTAGGGGGCATTAGCTAGCCTACCACACAAGCTTTGGAGAGGATGTGGGTCATGAGGAACTCCTACGAATTGTAATCAGTATAGTCACTTGGAGAATAATTTGTCAACACCTAGTAACACCTAGTAGCATTAAAAATGTGTGTCCCCGATCACCCACAATTCCATTTTTACTCTCAGGGACACACAGACACAGACATGCACAAGAATGTTCCCGGAGGCACCATTTGAAGTAGTGTAAAAAAAAAAAAAAAAAAAAAAAAGGTAAAGAAACAAATTGACTTTCAGAAAGGGAATGTATAAATAAACTGGGGTGTATTCACCGAGTAGAATGCTATACTTCAGTGAAAATAAGTAATATCAACATGCACCAATAATAAGTAACAAATAGACTGTTGAGTGCAAAAAAAAAATCTTGGAGAAGGGAGAATACGAGTGTACTTAGGTAATAATAAAAACCACAAAAAACAATGTGGGTGTCATGGATGGATGGATACATGTGCCTTCAGTCTAATAATCTGAGTAAGGATCAACATGGATTCAGGAGTGTGATCATTTCCAGGGAAGAAGGTGGGGGAAAGGAATCAGACTTTGGGTTTTAGCTCTCTATTCTGATTTTTTAAAATTTGTTGGCTTAAACGGTAAAATAAAACATGTATCTCTTTTAACCTTGGTGGTGACTTTGTAACTCTATTATACTACTTTCTGAATAGTCTCAAATAGATAATGTCACCTGCTTGGGCTGCTATAACAGGGATGCTATGACAAATTCCATAGACTGGGTGGCTTAAACAGACATTTATTTCTCAGAGTTCTGAAACCTGGGAAGTCCAAGATCAAGGAGCTGGCAGGTTTGGTTCTTGGGGAGGGCCTGCCTCTGGCTTGTAGACAGCCACCTTCTGGCTGTGTCCTCACATGGCTTTTCCTTGGTGCATGTGTGTGGAGAGATGGAGGAAGAGATCTCTCCCTCCCCTTCTTATAAAGATGCGAATCCCATCAGGAGGGCACCACCTTCATGACCTCCTCTAAACCGAATTCCCTCCCCAAGGCGGTTTCTCTCTCCCCTGTATTTTCTGCCCAAAAGACTCATCTTCAAGCACCATCACATGGGGGTTAGGGCTTCAACAGGTGAATTTTGGAATGATACAAACATTCACCCTGTAACAGTTCAAGAACGCAGTTGCAGAGAATGAACTTGAGGACACAGGGAGGGGGAAGGGGAAGCTGGGACGAAGTGAGAGAGTGCCATGGACATATATACACTCCCAGATGCAAAACAGATAGCTAGTGGGAAGCAGCCACGTGGCACAGGGAGATCAGCTCGGTGCTTTGTGACCGCCTGGAGGGGTGGGATAGGGAGGGTGGGAGGGAGGGAGACTCAAGAGGGAAGAGATATGGGAACATGTGTATACGTATAACTGATTCACTTTGTTATAAAGCAGAAACTAACACACCACTGTAAAGCAATTATACTCCAATAAAGATGTTAAAAAATAAATAAATAAAAAATAAAAATAAAAAAACGACAAAGAAAGAGTGCCTACAGATCCCTTGTTCAAAAGTATCAGCGCCCTGATCCCCGAGCCTCTTTCCTGCCCCTCCCCACGTCAGACGCCTCTTTTGCAAGCCTGTGTCCCCTCTGTCCCGTGTCAAACTCCAGCCCTGCTGCCATCCCCAGCTCCACGCAGGCTTGGAGCAGCTTCTTGCAGATGTGACGTGAGCATCCTTGCCTTGGTTCCCACCTGTGCCTGGCTTCCATACCCGTCCTGCCTGCTTCCTGCTCTGAGGTTTCACCACTGTGTGGGATGTCTGTGGAAACCTGGGCACTCACCCACGTGTGATAGAAGTACCAGGAATTACCATCCACGGGTCTCCCTTGACCAATGGGGCCAGTAGCTGAACTACAAATGCTCCCCTTTTGACTCCTGGGCAAACAGTTGTGAGACGAATTGAATTAAGCTCCAAAGCAGTCCCCTAGGAGGGAGCACTGGCCACAGCGGGGCAGCCAAATTGAGCCCACGTCCCTGACTCCCACCCTGGTCCCTCAGCCCTACTCTCTGGGGCCATGTTCCTGGTGGGCGAACCTTTGTCTCCGTGTCTGCTTCTGAGGGACCTGAGGCCATAGCTCTCACTTTTGTTTTATTTATTTTGCTACGAAAGTTTTCAAGCAGGTACAAACAAGGGAGAAGGGCTCAATGAACCGCCCTGTAACCACTAGCCAGGGTCAGTGTTGCAGGTGGAGAATCCTGTCTCATCTGCAGCATCTATAGCGACCCCTCACTTCCTGCCCCCAACTCCCGATGGATCATCCCCTCTAAAACCTATACATCACCATGTTTCCACCCTTCAATTCTTCCATCCGCACCTCTAAAAAATTACAGCTCTTTTATTAAAACATAGCCTAATAATAATATCACACCTGCAATTACTAATCACTTCCTAATACCATCAGATATTTATGGAGTAATTGACTTTCCTGGACTTTCATAAATACATGTTCACATTTACTTTGTTTCTGTCAAGGTCCAAACTCTGCCCACGCTGCCTTTGCTCTCTCCTTCTCTCAGGTCCCTTTTCCTCTCTCGTGCCCTGCCCTCCCCTCCACTCCTGACATTTATTTATTGAGGAAAATGGGTCTTTTGTTCTGTAGAATTCCCCGCCTTCTGTATTTTGTGGATTAAATACCCCTGGTGTCATTTAACAAGGTTTCTCTATCCCCTGTATTTTCTGCCAACTTGTGAACTGAAAGTTAGACCTAGAGGCTTGATTGCATCCTGATGTGTGTGTGTGTGTGTGTGTGTCTGTGTTTTGTGAGGTGTGTCTGTATGTGTATGGTGGTTGGGTGGTGTGTGTCTGTGTGTGGTGTGTCTGTGTGTGTATGTTGGTCTGGGTTTGTGTGTATATGTGTGGCATTTGGTGTGTTGTCTGTGGTGCGTGTTTGTGTGTGTATTGGTCTGTGTGCAGTGTGTTTTTGTTTGTGTGTGATGTGTGTGTGTATTGGTCTATGTGTTTGTATGTATGTGTGTGTGTGAAGACTTCCTGCAGAGTGCCCTGCTCTCTCTGCTTGTGTCACTGGGTGCTGTCTAAGGACAATCACCTCCAATGGAGAGTAGTTTCCAGGGAAGGATGGGCAGAGGAGGATCTAGCCTGAAGCCAACAAGCTGAGATGTCACCTGTCACTCCCCTGGGCCCCCGTGAGGCTGGGAGTTGCAGGAAGTCACAGAGGGTTCTAGCTGGGGAGAGGAAGCCAGGTGGCAGCCAGGAATCACAACGCTTCTAGAGGAATCTTTAGAAGTAAAGGCCTGAACTCCAAAGCCTCCAATAGTTTTCTCGTGGTCTATTTTCTCATTTTAAATTAGCATTCACTTTTCTACGTGTCCGAGGGAGGACAGGGGAGGGAGGCCGGAAGCAGAGACAGACAGGAGACACATGCTGACCTCGCCCCCTCCCTGCTCAGCCGGAGCAGGGCAATATTTCAGGATTTCTCTGTCGCCCAGGGGTTTCTAGCATATCCTTCACGATTGCCCAAAGTCTGCAGCAAATCTATAAGACTCCCTCGCAGGTTTGAAATGAGGTTGTGTGAAATACCACTGTGGAGGCACCGTTACACGTGTAATTTGCTTCCGAACGTATTGCTGCCAGAAGCACAGCATCCGAAATAGGCTTTTCATTAATTGCAGTTTGGAGTTTGGTTATCTAGAACAAATGGGCTGGCAGGGAGTCTGACATAGCAGGGGGAATGGTTCTGCTCCAAGGTATGACATTCGTTAATCAGAACTCCTTTATAGTGGGTTCTTCAGAGGGGTTTGTATTACGACGCAGCTATAAATAAACATGGGCTTCAGGGGGAAACGGGCTGAATGGCTCCCCTGTGCATCTGGTGGCTGCCCAGGGGTGGAGGACTGTTTCATTCATCCTTCCCTGCATGCAGCACCCACATCCTCAAGGCTTTGAACTGACGGGATGAGGATACAGAGATCTATAAGATAATAAGCCAGGGGTCCTGTTCTAAGGGAGTTTGCACACAATTCAAACCAGGTCCACAAATACGAATGAGCATCTATCCTCTGCGGGACACAGGAGAGAAGCATGGTGAAAGCTGGGGGCAGCCTGGGTTCTCACAGCTTTCTCTCCAGCAGGAGATGCAAAGAGGAAGCTGGGAATGAAGAGTCACCTCAGGATGCTTGGCTGCCTGAGGATGTGGCGGGGAATCGGGTGCCCTAAGAAACCAGTCTCTTAGCTGAATTTCAGCAGGGATGTTGGGAAGGAAGTGGCCCAGGGAAGGCTTCCTGCAACTTCTTCCCTCTGACTCTTGTCCTACACCAACTTCTGCTCTTGGGCTCCAGTCTCCAGCTGCGCTGGACTTCAAGTCCTGGGAAGTTCTCGTATCCCCACAAGTCCTCCCCATGGCCTGGGGCAGAGGGAACTCTCCACATCATCCTGTCTGATGTCCTGCTTCACAGGTCTCAGCTTAAACCTGAGCTGTGTTGAGAAAATCTAACATGACTCAGTCTAGATGTGCCTGCACCCCTGGAGCCCACATCACCCATCTTTCCCCTCTGTAGACCTCCTCACCTTGGTAAATAGCTGACCAGAGCCTCTGTGCGGGGGGCCAGCTGCCACATTCAAGCGGGAGGCATTATGTCTTGTTTGTTGCAGTGTCCTCATTGCCCGGGATGGGGCTTGTCCCAAGCCACCAATAAACAGTTGTAATATGAATAAAGGAATACTTGCATGCATGAATGAATGGTATTATCATGCCCTCAGGGTATAACAAATTGGCCAAAAAATGGCCAAAGAGGCAATGTGGATGAATGAACAAGTCGCCAGTATCGCGTCAAATGTTCCTTGGCTGATAAAATAGTCAGCTCCGTCTCCTTTCTCCCTAGATGTCAAAAGGACTTGAAAATTAAATACTTATTTTCTCACCCCACTACATCAAGGGCTGACCACCAGACAAAGTTCTGACAAATAAGAAGAAGGCAGAAGTAGGTTAGGGGGTTTCCAGGAAAGTTTTTTACTTTCTTGTAGAAGAAGCCAGCATGTTGCTGGTGCTGCCCTCTTTCCCACTAAACATGGATTTGATGGGTGGCATGATGGCAGCCATCCTGTGACGATGTTCAACAGATGTGACAAAAGTCAGTCCACAAGGAGGGTAGTAAGATAGAATGAGCCTGGGTATTTGGTGGCATTGGTAAACCAGTGAACTTAAACTGACAGCCAACTACCTCTTGACAACTTATGATGTGAGACACCAAACTCCTGATTATTTTAGCCACTATTCATTAGGATTTCTTTTACTCATAGCTAAACATGTTTCCAACTGATATTGATAATTGGGTGAGGTACCTGGCATTTTATGTGTTAATTCTGGACCAGATTGTGGGTGAAGTCTGTGCTGTACTTGGGTACTGAGCAGAGGTGGGTCACATGAATAAACAAGGAAGGACGTAAGGTTGATAATCCTTGAGGGACCCTTCCACAGGCAGAGCAGCATCCTTCTATCTACCCTGGGGAGGTTACGATGACACTGTAATTGCTGCGATTGATTGCTTGTTCTCTGATCTGCGGCTATTCCCTCTAATAACCCTCCCTGGAAAAGATAACAGCTTTTATTAGGCTCTAAAGACATGGAGGAACTTGAGGACACTTCCCAGGGTTCCTGCATGCCTGTGCACAGCGGGGCGGCCCTGCGTGGGGAGAGCCACTTTCCCCTCACTGTCAGTGAGATTTTGTGACAAGAACTCATTTTGGTCTCACAAGTGCCCAAACCCAGAGGGCTACCCCAGGCCCTTCTCTGCCATCTGTTTGAGGACCCCTCACCCCGTGTTCTGTGTGACACCCTCCTCTCCTTGGACACTTTCCTATCCTAACTCACTCCAGAGCCTCCCAGCGCACCATCTGGACAAGGACCAGTCTCGGCTCACAGTCTGGGCAGCCACAAAGCACACTTTGATTGAAAACACGTCCCATAATCCCCAAGTCTGAGTGCTTATATTGGCTCCTATGGAAGTCCATAGAACCTAGAGTCCTGTTTATTAATTCTTACTCTCAGCAAATATGTCCTGAGCCTGGGCTGTAGGGCCAGGCACCGCATACAGTGGGGAGGAAACCCATAGCACCTGCCCTCTCGGAACGGCGCTGGGAAGACAGATGCTAATCGCATATTCACATACACTCACAATTGCAACAGCTGTCTCACGGAGCCGTTTGGGGAGCTATAGAAAGAGGATTTACTGGTCACAAAGGTCAGAAACAGCTTCTCGGAGGAAGGGACATTGGAACTGAGATCTGAATCCGGGCTTCCCTGATTCCGCACTCTTGGCTTTGGGGCGGGGTTGTTCGTTGAGGTGGGCTGTCCAGTGCATGTAGGATGCTGTGCAGCATCCCTGCTTCTCCCCTCTGGATGCCAGTAGCACCCATCGTCTGACTGTGATGACTGAAAACCTCTCCAGACACTGCCAGCTGTCTCCTGGGGCAAATAAACCCCTGGCCGAGAACCACTGGTTTAAAGGTTCCCTCGCTGTTAACCAGCTGAAGTGGGGTGGGGAAGCGCGAAGGTGCCCCAGACAAAGAGAAAGGCAGGTGCAGATGCCCTGTGACGGGAGACCAAGGCCCCGAGAGCAGGTCAGGGGTCTGGTAGTCAGAAGTGAGGTGGGAGTGTGATGGGAGGAGGGCAGGAGGACACTGGGGTTGAACAAGCCACACGGAGGGAGGGCTTTGTCCTCTTAAAGCAGTGGGAAGACACTGAGGGGTCGTAAGCGCCCATGTGATGCTCCAGGACCACCGCCCCAGCCCTTTGCCGCATTCACTGACTTGTCTCTATAATACACGTATATTCAGAGCACAGTGCCCCTCCGTGTTACCCGATTCAGCACCTCAGCCCATTCAAAATCCTACGAGGCCCGAGGCCCCAGCCCCTCAGGCGGCCTTTTCTCGAATCTGTGGCCCATTTTATGCCACAGACTTCAGGCCGAGAGGGTCAGGGCCGAAGCTCCACCCACAGCTAAGGCACATGTCCTTATCCATAGCCTGGGGCCCTTCGGCCTTCACTGGTCACTCGCCTGTGGGCTGTGGGATTCTTCCGGCCCCAAACATCATGGTGATGAGAACTGAAAGCCAGCGGGGAGGGAGCCGTGGTTCTCGAGTGACCAGGAGTTGTTATCTCCCTGACACTGATGGGCAAAGCCCTGGATCGTTACTGGCAGGGAGGCCAAGGCCTTCCACGTTGCCATCCACTGGGTGGCCATCACACAGACAACGCTGAAACTGAGGGGGTCTGAGTAACCATCAGGATTTGAATGGCAAGTCGGGGATGAGTTGGCTTCTTCCCAAGGTGGTGGGGAGTCATAAAGGAAGGAGTTTGGCCGGGTTGCCTCCCAGCCCCCTGCAGGGTAGAGATGGGGTTAGCATGGGAATCCTCAGTTTCGGAAGTGCTGAGTTTTCTGTAACCATCTCCTTAAAAGTGTGTTAGTACAATGAGATGCTCTTGGCAAACAGAAGCCTCTATCAATTATGCTGGGGGGTTGGGGGGTTCGGGGGAGCCTGGTTTTGTCCAACCTTAGGCCCCAGGTTGTAGCCCAACAGCTGTGAGCATGGTCTGGGGGCAGGGTCTCCACCCCCATCCAGCCTCCTGATGACGGCAGCCCTCACCCACATCTTGACTACAGCCGAGCCTAAATACCCGACTAAGCTGCTTTATAATTCCCAGCCCACTGAGGCTAGAAGAAGACACATGCTCATTGTTTTAAAGCCGCTACATTTCAGGATGGTTGTTACACAGCTATAGGTGAATAAGGCAGTGCCCATGTGCACTGAACGAACTACGTAATCTGGGGAAATATAAGGAAGCATCTAGACCATAAAGAGGGAACAAAGCTGTTTTTCCCACAGCGTGTTTATCCTATCAAAGTGCATTAACACCAACAGAAAGTTCTTTGAAGGTGAGAACCAGCTCTAATTTTTTCTAATTAACTCCATAGCATCCAGAAGACTTGTCACAGTGCTTGACAGTATGTTAGGAGAGTGAACGAGGGGTCAGTGAGTGATGAGTATTAAGAAGAATTTACTTGTGTTCCTAATTTTTATGAATTATCTAAAAAGAACTGTATTAAGTGTACAAAACCTGTCCTTTTGAGTAAAATTTCCCCTGTTCCTATCACCTTTAGACCTTTGCGATGAGGCATCTGAGATGGAAATTGATGGGAACTGATTCACATTCTTTGCGACTGGCCTAGCTTTGTATTTTTATTCCAGAGAGTTAGATAAAGGCCATAGGACCCTTCTTTCTTAGATAAAAATTTGCCCCATTGTTTATATGAAAGATTAATATACAGAAAAGTACAGAGAATAATGGTAAAGGATTCATGGGCCTGAGACCAAAATTTAGCAACTATTACATTTTCCATTTTGCTTCAGATATTTTTAAGGAGGTAGAATGGTACAGAAGCAAAAGAATTCTTTTTGAAGACATCTCAGGAAATGTGCCCCTTCTACTTTCCATCTCCCAAATTTGGTGGTACCCTTTAGTCTCAAAATTTAGTACATATGTATTTGACCAGTAACTATATATGAATATAATTTTATATATATATATATAATTATCTTGTGTTTAAGAAAAAATTGTAAGTTTTGTCTTGCCCTATATAGCCTTTCAAAACGTGTTTCTTTCACTCATCACTATGTTTTTGAGACTTATCAATGAGATTGATAGCTCTGGTTTATTAATTTTAGCTGCTATATATTAATCCATCAACAGTGATATACTATATATACATATATATATTCATACTAACGAACACTAAAATATTTCTAATTTTTATGTCTCCCCAAAATGCCGCACTGACCATCCTGTGTGTGAATCTTTCTATGTGTTTCTTATTTTCCAAAAGAGAGGCACTCTCTTTCTATAGCAGCACTTAGATGCCTAAATGTGCATCAAAGTTCAACTAAGTTAATATCTGCCTTTGTCCATTTGGGCCGCTGTAACAGAATACCACAGACCAGGTGGCTTTTCAACAACAGAAATTTTTTTCTCAGTTTTGGGGGCTGGTCAGGGTGCCAGCATGGGCAGGGGAGAGCTCTCTTCTGGGTTCACAGACTTCTCGTGTCCTTACCTGGCAGAAGGGGCCTCTTGTATATGGGCACTTCCTCATGAGGGTGGCGCCCTCATGACCTAATAACCTCCCCAAACCCCAACCTACTAGTCACCTCTGGGAGTTAGGATTCCAACGTGAACTTGGGGTGGAGGACACAAACATTCAGACCACAGCAATATCCAAGATTAGCACTGAAACCACTGATACGTCTTCACATCATGATGTGCAGTGCAAAGCAAGGAACCAGTCAAAAATGGAAGCTCCTGAGGTCTTACGTATTGGCTTTTCCATTTCCTGGAAGTTGCTTTGTTGCCTTCGTGAAGAATGACCAGGAACACAAACAAGAAAGAAAGAAAGAAAGAAAGAAAGAAAGAAAGAAAGAAAGAAAGAAAGGGAGGGAGGAAGGAAGGAAGGAGGAAGAAAGAAAAAGAAAGAAAGAAAAACCAGTGAACACTCCTTCTAGGGGAAGAAGAAGAGAGTCATCCACAACACTGTAAATCACCTATGCTCCAGTATAAAATAAAAATTTTTTTTAAAAAAAGAAGAGATTCATCCAGCTTCTCAAAGTGTTGGACTCCTTGGGGGGTTTCCCCACACCGTCTTCTCCCTTCCTCTCCTCACCACTCGCTGTGTAACATTTGAGGATAAAACCAACAACAAGATGAGAGAAGGCTGGAGAGAAGTTTGGTGATCAGAGCCCTGCCGTTGCCACAATTCATTCCCTTAATTACACTGAAAATCGTTTGCTCTGCGTGTTAACACGTTTCTGCATGGTGGGGTTTCAGAAAGCCTATGTATGGGGTTTAATGAATCATGTAGCATACATTTTCTTTCACCAGGATTAGTGTTTATTGACCAGTTTCCTAAACAAACAAAAATATTATTGTTTAGAATTTGGGGGGTGGGGAAATAGCTGGCAAAAGTGACCTTATCTTTGAGAATAACTGCTTTATTCACTTATCTTTCATCAACATGTTGAAATTGATTTAAAGATGATGGACTGACTTTTTTGGTCAACAATTTTTTTAACCTACCCTATCTAAGATATGAACATTCCAGTGTGCTAGGTGCAGGGATTTGGTGGCTCTGAAATGCAGCCAAGGAGAGGGAAGGATGGAAAGCCACAGTCTCTGTAGCCATTTGAGGATGAAGATGCCATCCCCCTGGGGGCTGTTAGCAGGATGAGGCCACCTGGGGCGGGACTGTGAGGTCCCTGGCCTTGTGCTCATCAGGAGAAGATGATAGTGAGGGTGACAGGAGAGCCAAGCACATGGCTCAGACAGCCGATCCATTAGGAAACTGTAAAGCACATTTTATAATGTGATAAAAGGGTACAGAACTGCTGCAAAGTTTAATCCTTGGTCAAATCCACACACCATAAAAAAATTTTCTATAATAAAGGTTAATTTCCAAGCCCCGCTGTAAAAAAAAAAAAAAAAAGAAAGAAAGAAAGAAAAAAGAAAACAAAACGCAGTTGTTAGACTCTGGGGTGACAAGCAATTAGGGCTGGGATTAAGGTAAGGAGTCTTATCCTCCGGGTGCCCAAGGGGCTTTACTTTGTGGGAGATGTTGAAGAAGGTTAAGAGACCTTCAATTTTCCACTCATGGGGCTTCCATATAGCGAGATGCTCTCTCCCATCAGCCCTCTGTCTGCTGGCTGATTCGAAAATATTTCTTTTCCTGCTTTCCTCAAAATCCTGAAACAGAGACTAGAAAGTGCCTGATTGTCGTCTGGTCCAAGTTATTACAACGTCCTCTTTCATTTAATGTGTCCATTCATCCCTTCATCCCTGCATTCATTCTCCATGCATCTTCCATATATATTTACCTTATATATTCAACTAAATACGCTGTACGGGACTTCCCTGATGGCGCAGTGGTTAAGAATCTGCCTGCCAATGCAGGGGACATGGGTTCGAGCCCTGGGCCAGGAAGATCCCACACGCCAAGGAGCAACTAAACCCCTGCACTACAACTAGAGCCGGCGAGCCACAGCTTCTGAGCCCGTGTGCCACGACTACTGAAGCCCGTGTCTAGAGCCCGTGCTCCGCAACAAGAGAAGCCACCGCAACGAGAAGCCCGCACACCACAACGAAGAGTAGCCTCCGCTCCCCGCAACTAGAGAAAGCCAGCGCGCAGCAACGAAGACCCAACGCAGCCAAAAATAAATAAATAAATACGCTGTGGGAGTCCCCGTCCTCGTGCTGGGCAGACACTGTGTGCTCATTAACAGACTTTTTGAGAAGAACACAAGGTATTAGCGGCCGAGGGCCTTGAATAACAACTCCGGCCGCTCGGGTTGGCTCCTACTGCCAGCCTCCCCGGAGCCCAGGGCACCTCACTGCTCTGCGCGGAGCATCCTAACAGCACTGACTCTGCACCTACTGCACAGCTGATCCCGGCAAAGGGAGCTTCACAGAGGAGGAAACGGAGAGGAAAGGGGGGCGGGCAGGGGGCCCGGGGAGAGGATGTGAAGGTGCTCACTGTGCCCTCTTGTGGGACAGCAAACCCTGATTGATCCTCGAGGCCACACTGTCAAATCAGCCGATTCAGTGGCTGGGCGTCGCCTCGGTGAGCTGCGCTCATGCCCAGGAACTGCTCTGTTTCCGAGTCAATAGCCAGATGCCCCGGCCCCAAAAGCTGGGCCCGGAGAGCACTGGTCTTCACTGCCTCCTTGGCCTCCATCAACCTTTCCTTCTTCTGATGCTCAAGCCCAGACGATCCCATGAATGCAAAGATCCTGGATTACGTTGGACAGTTTACAAATTCCTGAGGTTTTCATTTTCAATATCCTGGGGTTTCTGGGGTCCAGAGCCACACCAACCCAAGCTGGCAAGGCTCTGCGGAACTCGATGCAATGCCTCTGGCTCTTCTTTCTTGCTCCTTAAGAGAGAAGATAAGCTGGTGCGAAGCACTCAGGAAATCCCAGCCCAGAGGCCGTCTGGACCTGCTGGGGAGGCGTCATCCTGCCCCCGTGTTTAAATTCAGACTCGGCCTCCTGGGTGTGGACACAGGCTGTATTGAAAGCCCCACCCCTTGAAAATTAGACCCTAACACGCTGCTTCAGAAGAACTCTGCGCCCGAAAGCGTGACTGATTGCCATTCGCCCAGGAGGATGTCAGCGTTAAGGAACCTGGGCCTCGTGCAGGTCAGCCGCCAACGAGCTGCAACACCTGCAAAAGGCACTTAACTTCTCTGCACCTTAATGGCTCAGGCATGAAATGAAGGGATTAGGGGGTGACTGAAGCCCTTTCCAGAAATAAACGTCCATGATTCAGAGTCCGTTCCCGGCTGGTCTCTGAGTGACAGGGCAAGTCAGAGAAGGTCTCAGAGTTACACGGACATGGCGTGGAATATCAGCCCAACTGCACTGGAGAAACCTCTGATTACCTGGGAAGAAAGTTCCAGTCCATGTGTGTGGCCTCAGCGCCTTTCTGGCATCAATAATGCTCCTTTTAGCCAGGAGCCTGGAGGCCCCAGGGGCAAGGGGGCTGCTCCCCAGCTGCTTTACAGGCTGGGAGGGAACGATGTCAATAGAATTCCTCACGTCCATCGGATGGAGTTTCAGGCTGATTTTCTCCCAATGGCAAGGGGCGCTGCTTTGCCACTTACGGTGATGATAGAAAGTCCCTTGTTCACATAATTTTTTTTTTAAGAATAGGAACGTGATTTGTTTAAAGAAAAACAATATGAAGTAAGTGGCCAAATTTGGGCCAGTGCTATGTGGAAGTTTTTACTTTCCTTTCCTTCTGTTTCAGAAAAGGTGAGCAGAATGGGAGACATACTGGGAGCTCCCACTTTCATGGGTACAATTCACTTGAAAATTCAGCCTTTTCCTTTGGCCTGGAGGCTGGAGTGACAGGGAACTCATGACACGAGGGGACAGATTCTGAACAAGGGAAAGGAGGTGTTTCAGCCAATACTGAAAAATAAATGAGATCTACACAATTCCTTACACAAAGGAATTGAGTAGCTACAGAATGAGGCTCAAAAACAGAATCAAAAGGCAAAGGTGGAAATGGCCCAAAGAGCAGAATGAGAAAAAATGCAAAAATAAAAGGAAAAGGGCGGCGGTGGGGGGTGGGGCACGGCGTGTATGAGGAAGGGGGTTCTGGAGCAATGGTGCGCGTCAGAGGTGCATGGGGCAGGGGACCAAGGCGGCACGAGTCATAGTTCGAAAGGTGCTCCCAAGGTTTTCCTCTCTTCCAGTTTAGCAAAACACACAGAACCCCACACTCATAACCAGAGAGAGCGGGGGGCAGCCTTCAAGCTCAGGAAGGAGTCCTGGAATTCAAGTGATAATGATGGGTGTTTGACTGCGGTGACGCCTCCTTCTTCCCGTCTGGTAAATATTACTTTAAAAATATTTTGTTCCACTTACACTAACCAGCCATCTGCTCATGCAAATAAGCACCAGCCCCAAGAAACAATTGCAGCCCAGCCCTTGGGTGTCGGGTGGAGAAGGCAGTGACGAGGCGCGTGGGAGTCGGCGTGGGTCCTAACGGGGCATAACCCCCTCCCCGCCGGTGTCTAAAGATGCCGTGATCGGTGTCCTGCAGATTCACGATGCAGCTGCTTCTAGTGAGGTTGTCTGTTTTCTTTCTCTTTGTGCCCTGTGGTTTGAGAACAGGAGAAAGAATGTACTGAGAGTCTGCAAGTGGGAAGGATTGTAATGCATCTGTCACCACTGTAATTTTCCCTTTGGGGAAGTCTCCTTTGGCACAGGTGCTGGGTAAAACATCCAAGCAGAGCAGTTCAGAGAGAACCACGTGACCAAGAACAGAACACAGGGCTTCATGCATCCACGCTGGTCACTGCGTCCTGTGGTACCATCCCAGCAGGACCTTTTGGTGGAGATTCTGCCCAGCCCACAGCCCTCCCATCAGCCAGGAACCCCACCCCGTTCCAGACACAGGGCTGGCCTGGAGTCAAGTCAGGATGGCATCATCCCTCCCGCTGGGAATCGCTGATGGGAGCAGGGTGGAGAACAGATCCTTGCTCCTCCAATCAGGTTGGAACTGGCCACTGCAGACGCTTAGCCGGGAAGGGAGGGTGCATGTCAGCCTGGCCATCATCAGCCACGTGGGAGAACATGGTCGTGGCGAGTGGGGCAGACAGACCGAGAGGCGCACAGGGACAGAGAACAGGGAGAGACCCCCAGGCGCACGCAGAGACGTGGGCAGCCTGCACGCCTGCACACGAGCCGACAGAGCATCAGAGGGAGAGAAGTTACACGGACGCCAGGAGACAGAGGCAGAGGCGTGGAGCAAAGCTGGTGCAGACCCTGTGGCCCAGAGGAGGCCACCTGGCAGCAAAGCCCTTCACGTCCAGCTCCATCCTGCCCCTCACCCACTGCACGTCCAGCCCATGGCTTTGGTGACACCAGCCTGTATCTTTCCAATAAACCCACCTTTTGTTCTTCAGCTACTTTGAGGGCATATCATTTACTTTTGTCTGAAATATCTTTGCCTCTGTCAACAGACGGACTGACCGGGGGTGCAGATGTGCCTCTGAATTGAGCTCAGCGAGCCTTTCAGAGAGGTCTAGATGTACGCCCTTCGGGTCTGAGCCCCACTTTTGTTCCCAGAGCAGGTTAGGTTTCACGGGTCCAAAGCACATCCTGCGGGCCTTGTTCCCAAATCTGCGGCCTGATAGAGGGGAAGGAGGATGCTGGACCAAGCCTGGGAGGGCCGGGCCACTGGTTCTAATCGGGGGAGAAAGCTGACTCACGTCCAGAAAAGATGCCCAAAGAGATCGGAGCCCCTCAAGCAGCGAGGCAGGATTAAAATGATGCTTTAACATACAGGATGTGTCACCAGTCGGGGTCAAATACGGGATTGTTGACAGCCCACATCTAGTTCTTTTAAACGGCCCAACCAGCCCCGTTCCCACCTCCCCGTCCTGTTTCACCTGGAGTAGCCCCTGAGTCACCTTGCACTGACCCTTCCCTCCTGGAGCAGCCCACGTGCAAAGTCGCCCAGCACCTCCCCTAGTGCAGGAAAAGATGCCACCGCCCACCTCCGCTCGGGCCAAAAGCCTCGGCATCTCCTCTGTCCCTCTCCTTCCCTCACTGCCCACATCCAAGCCATCGGCGCATCCTGGTGGCTCCACCACCAGGTTCCCCCACGTCTGTCCACGTGTCACAGCTCCACGCTGCTGTCCTGATCAGGGCTGATGTCACCTCTTCCGGGACGATGCTGAGAGCCTCCTCACGGGTCTCCCTGACTCCTACATGTTCTACCATCCCATCCTTAGGGCATTTCCAGAGAGACCCTTTAAAACATCACCTCCCTGTTTAAAACCCTCCAACGGCTCCTCTTAGCACCGGGAACAAAACCCAGCCTCCTCAGCATGGCCCACCCACCATGCTGGCCTGACTGGGCTTCTGCCCACCCCTGTCCTGCCTACCACCCCACCCTCTGGCCATGCCAGGTCTCAGACACACTAAATGTGCCCTTGCCCAGGCTTCTAGACTCCCCTGCTGCCAGTAACTGTGACTCTGCTTCCACGTTTTGCCCAGGTGCCTCCTGCTCACTCAGTCTCTGCTCAAATATCACCTCCTCTGACAAGCCCCCCTTGACCCCTCCAGTTAAAGAAGCTCCCTACTTGCCCTGTCATTCTCTGTAACACCCTGACCTACTGCCCTTAATACACTTAACTGACCTGAAGTGATCTCATTTAGATAGTTACTCAAATTATCTATGCTCCGCCCCCCACTGAAATGTACAGTCTGGCAGAGCAGGGGTGATGTCTATTCTACTCACAAGGGCATCCTGGCACAGTGCCTGGTACAGATGACTTGCTCTATGCAGTTTCTGAATTAACAACCCACCCTCTTTTTTTTTTTTTTTGCGGTACGAGGGCCTCTCACTGTGGTGGCCTCTCCCGTTGCGGAGCACAGGCTCCGGACACGCAGGCTCAGCGGCCATGGCTCACGGGCCCAGATGCTCCGCGGCATGTGGGATCTTCCCAGACCGGGGCACGACCCCGCGTCCCCTGCACCGGCAGGCAGACTCTCAACCACTGTGCCACCAGGGAAGCCCAACAACCCACCCTCTTTATCTTTTTTTTGCTTAGTTAGCCTGGCTAGAGGCTTATCAATTTTACTGAGCTCTTCCAAGAACCAGCTTTTGGCTTTGTTGGTTTTCTCTATTGATTTCCTGTTTTCAATTTTATTGATTTCTGCTCTAAATTCTTTTTATTCCTTTTTTTCTGCTTACTTTGGATTTAATCTGCTCTTCTTTTTCTAGTTTGCTAAGGTGGAAACTTAGATTGTTGATTTTAGATCTTTTTTCTTTGCTAATATATACATTCAATGCTATAAATTTCCCTCTAAGCACTGCCTTTACTGCATCCCAAACTTTTTAATAAGTTGTGTTTCCATTTTCATTTAGTTAACCATATTTTAAAATTTCCCTTGAGATTTTCTTTCCTTTGGCCCATGTGTTTTTTAGAAGTGTGTTGTTTTTTTCTCCACATATTTGGCAATCTTTTTTGTCCGTTATCTTTCTGTTACTGACTTCTAGTTTAATTTCATTGTGGTCTGAGAGCAACATGGTATGATTTCTACTCTTTTAGATTTGTTAAGGTGTGTTTCATAGCCCAGCATGTGGTCTGTCTTGGTGAGCTTGAGAAGAATGTGTAATCTGCTCTTGTTGAATGAAGCTGTCTATAGATGTCAGTTACATCCAGTTGATTGATGGTGCTGTTGAGTTCAGCTATGTCCTCACTGATTTTCTGCCGGCTAGATCTGTCCATTTGTAATACAGGGGTGTTGAGGTCTCCAATTATAACAGTGGATTCATCTGTTTCTCCTTGCAGTTCTACCAGTTTTTGCTTCAGGTAGTTTGATGCTCTGTTGTTAGGCACATACATGTTAAGGATGGCTATGTCTCCTGTAAGAATTGATCCCTTTTCCATTATGTAAAGCCCCTCTTTATCCCTGATAACTCTCCCTGCTCTGAAGTCTTCTCTGTCTGACATTAATGTAGCTACTCCTGCTTTCTTCTGATTAGTGTTGGCATGGTATTTTTTTCTCCAACCCTTAATTTTTAATCTACATGTGTCTTTATATTTAAAGTGAGCTTCTTGTAGACAACATAGAGTTGGGTTGTGTTTTTTGATCCACTCTGACAATCTCTGTCTTTGAATTGGTGCATTTAGACCACCAATTCAAAGTGACTTGTGATATAGTTAGATTAATGTCTACTGAGCTCATTACTGTTTTCTATTTGTTGCCCTGGTTGTTTGTTCCTATTTTTGTCTTCCACTCTTTTTCTGCCTTTTGTGGTTTTCAATGAACAGTTTACGTGATTTCATTTTCAAATAACACTACAGCACTTCACAGGTAGTGTGAGTACATTATCATAACAAAATAATACGAATTCCTTCCTTCTGTCTCTTATACCACTGCTGTCACTCATTTCATACATATATACACACTGTGCAGATGACAACAGACTCAGTAGTACCTCATGCTTGGGTTCCCACTGTTATTTTATAGAAGTTTACTGCTGTTGCTGGTATGTTGGGAGGACGCCTAGTCCTAGATATGCTACATCTGCCTCTGGGGTGTTGATAAATTCCCGGTGAGGATATAGGGTCTCCTCCATATTTTGGTGGAGAACACATGATTGGGGGTTATAAAGACACAACGGGGGGTTCCCTTCTGATAGTTTTGATGTTCCCCTGCCCATCTGTCTTATTTTCTCTGTCCTCAGAGGCTGTTGCTTATTATTATTTTTATAAATACATTCCCAGTGAAGAGAAAATTAAATATGCATGCGTTTTAAAATTAAGCATGCCTAACGGAGTTCTAAAAAATGCTTTAATGGAATCAGTCAGCCAATCTTTCATGAATATTGTAATTCTGGGGTGGCCCAGTTCAGATAAGTTCTATAATTGTACTTGTGTCCTTAAATTGAAAAAAGGTTAAGGGCTGGGGTGGAGATTGAGATTGTTTTATATATATATGTGTATATTTATATATGTATAAAGGAGAGATACTTCAGGTGTCTTCTAACTGCCGATCATATCCAGGACGCTGATGAAAACCACACAGTTGTAAAGGACCTTGGTCCATTTGAGGGTTTTAGGAAAGTCAGCCTCTTTCTCCTGAATCCAAATCCTGACCAGGGGTTCTCAGTTCTGTGTGTACCTTGGCATCACTTGGGGGAATTTAAAAAACACACCAGTGCTTGGGCCTCACTCTAGGAGATTCCGACTGCGTTGCTCTTCGGTAGGGCCCAGACATCTTCAATTTTCAAAGCTCTACCGTGCAGTGGCATTTGAGAGGAAGCCCACGTGCACCACCAGCAGTGGACACCCCAGGAGGAAAGGAGACGGGGTGCCTCTGTGCCAACACCTATGGATGTCCCTTGATAAAGGAACAGCTTCATTAATACAGTTTTTTCCTATAATACCACCTTAGAAGAATTAATGTTGATTTTTGCTATCAACAACTGGCTCCCTGAATTGATGCAGAAGAAACCACTCTGATCTCCAATGTGCACTGAACAGTCCACCTGGGAGGCACAGAGTTTTGCTCTCAGCATCACCCCCAGCAGGTGCTTCTTGGTCCTTACTGTTCCACGAAATCACATGGGGACCTTAGTACAACATGGAATCCAAGCCAGCAGCCTGGGTGCAGCCTGGGACTGTGTGTTTCTCACAAGCTGGCAGGCGATGCTGACACTGTGGTCCTCGGACCCCACGTTGAGTAGCCCGTAGGGCACTTCCTTCTCACTCTGGGTTTGAAGAGTCCTGCCCTAAGGAAGCATTTCAGGTAGTCTAGCCCAAATCTATAGCACTCTAGCACAATTAATCCCCCAAGCCAAGCCCTCTCTAAACCATCACCATGCTGGAGAGCCACTCCTAGGCGGTGTCCCACTTAGGTGCCAGGCAAAGTCATCAGAGGAGAGTCCAGCGTCAATTCTTTCCTTCCCCCTTTCTTTCACAGGGATGTAGATTCACCTTTCTCTTTCCCCCGTCACTCCCCAGACATTCCTGGCAAATAGCAAGTGTGTGGATCAAGTCACCGCTTTGAGAGAAGGGTGTGTGAGAAGGCAAGGCCAGGCCACAGCAGAATTCCGCAGGCGGTCCTTGCCCCTGTGGGGGCCAGTGAGAGGGGATCCCAAACAGCAAGACTTCAGTGGACCTCCACCGTCAGAAGACTCAAGTCAACTGTTCAAGAGGCGAGGAAGAGAGAGACGAGGAATCCAGTAATGTTCCTCCGAATAATTTTGAGTTGCATAAACTTTTATTTTCACCAAACCAAGTAACTATAAATTCTTTTCATAAATAATTGCTGTTTTAATAAGATATGCACTCCAGTGTTTTCTTTAGTCACACTATGCGTTCCCTTTACATACTTAAAAAAATCTATGTGAAAAATGAGTGTGACTTTCGGAGGGCTTAACACAAAAGATTTCCCACTGAACTAAATGGGACCAGTTTCTTCACGTGATACTTTTTCTCTCATAACTGGAGCAAATTAAGTTGGAGATGGGTATATGTGCATACATAGTGTTTTGCCCAGTAATGAAGTTGCTTGAAGCCAGGGCAGTGAGCTACAGCTGATCCTCATTATTCATGCATTCTCTATTGGTGAATTTGCCTACTCATTACATTTAATTTGTAACCCCCCAAATCAACACTCACAGCATCTCGACAGTCATCTGCACACACGTGCAGGGCAGTGAAAAAATGTGAGTCATCAGAGGGCATGTTCATAGCTGAGATGCAGCAAAAGGAGACCCTCAGAGAGCCGACCAGAGGATGGAGACCGGAGCGGGCGGTGCGGACAAGTTCAGGAGGCTCCAGCTCTGGGACCAGCTGGTCGGGATTCAAATCCTGATTCTGGCACCTATTAGTGGGGCAGCCTCAGGCAAGTCACTTAAGACTTCTGAACTTTGTTCCTCTTTTACAAGTAAAGAAAACAGAATGTAGCAGGATGAATTGTTTTTAAGATTTAAGACGATAAATATAACATAGAGAGGTAGAATATTCTATCTATATATAATCCCCTAGTAGCAATAGTTCGGTATTCACTACTTCAGTGTTTGCAGGGAATTTATAGAAACCTACTACTATTAATAATTAAAACCAACTACTACGTATATTGTTTTTCTGCAGCAGCAATTTTTCAAAGCGTAACCTCCTCTAGCTCTATAAGTTGCCTCAGAAACAAACAGTCCAAGTGAAACACTCTTGGCAAATTCTGAACATATATCTCCTTCTTGAAGATTCACACCCACATTGGCATGTTAAAGGCTCTGAGAAGTCCTGCATGGGATATTCATCTTACTTTGTTTAATTTGGTGTTGTTCAAATACATTTGACTCCTTAATAGATGTTTTTATAGGAACCTGTATTAATATCCCAAAGAATCTGTAGCGGTCCAAGAAACACAATGGGAGAGTGATGAAAACTTTACTCATGAAGTGATGAGAGCTTCAGGAAATGATGAATTTCCCACCATTACAATTGTTTCAGTAGAGGCATGATGACCCTTTGACAGGAATATTGTAAGGAGTATTTGAGCATCAGGCCTGAGGTTATCCTGGGGAAACTTATGGGACACTGTTTTGTATCGTGATAAAAAGGATGGGGTGTAAGTCAGATCGTCCTGGGCTTTGATCCCAGCTCCATCTCTTACTAACCAAGAGTGGCGAGGTGTATGATTTAACCCCCTCAAGGTTCAGTTCTCTGATCTTCGGGTTGAGTGTAATAACAAACCCACCTCGTCAGGTTATAATGAAGCCTGTAAGAGGAAACGAAGGTACGGGCCGTTACCGGCACCTGTACAGGAAGTGGAAGCCATGATTGTTTTTATTTAGAAGGCGCCTTTGCTCCCCAGGAACTTATAATTCTGGGCAACGTTCTCCTTAGTCACAGAGGTTCCAGGAGAAGAAGTCTGAGTTGTCCACAGGGAAGATCACTTCACCAACCGTGAATGAAATCGGTCTGAAATTATAGGAAAAGTTGTGGTCCCCGGACGTTGAGAAATCCAAGTTAGTCCTTGATGGTTGTGTTTATTTACGTGGGTGAAGGAGGACCGGCTGCTCTGTGCAGCTGAGGCATCAAGGCTGGTTTGTGCAGTTCAGTGATTAACATCAAGGTGCAGCAAAAAGATCAACAGTTGAAGATGGAGAGGAAATGACTTGGAGGGGCCTACATTGTTGTACATCTGGGAGTGGGCGACTCCACCGCAGAGGAAATGGCTTTAGACAGCCCTCCTGGGCAGCAGAATAAAATGGCATGGTCCTTATTAAGCAATAAGCAATAGTGTAGGGACATGTAATTCGAGCATGAACACAGCCCTCGGTGAAAGTGGATAAAGGGATTAACATATATGTCATCCCCAAGTGGAGGTGGCAGCCATGCTACCCAAATTAGACTGGCTGGAGACAGGAGATGAGGGTTTATTTTACGACCATTCTCCAGGGAGCAAATAAGCCTTCCAGCTGCAATGTTTGGGACAAACTCCCACCTTGCTTAGCCACAGAGTATAAAAGAAGAGGGTAACATGCCAATATGGTACCAGTAAAACAAGAGGAATCTAAGCTGGTCTACATTGGTGATGTTCTGTGGGCAAAGCCCAAACTGGCCTTCAATGAACGGTCACAAGCTGAGCTGTGTGTTCTTGCCCCATGAGATGAGATGCACCCCAGCGCAGACCAAGCATCAGAAACGAACAGGTGAGGGCTCTGCCTGGGGTCCATTTCCTGTGTCACTCCCATGGCCCTGATAAATGCACCTCATACTGATGTCTGACATGCACTTCTCCAACCAGACAGGACACTTTTGAGGACAAGAACTTGGATTCAAGTCTCCATATCCCTTAAACTGGCAGGGACTGTATTCCAGAAATCAGCATCAGGAAATACACCCTTGTATGTATAGGTTTACTTACATGGTCAATGAGACAGAATGTTTGAAATGAAAACTGTTTCAGAAAATCCCAAGAGCAACACAGGTCCATAGGTAATAAATATTTCTTCAACGGCCCTCATAACTTTATGAATTCATCCCTCACATCACAGCTGTTTTGAGAATGTTTTTACTCTTCTGGTTAATATGCCTTTTCAAATCCTGTTTATAATTTAGGACAGAAAGAGAAAGAGGCGTGTTTTCAGAGCTGCTTAAGGACCAATTCCAACCCAGGAGAAAGCTCGTGACCTCACAGATCTAATTTAGAAGAGGTAAGAGTGGCTTCTAGGGTTCCCAGACATACACCTTTATCCTGAGGAGCACTCTTTATTCAACAGAGCTGTTTGTCAGCCTGCCTTCCAAGTAGGGTCCAAAAGCAGGTTAAGGTTTTGCTGCTCCTCCAGTGGTGGGAGAAGCCCTTGTAAAGACTGGCTGGGTTGGGGAACAAAATTCCCAGGGGCCTATGTATAGCACAGAAATTGATTTCTCAGTAGCTCCAGTCAGTGGAAAGCCATTTTCTCCGCCCAACCCCTGCTGTCCTTCTGAGCAGCGTTGATGGGATAATATTGCTCTTGGAGGCACAAAAGTGAACCACGAGCTTTTGCCCTTCCACCCACCCTGAGCCAGACTGTCTCCTCCCGCAAGGCTCCTTTCCCAACCAGCATCTGGTCAGCAAGCCAAACCTTTCACGAGCTAGAGGCTTTCCTCCAGTTCCTCTTCCAATTTCTAGACAAGACAACTTTGATCGTTGCTAATTACTCGGACTCCCGCCTCACCAAGTGGATGGTTCCGTGTTTACAAACCCAACGTCTTCAAACATGATGCATCCAACCAGGGCCAGGAAAGTGCCACAGTGGACTTGGAAAGCAAACATGTTGTTTGTACAGGTGGGACTGCTTGTTCCAGCTGTCTCTTGGGACACTCCGTGCTTCGTACAAAACAATACGGAGCACTGTGTAGATGTGAATAAAACTTCCGGAGATCACGGGAGGGACCCAGGTACCAGGGGTGGGAACGTCTGGGCTGCTGTGCATCGGGCAGTGGCTCTTTCCACCAGCTGTCCTCCTCAGCTGGCGGTTCTGAGCAGGGGCTGTTTCTCTGCATGAAATCCCAGTCCTAACAGAATACTACAGCCTTGTATCAAGAAGGCAACTTAAAGGAGCCTAGACCTGCTCTCTGCACATCACTAGAGTGTTGTCTAGAATGTCCTGGATAGGCAGTGGGATGGTTAATTTTATGTGTCAACTTGGCTGGGCGGAGGGATGCCCAGGGAGCTGGTAAAACACTAATTTTGGGTATGTCTGTGAGGGTGTCTCCAGAGGAGATGAGCATCTGAATCACTAGACCAGTCAAAGAAGATGGCGCTCACCAGTGCAGGTGGGCACCATCCATTGAGGGCCTGAATAGAATAAAAAGGCAAAGGACAAATTTGTTCTCTTGGCTTGAGCTGAGATACCCACTTCTCCTGCCCTTGAGCATCAGAACCCCTGGTTCTCGGACCTTTGGACTTGGACCAATACTTACATCATTGCCTGCCTCTCCCCCCCCACCCCCCAACCTAACTCATGGGCCTTTGGACTTGGACTGAATTACACCATCAGCCTTCCTGGTTCTCCAGCTTGCAGATGGCAAACTGTGGGACTTCTCAACCTCCACAATTATGTGAGCCATTCTTATAAAAATACATATCCTCATATCTACCTCTCCTGTCTGTCTATCTATCTATCTATCATCTATCTATCTATCTATCTATCTATCTATCTATCTATCTATCTCCTATTGGTTCTGCCCCTCTAGAGAACCCTGACTAATACAAGGAGTCAACCTGAATTTCCTAGAATATTGGCAATTGTTAACTTCACCATGCAACCAGCTAATGCTCAATTCGCTCTATTAACTTGAAATGAATGACGATGAAAGGTGACTATGGTAACTTCTCACTGGCACCAGCAATTACATGGAACAAATGCACTCATCTCCACATGACACCATTCAGAAATTTGATGACAGTTTTTGAATTAGCTTGTGCATCTCCTTTCAGAGACAAATAAGGCTATTTTTCTAATTTCTTATCTACATGATACAATCACCTCTAGCACTGGCAACTGGATCAATAGGAGATCTAGTAACTATCTGGCTTAAGCCCAAAGCTGCTTGGGCAGGTGTGTTCCTTCATTATCTTCTTTATAAATATAAGAGGCTGTCCTTGGATGGACTCCTCAGGCCAAGGTCCTCACAGAGTGCTGTGCTTTCCTTCCCAGGAGTGGACTCTGCTGAGTGGTCCCTAGTCTGATGGAGCAGCAGGGGTGGAAAATCACTGGCCCCAGGGTTGGCAGGTCCAGAAGTGGATCAGTTTTGAATGACAGAGCACTGTGTCATTTATGTCAACACATAAACGTCCACCTCCGTTGGATTTGGGAAAGATTCATTTAGCATGAGCCGAGGAACAAGCAAGCTGTGGGGGACAGAAATGCAAGGGAACCACTGTGCCATCCATAGCCCACTCCCTGTAAGCACCATGACTAACCACAGTAACCCAGAGACCAGTTTTCACTGCCAAATATGATGAATGATGCTCACATGCAAGGTTCCCAGGAGATCAAGTGAGAGAATGCACACAAACCGGGCCATTCAGGACCCGGCATGTAGTCAGAACTCAACAAACCGCATTTTAATAGTGAAATTAGGTTTATGTCCATCTGAACGCATTTTCACTAAATTTCAGATGGCTATTTGGAACATCTGGGCTAAAATAGAAGCCACAAGATATATAAAGACAAATGTGAGGTCTCTGAGATAGCACCTAAAGGAGGTGGGCAGTAATCCTACAGAGCAGGGACCTGAAAACTGCAGTCTGTGGACCACATCTGGCCTAACGTTTTTGTGAATAAAGTTTTATTGGAACACAGCCATACCCATTTGTTTGCACATTGTCTACAAAGTCATAACTCTTCTTAAACCCCTCAGAGAACTGAGATTGCAGGGCACCGACTGGCCTGAATTCCAGGGGATGAAAAGGCAAATCCAGGGGAGGTGGAACACGAACACTGGCTTACCAGGAGTCAGAGGGGTTGCCACACAAGCAGGCACGTAGAATTGAGTCCAAAATGCTTAGTGAATTGCTAAAGACTGAGTGTGGAAGAGTCTAAGGGTTCAGAGCCCCCAGTGGCTGCAGACACAGGGGCATACTCCCACTAGCAGACACTTTTCCACCGACCTTCACCAGGAACTCAGGAGAAAGTTGAGGGTGGGATCCTTCCTCAGTGGTGCAGGTCTGTAGAGGTGAAGTCAACACCATGGGATGGCACAAAGTCCTGTCTGAGCTCTCCTCCCCTGAAGAATAAAGATCTTAAGATATTGGGGGAAGGGTAGCAGACCCTGGTGCCTCTTGAGTACAGATGGAGACTTGTGGCTAGAAGGAAGAAAAAGAAGACTTTGTCCCTGGGGAAGCCTCAGGAATCCATCCCAGGTGCAGGCCATACATAACAGGTCTCCTGATCCTAAGAGAGGGGCAGGGTCTCTGAGGAAGTCCCAACCTCCAAACCCAGGTTTCTGCCTTTCTAAGACTGTTGCTGAATCAGAACAGCAGAGCAATACCCTCCACCCCCAGGCTAGCAAGCACAGAGGAATAAGCAACAGCAATTCAAGACAGGGCAGGGGGAAATGAATGGAGGGGACACTTTCCAAGGCACAGTCACCCAGGGGAGGTCCTAAAGCTGCAGGTAGAGCAGGAGCACTAAGAAAAGCCCTCTGGCAAACCAGCCCCCACTTGAAGCACAAGGTAATGCTCAAAGAATGTGAAGCCAGTAACCATAGTAATAACAAAGCCCCAGACAAGCTCAACTCCTGGCTGGACTGGTTCAGTACCCCAACATGAACAGCCCAGCAGGAGAAGGGTCTTGCTGTGTCCAAACATGAGTATAAACCAAAAGTTATGAGATAAAAAGACCGCCAAGAGACAAAACAATCAACTGAAATAGGCTCAGGAATGACTCAGGTGTTGTAAATATCATAAAGGTGACTTAAAATAACCATGACTGGTAAGTCAAAGGCTTTGACGGAAAAAGAGGACAGTGTGCAGGGACAGATGGGTAATTTCAGCAGGGAGGTTATAAATGTAAATAAAAATCACGTTAAAAGAGATGAAGAGTTTCTTGGATAAATTTATCAGTAGACTCAAAACACATGAAGGGGAAAATGAGTAAATTTGAAGACAGATCAAGAGAAACTGCCTAAACTGAAACACAAAGAGAAAAAAGGGTAGGAAGAGAAAAGTACAGAACACCTCAGAGCTGAGGGGCAAGATCAAAGAAGTACTTGAAGAGATAATGCCTGTGATTTTCAAAAACATAATGAAATACATAAAACTACAGATTCAAGAAGCTCAGAGAATGCCAACCATAAAAAAAAAAATAATCACAAAAAAGGAAGCCCTGGACACATCATACTCAAACTGTTGGAAAACCAAAGAAACAAAGAAAATCTTGAAGGAATCCAAAGAAAAAGAGCACATTATATAGAGAGGAAAAAAAAAAAAAAGAATTCAGATGACTTCTCTTAAGAAACTATGCAAGCTGGAAAATAATAGAATGAAATCTTTAAAGAGTTGGAAAAAACTGTCAACCCAGAATTCTATACCAATTATAGATAGCTTTTTGTAATGAAAGAAAAAAACCTTTTTCTTCCAAATGAACAAACAAACAAAACTTAGAAAATTTATTATCAGCTATCTTGCAGTAAAATATTACAGGAAGTTCTTCAGATGAAAGGAATATGGCACAGATACTTGGCTTTACAGAAAGGAATGAAGAACTCCAGAAATCGTTAAAATGAAAGTAAATATGAAAGACTATTTTTAATCACTTTAAAAGATAATAGACTACCAAAAATAAAAAGAGTATCAATTTATCATGGGTTTATAGCATACGTACAAGTAAAATGTACAACAAATATTATGTAGTTGTAAGTTTCTTACATAATGTGTGAAGCAATTCAATATTATTAGAAGGTAGACTAATTAATCAAAGGTGTATATTGTAGCCCTTAGGGCAGCCAGTAGGACTTTTTTTTTTTTTGCGGCACGCGGGCCTCCCACTGTTGTGGCCTCTCCCGTTGCAGAGCACAGGCTCCGGACGCTCAGGCTCAGCGGCCATGGCTCACGGGCCCAGCTGCTCCGCGGCATGTGGGATCTTCCCAGACCGGGGCACAAACCCGTGTCCCCTGCATCGGCAGGCGGACTCTCAACCACTGCGCCACCAGGGAAGCCCCAGTAGGACTTTTATAAAAAGAGTTATAACATAAAGACTATGTGATACAGCCCTGGTGCCTTTGGTATTCATACCCCAGGTGAATTGGTCTTCTAGAAAGAATTCCTGTAAACACCACCATTAAGTAACTCTTAACTCAGGTGTTTTCCAATTCTCTTCCTTTCCCTGGAGCAAACTTTATTGCTTCTTCACAGGCCTGGTTACTTCTCATAACTCAGGCATGCTATCACATGTCATCTCATTAGAAAGGACGTCCCAAGCAACACCATCTAAATAGACCCCATCTAGTCATTTCTATCCCACTACTTTGTTTTACTTTCTTCCAAACAACAACTTTCTGAAATGATCTTGTGTATTTATTTCAGCTCTGCTTCCCACCAACAGGACGTAAGCTCCAGAGGGATCAGACTCAACTGATCTTTTAGCTTGTGCCCCTAGTGCCTGGAACAGTGCCTGCCATAGCAAACACGATCAATCAATACTCAATGAAAGGATGAATGAGCTCTGTGCAGGGAGAATGATAAATGAGGGTGACTAAATAGACTAGGTTCTACTCAGGACTGTAACAGGAAAACATATGATTAATTTTGCAAGAATGGATGGAAACCATGGATCAAATTTGTGTTGGATCTTAGAGAACAGACAAAAGTTTGCTATAACTGAAATGAAAAAGGGGTATATTTCAGGCAAATGGGGACACCATAAATAAAGACAGGGAGACATGAAATTAAACAGTATGAAAGGGGGTTATAAGGACCCCTGGTTACAGAAATTTGCAACAAACAAGGGAGCAGCTGGTGTTTAGTCTGGACTGAGGCAGGTAAGAAGATGGCTTGGCTGTCTTGCTTAGGGAATTTAACATTGTCCTGGAGGCACTGGGGGATCATAAAGGTCTTTGATCTTGGATATGACATGATACGATCAGTGTGTCTAAAAGAATAATGTATGGCCATTGTAGAGGAAAGACTAAATGAACAGGAGACCATTTAGGAGCCTCTGACAATAGCCAGGGTGGAAGAGGCTGAGTCAATGGGTAAAGAAGTAGGGAGGTGACATGGAATCAACATCCTTCAGGGTCATAAACTACAAGGCTTGATGATTCATCAGATGTGGGCTGAGAAAAGGGATTGTCAAAGTTTTCTCAGAGGACTCAAGCTAAAAAGACTGGTGATGTTGCAATCCCAGGTAGGAAATTTGAAGAGAAACGTTTGTGGAGGGGGAGGGTGGATGATGAGTTTGGGTTTTCACAGAGGCTTCTGAAGTGCCCGTGGGAGACCCAGACAGATGTGACCAGTGGCTGGTGAGAAAGAAGTGTTAGTAGTTTTAAAAAACCCTGCTATCTCGCAAGATATAAATGTGGGAACCAACAAAATTGAGGTTTCTATCATTGCTGTAAGATTACAGGAGATGACCCAGAGAGAGGTGGGTAGGTAAAGAATAGAGAGTAGTATTTGCTCCTTTGTATTTTTCCCTAAACTGGAAACAACTAGATTTCTTACTTTCCCTCCAGCCTGTGATACTTTAATATATCTCTCCTTGCTTTTCAATAAGTATGTCACAAAGAAAACATGCAAATATGTCCACGTGTAATTAAATATTTCCCAAGGAAAGTTGAGTTACTTTTTTATATCAATAATTCCTTTTCTGCAGGCTGCGGTGGTTGCCTCTTTCTTTTAAATATTGTTCATACTGTATCTGGTGCAACGTCTGTTCCTCAGTGGGTGCTCAGTAATGTTAGATGATGATAATTGTGTGCCTCACCAAAACAACACGGCTGTAATAGCAGCAGCTATTCAATTCCATAACGTCAAAGTTTTAGAATACAAAAAAAGAACTTGTTCTTCCTTTATATTATAGCACTATGTCAGAATCACATGTTCCAAACTGAATAATAAAAGTAATTTCCTATGATGAAGGTAAGGAGGAAAATAGCATGTACTGAACACCTCTTATATGCCTTGCATTATGTTGACATAGGTAAAATATCCTGACATAATATAGAGATATAAATATATACCGTGTCGTTAGGTGCCTATCTAAATGGTGGGATTATAAGTGTTTATCCCTTTCATTTGATAAACATTCGATAAACTGTATTTCCTTTTTATTTTTTTTAAACGGAAATATATTGCTTTTCAAATAAATTTAAAATCTCTCTGTCTCTCTGTCTCTCCCTCTCTCATTACAAGAGGATCTAATAGGATTCCATATCAGCATCTTCCAGCACATTCCACAACCTGAATTTGTCCTGGAAACATGATGGAAACTGACCTAAGATACTTGTGCTCTGCTCTGCCTTCTTGTGATGCACACTTGACTTGCTTGGTCTTATCTAAGACCTGTTCTTGACGGAGCTATTTGCCTAAAAGGATATTTAAGTCAAATACTAGGTTGTTTTTCCATCTCTTTCATTTTTAAAACATTTTTGCTATTATGAATATGACACATACAGAAAAGAGTAAAATTTTAAGATATACATCTTAATGGTTGGTCACAAAATGCACACCCAGGACACCACCATCCAGACCAAAGAATGGAATATTGCTTCACTGCAGAAGCCCCTTCCTGCCCCACCAAATCGCTTTCTCCCCACTCGCAGGAAGTAATTGGATTTCCCGTCTTTTATGATAATCCCTTTCTTCCTTTTCTTTATAGTTTAAGCACACAAATATACAACTGTATCTATTACAGTTTCATTTTAAAAATATTAGATACAACCAGTAGCATAGTTCCTATTCTTTTGAGTGTGGCTTCTACTTGATGAACGACTTCAGAACGTCCCTTAGTGCTGGCTTGGTGACGATGGGATTGCACAGCTTACGTTTGCTTGAAGATGCCTTTATTGCATCAGTATCACTACAGGTTATTATTTTGCTGGGTATAGAATTCTAGCTTGGCAGTTATTTTCTGTTAGTTCTTTAACACTTTTTATCTCACTGTCTTGTAACTTCTGTTTCTACTGTTGAGAAGAGAGTTGTCAGTTTCAGTTAACTTGGGTGTTTTTGAAGGAAACTTGCCTCTTTTTTTCTGACTTTAGGAATTTAAAAAATTCCCTTCACATTTAGTTTTCGGAAGCTATACTATAACTATACTATAAGGTACTATAGAGTACCTTAGTGTGTAATTTTGAAAAATTTACTATATTGGGGTTAGTAAAGCTTCTTAGATCTGTCAGTTTTGTGTTTTATTAGCTTTGAAAAGTTCCCACCAATGTAATGTTACTTCGGTCCAGTTTTCTCTCTCCACTCTTCTGGGGTTCCAGTTACACATGTGCTAGTCCTCCTCTCAGCATCCTCAGTGTCTCTTCCACCCTATTCTGTTTGTCCCATAATTTGTCAATTGATGATTAACTATTGACATGGACATCTGATCTCTTACTTCACTATCCTTTCTTCATCCAACCTATGTTAAATTCATTGACTTGTTCTAAAATTCTTATGCATTTTTCTATAATTTCCAAATGATTCTTCTTTTAATAGTTTGCAGATTCTCTGTAGAAATTCTCAATGGCTTCTACCTCCTTGAACATGATAATCATAGTTTTTTGCAAGTCCAACAACTCTCATTTCTGGATCCCCTGTGAATGTTTCTATTACCTGTATTTTCTACTGCTTTTTGTACATGTTGCCTTGCCATCTCAACGTGCCTGGTTATTTTATACAGTGTGCCAGTCATTGTATATTTACAATTGTTTGTAAATGACTCAGGTCTTATTTGATTCAATTTATGTTTGGCATCACCTCAATCTAATTTCAAATGGTTGAGACAATTATATCTGGAGAGGCTGTAATGGCCTGTTGGTTTCTAGTTTAATTCAGTGATCTTAGACGAAAAGCATCTCTTAATTTTAGCTGAATTTCCTTTATCTTATCCCACTAATTCTTCACTACCTTGTTAGCTTTCTGCTGTCCTCTTGGAGAATTTTTAATATGTTGTATGCTTTTTCTAGCTGTCCTCATTTTGAGGGTTGGCCTTTATTTAATCTTCCATTTCAAAACTATTCCTTTATTCATCAAATAAATATCTGTTGAGTCCTACTATGTGCCAGGCACTACATCAGATTCTGGCTACCCAGTGGTGAGCCAGAGAGAGAAAGAGAAGTCTTGCCATGTGAAATTAGTTGTCCAGTGTCCAAGGTTAATTACTGACCTTTGTCCCCACAGCACCTCATAAGAGGAGACTTGAAATGAATCCAGAAAATATCATTGTGCCCCGCTGATCTGTCACCACGAGCAGAGTCTTAGAAGGGTGCTGGGGTATCTTGCTGCAAGTGCACAGATGAGAGTCCTGTTCATCTGATCTCAGGTGTTCGGCAGGGAAAGTGGAATACATCTTCTTATCCCCTCCTCTGGCAACACTGCACCCCAACCACAATAACCACAGTTTGTCCAATCCCGACTAGCCCTACTTATGGTCTAATTGTGGGGAGAGGAGAGAAAGGGAGAAGTTGAAAGAACTTATTGAAGAACTATTTAAAATTTAAACACTGCTGATAGTCATAAAAGCCCCGTAGCGTTCTAAAGCAACACTGCTCCCTTAGAACTTTATTCCCACGTGTTTACACTATCTCTTCAAAGGCCCATTAGATCTAAACTCTTTGATGTAGACCCGCTACTTCAGTGGTAACTTTTTGTTAACTCAAATCTATATCCAGTGGGGAAAAGGACAAATTGGCTCTTTTATCACTTTCCGTATCAACTCACAATGACTGGGGACATTTCCCTCCGCTTAAAAGCGACATGATGAGTGAGTTTATGAGCAGGACAAAGTGAATAAATTCAGCCCAGGAGCTTGATTAGAAAACAAAGTCAGTGCTGCAGGAGCCAGAGCTGTCCACACAAGTCTCTTCAAGCTGAGTTTTTCTGACGTGCTCCCTCCCTGGGATCTGCGCGCATGGCCTGGTGAGAAGCCACTAAGCATCCACTGCTCCTCGGCCAGTGGGGAGGGGGTCTGGTGCAGGGCCCATGGTGCAGACATGCTGCCGAACAGAGTTTGAAAAAGTGTTCTTCCTCCAGGTCTAGGAAGTGATCGTTACTGCACATATTTTTTTTTTTTTTTTTTTGCGGTACGCGGGCCTCTCACTGTTGTGGCCTCTCCCGTTGCGGAGCACAGGCTCCGGATGCGCAGGCCCAGCGGCCATGGCTCACGGGCCCAGCCGCTCCGCGGCATATGGGATCCTCCCGGACCGGGGCACGAACCCGTATCCCCTGCATCGGCAGGCGGACTCTCAACCACTGCGCCACCAGGGAGGCCCTACTGCACATATTTTTATGATGTGCAACTGAATGACCAGATCTCCAACCCACTTTATATTCTCTTGGGCTAAACTACGTGCTCATGTAGATGCTGCCCATGCCTTTTGTCAGGGGTCAGTGCTCTCTGAGCAGGTGGCACCGATAGGCCAACAGATGTGCACTCAGGGAAATTCAGTTACCCAGCGAGCGCTGGCACCTCCTCTCCTGGCCCTTCTTTGAAAAAAAAAAGTAGCATCCCTCTGAGACCGACTTTATCCACTGAAGATTTGGAAGGGAAGAAAAACAGTTTAAAAATTAGCAATAAAATAACCTACATGTCTGGAAGATACATGGGACATTTTGCTTTTTAAAAAATTCCTATTGTGAGAAATCCTTTTGTATTAGTCAGGTCCTAAAGCAGGACCACAGATTGGGTGGCTTACACAGCAGGCATTTCTTTCCTTTCATTCTGGAAGCTGGAAGTCCAAGATCAAGGTGTCAGCAGGGTTGGTCTCTTCTGAGGACCATGAGGGTAGGTTCTGCCCCAGGCCTCTCTCCTTGGCTTGCAGATGGCTGTCTTCTCTCTGTGTCTCCACATGGTCTTCCCTTTGGGTCTTTCTGGGTCCTAATCTTCTCCCCTTATGAGGACACCAGTCATACTGAATAAAAACCCATCACCCCATTTTACCTTAATCACCTCTTTGAAGACCCTATCTCCAAATACAGTCACATTCTGAGGTCCTGGGGGTGAGAGCTTCATCATATGAAGTTGAAGAGGATACAATTCATCCCATAATACCTTTCTAAAATGGCACAAAACCCTAAAATAGACTGATAAATTTGATTACTTGAAAATAAATTAAAAAAAATTCTACATGATAAAAATCACCATTACAAAAAGTAAAAAGACAAATGAGAAAATGTGGAACACACTTGCTATTTATGCCACAAAGGGCCATTTTTAAAAAGTGATAGAGGGAGAGAGATGATAGACAGACTGATAGTTTTGGCCAGTGTAAAAAAAAAAAGTCCAGTGGATAAATGGACACAAAATACAGGGACTTCACAGAAAATGAAAGACAAGTGGCTCTTAAATGTATAAAATTTTGCTCAACATGAAATACAACTTCAAACAACCTTGAAATGACATTGTTTTAGTGATCACGTTGGCAGCTTGACCAGAATTTGTGGATTAGATTCTTTCATACATTACCAGTGGAAGCACAAATTGATATGACCTCTATGTTGAACATTTGGCAAATCTATCAAAATTACAATTATACAAAACCTTTGACTTAGATTTCTCACTCCTAGAAATGTGTGCTAAAATGGAGCCCCACCTGTGTGAAACGACCTACGCACAAGGTCACCCGTGGTAGTCTCCTGCACCACAGCAAAATATTGAACACGATCTAAACATAAATCAATAGGTCTGCTTCCATGGAAACTTTCACAGCTTTTAAGGGGAATGAGGTAGCCTTATATCTTCTGATATGAACAATCTCCAATGTATATTCAGTGGGAATAGGCAAAGATAAGTCAACGTTTGTGATCCAATGCATTCCCAGTGTCTGCATTTGAATGTTTCTGAGCACATACGCTGAAAACAGTTAGTCCTGGTTGCCTCTAGGGAAAAGGACACGGTGCCTGGAAGACGGGATAGGGGTAGATAGGACGCCATATACTCTTTCCTCTCTTGCATTTTAAATCACGCAGATGCTTCAGTAAAGACATTTGCAGCAAATATGACAAAATGTTAATATCTGTTCAGAGGTGGGTGCTTGGATGATCTGTTCTATTATCTTCTGTACTTTCATGCTTATTTGAAACGTTGCATAATTAAAATTTAAAAATAAAATATCACATATTTTGCCTACTAAGTTCTTTTAAAAAGATTCCCACACACATACACCTAAATTTGTTCATATTTTTAACTGTCACATTTGTTTTATTCAGCACTTTCAGGGATGCAGGAGTAATACACACAACCCAATGGGCTTTAGCCAGACAGGGAGTTTACTGGCTCCCATTTCTGGAAAGCCCTGGCTGTCGCCTTCCAGCATGGTTGGATCTAGTGACCCAAAGGATGTCCCTCTCACTTCTTCCTCCTCCTCTGGCTCCGCTGCATTGTTCTCTGGCAGGACCCCCTCCTGGTGTAGTATAGACGGGCACAGTATCTCCAGGCTGATAGCCTGCTCATTTACTAAACTCTTTCCCAGTAGTTCAAAAAAGAAAGAAACGTACTGGGCTCCCTAGGTCGCATGACCACCCCTTTCCAGTCACTGCGAGTCTGGCATGGCCAGATGTGAGGTGACATCATCCTTGGTATTGGGCTTGTCTCTCCTTCTTCCCAAAGCTAAGGATGGTGAGTGGGTGATGTTTGGTTCAGCAAAGGAACACAGAGGTCCCCTTACCCTCAAAAGGGATGCGGGGGACAGGCCACAGTGGCAAATGTCCATTAAAAAATCTCTAGTCCCAGCCACTTCCCTGAGCACGAGGGCATAAGGGTGAAAAACATACCATCATCAGGTATCTGCATGTTAAACTCTGGTGTATTACGCCTACAGCTTAAGAGGGGTTTGGTGTTCCAGGCTTTCTGCTTTCCAGGAACCAGTCGACATTTACACATTGCTTTGGAGGCTGTTGTATTTAATTTGTCTCCTTTATTCTAAACCCCCTTCCCCAGCTCTTCGCTGCATGTTTAAATAATGATATTTCTGATACTATGTCAGAGAGCTTACAGAATGTCCTCCATTGTGGAATATTTGATTGCATTCTTGTTGGGACATTTAATCCTTTATCCCTGGATTCCCTACATTATGGGTAGGTGTAAAGTATTGATTAACTTTAGATTCAATGTTTTTTCAGCAAGAACACTTCATGGGTGATGCTGTTTACTTCTTTGTTTTTTTAAAGATTTTTTGATGTGGACCATTCTTGAAGTCTTTATTGAATTTGTTACAATATTGCTTCTGTTTTACGTTTTGGTTTTTTGGCTGCGAGGCATGTGGGATCTTAGCTCCCTGACCAGGGATCAAACCCGCACCCCCTGCATTGGAAGGTGAAGTCTTAACTACTGGACCACCATGGAAGTCCCTACTTCTTACTGATTTTCTTTAGGAAGCATAGAATAGAGGCCTGGCTTACCAATAGTCATGATAAATTTTACCACTTGGTTAAGCTTGTGACCTCAAGATTTATCCATGTGAATGTATATTTCTTTTTCACAAATAACAAGGCAAGTTTCGACATGTACTTTGGAATCGAGCAATCCTTTCTCTGATAAGCTTCTTCCTAATGATCACAGCCGTCCTGACAGTCCTGGGTGAATGACGTGACCGGGGACTGCAAAGGCGCCATTTCCTAATTCCACCATTCCTTCCGCATCTAACTCCTGCCAGTTTTCTGTAAAGAGTAGTTTTTCTTATTAACGGAGGATAAACTGGTGCTGGGTAAATGCTTAATGCTTTCCCATTAGGTACCAGTTTTCAAGGTAAGAAGTGGTTGTAGTTGTCACTTTCAGCAGTGGCATGTTTTTTTCTTTTGTCATGTCACAATTTGGGTTCCCCACAATCTAATGCTGAGACGGATTTTGGGGTGCAGGATGCTCATTAGAGATCAGCCCCTGTGAAGGGAAGGGGGGCAGGATTGGGTAGAGGAAAAGGTTAAACCACAGCACAGCCTGATGAAGCCTCGGCCAACGTCGAGGGGACGCTGGGACCAGCCCAGCCCTTCAGAATAGGGAACTGCCCAATGCACCCCAGCTGGATTGAGATGGCTGGACCTATACAGCCCCGCCTCACTCAGCCCCCCGCCACCCACAGAGCATGACCTTGAGCCAGGCGGCTCCCTGAACTTGAGGCAGTCCTGGAGGAGCTGACAGCTGAGGGCCCTCTGCTGACTGCAGTCCCTGCAATGGGCTCTCAAACCCTTTTTCTGAAAAGGAACCTGGCGAGAGCCTCTCCTTGCTCATGTGCCACCCTCCCTGTTGGGGTTTTTTATTCTGAGTTTGTTCTGCTTTGTTTTGTATTTTAATAACATGAGGGAATTCACGTATTTCATATTCTATATTTTACAATAAAAATGTGTTTGGGGGGATGCTCAAATAATCCCACATTTAACCACTGGAATTGCCTTTGACACATGGTAATATGTCTTTGAACCCTACTTCCTTCTCATGGAAGTGATTAGATCTGAGCTTGTGTGCTATGGCTCCAAGATATTCTTGCTTCTGAACCCTCCCACTGGAGAGAGCTAGGATGTGTGCGTGTGTTAAATCATGAGTTTTTATTACCATTTTCTATTCCAATTTAGCATGACAGAATTTATTTTCTTGTTGTTTTTAATTTTATATTTTTATATATTTGTATACATTTGCACTAATAATATTAACAGTTATTTATTCCAAAAGGTTCATTAAATGGTGTCAAAATTATGACATAAAAATTATTATTAAAAAAACACTGAGTGAATTTTAAGATTTCTCTGTAGTTCTTTTTATCCTTAGAATTATAATCACCAAGGATTTAGATTCAGGTTGCTGTTTTCAGAGATTGCAAGGAATAATTTTTCTCTGTGTTATTATGTTACCACTTTGATATAAAATTAGGTTCATTTGTTTCAGCTTCTTTTCAGCTTGTAGGTTGACTTTTTTCCCCTGTGCAATTTACTTTTTTTGACTCTGTAAAGCATCTGAAGGCTTCAAATCATTCAGAATTCTTACTTTGACATTTTCCCCATTGAGATTCCTTTCTTCTTCCACAGTTTTTGGGCATCTAAAACTGGCATATTTACAAATGTCTTATCTGGGTACTTGGCACTCTGATATAGATAGGGAATAGAAAAGCATTTCCCCAAATGTGAATTATGAAACACCACATTCATGAGACGCTTTCTGAGAAACAAGTTTTGGAAACTCTGTGACTGCCCTGCCAGCCACACACACACAGATTCACTGGACACAATAGCAAATGAAAGGAGGTAAGAGTGCCTTCAGTAAGGAAGGATGTTAAATTTCCCTAAATACGAAGTACTATGGAATGTTTGATCTTGGAATGGGTTTTGCATTACATATATTAACAGTCTATGGGATTAGTGTTCTGAGGTCTGTGTGTGTGTGTGTGTGTGTGTGTGTATATATATATATATATATATATATATACACACATATATAGTTTTTTTTCCAAACTTAAATGCAACTTGTTCTAAGCAAAAATTAGAATTGTCAAGCCTTCTCATGACACCTTTATTATTATGACTCACAGGCCTTAAATTAAGGAAAAAGCCAAAGTCATTATCTGTGTGTCTCTAAGAAAAGAGCTAATGCTTCACAGGAATATACTTGGAATATAAGCTTCCTCAGAGAAAGGATTTTTTGCTTCCTCTGCTGGAACAGAGAACTCGACTCTATATGGCACAACTTAGGCACCAGCTGATGTCTGGTGTATGAAAGAATGAAGGGGCATTTGATGCGCATTTGTTTTCTTTGGGAACTAGAGCCTTCACATATGCTGACTAGGTAAAGATATCCTACACTTTTATTTTGTCACCTAAGTTTTAAAAAATACATAACTAAAAATATACAAATAAGAGTCTTAATGAACATCTAAGATCTGGAAAATTACATAGGGAATTTCATAATGAATATCAAGCAAACTATTTTAACTTCTGATGTTCAAAAAATACATATATAGTCTAATGAAATCTAGAAAAGAATAATGTAAAAAAGTAGAGAAGCACATTTTAGATTATGGTATTATTTACCAAAACATATCCCAGGGAAAGCAAGATTCAGGTAGTGTTAACAAGTATCCACAAATGGCTTTATCTTTAAATAAGTTTAGGAATCTTTTTGTTGGACAGATTTGAACTAGTTTCTTTCCTGTAGAACTCTAAAATTAATTCATTATTGAATAAGTGCTCAACAGACTAATATCTAGTGTGAGTCTCTAATAGGGAATGGATAGTCTGTGTCATTACCAATTGTTTTATTTTTCCAGGTCAGTCATTTTACAGGACTCATGTTCCATGTGGCTCACTTTAGGAAATGTTGACAGAGCTAAACCACAGGGTCCAAAACGCTGATAAAGTGGCAGACAGCTGACCGGATTTAGGTTATGACACAGATGTTGCAATTATCTGACTGGGAATTTAGAATAACTATAACTAGTAAGTCAAGGGAATCTGTGGATAAAATAGACAGCATGCAAGAATAGATGGATAATGTAAGCAGATAGATGGAAACTCTGAGAAAACCTCTAAAGAAAATGATAGAACTCAAAAATACCAAAACAGAAATAAAGAATGCCTTTGATGGGCTCAGAAGCAGACTGGAAAAGTGGAGGAGAGAGTCAGTGAGCTTGAAGACTTGTCAGGAGAAAACTTCCCAGACTGAAATGGAATGAGAGAAAAAGAACGGAAACCATAGGAACACCACCAAGAATGGAACGTGTAAGATTGCTGGGATAATTTCAAAAGCTGTAAAATGTGAAGATTTGGAAAACCAGAAAGAGAAGAAAGAGAGAACTGATCAAAAGTAATTTTGAAGTACTAGTTATTGAGAAATTTCCAAAATTAAAGACAGAAACCAAAACACAGATCCATAAAGCTCAGATAAAGCCAAGCATAATAATAATCAACAAATCTACACCTATGCATAACATATTCAAATGGTAGAAAACCAAAGGCAAAGAAACAAATCAAAAGAAGCTAAGAAAAATGGTGGATTTCTCAACAGAAAGCATGCAAGAAATAAGAATGTCGTGAAATATTTTAAAGGTTGACAGAAAATACCTACCCACCTAGAATTCTATATCCAGCAAAATTATCCTTCAAAAGTAAAGTAGAAATAAAGACTTTCTCAGAAAAACAAAAACTGTAGGAATTCATTGCCAACAGACCTTCCCTACTTGAAATGGTAAAAGCAACTCTCCAAGAAAAAGAAAATGAAAAAGATCCAAACCTCAGATTACATACAGAATGGGAGCGCTTCAGAGAAAGTATAAATGAAAATAAAATATTATGTTTCTTATTCTAAATTGATCTAACCGATAACTGTGTTTAAATTAAATGTTAAATTAATACTAGTAACAAAAATATTGGGTGATTACAGCATATGGACAGTGAAATAAATAACAATAGTGTCATGAAGGATGTGAGGGAGAAACTGAGAATCCCGTGATATAAGATACCTGTAGTACAGTGTTATTTGAAGGCGGGTGTGGATTAGTTAAACATGCATATTGTAAATCCTTTAAATATCTTTGAAAAAAAAATTTTAAAGAAGTATAACCGATAATTTAAGAGATCAGATAAAATATAATTGTATAAAATTCTCAATTCAGCCAGGGAAGAAAGAAAAATGGAGGGGATGTAAAGAAGTAAAGAACAATGTCAACAAAAGGGAAACACATTCAAATACGGCGGATATGAATCCAACTCTGTCAGTCATTTTAAATGTGAATGGTCTAAATACACTAATTAAAAGGAAAAGGTTATTAGGGGGTATTAAAAAAATAAAAACCAAGACCAGACTACATATTGTCTAAAAGATACCTACCTTAGAAACACTAGGGTATGTTCAAAGTAAAGAGATGGAGAAAGATATGCCTGCTAACACAAATAAAAGACATTTGGAGCAGCTATATTAATGCCAGACAAAGCAGAGTTCAGAGTAGGGAGGTTATTAGGGATAAATAGAACCATTATATAACGATAAAGCAATCAATTCTCCAAAAAGAAACATAGCTAAACCTTGAAAACGTTATGCTAAGTGAAAGAAGACAGTTACAATAACCATATGTTGTATGACCGCATTTATATAAAATGTCCAGAGTAGGCAAATCTATAGTGACAGAAGGTACCTCAGTGGTTGCCTAGGGCTGGGAGATGTGAGATCAAAAGAGAACGACTGATATTAGGAACAGGGTTTCTTTCTGAGGTAATGAAAATGTCTGCTATTGATTGTGGTGATGGTTGCACAATTCCGAATACACTAAAAAACATTGAACTGTATGTTATGAATGGGCGAATTGTATGGTATGTGAATTACATCTCAGTAAAATGTTTAAAAATGATAGGGGAGGGCCTCCCTGGTGGCGCAGTGGTTGAGAGTCCGCCTGCCGATGCAGGGGATACGGGTTCGTGCCCCGGTCCGGGAGGATCCCATATGCCGCGGAGCGGCTGGGCCCGTGAGCCATGGCCGCTGAGCCTGCGCATCCGGAGCCTGTGCTCCGCAACGGGAGAGGCCACAACAGTGAGAGGCCCGCATACCGCAAAAAAAAAAAAAATGATAGGGGAAACTGGGTGTGGGACATGGGGAAACTCTGTGTACCATCTTCACGTTTTTTCCGTAATTCTAAAACTCTTAGCATAAAAGAAAACATTTATTTAAAGAAACAAGTCACCCCAGCTCTGATTCCTGGCTCTGTGGTTCTCTTCTGCCTTCCAACTAAATGGCAGTGACAACAGAAGTTTCCAGAGCTATGCACTGGTGGAAACTGTGTCCGCCTGATTGGACTTCTTTTCCCAGAGAAGAAGCTTCTTCCTCAGCATTAACTGCTCTGCATTCCTATGGTGGAAACGTCACTGGGTGTCACACTGCATTGGGTCTCTGAGATGGAATAGACACCCGCAGGCAGCCTCCAGAAGTCGGTAGCTGAGTGAACGCAAAACTCTATCAATTATGCATCTGCACGAGAATGAAAGAGAGCAAACTGCAAAAATACATCATTTGCAAAAAATATTTTTATTTGCACCTAATTTTCCTATTACGCATGTGCTTGGACTCACACGGCATTTGCTACTTACAAATTGCTTCCTCTTGATCACAGCCCTACAGTACATCAATGAAAGTGCACCAAAACATAATTCTATTGTATTTAAGCTAAAAAAATCAAAAGGAAGAGCTAATGTATATATATTTTTTTCAGCTGGAAATTTTAATTTAATCGATTTCTCCTAGCCGAGCAAACGATGCATGAACATGTGTCTAGATTCAATGTTCAAATTCTTCAGTAAAAAGGGAGGGGATGGGGCTTCCCTGGTGGCGCAGTGGTTGAGAGTCCGCCTGCCGATGCAGGGGACACGGGTTCGTGCCCCTATCCCGGAAGATCCCACATGCCGTGGAGCGGCTGGGCCCGCGAGCCATGGCTGCTGAGCCTGCGCGTCCGGAGCCTGTGCTCCGCAACGGGAGAGGCCACAGCAGTGAGAGGCCCGCGTACAGCAAAAAAAAAAAAAAAAAAAAAAAAAAAGGGAGGGGATGTAGGGAGGCTGTTCCAGATGAGTCCTACCAGAAGCGAAGAATTACGGATTCTGCCTAATATTACCAGGGATTTTCTCCCACTTTCTATCCAATTGCCAGACCTTTTCAAATGGCAGGATAATTAAGCCAGCCCAAGGGAATCACATGTGAATTGCTGGAAATGCCCTTCGTAAAGTCCAGACACAACTGTCAGCAGTTTTGGGGCCCAGACCCTTCTACTCGCTTTCCTTGGCAAATGCTAATCAATGACCCAGTCACAGTGGATCGAAGGCAGCCGTGATGAAATGCCACCTTATGAAGTAATTGGCTTCATGGATCTGCCCAAATGAGTCATAAAGCTATTCATCAATATCCTCCATTGTGCAGTCCTGGGCTGACATGGTTAACTCGAGTGATACTCCGATCAGAAAAGCTTACTGTATGATTGCTTTGGCAACCCATTCAGCACCTTCACCTTCCAGGAGAAGAAGGTGGGAAAGAAACAAATACCATTGTCATCCCTAAACCGGAGCTCAAGGCGCTAGTTTCTATGCCAACAGAGGTGCAGAATCTAAATACGCTTACAACAAGAAGAGAGGTGTCATTGTTTTCTGTTTTGAAATTTGTAGTTCTCCCAGCCTCTATTCAGTGTTGGCCATGAACACCCACGTGCATTTAGAAAAAGCAGTCCTATATGTGCCCTTCTTGTGCTGATGCCAGTTTTCTAGAAGGTAATGTTGTCTGTGAGAGAAATTTCACTTGCCCAAGGTCCTGAGCTATGAAATCTTCCTTAAGTACATTCTGAATGAAGCAGGGGCATAACTGTGAGAGCAAAGGTGCAGGTGTCACCCCGAATCCTGGTGGTTGATGATTAGCCCTCGGAGATGCAAAAGCAGTTGCCCAAACTCCACAGAGAGCAGCCTTCTTTCCACTTGCTACTACAGACAAGCAGGCATTGTTTTTGAGGATTTTAAAGTGAGATCTAGTTGTCAATATATTTTGCTTCAGAGGAAGATTACTTGAATTGGCACATCTTCGATATTTTAAAACACACGTAAATTCCACAGTCTACGACGCATATAGACAACTTAAATTTAACTCTGGAGTTGAAACGCAGTCAGGTAGAATCTGACTCTACACAGGTAGATCACTCCATTCATTTATTCTTCACTAATTCATTCCTTTAGTCAATGCCATGAGGCCAAAGAGAGTGGAAAACTAATACTCCTTGGTGAGGCTGGAGGGTGACATCTGGGGAAAGTTTATGGAAAATTGGTATTTGGTTTGGGCCCTGAGGATGTTTGGAAATTCAGTGACTGGTGATGGCGAGAGGGAAGTGCAGGGAGTGAGGGAAGCCTGGGCACAAACCTACTTTTGTATGTATGACAGAAACCTACTTTTGTATGTAGGACAGAAACCTACTTTTGTATGTAGGACAGACATATTGGGAGAGATCAGAAGTGGAGACAGTACCTTCTCAAGGGCCGTGGATGAGACCAAGGATGGACCCATGTGAAGAAGTCTTGCCCCCCTTGTAGGGAGCGGACCTTAACGTGACTGCAGAGGGGACTTTGCGTGGACCGGAGCTCCCATGAGGCCGAGGGAAACTCTCCAGTATCAGCGGCAGCAGCTGTGAGCTGTCAGCGTCCCACACTCACAGCAGCTGCCGAACAGGTACATCGCTGGGGAAGGGGCTCTGGGCAGGGCCCCCACTGCATCTTCTATGACAGCTGTTTCCAAACTTCAGTGAGCATCAGAATCTCCTGGAGGGCTTCTGAGAACAGTGTGCTGGGCCCACGTCCAGAATTTCCCCCTCAGTAGCTGTGGGGTGGAGCCCAGGACCTCGCCTTTCTAACAAGCCTCCAGGAGGTGCAGGTGCCTCAGGGATCACGTGGAAGCCCAAGGATCTGCAACAGGAACCCACTGAGGACATGCCTGGATCTTGTACAAAACCTAGATTAATGTTTGTGCATGTGGCTCCAGTCAGCCTGAAACACCCCCCGACCACCCTCTTAACCAAGTTTACAGTTATCCCTTGTGTATCAGCTTAAGGGTCACGTTCTTCTTGGAAGCCTGTGCAGACTTGACTGTAGAAAATTCCTCTATGCACCTCAGAGCACTTTGAACCTCACTCTCTAGGGCTAATTGCAACTGTGATTGAATATTTACTTCTGTATTTTTGGTAAAGTCTCACTCCCCCTGGGGTTGTTAGTGACACAAGGATGGGCTTGGTGACACTGCAGTTCACCATCACATACCCAGGAGTGTGGAGACCTGGTTAGGAGCCCAGGATCTGGCTGGAGCCAGGCTGCTTGGACTGGTCCACACCCGGCACCACAACCGCCACATACTTTGAGGAAATTATTCCAACTTGCTGTGTTTCATTTTATTTCAAATTATTTCATTATTTCAAATAAATTCTAATTATGCTCAATTATTTCATTATTTCAAGGTTTCAGTTTTCTCACCTGCAAAATGGAAACAAGGATCTACCTCCCAGGCTTGTTACGGGGATTAAGTGAGTTAACAGCTAGAAATCGCTTAGATAACCACCCCCCCGACCCCCACCCCGGCACACAGTGAGTGGAGTTTGCCGCGCTGTGCCTGGTACGCAGTGAGCACTTATTACACATCTGTTGATCCATGAATGAACAGTATCCATTCAAAAGCTATATTCCAAGTAAAATACTGGTCAAACGAGTTCTAAAACTCCTTCTCTGAATCATGCCAATTACACAAAATTTCCCAATTGAAGCTTTGACATTTCTACTCCCTGGGTGCTAAAAATATCAGTTTCTTATTGGCATCCTTACAGGATAATCGGGTTGGAAAACTAACATTAAACTACTAAAAGAGTTCAGTTTAACAAACATGAAGTATCCAAGTGCTTCGTTGTTGATGAGAGTGAGGAAATGGGGTTCTGTTTTCAGGAGCCCCGGGGGGTCCGATGCTAAGGTCCCTCCACGTTCTGTGCCCCTCCTCCCCACCCTCTCCTTTCCTGTGGAAATTTACACTTTCCTCCCTTCGAGTCATTCAGATCCTGGGGTAGCACTCAGCCTCCGGCAGAGTGGTTTTCTATCCACTTCTGAAACACCAGCAGCGGGAAGAAGCCTCTGGCTCCAACAGGACGCCCAGCATTTAGACAGGTGGGCATCCGCACCTTGACCTGACACCCGGTTGGTGTGGGTCTCAGGTTTCAGAACCTCCCTCTGGCAGCCCCCAGGCGAGATGAATACGTTCTGTGGCTTGTGGATCTTGGAAGGAATTGCTCATATCTGCTAACATCCTGTTTTAGTGGGATTTAAGCCAGTTTTCCATCCTGGTACCTTTTGTGCCCACATCCATGTGTCCACCTTGAAGAGTGGCCGTGAGGACTGGGCGGGGGGCACTGCACGTGGGGTCAGAGCTGGGCAGGTGTCCCTGGTTCTAGAAGCCGGACTCATATCAAAGTCCCTCAGGGTCATGTTGGCCTTCGTGTGGACCCTTTCACAAGTTTGCATCACCGTTGCTTCAAGGTTACCCTCAAAGGTTTTCACGGTTGCTTGTCCTGTGCATAGGTGGTTTTGTCATGCTGGCTTTTATAATTCTACACGCCCTTACTAAGTCTCCTTGTTAAAGCCGTCCCAACAATTCAGATCGTAGGCTTCAGGAGGTTTTTCTTTTGTTCACGATCTATCAGTGAAAGTCCTCACTGCTCTTCCTGGCTTCGCACCACCCATGGGTAACAACATGGAACAAGGTGGGAGCTGGAATAGTGCCCTATGGCTGCGGTAACAAATAACCAAAACTTGGTGGCTTCAAACAACAGAAACAGGAATGTACTCTCTCACTGTTCTGGAGGGCAGAGGTCTGAAGCGCAGCTATCAGCAGGTCTGTGCTCCTTCTGAAGGATCTAGAGAAGAATCCCTCCTCACCACTTCCAGCTGCTAGGGGCTCCGGGTGTTCCTTGGTCTGTGGCCATATCACTCCAGTCTCTGCCTCTGTCTACACGTGGCCTCCTCCTCCTCTTCTTCTACCCTGTGTCCACATCTTCTCCTCTTTTGTCTTCTCTAAGGACATTTGTCGCTGGATTGCGGGCCCACTCGGATAATCCAAGATGATCTCACCTCGAGAGCATTAACTGAATTACTTCTGCAAAGACCCCTTTTCCAAATAAGGCAACAATCACAGGTCCCAGGGGTTACACTGTGGATATATCTTTTGGGGGCCATCCTTCAACCACGTGTAAGTCCCAAGACAAGATCAGCATTCTTATCTCATCAGAGTACACGCTGGTAGAGTTAGGTGCTAATGCTAAGATTTCAATGAGATTTCATTTTTCCTGGAAATGTCTTAATTCCCCTTTGATCACTTTCTCAGTTGGCTTGTAGTCATAGGTTGTGATTATACAGAAATGGAATAATATTTTTTAAAAAAAGATCCTGCCAAAATGCACACAAAAACGAATAATGCTGGCCTAAAAGATGTTAGCTTGGAATGTTTTCCAACTATTCCAAGTCATTTTTATCCTTAGAACCATTTTACAAATAACTTTAGACAAATCAGAGTTATATTTTATATAAATTTTAAATAACAAATCAGAGTTATTATTTTAGAGCGCATCTTTTATTCAACTGTCCAGACTCTGAGCTTCTTTCTGCACACCTAACTTCACTATATCTTGTACGCATCTCCTGGAATTGGACTTTAAATAAAATTAACACACTGTTTGCAAAATATTGCCACATTAAGTCTCCTGCTACCAAATGATCAAGGCTAAGGAATCGCTAAGAACTTTTACGATCGCTGGAAGCCTATCCAGTATTGAGACAAGAGTTGCTGAGAGCGACCATCTTTTCTTTTAGATCTTTTGACTTGACTTTAGCTGTGCTTTCTAAAGATATTTTAATAGGCTTCGTTGGTGGTTTATTTTTTTCCTTTGTACGCATTTGAAAATCCTGCCTGAAAATCTGAGTCTGCAATGTATTCACCATCTGCTCGGCTTGGAGGGTGTAAATTTCATCTTGAGCTTCAGGAGGACACCTGCCTCCCTTTAAGCTGCTGGTCAGTTCTAGTGTTGGATGGACATTTGCAGAAACACACGCAAACACTCTTAGCAGAAGCAGCCCTGCATAAGGGCCACAGACTCGATCCTGCATAAAGGTGAGCCTGCCCACTAGGGCTGCGGTGGGCACCACCTGGAGTGATGGACCCCAGTTCCCCCCCAAACTCGGTGCTGGTCGTGCCTGGTAAAGGAAAACCAATAGCCAAAATAAGAGTAGAAATAAGTCCCAGGAAACCTCACTGTATTCCTACCAAAACATCATAACCTCTTTGAAAAGACAGAAAGTTTCAGATTGGATCAACCATCCCTACCCCACAATCAACTTCCTAACACAAAAGAATCAAAAGGAAAGGATGGAATTATTTATAGCACTGACAAGAAATATGTTCTCTTACTTTTGAGCACAGATACAGAATCCTAGATCAAATGTCAGCAAACTGAATGCCTGTATGTATGTGCATGGACACACACACTTATGCACACACTTGTACACACTATTAAATCATAAGACAGGTGTTCATTTACCATTTGTTATTTTATTTTATTTTATTTTATTTTATTTATTTATTTATTTTGCGGTACGTGGGCCTCTCACTGTTGTGGCCTCTCCCGTTGCGGAGCACAGGCTCCGGACGCGCAGGCTCAGCGGCCATGGCTCACGGGCCCAGCCGCTCCGCGGCATGTGGGATCTTCCCGGAACGGGGCACGGACCTGTGTCCCCTGCATCGGCAGGCGGACTCCCAACTACTGCGCCGCCAGGGAAGCCCCATTTGTTATTTTAATATAAAGAAACCTATGAATGCAATTCAACTTACTAACACATTTTTAAAGAACAGTTATATCAATAGATACACAAAATTAGGTAATATAATTCAACATCCAAAGATGATTTTTTTAAAAAACAAGCAAATTAGGAATAAAAGGGAATATCCTTAACATGATAAAACCACAAGCAAATATCAGACTGTTTTGAAATGATTACAGTCAATGTCAAGGAAAAATTCCCTGCTTATTATTTATTATGTAAAAATAAAAACCCATGAAGGATTAGTTCAGGGTCAAACAAACTGGCCATTGGAACAAAACAGGGAGCCCAGAAAGAACCCAGACATATGGGGCACTGGAATGAGACAGGGTGCCCTATAAGTCAGAGAGAAGGGATGGGCATTCTACAAATGGCGCCAGCATCTTCGCCTACCTGGTTGAAATGTGGACCATTATATCCTTACTTTCATCATACCCAAACGTAAATTCAAAGTTGACTGTAAACTTAAATATGAAAAAGTGAAACCATTTCTTTTTTTGTAATTTATTTATTTTATTTATTTATTTTGGGCTGTGTTGGGTCTTCATTGCTGTGTGCGGGCTTTCTCTAGTTGAGGCGAGAGGGGGCTACACTTTGTTGCGGTGCGCGGGCTTCTCATTGCGGTGGCTTCTCTTGTGGAGCATGGGCTCTAGGTGTGCGGGCTTCAATAGTTGTGGCTCGTGGGCTCTACAGCGCAGGCTCAGTAGTTGTGGCGCACGGGTTTAGTTGCTCTGTGGTATGTGGGATCTTCCTGGACCAGGGCTTGAACCCCTGTTCCCTGAATTGGCAGGCGGATTCTTAACCACTGCACCACCAGGGAAGTCCCTGAAACCATTTCAAACAAAGCAAAACAAACCCCTTCCCCTTAAGGTAAGTTACAACAGACTAGTTTATAATTTTGAATGGAGACAAATTTCTTGATTTGGACTAAAAAGGCACAGACCACACTCAAAACAAGTGATACCACATTTAATCACATTTAAATTTAAAGTATCTGTAAAATACAAGATACCTTAAACAAAACAAAGACAGCACGTAACTGATGGGAGAGGAATACCCGGGTATGCGGAGCAAGGTCCTACAGAATCATAAGAACAAAACAAACCACTGGTGGAAAATAGACAATTTACAGAGGAGGAAACTCAAATGAGCAGTAGACATGGGACACGATGCTCAGACTCACTAGTAACTAAGAAAGTGCAAATTAAAATCGCAGAGATGCCCTTTCTCACTCATCCGTCAGAAGTAGAACCTCTGGCCATGGCTGGTTGGGGTGTGGCTGGAGGTGGAGAACAGTCTGGTGAAACCTGGTAATAGATGCTCGTGCCTCAATGTATTTATTTCATAAATTCCACTCCTAGGCATAGAGCTAGAACAGTGCTTGTTCCTAAACTCAAGAAGACGTATGTACCTTCAGGCATTGCTTGTAATGACGATAAAGTGGAAACAATTTAATAGTCCATGAGTAGGGAGATAAATAAATAATGATTTATTCACACAATAGAAGAGAGCATAGTAGCTAATATGAACTGGAGCTACATATGCCAACATGGATAAATCTCAGAAATTTAACATTGAGTGAAAAAAAGAGAAAGCTGCTGGATCAAACAAGCAGTATGATAGCATCTGTGTAATATTATAGAATCATATAAAATGTGATGCTATATATTGTTATGAACACTTACATTTATGGAAAATATATTTAAAAACCACGAATGGATGGGATAGTCTGATTCATGATAGCCAGGACCTCTGGGGAGACAGACGGGGAGGCAGGATGGAATAATGGTTCCAAATGGGGAACTGAAGTATAGATCCCATGTCCTGGGTGGCTGCACGCAGTTGTATGGGATCTTAACTCAGCACGTGGAGCTGCCCACATGGTCTGAGAGGGAAGGTGGGGTTGAGACTGGACCCCACATCCCTCCTTCCTGTAGGCTTAGGTAGAGCAAATATTGGGATGTGAGCCTAGAGTCTGACGGCCCCCTCATCCCTCAGCTCACAGTGTCGTATTTGGGCTCTTTAGTTGCTAACACAAAGCCACTCAAGGCAGAGGGGCCCACACTGTCACCGCTAAGCCAACAGCTGCTCTCAACCCCCTTCTTGTACACCTTCCGTTAGGGAGATAAAAAAAAAAAAGAAAGCTTTCCCAGCCTTCTGTGCACCTAGAGATCGCCGGAGGATTCAGAACTGGCCACAGAGGAAAGCTGCTGGGCACGTCTAGGAGAGGCAGGAGGCAGGGAGAAAACATTTCTCCTGCCTTCCTGGCTAAACTCTAGATGTGATTTTGGAGCTTCAGCAGCCATTCTGTGACACTGAAGTGAAGGCCAAGAGAATTAGAGAGACTGCAGGAAGTTGTCAACTAACCCTGGGGCCCCCTCCTTCCATACATCTTCAGTAAGAGAATTAAACCTCTCTGTTGATTGTTTTCATTATGATAAGCCATCTAAATTAATACGTTTTCTTTAGGTAGGGATCATTTGTCAGACAGTTACCAAGATACCTATGGAATCCAAGTAACATTGAACAACTGGAGACCTCCACTGGGGAGTAAATATCGGGCACTGTACTAATAGTATGTTTTTTTCCCAGCACAAATTCTAGGCACAAAGGAATGGATGGGTCTGGGTTATTTAGCACAATCCTGACCACTGGAGGCTTTGAATCATGGGTGTCAGTTCAAGAGAGGAGAGTTTGGATGGACACTCCAAGAAATGTCCACTACAGACCTGACTCAGATTTTAATTCTGAGTACTTTGCAAGGCCTCATACACTCCCCATTTCCTTTCCCTCCTTCCAGCCTCTCCAGGGACTGCTTTTATGGTATTCGACAGGAGAGTCAGAGCAGGGATCAACAGCCTGGAGCTGTGGAGATGACGACTATTAATTACGAATAAAACAATTATAAAAATATTCACAGGATACAAGGTAATATTTTACACCGACATACTAAAAGGCTATTCCTAAAATCCACTTTAAACATCAATATTTTTGCTTCCCTTTTATTGTTAAGTACTTTTCCCCCTTATCTTTAACCTCGACGTTATTAAAACTGCACCAGGAATCTATTTTAAAAATCTCACTGTGACATTTCTGCAAAAAAAATGACCTTACCATTTTATAGGTGCTGCAGTCATTTGGCAGGATACAACAATTTTTTTCCTCCCCCAGTAAATTAACATTCTAAAAAAATGCTTGTTTAAAACTCTTTATTCGATTGTCATTTGTAAGTGGGCCGGCACTTCCAGTCACACAGAATGAAGAATGGCTAAACTGCAGACAATTTCCAGGCTCAGGCGTCTTGCAAACTGACTTTCATCTTTATCATGCTTCACATTTCATTTCCAAGCTGAGCTGAAGCCTTCACCGGGTTCAGAACCGTGTCTTAAGAGCTGAGGGTTCAAGAGGTTCCACAAGCTAATGAACAGAGTTGAAAAGTGACCGTATGTCACTGCAGGCATAAATCAAACTTTTTTCCAAATGATTTATGTTCTGCTTGTTCTTTCCTCATATTGCCTCTCAAAAAATACAAATAGAGCTTGTTGAGTCCCTTTGTCTGCATCAGAAAACCACAAATGATGGCCCTACTCCTGTCCATCGTCATGACCCACCTGGTGGGAGTGACGATGGGGACGATGGTCATGCTGGTGTCACGATGGTGACGCTGATGGTGAAGTTCATGACGATGATGATGACGATGATGCTGGTGGTGATGGTGAAGTTCCTGAGGATGATGACAATGTTGCCGATGCCAACAGTGTTGATAAAACTTGTAGCACCTGCGTACTGAGGGCTGAATGTTTTTCTAGGTACCACGCTGGTCACTCTGTTCACATACTTCCTCTAATCCTCACAAGAGCCAAGTGAAGTATATCCTCCTATTATTACTATTATTAGTAGTAGTAGTAATACCTCCATTGAATAGATAAGAAAAGTAGGCTCAGTGAACGGACACACACACAATGTACTACAGCTCAGGATGTGGAAGTCACAAATGCTGTCCTTCACCTAGAATGTTTAGAAAGTTATTACTTTTTAGTCCTAAATGTAATATTCCTCCGTTTAGGAAGTGGAGGTTCCTGACTGGGGTTAGTTATCTTGCAGAAATCATGCAAGAAGGATCATGCCAGTGTGGAGGTAGTGGGGTACAGAACGGGCCGTTGTTAAGGAAACAAAAGCATACTTTAAATTTCTCAGAAAAGCGCATGGTTATGGAAGACATGCTAATCGTTGCCTTTCTCCCAAATTCAACATTAAATCAACACTTAACAAATGTAGACGGAGCCATTACTCTACCCTAGATCCTTTGAGAGGCACGGTGGGTACCTCTGCTTTAAGCATCAGCCCCTACCAGCGTGGAGTTTACCCACAGAAGAAGCATGTGAAAAAATCACCCGACGTGAACAAGGGCAAATCTGGGGCTGCAGACTCCATCCCAAGCCCGCAGTTGAGTGGGCCAGGGCAGACCCCAGGCCCTGCACCAGCCAAAGTCTGCCTCCTGGATGGAAAACTGGGAAGATGAGACCAAAAAGGCTTGAAGAGGCTGGTCACAGAGCTTCCCGGCTCGGGCCACTGCCCTGGCCAGGCAACACCACACATATGCAGGACGTTATGGCAGAGGGAGAATTCATGAAGGAAGCAGGGAGGAGCGACCTGGGGCTGTGGGGAGAGGGCAGAGGCGGAGGCAAACTTCCCAACATTCCTCTAAGACCGTCGGTGGGGCCTGGCTGGAGGCTCTTTCCGATCTTTAGATCACCTTCCTTCCTTCCTTTTTCCTGAACTAGTTAGGGCGGATTTCTGCCTTACCTAGATCAACAATCTTAGAAAAAACTCTGTTACTGCTGATGTGCTGCATAAAAATTCAGTATATGCATTTTTAAAGTCAAACTCATTTAGTTTTCCTTTTTCCTCAGTGATTCTCCTGACTCTGGCTGGAAAAGGCTCTGCTCTGAAATAAATGCTACGTTAGCACCGGAGAAAAAAGATGGGTAAGTCCCCCGCCCCTGCAGCCTGCAGCCCGCTTGGCGGAGACGGACGGGAAGACAAGGAACCGTGGTAGCACGAAGCTCGCGTGTGAGCCACCGTGGGCACAGGGGTCCGAGACGCCCGGGCATGGGAGTGATCCCTGGGGAGAAGCCAGGCCCAAATGTCCTGGAGAGACAGTCTGATGCCCACTAAACAAACAAAGAGACCACGTAGCACTCCTGAAATATAACAGAAGCTCTTCCCAGATCAGTCTTGGGTACCACTGCATCAAAGGGAATAATCAAGAACTCACACCAGGAAGTAATTCAGTAAAGTGTGCTTGGCCATCACATCACGGTCACGACTATTCCCCTCGAAACCTCTCTGTTTCCAGGCCTCCGTTTAAACACCACCTTGTCACAGAGGTGTTTCCTGACCAACTTTGAGCATGGCATCCTCTCCACCCACACATTCACGCTCTATCCCTTGGTCCCACTTTATTTTTCTTCTTAGCATCTATCGTGCCTGGGCTGCGTGACTCATTGTTTACAGTTTCTTCCCCTCTCCCAGAATGTAAGCTCCCTGAGAACCTGGCCTCCTTGCACCTGGGCGCTGTGTCCACAGCTCCGAGAACCCTGCCTGGTGCCCAGAGGGCTTTCAACAAACACCTGTTGAGCCAATAAATTAATCCTAAAGAAAATGTGATTGTAAGTCCACCAACAACATACAAATCCCAGCAACAAGAGGAATGCAGCCAGCACGTCAACACCACCAATGCAGCAACAAATGTCATTAAGACATGCCTCAGTCGACATGGTTCACATTTTTAACTTTACCTGGTCCGCAGATGGCCCCATGAGCAGGCATGAGTGTCGTCGTTTCCAGGTGAGCAAATGAAAGCTCGTCAGGTGATGTGACTCATGACCTCCCAAGACCCCGCAGTGCAGTCTGTAGCAGAAACGAGATTTCCTTCCAGGTGTATGTAATTCCAAAATACGAGCTTGTAGCTTTCCCTTCTCCACCTAGGGAGAGAAGATGTTAACAGATTCTCATGGTTTCTGGAATGGTTTCCACAGGCTTAATTGCTTTTGTGTCTCCAACTCTTCCCGTAAAACGGCCACAGGGTTCCAGGTGTCCTACAGGTTCTGGGGACACATGCCCCAGGGATCTCTAGAGGACTCCACCCAACTCCCTCTACCAGCATCTGAAACAGCAGCCCCTGATGAACACCAGACTCTGCTGGAGGTGCTGTTTCCATGGGAAATGGATTTAACAGAGGCATCATTTCATATCTGTGATTTTTTAACAGTGGACTGAATTCTGTGTTAAGATTTGATTGGCTTGACATTTCTGCAATACGGCTCCCAGATCCATCACACAAGACCCAGGTGTTCACTGCTTCTGATCTCTTTGTATATTGGGTTTCTGGAATGTTTCCCAGCAACACACTCCAAAGACCCTAAAGATATAGGAAATGTTATTAAATTCTTTCCCCCTTGGTGCTAGCTAGTTAGGTTACTATTTTATCTTATATATATATAAAAAAACCACCTCATGATTTCAAACAGTTTTTGAAAAATCTGATTTCTGAGAAAGGTTTTTGTTTTGCTTCAGTTTTTACCTTGAGGGACACGGGGGTGCTCATGTTCAACCCTGGCTGTCCTCGCATCCATCATGCAGACGGTAAGGGTCCCTCCACTGCCTCCCATACTCCTGCCTTGGTGCCCTCCCACCCACTCCCGTTGCCCTTCCCCTGACAGACACACAGCCTCTTGGTGACCCGTAACTTCAGTCTACCAGTCTAAGGAATTTTCCAGGCCTTAATAGTTTCCTACTTCTCACCAGTCAATTAACCTTTTATGGTTAAGGTTTTCTCACCTGATATTCCACATTTACTTTTCTCCCTAGAGAGCATGTAGGCACAGTGGTACTAATGATACGACCATATGTTCAAAACAAATAGCTTATTAGAAGCATTGTTGCCTGAGAAACACAGGCCAATGTGTTTTTCCACTCAATTATACTTTTCCATAAATATAATTTTAACTTGGTTTTCTCCTAGGCTTAAATACAAAATAACCATCTAACTTGCCTGATGCATTTCCAGAGTCAAAACAGTAGCCTATATCAATTTTTTTTTGGTTTTCCATATTATGAGCTGTCACCTGAGGATAGATTCCCTAGGCTAATGAGCATGAAGCTTTACAATCCTTTAAAATACATTGACACACAAATATTATTTGTGGGAATGTAAAACGGTACAGCTACTCTGGAAAACATTTGGTAATTTCTTAGAAAACTGACCATGCAACTACCACACACCCCATCAATTGCACTCTTGGACATTTTCCTCAGAAAAATGAAAATGTATATCCATACAAAATCCTGTGCATGAATGTTCATAACAGTTTTATGTGTAATAGTGGAAAAGTGGAAACAATTGAGATGTCTTTCAGTGGATGAATGAGTGGTCCGTCCATATTATGGAATACTGATGTGTGCAGGAATTAAGAGGAAGCTTGAGGGAATTATGTACAGTGAAAAGAAGCCAATGCCAAAGATAACAGACTCCATAGTTCCATTTATATAATGTTCTTGAAATGACAACATTTAGAAATGGAGAAGGGATTAGTGGTTTCCGGGGATGGGAGTGAGGGAGAAAGTTTGAAAGGACAAAGGAGAGAATTCTGTGCTGACGGAAATGTTTTGTATATCGACTGTATCAATGCCTACATTCTGATGGTGAGATTTTACTATAGTTTTGCAATATGTTACTGAAGGGTAACAGAATACAGCACCCCAAAATATGACACTTTGGCATAAGGATTATTTTGAACCGAAGGCAACTGAGAAGCAGCAGATACAATAAAAGCTGTCTGTCCTCTTTCTATTTGCCTAAAAGCAAGACATAAATTTGTAAAGATGCTCAGCCCCACCAAGAAGACCAGAAGGCAATGACCAGGGACAACTCTAAACCCTTAGCCCAGAGATGGCAGCAGAGGGATGTACATGACCAACATTACTATATAGACCTTTTCTTCCACTAGTTCCTCTATATATTTACCTTCCTACAATTTTCTGCTCCTAGAAACTGAAATTCCTTTTTCCTTTGTCTCGCCACTTCTTTACCAAGTGTATTGTTCTTTTGTTAAGATTCTGTAGAAGCCCGATTTCTAACCACCCTTTCGAGTTACTCACCACCAATTAGTCCCCTGTGTACATGCCACGCACAGGTTAATAAGCTTCTATTTTCTTTTGTTATGTCTTTTATTATTCTGATTTGCAGGATCCCAGCCAATGAACCCAAGATGGGTAGAAAAAGAGATGTTTTTCTCCTCGTTACCATTAGGGAAAACTAGACAAAGGGTATGCAGGATCTCTCTGTGTTATTTCTTAAAACTGTATGTGGATCCACAATTATCTCTAAATAAGAGTCAATTACAAATACATTGGCAAATTGTTTTCTAAAAGGAAATGGCAAATTTTCCTACCAGACAACAATTGAAAAGCCAAACTGTAAGACCAAGTCCAACAGCTTAGTTTCCAGGAATCAAATATGCATTTATCCACAGGAGAGCCTTCCAAAACCCGTCCTTAAAAGTGATGACATGGGCAATCCTCCTCTTCTCTCGGGGGGCTGAGATGTGCACAGACGACTGCTTCTCGCCAGCGGCTGGGCAGCCTGGAGCCGGCTGGCTGACTCCCTCTGTGCCTCCTGGGTCCGGCAGTAGCACACCTCCTGGGCAGTCGGGGGACGGGTAGGAGGCGCGGGGCCTCCGCTCGTGGGCTCCGCCTCCTTGCCTTGCTTGGAGAGGTGAGAGATCCTCCTCTTCTGCCCAGGAAACAGAGTGGTCAGCCCCGAGTGGCCCTGTTCCTTGGTCTTCTCCTCCTTGGGGGGCTGCAGGGCCAGGCGGCCCTTGTCCTCCGTCTTGACAGCAGTGGACTTGTTGAAAATGCGCAGGCACTCCTCCATGGGGTCGGAGTCAAAGTCGACCTCTCCGGATCCGCCGGCCATCAGGTCGCCAAGCAACACGTGCAGGACAGCCGGAAGGAAAACCTCGAAGGGTTTGTGAAGACTTTTGAGAAAGAACTTTCAGGAGATGCACACCCAGGAGTCTACGCCCTTGACTGTGAAATGCCTTACACATGTATGGCCTGGAGCTGATGCGCATCCCGGTGGTGGACACGGAGCTCCAGGTTGGGTACGACACCTTCGTCAGGCTGGACAATGAGATCGTCGACTATAACACTAGGTTTTCAGGGGTGACCAAGGCTGACCGCACGGACACGAGCATCTTGCTGCAGGATGTCCAGGCCGTCTTCCTGAGCATGTTCAGTTCAGACACCATCCTCATCGGCCACAGCCTGGAGAGCGACCTGCTGGCCTTGAAGGTCATCCATAGCACCGTGGTGGACACGTCTGTGTTATTCCCGCATCGCTGGGCCTCCCCTACAAGCGCTCCCTGCGGAATCTCATGGCCGACTACCTCAGACAGATCATCCAGGACAATGTGGACGGGCACAGCTCCAGTGAGGACGCCAGCGCCTGCAGGCACCTGGTAATCTGGAAGATCCGCGAAGACACCAAGACCAAGCGGTGACCGCCGCCTGCCCGCCCGCCTCTCCTGCCGCCCTGGCCCATTCTCTACCCCAGGCCTCTTCCAAAACAGTGCAATAAATCTCGAGAGCTAACCCTGTCCACGTTGCCAAGACACAGAAAACCGAGAGAACGGGACGAGCCGGAGGCCACGAGAGCCCAAAGCCGAGACTGACCCCGGAGCCCCGAGCCCCCACCGCACCCCGTCGCCCGTCCCTGCCTCTCTGCCCCAGACCTCTGTCCTCTGGAGACTGCTGCTGACTCGACGGGCGAGGCTGGGGCCCTCCCGCCCGGCACCCCAGCGGGCCCTGCTCCTTCTCGTGGGTGGGGGGCGGCCGGGCAGGCTTGTCGAGGGTTTGTTTGTGACAGGAGTTGTCTTCTTATTTTGTATTGTTATTTTTATTATTTGTAATTTAAACCTGATGACTTGCACAGTTGTCTTCCCCCACCCGGAGGAGCAAGACCCTGGTGCTGCCTTCCCTCCCGGGGGACGGGGCTAGGGCTGGGAGGGGAGCGCCGGCACCCCAGCAGCCGCCAGGACCTGGGAGTTCTGGGAACCAAGCCAGCCCCTCCATCAGCCCCCAGGGCCTTGCCTTCTGGACGCCCCAGGGCCCGTCGGCCTCTGGACACTGTCTTCCCGCCAGAGCCCCGCCCTCCTCCAGGGGCTGTCTGTAAAGGCCCACAGAGCCCCAGTTCCTGCATCCCCTCTCCCCCACCCCCAGGCGGGGGCAGAATAAACGTTTGTATGGATTTTAGAAAAAAAAAAAAGTGCTGACAAGTTCTAACCAGAGATACAAAATTCTTTCTTGACAGTCCCACTTATTCTCAACTCTGCTCTGGGCCAAGTAACTGCTAACGTTACTTCAAATGAGGTGTTAATGTTTGATCTGAAGTCAAGTATTACCTCTCCCAGCTACTCTTTGCATTTCGTTGGAAAGTTTAAAGTTAATCCAAAGGAGAGTTTTAGCGGAAGCACAAGCAGGTGGAAATGTTTCTTTGATGCCCCTCAAGCCTCACAGAGGTGACTGTCCTGGCTACCGACCCACCCCCATCAGACGCTGTCCTGTATGAACCCAGGATTGCTGAGGATCACTCAAAGTTGGACCAGCCAGTTGCCTAGCCAACGGTACTGCTGAGATACAGTGGGATTTGTTTCCTCTGTGACTTCTATTTTGGTCTGCGATGTAGTTTTTCTCCTGGCAAGGCTGCTGTCTTCATTCCCACGTCGTCTGCTGGGCGTTCGTTCGATCTTGAAGATCAGGTTGGAAGTTGATGCTTTGATTGTCTTTGATGTTTTCCAAGGGAGGAAAGGCTGTCAACTTTTCAAGTGGCACTCAGCTCTAGGTAAAGAATGTTTCTGATTTTTAGAGTGTCTATCAGATGCAATTATACGCTGATTGACCTGTTTGCCATTCAAATGTCTCCTAACACTTGCTCCCATACTGGGAAATGAAGACCTTATTTCTATTCTTCTACTCAAGTCTGCCTGTTTTGAGAGTTCACCTGACTTCTAAACTTTGGGGATGAAAAGCACCAGATGGTTGGCATATTTTTTTTTTCTGCACAGTTGACATTTTTCAAAATTAATATCTTAAGCACAACACAGAGAACACAGAATCTTGCCTTTATTTCAAAACAGGTATGATAAATAGCCAATCTGCATATACAGTGACAGGTGCTGGAGATACAAAGATAGAAAAAAGATGTGGATCTTGCCCACAAAGAGTTTATAGTCTGAATGTGTGGTAGTGGGGGAATGGGGGTCCCAAAGATAAACGTTTGTTACAACATACAACGCAGCACACGGAATACTGTGGCCGTCATTTTCCCATGTCCTTGACACTTAGAGGTATTATCTTGAAGAGTCATTCGTGCAGGAAAATGATGCTCCTCTTAAAAATTAATTTGTCGTTGATTATTATTCAGGATATAATTTTCTCCCACATTTGTATGATTCTACTGCCATCCTTAGCCTGCTTTCCCATTGGGGCACTTCCTCTTTAATTACTGCTTTATTTTGTAATTTTTAAAGTCTAAATTGTGGAGTAGCTCAAATGTACCAAGACCTAGAGTTTTAACCTCGGCTCACATTTAGATTTGGGAGGACAAGAAATGTTGATAAGTATGTTACTAACACTCCCGCCTTCACCCACTCATTTCTTTTCCTTCTCTCTCCACAGGTAACCAGAGTTCTGACATTTATAGATACTTTCCTCCTTACGCTTCTTTTTCTATTTCTTTATATGTGGATGTGCCATGACATATAGTATTAGAATTATTTTTTATGTTTCATATGTAACTAAAATAAAGTGTATCAGATTGTATGTATCCTTTTGAACCTTGCTTTTTCTCCCTTGCCACATTATAATTTTGATATTTTTTAGTTGTATTTACACCGATTGACTTTAGTGCTCTAAAGCAGAGGTTGGCAAGCTTTCTGTTAAAGGGATAGGGGGTAGGTATTTTAGGCTTTTTGGGCCACAGGGAGTTTGCTGACAGCTGCTCTGTAGTATTCCATTGTAGGCCATAATTTGTATATATTCCCTTAATGATTTTTTAAAATCACTCTCATTATTTTACATTACAGAAAAATGCAGCACTAAGCCCATGTATACACTGCCTCCTTGTGCAAGTGTAAAAAGGCGGAGGGTATATATATGGAAATTACTCCTTCAAGTTTCCCTTCTGTGAATTGTGAGCGCAGCCCCAGCTGCAGTAGGTGTCATGCAAGCAGAAAAATGAATATTATTGGCTTTATACTCACCAGTGCAACCAGAGCAAGGAAAAGAAACATTTTTTAATGCGTTGAGATGTCAGAGGTAATTTGTAACCATAGCAATACGGAGGTTATGCTGAAGGATCTAATCCCTCAATCATTCCTTCAGTGGGAATCTGCAAACGTAAAACTTGTAGTTTCTGTATGTCTGAGAAGTTCTTTATCTATCTTCATTCTCAAATAATAGTGTATCTGGGCATAGATTGCTAGAAACTTATCCTTTAGCAATCAGAAGCTTTCATTGTCTTTCCTTCTAGCTTATCTTGTACTTGATGAAAAAAAATCTAGTAACTAATTGTTATTTCTTTTTAAATATTTCTTCCCTACGATTGCTTTTGAGATTTCCTCGTTTTCTTTGTGTCCTGCGACAGCAGGACAATGAGATTAACTGGGATTTATATTGTTTATGCTGTTCAGAGCTCATTGAGCCTGTTGAGTGTGTAGATTCTTGTTCTTCAACGCTGGAAATTCCTGAAGCATTCTCTCTCTGATTATTACTTCTCCTGCATTCTCTTTATTGTCATAGCTGAGAATCCTACTAGATATATTTTTGAACCTATTCATTTTACCTTCTTGGTCTCATAATGTCTGCCTCTTATTTTTCACCTCTATAAGTCCCTGTAGTGCATTCTGGAAAATGGTCTAATTTGGGTGGCTTATAATAAGGTAGAAATTAAATGCCAATAACAAGAACATGGGAGATTTTAGGAGGGGATTATCAAAGTTGTGTTCTTTGAAAGGATAATATACACATTGATTAATTTTAGACTTTGCAAGTTCAATACCTAAGGTTACATTTTTAAGAGTTACCAATAAAGGGAAAGAAATAGAAGGCAAAACTTCCAAATCTGATGAAAGGCTAAAAAAAAAAGGAGAATGAAGGCTAGTCCATCAAACACACCACAGGAAGGAGAAAAGTAATAAAGATACTATGATCGTATAAACTCATCCAAATATTTTAAAAACCACAATAAGTAAAAACAGATTATACTATGTAGTAAAAGTAAGAAATTTTCAGACCACATTTAAAAAACCCAACCATATGCTATTCACAAAAGATAAATTTAAAATGTAAGGTCCCAAAAGATTCAAAGTAAAAGGAATTTAAAAACATACATCATACAAACACTAACCAAAAGGGAAAACTAAGGTAGCTATATGAATCTGACATGAGGGACTTCGGGGTAAAAGAGATTATTAGGGATGAAGAGGTTATTACATCATGAGAAATGAGATGATTCACCAGAATTGCCACACACACACACAACCCTGAACTTGTGTGCACCAGACAGCATAACTTCAAAATGAATTAAAAAAAAATATTGACAGAAAACCAAGAGGATGCCAAATCGGCAGTGATAATAAGAAAAGCAATGTAGGTTTCAACAAATAATAGATAATACAATTAAAGGATATGGAAAGGATATGGACACATGCCAGTCACAATTAGTGGAAAGTAGATCCATGAACCCAACAAGTGAATACATTCTTTTCAAGTGCCCTGGGTGTATTCTAAGACAACAAGTAAGTCTTCACAGATACCAAAAAACCAACAAAGTACAGCCCCAGAGAGTTTAAATACATTCGTGTTAAGTTTTCACAGCTAGCACAAGGTAGAATTCAACTAAAAGAGATAGGTAAAACATTTAGCACTGAGTCTGGTATGTAAGGTCTGGCTGTTGTTGCACTATACATATCATTTGTAAATAGCCCCAACTTACTTATCTTTCTTATTTCTCTATGTTTTTCTTGGCTTTTCAGAGCAGGCAAATCAATCTATCAATCAGTCAGTCAGCTATTGCATGAACTGGAATTTCCATAACAGTGTTAAGAGAACAGTGTTAGACACAGGGCATTCATTTTATGTATTAAGACGTTGTAAGTAAGGGGTTTCTCTGCATATCTGGGATATTTTCCCCTAAACAGTGTTGATAGCTGAATTCCTCCACATGTTTGCACTCTCATCCTGGATTCTGTTGGGGTTCTGCTTCCTGATCTCTTGCTAAAATATCCAGAAGGCTGAGAGGCAGCTCAATGAGAAAACTGGGCGCCACTGCTTTTCTGGTTTTACTGACGATGTTCTTCTTTTTCTTTTTTTTGGTTGAGTTGGGTCTTTTGTTGCTGCACACGGGCTTTCTCTAGGTGTGGTGAGCGGGGGCTACTCTTCGTTGCGGTGCGTGGGCTTCTCACTGCGGTGGCATCACTTGTTGCGGAGCACGGGCTCTAAGTGGGCGGGCTTCAGTAGTTGTGGCTCGCGGGCTCTAGAGCGCAGGCTCAGTAGTTGTGGCGCATGGGCTTAGTTGCTCCACAGCATGTGGGATCTTCCCGGACCAGGGCTCAAACCCGTGTCCCCTGCATTGGCAGGCAGATTCTTAACCACTGTGCCTCCAGGGAAGCCCTGACGACGTTCTTTGAGACAGCTTTTCATGTCCCATTTTCTGTCTGTTAGGTCTTCACTCCTGGTCCATGAGCATGTATTCAGGCTCCTTGGAGACCGCTATGGAGTCAGGTAAGGACCCAGCTCTCCCCTCTTCCAAATTTGGAAGCTGACCTCCAACCATCCCGGCAGCTCATCCTGAGTATCTGCAGCCCGCACAGAACCACCCCTTGGCATGGCCTGTGTTTCTCGGGCAACACTGTGCTTCAGCTCAGGCCCCAGGAAACTGTTGGCTCTCACATAATTTCATCAGGCACATCTCTTTCCGTTGCCCACGGCTCTGCGCCACCGTGTCTAGATACCAGGCCGTGGTCCAGCCCTCGGTCTTGTACTTACATTGTTCCACGTGCACTGTATCCAGCACAAAGTCCTCAGCTGCGTGGCCTGTAGAGAGACATTTCCTTTTCAAGGCTGTTGTAGGTTTTCCTTTATTCCTTTCAGTAGGAATTTGGTTAGTGGCTCAAGATATCTACAATCAATTCTCCATTTTATAAAGATGCCTCTCTTTTATTTTATGATTAGATGTGAAATGGGATTTTAAAAGCAGACAAGGAATCAAATCCAAGATAATCCTTCTACCCACCATTTTGGTGTTTTTGGTTTGAATAATGTAAACATCATGTAGCTAAAAAGTAATCAGCAAAGGTCTCTGAATACCATGGAGATTGTTTCTGGCAGCAGAAAAAATACATTCGTTTTCCATTTCTATAAACTGAATGCTCATTTAGAAGAAAAATGAAGTGTTTACTCTGAAACTACATATCATTAGACAGATATTTTTGGACATTTGAATCTGAAATATGTTTGTAAAAATTCTGTACCCATATGGCATCATGGTTATTTGCTTTTGGCATGCCAATTTTGCAAAAGTTTTGTGTTTTCCTTTTCCCTTGAACTTGGAGTGAAGACTCAAGAGATTGCAAGGAAGTTCCCAATTTTTCATAAAATTAAAGACCCAAATAATTAAATAGTAAAAGGAATAATGTGTAATCACAAGTTGTATTCTGAATAGAGATAAGACAACGTTTTCTAACTAGGGGCTGTTTCTCCCCAGAGGGGACAGGTGGTAAGGTCTGGAGACATTTTTGTCTGGGTCCTTACCCAACATCCCGTGGGCTGTCGCACGGAGGACCACTGGGCTGTGCAGGGTAGGGGTACTACCGTCATCTCGTGTATAGAGACTGGGGATGCTGCTAAACATTCTACAATGCACAACAAAGAGTCATCCAGCCCCAAATCAGCCAATTATGAATAGTGTCAAGGTTGAGGAACCGAGAATAAGGAATAGCTGATCTGACTAGGTTTTCAGAGATGCCAAAAAATATGTAATTCTAGAGAAGCTATGTTCTCCTTCCTCCAAAGTAAGGTATATGCCTTTTCATCTTGTGTCCCTCCAAGACAGGTCCCCGACCTAAGGCATGTCTTTAAGTCTTGCAGAGTGAGAATGATTGGTCTGGCATTTGGAGAGCAGCCATGGGTCTTAAAAAGGACACTGGATTTAGGCGAAAATGTCTAGTTTCCAGCCAGCACTGCTACCCGGCTGTGGAGAAAATTATTTCATGTCTTTAAGTTTCAGATTTGTTATCCATGAAAGAGTTAATGACACTGACCAGAGAGAATCATTTAGAGGAAAAATAAGATCACAGTTGCGAGAGCATTGTGCACACCGGACAGGGCAAACACATTCGAGGGATGATTTTTTGTTCATAGTATTTCATATACTTTCTGTTTAGCCATAAATGTTTGAGCCTTCAAATCCATTTTTTCAAGTGCAGCTTTTTTTTCTTATGGCATACTAAAATAAAAAAGGCACCATGTAAATAACCTATATTCTCTCCTGGGTACTTTTATCCTGCCTTTATTTGCCCTTGTTTGTTTTTCCTTATCTGTTCCCCCAATTCACCTGCTGCTACTGCAAAGCAATTGAAATCAGAGCAAAGAAGAATCACTCACCAACATACCCACGGCTGTAATCAAACCCTGTGAATGGTTCCATCATTCATATCAAAGCCAGGAAAGTACATGGTGCAATCAGAAAAGCAAGCAAAGTTAGACAAGGGAGCCCACTTAACTCACTGAAACTGCAATAGCATAGTCTTTCTTATTGGGAAGTAAGAGCTAGAATTAGTATTTTCAGTGGTAAAGAGAGGAAAAAGGATTGAGTAAAAATGAGAATGGGCATTTACCTCTGAAGGGGAAAATTCTTCCTTAGAGCCTTAACCAGAAGCGGAAATCAGTAAGCGAGGCGCACCAGCCACTGTGCTAAAATATAAGGATTTCTTCATCTGGCACTTCTGCATTCCTTTCCTCCCCCCAGTACAGCAAAGGGACGTTTCCTCGTAACAAACAGGGGAAGAGGCATGTGTTTAGCAGGCGAGTATGGGGACGGTTTGGAGTCATTCACTTGAGTAATTCTCACAAGGACACTGAAGAGTGGATTCCATTGTCCCCACTTCACAGATGGGAAACCAAGGTTTAGACAGATGAAGTGCCCTGCTCAAGTCCCACACCCCTGAGTGGCTGATGAGGCCAGAAGCCACATGAATCTGACTCTCTGACCCAGGACACTTCAACCACGCAGTGGCCTTCGTACCGGGAACCAGAGGGTTTATATATCCATAACACGTATCATTACGGAAATGATGTGCCACATTGTTTTTCAGCTCAAAAGGCCTTTTATTTATTCCATGTTTTATCCATTAAATGATCAGGAATGATAATACAACAGATCTTGGTTTTATTATTCTGAGACCGTTTTGAAGTCCCCGATTCCCCCCAGACACTGCATTTTTCGACTATTTCATTTTGGCTTCATTTTTATCCGTAGTTTTAGCATCTGACTATCTCTTTGACGATAGCTTTCCCAAAGAAAGTCGTGAAGGCAGTTTTGATTATAACGATGCATGCTCACCACGTGCCAAGCCCTGGGCAAGCGTCACCACGTTCCACGCTCAGGACAAATGCATGGAGGTCTGGGTCTCTCCTTTTTGCCCGAGCAAGGGCTGGGGCCACTGGATTTAGAACAGTTGTCAGACCCTGGTGGCGGGACCCTGGATCTATAAGCTCCTTGCATCTATACAGCCTCGGGATTCTAGAGAGACGTCCCGCGGGCTGTCGCACGGAGGACCACTGGGCTGTGCAGAGGAAGCCCAGCGGTGGCCTCGGAAGCCACCTGCTCTCATCTCTCAGCGTCCTGGGTCAGTGTCTGCCCAGCAGAATCGTGGACACCCCACTGCCAAGGCCAGCATGAGACCCAACTGCAGAGTGTTCCCAGTCCAGTAAGCATCCCCGGTCATCAGCGCCTCAACCCCAACAAGGAGATGATCAGAATCGGAACTTGGTTTCCTTCTTTCCTTTACCTTGTTTCAAGAAAATTACAATATGACAAAAATTATATAAAAAAATGTTTAAAAAGAGAAGAAAATCACTGTATGCTTCTTAAATTGGAGGAGAAAAGTAGAATTAGGGAGATTGGGATTGGAAAATTGGAAATGGGGTCCCCCGCAGGATCCTTTTATGCAGATGTGACCAGAAGGCCACACGAGTCCAAGCGGAGGCCGTGCCTGGCACATGTAGGAAGTGGCTTTGAGGTTGTCCTTCACCGGCAGAGTTAACAGAGGTTTGGGGCTTCCTTCCTCAGCCATCAAGATGCAGAATGACTGCTTGGCCTTAATTGTAACTATCCTCTTTGTGAACTCGTGCTGGGAGGGGGGTGGTGAAATCACTGGCGATCCTTGTACTGAACCTGAAGCCTTCATCTAATCATAAATCTCAGGGTGAAAAATTGACAATAACACGCAGAGCCAAGCAGCCTTGATTTGCTTTCCACTGTCTTCTTCCCTTATTTGGCCAGAGTCTATTTTAAGAAAGGAGAAATAACAGAAGCACTTGCAGCTTTCCAATCAGCTTTCTGAGACCTCGGTGTTGTTAAATGCCTACCGTATCTGTCATTACTGCATTTTTTTCTGGCGTATTTAGATAAAACCCTATACTCTAGTTAATTAAAATGATTAAAGAGATTAGGCTGCTTCAGGTCACCCTGCTATTACATACCATGCACGGAAAAGGGATGTTTTGGCTCTTTCTATCGGCGGCCAGATAGCATGCCCCAATTTTCACAACTGCGGTCGAGCTAAAAGGCTGAAGAATCATACTTCAGGTGTGAAACAGAGGTTGTGTTGTTTAACACCATCCAGGGGAAAACTACATAAATGTCTTAGGGCAGGCAATATGGGGCACGTTTGTACCATCTCCTGGAAGTGGGGTGACATTTACAGAGGAAACAGTCTGAAAAGGTTCCCTAGAGAGTCCTGGCCGTCTCCCCTGTGCTGTCAACCTTTGCTTGGTTCTGGGCATTCCCAGGCAGAGCTGGTTTTACCACCGGACTGGCCTTTTGTCCTCTGCACATCGAGGCTCTGTACAGCCAACGTCGCTGGATGCCTGGACCAGTAATCATGGTGATGGCGGCCATCCTTCCTGCGCCCTTGCTGTGTGCAGGGCTCTGGGCTGATGCGATGCGATGCCCCATGTGATCCTCACAGACTACTGTCATCTGCAAACTGCAGACTTGAAAGCGGAGGCTCAGAGGCACGGGCCGCCCTGCTAATGTCACAAGTCTAGGAAGTGGTTGAGGTCTGCTTGAATCCAGCGTCCTTGCTCCCAAGCAGCACTGACCGGTGACCCAGGATTCGGGATTTGCTGTCAGACAGTCTGGGACAAATCCTGGTTTCTCCACTAACGAGTTCAAGGACCCTGGACACCTACTTAACCTCTCTGCAACTCAGCTTTCCTGCCCGCAGCAGGGAGAACCACCCTGACCTCACAGGGGTGCCGTCCAGACCACGAGGCGGTGTGACTTGTCTAACTCTGCGCCTTCCTTCCCTTTCCCTGCATCCTCTCCTCCCTGAGCCTCTCCTCCCCTTCAGGAGATCAGGAAGAAGCAGGGACTTCTTGCCGGGGGTCTGACTGCTCAAAGGGGCAGGATTCGGAGACTCAGGGGAGCCTGGAGCACAGCCTCACGGCCAGTGAACGAGGTTGGCTGCGGGGTGACCCTGGCTCTGCCTTTGCACCCTGGTCCTGTCTCCTTGCACCAACGAGTCTGGGCCAAGAAAAAACACAAAGTCGTCGAGATCTTCCATGAAGATCCAGGAAGTGAAGTAGGACCGAGTCTCTCAGAATGGTAGAACCTCCACTTTCTCCACGGCCTTTGGGGCCTTATAGCTGGAAAGGAGCTTGCCTTTGGGTGAGCGTGATCCGTGGCCCCCATGAATGAGCAACCACACAGCTCGGAAACAACTATCACCCCAGACAGGCTGACTGCACGGGCACCACGGCAGGGCCTGCTTCCACCTTCACTCTGGATTCCTTGGGGGGCGGTGCTGACTGCTGATCTGACTGTGTGTGTGTGTGTGTGTCTGTGTGTGTGTGTGTGTGTGTGTGTCAGAGATGAGGAGGGTAGAAGCGTGGCCCGAGCCTCAGATTTGGAACCATCCAGTAGGATGAACTCACGGGTCCTGGGGAGATAAGCAGTTCTGACCGCAATACGAGCGCCTAGTACCACCACCCGGCGTTTATCTGGCACTTGCTGTTTGCCTGCACCATCGCTGCCTGGACGGTTCCCGTACCAAACACTTCACACACATTCCATCCTTAGTCCCCACGACGAGTTGGACATCCCCATTTTATGGAAAGTAACAACTGCTCAATAAATATTTACTTTTATATTTATAATACTGGTAATTACTCTTACGACACAAAATGAGGACTTAGGCGGCTTTATTGCTTGGAGAAAAATGCTGAATGATTTTTAGTCAGATAGGTGATAAGTGCTCACCAGCAGATTGTCACTTTGTTAAATGTTCCTCCTCAAATGATCTCTACATCACAAGTTAGCCTAGCAAGTGATGCCTTTATGTTGTATAAAAATAAACTTGTTGTATCCTAGCATCAATCCCGGTAACAGTGTTTCTAGACCTCAGTACCACTGACAGCCAGGCAATTCTCTGTTGTGAGGGGCTCACTTGAGCACTATAGGGTGCTTGACAGCAGCCCTGGCCTCCATCCACTAAATGCCAGTAGCAACACCCCAAATTGTCTCCAAACATTGTCAGGCATCCCCCAGCGGGGTAAATTTACCCGATTGAGAACCACTGCCATGCATCAATTATCGCAAACTGAGAAGGAGTGAGGTCTAAATGCTATGATAGATGTTTGGTTTCCCTTAGTTTTTAATTAAAAATTTTTCCCAACAAAGAGATGTCATCAAAATGTCTAAAAATGACTTCTTAAAAACTTTTGCCTTCCTCTCATTCAATCTGTTTCCTCTGGATGTGATTCCTCTGACGTTTATGAGCATTTATGGATCAGGATGGATGGGGTAATTAATTGAGGTCCTCAAATCCTTGGTGAGCTGCTGAGGACACCTTGGCTTCGAGGGTGGTGCCAGGCAAGTTTGTCTCATCTCGGGTAGACAGATGTTACCCCTGATAATCAAACACGTAATTTGATGATCTGCATGGAGACGCTGTAGCATAGATAATCTCATCCTCTCAAATGGAAGAATTGTTGCCATGAGTAAGAAAAAGACGAAGCAGTGTCCGGCTGAAGGCAGTGCTGTGTGATAGAAATTAATGATGCCACCTGAGAAGATGGCTGGTTGCGACTTTTTCCTGCTTTAATGTTGTCTTAGGCTTGTGCCTGTGCTAACCTGCGTGACCCCGGCAGCCGTCTGTCTTCACCTCTGCCCCACAGAACAGATTTAGTACAACTGATGAGATGCAGGTGCAGGCGCTCGCTTTCTATGCTGGCTGTTGGCCGCTGAAAACTCACCTGTGCTCAGAAAGTGCTGAAATAAGGTTTCACAAGGAAACAACACAAGCCTGAGTCTGTTGCTCATCTAGTTCACAAAACCCACGAATTGCCAGGATTCTGAAGAACCAAGAAAGCTGGCGGATGGGAAGACGCGAGTCCTTCAAGGGAACGCCTACACCAGTGTATCCGGCTTATTTTCTCCCACTGACCTCATTTGTGTGACATTTTCTCTGCAAATGCATCCAGAGCCTGTGAAAGACAATTATAGTCTCTGGTCACCGGCAGGGAACAAGCTGGAGAAGGCTCAGTGTTGATAGAAATAAGTCAGCTCAACGTGGAGGAGTGAGTCTAAGCTTTTCCCCGCTGATGAGAAAAGTGATGCAGAAAATGAATACCTGAATCACAACAGTGCCCAGCACCATCCTGGGAGCACAGAAGTAATGCCTGCAGCATGAATGAATGAGTGAATGAATGGGTGAATGAGTAAATCAGTAAATCGCCTGTGGTATTCAAAGAAATCCATCTTATAAGAATAAAGAAAATGACAACAATAATAATACATGTAACATTTATCAGCGTCCTAAGTGCTTTAACTACATTGACTCGTTTAATCCTCACAGTAACCCTATGAGTCAAGTACTATTATGATCCCATTTTGAAGATGGGAAAACTGAGGCACAGAGAGGTTGAGTCACTTGTCCAAGGTCACAGAGCTAGTCTATGGCAGTGCTGGGCATCTGTCTCTGGAGTCTGTGCTCTTAGGCACTTTACTGTATTTTCCCTATATTGTCTGATAATTTGCACCACTTAAAGGAGTTTGCGTTCTACACAGACATTGATTGATTAGAATTTCTGAATAGTGAGGGCTCCTCTTGTTGGTTTATCACAATGAGGACGGGAAGCAGAGTGAGGAGAAGTCAAACAATCATTCAACCTCCCCTAGAAACACGTTTGGGAACACAAAATGTAAACGAATGGGAAAGCTGGAGTTACTTGCGAAAAGTCCATCAGTGAGCATTTGCAAATCCCTGAGTAAAATGATGAGGGTGTTTCCCATGGGGGCACCACCAGGATTCAGAAGGCTTGTCGGGGTCACATGACACGCTGGCTCAGGAATAAAGTTGGGCTTCTCGGCGAGCTCCTCCTTGGCCTCTCACTCGGCTGTGATGGTGGCTATAGAAATGCCCAGGTGAGATATTCTTGTGAGCACAAGGGGAGGTATATTAGGCCTGAGCTTTATTACAAGTTGAGGCCTTCACTCAGAAACCAGTTTCCGTAAAAAGGAAATCAACCATCTCCATAAAAGTTAAACCACGATTAAGGGGAAAAAAAAGAAAAGCAGTATATTTATAATTATCTGAGAATTAGGAATGAAAAATAGCAGTCTTCTTTATTTAGCTCTTTCTCCTTAAATAATGCAGCAAGGGGAGAGATTTTGTGGGAATGTATAATTTAACATAATTGAGTAAGGGAATTAGAACGTTGCATCCACTCTATTTAATGACTCTGTTCTGGAGAGAGTCGAGGCCGCGTGGTAGAGCCAGGCTGAGGGTCCCTGAGAGCCTAGTGGGAAACAGGCAGGAGCACATGCTGGGGACAAAGGGCACGAACGGGAAATGTTTCATAAGTTCAAGCCGGAGACGGGCTGAGCAGCACGTGTGTGAAGGGCCCACTGGTGCTCAGAGTAGGAATTAGATCAGCAAACGTAGACAGTGGCCCAAGCGCTTTGCCGGGAGAGGTCTACCCTCCCAGCCCGTAGCCTCGGGTTTGAATTGCAAGGCAAGACTGTTTACTCTAGGATCCTGGAGGATAGGGCCCTCCTGCCCCAACCAGATCCTTTCTGCTCCATATTAGTTACCTACTGTCACCTAATAAATTACCATAAACACAGCACTTTGAAACAAAACACATTTATTATGGCACAGTTTCTGGTGGCAGTGTCCAAGCAGGGCCTCTCTGTGTCCTTTGCTCAGGGTTTTCCAAGGCTGCAACCAACGTGCTCCTGTGGAGTTGGCATCCTCTTCCCAGGGTGTTCAGTTCCTTACGGCTGTGTAACTGAGGGCCCAGCTCCTGGACATCCACCTCCCCCAGCCACTCTCAGCATGGCTTTTTGCTTCTGAATGTCCAACAAGGGAGTGTCTCTCTATGGGGAGACTCTGACGTCGGGGAAGGACGAGACCCTCCTTGAAAAGTCTCCTCCACATTGCCTGATTAGGCCAGGCACACCTGGGATTATCTGTTTGATTTAATTCATAGTCAACCAAATAGAGACTTTCATTGCATCCTTAGATCCCTTTACCTTTGTCATACGATGTAATGTGGTCATGGCAGTGACCTCTTGTCCCCTTTGCCATATTCCACTGGTCAGAAGCAAGTCACAGGGTCTGCCTGCCCTGGAGGGAAGGGGATTTGTACAAGGTGTGATGCATTGCGGGTCACCTTTGGGTGTGTCTGCCACGCCCTCCCTAGGCAGTGGGATTGGAGGAGCCCCAGAAAGGCGGAACTGTATGTGTGCCTTGTGCTCAGAGCTGGGGATTGTCAGCACCCAGGCCCTGGGGCCCCAGAGGGGCCTTTTAAGCTTCCCTCTGCTCTGCCTAAGTAGCTATTCCACAGGAGCAGAGGGTACATCGCAAGCAGGCTGTCCAGGGCAGAGTGAGCCCTCCTATGGGAGGGAGCCCTGGAGGCCTCTCCACCACATGTTCATTTACTCTTTCATTTCCCGCGGTTGACTATGTGCCTGTAAGGCATCAGTCTCTGCACCGACCCGGGGGGCAGGGGTGGAGGCATCAAGGCACTGGCCTCCGAGTTGCTTAGAATTTAGTGCGTGGGGGGAGGGGATCACAATCCTGCCCGCGTCAGAAGTCCTTTAGTTTCAGTGGGCGTTTCCCACCGTGGACTGGCTCATGGAAAAGAGCAGCGTACTGGTTCTCACAACTCGGAAATTGAGGATGCGCCATCACCGGGCACAGCTGGATCCAGCACTTTCCTGTCTCGAAAGATAATAAAAACCAAGCTCTTCCCTGTTCCTGTTCTGCTCTCAGACAGGCAGGCTAGGTCTTCTCTGTTCTAGAACCTTCCTGAACACCGTACAAAGTCCATGATGCTCTTCGCACCCTGACTCCCGAAACAGAACTGGTAGCACCCTCATCTACAGCCTCACTCGCTGCAGGACAGAACTCGCCAGCTGCCCAGCACGGGACACATGAGTGTCACTGGCCTCCTCACCACCTCACCTCAGCCAAGTCTGTGGTTTATACTCTATCACGTGCAACACTCCACTTCAAGGTACCAGTTTATGCTGTACATTGGCGCTTTTAGGGACAGAAAGCCACTTCAGTGTATTAGCTTGGTGACTAGAAAGACACGCTTCAGGCATGACTGGATCTAGGCGCTCCCATGAAGTCACTGAGGCTCTGTTTCTCTCTGTGTCTCTGCTGTTTCCCTCTGTATATAATCCTTCTCTCCTCTTCCAAGTAGGTTTTCTCCCATAGCAAGGAAAGATGGCCTTGGGGCACAGGATCAAGGCCAGGACTAGGGTGAGGCAGGTGAGGTGCTTCGGACTCAAATTTAAGGAGGGGTCCACTCTCACAGTTGTGCAAGCTTAACCACCCCCCACTTTGTGCCCCAGCTGCCCTACCTACCTCACTGTAGACCCAGCCCTGCCCAGGATCCATCAGCTCAGCAGTCCTGGCAGAGAGAGCTCTTCACTCTCAATCTTCACAGATTATAAATCGGTTCCGGCAGCAAGCTTCCTCGGCCCTGCTTTTGGGCACATGCTCCTGCCTGAACCAGTCCCTGCGGTACTGGGGATGGAATACCACCGACTGGAGTGGATCCCCAGGGCCTGGGGGAACTAGAGGCTCTAATTCATGGTCCCACGAGAACCAAATGGAATCGGGGAGGAGCAGCACCCCGAAAACACAAGCTGGACAAGCAAACAAAACACTCAAACACAGGAGATCCTAATGCACGTGACCTGATTACTTTCTGCTGTGATGAGGGGCACACGTGTCTGGCCCCTCAGTCACACTCTGAGCTCCCTGAGCCTGAGACGATGCTTTATGCCCGCTGCCACCCAACACAGAGCCTCGCACGAAGCAGGGGCCCCAGAAACCTTTCTATGATCACTTGATTCTGCACTGGCACTGCTAACAAAGCTGCTTCTTTCTCTGCCCAGTGGGAAATGCTGATGATTTGTATCCTCGATTTGGTCGGGTTAATCCCATTGAAGACGGGGTGGTATGGAGTGAGGTGTCCGGGGATTGCAGAAGGTTGTGTTTCTCAAGGATGACTTTCCAGGGGTCATACGTGTACACAGAACCAGGCCCCCCTGCGGTGCTGAGAGTGGTCGAATCCCTTTCTGGGAGGCACATCCTCTAGTTGCAGCATCCCTACCTCAGAAAGCCCAGTGCCTAATGGGAAAACCCTAGTGGGATTCAACCTTCGTCCATGGGAGCACCAAAGCTGGCCTTGTACACCCTGAGACATCCGCCTTTCTAGCCAGTGAGAGGTGAGCGCTCTCCATCCCAGACACCAAAAGGCGTGAGCCCCGGATGGGCAGGGCTCCCGGCAGGACCTGGCAGGCCTGCCAAGGCCCTGCTATTAAAGTGCCAAAGGCTGAGGAGCAGAGTCCTCTGACGGCCCCTCAGAACAAACAGGGTGACGGTTTGCATTTGAGATGCATACGCTCAGTGGACGTGGCCCCCAGCTTGGCAGAAGTGGGGTTAAAGGGGCGCCATCTAACATGGAGGAGCTTGTTACAGGCAGCAACGACCAGAGCATGCAAAGCCAGGGAGACTCCAAGGGGCAGAGAGACGGTTCCAAGGCTGATGGAATATTCCATGACCTGCACTCCTGAGGGAAGGGTGGGAAGGAAGGATGGAACGGTGCCGTCTGGCTGCCAACGTCTTAGACATTTTTCTGTCCCAGAAATTCAACTCAAATGCTCCTTCTTTCTTTTCAATTGTTTTAAAGTTGGACAAAGTTTTCATGTGCTCTTTCTCATTTATGACGGTTTCTGCACACAGTGGAGCATCTCTTCTTTTGTAGGATGAGGCTTTTTCAAACTGTGTTGCCGGTATAACAAGAGGGTGTTGTAAGGTTTCTTTACCGAAGAAGTGCCTTAGTTTAAAAAGTCCAGGAAAAATGGATTAAATGGAGCAAAACAAGTGTCTCTCTTGCAGGACTTGTCAGGGCCTTTACTAAGTCACCATGCCCCGTGAACCTCTAAGAAGGGAGGGGCATTCAGGTGTCTGCTTTCCACGGACACTTTTAACTACAGAAACTTCTTTCACAGAACATCCCATGAGACTTGGCAAAATGCTGTTTTAGGCATTTCAATCTGGACGGCTAAGAGGTCACATCTGAGGGGCACCCGTGGGGACCTCAGAACGTAAAGACAGATGGCCCTGAATGTAGAAATCCTTTCAGTTCATCAATAAGCTTATCACCATTTAGTCAAATATAAGCATCTAGCATTTTCCAAGTATTTCTGGCCTATTTTAAGGTCACACTGCTTCCTGCTTATAAGTAAAAATAGTCAGATCCCCTTCCAAATGGTTATTTCAGAAAAGATTTTTCCCCTTTTCTTCCTCTTGGTGGGGTGGGGAGGACTGAAAATCTCTGACAATTGCTTGTTTTGCTAATTTTTTTTTTTTAAGTTCTGAATGTTTTTTCCATAATCAGGGTCTACTCCTTGAATTAGACCAAGTCTTAATTTTGAAGAAGGGGAATGTCGGTGCTCCTCCTCTTGTTTTCGAGACTGAAACACAAATGGGATGGCGTGGCTCTGACTGGTTGAGCAGGAGTGAAAAGACATGCGAGAAAACGGGACCTGACTGCACCCACTGTGTCCACAGCTGACGCCGGCCAGCTCACCCGGTGCCCACAGCGCTGCTTCCCGGGCCGGGCTCACCTGTGGCTCTCCTCCGGGTGACACTAACATCCTCGTGAGCGGCCGATACTCGCTAAGCACAGACTGTCCAGCAGACCTTAGGTGCCATTGAAACTTTGTTCCGATTTTATAGAGGAGCTGCCATCAAATGCCCGGGGCTGGGGGCTGGCCGGGGGGCCTGCCCGAGTCTGGCAGAGTCTGAGGCGCCTTCATTCAACTAGCAGTCCTGAGCACCTGCCCTGCACCAGGCCCTGGGCTCAGCCCTGGGATGGAAGTTGACAGAGTGTCCTTGGTCTCATGGGACTCGTAGGCAGCAGGGCCGGGGGCCGGGCAACGACTCACACTAATGTGCTCTTGTGCATTGAGCGTCTTGCTGGGGAGGTGAGGGCTGCCCTCTAGAGGCAAAGGGCAGGGGCTCCCACAGGCCAGGCCCGCGGACGGTCCTCAAGGGGAGGTCCTGTGGGTGCCCACATTCTGCACGGGGGTAGGATGGGCAGGCCCCTGGCAGGTCAGTGAAGGCACTGCCCTTAGCCCCGGACCAATGGGGCCTCCTCACTGGTAGCCATTGGGGTTGGGGGCTGCGCTGTCCACCCTGAGGGTCACGCCAGCACCAAGTGGTCACCAGCTGCCTCAGCCCCATTCTTCAGACACTCGTCCAGGAACGAGGTTGCCCCTCACTCTCCCAGACGCTCAGCTGAGGAAAAACATCCTGCGGGCTCGCTGCCACTCAATCCCCTGCCTTTCCTGTTCATCCGAGCGTCTCAGAGCCGCCGGTCAGAAAATTGAAACAGTGCATGCCAAGCGGTGGCCCCCCGTTTCCTCCCTGTTCCGCCTGCACTTTCGCCGCCTGTCCCTGTACCAGCTTCAGGGCGGTTCTAGCACACCCCTGTTTCACAGATGGGGAGACTGAGGGCTCCGAGCCTGGCTTCCCGAGCACATGGAGCAGAGGCAGCCCGGCTCCGGGCCCCCGGGCCCCGGCGTCACCCGTGCTGCTTCTCACTTTTGAGTGATGTTTTTGCAGATAGAACCTTGAACCTGCTCTAATGCCTTTTTTTTTTTTAAGTAAATCTTTTCCAAGTTGTGCTTCTCCTCAGCAGAGCACGTGGGACCGGCTCAGAGCAGACCCGCCCTGTGGACGGTCTGCGCCTCCTCTCCGAGCCAAGCCCACCCTGGCCGTCTCCACTGGAGGCTCACACGGTGAACCCCTTCGGGGACCGGCAGGACATCCGTCGGGGAACAGAGCAGACACCCCTTAAGATGACACATAGCGATGGACAGTGGGAAACATGGGCGGCGTCGGGGGGGTGGTCAGCTGGACAAAGCCACTCACCTGCCCGGCTCAGCCCCTTGCTTCCCCGTGCGAGGGGGCCCAAGGAAGCTGCATCTTTCTGTTTTTCTAGATAAACTAGAAATCCAGATTTTCACATGAAATATCTTACTTTTAAAAAGTACTACAAATAAATTAAAACTGCGACTGGCCGGGCATCACGTGGGCTTGGAAACTCGCATCTGTGGACCGTTTTGGCTCAGCCGCTCCCGTAGGACCCTTGGCTTCAAACCTGGTATCAAGCCCAGCAAGAGGCCAGTCTCGCTCCACCTGGGGCCAAAGGTGGCTGGAGTATGACACAAGAAACAAGCTTCTGACTTTGACTCGGGCCCCAAGGCCAGCGCGAGAGCCCGTTTTCAGACTGCTGCTCTGTTTCTCTACTGAAAGAGGGCGAGGCGCACGTGAAGGAGAGAGGACGCACGTCCCCCTGCGGGACACCGACTCTGCCGGCCGCGCGCCCGCGGGGTCAGAGTCGGCGGGGGTCGCGGGGACTCGTGTTTTACCCAGGCTGCTCCCCCATCCTTAAGGAAAATCTAGTGTTCTCCCCACCCTGCAGAACTGAGCGGATCTCACGGCAGGTTGGCCAGCACCCTTTCCCCAGCAGAACAGGGCTCAGCGCTGCCCACACAGACCCTCCCATTTCACTCACCATCTTTTATTTTTCCCCTTCCTCCAGAACACACTTTTTCCTTAGTGGTCCCTTCTCTCTGGACTGTAATGAAAAAGCAGTAGTAGCAGTAGGTTCAAACCTGTGATATAAGCTGGTTTTGTTTTCAGCCTTTTTATTATTTAACCTGCACCCGCAGGGGGGTAAACCGATACCCCGTCACGGAAGAGACAGATGAATCCACCGAAAGGCCGGGGATTGTGCGGAGATGCCCGGGCAGGATTCGCTTGGGCTGCAAGATTTAATTTGCCAGACTGCTGGGCCCATCAAAAGTTTCTGCAGTAACCACTTGGGTCCTCATAAAGCCGAAACAGCAGAGGGGGAAAATGAAATCCTGGATCAATGTCTCTGTTTGGAGACCTTACCTTATGTTCAGTTGAAAAAAGGAAGGAGAGAAATCCAACCAGCCAACTGTACTTGTCACTGCAGATTAGCCAAGGAAACCGACACACCGGCTTGTGACATTTACCAGGAAAGCGGGGGCACTGTCTGTTTTGGGCTTTGGGAAGAACTCCAGGGAGGCTCTCTTCGTATCTTCTGACGGCCTCACCTGCAAACTTGCGCCTCTTCCCCACGGGGTGACGTGGCGCTGAGCAGCTACAGGGATGTAGGGACACCTTGGGTGGGGGGCTGCCAGGCCAAGGGTCTGCGGACCGTGTGCGCCTGGTGTGGGCGTGAGACGGGCTTAAAGACCGGAAATGCCCGGACACCACTCTGCATCTGCCCCAGTTGTCCCAGGATCTGTTTCCCTGAAGCTGGAAGGATCCTTCCTCGCTGAAGGATTCGTGCCACGTGCCCACCTGGGCCACGGCCACTGCTGCCCATGGTGCAGGCTCCCGAGAATGCTCTTCGGAATTGAAAGGAAAGGGTTGGCATGGAGGAGGATGGAGCGGAGGCTGGACATGTAAACCAGAAAACGTCGGAAGGGAGGGCCTGGGAGGAGATGGAAGGAGACGGACTGACATGGGACAGACGTCCAGTTTCCTTGGCTTAAACCACGGTCACTTGAGTTTATAGATTGGAGCAAAAGGGTTATTCGCTTCTTTTCATATACTGTGTGTGCCATTCAGAGTTTAAGCAGAAATAGGATATTTGCATGGCTGCCCTCCCAAATATTTAACAATTGCAAAAGGAAAAGCAGTACGTTTTCAGGGAGAACCTGGCACAGGCACATCAGGCTCGGGTCAAGGGCAGCATCACCAGGAAGACACATCGATGCCGGGCACCCTGATAGGATGCACTGGGGAGGACGCTGCTTCTGGGCATTTCTCCCAATAACACACAGCCTCAGTCTCACCATGAGCAACATCAGCAAACCCAAGATGCGGTATTTTCAATAAAATAACTGACCAATATCTTCCAAAGTGTCAAGGTCCCAAAAGATAAGGAAAGACGGAGGAATTGCCCGAAATTGGAAGAGACTAAGGAGACAGCACTGCCAAACACAGGATCCCGCAGTGGATGCTGGGCCAGAAGAAGGGTTAACGAAAAACTATGAAATTCAATAGTTAGAGTGTTATTACGTTAGAACGTCCATACTCTAGTTAGCAGGATTACAGCAAGAATAATTTCTTAATTTTGATAAAAATGACATTAAGACGTTAACATAAGGGGAAGCTGAGTGAGGGGGTATGAGTACGCTTTGAATTATTTTTGCAACTTTTCTTAGGTCTAAAATTTTCTCAAAATGAAAAGAGTAACTCTTGAAAAAAGAAAAAAAAAAAAAAAAAAAAGAAAGAAACGCTGCCCAGAGGTGTCCTCACATCACTTCCAAGAAAGGATGATAGGGCTCCCCTGGTGGCGCAGTGCTTGAGAGTCCGCCTGCCGATGCAGGGGATACGGGTTCGTGCCCCGGTCCGGGAGGATCCCACATGCCGCGGAGCGGCTGGGCCCGTGAGCCATGGCCGCTGAGCCTGTGCGTCCGGAGCCTGTGCTCTGCAATGGGAGGGGCCACAACAGTGAGAGGCCCGCGTAACGCAAAAAAAAAAAAAAAAAAAAAAAGAAAGGATGATAATTTACACCCACGAAGACTCCTGACCTTTCTCTTTGATTCCTCATATGTCCTTGGGGCATGATGAAATCATCAGTGCTCCAAGGACATAGGACACCGGGCACAGCTGAAATCTCATAAATAAATTACCAAACAGATGCCGGGGGAGGGCTGCTACACTTTCCTGTGACCTGGGATCTCTGCGTCCCATTCACTATAAGTGCTGACCTGTGTCCTTGGCGAAGGTGAAGATCTGAATGGCGGAAGGAGATGGAGGTCCATGCCAGTCACCGTGGTGGTCCCCACAGATAGACCCTGGGGATGGACCCAGGCCATTCCAAGGACGACGGGTCTGCTCTGCTGCTCAGGTGAGCTTGGAGGCCTGTTGCACAGACGCAAAGGGGACTTAGAGGCATCAGCTCCATGTCTTTGTCAGAGCCCCTGTGAGGCCAGGTCTTCAAAGTTGAGAGATGGGTCCATGAATAGAGCAGGAGGTCACTGCTCTGCCAGGTAGTTCAACGTGTGAAGGATTTCACCCTATTTTCATTGGAGTGGGGCTCCTTGGTTGGGAGAAAACACTGATTCCTGGCTCTGCAAACAAAGGGGGCATACGGTCAGCTACTGCCACAGTGATGCTGTGATGAACTACCCCACCCCCAAACAGTTTACAGCAACCAGCCTTTATTTCTCACTCACGTGTCTGTGGGTCAACCTCAGTTTAGCTGACCCAGACTGGGGGGCAGGTCCAGGCTGTGAGTTCAGCCCAAGCCTGGTGCCTGTGTGGACCGTTCTTCTGGGACCAGCAGACAATGTGGGCAGGGAGCTCTGGGGTAGGTGACCTCAGACAGCTCTGCTTTCTCACTGTTGGTCTGCTTTGCAGTCTGTCTGTCTGTCTTATGGCAACTGTGCCCTCCCTGCCTTCCATTTGGGGAAACACCCCCTGCTCAGCCTACTCAGCCCTGGTGGGCTTCGTTGCCCAGGGCACTCTGTCTCAGCCTGGCCATGGCATGGGGGAGGTCTTCTGACCAGGTGCAAGCAATTAATGGGCCCCCTTCCCCGGCCACAGTGGTGGGCCCTGAGGAGGGCACACTGACGGGGCTGGATGGCTGCCAAGCGGGAAGCACTGTCCGAGACGGCGGTCCACTTCCCCGGCCCCCGGCCACAGGATGAGGCCAGTGTAGATGGAAGCTGAGGGGCACAGTGGGGAGACAGTGAACCTAATAACATCTCTGAGCCCCGGATCCACCTGGGCCTGAAGTTTCCCAAGTCTGATGCTCCCAGTTCTAGGCTAATCCAATCCCTTCTTGTAAGAATATGTTTTGCTCTGTATTTTTTTTTGTTTTTTTGACACACTCAACCTGAGTTTAACCAACACGCAACCATTATAGAAGATAGAAGTGGCCTCCTCAGCAATGCACCTTTTTAAAGCATGTTTATTAAGATATCGTTTATACACTATGAAATTCACCCACTTGAAGTATATACTTAAATGGTATCTAGTAAATTCACAGAGATGTGAAACCATCACCACAACCTGAACTGAGACCGTTTTAGGAACGTACCTTTGCCCTGTCTTATCCCTCAGGAGGACATGTGAGTCCCTTGCCATATTTCCCACACCGTCCTCTCCTGGAAGCACTGCTTTTCCTCAAGCCAAGACTCTGGGCCTGGGCCTGGCCTGCCGTGTCTGGATTAGACTTAGCCAATGAGTCCCAGGACAGGATCTGTCCCTGCTCTGGACGGGATTATGTTGTCAGGAAGACTCTTATTATTATACCAATCTAGAAAAGAAAAAAGATTAAAACACTGGCATTTTTATTTGAGAGGGAAAAGAAATTCCAGTTCTGATCTAAAATTTCTCCATGGGAATTGGATCATAGGGAATTATTTGGGCTTACTGAAGAAGCTCTGGAGAGCGATGCTGGGAAGCTTGGCTAAACATGATTTTAAATGAATTTCTAATCTGTGGTGGAATTCTGGACCAGGTTACAGTACATCCTTAGAGTCCATTTGATCAATTAGAAAATAAATGCAGACTTTGTGTTCCATTTGCAAAGGCCCTTACATGGGTGGCCACTGGCAGTTCACATGCATGAAATCCCAGTGCCCACCACCAGGTAAGGCCATCCCCACGTCTGAGTGCTCATCACTGAGATGAGCTGGTCGGTACTGGTTAGGACCCCTGTGGTCCAATGTCAGGTGCGGCCACTGGGGCTGGTCCCTCAGCAGGACTGGGCTGGTGCTTCCTCCTTGGGGGATCTACTCCAGACACAGTGGGCTAGTGAGACCTGCTCCTTCAGCAGGCTCAGGTCAGGGCCCGTTCTGAGAAGGGGCCTGTAGATGAGCCAGGTCCTCCAAAATGGACCCTGCCCCGACCTCACGGAGCCAAACAGACAGGTGCTGCAGTGTAGCCGCAGCTCAGATCAGAGGTGATAGAAAGAGAAGCAAAGATAGAAGGACCCTGCTAAGAAGGTGATTTGGGTCAGACATTTCCTACCTTTGGAAAGTTGCAGAGCTTCCTTGTGATAGGCCTAATTCTAGACATTCCTTCCTACGGACTCCTTCAAGATTTAAAATTAGACTTAGCTTCCTTTCAGGAGTTTCAGAAGATTTCACAAAATGCATAGTGTTTCTGATGACATCCAGAGGGGCACCTCCCTCTCACCCTAAGCCCTGGGTGTGGGAATACAGAAATGGGTGTTGTTCCCAACTATGCCAAAGACACCCCCCAGCCTTGGCTGGACCCAGTGCTGGTGTCTGAGGTCCAGTAATAAGGGTGAGTGAAGCCCACTCGCCCTGCCTGGCAAGAGCTGGTTGTTAAATATTTAGGAATTCAGCAAGCCAGCTATTAAACCATCCGTGGCTTTAAATGATGGGATTATTTACACTATAGAAATTGGCAAGGGCTAAAACCCACCCCTCCCATTTTTATTCCCCCAGAGAGCTGGTTTACAGGCATGCCACACACACTCAAGCCCTGTCTCAGCCACCTACTGGTTGCACCGACTACTTGTCTGCCTTTGGGTTAGTTGTTTGGCCACTGTGCCTTAGTTTCTGCATCTGTCCAATGGGAGCAACAATGGTATCTATCTCGCAAGGTTATTGTGAGACCTCCACAAGGTGAGGTGTGTATAAAGCTCTTGGTACTTGCTCCACTGATGCTGTTTGGCTGGAACTGCCAGCCACCACCCATTCCAAGGGGCAGCCCAGGAAAGTGCCTTCTGCAGAGACACACCTGCAGCAATTAAGAGAGTCATTCGATCAGGAAGGGGCAATTAGAGTGGCATTCGGGCCACAAGAAACAACAGCCTCATTTAAAAGGCAGAGCTTTCATGAAAATAGATTTTCTGCCTCTATTCTTCCAGAAAGCTCTCCACAAAGCCACAGAAGCATTTATAACTGTGGTAACAAGAAATGAGCAGGGGCAGAGATTAGAGTCTGTTTCATTAAAGAATCACGGGCACGATGCTGTGTCCACGGATGGCCAAGTGTCTCTTTTTTAATCATATAGTCTTTACAAAGATGCTTCTGAGCTCATGGCCAGGAAAGGTAGGGTCCACATGTGGAGCCCCTTGGGTCACCAGGGAAGATGAGGTGGGCCCTGGGCAGGAGGGGGTCAGGAACCCCAGCAAAACCAGCCCTCATTCTCTGCCGCCTTTGGGGAGCACAGTGTCTAGGTGTCCAGGCTTGGGGGACGCCGGTGGCACCAGGTGCAAGATGGGAGGAAGGTGAAGCTGGACATTTCCTTCCAGGAACCCAGGTGCCTGTTCCCGACTCTCACACTGCACACCTGTCCGCTGACTCTCCTCCCCGTAGGACTCAGGGCCTTCCTAGCGGTCCATCAGCTTGGGCAAAGCTGTGAGGCTGAATCCGGATTTGACCCGTTACAACAGCTTAGCAGCCTTGAGCGGGATTCCATCTCTGAACTTCGGGGGATGTCACCTGCCTCTCAGGCCACGGTGTTATTGAGAGGGGTGCCTGGCACGGAGCAGCTGCTCAGGGACCCTTACTCCTGTTCCTTCATCATTTTCTCTTCTTTTCTGAACTCCCTTCCGCTTGGGGCCACGACAGAAGCAATGAAAGATACACACAGCCATTCTCCTCCCTCTCTGCCTTGTCTCCTGTCCACTCAGTGACAGGCATCTGTCTGTGGTACCAGGTGTGCTGCTCAGGGCTTGGGATCCAGTGGTGAGCTCACCGGATTTGTCTTCCTGGTGCCGACCTATAATCTGTCCTGACACCTGATGGTAATGGGCCTCTTCTCCACCATATGAATAAAAGATACGTCATTCACAGGTCCTTCAGTATGTCACAGGGTACACCCCATACACGGGGAAGTCTCAGCAAAAGGATCCTTCTCAGGGTCGGTCTTGCCTTCTACTGATGCCTGGAGATTCTGCCTTTCCCTTGTCACCCTACAAGGTGTCTTTCTCCCTGCCCTCCATTAAAGGATATTGGTTAATTCTCTGACTCTGGCCTAGTGAGAAATTAAAATCTGACCCATGTGACTTTTGGTTCTGGGCATAAATGAGAGGGAAGACATTTTACTGATCGTGAGGGTGAGCTATGAAACGCTTGATACAGTGTGTCATTGACCCCGGGGCAGAAAGCAATTGATGTGAATCACACATGTGAAAGCCCTTTGTAAATTGTTCAGCTCAAATTGTGTTGTCTGCTCTCAACTTGGTAGAAACTGCCATTGCCAGGGAGAGCATATACCTTCAAAGGTGAGGGTGCACTTAAACTGATGAGCTGGATGCGTTTGCTGAATGCCAGCAATAACCACCGCCCCTCCATCTGCTTGGGGGTCCTGGAGGACGTATTATTTAGAGTTGGCTCAAGATGAATGGGCCCCAAGACCCATGGGGTAAGACCACATGGGGTCCCGGGTTGAGGACATCAGTGCCGGATCAGGAGATCAGGAAGAAAGATAAGCTCTCCACAGGTCTGATGGACGCCTCATTTGATGCTGAGGTTCTGAGTGGACACACACACACACACACACACACACACAAGGAGAGGAAGGTACCTGTGTATTCACTGTGTGTGTAGAGCATAGCCATGTGGTAAACAAACAGGGGAATATACCATTTCAGATAGTGTTTATTACGCAGCTGCTCCCTGGGTAGCGTATTTGACATCTCATCTACTCTCCACAAGGGTTCTTGAAGCTGGGGATTACCTTTTCTCTCTTGAGATAAGGAATCTAAGACTCAGCACACACTGTTACCTGATACATGGCCAAGCAGAGATTCAAACACAGAAGAGGATTCAAACCCTCTTCTCTGTTTCAGAGAACCCAAAAGTCTTAAACGATGGAAAGCTACGCATAAAATCTAAGTATTCTGGTTACAGCCGTGGACTTTTGGGTATCCTATCTTGATTCTCTTGAATATTTACTTTTTTTTCCTGAGCTTGGATATATTCTCACTTGACTTGGTTACATTCAGGGTATCTTAAATTGCCTCCTTTGCATCTGTGATTGTATGAGCACCAGCTTACCCCCCAACCTCAAGTCACCCTAGAAGAGGCTGACAATCCTAGACTCTGTGGAATGGCCAAGTATGGAGTATTTTATCAGTGTGTCCCAAAACGTTCCACAGAAGATGAAATGGTAAACAGTGGCCTGCTTAGGAATTCTTCCTTACTAGGGAAATACATTTTAATGCCCGCTCCGAATTCAGCATCCCTTGTGCCACTAGGGGATGAAGCTAGTTAGATAAATTTGTAGAGACATATGCACCCCCAGACACTAGGCTTATGGGGCAAGGATGTCTCTCCCGGTGGCTGTGAAAGGCTGCAGCCCATGGTTGCCTAATGACTTGATATTTTGTTTCCTGCACTCCGTTCAGAGTGTGGAAAGAGCGCTTGGGGAGATGAGCTGTGCTCTGCTTTGCTTGAAGGTCCTCCACCTCCTGCAGCTGCTTGATAGTTTTGGTCTCTGTGGCAGGTTTATATTGGAACCCCCCCCCATCTGTCTGCAGAGCTCATTAGAAGGGAGAAAGTGCTTCTAAAGTAGCAAATGACAAATTTTCTTCACCTACACGGGTGCCAAAGGAACAGGTCAATGTGGGTTGTTCCTGTTTAGATTAATCACAGGAAATGCCCGCTTCTGTGTCGACCTGTCACTTACCAACAACAGCTAAACCAGGGGTTATTTAATCATGTAACACTGAACACCAGCCACCCTCTCTGCCCACAGAAACATGACGATCTGCTTCTTTAACAAATACCTGAAGGTTTCAGCTGCCAACAGATATTGATCAATTTCAAATCTCCTTTCCAAAATCAATACCAGCAAGCAGCCAGGACTTCAGGCTCTGGGACAGAGGGAGTTGATGGTCTGAACCACCCTCTAACGGTCGGGCCGCCACAGACCTGGGCATCTTGGCAGAAAGATGCTCCCAGCCCATCCGCCTTCCCAGCTTGTCTGGCAAAGCGCTGTTTGCTTGGGGAAGCCAGAGATGTTCCCAAGAGGAAGTACCTTTATGAACAAAAGGGGAACTTTTATCGGGCTGATCTTCATCTTCATCTTTCTTATCACCTAAGTGATTTAAGTTGATGATGTTTAATGAGATCCATGTCGTTCAGATAGACTTCAAGCTGTGATCCAGCAAGGCGACACCAATTTAGCCTTACTAACCATCCCTCCCGACTTTTCTTTAGGTACTTCATGTCACATAAATTAGACTGCCATAGAGATAATTGGATCCTTGTGGCTCTTAATTTTTCACAGATACACTATTTTGAAAATAAATCACGAACCATCACCTTTGAATGTTAAAGTTAATTTACACTGAATATGCTTTCCTACTTCAAAGTATGTGTATGTCTACACCTTTAACAGGTACTTGACAGCTATGGACCCTCCCTTCATTGCCATCTAAACCACGAGTTAAATCTAAAATACTCATGTCAGTCCAAAGGAGCCAGAATCCTTTTGACTTTTTGTTAATCGTCTTTTCAGAAATGATTATGTCCAAACATTCGGCAACTTTATAATCGGTTGAAACTGTTGTTCCGAAAAGCATTATATTTTCCTCGGTATCACAGGAGTCCATCCTGCATTTGCACTGAAGCTGTGTGAATTTTAAATAGACAGAACATCTCAATGACCATTCAATACAGATGAATAGACTCGTCTGATATATAAAGAACTCGATTACATGTTTCAATAAAGAATAAAAATGTGCCTTTTTCAGAAAGATCTCTCTTTTTTTTTGTCTGTAGGTAGCATAAACATTAGCACAAAGAGAACAGCTGAGATCCACTCCTCTATAGATTTTGATTATAAAATGCAAAAGCATACCCATCACAAAGAAGGTGCTCCACGCCCTGAATTATCTAACAGGAAGTATCGATATTAACTAGTAATTCTAAACGGCCCCTAACCAAGTGCACGTCAGGAGAGTAAAGTAAAACAGTTCATCCGATGTCAAGTGAAAACTCATTACCCCTGCTTCCTACATTGCATCACCCCCATTCCTTCTTCAGCAGGCCGAGAGCACAGAAGGAGAGACGCTCAATAAATAAAGTGTAAATGCATTTTGCAATTACAAAATGTTAAATAAAACATGGCTCACTGCAAGGCGGCAGCAAGGAGGCATGGGGAGGAGATGGCAGGAGAGCAAAGCAGAACTTAGCCCACGTCCTCCCCAGTTTTTCTGCCGTCCTCCTGTTGGAATGCAACGTTCTTCAAGGGGCTCTTTGGGAGGCATTTCAGAGCGGACAATGAGGAAATGGGCTCTAAGGTGAGCCCCAAAATGACACTTTGGAGGCAACGCTTTGCCATTCATGGAACCACTGGCCTCTGTGGACTTCTAACTCATTAGCTCACGGGGCATCGAGCTTGGGTGTCTTGTTGCTAAAGCAGAGGTCACTAGATCAGAAGTGACGTGATGTGGGCCAGAAGCCACACAGGGCTCATCCTGGCTTCTCTCGACCTGCACAACAGCAGAGCTGTTCACATTTTAAGGAGTACACAAACCACTCAGGGGTCTGAGGGTCAGCAGGTCCGGTGGGACCCTAGACTCCACATTCCTAACAAGCTCCCCTGTGATGCTGAGGCTGCCGGCCCTGGGGCCTCATTCACAGGAGTGAAGCTCTGTAGTACAAAAGGTTTCTGAATCTATAGAGAAATGAGGTCTTGCAGAGAAATGTTTTATCTTAGATCACACATTTTCACCCAGAGGTTTGTCACATGTTTTGTGAGGCTTGTAGCGAAAAGTGGGCACCACCAATAAAGTAGCAAGATTGCACGTGACACTTTTAAGGATTTAAGTTACAGGTAAATCAATGTCATCACCTACATTTGATTCATTGTTTATCAAAGAAGAGGGTGAATTTATAGTCCATGTCTGAGATGTGTTTCAGGGACAGCTTATCATTCTTTTGTTCATTTAGACTTTCTTACGAAGCACCTACTATGAGCTAATTTCTGTAGCACTGTCTGGAAGCGGCTCTTACTGATGCTCCATGGATCACTGTGTTGATGGCAAACTGTGGAATACCTGTGTTCCTCCAGAAGGACCTGGGCCTTTGTCAAAATCCAGTCATACCCAAGACAGTCATCTATTTACACACCGGGGATTGTGGCAGTGACAGGACTGAGAACCCCCCGGCCCTGCCCTTACATTATCACTATGGCTAACTGCTTGCCCCTCCCTTTCATCAGTATTATTATCTTTTTGCAGCACATTTCTCTCTTCTTCACTTTACACTGACCTTGTAACACAAACCCTCAAAATACAAATAGTACCAAGAAAGGATAGCAAGGATTGAGTACTGTCAGGGAACGACGTGGAATCACATCAGTTCCATGTCATCCTTCCCGCTGATGGCCGTCACCTGTAGGGTGGGATGAAGTGAAACTGACCAGCTTCCACACCACTTCCCAGCAGGACGCCACTGATCTCCGCTGTCCTCTCTTGGTTCCAGCCACTTCCTCAGACCTCACTGAACCGTTGTGGAGGTCAGCATGGGTGTCTGAACGAGAGCCTCCACTGCTGACTGAGAGGAGGAATGAATCCACCATTCCAGCATGGCTGCTAACTGGTCCGCGAAGCACTGAATCAGCGTCAGAATTCAAATCATTATTCCTCTGCCTTTTTTCCCTGAGGATATCCTTTCTCCAAGATCTCCCCATGCCTGACCTTCGCTAGGCCTTTAGTTAAAAGGGGCATCTGTTTTCAGTGGTGGGGACTTGCTGACCCTCTTCTGCTACATGGATCACACTTGCTTTTCAGACACCGTTGCTGATGGTCTGGATGTGTTTTCCTATTGCTTGTGTTACTTACTCAGTGTTGTGTAGTTCAGCCTGGAAACATTTCCTTTGACTCTCTGTCATGTTTTCAAAGGTAGAAACAAACCCCATCCTTTTTTTTTTTTATTTTGCCTTCCGCACAGTGGCAGGTGAGGCTGTGATGGCCAGTGGGAGAGAAGATGAGAAGCAGAGAAGGTCCCCTGACCTCCATGTACGCTCGTTTTCCCAGAACCTCATGAGCTGCTCTGCAACTCTGAAGTGCAGCCTGAGCTCATCCTCATTTAGGACATGAGCGGGTAACAACGTGTTGGCCGAGTTGGTTACCATCTTCAAAGGGAAGGGACTCACTCCGCGCCCCCTGGCGGTCCACTGCATTCGTCTGCTTGGAGACCTGTTCCAGGGTCGTCCTTCCCACACTCAGTGAGACCCCGCCAACCACACCGGGCACCCAGAGAAGCCTCTGATGGCAGCGTATTGAACCCTCCTTGGAGTCTCGGGAGGGTGTCGGCAAAGTCAAGGGCTGAAGTAGATGGAGGTAAAGAGGGAAGTGGGAGGGGCCTCCTCCGAGCTCATCCCGAGGCCGAGTGGCAGGCTGTCATCCCGTGGCCGAGTGGCAGGCTGTCTGCCACGCTCTCCGGAGATGAGAACAACACAGGTGACAGGCTGCCGAGTGGTGCTGGAGCCAGAAACGGGTCTCGGAGAGGATGAGCTCACCGACTGCAAGTGCCAAGTTGAGGTGTCTTGGTGTGATGTCCACTCAGTGGGGTGGGACGGGGCTGCAGGTCTGGAGCTCCAGGTCAGACAGAGAGAAAACACCCTCCCCACGACAGAAAGCTCCCACCAGCCCACATGCCCCAACCCACTGTCACGGCCAAGTGGCCTGGTTCTTAATGAATGTGCATTCCTGGGAGCGTAAGAAGCAGATCCAGACCCCTTTGGTGGGGATTTTCTTAATATTCTGGAAGGCAATGAGTCTCTACATTGAAAGTACCGTGGCCTGAGGAGGTCAGTAAACAGAAGGCAGCATCATTTCTACACCCGCAGTGATTAAACATGGGACTGAGAGGTCCGGTTGCGCATTCAGCTCTGAGATCCATGCTGAATTCAGGACGTAGAGCAGGCTGCCTCTCATCTTTTCTCTGTTTTCTCTTCCCAAAGCTGCTCTGGAAATGCTCAGCTTTCACTGCTTTGTCCTCTTTACAGATTATCCCTTTATTGCACACTTCATATCGGGCATCATCCTAAGGGTTTTTCAAATAGGCATCAATGTTATTCCCATTTTGCAGATGGGGAGACTGAGGCATCAGAAGTGAGTTCTCAGAGCTAGGGATGTGTGGTGGAATCCTGTAGTCTCACCCAGATGCTGTGCTCTCAGCGGTTTGCTAAAGCTGCCTTGTTCTTCCTTTGAAAGACCGGCTTATACAGAAGGAGCTAAGCCAGCAGTTAGGAGGCTCTAGGGAAGGGGTCTCCATGGACGAAAACACAATTCTCACTGCCTCAGAGATGGAGAAAAATGAGAAGTCCCCAAGTAGTACTTAAATCCATATACAATGAGTTACTGACCATGTACTTGGAGTAAATGCTCAACACAGGAGTAGAAATTGTAATTAGGTCTCCGATCCCTCTGAATCCCAAGGAGAGATAATCATGTGAACGCTGAGAGCGAGACTGCAGGATCAGACTTGGTTTCTCTGACCATCTCCAAGTGGGGAGTCAGGGGCCTCCATCCTCATCTCTCCTGTGGGAAACCCACTTCATCGCTGCCCTTATGAACTAGGTTGAGCCCTCAGTGGATGTAATGAGAATGTTAGAAGCAGTAAATGTATATCCTGTCAAGTGGAGGCTGATGAATGCGTTCTCATCATTTGATGCAGGTAGACTGAACAGCCACAGACGGAAGTCAAGCGGGCACCAGGCAGCCACGCGATGGGAACGTAGGGTTGCATTAAAATCTATTAGCAAACATTCCACAAAATCAACATGATCCCACTTGTTCTTTCTCTTACTTGGAGTTGCTGTCCAGCCATTTTCGACATCGCCCCATAACTGCCACCAGCTCTGGCAGCCCAGGCAAGCGGCGAGCATACAATGGGTGCTCAATACATGTTTACCACATGAATTGTGCTTATTATTCTGTTCAGAGGGATGCTGTATTGATTGTTCCATCTTCAAGAAGCAAGGAGGGGGCGCAGCTTATTAAAGGCAGTGCAATACCTGAAGACACTTCTGTCTCCCTTTAGGCCCGCGTTTCAAAGTTTTCACTGCAGATAATACAGTTATTTAAGCCGACAGCAAGTATGAACAGTAGCTGCTCCCAGCTCAGCAGAAGCCAAAATCATTCGTGTGCACTGTATGGATTCTCAGGTTGTTTACACACCCATGTCCTGGTATTTTCAAGGGGCCACATATGTATATGTGTGAGCCCTTCTTCCAGCTCATCTGTGGGTCAGTGAGGACGTGTCACAGGCCAAACCCCACCTGCCTCTGGTTTCCTATGACCTACGAGCTAAGGATGTTTTAACATTTTAGGCTTTATTTTTTCATATAGTTTTAGACTTCCAGAATCACTGAGCAGACAGTGCATAGAGTTCTATATGCCCGCTCCCTTCCCCCCTCAGCCCAGGTACACACCTCTCCCTATTAACAGCTTACATTAGTGGTACATTTTCTACAACAGTGAGCCTTAACCCAAGTCCACCTTTTATGTTAAGGTTCGGTCTTTGAGTCATATAGTTCTATAAGTTTTGACAGATACATAATGGCCTGTATGCACCATTATAGTTTCATACAGAATATCTCCACAATCCCCCAAATATCCCCTGTGCGTCACGTAGTCCAGAAACCAAAGGGATCATAACATTTCATGACATGGGAAAATGACGTGGAATTCAAATTGCAGTGTCTGCAAACAAAGAACGAAGTTTTGCTGGAACCCAGCCTCCCCGCTTTGTTTACATGTTGTCAATGGCTGCTCCTGTTCTACCCCAGAGCTGACACCACGAGACCTGCAAAGCCACAAATATTTACAGCAGGAAAAGTGTGCTGACCTCTGGGGTAGACCATCAGTTCTGGAAAGTCCAAGTTGTCACCTCTCAGCAAGTAGTGAGGGCAGGTGGTCACAGTAGTTTTCAACTACATCCTGTCCTCTCAGATATGTTAGCAATTGGTTCCAAAGCCAGCTCTCTCCCAGGGCCCTGGAATCCCTTCTGCCGTTTTGTTGATGGGTCTTTATCACCTATGTCTTGACTTTTTCAAAGAGTGAACCTCCGATAGGAGATGTGCAGTGGAGGATTAACCTCGCCTGGGAAAGGAGTGACTTGTGCCCAGCTCCTGAGAGGTGAGCTCTCCTCGGGCCCTCTGGCTTGGTAAGAGTGCCCTTGTTTACCTGAGGCCTTGGGCCACCCCTGATATTCTATGCCAACAACAAGATGTGTGGTGGGGGCCTGGGACCGTGCTGTATCAGCTCAACCTCTGGAGGGACTAGAGACTAAAGGTCAGCCACAGGGGTGGTCAGTGGTGCCTGTGTGTGTAACTGACCACTGTGAACACCTTGGACACGAAGGCTCGGGTGAGTATCCCTGGATGGCGATGCTTCACACATGTTGTCAGACATCCTTGCTGGGAAAAGTAAATGCTCTCCACGACTCCATTCAGGGACACACCTGGGTGGTCACACCTGGTCTCTCCTAGGCCTGCCCGATGCATGTCTTCCATCGGCTGATCTTACTCTGCATCCTTACATTGTGATAAACCATAACCATGAGTTTCACTGCTTTCCTGAGTCCTCCTAGAGAATCGTTGGGCCTGATGGTGGCCTTGGGGGTCTCCTGACCCACAGAAGTCTGTTGGTTTGATGGTTCTGTTGAAATGTGAGGGTAACAAAGCATGAAGAGTCACCTCTCCCACAGACGCCGAGGTGAAGATCCACGTTCCCTCATCCGTCCCAGTTCCTCTACAACCACCAGAGTCTACACTGTGAGAGGGAGGGTCTCTGATCTTTCCTCAAGTTGTGTTATTTCTGTCTTTGCTGTTTTGAAGTAGATACAATCATCTCCATTTCAAAGATGGGGAAACAAGGGCTTAGAGCAGGTAAGCAGCCCACCCTGAATTTCAAGGTCAGCAGATAGCTGAGCCAGACAAACCCAAGCCTGTTTTGTTTTTTTTCGACTATGAATTAACTTCCAAAGTTTCCAGGAGTCTCTTAGATAAAAACTCACTTTCAGTCTTTTTATTAAAGATGTATTTGACTGAGTGTAGCACAGAAGGGAAATTTCAGAGAGGATCTGGAAGTTCACATTTGAAGAGGTTTGTAAAAGCCAGATAAAAATACAAGGTTTTCTGTTCCAGTGAGAACTGAATGTTAGAATATATTGGTATCAGGTCACTGTGACCTGTGAAACTTGGCTCTTCTCTTTCTGTGAAGCTTTTTTTTGTTTGGTTGGCTTTTTTGCTTGTTTTCACTGGAAAGACTTTTTCTTTTAAAAACCTAGAAAATGCAAGGGAGAAGAGAGAACGGAAGGCTCACCCAGGTTCCTGAAAGGCAGAGGCAATCAGCTGCACATTCGGTGCCTTCTGCCCAACTCTCAGGATGAGAGAGAGCAATTTAGGGTGAAGTTATTTAATTTAAATAAGGGTTCATTGGCTATTAGAGTTGCTCTCTGGCCGGGCTGCAGAACAGAAGCAGAATCTCTGGGGGCGGGCAAACTTCCTGAAGACCTCAGCATGAGAACCATCCTACTAGATTCTGCAGCACATCCAAGACCCTGTGATGTGCTTATATCATGGAGTTTTTCAAGCCTCCCATGGAATCTTCAACTGTGAAATTCATCTCTTACTGCGATTAAAGGAGACATTTTATAACACTTTGAAGAAAACGTGTCTGGGTGGTGTATTTCATGAGCTGGTGGATGTCAGAGACTGCCTGGTGTCACCCACACACATGGAAAGTCCCTGCTTGGGTCTAAGGTTCTCAGATTTTCCACTTTTTTTTCATGAACTGCAGCAGCTACCGTTATTTCCTTCTGGCAGGAGTGTGGTGGGGAGCGATCGACCTGAGACCACACACATTTGTGTTTGTTCTTATGCGGCCCAATCTTCTCCTTCTAAAACTGGTCTTTGCGTTTATCTTTATTTTATCATTTTAAATGCTTGCCGAAATGTGTCTGACTTTGGCCCATTTTGACTGATTTTCCTTGGGATATGGAGAACATTTGTCGCCTGTATTCTGAGATATTTATCACATTTCCAGCAATTTTTCTATAATGATGTCACTGATAATTAACTCTGTTTCAGTAGTTCTGGTATTTTCCTTAGAAATAGCTATAATTCCTCACATTGGTTTCCTTATCTATAATTAACCATTTCATCTTATCTCTTCAACTTTTTCAGCAGCATTGTGCAAGACCTTCACAAATTCTCCATTTTTCTCTGTGCCTTTATGAATATCTTAGTGGGAACTTGAGAGAGTCTGGCTGGGGAAGGAGCTGACGAATCCCCACTGCGTGGCCTGATTTGGGAACTTGGGAAAGTCCTAAAGCATCTTGGCTTGACTTAACACTTAAAAAAAAAAAAAACTTATCCTCCAAACAGCAATAAAAACCCAGGTTTAATTCTATAATAGAAAGATTATTTCTCTTATGCAAAATACAGTGTACTAATCATATGGAGTAAATTACTTATTCATTCTATAAATATTTATCAACTGCCTTTGACAGAGCGGTCACTTTTCTAGTTCTTGGAAGAGAAAACAAAACGCAAAATCCCTGATCTCATGGGGGAGACAGATGATAAAAAAAACAAGTAAGTAAATTATGGAGTGTATCAGAGGGTGCTAAGTACTTAGGAACAAAATAAAGGCGGGAAGGAACTAAGGTTCGGGGGAGGGTGTGTATACAACAGACTCCTGAGGTGTAAGCTTGCCTTCTCCTCTGGTAAATGTTCAGTTACTGACACTCAGGAACCAACACTGACTCCTCTTTGATTACGTTTCATGTATAATTACAAATTTCATGCAAACTCGTCACTAGGGAAATTTTCTAGTTTAAGGCCCTGTTCCATCAACACTTTTATGGTAAAGTGAATGATGTTCTGAGCAATTTCTCCTTCCCTAGATTATGGAATCACCTGGGAGGCCACCCTTCTAACTTCCATTGCTGTCATAATTCGTTTCTATGGGAATCTGCCTTTCAATGGTATAAATAGTGCAACAAAAACATAAAACAAAAACTGGTTCCACCCAGTTCCTCTCCACGGGCAGGAAGGGTTTTTGCCTTTGAGCATTCCTGTCACCCCTGAATGTCACATTTCTCATTTCAGTGTCACTGGGAGCAGACTGGAGGATGGAATGAAGAGTTAACACCAAGTATTTCTAAAGCGTCTCAGAAGGAACGTCTGTTTCTCCCAGAATCTAAGACCTGGCACCACTGCACGCCTTTTCCCCACGGGGAGAGTGGTGGGAAGAATAATGACCCCCCCCCCAAACGCCCTCACCTTAATCCCTGGAACCAGGTTACCCAACATGGCAAAAGGGACTTCCCAGATGTGGTTTAATGAAAGATCTTGAGATGGGAGGGTGTCCTGGATGGTCTGGATGGACCCAAAGTCCTCACGAGGGTCCTTAAGTGAAAGAGGGAGGCTGCAGGGTCAAACTGGGAGATGTGAGGACAGAGGCGGAGGTGCGAGCGACACCAATGCTGACTCTGAAGATGGAGGAGGGGGTCACGAGCCAAGGAGCGCAGGCGCTTCCAGAAGCTGGAAAAGGCCAGGCAAGGAATTCGGCCCTGGAGCCTCAAAGGGGACCAGTGCTGCCGACACCTTGATCTCGCCCCAGGAGATCCATGTCAGACTTCTAGCTCCCAGAACTGTCACATAACTAGTTTGTGTTGTTTTAGCTGCCAAGTTGGTGATAATTTGTTACAGCTGCCACAGGAGGCTGATACGGGGACTGCTGTTTGGATTCCCCTCCAGCTGGGTCAGGGCCGGCCGAGGAGACTCATCCGATGGCCCTCGGTCACATTCCCCGTGGCTGTGGCCTCAGCCGTGGGTCCCATGCGGCAGGGATTTGGGTCTGCCTTGTCCGACGCTATATCCCCAGTACCCATCACCATGTCTGGGACGCACCCTGTTTGTTGGATGACTTGAGCAAACCTGGTCCCACAGAAGCTCTGTGTAAGGAAAACGTGATGGAAACAGCCTGCTTCATGTCTGACTTTATGCCGCATTCGGGGACTGTGCCCGAGAGAAGCCCTGAAGTTTAAACTGCTCCGGGAGGGCCCCTCTGCCAGGAATGTGCACTTTGACAAGCCACCCGAACCCCCACGAGATCCTGGTGCCTCCAGAGGTGCCTGCGTGGGGCTCTGAACCCCAGCCTCCCCCGTCCACGTGGAGAAGCTACGTCCCAGCGTCATTAGGGAGCCACCACTTCACATCTTCCCTTCTCCTTTTCTTCCTTCTGAGCAGCTGGGAAAACACAACCATGTATCTCAGAATGAACCAGGGATTAGCTGATCATAACCGGACCCTCTGGCTCATGACATCAGCTTAAGGTGAGAGCTCCCGATGGAGCAGCCCAGAAAGGTAAGTGGTCCTGAGTTTATTGCAGACATTTCATTTCCATGAAAAGATACCACGTTTCCTGCACACACACCTCCTGCCTGTCAGGCTTCCTCCGTGTCAGAGCCCACAACCTGTGTGGGCTTCAAGGGACCATGGTTTAAAAATGGCCATTCCAGGTGAAAACCTTAGAAGTGGTGAGCAGGTCATCCAGACTCCCGGCCCCTCCCGGATGGAGGGGAAGAACCAAGATGCTACCATCACTGACCTACGCTCTTCACCTCTACCCTTCCTGCTGCAGGGAACGCAGTGGAAATTGCAGAACAGCCCAGCACCCGCCCATCCCGAGTGCTATAACCAGATGTCCTTTCTTTTAAGAGTTAACCTTTGGTGACAAGGGAGTAACACGCCAGCTGTATTGGGGGGATGAAATCTCTGCACTAGAAGAATGATTTATGCTCCAATAAAGCCAAACAAAACCTAATTGGGTAGGATGAGACCACCAAAAATTATGTTCACAATGAAAAACAGGACGAGAACTAATTACCCGGGTGCAGTGTTCCGTTTAGCTATAATTCTACAGTCAATTAGTATTCTGTTTAATTGTACAATTAATGAACATATAAATTAAATTCATAGTTTATTTCTACCGCTAAATTACTTATTTGAATTGCCTCTCTTTGGAAAAAAAATAAGCGACTCAATGCACACATTATTAACATGACTCGGCATGCCTTAATTGTAAAACAATTACGCCACTATCATGGCTGGGATGCTGCTTGTGTTATTGGGAGTTGAATAATTTAATTTTCTCTTATCAAGTGAACAGGTAATAGTTTCACTGACTGACACGCAATTCTCCTGGCAGATACCAACTTCCATCGGCAGATCCCACCCTACCCAGCGCCTGCAAAGGCAGCACCGGAGACGCAGTGGTTCTAACTTGACCTTCGGGAGGCACAGTCACATTCCCGTGGAGGCATCGCAGTCCGGGCAGGTGGGGGTGAAACTGCTGATAAAGAGACAGCAGAGCTGCCGCCCCAGCCCTCACTGGCTACACGAAGTAGAGGAGGAGAGATGATGCCAACAGAAAAGCAATCCTCAGCGGCTCCTGTGGTCCCTTCAGTCCCTAGAACAAGAGTACCTGAAGTCCACAGGTGGCGGGCGCTCACCTGTGCTCATGAGCAAGACTCCTCCCCCCAGGATGGCTGCCGCTCCGTCCTCGCATCCACTGAGCCTCCACTGGTGCCGCCATATTTGTGCGGCCCTGGTTCTCTCCCAGCTGCTGAAGCACTGAAGCCTTTGACTTTCCAAGGGTCAATGATGTCCTGTCATGGGAAGGGGGATGGCTCTGTCCCCTTGGTGTTGCACAAGCAGAGGGGTCCTGAAGTCCTGCAGAACTCAGCGAGACAGCTGAGTTCATGGGTCCTGCCGTAGCCCATCCCTTCCTTTCTTCCCAGACAATACCCCGCCTGCCCTAGACACACAGTGCCCGGCCCCTCCTCCAGTGCTTCTGCCAGGAAGGGTCTCCTTCCAGCAGGAGTCCCCTTTGGTCCCTCAGGAGATTGGTTTCTGACCCAGCTGCCCTGCCAGCAATCTAGATATATCCCCCCTGGGTTTACGTGCCCTCTGGGATTCCTACTCCACACGATTAAATCCTTGCTACATTCCATTGTGAAATCGTGGAGTCTGGGGGGCCAGGCTGCCTGGGTTCACATCCCAGCTCTGGCTCTGTCCACGCATGTGACCTTGGGCAAGAGCCTCAGTCTCTCTGAGCCTGGTTTCCTCAACAGTGAAGAGGGGTTAGCAGTGTTTTCCTGGGGGTCCTGTAAGATTAAAGGATAAAGGGCTTGGAGGGGCTTGGGAGCATGCTCAAAAGGGCCCCTGCTGGTGTGATGCAGCTGGACTCTGCCGACATTGTGCCTAAGTGATGCTGAAAAGCAAAAACCCTATCACACCAAATGATGTAGGTGACTAATACAAAGCCGACGTCGGGGAGTTTGAAATTAGGCTAGCCTGGGGAAGAGAGTGCTCTGGGAAGCAAAAGGCCGTCCAGCAGTTCTCCTGAGATTTGCTGGGCCCAGTTCTGAGATTGATTTGGTGTGTTTTCCATGTTTGAACACAGTCTGAATCATCTGATACAAACAGAGGCAACAGGCCTGGATTAACTGGCTGGCACACACGTGTTTATACATAGGGCAGCCGAGTGCTTGTAAGAGCGGCGGTCTGGGCTTGGAGCAAATGGTTTCGCTGATGCCTGCAGACGTGTGTCAGAGTCAAACTGGCCCCGGACGGAGTTAAACAGGCAGGCGAGACATTCCTCAAGACTAGTGCAGTCGGCCGAACTCAACTCCACTGAAACCAGCAGTGGGGACGGGGTGGGGGGGGTGTTAAGCCCTGGGGAGCCAGTGGAAAGTGCTGGAAGCCACCTTCGGGGAGGTAGCCAGTGGTGTGTGTGTGGCACGCTGAGTGAATGTTTTCCTCTGTGATGTGGAAGGCAGGCTGCTCCTCTCCTAGGGAGACTGAGAGGTGAGGCGCTAGCTCCTTCTCTGTCCACACTTCAAGGGGGCGGCTCTCAGGTCCTCGAGAAAGGTATTTCCTGGGTTGTTAAACAGGCAAGGGGCTGGGAGGACATCTGCAAAGGGGCAGAGGAAGAATTTACAATTTCAAGTTTTCTAAGTAAGTGCTCTAAGGAAGGGGAGGTGAGAAAACTCCAGCTAGGAAGAAATGCGTCTGAAGTTTCCCCAAGCTGAGAGGAACGTTCAGGTTGTCTTGGTCATGCGTGAGTGAGTCCTGGGCTGCAGGCTGGTGGCTTGGGCACACTGCTAGCTGCCTCTTCTCCTGAGGTCTGCTCCATGGCACCAGGGATGAAATTTCTCTCTCAGGCAATCAACTCCTCAGCCCTACATGCCTGAGTCCTAAATTCCCAGCAGTAATATACAACATGTGCTGGTTCAGTTCATGTTATTAGCTGTCTCTTAATAACCTCTGGGTCAGGGGTGTTATTGATGCTTGAGCTTAATTCAAATTATAATGGGATAAATCATCTGCCGTCTGCAATCCTTGTTTATTGAATTTCGTATGATCCACTTAATTTAGGCCCTCCCACCTCTGAAGGTTGAAGCCTATTGAAAATCCGTCTCTTTATCCTCTCGTGACCTAATTTATGTTTTTCCTCTTTAACTTTTCCACCCACTTTATTGCTATCATAGCCTCGGAGGCTCCATGAAGCAGAAGGCAGGGCTGGGAAGATTAACATTTTTATTGCTTTATTTGGTATCCTAGCCAAGCCACCCAGATGAAAACAGACCTTTTGGGATTCTCTGCAGCCTCCCTCCCTAAGGCCTTTTGATTCTGTCCAGCAGTATGTACTTCCTTTGACCCAGTAAACCTCTCCTGAGCATCTACTCTGGATTTTAAACTATTTTTGAAAATACAGAGTGCTTTCAAAATAGTGTGGCAACCCCAGAGAGGACCCAAGCAGGAATATTTGCATTCGGGGAGCACTTCAGTCAACTGGATACAGATGGTCCCTGGGCAGAGTGCATGACTGCTGCAGCAAGTGCAAAGGAACCCACAGGAGGGCCGGGCCTCCTTGGGGTGGGGAGAGGGAGGGGCAGTCACCTAAAAGGATGTGAGGCAGACCGCCGCCCGCCGCCCGCCAAGCTTGGTTAGATTTGGAAAAGAGGAGGTCGGTGGGGATGAGAAGAGCAGTGGTGGGGAGGGGTTTCTTGGCCAAGGCACAGCCATGGTCTTGGAATGGACGTAGGGGGGACTGCAGAGAGAAGCACCTCCCCAGACACCAGCTGGGCAGCGCAAGAGGGCCTGGACTGTGAAGACAGGACACCACAGACACCAAAGAGAGAAACCGGGAGCTCGTAGCATTACAAGGCGCCGACGGTTCGCAGTTGATGCCTGGAGCTTTGCTCCTTAATACCTGCTGCCCTCAGCCCCGCCTGGGAAGCACAGAAATCAAATAAGGGCTATTTGGAAGCTTCCTCCAGCACGTGATTTGATGCTGATAAAACAAAGCGCTTGCTGTTTGGAGAAAGCAGATGATCCATGTAGGTGCTCACAGGAAGTATCCGCGAACAGCGCCGCTTGCCCTTGCGGTGAGGCGTGGTCCCCGACTGCCCTTCGGAGCTCAGGGGTGATGCCTGTCACTGGGCGAGCCGCGGCCCTGCTGACTCACACTATTTCATCACAGGCAATTAGTGTGACTGACAGCCCTAATTAAGCCCTTACCTGAACAGGCTCCTTCCAGGGCATCACTGCTGAGCGCAGCCAGCCCTACCTTTGATCTCTTTGATTTGCTGCTTTCTCATCCTGGCTGTTTTAGGTCTCATCTAAATTTTTTCATCACCTTTAATGCACATTTTTATCCCATTTTTCCTAACGATTTTTAGATGCTGGTGCAAGGTGTTCTCTTAAAACACACACACACACACAGTTACGATATTGTCAAAGAGAGTACAGAAAAAGAGGGATTTGGCATCAGAATTGCTGGATGCTTGGAACAGCCGGCAATAAACCAGTTTTTTCAAATATGACATTATTGCCGATTAGCTACAGAAATTTCTGATGACAATTCTTCTACATTTTTAAAAATTACACTATTTTTTGTCTTTGAAATACTTATACAAACTAGACTTTTTGGAAGGGACTAATGGATGAAAATTGAAGAAAAAATGACATAGCATTTTAAAATATTTGAACTTTTACTCACTTCTAAGATCAAATGCATTTAAAAAAAAAGTAATGGAAAATGAAATCTTGCATAATTTCATTTTGACTGATGTTTGCGATTCACTCCAGTTCAGGGTTGTAAGGTTCTGAACATACACAACCGTCTGGAGGGCTCCCCCCGAATCCTTTCTTCAGTCAACATGTATTTTCTTAACTGGGCAGCCACATGTAAAAGAATGAAATTAGAACACTCCTTAACACCACACACAAAAATAAACTCAAAATGGATTAAAGACCTAAATGTAAGGCCAGATACTATAAAACTCTTAGAGGAAAACATAGGCAGAACACTCTATGACATAAATCATGGCAAGATCCTTTTTGACCCACTTCCTAGAGAAATGGAAATAAAGACAAAAATAAACAAATGGGACCTAATGAAACTTAAAAGCTTTTGCACAGCAAAGGAAACTATAAACAAGACGAAAAGACAACCCTCAGAATGGGAGAAAATATTTGCAAATGAAGCAACTGACAAAGGATTAATCTCCAAAATATACAAGCAGCTCGTGCAGCTCAGTATCAAAAAAACAAGCAACCCAAACCAAAAATGGGCAGAAGACCTAAATAGACATTTCTCCAAAAAAGATACACAGATTGCCAACAAACACATGAAAGGATGCTCAACATCACTAATATTAGAGAAATGCAAATCAAAACTACAGTGAGGTATCACCTCACACCAGTCAGAATGGCCATCATCAGAAAGTCTACAAACAATAAATGCTGGAGAGAGTGTGGAGAAAAGGGAACCCTCTTGCACTGTTGGTGGGATGTAAATTGAACAGTATGGAGATTCCTTAAAAAACTACAAATAGGGGCCTCCCTGGTGGCGCAGTGGTTGGGAGTCCGCCTGCCGATGCAGGGGATACGGGTTCGTGCCCCGGTCCGGGGGGATCCCATATGCCGCGGAGCGGCTGGGCCCGTGGGCCATGGCCGCTGGGCCTGCGCGTCCGGAGCCTGTGCTCCGCAGCGGGGGAGGCCGCAGCGGTGAGAGGCCCGCGTACCGCAAAAAAAAAAAAAAAAAAAAAAAAAGAAAAAAAAGTGAACTCTTAGGGATCGTTTTAAAATAAAAATATACTAAAAAAAAAAAAAAAAACTACAAATAGAACTACCATATGACCCAGCAATCCCACTACTGGGCATATACCCTGAGAAAACCATAATTCAAAAAGAGTCAAGTACCACAATGTTCATTGCAGCTCTATTTACAATAGCCAGGACATGGAAGTGTCCGTCGACACCTGAGTGTCCATCGACAGATGAATGGATAAAGAAGATGTGGCACTTATATACAATAGAATATTACTCAGCCATAAAAAGAAATGAAACTGAGTTATTGGTAGTGAGGTGGATGGACCTAGAGACTGTCATACAGAGTGAAGTAAGTCAGAAAGAGAAAAACAAATACCGTATGTTAACACATATATATGGAATCTAAAAAAAAATGGTTCTGAAGAACCTAGGGGCAGGACAGGAATAAAGACGCAGACGTAGAGAATGGACTTGAGGACACAGGGAGGGGGAAGGGTAAGCTGGGAAGTGAGAGAGTGGCATGGACGTATATACACTACTAAATGTAAAATAGATAGCTAGTGGGAAGCAGCCACATAGCCCAGGGAGATCAGCTTGGTGCTTTGTGACCACCTAGAGGGGTGGGATAGGGAGGGTGGAAGGGAGACACAAGAGGGAGGGGATATGGGGATATATGTATATGTATAGTTGATTCACTTTGTTATACAGCAGAAACTAACACACCATTGTAAAGCAATTATACTCCAATAAAGATGTTAAAAAAAAAAAAGAAATCAAGAAGAACTGCACACAGAAAAAAACAACCATGTATTTTCCTTATTGATGCTCTGTTTTGTGACAGGCACAGTGCTCTTGTATCTGTTTTTAGGACAAATCAAATACGAGAAATACACTTTCCTCAGCCATTGCACGTCCCTGAGGTTTTGAATTGTGGTTCATTCTTTCCCTTCTGCCCTGACTGCCTCTTCACTCCTCCTCTCCTCTCCCCTCTCACTGCCCTGGACCAGCCCCTGAGCCTCCAGTCGTGAGTTATTTTAACAGCCTCCTGCCCAGGCTCTCTGACCCCTGCCTGGCCCCATTTCCTGGGCTGAGAGACAGAGACCGAACTCGCTACCCTGAATTCCTCTGCTCCAGTCCCATCCCAACTTCCCTGGGAGGCCGGCCTCACTGCCCCGACTTTGCCCGTCTCCCTCTGGGGTCCAGAAAACAGCCTTGCGTTCCCATCCCACCTCCAGGCCACATCACTGCTGTGTCCCTCTACCTCCTGCCAGGCCTGCCAAAACACATGTGGACCTGCAGCTGACTGTGACCTCCCTCATTTCTGTCTTCAAGCAGCTTCGAACAGAACATGCACAGAACTCGATGTGGACTGTGCACCTAACTAGTGCACAGCCTTCAAGTTAGGAGTTGTAAGTACTTTACAAAGGAGGACTTTAACCTGAGACCAGAAAGGATCAAGTGCCAGAGGTCAAACAGCTACCTCTGGTAAAGGAGGTTTTCCAGTGCAGGTGACCCTGGGCCGGGAGCAGACACCGCCCCACTGTGCTGGCTCTATCTCATGTTGGAATCCCAAATACTCAGTGTCCAGTTGTTAACATTTTCACCTGAACTGTGTGGTCTGATCTAATCCTTTGGGCTTAGAAACCCAGAAAGCAAGGAAAGTGATCTGTGTCCCTGACCTGTTTTAGTGAGGGCTTTCCAGATGGTGGATCAGTGATTTAATGGCTACAGAAAGAATCAATTAAAAGGACATCAGCAAGTGGTACAATAGGAGGTCACAGGCTCTGTCCTCTCACAGAAGAAATATGATATAAACAACCATCCACAGACGAGCATACCTTCACGGGGGCTCTGGACCCCAAGTGAGAGATCTCAGCATCTACGTGGAGAAGAGAAATGAGGACACACACGTCAAGTGATGCATGCAAACGTCTAACTTCTCTGCAGATCTAGGCTCCAGGCCCTGTTAAAAAATGGACAAACGAGTTGAATAGATACCTTTCCAAAGATACATACAGATGGCCAACAGTTACGTGAAAAGGTGCTCAGCATCACTAATCATCAGGGAAATGCAAATCAAAAACCACACTGAGCTATCTCCTCACACCTCTTAGAATGCCTATTTTTAAGAAAAACAAAAGATAGCAAGTGTTGGTGAGGATGTGGAGAAAGGGAAACCCTGGAGCACTGCTGGTGGGAATGTAAATTGGTGCAGCCACCGTGGAAAACAGTATGGCGCTTCCTTAAAAAATTAAAAATGGAACCACCATATGATTCAAGCCCACTTCTGGATATTTATCCAAAGGAATTGAAATCAGTACCTGGAAGGGATACCTGCATCCCCATGTTCACAGCATGCTTTGCCTGTTCATTCACAGTAGCCAAGATATGGAAACAACATAAATGTCTATCCACAGATGAATGGATAAAGGAAATGTGAGACATATTTGGAGTGGAATATTATTCAGCCTTTAAGAAGAAAGAAAGGCTGCCATTTGCAACAATATAGATGGGCCTGGAGGACACTGTGCTGAGTGAAGTAATCCAGTCACAGAAAGATAAATACTGCATGATCTCACGTATATGTGAAATCTAATCTACTCAAACTCCGCAAGCAAAGAGTAGAATAGTGATTGCCAAGGTCGGGGAGGGAAACTGGGAGATGTTGGTCAAGGGGTGCCAAGTTTCACTTATGCAGGAGAAGTAAGTTCTGGAGATATTCTACCCAGCAGAATGCCTAGAGCTAACAATACTGTATTGTATGCTCAAAACTTTCCAAGAGGGTAGATCTTACATTAAGTGTTCTTACCACAAAACTAATAATAATAACAGGGGCAGGAGGAAATTTTGGGAGGTGATGGATGTATCTACGGCCTTGATGGTGCAATGGTCTCATGGGACTATACTTATCCCCAAACTCATTGAGTCGTATACAGTTACTACGTACTGCTTTTTACATGTCGGTCATACAGCTATTAAAAACATAATGGTTTCACGAAATCCATCGGGGTGTATGCATAGTACAGAACTTAGCCAACCACATGGCTGCTGTCTCCCCAAGCTGTTTGGATTTCAAAGGAAAAAGAAATAAAATGGCCATGTTTGGGCAACGTCTGCAAACTTGGCTTGTCTGATTCATTTTCTTAAACGTGGTTTCTGGGTCAAACCACGCACTGAAGATGCTGGGGTGAGACGAAGGGCGTCAGGCAGGCTGTGCTGTGGATTTCTGCGGTGCTGAAATCGATCCATGTCTCACTGTTCCCCACAAGTCTCTTCTGTACGACATCTTTCAGCCACGTTTGTGTTGCCAACATGGTAGCTGTGGACAGTGGCCTTTGTGGAGGGGTCCAGGCCCGAATGTTGTTAATGATCTCTTTGCTTCCTGAAGTGGTTTTGTTGGGTTTAATTGATGTGTTTTTGGGGACAGGCATGAATCTGTCACTTTCTCTTCTAAAGGGAGGAAATGAAGGGTGTTTATTCCCCAGCCTGGTATTCTTTGGGGCCCCCCCGGCCAAGGGGGAGTCTGTACCCCAACCCCTACCTTGAGCCAGCGGTAGGAGGACACACCGCCGTGCCGGCAGGCTCAGGATGGGTTAAAGCCACCTTCACGAGCACAGGCCAGACCCCGATGGAGGGTTTTCAGAAATTTTCACAAGTGAACGAGCTAGGAACCCAGCCAGGAAATCCATCCTTTAGTGGACCACAGCCTATTATCTTGAGGACCATATTTACCACACACGGGCTTAGCCGAGGGTTAAGATGAACTGTAACCTTGGTTTATTGAGCGCTTACTCTGTGCCGGGTGGTGCACCAAGGGATGAACACAGGTCATTTCATTAAACCCTCACACGACCCCATGAAGACTTGTGATCCTCTCTGGCTAAAGAGGGGAAACTGAAGCTCCGAGGACTTCAATAACTTGCCTGATGCCCCAGCTCCCAGGCGGCAAAGCCCTGTACGGGGGACAGCAGGGCCTGCACCACTAGTGAAGATGCTGTAATGGGACTCTGGACACTTCACGCCAGGAGGGTGCTGAATTCGTCACAGGCACTGTTACAGCAATTGGGATGTGCTGGCCGGCACTGCTGTGAACACACATTCCACTCCTGGGCACTTGTGCCCGAAATGAAAATGGTCTCGGCTTCGCCTTCCCGCCTCTCAAAGCTGAAAACTGCTTTTCTCTAACTACATTCATTCTAAATACGGGTTCCTCTCTAAATACATATTCTAGAAAATCTGAACAATGAAGAAAAGCATGAAGTAAGATATCCTCTAGAATCCTGCCATCAGTGGGCAATTGCTTTTAGCGGTTCTGGAAGTGTTTACAGTTTCTGCAAATAACTGCCACGGACAGCCGTGCACGCACGTTCACGTGGGAACCCACTCCAGTGACAGTAACGGGGACTGCAGAATAGGCAGCAATGTGGAGCCTGAATTTTCACTTAATAATCTGTCCGAGGTGTTTGTCCACGTTGATGGGCTCAGCTACACACCGTCGAGTGGTACGGAGCATTCAAATCTGTCATTGTACCATAATGTGTCTCTCCAGCCTCTTATCTGTGAACATCTACATCGTTTCCAGTGCTTCACTGTTATCAGATTTGATGGACACCCTTCTACATAATCTTTAGCATCTGTCCACTTGCCTCTCACAGGGAGGGCAGTGAATAACTGGGAGCAGTATGCAATCTACCACAACCATTATGATTACATGTCATCAGTATTATACTTATCAATACCAATCCACAGGACTGGAGCTTTGCAGTAAAAGAATGTGATTGTTTTTTTTTTCTTTCTTTCTAAAGAAGTTACTTTAGCATTTCTCGTATGGCAGGCCTACTAGCAAGATGAAGGAGACGTGACACTAATATAAGGTGGATGCCGGATTGACCCTGGAGGAGAAAGGGACATTCCTAGAAAAACGGGTGACACGTGACTAAAGCCAGGAGTTTAGTTAAGAGTACATATGAAGTTAAGTTCTCAGTTTCGACAAAGGTGTGATGGCTACATAAGATGTTAATGCCAGGAAAACCGAGGGAAGGACATACAGGGACCCTCTGTACTGTCATTGCACGTTTCTGTAAATCTAATATCATTTCAAACGTCAAAAGTTTATTTAAAAAAGAAGAGAAGAGGGAGGGGGGGGAGGGATAAATTAGGAGATTGGGATTAACATACACACACTACTGTATATAAAATAGATAACCAACAAGGGCCTGCCGTATAGCACAGGGAAATCGACTCAATGTTTTGTGATAACCTAGAAGAGAAAAGAATCTGAAAAAGAATAGATATATAATATATATAATATATATATATATATATATATATATAACGGAATTACTTTGCTGTATACCTGAAACTAACACAACACTGTAAATCAACTATCGTTCAATATAAAAAAACAGTTCAATAAAAAACAAAAACAGGGCTTCCCTGGTGGCGCAGTGGTTGAGAGTCCGCCTGCCGATGCAGGGGACACGGGTTTGAGCCCTGGTCTGGGAAGATCCCACATGCCGTGGAGCAGCTAAGCCCATGCGCCACAACTACTGAGCCTGCGCTCTAGAGCCCGTGAGCCACAACTACTGAGCCCGGGTGCCTAGAGCCCGTGCTCCACAACAAGAGAAGCCACCTCAATGAGAAGCCTGCGCACCACAACGAAGAGCAGCCCCCGCTCGCCGCAACTAGAGAAAGCCCGTGAGCAGCAAGGAAGACCCAATGCAGCCATAAATAAATAAATAAATAAATAAGTAAAAATTTAAAAAAACAACAACAAAAAACAATAGAGCTCTTTTTATTGGGAATAAAAATGTTATTACAAACTAGTAAAAGAAAAAACACCTGGGCGTAACTTGGTAACTCTTGGTCACCTATATCAACTGGACTTTAATGCTGAAAGTTAACGCTCTGAAAATATGAGGCGTGGGAGCGGGAGGAGCTTCTCCTTTGGGACATTCTGCTGGTCATGGCACAGACTCCAAAGTGCTTCTCAAATCCGACGCCAGGCTCTGGGCCCCGGGGTTTCCAAGTTCTTCCCTTATTTGGGGTGACTTCACTCCTCTGAGGGGACCGTCCTTGGGTTTCGAAGCATCCAAGGGGCAGATCGCAGTTTGTTCCAGAAGCTGCTTTGTCTGCTTCAACGATCAGCTGGTGGCTGAGGGCGTGGACGCTGACCATCCATCCCGCCTGCGTTACAGTAACGGTGCTATCACTCAGTACCTGCTCACGTGGGGCGAGTCACTTAACCTCTCACTTCACCTCCGAAATAGGAAGAACAACAGCCTTGTTGTGATGATTGTATAAGTTAATACAGGAAATGCAGTTGGAATAATACCTGATTTAATAAAATGACCTTTATTACTGTATTAGTTTTCTTTTGGTTGTGCTGTGGTAACAAATCCCTCCCGAATCTCAGGGGCTGGAGATAACAAGGTCCTCTGAGGCTCTGCCCCCCCGACCCCGTTCCCTTTCTATGGTGGTGGGGGGAAGGCACAGTGAGACTCAGAACCTCCCATAGGATTTGGGCATCGTTGCGGACCAATGCCATGGGTAGGGGGATGGCATTTACCATTTTCACTCACATTTAATTGGCCAAAGCAAGTCCAGTGGACAAGCCTGGTGTTAACAGGGACAAGGTCATGTAATCCTGTTACAGGGAGGGCAGTGAATAATTGGGAGCAGTATACAATCTACCACAACCATTATGATTCCATATTATCAGTATTATACTTATGAGTGCCAATCCCCAGCACTGGAGCTTTGCAATAAAAGAACATGATCATTCTGTTTTCACCTTTCTTTAAACAGGGTCCTCCTTCCCCTTAAGGCTTATTAGTAGGACTTGCAATTTACATAAAACAACATTCCTCTGCTGCATTTCTCCATCCCATTGCTAGAGAAGATACACAACATTTTAGAAATGATTTCTAAAAGAACCATATCACTGAGACAAAATGTTAGAGAAGATCATTGTAAGATATTTTCATGGCAAGGTGTCACGCTGTTTGCCTCAGAAGGAAAGGGGTGGAATGGAGAAAAATGTGCTCCTTTACCCAGCGACTGTTTTCTCAAACCTGTTTTGTCTAACTAAAGAAAAATCAAGCAAAATAGTTCCAAAGTATCCTGGGGCTTCAGCTCACTTTTTGCACACTTTTTCTCAAATCCTACCTCCAAGCTACACTCCTAAGAAGCTAGAAACTTCATCAATACAAAGACCAGAAATTTAAGCACACTGTACTTCAGTCTTTACGGGGAAATAGCCCAAGGGGAATTGAGAGATTTCCATGAGTATTTAAAGTTTGAACAGTGCAGATCCCAAACCAAAAGCCACCAGAAAGGTTTCAGGAGAAATAATTTAATTGTAAATTCAAAGCAATAAATAATCAAGAATTGGTTCTCCAATGTCTGAAGTGTATCATCAGAGGATTTTATGTCTTGATTCACTGACAATGAACACAATAATGATTTCTGATTTTCAAGTTAGCCTTAGGAGTGTTTGAAGTACCACTGTTTTCTGAAGGCATGATAAAGAAGAAGCCATTCGGTAGTTACAGTCGCATTCTGTGTAGAACTCTAGAAGGCATTGATATTCATTGTTCGTGGTTATCAATTTGACCTCTACTGAGTGGCCCAGATTTATGGGAAACTCATTAAGGAGTCAGGCGGTGACTGCACTCCCTCCCATCTGATAATTTACAGCATTCACTGGGGAGCTGAGGGCTCCAAAACCGAACTCACTCAAAAGCTTTTCACTTACCAGAGACTGCATGTTTGGGGTAGAACGTAATACCCATTTTTTTCATCTAAAAGCTGGGAAGATGCTTTTAGCATTAGTAATTTAGACACAATTTACTTTTATATGTAAATTTTAAAGTATATACAGACACACACAAGGACACAGACACACCCACACCCACCCACCCACACACACATCTAATCTTAGAAGTTCCTCTCTTCTCATCTCCACCTGCCATTCTGTTGGGATCCTTCATCTGCCTCTTGAGCAAGAGGAGATGGAGAACTGGGGTTGTCAACCAAAACATGGTGCAGGAAGAAGGATGCGAATAAGAAAGTAGTTTACCGGGGGTCTTAAGAATTGCAACTGGGAAGACACAGATTCAGGTAACCCCGAAACAGTGTTCCGAGAGACAGAGTCAGGGCCTTATAAAGACAAAAGACACAAGGTTGCTACAAGTTGCCGGCAGAGAATTGTGATTGGCTCTCACGTGAGTCAGAAAAGATCTGTCCTTAAGCAAAGAATCACAAGTTGTTTTTGGGTAGGGGTCTGATAACTAGACAGTGGCGAGTTATTTTAGGGTGAGGGTCCGATAAGTACCTTGGGTTTACAGCAGGTGTTCTGGATGACTTAATCAGGTGCCAAGGTCAGATCCCATCCAGGCTGAGACACGCATAAGTCACACTTCTTCTGTGGCCTCCCAGCTCCACTTTAGAGAGTTCTCTTAGCCATACAAACTCCACTTTGATTTTCTGTCACCGGGCCCACTCTTAAGACATTTACCACCTTCTAAGACCACTGGGCAAGACTGTCAAGACCTCCAAGGAGCATTAGACCCAGAATGATGTAGGGTAATCAAAACTATACAACTTGAAAATATGTGAAGATATACGAACTTTCTTCCAAGTACTTAGCTATACATTCCACAAACAAAAGTTAATGACTTCACTTTCAGATCATAACAACCCTTTGAAGTAGACATCATCATTGTCTGCACTTCATCAATGGAGCAGATGAAGCTCAGAGAGGTAAATCTGAGGTCATATGTGATTCTTCCATAAGTCTTCATACTCTGAAAAACTATGTGATATGCACATGCACATCTACATACCCATATATATGCACGGTCTTTACATCATTGATAAAGTCAAAGGAAACTCAAGTAGATGCAGCAATTCCCAGGCATTGTTACTGGCTAATGTCGGTATGACTTCTGTTATCTGGTAGTCCCTGTCACATAATGCTTCTTAATACACAAATCAATGCATATTTCCTACCCAACCCTGCTTGGTGGAATTCTTATTAAAGGTGACTTATTTTCATTTCGTTATTAAAGCAAGCTTGCTAAAGGCTTTCTAGGAACAGAGGATATTTGTTTCTTCCTTGCGCTCACCTAGCCAAGTCCCATCTGGTCAGATTCAACTCTGTTTACACCTGCACATACACAGCTGAAAGGAGCTGAAAGGAAAATGCAACCACCCTACCTGGCCTCAGCCAGTAATCGCAAGCTCATCTCAACAGAAATCCACGCAGCCTCGCTGGACTGTAAGCTCCGTGACCCACTGGTCCTCAACACGTGGTCCCCAGCCAGCAGCATCAGCATCACCTACTGAATCAGAAACCCTGCAGGGGAGGCCCAGCGTTCTCAGTTTTCACTGGACATGTGCTCAAGTCTGGGGCTCACTCTCCCCTCCTTCCCCTCCTAGAGGGTTACTGAGCATCTTCTTCCTTCTCTTTGAAACAGTGATACCTTCCTCCCCATCCTCACTCACAGCAGAATACCTTCCTTCCTCATCAGGAAGAACATGGAAGCAGTGAGAAGAGGCCTTCCATGTTCTGCCACCATCACACCCAGTAGCCTGCATGTAGATGGCCTGGTGCCCTCCCTGTTGTTACTTTTGGTGAACTGCCTGTGCTCTCATCCAAGGCCGTCCATCCTCTCTGTTCTAGCACTGGATTTCTCGCCTCTGAAATATTCCAGGATCTACTTCAGCAGTTCATCAGCTTTTATCACACCCTTGGTCATCCTTGAAATGAAAATCTATTAGTAGTGTGATTCCTGTCTAAACTCAAGAAACAGACCAACATCTGAACTCTCTTGATCCTCTATCTCTTTCCAGTCCACTCGACTTTCCCCTTTATGTTAATTTTCTGCAAAGAGTTGTCTATACTTATATCAAGTTCCTCTCTTTCCCTTGTCTGCTGAACCTACCCACTGAGCTTGTATCCCTACCATTCACCAAAACTGTCCCTGAGAAGAACTCTAAAAGCTCCTCACTGCTAAGCCCAGAAGTCTTCTTCCAGTTCTCCTGTTAACGTATTTGTCTGCGGCATCTGACACAGCAGAGCATGGCCTCCTGTCTTCACTTGGCTTCTGATTGATTCTCCACTTCTTTCTTGATTCTCCACTTTCTTCACTGATACACCTTCTGAGTCTTCCTTGATGGTTCCTCCTCACTTCTCTAACCTCAAAATGTGGGGATGCCCAGGGCTCAGGACTCAGTTCTGTTACTTCCTTATTTCTATTAGGTTCCCTAGGTAGTGGTTCTCAATCTTGGCCGCACATCAGAATCACCTGGGGTGTTTTGAAAACTTTGAATGCACCCTAGATGAATTCAATCAGAATTTCTTGGGTGGAATGGAAACATCAGTATATTTTCGAAGCTTCCCAGGTGATTGCTATGTGCAGCCAAGTTTGAAAACCACTTTCCTAAGGGATCTCATCCAGCTTATTGCCAAATCACACATATGCTAAAGGACCGGATCTCAGAGTTCTGGCGAGTCCCTCTCCCTGACAATCCAGATTCCCACCCAGCATCTGCAGTGAGATGGCTGAGATGTAACTCACACTTAAAATGTTCCACCTGGACTTTTAATCCATCACCCTAAAATTCAAGCGAAGTCTTCTTCACCTTAGCAAATGGAAAATCCATCTTTCCAGGTCCTCAGGCCAAATTTCTTGAGGTGGCCTAACCCCCCCTCTTCCTCGTGCATCCTATGTCCAATCTGTAGCAAATTCCCTACTGCGAAGTACGTCTGAATCTGACCATTCCTCACCGTCCCCACCGCCAGCTCCCTGGACCAAGCCATCATCCTCTCCTGCCTGATTACTGCAGCGACTTCAACCACCCGCTTCCATTCTCCCCCCTCCACTTTCTCTTTCAACACGGCCAGAATGGGTCTTTCAGAACACAAGTTGGTTCCTGTCCCTTCTTGGCTGAAACTCTCCAGTGGCTTCTGATTTCACCAAGGGTAAAACCCAAGGGCACCATTTTCTTTCTAGGTAACTTTTCTTAATCATTTTTATATCTATAGTCCATTTCATGCCACTGTTAATCAGAGATTATCAAAACAGATAGTGGAATTGTTCCCAGCTACAAAAATCTTACCTCTTTTCTACAGGACAAGAAAACACTTTTAGATAGTTCTAGATCAGCATTTTCTAAACTTACCTAACCATGAAACATTTTTAAATTATAATATATTGATGGAACACCGAGAGGAGTTCATGAAATATAAATGTAGGCTTAGATTAAAGTAGACAGCACCAAAAAAAGTTTTCAAAGGTGAATTAATGAACTAAAGAAATAATAAAAATTTGATTCATATTCACAGAACAAAAAACAAATTAGAGAAATCTGCTTAGGTATAAGTTAATGAGAATAAAATATATCAACATAAAGTAATTTTTTTGCACATGCATTTTTTTTTTTTTTTTTTTTTGCGGTACGCGGGCCTCTCACTGTTGTGGCCTCTCCCGTTGCGGCGCACAGGATCCAGACGCGCAGGCTCAGCGGCCATGGCTCACGGGCCCAGCCGCTCCGCGGCATGTGGGATCCTCCCAGACTGGGGCACGAACCCATGTCCCCTGCATCGGCAGGCAGACTCTCAACCACTGCGCCACCAGGGAAGCCCCTGCATGTGCATTTTTTTAATAAAAGAAGACATGCTCCAAAAAATGTTTTATTAAATAACACTTTTTGGGATCTATTCTAGAACACACAGCTGCTTAAAATTTGGGATAATGTTGCTGAGCTTCATCCCCATATGAGGTATAGGATCAAATCTATTTCCACTTTTTGCTCAATTAGAGTGGGATATGAACATTCTGCTTCTCCACCAATGATGTGGCAAAGAAACAAACATGTAAACTACACTTTTCACGATATTTGGCAGCAACTGAATTAGGTGACTCCTCAACTCATTCACCTTGATATTGTTTATTCATTGATCTGATCTTGACATTTCAGAAACCGAATCTACATATACTTCTCTTCTCTTCGAAGTTCTCACTTGAGAAGTTCCAGATAGTTTGAGAGCCTCATGAATTTGTGTGGTTTTGTCACTTTGCTGCTGTTTTGATAAAACTACCTTTCCAGCCACAGAGCTGTGGGGAAGCAACTTGCTCAGTATAAATACTTCAGGCAACGTAAATGTTGAATAATGTCGCACATATATGTTGAAATATTCAGCCAAAATACACAGCACAGAGCAGTGGCCAATCAGTCGACAACATTCATGTGAAGGGCAGTTGGTAAGTGCTGCCTGGACACCGGGAGGCTTGACCTTGGGTATCTGTCAAAGGACAGAGTCTGGTGGTTTTGAGCTGGATGCCTGGGTCCAAATCTTGGTTCTGCTCCTTAGCAGCTGTGTGCGAGGGCAAATGCTTTAATGTTTCTGAACCTCAGCTATCTCATCTCTAAAATGGGAACAATAATAATCTTACAGGATTAAAGATGAAATATGAAGCATTAGAATAGTACTTAGCACATAAGAAGCCCTACACGAGCATTAGATTATTTTTCTTAGATTATCACATAGTAAGAGGAACAATTCTGTTTGCTGCCTTTTTACAGATACCTAAAAAATACCTTTTAAAAAGTGAAGGTTGGAAGTATAATCCTCCCACTGCCCCAAAGCAACAGTCATGAATATATTCCATGGATCACATTTGAGGAAATATCTTCTTGAAGCAGTTGATACAGTCAGGCTTTTTTCCAGCCTTGCACACCATATTGAGCTGGAAATTTATCTGGAAGTAATGATGATAATAAGAACCATTTATTAAACACGTCTGGTCCAGACACTAAGCTAGGGGTTAGATGTGCTTCACTCCTGATTCCTGAATCAGTCCTGCAAAGCAGCCATCACCTCTGCCTTTTCCTGGAGAGGAAAATGTGTGGCAGACATTGACTGACTTGTCTTGACACCTTGGGCATGGCGAGTGGTGAGCCTGGAAGAGGCCCAGGCTGTCCTGTCCTAATACCAGATGCTTGGCCTCTGCCCCTCCATCACTGGGGATAAACAACAAGGTATAAGGCACACTGAGAAGAAATATGGACAGGAAAGATGGTCAGTTGGGGATGACCAAAGATCCTGTTAGAGCAAGGCCAAAGAAGAGTTTGTTACAGCCGGGGGCAGAGATGGGTGGGAGGTTGGGGTCAGCCCTGGGACCCCCTGTGCACCAGAAGAGCGGGAAAGACTCCTGGGTTAGAGGGAACTTGCTGAGGGTCTCAGGGAGGGAAATCCCAAGTGCCCGAGGCCATCGAGGGGAATTGGTCGACGCTGAGTCCTTTGAAAGGTCCTCTGCCCTCACCTGCTACTCCATGCTCTGTGATCTTTACTTTCTTGCATCCCCGAAACCCCTGCGAATGTGAACATTGATTTTCTTCCCCTCCAGCCCTTGACTCAGTCATTGATCTGCTTTGAACACATCAAACTTGTTCAACACGTCAGACTGGAAATCTGCCTGTAGCTCCCACCTTCAAACAACACCCCCATACACACTGCAAAAGAAAAAGAAGCCAACTCCAGGTGACTCAGAAGCTGAGTCAGCTCCTCGTGGTGCTTCTCAGAGTCTGTGCCTCCTCCCCGTCCCGCCCCACAGCTCAACAGGGGGTAAAGGCAGAAATGTCACTACCCGGGGAGAAGTTTAACGAGGGACAAGGTCGATTCTTCCCTGACATGAATGCCGCCGCGTTTGTTTTGAAATTTTTTGCCTCAAGAATACAAATATTTGGTTATACACAGACACCAAAAGTAAAATTAAAAGCCACCCATAGTCTCATCTCCTGTAGATTACTATGGACCTTGAGACTGGAATGGATCACCCACAAACACAGTTCCATATCTTTTTTTTTTTTTTTTTTTAGCAAAACACCACGTGAATTTTCAATGTAATACTTATTTCTTTCACAACATTATTTCTAATGATTTATGATATGTTTCATCATAATACGATGTCCTATTGTAGTTAACCAAATTCTTAGTTAAGAACATATAAATGCTGTTTCCATTTGCTTATATTATAAATAACAATGCAGTGAACATCTTCTAATATATGTTATATTTCTATAATTATATTTTAGAGTCTCATCTTCAAAGTCAAATTTCTGGGTCAAAAGGTTTGGTTATTTTAAAAGATTTTAAATTTGTATTTCTATGTGGTCCAGCAGGAATGTTGTACCAACTTAAACTTTCACAAATAATTGTTAAGTGTGCTTCTCCTATATGCCAGCTGCCTCAAACTTACATCTTATTTTTCAGTCTTAGGACAATAATATTTTATGAAGAACAACAGTATTTTAAAATATTATATTTATTTATAATATTTTATACATTTTAAAACAATGGTGTTGAAGATTATTTTTGTATTTAAGAAAGGCATTTGCCCTTTTCTATAATTATTAGTTATAGTCCATTTTCCAGTGCTTTATGAATTTATTTTTCAATTTACACAATAATACATAAATACTCAGCAAGAAAAATTCAAACAGTACAAAAAATAGAGAATAAACTGACATTCTTCATCCTCTGCTCTTATCCAGCTTTCATTCCCAGCAAGTAACCACTGTTAAAAACTTAGTGTATTTTTTTTAGAGGGCTTTCTAGCAATTGGATGGCTGGGATGGAGCATCCCAACACTTGAAATTCTGAAACATATCAACAAATTGTCCCCCAAACGTGTGCACCAACTTAACTTCTCATGAAAGCTATGAGACACTGCCCCTTCAAATGCTCACCTCTACCAGATGGTTTCAATATTTAATTTGTATTGTCAACACATCAGCCAAAATGGCTATTTTCACCCAAGAGCCCTGACGACTTCTGGAGTCGACCAACCACCTTGCATCTGTTCACATTTACTAACCAGCTAGATGTCTTCTCTGCATGTTTTTTCCATATCCCATACCCACGTCAGGGTGTGGTCAGAAACAATGGAGAAGGGGCGAGTGGAGAATTATTTTTAAAGAAGAAAGTCGCTGGATATAAATAATAGAAGAAAACTGCTGTCTGTATGTATACTGGTATGTGTATTCCTTCCATTCTATTCCTTAAGTTCTATTAAATTATATATGTATAATTTAATCTAAAAATATTAGAGTAAATAAATATACAGTAACATAATGTTACATATAATTTAATGAAATATAAAGAAGGTAAAGAACATATTTAATTTCTTCCATTCCAATCATTTAAATTATAAACGGATAGCTTATATAAGATTGTGTACATATGACATATTTTTTAATGGAGTGGCACACTTGTCCAATGGCCAGGGTTGAGGAGAGATGGAGGGGCACCCCAAAGTTCCCTGACCACCTGTGGGAACCACATTGATTCAGGGGATATTCACAGTGTCTGAATTCTGCCCTGGGAGCTGGGATGCACAGTGAGGAACCCCATCCGGCTGCATCGAAAGCTGTGTTAGCTGCAACACTACAGGAGATCTCTGGCTAAATGTGTGACAGGAGGATGGCCCTGTTTCAGAGACAAGTGGCAAGGGAAGGAGATGATGCAACGCTCCTTTTTCCTCGGAGCAGGACATGGAGCCTGTGGAACAGAGGGGAATCCACGTGCTGAGCAGGCATGTGCATGCACAAGCTACCCTTGCAGGCTCCTCTGCGTGGACTTGGGGACAACCAGTGCTGAGGCCTGATGTCCAGTGGCACCAGACAGGACATGAAGGAACATGAGGCTGGACCATTCTCAACGGGGGATGATTCTGCTCCCGAGGCAGATTTTTCAATGGCCGGGAACATTTCTGGTTGTCACCACTGCCAGGTGGGTGCTGCTGGCATCTAGTGATGCTAGATGCCAGGCCAGGGATGCTGTGAAACGTCCTGCAGTGCTAGGACAGCCCCCTGCAACAGAGACCTCTCTGACCCTAAATGTCAGCCGTGCCAACACTGAGAAACCTCGGGCGGGGCTCAGAGAAGCAGTCGTGCTGGGGGCTCAAAGGGCAGTTGTCAGCTCAAGTGGCCACACTGTGTCAGAACACCTCCTGGCTACGACCATGGAGGAGGAAACAGGCGCAGTCTTCACGCTTCATTTAGAATCTTCTTACCGCAGACTTTGTTCTGCAGCACAGGGCACGTTAGTTCACGCAGATAATGAAAAACGGTGCCATTCGTTCCTCCCAATTCCTTCTCAAAATATCTACAGTTGCAAATCTGATGGTGACTGAATTTCTACGTGAATTCAGCTCAGCCTGACTGATGGCATTATAATTCTCAGATGACGTCCTGGACCTTTAATCAACAACAAGTGTCATAATCCCACTATGTAGGAAGAATTCCTCTCATGACAATAAACAATGCCGGCAATCAACAGATAATCCATGCCTCTGTTCCACGGCCAAGGTCTGGGTGCCGATTCACAAAGCAATGATGATGCCACTTGCAGTGGAATTCACATTTACAGAAGTAGCCTTAGGACCGATTTTAGTGAGATATATATTTTTTCTTTTCTTTCGTTTTTTCCCCTCCTAGGCTCTAGTGAATTAACACTCACTGCTCACACTGAGTAGAGAGATTCATTTGCTCCAAAGAAGCTACACGTTTATAAGATACCAGCATATCCCACTTTAATGAAGACACGGTTACTTAAAACGTTAACACAGAACTTTCAATAGATTTGAAAAAAAATATATGAAAATCTTGGTGGATATGGAGAAGCAAGATGATGGGGTTGAGTAAGAAAATTCAAAGCATCCATTTCTTCTTTTATTTACTCAGCAGGTAGTTTATTAAGCACCTTCCATGTGTATTTATGGACCTGCGTTTCATATATTACAAGGTGTGCATTTTTATAACAGTTGCATTTATCACTTTCCACAATTATCACTGTGAGGATTATTTACAAATAATTTCTTGCAACAGGATACCCCCCATTTTAAACACTTTTCAGCTGCAGATTCAATTAACAGACCTTTCCAAGGTTGCAAAGACAGAGCCACTGGGTAGGTCCCAGCCAGGCTTTGAGGCAGCTGGAGTTAAATGACTCTGGCCACGTTCAGAAATCAGAACCCAGATGGCTAAGAGATGGAACATGCAGCGAGTAAGGATCTTAGCCCATGAATCCCATGCAAGAAAGAGCAACTCCACGTTTAGCCTTTACTTCAACTTTAGCCACTCTGAGCCGCCCCCTCCCTCCTGGCAGGTCATCAGGGCTCTCCACTGCCACCCTCCAACCCTGCCAGCACTGAAGCACAGAAGGAGCCTCCCTTTATCCACACAGTCCTCCCTGCTCGCCACCCAAATGCCCACTGTTTCAGGACACAGAGTCCTTGGATGCAGAATAGCAGAGTGCATAAGACACAGTTACTTGAGTAGAACGTCAGGGTTCAAACCCTACTTCGGCCAGTTACTAGTTCCACAATCTATAAAATCAAGATGGAAAAACAGTAACGTTCTTTGAAAACTGTTGTCAGGATTAAATTAAGTGCTGCATAGGCATTGTATTTCCATACTGTCAGGGCTCAGAACTGCAGAGCTGGTGTGTCTCCAGCCCTTGAGTACAAGGCTTGCATGTCATATCTGGGCTGGAGCTGGGAGATGCTGTGCTTAAGCACCTGCATCCCTGAGCCTAGGTTGTTCACAGCTTCCCTGGACTTCCTTCCTGTCCCTGGTCTAGGGAATTGCTCTGTTGCCCTCCTCTGCCTGCGGCACCCACTCCCTTTTGGGCACCTTCACCCTGCACATCTAGTACAATTGTCTCAGGGATTTATTCTTTGACCAGAGAAGTGAGGAGCTGGCATCTTCTTGCATCTTCCATTTTTAGGTCTATAGGCTTTTCCAAGCCTAGAAAATAGCAAGGGTTTGGCTTCAGGTCAAGATGCATTCAGTGACTCCAGTACTTTCACACAGTTTTGATCTTATTCTCTCCACGTTCAGGTTGTGCTTTCCTATGGGCTAGTGTAGTCGCAAACAGGTTGCACACTGATGATAGCAAGATGGCACCAGCCTCTCTGGACACATGCGCAGCTTCCAAGCAATCCCCAGGGAACAAGATGAACCATGACCGCAACCTCTCAGATCTGCCTTCAGCCAGGAAGTGGGTGGTCTCCGTGCCTGCCCTGTCCCTCGACAGGTGAAGTAGAAGGGGCTGCTCAGAGGAGGTCAGACGTTTCCCGGGGTGCAGAGTCAGAAAGAACACCCCAGAACTGCGCTTATGCTCAACAACCCTCGCAGCAGAGCTGTGCTGTCGCTGTTGCCAGCATGACGTCCTGCGGGAGGGGGGTGAAGTGGAAGCAGCAGGGGCCCAGCAGGGGGAAGACGTGGGATTTGATCCGTCTCCATCGCTTATGAGAGCAAGCACCTATCACTGGGCCTGCGTGGCCTGAGCACCTGACATCCGCCACCACAAACCCCTGCTGATGAGATGTTATCACCACCGTTTAGTGTTAGGAAGACAGAGGCTTGCCGGGAGGGGAGCCTGGAAGCTTGTCCAGTTACTCGGCTCACAGGTGATGGAGGATTAGCCCAAGTTCTGCAAAGGGATATAGGAGGGTCTGAGTAGCAGCCAGGGGTTTGGATAAGACCACTTCGGGTCTCCAGGCCCAGTGCCCTGCTACCCAGGCTCGTGGATTGGCCGTAGCCCAAACTTATAAGGACCGCACTGTGTCCATCATCAGGTGGACGTAGTGATGGTCCTCTGTACCCTGTGGTTTCTGAGACTCACTGCTGCCAGGTGTAATGACCTTCAGTGGATGCTGCTTCTTAATCCATTAGCTTTATGTTCCTCCGACTCTTTCTAGTCTTCCTTACTTTCCCTCCACCCCAGCATCCAGGTCCAAATGCCTAAAGTGCAAGCGTCAAAGAGGACAATGGAACACTGTCACTGAAGGACCCACTGCCCCATCCCCCCAGCACCTCCTTCCTTTTAGAACCGCTCCTCTGCATCCCACCCTCTCCCGTCCACTTGGTCCCCAACACAACTGCTGTGCCCCTCCCGGCTCTTCCTTCCTCCTCAGCACCCATCCGAGACCACAGGTGGTTAGCCTGGGAGCAGGTGTTGGGACACCAGTTGGGACAACCAGATTCCTCCCAGTAGAATCTCAGACGAGACCATCTCTCTCGTGGACTCACTGTCAAGTGCAGTAATACCTGAGATCAGCCTGTGGCCACATTCCCCTCCATTTGGAAAAAGCCAGTCTGTGGTGAGAAAGACTGAAGCTGAAGGCAGAGAGAAACCAGGGAGGGCTGGTGTCCAGGCGGCCTCTGAATCTTCTGGTCCATTTGCTCCTGAGATTTGTTTTTTCCCATCCCTCCCTTGTTCAACACTCCCTGGATGTACTGTAAACCTATACACTCTCCTCGTCAGTTAGCTAGTTGGAGCTGGGTCACTGCCGCTTGCAACTAAAAAGTCTTAACTAACTCAAAACATCTTCCATAGGTAGTAATCGTAAACCATTAGTCCCTATGATATCTGTTTATAAGTCTAATGCTTATAACTTGCATTTCTATCAGGAGGTATAATTGTAAGCCTGAATGGACTAGAATGAAGCATCAATATGCACCCCAAGGGCAAAGGCAGCACTAGTGCATTCACTTATTCATTCACACATTCTTTTAAAACACTCTGAAGGGTTCAGAGAGCTTCTGGATTGGTGAATAAGCTGAGATGTGGAGAAAGTAGTGCACTTGGAGGCAGCATGGAAACTCTGTCCCCTTCCCCTGTCCTTTGCCCTGTGCATCTCTTCCATCTGGACGCTCATTTGTATTCTTTATCATATCCTTTTATGATAAACTGATAAACATAAAGAAAAACATTCTCACTCCATGCTCCCTACCAGCAAAGCTTCCATTAGGACTGAGAGAAGACAGAGATGGAACAGGGTAGGACTGATCCTGAAGAAGCAGACGATAAGACATCAGCATAACTGGGTACCAGGAAAAATAGACAAGTCTCCCAGCAGAGGTGCACAGGAGGTCCCTTGGGAGTTCAGAGGAAGCAAGGCTTACTCCCAACTCACAGAGGGTAGAGCCATGCCTTAGGAAAGACGCCTTGGATAAGACTTAACTTTGTCTGACTAAGGGGTAAGAAGAGACGGGGAGTGGGGACACGAATTCCAGATGGCGTAGGAGCACTTTGGCATTCTCTTCCTTCCTGAATCATGCACCAATAAAAAGCCAAACAGAAGCTAAAGAAAAGGGGAAAAAAAAAAAGGTCACTTTCCTTACAGAAGCCTAGCAAGCTTGCTGGTGCCCACCCCTGAATGAAGCACGTCTGGACACAGGTCCAGCTGGACCACCAGCTGAAGCCCCTTTAGAGGGAGAGACACTTTCAGTGCATGACCGAGATCCGGGGTGACTGCAGAGTTTACCCCCCAAAGTGGGACATAATGAGAGTAGAAAAAGGTGCTGTTAGGGATTACACTGGAACGACGATTGGAAATCCAGACTGCTCTGGGGAAACAGAGAACAGGCCAGAATCTTCTGGCTGCAGGAAGAGAGGCAGATTCCACAGGGAGAAGAAAACTTCACTGAGCATGCCCAGATCCCTCTGCAAACCCAGCAGTCAGAGCTCCCTGCTCCCCCAGGGATAAGTGGTAGAGAGAAACCAAGCGTCTAGCCAAGCCCTTTCCTAGGTAAGCATCAAGACTGTAGAAGAAATAGTCTATTAAGCATGATAAAAATGTAAATATATTTAAATTTTATGTATAAATTAAATTATAAATATTTTAAAGTCATATACAGTGAAAGCAGTTACAGTAGGAAATAAGATTAGATATAGACTGGGGAAGTAGCCAACTTGCAGAAATAAGCCATTGGCACCATCACTGTTCACCTGCTGTACAGCTTACTGTGGAAGGAACACCTCTGACGGATGCTCTGCAAATGGGGCTCACTGTCATTGCCGCTGGACAGATGAGGATACAGGTTCAGAGGTATCTGGTGACTTGCTCAGGACGACAAAGCGACTAAAAGGCAGAGCTGGATCTGGATCCAAGACATCAGCCTCCAAAGCCCAGGTGTCTTCTGCCTCCTGGACTGAAGTTAGCATCCCTGGGGATGTTTCTTCTCAGGCATGATGGGAATATCCACAGGAAAGGAGGCAGTAGAGCCCTGGATTGGTTCTTTGGGAAAGAGCCACAGCGTCTCTATGTTCCTCAGGAACTTGCTGGGCTCCATCTTGGCTGCAGAGGGAGCCAGCGCGGGACGCGGAACACGAGCCCATGCACCAAGCAGGGCGCACGCGCCTGAGCTTAATTACAGGTAGTCAGCATGGACGCGCCAAAGGAAAACCACGCTTGGTCAACCTGATAGAATTTTTCAAGGAAACAGCACAAAGAGTCAACAGGAGAAAGCCCGGCTATAATTTACTTGGACTTCAAGCAAGCGTTTGATACAGTGGCACACAAAAGACTAATCCTCTAGGTCAGCAAGGACGTAATGGAGAGTGAGCCGCTTGAATGGGTAAGGAACTCGTCGGGATCTTCAAGACAGAGCGGCTAAGAGCCGTGCCAACAGCTCGGGGAAGGCAGATATGACAGTTGGAATTCGGCCGACACCAGCACTCCGGCAAGCTCTGTTCATTTCCTGGCTGTTCTGTTAGCAAGGTTGGAGTTGAGAGAAGGCCAGTTGGTTTCTTCCAGGGCCTCGAGACTGAAGTTTAAATTCTTTAGTCCGAGAGACAGTCCAGAGGTGCCAGGGGTCAGGAATAAGTTTTATTTGGCAGCTGGAGCTGAAGCAGCAATTTTTACCAAAATGGCTTGAGTGAATTCAGATTTTTCTGAGGATTTAAAACTGTCTAAGCATCAGAACGTTGGGCTTTGCATTTTGTTCTCAGCACTCCTTCTAGCAACCGTTTGGCAACTTCCCCCCAAGAAGCTTCTCACACTCCTGCTCACACGCCCACAGGAGGTTTTATCCTCACCCCCAAAAGTAGGGTGCAGAACCCAACTTGGTTGGGGTGTCATCAGCACCTCATATTCCCAAGGGCACAAATGGGGGTGGGCGTGTGACGACCCAGGTTAGCCCAATCAGAGTGGACCTCAAGACGTGTTTGGAGACTTGTCCTTCACCTGGTGGCACCTTTGAGCTGGGACATCACCCGGCCCCTCAGCCCTTCCTGGGGAGAGACGGGGAGACGGGCTGGGACGAGGCGTTCTCGGGAGAAGGCAGGGCAGGGAGCTCAGGTGGGGACGTGAGTCCGGATGCAAGCCCAGCTGTCGATAGTTTCTTCACAGCAAGGCCAGTTTGGGTTAGGTTTTGTTTGCTTATAGCACAAGGAATCCTGGCTGCGTCAAACCTCCCCCAGTCCCACAGTGAGGCCTCACTATCAGGGCTGTGGCCACAGACCGTTTGCGCCAGAGCTTAATATGGAAACCGTGACATGGGCCCTGCTCTGAATCAAGCAGCTGGGGTGCCCCTGGCGCTCCCCAGCCCTCAACTTTGGCCCATCCCGCACACGACCATATCAAATTCTTGGGGAAAGAAGTAGAAAACCTTTCCAGGCCCACACACCCATTTCATATTAGAGGAAATGGAGGCCCACATTGGGTGCTATCCACAAACCCTCTAAGATCCTGCTTCCAGAGCAATAGCTTTAACTATCTAGCATGAGTCGGGTTTTGTCCATATGATGCCGCTGTTGCGTTTACCATCATCATCATCATCACCATCAGTGTCAGTGCCCTAATGATGTGCTGGACACTGTGTGAGCATCTCACCGGTGTTATCACGTGGCATCTGCATGAAGTCATCCTACATGTTAGCTACAATCATCAGCTCCAGTTTACATACAGGCAGACTGAGGCTTAGGCAGTATTTACTTGGTCCACAGATAGCCTTCCAGGGCCCATCATAAGGCTGCAACTATGCTAAGCACTGAGACACCAGTGTCAGAAAACTGAACGCTCTCTCTCCCTCCCCATGGAGGGTAGAGACTGGTGTGGTTGGGGAGCAGTGAGCAGCGGGGAGAGGGTCCCGCCAGAAGCTGGAGGGACCAGCAGGGTGAGACTCTCCAGGGTCTTACATGAAGTGGTTAGAAATGTTGTTCTTTACCCAATGAGCCACAGAGAATCATTTGTGGATTCCTTTTAGGAGTAAGAGGTGATGAGTCTTGCATTCTGAAAGAACAATCTGGAATAGTGAGAGTTTGCAGAGATGAAGAGCATCAAAAAGATTTGAGAAATACTTGGAGGTAAAACTTTTAACATGTAGCGAACACTGATTAAGGAGGATAAAGAAGGAAGATGCCAAGGCTCCAGTTTGCGTTAACCAGCTGGACGGAGCGTAGTGCTGGCACTGAGACGGGGACCACTGACAGAGATCTGCAGGGAAAACCGCCGGTGATACTGAATTCAAGAAGCATCTGAAATGCAGCACTGATGAGTTTTTGATTGGGTTGAGTGATCATCTGGGTGTCTTCAGTTTATAGACAGTGATACAATGAAGTGGATGAGAACCTCTAGGGAAGAATAAGAGACAAATAAAAATCAAGATGAACAAAGAGTAAGACAAATAAAGAAAAAAAGAGAAAGGCCAGAGTCTCAAGAATGCTGAAATGGAATGTGAAGCAGGCAAGGATGAGGAAGGCAGGTCAGAGAGCTGGGGTCCATGCTGGGGGCAGGGGGAGGGGACTGACACTGGAGGAACAGGCAGAAAGTGGGCTGTCAGTCAAGTATTTTCAGCAGTGAGTCTGGATGCAAAATGGAGGTGGAACTGGGGTATAGCTGGTGGGGTGTGGGATGTGCGGGGAGGGACTGAGAGATGGGAGTTAAGATGGGAGAGAAGGATGTTTACGAGCTGGAGAGAGGATGGCTACTGAGAACGTGAGGCTATGGGAGGGAAGAAGTGCCCCTGAGAGCCTAAGTGTCTTATGAAAGCATGGGGTTCAGACCAGAGACGGGAGAGCAGATCTCACACGTAAGAAGAGTCAGCGCCCTCACGGTATGCGAGACAGAGAAGGCACAGTGCCAGGGGAAAGCACAGCACCCGGGGTTGGACAGCCAGCACGTGGCAGGGGCCAGCCTCTCTCTCTGGATGGCCTCATACAAACATCCCTCTCCCTTTAAGTAAACTAACTGCCATTTGTTTCAACAGCCTTATGACTGTGAGTGCAAACAGTTTCCAACAAGGTGACACACACGACCCTTCTGGGAATATATGCTGTTTAGCTGGGGTCTTGGGTACCTGATTTTAACATGCATGTAGTAGCCCTGTGAATGTTGATCAGGGGTCTTGGGCTCCGTGGAGGAGCTCTTAAAGATTCGGATTTCCAAGTCCTGCCTCAGGGGATGGTGATTCAGCAAGTCGGCAGGTAGGCCAAGGGGAGCTGTCTTCTACAACATCTCCATTTCGTAAAATGCTCGGTCAGGTTTAGGAACAGTGGAGTCAAGACATTATTGACAGGATGTGTCACTTGATGTGGGTCCCTGGGTAGCCAGGTCTATGCAAATAGAATAATCAATGGTCTCCACAGTAGGCCCGGGATTCCCAGATGTCTGCAGCAATTGATTTGTCACAGGGTCCTGGATAGATTGGAAACCAGTAATTCTCAACCTTAGCCACATATTAGAATCACCCAGGGAGATTTTACCAGCTACACTCCAGATCAGTTGAATTTGAACCTCCGGGTGAGGGATTCACTATTCTTTAACAGCTTTTCTGAGATATAATTTACATCTCATAAAGCTAGCCTGCTTAAAGTATACAGTGGAGGGGGCTTAGGGTATTTATAGAGCAACCATCACCATAATTACATTTTCATCATCTCAAAGGTTCCCCAGGTGATTCCAGTGTGTATCCAGGGTTGAGACCAGAAGTAAGAAGTCACTCATTGAGATACGCTTAAATCAAACATTGCAGATGTGGTCGTCATTAGCTAAGGTCCAGCAGGTGCCAGGTGCCTGTGTTCCAAAACTCGTGGTGTTCAATAAAGATGGATGAAAGATGCCATGCAAGTTACTAAAACCCAGCACATCTGTCTCAAAGCCCCTGTACTGCCACGTCCGTCCACCTCTCCATGAATTCATTAGGTAAAATTTGATGAACTGATATATGTTGGTCGCCCGCTATGCACTAACCACTGTCGTAAGTGCCGGAGACTCAGTAAGGAACAAAAACACATACGGTTCAGGACCTCTTAGAGTTTACAGTAACAGGAATCGTGGAGCCAAGTATCATTTATCTTCTGATAGAACACACAATGTCCACAAGAAATCAAAATACACTGGCCAATACATAGTTTAAAAGTTACAACAGGATTTTTGATTCATTAGTTGCAGTTAACCAAGATACCACCCAAATTCACCAGATGCATTTTTCATCAGCGTTCTGACATATCTGTAGTCATTTATACACGGAGAAGTCTCCATGGGTTGAATGTGTTGAGAATTGACTTAAATAAGGGATAACCTGGTGTGGAATCCAGGGATGGCAATACATGTGTGCAGGATTAGCAAACGGGTGGACACTGGGCAGAATCTGACGCAGGAAAAACCATCGTGCTGCCTGGCTTGTGATTTTCTTCACAAACTTAATTGTTTGTGATGATCAATATAGGAGTGTGTGCTTGGATTGTGATTACAACTAAATGAAATTTTGGCTGGAAATGTGTCTCTCATGATACTAGAGGCCTTGAGGAATTTTTAAATGTTAAGAGTGGGCATCCAAACGCATCTTCTTTTTCTAATTGTCATCAAACACAGGGACACACATTTTGAGATGCAAGGTGGACGTACAACCGCCTTGGGGGACACCTTGCTCAATGTTAAGGCATCCTTCCCCCAAACCCCCTCCATGAGCCTTTTTCTGACTTGGGAAGCTCTGCCATGCTGGTTGGGTCTGATGCCCATGGAGATGTGCTTCACGGGCCAAGATGAGGACTTGGTTTATGCACTCAGGAAAAGAGGGAGAGACTTGAGCCCATGCTCTGATTTAGATACCTCAAAATGCTTCCTCAGTTAAACAAGACCCAATTCTGTCCTCAAGACAGAATGGTCTTGTAAAGTCTTCCTCCTGCCCCCATTAGAGCCCTGCAACCTAGCTGAGAACATTTGTCATCAGAAAGACCAAGTCACTCCCTCAGCCCCCAGCCTCCTCTCAGCTGACACCTCCCCATCCCACAGTGCCTGTCATGTTCCCGGGAACAGCAGGGGAGACGGGGGCGGTGGCGGGGGAGCATCGAGCTGGGGTGAGAACTGCAGGCTTGTTATATTTTCCCTGATTGTCTTCTGCAAGAAATGACCAGCACCTGGGCAGTGTGTGCTGCTAGGGCTCCAGAAACAATTCATGTGTTGGTATGTTAATTAGGAGCAATTGTTTTCTTGCAGAGCAAACCCAACAAAGATGACAACCACATAAACCTGTGTGCTTCAAAGCAACGGCAGCGTTTAATCTGGAGAGATGCAGCTCCCTTCAAGAGGCCCCCAGGGCGAGGCAGGTTCTGATTCCAAGGGAAGGAGTCCGTTCCCTTCCACTGCCTGGACCAGGGAGCGGGGGCCCTGAGGGGCGGCTCTGGGGCTCTGGATGGTCCTCCGCATTGGTGCTGGAATCACTCGAGGACGACATGACCACACTAATAACGATGACAGTGTCAGATGATCTGTATTCTCCTCATTTCCTACGTGCCCGACACTGAGATTAAGAACGTTCCACGTGATTAAAAGACTCACAGATTTGATCGGACTCTTCACTAATTTCCAGAAGAAGCGGTGAGTCTTTGGGTAAGTCATTTAACCTCTCTTCTGAAAGAGACTCTTTCGGACCCTCAGTGCCTGGCAGGGCTGACACTCGGATGAACACAGACCTGCAGGCACCAAATCTATGTTCCTACAGACACTAAGACGGGGATTCCAGACTGACAGCCAGGAGTCCAGTGAACGCCCAAGATCCTTCCCTCCACAGAACATCTTCTCATGGCTGAACCTCTGCTTAGCAAGGAGGCAGAATGATGCAATTGCCCCTCTTGCTGAGAATGTCTGTTCTCTTTGCAGGAACTCCTCTAACCCACACCCCACACGAGGATGTGCGGGGCTGGCGCAGAGCGAAGGGCCTTGGAGAATGCAGGCCTGAGGCCTCCAGAAGGAGCGAGGAGCCGGGAGAGAAGGGGGGCCAAGGCTGAGACAGGTGGTGGATGGTTAGGGCCATAGGAGGAAAGACCTGGAATGGAGCAGACACAAGGGCGGGGGGACGAGAAACGACGTCCAGAGCCAAGATGCAGAGAGCGGGTGTGTGGGCACCTGCTGGGTGGATGGGAGCCAGGCGGACACGGTTAAACCAAGTCCTCTCCCTCATTTTGGAGAAGCCAGAGTCTCACCTCCAAGAGCATGTGCTTCATCCCAAACCCAGCATCTCCACAAGTGTGCCCTTACAACTCTGGTCCTTAGTGACAGACATCATCCCCGCCCCCCTACAAAAAAAAGGATTTTCTCTGTAAAACATTTGAGATATGCATATTCACCCTTCCCTTGAATAATCCAACTGCAATTGTTACGCTAAAGACTCCACACAATCCTGCTCTTTAAAAAGTTATATAACTTCACTTAAGGCATAATTTACCAAATATATTTATTCATGATTTCTTTCATGAATCACAAACATCAACCTAAGGGTTCCACACTGGGAAAGGGTTCACCATCCCAGAGGAGTAAACTGGTGATGTTGGGACCTTTATGGGGTTTAAGGCATGGAGTTGGGGGGAAAATTCCAGCAACTGGCCCAAGGTTGGCTGAAAGTTAAAACTTAACCTGGTCCATATTGCTCTGCTTTTTTCAACAAATTCAGGACCATAACAATCTTGTAATATCCTGCGTTTCCTTATGCAGGCACACCTCAGAGTCATGGCCAGTTTGGTTCCAGACCACCACCATAAAGTGAGTATCACAAGAAAGTGAGTCACACAATTTTTTTGGTTTCCCAGTGCGTATAAAAGTTATGTTTAGGGCTTCCCTGGTGGCGCAGTGGTTGAGAGTCTGCCTGCCGATGCAGGGGAAACAGGTTCGTGCCCCGGTCTGGGAAGATCCCACATGCCGCAGAGCGGCTGGGCCCGTGAGCCATGGCCGCTGGGCCTGTGCGTCCGGAGCCTGTGCTCTGCAACGGGAGAGGCCACAACAGTGAGAGGCCACAACAGTGAGAGGCCCATATACCGCAAAAAAAAAAAAAAAAAAAAAAAAAGTTATGTTTACACTAGACTGTAGTCTATTAAGCGTGCGATAGCATTATGTCTAAAAAAAGCAATGTACATGCCTTCATTAAAAAAAACTATATTGCTAAAAAATGCTAACCATCATCTGACAACTCAGGGAGGGTTTCCACAACCTTCAATTTGTAAAAAAACACAGTATCTGAGAAGCACAATAAAACAAGGTACAGCTGTATGTGAAGCAAACAGCATCGCCTTTGGCCTTAGAACATTTTTGCCTTTGATATTTCCCTGTTTAATATGCAAATTGTATATAATGTGGGAACCTTTCTTGTTTCTGTGGCTGAGCATGGGGGTGGGGCGTGAGAGCTGTCCTTGCTGATAAGGGCAAGGTCGTTTTCTGAACAGCTCCTGTGACACGTGAGAGAGTTCTGATGCTCCTGTGAGGACACAGTGGGTCCTATAAGCTGAGAACCCATAGAGGGGATAGGAGATTGCAGCCAGCTAGGTAAGGTGGGTTCCCCATCGTCTCAGTAGCCTCCCTTCTCACAGGAAAAAGCCTTCATGCTCTGAGCTCTGTGAGGGGCTTGCCCGTGCCAAGAGCAGCCCGGTGCTAAATTGGGGGAGGAATCTGGATTAACCTGCCGCGTAAGAAAACCGAGTGTGTGATCCTACAGTTTGGGTCCTGCCCTGTCTCAGTCCCCACAAACACTGACGAAAGTGTGCCAGAGACACAGAGCTCCTCAAGTGGCTTCTTTTACAGGGAGGGTGAGAAACAGAGACAGGGGCTGGTTTGGGCTTCTGGGTCAGAAGTTTAAAGAAACACCCCATGCAGAATGTTAAAGCAACTTACCCCCGAGGAAGTGAGGGCCCTGATCTCGACATGACTATGGGAATGTAAGCCCTGGGGCATTTGCAGAAATCCTGGGAGGGTTTTAAACTCTCACAGGGTACAGAATAGACGTTAAGAGTCCATGCGTCTAAATTTCAAGAGCAGGAGGCGGCAGGGTAGGGTGGGCAGGGAAGCAGGCCTTGGAATTGATCTCAACAGGCTGCCTCTCCCATCCCCAGCGGGATGCTCCTGGGAGGAGACGCATTGTTAGGAAGATGGAAGGGGTCCATTAAAATGCTGTCATGGAAAGGGTAAAAAAAAAGTTATCAAAATATTCTTTTTATGAGCTGGGCTCACAATGTTGCAGTGCCCAGCCTGAGGTGGAGCTAAGAAATCTCCCAAGAGAGTGGGAACCAGTAAGGCATCAGGTTATCCTATCGCCTCCGCCAAAAGTGTCACTTCTATTGCTATCACCTGGGGGCCACCTACCTCCACGCTGCATTACTTTGAAGCAGAAATCAGGAAGGACCAGACCCTTTACTTGAGTGATGTAAATGCACTGCTTCCGTGTTTAAAATCAAAACTGGCAGAATCTGGGTCATGATGAAACCTCCAATAATATCACTGAACGTGGAGAAAAAGCTGAATTTTGGGAAAACCCAGGACTGCAAACTGCACCGCTACCCTGTGCCACCCAAAAATGTACTTGAATGCAACCAGAGTGTCAAAGGTAGAGAGGCCACTCTAAACTCAGGCAAGCACTGCTCTCAACTACATTCCTTTCTAGACAGAAGCTACAAGGAGACCCCAAAGTGGAGTTACTCAAAAAAGACTTACTATTTTGAATCCCTACTTTATTATACACAAAAACTGCACTGTGTAGATAACTTCAGTCGGATCCAAATTCCAACTCGAAAACCCAACATAAACTGCACTCCCAAGAATGCATAATTAGACAATGTTTATTACAGCAGCCCGGGTGCTTAAAGTGTTGAATATGGGCTAATCTTGGATAGATTTAAAACACCACATGTTCACTTATGTTAAAAAATATATTACAATTGTAATTTCAGGTTCACCGAAAGTACTTAATCCTCACGTATTTGGTTCCAACTTCTGAATATGTAGGTGGTCTCACAGCACCTCCTGTCAGTGAGAGGCAGCAAGCAGTCCCTCTACTGAGCATGCAGGTGTGGTTGCCAGAACAGGCCCCTGTGCAAAGGCCTTCCTTCCTAGGAAGCCATCACCTAGTCCTGCTCAGGACCAAAGGATCCTGTAAGCCCTACAAGGAAAAGGCTGCCCCAAGGAGTCTGGCGTGGAGCTGGCTAAGATCTTTCGTGGGCTGTATTCAAGAAAGCCAGAGGTAACTGGCCCTTTAAAAGTATGCCCTTGCTTCTCCAGAACAGAGAGTACCTTCAACTTTCTCAATTCAGGAGGGAAAAAAATCAAAACAAAGCACTAAGATGCTTAAGGTTAATTCTGCATATGCCTTGCCTCTTCTACAAGGTCATAAACTTTTTTAAATGCCCGCACCAAGGCATGCAGGATCTTAGCTCCCTGACCAGGGGTCGAACCCGTGTCCCCCCCCGCAGTGGAAGTGTGGATTCTTAACCATTTGGACCGCCAGGGAAGTCCCTACAAGGTCATAAGCTTCTTGATTAAAGGCTTGTGGATGTCAGGGCTAGAGGGTAGTTTAAAGACATTTTGTTCAACCCCTGCCACTAAAACCAGAGCCATGGGATCATCTTCAAGGTGACCTTGGATGGCATCAGAGCTGAGAGCCCAAGCTTCAGAGGTGGGTTGGCCCAGTGATTCACAAGTGGCAGTAATTCTACCTCCAAGAGGAGACTTGTCCCTGTCTGGAGACATTTTGGTGTCATAGCTAGAGGGAAGCTACTGGCATCTTGAGGGTGGAGGCCAGGGATGCTGCTAAACATCCTCCAATGCCCAGGACAGCCCCTACTGCAGAGAATTATCTGGCCCCAAATGTCAGCAGTGCTAAGACTGGGAGGCCCTGTGTTATGGACTGGGAGGCCCTGTGTTATGGACTGGGAGGCCTTGTGTTACGGACTCAATGTTTGCGTCCCTCCCAAGCTCATACGTTGAAGCCCTAATGGTGAGATGGTTTTGGAGAGGGCACTTGGGGAGGTGATTAGGGCTAGATGATTTTGCTTTCCCACAAGACCCTATTTAACCCTGTTGCTACCAGACACCAAGCTTGCCTTCGCCTCCATCTACTCCTCTATAAAATGGGCATCACAGCAATACCTACCCCATGGCGGGGGGGTTGTGTGGTCTTCAATGAGGTCATGTTGTAGACTGTGTAGAGTTGTGTCTGGCGCTAATTAGCACCATTTACTTGTTGAACAACGCCTGTTGATGTCTCAGAGACAACAAGAGCGAAAGTGTGGCCAAAATTAAGCCAAGACCAGGAGGCTCTCGGAAGCAACCACAAGGTTAGGGCAGTGAGGTCCCATCAGGCGCCTCCCCCTCCACTGTGGACTTACTCCATGTCACCAGACACCAGGATCCACCAGCCCAGACCCCATGGGACCCCTGAGACATCCTCTGGAAAGATGAGCCTGGTGGGGGTGTACAAATGGGTCACCCTGGCCTGCCTCAGCATTTTTAAACCCACGTGACTTTTTTCCCCTAGAGACTGCAAGTGCTGCCTTGCAAGAAAAGGAATCAAAATTAAACCGAAATGGAAGAAGTTTAAGGTAGATTTAGGATATTATCTTTACAGGTCATCCTGGTCACGCCAGGATTAAAGAGAGTTTTGTGGGAAAGCAAAATCATAATTTTAGCTTCCTCAAATAGACCAATTTATCTATAAATGGAAAAATCCCCGTAAAGTAGAATATTCTATAATAACATATTTTAAATATTTCTAAAGGTAGCCATCTTATACGGAGTTTATCTTGACTTTCTGTTAAGTATATATCCCAATGTTAATTCACACATTTTAAGAGGTTAGACTATGGATCAAAATGCAGGAAAAAGAAAGGAACTGAGGGGAAACGTTTTTCTCTGGATGCACATGACAGAAGCAGGTGTGGAAAGGACAATCCTATTTCAGGGCCCTGAGAACAATCTGCAAATGATTAGTTCTAGATCCAGATCTGCCTACAATAACAAGAGGGAAAAATGTTCCCTTTTGTGAAAGGTCTGGGTATTGTGCCAAAGTTCCATTTTTATAACCTAAAGTATAAAATCCACTTGACTCACATCTGATGTTTTAGTGTAATTAAATAGCTTCTGGTGTTGGGTAGGAATTTGTTTACAGAAAGGTTAGTAGCAGTATTTTTGAGACAGCTGTACACTCCAAGGAATGCAGAATGCAGAAGTGGATGAATCCTCACCAAATACTCAGCTTTCACGTTTTGGTTCTCAATCCAGAAATGTTTGTAAGACATCCACGTGGTCCAGAGATGTAAGCATCACTACACTGAAGGTGGATGTTCTAGACAGCTGGCCAGGTGCTCGGATGAATTGGCAGGTAAAGGTCACCCCAGGTTGCTGGCATTAACTGAGTGCCCAGAAGGGGAGAAGCACCATCTTAGAGGTTAGGGGGACCAGTGGTGACCAAAACAAACAGCCACATGGAGCTTCCCTGCCTGTGGGAGAAGACAGCTAGTCAATACTAACACGACATGTCAGAAAGTGATAAGGCCCATGAAAAACATAAATCAGGGCAAGGCGAAGCAGGAGGTCTGGGGAGGGGGTAGGGAGGGGGTAGGGAGGGGGTGTTACCATTTTAAATAGCATGGTGTCTGTAGAGCACATTGAAAGGTGAAAATCTCTGCAAAAATACTTGGGGAAGATGAGGGAGTGCGTTAACGTGGTTATGTGGGGAAAAGTGCTACCAGCAGAGGGAACGTCAGTGACCACAGAAATGGAGGGAGAAGAAAAGGAGAGAGGCAGCTTCCAAAACTTTTTTACTATTTATATTAAGTGATGAGTTCTTAATAATTAATTTTTCTGATACTTTTAGGGCAACCAAGTTTGGGCCATTCTAAAGAAGTTACTTAGAAGGCTAAACATGCCCTGCAGATATAGATTTCTCTACAGTGCTTAATTTTAGAAAATTCAAATCCAATGACGATCAAAAATAAAAATTAAACACCCAGAACTCTAAGGATACTGTTCTTCAATTATCTGAGTTAATTTAGCTAATTGGTATTTTAAGTTTGATGCTCTCAAAATTTGTAAACTATTTATAAGAGAGTGAAGAAATGCCACACAGTGTTGAACAATAAATCTTTTAATTAAGAACATGGACTGTCATCTAGCATCTTTGTTATTTGCTTTCATTTGAGCATGTCAAGTGTCGTACGCCAGCAAGATCGCAGACTTCATTAAGTACACGCAGAAGAGACAGGAGTGGTTTTTACTGGAAGCGATATAAGTGTGAAAGGATGCTCAGATAATTCTACCCCTGTTAGTCAAACAGATTCCTGAAATATGACTGATGAATCATTTGATGCCTAATACCTCTCTGAAGAAATTGTGATGAGCAGTCATCAGTCACCTTTGGAGGGTGCATAATGACTGTGTAATGTTTTCCACTGGTACCTGATGATTCGTACCTATTTCACAGCACAGAGGATATTTATATCCTAAAAGCAATCACAGATTCGAGATATTTAAGCTAAATTTCGTATTTCACTGAGGCAAATAAATTTACCGGGAATATAATCATTTATAACCTGGTTACAGATCACAGTAAATATTAGAATGGAACAAGCTTGAGAGAAACTATCAATTGTCCAAATAAATTTCTGTGGTGTATGTATTTTTAGAGGCAACCAAGTTGACTGTACTTATGAAATGGAATAATTTAAAAAACCATTTATGGATGATTAGGAGGCAATTTAAGAAGCCATGTGCGTTTGTTTTCTGATAAATGATCAGCACTGAGCAAAGCTTAGCAACAATTCATATGCCCAACTGCCAGTGAGTCACGGATGCCTACTCTCCTCTTTAATAATCCATCCCCGGGGACCCCAGCCTGTCTTCTCTGAGGATAATTTACCACATGTGTGCTCTGAGGAAAGAGTCAACAGACTGTACCAAGTCCCTAATCCTACATAGAGGTGACTATCAGCTCTGAGAGACTGGGATTCTACACACAGATCCACATGCCCACCCACTTACACTGCAAAAGATGTGAGGTGTGCACATGTAGAGAAAGACTCTCGTTGCTTCATTTTTAGATGAAATTGCAGCACCAACCACAGTGTCTTTTAAGAGAAACCCCCGTGATGGCAGAGACTTTGATCGACGTGTTGAGTTCCCAGGGCTTCACACCCTGGAGCAAGGCAGGCTCACAAGACACCCTTGTGGTACCACACTGAACACTCCAGCCGAAAGTCAACGCTTCAGCCAAATACCAGTTACCCACAGTTCCAGTCCACGGATGCCAATTTTCATGTTGAGAGGCTATACTTCTCACTTTTCAACTGCGCATCTTGGCTCCATGCAGGGAATCATCTCAGGCTAGAAAAATGATCTAAATGTCCATCTGTTCACAGACGTGAGGCTAAGCCTGGGCATGAAATGTGCTCTGTCCACGTTCTCCTTCCCATGACCGTTCAATCCCCCGATGGAAGTGTTCTGACCTGGGTGTGGAGACCTGGCCAGCAGCACGCCCCTCTTCTTTCCCAGGTGAAGAAGCCTCTTGTATCTGCCCTCAACGCCTGGCCATGCTCACTGCGCCCTGTATACACGCTTGTTTCAGTGCATTGAGACTCTTGTCTAGAGAGTAGGCTACTTCACCCCACGCTGCGTGTAGCACAAAAGCTACCACATCAAACACAGGGATGCTAATCACTGATAGCTCTTCTCAACTACGGTAAGTGATGATTTTCCTGCTGTGCTCCTGAAAATTCAGCTTCTCATCCAGAATTCATCCAAAGTGTCTGCCTGTGAATTAATAACTCTGACTGCTAACAGAGATGCTGGATTTTATTATCTTTTAGCTACAAGTTCAGGGATATGTGATTGAAGCTGACAATGTCTGCATAGACTTCTTCTATTTTCTTAGCTATAATCTGTATAAATGTCTGAAAACACACACACACACACACACACACACACACACACACTCTGTTTTGGATTTTTCTTCCCCCATTGGTGCTTAAGCCTTCCTTCCCCTTCAGAGGCTCTTCCTTCTTTGAAACTGACATGCAGTCCTTTGCATGTCCATAGGCATGGTCATTGATTCATGCACTCATTTGTTCATTCATTCATTCAATAGACTATTATTTATTGAGCAATTACTATGTGCTAAAAACTGTTTTAGGTGCTGAGTACATATTTGGAGCAAAATCACCTTCGCAGCACTTACAACCGAGAAATATGATGCTTTTGGGTCCTTGCCTAGATGGGGGAAAGCCAGATGCCTCTGTCACGGCAGCTGACCAGGTGTGTGCCCCGTCTGTGGTGACTCCAGGCAATAATGTGCATGCACGATGCACGCCGTCTGAAGCACAACCAAAACACCCCCGAAGAAGCCATAGGCAAACCACAGGGCTTTCTTGGTGCACAGTGGGGTACCAGGGTTTAAAGCAGTATGAATGGATGCGGTGGTGGTTTTAAAACATTCACAGATCCTTTGATAATCCTCTCTTGAAAAGGTGGAGCCTGATTCTCCTCCCTTTGAGAATGGCTGGACTTACTGATGCACTTCTAACGAATAAAACAGAAGTGATGCTGGGGACCAGGTGATAAACAGTGGCTTCTTGCTTGCTGTGTATTTTACCGATCAGTCTCTAGGGGGCGTCAGCTGCCATCCCAGGAGGCTCTCAGGCAGCCCTGTGCAGAGCCCAGGTGGTGAGGAACCCAGGCCTCCCGCCCACATCCAGGTGAGGGCACCACCTTGGAGGCAGGTTCTGTAGCCCTACTCAAGCCTTCGGCAGATGCAGCCCCACTGACAGCCGGGATGCAACCTCCTGGGAGACCCTTAGCCAGAATCCACTAGCTAAACTGCTCTTGGATTCCTGACTTTCAGAAACCAGGGGAGATAATAAACGTTTGCCGTTTTAACCTTCTAAGTTTGGGGGCAAGAGAGAACTAATACAGATGCCAACATCATGTTGTCCTTTTAACATGGCAGGTTTTACTTTATTATTTCCTGGAAATACAGCTATTTTTTAAATCCCATCTATATTCAACACATCAGCATAATGAATGCAGAAAGCCAACTTGAATGCCTATCTATATATGTGTATATTCAATATCTGAGTACACGCATGTGCACTGAATTACTTACACCTTAATTTGAAGATAATAAGGCAAACTACAAATTAAAATTAAGATAGATTCCCCTCCTGCCCCCTTTACCACACAACAGGTCAGGTCTGTATTTCACTGTGCCTCTGACCCCCAGCATGCTTTCAGACAGATGGTCACAGACAGATGTTCACTCTGCAACTCAGGTTCCCTGTCACCAACTGCCGCTGCCGCTGAGGATTTAAGCTGCTCTCTTTGTGAACAATGCAGGAAATTAACAGCACATCTGCCACTCACTGTGTGGATTACAGGCTCTTGGTGCTCCAGCCAGGAGTCAGTGCTGTGCCTCTGAGGTGGAGAGCCAAGTTCAGGACACTGGTCCACAAGAGACCTCCCAGCTCCATGTAATATCAAACGGCGAAAATCTCCCAAAGATCTCCATCTCAACGCCAAGACCCAGCTCCACTCAACAACCAGCAAGCTACAGTGCAGGACACTCTATGCCAAACAACCAGCAAGACAGGAACACAACCCCATCCATTAGCACAGAGGCTGCCTAAAATCATAATAAGGCCACAGACACCCCAAAAAACACCACCAGACGTGGACCTGCCCACCAGAAAGACAAGATCCAGCCTCATCCACCAGAACACAGGCACTAGTCCCCTCCACCAGGAAGCCTACACAACCCACTGAACCAACCTTAGCCACTGGGGACAGATACCAAAAACAACGGGAACTACGAACCTGCAGCCTGCAAAAAGGAGACCCCAAACACAGTAAGAGAAGCAAAATGAGAAGACAGAAAAACACACAGCAGGTGAAGGAGCAAGATAAAAACCCAGCAGACCTAACAAATGAAGAGGAAATAGGCAGTCTACCTGAAAAAGAATTCAGAATAATGATAGTAAAGATGATCCAAAATCTTGGAAATAGAATAGACAAAATGCAGGAAACATTTAACAAGGACCTAGAAGAACTAAAGATGAAACAAGCAACGATGAACTACACAATCAATGAAATTTAAAATTCTCTAGAAGGGATCAATCATCCGCAATTTGCAGACGAGGAAACGGAAGCATTAGAAATGTAGATAACTGGGCCAAGTTCGCACAGGTCCTAAGTGGCCCAGACTCCAATACAGGCAATCAGGAATACGAATCCAAGACCCGTTTTACTAAACCAGGTTGCCTCGTCTGGGGACTCTGACTCCCCCTTGGCCGCCTAGGAGGACAGCACTTTGCAGGAGTGGCTCCCTCTTGGCCCAGCAGAGATGACCACACCCAGGGCAAGCCTTCAGAGTGGCAGGATGAGGCAGAGGAGGGCCTAGGCTCCCCTTGGGGTCTCCATGGGTCCCAGGAGGTATTCAGAAGTGACGATATGAGAGGTACAAGGGGAACCATTTGGCCAAGGATGGAACATAAGCCAGACCAAAAAAGGGCCAGTGAGACCCGGGCTGGATCACAGGCCAGTAGGAGCTGGACAGTGGCCTGGCCAGGCACCAGGGGCAGCACCTCCACGGAGGCCAACCAAGACCCGAGAGGTGGTCCAGGGTCCACATGCCGCTCATAAGCCTCTTCTACCCACTGCCATCAGCAGCGGCCCCGGCGGCACCATCTTCATCTGGGGAGACGAAGAGGGAAGAAGCTGAACCTGAAAAACTGGGTATCACACAGAAGGGGCGATCTGAGCCGAGGGCAACTAGTTAGACCAGGGAAAGCAAGGGAGTGTTCACTGGAAAGTCTGTTTCCGGCTGAGCAGGGGGTGGGGGGTGGGGAGGAATATGCTGATGAGCAAGATTCAGTAACTTCAGTGCAAACTCAAAGCTGCGTTTTATTCACACTTCGTGGTCTCGTGTGAGTGCACGGCTGACCTGCCACCTGAGAAGGTCTTGCTTGGTGCCCCTGATGACGCTATGAAGGTGATGAGGCGCAAAGACGTAAATGGGCAGCAAGGGACCACACTGGAGGTTGAATGACCCACAGGTCTTCGCTCACTGGGACCAGAGATGATGTTACGGGGAGTCTCCTCCAGGAGGACATGGTGAGGGACCCTCTGATGCTGAGTTCAGACCTCAAGACGCCCACCATCGCACACCCATGCCCGCCCCCCGCCCCGCCCCACCCTGCCCCGCCCTGGAGCACTTTCTCTCCATCTCTGGGTTAAAGCAGCGCTTTCAAGCCCAGGCGCTCACTCCACTTCCATGAGAGGTTCTCATATTCTCACACTCCTCTGTGATGGAGTGAAAAGTCACTGTGGCCATGGCTAAACATCAATTTACCACCAAATCTGTGATGCTTAGAATTGTGCCTTCCAAAGTGAGAGTTCCAGGAAAAAGCAAGTTTTGGTGTCTTACCTGAAAACCGGTGATCTCAACACGATTCAGGAAACCAGAGAAATCTCAGCAAATGTGGCTTTTCTGAAAGAGTAGCTTCAAGTGCTCCTCGTGCACCTAAAACACCATTTATTGTTCAGATACACTTTGCAAGATATTATGCTGTTAAACAAAGAAGCTCTCCTAGAGTTATAGGCACATTATATAACATATGCATTGTCTATTGTAGAGAGTGGGTTTTAAGGTAAATTTGCTAAATACATATGGACTCGAGGAAACAGTATATCTTTTTGTTCCTGATTTGACTTAGATAGTAAAAACTGATGAGCTTTACAAAGCATTAATGCAAGACATTTCCAGGGATTAGAGCTGAGATTATATTAGAGCAAGTCTATCTGATGCGCAGCATGATTTTTTCTCCACATGGCAAGCTTCGGAGACATAATAAAAAAAGAACAGTAAGATACAGATCTAAGAGAATGTCCTTTTACCAAGTGGAAATTAAAATGAGGCTGGCCAGGTATCGTGTCACACCACTTTATTTGAATTTAGAAATTAGTATGTGCCTGACTTTACCTTTTTCCTCCAGTTAATCACTAGGAAAAAAAATAATACATTTGGCAAAGGGAAATGCACATTCCAGGTTTACAGTTGTAATCACTGTGGGATCTGTGTTGTTGACGGTCTAGGAGTCCCTATTTGAATGCTCCATTTTTCACATGAACTAACTCTGTGATAATAAACTTTGTCTTCAATTTGGAGAGTCACTTCTTCCTGCAAAAAGGTGGGGGTCTCCCCGTGAATACAACTTAGACGGTTGTATTCTTTTCTTATATCCAATGCCTAATAAGCAGAACCATCTTTTTCTTTGTTGCTAAATTTGGTATTTCCATGAGGGCTAAGTGAACATTCCAGCAGAAACTGTTGCTATTTTTCTTTAATATATCATTTTGAATTGAAAAGTAATATGCTTCATTGGTTTCATTTGGTGAATTTCCATATATTCCATATGCTTATAAACACCTGAATTCTGCATCTTACACATAACTTCGGTATCACTGGAAAGATTTCAGTGCATTTTTATTGTTTAAGTGGGAAGCTGTTTGCAAGCCTGGCTTTCAAGTCAATGTTTTCATTTGGGAACAGAAGGTGTAAAAGTGAAAATATGTCTCACTCTTTCCTTAAAATGGGACCTAAAAATGTTTTCTAAGAATGCAACATGCAGATTTGCATGTGATTTCTCTTGGATTATCTAAGGAGGCATCCAGCAAAAAGCAAAATAATATCTGATAACATACCAGAGAGTATGGTCACGTGGGTCTATATTGATTAAACCCTCAGGGCTCATAGGGGATAAAAAGGTTCCCAGAGCTTTCTTATTTTTGTCCTTTGTCTCTCCCCAGAGAAATAAATATTAATCTCTATTGCTAGACCAGAAGCAAAAGAAGCAATCAATTTTGGAAGTGTAGGGCCAGTAAAAGTGGAAATAATCCAGCACTGTGTCTCAAGAATTCTAAACACAGGTTTTTAAAAAATTATTTGAGTGATATACATCCTAGTTCAACATGTAAAGCTTCAATAAAAGCTGTTTCCTTGCAAACAGCAATGTATTCAGCATCAGACCTTCATTTGACTTGGGGCACCCATGAAGATTAGCTGGAGTTCGATCCACTATCACATTTCTACAAGAAGAGGGCAACCAACCCAACATCTGGAGCTTGATAACTTTACAAGAAGATGACAGCTGCCCCTCAGGTCTTGGGAAGCCAGTGTCCATGTGCATAGGTTAGTGCATTTTTAGAATTCCCCTTTGCACCGTAACTATGACATTTCCAGCAATTTACAGTGGATCTTTAACCTGACAATTTGGGAAGTTTGTGTAATGGAAATGGATTAAAATATGACAGTAAAGCTGTCCACTACTGTCCAGGAAAATGCTGGCACAATCTCTTACAAAGAAAGCCACGATCGTCCAGATATATTGACTCTGCGCTTTCCCGTCTCCCTGGACGTGGTCACCCAGTGAACCATGGACTCCTGACTCCCCAGGGCTTCTGGGGGGTGGCAGTTCCCTACGGACAGATCCCACCACACTGCCACTGTTGAATCCATTTCTCTTCTGTCTTGAAATTCAAAATGAAGCTCCAATGGAATTAGCTCAAGTTATTCCATAGCTACTCACAGAGAGTTCTCTACTAAGCAGAGCAAGATGTTAGTTTGCTAGGGCCGCCATAACAGTGGACCACAGACTGGGGCAGGGGGGCTTAAATAGAAGAAATTTATCTTCTCACCTTTCTGGAGTCTGTAAGTTCAAGATAGTGGTGTTGACAGCACTGGCTCCTTCTAAGGCCTCTCTCCTCGTCCTTTAGACGGCTGTCTTCTCCCCACGTCTTCCCTCTGAGCATGCGTCTGTGTCGTAATCTCTTCCTATAAAGACATCAGCCACACTGGGTGAGCGCCCATCCACATGACCTCATTTAACTGAAACACCTCTTTAAATGTCCCATCTCCAAATATAGTCACATTCTGAGGTCCTAGGGGTTAGGATGTCAACATATAATTTAGTGGGGGACACAATTCAATCCATAATAGTTCTTAGGTTCTGGTCACTGATGAACTGAAGCAAAAGGAAAACAGCCTATTAATAAATAATTCCTGAGCATCAGGGGGACCCCTGAGCTTGAGCAGGTGCTGAGGCTGGGCAGTTATGATACCCAGCCCTGCCCTTGGGGAGCTTCTGAGACAGCAGACAGCAGATGTCTCACATAAAGGAAATTCAAAGATGAAATCTGGGTGAAGACCACCTTGAAATGAAAGTTTTATTCATGAAACGTTGTCCTTGGGACATTTTCACTTCTGTCCATTAAAAAAGGCATTCTTTTCTCTCTTTTCAGAGGCAACATTCAAGAGAAAGCAAGAATAGAATCTAACCCCGACATGATCCAGCCTGCCTTTGTGTGTGAGTCAGAAGTGCTGTTGTTTCTGGTTGAAATATTCAAAATGGGTGAAAATGTACGACAGAGGCTGTGAATAACATGATCACGATGGACAAGGATTCAATGGTCCTCTTCCATGTGAAGGCTATCAGGGTCTCAGATGTTACAGGAAGTGATTTTCTATTAAAGCCCAGTTTTTGTTACTTTCCTTTTCCCAGTGTTTGGCTTTCTACCATATAATGGGAAATTAGTAGAAACACATTGAAAACATCATTGTGAACAGGTGCGTGATTCAAGCGGGCGATGTTTAAGTGACAGCTGAAGCATGAAAGCGAATACTAGCAGATAAATGTGTGTGTAATTTTAGAGTTAATAATTATGTTGCATAATTTTCTTTGGAAGAAGGGTTCATAATAACATTTTCTAAAAGTGCCAAGCAAAGTAATTACACACTTGGCAAGCCATAAAAACTAAACAACTTGGCAAATGCCTCATTAGCCAAGTTCTCAGGTCAATGCGAGGTTTTATTTTATTTAGAGCAGGAGATTTTTTTTTAATAGATCTTACTTTTTTATGTTATTTTCTTATTTTATTTATTTCATCATTTTTCTTGTAATTATGACTTTACTTACTAATACAATGTTTTAAAATGTGATTCTTTCTTAAAAATCAACATGTTAAAAGTGAGGCGGACACCCCATTCATGGACCTCAAATGGAATGGATTCTAACAAAGACAAGAAAGCACCACTTTGGTTCCTGCTCACAAAGAGATGGAGTTGTTATTCCCATTTCCATGGAGGCAGGACCTCACCATTTTCGTGTAATGACGTTTTGGCAGGAATTTAGCTAACAGCTAAGGAAATCATTTTGAGGACAAAGACATAATTTTGAGAGTTTATCCATATTTCTGGAAAGTACTGACAGTAGTCCTACTTTCAGAGTTATATTACTGGAAGGTCCTGAGAATTTTAAGTTTAAGTAAATGATTCTTTGTTTAAATTATAGGGATCTACCAACCCCTTTTCATGAGGCGTCCATTTATACTGGTACACTTGCTAATCAATTCCAGCTGGGAGCCAATTAAGGCATAAGCCTGGGAACACAGCCCAAATGGACCAGGCAGGGGGATGATTCAGATGGGTCTGGTTACCCTTCTTTTACTGATTCAGTTGGTTACTTACGAAGTGTTCTCATAGGCTTAAATCTATTTTTAAATAAATGTGATGCATTTATTTACATTTCTTACCAATGCCAAATAAATTAAAACCACACATAATACCACTACTTAAAATATGTGAAATAATAAATAAAAGTCAAAGCCACACACATGCAATCCATTCCCCAAAAGACAGTAATTCTTTATGCTTGATCATAACTCGCTTTCTAGTTTCTTCTTAGGTTTTATGCAATCTAGTCCATTCTTTAAAAATATATATAAGCTTATGATACATGTTGGATTGCAACTTGCTTGTATCACTTAGCACAGTAATTTTGAAAAATGTACACGCCAATTCACAAAGATTCTTCTTCTTAACGTATATATAGAATTTTGTTCTTGGGCAAACCATAACTTGTTTAGCTATACCTTATTGATGGACATTTATGGTGTATCCATTTTATGCATTTAATACTACAAAAAAATCACTCGTGTATATATCCTTGTCTACTTAAACGTTATTTCTGTAACTTAGATGCCAAAAGTACATGTGTACATGTTTAATTGTGATATATTTAGCCAACTCACTCTTCAGGAAGGTTGAGCCAATTTATAGTCCTGTCAACAGTATATGAAAGCACCCGTGTCTCCACCACTCCACCATCTCTGAATGTTATTGATCTCATTTTGATATACTGTAAGCAATAAAGGTATTCAATTGATGCTTTATCTTGCATTTATGTAATTATTAGTGACGTGTAGAATCTTTCCATGGCTATATTGAGTTTGGTTCCATTTCCTGGTCAAAATAAATGGAATCAATAAATTTTTCTAAGATTGAAATGATCATTATTAATACTATGTTGATCATGATTAACAATACTAGCTAACAGCTAATCATCATGTTCTATGTTTTATCACTGAATTGTCATCAATGCTTACTCATGTACTTCTTCAATAACTATTAATTTCCCATCTACTCTGCACCAGAATGTGTAGTGAAGATGAAATGATGGAAGCAGGCCCAGAGCTTCATGGAGTAGATGCTGCATCCCCTTCATGTTATAGGTGAGTAAACAGCAAACAGGTGTGCAGGAATGTACTCAATGGTACACAGCTAGCAAGTTGGAAAGTCAGCTATCAGAAACCAAGTTTTCAACATCCACATTCTAAAATAGATATGAACTACCACCTTTATTTTTCCACTGTAAAAACATTTTGTAGTCACTAGGTAGTTCCCCAGCCAGAATTAAATCAAAACTAAGCCCCAAAGTCTTCTGTGGGTTGGGTTGGTCTCTTACTAAGACAGTTTTTTACTATTATATTTCTATTCACCTCATCGCTACCTTAACCATGCCTTGGTTACTGCATGTACAATATGAACTATAGCAACTTCCTATTATAATGGCAAAAAGCACCAACAGGTGACCTCTGAAAATCATGTTTGAAAACAGATAAGTGCATTTAAGTATAATTGATTGCACATGTAACAACGCCCAAAGTGATTACACAGTCTAGTACTTACAAAAGTAATTACACTTCAGAAAATCAAAATTAATTTGTACACTTCTGATGCACTTTTAAGACTGTTGACATTTTATTGTAGTGCTTCTAATGAAATGAAAATTATTAATAATTGTTCCTACTTGAGTGTGACAAATGTCATTTGGCTGTAAAGGCAGAAGCACCACCAAGCATTGCCAAATTAGAATGCTGTTGAAAGTTGGGGATGGATATTGATATGCAAAATGGTTTTAGGCCTCTGTATTACTTTAACCACCAGCAGCTGATGGGCCATATATCCTGAAATGGATGTGTATGGATGTCCACAGAATTCTCTCCTCCTCTTTAATGGCCAGTCAATTCTATTGGCAAAGGACCACACGGAATATGAATGTAAATCATGCTGACACACCTGCAGTCTGAGGGAGATCACTAAGCCAGATGGACAGGGACGTGGCAGGAAAAAGCCTCCCTTCTGTGCAACCAGCATCAATGATCCCGCTGGCTCTTCTGCAAGATATATTAGGGGAATGACTGTTCCAATCACAGGCACCCAGTGACAAATGAAGACTCATTGGCATTCACTGTGCACTTATAAGATATGAAATTAGTCATTTTCAAAGGAAAATAAGCCAGGGGTTCACAGATGGGCTTTTTACATAAACAAATAAAATAAAAATTAAATTAAAGTAAGCTTCCATGTCCTGGTTATTGTGGACTCTTTTTGAATTCTGGTTTTCTCAGGGTATATGCCCAGTAGTGGGATTGCTGGGTCATATGGTAGCTCTACTTTTAGTTTTTTAAGGAACCCCCATACTGCTCTCCATAGTGGCTGTATCAATTTACATTCCCACCAACAGTGCAAGAGGGGTTCCCTTTTCTCCACACCCTCTCCAGTATTTACTGTTTGCAGATTTTTTGATGATGGCCATTCTGATGGTGTGAGGTGACACCTCATTGTAGTTTTGATTTGCGTTTCTCTAATGATTAGTGATGTTCAGCATCCTTTCATGTGTTTGCTGTAAATCTGTAAATCTTCTTTGGAGAAATGTCTATTTATGTCTTCTGCACATTTTTGGATTGGGTTGCTTGTTTTTTTGATATTGAGTTGCATGAGCTGCTTGTATATTTTGGAGGTTAATCCTTTGTCATTTCCTTCATTTGCAAATATTTTCTCCCATTATGAGCCTTGTCTTCTTGTCTTGTTTATGATTTCCTTTGCTATGCAAATGCTTTTAAGTTTCATTAGGTCCCATTTGTTTATTTTTGTTTTTATTTACATTTCTCTAGGAAGTGGGTCAGAAAGGATCTTGCTGTGATTTATGTCATAGAGTGTTCTGCCTATGTTTTCCTCTAAGAGTTTTATAGTGTGTGGCCTTACATTTAGGTCTTTAATCCATTTTGAGTTTATTTTTGTGTATGGTGTTAGGAAGTGTTCTAATTTCATTCTTTGACATGTAGCTGTCCAGTTTTCCCAGCACCACTTATTGAAGAGGCTGTCTTTTCTCCACTGTATACTCTTGCCTCCTTTATCAAAGATAAGGTGACCCTATGTGCATGGGTTTATCTCTGGGCTTTCTATCTTGTTCCATTGATCTATATTTCTATTTTTGTATCCAGTACCATACTGTCTTGATTACTGTAACTTTGTAGTAGAGTCTGAAGTCAGGGAGCCTGATTCCTCCAGCTCAATTTTTCTTTCTCAAGATTGCTTTGGCTATTCGGGGTCTTTTGTGTTTCCATACAAATTGTGATTTTTTTGTTCTAGTTCTGTGAAAAATGCCAGTAGTAGTTTGATTGGGATTGCACTGAATCTGTAGATTGCTTTGGGTAGTATAGTCATTTTCACAATGTTGATTCTTCCAAGAGCATGGTATATCTCTCCATCTGTTTGTATCATCTTTTTTTTTTTTTTTTTGCGGTATGCGGGCCTCTCACTGTTGCGGCCTCTCCCGTTGCGGAGCACAGGCTCCGGACGCGCAGGCCCAGCAGCCATGGCTCATGGGCCCAGCCGCTCCGTGGCATATGGGATCCTCCCGGACCGGGGCATGAACCCGTATCCCCTGCATCGGCAGGCGGACTCTCAACCACTGCGCCACCAGGGAGGCCCTGTTTGTATCATCTTTAATTTCTTTTATTAGTGTCTTATCGTTTTCTGCATACAGGTCTTTTGTCTCCTTAGGTAGGTTTATTCCTAGGTATTTTATTCTTTTTGCTGCAATGGTAAATGGGAGTGTTTCCTTAATTTCTCTTTCAGATTTTGCATCATTAGTGTATGGGAGTGCAAGAGATTTCTGTGCATTAAGTTTGTGTCCTGCTACTTTACCAAATTCATTGATTAGCTCTAGTAGTTTTCTGGTAGCATCTTTAGGATTCTCTATGTATAGTATCATGTCATCTGCAAACAGTGACAGTTTTACTTCCTCTTTTCCGATTTGGATTCCTTTTATTTCTTTTTCTTCTCTGATTGCTGTGACTAAAACTTCCAAAACTATGTTGAATAATAGTGGTGAGAGTAGGCAACCTTGTCTTGTTCCTGATCTTAATGGGAATGCTTTCAGTTTTTCACCATTGAGAAAGATGTTAGCTGTGGGTTTATCATATATGGCCTTTATTATGTTGAGGTAAGTTCCCTCTGTGCCTACTTTCTGGAGGGTTTTTACCATAAATGGGTGTTGAATTTTGTCGAAGGCTTTTTCTGCATCTATTGAGATGATCATATGGTTTTTTTCCTTCAATGTATTAATATGGTGTATCATGTTGATTGATTTGCATATACTGAAGAATGCTTGCATTCCTGGGATAAACCCCACTTGATCATGGTGTATGATCCTTTTAATGTGCTGTTGGATTGTTTGCTAGTATTTTGTTGAGGATTTTTGCATCTATGTTCATCAGTGATATTGGCCTGTAGTTTTCTTTCTTTGTGACATCCTTGTCTGGTTTTGGTATCAAGGTGATGGTGGCCTCGTAGAATGAGTTTGGGAGTGTTCCTCCCTCTGCTATATTTTGGAAGAGTTTGAGAAGGATGGGTGTTAGCTCTTCTCTAAATGTTTGATAGAATTCGCCTGTGAAGCCATCTGGTCCTGGGCTTTTGTTTGTTGGAAGATTTTTAATCACAGTTTCAATTTCAGTGCTTGTGATTGGTCTATCATATTTTCTATTTCTTCCTGATTCAGTCTTGGTAGGTTGTGCATTTCTAAGAATTTGTCCATTTCTTCCAGGTTGTCCATTTTATTGGCATAGAGTTGCTTGTAGTAATCTCTCATGATCTTTTGTATTTCTGCAGCGTCAGTTGTTACTTCTCCTTTTTCATTTCTAATTCTACTGATTTGAGTCTTCTCCCTTTTTTTCTTGATGAGTCTGGCTAATGGTTTATCAATTTTGTTTATCTTCTCAAAGAACCAGCTTTTAGTTTTATTGATCTTTGCTATCATTTCCTTCATTTCTTTTTCATTTATTTCTGATCTGATCTTTATGATTTCTTTCCTTCTGCTAACTTCGGGGTTGTTTTGTTCTTCTTTCTCTAATTGCTTTAGGTGCAGGGTCAGGTTGTTTGCTCGAGATATTTCCTGTTTCTTAAGGTGGGATTGTATTGCTATAAACTTACCTCTTAGAACTGCTTTTGTTGCATCCCATAGGTTTTGGGTCATCGTGTTTTCATTGTCATTTGTTTCTAGGTATTTTTTTATTTCCTCTTTGATTTCTTCAGTGATCTCTTGGTTATTTAGTAGTGTATTGTTTAGCCTCCATGTGTTTGTATTTTTTACAGATTTTTCCCTGTAATTTCTATCTATTCTCAGAATCACATAATTTTAAAGCTGCAGAATCTGATGAATTCCAACCCATGTTGGCATGGTCACCACTGGGTACTCCTAACCTTTAACTGGGAAACAGGAGGCCCTGACACCTCCTGGAAGGATGGGCCTTGAATTAGGCAACTCAGGTCAAGAGCAGGAAGCCCCATGTTGTTAAGAGGCCAGTTTTGAACACAAACATATGGACTCAAAGGCAAGGGCAGAAATGCTCCGTCACCCCTGAGGGCCCCGTTATTTTATGTGTCCTGTCCTAAGAGCATTTCTCACTGGAAGGTCCAGACTGAGACCTTCCAAACACCCTCTGATCTACTAGGTGTCCTGCTGGTCACAGGCATTAGGTAAATCTCCTGCTGAGACAGACCGTGGATGCACACATACTAATTTGCTGGCTATTGACGGCTGGAGGGCCTTTGCCAGTGGACTTCACCTCCAGACACAGACACAACCTTCCACATTCTACTTGGTAGGACATTCTGTCTTCAAGACGGAGGTTGAGTCCCATGAAGGCCTGGGGAATCCACAGCATCAGGAAAAAATGTGTTGCCCCCACTCCCGCATCCATCATTTAAAATTTAAGCAATAGACCTGCCAACTAGGGTGAAGGAAGTCCATCAAAAATTTGATTTTCCCATAAGTAAGACTTTATGCTTTTATGATACAGAAATAGCTTTTAAAGCACTTTCCCCCCAACCCCCCACTTTCTCCATTGGGCTGGTAGCCCAGGCAGGGGTAGCCTGTCCATTGACAATTCCAGCCCGAAGCCTGAGCCTGAACATCAGGAATAAGGAAAAGCAGGCAGGCACTGCTAGGATTTGGCTGATGATCTCAGTTTCCCCAAATGTGACTGTTGTTGTTATGTTAACATGTGGGCTCCCAGGGCCCCCTGGCCTGCCTTCAGTGACTCATAAACTAGCCTTCTTGTGGCAGAACGGTCAGGTGGGCTGTGGTCAGCGACATGCCCCTTGCCATCATGTGAGACTCAGGAGACCACGAGTGGTTCAGAATCTTCCTTCTGACTTTGGATCCCAAGGCTGCCTTTGCCCTGGGTATGCCCGGGCAACTAGCCTCTCCGACTCTCGACTGCCAGATTCATAAAGTGTGGATTTGAAAGTTAGGGTGACCATGCATCCTGTTGCCCAAGCTGGGACACTTTCAAGAATAGAAAGGTGGTGAGGAATAAGTATGCCATGCCACAGGAAGTGGGACCACTGCAGAAAAACCAGGCCATACGGTCATTCTAATAATAACCACACAGCCCCTTCCTCAGAGGGTCACTGCAAGTACCTGATGGCGTGGCGCAATGGGTGAAAGCGAATGGTTCATGATGTGCATGAATAACGCGTAATTATCACCAGTGTTTTTGTTGTCACACCATTAAATGCCAAATAGGCGTCTTGTGTTCTTAGCTGTACTGTCCTAGCAAAAGCAGGAAGAAACGTCACGGGGGAAACGTCTTTACGTAGTGGCAGAGCCAAAGTTTGCCCCGTTATTAATACAGGGCCTGTGTCTGATTTATGGGGAAGCTGAGACTGGAAACAGCAAATCGTCTGTTCCAGAGGAAGTGCGTTCAGGGTTCAGGGCTCATCTGCCGCGTCCACATCCTGGTCTCCTTAGCAACGCATCTTTCAACCCAAGGTCTCCATCCTTGGTGGCCTCTCCCATGGGGGGGCTGTGGCAGGCAGCATATTTCCCTGGGCTGGGTTCTGACCAAAGTCAGATCTCAGACTGGGAATCTTTTGAGCTAGGAGTAACAGATGGAGAGCAGGGTGCCAGAATCACTCCTTTTCACCTTATTTTTAGTTTGCCAGTCGATCCCATCGGGAATAACCGAGGGACGTGGCAATCTCACAGCCTCCATTCAGGCTCAGCTAGACACTGAATTCCCCTGGAAGGCAAATTCTGTCTGCTTGATGCTAAACTTTCAGCTTTCTTCTAGGAGCTGTTCTTCTATGAGTTTATCTCTAAATAAACGTGTTCCTGTAAATGTTCCTTTATGCTGTACAATGTATGTATGTAACTGTACACAACTGTGCACAATGTTACAACAGGACACAGTTATCCAATATTTGGCAAGTGACTTTTGTGCCGAGGAGCCCACTGATGTCCTGTGTGGTCAGGAGGTGAACTGCTGTGAGAAATGGCATCCATCCAGGGCTCAGAGGGATAACTGCCCAGGTGAGAACTGCAGCATGGGGATGATGACAGCCGTGGCTCAGTACGGAACCCTGGGCCCTCTTTCTTTCTGATGAACCCCAGTGTGGCCTGAGACAGTGAGGTATCAAGAAGAAAAGGACCAAGAAGAAAAGGAAAGTCACAGATGTGTGTGCTGCCCCTGCTGCGGATGAGCTGCTGATACAACAAAAGCAATTACCTGGAGAACTAGCAGGCAGGCAGACAGCGTTTACTGAAGCAGTTATGATCAGTCTTTGCTACTTACACTGAATCCAGGGAACCCTTGGCCAAAACCAATGGTGACGAAAGTGCACCCAGTGACTCTGGACCGAAAAAACTCAAGAGTTTCCAGGATCTCCTTTATGATCCCAGGAAACCTCCTGAACTCTCTAAGCCTCAGTTTCTTTATCTGTAATTTAGGCATATTAGCACTTACTTGATGAGGCGTGTGTGATCATTAAATGGTATGATACTATGTGAAATCACGTTGTGATTGGCAAATATTTGTTGTCATAATTTTCTGCTGCACAGATGGAGGAAAGGTTCAGAATGTGTGTTTTTTTCCAACTAGAAAGGGAAATGGCTTCCCCAGTTTGAAATCTCTCCGTGTCTCTGTCTTCCCCTCCCTCTCCTCCTCCCCTGTCTAAACACAAATATGGGCTGTGAACAGCTGTGCTTCCCAGGAGGAAAGCCATGATTGGCCTGGCACCTCGTTTGTCTCACGCTCCTGGAGAAGCTTCCCCACACACTCTCCTGCTTGGCAACTCCTGGTTCTGAGAGGCTAATTAATTAGGAAGGAAACAGGTTATCAGAAGACAGACACAGATACCATCACCTGAATCTAATTTTGCTCCTGGTTTTAGATGGAGTCATTCCTTTTTAAGCATGTAGTTTTAAAGGTTAACAATGTTGGCTCTGAGGCATGAATAATCATCCATTATTAGCAAAACAAAAGAAGAGATTTGGTGTTCCTGTAGTAACACTTGTTCTGAATTTCTTTTTCCCCAAATTGGGAACACAGTGGGGTGTTTTTGGCGAACTTCAAAAACACCAATTTGCCAGTGAGCCCATCAAGTCTCATTCTGCTTTTACAGGATTAACGAATCGGATGCTTTTGTCCTTGTTGTCTAATTGACTTTGTCATTTATTGAATTCAGGAATTCCCTAGTCAAAATGAAAGACCTTTTCCTAGTTATTATTAAACCATAATGCTAATCTCCATTTCAACACAATTAAAATTTACTCAAATTTAATTTTTTTTAAAGTAAAAGAAGTCAGGGTCTGAATTGTCTTTAAAGCAAATGACTGTTCTTAGATATGAAGGTGTTGCTTGCAAAATACAATCTACATTATTTCCATGTTAAACTCCTGTTCTGAAAGGAGAACTCATTTAAATTAGAATAAAGCATCTGCCAGGAAGAGTCTCCAACTACAAGAAGTATAACACACATACATACTTCCTGAGTTAGTTCCTGAGAGTTGAACTACCCCCCAAATACAAGGTCAGAATACATCGCCAATGAATAAACAACCCTTTAGTAATGAGATATAAAAACAGACTACCTCTTCAGGATGGTCAGGTACGGGGCTTTTCTTGGCTTCAGTGGGTCGCCTCCTGTTACTTTATAAAGTTTTATTGGAATGCAGCCACACCGTGTGTTTAAGTGATGTCTGTGTTCACTTTGGCACAATAACTGTGACAGATGAGCAGTTTCGATGGAGACCACATGGCCCCCCAAATCATGGCAGAGACTAAACAGAAACTCGTGGCATTGCTACACTTGAGTTCAAAACCTTATTCTTCAAATGTGTTCACTATATTCAGTTAAAAAAAAATAGACTCACCCCAAACACACACAAACACACACATGCAAACTGAGATTTAGAGTATCCACTCAGTAACAGAAATACAACACTGCGGATTATTCTTCCTAAGTAATGTTTCTCTGTGACAACACACATGTGCATCGTCCCACCTGTGGCTCAGAGGCTCTCCTGTCAGTGTGCATTTCTCTTCATTGACTCATTCTATCCTACAAAACTGACACAAACTTCGTATTAATCTGTCTCCAAAGGATCAAAATGCTTTAATAAATGTGTTTGTTCCTTTAGGTCTGGGAAGAATGAAACGTTAGTTAAACATTCTGTGACATTGAGTGAAAGCCTCTCATTCCCTCTGACTCGGGTCCCAGCTGGATAAATCCAGGGGGCCCATAAAGGAACCTACGGCACACTTTCTTAATGGCCAATTAGGGCCCACTTTCCGAAAGCAAATAAATAAGAAAGATTTGGAGTGGAATTTGAGGTTTCATTAGTTGGCTAAATTCTCAGTGGGGTTGTGTACCTTGTATATAGGTTATGGCAAAAATCCATTGCTGGGGGAAAATGTAACGGGGTGGGGGCAGAGACGGAGGAACGAAACAATCTCATTTTTCCTGGAAGGAGGTGAGGACTCACAGATGGGAAAGGGCCTTTCATCTAGTCCCAGAATCCTCTGGGGAGCTTGTTAAAGCGCATCTTCCTGGACCAGACCCCAGGAGACTCCTGGCCCTCTGCTGCTGACTCGGCTCTCTTCATAGCTGTGCCTTTCTTGCAGAACACCTTGACGGGTACAATTTGCTCCAGCAGGCCTGCTGCTGGTTCCTCTGATCAATCGCCACAGCTCAGGCCTCATTCTAACCACTGGAATTGGACGTGGCCCTTTCTGCTAATTATGGAGCCCATGCGCCCAGCCTTCCAAATGACACTTGGGGGGTTCTCCACCGAAAGCCAATGGCAGTGCCTTCCTTTGGACAAACCACAGTCAAAAGTTCTGGCACCTGTGTCCATTGTTGCTTAGAGGAAACAGGTGTGAATTAACCTGCTCTCGGGCAGGAATCTTGAAGGCGATGTCGGGTTTCAGAGCACTCCTGTCTTAAGTCACAGATCCTGGGTTCTCTGATGTCTTCCCTCTCCATGGTCACCCACCTCTTGTCACCGGCTTGTGCTCAGTCTACCTGTCATCCTGTCCCCTCTCTCTTCTGTTATGGAAAATAACATCTCTATGAGCACAGCCTTCTTCCTGGTCCTCCAGGGAGCCCTTGCGGTGTTCCCTCCGCTGTGAACAGATGCCTTCCAAGCCTGGGCTCTTCTCTCCCTCTGACAAGTGCCTGTGGGACTGAGCAGGCTCCCAGAGCTTCCCAGCTCCTCACAGGACAACAAAGAGAATTCCCGGACTCAATCTCCACTGAGATCACCCTGCCCATACTGTTTGGTAACCGAGGACACGCTTTTTTTTTTTTCTTTTTTTTCCCATCCATCTCTGAAGAACACTACAAAATGAACTGAGGGATGGGCTTCCAGGAGCAGTGAACGACAAAGGAGAGGCACGTCTGGCCACATTATATTTAGGATTTTCATGATTCAGACACAGTGACCAAATACCTGACTTCAGGACGGCCCTGTTACAAGGCACCCCATTTATCTGCCCCTATTTTGCCATGTTCTGGAAAGTCCTGCAGCTTGTTCTTCTCCACCTACCTCTGTATTCACAATGTAAAGCTCACCTTTAGGAGCTTATTAGTCATTCATATCCATGAGTGCTTTCCCTCACTGCCTTGAGATCTTGCTCTTTGAAACAAGAATCTCCCCTGCCCCAAACCTTCCATCAGAAGGTGGAATTAAATGGGTCTCTACGTGCAGTCCAACCACTGAAAAGGTGATAACTGCCGGAAGTTGGGGTCTCCAGAAAACAGGATCGAGGTGGAGATTTGTCCTTAGCGGGTTCACTGGGGAGTGGTCTCAGGAACAACCTGAGAGGAGGGGACAAGGAATAGGCACAGGGAGAAGGTGAACCCCAAGGGGACATGGGACCCAGGCTGCTGGGAAGGGGCGGGTCTTGGGTGAGGTGGCAGCCGTGGGCAGGGGCCATGTCCAGAGAGGGACAGAGCTGTGAAGCATCCACAAGCACCCACAAGCCCTGCAATGGAGGGGTGGGGCCTCGGGCCTCGGTCCTGATGGGAGGATCTGGGCCATGTGCCATGTCACCTATGCATTCTCCTTTCACATTACAGAAGCACTGGATTCCTTTTTGTCTCAAAGCCCAGATTCTGCAGAAATGAAGACAATGTATTTCCTCCCCTTAACGACAGATTTATTCTCAAAAAGTCAACCGTATCCAACCACTTCTCCCCACCTTGGTCTGAGCCGCCATCGTCTGCCCCTGGACGTTCCCTGAATTGTACCCATGCTCTGATGTCTGTCCTGTTCTGGTCTGTTCACCACTCAGCAGTTAGACCAACGTCACCCCTCTTCTCAGGACCCCCCAGGGGCTGCTCGTCTTGCCGGATGAGAAATGAAGCCCCCGCCAGCCGTGGTCCACACACGCTGAGTGACCTGGCTGCCGACCACCTCTCGGCCCTCCTGCGGCATCTCCCTTCCTCCAGCTGCTGCACTGGCCTCCTCATGGGTCTCTGACCTCCCGGCCTTTGCACTCATGCCCCCTTTCTGAGGAATCTTGTCCCAGGTGTGTGTGGCTCGCTCTCTCCTTCAGGCTTCTGCTCCTTTGTTTCCCTTCACAGCACTTCTCCCCTCGGCCTCATTCTGTTGTGTGTATTGAGTTGTGTGTTTATCTGCCCTCACGACACTAAACGTAAGCTCCGCGAGACAGTGACTTGGAGTGTTCTCAATGGATGAAAAAATGAATTCCACTTCTTCACACAGAATTGGCCCCTCCGCAGAGTGGCTGCATAGCAAGGAGCAAGAACACACTTTCAGCGGCCGCTTATTGTCTTCTTCTCCTTTCTGAAAGTTTCCTTAATGAATCTTAGCTCATCGAGAAAGTCTTGGGGGAAACTGATCCTGGAGTCAACCTCTTTCATCCTCAGGGAACCAGACCTGGCCTAACGTGGTGGCATTTTTGGTGCCCATGAGCCACAGAGACAGGGGCTCACCAAGCAATTCACTGGGACAAAGGCAGGCAGCAGAGCCCAGGCTGCCCTGCGTCTGGGGACGCTGCCCTGCGTCTGGGGACACTGCTTGCACAAACCCCACTTGGTTTGCAGGCACTGCTCCTGCCTCGAGATCAGCCCAGCAGCCCAGCCCCTGCCATTCCCGACATCCCGGCAGGCACCGTCATCCCTAACAGTCCCTTGCGGCCCTCGGCACCTTTGTGTCTGACGGCCTGGAAAGCAAACAGGATAGCTCTTCTGAAGTCTTCTTAGTGGAGCCAGCAAGGCGCTAACTGGCCCCAGTCTCAGGTTCCGGGTTGTCTGGTGATCATGGCAACTGCTCCCTTGATGGGGGCCTAGGAAACGTCCTCAGAAGACATGCGATGACCCCGTCCTGCTCTTTCTGCTGCGCTTCCAGCCAAGGCGGGAGGACAAGCAGAGGGTGGCGCACAGTGAGACCCTCTGTGGACACTCAAAGGGGAGGGCGAGTTCGGCCGCTCAGCGTCGTTATCCCAGGAGGTGAGCTCACGAGTTGACTGCGCCCTCGGCCTCTCCTCTTCCAGAAGAGTTGCTCAGATCCCCTCACTCATTTCGTCAAGTACAGACAGCGGGTGTGCAGGCACCACACACAGGCGTCCTCTAATTCTTCACCCGACGTCACACACGTGCACCTAGTTGGCTCTCACCTTCCTCCTTGTCTGAGACTTTGGCTTTCCTGTCAACAGAGAAGGGAATGGAGCCTCTTCTCCTCCATATCCAGCAGCTGGTTCTGGGAAGGAAACAGCTTCATCCACTCCAGGTGGGGTAGCATTTGCCCACTTGAACCACGCCCTGGGACCAGACTTAAAGTGACTGTTCCAAAATATGCCCAGAAATGTTCAGTGCACAGTCTTTGAGGCACTGGGGGTCGGAAGCAAACTAGCCTCTGTATGTTGGGGTATGTGATGCTGTGGATACACACGTGCAAGGCTATGATGCAGTTAGAAGTAACAGACTAGATGTGCATGCAGAGGCACAGATTGTTTTAAAATGTTGTGTTGATTGAAAGATGTGAGAAACAGAATGAGTTAGAGCACAATGCCACATCACAACGGCCCTCTGTATTTTATAAGGATACATGTGTATTTTATGGACAAGCATCAATCACATCTGAGTGAGTCCCAAAAGGGAGAAGGCAGATAGTGGTGGGGCTCTTGGGCAATGGGGGAAAAAAAAAAGGGACTTTCACAATGGATAAAGATGATGTGCTATGAGATGGAGTCTGATAAACCCTACTCTACGTCTAAGGAAAAACATAAAGGAAGGAAGGGAGGGAAGAAAGGAGGCGGGGGTGGACGACAATGAGGCTGCTTCCTTCAAAACTAGCTCCCTTAGTCCCAACCCAAGGGGACGTTCCCCCATGCCAGGGCGATGTGGGGCGCCTCTGCTCACTGACAGGCACACCCATCCGGGGAAGCAGCCCAGCCTCTGCTCTCAGCAACTCTTCCTTGTAAAGTGTGTGCACCTGCCCAACTGCCCGGAGAGCCCTCAGCCTCCTGGAGTGAGAAGACAGCTCCTTATTCGCTCGGGATCCTTGCTTACCCTATCCTTTCAGAATGAGGGCTCAGTAAACATTTACTAAGTGGAACACAATCCATAAAATGACACCAGAACCTGAATAAGCATGTGTGAATTGACTGAGAACAGAAGGCAAATTCAGGGCGAGGTTTAAAAACAAAAAATTGCCCTATAAGACAGAAAATGTTAATCTCTTTATATATATATAGCTAATTTATGAATCCTCACAAAAACAGAGTAATATGCAATTCACAAGAATAAACAACCACAAAAGAATCACAAACAGCTAATGAATAGAAAAGGCAATGTTCAAACTTAGTAATGATCAAAGGAATCAAAGTTTAAACAGCCATGAATATCATTTGTTAAACTGCCACACTGAAAATATGTGCATTTAAGAAACATTTTCAAGAGTTGGTGAAAACACAGTAAAAAGAGTAGTTGAATGCATTACTGGTGAATGTTGAAATTGGCAAAATGTTCCTGGAAGACAACTTGGCAGTAGGTCTGTCTATCAAAAGCTTTAAAATACTACATGTCATTTGAACTGGAAATCAAACACAGGTTTATTTGTTTGCTTATTCGTTTGCTTTGGTAAATGTTTATTGCATTTGCTCTGTTTTAAATTCTTTACTGGGATTGCTTCACTTAATCTTCACAAAACTCTGTGAAGTAGGGACTCATGACTATCATCTTGCAAAGGTGACAAGTAGGATGAGAGGGCATGAGGCTAGTCATGCAAAGCTGGCATCCAAAAACCCAGACCTTCCAGAAGCCAGAGCACAGGACAAGAGCTCTGTTCTTCTCTGCTCCCCACAAGCACGTGACGAATACACAAAAATGTCCATTGCTTTATTATTTATAATGGAAAAGAAAAAAGTGGGAGTGAGCCAGTCAACTGAAATGCATACATATTTCAGTTCTCTGAAATACAGAGAAACATACAATGTGACACAGACATAAGGTTATAGGACTTGTGAATTATGTATTTTTCAAGTAAAAAAATACTGTTTAGTCTTCTGAAAAACTTTTTAAGAAGACATAGAAGTAAAACAAGAACAAAACCCAGAAAATATTAATTACATTGAGCTCTAGGTGGATAGTATGGGCAACTTTTATTTGTGTCTTTTTTTTTTTTTTTTTGGAGAGAGGTCCAAATTTTCTCAAGGGAACATGTAATGTTTGTGAATTTGTATACAACATATATAAGTGTGCATGAACACACACACATGCACACACACGTCATCCAGAAACAGGTCACTCCCAGTAGAGCCTCAATGCCATGTTACACGTGTGTGCCACAGGCATGAAAGGGCCACATTCACTAACGCTGTTTCCCACAAACCCCTGTCCAGGATTTATTCCTTTCTTATAGTCCTCTGTGGTTACAGACCCCTTGCTTCCACCTCTTAAAGACTTTTCCGATTCTTTCGTCCCTGGTGACCCACGGCGCCTGCAGGGCTCATCTGAATCCCACTCTGCAGGGTCTCCAGATCTCCAGGCCCGCCCATGCCAATGGAGCACCAGGGTTAGTATTCATGGGATCCCTTATTGCCTATAGTGATGAGCTCACATGTAACAAGAAAACTGATTTTCAAACTAAATATGACGTCCAATCTTGATATCTGAGGCTGAATAAAGTGCATGTTTGCCTCCCTCCAACTGCCCCAGACTGGGCTGAGAACCCGACCTTGGGCCACAGGATGGAACAGTGTCGGAGAAGTGCTGCCCCATGGAAACAAAGGGCAAACCCACTGATTCTTGGTGGCAGGATCTGGGGTTGGAAGAATACTTTTTAATTAGGGGAAGCAAGTGGTGACTGTGAGGGTAGGGAATGGGTGGGGAGAGAAGAAATTAAGAAGTGTTCCTGAAGGGTATAAAATGCACTAGAAGAGAGCTTGAGTTATTTTGAAGCACAAAGAGATGAGAAATGGTGCTAGTGTAAGGACTCCATATTGGTGAGTAATAGGGAGTGGTGGGGATTAGAGCAGATCAAGAGGAAAGCCTCTCAGAGAGGCAGCCACAACTCACCTCTAGCTAACTGACGTGTCATGGAAATTCAAACACAATTTTGCCAAATGTACTAATTTTTAGTGAAACTCCAGAAATCTGAATTTTTAGGACATATATGCTCTTAGCATCATATTCCTATTGCTTTCTTTTTGTTTTTCAAAACAGCTCACAGTCAACGCTGGGACCAAACAAACTCATCCATCAATTAGATTTTGCTATACTTATTTGAAATGAGGTCTAATCAGCACTGATATGCTACCTTTTATGTGTGCATGTTCCTTTTCTTCGACTTTATCTTTTTTATATTAACATTTTATATAATACAGATACTCTGTTTCTGATTTTAACAATCACCTCAACCAAGAAATCTCAAAGCTTCTATTAACCAATAGTAAATAAAAGAGAAAAAAATATAATATAACCAACACTGTACACATTTACTTCTTGCCCTTGCTTGTTTAATTTTTACTTTTCCAGATTTAGAAAACAGCTATTTTCATGACATCAACATAAGAATCTAGCATACTTCCCCTATGATTCAGGAAGAAGAAAGCATAAAAATATTCCACCTGAGATCTGTTTGGAAACCAGCCCAGTGAGTACCCTATAAGATGATATTATGGAAATAACATTCTTCTTCCTGGACCCCATTAATGGCTGTTCTACAAACGATAAAACCTATTCACCCATGAAACTCATCTAGTGAATGTGATCATTATGGAGACGTTAAAATCAAGGAAACGTATGCTGGAATTTGAGTGATGTAACACTGCATATTATGAGAAAATATTCCTTGTCAAAAGAACAAATATTAGCAGAAAATAAAGCCCAATTCAAATGCAAAAGTGTGATGGGTGCTAAGTATATAAAGTGAACTTGATTTTCTCTGCATCTGTTCATTTTCAAGTGACAGAAGCAAATATGAGACTTCACATTTGTTTCCTCCACACTATTCTGTTCTGTAGATTTCTATTAATCTGTTTCCAGGGTGACTTACAGTGTTTGGGGGCCCCGGAGACAGACCCAACCTGCCTGCGTGGCCCTGTGCTGGGATAACATCATTTCCTCCACACTGAATGCTCCAAACAGGTTACCTTTTCGTTGCGATGCGTGGAAATAAAAATAGGACTGTCGACAACTCTTTTATTTCTCACATTCCATTTTATTTCTGGCTGGAATCGAAGTCTGCAACACTCCTCAGAAGACACAGCTTACAGAGCCCAGAGTCTTGGAAACGGAACTCCCCTGACATTTCCACAGCTCAGAAAATGCTCACCTGAGTCCTCAGACACGCCTGCAATGTCCATGAGGTATGGGAAGCTCACAAGTTAGCCAACCTCCCTTTTTTTTTTTTTTTTTTTTTTTTTTCTTTTTGCGGTATGCGGGCCTCTCACTGTTGTGGCCTCTCCCGTTGCGGAGCACAGGCTCCGGACGCGCAGGCCCAGCGGCCATGGCTCACGGGCCCAGCCGCTCCGCGGCATATGGGATCCTCCCAGACCGGGGCACGAACCCGTATCCCCTGCATCGGCAGGCGGACTCTCAATCACTGCGCCACCAGGGAGGCCCCAACCTCCCTTTTTAAAAAAAAAAAAAAAAAAGAATGGAGTGGGGATAGGGAGGGCTGTTGTCCCCCTGGGTCTCTTTGTGGGGTATCTGTGATGCTGTTTGGCTGCTGTACAAATGCTTCAAAGCTCAGGGAAGATCTGCTCCTCTCTGGCACCAAACAAACAAGCAGCACCTTCCCAGTCGCATCCTCTTGAAGAATCACAGAGAAAACGTACAAGGAAGAAAACATGCCATCAAAGGCAGGGGAGAACCTCCAGCAAGTAAAAAAAAAAATTTTTTTTTTGTCTTTTGCAATACAAAATAGACTGATTTGAAGGACCTGAATTTGACCTAATGTATTGTGGCAGCTCAGAAGAAAGAAGAGAGAACTTCTTTTTAAAGTGAAGGGTGCAGTTTATAAAAGTTTCTAAAATGTTTATGGACAGCTGAAAGGATGTTCATAAAACAGACTCCTGTGGAGCCACCACCCAGGTGTGAGGTGGCTCAGTGCTGGCGTTTTAGATGCCTGCCCACCACGGTTTCGCTGCTCCTCCAATCCAGGACAGTCACGATCCTAAACTTGCATTGATCATTCTGTTTTTCTTCTATATTTATCATCTCGTGCCTCTAAACAGTATAAACACACCTACTGTTGGGATTACACTTTCCATATGGCCTCCCATGATTTTCCTCATTGCTCCCTTTTGTTTGAGATCCATTCTCTATTGACAGAGCTGTGGTCATTTCATTTCACCACTATACAGTGTTTCAATATAGCAAAATATATCCCCATCCTACTGATCATGGATATTTTTATAACAGATTAATTGAAACCTAATTAATTAGCATATTTACAGAGTTACAGACCTTCATCATTATCTAATTCTAGAAAAAGTTAAATCACCAAAACAGAACAGAACTGTGCCCATTAGAAGTCACTCCCCTTCTCCCTTCCCTCCTCAGCCACTAATCAATTTTCTCTTTCTATGGATTTTCCTAGTCTGCAGATTTCATTTATTGTATAAATGGAATCATACAATATATGGTTATTATGACTGTATTCTCTCACATAGCACACTATTTTCAAAGTTCACCCATGTTACAGCATGTATCAGTGCTTCATTCCTTTCTGTGGTTGGATGACATCCCATTGGATGGATATAGGCACTTGCTTACCACTTCATCAGTTGATGGGTTGATACAGATGGGTTACATACATAATGTGGTATTATTTTGTACATAATGGCTATTATACATAATGCTGCTATAGAGTCTGTGTAGACGTATGTTTTCAAATCTGTCCGGTGTCCACCTAGGGGTGGAATTGTTGAATCAAATGATAACTCCATGTTTTACATTTTGAGGAACTGCCAGACTGTTTTGTAAAGTGACTGCACCATTTTACAACCCCGTCAACTATGTCTGTTCAGATTTCTCCACATCCTCATCAACATCTGATTGGTGTGTTTTTTTTTGTTTTAATCATCCTAGTAGGTGTAAACGGATACCTCATTGTGGTTTTGATTTGCATTTCCCTATGAGTAAGGACGAATATATCTTATGTAATTATTGACCATTTGTGTATCTTCTTTGCAGAAAGTTGCGTTCAGTTCCTTGTCATCATTTTTAGAACAGTTTTAGATTTATGGAAGAATTGAGATGATAGAATTTCCATAACATGTTAAATTAGTCTGGGGCTTTTGCTACAACTAATGAACAAAAATTGACATATTATCACTAAATTCAACCCATGGTTTATTAAACTTTCTTTACCTTTTACCTAATGTTCTTTTTCTGTTCAAGACCCCATCCAGAATATCACATTGCATTTAGTTGTCATATCTTCTTAGGCTCCTCTTGGCTGTGACGGTTTCTAGATCTTCCTTGTTTTTGAGGACCTTGACAATTTTTTTTTTTTTTTTTTTTTTTGCGGTACCCGGGCCTCTCACTGCCGTGGCCTCTCCCATTGCGGAGCACAGGCTCCGGACGCGCAGGCTCAGCGGCCGTGGCTCATGGGCCCAGCCGCTCCATGGCATGTGGGATCTTCCCAGACCAGGGCACGAACCCACGTCCCCTGCATCGGCAGGCGGACTCTCAACCACTGCGCCACCAGGGAAGCCCAGGACCTTCACAATTTTGAGGAGCAGTGATCAGGTGTACTGGGGGATGCCTTCTGTTGAAATTTGTCTTATTTTCTTCTCATAATTAGACTGGGATTATGGATTTTTGGAAGGAAGATCACAGAGGTAAAGTGCCATTTTCATCACATAATATCAAGGGTACATCCTAATAACAATGTTTATGACGGTTGATATCGACCTTCATCACTTGAGTTAAGTAGCATTTGCCAGGTTTCTCTTTTGTAAAGTTACTCTTTTCTCCCCCTTTCCACAATATAATTTTAGTGGACTGAACTGTGGCCCCCCAGAATCTCAGAATGTGACCTTATTAGGAATAAGGGTCTTTGCACGTGGAATTAAAGTAAGGGTGGAGATGAGATCACCCTGGATTAGGGTGGTTCTAAATGCAATGATAAGGTCCTTATAAGACACAGGAAGGGAGAAGACACACAGAGAAATGGGGAAGAGGGTGACGTAAAAATGGCGTCAGAGACTGGAGCCATTAGTTTACAAGCCAAGGATGCCAAGGATGCTGACAACCACCAGAAACTAGGAGAGAGGCTGGGGATGGATTCTCCCTCACCGTCTCCAGAAAGAACCAGCCCGGCATCACCTTGATTTCAGACTCCTGGCCTCCAGAACCGTGAGAGAACAAGATCTGAGCCCTAGGTGTGCTCATTGCCTGGAGGTCTCTTCTCTCAGCCCTGCCAGCTGCCAGAGCACAGAAATATACATGTGTGTACACTACCCCACAGAGATACACGCATCTATGAATGTCTCGAAACATAATCTTGTGTCTATATTAAACTCACCGTGAGTTCTTACAGATGTCTCCAACCCTAGCTCATTCCCACACGGATCATTCTGGCCTTCTCCCAATGCTTAAAGGGAGGTAAAGGTCCACCCGAAGGTGGGAACCTGGCTCCCATCATGCACTATTTAATAGTTCGGCTCCAGGCCACACGTGCGGCAGTATCAGAAGCCCAGCTCGTGCTGGTACCCCCTACTCTTCCTGGGGAACAACTTGATCCACCACAGCACAGTGCTTATGTGCAATTGCTTTCGTTTTACAGACACCACTGATTCTCAAAGTCACTTAAGGAAGCACCTTTTCCCCTCCCACTTAAGTGAGGTTGTTTTACGTATTTTAATACAATTAGATTCCATTTTCAGTCTCCTTTCCTACTTTAGATCCCCCAAACTTCTACATTTTTAAAATTTGCATAAATTGTTTCACTACTGTGCTATAAGTTTCTTTGGGTTTAGGCAAGTATATAGCATCTTGTATCCACCATTACAGGATCACAGAGAAGAGTTTCACTGCCTTAAAAATACCCTGTGTTTTCGATATTCATCCTTCCTTTCCACCCTGAACCCATGGTGAGCACTGTTTTTTTATGGTCTCCACAATTATGTGTTTCCATCACGTCATATAATTGGAGACATAGAGTATACAGTCTTTTCAGACTGGCTTTTCTCACTTAGAAATTTGTTTCCTCTATGTCTTTTTTGTCATTTAAGATTGCATTTCATTTTATAGCTGATAATATCCCATTGTATGGGTGTATTGCAGTTTTAATTTTGTTTTGTTATTTTAATTTGTGAAAGGTCACACATTTATTGAATGGAAAAGCCCAACATTTAAATCCATGCAATATTGCTCCAGACACCACACATTACATTACAATGTAACCATCGTACCATGTATTTGACCACTACAATGCACTTGAAACTAATGACCTTAAGTTTTTTCTTATAATTCTTTGTCCATTTATTTCTTGAAAAGCATTCTGTTGCCTCCAGTGTTTGGTGGTTACAGTGAAAGTTGCTATAAATATTGGGTTGCCTCACTATCATCTATTTGATTCCTCAGATAGGAGTTGTAGTTTTTCCCCATCACCTATAACCTGCTCCCTATATTAAATTCTCTTTGAAGCCCCTAGTGTTTTCTGTTTTCCTGACTGGTCCTATACATATTTTATGTCAGAATTCTTTCTCATCTCTCATCTCTGTCTCTCTCTGCACATCTGTTTCATTCTTCTCTTTTGCTATAAATAGACTTTTCTTGTTTTTCATCTACATGGCATAAAATGTTCACTGACAACAGTTTCCAAGTTCACAGGTCCTCTGGTCAAGCAGGCAGTGAGACTGTGGCTGCAAACTCTTAGCCCAACTCAACTGTCTGGGGACTGGGTCATGTTGCTTTCAGGGACCATATTAGTTTTCCAGGGCTCCTGTAAAAAAAGTATTATCATCTGGGTGGCTTATAACAACAGAACTGTATTCTCTCACCATTCTGGAGGCCAGGACACTGAAATTAAAGTGCCCACAGAGCTGTACTCCCTCCAGAGCCTCCAGGGAAGGATCCTTCCCACCTCTTCCAGCTCCTGGTCCCCCAGCCATCCTTGGCTTGTGGCCGCATCACTGTAGTCTCAGCCTCCATTGTCAGGTGGCTTCTACCATGTGTGTCAAATCTCCCTCTGCCTATCTGTTATAAGGACACTTGTTGAATTTAGGGCCCACCCAGATAATCTAGGACCACCTCGTCTCAAGACTGCATTATATCTGTAAAGACCCTTTTGCCAAGGAAGCTCACATTCACAGGCCCCAGGTGATAGGGCATGGACATACTTTGTTGGCAGCCGCAATTCAGCTCACTACAGTGGCCTATCTGCTATGCGTAGAGCAGTAGTCTTCAAACCTAGGATAGTCCAACTCTACCAGCGGAAGGGGCAGCGGGAAGAGGAAATGATGGTTCCCAGAAAATCAGGAGGGCCAGGTGGCGGAGACAGTGGGTGCCCGCCAGACGCCTCACGCCCACTCAGGAAGTTTTGCCCCCACCACACCCGGCTCACAAATCTACACAGTTTCATTTCACGTTGTCTCAGTCAAATCAAATTTCCCCACATGGACTGAGACTAGGGTCTCAGCCTCTGTTACTCAAATTATTACCCACTGAGCCTGGAGTGTTTTTTTTTTTTTTTTAAATCATTCATTAAGAAAAGGTATGTTGAGTAATTGAAGTCTATAAATAGAACTGCACAAGATATGTCCAACTCAATATAAACTGCCTATTTGGAGAGTGTGCATATTTACCACTGCGAATTCACACACGACGCGTTTTTCTTTTTTTTTTTTCTTTTTTTGCGGTATGCGGGCCTCTCACTGTTGTGGCCTCTCCCTTAGTGGAGCACAGGCTCCGGACGCGCAGGCTCAGCGGCCATGGCTCACAGGCCCAGCCGCTCCCTGGCATGTGGGATCCTCCCAGACCAGGGCACAAACCCGCGTCCCCTGCATCAGCAGGCAGACTCTCCACCACTGCACCACCAGGAAGCCCACGACGCCTTTTTAAAGCGCTCCGGCCTGTTACGTGGCAGCGCATCCGACTGATGAGTGAGAGTGCAGTAAGCAGGCACTCGTGCTCTGTTGTGTGGGCATCTCATTAACATACAGAGCCACTGTGCCTGGCTTTCCTTGTTGTGCAAGTTCTTTGTAGTAACCCAAAGAGATAGTTTCTCTTTGGAGTGGGAACATCCCAGGGACCAAGCGGCGTAAGAGTCTTTGAGACGAGAAAAACACAGACTGTAGTTCAGGCGGAGGGGTTTGTCTTTCAATCCTATTGAAAATATGTAAGAAATGGATTTGTAGGATCTGCCCCCCTTTCCTTGAGCCCTGAGAACACTGTGTTTGGTTAATTCCCCTTCAGATGTTTGATTAGTATAAGTCGAAACAAAGCCCACAACTCTGGATTCAACACTCTTGTCATTTCTTTAAAAAGAGAAAGCCCCAAGCAATCCCTTTTGCTGCCCCACGTACAGTCAAAGTGACGTTTGGAGATGAGAATGTATTGTCAGCTGTTGTGTCTTGCTCATTCATTTTAGTTTTGTTAGATCCTTTGTTTCTTTGATGCTCAGAATATTGCACCATTTGGCTCTAAAATCTACATTAGAAGAGCATTAATTAAAGGCAGACACATGCAATGGAGACAGTGTTAAAATTATGCTTGAAGGTACAATGTAATTAATTTTGTACAAGAGAAACATAAAAGAGGGAGAATGAAACTGGAGGAAATAGCACCACAACCCACAAAATGATAATGAGAAATACAACTGTAGATTAGACAAAATATGAAAAGACATATGGAATAATTAGACTTTGGGCAGGGCGGGGGGAATCAAAACAAAGGGTCTCCTGCTAAGTGCTGGTGAAAATTCAGTGGAGAACACACATCTTACACCAGGACGTGTGTTTCCTGTGGACAGGAAGACTTGCCCTAAGTATCTGCCAGGTGGGTGAAGACAAAGATTGTGATGCAGATTTGCGAAGAGCCTGGACAATGGAGTTAGGAAAATGACTTGGCTCAGAAGCAATCCGGTGTAATGAAAGAAGTAAGAAGCAGATTCAACTATGATAAAGTTCATCTCCCTTCCAAGATGGGGCCAGAACAACCCTAATGCATTAAGGCTCATATTCCCAGGGAACTCAACATTACAAGGATGGTTATTAGGGCAAAGCCGATTTACAATGTCTAGTAATAGTTCATTTGAATTTACTGCATCTGTATTTCAGTGGTGCCTTAGGGTGCTGTGATTGAAAGTTACAGAAACCTCATGAAATTTAGTCTAGTAAAAAAAGAAAATGAATTTATATAAAACAGTCTTCATGCGGGAATCCTTCCTATAGCCCTATATCACCATGATAATGACAGTGATCATATGATAATAAAGATAACTCACAGGGCCCCGGAAGCCAGGATGGACTTCTTCAGAGCAAGTGTGGCCACTGGCTTTTGCTTAAATGCCACATGGTTGTATTTAACCAGTATCCAGATTACACTCTCTCATGGCTGATCCGAGGGGAGAGGGAAAAAATAGGGACTGGCATTAACTTAGCTGGGTAACAGCTAACACTTACTGCAGGCCCTGTGCTGTACGTGTGACATCTTGTTAAACCCTCACAACGCCCGTGGCATTTAATGTCCCCTTTCACAGAGGACATTCACCCAGAGGTGAGTGACAGGCAGAGGGTGGCAGACCCAGGAAGTGACCCCTTCAGGGAGATTCTGGAGCTCACCCGTTAACTGAACCTAGCCTGAGTGAGGAACAAATCGCCACAAGTCTAACACCTTAAACAGCACACCTTTATCATCTCGCAGTTCCCACGGGTCCAGAGCCGGGGCACAGCGCAGCTCCAGTGGCTTCTGCTTAGAGCCTCATGGGATGGAAATCCAGGTGGGTGCTGGGCTCTCCCAGGAGGCTGGGGACAGCTGCTCCCAGGTGCAAGCAGGTTGGTGCCGGAGCCCCGCCCCCGCTCAGGGGTCCCCAAGTCCCCGAGTCTCCAGGCTGCTCCGTGGACACGTCCCCTCCGGCATCCTCCTCTTCGCTCTCCCGTGACACGTGCTCCTTGCTTTCTCCCAAGCCCTCACCAGAAGCACCTCTGATGGCCCCATTTCTTTTTTTACTTTTTTTTTTTTATTACTGTAGTATAGCTGCTTTATACTGCTGTGTCAGTTTCTGCTGTACAGCAAAGCGAACCAGCTATACGTATACATATATCCCCTCTTTTGCGTATTTCCCTCCCATTTAGGTCACCACAGAGCGCCAAGTAGAGCTCCCTGTGCTGTACAGCAGGTTCTCATTGGTCATCTAGCTCATACGGCCCTACTTCTGCTAACGGTCTATTTACATGGACTTACTATCATCTCAGGTCATTCGGCATTTCTCTACCATGCTCCTCAAAACTCTTCCCTTCCCAGGGCAGGGGACCTTGCAGGATCACCAGCTGAGATAGGAGCCGGAGGAGGGGAGGCCCTGGTAAGAGAGGTCAGAGGTCAGAGAGGTCCTCAGGATGGGATGGCAATATTCAGGGCTGTGTTTGCCACGCTGAAGAGGCTGGACTTGATTCCGAAGGTGCGGGACAACAGCTGAAATGTGGGAATGGCCAGATTAGTGTGGAAGTCTAAAATAACCTCAGTACTCTCTTTCTCTCTCTTCTGATCGAAGCAGCCACTCCCTTTGGGGCTGCTTAGGCTTCGCTGGCGTCCCTTCCCCAAAGCTCCAGACAATCCAAACACGCCTCCTGATCATGGGAGGCTCAGAAGCTGGAGGGATGCTCTTCCTGGAGATGCACAGCTGCAGAGCCGGCCAGGAGCATAGCCCTGCCACGTGCGTAGCTCTTCTGTTCCTCCGTCCAAGTGTCACCTCTGGGAATCCTGTCAAGTCTGCCACTGAGAGTCTGGGGTGGGTGCAAAGGTCTCGTCTCTCTAGCCAAGGGTACGGTTGTGCTCTTGACACCCTCTTCCTGTCCGCATCATCAGTGTTTGCTTCCAGACTAATTGATGTTCCCGCTCACCTCGTTTGGGAGGACCTCTCTTGCTTGGCATTTCCTGCCTGACTCCTGCCTGACAAGTGGGGTGAATGTTAGACGATCCCTGGGATCTCAGTGAATTTACCTTGCCAGAGTAATTCAGGTCACTGTGGGGTTTCTCGACAGTCAGATTAGTTTGAAATGCGCTCGTTTTTGTCAGTGCAGAAGATTTGTGATGAAAAACGATAGAAGTGGCATTATAATAAACGATGTGCATGGAATGTGGGGTTCACTCGTTTTTTTCACAGCTGGTGTCTCTCAGTTACTTCTGTGAGTTGAAATCTACTTTTGGGTGTTTCTTCTGTCATTCCTGCAAACAGAGCAGGGACCGAGCTGAAGAATCCGTTTGGACATTAAGACCCAGGGTCCGGATGCTGTCAACCTCTATCACAGTTCTCCGTCTTCTGCGATGAATCTCAAGCCAAGCTAGAAGCTGCTGAGAGTCTGCAAATGGCATTCTTCAGCTTTTAACTTTCACAGGAAACAGAATAAAAGATTACCCCATGTCCAGAGAAAGTCCTGGCTACTGCCTGTAATAAATCCCTGTGCAGAGGCTCCAGATACAGATTGAACAGCATGCTGTGTCCGCTCCTTCATTCTCCATGGAGCTTAGCTCTATTTGGGTTGCAGGCATTGAAAAAGATGTCAGGTATGTATATATTAATATCTCCCTCTATTTATACACATACACTCTTCCAGACACATCTAACTACACACCCACAGATGCACACATATTTTCTCCACACCAACCAATTCTTCTGTCAGCGGCATCTGTACTACCAGAAAAGTTCTCAAAGAAATATTTCCAAGTTTTTGTCATGTGATCTAGAAGGAATCTGTGAGGTCACCTCATCTCTTGCATTTTATCCTGAGTAATTTCCTTTAATAGGGAACCCATTGTCTCAGGAGACAGACCGTTTGATTTTAGATATCTCTATTAGAAATTCCTTCCCTACTTGGAGAAAATGTCTGCCTTCCTTCCTATAATTTCCAGCCTTTAAGAGGCATTAAAGAAGTGTGCCTCTCTAACTGGTGATTATATATGAGAGACCGAATGACAGAAGGGAGTTTTGAAATGAGGATAAACATTTGAAAGTCATCAGCTTATCCAGGATAACTGTAACTCTGGGAGAGAAAGAGTCACCATTTGTGACACTCTGTGGAATATGAAAGGTGGAAGATGAAATATTGGTAAAAACCAAGCTTCAAGGGTCTACTGAAGAAACAGGAATAAGCCAAGAAGACCACATCGGTCAAGACACCAGCTGAGACAGAGACACTCGAAGGGCGTAGCTGAGGAGAGCTGATGAAGGGACGAATTAGGAAGATGTGGCAAAGTAAGGGGAAGCTGCACGGGATGATGAAGCACCAGCAGGGAAGCTTTTCCACCAAAAATTCTGAATAGGAAAATGGAGGGAGCACATCCCGGAACCCAGACAGAGTGATGGACGGAGGAGAGAAATGTCCGACGGGAGCTTTGGTCTTTCATAGAGAAGGACAGACCCTGCCATGGCCTGGACTACAGAGAACCAGAGGCGTGGATGCCCCAGCCCTCCTCCAACCCTCTGGTCTGCTAGTGCCCCCAACCACTGGCTCAAACCAACAAGGTCCCAGGACGCAGGGGGCAAGCCTGTTGCAGTCCACTGGGGTCAGCACGGGGGCCACTAAACAGGGTGGGAGAGATAGCAAGCAAGAGCCGAGGAGAGAACTGAGGAAAAGACAGAAGCTTGGTTATGAAGGGCTTAATGGCGTAAACTATTTTAAGGTGCATTTCTATCTAAAGAAATTCTAGGTTTACCGAGATCCCCAGGATTCAGGTACAATTGACAAGGAGGTGGCTTTATAAACCAATGTTTTAAGTGCCTACGATGTGCCAGTTACTCTTAAGGACACAGCAGTGAAGAAGTCTGCATTCCCACAGAGGGCTTCAGACCATAAGTGCAGAAACAAACAAATAAGGTGGCAGGCAGCAAGGCCACTAGAGAAGACCATTTGGTGTAACCAAGAGCACCTGTTAAATAAGCCAAGTTTGGGCTGAATATTTGCTTGTAGTGGGACAACCCTGTGCATACAGAAGGTTCAGCACCACCCCTGCCTCCACCCACTAGATGCCAGTCATCCCCCCACCCTCCACTCCACAGTGTGACAACCAAGCCCCCAAATAGCCCAGACCTTGCTGTATTTCCCCTGGGGTAAAATTTGCCCCTGGTTTAGTGACTTCAGGTTGGACAGAGGAGAAAAAACTAGTAATCGAGACAGAAGGAGATTCCAGTGAGGCAGGAGGATGAGGAAGTAGTTACAGGAGGACTGGTACAGAGTAGATGGCGTGTAGGGGAAGGGGTGATGGGTGACTTGGGGAGAAGGGCTTTAACTTCTAGACGTGACTAAGAGAAAGGCAAAGTTAATGTGAATCATGCTTTTTATTGAGCCTGATATACAGAGATGCCAGGCATCGTGTGGTTAGTCTGATAATCTCTTGGAGGACTCTGGGCCCTGAGGACAGTGAACAACCCTTCACTGAAAGAGGAAATAAAATAGAGCAGAAATGTCACAAGTGGTAAGGAGATACTAACACAACTCTCTGGAGAAAAACATTCCTGATCAAAAAACTCAAATTACAGAAACACAAAGAGAAGGGGATTAATATTTTTCAGAAAATACAATGTCATTTATTCTACTTTCGGTGACTTATTAAATTCCCTGCTGCAGTAATTATAGCCATGTATTGTTAGAGAGGTATAAACACTGGAGGAAGTTATTACTGTGGGAGATGATTATTAAAGCTACAAAATTTTGCCTGCAGACTAACACAAGCAAAAAAAAGTTATTAAAATTCATTTTGGGGGCTTCCCTGGTGGCGCAGTGGTTGAGAGCCCACCTGCTGATGCAGAGGACACAGGTTCGTGCCCCAGTCCGGAAAGATCCCACATGCCGCGGAGCGGCTGGGCCCATGAGCCATGGCCACTGAGCCTGCACGTCCGGAGCCTGTGCTCCGCAACGGGAGAGGCCACAACAGTGAGAGGCCCGTGTACCGCAAAAAAAAAAACCAAAAAAACCCCCCAAAAAACTCATTTTGGGGAGTCTTCTTGTGTCCTTGAGCTGGGTTCTAAGCAGCTAATTTCAATAGGAAATTGATACTCTGATAATTCTCATTTACCTGACTTTTTTTTTTTTTTTTTTTTTTTTTTGCGGTACGCGGGCCTCTCACTGTTGTGGCCTCTCCCGTTGTGGAGCACAGGCTCCGGACGCGCAGGCCCAATGGCCATGGCTCACGGGCCCAGCCGCTCCGCGGCATGTGGGATCTTCCCGGACCAGGGCACGAACCCGTGTCCCCTGCATCGGCAGGCGGACTCTCAACCACTGCGCCACCAGGCTCACGGGCCCAGCCGCTCCGCGGCATGTGGGATCTTCCCGGACCAGGGCATGAACCAGTGTCCCCTGCATCGGCAGGCGGACTCTCAACCACTGCGCCACCAGGGAAGCCCTACCTGACTTTTATTAGCAGTATATCTTGTCTCTACCGATTAATCTTTGCAAATTTTTACTCCTCTTTTTGAATGCAGGCTAGTCTTTTTCTTGCGATACCTACAGTGCATGAAAATGTTTCTTAATCTGTTCTGCATTGTGTGTCTCTCTAAAAGAATTGACTAAACTTCAAAGAGGTTAAAATATTCCACTACTACAAAGTCATGTTTGGGAGAGAAAATGCATTACTGCCATAGTAATCACGTGACACCCCCTCTCTCGATGAGGACCTTTCCAGTAAACAGACACCTCTGTGGACCCCTTGCAGGCCCTGAGTAACCAGTCCTCTCTTTTCAGATCAGCTTATCTCACAATGAGAAGGGACTGACAGCTCCAGAGATGTGGACTCTCACTGGCATTGGCTTGGTCAGGGAGAGTGAGTTAACCTTCAGGGCATCGAAGCATCTTTAAGCCTAGCGACTTGGACCAGAGCATTCATCCAGGACAAGGGCTAAAATAAAAATTGTTTTTCCCAATAAATGCAGGCTTTGGTCCAGTGAGAAATATCCTCTAATCCAGAAAGCCCCTGGGCCCGGAGTTGAGGTTTTCCTGACTGCTGACACAATGGCAGAGGCGCTCTCTGGATCACTCATTTGTACATTCCTGGATGCAGGAGGAAGTTCCTGCCCATGTAAGGGTGCTCCCTGGAGACAGCGATCTCCCAAATGCTCATGGGGCACCCTGGAATGCCTGTTAGGTGCTCAGATTCTTGGGCCCAACCACAGCCCGAAGGAAACAGAAGCAGGGCAGGGGGTGTTGGGGTCAGGGAGCGGCACTGGGTTTTCTTGAAGCGTATCTGGGCAGGTCGGAACCTCTGGTATGACTTAAAGCTGATGAGAACACTTCTGGCTGGGAGTGGTCTTGGTTATTTTAATGACGTTTTGTATCCCTCAATGCAGAGTCAGGCTTTTTAGATAAATTCTCTGAGAAATGGGAGCTTACATCTATCTGAAAATACATTAATCGTTACTTTTAACGTGCAGTGCCAGTCAGAAGCAGGAGCCACTGGGATGTGATACTTGCTCCCAGGACAGAACAGAAGTTGGCTGACCCCGTGTCCCGTTTATTCCGTGGATTTAAAATGCCAGATAAGGGCGACCTGCTTCAAATGGAGAAACTCTCACACAACCGGTTCTCTCTTCCACCTGGACTATTTATGGAAAGCAGATTTTAAGTAACATTTCCTCACTCTTCTGGGGAATTACTTTTGCCCTGAGAATTATATTTCCAAATTAAAGATACATTCCCCCCCTGCCCCCGGGGCTTATTTCTGGATAACTGAAAGAAGTGGAGCAGTTAAGAGATTTTCATGCTCTGTTAGTTTAACAGTCAAAATTCTAGTTTACTTATACTGGTATTGCATTAAGCCTTTTAAATTACAGCATGTCTTATAAAGATGAATACTAATGCATTCACTTTAGTACTGTTGATCAATTTATTTTTTTAGTTAATGACTAGGTGATTTGTAGGAAAAAAATAACATTAGGAATCTGGAAACCAGATACATTAGATAAATGAGGAAAGGCACAGTTAATTGTAAAACTTTACCAAGGAAATTCTCAACCTATGCTCATAATTCTAGTCCCAGGGGAAAAAATTAATATTGAAGTGAAAGAGAGTTTACATCATCCATAAAAAAAAATTGTGTTTTAGAGTCTCAGAAAATGGAATGCTTTTTCAAAAAGAGTTCCTTTTTATTTAGAAGTTTAAAAGTACCTTTTCCTTGGGCAATTCTATTTTAATATTGTAATAAATTATTGTGTGTGTTTTAGGGATAATTTAAACTGTGTATATCCAATTTACACATTTCAGTAAATTATTTCGTAAGTGCTGCCTACTAACCTAGAAATACATGTGCGCACGTGTGTGTATATATATGCATATGCATGTGTGTATCTGTATCTAGTCAACTCACATTTCAATGCAAAGATTCATGCTTAGTCAACATATTCATGGAAAGATAACTGATTTTGGAAGACATAAAATCCCTTTTTGGATTAAAAGTTTTAAAAAAGGAAAAATAAAAGAAGAACACATTCTTGTATCCAAAAGGTATACCTCAATTCACTAATTCGCCAATTATTGTTTTCTCAATGAACAGTATCACCCTTTTCCTTTAGCCAAAACAACAGTGTGTTCCTGGAAAATCAAGGCAAAAGAGGATGGCAGCCTACAGAGACATAAGAAATTGCTTCATAGTTTTAACAACCAAAAAGGGAAGGAGGCCTTCCCCTTATGGTCATGATAGAATAACAGGGACTAGATTTAACTTCTCCTTAAAAAACTAGAAAACAAGTTAAGATATATGAGATGATGTTTATTAGACACTGGACACCAGGAAGTGTGGGATAGTGACTCCCAGAAAGGAAAACAGACAAGGTCATCTTTGTAAGTGTCCCACCTCCCTGCCTGAGAAGATGTTCCAGGCCACAGCACAGGGAGAGACACCCAAAAAGAGCCTGATGGTCTCACTAAATTGAGGAGACTGATTTCAGAGTTTGCAGATGTTAAAGGGATTGTAAAGCTCTGCAAAGAGAGGGAATGGGGGAGAGAGAGAGAGAGACAGAGACAGATGGACAGAGAGAGAGAGAATACTCTGAGATTTCAGAGGTAACCCCTGGAGACTTAGCTGCATAGTGCATACATGTGAGGAAACTACCAATGCCAGGGAAAGAAGCCCCAGAAAGCAACAGGTGGGACAATCCTGGGAGCTCATTCATGGCCAGAAATACTTTGTGTTCTCATCACATAGAGTGGAGAAATCTCCTATAACATGAGACATTGGCGTGTGTGTTTAGCAAATATTGCTTGAGCATAGGAAATTATCCCTAGACTTCAGGCTGTTCTGGACTCACCCTAACAACACCTAAAACAAGCCTTGAAAGGATCAAATTGATTCCAAGTAACTTAACCATATGCCAGAGCAAAGCCCAGTGATATTTAAAGAAATACAAAAATACTCCACCACCAAAAAAAGTAAAATTCACAAAGTCTGGCATTTGTTAGAAAATTATCAGGCACATAAAGAGGCAGAAAAATATGTCCCATCAATTAAAAGAAAAAGAGGAGAAAAAGTAATCAATAGAAACAGACTTTGAAAGGACAGAGACAATAGGTTAGTGAATATAGATGTTAAAGAGCTATTGTAAACATAACTGTTATGTTCAGTAAAGTAGTTGAAAGCATGAACATGATGAGAAAAATAAAAATTATTATTAAAAATTCAGACTTTTAGATTAAAAAACAAAAATAATTCAGAATTACAGCAGATTAGAAGTGAAGAAGAGTAGTGAACTTTATGTTATAGTAACAGATACTATCCAAAATTAAACCAAATAGTTGAAAAAAAGAGTAATAAAGGTGGAACAATAAATGAACCACCACGAAGTTATGGAAATACGAAGCAGTCTAACATATGTATAACTGGAGTCCAGAGAAGCAGGCATGGAAATATATAACTTTATATATCTTTAACTTGAAGAAATAGCGGCCAAAAGGTTTCCAAATTTTATAAAACCCATAAAGTCAGAGATCACAGAAGCTAAATGACCCCCAAGCAGAAGAAACATGAAGAAAACCATACCAAGACATATTGTAAACCAGAGACAAGAAGGAAGAAAATAAAAATACAGGAGAACAAAACGAAGAATGACAGCAGACTGCCCATCAGAAACTATGTGATCCAGTAGAAAAATGAGCATCATTGTTATAATATTAAAAAGGGGGGAGAGGGGCCCTTTCATCCCAGAAATTCTATACCATTAAAAATATCTTAGGGACTTCCCTGGTGGCGCAGTGGTTAAGAATCCGCCTGCCAATGCAGGGGACATGGGTTCAAGCCCTGGTCTGGGAAGATCCCACATGCCATGAAGCAACTAAGCCCGTGCACCACAACTACTGAGCCTGTGTTCTAGAGCCTGCGGGCCACAACTACTGAGCCCGCGAGCCACAACTACTGAAGCCTGCATGCCTAGAGCCCGTGCTCCACAACAAAGAGAAGCCACTGCAATGAGAAGCCCACGCACCTCAACGAGGAGTAGCCCCCACTTGCCGCAACTAGAGAAAAGCCTGTGTGTAGCAACGAAGACCCAACACAGCCAAAAAATAAATAAATTTAAAAATATTTTGAAATGAAGGTGAAACAGACTTTTTTCAAACAGAAGCTAGGAGACTGCAATGCAGGGACACCAGCATTATAAGAAATGTTAAAGAAATCCTCAGGCGGACATAAAATGCGACTAGATGGACATTTTGATCTACACAAAAGAATGAAGGGGCACCTCAGGTGCTAAATGTGTGAGTGATATAATAGAACTTGTACTGTCATTTAATTTCTTTAAAAGATAATTGTTCAATTAAAAATAATAACAATGTAATCTAGGATTTAAAATAATTATAAAAGAAAAGAGGTGACAACGATAGCACAGATGCTAGGAAGGTAGCTGTGGATGTACACCACAGTAATGTCATCATAATGCATGTGAAATAGTAAAATATTTAAACACAGACTATGGTAAGTTAATAAATATATATTATAAGCCCTAGAGAAATCCTGGTTAAAAAGGAGGTATAGTGCATAAGCTAATTAAGAAGATAAAATTGAATCATAAAAATATTTAACTAATACAAAAGAAGACAGGAAACGAAAGAAGATGGAATGTAAAATTGATGGATTTTTTTTCAACAAACAATGCTGGAAGAACTGGATACCCATGGTTTAAAAAAAAAGGAACCTCAAACTTGGGCTTCCCTGGTGGCGCAGTGGTTGAGGGTCTGCCTGCCGGTGCGGGGGATATGGGTTCGTGCCCCGGTCTGGGGGGATCCCGCATGTCGCTGAGCGGCTGGGCCCGTGAGCCATGGCTGCTGAGCTTGCGCGTCCGGAGCCTGTGCTCCACAATGGGAGAGGCCACGGCAGTGAGAGGCCCGCGTACCGCAAAAAAAAAAAAAAAAAAAAAAAAAAAGGAACCTCAAACTTGACCTCACAGTATATATAAAAGTTAACTCAAAATAGATTACAGGTTGAAATAGATGAACTACAACTATAAAACCCGTAGATGAAGGAGAAAACATAGCTTATGCAACGATTTCTTACTTACACAAAGACTTCCCTTAGCTTATGCCAAGATTTCTTCGATTAAACACAAAAAAGCACACATCTTAAAAGAAATATTTGATAATTTGGACCTCAACAAAATTTAAAACTTTTGCTCTTCAAAGCCATTGTGAAGAAAGTCAAAATGCAAGCCAGTGAGACCATAAAAAATTGAAATATATACATCTCAATATATTTCAATTTTTTATGTATTTATATATCCTTGATATATTCTGGACATAAGTCCTTTAATAAAGAATACTTAAACTTTAATAATAAGATGGCAATTTAATTTTTTAAATGAGCAAGATTTAATGATTCAGTTCAACAAAGACAATATGTGTGTGGCAAATGAGCATATGGAAAAAAATGCAACATCATTAACCATCAGGGAAATGCAAATTAAAACCACAATGAGCTATCACTACACACCCACCAGAACGGCTAAGATGAAAAATGTTGGCATGGATGTGGAGCAACAGGAACTCTCAGACACTCCTGGTGGGAAGTAAAATGGTACAACTACTTTGGAAAACATTTTGATGGTTTCTGATAAACAACCACCTACCATACGACCCAGCCATTCTACTTCCAGTTATTTATTTAAGAGCAATGAAACCAAAAATGCATACAAAGTCCTGTATTCAAGTGCTCATAGAAACTTTTCTTATAAAAGCCAGTAACTGGAAATAGCCTAGCTGTCCATCACTCGGTGAATGGATTAGCACCCTGTGGTACATCTGTACAAGTGAATACTGTATAGCAATAAAAAGAAACTGAACTACTAAGATCACAGCACCATGGATGAATCTGAAAAACATTATATTAAGTGACAGTAGCCAGCCATAAAAGATGATGTACTGTTTGATTCCATTAACATGAAGTTCTCCAAATAGTCAAACTATAGTGATAACAGCAGATCCATGGTGGGCAGGGCCAGGGGGCTGAGGGAGGGATTAACTACAAAGGGGCACAGGAGGACTTTTCCAGGTGACAGAAATGTTCTACATCAGGGTCATGGCAATAGTTATGCAGCTGTATTCGTTCGTCAAAACCCATCAAACTGTAGCTTAAACTTGGTGCATTTTATTGCCAACTAAAAGAAAGAAAAATGGAGAGGGAAATAGACAATAAAATAAAGATAATGACAAAAAGGAACTAAAATCCTGAGTGTCTTAGTTCCCACAGAGGCAAACTGTGACTAGGAACCTAGACGCTTCATTACATTGCAGGCACTTGAGCGATGCTGGTCCATGAATCCATGCTCTCTGGAAATGGCGGTAATGGTCCTGGAAGACCTGAGCAGCTCTGTCCTGACAGCACCCTGCCTGCTGAGCGGATGCTGGGCGATGGGAGGGGGAGTAGGGGGGGAACAGGAGAGGACCTTGGTAAGCACTGCTGGTGTTTACTCTGGGCTGCCCTCCACTAGGCTTTGAGGTTACGGCAGAGAACACAACACCCACTCATGAAGATGAGTCTGGTGCAGGAAATCAACAACTCACAGCTAATCCTCCAAATAATTTTCAGACTTTCAATTATGTTAAGGGTCATGAAAACAATGAGTGCTATCTTGAGGGCTTCCAGAAGTATGAATCATTTGTGATGAGACTCGAAGGGTCATTTGAAGTTGGTCAGGTGAACACAGGAGGAAAATTATTGAAACTCAGGGGACAGCACATGCAAAGGCCCTGAGACAGAAGTGACCATGAGGTATGTGAGGATCTCAAGAGGCCAGGGTGCCTAGAGCAGAGAAAGCAATGGGGATGGTGGTGAGAAATGAGGACAGACCTGCAGTTCCCAACTTTAACTGCACATTACGATCACATGAGCTTTTGGTGCAATATTTAAGCCCAGGCCCTATTTCAACTAACTAAATAAGAACCTCCTTATTTAAAAAAGAAGAAAAAAAAGCCTCCTCAGTTGCTTCTAATTAGCCACCAGGGGTGTGAACATCTCATCTGGTGCAAGGTCTGCAGTCTAATGAATGTTTCTGTGCAGACAGACACACCTGAGCCAGGTCGTGCCTGGAGTCGTTCTCCACACGTGGGACTGAATAAGCGTTCTGAGATGTACTTTTGAGCGGCTGTGTGTCAATCCCAGACAACTTCCCAAAGGCTGGGAGGCATGTGCCACAGAAATGGAAGACAGGAGAATACATCATTGGAGAAGAGACAGGAGGAAAGGATCCAGCTGGGTGAAAACTCATTGCCTTGGAGAATGTGTCATTTCTGTTTCATCACAGATAATCTTTCTCCAACTCCAGAGGCTTCTTTCTAGTCTTATTCACCCCCTTGTGAACTTCTGTGTTAAGAGCAAGTGCAGAAACAAGCAGGCTACCCTGGATTGCAGGCAGAGCCAGCAGGAGTGGACCATGGGCACACCCATCCTTATTATCATGTGAAGAGCAGGATCGGGACCACACACCCATCAACCACCCACCTCGAAAATAAGCTTCTGTCCACTTGCTGAACTCTATTGAGACGTGACTCATGCAGTAACTGATGTCTTTAATTTCAACTGATTAAACCTTCCCCTATATCCAAAGCCCTCCCACCACCACCACCAAAAAAAAAAAAAAAAAAAAAACCAGACCAGAAATCATTCTTGCCTGCCCTGAACTTGCCCAAAGTAGCTGCAACTTCACTTCAAGGCCAGGCCTTGCCCAGCTGCCCCTGTGGGTGAGCCTTCAGGTCACATTTCCCAGCTAAGGCCAGGAATCATGTTTCACAGGAAACTTGAAGGTGAATGTCATTAACAAAGTTTGCAGCATATCTGAAATCACGAAGACGGTCAGGCCACCTGTCTTTATCCTCCCAGCTCTTATTAATTCATCAAAGGCTTATTTGTGTTCCTTTGATGTGGGCTGCAAGTGTATTTCCTATGAATGATGGTAGATTAAACGTTATAAATGGACCCAAAAGGCATAGCTGGAAATGTACCAATTCCCCATCTTGGGATCACCCTGCATTTCCATTTAAATATCAGCTTCTTACAGTTTTAGCTAATGTGTATATACTGTATAAATTGGGTGACCTGTTTTAAGGGCAATTAGAGATATTCTTAAATTTTTCAAAATGTATAATATCCATACCTGGGTTTCTGCTTGGGGCTATGGTGGAGTAGCTTATAGCAGACAATAATACCACCGAGAACAAGAAAGAAAAATGGAGAAAACAACCCAATGAGCATCTATTTGAAAGCAGTGCATCCAGTGGAGCCCAGACCCCTCCCCCCATTCTGAGAGCCTCTGTAGTCCCTTCCCAGTTCCCTAGGGGGCAAAGGGGACGGAGGAGGGGGCGGGACTGGGCAGCAGCATCTGTCAGGAGGCAGAGCTATCAGTCTGCACACCTTCCTGCCATCTCATCCCCTGAGGAGATGAAACTTGAAGTGTGAGGCTCCGGGAGGCGAGGGGCCAAGATCCTCTGGAAAAGGAGGAGGATTAAGAGTCGACCTGATTTTCTTTACTCTTGTCCTTGAACTGTCCAAGGCAACGGCCAAGAAGCCACAAAGAGAGCAGAAAAGGAGGGCGGTGTTCTCGGCCATCTCTAGAGCTAAGGAAAGAAAAGGTATGCATGCAGATGCCGCCAAGGACGAGGGGCTCTGGCAACCACGCCGGCTCTCCTATAGGAGCCTGGGGGGTCAGAGCTCGCTGGCGCGTAGGCGCGAAGCTGTCCCAGCGGGGCCGAGGCCGGAGGTACCATGCAGGTGACAGCACTGCACAGAGGGGAGGGGGCCTGTCACGGGGCCACGCGAATGTCCACCCGGGAAAGACAAGGTATCCTGACACACACCATGCACTTAAACTAAAACTGGAAGGACTGCAGTCAAAACATAAAGGCGAGAACAGTCAGTGTTTTACAAGAATGCACAGAATATCCTATCACCTGGGGTAGCAGATATGTTTAAGCAGGACACCAGTAGCGCTAACCATACAGGGAAGAATGATTAATTATGTATCCTTAAAATTGACAGAAGACGTCCTAAGACCATGCACAGCAAGACACAATGAGGGAGAAGATATCTGCAAGATCTGTACCAACAAAGGCCTTTGATCCAGTATACAGTGAAGAGCTCTTGTAAATCAATAAGAAAAAGACACATGTCCCAGCAGGGGGAAAAGAAGACTTTTTTTTTTCCACCAAGAAGAACCAAGTGGCCATTACACTTATAACAAGGTAATCAGCAACATTAATCATGGAAGTGCAAATTCAAGGCAAAATGTGATGTCACTATGTACTTAACCAGGATGGATAAAATTAAAGACAGAAAATACCAGATACTGGTGAGGATGGGGAGCAGACTTGAAATCTCATGCACTGCTAGTGGGAGGTTAAATGTTATAACTAACCACTGTGCAGATCTCTCTGGGAGGGTCTTCTAAGCTGAACATGCAGATAATCTATGACCATACAGTTCACCTCTTAGGGATACGCTCAACAGAAACGCACATTTCTATGCACTAAAAATACAACCAGCATGTTTATCGCAGTGTTATCTGCAACAGACAAACCATGGAAACAACCCAAATATCCATCAATAGTGGAATGAAGAGACTGTGGTCCTATGTATATTTTAAGGTATTACACAGCAATAAGGATGTGCAAATTACTGTGAAACACACAATAACACGGACAGATGTCACAAACATAACGTACAAAAGATCACCGACTGTATGCTTCCACTACTCAACGTTCAAAAAGAAGGAAACTCAGCTATGGTGATGGAAGTGGATGGTGGGTACTCGTGGGCGAAGGGAGTCATGTCTGGGTGCAGCACCAGGAGACTTCTTCCCTTTTAGTAAAATATGCTTTTCTTGACGTGGGTGACATCACATGTGTGTGCTCTATTTATGAAAAGCCATTGATCTGTACACTTGTGATTTATACATTTTCTGTACAACTGTTACACTTCAGTAAAAATCTTCCTTTAAAAACGCACACATCCTGTGGACCAGAATTCCACTTCTTAGAACTTATCCTATAGATATACATATATGAAATAAAGATACATGTAGAAGCTATTGTTTCTGTTTTTTTACAGCATTGTTACTATAACCAACAGTCAAAAGCAGCTTAATATGGCTCTCTTTAAATAAATCAAAGTGAATCTGTACAATGCAATATTCTATAGCTGTGGGAAAAATGAGGTAGCTCTATAAGGGCCAGTATAAAAGAATCTCCAAATACGGATTAACTGCCAAAAGCAAGTTGCAAAATAGAGAGCATTGTATTCTCCTATGATTGCTAAATACAAGAGACAGAGAAAGAAATCTACATGTATCTGAAGAATTACACTGAGTTGGTAAAGAATGGCTCTGGATTGAGACACAAGGCATTCTGGTCTGAACTAATAGAGACGAGTCTCTTTATAGCTTTTCCTCTCTTTGCTTTTTTTTAATCACGGACTTACACTGTTTTCCAGCCCCACCCCCAGATACACATATCCACACAAAAGAACTAAGGCAAAGAAAGCACAATAGGAACAAAAGTTACTGTTAGCAATTTATATCGTTCTTTTTTTGCTTTTGCACTGATGGATTCAAGGCAGTTCTCACGTTTTAAATTAAACCATGGGCATTAAACGTGGTGACATTCTGCTGTTTCTCTTAGTAACTGCATGGTTATGGAGGCTTCCACATAGCACCAAGTGTGACCACTGGGCAGGAGAGGGTGACAGAAGAAGAGGAGGAGGGAGGCAGGGCTGTAGTGAACAGAGCTCAGAAGTAACTAGTCACTTACAGATAAGCTATCCAGGCAGCTCTTTAAAGCACTGCGGGATCAATGCAGTTCTGCTGCTACTGTATTCACAGGGGAGGGTGAGTGTGTATGTGCTTACAGTGCTCACGCATGTGTGTGTATGTGTGTGTGTTCAGTCTCAGGATCCTTTTTAAAACAGATCCCACTCTAATGCGATAAGAAATAAACTCAGTTGCTTGAGTGAGGAGGAGTGGCGTTGGCAAGGAAGAGTTTTGCCTTAAGCCAGTTTAGTAATTAGGTTGAAAAACGTGAAGCAAACACAATGCATATGTAGATGATAATGTCTTTAATCTACTTTCACAGAATGAAATTAAGCTGGAAGGGAACAGGGGAAAAAAAGCGAAGCATAATGTGAACTGAGAGGCAGAGTGTCGGTGCTGCACTTGAAAGGGAGTCATGAGAAAGGAACAGTGAGGCGGGAACCTGGGGACGGGTACCCAGGACAGAAATGAAAGCGCCGCTTCCGCTCCCCACGGGAAGACATTAATAGGCGGAGCTACTGCGTTCTGAGATCTACTGTAGACACACCCCAGAGGTGAGGCCGCCAGCATATAACATGTATGTATGTAGTAAGTGCTCAGTCAAGGTTTGTTGAATCTGAATCTGTGTGAAATGCACAGGAAATGCTGCTACTCTGCCACGTTCAAGGGCTGCTTCAAAGACTGGATGCGTTTACTGAAGAATTATAAATGAGATCTAGTCACTGATACAGAGAAAGCATATATGTGTATATGATTTACATATGATGTATAATTTATGTAATATGTATGCATTGTACATAATGTGTATATACAATGTGTCTAATGTATTATTTATGCAATGTTACATATATGTGGTTTATGTGTATATTATGTGTGTATATATATATGTAGTTAAGGAGAACCAGAAACAGACAGAAGTTCAAGTGGTGAAGGGAGCTTTTATTCAAAAAATCTCTTGCCGTGGGGGAAGAGAGACTCCAGCATAGAACCAGGCTCAGTTCTCACAATACAACCAGAAGGAGTGGGAATTTATAGCCAAGGAGCAAGTTGTGGGGAGGCGGGCATCAGTGGATGGAAAATTACTAAAAGGACACATCAGGTAGGAGAGGGATTCTAGGTAAACCTACTTAACAGGATTCTTGATGAAAGCAGGCCAGGGTGATCACTTGGGGTAATAGTGGGGATGCGGGATGTTGATCAGATATCAGGGTGGAGGACTCTCACTACACTGCCTTAGCACGATTCTTGCTAAATCTGGATTCCACAAGGAAGTACAGGGATGGGCCTTGCTGGGGAAAGGGTTCAGGGGAGTCCGACTAAAGTTCAGTCAAGCAAAGAATTTTTGTCAGTTTCAAGGATATTCTTGCAACATTGCTCATAATAAAAGTATACTGCAACAACCTAATAGCAGATTGGTCGAGCATTCAACTGTCTTATAATTGTATTTTTACACAATGGAATACAAAGCAGCTGTTATCAGGAATAAGCCAGTTCTACATGCTGACATGGAAAGATTTCCGAGATCTAATCATTGAGCTGCAGACCTATATTTTTAGCATAATCGCACCAATGTTTAACACACATGCAAAGACTCTGTACTTCTATAAGTACATACCTATTGTACGAACATGCAGAAAAAGGCCTGGAAGAACACCACTAAATTGCTAGCAGGGATGGAGTGGGGACCAGGCCTGTCTGTGATAGTCAGGGGGAGTTTTGTGTGTGTGTGCCATGTTTGATATTTTTAACAGAGAGAACCTACACATGTAATACTTGTACAGATTATTTTTAAAGTTTACTCTAGTGAAACGATTGATACGAGACCACCTTGAAAACTATACAGTAGTATTTAAATATGATGTTATTGTTAAGCGCACAGATTGGACATTGTATTAGGGAGTGTAATGGATCCAGAGCTGTGTGACCCACGGGAATCTACTGCTATCTGGAGTGATGCTCATTCGTTCATTCATTTCTTCATTCTGCAAACATTCTTCATGCCACACAATATGGCGGGTGCTTGGGAGACACGAAATTTACAGGCTGCTCAGGGAGAGAAGACACAGGCAATAAAATAATAGCTGGGCTTTCTGGGTGTTTGTTAGGTGCACTCTGTCAAGTGCTCTCTGGGGACCACTTCGTCCTCAGGGAACAGTATGAGGTGGTGCTGTTAGGATTCCCAGTGTGCAGGTGAGGACGCGGAGACAGAGAGACTAAGGCTGCGTGTCCAGGTAAGAGGTGAAGCTAAGAAATGAAGCCGGGCACTCTGCCTTCAGAGCCTGTCTACCCTCCGGCTACAGAAATGATCAATAAATACAGCACTTTACAAAGGTGGAAAGGATTCCCCGGGCAGTATGTCTAGACTCAGAAAAGACAGAAGGGGAGGTGGGGGTGGATGGTGGGGGTGGGGGAGGAGCAGCTTTTGGAGGCTCCTGTCTTCAAGTTTTGTGGACTGGGAGAAAGAACAGAGCAAAAGTTCCACGTTGGGGATGGGAATCTGCAAACAGCCGGAATACGGGGTGGAGGGTAGGGGGGTAGGGTGGGATACTGAACAATCTAACTGTGACAGAATGTCCTCATACAGATACAGTAGGGATTTCAAGTCTAACCTTTTCATTTATTTATTCATCCTACACATGTTTGTCAAGTGACTGCTCGGTTTCCCATGCTGTGCGGGAGCTGGACATTCAGTCAAGAGCAAAGAAAGGCATTGTCTCTGCCCCTGGGGAGCTGACAAGTCTGGATGGGAACGGCCATGACAAGCTCCCAGGCTAACACTGTAACTGTCGGCTCTCCAGCGATAGAGCAGAGCAGGTCACTGAAACACGCCCGCTATTATTCAGAAATGCTGATGAAACCAGGAAACACGATTTCTTAGGGACAGTCCAGGGAGCTGGAAAGAATGAAGAATGCCGGGTTCAAGAAAGAAAGAAAAACTTAAAACCAAGGAGGCAGCCAGGTGAGCTGTCGGTGCCCTGACGAGGCCAGGTGTGTGTACAGAGGGTTGTCACCCGGCTCCCCTGGGGCAGTGGTTCCCCAGGTGTACCACGATCACCTGGAGGGCTTATGAAAACACACTCTGCTACACCCCAGCCCACCTCCCAAGTTTCTGATTTAGTTGGTCTTCTCTGGGGTGATAGAGTCTGCATTTCTAAAAGCTTCCAGACGGTGCTGAACAAGCTGGTCTAGGGAACCCATTTTAAGCACGCCGACTTAGACATGTGTGTCCCGGCAAGGAGGGCAGGCAGGATGGAGGCCGTCACTAAGCTAGGACCCTCACAGACCACCCCCTTAGTGAAAAGATCATCCAGAAACGCAGCGTCCACCCACAACACTGCAGAGCTCGTCTGCTTCCGCCTGGCCTCACCTGGGAAAGGAAAATAAAAGGTCTCTCCTGAGAACCAATCACCAGAGCCTGAATCCCACATGGGTTTGGAGTTCAAAATTCAACTCTCAGATGATCTCCAAACCTCCGAGCCAAGGATTTAACATAGAAATTGGTCTAAAGCTAGCAACAGCTCCAGGACATCTGGCAGAAACAAGCACGAAACTGCTGTGGGGAAGCACACCCTCGACCGAGGCACATGAAGTTCCCACAGCTAAACCCCACTCAACAGAGATTCAGGATTCAAATTAAGACACATTTGAGGAAATACTCCATCACAGGTGAGAATTCACAGGCGGGACACACAGCAAGATTAGAACCCTAAGCACTGCAAATGATAGAAAAATTCTATTACAAATTGAGAACGTTCAAAATGACCCCAAAGAAAGAAGCAAAGCTATGAGAATAGAGTAAGACACAGTGAAAGTAGAACGGGCAGGATTGAAAGAGAACCAAACGAAAATCCCAGTCATAGAAATTAGGAGCTCAACCAATGAATGAGTTAAACAGCAGATAAATAACTGGAAGAATAGGCTGGCAATTGAGATAAAGAAACTACCTAGAAATCAGCACAGAAAGGGAGACAGAAAATGGGTTAAGGTTCAGTTACATGGAAAGCAGAACAAATTGGTCCAACAAACATATAATAGGAATTCCAGAAGGGGGAATAGAGATAAAGCAATATATTTTTTAAATGCATTATTTTCCATTATGAACAGAAGATAAAAATGTACCAAACAGAATATATTTTAAAAAGAGAGCCAGAACTAGTTATGGGAGGAATGACCTGGAAGACTGGGGTGAAGTTGTCACTTTTTGTTCTTTTCAGGAAGAGAATGACAATAAAGATACTGTTGACAACCACCACAGCACGGCACCCAGGGCCTTCCTTTCTGAAGGTACCACAACTTCTACATCCATTATGCATTTAATGCTGTGATCACCTGGGTTAACAGATGAGGCAACTGAAGCTTAAAAAAGATTAAGTACTTGCTCCAGGTACTGATGCCTTTTAACTCGGGACATCTGACCACAGGGCCACATTGTAATAATGATGATTTGACGTGGAGAAGGGTACCCGCCGGGTGCACGTCCCCAAAGAAAATGAACAAAATCAACAGGGGCTGCAGACACTTCCTCAGCCCACAGCCCTGGGCTCAGACCAGCCAGGATGCCCAGTTCTACTAGGAGTTAATGACCAAGCACACAACTCCACTGACAGCAGTATAGACAAATATCAGGACACGCAAATGAGGTCACACTGGGATTAATCAGCAACAGAAATCAAAACTCGCTCAGAGTCATGATTCAGTGATTCTGATACACAGAAAACAATGAGCGAAGACACAAATGGGAAAATATTAGGCTTTATCGAGACAAAGGTTAATTTGAGCCTAAATTAAGAGTTTTTAAATTGTGAGGTAGAGCAAAATAAGACATTTTCTGCATTTCAAGCAAAGTTTGTATCAGGGGAAGCTAGTTAGCCTACCCTTGGAGATGTAAAGTTCTACTGCACCCACCCAGTGGGTCTCAGGCTTGGCAAGGACACAGAAGGACTGGGAACATATAAAATAAATATAATCCTGAGGATAATATTTCAGTGTTTGTCCAAAAAGAGAATATCAGCTAAGGATCTTTAAGTGGTAAGTTATAGAAAGATTGCTTCAGACTGGTAAAACACTATCAGAAATTGCTCAATTATGATTAAAAACATGGTTAAAAACAAACTAAAAAGTTGGAATTTGCGGGGGCTTCCCTGGTAGCGCAGTGGTTGAGAGTCCGCCTGCCGATGCAGGGAACACGGGTTCGTGCCCTGGTCCGGGAAGATCCCACATGCCGCGGAGCGGTTGGGCCCGCGAGCCATGGCCGCTGAGCCTGCGCGTCCAGAGCCTGTGCTCCGCAACAGGAGAGGCCACAACAGTGAGAGGACTGCGTACCGCAAAAAAAAAAAAAAAAAAAAAAAGTTGGAATTTGGGGATTAAACAATTATCTAGCTATTGCAACAACTTGAGAATATACGTATATTTTGGTTGAAAACTGCCTTAAATCCTTTAAGGAACAGATGGGAAATAAATGTGGAATAATTTCACCATCATGGTGACCTTTCATATCAGGCAAGATATATTGTTTAGAAGGAAAATAATGAAGAGACTTGGAGGGTGGGTGGAGGGCTTTCATCTTTATTATCGTTCAGTCGCTGAGGACTCCTCCCCTGTGGCTGTAAAAGAGCCCAGACCTTGGTGTCTCCATCTCCATTCACCCCCATCGTCTCAGTCCATCCTTTGCCACTGCCCAGTGAGATCTGTGACAGAAGTCTCATGGTTTCCACGTCAGAGGGCCACATCAGTCTGGAAAGGTGACTCCCCATGTCACGTGGCTACCAACCAACATCATCTGCTGCTTGGTCAGGTTAATTAAAAAGTCACATGAACACTTAGGTCTTCACAGATCAGAGAAAGACCATGTCATATGTGTCGGAAAATGAATGGGTTTGGAGTCAGGTTCGATCTAAAGAAAGTTATTCACCTTGTTTTTCTCATTCATTAAAACTGGGGTCAGTGAATGTTTCTGTAAAGGGTCAGATGGCACATAGCTTAGGCTTTGTGGGCTGCACGGTGTCTGGTTGGAAGCAGCCACAGAGGATGGGTAGGTGGTGGGCATGGCTCTGTCCAATAAGACCTTTATGATGGACACTAGGTCTGAATGCCAAATCATTCTCACACGTCACCAGATATGGTTCTTCTTTGGAAATTTTTTCAACCATTAAAAAAGTATAAAACCCTTTCTTAGCTGATAGGTCACACAAAAACTGTCAGGGGGCTGGATTCGGCCTCTGGGTCATAGTTTGCTGACCCCTGGGCTAAAATAGATGCTCCCTGTGGCCATGGGTCAGTCACTCTCTGTCACTGCTCTGTTCATCAGTAGTGGCACATAGTAGGTGCTCAGGAAATATGTGTGGGATGGATCAGCGAATGAGGGGAAGAAAATTCACGGACTTTGATGCACATGCCACAGAGCAATGCCTACAGAGGCACAAAGAAACCCATGAAATGCTGTTCGGGGCCTTAATTGAGGAATTGATCTCACGTGGCTTTAATGCTGCAGCATTCTGCTCTCCTCGCCCAATTCTCTTTTTAAAACGACAACTTGATCCATATACACATTTTTAGGACTCCAGATTTCATTAGTCACCTTTGAAAATGTCATTTCTCTCTCCTGCCAAGTCCATGAATATTTATTGACGGCCTACTATGTTCTCAGCATATTTCCTCAGTGCCTGTCAGCAGCAGGGGTGCACCAGCTCGCTGCCCCGAGAGGAGAGAGAGTAAATAAACCCCCAATAATGATCTCACTGATATCTGAACGTAATTTAAGCCACTCATAAAATGGGTACTAGGCAGTGCAGGTGGAAAGCACCGGGCAGTGTCCTGGGGGTACGTATATCCACCCTTCTCTATCTTGATTTTCTGGAATTTCAAGGACTCCTAGGTAGTGTGATGCGGGAGGATAAATCAAGAATGGAGTCAAGAAAAGAGATATAAAACTGAGGCCTCAGAAAACTGTTACCACTAAAACCACTGAGCACACGCTTTATGCAGTTTTCCTGGGTATGGAATTCAACAGTGCGTAAAGGTCCCTGGAGCCTGCCTACTACATCGGTCAGATCCAGGACACGGAATCAATTCTTTCTCTTCTACGGGAGGCTTTCCTTTCCAATAGATGTTTGTTTTTAATAGAGCACAGGGGGATCAATCTTTTACACACAGAAGAAAACTTTGAGATATGTCAGCATAAATGGCCCTGTAACGTGTTTGATGGTTACCAGGTAGAAAACCACGCAAATAACACAGTCTTGATCATAAAAAATGATACCATTCAGAGAAATAAATGGCTTTTTCCCCCTTTCCAACTTAATCAAGATTTGATAAGCTTCCTCGAGGTTGGCCGGTTCACATTTGGATCCCAGTATGAAGTTTTCTAACTGCTGGCAGTTTAACCCACCCAGAGACAGCAAACAGATGCAGGCTATGTAGATTTAGAAATAAAGGACTAAGTAGCAAAAGTGAACAAAGTGCTTTCACTTAAGAGAGAAAATATCAGGGGAGTAAAGGGGATTCCTTTGTAAATGGAATGAGATATAAATATGGTACATAAAATAAATCTTATTTATATATATTTTTAAATTATATATTTTTTAATTTTGTACTCTTCTGTCTGCTGTCATTGAGAATACATCATCATTTGACTCAACAAAGGAAGGGAAGAATAAGAAAAGGAAAGGAAATTTCAAATCTCGTGGGATAGATGTCTGTGGGAGCTGAAACAATCTTCCATTTTCCAACAGCGAATCCCTGAATTACTTGAATAGAGAGACAGCACACTGGCCAGTGGTTTGAAAACAAGAGGTTGGCAAAAATAACAGGAAACACACTGGCAAAGAATTAAAGCAAAGAAGCAGCTACAGAAATCTGAAGCGTGACTGTAGAAATGATAACTTAGCATTCCATCTCCTTCTGCCATCACAGAGTTCTACCGCAAACTTGTATTGTTTACAAGTCAAAACAAGCTTTTGGCAACAGCCATGCTGACTCAGTCATAACTGAAAATCAAGTTGTGCTCCAGCCAGTGATAAACACTCCAGGGTCGGAATGTTGTCAGCTTTGGGGCTTGTGATGTGTCGGAGAGAAGAGACTACGCGAGGTTATTTTTTTTCTTTCTTTCTTTTTTTTTTTTTTTTTTTTTTTTTTTTTTTTTTTTTTTTTTTTTTTTTTTTGGTACGCGGGCCTCTCACTGTTGTGGCCTCTCGCATTGCGGAGCACAGGCTCCAGACGCGCAGCTCAGCGGCCATGGCTCATGGGCCCAGCCGCTCCACGGCATGTGGGATCTTCCCGGACCGGGGCACGAACCCGTGTCCCCTGCATCGGCAGGCGGACTCTCAACCACTGCGCCACCAGGGAAGCCCCTTTCTTTTTTTTTTTTTGCAGATTTCTCCCCAGGAGACACTATAAACATGTAGTTGTCTTTTGTCTTGCTGCCTCCAGACACTGAGAGGTAACTTAGGTACAAGTTGTCATTGGGTAGGTTAGCATTTTAGAGCCACTATCTATTTGATTTCTCTTTGGAATGAAACTTCATTATTTTTTAAATGATGTTCTGAGAATCTGCTACACCCTCAACCTCCTGCTAAATACCTCAGTGATCCTTCTGTACTTGTGACCATCACGAAACCGTGATTTTTCCTTATTCCACCCCCATTCCCGTCCTCTTTCTTCCTTCCTTTCTTTCTGTCTTTTTCTATATTTCTTAATATCCTAGCCAGAAATGATTGACTAAGAAATGAACTGCCAAAACAAAGATGGATTGTCCAGTCCGGCCGGCAGGCACTGAGTGGCCTGGCGTCGTCCAGGTTCTGGCAGAGGGTTGCCTCCACACTGAACAAAGACACACCAATATGATCCTCTCTCTGAGGAACAGAGGAACTGGCCTATGGATGTCCAAAATGCTGAACAAATGGCCTCATGTTTTAAATTCAGAAAAATGGCAATCAAAGAAGCCACTAACAAAATTTAAAACAATAGTTACAAAAATGAAAACACAGATGACAAATTATACTACACTTGTTGGACCAAATCTGGAAAAACGACATAGAAAATAGAATGGAGTCATCAGCATGTTTCATTCCATTAAAATAGACAGACAGCATCCACCTCGGGATGTGGTTATGGTGGGAAGGGTGCCTGGTCTCCGTGGTGACCGTATAATCTGAACCAGCTACTGGGAGGCAGATGCCCCCTAAATGGATCACGCAGACCAGACAGACACTGTAGCGCCTTCCTTCGCCAGCTGTAGAGTTACTGTTGTCTCTTACACAACTTCAGATTCCAACGGATATCAAATGGAATGTCAACATTCTTTGCAGCAAACTGGTAAGGAAAACCTAGGACTTTAAAGCATAATGTCAAAACCCAAATAAGCCAATGTATCAAGTTTTTCTTTACAATGTGGCTTAATTACATAAGAATCACCCCTACCAGAAAAAAACAAAAAAAGTAATAGCTTGAATTAGCAATTTTCTTAATCACACCAAACCTGGTTAGTAGGGTTGGCCTTGAGATAAAATGAGTAATTACCAAGCTCATTAGAAGCCCACAGACAACAGTTAATAGTAAGGGATTCCCAGATGACTTGGAGGAAAAAAAAGAAATCTTCCTCCGGTATGTTTAAGGTAAAGATAAGAGAACCTATTGAAATTTTGGAAAGAGCTTTGGGATGATCTGCCATATTTAGAATTTCCTAAGAACAAAGATGACCTTTTGTTGATGGTTCTTTCCCTTTTCTTCTGGCCTCTGCACTGACCAAACAAAAGGATGGATCATTTCTTCCATTAAATTCTGTTTCTAGATCAAATATTTGTACACAGGGTTTCTGGACATTCAATATAATTGAACTTCACCTGAGATAGGTTTGGAAAATTCAAAGGAGGACCTGTAGGCAGCCAAGAAAAATGTATTTAAAAAATATTTAATGGTGAGGAAACTTACAGGATATCATGTTACATGAAAAAGCAGACACTGCCAATCAAGGATGTAAGAAACTGCATTTTCACCCCACTACTTTCTCCAAATCCACTGAAAACAAAAAGAAATAAACAATACCAAGAGGAAAACAAAACTATATTATCAGTGAAAAAAGAAACAAACCAAAACACAAACATGATGCTTAGCTGCCAATTACTTTGAAATCCGGGCACAGGGGCAGAGAGAGAATGCCCACACACCCCTCCTTGGGACCCACAGATGTCCTGCAAGCAGGGGCAACATGGATTGGAGGAGCTCATCTCTGAGAGCACCCAGAGAAAACTCAAGATGCCCAGGTAAACGCGAATCTCAGGTGAACAATGAAATATGTCCCAAATATTGCATGGAATACAGTTTCCCTAAAAATGACCCATTGCTCATTTGATATTCAAATTTTACTGATGTCCTGAAGTGCACAAAATCATGTTTAGATCAGCAGAAGAAATCTGGCTGACCCATCGATGGGCTTCGTTTGCTTTACATACTTTTTACAATGCTTAAATTTACTGTCAACGTGTAAAAATGAAGGTCTTTGGATCCTCTTGAAAAATGTGATCATGTGTCCAATTCCCATACGGCAAGAAGAGGCCAGGGTCCCCTTTGAATGGGAATGTTCATGCTCAGGGTTACTTGTCTGCTTTTAAGGTAAGTGACCCCTTAATTCATTGGCATTACTGCTTAGCTCTTGGAAGTTTTGCTTTGTTTGGTATTTGGGTTTGCTTCTCTTTCCCTTGAATCTGCAGGTGTGGGATGGTAGCAGAAGCTAAGATGCCCCATTAGCCACTTGGCTTGATGGAGGAGCCCCATGGCCATGGCTGAAGACTCTTCAATGTCAGGTCATTGTGGAGTCTGGACTTGAGCCTGCAGGCTAAGGAAATCTGTTGGAAGTGAGGAAAGAGAAGACAGTGTTGCCTAGAGCCTTATTAAAAAAACAAAATACTTTTTTGGGGGGAATTCGCTGGTGGTCCAGTGCTTAGGACTCTGTGGTCAGGGAACTAAAAGCTGACAACCTGTGCCGGTACAGCCAAAAAAAAAAAAAAAAAACTTTTCTTTGCATTAAAATAGGATCCCCAGAATTATCCCTTTTCTGTAGAAGGTACTTGATCTACTTCTCTCTTATCAGCACATATGCTGGAGAGAGATGCAGGAACTGGGGATAATTAACTTCTGATGGTTGAGAGATTAGGTGATAGCTTTTCGTATCTTTCTTTGTATTTTTCTGTATGGCTTGAATTTTATATAAGAGGTTTCGTTTTTAGCAGAATATTAAAACCATTATTCTTAAGTAAATGGAATAAACTACAACTATCCCCAAACATAAAATTTACGTTACCCTAAAACGTTAATAATGGTTGTCTCTGGGTGATAGGATTATAGATTGGTTTTGTTTTTATTTTGCTTTTTTTGTGTGTTTTTCATACTGTCCCCAATTAGTAGGCATTAATTTTACATTTAAAATACAATAAATGGCATTTCTTAAAAGATAGCAAAAATTTGCCAACTGAAATCTATGAAAAAGGACAAAGGCTACAAAAGCAAGAGCTCTTCTGGTCTCCTGTCGCCTGACTGTAAAAGGTGGTGGAAAAGGAGCATTTCTTTCATTCTTTTTAATGATTACGCTGATGTCTATTATGCCCAAGTCTCCCCTAAGAACTCATTTTCCCTCTAAATGGCCTTTCATACATCAATAAATCTGTCCTTTTTACAAAATTATTTCAGCTTTCTTCCCACCTACCCTCACTTTATATGGAGAGACCAGAAAGCCTCCAAAACCGTCCGCCCTTTTGAAGTTAATGTATTCATTAGTTATAATTGCCTCCAAAATATCCTCACCAATCTTGGTCTCCTAGTTACTTAATGGTTTTGATTGGATGTAGAACACTTTTATCTGGGTTAATTTACTATTCATAGTACAATGATGGAGTATTCGTTTTGTTACCCAGATTACAGCAGTAAGTGGAGTTATATATCATCCAGAGGAAAGCGCCATGGGAGTTTAGTGTTAAAATGCCTTTCAGGCATCTTAAAGTAGAAAACAACATTCCTATCAAAACTCTGTCATTTTCAGCATTTCTTGCCCAAACTTGTAGCTGCCCATTGCCCTCACGTGAATGGATCTGCTTGTCAATGCCCGGGCTATACTTGCTCCTGATCACTTGAAAGCGTGACTCTCAGGTTTGAGGTGGGCGGGGATCACCGGGGAAAAATCTACCGTAAGGATACAAAGAGGACAGTGTTGAGTCAGAGGCCATCAGAACTCATGGGAAAGTCTAGATTTGCTTGAACATAATTTGCCCTTCGAATTTCCTGCAACCCTAGCTCAGAACCCGACCTCCCGCCTACCAGGCTGTCTAGATTCTACCCAGATCCCTAGTTCAAATTCTAGTTTCTACCTTCCTGACTTCCGATGTACAGGCCATATCTAGGAATTCCGTCCTGCTGGCCCCTAAGACCTGTTCTGGCTGTGTTGAGACTGTATCATATTTTACTTTCCCCCCAAACCCTGAAGAACTCAGCCCTTCTGCCTGTGCTCTGAAATCAGAATCTGCTTCCTGAAACCCTTTCTAAGTGTGGAGACAGGCACGTGCTTACCCTAACCAACTGAAATCTTCTTTCTCTAATCCCTGCTTGGACTCTTAGTGCCGCCTTTGGGACAAAGCCCCAGAATCACCACCCTGTTCCCTCTGCTGGCTATGCAGGAGTCTGGAGATGGGACTACTGTGTCTTCCTAGCCTAGAACATGCTTCTCGTGGAAGGCTAACTGCTTGAGAGTTAGGAAACTGAACACGGACGGGCCAGGACGACCAGCAGAGGTCAGTCAAGGCTGGGCATCCAGGAGGGGTCTGGAGAGGCTTCTACTGCCGGTCCTCCAGCACATCAGCTACTCATCCCCGGGGGTCCCCAGCCAACAGCTGGAGGCACCGTTGATACTGATGGGGAAGCAAAGTATAAATGTGATGGCAGCCAAGAGCCTGGAACATCTGAGGAGATAATCTAGATCTCAAGTGTCCTCAGGGACATGTGGAGCTCTGGGAATGAAAAAAGGCTCTTCTTCAGGGCAATATGAAGAAACTCTCACAGGACAAAATACAATAGAATTGCAAATAGCCTCTGTTTCTGCCTGGGTGGTGTACCCACCAGGAGGTAAGCTCCATAGAGAACCATCTGCCTTTCTCATCAGTAAACAGGAGCCAGTATTCTCTGGAAATGTGACAACCAGATGCGTAAAAATACACACATATGAAAATACACTGCGGCACTCTTGCATGGCAAAAAAATAAGAAAAGAAAGACTAGAAACAAAGTATATGTCCATCACTGTTGTAAAGTTTTTCCTAGATTATGCTAAATCCACACAAAATTAGTGTGCAACCATTTTTTAAGAGTCTTGCAGGGACTGGGTTGGAGGGATTTCTAAATGAATAGATTGTTCAGTCCATCCCTCAAAAAAGTGATAGCAAAGTGGATAGAAATATTAATAGTATGTGTGTGTGTGCTGTGTGTTTAAAGAGGCACATGAGAACATGCAGACACCAAAAGTTTGGCAGGGGTTAGATTAGGGTGATGGGGACTCAGGAGATTTTTACTTCATTTTATTTCTATGTGTTGTTCCGTTGTTTTAATAATGAACATGAATTATTTATATAATCAGAAGAAAGAAATACTGAGTTTTGGGGTGAACAAGGTATGTATGGCAGTAATAGGGTAGAAATTAGCTTGTGGACAGAAGGGTCCTACATCCTTCGGGCTGGGGACCACAGAAATATTCAGAGAATGACCATTTTCCCTCCTAACCCCTGGCCCCGAGCCATCGGCCTCCCCATCAGTGGTCTAGGTATTTGGGGGATCTAACATCTTGCACAAACTGAAGTACAGTCTTCATTCTGTAAACAAGAAACCCAGATTCCCTCTGGAACCCAAATCTGAAACAAACAGAAACATCTGTCTGAATAACGAGCTGTTTTGTTAGCCGTGTTCAGGGGGGCAGGAGGCAGCTGCTGACCACACACGGACATCTGAGACCCTGGCTTGGGCAGCATAGACAGCATGGGGTGCTGTTAGCACCTGGGGGACTGCACAGGTCTCCTCCAGGCCCACCAAGTTCCCGTGCCCTCTCCGTATCAAAATTAGCCCACCCAGGGTGAGAAGGATCGTGCCTCCTTGATTTTCAGAGAAATAATCACATCAGACCCGACTTGTCAATAGGCCCCGAAATCAGCCCTCCCACGTTTGGGGAGTAATTATTAGTCTGAAGATGCATCTCCCTGAATGTTAGCTGAGACAAATGTTCTGCTCTGCGCATTTTCCGATTTTAATTGAAGGAGAGTAACTAAGTATCTCGAAGAAGCAGTCATTAATCACAGGCTCAGGGTGGGCTGACCTTCTGCGGAAGATGACTCAGGGGCTCCTTGGGGCAGTTGATATGTTAACCCCTCATTACACCCCGTGATTTCCAAGGGAGCTGACATCTCCAGCCCAGGACGAGCCCAGCTCTGGCTGCAACTCAGGGCTGGGAGCCCCTGAGGGAGCCTGGCGTATTTCCAAGAAGTCACTGATAACTAATGAATCGCAGCATCTCGCTGACTCTCCACACCCAGAGGAAGAATGAAGTGTGTGGACTGTGGGCAGGGGGCTGTGTGATTTGCGCAGCAGCCTTTAGTGGTTTAAATCAGAAAGGCCCTGGGGGGAGCGGATGGAGAACAATGTATAGTCTAAATGAATGTCAGGGCGCTGGGTGGAGGTGGGGATACCACCCGTGCATGAAATACTGTTGTGCATCCACACACAGACCGCGCAGGAAATGCAAGATCAGACCTCCCGCTGGGGCCATAAAACACATTTGAGGTTGGAAAGCCTGGAGAACATGCCCACGTTTTAAAATGCAAGTCACTTATACCAAGGAAAATATCTCCCAAATTCAGTCTTACCTAAAATGATTTTAATAGCAGAATCTCATTATCACAGCAAAGGCCAAAATCAATGACAACTAAATCCAGAAACCAAGGGATTGGGAGCCATCACGGCTCCTGCATCCCCTTGAGTGGCGGGACCCCTCAAGGATAGTGGAAAGGGCGGGGAGCAGACACATCACACCAGAGGGTGAGGAAGAAAGCAGAGCAGTGGCCTTCAGCTTTGCTGATTTGGCGACAGGTGGCCTTAGTTTCAAAGGACAATCTGGTCTTAGAGATACGGCTGGAATAAGTGACCAGGAGCCACCAAGAGTCACCAATAGTCCAGGGGAGGCCCCAGGCCTGGCCGCCCCAGGCCGCCAGGGGAACATTTCCAAACCTGCGTCTGGCCTGATGGACCCCTGCCCCTGCTTCTGCCCCCTGCTCCCCCATGGACTCGGGCTGCTTCTGGGCTGGCCCGTCACCAGTGCTTTGACCCTTTGTCCCTTTACTCCAGACGGAGACTCCAGTGCAACGCTCTGGGTACGTTCGCCTCAGACGGGGTAAGTGAGAGTCCAGTACAGACAGGCTGTGGCTCAGAGCCACGGCTCACAACCACCACACAGCACTGACCTGTCGCCGTTCCGTGTCCCCTCTGTGTACATTCACTCGTGTACAGAACCAAACAGCCACCCGGAGCGGGAAGGTGGCCCAGGCCCCTGAATGCCCCAGGACGATCGGTGCTGAGCTGTGTTACCTCAGCTGCCAACTGACTTGTGTATCAGATGGAGTCTTTTGTTTTTTTCTCACCAGACACTAAATTAGGCAACTGGACACAAATTACCTGAATCCACGGGAGGGAAGGACCCCCATGGGGTCCCCTTCCTCCCAATCCCACCGCCTTTAACACTCGTGCTGAAGTCACCACTTCCAGGAACCACTCCCTGCACCCAGGGCTGGGGTAGCACCCTCCTCTGACCGTCTCTGTGCCAGCCACTGAGAGGTAATTTCTTAGGCTTTCTCCTTCCAGCCCTGAACGGGGAGCTGGCTCTTCTTTCCCCCTATCTCCACTCCCACCCCAGTGTCTAGCACAGAAGCTGATACTTAGTGGGTGCTGGTCATTGATTTTAACTTGCTTTCCCAGCATAACAGCCGTGCAGAAAAGTGCAGGCATCAGCGCTCAGCTGAGCACACTCCCGTGGACCCAGCCCGGATCAGGGACAGGACATCTGCAGCCCCCAGACGCATCCCTCCTGAGGTCAGAATGCTCCCTTAACAATCATGGGCGCCATTTCTCGGCTCTCATGCCAACGAGGCTATGCGTCCCTCCCTCCTGTTCAGCAACACAGATGGACAAGCACCCAGGCACTGGCCTGTGGGTTCGGCAGGTGAATCATGAAGACCAGGGAGACCCTGCCTCAGCCACGTGGAAGCAACGGCCCAGCCAAAACGCACAGACCCTGGCATCTCTGGGATCCTGACAATCAGAGTTTTGAAGGAAATGCACAAGGTGTCCTGATAGAGAATGAAGACGGAGGGTGACGTGAGAACGTGAGAGTGAAACTGAAGCCCAGACGGAGGGAGGGGGTAGGGGCGGGCGAGCACATCAGCAGGGCAGTGTCACGCCGCGAGCCCCTCGCAGGGGCAAGGGCCCAGGGTGTCACTCCAGGACCCAGCAGTGCCCCCCCTCCCCTCACTGACTGGGCCCTGTGTCGGTGACGGCAGTTGGGGGGCGGGGATGGGGAAGACGGAGGAGCCCCCCCCACCTCCGAGGGCCCTGCAGGCACGTGGAGCTGCTGTGACAGAGACCGAGCCCCCGGCAGGACGTAAGTGCGGGCTCAGCGGTCCTCTGCTGCTTCTTCCAAACCACAACCCCCAGCACCTCCTTCCCAGGATGCCGGCCTTGGTTCTCGGCCAAGTTCAGACTCCCCTCATGAGCGTCTGCTGCCCTCAGTGAGTGATGTGCTGACACCCTGCTCGTCAGTCCGTAATCCACCCAGCCTGGGGTCATTACGCGTGGCCATTATCTCGTCCGGAGCTGCCCTCGCTCACAGATGGCTTGAAAGAGCTCCCCTTACACTCCGCGGCCCGCTGATCTGAAGGGCCCCGGCAAGGCCCCGGAGATCGCTCCTTACGGAAACGAGTTCACCCAGAAGTGGGATCCCAATGGTTTCAATAAAAATAGATACCAAAGGACACAGGGGGTTTTGAATCTGTGAGTGATGCCTGGGCAAGTGTCCTCATTCATCAGGAAGACACTCAGACCCCCCTTAATTTCAGTCCCACTGCCTCCACCTCCCCCTGCTCCCGGCAGCCCCCAGCCCAGCTCCTCATGCCCCATGTCCCGGGGCTCGAGGGAGACCCGGCCCCACTAGGGAAGGTGGTCTGCGTGTTTATTTATTGGGAACGCTCCTTTTTTATAGAAAGGAAGAAAATTCTATAATTTACAAAACTAGTTCTTCAAATTGAGGCTTCATCCACCTCCTCTCTGCCAGGCCTGCTTTTATTCAGGCAACAAGTATTTACTGAGCAAAGCACTCTGTATATGACAGACTCTGGAAAATTGCAGTGGACAAAAGAGGTGAAAATTCCTGCCCTCGTGGCTCTGGTGGGAAGACAAAGAATACATGAACAAGCAGGCAAGCAAACGAGTCCACAAACAGAGAATTCCCATGCCCCATGGTAAGTGACACACAGGTGGCCTGGAAGAGAAGTAGCGATGCCGTCCGTGCAACCCTACACCCAGTGCTCAGCAGGGCCCCCGGAGAGGAGGCCTCCTTTGGGCAGGGGCAGGAAGGGGGCAGGAGAGCAAGTGGGTCGACACTGCAGGAGAAGTGTCCCTGGCAGAGGGAACAGCAAGTGCCAATGTCCTAGGGTGCAGATAGGAAACACCCAGGAGGGCAGGAGCCTCACACACAGTGGTCAGAGACTGGATTCGCGATCCCTTATCTGGGATAACACCATTATTTCCCCATATTCAAATCTGTGCAGAACATGCTTGCCCTGAATGCAAAATTGTTTCTACAAGAGTGTACTCGAATCACACCTTCCTCTTACAGAATCAAGAATAGATTTTTATTTCCATCAGTAACTAACACTTGTGACCTTAAGCAAATGCACAATACCTGATTAGCTATGTGATGAGGAAATGAACAATAGTAATATTTGACCTTTAAAGAGCATCAGATGCCTGATGAAAAATATTCAGCTGAAAAAAAAACACAAAAACACAACATCTTGGCTCCAGCTCCATTACTTTGTCTGTCTTTCACCATCTTCTTCAGTTTGGGCGCAAAACTAAGCAAAATATTTTGCCTTGTCTGCAAACCTTCCTAGAATCATCTGAATAAGACGTGATCAGGCTACTCTGCTGCTTGGGGTCGGTCTTTGGACAGGACCTTCTGGACGTCCCATGGGATGGAGGGCAGGTCAGGCCACACGGCCCCTCTGGCCTGGGAGTGTGAGGTCCAGGGAAAGCCGACCTGTGTCCAGGCCAGATGCACGGGCTGTGGTGTGTTGGGGACAGCCTGGGGGTCTAATCCGAACAAGGAGGACAACGGTGCTCCCCGCCAGCATCCTCACATGGAGACTGAAATGAGACAATGCAGAGCCGGGTGCCCGGGAAACAAGGAGGCCATGTCTGCGCCTCTTAGTCCCCAGAGACCCACGGGGGACCAAGGGACTCCCCAGCAGAGAGCTCGAATCTGAGTCTCTCGAATCTCATCGTGCACAGGAATCGTTGTGCACGGGGATCTTGTCGGACGGTAGCTTTTGAGTCAGAGGCCAGGCTGGACCAGGGATTCTCATTCCTCTCCACTCCCGGGTGGTGTGGATGCTGGCGGCCCTCTGGCCACACGCTGAGCATCACGGCAGAGACAACTGGGGCCCCTCTGCCCCGAGCACCCCCAGGCCCCCAGGAGCAGCGACTTCACACCAGGCAGCCCCCAACCCCCCGGCTGCCCAGGGCTCTCTGCTCTGTCCGTGCAGCTGCACCTCCTGTTTCTATCTCGGCGCCCCACGCGGCCTTTCACCTCCTCCTCCTCACTCAAGGTCGGTCAGTGTCCCGCTCTCCCAGCACCAGCATTCTCTTCTGAAGGCTCTTGTTGGCCCAACAGGTGGCTCTGGTCCTCAGGGCCACCAGGACCCAGAGCTCCATATCCTCCCACCCCTGCGTGCCAAGCCTTTTCACCTGGAATCCACAGATGCAGACAACGGAGCAGACAGGGCTTCCTTCACGAGGCCCCTCAGCTGGACTCCCAGGCCTCCAGGTGCACAGGGAGGGATGCGGGACCCGCGTCTGGTAAACACTAAGGAGCAATGCTGCCACAGACACTGTCCCCCGGGGCCCTCCATGGTCCAGTCTGAGTTGTCTGGCTGGGCCAGCCGGGAACGCTGAGCGGTGAAGTGACAAGGGCGTGCTGAGGATGTGCCCCCACTCCCTCGCCCCTGGGCGTCCCAGAGCTCCCAGCAGGGGTCAGCCATGGTCATAACCTTCTTGATAACTAACACATCCCGTGTTGGCTCCGTCCCTGCCCCGTCTCGTTTCCCTGCACCCCTACTGATTCTGCCTGGAATCTCCTTCTAAGTGAACTCCATGGGTGCAAGGCCTTGTTTCAATGTCTGTGTCAGGGGGACCCAAAAGCACACCCTCTTGGGCTCTTGGGAGCATCAGAGCTGGAGAGAGGCTGCATCCTGGGTCTCCCCACAGGGCACGTACTTCTCTCTCAAGAAGGTCCTCAGAGAAACACAGGCTGCTGTTTCTGCTTAGACACCACTTCTGGCTTGCGTGGTCCTCCTTATATACCGAGGACTGCCCTGTAAGCTAATGCAGTCATCCTGCTCCTGAGATGCAGACAAGAGTGGATTTTGCATAGGAATTCCCCAATTTCCTCACCGAGGACACGCAGCCCAAACCAATAAATCCACCTGCCTCTTCAACGTATTGGCACATCGTCCCGGCCAGCCGTGGGGTTTCAGAAGAAATGTATTAAGTCCATATTCGCAGAGCATGAAAGGAATATTGAGATGTTACGGCAATCAATTTTTCATAAATAATATACATGTGTAGCCACATTACATATTCAAAGCAGCAGTCAAGTGGTCGGGGGAATGATCATTTATTCTGTTGAATTTCTGCAGAATGAATTCTGGGACAGATCAAACAAAAAAGTTATAAAATAGGAATTATAGGTAATGAATGCCTTCTCGTTGCAAGGGAGTCTGACTTGCTGTTATGCATAATTAAAGCAGGTGAGGTCAGGGTTAAGCTTAAGGTGATTTTATGAGGAAACACTCTGTATTCTTTCATGGAGCAAGAGTAACATCTGTTTATTTTGCAAAGATTCATCATTTGAAATGATTTGAATTTGAATGCATTTTATTAATACATTGTGATGAAAATATCACTATGCAATGGCAGAATTGTGACTGTGGTCTGCATGTTTGGATTCCCTGATGTGGAGCTTTTATTTCTTCTACAATCCCCCTAGCTCCAGTGAGTGTGGGGCTATCCTGTGTTTTAAGGTTACCATCTCTCCGGGGAGAATAACAGAGTTTTGCCAGCCTTAGAATGGCATCTGACTATCTCAGCAGACAGAGTAAGGACGAGGCGGGAGGTGGCTGGAGGCATGGGGGACTGCTTTGAACACGTATGGTCCTAACCTACCAGGTAAATTAGATCCTTTGGGCTCTCTCACGTCACCTACATGAGCAAATTATAAAAAGGACGTTGAGTGCAGGAGCTGGTCAGTGTAATAGTGAAGGGTCTGGGTGGATCTGGCATTCAGACAGAGCTGGGTTGAAATCTTGAGCCTACAATATTCAAGCTGTGTGATCTTGGACAGTCACTTAACCTCTCTGATCTTTAGTGCCTTCACTTGTAAAATGGAGATAATAATGTCTCCTTTAGAGGGTTGACAAGAGGAGTGAGAGATGGGAGAGGGAAAGCACTTATCACTCTGAGGGCACAGGGGAAAATCATCTAAAAGGAAGCTCTTGTCACAATTCTTATAATCATCAACCCGGGTTTCTCCCAAAGCACCCAGGTACTTCCTGGGTGCCCCACCCTCTGCTGACCATAGAAGACATCAATTAAGCATAATTAAAAATTTCTCATAACAGTGAAGAAGCTGCTGAGCCCAGGATACGTTCACATCACAGAACCTTCCACAGTCGGACTTGCATCTGGCCGAGGCAGCCACCTCAGAGGCGAGACCTCCAGTCCTCGGCACTGCTGCCCGTGCTCGGCCGGGCGGGTGTGGGGGCTACAGAGGGGTGCAGAGCGGCATCAGGATGGAGGCACGAGGGCGCTCTGCAGCCAGCGCCCAGGACCCTCGTTCATACACCGGGGGGTCAGGAGCGCATGGTGCGGGGAGGTGGGAAGGGCTCTGCAGAGCAGGGCGTCAGGCACACAGAGCTCGCGGGCAGCAGGAAGGGGCACCTTGGCTGTGCTGCTGTTGTGATCGTCACTAGGGCTCTGAGACCTCAAGGAGATGCAGCAGACCTTGCCCCCATCCTTTCCACTCTCTGCGGACCCACCTGGAGGAGCTCCAATGTGGGGGATGGAGAAGGGGAGTGAAACACAGTCCTCAGAGGCCGTTCTCCTGGGTAGATAGAGCGAATGCTCAGGCGGCCATGAGATGCCACCTTCTGGGAGAAGGTGCCACCCAAGAAGGAGGTCTTAGAAGCCAAGCACAGCTGACCATGCCTCCTTTGGGTCACTTGGGTCCCAGCTCTAATGTGAATAATAAGAACATTCTCTCAAGCTCTCAGCTGCCTCCATGGGATTCTCTTGGAGATAAATAACGCCCCCCCCCAACTCAAAGTGGCTGAAACATGAAGGGAATTATGTGGCTCATCTTCCTAGAAGTCCAGCAGGAGGGAAAGCTTCAGGAGGACTCACGTGTCCATGCTGGTTCCATTCCCACAGCCCCCCAGGCTGGCCACCTCCACCAGCGATATGGCAGGAGCATCTCCAAGCCCAACCTGCAACACAATCCCAAAGAAGGGAGGGAACGTGTCTCTCCCGGTGCCAAAATTCAGGTGGCTTTTTGTCTCCAGAATCCCCCGTGCCTGCCTGCCAGTGTCTGACCCAAGTTCACTTCCACACCCAGCCCAGCCCTGGGAAGGAAGGGTGGCCAGCTTCCCTGGAGCCACAAGGACCTCAAGGCTGAGGGGCGAACACAGGATGGAGGCTCTGTTGGGAAAGAAAGAAGGAAAATAGATGCAGCGCAGGCAATCAGCACAGCCCAATAGACGCCTTCCACACGCTGATGTCAGATTTTGTGTTTGGACTGCCGGTGATTCAAAGCAAGTGCCTCCTTCCTTCAGCTAAGTCACTTTAAATTAAGTCCATATAGTGAATATCAATGTTTTATTTCATTGTGACAGGCTGTCAGTAAATTTAAGGAGTAAATGTGATGGTGGATTTGTTGTTGTTGTTATTCTTATACATTTTTTGGCCTCCCCTCACAGAAGCGTAAAAAATTCTCTTTGTACTGGTTCCATAAGAGGCTTTTTCCAAGAGAAATATAACATCTAGAGATGCCCAGCATTTTCAGCAAAAACAACTCCAGCCTCCTCACTGCACACCAAAGAGAGACAGCCCTGTTCTCCAGGCCTTGATTCTCAGTCACAATATTTAAGAACAGTAACAATTAATTGTGCTACACAGAACTACAGACACTCAAAAGTCATCACTCAGCAAACAAGACTGAGGTTTTAATGACCAGACCCTCCCCTCTGCTTCCTACACCAAAATTCGAGTTCTGAGGAGCCATGGTTTGGGGACAGGAGGACACGTGGGGCCGGGTTGGAGAGTTTGTTTTCCTAGAACTGTTCTCACAGGGGCTCACTGCTTTGGTTGAGAGAAGCACTGACTTTTCAGAAAAGGGTCAGAGAAGCCCTCGGAGAAAGAAAAGGAGAAACAGCGAGATGTCCAGAAGAAGAGCCTTCCTTCCCTCTCCGCCCCTCGGGGGACTGGAAATGGGCACACTTTGAAGCCTAATTCTGTATCCAGCAAAGCTGAGTCTCTACCATTGACATTCACCTTGAAGAAACGCCATCGGGAACCTGGCTATGGTTTGAAAGAAAGGAGTCACCACTCTATATTGGGGGCCCTGCCTTGTAACCTACAGAACATTCTGCAGACCCACTGCCCCCAAAGCTGGTCTCTGAAGGAGCAGGGCCCCTTCTGCTCCCAGCAGCCCCTGCCATCTGCATCACGCTCTGTGCCTCAGCGCGTCACACACCGTGGACCCTCCTGCCTCCCAGAAACGTCCTCCGACCTTCTCTTGGTGCCCACGTTCCCACACTCCTTCCTTCCTGCTTCTCTGACCGGAGAGGCTCGACCTCCACATGTGTGAATGGGCAGCTTCCTCGCTCACACGATCCAGCTCCCGTTGCCCATGGTGTTTGCACGCCTCCCCCGTTAATCACAAGTGCCTTGCAGGTCACGCTCACATTGTATTTGTTCCTTAGCAGGCCCTAGTGCTGGCCGCAGGTCTGAATGGAGCCAGCGATGCCTCTGTTTATGGAGCCTCTCCTTTACTGTAATATCTATTATTAACGCAGCCCCACTTTTCAAAGTATAGTTTCAGCCCAAGTCTCTGCTTCTGTTACTAGGCCCCTAGTTACTAGGTGATCCTGAATTTGCTTCTATGTTCTAAGAAGGTGCAAATTAATCCGTTTTACAGATTGAATTCCAGAAAATTTGAATCCTGGGTCAGTTTCTGCCATACTGGGGGACAATGCAGGTCTGAACAAATCACAGAGCGGGTGTCTGTTGGGAGGGGCCTGGGTGGGCAGAGAGAGTCACGCAACATTTCCAGACATAAAACCGCCTCTGGTGTGGTCTTGTGCAGTCCTTGGTTTACCCCCATTACCCTGGAGAATGGAGAGGCCACTGAAAGGGATGAGACGCTGATGTCAGGCATTTTGCTACTTTCCTGGAAAAGCATCATTTCAAGTGCATTGTGGGTGCTCCGCCCCTGCCCGCCCCCCACACACAGTGGGCAGGAGTCGTTCACATTACAGCAGGTGGGTGGACAGGCTTACTGCACATCGCACAGTGTACAGGAGGGTGTGGTTTAGGTGTGTTCTCTCCTGAGTGTGTTGATATCAACCAGCCCCACAGCTCCACGTGGGGTCACCGTGCACGTCTGCAGGACGCATGGACAAGGGGTGGTTGGATTCTCAGGGCGTTTTCGTGTGGCGCTAACCCAAAGGGCCCATCTCATCCTATGGGATGATGCTCATCACACGGCAGCATCAAGATCCACGTAGACCAGAAATAACACGCGGGACTCCTGACCCCTTTGTTGTCACGAGAAAAGGCAAGTCTGTTTCAATTTGGGAAACCCCCCAAAGTGACCACAGTTTCACGTACCTTCAACACCCACCCTCAGCTCATCCTTCAGGCTCACCTTCCTCTCTGTCGTTTGCAAAACGGGACAAGAGTAAACAGAAGGCTCTCAGGTGCCTCAGTGGCCAGCCTGTTTTCTCACCCCTGTGAAGTTCAGCACCATCAACACATCAACCAATGAGCCTCCTTTATTTTTCTCAGCTAAGTTCACGTCATCCCAAGGCAGAGGCTCTCCCATGGAAGGGTACAGCGCCGCGGCTCACCACAGGGGACCTGGGGAGGCACTGAAACAGCGACTGCAATCTGGGATCATGTGTCACATCCGTAGCTACTGCCACTTTCAGAGAGAAAGACAATGCTACCCAGGGCTGGCAAAGGTTCACAGTCACAGTCAGACGTAAATTTCCCCCAAATGTCCATGTCCTTTGAATGATGGCACCAGTCATATTGATTAAAAAAAAAAAAAAAGGTTTCGAATGGAATGTTCCCCAATTAAAATATAGCATCTGTCTTTGTTCACATGATAGTTTATCTCAAATAAAATCTCTATCTCAAATAAAATCTCCAAGCTACATTTTGGAAGGCAGATTCAGCTGCAGGCCACAAAATTTATCTCTTGAGAGAAAGACAATGAAAATACATATAAGTAGTTGCCATCAGCACAAAAGAGGGAGGGAATTTACAGAACTGCAGCCTTCATCAGATTTGAAATCTGGGCTCCTCCAGGCATCCCAAGTGGCTCTTGCACCGGGAGGCTGTGTTTGACGGAAAGAAAAATGGACCTGAATTAACGTTCCATGAATATCTACTCTGCTCACCTGGTGCCAAGCACTCCGTCACACACGCCATCGCCCAGTAACGAGTGCAGAAGCACTTGGAAACGTGAAAGTACAGGCTCTAGAAGGAAAGAAGCAGCAGTACCTTTAGTGCCGGCAGGAAGCACCGGCAGCCACTGATCCTCTTTCCTGCGTCAGGGTCTATGCAAAACTCCGTGTGGACTTTCGCAATCTTCAGAGCTTCTCTGTAAGATGCATGATACTACCATCCCCATTTTGCAGATAAGAAGGCCGAGGCACAGAAAGGTTGAGACGCTTGCCTAAGGTCACACAGCTGGTGTCCGAATCAGGGTCCACATATAGGTAGTGATTCTGGGGTCCCTGCATTTTCACTCCTCTGGTGTGTCCAGCACACCTGCCACTAGTGGGCGAGGGTCCCCTTCCTTGCACACATGACAGTGGTTTGCACCTCCAAGACCCACGTCTGGTGCCATCTCTCCTGTAGTCTTTAATCCTTCTCTGAGTCATCTTTTAAATGTTTTGTGGAACCTAAGATAGTGAGGACCACTGGATCCTTCTGTAAGGAACCTAATGAAAAAAATACAGATCATCTTCCCCGAAAAATGCACACACCAGCTGGCCTTGGAATCCCATTTCCAGGACTACACGGACCCCCTAGATCCTCTAGCTAAGAACGTCTGTCCTACAGGACCCCCTTGTGAGACCTTGCTCATAAAGGCATGAAGCGCTTGTTGGTTTGATTTAGTTTGCTTTGTGCAATTCATCTTATATTACCCTGAGATCCGCCATGGAGAAATTCTATTGATTGCTATTAGATTTGTTTTGTTTTCATCCTGATTCATATTCAAAACTGAATTAAGTTCTGTGGAAAAACACCCATCAAACGCTTCTCAAGGAGGAGAATGCCATTATTATAGCCTTGAGATTCCACCTACTATTTTTTTTTCCCACGAGCCCACTCAACTCAAGAAGGGAGCATTAATTAATTGGATAATTAACATGCAAATGAAGGAGGGCTGGGATTCAAGCAGCCAATGAGAGGATTCATCTCGGCTGAATTTCCTCTGGACCCAAGCTGGAGGCAGGCTCCCTGCACCCTGCACGTCTCCCAGAATCTGAGGGAATGAGGTATTCCATCCATCTCTTGAGCTGTTGCTTAAACTGCCATCCAGAGAAATCACCCTCCTGGCTATAGTACATCCAAATTAAACCTATTTGCTCAGAAGCCCAGAAAATGAGAGCAAACCCAGCACTGCTTGCCTTAGCCAAGGAGTGAGCTGTGGTGCCGGGTCCCTGCAGGTGCAGGAATGGCCGTGCGTGGACTAACTCACCCCTAAACACTACTAATCATGCGGGATCACATTCCTATTTGGCTTTTCTTCCAGCAGTTGAGTTCTCTTTCTCTCCTTTTAATCGTTTTTTTTTTTTTTTTTTTTTTAAATCACGGGTGATCATTGCCTTCCTGCTAAATTTGTAGTGAGGTGCTGCAGACTTGTGACCCGTGGCTGAACGGATGCGGGTGTGGGGTGAGGTGGCTGCTCTCTGTATCGGTCTCCCCATACCCGAAAGAGAGCAGACGGGGCTGCTCCCCTCCCCTCCCCTCCAAGACGTCACCTAAGCCGTTCACAGGCCACTCCCTGAACTCGCCTTGAGCGAGCAGGCTGAGGAGTCCCCTTCCTTAATCTCAAGAACGAATGAACAGTGGTAGAAATTCAACCTTTAATCTCTCCTCTTCAAGTCAGCTGAGCTACTTCAAAAGGCTGTGGGTGCCGAAAAGGCCTGTGGGTCAAGGGAAGCTGTAAGAGTTTAGACGTTGAGTTGGGGAGTTTCACTTCTCCAGGGGTCGGGTGAGCCCCCCTTCCCCCAGACGCCATCCCTTAGCGAAGCGGGAACAGTCTAACTGGAAGGACTGGGGAAGGTCCCCTGTCCCTAAAGCATCACCCACTCTGTAAGTTGCAGAACGAGCACACTCATGGGGCTCAGACTAGTGAGAGGTTCTTTGAGAAGGAAAGTGGCATCTTAAAGGGAGAGCCCGTGCCTCCAGAGGGGCCGCTGGTGGCGGGAGCACCTTGAGATGACATGTCCCGAGTAAGGCAAGGCGTCGTCAGAGGCAGCAGGTGACGAGGGGCACTGCTGCAGACCTTGCGGAGAGGGGGTCACATGGGAACGTCCTCGTAACCCAAAGTCTCCTTCTCTCCTCTGCCACAAACATGCAGCAAACTCCACATCTACACCCAATCTCTGTCTTGGAGAGGATCAGAGGAACGTGACAAAAATCTAAAAGCCTGAATCTTTATATGAAGAGACCGAACGTTACCACTATATAGCAGACAAGGGCACCCTGAGTAAGGTCGGGGCAGCTGTACACAAATATTAAACAGATAAAGCGACCACATGGCCTCTGCGTATCTGGGTGAAGCAGGAGCAAATCTGTGAGCCTGGCACACATCAACCAGGGGCCAGGGGAGGCCGGCTCCCTAAGCAAAGGCCCAGGGCAATGCGTGGCCACCTTAACAGGTAAGGACATGCCCATGTCCTTGGAAACAACAGGAAGGAAACGTGGGAACCTGAGATGGGATTTTGGGTACTTCTCACCTCTACCTCTTGCAACTGTGAGCTCTCTCAGCACACGGCTCACTCTTCCCATGGGACGAAGAAAAAGAAATACTGAAACTCACTGGAATCTACACGTTCATCCTGGCTTTTGAATTACACTGAAAATCTAGTAGCGTGGGTCCTGGAGACTGAACTGTGTCCCCTCAGAGTTCATAGGTTGAAGCAATCCCCAGCGTCACTGTGTTTGGAGACAGAGCCTTTCAGGAGGTAATTAAGGTTAATTGGGGTCATAAGGGTGGAGCCCTAATCCAATAGGACTGGTGTCCTTAAAGAAGAGGAGGAGGGATGCTCACGCAGAGAAAAGGCCACTTGAGGACGCGGCCGAGAAGACGGCCACCTACAAGCCAGGAAGGGTTGCCTCACCAGAAACCAACCCCGCCGGCACCTTGATCTTGGACTTCCAGCCTCCAGAACTGGGAGAAATAAATTTCTGTCGTTTAAGCCTCCCAGTTTGTGGTATTCGGTTATGGCAGACGGTACTGAGACAATGGGCTTTCCTGACACTTCATCACTATGTCTTCTAAAATAAGACAGAAGGTCCCTGCAGTCCGTGGTATTCACCATCACCCTGAAGGAACAACCCACCTCAAAGTGGAGCCTCCAAATACACACGTTGGTTTTCTAGTCGAAAAACTCCACTTGGTCTCCATGGATGAGAGGTGGGGGACTGGAGGGGGAGGGGCAGCCCTGGAGGCTGGGTGTTCAGCAATTTGACTGGAAATGAGCAATCAATATGCTAAGTACATGCAAATCAGCACCTAACCCTTCTGAAGGAAATGCCTGCACCCTTTCCACGAAAAATGCCAGGGCTGAGTAGGAACCTCGGTTGGGATTTTCCCCGCACCTGTAGGCTGTATGCTGGGGAGCAAAGGAAAGAAAGCCAGATAATTTTAAAAAGACTTTCAAACCACAAACAGAAAGTTTTCATCTTTTGTATCTGAGCAACCAGGAAGCTGCACACACACACACACTCGTTTTCTACCTAACTTGTTATTATGAAAACAGCAAGCCACCCAGTGAGGCTCCAGGTGGAGGAGGAGGGAAATTTCAGTCACGTTTGCAAAGGAGCAGCTGTCACTGACACTTGTCCATGGTTTTTCAATATATATGCAGGGCCTATTCAGCCATCCTTTTCACCAGCTGGACAACTGGCAGGGAAATTATAGGACACGTTTAGATTTCCAATCTGTGGCGAGCAATGCTGAGTGCGAAGAAGAGGACAGGGTGAGGGTCAGACCCTAGGGGAGACGAAACCAGATAAATGAGGAGTAAATGGATCGGGATAAGCTTCATCAACTAGGGCTTTATACCAAGAGCAGTTACAGGGAATAAAAGAGCACAGCTTCCCGGGGCTTTGCAGCAGGCTGACACAGTGGTCTGCTAAAGGGAATTTGATTTGGTTGCCATGGGGTCTGGGCTGCTGGCGAGAAGACAGAGAGATGGGTGGGGAGTTTGGGGCAGGAGGAGGTCTTTCTGTTTTCTCACTGTCTTTATTTTTTAGGAAATTTTTAAATAGCATCTTTATTCACGAGACAGGTCTGAGTGACTTATGTGTTATGGCTGCGTCAGGCGGCCTTGGTTGGGGTCCTGTCTCCTTCACTTCTCGTGACGCAGGGGCAGGTGACTGGGCCTCTCTGAGCCTCAGTCTCATCTATCAAACAGGCATGACAATGACAGAGTCACGGCCTTCTAGGGCTGCTCTGAAGGTGAACGGGGAGAGTGCCCATTACACCTGCTGTAGCACGTGGCCCGGTAGACGGGGAGTCCGAAGCAGAAGGTAACTGCTGTTACTAATGCCCTTTGCATGGATTTTCCTTACCCCTTATGCTAGTTTGTGCTTCAAGTCTGCTAAGTAGTGTAGCTTGTCTCTGGGGAAGCGTTTGGTCTGAAGCCCAGGCAATGAGCATCCCTCGGTCACTTAGGCTACGGGAGGGGAGGGGGGGCGGTCACTATCTCCCAGAAACACATCCTGCCAGCTCAGCCAAAAGGCTTCTCCAGGGCCCCTGGCAGAGAGGCCTCCTGCGCGGCCAGCTGGTGACAAGTTGTAGAAGTTCGCTCGGCTCTCAGAAAGGGTCTCCCGGGCAGGCTTCCGGGCCAGAGACTCTACTTTGTAAACACTGAAGCAGATCGGGCCCCGAGCCGCCTGCTGCACAAAGGGACTTGAGGCCGTGGAAGGCAAACCCATTCGACACTGTGAATTAGAGCCTGGTGCTGGGCAGTCCAGCCTGTCCCTGAGTCACTGCTATCATTTGCTAACACTGCCTATGTACTGTGCTCTTGAAACAGTGGCAGTTTCTGTGAGTGATGCCTCCACCAAGAGGTGCTGGTGGAAGAAATTCAAGGCAAGGAAAAAAGTAAGCTGTTCAAGCTATGATGATGTTGTATTCTTTTGGAATAACCCAGTTGTCACTGTGTTCCAAGCTCTCAGTGCCTTTTCCCTTCCTCTGGTTAACTTAACCTGGCTCCGACATGTTTATAAGATGTTCTTTGCCTGTTGTCTATGGTTTAGTAAAGAAACAGGGATGTGGTGTCCCAGCTGACAGATGCAAGTTTGGACTGTGAGCCTTTTGCTGTCTCTCCCTCAGCACGGAAAGTATCAAGAGAGAGGAAGGGTGGAGCCAGGGCCGCTGAGATTCTGGATCGCACACCTCCCTGCAAAGGAGGGGCACTGCCACTTGCTTCTAAGCCCCACTGCTTCCGGCCTTACCCACCCATGGTTCTCTTGTTCCCTGCTAACATTTGCATAAGGAGCAAATCCCTGGGCCAGGCACAAGAAGAAGGCTTTCTCAGGAGAATCACTTGGACTTAGGGGTTTTGACCTTACAGCATATAAGTATCTATTCATTCTGGAAAGCTCATCAAGTTGGTCAAGAAATGCTGGGGTAGGGATTTCCCTGATGGCGCAGTGGTTAAGAATCCACCTGCCAGTGCAGGGGACGTGGGTTCGAGCCCTGGTCCGGGAAAATCCCACATGCCGCCGAGCAACTAAGTCTGTGTGCTACAACTACTGAGCCTGTGCTCTAGAGCCTGCGAGCCACAGCTACTGAGCCCGTGCGCCTAGAGCCCATGCTCCGCAGCAAGAGAAGCCACTGCAATGAAAAGCCCACGCATTGAAGAGGAGCCCCCGCTCGCTGCAACTAGAAAAAGCCCGCACGCAGCAACGTAGACCCAACTCAGCCAAAAATAAAAAAAAATAAAAAAATAAAAGATATTCTGGGGACATATTAGAAATTCGTCTGTAAGCAGCACAAGCCACGAGAAGGCACTTTATAGACCTGTGAATGACCTTACAGCGTCTTCCCTTAAAAAGAAGCCCGTCAGGCCATTGAAACAAGCTTCCAGCCTTTGCATTGGCCTTGATGAGGAGTAAGACCAATAGACGTTCACTTGAAATGAAGCTCTACCTTTGTCAGCAGCAGGACCTGCTTCTACGCTTAATTTCCAAGGAGGGAAAATGCATTCTGAGGACCCACCTGTTGTTGGAGAACATACGGTTTTATAGCGGAGGTCCTGAAATAGCCTTCCTCATCTCCCTGACTCACACACACACATCAAATTCAGGTGGTTAAGAGACCTAAACAGAAGGAGGGCACTATATAAGCAAAGAAATACTAAAGAGGAACACTGATGCTGGGGAGGGAAGGCCCTGCTGACTAAAATGTAAAGTGCAAAAACCATGGAGGCAAGAGACATATTTGGTTACACAAAATTTTTAAATTTCTGCACACCACGAACACCACTGAATGGCAAGCAAAAGACACGGGAAAAAACTGCAACACATATAACAAGAATAGAATCAGTGCCTGAGATGTATAAAACGTTTCTATAACTCATTAAGAAAAATTCATTCAACCCAATAGAAAAGAAATGGTCTAGGAGTGGTCCTCTTAGACCAATCTAATTAGAACTTAAAACCTAAGCTACACTAGTTAATCTACCCAGTTCCATGTGACCTCATGTGCACCATACCACGTCCAACTAACCCAACAGAGGAAGTCACTGAAGGAAATGACCTAGTGACATGTAAGGGCTAATGGCTGTACTTAGAAAGCCTTGCCAATCATGAGGGGATGTTTTAGGAAATACACATAATTGCTTCACTAATTTTCCAACATCCAAAATATGTGTTATGTTTCCTGTAGACCTCAAGGAATGAACATATTTATATATACCCTGATCTGAGTCATCTGGGTTTAAAGACATCAGTAGGTGATGTCCTAATGTCTCTGGCTGCCACCAGCAATGGAAGTGACAGAGAGAGGAGCTACTTCTCCTGCCCAGCTCCCCTGCCTCTGCAAACATAAGGGATGCTCGGCACAGCAGGACCAACTGACAGGATGCTCCCCGTTCTGTGAACTGTGGGTGAGTCCACGTGCTGCCTGAACATAGGAGACAGAGTCCTTGCAGCTGCTTCTCAAGGCATTATCCATCTTACATGATGGAACTGCCATCAACAGATTCAATGGACCTATTTTGTGGTCTGGGTATCTATTTTTCAGGAAAACAAAACCACTCAGGATAAAACTGCAATGCTGTGGGTACTATTTTCACCTGGCTCCTTCCCCACTCCTCCTTCTCCTCCACTAGTTCCATCTTTTAGGTGCCTGAATGGTGAATCCAAAGCACACCCAAATCCAGCTGGAAAGTGAAAAATTAACTCTATTTTCAAAATGTTGAATGGTCTTTGGGTGCCATGTGTTTAAGGCTTGCAGCTATAAAGCTCAGGAAAGAAATAAGTTGGATGCAATAATGTCTATAGACTATTCCAACTGTGAAATGTTAGGATCCATCCAACAATAGAAATTGGCTAAATAAATGATGTTACAACCATAAGATGGAGTATGATCTAGCCATTTAATGTGATGTGGGAGAACACAAAATGACAATGGGAAAATGCTCATGATATACTAAGAGGGGAAGCAGATTACAAAACATTATCTACTACATAATAACAGATTTGTTAAAGATGAAAATAACAACTCTTTGTGTGTACATACCTGTATGTACATGATAATAAAAACCAGAAGGACTGACATTAAAAAATCCACTGTGGCTACTTTTTAATCATAGGAATACAGGAATATTTTTTTTCCCTTAGTGCATTTGTGTGTCTGAAACCTTGAATAGTAAACAAATATTGCTTTTCTAATTAGAAATAAATAGGTATTTAAAATATAATAAAATTGCCAAGCTGCATAGTAAAGGTTGATTTTATTGCTAGGAGAAACTGACAGTTTTTTTCTTGTGATAAAATAACCAAAACATAACATTGATCATTTTAACCATTTTAATGTGCACAATACAGTGACATTAAGTACCTTCATAGTGTTGTGCAACCATGACTACTATACCGTTCCAGAACTTTCCATCACCCCAAAAGGAAATCCCATACACATTAAGTATTCACTCCCTACCCCTAGTGGCTATGAAGTGGCATTATTTCATTGTGGTTTTGATTTGCATTCCCCAAATGACAGCTGATGTGGAGCATGTCTCATGTGCTGATTGACCATCTGTATATCTTCTTTGGAGCAATGTTTATTCAAGCTCTTTTTCCAGTTTTTTAATTGGGGATTTAGTCTTTTTATTGTTGAGTTGTAAATGTTCCTTGTGTATTCTGGATACCAGACCTTCATCATATACATGATTTGTAAATTTCCCCCAATCTTTTGATTATATTTTTACTCTCAATAGTGCCCTTTGATGCAGAAACGTCTGACTTTGAGGTTAAGTTCAATGTAACTATTTTATATTTTTTGCTCATGTTTTTGATGTCACATCTAAGCAACTGTCGCCAGATCCAAGGTCATGAAAATGTACCCATTTTCTTCTAAGTTTAACAATCTATCTTAACAATAGTATGTCTTCTAACCCATGAACACAAGACGTCTTCCTATTTACGAAGATCTTCTTTACTTTCTTTCAGCAATATTTTATCCCTTAGATTTATGTCTCTGAACCATTTTGAGTTAATGTTTGTATGTACCTGAGAACTTCATTCTTCCGTGAATGTGAAATCCAGTTGTCCCAGCACCATTTGTTGAAAAGATTATTCTTCCCCCATTAATTATCCTGGAACTCTCTTTAAAAAAATTGATCATAGATGTATGCTTTTCCCCCTATACTCTCAATTCTACTCCATTGATCCAGTGTCACACTGTTTTGATGACTGTAGCATAAACAGTAAGTTTTGAAATAAGAAATTTTAAGTTGTCCAACTTTGTTCTTCCATTTCAAGATAGAGCTGGCTATATTCTGTCTCTTGAATTTTCTTATGAATAACAGATTCAGCTTTTCCATTTTTACAAAAAGTCATTGGAATCTTGATAGGGATTGAAATGAATCTCTAGATTGCTTTGGGAAGCACTGCCATCTTAATATTACATCTTCCATCCCATGAACACAGGGTACATTTCTATATATTTAAGTCTTTTTAAGTTTGTTTCAGCAATATTTTGTAGTTTTCAATGTATAAGTCTTTCACCTCCTTGGTCAAATTTATTCCTAAGTATTTTATTATTTTTGATGCTCTTGTAAATGGAATTGCTTTCTTAATTTCTTTTTCAGACAGTTTATTGCTAGTGTATAGAGATACAACTGATTATATCATTGATGAATAGAGATAGTTTTGTTTTTTCTTTTCCAATTTGGATTTTTTAAAATTTCTTTTTCTTGCTTAATTGCTCTAGCTAGAACTTCTAGTACAAAGCTGAGAAGATGGTGAAAGTGAGTACCCTTGTTTTATTCTCAATCTTAGGGTAAAAGCTTTCAGTCTTTCATAAGTAGGTTTTTCCTTAATGATGTTTATCATCTTGAGGAAGTTCCCTTTGTTCCTAGTTTGTTGGATTTTTTGTTCTGTTTTGTTTTGTTTTTACCTTGAAAGGGTACTGGATTTCATCAAACGTTTCTTTCTTTTTTTTTTTTCATCGAATGTATTAAGATAATTTTTTCTTCATTCTATTAATTGTTGTACTACATTGATTGATTCTGGTATGGTGAGCCACTCTCACTCACATTTCTGAAAGGAATCCCACTTGGTTGTGGTGTATACTCCTTTTAACATGCTACTGGCTTTGGTTTGCTAGTGTTTTGTGAGGATTTTTGTGTCTTTATTCACAAGGCTTATTGGTCTGTATTTTTCTGTTCTTTTTATGTCTTCCACTGACTTTGATATCAGGGTAATGATGGATGCCTCATAGAATAAATTAGAAAATATTCTTTTTTATTTTTGGAAGAGTTTGAGAAAAACTGCTTTAAATGTTTGTTAGAACTCACTGGTAGAATCATCTGATCCTGGGCTTTTTGTTTGTTTGTAGGTTTTTGATTAATGATTCAAATAGTTAAACTTTTAAAGAAACATATCAAGACATAAATTAAGGATTTTACTTCAAGTGTTCAATTCAGTCACTTCTAACTTTGGCCATGACACTAAGGCCATATAATTTTGCCATTTGGACAGATAACTTCTTCTTCAACCAAACAAGCCATTTCCCAATCTTTTTGCAACTAGCTCATCAAATTTTGGAAATATAAGTTTTCTCTGACTTTTTATTGTACATTCAAGTCCTCCTCTGTCTGTGGATCAGTTTTAGGGTCAATAACTCATTAAGCAAAAAAGGCAAAAAAATTATGAGTCACTTATAATGTCAGTATTAAAGGCAAATGAATAAAAATGCAATTCCAACTTTGAGAGCTTAGCAGCTACAAAAAGGCCAAAATCACACTCCAAACGCCACTCCATCCTGCATATCACTATGAAATGTAATATTTATTCTACTGGGTACCACAGACATGATGCTGAAATACCTGTGCTGTTCATAACCCAGGGTGAAGCTAATGTGTCCCTGGCATCTGGAGCCAGTCACTGCCTACCATATTCTTTAACACAGATGATAACCTGATGGTGCTGACCTGTTAAAACTCCTCTCAGTTTGCTGCCCATGTTTTTTGTTTTTGTTTTGCTATTGAAATTGTTGTTCGGTTGTGGTGATTTTTACCACTCCCTCCCACGCAGTTCCTGATTTTAGAAAATCCTTTCTTAACAGTCACATTCTTGGGCTCACATTTTTTTTAGTTCAAATATAACTATTTTGAAAATGTGTCTTATACCTATGGCTGCCATGAAATTTATGGGAAATTCAATTTCAGTACAGAAGCCTGACTTCCTACAAAAACCACCATTCACCTGGACACCTAACCAATCACTCAAAGAGAAGATATGCTTCCCATCCAAAGGAAATGCAACTGAAAACACAATTCCCAAATAGGCAGATGAGCTAGTACACTTGGAGGCATACAGATTAAAGTAGCGGGGTCTGCATGGACTACTTCCTACTGTGGGATCATGGCCAAGTCATTTCAATATTCTCAGACTTGGTTTATTTCTCTGTAAAATGGATATGACAATAGAGACCAGATAAAACCTGTTAGCACTGCATGCCGCATGCAGTAAATAGTCCATACATGATAACTGGCAGAAGTAGCATCAACAAGAGCCACAATAAGAAATCCAATGCTCAGTATTTTTCTACATATCAAATCTTCTGCCCAGGTAAGCCAGTTGTCTCTACTACTTCCTGCAGTGCCGTGCTTCTCTGTCCCTGTACCCAACATTCATGTGTCCAACAAATGTCCAGTGAATGCCTGTTCTCAATGCTATCCCAGGTTCTGAAGTTGCAGTAGCGCCAGGGTCTCTGACCTAATTGTTTATAGTGGGGGTCAGCAAATGTATTCTGTTAGTAGCCAGATAGTAAATATTTTAGGAGTTGTGAGCCATATGCCTCACCTACTCACCTCTGACATTGTAGCGCAAAGGCAGCCACAGACAATACAACAACAAATGGCCATGGCTGTGTCCCAATGCAACTTTATTTACAGAAACAGGCAGTGGACAGGCTTTGGCTCAAAGTCCATAAATTACAGGTTTCTAGTACATAATCTCACAAAGGAGACAGTAAAATAACTATAATAAAGTATGAGAAACACTCTAATGGTCTCAAAGAGGGTCAAGGAAGGCTTCCCAGAGGAAGGAGTATTTAACCTGATATCTAGTGGATGAATAGGAGATAACCGGGCAAGGAGGAAAAGATCAGTATTCTAGGCAGAGAGCACAGTGTGTGCAAGGCCAGGGGAAGAGAAAGAATCAGGAGACAGAGAAGTGAAAAACAGAGATAGAGAGACAGATAGAGATAGAGACAGAAATGGAGAGAGAGGAGCATCATGCTCTTGAGAAGCCAAAAACAATCAATGCTCCCTTGAGTGCTAGGGAGTTGAGGCAGTGAAGCTGGATATGAAGTTAGAAGGAGGCCAGGGCCAAGTGTGAAGGGCTCTGGGTATCAGGCGAAGACACTGGGACTTGCCCTAAAGATACTGGGGAGTCCTTCAAGGTGTGAGATGGGGAATGGCAGGAGGAGTTTTGCATCTCTGCCACCTGGCAAATGCATTTGAGAGCATCACTCGTGGAACGAGGGGAGCCCAGCTAGAAGGAAGCTACAACGTCCAGGTGAGCAATGCAGTGGCTGGACAGTGACATGGAAGAGGGTGTCAACAAGTGGAGCTGGTCAAGGGATGCTTGAGAGCTAAACTTTTGAACAGATTAACTGGGGGAGGGAGAAAAGAGAGGCAGAGGACAAGTGTCTACCTCGTTAAGTCTCTTTGGAGCCTGTCTGACCTTCAAGTCTTCTCTTGAGCGCTTCTTCACCCTGAGACCCTTCCCAGACTGATGAGCGCTGGTCTGGACCCCCTTCACCCTCATCTCTCACCAGGTGCAGCACATCTGTGACAAGAGTCATGTGTGGTTAGCATCTCTCCCTTTGTAGCTGTTATCAGGGGCAGGCATCTTCATGTTAGACCCCGATAAACACTTGTCTATTGTTGTATCTTGACTTCTGAACATCCTAAAAATGAGGAATGTGCTTAAGTGAAATCTAAAAAGAGATCAATTAACTGGAGGGCTAAATATTCAAGGAAGTTGACTTCATTTTCAACAGAAGCATAATTTTTGACAGCGAGATAATTGTATGCCATAATCTTTTGGTTTTGCAGGACCAAGGACTAAAAAAAAAAAATCACTTCATGCTCATTAAGGATAAGAAAATAGATTTGCAAGATTGGCATCATCTACTTTCAGAAGCATCATTTTCATGTTCATTATTGGCCAACACAACAGTTCATCCCCAAGGAATATTAAATGGCTTACTTTACTTGATATTTTGAGCTAAATGTCTCTGAGTACCAAGCACCAGGAGAGGTTCATTGCCCTGTCAGTGCTCTGTCACTTGCAAACTGAGTTGCTTTTCCCCTTGGTCAGCTGGATGCCCTGTAAGGCATCTTAGCAGTGAGGTGGGCACATGCTGCCATGTCCTTCATCCTTTCTATAGATCTAGAAATCTGAGAAAGTGGGTGTAGAAGCATGAAGACAAGAGAATTTAAAAGTAAATACCCATGCTTGACTTGGAAATAGTCTGATGGTGGGGCGGGGCAGGGGGACCCTCCCTCATAAATAAACACTTGGGAAAACCAATATAGACCTATGTGTACCCCATATGAACAGGAATATGAGTAAATTCTAGCACAGGAAACTGGCTTTTATCTAAACCATCAGAATTTGAGCATTTCCCCAATATATACGTAAGCCTGTTCTCCTCTTTACTATTTTCTTAAATTTGAAATCTAATTTAATTTCTAGCTCCTGGTAGCTTATTAATTCATACAGGCTCATAAACAAAATGGCTGAAGGAAAATCACACCAGAAAAGATTTTAGCTGCTAAAATTCTACACATAAAGAGCTATTAGTGCATCAAACCTAGCCTAACATTTCATTCTTTTAATGGGATTCGTGCTGAATTTTGACAGCGAGAAGTCAAGTAAGAGATTCTATTTTCAGGGAAATCCATTTCTGATGCACGACATTAATACAAGGCTAAATAAACACAGCATCACCGGGAAATAAATCCAAATTTGAAGTATGAAAGGGCAGTCATATTTCTTGAATATTCTGAATGTCAACATTTTGATGGAAAAAAATAATCCAACAGCAGCGACTGTATACATAGGTCCATTCTGGGTGTCTTTGACATGTGTTACAAAGTTTAATTTGTCGAATCCTTACGTTTTCTGTTCCACGGTATCTAGTGGCATTTATTATGTTCTCCTAAAACTGCAGCTCATGAAGGTATTGGAAAGGTCACTGTTTCCTGGTTATGTTTTTTAAAAGACGGTAAGTTAATATATTTTCTCCACTAAAAGACGATGTTTCATGTGCATTTGTTTCCAAAATTGAAGTGTTTCTGTTCATATCCTCTGGAAGCCATTGTTCATCCTCGGAGTGTTTCCTAAAGTTTCAGACAGCAGGGTGCTTCCCCGCACATCTGTAATGAGGGCCGGCTTTGTTCCCACCTTTGTCTGCTGGCACCAGAATAGCAGTGAGGCTCAGAGCGAGCGGCCCAGGCGCCTCAAGAGGCTCTCTTCTGAAGACAGCAGCACAAAAGGCCCTTGCCACAGAGAAAGACAGAGGTCATGTAAATTAGCCCTTAACACCCTTGGTTAAAAAAATAAAGGAAATCATTTATCTTCTTTTAACTTAAAGTTTGGTGGTTTTATGAGACTATTCAGCCTGTTCTAAAATAATAAAAAGAGAACTCTAACATGGAGCTTTGCTACAACCAGGAAATGTTGCTATTTATTTTATATTTTGGAATTCTGGTGAGATGATATTTTTATATGCCGGTCATTTCAGTTTTAATTGTTGGTGAGATTTTTTTCTCCTCAACGTGGAGGATGATGACCATCTGTCCTCTGGTTTCACTGAAAATGGAGCAAAAAAGAAGGGCTCAATTTCAACAGGCTGGTTTTCTTCTTCAAAGGGAAAGTTCTCGAAAGTTTTCTCACCGCCAGTTGGGCAGCAGGGAACGGCAGCGCTGGCAAGGGAAGTATTGACAGAGACAGGACGGTGGTCTGGCAGATTGTGGCATCAACCGGGGAACTGGCAGCCCCCCACGAGGAAATTGGTGCAAACAGAAATCCCAGGGGATGCCGAGGGTCAGCGCGGTGTGCAGGAAGTGGGAAGGTCAGAATCAGGAAATCGAGACCAGGGAACAAAGGTGAGAACTCAGGCTGAGGGCTCCGTCACAGAGAGGACACGAAGCAGGTTGGAGAGTTTGACCTTGAAGGAATGGGAGGACCCAGGGAGCCCGAGGCGGGCCAGACGGAGACTCTCGGAGGACACAGGCTCAAAGTCAGATGGCTCGAGTTCAAATACGCAGCAGAGGGTTCTCTACGAGCCTCCGGGAGCCCCCAACCCACATTGATGAAATGTAAATGCTGCCCCTGCCCAGGGCTTTTCAGCTTTTCTAATATTATGTCTCTTGGGTCTGAGCTATGATGCGTTTATTTCCTCTGTCTGTAGGTAGCACTCTTCCATGGGTCCACTCATCCTTACCTGGTTTGTTCTCTATCATCCTAAATCTCTTCAATGCCCAAGAAGAGCCTTTCATTGTGGCGTCATGAGCTCAGGGACTTATCATGAGGGTGTCTAACCCACTGTATAGTACAATAAAAAAAAACCAAACAAAACAGGGATAACAAAGCAATATAGTTATTCCCAGATCAATACAGGGAACCATTTCTAAATTTTTATTTATTGAAATTACAAACATGTAGGGTACTGCTTGATGAATTTTCTCAAGTTGAATACACTCATTTGCCAGTACCCAGACCAAGAAAGAGAACGTTACCAGCACCCCCAAAAGCTTTCCTGATGCCGCCTCCCAGTCACAAGGGCAGCTGCTATCCTGCTTTCAGAACAGATTTGAGCTGAACCTCAGACATACCCAGAGTGTGCCGCACCCAGAACCACAGCTGGACAGCCAGTGGGCTCTGGGGACGGGAGGCGGGAGCAGCTGGGATGCAAGGGGAACATCAGTCCCAAGCCCCCAGTCTGGCCTTCAGTGGCATCCCCCCACTTCGTTACGATGTCTGGCTCTCAAGGCACCTATGTGAGGCTGAGCTCCTCAAGTGGAGAGGAGGACGCTGGGAATTCGGTCGTGCTCAGCTGGGTAACGCCAAGGAGCTTGAGAGTCACGTTTTCTTCGGGATTCAAATTGCTCAGGACAAAGCTTACTGCAGCTGTCCCTAAGCTGGCAAACGAATTCTACAAAGTCTACCAACCCTCCCGCATGTGATTATGGGGAGAGGTTGTTTTCCTGGTGAATCAGCCCCTTCACGTTCAAGAGAGAAGGAAAATGTTCCCTTTTCTCCTCTGAAGCAAAAGAAAACATCCTCAAGGGCTTGAGCTTAATATCTTTGAGGCCGAGAACAACAGCAGTACCACCTCCCAAATGCCAAGAGCCCTGTGAGAGCTGTGGGCCTCCAACACTGCTGCCACCTCTGGTCCGAGGGGTGCTTCAAAAATTCTGAAAGTGAGCACCAGATGCAAGTAAGCACACACTCAGAGGAGGGTGCTTGGTTCCCCAGGTCAAGGCAACCAGCACCAGGCACTTTTGTCCTCCAGGGATGGGACTGTCATTGCCATGTTTCCTGTAAGATGCTGTGTGTGTGATTATCTCAAGGGCACCTGTGAATCTCACTGCCCGGGGGCGGGAAGTGCTTCTCCAAGGATGTGTGTATGGGAACACCAGCTCCTGGGTTTCTGTAGCCCATGCAAGTGGCCCATTGGAATCAACTGAACAAAATCAGACCTGCCATAGGGGCCCCTTATCTGACCTAGAGTCAACCAGGCCCCAGGGAGGCAGAGGGCACCTGACAGGGAGGTCACAGGCAGGGCCTGTTGGGAAGGTCCCTCAAGACCATTTTCTTGAGTCCCCTCTTCGCTTTGGAGATGTAGAGGCTGGCCCGACCCCCGATGATTCCTGCAACAGCCAAGAGCTCGTGTGGACGAGTCAGGCACAGTGCACTTTCTCCTAAGCCCTCAGAACAACCCTCTTAGGAAGATACTCTCAACCCCAGCACAGATGAGGAAACTGAGGCTTGAAGGGCACGGGAGGGGTCACACAGCTGGGAAAGGTCCCAGCAGGACCCAAACCAGATCCATCTGCCTCAGGAGCCTGAGCTCTCAATAGCTATGCTCTTCTTGGGGTGATAACATCAGCGTCCACCCCTTGCCCTCACTTCCACGGACAAGCAGCAAACTCACACACCCCATGTCAAGCACGGTGTGGCCACCTGGCAGTGTCAAAATCTCACAGGACGGAACCACAGGTCATGAGAAAATGGCATAGCTTTTGGCAGGGCAAGAAGCATCTCCCATTGCTCCTGGTATGCCAGGCTGATGGGGGACCTGCCTTTTTTATTTCTTTTTTTTTTTTCAATTGAGATAAAATTCACATAATGTAAAATTAACCGTTTAAGTTGTGGCACAATTCAGTGGCACGTAGTCCATTCACAGTGTTGTGTAACCATCACCTCTATCTAGTTCCCAAACATGTTCACCACCCCGATAGGAAACCCTGTGCCCATTCGGCGGTCACTCCCCCCCCCTCTTCACCCAGCCCCTGGGCACCACTAACCTTCTGTCTCTGTGGGTCTGCCTACTCTTGATGGTTCATATCAATGGAGTCATACAACATGTGACATTTGTGCCTGGCTCCTTTCACTTAGCATGATGTTTTCAAGGTTCATTTACATTCATACATCAGTGCTTTTACTTTTATGGATGAATAATATTCCATTAGGTCTTCTTTCTTAAAAGTGAAACAAGAGGCAAGATAGCCTCCAAGAAAGAGCTTTGCCCAAGAATCCATGGAAATCTTGTTCTTCTCGTAGGACTAATAGTCATAATTCTGCATCAGACAGACCTGGGTTCAAATATCAGCTTCCCTACTGTGTGGCCTTACTTGAGATAATTATGGTAAGCATTAGTTTTCCTGTCAATCAAATAAGCATAAATCATTCTACCTAACTCAGAGAGCTGTTGTGAGAGTGAAACAGGAAGACACATACACGAACACTGCCAAACTGCCTAACATGTAGTCAGGATACATAAGATAATAAGTATTTCTTCTCCCATTCACAGGAAAATCACTCCCACTTCCACGTATATAAATTGGGAACTCACCTGTACATAGCAGATGTGTGCCTGAGTTTCTCATGTAAACTGACTTTGAAAAACTCAAATCACATTTTATATTCACTGAGTACAGCACTTCTTAGGTGGACAAAATCTACTAAGGAAGGAACTCTACTCTCAGTTCAGTGTGTGGCTCAGCCACCTTTTAAGTAAGCATTTTCACTCCCATGTCTGGCACAGTACTTGGCACATAGTAGGTGCCCAGTGTCAATGTTTGTGCAGGGAGAGGATGATCTCTTTGTTAAGAAGGACAAGATCTTATAGTTGACATGTAATCAGAGGAACATTCTCCAAAACCCACTGGTTCTCAGACAAATGCAAATATTATTGGCCTATGGGAAATGCAGTTAGTAAGTTACAGGTGCAGTCAATCCAACAAGAATGTGTGCCGAGTTTCTACTCAGTGTCCATCCCTATGCGGGCTGAGCAGTAGAAAGGCAGCAGGAGATGTGGCTCCTGGCTGCAGAGTTATAATCTTTTAACAGAAGCAGAACTAATAAATAGGCAATGAGAGGAGAAAGACTCACGTGGCTCAGATCACAATTCTGGTAGCAACCAGCAAGTTTAGACATGGTGAAAGAAGGCCGAGCTGCACACACCCAATGGGAGCCCAACCCATGGGGCGCCATTTAGGTATAGTCCACCCGTAGTATCTGTCCTTTCACTGGAATACTCAGAAAAAAACTGTCAAAATCAGTTATCTTTCAGGCAGGACAGGTCTAGAGCAGACATGGAGTCTCAGTTAGAGATGACTTGGGTTCTAAACCACGGACTTTACTTGGATGCCCTCTATGACCACTCAACCCCTGCAAAGCACACAAACAATGAATGCTTGGAGCTGGTCTGGAAGATGAGTAGCCATATTTAATTCAATCATAAAGCAACCTGCTGTGGAATCTACATCAGTGATAACACACAGTGACAGGCATTCCCTCTAAACCCTGCACCATAATTCCCGCAAGCAGAATGGGTTCTCTAACAGTAGAGTTCAAATATATAATAAAGGAAAATACAAATAAAGAAAAATACAAATGAGTGGTGTATTTCAAAGCAAAAATTGTGCAACATTGAACAGGCAAGGAAGACTTTCTTCAAGGCTATTGCAAATGGGGAGACGGGCCTGAATTCATCTGAGCTCCACAGAACTGAAACGAAAGGTGGGAGGGGTTTGGGGTGAGCCAGTGGAAACGTCCTGGAGGGTGGTGGGGGGAGGGAAGATGGCCAATGGGATGGTCCAGCACACTGTGTTACTCCTGGGTTCACAAACATTTTCCTCTATGATCGAGCCACCTGTGTTCGCTAATTGGAGCCCAGCAGGGTTAAGCTTCTCCTCTCTCACAGAAACCGGGACACGGGGGTACTGTCTCCCTCAAGGGTTCCATTACAAAGGGACTGCTTGCAGGTACTCAACAGGGATATTCCCGGGTTGTAAAACTGGCAAGATACTTTTTTTAAAAGTTCATCTCATTGGGGTAGAGAAAGAATTTACATTTATAAGTTGTCTAAAGTAAATGCCCTAAGAAAAGAGAGTCACTGCCTGGAGTCATGAAGAAGCCTGCCTGAAGCTTAGTCAAGTGGGTGGGGGGACATTACGGCTGTCCTGGTCAGAGGGTTCTGCAACCCTGTTCCTGACACCAAGATTCTTTCAGAAAAGTGATTGCCCAGACTCTATGACATGAGTCAAAAATGCTCCTTAAAAAAATTCCTTTCCCAAAATGCTTAAATTTCTGACAATGCCCCGAAAATCTGAGTGGAGATAAAAAGCTCTTCATTTCCAGAGACTTAATTAATGCTACAAAGCCTGGCCAAATAGAGTGGTCTAAATACTGCCACCAGTGGAGGCATTGAATATGTCAGATTTCAAAGTATTTCTAAAGGTTACTGAACTGATTAAACAGAATTAATAAATAAGCATCGCCTTTGCAGTTGAGAGCCAGGGCCTGAAAGCCTTCTGGCAGGATCAGTATTTAGCATTTATGGCCTTTGTTTGGGCTTTCTGGTCAGCAATTAATAATTCCTGAAAACAAGGTACACTCCTTCCAACCAGGCTGCAGAGAAGGTCGGCCTGGCTCCATTTCATGGCTTCGCATACAGCTGTGGGACGGAAATTGTTTTTTCTGAAGTCACCAGATCGAAAGAGAAGCAGCGGGCACCAAGGAAAAGGAGATTCTGGCAAGACAGCATGTCTTCTGCTGTCTGGACTCTGTTGTAATGGAGTATCAGTTGGGCTAATCCTTCTCCCGGGAGTTGCCTGTCGACAGTCCAGGGGTTGAATCCAGCACACAGAAATTTTGCTTGGTCCATCTCAGTGTTTTCCAAACAAGCAAGTTTCGCATAGAAATCTGGATTTCCAGTTTCTCCTGGAACAGCAGAATGTATTGCCATAGAGGGCAAAGGAGCCCACGTTCTGAGTCCTGCACAGCCCCCAAAATACTCTGATGTCTCCCATGCTTGGTCCACCACACAGAGTTGCTGGTTGTCCACATGATAAAAATGCCCTACTTAGTATTGTAAAGTAACACCAATCATTTACTATTATTACTATTTCTCATGGCTTTGGGGGTTGCTTGGAACTAGCTGGCTGGTTCTTGCTTGGGGTTTTCGGGTGGCTACAGACACACAGTGGCTGGGGATGGAGTGAAGCTTCCTCACTTACACATCAGAATGGATGCTTGTCCTCAACTAGAACCTTGACAAAGGCTCTTTGCTGGAACATATACCCTTGGGCTCTGCACAGCCCGGCTTCTATGATAGCAGCTTGGTCCCAAGAGTGAGTAACCCCTAGAGAGAACTAGGAAAGCTCTACTGACCTTCCTAACCAAGCCTCAGAAGTCACTCTGGCTACATTCTGTTCACAGGATGATTTCTGCATCTATTTTGATCTGGGATACTGGCCTGTAATATTCTTTTCTTGTAGTGCCCTGATCTGACTTTGGTGTAAGGAAGATGCTGGTGTCATAAAATGGATTTACTGGATGACTAAACAAGATATATCCTTGGGCATATTTGGAAGTATACTAGACTTGGAATCACCAAAACTAGATTGAATTCCTCACCTGATCATTAACATGATGTGTAGCCTCAGACATAACAAACCAACCCACATTCTTGTACAGCTTGCCCATTATTTTGTTATAAACTAAATGAGGCTGACAGACATTTCTCAGGCCCATTACAATAGTCCTATTCTAGGATTTTACGAAAATTGTTTTGGGGCAAGATGTTGTGTACTGGTGGCCGTAAGCATGCAATTTTAAACATTTCAATGAACATCTACTATGTGTCAGAAATTGTTTAGATGCTGGAATAGAGCAGTGAAGGGAAAGGGGTGTCCCTGCCCTCAAGAGCTTAAATTGTAGACAAATGTACTTTATTCAAAGGAATGCATTTGGCAAAGAAAAAAAAATACTGTACATTTTCTCTAAAGAGTAAAAACTAGAAAGCTGTACCTATTTTCTTGTCCTCTTGTGCCTGGGGTGGAGGAAAGACCAGAGTGGACGCAGAAGGCTGCAGGCAGAATCCTAGTTAAAACTCCTTAGGCTTACAATGCTGGGCTTCCATAATGAACTTTTACCATTATTTATGGTTTATGCTCAGTAATGTCAGAGTAATTGAAATCTAAAACTACATAAAACAAAACCCAAATGCTATTATAAGAGCCCAGAGACTAACATGGTATACTGTCTACTACTTGGGAATCTTTATTAATATTAAAATGCATTTTTAAGGGAAATTGCTTTAGTGACCTTCACATGTGGTGATGTTAGAATGTCACAAAGCCAATTTGAAGCAAAAATATTTGCAAATTCTGTAAAAATAATTGTCCTATTGCAGTTCGCAGTTCAAATTATGTACCACACAAAACATTCACAAGTTAAAGGTCTAGGGCACTTCATAGCAGAGCAATATAATAGAATGAGGGGTTAAGATTGAACAGTAAACACATTAGCATACACTGTATAATGCACAGTGGCACTTCACATGCTTTTGATATTTAAATCTACCCTGCTAAGCAGAGGTAATATTGTGTGCCTGGCATCTAATATATTTTTATCAAGGCTTCAAGGTTCATCCTATTTGGATGAAGAAATTAACCAGATAGAGCCAGAAAAAACTAGAAATATTAGGAATATTTGCATTCTTTTTGTCTCTAAACAGCTCTTTGCAAACACACCGAAGATGAGAAGATGTGAACATCAACAAATTTGATGTATTTAAACGGATCTGTGCATTATCCAAACTTTGTTCAGTGCCAATTAAAACCTCTATAGACAAGCAAAAGTTAAGAGAATTCAGCACCACCAAACCAACTTTACAACAAATGCTAAAGGAACTTCTCTAGGCAGGAAACACAAGAGAAGGAAAAGACCTACAAAAACAAACCCAAACCAATTAAGAAAATGGTAATAGGAATATACATATCAATAATTACCTTAAATGTAAATGGATTAAATGCTCCAACCAAAAGACATAGACTGGCTGAATGAATATAAAAACAAGACCCATATATATGTTGTCTACAAGAGACCCATTTCAGACCTAGGGACACATACAGACAGAAAGTGAGGGGATGGAAAAAGATATTCCATGCAAATGGAAATCAAAAGAAAGCTGGAGTAGCAATTCTCATATCAGAAAAAATAGACTTTAAAATAAAGACTATTATAAGAGACAAAGAAGGACACTACATAATGATCAAGGGACAATTCCAAGAAGAACATATAACAGTTGTAAATATTTATGTACCCAACATAGGAGCACCTCAACACATAAGGCAAATTCTAACAGCCTTAGAAGGGGAAATTGACAGTAACACAATAATAGTAGGGGACTTTAACACTCCACTTTCACAATGGACAGATCATCCAAAATGAAAATAAATAAGGAAACACAAGCTTTAAATGACACCTTAAACAAGATGGACTTAATTGCTATTTATAGGACATTCCATCCAAAAGCAACAGAATACACTTTCTCCTCAAGTGCTCACAGAACATTCTCCAGGATAGACCATATCTTGGGTCACAAATCAAGCCTTGGTAAGTTTAAGAAAATTGAAATCGTATCATGTATGTTTTCCAACCACAACACTAGAAGACTAGGTATCAGTAAGAGGAAAAAAAACGTAAAAAATACAAACACATGGAGGCTAAACAATATGCTACTAAATAACCAAGAGATCACTGAAGAAATCAAAGAGGAAATTTAAAAAATATCTAGAAACAAATGCTAATGAAAACACGATGACCCAAAACCTATGGGATGCAGCAAAAGCAGTTCTAAGAGGAAAATGTATAGCAATACAATCCTACCTCAAGAAGCTAGAAAAATCTCAAGTAAACAACCAAAGCTTACACCTAAAACAACTAGAGAAAGAAGAACAAGAAAAAACCAAAGTTAGCATAAGGAAAGAAATCATAAAGATTAGATCAGAAATAAATGAAAAAGAAATGAAGGAAATGATAGCAAAGATCAATAAAACTAAAAGCTGGTTATTTGAGAAGATAAACAAAATTGATAAACCATTAGCCAGACTCATCAAGAAAAAAAGGGAGAAGACTCAAATCAATAGAATTAGAAATGAAAAAAGAGAAGTAACAACTGACACTGCAGAAATACAAAAGATCATGAGAGATTACTACAAGCAACTATATGCCAATAAACTGGACAACCTGAAAGAAATGGACAAATTCTTAGAAATGCACAACCTTTCGAGACTGAAACAGGAAAAAATAGAAAATATAAACAGACCAATCACAAGCACTGAAATTGAAACTGTGATTAAAAATCTTCCAACAAACAAAAGCCCAGGACTAGATGGCTTCACAAGCGAATTCTATCAAACATTTAGAGAAGAGCTAACACCCATCCTTCTCTAAATCTTCCAAAATATAGCAGAGAGAGGAACACTCCCAAACGCATTCTTCGAGGCCACCATCACCCTGATACCAAAACCAGACAAAGATTTCACAAAAAAAGAAAACTACAGGCCAATATCACTAATGAACATAGATGCAAAAATCCTCAACAAAATACTAGCAAAGAGAATCCAACAGCACATTAAAAGGATCATACACCATGACCAAGTGGGATTTACCCCAGGAATGCAAGCATTCTTCAATATATGCAAATCAATCAATGTGATACACCATATTAACAAACTGAAGGATAAAAACCATATGACCATCTCAATAGATGCAGAAAAAGCTTTTAACCAAGTTCAACACCCATTTATGACAAAAACTCTCCAGAAAGTAGGCACAGAGGGAACTTTCCTCAACATAATAAAGGCCACATATGACAAATCCACAGCCAACACCATTCTCTATGGTGAAAAACTGAAACCATTTCTTCTAAGATCAGGAACAAGACAAGGTTGCCCACTTTCACCACTATTATTCAGCATAGTTTTGGAAGTTTTAGCCACAGCAATCAGAGAAGAAAAAGAAATAAAAGGAATCCAAATCGGTAAAGAAGAAGTAAAACTGTCACTGTTTGCAGATGACATGATACTATACATAGAGAATCCTAAAGATGCTACTAGAAAACTACTAGAGCTAATCAATGAAATTTGGTAGAGTAGCAGTATACAAAATTAGTGTACAGAAATCTCTTGCATTCTTATACGTTAATGATGAAAAACCTGAAAGAGAAATTAAGGAAACACTTCCATTTACCACTGCAACAAAAAGAATAAAATACCTAGGAATAAACCTAAGGAGACAAAAACATCTATATGCAGAAAACTATAAGACACTGATGAAAGAAATTAAAGATGATAAAAACAGATGGAGAGATATACCATGTTCTTGGATTGGAGGAATGAACAATGTGAAAATGACTATACTATCCAAAGCAATCTACAGATTCAGTGCAATCCCTATCAAAATGTCAGTGGCATTTTTTACAGAACTGGAACAAAAAATTTCACAATATGTATGGAAACACAAAAGACCCTGAATAGCTGAAGCAATCTTGAGAGAGGAAAACGGAGCTGGGGAATCAGGCTCCCTGACTTCAGACTACACTACAAAGCTACAGTAATCAAGATTGTATGGTACTGGCACAAAAACAGAAATACAGATCAATGGAGCAGGATAGAAAGCACAGAGATAAACCCACGCACATACTGTCACCTAATCTATGACAAAGGAGGCAAGAATATACAATGAAGAAAAGACAGCCTCTTCAATAAGTGGTGCTGGGAAAACTGGACAGCTACATGTCAAAGAATGAAATTAGAACACTTCCTAACACCATATACAAAAATAAACTCAAAATGGATTAAAGACCTAAATGTAAGGCCAGACACTATAAAACTCTTAGAGGAAAACACAGGCAGAACACTATGACATAAATCATGGCAAGATCCTTTTTGACCCACCTCCTAGAGAAATGGAAATAAAAACAAAAATAAACAAATGGTACCTAATGAAACTTAAAAGCTTTTGCACAGCAAAGGAAACCATAAACAAGATGAAAAGACAACCCTCAGAATGGGGAATATATTTGCAAATGAAGGAAATGACAAAGGATTAATCTCCAAAATATACAAGCAGCTCATGCAGCTCAATATCAAAAAAACAAACAACCCAATCCAAAAATGGGCAGAAGACCTAAACAGACATTTCTCCAAAGAAGATATAAAGATTGCCAACAAACATATGAAAGGATGCTCAACATCACTAATCATTAGAGAAATGCAAATCAAAACTACAATAAGGTATCACCTCACACCGGTCTAATGGCCATCATCAAAAAATCTGCAAACAATAAATGCTGGAGAGGGTGTTGAGAAAAGGGAATCCTCTTGCACTGTTGGTGGGAATGTAAATTGATACAGCCACTATGAAGAACAGTATGGAGGTTCCTTCAAAAACTAAAAATAGAACTACCATGGGGCTTCCCTGGTGGCGCAGTGGTTGGGAGTCCACCTGCCAATGCAGGGGACACGGGCTCGTGCCCCAGTCCTGGAGGATCCCATGTGCTGCCGAGCGGCTGGGCCCGTGAGCCATGGCCGCTGAGCCTGCGCGTCCGGAGCCTGTACTCCGCAATGGGAGAGGCCACAACAGTGAGAGGCCCGCGTACCGTAAAAAAAAAAAAAAAAATAGAACTACCATATGACACAGAAATCCCACTCCTGGGCTTATATCCAGAGAAAACTGTAATTCAAAAAGATACATGCACCCCAGTGTTCATAGCAGCACTATTTACAATAGCCAGGACATGGAAGCAACCTAAGTGTCCATCGACAGATGAATGGATAAAGAAGATATGGCACATATATACAATGGAATATTACTCAGCCATAAAAAGAAATGAAACTGAGTTATTTGCAGTGAGGTGGATGGACCTAGAGTCTGTCATACAGAGTGAAGTAGGTCAGAAAGAGAAAGACAAATACCGTATGCTAACACATATATATGGAATCTAAAAAAAAAAAAAAGGTTCTGAAAAACCTAGGAGCAGGACAGGAAAAAAGACACAGATGTAGAGAATGGACTTGAGGACATGGGGAGGGGGAAGGATAAGCTGGGACAAAGTGAGAGAGTAACATGGACACATATACACTACCAAATGTAAAATAGATAGCTAGTGGGAAGCAGCTGCATAGCACAGGGAGATCAGCTCGGTGCTCTGTGACCACCTAGAGGGGTGGGATAGGGAGGGTGGGAGGGAGATGCAAGAGGGAGGGCATATGAGGATATATGTATGCATATAGCTGATTCACTTTGTTATACAGCAGAAACTAACACAACATTGTAAAGCAATTATACTCCAATAAGATGTTAAAAAATAAAAAAAGTTAAAGGTATATTCAGAAGACTACAGAGGAAGAAAGAAAGGAAGCTCCGACAGAAAATGGACAGTGAACTGGGTTTCCTTCACCAGACTATGCATCTCATGGAAATATTCTGCACCTGTGTACCCCACACACCCAGCATCGGGCCTCGTATGCAGGAGTCAGGTAAGGATAAGGGTTAAGAAGGCAGATTTCAGAGTCAGGAGACCTGGGTTTAGACGAGATCGGGCGCGTTCAGGGTGGTATGGCCGTAGACAAGACCTGGGTTTAGATTCTTATTCTTCCACCTACGGTATCTTGTGAAAGTGAGTTAGACTCTTTTTTTCTTGGTTTCCTCATCTGTCAAACAGAATAAACTCAAGCTGCCTTATAAGGTTGTTTTGAGGTTTAAAAGACAATGAAATTTCATGAAAAATTAACTTCTCCAGTAAGTGCCTTTCATCCTAAATAGCTAGAAAACTGAAAAGGTTTATGAAACTGTGGTTTTCAGTCACTGGGCAGCGCACAGTGCAGAACTGTGATTCCCCCCAACCCCCAGCAAAAGGACAACAAGTGATGTGAGCCCTATGATTGCATCAGTTTAATGCCCACAGGCAGGTTCAAGGCTGCAGCAAATGAGAGGGAACGGGAACAGCTGGGAGTCACTCTGAAAGGAGGAGACAGAGGCTGGAGCTCAGGGAGGCCAAGGCAGCTAGAGCTCCTGGTGGCATGCTGGAAGGACAGGGCTGCACAGCCAGTGCTCCCAGGACCTGCAGAGGTGATGCTTTCATCTTTGGCTGAAGACTGATCTGAATGAACAGCTGAGAGCAAGAGCTGAAACTGCACAAGGACGGGCAAAAGAGGACAGAAAGCAGCAAGGTGAGAAATTCCTGGAGCTGCACGGGACAGAAAGTATCATCCAGAGGAGAGACCTCCTAACACAAAGGGTGTTAGATAGAGGCCTTAAGGCATCACATCTTAGCAGTGGAACTAAATTAGTTCCAGAACGTAGGTTGCCAAAGACCTACCCTAACAAAATTTAACTGAAAGTCAAAGAAGACTCAAACTAATCCACTACGTACTCAACTGCATGCAAGAGCAAACTCCAATCACCCACTAATGCAAAATTTTACAAGATTTAGCAACCAATTAAAAATTGCGAGGCAGGCACAGAAACATAAAAACATTACCCCAAACAATACAATAATCAATTAACAGAAAGACCCACAAATGACAGATATGATGGATGTAGTTGACAAAGACCTTGGAAAAAAACTATTTCATTTCGTATCTTAACAATATGCTAAATATGTAAAGCAGAAGAAGGGCTTGATGAGAAAAATGGAATATATAAAGAGGCCCAACAAGAACTTCTAGAGACAAAAATTGAAATACTTGAAGTTACAAAAGATTGAAAGAAGATCACACACTACAGAAGATAAGATCAGTGAATTTCAAGCTCAGAATAAAGCTTGAACACCAATAGAAACTATCCAAAATGCAGCACCGAGGGAAAAAAAAAAGCTGAAAAGTAAAGAGCAAGCTGATTTCTAATCATTTACATGCAGAATGGTCACACAGGTGTGCAAAGACGAAGATGCAAGGATGCGACCCCCCCATCTCACCACCACGCACACTGACCACAATCTTCCCCACCCTGGGTCTCCCTCCACACCTAACTGACTCTTACTCATCTCTCTTAGCTCCTGTGAAACTTCCTCCAGGAAGCCCTCCCTGATATTCCTGAGGAGGCCATGCTCAGGGACACCTCTAGCCTGAGGGGGATCCTTAATACATGGCTCCACTTCTGGGTGGACAATGAGAAAAGAAGCTGCCTCTGGACAAACAGCCCTGAGGGCTTATGGTTTGGGGAAGGGGCAGTGGGCCCCGAGCAGGTGGACACATCCCTTCACTGGGATGCAGGCTTTGGTCAGTGAAGTGTGGACTAGATTTCAGCTGCCTCTCACTGAATGCTACTGGAGCCCTTGGTCAGTGCACAGACCGCACAACCGTGCAGGCAGCGCCCTTCAGAGCCTCAGTGACTCGTCCTCACAGCACGCTTTTTTTTTTTTTGCATGTGCTATGAACACCTATTTGCAGTGCTCACCACATTTATCCATTGAACTTTTACATGTGAAGTCCTTTGATGAAAACCCACCCGTCCCACTGGACTGCAGTCCCCACAACGGCAGCATTACGTCTGATTTTGCTCATCAGCCCAGTGCTTTGTTCAGGGTAAGTGCTCAGAAATACACACTGAACAGACAACCAGCAGACAGAACGACCCCTGGGCAACAAAGCATGTTGAGCCACTAATTTGGCGAGGCTAAATGGCTTTTGAACCCAAAGCTTGGGGTGTGACACGGAAGGAGGCCCCTCAAAGGAGAGCCACTTCCCTTGAAACGTGTGGCAGACAAACAGAGGGTCATTTCATTTTGCCCCCAAAGCCTGCAAGGCTCCTGCTTGCAAAACTACCATCGACAGAAAGAGCTTCGGTCTCAGCACCTCACTGCGGGTGCTCCCCGGCTTCACACCAGAACCCACCATCCTCGCTGTCTTTGGCCCTGGAGAGGCAATTTTAAATTACCCCATAGAACTGGACATCCTTACATTATTATGAAAATTAAGTGCAGTGAAAATTTAAACATCCAAAGGATGCAGACACACACATGTATGTGTAACCCCCTCAGCATCTTTTTAAAAATAGGAATGCTCTTTTTCACAAAGCAACCAGTCTTGGTGAGCTTTCCATATTGATCTGTATGTATTTACCTAATTTCACTGAACTTATTTATATGTATTCACCCCATTTGACCCGAGTCCATATACCCAGCCTCCCATGGATGGACAGGCCAATGGCTATTACAACCGTGCTACAATAAATATCACTAAATACCCATCTTTGTATACATATGTGAGTATCTCTTCAGGATAAATAACTGGAAGTAGAATTTCTGGGTCTAATTGCGCAGATACCTTTACATTTCAACCTTTACACTTAAAGCAACAGTAGCCAAAATCCTCAACTCTAAAGCACTGTTTGATGCATATAATTATGCTCCGTGTGTGTGTGTGTTGTGTGTGTGTACATCCATCTATACATGTATCTACACACTCTTTCCTTCTCATCCTCACAGCAGGTGCACAGGCGCACTCTCTGGGGGATGCAGACGGCGACTTCTTCCCCAGGGCTCAGGGGCCCATTTCCACCTTCCTAAATAACCACAGCATGCTCCCGCCATCTCTCCCTCCACCACCGCCGTCATGTCTTCAAAACTCACTCTCATTCTTCACAGGGCTCCTTGATCTTAAGCTTTCTTGCCCACCTTTACTCAATAGAGTTCAATTTCCAAAGGAGAACAATACCTCCACATGAGAAATGCTATAAAAGTTTCAGGAGGGAACAGGCGGAGAAGAAAGAGGAGAGGGATCTGGAACACTCATTTGAGAACGCTGGCATGAAAGGAAAGGGAAGGAGGCCCCTGGAAGGCAGAGCCGGGGCACCGGGGGTTTTCAAGGCAGGGGAACCTGGGTCTATTCAAGGCAGAGTGGGGAGGAAACCCGCAGCACGGAGGAGACGCGCTCGTGCCTTTGCACTGTCCCGGCTCCCGGGATGAATTCAGAGCTTCCCCAGGAAAGGGCTTATCTCCACGCTTCCAGGAAGGTCCCCGACTCCCTCAGGTGAAGTCAGCAGTGGTGGTTAAACACCATTCCTTCATTTGTTCATTGCACAACTATCCGTTGATCACCTACTGTGATGCTGGGGGCTGAGACTGCCTTTTCGATGGCCTCTATAAATTGAAGAAAGAGCTACGTAAATGTGAGGGGCTTTTACTCTGGCTACGCCTCTCAGAAGGAATGACTAGTAGTAGATGTAAGGCCCCAGCAGGGGCAGAGCAGGGGAGTGAGAAGAACCAGGGATTTGGAACCAGAAGGACCTGGGATCCCCTCACCCATCCCTCGGATACTGAGCAGCACCAGCTCACTGCCACGCACTCCCGGGCCCTCAGGACTGGTGGTGAACAAGGTGACTGGGCCCCTCCCTGCATGGCAACTCTAGGGGTTATGCAAAAACAGTAATGGCTGGATACCTGCAAGGACAGGATGTCTACGGCAATAGGTTAACAGGCACAGAGAGTGATGGGGTGCGGAGGGCCCCGTGGAAAAGAGTAAACAGGAAGCCTTCCATGAGGGGTGACTTTGGAGGTGAGACTGGAATAAGTAGAGAGAGCCCCCCCTGGGGCCATGGGAGAAGGACGTTCCGGTCAGAGAGAGTGGTGAGTGCAAAGGCTCTGGGGCTGGAGACAGGCTGCTCATCACTTTGTATGAAGGAACCCTGTGAAGGCACGTGGGCTGGACGAGGGTGTGGCCGGGCAGGAGCGGGACGGGGGCCAGAAGGAGGCGGGCAGGCGGAGGCTGGAGAGGGAAGAGGTCCTGGGGTGGGGCAACCCGAGGCCCTGCAGGCTGGGGAAGGAGCTGGGTTTTGTTCTGAGTCAGGCCGTCAGTGAGGTGCTTTGATCAGATGAGGCACGCAGGTCTGGCCTGCGTTAAGGGACATTCAGGCCGCTGTGTTGAGGACGCCTGCCAGGGAGGATGGGGAAGAGGTCCCCGCCCCCATGGCGTTCTTGGGCCCTGAAGGGTGTCTGATTAACAAATACAGCCCTTCTCGACAGCGAGCTCTGAGACCGCCCATCATCTCAAGAGTCCCGGTCTTCAGGAGAACGACGGCCAGTGGCCAAGCCCAGTGACAGCTTTGCTAAGGGAGGAGCGGGGGAAGAAGGCAAGGTTCAGTGGAGTCAGAGGGGGCAGTGCTGAAAGCATGGCGTTTATTCCCAGGCTCTGTTTTGACCTGCCTGCTGCTTGAGCTTGCTTATTTTGCACACGACAAACTGAGAGGCATTTAGCTAATACTCGATTCTATTTTGGACGAGACCAGCACATGGCAGCAGGAATGATTGCCCAGAACTGGCTTCAGAAAACCAAGCTCTAGGAAGCACACAGAAAGTCAGTGCACAACCATTCGTTAAGAAGGCAGGTTAGGGGCTTCCCTGGTGGCGCAGTGGTTGAAAGTCTGCCTGCCGATGCAGGGGACATTGGTTCGTGCCCCGGTCCAGGAAGATCCCACATGCCGCGGAACAGCTAGGCCCATGAGCCATTGTCGCTGAGCCTGCGCGTCCGGAGCCTGTGCTCCGCAACAGGAGAGGCCACAACAGTGAGAGGCCCGCATACCGCAAAAAAAAAAAAAAAAAAAAAGAAGGCAGGTTAGCGTGAGGAGGCGCAGCCCTTCCTGTCCCGAAACGCCGTTAATTGCTGGCGGGGGGTGGGGGTGCAGGGGGTGCAAGCAGCGCCACAACCAGTCACATCAATTCTTTTCCACTCGCCAGATTCACAGGGGTACAATGAGGAGAGAGGGCCATGGCCTCTGCTTTAGAGAGCAAAGGGCTTGTCATATTTTTTGACACGTGTGCATCTGAGTGGGAGACAGAGGGCCTGGCAGAGGGGATTCGTCAGGGACTCAGAGAATCTGAAAAAAGTCTTGGACACTCTCTCAAAAAAAATACCTATATGGACACAGAGTTTGCATAAAATTTCACCAAGTCCCTTAAGCCCTCTTGTGGAACTCTGCAGATGAGCTCATGCCTCCGGACAACACTGTCAGGCAGAAGCCCCGCAGCATCGGACAGAATCGCTATCCAGGAAAAGCTCCAGGAAGGCATGTTCTGGTGGGAGCTGGGAGGACACATAGGCCTTGGCTAAACAGACCAGCAAAATATCCAGCTTGACTTTGGCTTTAAAGCTGCTTCAGGGAGCTGACCTCCTCGCGTGGTGGAGAAATCCTCCGGCTTCCTTCTGGAAAGGCTAACGCGTGCACCTTAATATCAGGAGGGGTCCCCGGGCTCAGCTGTCTAAAGTTCAGCAGCTAAGCTCTGGGCAGGTGAGCGCTGTGTGCACACGCTGCCGGGCAGCTTGAAGGGCCCCAGGCTGCCCATGGTCAGCAAAGGGAAAGTTCACAGCTCAGGTCCACCGGGGCTGACTCCAAAAGCCGGGCTGCTTGATTTGCATAATGCACACCTGGGAAGAGGGGAGGGTCTGTGTTCCATTCACAGGAGAGCTCGAGAGTTCAGAGTCCAGAGAACGCGGGAGACCAAGAGGTAAATCTCTACGAGGGAGTCTCTCCTCTTGTAGATCCTTCGTTCTCCTTTTGATGGACACACGTCCTCGGTAATAAGTCTCACTTTAAAAGGCGGAGGCTAATTCCTCTCCCCATAAGTGTGGGATGCATTGAGTGGCTTACTTTCAACAAACAGAATGTGACAGAATGTGGTAAAATGACAGAGTGTGATGTCCTCCTGACTCTCTCCTTCGGGTTCTTCTGTCTCCATCTCCCCCCATCCTCCTCCCCCCTCTACAACCTCCAGCAGCCCAGTGGTGGGGCAGGGTCTCTGCCTACAGCCTTGCAACAAGGAGACACTGGAATGGAGCCTTCAGATGTCCAGCCCAGCCAACGTCCCGACTGCCATCTCCCAAGCGATCCTGAGCACGAACCACCAATGCTTGACCCACAGTAACTGTCAGATAAGCAGTGTTGGTCCTTAAAAGCAACTGAGTCACATAGTAATTGTCGCCCAGCAGTAGAGAATTAACAAACTCTTCAAAGCCCCTCCTGGAGGAAGAACCTGGGCCGGCCACGCCCTCCACTCCATCCTCAGGGCCCCCAGATGAACGACGGACAAACCAAGTGACGCTACAAGCAGTGCGGCCACAGCCCACACCACGGCCCCTCCACCAGCAGAGGGCTTCCCTTCACTCAAAGTTAAGTCCCGACCAGAGCCAGGTTCGTTAGCAAAGTGAGAAATGGGACCAGATGGCAGCAGAACTGAGGGACAAGGAGCTCCTGGACACGAGTCGGGAGCTGAGCGTGCAGGTGACAGCAGCCACGGGCCCCGCGGGACCAGGAAAGGGAGGGTCCCCTTGACGCCGCCTCTGAACCCTGCTGAGCTCAATCCCCGGGGGCCAAACTGGAGCAGGAGGAAAGGGGGGGCCGGGCCAGGTCACTGCCCCTCTCGGGGGCTCTGGTCTGCATCCACCCGGGTCTGGCCCTCCCTCTTCTCCACTGTCTTCCTTCCCCAAACTCCTCCATCAACAAGGCATTAAGACTTTCAGAGGCTCTAAGTACTGGAAGGATCATGGTGCCCCCTCCCTGTACTTAATTCAGAATCCAAGTCCCTGAAACACCATAAAATAAGCATAAGAGGCCTAACAGAGAGCTCTGATTCTTTCTCATGAGGGTCACCTTGATGAACTTTTAGAAATGCTGGATTCATTTTTATTTCCCAACAAGTGCCCATAGCCCAGTGACAGCTATCACGTAAATGGTGCTTCTAGGTGTGGGCACTATTTGAAGTCCTGGCACATACTAACCCTGTCGATGTGCACAGCAGCCCTAGGAGAGAGGTCCCCTCAGACCCAGGCAGCCTGGCTGTGGGAGTGCTCTTAACCACTGCCCTCATCCCCCGACCTCTCCCACTTTGTCCCTGTCAGGACCAGAAAGTTGACACACTCTTTCAGAAGTGAGAAAGCAGGAGCTTGAATCACTCTGGGCTGGAGGTTTGCAGGCTGGAGGAGGGGCTCCTCTGGGTGTCAGCTGTCCAGCAATGCCCAGAGCCTGGGGGATGCTGAACCACTTCCTCCCGGCTTCAGGCATCTCCTCCTTCAGGAGCCACAGGCTCAGCAAACATTTATTTTGTGCCCACTCTATGCCAGGGACTGTCCTGGGTGCCAGCGACACAGCAAAGGAGATAATCTCCCTGCCCTCAAGATGGGACATGAACCATGGGACAGATATTGTCAAGCATCCCCGGGGCAGAATCACACCCAGTTGAGAGCCCCTGAGACAGAGCACAGGTGAGTCTCACAAAGTAGAGACAACCTTCTAGAGTGTTCTACGAAGGCAGGTTCTGTCTTATTCTCCTTGCTATAGCTTGGGACAGTGCAAATTTTTAACAACCCCAAAACTGGACTTGCTGGAAACTGAGATGAGGTAACACGATTGGAGAGAGAGATTTCTTAAAAAGAGGAAGATTATTTTTCTCTATATGGAACTAAGTTCCTAGGGAGCCCTCCATGCTTTACAGAATCCAGGGAAACAAGGCACCGTGGCCCTTCCGTCTGTTCCTTGGGTCCTCTTCCCGTCACAGGATCCCCATACCTAAGTGATCATGCGCATTTATTGTCAATCCTGTGACCATACATGCAGGCAGGTACTTATGGGTTTAAAGTCCGTGCCTTGGGTAAAATGGAGAATCCAGTGGGAAGAGTCTTGTGTCCAATCCATCTCTGCAGGATCAGGTGGAGTGCTTGGTAGTGTCTCAATAATGTTGAATAAGTCTTTGTGTCTTAATACTTTCAAATTCTTCCCCCATCATTAGGGTGACAGTTATAAATATCTAAGTGTATACACACTCACAAGTCACTGTACAGGAAACATACAGAGGAGGTGAGGTGAGAACCTCATAGATTTAAAACCTGGGTAAATTTAGCCCCAACCTGATGGCTATGTCATTGGTTTTGTCACTCTTTATCTCTTCTCGTTTAGAAATAATAGTCACCAGCTCGTGTAATCAAAAGTCTCTCTAAATGTAATGATTTGGGGGTCACTGGATGTTTCTGAAATAACACCTGCAGAACAATCATTAGCACCTTGATTAATTCTGTCTGATACACAGAAAAAATGAAATACATCTTTTAGAAAGCCACAGGGTTCTTAGTGTGAACAACTTGCTGAATATTCTAAGAAGGGATTGCACTGCTAAATATGTAACAGTACACATGTTAGAAGAGATTGTGTGTGTGCTGGTGCATGTGTGTGCTCATGTGTACATGTGTATGTATGCGTTTGTGTGTGTTGTATGTGTATATGTGTGTGTGCTTACAAAAAAGTAGATACTTAAACTCTTGAAGGGAAAAACCAGAAAAGAAGATGAGGTTGACACTGGTTTAGCAATTTCCAAAAATCATCAGGATGGCTGCAGAAAAATTAGGAAGCCCAGTGATTACTTTCAGATATCGCAGAGAAGATGGATTTACTTTGTTCCCTCTAGCTTCTTAAGGAAGACTCCAAAACTAGGGATTAAATTTATAAAGAGACTCTATATATGACGGAAACGAAGAGCCTTAAGTGGCTCCTCTGTCATCAAAGTGTGAGACCATCACCTGGGTGACCATAGGTCAAAGGACACATTGAGGAGCCCGCCCAGGGAATGAGAGCTTGACAAGCCACGGACGATCAGGGCGGTCAGGGACCATGAGGCATCACTCCTGATGATGCAGGAGCACTTCACACGACACAACCCTGCGGGGATTCACAAGACAAGGCTAACACACACATGGCTCTGAGAAGTCCTATAAGAAAAAGATGAAACAAGACAGGGTTTCCCAAATTTATTTGACTATGATGTCCCCATTTTCCTTTACATAAAATCTTGTACTGTCTTGAGTCACTAGGGTCCCAAAAATACCTTTAGGGAAATGCAGAGCCAAAATGGCAAATATATTTGGGAAAGAATGTTGTCAGGTAGGAGTGTCAAAATTACTTCATGAACCTTAAATTTTTCTATATGGCCCCCAGTGTCATTGTCTGGAGTAACCCTTCCAAACACTGGTTTTCAAACTGTGATATGAGGGAAAAATACAGTCAAACAGTCCTTGAATAAGTGGTAGTTTAAGTCTTTTCAGGCCATGTAGAACTCTGCAACTATGACTATGCTGCTCTAAGGCAGGCCCACCCACTGCAGAGGGCATCCCGGATCACAGGCTTCCTGGGGGAGGGCACACTTTGGCGGAGCCCTGGAGAGTGGGCAGGAGGAAGGCGGGCCAGCAGCCTCTGTCCATGGTGCTAAGTTAGAGCACCGGCCCCCTCTGCACAATGCAGGAGAGGCAGGTTCTATAGTGGTTAAGAGTATGGTTATGGTCCCCATCCAAAAACAGACCCACGAAGACAGTAACCTGGTTTATGGCAAAACCCACACACTAGTGCTGTGGGACAGCCTTTCTTTTCAATCAATGTGTTAGGTCAACAGAACACCCATATGGGGAAAAATTGTCCCTGTACCCCTACCACACACAATACACAAAACTATTCCAGTGGGCGGTACCTCCAACTGTGAAAGGTAAAATCATGAAGCTTTTAGAAGAAATGTAGGAGAATGTCTTCCTAACTTTGGAGTAGTCCAAGATATCTTAAGTAGGCTCAAAGAATATTGGTGAAAAGAAAAAAAGAATAACCAGTACAATGCAAACAGGGGGCAACCAGATAAGAAGACTGAATAGGCCCCTTATGGGAATGCAAATGTCTAATAAATGTGAAGAGGGGCTTAACTTCCTTAGTCAGCCAGGAAAGGCAAATTTAAATAATGCAATGCCACCACACATCCATCCATGAGCTAAAATGAAAGAGACTAACAATTCTGAGTATTGGGGAGAGTATGGATCTACTGAAACTCTCAGATTCCACAGCTGAATGTAAACTGGCACAGTCACTTTGGAAAACTGTCTGGCAGTATCTTCCAAAGCAATGTCTGCAATGACCAGGAGAGTCCAGGCCTCGGATCTTTCCACTAGAGATGCAGGGTTGCATTCACCAAAATGTATATGAAAGATGCCTCACAGCAGCACTATTTGAAATAGCCCCGAACTGGAAACAACCCCAAAGTCCATCAACAGTAGAGTGTTCACACAATTCAGTACAACGGAGCAACGAGAATGTGGGGCTCTCAGTACCTGCAATAACATGTGTGAGTCTCACAAACTAGGTTGAGCAACAGAAGGCAGACACAGAACCACATGCTATACTAAACGTGGATTCCATTCACATCCATTCACAAATCTATGGTTTAGAACTCAGACAAGGGGTGCTATGGGCTGCATCGTGCCCCCCAGTATATGTGTTGAAGCCCTAACCCCCCACCATGTGACAGTATTTGGAGAGGGGATCCTTGGGAGGTGATTAGGTTTACATGAGGTCATGACGTGTCATGGTTGTGTTAAATTAATGTTTGTTAAGTAGAGCCCCTGATCTGGGGCGGTGAGCCAGGCTCCAACAAAAGACCCTAAGAAATATGTCAATAGAGAAGTCTATTACCCACAGGCTCTGGAGGAAGGACACAGCATGCTGGTCATTTGTCCAAACAAAATGGTGTGGAGGCAGCAAGACTCAGAGTAGCTGAGCTACCATCTCCATGAGGTGGGGCCCCCAGAATGGAATAAGTGCCCTCATAGGAAGAGACACCAGAGAGCTCCGTTTCTCCCCGCCCCCTGCCTGCTGCCCACACCACGTGAAGACACAGCCACATTCAAACCAGCAAAAGAGCCCTCACCAGATCCGGCCACGCTGGCACCCAGATCTCAAACTTCCAGTCTCCAGGACTGTGAGAAACAAATTTCTGTGCCTTAAGCCACCCCATCTGTGGTATCTTGTTATAGCACCATGAGCTGGCTAATCCACGAGCAAAAGACTAGGTCTCAAGGGGTCATTCTGTAGTCAATTTTTTCCTGATTTCAGGTGTTTACATGGGTGTGTTCAGTTTGTGAAAATCCACTGATCTGTGCACTTAAGCTCAGTGTGCTTTTCTACACACACACACGCACACACACACATCCCTTGGTTTGGGTCTATTTTGGCCCCTGTAATATTAACAAACTGGAAGGGAAAAGCCAGATAGTATCATATCTCAGGGGTGCATTATAACAGACGTTCTCCCAAACCCCTGCCCAATATGCCAGGAATTTCATCAACCAAGTTAATGAAGAAGCAGCATCACCAGGGGCCAGCTGGCTTCTGAACTCAGCTCCCACTCTGACCCCAGGGAGCCTGAGCCTCTAAAGGTCAAAAGGGGACAGAGTCCTGACTGTCTGAGGGGCTGTGGAGCTGCACAGAGATTCATCTTAATTAAGCCAAATTCAGTTTCAGTCAGAACACCACTTCTTTATCCATTTCACGCAATTTAGAAAAGAATCATATTTGTTTAATCACCAAGTGAAGGCTGCAGGGAACCAAGATATGGCCAAAGCATGTGATCCACTCCACCCGAGTGTGACGATCAGAGCTTGGCAGGAGTCGGCAGGTTTGCCACAGTGGCAGCATCCAGCCACACTTGAGATGTAGCCAGCGTTTGCTTTACAACCAGCTTGAACAAAAGGTGTGACGGCTGTTCCCGTAGTGGAACTCGGGTTTCCATCCCCTCGTCAGGGCGAATTCCCTGCAGTCTGGGCCTCTCAGGCATGAACAGTGTACGCCCTGTCCCTCTATTCTACAGCAGGAACGTGGGGAATCAGGCCACTCGCCAAGTGTGTAAAAGCACGCGGCACCATGGCTCTGCACGCTCCCTCCCGCTCAGCCCATTTTGATGCTAACTCAGGGCTGCCGTGCCCTGGAGAATGGCCCCTCCTGCAGCAAGACTACATCTGTGGCCTGTCTCACAGCGAAGGGGCCTCCAGCTAGGCCTCTCACTCTGCCGGCCTTGAGGCACAGCCCGTGCGAGGCTTCTGGCAACCAAGGGCAGCACCGATCATCAGATGATCACTTTGTTCACCCTCAGAGCCCTGCCAGGCCAACAAACCACCCTGTCCTGCATTGAGGTCTGACCCAAAGAGGTTTGCTCACAAGCTACAGGGATGTGAGCCACTGATGCTCCTGGATATTTTTAAGATTTCACATGTAAGTGATATGACGCAGTATTCGTCTTACTCTCTTGGGTTATTTTACTCAGCACAATGCCCTCTGAATGGCAGGATTTCCTTCTTTTTTATGGGTAAGTAATATTCCACTGTGTGCTTAGTTAAAATATTATATATATAAATAAATATTTTACATTTATACCACATCTTCTTTATACACTCATTCATCAACACTTAGGTTGTTTCCATATCTTAACGATTGTGAATGATGTCACAGAAACAGGGCACAACGGTGGTTGCCAGGGGCTAAGGGGTGCAGAGAGATGGGGAGATGTTGGTCAAAGGGTACAAACTTTCAGTTATAAGATGAATAAGTTCTGGGATCTGGTGTGCAGCAGGGTGACTGTAGTTAATTATACTGTACTCTCGGCTTGAAATTTGCTAATAGAGTAGATCTTAAACATTCTCATCACAGAAACACATACACACAAGTCAGCTTTGTGAGGTACTGGGTGTGTTATTTAACTTGGTTGTAGTAAATATTTCATTGTATATGAATATCAAATCATCATGCTGCACAATTTAAATATATACAGTTGACCACTGAACAACACTATACGCAGATTTTCTTCAATAGTAAATACTTCAGGTACTACACAATCCACAGTTACTTGAGTCTGCAGCTGTAGAACCCCAGATATGGGGGGACCTTGGATTTGCCAACTATAACTTATACGTGATTTTTCCACTTCTTGGAGGGTCAGCGCCCCCAACCCTCAGGTTGTTCAAGGGTCTAATCTACAATTTTATTTGTCAATTATATCTCAATAAAGCCAAAGAAAAGCAAATCCAGGAAGAAAGAAAAGTAAAGATGTTCATGGAGCTATGAGTGTACAGAGGTGCGGCGCTCAATGTGCAGTTAAGTCCGTGCAAGGAGAAACACTGCATCTTGAAAATACTGGAGCGTTCAACGAAAAGTAACAGTATTTCTAAAAATGGGCTTCATGTCCACCATGTCTGCATGAGTTTGCCGTCCACGGGAAATGGGTTCTCCGATTTGAAAGTTCCGAAATGCATTTCCAAAGACAGGGTGTGGTGCTGCTAGTTATCGTCCCCGGTTTAACGCAGCAGATCTTCACTGACCGAGGACTGACACTAATCTACTACTTAAAGCAATCCACTGGCACATCTAATTCTGCCCAGAAAGAAACAATAAAACCGCTCTCACCTCCTTAGGGAGTGACGGTGCTTACAGGGAATGAGCATGTGATGCTTCCTCTCTCCTTCCATAGTTCCATGTCCGTGGTGGCAGCCGTGGCTGCCACCTGCCCCCGTCACCCTGCGTCAGGAAGCACACCCGAGCCAATGCTCCAGGTGACTCTCAGGTGTCCAACAAACTGCCGTGACAGGGCTTCCCACACTGCCTGGTCCCAGACTCCAAACTCAAGGTGGGGTGAGGGACAAGCTAATCGAGCATCACTTTCCCCAGGCCATGGTGACTGGTCCAGAAATGGGCATGTGCCCAAATCAGAGCCAATGCAATGCAGGAAAATGCAGTTGTAGCAATATAGTAATAATAATATAATAGTAGTTGTAGTAATAGCAATTCCTGAGTGTTCACTCATTTAAGTAAACGAGAGTCACGATAAGTGCTGTTTGGGCAGAAGGCACCCAGGCTTCTAGAAGAGTACAAGGAGAAGCACTGACCCCTGAGGGGTGGACAAGTAGGAAAGGCTTCTTGGAGGAAGAGGTGACACCTGTACTAACATTTGAGGGATGTTCGCTTAGAAAGAGGAAGGAATGACTTGAGACATGTCAGAGGTGAAAACCTGGATCATGACCAGTGTGAGGACACTCAGATCTGGGTGGGGAAGGAAGGGAAGTGGCGGGAGACGAGGCCAAGTACTAAGCAGGAGCCCTACAGGAAAGGCCCCAATTTGCCGTGTTAAAGCCTGTACTTCAACTGCCGTGGTCCCAGGTTCAATCTCTGATGGGGCAACTAAGATCCTGCAAGCCTCGCAGCATGGCCAAAAAACAACAACAACAAAAAAGGCTGTTTTTCATCCGGAGCCAGTGGGGTGGCCCTGGGGGGCAGGAGCAACAGAATGACACATTAGGCTAGTCTCTCGTGCTGCATGGGGAGGGTTGACCCGAGGCGGGCAGGGCCAAAGGCAGGGAGATAGAGTTGGCACAATGGACACTGCATCATAATATTTAACTTTAAACTATGTCACTTCTATCAAAGTTTAATTTTTCAAAATATTCATCATTTATTTACAAAGCAAGGTGTTTTTTCTCCATGTGTTTCCTGGAAAATGTGGCGCCATCCATTTAAAATCCACACCTGGGACCTCTGGCAGCAGAGTTAGGACACTGCCTCAATGGTGCAGGGGGAGATGGTGAGGATCTGACCCTGCATGTCAGCTCAGAGTGAAGACAGAGGGGAGATCTGCAAAGCGTTAAGGCATGGAGTCAACCAGACTTGGTGTTTGTTGAGAAACGGTTCCTTCAGTAGGGGAATGGCTAAACTAACTGTGGTACATCCATATCACAGAATCCCATAGAGCAACAAAAAAGAGCAAACTATTAATCCACATGACAACCTGGATGGATCTCAAGGGCACTGAGCTGAGTGTAAAAAATTGCCATCTTGCAAGGTCAAATACTAGATGATTCGGTATATGTAACACATTCAGAAGTGGTAAGATTGCTACATGAGGCAGGAGCGAGCAGGAGTCAGAAATGACCTAGCTTATGGCTGGCAGAGCATCCCTGAGATGGAGCAGCAGGCTGGAGAGCGTGTTAGCTAGCTACTGCTGCATAACAAATGATTCCAAATTGGGTGACCTCAAACATTTACTATATCACAGTTTCTGTGCCTCTGGTATCCAAACACAGTTTAGCTGGGTTACCTTGATTCAGGGTCTTTCATGATGTTACAGTTAATTTGTCAGCCAAGGGTTCAGTCCTCTCAGAACTCAACTGGGCTAAAGATGCCACTCCCAAGTTCACTACCTGTCTCTAGGCGGGTCTTGGAAGAGTCACCTCCAAGACCAGGCACGTTACTTCCTCACCACACAGGCACCTCCATAAGCTGTTTGACTGTCCTTAAGACATGGCAGCTGGTCATGAGAGACAGACAGATAGAAACACAAAGAAAAGAGGGAGAAAGATACAGAGACAGAGGGAGCTAGAGACAGCATGAGATGGTGAGCAACAGGAGACTTTCAGGAGCCTTGTCTTGGGTGTGACGTCCCATAGCCTTAGCTACCTCCTATCAGCCAGAGACGAGTCACTGGGGCCTGGCCACACTTAAGGTTGGTGATGACACATGGTGTGAACACCAAGAGGGGGGGATCTGTAGGGACCGTCTTAGAGGCTGCCCCCTCCCCGCCAACACGGGTGAGGAGGTCAAGTTCAGCTGTAGACATGTCACAGGACAATCTTCGATACCCAGAGCTAAGCACAGTCATAGAATGTCTCTCCCTGGGAAAAACAACAACCGTAATAAAAACAACAACCGTAATAAAAAAAGTAGTTTCTCTTCCTTACCTTTTTCCTGTCATTTGTCTCTCTCCTCTCTCTCCTCCTCTTCTCCAATTTAAACCTGAATCTTTGAGACTCTTCCTAGAGTCAGCATAAAGCGCCAGCTGCTAACTGATTAATCTGAATCAGCTACTCCTGAAAAGAAAAAAAAAAATCGGGTCAGCATTCCCACCTGCGGGCCGGAAACGGGCTACGACGCGCATCCCCTGAACGTCTCTTTTCAAAGGCTCAGTGTGATCGTGATCCAAGAGGAAAGGTGATGTGGGAAACGGCAGACTCCGAATGCGGAAAAGCAAAACGCGAAGCTTAGACTAGGGGCAGAAGGGGAGATATGTTTTGCCAAAGAAGAGAAAATGTAAGGACTTAATCAAACACTGAAAATGCCAGGCCAGCCACCCGGGAACCAAGAGCCGGTGCTGAAGAGTCTTGCCCCCGGTGCAAGTGGGGCCAAAGAGCTAAAAGGAAACAATTGTTTGGGGCATATTCGGGGCTTTGGCTCATTTTTAAGCTGGTAACATCAGAGACTCCAAAGTGTTAGTTAAAAACAAGCCCACCGTGAAAGTTCTAGAGCAGAGAACCTTCTAGAGCAGTCCAGGCCCTGCACCCAGGAGACCTGTTACCAATGAGGAACCCTGGAGCAAGGCACTATTCCTGGTACTGTTTGGGCACAAGTTAACTCACACATTCAACCAGCAAATATTCACCGGAAACATCCCATGTGGTTAAGTTCTCAGCTCTGTGCAATGCAAGATAAAAACCTGAGTACAATTTGTTGTCCAGCCTCAAGACACAGCCAGTCTAACTCAGCAGGGAAGGCCTCAGGGGCCTTGCATTAAAGTTCTCTTTACTGGGCTTCCCTGGTGGCGCAGTGGTTGAGAGTCCGCCTGCCGATGCAGGGGACACGGGTTCGTGCCCCGGTTTGGGAGGATCCCACATGCCGTGGAGCGGCTGGGTCCGTGCGCCGTGGCCGCTGAGCCTGTGCTCCGCAACGGGAGAGGCCACAGCAGTGAGAAGCCCGCGTACCACAAAAAAAAAAAAAAAAAAAAAAAAAAAAATTCTCTTTACTGTTGACAAAAAGGCTTGAATGTTTAGCTGTCGAGAAACATGATTTTGAGGTTTTCTGCCCATCAATGCGCAACCCCACCTTTGAGGGGCAGGAGAGTGGGCCTGGCATGGAGACGCCACAGCTATTTTGAGCTACTTTAAAATAAAGCCTTGTCTTTCTTTACTGTGCCCTGAGAATGGCTCTCAGGAACAGAGGGTGTGTAAATGAGGCATCTTCCCTTCTGCATGGCCTCTGGCCAGATTCCAGCAGAAAAACAAGTATCTTCCTGGGTTCTGAGAAGTGGATCAGCCTTTCTTAAACGGTAAAGAAATTGCAGGGGTTGTAAATTCTCCCAGAGGTTCTCCACTGGTGGGTACACATGAGAAACCAAATGATGATAATGTTTCTTTCAGAGCTACGTTGTTCGCAAAAATGTTTCTTAAATTTTATCTTTTAACTTAAATAGTTATTTCATGGCCATCAAAGCCTTCTCAAGCGCTTCTTAGAGATGAATATTGTCTCAGAACAGAATTCCATGCTTCGTTATCTTGTAATGATTGTGATTTTTAGATGATCATTATTCACTTTCTTTTTTAATGGGGGCATTGGGGCGAAAGCAACCTGGTAAAAATATGGGTTGTTCCCATTGTGAATGGATTCAGATTGAGTGTTTCTGAAGATACAGCTCTCCCATTTTTGAAGTTGGTAATGAGAGTATTGTTAAACAAAGGTAGGAATTAAAAATTCAGAATATATTTTACATAATTAGTATTTTAAATTCGTGTGATTTAAGCACCATTTTAAAGAGTGATTTGCCATACTGTAATTCACACTATAAATCTCGCCTATAATATATACATTAAAGCACTCTGAGATTGCTCTAGAATGTGAATTACTAAGTGCTGATGAATAATTTTGAATAATGTGACTGCTTTCACCATTGAGTGGAAAATTAAGATTGTGGTATCACTCTATTTAGAAATGATTGGTTTGCAAGAGTGAAGCTAACAGCTGTTTGGCCTCCTCCAAACGATGGTGCTTCCAGAGCAGAGCGGAAACTGGTTCTCCAAGCATTTCTCATGCTAAAATGTTTTCACTATGAAGAAATGTTTTTCTTCAGTTGCCTCAAATGACCAGTCTCATGGAAATGGCCAAGGGAAGAATGGAGACTCTATGTCCCAGGGGGTCAGGGGTGCATGTGGGGTATGTGCTGGCCTGGTGGCATCCACTCTGTGAGGACACAGTCTGATTTGTGAGAACAGGATGTGAGCACCAAAGCTAATGGACTCTTGCCATAGTGCAGGGCAGGGCTCAACTCTGGTGCAATGGAATGCCTTCCCAACTAGGGGTTTCCCTGAACCTGAGACTTTCAGTGTGAAAATCAGGAGAATCTGAGGCCAGTGGGGACTGCTGGTCACCCTAACTGACCATGATGATGATGATCATGATGACAATGATGACGACCGTATGATGATGGTTATAATACTGCTACTACTAATAACAGTAGTTGACGTTTGCAGGGCTCCAGCTACGGGCCAGCCCTGTGCTAAGCATTCACAAATGTTACCTCTTCAACCCCTCACAACAGTCTTGTTCGATGGGTATGATCATCCTCACTTTACCAATGGATAAACTGAGGCCCAGGAAGGTTAAGGAACGTCTCTGAAATCACACATTTAATAAATAAAGCTGCTTCAATGCAAACCCTGACTGGCTGGGTGGTCAGTGGTTCCCCCAACACAACTGTTCTCAAACTAGAGCCCACAGACTTCTCCCCCTAGTGGAGTCCACAAGGTGATCTAAAAGGGCAAAACTGTTTTCATTGCCTTTTTCTCTGTGTTAACATTTGCACTGATGGGGCAAAGGCAGTGGTGGGTAAAACAGTTGGGCCTTTAGCCTGGATCAAGGCACTGACCACTAATATACAAGGGGTCATCACATTCCTCATGGCCACACACTCACAGTTCAACAGCAAAACACAAGCCTGTTTCACCTGAAAATGCTCTTGAAAAAGCAGTAAAAATTGTTAATTACTGAGCATATAAATTTTATTGTATCTCAAAACTCAATTACACATCATGTTGATATTTTGTGCGATTCATAAAGTATTCATAAAGCATTTCTGCTACACAGAAAACAACGGTGGTTGTCTTAAGAAAAAACTGTGTGATTGTTTGAGCTGCAAATTAAACTAGCACTTTTTCATGGGACTCTATTCTTATTTGAAAAAAAATGACTGGCAGACAGAGGATGGTTTTTCACACTTAGGTATTTGGAATTAGTATTAGAATTTGGAAAGCTTGTATTTTCCACCTGAGTTCTACAGCTTCCCAGTACTTAATGATTCTCCTTATGAGATCAGTGATTATATAAACAAATGTGAATTTTTGATACTGTACAATGGAATATATTGACATTTGGAAGATCTGCCCAAGACTCACTAGTAGAAGCTCACATAGTGTCCAACAGATGTCACTGTGTTTAAATATTCCAGGACGCCCCTGTGAATTCACTGCAGCATCCAGAGGTCTTCAATGCATGTGTGGGAATTACAGAGCTATCTAAATAAATACATAAACAAACACACACATGCACAGAAGATATGAGAGTGCTATCAACCACCTTGACTTAACTGATGATATGGAAGCTAACCTAACAATTGCTGAACGCACATTCTTTTCAAGTGCACAGGTGAGTTCAACAAGATAACCTTATGCTGGGCCATAAATTAAGTATCAATTAATCCAAAAGTACTAAGATCATATACAGTGTCTTCTCACACTACAGTGAAAATTAAAGATAAATAACAATAAGATATCTAGGGGAAAAAACAATTATTTGGAAATTCAACAATACACTTCTAATACATCCATGGGTCAAGGAAGAAATATTTCAAACTAAATGGGAACAAAAATATAATATATCAGCTAAGGTGGTACTTGAGGGAAATGTATAGCCTTTAATGTTTACATTAGAAAAGAAGAAAGGCCTGAAATCAATTGTCTAATGTTCCACCTGTAGAAGCTAGAAAATGAAGAGCTAGGTAAAAGCATTAAAATAATGAGGCTGAGGATAAAAATCAATGAAATAGAAAAGAGACAAACAAGCGAGAAATGTAACAAAGCCAAAAGTTGGCTCCTTGGAAAGAGTAACAAAATAGGCATAGCCCTATATGAAATTATAAAGGGGATTAAAAAAAGACACACAATCCCAATATCAGGAATGAAGGAAATACCTTGACCAATAATCTACACAGTTTAAATGGAAAATAAAGAAATACCTGGGAGTAACTGTATATGAACAGAATTTGAAAATGTAGATAAAATGGACAAATCCCTTGAAAAATATGATTTACCAACATTGAGACAAGATGAAACAAAAAGTCTGAATAGACCTCTATCTATTAAAGGAATTGAACTTGCTAACAAAAACATTTCTACAGACAACAAAAAACAAAAAACAACTTCGGGACCAGATGGTTCCACTGGTGAATTCTATCAAATATTTAAGGAAGATATAGCACAATTTGTTACATAATATTTTTAGAAAATGGACAGAGAACAATTTACAAATCATTTTATGAGGACAGCATGACACTGATAAAGATACTATAAAAAAAGAAAATTATAAGCCAATACCCTTCATGAACATAAGCACGACATTCCTTAACAAATATTAGCAAGTTGGATACAGAAATATATAAATAGGAAAATGCCTCATAACTATGTTTGATTTATCCTAGGAATGCAAGTATGTTCTACCATTCAAAAATCAACTTAATTTACCTATTAATGGAAGGAAGAAGGAAAAAAAAAACACTGATTATCTCAATAGATGGAGAAGAAAATATTGACAAAATCTAATGCTAATTTATGATTTAAAAGTTGCACTAAACTAGAAACAGAAGGAAACTTCCTTACCCTGATAAAGAACATCTAAGCTACAGCTAACATCATACTTAACAGGGAGAGATTAAATGCTAACCCGCCCAAGACTAGGAACAAGGCAGAGATGCTCATTCTCACAACTTCCATTCAATATTGGACTGCAGTTTCTAGTCAGTGAATAAGACAAAAAAGAATAATAAAAGAAATTAAGATCAGGAAGGAAGAAGTAAAACCGTCTCTATTTGCAGATCCCATGATTACTTAAATAGAAAATCCTAAGGAATCTACAAAGGACTATTAGAACTAATGAGACAACTTAGAAAAAGCACAGACTGCAAGGTCAATACAAAAAAATCAATTGTATTTAACAGTGAACAACCTGAATATTAAATTTAAATTTTAAAATATTAAATTTACAATATTCTTTTTACAATAGAACAATAGTTAGAAATAAATTTAACAAAATGTATAAGACTAGAATACTGTCAGCTATCAAATACGGATGAGAAAAAATTTTTAAAGTCCTAAAGAATTAAAAATATATAGCAACTACAATGATTGGAAGACTTGATTATGTTAAGATAGCAGTTCTTTCCAAACTGATCTATACATTCAACACAATCTCAATTATAATCATGTAAGAATGTTTTTGCAGAACCTGACCAGTTTATTTTAAAATATACATGTAGATTTGAAGGATTTAGAATACCCAATGCAATCTCAAAAAAAAAAATCAGAACACGATTAGAGGACTTACCCCTAAGTTCAAGACTTACTATAAAGAACCAATATTCAAAAATACGCAGTACTGCATAAAGAGGGAAACAAAGACCAAAGGAGAGAATAGAGTCTAGAGCTCCTAAAACTCAGTAAGGAAAAGAAAATCAACCTAATTAGAAACTGGGAACCATATTTGAAAACACTTCACAAATGCAGATGTATCAATGACCAATGAGCACAGCACCATTAGATGTTAAGAAAAGGTAAATTAAAACTCCCATGAAAAATTACCAGGGGAGTTTGGTTCAAGATGGCAGAGTAGAAGGACATGCGCTCACTGCCTCTTGTGAGAGCACCAGAATCACAACTAACTGCTGAACAATCATCGACAGGAAGACACTGGAACTCACCAAAAAAGATACCCCACATCCAAAGACAAAAGAAAAGCTACAATGAGACGGTAGGAGGGGCACAATCACAATAAAATCAAATCCCATAACCACTGGGTGGGTGAACAATTGGAGATCTCACAAACTGGAGAACAATTATACTACAGAAATCCACCCACTGGAGTGAAGGTTTTCAGCCCCAAGTCAGGTTTCCCAAGCCGGGGGTACAACAACAGGAGGAGGAATTCCTAGAGAATAAGACTTTGAAGGTTAGTGGGATTTGACTGCAGGACTTCGACAGGACTGGGGGAAACAGAGACTCCACTCTCAGGGGGCACACACAAAGTAGTGTGCACATTGGGACCCAGGGGAAGAAGCAGTGACCCCATAGGAGACTGAACCAGACCTACCTGCTAGTGTTGGAGGGTCTCCTGCAGAGGCAGGGGGTGGCTGTGGCTCACCGTGAGGACAAGGACACTGGCAGCAGAAGTTCTGGGAAGTACTCCTTGGTGTGAGTGCTCCCAGAGTCTGCCATTAGCCCCAGCAAAGAGCAGGGTAGGCTCCAGTGCTGGTTTGCCACACGCCAAACAACCAACAGGGAGTGAACCCAGCCCCACCTATCAGCACACAAACAGATTAAAGTTTTACTGACTTCTGCTCACCAGAACAACACCCAGCTCTACCCACCACCAGTCCCTCCCATCAGGCAGCTTGCACAAGCTTCTTAGATAGCCTCATCCACCAGAAGGCAGACAGTATTAAGCAAGAAGAACTACAATCCTGCAGCCTAGGGAACAAAAGCCATATTCACAGAAAGACAGACAGAATGAAAAAGTAGAGGGCTATGTACCAGAGGAAGGAACAAGAATAAACCCCAGAAAAACAACTAAATGAAGTGGATATAGGCAACCTTCCAGAAAAAGAATTCAAAGTAATGATAGTGAAGATGATCCAGGACCTCGGAAAAAGAATGGAGGTAAAGATTGAGAAGATGCAAGAAATGTTTAACAAAGACCTAGAAGAATTAAAGAACAAACACCTAGAAGAATTAAAGAACAAGCACCTAGAAGAATTAAAGAACAAACAAACAGAGATGAACAATACAATACTGAAATGAAAAATACACCAGAAGGAATCAATAGCAGAAGAACTGAGGAAGAAGAACGGATAAGTGACCTGGAAGACAGAATGGTGGAATTCACTGTTGTGGAACAGAATAAAGAAAAAAGAACGAAAAAGAAATGAATATAGCCAAAGAGACCTCTGGGACAACATTAAACACACCAACATTAGCATTATAGGGGTCTCAGAAGGAGAAGAGAGAGAGAAAGGACCTGAGAAAATATGTGAAGAGATTACAGTCGAAACCTTCCTTAACATGGGAGATGAAATAGCCACCCAAATCCAGGAAGTGCAGAGAGTCCCAGGCAGGATAAACCCAAGGAGAAACATGTCGAGACACATAGTAATCAAATTGACAAAAATTAAAGACAAAGAAAAAGTATTAAAAGCAACAAGTGAAAAATAACATATAACATACAAGGGAACTCCCATAAGGTTAATAGCTGATCTCTCAGCAGAAACTCTACAAGCCAGAAGGGAGTGGCACAATATATTTAAAGTGATGAAAGGGAAGAACATACAACCAAGATTACTCTACCTGGCAAAGCTCTCGTTCGGATTCGACAAAGAAATCAAAAGCTTTACAGACAAGCAAAAGCTAAGAGAATTCAGCACCACCAAACCAGCTCTACAACAAATGCTAAAGGAACTTCTCTAAGTGGGAAACACAAGAGAAGAAAAGGACCTACAAAAACAAACTCAAAACAGTTAAGAAAATGGTAATAGGAATATACTTATCGATAATTACTTTAAATGTGAATGGATTAAATGCTCCAACCAAAAGACATAGGCTTGCTGAATGGATACAAAAATAAGACCCATCTATATGCTGTCTACAAGAGACCCACTTCAGACCTAGGGACACATAAAGACTGAAAGTGAGGGGATGGAAAAAGATATTCCATGCAAATGAAAATCAAAAGAAAGCTGGAGTAGCAATACTCATATTAGATAAAATAGACTTTAAAATAAAGATTTTTACAAGAGACAAGGAAGGACACAACATAATGATCAAGGGGTCAATCCAAGAAGAAGATATAACAATTATAAATATATATGCACCCAACAAGGGAGCACCTCAATACCTAAGGGAAATGCTAACAGCTATAAAAGAGGAAATTGACAGTAACACTATAATAGTGGGGGACTTTAACACCTCATTTACCCCAATGGACAGATCATCCATATAGAAAATTAATTAGGAAACACAAGCTTTAAATGACACAATAGACCAGATATATTTAATTGGCATTTATAGGACATTCATTCCGAAAACAGCAGATTACACTTTCTTCTCAAGTGCACATGGAACATTCTCCAGGATAAATCACATATTGGGTCACAAAACAAGCCTTGGTAAATTTAAGAAAATTGAAATCATATCAAGCATCTTTTCCAACCACAATGGTATGAGATTAGAAATAAATTACAGGGGAAAAAATGTAAAAAAACACAAACACATAGAGGCTAAACAGTACATTACTAAATAACCAAGAGATCAATGAAGAAATCAAAGAGGAAATCAAAAAATACCTAGAGACAAATGACAATGAAAACATGATGACGCAAAACCTATGGGATGCAGCTAAAGCAGTTCTAAGAGGGAAGTTTATAGCAATATAAACCTACCTCAAGAAACAAGAAAAATCTCAAATGAACAATCTAACCTTACACCTAAATCAACTAGAGAAAGAAGAACAAACAAAACCCAAAGTTAATAGAAGGAAAGAAACATAAAGATCAGAGCAGAAATAAATGAAATAGAAACAAAGAAAACAATAGCAAAGATCAATAAAACTAAAAGCTGGTTCTTTGACAAGATAAACAAAATTGATAAACCTTTAGCCAGACTCATCAAGAAAAAGAGGGAGAGTACTCAAATCAATAAAATTAGAGATGAAAAAGGAGAAGTTACAACGGACACCACAGAAATACAAAGCATCATGAGAGACTACTACAAGTAACTCTATGTCAATAAAATGGACAAACTGGAAGAAATGGACAAATTTGTAGAAAGGTATAACCTTCCAAGACTGAACCAGGAAGAAATAGAAAATATGCACAGACCAATTACAAGTAACAAAATTGAAACTGTGATTAAAAATCTTCCAACAAACAAAAGTCCAGGACCAGACGGCTTCACAGGTAAATTCTATCAAACATTCAGAGAAGAGCTAACACCATCCTTCTCAAACTCTTTCAAAAAAATTGCAGAGGAAGGAACACTCCCAAATTCATTCTATGACGCCACCATCACCCTGATACCAAAACCAGACAAAGATACTACAAAAAAAGAAAATTACACACCAATATCACTCACGAATGTAGATGCAAAAATCCTCAAGTAAATAATAGCAAACAGAATCCAACAATACATTGAAAGGATCACACACCATGATCAAGTGGGATTTATCCCAGGGATACAAGGATTCTTCAGTATACATAAATCAATCAGTGTGATATGCCATATTAACAAATTAAAGAATAAAAACCATATGATCATCTCAATATATGTAGAAAAAGCTTTTGACAAAATTTAGCATTCAATTATGATAAAAACTCTCCAGAAAGTGGGCATAAAGTGAACCTACTTCAACATAATAAAGGCCATATACAACACACCCACAGCAAACATCATTCTCAATGGTGAAAAACTGAAAGCATTTCCTCTAAGATCAGGAACAAGACAAGGATGTCTACTCTCGTCACTATTATTCAACATAGTTCTGAAAGTCCTAGCCATGGCAGTCAGAGACGAAAAAGAAATAAAAGGAATACAAATCAGAAAACAAGTAAAATTCTCACTGTCTGCAGATGACATGATACTATACATAGAGAATCCTAAAGATGCCACCAGAAAACTACTAGAGCTAATCGATGAATCTGGTAAAGTTGTAGGATACAAAATTAATGCACAGAAATCTCTTGCATTCCTATATACTAACAATGAAAGATCAGAAAGAGAAAGTAAGGAAACAATCCCATTCACCACTGCAACAAAAAAGAATACAATACCTAGGAATAAGCCTACCTAAGGAGGTAAAAGACCTGTACTCAGAAAACTATAAGACACTGATGAAAGAAATCAAAGATGACACAGACAGAGAGATATACTATGTTCTTGGATTGGAAGAATCAATATTGTGAAAATGACTATACTACCCAAAGCAATCTACAGATTCAATGCAATCCCTATCAAATTACCAGTGGCATTCTTTACAGAACTAGAACAAAAATTCTTAAAATTTGTATGGAGACACAAAAGACCCCGAATAGCCAAAGCAATCTTGAGAAAGAAAAACGTAGCTGGAGGAATCAGGTTCCCTGACCTCAGACTATACTACAGAGCTACAGTAATCAAGACAATATGGTACTGGCAAAAAACAGAAATATAGATCAATGGAACAGGACAGAAAGCCCAGGGATAAACCCATGCACCTATGGTCAACTAATCTATGACAAAAGAGGCAAGGATATACAATGGAGAAAAGAGAGCCTCTTCAATAAGTGGTGCTGGGAAAACTGAACAGCTACATGGAAAAGAATGAAATTAGAACACTCCCTAACACCATACACAAAAATAAACTCAAAATGGATTAAAGACCTACATGTAAGGCTGGACACTATAAAACTCTTAGAGGAAAACATAGGAAGAACACTCTGACATAAATCATAGCAAGATCTTTTTTGACTCACTTCCTAGAGTAACGGAAATAAAAACAAAAATAAACAAATGGGACCTAATGAAACTTAAAAGCTTTTGCACAGCAAAGGAGACAATAAACAAGATGAAAAGACAACCCTGAGAATGGGAGAAAATATGTGCAACCGAACAATGGACAAAGGATTAATATCCAAAATATATAAACAGCTCATGCAGCTCAATATTAAAAAAAAATCCAATCCAAAAATGGGCAGAAGACCTAAATAGACATTTCTCCAAAGAAGACATGCAGGTGGCCAAGAGGCACATGAAAAGTTGCTCAACATCACTAATTATTAGAGAAATGCAAATCAAAACTACATTGAGGTATCACCTCACACCAGTTAGAATGGGCATCATCAGAAAATCTCCAAACAACAAATGCTGGAAAGGGTGTGGAGAGAAGGGAACCCTCTCGCAGTGTTGGTGGGAATGTAAATTGATACAGCCACTATGGAGAACAGTATGGAAGTTCCTTAAAAAAACTAAAAATAGAATTACCATATGACCCAGCAATCCCACAACTGCACATATACCCAGAGAAAACCATAATTCAAAAAGATACATGCATCCCAATGTTCATTGCAGCACTACCTACAATAGCCAGGTCATGGAAGCAACCTAAATGCCCATCGACAGACAAATGGATAAAGAAGATGTGGAACATATATACAATGAATTATTTCTCAGCCATAAAAAGGAACGAAATTGGGTCATTTGTAGAGAAGTGGATGGACCTAGAGACTGTCATACAGAGTGAAGTAAGTCAGAAAGAGAAAAACAAATATCGTATATTAACACATATATGTGGAATCTAGAAAAATGCTACAGAAGAACTGGTTTGCAAGGCAGAAATTGAGACACAGATGTAGACAACAAACGTATGGACACCAAGGGGGGAAAGTGGGGGTGGGGGGTGGGATGAATTGGGAGATTGGGATTGACATGTATATACTGATGTGGATAAAATGGATAATTAATAAGAACCTGCTGTATAAATAAATAAATAAATAAATAAATAAGGAAGTTAAGGAAAAAAAGAAAAATTACCAGACTCCATCAAAATGGCTGAAGTTGAAAAGACTGACAACGTTAAATGCTGACAAGTATGCAGAGGAACCAGAACTCTCATACGTGTTTACAGAATTTTCTAATAAAGCTCAATATCTATCTACACCATGACCTAGCAATTCCACTCCTAGATACTTTCCCAAGAAAAATTAACTGTCCACAAAAGACTTACACACAATTGTTCATAGCAGCTTTATTCACAATAGCCAAAAAGTAAACCCAACCAACCAACCAACCAAACAAAAACCTAATGTTAATCAAAAGAGAACAGAAAAACAATTTCTGGTCTACCTATACAAGGACTAGTATTCCATAATTTAATGGAACACAGCATGCTACATGACATAAATGAATCCCAAAATCATTATGCTGACTGAGGGAAGCCTAGCAAAGAAGCACATGCTGTGTGATTCCACTTATATGAAGTTCTAGAAAAGGCAAAAATAATCTATAATAAAAAATAACCAGAAAGTAGTTGCCTCCGGGGATTGGGTGGGGAGTGGGAATTGATGTGGAATGAACAGGAGGAAACTTTCCATGGTGATGGGAATCTTGACAGGGGTTTGGGTTACACAGGAGTATACATTTGTCAGAACTCATGGAATGATTCACTTAACCTTTGTGCATTTAATTCTATACAAATTTTATCGCAAAAGAAAAAAAAACTGTAAATAAATACTGAACTCTAGTTAATGACATACATGTTGAAGAATTTAGGGGAATGTGCAGTAATACCTGCAACTTACTTTGAAATACATTTTAAAAATGATGGTTTGATGCTTGGAGAGAGAGGATGGATGAATATGTGATAAAGCAAGAATAGTTAAAACTAAATGGAAAAATCTAGGTGCTGCAGGTATTCTCTGTAAAATCCAGTCTGCTTTTCTGTATGCTTATTTTTTTATAATATATAAACACTGGAGAGAAAACAGAAGCAACTGAGTGCATACCAAGTTCAAGACACTATGCTACATCAGGCTCTGCCAGATACAGCGGGCTCTGCAGAAGGTGACCTTCAGCCCTCAGCCCACCAGAGATGCACTGTGGTTGGGGGCAAGCTTCTCTGTGCTCCCTGCCCATCATCCTCTCTCAGAAGGGTGCAAAACTAATCAGGCAGGTAGATTTGGGAGAGATGCCAAGCCAAAATTTGATCTACTGGTTTGGGGCTTAGTTCCATTTCTGATTAGCTGTTCAACCTTGGGCAAGTTATTTAACTTCTCTGTGCCACAGTTTCATCATCTGCAAAGTGTACATAATACCATGCCTTCCTTATAAGGTTGTCATAAAGAACACACCAGACCAATGCATTTAAGTGACTAAATACAGTACAGTGCAATGTATTTCAACGAATAGTACAATGATGAGGATACTATTATCATCTCTCTGTAGCTCTCATTTCTGCCCCCTTTCATCTTCCACACAAGGGCACACAATTTCTCCCCCAATGCCTTCAGCCAAAAACCCAAGTCCCAGGGTGGGAGATAAATTGGGAGATTGGGATTGACACATACAAACCAGTATATATAAAATAGATAACTAATAAGGACCTACTGTGTAGCACAGGGAACTCTTCTCAATACTCTGTAATGACCTATATGGGAAAAGAATCTAAAATAGACTGGATATATTTATATGTATAACCGATACACTTTGCAGTACAGCAGAAACTAATGCAACGCTGTAAGTCAACTATACTCTAATAAAAATTAAAACAAAACAAAACAAAAATTCCCAAGTCCCCACAGAAATTAACTCCTGCAAATTGATGCCTACAGCACTAAGCAGCCCACCTTTCCCTCCAACATGCACAAAATCCCAATACTTATGTAAATGATCTTTACAACATCTGGCTTCTCAATTCTTTGACCTCTCTTCCAATAATCTTGTTTTTCTCCCTATCTCAGCCACTCACCCACATGGTCCTCTTCGGGACCCTAGCATTGCCAATAAAACCACATACTTTCAGACTCTTAATATTAAGCACACCATGCTTCAACCACTAACTCCTAACTTCCAGATCATATCACTTCACAGCCGAACTCCAGCCATTCTTCAAAATCTCATAGACTTAAAATCCATGGGTCCAGCCCACTGCCCCCCACCTTCCCTCATGTCTCCACCTCCCTCCTCGCACAGATTAATCCTCCTGGATACTCAACTCCCTTCCACTCTCCCCATGGAAGGCTCCAACTCAGGTTAAACCGCTCTCTGCCTACTCAGGCCTGCACTCACCCAGCTCAATGTGGCTGGAGAAAAAGAGACAAACACGTTCACTGGTCTCACTGTAAACTCAAGTCTACTCATCTCACAAGGGCCCCGGGGGCTGCTTGGCTATTATCCTACAGTGCCTCTCAATCCATCCCCTCCCCACTCTTCTCTCTCCAGACCCCCAACACCTCCTCCCGTCTTTGCTCTCAGCTCACTTCCTTGTTCACTGAGGAAAAGTAGACACAATCAGAAGAGAGGAAAGGATCCTCACCAGCACATCTTTCACCTTGTATCTGTCCCACATGTCTCTTCTGTCTGTCTTATTGCTACAAGTCAACACCCCATGCCCCTTCCTAAGGCCAGAGACTCTGCTTAGATCCTAGACCCGAGGCACTCTCCCTGATTCAAGAACATCACTCAGCAACTGTCATCCTTCTTTTTCTGTGTCATCAACTTTCTTCTCTTTACAGAATCATTCCCATACACAAATAAATATGCCCAGATTCCTCTCATCTTAAGAAATTCTCACTTAAGCACACTTCTCTCTCCAGCAGTGACCTCATTTCTCTTCTCCCTTTTATAGAAAAACATCTCAGGAGTGATGGTTATAATTGTTCACCATTTGCATTCTCTCACTGTCCCTTAAACCTTTTCACGGTTGGGTGTTCACACCCTCTACCCACATCAACTGCTCAGCCAGATCACCCATGATCTCCACGTTACTAAATCCCATGGTCAATTCTAAACCTCGTAACACTGACCTAACACTTCCTTCACTTGTCTTTGTTACCTAAGTAGGGTGGAGAATCCATTCACCATCATTCTTTAAAGCATGCACATAGTACATGTGTTATTTCATACATGTGAAATATTTCATAGTTAAGTAAGGAAAAGGTGCATTTAGAATGAAGAGCATTCATCTAAATGAGGCTTCTCAGATGTGCACATATACAACGGAGATGGCTTATAAATATCATACAGAAGTAGTATATAAATGACATTGTGGTGAACACATACGTATCTCTCTAAGAATACATACAAAATAAAATAGCTAAAAATATTACTTACAGAAAATGAGAATAAAGGGAAGGGAGTGAAGAAAACAGTATTTCACCCTTCTGTATCTCTCCATAATCTATATTCCACTTTGGAAAACCATATATGTGCATATACCTCTGGATTCTGGATTCTCTTTATATTCAACTTCGTAGAAACTATATATTGTGTGCACTACCTTTATAATATTATTAAAATTGTGTTAAAAATAAAAAGCCATACACAAAAACCTTAGATCCTGCATAAATAATCACAGTGAAAGTAGAAGAGTGTGAAATTTGTTGACCTCCCGCCCAAACACCAAGAATAACCTCCCCATCACCTGTGCTGACGTGGAGCCCTCCCCTCTGGTCCTCCCTCCTCTGCGGGAGGGACCACCTGAAGTCACTTCCATCGTATCTCAGGGATTGGAGCTGGGACAGCTGCTCCGTGACGCTACCCTGCTGACCCCATCCCAGGCTGGGGAGAAGGCCTGGCAGGGTCTCTTCAAGCCCAGCGTGCTATAAAGACGTACGCTGGAATGGAACTTGGCATCCAGGTCACGTTTGGTACAACAGATGAGACCTCAGGCCAGAAGCAACTGACTCCACTAATTCGCTGCAAAGAGGGGTGGGGAGACATTAGAATGGCCATTTCAGATCATGAATGTCATGAATACAAATGGAAAAATAAATTCCCAGTGTCTGCAGGTTGGGAAGGCTGTCATGCGTGGCCGTCCAGAACGCGGGGCTGAATTCAAAACCGAAATCAGACCTGCTAATTGCCCACACACTGCCAACCATTTGAAAAAACAAACATATTAATATGGCTTTAACTTTTTACAAGGTTTCTGTTTGTGTACCCAGATGGGAAAGTACACAGAGGCGAGGAGAATATTCTTGGGAGATGGGAGAGAGTCAGTTCGGAAAACAACGGATAACTTACTGTTTTCGTATTTAATGATTTCTACCTCTCAAAGACAGCTGCTTCATGTTTACAGAGATCCTCTGATACATAATTAGAAAAACTTATCTAAATGTCCACTGGCCCAGCCAGAAGGGTGAATAATAAGAATATTTTTTAAGGATGCTGAAATTAAAAAAAAAAAAACTTTTATTTTCACAGCTCTTGGCTGCTCTGAGGAGCTTTTACATGGGCCATATTAATTGGGTCACTAATTTCAATAGCAGCCCGAAAAGGTTGTTGCCTCAAAGCACTCTCAGAAGAACCAATGCTTCCCAACCCATTATAATCCAACAGAGACCACTGGAATACAGGAATAAACTCCCGAGAGCAGGGCCAGGCATTTACAGACAGAATGTCCAACCTTCACAACACCCTGCAAATAGATTTCTCAGGCCCATTTTACAGATGATGAAGGAGAGACTCAGGGGTTTTTGGCACATCTCAACTAGTACATGCCCAGTTGGGATTCAAACTCAGGTCACTCTGTGCTCATCCCAGAAATCCACTGTGCCTTTTAAGTTAGGTCTCCAAACACCTATGGAACTTTCCAGAATTGATACAGATTCATTTTAACCCATAAGGTCAGTACGTGCCAACCCACAGATTCACAGAGTCCTTAAGATGCTTACAGCCCCAGTTTCATTGTCTTGTTCACAGAGTTGTTGGTGTGCTTGCACAGCCCAGTGGGGAACTGAGGAGTGGGTTAGATTAACCGGCATTAACCTCACTCCAGACTCTCTCGGACCCTCTGACTCCTCTCCTTCAGGTAAGAGCCTCATCACCCACTCCTTCATATCTTTCTTTGTCTCACCTCACACCCATTCCGTCAGCTCCCTCTCCCCAAGGTGTTCACATCTCCGCCTCTCTATCCCCAACCCAGTTCAAGCCATACCCCTTCCCACCTGGACCAAGGTGGCAGCCCTGTCTTTGGTCTCCCTAATTCCATTCTTCTCCCCGCCGTTCTCTGAGCAGTATCACAGGGTGTGTTTTAAACCGGATATGGTCAGCAGAACAACGTCCCACAGAAAGACCCAAGTCCTGCTCCCTGGATCCTGTGAGTCTGTTAGGTTACAAAGAGGCAAAGGGGAACTGAAGCTCCAGGTGGAATTAAGGTTGCTAATCAGCCAAGATAGGGAGACTAGCTTAGATCCCCCAGGTGGGCCATTGTAACCCCGAGCATGCCCCTGAGTGGAAGAGTGAGCCAAAGAGAGGCGAGTGAGGTTTCAGACACCCAGCGCTGGCTTCAAAGATGAAGGAAGGGGCCACAAGCCAAGGAACAAGACGACCTCCAGAAGCTGGCAAAGGCAAGGGAGTGGGTTCCCCCCGGAGCCTCCAGAAGGACACAGCCCTGCTGACACTGATGTCAGCACAGTGAGACCAGACTGGACTTCTGACGTCCGGAACGGTAAGTCTGTGTTGTTGTAAGCCCCCATGTTTGTGGTAATTGTTAGAACAGTGATAGGAAACCAATACGCCCAGTGATGTCACCCTAACCCTAACCCTAACCTGCTTAAAATGCTACACCCTTTCCCCATTGCTTTCAGGAAAATCTCAGCTCCCTGCATGGTTAGTGGCCCCGTGTGAAGGGACCCACCTGACACCAAACCTCCCTGCTTCTCGAACCCCAGGCTCAGGCCCTTTGCGTCCCGAGGCCAGGCTGCCCTGGCGCCTCTCCTCCTCCCCCTCCCAGCGTCAACAGGCGTCAGCACAGAGCGCTCTGTGCACCAGCAGCAGCAGCACCTGGGAGCTCGTTGCAAATGCACATCCCCAGGCCCCAGCCGGACCTCCCGGAGCAGAAACTCTGTGAGTGGAGCCCAGGTGATTGCTAAACCCACGCAAATCCAAAAAGCACTACTCTGTTCATGTGCTCGCAGCCCAGCCACAGGGGCCTCCCTTCCCAGCTGTCCTGCTTGTTTACTGGGCCTCCTCGCCTGCACCCAGGTACCTCCGCAAGGGTGGGGACCTCACCCATCTTGATCTCTGGTGCCCAGAACGACGCAAGCCACGCAGCAAGAATTCAGTAAATATTTGTGGGTTGGATTACTGAATTTATTTTCTAAAAGCTGCCTAGCAGGCACTATGCTATGTGAAAAAGATCAGAGCAGCACGGCTCTACCCTTAAGAGCTTACACTGCAGTGGAAAGTGGTACACACTGTGACAGGAGCACGTGGAGTCATGGATGAGGGCTCCTGACCTGGGGTGAACACCTGGCTCAGCCTGGCCACAGGACAGACCACCACATGACATCAATTTCTCCACCAGTTAACTGCTTACCGTCTCCCCTAGTTAGAAGGAAGCTCCATTAGTGTCAGGACCTTGTCGGTCTCATTCATAGCTGTACCTATACCTGGCACTAGGACACTGCCTCCGATCTAGAGGATATCAATAAAAATGTGTTTCATGAATGCATGTGCCTTGACTCAGAAGACAGAAAAGTCTTAGACGGATATATGGACAAGTGGACAAGATTTGGGTTTTACAAGTCAGTTTGGGTACTGTAGCTGGAAGATTCAGCAATAGTAAAAGAAGTGAGCTGTGATTGTTTGAGAAAAGACCAGAGAGGTGGACAGGAGGGGACCTAAGAGTGCCTTGCTATAGGGTGACCAAGGGATCAGCAAAGCTGTGGTTCTAGCTGAGGCACATTAACCCAAACCCAGGCAGAAGCCTGCAGGGGCTTCAACACAGCTCCCATGGAGAGAATTCCCAGGTACAGGATGAAGTGTTGGAGTGGGACTGGTGGGGAGTCTCAGCGTGAGGAGAAGACAGAGGGCTGGGGTCCCCTCCCAGGAGCCAAAAGACACCCCCAAAGGAGAGAAGACACTTAGCAGAGAAGGCAAATTGAAACTTCCCATTTTAACTCTGAAAATAAGGGATGGGTTGGTTTGAACTCTGCTTAAAACTGTGGAATGGGAGACATTTAGTGCTTTCAGGGCCATGGGCTGAATGATTTGAGCCTTTTTCACAGAGCAGTGAGTAATTTGAGATAGATTCATCATTGCACATCACCAGCTGGCCCTTTGGGTACTAATTTGATAACATGTCTTCCTTCAGTGAATTTCCAATAAAGGATTTTGTGCACTTCTATTTATTTAAGATGAAAAAAATACAATAGAGCTCTTTATTATCAGATCTATTCTAATTCATTAAAAGTCCTACAGGTAAAATATTCACATGAATATGTATGAAAATAAACATGTATATTCTGTGCGTGGATACAGGTATTTCTGCATATACATGACATGGAGCACGCAATCCCATCATAAATAAAATTATACCAAAACCTGTAGCACATTTTGTCTCCTTATCAAAAATGCACTGAGCCATAGCTCAGCGAATATATTCGGTGATCTAAGCTATTCATTAAAGGTAATAGAAAAGAAAAATAACTTTTGATACAAAGCCATTCCAACATGTTATGTTTGAGAGTCTTTGCTAAATCATACTGTCAGAGTTCACTTTATTTCACTATTGAGTCAATGTAAAAGAATGAACTCTCTCTCTCTCTCTCTCAGAAATTTCTCTCTTTAATACTCAAGACCCGCTCTACTAACTTTAATACCTCGGCAGTTCCAGGCTTAATTTACTCCTTGGTACAAGCTATTAAGTATGCATTGCTGCTTTGTGCCTTCTCTGTGAACCATTCCCTTTTTTAAATATACAACCACATAGTAATGGTCTCCTAGGAGAGGACTTTATCTGGGCTTGGTTTTAACAGAAAATCATGATGCCTAATTTGTGTGCCCATCCAGAATCTTTCATGTGACATCCAGGTATTTTGCATTCATTAAAATTCGACCATATGGCTGTTCAGATGATATTTTCTCCCACATAGATGGATTGAGAATTAATTAAAGTGATTGCATTATTTAACAGTTGCAGTAACTAAATCATTACAAGGTGAATGCAATCACTTAGAGGCCAAGAAATGACACTGCCATGGAAGGCTGCTCTGGCCAGATATGGCCAGAAATTGGGCTGTTTTGAGAATTTGTGTGTGTACATGGCTAAACACTGGAGCAGGTACAGCCTGGCAAGCCCTGCTCATGTTTGCAACTTATTACTGCATTCTGAGTCCAGGAATGCCTGGAATGCAGACTGATTCTAATTAAAAATGCTGAGAGAAAGATTCCAATATAAAATCAACAAAAGAAATGCAAAATTGAAGAAATAAATAATGAGTGAAAAAGATCTCTTTACCTCTTAATTTTATTTTAGAGCATCAAAAACATGCAATTGTTTCCCAGATGGAAAGACTCAAAATTCCCAAGGCATAAATTACGAGGGGAATTTGGCATAAAATACAAGGGGAAAAGAGTATCAAATTTAGAGACATGTCAAATGCAGCAGATGCAAAAACTAAACAGCCAGGAAAGGCCCTAAATCCCAAATCAAACACAGCCTCCCACGCGCTAAAGGGAGAGATGAAACAGCTTGAGTTCCTTCAAGCTTGCTTCCTTCCCTCCTCCTTTCTCTCTTCTTTCCTCTCCCTCCCTCCCTCCTTTCCTTGGTTTCTTTCTTTCCCAAAATGCTCCCATGCCACATCTGTAACAGCCTGCAGGATTCCATCATGAGGGATTAAGATGCAGCCCCTATTCCATCATCTCTCACAGTCCAGTGGGTGTCACAGAACAAAAACAAAGTAACACACCTCCTCACAGTGAGGCTTTGAAAACTTCACTCCATCCCCAGCTTAAAACCATCCAGTAGCTCCCAGGTGCCCTTGGAATAAAACCCCCAGTTCCCCACACTTCCTCTCTATGTTCACCGTGTCCAAGGTCTCCCTGATGCTCTCCCCTCCCCGACTCTGATCCAAGTTCATTCCAATCTCAGGGGCTTTGCACTGGCTGTTCTCTCTACCTGAAATGCTCTTTTTCTTCATCTCTCTATGGCTGATCACACCAGGTGAGTTCCAAGTCAGGTCAATTACAGATGAATTTGTAACTGGGGTCTTCCAGGCACCCATACAAGTCAAATGATGACAATTCTTTGAGAATGAGGCTTCAATGAGCTGCAGCCCTGTTGTCCTCCCTCTGGCGGCACTCGGGCTGCATGGGGGATGGGCACTGCTGTTTATCAAGGTCACCACAGACTTGGAGGTTGGGGTGAGACAAGGGGAAGTTAAAATGCCACAAAGCTTATTGTTCTTACCAGGATTCAGCTGTTTTTTCTCTAAAAAAGAACAAGGTAAAACAAAAACAAAACACCCTCTTTGCATTGCTGAAGGCTTTGGTTAATTTTTAGAGTTCTGGAAAAGTTTATTCTGATTTTTTTTGCGGTAAGCGGGCCTCTCATTCTTGTGGCCTCTCCCGTTGCGGAGCCTCTCCCGTTGCGGAGCACAGGCTCCAGACGCGCAGGCTCAGCGGCCACGGCTCACAGGCCCAGCCGCTCCACGGCATGTGGGATCTTCCCGGACTGGGGCACGAACCCGCGTCCCCTGCATCGGCAGCATCAGCAGGCGGACTCTCAACCACTGAGCCACCAGGGAAGCCCCTATTCTGATCATTTTTGCCAGACTTTTTTTGTTGTTAGAGTGAATGTCAAAGGTCCTTTCCCTGCCACTTCATTTCCCCTTCTTTCTTAAATATTTAACTTCCCCTCTTAACTGGATCATTCTCATCAACTGTTAAGTAGCTTAAATATTTCTCATGTTAAAAATTTTGTAACTGCCTTTCTGCCTCTTAGTTAAGCTCATGATTCTAGGTCCCGTGACACCCTCGTGGGGAGGACCATGCTTTACACTTCATTGTAAGAAGCTCCTGGTACTTTGGAGGCTCCTTTTTTATAAGCCCTCATCCTGGGGCAGGAGTGGAAGGCAGGAAGCTTTCCTTATGATGTTGAGTTTAGTTCCAGGTCTCTTCATACCACATTGAAAAAAATGCTAATTTTTTTTCTTCTTTTAAAAAATAGACAGGGGTTACAGAATTGAAAGAGAGGAAGAGCTGGAACTGGTAATAGACTCCTTTGAGGGATCTTGTGGTTCTTCCCATATTCACCTTCCAAGGTTCGTGATGACTGTAACCAATCCAGGGGGTGAACTGGAGGTCAGTTGTCTGGAAGACGCACCCAGAACCAGGCTGGGTCTGTAAGTCAGAAGAATATTGGATGCTGGGCATCCGATCGCTGTAGAGAGAGGCAGCTGTAATGTGGAAGTCACCCCTGCAGTGCTTATTGTGAGAAAGGTCAGTCAGGAGGCTCCGGAAGCGATGACCATATTTAAAATCGGGAGCACGTCTACTGGCAGGATTCAGCCCCTCGAGGCTGTCGGACTGATGTCTCAGCTCTTTGCTGTCTGACTACACTGGGGACCGAGTTCTCCAGGGCAGTCACTTGCTTTAACAAAGCCAGCAAGGGAGAGAGTCGCCTTTAGTAAGACAGATGGTACCATCTTTTGTAAGGCAATCATAAACATGACATTCCATCACTTTTGCCATATTCAACTGGGTAAAAGTAAGCCAACCATCACGTGCACACTCAAGGAGAAGGGGTTACCCAGGCACGGGCTCCAGGAGGTCACCTTAGAGCCTGCTCACCATGCATCTAGACCCCAGTCCCCAGCCAGGGTCCCCTCACACGTCCCACAGTAAAGAAGCTCATCGCCATGCACTTTTCATGCAAACATCAGTTCTAGACACAGCAAAGCAAACACTGTGACAAGCCAGGGCCTAATCATCCACATGTTTTCAGCCAAGTGAAAGCTCCCTATTTACCAAGTGAGAAAACACAATCCCAGCGCTTGTTGACTTTCAATCCAGTGCCAAGAAGCACACTTCAGTGTACCAAGACAAACATTACATGGAACCACATTTAATGACACAAAAAACAGCTGCAAGAGCCAATTTTTTTTTTTAGAAAGGAATTTTGTAAATTTGAAGTCCAATATAGACGCTTATAATTGCTTTATTTACTCTGCATAAGTCATCACCGTGCCAAAGGTCCGGCTCATTTTTCCTGCCTGTTCTTTAAAGCACAGATTTATAAATACACATCGACATTCCCAGAGGGCAGCCTGTGCCATTCTTCATTCTGAGAGACGATTAGTCGTACCTTGAAGTCATTTTTCAAGGAATAGCCATCAATATTAACAGCTGCCAGACTTTCCCATTTATAATTAGCTAAAAACAGCTCTTCCCCATGGGGAAAATGTTTACATTTCTAACCCGGGATTGGTTTACAACTCCCAGGGTAGGAATCAGGCATTATGTTGTGGTTCCCTAGAGGTTCAGCTGTCCAAATACCAGCTGACAAGGAGCGCTCCTGTGAAGATTTGGAAGGGAGCCGATTAGCATATGCACCTGTGATGCATGCATGCTCCCTCCCACCCACTAAACACCTGTGTTCTGTGGGGAGGTGGACACCCGTGGGATGGAGCAGAAAACCCCACAATCTGGGGTTAGAAGGCCCTGAGCTTGAATTCCTGCTCCACCACTAACTTCCTCATGTCCACAGGCAACTGCTTCAACTCCCGGATGCAAGCCAGTGGGAGGCCATCACCAGTCTTGTGGATGCTGCAGGGAGGATGCATGGGAAGTGCCTGTAGTATCAGACACCATGACTTGAGCTATTAGAATTCGGCAGGCGTAACTCTGTGGTTTGGGGCACTGTTTGTTTTTAAAAACATTTTAGTGTGGAAAATTCCACATGTTGACACAAGTAGAGAGAAAAAAATCATGAGCCTCATGCATCCATCAACTGGGATCAACAGTTACTAAATCATGCCGACATACTTCCATCTAGACCCACAAGCACTTCTCCCTCAGATTATTTTGAAGCAGAACTCAAACATCGTTTCATCTACAGATATGTCAAAATGTACCTCTAAGCTTCTTTATACCATGTTGCGCTAAAAAAATAATTTCCTAACACCACAAAACACCCCGTTGGTGTTCATTTCCCAATCATGTTATATATTCTATTTATTTTATTTTTTACAAATAAGGTCCGTACACTGCAATTAATGGATAGATAACGTGTTTTGTTTGCTTACAGTGCCTGGGGAAGTCGCATGCCCTATAGATCCGTTTCAGATTGCATCCTCCAGGTGCCGTTTAACACGTCCCACTGCCCCTGAATTCTCTTATTTTACATCGGCAATTAAACCCAGAGGTTGCTGTGACAATGTTTTATTTTGTATGTTTAACTTACACAGTAAAACTGACTTTTTTGGTGTCCTGCTCTACGTCTGATGTTCAACTTTCTGTTTTTAAACTTAAAGCTGGATTTTTCAGCCTTTGAAATGCTGACATGTGGGGCCAGATAGGTCTTCACTGTGAGCCGTCCCACGCGCTGTGGATGTTCAGCAGGGTCCCCGGGCTCTACCCACTAAGGCCAGTAGCACCCCTTCTTCCTAACTGCGACAACCAAAAATGTCTACAGATGTTGCCAAACATTCCCTAATTGAAGAAGAATCACCCCCACGTGAGAGTCACAGATTTCAAAGATTAGAAGGACAGTGTCAGAAACAGTAGGGAGACTGCTGGGCTTTCCGTGGGGAGTGGTGACCCCCACCCTAACTTCGTAATAAATGGACTGGGAATGAGCTTGAACTAGCGACACTTCCTCCGTGAAACTCCTCCAAACTCCAGAGCATAGTAGTGATTGGCAAGATAATTGGAAACTTTGGTCTGGAGCAAATTCAAGTCTACTAGAGTTGTAAATCTCTTACGAATTAAGTTCCTCAAAAGTATCGAGTAAAAGATTTTGTAAAAGAAAAATCTACTTGTATATTATGTGTTTTACTGGTGGAAATAGAATGTTTTTTCCTTAGTTCCCTTAGTCTGTCGACAGCTAGTACAAACAAGTCAAGCTCGGGGACCCAATTACCTCACCTGTGGGAAGGACATCCTTGTGTAGCTTTGGGGAGATGACAGGAGTTGCCAGGCAACAGTTACAGCAGCTCACTGCCTGTTTATTCTCTCTGTCCCCAGCCACCACCAAGAAGGTTTAAACTCCCTTTGCAGGGGCAGAAAAGTGGACCCCGCAGCCCACATGGGCTGAATATGAAACACACCCTGCGGACAGAATACCTGTGTGATGGTCACACCCACGGCTTTGGGACTCCCTGGTAATGAGCTTCAGGAACATTCTAACCACCGATTTCCAGGCTGTCATGTTCTAAAACTGGATTAATATCTTTCAGCACGAGAGCTCCAAAGAATGGCAAGGAAGATGACAGGCTTTCTCAGTATGAAGTAGCAGGACCCAGGGTAAGAGCACCTGGATTCACAGCCAAGTTGTGACTCTCATTTAAGAGGCATCTGTAAGCAGGTTACTCAACCTCCTGGATAGCAGTTCACTCATCTACAGAAATGTTTATAGGAAACACCCCAGGTGTGTGCACGTGCGCACACTCACACACACACACACACACACACACACACACTCATCATGGGTGTCAGCTCTGAGCACTGTAACACGTGAATTCTAGACGTTTGTTTTTTGGGGTTTTTTAACATCTTTATTGGAGTATAATTGCTTTACAGTGTTGTGTCAGTTTCAGCTGTATAGCAAAGTGAATCAGCTAAATGCATACATATATCCCCATATCCCTCCTCCCTCTTGCATCTCCCTCCCACCCTCCTTATCCCAGCCCTCTAGGATCGAAAAGCCCCAAGCTGATCTCCCTGTGCTATGCAGCTGCTTTCCACTAGCTGTCTGTTTTACATTTGGTAGTGTATATATGTCCCTGCCACTCTCTCACTTCATCCCAGCTTACCCTTCCCCCTCCCCGTGTCCTCAAGTCCATTCTCTACGTTTGTGTCTTTATTCCTGTCCTGCCCTTAGGTTCATCAGAACCATTTTTTTTTTTTTTTAGATTCCATATATATGTGTTGGCATACGGTATTTGTTTATCTTTTTCTGACTTACTTCACTCTGTATGACAGACTCTAGGTCCATCCACCTCACTACAAATAACTCAGTTTCGTTTCTTTGTATGGCTGAGTAATATTCCATTGTATATATGTGCCACATCTGCTTTATCCATTCATCTGTCGATGGACACTTAGCTTGCTTCCATGTCCTGGCTATTGTAAATAGTGCTGCAATGAGCATTGTGGTACATGACTCTTTTTGAGTTATGGTTTTCTCAGGGTATATGCCCAGTAGTGGGATTGCTGCGTCATATGGTAGTTCTATTTCAGTTTTTTAAGGAACCTCCATACTCTTCTCCATAGTGGCTGTATCAATTTACATTCCCACCAACAGCGTAAGAGGGTTCCCTTTTCTCCACACACTCTCCAGCATTTATTGTTTGTAGATTTTTTGATGATTGCCATTCTGACTGGTGTGAGGTGACACCTCAATGTAGTTTTGATTTGCATTTCTCTAATGATTAGTGATGTTGAGCATCCTTTCATGTGTTTGTTGCCAATCTGTATATCTTCTTTGGAGAAATGTCTATTTAGGTCTTCTGCCCATTTTTGGATTGGGTTGCTTGTTTTTTTGTTATTGAGCTGCATGAGCTGCTTGTATATTTTGGAGATTAATCCTTTGTCAGTTGCTTTGTTTGCAAATATTTTCTCCTATTCTGAGGGTGGTCTTTTCATCTTGTTTACGGGTTTCCTTTGCTATACAAAAGCTTTTAAGTTTCATTAGGTCCCATTGTTTATTTTTGTTTTTATTTCCATTACTCTAGGAGGTGAGTCAAAAAGGATCTTGCTGTGATGTATGTCACAGAGTGTTCTTCCTATGTTTTCCTGTAAGAGTTTTATAGTGCCTGGCCTTACATTTAGGTCTTTAATCCATTTTGAGTTTATTTTTGTGTATGGTGTTAGGGAGTGTTCTAATTTCATTCTTTTACACGTAGCTGTCCAGTTTTCCCAGCACCACTTATTGAAGAGACTGTCTTTTCTCCACTGTATACTCTTGCCTCCTTTATCAAAGATAAGGTGACCGTATGTGTGTGGGTTTATCTCTGGGCTCCCTGCTCATGGAAGGGGAGCAGCAGCACGTGGAAAGGTGGGCCTCTGGGGAGTGGGGTTCGGGAGTTTGGGGGTAAGGCCCTGAGTGGGGTGTGTGTGGGGGTTTAGGCCCGCTTGGTGGAGGGCGTCTCCGAGGGTAGACGTAGGGCCCCGGGTGGGGTGCAGGGGTGGGGCTTGGGCTCTGCGCAGCAGGAGGGAGGCTCCGAGGGCAGAGGATTAGGTCCCAGCAGCCTCCCCGCACCTGAGTGGACCGGGAAAGCGCTGGCCGCGTGCCCTCCCGTTCCTCCGCGCCCCTCCCCCACCGTCTCCCCCCAGGTCTCCCCCAGGGTCTCCCCCGTCCCCGCTGCACCCCTAACCGTGGGTGGGTCCCCGTGGGTGTGGGAACTCCTCCCCTCCCCCAGCCCCCCTCAGGGGTGCAGGCCCCGGAGGTCCGGCCTTTACTTTTGCTCCCCCTTCCGTCCCTCCCAGTCCTTCAGGACCCCGTGGCTGGAGGGGGCCTCGGTGGGCAGAGGATCAGGCCCAGGATCTCAGCAGGTTCCCGGGGGCCCAAGTGGGCGGGGGAAACCTGGCCACGCTCCCTTTTGGTCCTCCGCCCTCCCAGTGGTCCCCCCCATTTCCCCCTTAGGGCATGGGACCCCTTCCCCTCCCCCAGCCACCCCGCAGGGGCGCCAGTCCTGTCCCGTCTCCACTTCTCCTCCCCCCTCACTCCCCCCACGCCCCACGTCCTACCCGGTCGCTGGAAGTTCCTCCCGTCCCCTTAGGTGTCTGCGGTCCCCCCGCCGGTGCCTGGTAGGTGCCCCAGTTGTGAGGAGACGCGGATTTCGCGCCCTCCTAGTACGCCATCTTGACTCCGCCCCCCTAGACGTTTGGTTTTTAACGCACTCTGTAAGGTTTTGAGGAAAAAGGAAAGATACTGACACTATCTCTGCTCCCACTTGGCTTGTGACCAACAGTAAAGGTGAGAAGGGACAGCCTCACACACCGGCTCTCCATGGAGCTTGGAGGCACCTGCAAAAATTACACTGACTGAAAAAAGCAAAGACCAATGAAGAGAAGCGTTTCCCACACATTCAGAACCATGCTCCCTGCCTTCTGTACTTTCTCATGTCATTTCATCTTCAGCATCATTTAGGAACTAAGTTCAGTACTGTTCCCTTTTCACAGATGAGAAAACAAAGGCTCTGAATCTCCCGGCAATTTTGTCCTCGGTCTGACAGCTAATAAGGAGCATGATGGGTACTTGAGTTTCTCTCTGATTCCACTCTCCCAATCTTATTTAAGAGTGAGGCTTGCTTTTGGAACATGCACAAAAAAGGAGCAAACACGTCATTTCATGATATATGGCACTTGGAAGATAAACATCGATTTGGTTGCAATGATGCTCCTCACACCCCCTCCCCCAAGATATAGCTTTTTGCTTTTAGTTTTTTCTCTCTTTTACCTGAAAAAAAAAGACATTGGCATATCACTTGAAAAGCTTACAAATGACTCTTGCAAGCATAATAACATCGCTGATCAGTAGGCTTGGAGATGAGACATACGCTGGATAAAATTATTTTTCTCCCAAAGGGCCAACACACTTAGCAATAAAGTGCCCATTAGCAAGCCCTGCCCAGGAGTGAAAAAACGGGCTCTTGCCACATGACGATTAAGGGAGTGTGTGGAGCTCTCAGCTGGAACGCAGAATTATTTCATTATGAACAGACACTTGAAGTGAAATTTTGCTGAGAGAAGGACTTAGTTGGGAAGGAGAAGCACTCTGCACTTAGATTTCTTTATTGCTACACCACTGAACTTGAAGCGTTACCCAAACTGCCATTACAAACTCTGCATTTCAGGGGGTCAGGAGCCGGCTATAAAAAGTGACTTCATGCAGGTTGCGACTTGATCATCACGCTCTAAATGGATAACCAGCTTCTTTCATCATTCCTAGTGGCAGCTTAAAAATTAACACTCCTTAGAGTTCCAGATGTTCAAAAGAAATAGAAAATAGAATCTTCCTTCTAGTCCTGTCTTTCAAACCCTTTATCCCCCGGGAAGTAAGGAGACTTTTACATGGCATTCAATTCCTGCCCCATGCCCCTGGGTTTAGAAGCCTCTAGTGACACAAGGCCCTGTGTGGTGGGGAGGTGGTGGCCGTGCTAAGCGCCCCAGCACAGCCTCCTTCATTGCCGGCCCGGCCTCTCTGGTCCTCTGTGATGGTCAGAGTTCTGGGCTGCCAACACGGGCAGCTCTCTGGCTTCCCGGAGTTATGAGAGGGGGTGTTCCTGCAAGGCTGTTGGGAGCCCACAGGCTTGATGGCTGTGCTAGAGAACCAGGCTCAGGAAAGGGGAGGAAGCCGAGGGAGGCCCGGCTGCCCTGCAGGCACCGGTGCCTCTACCTCCACTTTAATCCGGATGAATTCTAAGCTCCATATTGCATTGGGCTGATCCCCAACCCCGGGCTCAGGTTCTCGGAGCTCCCAGACTACAGGAAGCCAAGGCCTGGCCTTGTCTGGCTGTTCCAGGAGAGACAGTACCCCACCCCTCACAAGAGGCACAGGATGGCTTCGCAGCCACTGGAAGTCACTGCTCCACTTCTGGGCGGCCTCAAGTGGGACAAGTGACAAGTAAATCACCTTCCAGTTCTTATGGCACCTCACCGTCCTTCCTGCTTGGGACCTGCACAATCTGGTCGTCTCCCCCGAATGACTCCTCTCCATGGTTACCTGGCCAATTCCTATCCTTCCTTTACAAATCAGCTCTAACCTCTCTTCCTGGCCTCCCAGGACCCCCAGGCCATGTCTACCCACACCCACTCTCCAGCGCTCCCACACCATTTCTATAGAACTGACCACAACGGCAATTCTGTGCTTATGCACTTGGCTGTGAACTTCCCATCTTCCCAGTTAATATTTAAAATTCATGAAGCCTGAGGCCATGACCTGCTCGCTTTGTATCCCCAGGGCTTAGGTCAGTACTTTCCCATCATGGGCTCTTGACCCCTACAGAAGGATGCAAATCTGGGCTCTACCTGGCCAACCACATTTGAGGAATTACACCACATGTAGGAAAGGCCTTCTTCCCAGGCGGGGCCAAAACAGAGAGGATCAGCACAGATTGTTGCTGAGCATCCCTTGCTGGTCAAAAGGATGCCAGTGGGTATAGTAACTGGGCTAGTTTGCTCTTGTGTTACATACCTAGTTATCTAGTTGATCTATCTATCTATCTACCACCTAGTTATCTATCATTATGTACACACAGAGAAAAATCTATTAATAATGAAAAAACCAATCACAATCACAAAGTTAAAACAATGATGAGACTGAAGCTGTAGCAGAGCACAGAGGGGAATCACCAATCACATCACATCCAAAATCCGCTTCCTCATAAGTGGGCTACATCAGGGCATCATACCAGCAACTGCCAATCTTCAGATTCCTATGGGAAACGTAACTGCCCATTTGTTTAAACTGAGTGTCTGTCTCCTAAGTTGGACTGCACTCCTAACTGAAACAGAAAGGATGATGACGCATCTGTATCTTGACGCGCTGCTACAGGGAGGATGGAGCACTGCAGAGACACACTGACATTAGGGAAAAGAGCTGGAAGGTAACTGAGATGAACAATGCGAACCACAGCCACCAGCATGCAGTCTTTTCCAGGTGAACGTCTAAATGCTTGACTCATCTGATGCACCCCTCCAACATCTCCAGAAGGAAAAGTATTCTAGATCGCCATTTTGCGAAAGAAGAAACCAGGATACAAAGAGGGTAAGGGGTTTACCCAGTAGATCACAAAGCTGGGAGCAGCCGAGTCTGGATTTGGGCCTGAAGTCTGGCCTGGGTCCCTGCCCTGGGACTGCACTGTTCACGGCTCCTCAAGGCAGAGATTTGAATGGCCTCCAGATGCTCAATGGCCCCCCCTCCCTCTTCTGATTCTCAGCTAACCAAGAAATGTACAGGTCTCTGTACACCAGGTTAAGGATGAGAGTGCTGTAGTGTGTGCATCCCAGTGGGTCTCAAACTTCCTCATGCATCAGAATCACCTGGGGGCAGTTAAAGCACAATTGCCAGGACCCACCCTCAGCATTCCCGACTCAGGAGCCCTGGGTGGGGGCCGAGCATCTGCATTCCCAGTAAACTTCCCCCGTCATCCTGCTGGTCTGGGGGTCACACCTGGAGAACCACTGGTCTCTCCCATCTAGAATTAAGGATTCGGGGATACAGCATGGAGCCCAAAGGATTTCGACGTGGCTTATTTGCAAGATTAAAGAGTAAGCTTAGACCGCTCTGGAGAAGCTGGGAAGACACCCGCATCCCTCTGCTGATAACTCTCTCTCCTCCTCTCCCTCATCATTCTCCACATCCTGTGGGAGAAAACAGTGTGGAGGGGGGGACTGAACTGATAGAAGGGGTCATGGGAATTTATATAATTTGGGAACTCATGAAACGTCTGTCAGAGTTTTGCTTTCTGGCTCAGGCCTGTCCAGGACACTGCTCCATCCCCATGGTATGAGGCATCATATGGCAATAAAACCAGCTCAGAGGCTACTGGCCAAATGGTTTCCATCTCAATTGCCTGGCCCAGGGCCCACGGGCTACAGCTGCCAGAAAGACGCAGCTCTATGAACATCCCCCTTCCTCCTACAATCTCGATTTTGCTCAATGTGTTTTGCTTCATGAGGCCCCAGATGTATGTGTTCCATTGGTCCATGACCCCCCCACCCGAAAACTGACTTCTTCCTCTATTCCTTAATTGCCATGCTGAAAAGCGACCCTGTTTGGGCCCCCATGCCTGTCTGTTTGTAGACAAGGATATGACCTAGAAAATAGTTTTCACAAACAGCAGAGGGTTTGTTTTCACACTTTTTAGAAAGAAGGCTCTTGTTCAGACTTGTGTGGTCATAATGCACTGCACCAGCAATGAGAAGTAATTCCTTTGTTCTGCCGGACATCGAATGGACCCCGTTAAACGAACACCGTGTGGCAATGGTGACACTCCTTTGGGAGATGTTATGGTATTCTCTCACGAATTAATCCACACATTTATTGAGCACCTACTATCTAAATAGCCAAATGGGGTTTACTAAGAAGTTTAGGGTGAGACATTGGTCCCCAAAAAGCTCACCAGTAGATCCACAGATCCACATCTAAGTCTGGTCCCAGGAAGTGGAAGAGGATATTTTCTAGCTGGGTGCCAAAGAACCACCTCTGTGAAGGGCATAATGGAAAACTCTATTAAAAGCATTAAAAATATTGGAACAATATAAACTACTAATTCCACTTACGGGACTTTAGCCTGAGAGAATAATTGGATGTGTGCAGAAGTACACGAGCAGGGTACAGGGCTCTGTACAGAGACAGAGCAGTGGTTCTGGACCCGGGGTGATTTTCTGCCCCAGGGGACACTTGGCAATGTCTGGAGACAGTTTGGGGTGGTCACAGCTGGGGGGTAGGTGCAACTGGAATCTGGTGGGTAGAGGTCAGGGTGCTGCTAAATACCCAACAGTACATGGGACAGCTCCCATGACAAAAGATTATCCTGCCCAAATATCAGTCGTACCAGGTTGAGAAATCCTGGTGTAAAATGATGTTTATCGGGGCTTCCCTGGTGGCGCAGTGGTTGAGACTCTGCCTGCTTATGCAGGGGACGCGGGTTCGAGCCCTGGTCTGGGAGGATCCCACATGCCGCGGAGCGGCTAGGCGTGTGAGCCACAACTACTGAGCCTGCGTGTCTGGAGCCTGTGCTCCACAACAAGAGAGGCCGCGATAGTGAGAGACCCGCGCACCGCAATGAAGAGTGGCCCCCGCTTGCCACAACTAGAGAAAAGCCCTCACACAGAAACGAAGACCCAACACAGCAAAAATAAATAAATAAATTAATTAATAAACTCCTACCCCCAACATCTAAAAAAAAAAATTATGTTGATCTAATGATTTCATAGTAGGGAAAAAAATGGAAATGGCCTAAATGCCCCAACATAGAGACTTGGTTAAAACATTTTTAATAGAGAAAGTAAAAGTATTACCTTTAAAATCTTTACTTTTTAAGAATAATTAGTGGCATGAGAAAATGTTCATGATATATTGAAAGTAAAATGATCAGTGGTTGCCAAGGATTCTGGTGAAGGGATGAATGGGTTTAGGCAGTGAAACTATTTGGCATGACATTGTAATGGTGGAAACATATCATTAGACGTTTGAGGAAACCCACGGACTGTACCAAGAATGAACGCTAGTGCAAACCCAGGGCTGTAGTTAACAACAATGTATCAGCGTTGGCTCAACCACTGTATCTAATGAACCACAGGAGTACAAGGTGCTAATAGGGTAAACTGAGGTTCGGGGAGAGAGAAGGTACATGGGCACCCTACTCTCTGCTCGTTTTTCTGTAAAACTAAAACTGCTCTGAAAAAGACAGTACATTAATTTAAGAAATAAATCAATAAACTAGGCTTCATATGCTATGACAATCATCCTGACGTTATTTTGGTGACATTAGGACTACTCCCCAACCCCTCCCACCTTCCTCCCCAAGACGACTCAGGACTAAGGACAGACACAGCACCCTTAAGTTGGAAGTAATTGCCTAAGATCAGGGACAATGGATGGACTGCATTTTTAGAAGAGAAACGAGAAAGAGATGAAGTCACAGGCCTGGGTCTCTTCTTTTTCTTCCAAATGACGTAGAAGAAATTTGCTGCCTCTCTCTTCCTTTGCAAGCTCAACCTCACGGGGTTGGTGGTCTGGGGCTCCTACCTCGATGGGAAGACTTGAGGCTCTGCCACAAACGTGCTCTCCTGCTAGGGGCTCTCTAGGGCTGTCATTGGCCAGAGTCACGGCGGTGATGACACTGGCAACTTGGGATATTCATGGAGGAAACCGGGCATTCAAGTGGACCTGGACTTAGTAAAGAAGCCAGCCGCTAGCCTGGAGCAGCTCACTGGGGTTCTGCGTTGTGTTTTGCGGTGACAGGGAGCCTGGGCTAAGGAGGATCTGGGCATCTCTGGGTCCTCTGCATAAAACTTATTCTAATACTATTTCACCATATCCCCAACCCAGCAGGGACTTCCAGCACATGTGTAGGCGCCCACCCACATGTGTCTCCCCACACCGGAAGGACAATCTATAGACCAAAATATTAACAGAACTTACGGTGTTTAATTTAGAAGATGGAATCATGGTTAACTGATTGCTTTACTTTGAAATTTTCAAACCTATAGAAAAGTTCAAAGAACTCACTTGCCACGTTCGCGTGTGTTTTATGTGTCTATATGACACACAGATATTTATTAGATAATTATATAATATTTATATGGAGTTTTGTTTTGCAGAATAATAATTTATGTGCGTGTAAACATGAATGTACTTTTTTTTCTGAAGCATCGGGGAGCTAGTTTCAGACACCAAGCCACTTTATCTCTAATACTTAAGCATGTATCTTCTCAGAGCTGGAGAATTTCCGGGTCAACTGCGAGTGCAAAGCTTCTCTGCCTCTGATGGTGACACAGGAGCTGCCACTTGCACTCCAGAGCCCACCCGCGGGGTCAGGCGGAGCTGCCCGAGATGCGTCGTGCGTCTTCCCTTCCCGGACGCTCTTCCTCCCTCTTGCAGGTCTCCCCGAGGATCTTAATAAAGTGCTTTCTTAATAAAGCACCTGCACAGCATCCTCTCCTCAGGGAGTGCTTCTGGGCAACCTGACCTAAGATGCAGCATTGCCGAGAAAGCCGTCACTACACAATGCACATGGAGACGCACATCCCTCTCAACTCTTCCATTCTGTTCTTTTATTGTTATAAATGTTGAATTTATGAAAGAAAACCGAACTATACCCAGCAGTACGGATTCAGGGCTTCTTGGGGCAAATAATGAACTTTACCAATACCCTCAAATATTTGAAGTCAGCTTAGTAAACATGGAGTTCAACGCCAACAGCTTTTGGAAGCAGCTTAGATGACAGAAAAAGAAGTTACAGAGGGAGAACATATGGTTGTTTCAACACGACTGCAGACTCAGAGTTACCATCGGAAATCATAGAGGGCGAGCCCAAATCTGAGACATAAGTCCTTCTATAACAATCCACACTTGCTCCCACTTCAGGGGGGCAGCCTGTTGTTTGTTAAGCTGCTGCCAACTACTAGAAAAGCCTCTTTTATCCTGAGCTGGATTCCTCTTCCATGACAATGCCACCCATCGACCCCAGGTCTGGCTTCTAGAGCCACAAGGAAAACAAATAAGCCTTAACTTCAGAGCAAAGTCTCCCAGAGGCTCCAGAAACCTCTCCTGCTCCTCCGCTTTACCGTGTTCCTGGGCTAAGCATGTGTGCCCTTGGCCATACATCACCTGTTCCCTCACTCAACAAGCATAGGAGTCCAGCCACGCACAGGCTCTATGGTAGGTGCCGGGGGTGGAACGGCAAAGGAGGCAGGCCAGCACCGCCCTCCAGAAGCTTCTGAACGAGCAGGGTGGACCATGAGATCTTGCCCCGATACTACAGTTTCCAGTCCCACAAATTCACCCCAGGGAACGTTCACACCAAGGTAGGGAGAAGACCCTTTTACATCCTTATCCTTAAAATACTTCCAAGGAGCATTCTGCAGAACATGTAATCCTAAGAGACGCTCCCCAAACAAGGGTCCTGTGGCATGTGAGACTGGCAGAAGCTGCCACCATACCTGCCTCTTCAGAGTGACAGCCCACGCGTGTTAGAAACTCTGCACATTCCTGCAGCGCAAAATAGACTCGACTTCATTTAAACCAGTGTTTCCCCAACCTATTTGAACCACAGAACACTATCTCTTTTCAGAGAAGTTTCCTATTTTATCATTCATACACTGGGATTCCTTGAAACATTCTTGATTTGCTTTTTCTTGAAAATGGAAGATGAAATTCAAACCCAGGTAGGCAGTGTCCCTGCCTGGTCCTCACTTCAAAGGATGTGAGTGGAGGATGCAGCCAGCCATTCACTGGAGTCAGCGCCAGCATGATGGGCAGAAAATGAGGGGCAGAACCTCTGAATGGGCCTTGAAGGGTCTCCAGGCAGTTATCCGCACCCTCAGGAAGCAACAGGAGATGGGGCAGACCAACTGGTCCCTCCTGTACTCAGGATTCGGCTCAGAGGAGCTGGTGCCACCATCTGCTGAGACAAACAGCCACCTGTGTGTGACTGTCCCTGGTGACACACTTGGCAGTGTGACTCGCTTGGCCCGACTGTCACTAGAATAACACCCTGCAGGAAGGCCAACCACCCCTCGCCAACGTCACTGCTGCTCAGAGTGCCAGGCCCTCCTCACAAGCAATTTTTAAAACCAAGATTGGGGAGTGAGAGTCAGACGTATTAGTCAGGACCCTTTTGGTTGTAAGTGACAAAAACCTGATGCAAACTGGTTTATTAAAAACAAGAACATCATTGGCTCCTGTGACCTGGGGACTTGGGACAAGGCCAACTACAGAGGCTCAGACTCTGCTGTCAGATGCATGTCCATCTCCTCTGACTTTGTTCTGGGGCCAGCTCCCCCGGGGGGTGGCAAAGAAGACCAGGAGCAGCTCCAGGCTCACCACTACCAGCTCCCATTCAGCAGAGAAGAGCCTTTCCCAAGGGTCCCAGCACAAGTCCCAGAGCCCACTGACTAGTGAGTCTCAAGCTCACCCCTGGACACGTGACTGTAGCCACAGAGTGGAAAACACTAGCTGTCTAGCTGGGGCCAGGTGGTCTCTCCATGCCTGGGGCCAGGTAAGCCCCACCCAGACCACCCAGACTAAGAGTGGGAGCAGGGCGGTTCCCCAGATGGATATTCTGAGCGCCACCACCCAGACATGGGTGCTGGGCAAGCACAACAGCAGCTGTCCACTGCAGTGGACGGGACACTCCGGGAGCAGGCCTGGCAACGTTCCGGGTCCAGAGGCGGAGCTGCGGTAAACCTGAGCCTGCCCTCCCCTTCTTGGAGTTTGCAGCCCACTGGGGAGACGGGTGATGTGTAAGGAACCCATTCGATAGGACAATTTCCAATGTGGATAAATGCTCTGAGGAAGATTAAACCGGTAACTGGGTCGGTGGTGAGAGGAGTGTGGTGGTGAAAGGTTCTTAGTGGACAGGCAGGAGGCCTCTCTGAGGAGCTGGCACCTGATGGAAGAGCCAGAGCAGAAAGGCTGGAAGAGCTACTCGGGCACCTGCGCCCTCCCCAGGGCCGCAGGCCCCGGAAGGATGCCCCGAGCCCTCCCAAGCCTAGAGGAAGGGCAGGAGGTCTGGCTGGGTTGGGTGAGCTCCCGGAGCCTGCCTGCCAGGGAGTCTGCACAACTGGGGCTGCAGCTGCTCCAGGCCGGCCTCCGTTTGCCTCTTGTACTTTAGACAAAGATCGGCAGGACCGTGCAGCTGGCCATGAAGGACCTTCCCTAACCAGCTTCCACCCTGAGTGATGGCTTCCCATTCCAGACAAATAATCACAGAGTTCAGCTCTTTCCCAGACAGCTTCCCATTCTAACGCGACGCCTGCACGATAAAGTCCGCGATGCATGGCACCCAGCCCGCTTAGAGCTTCTTCACCGCCTCATCAGCTGTAATTGGACGAATACAAAGCCTTCTGTTTTTAAAAACAATGATTTATTGGACCTCTTCAACACTTCCTTCCTGAGTATGTGTATTACACGGGCATGTTTGGCTCTAATTAAGCTCCTAGATCACTGTTAAGGCAATTGTTTTACCCATCCAATCTGTAATAACGGATTTTCCTGTCTCTTCTTATTTTTTAATTAAGATAGAAGTAAATATATTCTATGAGATTCAGAACGGAAATAAAACAGCCTGCTTCTCAATCTCAAGTCAGTCAGCCCCACTTGGCTGACTCCCCATCTTCCCTCCCTGCCTCCGGTTCTGCTCCTGGGTGGGGGTCAGAAAGCCAGTGACTTCAGAACCCAAGGGCCCCCTGGTGATGAGGCTTCAGGGCAAAACATGTAAAAGACCCTGGGACCCCATGTTCTTCCCCCTCCTGTTATAGTCACGGAGCCTCTGCTTCCGCAGCCTCACATTTCACCTTCTGGCACTGTAGACTTGGGGGTGCCAGCCTCCAGAAGGGGGAGAAAAGAAGCCTGTCCATTCTACATGCGTATACAACAGGTGACCAGGGGTCCTCATTTGCCAGGACTGTGTCCCAGGACACAAGACTTCCAGAGCTAAAACTGAATAAGTTGGGCAAATGGGCATGAGTTGGTCATCCTGATACACATACACACCAGCACGCGTGTGTGTTTGAGCGTGTGTGTGTGTGTGTGTGAGAGAGAGATCCTCAGGTAGAATGTCCAGACCTCCAGGGTAAACAGGACAGGAGAAAAGGTTCTATCTTAACCCAAATGGTCTACAGCGTGAAAGAACTGAAGCCTTTCACAAGCTCATGACAACAGAACTGCTCAAACGATTCCAAAGGACTGCAGAGCCTGAGAATACCTTTCCATCATGTTCTTAGCCAAAAAGTGAAGCACAGAGAGGTGCATGTCTGTGGAGGGTTTTTTTGTTTGTTTGTTTTGTATTTTCAAAAAGGCATTTGGAGCTGAACCTATGTGTTCGTGTATTAATGACAGGAGGCGGTGGAAGAGGTTCTCTGCGCTAAGTCAATTCTCATCTCTATTTAGGAACCACTGTTGTTTGTAGACATGGGCAATTTAAAGGATCTGTCAGGTTTTGTTTTGTTTTTTGTCAAACTAAAGGCATCTTCTTGTCTGTCTACTTTTTCTTCTGATGTAGAAAGTTCCCTGGATCCCAAGCTGTATTTTCTGACTGATCAGATCCTGCTCTTAGGGCTGAAAGTCTCAGGTACCAGCTAAGACAGGTCCTGGGAGACGGAGACAAACGCTAGCCTGGCTGCATGAGAAAGAGCTGGGCTGAAATGAGGCAAGAGGAGAAAAACTCTACAGATGAGCAGTGAAGTGGAGCCAAAGCGGCTGTGCAGCGTCCAGGTCCCAAGGCAGGGTGGGCACAAGGGCATGGCTGACGAGGTCAAGACACAGGTGGGGCCCAGCCTGGAGAAGCTCAGGGCAGCCAGGACAGGAGCCCAGGGCCCAGGGGGGGATGGAGCACCTCTGGAAGCAAGCACCCACACTTGCTCTGGTGACTCACCTGGGTGTCTGCTGTGTTTAAGGAAAACAGACGTGAGCCGGGGACATGGGGGTGGAGGCTGCAGCACCAAGAGGCACAGTTTCAAGGGGTTTTTGAAGAATTCGTCACTCGAGAGGCACTGAGACACTTTACAGCAAAGGGGAGACGTAGCAAAATAAAGAGACACAAGTGTTTATTATTTAGATGGACAAGGAGAAGCCTGGACGAAGCCGAAGCATCTTCATTTCGGCCTTGACTGAAGGCCAGAGGCCAGGCAACCTTCAGGAGACCTTGGCCAGGTCCCTTGGATGCCCTTCAACAAGACTCCAAGTCCCTTTTGGAAAGTGATGGGTGAAAATAAACAAGTGAATGATTCTTAAAGGTTACTCTCAATAAAACTGGTGGCTGGTAAGGGAGGAGATCAGGGTCCACCTTTATGAACACACCGTGTGCCAGGCACCATGGCATCAACTGCCTGATTCTAGGACTCCAGTTGCATTCTCCCTGGACACCACTAACCTTTCCAGGTCTCCATTTTCTCATGTATACAGTGGGAATAATAATAATATCTACTTAGAGTGGTCATTGTACAAAATAAATAGCTTAAGTGCCTGACACATTATAAGTACTCAATAAATGCTAGCAATTTCACTATTATTGTTATTATCATTTTCTTTCATTTGATCTACTACTATATTTTGACTTGATGGATATACTTTCTCCCAATGCAATAATTGTCTGGTCTATATTTTTTATACTCATGGCTCATTTACAGAGACTGTTCTTATAATCAGAAAAGGGATGTGCAGGATCCTTGGGTTAAGTTTCTCACCCTCCATCTTAGGGCTTTTTGGAAGTGGAGTGGCACTGAGAGCTGAACGCGAATGTCCTTTACAAGCATGTGACTGATAAGCCCCCGGGTCGCCCGTGGGCAAGTCAGCACAGGAGAGGTCCCGACCGCAGCAGGGAAGATGAACTAAGCCAAGGGTCTCATTAGTCTTGGAGAAACAAAACAAAACCTCAGTTTGTAAACAGGAAAGAAATGTAGGTTAACTGACAGATATACATGATTGTCCACTGTTTTGATTAATTTTTGGAAACCTCTTCAGATGTTTTATGTTATTTTAATTATAGGGACTCATTCCAAAGTCCTCAAATCTTATTTTCTCTTTCCCCACCATTTATCTTTACAGGCAATTTCTCCGACATTTATCTTTACGGACAATTCAAAAACTTCTTGATATATTTCTAATCCCAAAGTCTTCAAAGGCCACCATTTCTTCTTATTTTTGTTCCTGCCGCGTACCCTTTAGCATGCTGAGCTTTTGAAGTCAGGTATCAATTTTTTAACTTTTAATTTTGTCTCCAGAAAGTAATGTAAAGAGAAATACCAAGGTTAAAATAATACCTCTCGGGTTTCCCTGGTGGCGCAGTGGTTGAGAGTCCGCCTGCCGATGCAGGGGACACGGGTTCGTGCCCCAGTCCGGGAGGATCCCACATGCCGCAGAGCGGCTGGGCCCGTGAGCCATGGCCGCTGAGCCTGCGCATCTGGAGCCTGTGCTCCGCAACGGGAGAGGCCACAACAGTGAGAGGTCTGCGTACCGCAAAAAAAAACCCAAAACAAAACAAAAAAAAAACCACCTCTCATAAGCATACAACTGCAAATTTCATGGCTAAAAACGGAAAATTAATAGTACCTTTTCCTCTTAACTCTTAATGTGGGAACCAGTTCTTGATTTCTGCATGTCAGTGAGGTCCTTGTAGGAAAGGATTTCATAGTTTTATGGATTTAACATCTAGAACAGTAACCCTTCTCAGCCGGGACGTAATGGTGCTATGTAGAAAACAGCCCTTTTAAGGCACTGCTTTCAAATGGACTCCTAACATCTCTGTTTTTCATCCTTTAAATGTTTCAAATTACCTGTGGGACGGACTGGGGCCATCAGGGAGAGGACAGAGAGGGGGGTAAGGGAATTTCTCAGGGTGATTTTTTTTTTTTGAGATATTGTATCAAAGATCCTCAGACTGCAGGATGCAGGGGCGGGAGCAGAGGCTTCCTGCTCTTGCCCTGGCATCAGCATGTCTTCCTGGAGGCGTCAGAATTCCACGTTGGAACAGGCCCTGAAGCTGGGGCGAGCAGAGAGGGGAGCCAGAGCAGAAGGAGAAGCAGTGAATGCACAGGAGCCACCGCTGAAGGAGCTCAAGGCTTCTCAGGATAGAGACGCAGGAGATTTGATGGTGGGACACAAATGTAGATACCGTCATGGAAAAGCCCTCCAGCCCCCAGACACACAGACCCCCTGTGAGTGGGGTGCACGTGTTGGTGGGTGTGAACCAGAGAAAATGAGCCAGACATCATGTCATAGTTTGGTCAGAGCAAAGAGCAAGTGAGCTCAGGAAAGGAAGCGCTGAGGACGGATGTTCCCAGGATGTGCAGAAACTGCAGGGTCTCCAGGAGCCGGGGCTTCAGCTGGTGTGCCAGTCACACCCAAAACCCTTGGAGGCCACTTAGGGGCACTGCGTACACTGCTGGGGGGTGAGTGAACGGCCCATGAGCTTTTGGACTCAGATCAGGAATGTGAAGATGATGACGATGGTGACAACCATCATTATCGTGCCTAAACCTGGACACGTAATTTCAGAACGGCTCCGAGAGATGGGACTTAAGATTACTCTCACTTTACAAGTGGGAATACCGAGGCTCAGAGAGTTTAGGACACGTGCCCAAACATCACAGGCAATGAAGCCTGAGAGAGGATTCAAACTCACAGCTGTTGGACCCCAGAGCTCACTCTCCTTCTTCACCTTCACAGCTTTCCCTGGATGTGGACCCTGGATTAAAGGATGAAGATGTGAGAACAAGAGCCTCCTGCAAACTCCTTAACGTCACGCGTGCTGTGAACCCCGCCTAGTGGGCCGGCTGCAGCCAGCATCAGGCGTTAAATAAACAAGCACACACAGCATCCTGATATAAACATCATCCACCAGCTTTGACAGTCGCTCCCAAGCTGTGCTCAGGGTGCCTGGAGATGGGGGGAGACACCCAAGAAAGCAGCAGAAAGCTCCCAGATTGAGCCTTTGATCTCAGCAGGGCTCAGCTCGCATGCTCACCCGCGCACACCTGGGTTAAGCAGTGCCTGCAGGATTAACACAGACACAGCTCAAAGCGCACCACCCGGGTAACTTCCAAATGAACACATCTGGTGCCGCCTTTGCTGCGGGCTGCAGGTTATTCTGAGGACCCTCACCGTCCACTTCACTAGAGAGGGAATACTGAACTATCCATTTTACAGTGCAGGCTACTTCTCCTTATGCATAGTAATCTGGGGAAAATAGGAGCAGAGAACAAAAATAAGAAAAGAGTATTTAGGGCTTCCCTGGTGGCGCAGTGGTTGAGAGTCCGCCTGCCGATGCAGGGGACACGGGTTCGTGCCCCGGTCCGGGAGGATCCCACATGCCGCGGAGTGGCTGGGCCCGTGAGCCATGGCCGCTGAGCCTGTGCGTCCGGAGCCTGTGCTCCGCAAGGGGAGAGGCCACAGCAGTGAGAGGCCCGCGTACCACAAAAAAAAAAAAAAAGAAAAGAGTATTTAGTTATTATGTTTTGTTTTTAATAGATGTTTAACAATCAACAAATCCAGCAACCGGGCGCAGAGAAGAGGGCTCACCCTTTCGGGTCAGAAGGCCTAGGTCTGACCCATTCTCCAGCCACATAACCCCACGCTTAACACCCTCAAGCCTTGGTTCCCTGACCTCTGGATTTCCAGCCCATCTCTTGTCCCCATAACTGACTGCACAGGGGTCCCCGCAGAACTAGCTGGGCAGATGTTAGCAGAGCAGGGCCGTGTGTTTACAGGAGGGGACAAATCATGCAGAACTGATACCAGCCCATGAGGATGAGGAAGGGGAGGGGCTTCAGGTGAGCTCTGTTCTCATGGCACCGCCCCACCCGCAAATCTGAGCCCCTTCCATTCTCTTCCTGTCTCCGTCTATGGCTCTGTCAGCCTGTCCACCACCCAAACCAATAAGTGGGAGACTGTACATGCCCCTCTCTCCCTCGTGCCCCCTTCCATCCAGCCTCACAGACCGAGGTCCTCCTCCAACAGGGCTGCAGCTGACTGACTCATCACTTCTCAGCTCCTGCCACTCACAGCGGTGGCTTGGAACCAGCCAGTGGTGGGAGAATTTACACCATGGAAACTGGCAAACCCTAACCCTCGGGTCTCTTTTCTTTTCAGAGAGCTGGCTTACCAGAACCCCCTTACACCTCAACACGACCACCTGAATTCAAGCTGTCATGATCTCTCACATGGACCACCGTGCTAGTTAGCCATCTCCCTCTCCAATTCCTGCCCCTTCCAGCACACCCTCTTTACTGCAACTGATGAGGAATTGAAAGCTAAATTGTGCTTTAACTTCCTATTAAACTTAGAAAAAAAGTTCAAACTCCTACCTCTCCTACTACATCTGCAGGATGCTCCTGTTTATCTCCCCCTCCCCCTGGTTCCCTATGCCTGAATCATGATGGCCTCCATTCTGTGCTGGGCTGAGCATCTCCTGACCTCAGGACCCTTGCACGTGGCCTACCCCTGCCTGGAACACACTCTCCAGCACTTTGCCTACAAGGCTCAAGTGCCAGGTCCCCACAAAGGTCTTCCTTGACCAGCTTTCTAGTGGATGACCACATACACATGACAGTTCACCTCTATTACTGACAATTTGGGTTAATTTATAGCACTTGCACAATCTGTAATTCTATTTGCTCACTTATTTGCTTACTTTCTGGAAATTCTGAAACAACTGTAAGCCCCCAAAGGATAGGAACTATATCTATTTTATTCACCTGGGCATCACTATAGCCTGTTACCATATAAACTCTCAAATCAATGTTTATTGAATGAATGAATGAATGAGCATGTTCTCAGCAGATGTGAGAGACCAGGAGTTCTGAATCTCTGAAAGCACGCTTTCAAAGATTCCTCTGAAATCACATGGAAAATCTTGCATGTCTGTGGATTTTTCTTTCTCAGTGCCTTCAAACTGTTGTGCTCCAAAAGCAGCAGCCTGCCGTGAAAACCATGACGGGGATAGTTTTGCTGGAGCGCAGGTACCTTAGAATCTGTCTCCACCTCGTGCTCAGCGGCCCCATGGACCCTAAGCTCAGCCACGTGAGCAGAAACAATCAATAGCTTCCAACAAAGAGCCCCCCTCCTTGTTTCCACAGCCGCTTCCTGCAAGTCGCCAGTGAGTTCTGTAGCTCTGCCTCGCTGTCCTCTGACACCTGTGATTGTGAAGAGAGTGTGCAGGGCTCCCGGGAGAAACAAGCTTCGGGAAGCTTGGTCAAGGCACGCACGTCCCTGCTGAAAGCAGTGGCCCCACCACAGCAGCGGCCTCCTGGGGCATCCGGCAGATCCAGTGAGGATCTGACACTCTGCGGCTGTCCCAGCTTCCAGGGGGTCAGGTTGGGGTTCTGACGTCCCAGGGGATAAACCAGGAGCCCAGGAGACACAGCATAGAGACAGGAGCTGTGGGCAGGCTCCACCATGGATCGCCCTGCCTCTTGGATCCATACTTAACACCCAGATTGATCTCAGTTGGTTTCTTCACGGAAAAGGAGCAGGGCCAGAAGTCATAAACATTCCCCACATAAAAGAGACAATGAGGCAATGTGAGCAGAGATGCATTAAAAAAAAAAAGAAGAGTTTTCTCTAAAAATCATAAAATGTTTATAACAATAGCAGATAATGGAGTAGCATTATCTTCAGAATGCAAAGGTACCAATTAAATCTCTGCTGGGCAAAAGGTCCCCCACTACTAGGGATACATGCAGAACCTCAGCACAAAACCTCCTCTCTTGTTCTGATCTCCTACCTCTGTGATTATGGAAACTGCAAAGACTTCGTTGGGGGTGGCAGAGAGAGCTCATCTATTAAAAACCTCTGTTTTTTTTTAATTAGAAAAAGTGAGAACAGGACCCAGGAGGGATTGATTATAATAGAGCACAGACGTGGGTGGAAGAAGAGAGAATGCATTTTCCCAAACAGAGCTCCTGACCTGAGGGCCCCTGAGGCCCAGCTAGGATTCTCTCTGGATGGGGAAAATTGAGTTGTCTTTCTAGAATGTTCCCCCTTGATACATGTCAGGGCAATTTTTCCCAGCAGGAAATAAGATTTTTGCAATAATGCATTTTGATTTTAATTTATCTTTGTGAAAATTGGATACTCTGAGTCTAGACCCCCACATTTTTGAATACTTGATGGGTGGGAGTGGAAACATGCTGCTATTTTAAAGCTCTTAGCAATTTTCTGAACCATCTTTGGAAGGGAAGACTGCTCTTTTATTTCGGGAAAACAAAATAAAACAAAGCACTTTAATAAGCCTTTTGATTTTGCAAAGAAGAAGCCAAAATCCTCTTCAGCAATGGAGAGATTCTCAACAAGAAGTAGTGAAATTGCCCTGCGTGACAATGTGAGGGGTACCATCATTCTGGACAGAATTCACCTCTGAGTTGATGGTGTGTCTTGGCAGATGAGCCTGGAATCGTGTGTGTGTGTGTGTGTGTGTGTGTTGTGTGTGTGTGTGTGTGTGTGGTGGAGGGAGGGGGGATGTTGGTTCCAAAATACTTCCATTCATGGCAGGTGGGAGGTGGGGTCTTGGGACTGGCAGACTGGCTGCAAATACATGGTGTCAGGTTAAGGGTTAAAGAGAAGCACGTCTAGTGGGGAACCACTCCCATGGTGGAACTTGACTTAAAATCATAAACTTTGTTCAGCTTCTTCCTGTTCCTTCAAGCTTTCACTGAAGTTTTGGTAAATGTTAAAATAGTCTGATTTTAAATCAACTATACTCCAATTAAAAAATAGTCTGACTTTAATCCCATTTTGAGGAATTAGGGGAGGAGCTCAATCTACATTTAGGATAAAGAGACACAGGGAGATGAGCAGCCTTCTGGAGAAGGTAACTGCGAAGTGCTAATGATCTGTGGAAGTCCAGAGCACTGTTCCGAGAAGAACAAGTAGAGTGGATATCACTGGATAGAATTCACATGCTCTCTTCTCTGCATTCATTCTCCTGGTGTCAGAACTTCTCTTTCCCGTCTGAACCCCTCTGCAAATCAGACTTAGCCAATCAGAATGCTTTATCCCAGTGCAACAGTGATGACTCAATCCTGGCCAATCAGAACCCTCCCTAGGACTTTCCCTGAAACCATCAGATGTTGGTTGAGATGGTTGCTGTAGCGATGACATAAGCTTAGAGGGCCTGATGGTCAGCTTTGGTCCCATAAGGGAGAGCCCATCTGAGAATGAAGAATGGCCAAGTTATTTATTCTTCTGGTTCCCTCTCTGTTCCATTGTTGCAAGTTGGCTGCATCCTTCTTCTGAAGCCACTATTTCTGTCAGGTGGCCGCTCCGTACAGCAGTAGTTCCATATGATTCTCCTCTCTAGGGTTCTGTAACTGTGCCCTGCTCTTGCTCCTTCAGGTCCTGGGATGGAAACAGTTCCCCCACTATTATCAGCCTAGGATTTTCTCAACATGCTACTGTCGGGACATTATCTCTTTATTACATTCTCCTGCTTTCTCAGTTTGTGGACTGTATCCTTCCTGAACTCTGATGGATACCAAAGAATGGAGAAGTTGGAGCCATTTGTGTTAAGCTCATGATAAATGCAAGTTATCAAGTCCAGTCTTTGCTCACAAAGCCTCCTGAATCCTGAGAAGAAACCACATCTGTTTGGAGCTGCCTCTAAACTGTCCTAATTATGATGCTAACCAAGGTCTTGATTGCACTGCCTCTTAAAAACCAGGGCTGGGAAAGTGACATCAGTAAGATGGCGGAATAGAAGTTCCCCTACTCATATCTGTCCTCTCAGCAACAATAATATGGCATTTATCCATGGACAATGGTCCCTTTCTGGGCACTTTGGTTTCCAGGTAGGAGATTATGAAACCCCATGCAGTCCAAGAGCTGTTTCTTGAGAATGCAGGCCTGCACCCAGGCAGCTGACTCTCTGACTGTGGTCTGGACTACAGACCCAGAAAGAGCTCTATTTCCCTGAGGTCTCAGCTACAGACCTGTTAGTCCTTGGCTCTGTCTTCTGCACCATATGCCAAGGGACACCCACCTGTGCATTGAGTAATAGGCCCACAGACCTCGGTCTCATCTGTGGAACTTGAAGTAGCCAATAACCTGGTTCTAGTCCCTCTCAGCCATACACCAAGATCAAGTGGGATTTATCCCTGGGATGCAAGGATGGTTCAACATATGCAAATTGATAAAGGTGACAGAATAAAGACCATATGATTATCTCAATAGATACAGATAAAGCAAGTGACAAAATTCTACCTTCTTTTACGATAAAAACTCTCAACACGTTAGGTATAGAAGGAATGTACCTCAATATAATAAAGGTCATAAATGAAAAACACACACCTAACATCATACTCAATGGTGAAAAAATGAAAGCTCTTTCTCTAAGATCGGGAATAAGAGTGCCCACTATCACCCCTTCTATTCAACACAGTACTGAAAGTTCTAGCCAGTGCAATTAGGCAAGAAAAAGAAATAAAAGGCATGTAAATCAGACAATAAGAAGCTAATCTGTTTATGCAGATGCTGTGATTTTATATATAGAAAACCTTAAAGACTACACACACACACACACACACACACACACACAAACTGTTAGAACTAATAAACAAATTCAGTAAAGCTGCAGTATACAAAATCAACATACAAAAGTCAGTTGCATTTATATACACTAACAACAAACTATCTGAAAAGGAAAGAAAAAAAGGAAGCCCATTTACAGTCAGGTCAAATACAACAAAATACTTAGGAATAAATTTAACCAAGGAAGTGAAAACATGTACAGTGAAAACTATAAGATACTGATGAAAGAAACTGAAAAAGACATAAATAAATGGAAAGATATCCCATTTTTATAAATCAGAAGAATTAATCTTGTTTAAGTGGCCATAGTACCTAAAGTTATTGATAGATATATTGCAATCCCTATTAAAATTCCAATAGCATTTTTCACAAAAATATTTTTAAAAATCCTAAAATTGTATGGAACCACAAAAGACCACAAATAGCCAAAGAAATCGAGAAAGAAGAAAAAAATCTAGAAGCATCACACTTGTTGCAAAGCTATAGTAATCAAAACAGTATGGTACTGGCAACAAAACAAAACAAAACAAGACACAGGGACCAATGCAACAGAATTGAGAGCCCAGAAATAAACCCATGCATATACAATCACCTAGTGTTTGACAAGACAGCCAAGAATACTCAATAGGGAAAAGACAGTCTCTTCAATAAATGGTGCTGGGAAAGCTGGATATTCACATGCAAAAGAATAAAATTAGACCCCGTCTCACAACACTCACAAAAAGTAACCACAGATGCATTATAAAGATTTAAATACAAGACCTGAAACCATAAAATTTTTAGAAGAAAGCATTGGAAAAACAGCTCCTTGACATCAGTCTTGGCAATATTTTTTTTTAGATACAACAACAAAAGCACAAGCAACGAAAGCAAAAATAAATAAGTGGGACTACAGCAAACTAAAAAACTTCTGCACAGCAACAGAAATGATCAACAAAATGAAAAGGCAACCTATGGAATGGGAGATAATATTTGCAAACCATATATTCAATAAGGGGTTAATATCCAAAATATAGATGAAATTCCTACAACACAATAGCAAAAACAAAAAACAAACAAAAACAAAAAATATAGTAAAAAAATTGGTGAAGGACCTAAATAGATATTTTCCCGAAGGTATACAAATGGCCAACACGTACATGAAAAGCTGATCAACATCACTAATCATCAGGAAAATGCAAATCAAAACCACAATAAGATATAACCTCACACCTGTTAGAAGAACCATCATCAAATACATAAGGGACAACAAGTGTCAGTGAGGATGCAGAGAAATGGGAAGCCTAGGCACACTGTTTTGGGGAATGAAAGTTGGCACAGCCATTATAGAAAACAGTATGAAGGTCCCTCAAATATTAAAAATAGTATTTCCATCTGATCCAGCAATCCACTTCTGGATATATATCAAAAGAAAATGAAATTGCTATCTGGAAAAGATATTGGAACGCCTGTGTTCACTGCAGCATTATTCACAACAGCCAAGACATGGAAACAACCTAAGTGTCTGTCGAGAGGTGAATGGATGAAGAAAATGTGACATATATATAATGGAATATATTCTGCCATAAAAAAGAAGGAAGGGACTTCCATGGTGGCGCGGTGGTTAAGAATCTGCCTGCCAGTGCAAGGGACACGAGTTCGAGCCCTGGTCCGGGAAGATCCCACATGCCACGAGGCAACTAAGCCCCTGCGCCACAACTACTAAGCCTGAGCCCTAGAGCCCGCGAGCCACAACTACTGAAGCCCGCGCACCTAGAGCCCGTGCTCCACAACAAGAGAAGCCACCGCAATGAGAAGCCTGCGCACCACAACGAAGAGTAGTCCCCACTCGCTGCAACTAGAGAAAGCCTGCGCACAGCAATGAAGACCCAACGCAGCCAAAAATAAATAAATAAAAATAATTTATTTACTTAAAAAAAAGAAGGAAATTCTGCCATTTGTGACAATATGGATGAACCTTGAGGGCATCTGTGCTAAGTGAAACAAGTCAGACAGAAAAAAGAAAATGCTGTATGACCTCACTTATATATGGAAACTAAAAAAGGCAAACTCAGAAACAAAGAATAGGTTGCCAGATGCTGGGAAAATGGGGAGATTTTGGTCAAACAGTATAAACTTCAATTATTAGATGAGTAAGTTCTGGGGATTTAATGTACAGCATGGTGACTATACTTAACAATACTGCACTGTAATACTGCACTTAAGAGGCGCTAAGAGAGTACATCTTAAATGTTCTCACCACAAAAAAGGAAGCATGTGAAGTGATGGATGTGTTAACTAACCTTATCATGACAGTCATTTCACAATATACACGTATATCCAATTTCCACACTATACACCTTAAATGTACACAGCGTTATCCGTCTATCATATCTCAGTAAAGCTGGGGGGGGCGGGAGGGACAGGGCTGCCCGTTGAGCTCCTGCTTATTAGTGAGCAGTAGCTGGTGGGTAAAGAATGTTCCTCATCCGTCAAAATTAAAACACTACTGTAGCCAGCGCCTACCTGTAGACTCTAGTCAAGCACATGCATTAACTCAGCCCATCCTCATAACTCCTCATCACCCCCATCCTGTAGGGTGAGCAAACTGAGGCCAGGGAGACTGAACAATCTGCCTGTGTGACTCAGCTGGTACCTGACAGAGACAAGATGCTCCGAGCCTCAACGCCCACGCTGGCGGTCTCGCCTGCCTGTCAGGTCCCTACTCTGAACGGGTCCAGTCAGGGTAAGGGGCTGGCAGCTGAAAAAGACTTGATTCCTAACTCCTCTCAAACATCCTCATTTAACTAGGCTTGGGACCAGGAACAGTTTGCAGGGGTCAGTAAGCTATGGCCTGGGGTCCAACTTGGTCATCAGCTAAATTTGAAAAAAGAAGTTATTGACGTGAAAGTTACCTAACATAAAATTAACCGTCTGAAAATGAACAATTCTGTGGCATTTAGACAATCGCAGGTTGCGCCACCACCACTCTGGTTCCAAATATTTCTGTCACTCCAAAGCAAAAACCCTGTACCGGTAAGCAGTTTCTCCTCGTCCCCTGCCTGTTTTTGTAAATAAGCTTTATTGGCACACAGCCTTACCCTCTGTTTACGTATTATCTATGGCTGGCTTTGTGCCATAATGGCAGAGATGAGTTGATACAAAAGAGACCTCATGGCCCATCTTTTTGGTCAAGCCGAAATATTTACTGTCTGGTTCTTTACGAAAAGGAGGCCTGTAGAGGAATAATTTAGAGCAATAGCTTTGAAGTGGGCTGGAATCCTAGCTTCTCACTTTGTCACATGGCCTTGGGTGGGTTCCTTCACCTCTCTAGGCCTCCCTACCCTTCTACATAAAACGGGTAGCCAACCTGTGCTCTGCATGCAAAGCACTTAGCACCTGCCTGGCACGTAGCAGGCAACCCCCATCAGTCAACACTACAATCTCCGCATTCCTGCCCTTATTGGATCTTCCAAGCTCCCCCGGAGGCTGGTAAGGAGATACCCTCCTCCACACTTTACTGATGGGGACGGGGGCTTGGAATGGATCGGGACTTGCTCAGGTTACAAACCGTTGACAGCACAGCAGAGGGTCTTGGGCTCATCCCCTCGCTATCCACAGGGCACTGTGCTCAAGGCCAGGGAGCAGAGAGAAAGAAAATCAAGCCCAAAGATCAAAGCCCAAGGCCCCCCAACCGTGCCTGGCTCTGGGAAACTCATGAGCCCATTCGGGCATCGCAAAAAATATGCCTTGCATTCTGGAGTGGTTTCAACTCGTTTCCCAAACCCCATGGATTTCACTTATGGAGTGTCCACCTTGAAGATCTATGGCTTCCTCAAGGTGGAGGCAATGGAGGGAATGTGTTTTTACGTCATCGGTGCCCTGGTCTAGCAGCGTTCCTTCCTCCATGGTCACATTTACAAATTAAACTCCTCCAGAAAACAGCCCCTCTCTGCCAGCTCCGTGCTGGGCTGGCTCTCGCCCTGTTTGAGGTCTTCAAAGCCACTCTCAAGCACATCATTTACATCCTCTCCCGGGGCCTTGATGTCTTCACAGGGCAACTGCTTGGGGTTCCAGGGTGAAGCCGGCACTTTGTGAAGTTCAGGGGAAAAGGAGAGTCCAGCTGGCTCTGCAGAAAGCCGTGTTACAGGGGGTTAGCACAGCCCCACAGTCAGAGGCCTGCTTCTCACCAGCAAACAGAGGGAAGAACAGCTGGGAACTGGCTGGTTGATACATAACAAGGATTATTTTCACGGCATCTGAGCCATGGCGAGGGCTGGAGGTGACTCCGTGGAATTTGCCCTAAGAGATAAGCAAACCAGAGAACTTCACTTCTGCCTCTGACCCTTCCCTAGGGGTGTCTGCACACAGGAAGGTAGGAACTGTAGTACTTTTAAAAGTTTGCCTTACAGCCAGAGGTGCTGGGTTTTGATTTACACTCAGCGAGCCTCTTGCGTCCTTGTCAAGGGACCACATGCATAAGCGGCTGGCCGGCTCGCTCTTGGAGCTGATTTAAGTGCTTTAGTAGTTCAAGGTATAAAAGCCGTAACTTTGATTCTTTGACTAAGAAAAGCACACAGACTCCACGTTACTCTAAATTTCCCTGTGAAGATCCCAGCGGGGGTTTGGCTGACATGATTTGTCTTTATCCAGTGCCACACAGGCAGGCCAAGGCAGGTTCAGAATCACAAGTCACCGTCTGTGGCTCACATACAAACAGGAGAGACCATAGCCTTGTGCTTGGTGTGATGAAAAGCAACGTGGTGGCCTCCTTTGGGGGCTCACGGGTATGAGATGGGGCAGCTGAGCTACTGACAGGGCGCAGAAACAGACAATCTCAGCGCTCAGGTCACCGCTGCGTTCCTTTCCCGTGGCTGCTGTAATGAACCACCACAGGTGAAGTGGCCTGGGACAGCAGAAATTCATAGTCTCACTACTCTGCGGTCCAGAAGTACAAGATCACGGTGTCGGTAGGGGTGTTTCCCTCTGGAGGCTCCAAGGGGGAACCCATTCCTTACCTCTTTCCCAGTTGCTGGCGGCTGCCTGTAGCCCTGGCATCCTTGGCTTGTAGAAGCATCACTCCAATCTCTGCCTCTGTCTTCACACGGCCATCTTCCCTCCTGTGTCTGTGTCTCAAGTCTCCCTCTCTCTTCTCTTCTAAGGACACCAGTCATTGGACTTAGGGCCCACCTTAAACTCAGGATGATCTCATCCCAAGATTCTTCATTTAATTACATCTGCAAAGACCCTATTTCCAAATAAGGTCACTTTCACAAGTACCAGGGTTAGGACTTAGACATGTCATTTTGGGAAACAATATTCAATCCACAGAGGGATATATTAACCACGAGCTATTGTACACGAGCTCGTTTTCCCGTCCTCTGGAAAAAGGACACTTGCTCTTGAAGAAATGGAGCAACCACGAGTGGGAACAGAGGGACTGAATTCCAGGCCAGGAGTGAGCCCGGACTGGGACCTCCTGGCCCTGCAGCTTTCCAGCTGTGCGACCCCTGGCTGGCCACCAGTGTCTTGATTTGCACGGTTCAGATACTAATAGAAAGTAGCCAATAGGTTTGCCAAGAGAGAAGAGAATCCAGGATGGTGTCCAGCAGAGAGTGCGTTCAGTAGCTGCTGGCTGTTCTCCTTGTGTTCCCGCCACGAGGAGGCGACGATGGGAAGGATGATGGAAGGAACGATGAGGTAATCTCTCAAACCCTCCTGTTCATGAGTGGCGAGGTCTTTGATTTTGTTTCTGATCCGAGTTAATCATTTATTCATGAGCACTTGAAAATTAGACACAGACTAATTGAAAGCTCATCAGAAGAATGGGTTCCACACTTCCCACTAATTCCCAGGAGGCTGGGTGTTCTGACAGGCAGTGGTAAGTGGGGATGGGCAGGTTGGCTCTGCAGACGTGGGTGAGGAATGAACAAGCTTAACCCCCTCAGGTCTGGGTCTCTTCCCCTCCACAAGGGCTCCCTCTCAAAATCTGCCCCCTGGTTGCTCCTCCCACCCTCCTAGAATCCAGAGGTCACGTTCAAAATATCCAACAATGGGCATTCAGAATTGAGTAGGGTTGCCAGATAAAACGCAAGGCACCCAGTTAAATTAGAGGTTCAGAAAAAACAAAAATATTTTTCAGCAAATGTATATCCTAAATATTACATGGAAATAATACTTACAAATTCGTTGTTTACCTGAAATTCTGATTTCAGTGAACCTTCTGTATTTTTATTTGCTAAATCTGGCAACCCTAAAATGGAGCTCAGCCAGAAACAACCAGTGCCTCCCTGCTGAAGGTCCTAGAAGAATGCGGCAGATCACTGTTCCAGGGACGGACACCTCCATCTCTCCCATCCTGCACACCCATCTCAATCACTCATGTCACTCCCCCATTAAGAGATGGAATCAACACCCCTTTCTGTGAATTGAAGATGGTGGCGGGGGAGCGGGGCTTGTAACTTGCTTATAACCAGCAGAATGTGGCAGAAGTGCCACAGTGTGGCTTCTGAGGCACGCAGATTCCATGTCGCCAACTGGGACACTTGCCCTTAGAGCCCTGAACTGCCATGTAAGGAACTCAACCACCCTGAGGTCGCCATACTGCGAGGAAGCCCAGGCCATGTGGAGAGGCCACGAGCAGGTGCTCCAGCTGAGAGACAGGATTCCTATCGTGGTCCCAGGCAACAGCCAGCATGGCTGCCAGCCACACGTGTGAGAGGCCTTCAGATGACCCCAGCCCCCAGCCGTTGAGTCACTCCCAGTTTTTGAATCCTCCCAGCTGAGGCCTCAGACATCATGGCGCAGAGACTGGATGGCCCTGATGTGCTTTGAATGAATTTCTGACCCCAGACTGTGTGAGCAGACCAAAACTACATTGTGAGGTGGTGTGTCACACAGAAAAACCGAGGGTCAATCACGCCTCTGGTTGTGTCCTCCTGGGCACCAAATCGGGTTACATCCAGAACCTGTGAATATGTGTCTTTACGTGGAAAGAGGGATTAAGGTTACAGATGGACTGAAGATTGTCAAACTGATTTTGAGACAGAGAGATTACCCTGGATTATCTGGGTGTGCCCAGCATAATTACAAGGGTCCTTATAAGTGGAAGGCAAAAGCAGAAGGGAAAGAACCAGAGAGACGGCACCCTGAGAGGGGCTCTGAGCACTGACCACTGGTGTTGGCTTTGAAGGTGGAGAAGAGTGCCATGAGCCGAGGAACATGGGTGGCCCCTAGGAGCTGGAAAAGGTAAGGAAATGGATTCTCCCCTGGAGCCTCTGGAAGGATCACAGCCCTGAAAACACCTTGATTGTAGCCCAGTGGGGCCTGTTTCAGACTTCTGACCTCTAGAACAGCAAGACACTAAATTTGTGTAGTTTGAAGCCACGGAGTTTTTGGTGATTTGTTACAGTAGCCAGAGGAAACAAATAATAGTCTAATGCTATCAGAATTGCAGATAAAGAATGCCATTTTAACTATAATTATGTCCATGCAAAAATAGCCCTTTCCATCCCCCCTTTCCCTGGGGATTGACCTCTACTTCCTCACCCGTAGCCAGCACTGACTCCCTTTCTGGTCCAGGCTGTCCACTAGACATCAATGCCTGCCCCAGACTCCTTCCCTCTCACTTCTGCCTCCCCTAAGGTCTCCAGTTCTTAATGGGCAAGGAGCTGACCACCTACAAGGTGGCCAGTTCCTCTCACCTGTCCCCTGCCTTTCCCGGTTCCCTGCCTGGCTCCTCCCACTGTCTGCTCATGATACTTCACTGCTCCCAAGAGTATCCCACAACAACCATTCATGTCTTCTGTATTGTCTTCTCAGTTTCCAAGAGCTCCTGTTCTGACCATTTCCATCAGCTCTTGCTCTGTTAAGTTAGGGGCAAAACATACAGTCTTGCAGGTTGACTCCTGACGGTATTTCAAAAGCAACTATAGGAAGAAGTTGTTCTATTGCGAACTAGAGTCCCACTCACAGAAAAATAAAACATAGCTCCCAAGAACGTGCAAGAACAGCTTAGTTCGGGACACAAAACAAGGCCTAGGGCTTCCCTGGTGGCGCAGTGGTTGGGAGTCCGCCTGCCGATGCAGGGGACACGGGTTCGTGCCCCGGTCTGGGAAGATCCCGCATGCCGTGGAGCGGCTGGGCCCGTGAGCCATGGCTGCTGAGCCTGTGCGTCCGGAGCCTGTGCTCCGCAATGGGAGAGGCTACAACGGTGAGAGGCCCGTGTACTCCAAAAAAAAAAAAAAAAAAACAAGGCCTAAACTGCACTAAGCAAACCCACCAATAAGGTGGTGGTAAAATACATGTATCCCCCAAATCCACAGGCTGAACACACTTGGGTTCCATCTTTCTGATTTCAACTATAAATGGGGAGAAAGAGTTATTTTCAGACAAGCGGTCCATTCACTATGAACTTACTCTTAATTCAGTCTATAAAAATGTAAAGGGATGAAATAGTTTACAAATTCAGCTGTTTACGCGTAGCAATAATTTACTGAGATGTATTGGATGAGACCTCACAAGGCACTTGCTTCCCAATCTGCTTTCCATTCCCTCATGCCTGCTGAAAATGGACATTAAAGGTCAGTTTCAAAAAAATTGTGGTAAATATATCACCCAGACTGAATACTACCAAAGATTCCTGCAAGGACTTGTCTTATATTATTTAACATTTTAAGCACAGTTGCTGGGGTTAATTAGATTTCTGACCCCGAAAAATTTTAAGTGCCTCTGATGACTTACTTCCAACTGATAATTTTGTGTTAGAAACAGAAAAAGAATAACAAATAGACAGTGAATAAATACATTCTTCAAATCCCTCTTATGAGTACAGAGAATATATTTCTGAAATTTAATTAAATATCAAGATGTCCACAAGATCTATAATAAACCACTTTGCAAGACCTCTAAATGTCAAGGAAAACACATTTTACATGAAACACCCCCTCCCCCTGAGTAAATCTGTGAAGATTCAGGACTTTTTTTTAAAACCTGCAGAATCCACAAGTACATATTTTATCTCAAAAGTACTTTTTCAAAGACTTGGGAGTAGCTACTTGTTTGCAGTGTGACAGGCAGAAGGTATTTTAATGTATTACACAGTGGTTTGCGCCATTAGTTTTAGAGATATGCCAGACGGTTTTAAAATAATGCAAGAGCTGTGGTGTTAAAGCTTAAAATGCTGGAACTTAGTAAAAGACGATAAACAATCACTTTTGGTCGCTTTTCCACTTTCCCCATAAAGCCAGGCTAGGTCCTCAGTGATGTTCAAGACATATGGAAAAGGAGGTGGTAATTTGGGGAAACAATGTAAAACAAAACAAAACCATTTGTTAGCCCAGTAGCCTTACCACCTTAATAAATAATAATGTCTTAGTGCATTTTTTTTTTTTTTTTTTGTGGTACGCAGGCCTCTCACTGTTGTGGCCTCTCCCGTTGCGGAGCACAGGCTCCGGACGCGCAGGCTCAGTGGCCATGGCTCACGGGCCCAGCCGCTCTGCGGCATATGGGATCCTCCCGGACCGGGGCACGAACCCGTATCCCCTGCATCGGCAGGCGGACTCTCAACCACTGCGCCACCAGGGAGGCCCAGTGCATTTTTAATCTCTCCTCTTGCAAGCAGGACAAAGTCTCTTTTGCTGCCAGCATGTCTGTCACATGTCTCGGACACTTGCTGATGTCTTCAGAGCAAAAAGAGATCACACTCAGAGCCTTTGGCAGCAGTAGATTCTAACGAGAAATTTGCAATATTGTCTAGTTTGCCTTGATCTCCACTGTACGGCGCCTGCTATTTACGGCAGTACTGCCGATTTTACATTCACTTGTGGTGTAAGGTTGTGGCCCAGGACCAGATGCAGGGGATCCATCTGCCCGTTAACATTTGAGAAGCATTTGTCTAAAGTAGGAGTTGGGAAACTTCTTGCCAAGGGCCTTGGAGTAAATATTTAGCTTTTGTGGCTTCTCAACTCTGTCTGCAGTCTGCAACATCCGTAGACATCCTGCAAGTGAATGGGCATGGCTGTGGCTGTGTCCCCACAAAACCCAGTATTTAGAAGAACAGGTGATAGGCCAGCTTTGTTCCATGGACTATAGTTTGCTGATCCCTGGTCTAAAGTAAAATAAACTTATTTCATTTTTTTAATGTGAAATTTTTAGAAGAAAATGTTGAGCAAATAGTAGCTCAGGATTACATAGCCATCCAGTGGGATGCTGGCGAATGTTTAATGACTGGGTCCCCTGGGGGTTAAAGAAGCCCCAGCTTGTAGCGAGTGCAGATATCCCTGGGGTAAACGCTCCCATCTTTTTCAAGCTAGGAACAAATAGCACTGAACACAGATGTATTAGGGTTCTCCAGAGATACAGACCAATAGGATACACACACACACACACACACACACACGTGTGTGTGTGTGTGTATCCTATTTATATCCTACTCTTTTATCCTATTATATGTTTGTATTTATCCTACTTAAGAGACTTATCATGAGGGACTGGCTCAATGTTTACGGAGGCTGAGAAGTCCCAGGACTGCCGCTTCAGGCTGGAGCCCCAGGAAAGTCAGTGCTGTAATCCTACCCTGAGTCTTAAGGCCTAAGAACTAGGAGATCCGAAGGCGTACGTTCCAGTCCAAGAGCAGAAGACCAATGTCCCAGCTCAAACAGTCAGGCAGAGAGAGAAAATTCACCCTCTGCTTTTTTGCTCTATTCAGACCCTCAAAGGCTTGCATGAGGCCCATCCACATAGAGCGGGACCATCTGCTTTATTCAGTCTTCAGATTCGAAGGCTAGTCTCTTCTGGAAACAGCCTCATAGACACCCTAGAATAATGTTGTACCTGTTTCCTGGGCACCCTGTGGCTCAGTCAGACCTAAAATTCACCATCACTGCAGAATCAGGAGGAGACGACACAGTCAGCTCTCTCAAGCCATGCAAAGACCTGGAAGGTACCTCTCCTGGGCTGAATATGGTCCCCAGCACATCTCGTCCACCTAGAAACCCAGAATGTGACCTCACTTGGAAACAGAGTCTTTGCAGATGTAATCAAGGTAAGATGAGGTCATACGGAATTAAGGCCCTAATCCAAAGATTGGTGTCCGTACAAGAAGAGGGAAATTTGGACACCAAGGCACACAAAGGAAAGATGATGTGGAGACAGAAAAGGGAGAAGCCAGGTGAAGTGGAGGCAGAGGTGGGAGGGATGCAGCTACAAGCCAAGGAACTCCAAGGGCTGTAAGCAACCACCAGAATCTAGGACAAGGCAAAGAAGGATGCTTCCCAAGAGCCATCAGAGAGAAGACGGGCCTGCTGACCCCTGATTTCCGACTTCCAACAGCCAGAACTGTGAGCCAGTACATTCCTGGTGTCTTAAGCCGCCCAGTGAGTGGTAATTCATCATGGCCGCCCCACAGTGGGACTCAGTGGAGTTTGGGAAACACAGTGCCAGGTCACACAGGCAGTGAGTGTCAGAACCGGCACTGGCACTCAAGTGTGTCCTATCAGACAGCCCGTGTCTTTAGCTATTTGACTACGTGGCTTCTCAGAGAGGATTGCAAAGGGGCTTGTGCATTGACAGAGTGAGTTCCCAGGTGAAGGCCTGCAAATCCTCTGTCGGTCAGTCCAGGACGTCCACGCACCTTGAGCTGCACAGTCAAGTCCACAGGGCACAGATGAACCCACCCCTGTGCTGCCAATGGGCCCCACCTCCATGTTCAGGGTAACCTCAGAACCTCCCACATCAAGTTCCCCTCCAGATTTCCCACAGAACAAACATCCCTGCGTGTTCAGCTGCTGGAGAAAAGCAGACCGCAACCGCAAAGATGAGCATGGCCACCACTGAAACCATCCCTGAGCTGATGAGGGAAATGCTCCAGGGAGCTGTGTCTCCCATATCTCCCTCCCTTGGAATTTTATTCTAAAAGTCCTCTGCCAATCTTTTCTTTTCTTTTTAAACAGGGATGACTCTTCTTGCTTTCTCTCCCCTCCCCGTTTTGTTCCAGGAGATTTGGCTCTGGCGGCTGTTACTTTGTTGGGAAGGCAAGAGGAAGGTTAATTAGCTTTTGTGACCTGAGAACTCTCAGGGAAGATGTCAACTGATTCACTACTTGCCCCTCAAAGCTTGATACGGTTGGAGGGGCAAGGTCCAGGAAGCAAGATGGGAGGCAGGTTGGGCTCCCAGTGTGGTGGGCAGGGTGTCTGCAGGACGCTGTTTCCCTGAGCAGTCCAGGCCAGTGAGCCCTCCTTCATGTGGGTCTTGTCCCCTGGTGGCCCTCAGCCCTCCAAGCCAACCCAGGACACTGCTTGGGACCAAGACGCCCCCACGGTCATAGAAACCATCCCCCAAACGTATACAAGTCACAATCGGCTTCCTGAGTGTCTGAAAAGCATGCCACCCACACAGCTCTCCACTGGGCACAGGAAGTCAAGGCAGAGGCTTGAGGTCTGCCCAGCCCCAGCCTTCTAAGTTACCAAACTTCCAGAACCAGCCACCTCACCTAGGAGCTGGCTGGAAATGCAGAATCCCTGGCTGCATCCCAGACCTGCTGAGTCAGGATCTCTGGGCACAGTCCGCATCTGCTCAGACATTTTGTGTAATTTGGATGTCGTCTGAAGTTTAGGGAGCCCTGCTCAGGAACACCCTGCTCCCTGACTGTTTAAAGCCCGGCAGACAATATATCACCCCTGGCCCCGGAAGATTTGTCACCGAGATGCAAGCTGGTGATTGGCTGGAAAACAAGGTCTCCATTGCCTTCTCTTTTATAAATTGGTGTTGCTCGGCAATTCCCTCCTGCAGTTCCAAAAATCATCAAACCCGTGGAGTGTTTCTTCCTGACCAGGCTTTGCAGGAGGTTTCCCTCGACCAGCTTACTGTTTAGAATGTTCTGCTTGCCACAATTACAAATGCACGGTGGCAGTCACGCATGCATTCTGCCACAGCTGCATCCTCTGCACACAGCTCTTTCTCCCCGCTTCCCACTGCCCTGCCACCATCTCCCCCTTGGAGGACTCCTCTCCCCGCCCTGGGACAGCATCAGGAGCTGCATCTCACGCCATCTGCCCATTTCCTGCTGAGGGATTCAGCTCGCCACATGTGTTTACCTCCACCGGGGCTGTGAGATTTGCTTACTTTTCAAAATTATGTGAGAATACCAAATGCAGGCGTGGGACAGCTCTCTGTGCCCACCCTGCCAGGGACCTTACAGAGTCAGCTGCAAAGCCAACAAGTGAGGTGACGTCCTGTTTGGGTTAAAAGTCCAGTTTTCCCCACATGCGATGAGAAGAAATCTCTCCCACATCATGTTTTAACTGGAGATGCCTATAGGAGCCTAGACAGTAACCATGGGGAGACAATGGGGGCTGGATTCAGATGCGGCTTGTCTGGGGTAGGGGCTGGGGAGTGGGCAGGGGGTGTCCCTTTTCCCTGGACTGCAGATGAATAGGACTTGAGGCCGGCCCACCGTGGAGCCCCTCACTTACATGAGCTCCTCCCAAGAACTAGGGGACCCCAGCAATGTGGTCGTGTGGTCATAGGCTTTGAGGAACTTGCAAGGGGAAGATATTTCAATGTCACTTGGTTCAAACCACCATCTGTTCTACCCTGAAGTGCCTCCATTGTGTTTCCCTCCAGCCGGATGGTTTGAAGGGCTTTGGCACTTCAGGGATGCATTCCTTCAGGGCTCGGTGGTAGCTTTGTATGAAGCCACTGCCAGGCTGAGTTCCACCGTGCCAGCCGCCCTGGAGCAGCGATGCTTCCAGGAGCAGCCCCGCCACCCTCCATGCCAGCTCTCCCCACAAAAGGAGTCTGGCGCCAGATGATGCATCGTGATATGAACATGCCCGCTATGCCCAGCACCCCAAGTACACCCGCAGACAGAGGAGGAGAAACAAGGCTTAGAACGCATGGAGCCAGATGCTAGATGGTGGAAAATTCTTCTTATCACAGAGAAGTTACTATAAGGAGAGGACTCAGTTCTCACCAGCAGACAGTCAAAATGCATGGTCTCCCAGGATTCATGCTGCATATATGCAAGTGTCAACACACCATTCATTTTGTTGATGGGGTAACACAGAATTCATCAGAAGTCTTGTGTCTATAGGACAAAAACTCATACAACACGACAGTGGGTATGTCTGTGTATCAATCTGCATGTTGTGTGCAGTCAACTATCCATAATTTAAAAATGAAATAAAACAAAAACACCTTTACTCAGCCCTACTAAAAGACACATGGTTACCTTTCTATTCTCTCTGTGGAAAACAGTACCACAAAATATTTGTCACATGAAGAGGCAAAAGAAACGTGGCAGAAAAATATTATATAATCAGGAAACTAATTAATAAAAATATTCAATAATTGTATAGATTTTGCAACTTTTTTGAAATACAATGACGTTTTAGCATTTAAATAAACTCCTTTCCTAATTCACGTTGTGTGTGGAATTTTGTGTTCTTTTTAAATTTTAATAAGAGCCCTACAGAACCTGGATCTGAAAAAATTCATTCATCCACATATTTCTTCAGCAGATACTGACTGAATCCCCACCACAGCACCAGGGGCACAACAGGGAAGGAGAAAAGCATGTCCTCGCCCTCCTGGAGTGTATGCTCCACTGGAGGGCACAGATGGTCAACACATAAACAATACATGGGACCGCTACAGCTCTGGCCACACTGAGCTGGCCAGAGGGGGATGAATGGAACTGACCAGGGTGTGAGGAGGGCTACTTTAAATGAGGTGGTCAGAGGAGGCCTCAGAAAAGGTGAGTTGAAGCAAGAAGGAGAACAGTGGGAAGGGACCACACGGGTGAAGAGCTGTGGAGGAGCGTTCCAGGAAGCGGGAGCAGGACGTGCAAAGGTCCTGGGGTCAGAGGGAGGAGGGAGTTGCTGTGTTCCTGGAAGAGGAAGAAGGTCCGCAGGTTAGGCAGGTGGCAGTGAGGGATGGGTGGGGGAGCTGAGCTCATGAGCTCTGCCAGGAGCTGCTGGTGCTGGTGCTCAGAGCAGCCACATCCGCACGCACGCACGGATCCTGCACGAAGATGACCATGATGAAGGGGACAAGGACCCCCGTGTTCTCCTCCTGCAGGTTTCCGAACCCTTCCTCAGCCTGGTCTAATTACACACATACTCCCTTCTTGACCACAGAATTCCTGTGTAACCCTGGTGCTGAGAGATAAGGCCTGCCAAAAGCCAGAGGAAGGGCCTTTCAATTAAACATCTTTCGCGGCAAATGGCAGACAGGGCCTTTAGTGTCAACTCCAGCTGGTGCAGTGAACGGAACACCAAGCAGAAACACATGATGGTTTGGACACTTCCTCCAAATATCAAAGCCAAGTGGATTCTTTTTCAACTTTGAGACTCCAGTCCTTCTCCAAACACAGCCTGCCAATGAAAATCACGGTTTTCCCTCCTCTGGAGAGTGATACAGAATCAGCCTCTCTGTATATATGTTTATGCTGAGGAATTTCACATGCTTCTTGTTTCTCTTTGGAAGCAGGGACCCGGGTCCTTTGCTGGTCTGGTATTCAGAGCACAGGCACAGTGACCATTCTCACTGGAAGGGGCGATTATTCGGAGGGGCCGAGAGGAGGAGATTTATATGACATTTCTGTTTTCCCAGCAGCTTGAAAATGAAAGAATGAACACCCATAGAGGCTGTGCTCTGAGCATCTCAGGGTGCGGGCAAGTGTCATCTAAATAGCCCGCCATGCATGCAGCGGGGGAACGTCACCCCCTCAGGCCCGCCCCCAAGGTGTGGAGTCACCCTTCAGAGAGGAGAGCTTGGCTCCTCTCTATGACACGGTGGTGACCATGGAGGAAAACAGAGGGCTGACAGTAGCTCAACAGTGGCTGTCACAAAAGGACACTGGCAGGGGAAACACCCCACGCAGTCCAGCTGCAGTTTCTGCCCACCTCGCCCTCCCACGGACATGCCGGGTTCATCTGCTGTAGCACAGGGTACAAGGTCTTCGTGGCCTCTGTCCCACAGACCCTGAACTCCAAGAAGACGGGAGCCATATGCTGCCTGATTCTGCACAAAGCACCCCAACACACACACACACACATAGTACCCGGCGCGTGGCAGGAAGGAAGTGACTGTTGAGTGACCGCCCTGAGCCAGTGCCCCAGCTCCTAGACTTAGAAAAGCACACACGGTGCTGTGGATCAAAGATGAAGTCCCAGTGTCTGTAATGCAGGCCCGTAGTGTCTGCTGCCCATGACTCGCCTGACAGCTTCCCCCAGGACCACATGAACACCACAGGCGGCTGACCGGTGCCCCTCTAGCTCTGAGTGCACACGCTAACGGCATCAACACACGTGTCAAATGGCCAGTCCAGCTGCCGGTCTTATCCAGGCAAATCTCCATGAGCAACACCACATTTGCGGGGAGAAACTGAGCTCATCAGAGTGCAAGGCCCACTGGACCAAGGATGCGGAGACACAGGTGTGGACGGGTTTGGACCTGCAGGACATGTGTCCTGAGAGGGAGGAACTGCTGCCGGGAAGGGAGCAGGCTGCCCACCCACAGGCGTCCACACAGAGCCACAGCCCCTCACCTCTCCATCGGGTAGGAATCCATCAGTATTTATTGGTCCTGACAAAGCATATTCTCATCCATCGATCCAGCCCTTGCAGTCAGAATCGATCAGGAACAAAGCCCAAGTACTCCTGTTCGCCAAGGCACTGCCTGGTCTGTGGCTTGGGCAGACTCATGGACAGAGAACCTGAAGATTGCATCCCAGGATCAGAGTGTATTCTGCAGGGGAGCCATCAGGGCAGGCATGACCCTGGGTGCTCAGTCCATGCCTGCAGGATGGGCCTTCTTCTTTCACTCTAGGAACTTCTTACTGAGTCCCCACCGTGGGCCTGGCACTATGCTTTGCACTGGACACACGCCGACGAGGGGCCTGCAAATATGTCCACACAGGACAGAGGAAGGGAATTAAGAGAAGACTAATTTGTTGGCAGGGGCAGGGGGGCAGGAAAGGCCTCTCTGGGGAGGCAACACCCAAGCTGAGACCTGAAGATGAGAAGGAACAGCCAGGTGGACAGCACAGGACCTTCCAGAAGCGGGGGTGGGGGAGCATGTGCAAAGGCCCTGGGGTGTGTGTGTGGAGGGGAAGGCCCTCCATCTGCTGAAGGGCCTGGATGGAGACCAGTGTGACCGTAGCACCGGGTGGAGGTGAGCTAAAGGGAGACACGGGCAAGGGGGGTAACTATGAGCGAGGCCACAGGGGCCTTGCACAGGGATGCCATTCGGTGGGTGCCCAGCTTTGACAGGAGACTTGGGGAATAAAAGGGGAAGGCATTTGAGGTGCTTTTCAAGCTTTCCACAAAAGTCATGTTTACACAGGTCCTGACTGGGGGCTTCATCAGGGGCGGGGAGCCCTGTGAGCACACCTGAGCCTGGCTGGCCACTGTGTATTTCACGTGGTCTCCTCGCCCAGTGACTGGGCCCTCGGTGCTGGGCATGGGTTTCCTTTGGGCATCATTTATCAGGCTCTGCCCTGATGCCGCAGCACCACCGTTTATCCTGACCTGCTTCCCCCCTGGTGCGAGCACAGACAGAGACATTTGCAGGAGGCCAGCTTAACACCCTGGGCCCAGTGGACCTGATGGCTGTCCCTCCCCCAAAGCACCTGAGTTGGGGCTGGAGAGGGAGGGACAACCACTTGGTGTGCAGAAGATTCCAGAACCGCCTGTGGATTTTTCCCCTTCTAGTATTTTTACCTTAGAAATTCATCATTCTCTTCTTCCCTTTTGGGTGACAGACAGTTATTTCATGTACTGCTGAGAAGATAATTCTGAATTCTGTTTATTCTAATGTGGTTCAAAATGTCTGTGACTAGCATTTGAAAATAGCTCTGGGTGTTAAGTACTGGCAGCCAGAAAGCTTCTGGAATCTGTTTCTCACCATCTCCCGGGCTGCCAGCCGCTCCGCTCCTCGGTCTGTCCGTCTGCGTCTGAAGGAAAGGCAGGCTCCTCTGTCCCAGGCACGCTTGGCGGGGGTCTGGGGAGGGGGAGGGGAGGCAGCTGCCTGGGCTGCTCTTTTTCACCTATGTTTTTGGCACACGCTTTGTGCGGGGCACTAGGGCTGCCACAGGGAAGGAGCCAGACCAGGGCCCTGTCTTGTTGACACTTTTAGTCTTTGAGGAAGATAGATGTTAGAGAGAGACAGTCGCCGTCACCATAGTGATGGGGCTCACATCCGGGATGGTCGTTTGACTCACTTCATTCGGGAAGCAGCGGAGGATCTGGGTGGAAGGTGGCTTACAGAGAAGTGTGAGTGGGCCAAACTCGGGGAGTGGGAAGCGGAGACGTGGAAAGGCTGGAGCCAAAAAGCCCTGGAGGTATGAGTGCTGGGCAGGTGTTGAGAGAACAAGCCAGGGGTAAACACCAGTGGCCTGAGAGCCAGGTTGGGTGGACGGCGCTGGGTGTGGAGTGGAGGCCTGGGAAACACCAGTCATAAGACCAATGTCCACATGGCCTTCCCGGTGCATCCTAGACATGTGGGCAGCTGGACAGGTGAGCTGAGATTCCTGTACGTGGCACAAGGCCCAGTGGGGTATGGCCCCGCCCACCGCTCCAGCTTCATTTCTTGCTATTTCCCCCTTACTCTGTGACGCCCCACCACTAAGACCTTCTTCCAGTTCCTGGAATTCTAAGCTCCCTCCTGCCACGGGGCCCCTCCCCATGCCATCCTCTCTGTCCAGAAGGAACATTTTTCTTTCTCTCCACTCTCAGAGTAATCATCACCTTCTCCAGGAAGGCTTCGCCAAGACCAGCTCAAATCCTCCCATCATTTGCTCTGACATCATTAGGCCCTGCACCTCCCTGGTGCTCATTCATTCGCACTGAATTTTACATGTATGTATATAACTTAAACAACTGGTATCTGTCCTCTCCATTAGATTCCAGCTCCTTGAAGGCAGGCGGGGACCACCTCCAGTTCTGTTCAGCCTGGAATCTATATAAGAGGAGTGATGGCAACATTTTTTAATGGACAAATGTGTAAACGAAGAATAGGTCTAAAAGAATGTTGCCAAGACTCAGATCACAGAGGAGACGGAAGTAACCACCCCTGCAATGGGTGCATTTCCTCTGGACTCTAAGGGGTGGGTGGGAGAGGGCAAACTGCCTTAAATCATCCTACAAAAATCTCCATAATCCCAGTTTTCAGGAATTCAGGGCTCTCCCGATCTCTTCTAGAACAACTTTATTGAATTTGGGAAAACTAAGCCAAACAGTTCACCCCTGTATCCATAAAACATAATACAATATTTGGACTGAACTTGCCTTGTAAACAGCTTTGAATGTGGAAGACCAACATCCAAATGCAGAGACTGCGGGCTCCCCCGGCTCCCTGAGTACATACTTCATCATCACCTTCTGAGAACGCTTCCCCTGAATTGAAGCTTCAAAGCACCACTGTCACCCCCAGCCAATGTCATTACTCCACCCTGGCCACTAGGGAAATGGCTCTTGCCCAACCACACAGGCAGGCAGCTCTGAGAAAGAGCTCTTTAGCTGGCACCCACCCCTGCTCCCTGTGAAACACTCCAGGGTTCTGGTTGAACATCAGGAACCAAACTACCTGTGCCGGTAAAGCAATTATACTCCAATAAAGATGTTGTTAAAAAATAATAATAATAAATCAATAAAATAAAATAAAAAATTAGTTCATAAAAAAAAATACTACCTGCTCCGGGTCTGCTATAAGTCTGGAGGTCACCTGTGTTCTCCAAAGTTCCAGCCAAATGAGCTCCTCCAGGATGCCAAAGCCTGTCTGAGTGCTTATCCTAGACCCAGACCTGGTATGCAAACATGGACTGTGTGAAGTATTAACACACCTCCAAAGTGCTGGGGACTGATAGGGCCATGGAAACACCCAGAACAGAGACGGTCTGAAAGTGTGAATGAAGGATGCTCCAGACAGGACTCACCAAGCTGCTTCTGAGAAACATACGCAGTGGAGGCCCAAAGAAAAGGTATCTGAGCCCGAAAAGAATGAGCCCGGCCATGTGGTCCCTTTTCCCTCCCTCTTGGCCTTCATCCAGCTCAGAAGAGCAAGTCTGCACACTTGGCTTGTAGCTACTGCTGGGAGGTAGGACAGCCGTGGGTCTAGCTCAGAATGCCCTCGATGGCCAGGAGGCAATAATGCCCCTCAAAGAAACTGGGGATGCCACTGGCCAGGGACGAGGGGATCGGTGCTGGAAGCATAAGGAACAACTGTCCACTGCTGAAATCACATCAAACTAATTCCTGCCAGAAGTTCTGTCAAAACGCTCGTTTCCCAGCAAGTCTCAAAGGGATCTTGACACAGGATTATAAAATAATATTGAAGCAACAAGCTCCTATCTGTTCATATTTCTCCCATTTCAAATTTAACTGGCGTTTCACAAAAGACAAGGCCCTACCGGATGTATATGTGTGGGGGGTGGCTGTTCTCTCAGAGGAAATCTAGAAAATTCCATCTAGAATCTAGTGGCAGGGGACACATCCCTAACCAAGACTGGAAACTCAGATGCTGTTTAAAATGAGATAGAGAAGAGAGTCATACTTGGCTATGTAAAAATCTGAAAAAATTTTTATGGCACAATGTCAATAGATAAATGAAGGATTTGTAAAAATAAATATTTGCAACACAGATAACAGGCCATGGGTTAACAGTTATAATAGACACAGACCTCTTATAAAAATGACAAGAAGAAGAAACAATCCAGTAGTTTGGAAATGAACAAAAGGACTTAATTAGGTAATTCTCAAGAGTATATCCAAATGGCCAACAAATATATGAAAAAACATTCTCAAACTCACTAGTCATCAGGAAACGCAAATTAAAGTCACAATGAGCTATCACTTTACACTCATCACAACGGCAAAAATTTAATGGAGTAATAGCAGCTATAGCTGATAGAGACTCAGGGAAAAGAGAGGTCTAATTGGCCCACATGGCTGCTGGAAGCCCTGGTGCCTCCCAGGAACAGCAAGAGGACTGCAGCTGTTAACTCCAGAAGAGTGGAAGTGTCAGTGGGATGTCTGCCCTTCCCGTCTTATTCCCACTAATGTGGATTATACATCTCTTAACCTTGCTCATTTGGGTGAAAGTTTTTTTTTCTTTTGCATATTTCAAGCACCCATACGTATCTGTCAAGTGACTTCTTGTGCTTTGGACTTTTCGGGGCACAGATGGAGAAGCTGTCTCCACTGGATGGCGTGTTGATGCCTACAGACTTCTCCATGATCCCAAGGAAGAAGCCCTGAGAAAAGCATTCCCACTCGCCCCTGACACCACCACCACCCTCCCTCCTCATCTTATAAGAGGCCATCCAGTAGCCCTGGACAGTTGCTCAGGGCTCCCGCACCAGCATTTAAGGTGATCTCACAGTTTAGCCAAAGATGGGTCCCCCAAGGTCCTCAGAGGTGCACTTACTTCACGGCCAACCCTTTCAGCAGGACCCGTAAGTACGGAAGACCTTTAGTGGGCTCACTGCTCCCTGCATCATCAGCTTTCCTCTCCTTTGCCCACTCTCCATACACTTAAAATATATCTACAACCCCCAAAGTCAACCCCTAAAATTCCCCTTGACTTTTCCTCTTCACCTACAAACTTCTCAAAAACAAAGCACCCACTCACCATCTCAATTCCTTCTGTTCGTACATCCATCACTCTCTACACCTTTGCTTCCTCTCTGGACAGACTCACACATGCGCACTGGAAGGCCACCAGCAATTCCCTGATGTCCACAGCCAGTGCCCATTTCCTCACCATTGTCCTCCTTGACCTTCAGAGCATCTGGGCTAAGAGTATGGCTTCTTTATGATACATCACACTCAGAACTCAGTGGGTGCTAAATAAGTGCCTGTGGATTGATTTCATGATTAAACACAGGAATAAATATATACATGGATGGGAATGAACAGAGAAGTCCCAAAATAAGGCCCTGGCTGAATTTTTTCTATCTAATATAGAATAGAGGGAACTATTTGGAGTCTCTTTTTAAATGGACATTTTTAAAAAAAAAAACCTTTACATTTCTGTCCATGGTTCCCTAAGAAAAAGATGGAAAAAGGGATAACTCCGAGGCCAGCTTTACACAAAGTAATTCTGTCCCTGTTACAAAGCACTAAAGATTTCACAATTAATTCTACAATACATTTACTTGGGCTACAGTTTAAGAAAATCTGCTACAGGAAAATCCAGAGGGACTGAGTAGGAGATTGTTACCCTGCTGCGCCATCAGGTCCAGGGATGCGCCTTCTTACAGACATCATAAGCTTGGTAATCAAGGCATTTACTCATCATCTACCCAGCTATCCATTTAAGAAAGATTTATCCAGGGCTTACGGTGTGCCCGGCAGGGGGAGCCAGACGATAAGTTCTCTTACCTCGATATTACTAGGTAAAACCACACAAAGGACAATAAAAAGAATTAAAAACTATGGTATGTTTGATGGTGATAACGGCTAAAATGAAAAGGCAGCAAGGAAAAGAGAAGGGGAAGGGGCGAGCAATAGTGGACCAGGTGCCCAGAAAAGCCCTCACCAATAAGATGGCTGTGGACCTGAAAGAGGAGAGGGCAGAGGGCAAATCAGAAGTTTCAGCCCAGCTGGCGATGGGACCAAGCTCCTGTCTTGCTCTGCCAGGTACCGAGATGCTGTACCTGGTGGGTTGGTGTCACCTGGGCTTTGGTCCTCACCAGTTGAATCACCCCTGCCCCCTGCTATGTTGTGCTGTCAATATCTAAGGCATCTCTGTGTAGCTCTCCAGTCTCCATGGTAACTAGATACTTCCCAAAGCTCAGCCACCTGAGTGGGGCTCTGTCACCTGCCAGGTCCTTGCCAACTGCTTCCTCTGGTGATGGATCCTGTCACCCTATGTTCCACCCCCGGCTACAGAACAGAGAAACAGACTGATTACAAAGGATCATGGCATAGCCCATTTGACTTTGGTCCCCACTGCTTCCAGAACCTTCTCAGATCAACAAGCCAGGCCCCCTTGGCCATGTCATTTAGACACTCTTTACTCCACCAGTTTTCCACATGCATCCATTTCCGTCTTCCCCTCCCACAGAGCCCCATAATGGGGAGGAAAGAGACCCCAGCATGCCCACTCCCCACTTCCCTGTAATTATGCCTGCTTTCCTGAAACATATGCACATCTAGTCGTCACAACCACAGCCTGGAAGGTGAGTGCCTCTACTTCCAGGTGGGGCAGGGCTGAGCGAGGTAACCTGCACAGGTTTGCACAGGTAGGAAGCATGGAGGCTGAACTTGGACTCAGGGCCTGCACTCCAGTCCTACACATCTAACCACCTGCCATGTGGCCTGATGGAAGCAGAAGCCAGCCTTGTCGTGGTTCTCACGCACAACATAGTGCCTGGCATAGAGGAGCCACAGTGTTAAAATTTGTTGAGTGAAAGAAGGGATGGAGGAAGGGAAGAAAGGAGGGATTCGGAACAAGGACCTGGAGTGGCATCAATCCTCCGGCTCAGAACCAAAGACACAGGCAACCCAGAAAACCCAGACACAGGTTCACAGATCTGCCAGGACATTAGCCAGACGCATAACTCAGCACATAACTTATCCGCAGGTCGTAAAAGTTGGGGGGCACCTCCTTCCATGTTTGAATTTCATGCATAAAATTTGCATGCATGATAAACCCTGCCAGATGCTCACAGGTGACAGACTTACAGCTCTTATCTTTCTGGAGAGAGCAGCAGGCCACTTCCCCAGGTTACTGGTCAGAAAATCATCCAACTGCGAAGGCAAGCATTCTACTCACCCGTTTATATCCTTCACCATTGAGCAATTAAAAAGGAACCTTGGGGCTGCCGGAGAGCCTCTCTGAGAAACTGATTCCTGGTCTGGGTCCTAATCTGTCCAGGTGTCAGGCATTAAGGGAGACAGGCACCCCCAGGCTGGGTAGCTCTGCTTTGTAGAGAAAGGTCACCGTAGGTCACTTTCTGATTCCCTGCCAGAGACACTTGAGAAAGGAAAATGCTTATGAAAGGAGGAGCGTTTCCCAGTGAGACCTACAATCCCAGCAGTGCAGGCTCCACTCACACAGATGTTCGTCCACCTTCCATGTTGGAGAACCAACCCAAAGGTGGGCAAGAGCGAGCACCTTGGACCTGGCGGCAGACTGCTCTGAGATCTCCAGGAATGAGACAGCGTCAGAGAAGAAAACCTCTCTCTTGATCAAAACCCTGGAGAGGCAAAGACTATATACCCCACATACGAGTCTAATGCCAGGAACTGGGAGCCTTTACACAAAACCACTCCCTCTCCCATCCAGACAGAACACGGTATTCACGGATGTGAGAACTGAGGTCCAGGATGCTGGGTTCAGATCCTGGCGCCACCGCCTTCCCAATTTGGCACATTATTTAACTTATCTGAGCCTCAATTTCCTCATCTTTAAGTTGGGAATAAGATTATGTATTCCAGAGTAAAATTAAATGAGAAAATAATTAAAAGTGTGAACTCATTGCCACTATTGTACTGGCATCATCTTAGCTGATATACACACAGCCATGTGTATTGTTCCTTTATAACTGTTTTTCAATTCTTCTGATAAAGAAGGATGGCTCCATTTCATGATAGTGGATCTCTGACACCTCACTTTACTCATTTATCTTTTCAATAAAGGAAACAGATCTTGGGCTCCGATTCTTTGATAACTAATGACATCTAGCAAAAATGTATTCACTTTTTACTGTATTCACTGTTTCTGTCATCTCCTTTTAATACAAATGATACTAGTTTTCCATCTATGGTACTGGTTCCTTTAAAAATAAATTTATTTCAGTTTAAAAGTCAACTAAGGAAACTTAAATGCATATTTCTAAGTGAAAGAAGCCAACCTGATTCCAACTATAAGACGTTCTGGGAAAGGCAAGACTATGGAGGCAGTAAAAAGATCATTGGTTGCTGGGGTTTGGGCAGAAGGAGAAGAGATGGACAGACGAAACACAGAGGATTTTTAGGGCAGTGAAAATACTCTGTATGATACAATAACGATGGCTACATGTCTAAACCCACAGAATGTACAACACCAAGGGTGAGCCCCAAGGTAAACTACGGAGTCTGAGTGAAGATGACATGTCAATGTAGGTTCATCCATTGTAACAAATGTACTGTCTGGTGGGGATGTGGATAATGGGGGAGGCTGCTGGAGGGTGAGGCGCAGGGTCTATGGAAAGTCTCTGTACCTTCCTCTCCATTTTGCTGTGAATCTAAAACTTCCCTCCCAAATAAAGACTGTTTTTAAAAAGTCAACGAAGAGGAGGAAATAAGTGAATAATAATAGAGGCGATATTAAGATATGACAAAATCATGAAGGTGGAGCATGGTGCCAACTGGATTTGGCCAAGACCTTGGAGGAAGGAAGGAAATGGCTGAGGTTGGGTAAACACGTCCACTGGTGAACCAACTGGGACCCAGTGCTCATGTGCATGGGTGCAGGGGGGTGGGGGAGAAGGGGACGAGGACCCCACACCAGAATCAGGGTCCTGCGTGGGGTAGAGGCCCTGCCAGAGCTCCTGGTACTATGGCGACTGCACACACAGAAAATCTTAGTCTTCCGGTCCGTGCTGGCCTGGCCACCCACTGCACTATGCTGGGGGAGGTATCCCGGGGCCCAGCCAGAGCCCCACCCCAGCTCTTCCAATCAGAGCTGGGGAGCATCTGAGTCCTCGGCCCTGCACCCCTTCCCGCCTCAACCCGCAGAGGGGCTCTATCTGGTCACTGAAGCCTGAGCAACACAGCCTAGCCCTCGTCCTCGGGCATGGCAGGTGGGATCAAGGACAGACCGTCACAGCCCTGTGATCTGCTCGGGCAAGGGGCGCAGGATGATTCGCGACACCTGGCCTGTCCTTTCACCGCCCCCAGGAACTCCGGTGTGGACTCTCTTAAGCTTCCTGGAGACACCCGCCAGGCAAAGCCACACCAATTACAGCCACAGGAGCCGCATCCTCGCCCACACCTGGTCCAAGTAAAACGGTACCAACTGTGCATCTAGGGCCGTCCTGAGGATGGAAGTTGAGGAGGTGAGGGGACACTGGCTCTTCCCTTGCAATCACCTTTCTCACCTCTGCACGTCTCCAAAGAATTGTACGACCCTTTATACAAATTAAAGGGTGAAATCATGTTTCACAAAGAAAACATACACGTAGGCGTAGATTCAACAGAGAGGTAGAAAGAGAAAGAGAGAGATGTGACTAGATTGCAAAGGGCTAACAGGAATTGAATTTTTTAACACTATCAGAATAACCCTGGCTCTCCCGTCTCTGCTTCACTTTGATTAACTTTTCCAGGACAAATACATGGAAATAACCCACCCCAGGCCCTGCTTAGCCTATTCATTTTTCTGTGGCAACAGCGGCATTGGTTTCACCAGGTCAGGTTCGTAATTATATCTCCTTAGGTGGGAGTCTCTGTTGCAGCTGCAAATGCATTTATCAAGCAATGCAATGCTATTTATTCCAACGCCCATTTGTTTTTCTTTTTGTTTTTTTTCCTTCTGCAATTTTTATTCGGAACGAATGCCCCCTACTGTTCATTTTGGAGGGGGAATTCAAGAAAGTTAATTATTGAAAAGAACGAGGATGAGGAACCTGGCGATTCTCCAGGCCATTTCTTCCAAAACGCATTTCAAGGCAAGCACAGAGGCAGGGAGACACTTAGGAGCACCTTTTAATAAGGGCGGGGGGAGAGGGACTCAAAAGCCACCACCTATGCCTGTTCTCTGCAGAGACCCCCTCCCAGGAAGAGGAAGGGCGAGAACACGAGCCGGGCTGCTCTCACACTCTCACCATTAAGGTACTGTCACTTTTTCTTTTGTTTTTTTTCGGTCTGTTTGTTCCTTCTCTCTTCACAGTCTGGGAACTGCAGGGGCAGAGAAATCGGGCTGTTAGTTTTCAATATAATTGGACTTGGTTGCAGTGTGCACAATACCCTCCTCCCCGGCTTGGGACCGCTGCTCTGGTGGAGCGGCTGGGAACTATGTAAATACATTTTCTCTCCAGGGAAGCAGTGTACTTTTGAAGGGCCTAATGACAGACACAAAAGACTGGATCATCTAGGAATGATCTCGGCCACGGATTGGCTCTTCCTCCTTCTCTGGATAACGGGGTGGTTTTAAATAACGCTGGGCAGTCCCATGACGAGAGCTGCCATTTTCAGCCACGTACGTCATTCAGTTGTGAGCAATTATTCCACCGTGGATCTAATGATGGTTCATATTTGTCACGATCAAAATGGAACAGTGGAAATTGCAGTGCTCAAAGACTGTCTGTGTATTTTGTTTGCTCTGAATGGATATCCCCGATGCTTTCAATGCCTCCCGTCACAAATCTCCCCCACCCACAGGAAGAGAGCACACCACAGGGATGGGGCATACATGGAGGCAGCTGCAGAGGTAAGCCCTGCAGGGACCCTGTGAGGAGGGACAGTGAGACACAGCATCGGAAGGACCGTTCTGCAGACTTGGTGTTGGGACACTCTCAGTACGGGTGAGTACACTGCACGTCAGAGGCTAGTCTGGCCTGCAACGCTCAATGGCTAGCCCAGTGCCTGGTATGTAATAGGTGTTCAATTCACATGGATAAATGAATGAAACAATCAATAATCAATCATCTGGCCCCCTAGCTTAATGCTTAGATGTGAAGGAAATCAGACACATGAATGTCACACGAGTCTGATTGGACTGAACATAAAGGAACCCTGATGTCACCTCCAATGCGTCATTTGGCATCAGTAAGTTCCCTTGTGCAACAAGACACATACTTTCGTCCTGAACCAAACTCTTTGCTGCAAGGCTGCCATCTGCCAGTTCAGAACCCTCTTGGGAATTCTGGGCAAGTTCTCCAGACTATAAGGCCTTTAAAAGCAGGGAAGCCTCTGCATCAACTGCCCCCTCCCCAACTCCTCTCAAAGGCTGAGCACAGGGTCAGGGCACAAAACCATCATAACACGAGGTCCCTCCCAGTCTTCGGCTAGTCCAGCTCCTCCCTTTATTTTTAGTGTGTTGTTTTTCCTGCACCAGAGTGGACTCACTGACATTCATCTGTCCGCCATGCTAGTCTCTCTCCCCTACAACCACCCCTCCTTCATGGTGCACAGAGCCCGCAGCACCACAGTCCTAGCCCAGGAAGCCTTCCCTGGCGACAGCAAAGTGACGTGACAGAAAGCGCATGCTCTGCATCCGAGGAACGGGACCAGAACTAAGCACCTCTTTGCTATTATCTTTGCCCTCTTTGATCTCCCCAGCTCTAAGGTTCTCCAGTCTCGAGGGAGAGCCTGCAGTTTGGCATGGCTTATGAGGTCCTCCCTCATCCTTCCACATGACCCGCTGGGTGAGAAAAGAGCCACTGGAGGGTTAGAAGCAGAGGGATATGACCCCACCTGCCTCTAATAGGCTCCTCTGGCTGCTGTGTGGACAATGAGGTGGGGGAGGGGAGAGAGCAGAAGCAGGACATCCAGTGAGGAGGCCAGTGCAGTTCTTCAGGGTGCTGGCCATGTATTGGCTAGAAGCTGTGTAGTTGGATTCTGGACATATTTTGAAGGTAGAGCTGAAGGGCATCCCGATGGATTACATGTGAGGTGCTAGGAAGGAGGACACACATTTTTGGCTGGAGCACCTGGAAAGATAACCTTTAAATTTACTAAGATGGGAAAGACTGTAGGAGAGGAAATTTGGGACAGGAGTTGAGTTCCAGACAGGTCAAGCTTGAGACGGCATCTGGTCATCTAAGGGGAAATGTGGGTGAGATTTAAATCAGAGACTATGAAACGAGCAAGGGAGTTTGTGTAGATAGAGGAGAGGCCCACAGACGTCGCACCAGATCATTCTAATATTTAGAGGTCCGGGAGGTGAGAAGGAGGCAGTGACAAAATGTAACATATTAGAAGATCTAGCCATGGAGATAGAAGAAAACTAAGAGAAAATAATGTCCCCAAAGCCAAGTCGAGGAAGTAATATTTAATGCCTGATGCAACTGAGAACAGATCCCTAGATTTAGCAGTGCATAGATCATGCAGGTGGTGATAAAGCCTGTTCATTTGGAGGGATGGGAATGAACGCATGATCACAGAGGTTCCTGAGGGGCTGGGAGAACAGAAGATGAAGGTAATGGAAATTGACATCATTTGCATGCATTTTATTATAAAGGAGTGTAGCGAAATAGGACAATGACTAAAGGGAAAAGGTTTTTTGGTGTTTGTTTGAGATAGGACATATTTTAACATATTTGCATGGATGGAGGAAATGCGATGCTGAACAGTGCAAAAGAGAAAGCTGCTGGAGAGCTGTGTGTGAGAAGGTATGAGGGGCTGACTCTCATGGACGGATGGAGAGGTTGGCAGTGGCAGGAGGGAAGGCAGGGTCTGGGTACCAGATAAGTTTGGTGGATACGCATGGCGATGGGGAAATATGACAATTCTCCTTGGAGTGTTTCTGTTTTCTCAGTGAAATAGGGAACAAGGTCAAGAGCTGGGAATGGATACAGCCAAGGAGGTGTGGGTGGCTTGAGAAGAAGAAAAGGTGTGGAGCAGTTATCACGGATACTGGATAAGTGAGCAGACAACGGAAACATTATAGGACTGAGGGGCAGAAAGAAAGACACATATGGTCCTTCATTTAAAATAAATACAGGGCACTGATCAAGTGGTTTTGTTTGTTTGTTTTTATTTTGCTTACTTAGAAACATTTACCTGCCTGGGCACAGCAAGAAGTGATGGGTTGGATTTCATGTAGTTGGGCTTTGCCATATTAATGCAGCCAAGAGAATGGGAAACAGCCAAGAGTGTATTTAAGGGCAAGCTCCTATGCAGCACTGTGGAATCTAAGCGAGATAAGAAGGGAAGTGATGATACGAAAACTGAAAAGAAACTAAGGAATGTAGATCAGGATGAAATTGACGAATCATGGGAGTTGGGGTAGCTGGAAAATGGGATGCGTAGTTTTCATGAGTGGGATACTTGACATTGAACTTATAGGGGGTGCAAGGTCAAAAGCAGAGGTTCTCAACCTTGGCCACCTGATGAAATCATCTGGAAAGCTTTAAGATACTGCTGCCTAGGCCTAATCCGAATAGATTCTGATATAAAAGTTCTGGGGCACAGCCTTCATACAGGAATTTTCTGAAGTTCCCCAAGGTTGAAAACTAATAGTCCAGAGTTTGACCAGTAGAACTGAGTGTCTGAGGTAGAAACAAATACAAGATCTTTGGAGGAAAGGTGGAAGAACTGAGCACTCAGGATCTTGGGAAGATCACCAAAAGATGCAGAAATCCCCAAGAACATCCCCAGAGCTGTGTGGAGGGAGTGGAGGGAGATGGGTGCAAACACCTTCAAGAATGAGGAGGGGGCTTCCCTGGTGGCGCAGTGGTTGAGAGTCCGCCTGCCGATGCAGGGGATATGGGTTCGTGCCCCGGTCCAGGAAGATCCCACGTGCCGTGGAGCAGCTGGGCCCGTGAGCCATGGCCACTGAGCCTGCGCATCCAGAGCCTGTGCTCCGCAACGGGAGAGGCCACAACAGTGAGAGGCCCGCGTACCAAAAAAAAAAAAAAAAAAAAAGAATGAGGAGGGACCACGGGGTCTATGGATGACAAGGAGGGGTAGTGGGCGGTCTTGTCCCAGGTATGCATGAAAGATGCGTGCAGTTAGCAGAAGGGGGGACTTGTTAACGGAATGACATGAGTCCTTCTTCAGGATGACAAGAAGGGATATCACCACCATGGTAGATAAAATATGCTCAGTATCACCCAAACCTCAAGTGCAGTCATGGAAATCGCATTTCACTCCAGAGGGGCTTTAAAATCGCTCTGCACAGATCCCCCAACTTTGAGAGCCGACTGAAAACGCAGAGTTTCACCAAACTCTGATTGGACTGAGTGTCCTTTGCACTCAGCAATGGTCTGCACCTTCCACCTCCCATGCCACGTGCAAAGGAACAGTCCACAGCCCAGGCGCTGGTGTCAGGACACCTGCCCCCACCACATTCCGCACGGGGAGAAACTCTTCCATGGGACAAACTCGTGCTGGGGATGCTAAGAAGGCAAAGACTTGGACACCCTCTACCCAGACCCTTTCTCAGGGTTTGCTGTAGCAAACGACCTCAAGAAATGAGGTATTTGCCCCTCTGAAACAAAGAGCAGGCTTGCTTAGCACTTACTAGATAGGCAGTGGAGTCCCTAAGTTCAATGGTCCTCAGCTGTGATGCAAACCGCCGAGTATGCAGCATCCACCTGGACGCCCTGGGAGGCCCCCTTGGACTTGGGGCAGGATGAGAAACCAGTGTGCACAGGATGTTCCTGCTGCTGGATGTGCTGAGAGCCCTTGGTCTCTGACCCAGGAGTCTCATGTCTTCCCAGCATCTATGGAACATCCATGTAGGCTGTGTAAAATCCCACACCCTGACGACCAACTTTGAGAACATGGGTAAGTTGTTAATGTCTTCATGCCTCTTTCCCTATTTGTCCAATGGAAATAAAGACACACTCCCCACAGGGGCCCAATGAGGATTACATGAGATGATAAACAAAGTCCCTAGCTCCATGCTGCCTCCCAGGCAACTAGGAAAAGCTTAGGAAATGTCAACATTGTTATTGTTATTCTTGACAGTGACAGTGGTAATGATGATGTAATAGCAGGAAATAGCGTTGAGAAAATTGCCTACATGTTTTTCTCTGTTCTTACATGTTGTTCTCTGAGTCTGTGGCCTTCATCCAGATCAGCGGAAGGCAACCAGCTCACAGAAGAAACACACAGGAAAAGGTAACAAGCAGCTTCTGACGACCACTCAGCCCCACCACTGATGCCAGTGTCTCTGAAGATTCTAAGAGATGATGAAATAGTTGATGCGTCCATGGTTTCAGAGCTCAGTATAAAAAGCCAAAGTCCAAAGAGGAATGATTATTGTGCAACCGACATGTCTTTTCCAAAAGCAAAAATGCTGTCCCTGTCTCTGACCTCCTCCTCCAGGCTCCCAGCCGGTATCTCCAGCACAGGCTCCCCGTACCCTCAGAGCCGCACCTTCACGTGGTATGCTCAGCGGGCCCTGCTATCTTCCAGCTTTTCCCTACTGACTTGGAACCTCAGCCAATTTATATCTTTAGCTTCTCCCCACCAGGGTCCTCTACCTGAGACCCACCAAGCCTGGGCAGCCCCACACTCAGGACCAGCCCCTCAGGTCCTGTAAGTGAGACTTCCTACCTCTCATCTCTTGGAAGTGTGACAGGTCAAAGCCAACGTGCTAACTTACAGCCAGGGGCTAGTGGGTTCATCCTTACATCTTGGAAAGGAATTGCTGGAGTCTGTAGGACATTAGTCTAAGGGTCCTTAAGTTTGGCTGTACATTAGGATCTCCTGGGGAGCTCTGAAAAACCCTCACTCCCAGGCCACACCCAGACCAATTATGGCAAATAGAAAGTACAGTCCGTCCATATCTGCAGGTTCCAAATCTGGGGATTCGACCAACAGTGGATCAAAAATATTTGGGAAAAAATAATTCCAGGACATTCCAAAAAGCAAAGCTTGAATTTGCCGCACTCTGGCAACTACAGTCACCCCTCGGTATCCTCAGGTTTCCAATCATAGATTCAACTAACTGAGGATGGAAATTTCCACCTGAGGTTGGTTGAATCTGCAGATGTGAAACCCCCAAATACAAAGGGTGGACTGTATATTTATTGAAAAGAATCTGAGTATAAGTGGACCCACACAGCTCAAACCCACGTTGTTCAAGGGTCAACTGTATTTACATGGCATTTAGACTGTATCTTCAACTATTTACATAGCATTTACATTGTGTTAGGTATTATAAATAATCTAGAGATGATTTAAGGTATATGGGAGGATGTGCGTAGGTTATCTGCAGATACTAAATCTTTTTATATAAGGGACTTGAGCATCCTCGGATTTTGGTATCCTCAGGGCTCCTGGAACAGATCCCCTGAGGGATGACAGTACTTAGCAAACACTGTTGAATGAATATTTGTTGAATGACTTTCCAATGGTATCAAGTGATATGGAAATAAAGGAAAAGACGACACCATTTCCTACACTTTTCAATGCCAGAGTGGACTTCCTGGCCTGTCCCCCTACACAGGGGAACCAGTATCTGAACTTCTCTGTTGACTGAACTGTGATCCCCACTTTACACAAAAGGGAGGCCTGGCCATTCTGGAGACTCTGTAGCTCATCCCCCAAACTCAGGTGCTGTCACAAAAGCAAGGCAAAGTCACCCAAAAGAGGAGAAACAAGCAGCTTTAAAATGCATCCCTTCATCTGGGTCTACGTCTCTAAATTAAATTTCCGTGACTTGCTGGGAAAACGTGTTCCTTTATGTGTTTCCATAAATCATTCATTTCAGTACTATATGTTTCTTTCTTTATTATAAAAGGAGCTAAAAAAAGTTAAATAATCTACATGAGCTATTTTACCTTTAAAAAGGTACTGCCTTCTAACTAGACACCAGGTGGGACAGGTTTTTTTTTCTAATTTATTCATTTTTTTAAAAATTTATTTCTTTTTGGCTGCGTTGGGTCTTTCTCTAGTTGCACGGGCTTTCTCTAGTTGCGGCGAGCGGAGGCTACTCTTCGTTGCGGCGCACGGGCTTCTCATTGCGATGGCTTCTCTTGTTGCGGAGCATGGGCTTTAGGCACGCGGGCTTCAGTAGTTGTGGCACACGGGCTCAGTAGTTGTGGCTCATGGGATCTAGAGCGCAGGCTCAGTAGTTGTGGCTCGCAGGCTTAGTTGCTCTGTGGCATGTGGGATCTTCACGGACCAGGGCTCGAACGCATGTCCCCTGAACTGACAGGCGGATTCTTAACCACTGCACCACCAGGCAAGTTCTGGTGGGACAGGTTTTGCAAGTAAAACACCGATGCTTTGTGTGAGTCCAGGTGGCCACTCTGATCGGTAGGACATGGCATTTTCTTGCCAAGAGGCCAGTTGACAGCCATCTTGGGGACATTAAAGAGGCTTGACAGGCAGGCTAAGTGCTTCTTACACTTCATTTTCTGTCTACACTTCCTTTTGCTCTCTCAGGAAGTGAGTTTTCAGGATTATTTTTAAAAACAGACTGAAAGGAAAGTCATCCTTGGGGTTATCCTCTAAGGAACAGAGAGAGAAATACACATATACACAGATATATATAATTCCTTGAAGGAGTAAATAATCATTCCTTTTGGATACCTCCTCCTCCCTGAACAGTAGCAACAACTGAAATCGGAGTGCTTTGTGCTCAGCGTGAGCCGGGCACCACCAAGACCTTTCCACGCCACTGTCTCATTCGATCCTCAAAAGGCTCCTGGGGAGCAATGCTACCCCTGGTGCCTGCAGCCTGCGGATGAAGGCCCTGGACCTCAGCGTGATCTGAGCCTCCCATGGGCTCTTGTGGGGTGCCTGGTCCCTTGACCACGACACCTACTCAGCGGATACCCTCTTATCTGACAAAATAGGGACCAAACAGTGAATTTTAAAAGTCTCATAAAGTAGAAAACCATTAAAGTGCTATATGCCTTAAGCATGAGGACATAAACATGTAGGCATGTGTTGAACCGCACACTGACCCTCCAGGAAGCACTCCCTCGCCCTCAGGTTTGGGGTGTTGCGGCCACCACAGCCACGACGTCACTTCCTGTTTACTTAACCCGGCACAAGAGCACACAGGAAACCTGACATGACAGTCGGCGGAGCCAGCGGTCAGAACTGTGACTTGTTTCCCTCAGTCCCTTGCTGCTGTCCCACAGAAACCACATCTGAAGGAAAGAGTTCAGTACCTCGCCTGTTTTGAGTGTTTCCAAAAATTCAACTGTTTTTATAGAAACAACAGCCTTCTTCCTGTTTGCACTCAGATGGCACTGTTTTATGTACTAGTTACTTGCACGGTATAATTACGCCAGCTAGTACGACTGGCATCAACAGATTTGGGAATTAGAACCAACTTTTGGTGAGCGTACAACTCACAGCTTGGAGAAGCACAAGCGCTGGGGAGCGGGCACGGGAGGTGGGCCTCCCGTGCACAGACAGAGGCTATAACCCTAGAAGCCGGCTGACCGAGGCCGATGAGGGGTCACTTCTTCCCCCATGAGCCTTTCCTGCCAGGCAGTAGGCGGCCTAAAGGCAGTATTATTCTCCTAGCACAAGGTGGGCATGCGATTAATAAACGGTGAACAAACACAGGACAGGAATCAGCTCCAGCAGGCTGACCCCGGGATTGAAGAGGTCAGGCTGGAGACTCGGGTGAGAAGGTGGTCAATGAGGGCTCAGGACCAAAGCCCGTTTTAGAGCGCCAGCAGCAAGTCGGATCCAAGCCCTTCAACCCTGGTCCTGCAGCAGCCCAGCTGTCCACCTGTGGTGAGTTTAATGAATTCAAGGGCTTGGAAAAGAGGAAGACTCCGCTGGGTTCAAACAGCCTCATGAATGTTTCCTCCAATACTATGCTCAGAGCAGCTCTGAAAGCGGTCATGGACCAGGAGCTTGGGCGGACAATGAAGAGGGTGTTTCTTAAGTGGTGCTATCTTCCTGGGCTCCACTGGCAACTCCTGTGAGGGAAGGTGACCAGCAGCTCCAAGGTTAGGAACTGCAGGAGCACTCTGGCCTGGGGCAGGAGAGCCGAGCTTCTCAGGATGGAAAACGTGAAATTCTCAAAACATCTGCTCCAAAGAAACAACGAAGCAGCTGCTGAGAGACAAGTCCTCCCCAGGACGATGGGGGCCAAGGCAGGGAGCCCCCACCTGTGCTTGGCCAGCCAGGCAGCGGTGCTGGGTGAGAATGGGGGCCGCCAGACCCCCGGCCCTCTTCCCCCCACCCCGTTATGCCTGCTCTCCTTTCTCATGAGTTCAGCTTAACCAAAGGGCCAGAGGGTTCCCCAAGACCTCCCTCAGGAAACAATCATTATTAACATGACAGCAACAGCTAACATTCCTGGACCTCCCACTGGTGCCAGGCGTTGCTCTAAGTGCTTTGAATGAATGATCGCTCATTCATTCCAAGGTTGAATAGTGTGCCCCCAAAATATGTTCACATCCCAGAACCTGTGACCATCACCTCATTTGGAAAAGGGTCTTTGCAGGTGTAGTAGTTATGTTAAGGGTCTTGAGATGAGCTCATCCTGGATTACCCAGGTGGGTCCTACTTTCAGTGACAAGTGTCCTTATAAAAGATGGAAGAGAAGACACAGACACACAGGGGAAGGTGATGCGAAGATGAGGTAGAGGCCGGAGTGATGCCATAGCCAAGGATGCCTGGAGCCACGAGAAGCTGGAAGAGGCAGGACGTATCCTCCCCTAGAGCCTTCAGAGTGAGCATGGCTCTGTGGCCCCCTTGATTTTGAACCTCTAGCCTCCAGAACAGTGAGAGAATAAATTGCTATTGCTTTAAGCTATCAAATTTGCAGTAATTGTTACACTGGCCACAGGAAACTATTCTAATCTCATTTGGCTATTTCCATGGACGTGAATAAGAAACAGCATATTCCAAACCTGTTATAAATATATTCCATATATATATCTCATGCGCAGCCCCAAACACCAACATGTTGCTTTCTCAAAGAACTAAGTATCCACCTTAGTCAGATCAGGCTGCTGTAACTATACCATTGACTGGGTGGTTTATAAACAAAAGAAATCGATTTCTTACAGTTTTGAAGGCTGGAAGTCCAAGATCATGGCACCAGCTGTAGATATGGTGTTTGCTGTAGACCCACTTCCTGGTTCACAGAAAGCTGTCTTCCCACTGGGTCCTCACATGGTGGAAGGGGCAGGGAGTTCTGTGGTGTCTCTTTCATAAGGGCACGAATCCCATCATGAGGCTGCACCCTCGTGACCTCATCACCTCCCAAAGGCCCACCTCCTAAAACCATCACAGTGGGGATTAGGTTTCAACATTTGAATTCTGGGGGACACAAACCATCTATGTAAGTATCTTAAAAGAATGAGGATTTTAGATTGTGTTTACAATGAAGTAAACACCATCTGTAAGTAGTTTACAGAGAACAGTTAAGAGCTGCTGACGGGGCACGTCCCTGGCCGTGGGCACTGAGCTGAGGGAGAGCAGTTGTGCGGTTTTGCCATTAGCGTCCTGATTCCAGGGGTCCGCTACCATCTCTTCTCCACGCAGACTGGGAAGAGCTACTACAGGCAGTAATGCAGAGTGATCCCGCACCCACAGGCTTGACCCGGATGAAGACCTGCCTCCACCACCTTCCAGAGGTGTCCCTCTTGACAAGCTCCTTGGCATCTTCAGCCTCTGGTTGGTTCCTCACCTGTGCTGGAGCCAGTTACAGAGCCGGCGCCCAGTGTAGCCTCGGAGTAGTGCCGGCCCGAGTGTCCAGTTATAGTCACTCTTGTGCGCCAGGCTTATTGTCTCCCTCCAGCCCTCACAGCTCACAGGCCAAATGCATGATTAACGCTCCCAACATCTTGAGCTCTGCCCACCGAGGGTTGTTTTACAGGAACCTGTGTTCCAGTCCCAACACAAGAGGTCAGGATGGAAGTTCATTACCTTGGGGTGGCAAAATCATTAAATCTCATCATTTGTATCCTCACTACTTTCTGGTTTTACACATCATAATTAAATAACTGATTATGGCATCCATACAAGTGTGACAAATAAGCTTAAGAAATTGACAATGTTACGCCCTAGAAAGGTTGACCCAAGACTCCATGTGCTCCGTCCCAAACAGGAAGCCTTTGAACCCCAATTCTTTCCCCATGAGTTGCATCTCCTTGCAGACCCTGTTTATCAGGGCCCCTCTTCCTGGCACCCATTCATTCAATCAATTTCTCACCTTACTCATGGACATGATGCTGTTTTCTGCATCAACCTTCATCTCACCTGTGCAGGGAGCACTGATAAAAAAGGCCAGGTGCAGAGGGCTTTAATCTGTGATGTGACGGTGACAGTGGAAAGGGTGGATGGCTTAAAAGAAGACAGCTGAAGAAGAGGGCCCTTCAAAGTTCAAAGAAAGAGTCAACATCAAAAAAGTTATTTCGCCATACCTGGCGCATTCACCATTTATAGGAAATACTGTTCCATTTGATGCTAACCTCCATTTCTAAAGAGTGCAAGTTCAGGTGCAAACACTACCTCTACTTTTTAACCTTTGCCACAGGTGGGCTGCATGTGTCAAAGGCGAGGTCCCACCTTTCTGCTTGATTTCCCAGTGGAAGAAGGTGGTGAGCTGGAGGGTTCTAGCTGGGCTCCTTTCTGCTCAAGGGAGAAATTGGTCAAAAGGCTCCACCCCAGCTCAAAGGCTACCTGCCAGAGCCACGAGAAGGGGCGCACCTCGGAACCTTCCGTCGGTCGCCACACACACCGCCCCCATCTCTTCTGCCTCCCCAGTCTCAGGGACCTTCTCACAGGCACCCCTAGCCTGTTAAGAGCCCCCCGCACACAGCAGGCAATGTGAACTTTCCAAAATTCTACCTCTTCATCTCACCCCTCTGTCTACAATCCTGAGTGACTTCTTGGTACTCTGAGGAAAACCGAGACCAGGGTGGCCCTCGTTGCTCCTTCAGGATCTAAGAGGCAACAGAAATAGAGGGATAATGCTCAGCTCCGGGCTTTGGGACCAGCAGGTGGAAAAGCCAAACACCCACCAAACAGCAAACCTCTGCTTTCTCTTTGTTGATAATTTTTTGAGCTGTATTTTCTTTTCATAATTATTGTATCAAGCTCAGTCAATATTTACACTTTTGGGGCTATTTATCTTAAAACAGCCAGAAAGAAGAGGTATTGGGTCTGCATCACAGATTGTGGGGTCTCTAGTCCAAGTCTCTGTCCCTATTTTTTCTCTGTAAAACCTCTTCCGAGTGAGAAGGTGCAAGCTTGAATGAACTGGTCTTACATGTGACCTTTGCTCGTAGCTTTGGTGCAAGAGCTCATGTTCATGGGCGACCTGTGATTCTAATGCAAATATTCAAGGTCACACAACTCCCTCTGCCTTTTTGGTGAATATACATATTCAAACAGCTGAAAGCTCACTAATGTCCACAGTAACGAATGACAGGTCCATCGGTGGCAAAGATACATTTTTGCAAAACGAAGTCGCTGGTTCTTTTAAGACCGTTCATAAATGGAAATGTGTTCACCGTTCATTAGGACGTCAGATGCAGAACACATTGTATCAGTCAATTAAAATATTTATCTCACTTCAGAGTACAAAAAAATTAAGATATGATTATTTTTCAGGAAGAACAAATGGTATTCGCACTCCTAAATATGGAAACAACGGTGACAGAAGCTAAGGTGCAATGGCGCTTGACTCTGGTGCTGGTCCTTTCCCACATGGCGGCTCAGCTCCTCTTGTGCAGGTAGGGAAACTGAGGTCCAGGGAGATGCTGTAACTGCCAAAGTCCCTGGGCTCACAAACATGGGCCTGTGTCCACCTGCCCAGCCGAGGCTGCCCCAAGGGCACCTCTGCTGTGCGTCCTGCACAGTCTGGTTGTTTTCAAACGCGGTCAGCTGTGATCAAGCCAGAACACACAACACCCTAAATAAATCATTAGTCATGGGGCTGTAAGTTAAACTTCTGTTGACGATTTTTTCCTTGCTCTATGCATTTTTCAGTATTTAGCCCTTAGACAAATGTGTGTCTTTTTTGTTGAGGAATTAAATGTGATTATGAATTTATGATTCTTCACGGGAGAGCCCATTTGTGCCCGGGCTGTTTCTAGGGGATGAGCAAAGCAGGCCAAACGCTCATCCCCTCGTGAGGCTCTTGCAGTCAGAGTCCGGAAGCTCAGGCACGGGTCAGCACGACCAGCAAGGAGCTCCATCGGGCGCGTGTGCAGACCACACGGCGCCCCTCTGAGTGTCTGTGTCAGGACTGGTCCTGCTGCTCCAGAGCAGCAGAGGAAAGTGGCTGCCTGCGGGTAGCAGGATGGATGCGCCAATCAGCTGGCCTCATTGAGCTCCCACTGTGCACCCCAACCTGGGAAGGCTCTGGGGCACAAACAAACCATAAGATACGGTCCTTTTCACAACGGCAGGCACAACAGCTGGGGTGTAAGACACAAACGTAAGGCGGGGAGAGAGAGGACAAAGAAATACAAATCTACTAACCACCGACTGCCTACCACGTGATAAGCCCTGCACCACATCTTCACCTCCATTTATCTGATCTTGACCTCAAAACAATCTTAGTAGCTGTGCCCATTTCACAGTTGAGGACACTGAGGCTTAGAGAAGCTAAGCAACTTGCTCAGAGTCTCCCACCCAGCTTTCAGGTGGCAGAGCTGGGATTCAAGCCCAGGTCTGTGACTCCAGGTCCTGTGCAAAGGGGCCACGTGACCCATAACTTGTAACCCAGACAAGGGGTGGTCCTCGTGGCCGGGTCCCTGCCTGGGGTCACATGAAGAATCACGCCCACACAGGCACACGGAGCAGCCAAAGGAAAACTAGGTCCTTTCCATTTTTTACGGGAGCTCCTCAAAGAGGACGCAGCGTACAGGCGGCACACACACTTTCATTCTAACGCCCTTCCCCTCCCGCTCACTCTCAGTCCCTCCTGCCCCAGACACTGTCCTCAAACCCTCCCTCTCACATCATTTCCCGCTCAACTTCCAATCCCAAATAATTCACTAATTCTCCCCCAAACTAGTGCCCACCTCCCTTTTCTGCTCTTTTTCTTTTGTTTGCCAACGAGCAAATCTTCCTCAATCCCACTGTTCACTACGGTAACTTATTCAGCCTCTGTCTCCTTCCAGGCCTTCCCACCACCGTCATGACTCCTACACCCACGCTAGGGCCGGGCTGGTGGAGGACCCCCTGGGGCCTGGGCAGGGGCCCCGTCAGTTCCACAAACAGACTGCCAAGCAAGCAGGAGGCCAAGCAGAAAGCAGGGGACCAACGTGGCAGGTGTTTTCCCTTCTTTCCTGACCCGTCCCAAGGACAGCACTGGAAACATCACAGTCACGGGAGAGGACGCAGGGGACGTGGTGACTGTCACACCGCCCAGAGGCCACCACTGGACACTTCTGAGAGGAAGGAGCTTCTAGGTCATGTGCAGAGGATGGGTAACATTTAGGGAACAATGATAAAGAATAAACAAGAGGGCGCAGAAAGGTGGGGAGCCAGGGAATTCACCGGCAAACCCATTCCCGCTGTAATTAGCCTGGGTCGGTCAAATGAGACTTCCAAAGCTTAATGACCATGTTTAATCACTGACCTGGGTCTGAGGGAACTTGACAGTGAGATGGTGGCCACATTTCTATCAGAGGTTCTTATTGTTGTCAGACAGACCCATTACCCAACAGGAATTAGCAAGCGAAAATTGGATGAGGAAATGAATTTCTACTTCATAAATACATAATACGAGCAGTTTCATTTTTTTTTCCAAATTGACTTATCTCAGCAAATTGTTTCTCCTTTCATGTTAAAAAGCTATAGGCTGATTCTAATTTAATTATCACAAGTTTTTATTAGAATTATCAACAGAATTCATAATTAGAATTCTGCAAGAGTCGTGGAACCAGGGGTCGCATTTGTCATCAGAACGAGCCTGTCATTCCCACTCACAGGCAGCTGCCCTGACGGTGGGCAGTGGGTTATCACGTGCAATGCATGGGTAGACGCTGCCCACCAATCCTGGCTGCTATGAAACGCATTACCTCCACGGAGATGTCTGACTTCTAGGGACCTGGAGTGCAGGGCTGCTGCAAGGCCCCCTGAAGTCGGCCCCTGGAGGACTGTGTCAGTGACCGTCCACCCCTCCTGGACGGATGCAGGAGAAGCAGGATGCACTGCCAGCAGCAAGGGCAGGACTGGACCAGGAGGGGACCCCAGGCCCACACTGCTGGAAGATGCCAAGGCTCAGTCACTGGATGCAAAGTCTAACTAAATGTCAAGTCCTGGGCCAGAGGCAGGGAGCCAGGCTCGGGCCACAGAAGCAGAAAGTCAGAAGCGATAGAGATGGTGTCAAAGGGAGAGAACATGTCAGACAGACGTGAGGGAGTGGTTTCCAAGGGCAGCGCTCTTAACACTGTGGGCTCCTGGAATCCTGTGGTCACCTAAGGAGCCGGTGACCAGGAAGACGGGCCGCTGCACCACAGCCCTGTAACGTAGTGACAGCGGTTCCCTTCCTTCCTTTTTTCCTTCTTTCTCTCTCTTCCTTTTTCTCTCTTCCACCCTCCTTTCCTCGGCCTCCCCCTTCTCTCCTCTCTGGCTCTGTGTGTGTGTCTCTGCCTCTGTCTCTGTCTCTCTGTCTCTCTCTCCCTCCTTTCCCTCCCCGCCCTCCCTCGCTGGTGAGAATCGAATCCCTACTGATCTATAAGACTGCCCGTCTCTCCAGCCCCGTTCCCCGCTGCCGTCTCTCCTGCCCGCCCCTCTGTCCACACCGGCTGACGTCCAGCCGTCCCCAGTGTCCACTCGGCTCTTCCTTCCACTTGGCAGCTTCTCACGCTCTTCACGTGACCACGTCCTCTGACCATGGACCCCATCGCCTCTCTTCACCCTGCCGTGCCCTCTACAGCTCACCCCACACACCCCCACCCTCAGGGACTGCCCCCCACTTCACCAGCTTTCACCATCGGAAATCACCCGTGTGTTTACTGCTTTGCATCTGCCCCCTTGCCATGTTCTAAACCTGGAAAGCAGGGCCCACGTCTTGATTAACACAGCCCACCCCAGTGCTGAGCTCAGGACTCGGCGTGTCACAGATGCTCAGAAAATGAGAGAGGAAGAAAAAGAGAGCATGTCTATGCACCCCCTAAACAAAACAAAATGGACACAGTGCCTCCTCAGGCACCACGCCCATGTCCACTCTGGAAACCCAGGCTTTCCCAGCCCCGTTATCCAGCCCAGGATGTTCTCTCACCTGGAAACATTTTATTGGGTCAGGGAGGGTGCCCAGGACCCTCTGGAGTTGGGGGTGGGGCAGTGTCCACCTGTGGTTTGACATTGTCCCAGCAGCATTTTGGTTTGGGGGTGGGCTCTCAAAATGCCTGTTGTTTCTGAGATAGTGAATCTGTGACGTTTGGTCTATTTCACTGGGTCCCCAATTAGATCAAACAGCACTAAGTGCAATTTGCCAGTCGGTGATGTATTGTGGGTGAAATGTCCACATGGCCCGACGCAGGCAGGTCTGCAGGGGTGCCTGCAAAGCTTCTTCAATCCCTCTGATCACCTGAATGGACCAGAAAGTGGCCTTCATTCTACTCCCGACTAAGGGTGAAATATGGCCCCTCGGCGCCTGCGGTTCCCGTGGCTGGTTTTTTCCTGCTCCTGCCATGTCACCTTGACTCTGTTGGCACCTGTGATTCAGAAGCATGTGCTCAGCTCAGCACAAATGAACTTTCAAGGCATATACCGTCTTTTGTGATGTGAGAGCCAGATGGGGTTTTTATTGACTTGTGCCACCGTTGAGCATAACTGGATGCTCAACAAGAAACAACAGCCACGGGAGGAGTGAGTTAGCAGGCTGGAGAGGCAGGGCCGGCATCACCGCCAGGCCCAGGAGTGGGGGCCTTGCAGATGTTCTCAGCTGGAGGGCCAGACCATCAGACCACAGGAGGCCAGGGTGATTCCTAAGACCCACGTGCACCCTGGGTCACAGGGCGAAAGCACCAGGGACGGGGGAAAGGCTGTTAAGACAGCTCCCCAAAATGTAAGTAACAGCTTCAGTTGAAGCTCAAGTCCAGAGTCCCACAGCTGCGCCCTCCCTGACGACCATCCAAAGATGGGCAACTCGTGAACCTTTTCTTCTGCAGGTCAGACAGAGAATTCCTCCTACTCTGGTTGTCCTTGGAGAGCTCCGCATGGGAGGAGCTCCACAAAGCACCAACATACCTTGCTCTCCAGGTGTTCCTACCCCAGGCTCTACCTACCAGGTCTCCTCACACTGCACTGAAAGCACCTCTGTCTCCCTTGCCTCAATTTCTTATTTTTCTGCATTAATTTTAAATACAGGAAAACATACAAAGTAATAGTACAGGCACCCAATAATCATGACCCGCAATCAACAAACGTTAACAGTTTGTCACTTTGGCTTCCTCATCCTGACCCCAGACGCAGCCACTATTATGAAAGTGGTGTGTATATTCCAGTTTGATATTGCAATACTTTGCATATGAAGAGACATGAATAAATATATGTATTTGTAAATAAACTATATAGTATATACATTTACCTATGTACTTTATACACTTGTAAATATATTATAGACTCTATTTGTATATGTACATATAACTTAATAAACAATATATGGCATTGTTTTATTCTTTTTAAAATTGGCATAAATGATATCACACTGTATTGAATTTTGTGAAACTTGTTTTCTTCTCTGAACCTTGTGTTTTTGAGGCTCATTCAGGTTGACACATATTGCAAGGGAGTTGGCCAAGCTTCAGGTGAGGCACGGTCCTCCAGACTGACAAGTTGGCCCATGACTTCCGATACCAGTGTCAGGTTCAAAGTCCCCAGGGCCTCCCTCACTTCTGACCACCTGGCTACAAGTCCCGGGCTTCCCAAGATTTCCTCATGTTTGATAATTGACTAGAATATCTCAGAGAACTCAAGAAAGCACTGTATTTACAATGGCAGTTTTATCATAACAAAAGGATACAAACTAGAACCAGCTAAAGAGAGAGAGGCAAAGTCTGGCAGGGTCCACATGGGAAGCTTCTGGTCACCTTCTCCCCAAGGAGTCCTGCAGAGTTACCTCCTCCCAGCTTTGATATGCGACAATGCTCCAGAATACAGCCAATTCGGGGAAGGTCACCCCAGCCTTAGTCTCCAGAGTCCTAGCTGGGGCCTGATCACACTACCTGCATGGCTGGGCTTTAGTCTCAGCCCCTCCTGGACGCTCAGGAGAACACCTTCAGTCCCCAGTCCCCCAGAGGTAGGAGCGGATACAGTTCACCCAAAGGCCAAACCATGAATCACACCGTGGGGCTGTCCAATGGCCAAAGGCCCAGCAAACAAGGACACTCCCGTTGGGCAGGATGTCTTGGGGGCCTGGAGGTGACCTCCTGCATCTGACGTCAAAGGCCAGACCTCTCTTTGGGTAAAGTTCATCTTCACCACGCACACAAGTCTAGGTCCTTCACTCTGACTTCTGTGTGACGTCCATCACCCATGCTTCCTCTTGATGCTGGATCTTCCCATGCATGGCACCTCTCCGGAACCCCTCTTCAGGCCTCAGCATGATGGCTACTTCCTCAGACAGACCCCTCTGACCCCAGGACGCAGGTTTCTCAAAGTGGGTTCCTCAGTCTCCCTCCATCAGAATTAAGGTGAAATGCATATTCCAAGTTCAGATTCCTGATCCCACTCCAGCCCTCTGGGAGACGATGACCAAAAATGCTGTATTGTTAATAAACTCCACAGGCCATCCTGGTGTTTATCAAACATTGACAACTACTGCTCTACAAGTCAAAGATCTGTTGACTTCAGTCGTAATTTTGCACGTTACCTGGCCCCACACAATGCACAGGTGTTCAGTGACCAGCTCTTTCCACCTCCACCAGTCACTTCCCGTCATTAACCCTGGCTCCAGGTTTGGAAAGCAACCAAAAGAAAAACACGTGTGCCCCCAATATAAGGGGATTCCCTGTTTGTCCAATAAGAGGTTATCCCAAAACATACTTTGTCAGCCTCAGTGGAAAAACTCCTTGGGGCAAGATGAAAAAGCCAAGGCCTATCAACAATATTTAAGTAATTAGCTTAGGCACACGTGCATACTTGAATCATGCAGAGAATACCGATTCGGGAACCCTCATTCCCACCTCGCTTTTATGAGACGAGTTTTACTTAGACTGCGCGTCTTTGACACCTGTGACTTTGCCACCTCTATGGCTGCCTTCTGAGTCACCCAGTACACGTTTTCGGAGGACAGCCTTTTGCCTTTCATTTCAGATATTGGCTCCACGTATGAATATGTTTCTGGAAATTGCTCCCCCATCCAAATACTCATTTATATAACAGGAAGATGGTTTGTTTTTCTTGTAGGGGTATATCAGTTATCTCCAGAATAACTACTCCGTGTTTCACTGTACAGAATGGTTCCTACAAGGCCTGTGTACAAGAACCCACAATGCTTGGAAATGTGAAGCCCCACACCATGGAATAACTGCCAAACTTGTGCTCAATGCTCCTTACTGCTGTAAAGAAAGATAAAGAAAAATCTCCAAGTCCAGTTCTGACACGCGCCCTCTATAAACATCCCAAACCATAATTGAATGAGGTTCTTCCAGCCTTATGGGTCTTCCTGAGTCAGAACTTTGTTATTCAAAATAAAGAGAGAACCACGGAAACTGAAGACATTTAAAAACTCAAACGTAAAGTGACTCCCACTTTCTGAGGAATGATGTTTAGAAAAAGTATTCTCATACTCAGGCACAGATGATGAACATAATCTCATAGTTGATATCGGGTCATCAAGACACACAGTGGGGAGATGCCACAAAAATTTTAATTTGAATTTTTAACTTTACCCTTGAGGAAAGAAACAAAAAGAAGGTAACTCTGCTAAATTGGTCCCACAAAGCCTTGAAAATTAATTAGACCTTTTTAATACCCCCCAAATACTATTTAAAAGTAGCAATAGAAATAGTCTATTTCCCCCCTCTTGGGAAATAGCAACCAGTGACTCAGTGGTTGCTGCAGAGAACAGGAGGAGGGAAAAGGAAAAGGAACTACCCTGTCTCTTAGAAAGACTGAGACTAGTGCAGCTTGGCGGCCGGTATCATGGTAAACACAAACGTTTTCCTTTTACTTGCACCATTTGTGGCCACATCACTGACCAGGATCAATATCAGAGCAGTAATACACCAAAACACTTCACACAGCCTCAGCACATCTCTCATTAAGAAACATGCTCCAAAAATACAAAAGAAAAATCACGGGGAAGAGCTGTAGTCCTCAATTTACAGAATACCTGCCTAAGGACTGCATTTAAAAGTGGGTTCTGGTGATTCACTAAAGTTAGTCTTTGATTTACAGAAGCATGTTTGATGTTTGATGTAGGCCAGCGGATACCCCCCACCAAGGCATTCCCCCCCATCTGAAAACAGAGGGTATCACTGGGCTACAGGTCCTGCTAGGGAAGGAGAAGGGTGCCACGTGGGCGTGGCTCTCCCATGAGCACTAGCGGACTGTGCGTCACCAGGTATTCACCAGGAGCCTGGGCCTCTCTATTTTCCTTGACGGTTCAGAGATCGCTCTGATCTAGGTTTTATTTCGCCATCCACTGGGGAGGCCCACCTTTGCAAGGTTCTTAAATGTCTGTTCTAGTTAGATGTGGACTAACCTCTCCCAGGCTCCTCATGGAGTTTGGTGCAGGACCAGACTCTGGCGTTCTTCTCTGAGAAGGACTACTTTTTACTTATGTCATATAATTTTGCGATATAACACAGTTCCATCCATTTAACAAAAGTTATCAAGCGCGTGGGAGTCTGTGCGCCACGCCAACGGAAGCCCCTACCTCAGAGCTCTGGTAACAATGGGAGGAGAAAGCAGCTTGATGTCCTGAAGCCTAAATGCCTGCCTGAGCAGACATTAAAATGCTCTCATCCAATGACTACCCATTGAAGAGATGCACTCAGAAAAAGAATGTTGAACCTGCTTCCGAAGTGACTAAAAGTGCCATTTCCAAACTCAGAGATTGAAGAGTATCCCAGAAGCACACACATTTAAAGGGCCAAAGTCCAAAACAAACATTTAATCAATGACTCTCTCTCATTAAAAAGCAATAAGTGCTGGGCTTCCCTGGTGGTGCAGTGGTTGAGAGTCCACCTGCCCATGCAGGGAACACGGGTTCGTGCCCCGGTCCGGAAGGATCCCACATGCCGCCGAGCGGCTGGGCCCGTGAGCCATGGCCGCTGAGCCTGCGCGTCTGGAGCCTGTGCTCCGCAACGGGAGAGGCCACAGTGGTGAGAGGCCCGCGTACCGAAAAAAAAAAAAAAACCAGTAAGTGCTAAAATACATGCCAAGGGCATTTGCAAGAGCGTTCATTCTCTCCACTCATTGTTCTCATCACTCTGCATCAGGCAGGCTGGCTTCTTCTGGCTTTCCCCAAGGAAACATCCTAACTGAAGTAAGAAGAAGGTAAGACCAACAGAGAAAAAGTCATTCCAAATGGACCCTGTGGCTGAAACGTTGTTTTTAAGATTCTTGACCCCCACTCCCCAACCAACCAATCAACCATGGTTGCCTTTATTTGCATTTTAATCGTTACCCTAAATCCAAACTTAAAATTATAGACTTTTCCCAGCTGCTTTTTAAATGCTACATTATAATTTTGAGGAAGCATCATACGTAATTACATTTAATAGACAGAGAATTGATGGAAACACTTGGCTGGAACAAGAAGCCCAGACCTAATTTGGTAAACATGTTATTGTACAGTAACCCCCAATGAGTTTGTTCTTAAATCTCCTAATTAATTTTTAATTAAAAAGCTCAAAGATGCTTTTACTTGTTGTAAATGGTAATCTCATGCAAGTAGAAACAACTGAGCAGTGCAGACAAATATCTCCCATTAAAATCTGCATTAATGAGAACTGCTGTGTTCAGTGTTTCTGAGATCGAAACAGGAGCAGAAAGCACCGTGGAAGGGAGCCATCAGATGGCAGCCTGTTTTTTTCTTAACTTGCAAAGGTTTGTGTACATGGAGTGTGATGAGTTTGTATACGACAAGCTGTCCAAACCTTTATTTAAACACATCCTTCTTCCACCCTTTCCAATATCCAGCTAAATATAGCCTGTGCATTCCATGGCGAATTATATGTAATACTTTCATAAGCCAAAGAAGCCTTTTGCTTCCTGCCATGATGAATCTCTCTCCTATTCAAATGCCATCCTGACGTTAAATCAAAGCACTCCCTTCCTCACAGCACCCTGCACAGGCAGACACTTCCGACCTCTCCATTTGAATCTGTCCATCTACCCACCCAATCCAGCAAGAGTTTGGTGGTAATGCAGTAATTGAAATGCTGCGTTTCCCAGGGGATCTGGGTGATGTCACAAATGGAAAATTATTAACAGCACCAAAAACAGCAAGTGTCTCTTTTCAATGCCATCTCTTAATAACAGGAGGGAAAGTGTTTCAGAAAAGATCGGATTGTTCTCCTTACCTATAACTCAACCACGATCAGGACATATCAGAGGGGCGTCCTTTGCCTGCCTGGCAGCTCAGGGAATGAGTCACTTTGAGGACTGTAATTTGGAAGCTATGGGGCCATGTTTACTAGCTGTACTTTTTAGTTAAAAGGAAAAGTTTCCATGGCCGCCATTGTCATTGTTGTCCTCAATAAGGCAGTATTTATAAAATATGTGTGTATCATGCTGTGTGGACTGGCTTCTTCTTTTCCAATTTCCCAAAGAAAGGCCCCAGTGCTAACTACAAATTTTGGAGCAGGGTCCCTCATAAGGACTAATTGTTGGTTATTCCCCCCTCATGCAGTGTTCCCCTGGGAACAGACAAGGGTTTCTCAGCGTCGGCACCATTGACATTGGGATGGACCATTCTCTACGGTGGGGGCCGTCCCGTGCATTGTAAGGTATTCAGCAGCATCCCGGGCTCTACCCACTAGATGCCAGTAGACACCCCACAGGTCTGACAACCAAAAATGTCTCCAGACATTGCCAAGTGTGTCCCTGGGAAGGGGGCAAAGTCGCCCCAGTTGAAAACCACTACTGTAGATTTAACAAAGGTAGATTCTCAGCAGAACCATCCAGAGAGAAGAGACTGAATATTGATGTGGCAAAAAGGATTACTGACAGAAGGATTCACCATAAGGATCTCAGATTTGTTCAGGCAATTAGGAGGATGGCCTTATGTTTGTTTGTTTACCTGAGGAAAGTCTGCAAGTGTGCATACGTGTGTGTGTGTGTGTGTGTGTGTGTGTGTGCGCGCGCGCAGAACTTCACCAGCATGTGTCTGTAGAAGAGCTTGGCAGGAAAGAAAGAGCCGTTGGGCACGAAGTGATCCTTAAACTAAAACCTGAGAGTTCATTTTTGCCCAGATTTTCAGAAGCATCTTCATCTGTCTGGCCTTTTAACAGAGAGCTGCTGGAAGGGACAAGCGAGACCACATCAGCATTTGCCAACAACGTGATTTACGAGTAAGTGTTTGCTGATCCTGAAACACTCCAGTGGTCGGAGCAGACAGATAAGCTGCCCACACAGGGAGCCTGAGAGGCCAGGTAGAAACTCTCCCTGAGTTTGGTTCTCTTAGATGTGCCTCGTTTGCTATGAAAAGTTATGCCACGTTTTTGTAAATCAAGACAGTGTGCAACATATTATTTTTATTTAAAGAAACTCATGGCAAGTTCTTTTGAGAAGAGGAGAAAATCTTTCTGTTAAGTGAAACAGCTCTCTTAATTCTGTGTTTTCTAGATTCAGACATTAGAGGTTTCCCCAGTGAGGACCATGGGACTACAAAATGTGTAAAAAATTCCCTAGTGACTGGTGTAAAAAATAAGGAACAAGGAATGTGGCTTATCATCCTGTTCTATAAAGGGTTAAACTGCAACCCACTGCAGTCGCCCACTGACAGTGCACCCTGAGGGGAATGCAGGATGGAAAACAGGATCAGGCACCCTGTGCTCTGGATTAACACGTCCCTAGACAGTTAAGATGTACATTTCAGGGCTTCCCTGGTGGTGCAGTGGTTGAGAGTCCGCCTGCCGATGCAGGGGATACGGGTTCGCGCCCCGGTCTGGGAGGATCCCACATGCCACGGAGCAGCTGGGCCCATGAGCCATGGCCGCTGAGCCTGCGCGTCCGGAGCCTGTGCTCCGCAACGGGAGGGGCCACAACAGTGAGAGGCCCGCGTACCATAAAAAAAAAAAAAAAAAAAAAAAAAGATGTACATTTCAGGAAGAATTTCAATGACCCCAGATACTCATATATGGAGAAAAGCACTAAAATCATTAACTTGAGATGTCTGTTCGTTGTGACTAGCAATAATCTTCTACCAAGATGTAAGCTTGACTGAGTATCTCGCAGCCAAAAAATTCATATATATACTGGCTCTTCCCCTATCTTTTCAGAGCAGTTTACTCAGAGCTACTGAGTGGCTGTTTTCTCCCAGGCTATAGCCCTCAGCAAGACCCTGAATGACACTTAAGCCAGCAACCCTCACAGCTTGTGTTTTTCTTTAGGTTGACACTGGAAAACACAAGAAGCAGTTATGCCATGAGAGATGGGGGTCCAGACATCGCACAGAGTTACAAGACCAGGGTCTGAGTCCTGGCTCCACCTGTCTCTGTTTTCCAGAAAAATAAAACCTGCTCTCTCTGCCTCTAAGGGTGCGTGTGGGTCACATGTGCAGAAGGGCTGGGAACGCTATGGATTGCTATTGCAGATGCTGGTGATTTTTCAGTAAGGAAATGTTTCTTAATGGCCGGCAGCAGTTAAATAAATAACAGTCTAGGTAACGTAAGAGCTCTGCAGAATTAACTTCTTGGAGTTTCCTCACAGGTTCCCAGCAGCCTCGGCCCACAGGAAAGCTTATCTTTTCGGGTTTCGAGGTCACGTCCAGTCCTTGGCTCTCCCACTTGAAGATTTCTCTCTCCAAAGGTCCCTATTTTTAGCTGTTTTCACAGGGGCACCTGGAGGCAAATATTATACAGAAACCGCCACATTCAGCCTGTGATAATCCACACCTGCAGGTCGGGAAGTTAACCTCTGTATAAAGGGGGCGCTGGCTAAGTCCATTTATAGCCTGTGCAACTGAGGCAAAGCAATGCTGAAACTACTCAAGTCCTTTTCGGAAGCATCATCCTCAAGCACTCCAGAAGCACCTCACAATCAACATGTCAATCACAAACCATTCTTATCTGTTCCGAAAAGAGGAGATTGTTGGCTTGATTAAAGTCGCTATGTTGGAAGAAATAAAACCACCTTCCTCTTCTTCCCAACAGCCTATCCTTCAAATGTGCTCGCTCCCCGAACAGACATGCCCAACCTCAGTCAAACTTCCCAAGCAATGACCGTATCTCATTTTTTCTGTGAAAAACAGAATCACCAGAAAAGTAGTAAACCATTATCTTGATTTCTATCCTCTACCATTGCCAATGTCTCATGTGCCTTGGGATCTAGTCTCTGATAATTATCCTAAATCACTCACTTCTGTCTTCTTCCTCAGCTGGACCAGGTTCTCGTATCTGCATCTCAGCACCAGCTTCTCTCTCCAGTTCTCCCATATTTTCTGGCATTCTCCACCCTTTAGTAATGCCTCACAGGTACTTGAGCCCTAATTATCTAGGTCACTGAAATCCTGTGTTCCTGGGATATGACCCATAGCTTTGAAATTTAGAATAACCATGTCAGCAATTCTTAAGGTATAACCTTCTCAAGGGTCCCACCAAGCAGGAATGAGAATTGGGTGAGTTTTCACTAAGATCAGGCTAAATCTCTGACCTCTAAACACTGAAACACTTTACATGCTCCACTATGCCCAGCCGGCATCCTGGTTCTTGAACGTGGATTGTTTTTGTTTGTTTGTTTCTTTGTTTTTAAGTTAATGCTACTCCAGCCTTCTCCCAATGAAGGCAAACCAATTCTGTATGTCATTACCAGCCAGCCCTCAAGGGACATTCTGGAACCTATCTCTAAAAGAAATCAGTGGTTTTTCCTGCCATGGCTGTCATTAAATCCAGCATCCTAGAGTCTGGTGCAGCAACCATTCTTAGAAACCACTGAGTTTACTAGATCACAAAGATTATAAGATTCATGGGACTTCCCTAGCGGTCCAGTGGTTAAGCCTCTGCCTTCCAACGCAGGGGGTGTGGGTTCAATCCCTGGTCGGGGAGCTAAGATCCCACATGCCTTGCAGCCAAAAAACCAAAACATAAGACAGAAACAATATTGTAACAAATTCAATAAAGACTTTAAAAATGGTCTACATTAAAAAAAAAAAAGATTCATTCATCCTCCACCCTCTGGACTCTCCATGAGAGAAGCAGGACAAGGCTGGATTAAGAATTTCTAAGCTGTAACTGTCTCTCTAGGACAAGGGCTCACTTGTGAGGAGGACCACACAGTATGCAAATGGATTATCCTTGAAGATGGGGAGGGTAGTGCAAAATTTGGGTACATCAAGTCATAATTTCCCATGGATTTGCATCATCACAGGAGGTAAAATGCACATTCATTTTTAGTGCCTAGCAACAATAGGATGGTTCCTAAAATAGTAGTGTTTTTATTCTCCTCTGTCAAGACTTCAGTATTTCAGACCAATGACCAATGAAAAATAAAGGCCGGCATTTCTGACTGTGTCAGGCATTGTGCATCTTATATGTGTTAAATTACTGGCTCCTCACAACAGCCCTAGGATGTGGATAGTATCATGGTCCCATCCACAGGGAGAGCTGATAATACTTCCAAGGGCTATGGTCTGAATGTTTATATTCCCCCGAAATTCATATGTTGAAATACTGACCCCTAAGGTGATGGATTAGGAGGTGGGAACTTTGGGAGGTGATTAGTTCAAGAGGGTGAAGCCCTCATGAATGGGATTAGTGCCTTATAAAAGGGACCCCACAGAGCTCCCAAACCCCTTCCTCCCCGTGAGGACACTGTGAAAAGACAGCCATCTTATGAACCAGGAAGGGGGTTCTCACCAGACACCAAATCTGCAGGCATCTTGATCTTGGACTTCCCAGACTTCAGAACTGTTTGTTTTTTATGACCTAATCTGTGGTATTTTGCTATAGCAGCCTGAATGGACTAAGACATCAAGCCCCTAGCCAGCGAGAAACAGAAGCAGACAGGCACCAGGCAGTCTGGGAGCAGCCGCTGTGCTCCTTAGGGCTGCTCTTCACTTACAAGGGGATCTGGCCCTCTTCACTGCTCTTCCCTAAAACACTCCCCCTAAGAAATGCTCAATTTGTCTCACTGACAAAAGGCGCAGCCTGGGTGTATGCCTGCCACCTCCCTTTCACACACTGAGGCCACCAGAAGGAACAAGGAGCCAAGCGACACAAGCAACCTTGAGAGGCCCTAGAAGGACGGGCATGAAGGCGAGACCTGTAGGCCAGGCCAGCCCTGCCATGGCCGGGCCTGCAGCCTGTCACCTGCACCAAGTGAATCTCCAAAGGTGCTCCCCACTGCCAGAGTCTCCTCTTAGAAGGCCCCCAAATGACCTAGAAGTAGTGCCCCTGGATGCCCCTCAAAATGAACTAGAAGTGGTGCCCTTGGTTGGCCGGTCTCTGACTTTTCTCATCAACAGTCGTAAGACTTTAGGGAAATCAGGAGTCACTCCTTGGGAAAAGGGTGAAGACCCTCCAGCAAGGATACTGTGAAAGTGTGAACACTCGGAGCTAATGAACCAAGGAGAGGCACATCAGATTTCCTTCCTTTAGTCCCGCCTACAGTGACCTCCAGGAACTTTCATCACTCTGAGGATAATTGATTTGTGAGCTCTTTGATTGGAAGCAGCCCATTTTCAACTGATGGAGGCAGTCCTCCATGGGGGAAAAAGAAAATGTTTTCTCATGGATTCTGCAGAGCAATCCCAGAATAAATAAGACACAGCTGAGTAATGAAGTAATGACAGCTTTTGTCTTCGTCTGGAAGGGCATCATTACGCAGGAATAATTCATGGCTTGGTACTGTCAGTCCTAGTTATGTGATGCTTGACTGTCAAGCTCTATGAAACAAGACTCCACCTGAGCCCTTATGTGCCTCACCCGATTTACTTAGGTTCCTGAAATTCTGAGAGATTACCAATTGTCAGGTATTCAACAAGGGCCTTAACTAGCTTAACTTTTGTTTAGCTCATCAGAAAGACAGCTTCTGCCTCGAAGGCCAAAACTTATAGGGATTCAATACACTCTGACCCTAAAACGGTGACTCAAGTTACATCAAGATTTAATCATACCCATAAGAGTACTGCATTCTCTTTTCTGGAAAGGCAACGCTTTTCTTTGCTTGCAATCCATGGATAAAATACCATACTCTACATTGCTGAAAAGGAATGAATTACAAGAGGAACTAGGAATGAAAGTGCATTTTCATTAGCCTCTATCGGATGCTGGGGAATTACCGGGTGAGAAGGAAATCTCTCTCAGAGCTACACTAAAGAAATACATTTTCATTCAGCACCCATTCTAAGGATGGGGGCTCTCCATCCTGCTAAGAGGCTAAGCGCTGAGGGCTTAAAACAGGCGCTTTTTGTTTGTCCCAGATGTTCCGGAAGTGGGTGGCCTTTACAATGACAGCGAAGGGCCATTCCGCCCATCCTCAGCCAGCTGCTGCCAGACCCTGCACGGGAGCGAGAACTACTTGCTTGTCTCCCCAGAGCCTGAGGTGCAACTCCTGTTCTTAAAACACTAAACATCTGCTCTGTTCCAGGCACTGTGCACAATTTGTCAACTGCCAGTTACAGGAACTCTCAATCAAACTAACATGGGCAAAAAGGAGATAAACTTCTTACGTATCCAGAAAGCTCTGAGATTTCAGGGCCATCTAAGTCTATGTGTTTGAAGAATTCCCTTGAGTCCAGCCTCCCTCCTAAGATGACACAGCTGATAATTCAAGGGGAGGACCAGGGCTACCTGGTCAGGTGTGCATTCCAGTGCTGCATTGTTAGTCCTGGTCATGACAGTGTCCCTGAGCTGATTACTTAGTCTTGGTCATGTGTGCATCTCTGACCTGATTGGTTAGTCCTGGTCATGAGAGTCCCAGAGATGACTGGTTAGTCCAGATCATGTGAGCATCCTGAGCTGATTCCCTTGGCCAAGCGTAGGTCACATGCCCATCCCTAAGGGAAGATGGGGAGATTGACCCGGATTAAATGCATTCCCCAGGGGAAAGGGGGGCCCTGCGAGCAGAGAAGGAAGCAATACTAAGCAGCCACCACGCATATAGTCTGCAACCTGAAGGCCCAGTGAAATACTTGGTTTTATTTGCCTCTTACAGGTGAAAACATCAGCTCAGAGAAGTGAACTAACTGGCCCAGGTCACGGAGCTGGCAAGTAGGTCCAACAACAAGGGCTGTGTGAGCCCACTCTGAAGTGCTGTCTGCAGCCTGTCCAGCAGACAACACCTTTAGCTCTGGATTCCACACCCTGCTAATGCCAGCAACACACCACACTTCAGAACAGAGTAGAAGCACTGCAGTTCAAAGGCCTCGACGGTACAGGCCCGTTTACAATCCCACGTGGACAAATTTCCTTCTGAAAAATCCCTGTCCCAGCCAGTGGAGACTGTGAGAGCAGGGTGGGGTTTGCACACCCACGGCAGGGTGTGTGGGCACCAGGGGCTGGGACAGCACCCAGGGTTGGGCATCCGGCTGGCACCCAAGTTCAGCTCTAGAGCAGAGAGTGCAGAGCAGGGAAAGAGGTGGGGCAGGGACCTGGGGCAGTTCAGGGGCTGAGGTGGTCGGGAGGCTGGGAACAAACAGCAGATCTGGACATTCTTACCAGGGCAGAGATTCCATAGGTAACCTGCTGGGCCCCACCTTGTGGTAGAAGTGACAGGGGTCCCTTCCTGCAGCCCATATAATAGACAGTCCCTCAGAGGAGCTGTAGGCGGGGCACACAAGGGGCCAGCCCGATGCCTGCGGCATCCTTTTGCACCCCCAGTTTGTGCCCCTGACCACTTCATGGATGGCTGTAAAAAACAGACCAAAAAAACCCCAACAAAACAAAAAACACCCCTGAGAGCCTTGCCCTGGTCCCAGCCTGAACCGAGGGGAAGCCTTCGTGATGCCACTTCTCACTGCACTTCCCCAACCCTTCCAACTCCACGGGCAGGAGAACCTCTGACCCATTCATGGACTCACCCTTGCATTCAGTAAACATTTATTGAGCACCTACTGGGTGCCAGGGACTCAGCAAAGTCCTTTGGATACACTGACGTAGAAACAGAACAGACACAGACCTGCTCCCATGGCAGAGCTCCCAGACGGCACAAGGGAGGTACTTTCAGATGGTGACATTTTAACCAGAACCCAATAACAGGATGTGGAGTGATTAGGGAAAGGTGCCTTTCTGTAAGATACTCAGCTAGGACCGTGGGAGGAGGTGAAAGGTGAGCTGAAATCAGGGGGATCCTGCTGGAATTCACCAGAGCAAGAGGGTCCTGAGGACCTGGGGACTGGACCCCGCTGTACCCAGAGCCGACCCAGTACAGTCAATGGGAAGGAAATCAGAACAACAATGATTGCATCCAAGTGTGCACGTTTACCTGCACCAGGAACTCTGCTGAGGACTTTGTAAGCATCATTTCATTTAGTCCTTAAGAACCAGGCAAGGTAAGAGCTGCCAGTATCTATTTTCCAGACGAGATGAGGAGTCACACAGGGGTTAACCTCGTGCTGCTGGCTGGGGAACCCTGAGGCAGGGCTGCGTGAGGAGCGAGGGTTTCTCAGCCTCGGCACTGCTGACATCGAGGCCTGGACAATACTCCCTGGGGTGCTGTGCTGTGTTATAGGACATCCAGCAGCAGCCCTGGCCTCCACCCACTAGATGCCAGTAACCACCAGTCGTGACAACAAGAATGACTCCAGACGTCACTTGATGCCCCGTGGGGAAGGGGGGACAATCCCACTGGTTGAGAACCACTGTTTAAACCAATGCAGCGTGTGCATCAGCCCCTGGCCAGGGTGAGTGGGAGAGCCGAGACTTTATTTAAAGGCCTCAGAAGTTGGGGGAGAAAGGAATTTGGCAGCGGGCAGATCCCTTGTGTTAGGGCATGTGAGTCTGTGGTGTCTACAATGCACCTGTGCAAAGATCTCTGGAGGTTTGGGGCTGGACTGATGCGACAAGCTCTAAAACAAGATGTCAAGGGAGTAGGTGGCGATCCCTCCTGAAGAGCAGGATGCAAATCCGAGCTGTGAGCAGCGACCAGAGGAAGGGAAGAAGCACGTGCCAGGAGCTCTGGCCAGAGACCAGGAGGAGAAAGAAGGCCTCAGGAAAAGCAAAGCTGTCCCAGTAGAGAAGGAGGGCAGCCCAGGGCAGCATCCCAATGGACAGGAGAAGGATGTGTACAAATGACAAGTTGAATGTGACCAAAATGCCAGGAATATAAAGGCAGATTTGATAGCAAGAGAGACTAGCCTCAGCGAGTATTGACTTAACAGACACGTGCTAATAAATATCTGTGACCCTGTGGTCTTAGATTCAGCTCTTAGTATACAAAGTGTCAAGTGCCTGAGCTGATCTGTGCAGCTCAAGGTCAATGGCAGGAGGAGCTCATAACAGCCTCCTTGAGAGCTCTTCTCTAAAAGCACCTGCTTTCCTTCCTGTTAGGAGCCCTGGTGCTCCGAGGAAGGGGATGCACCACCTGACCAGCCAGCACTTGGTTCCCTTAGGAAGAATGATCAAGCTCACAGTCCACAGCCTAGATCACTCTCCCTGAGTGTTTTCTCTCCGTGTAAAATCTGAAGCAACTATTTCTTTGCTGGGTGATTTTCCTGGAAACTAGAGTCACCATTTTCCTTACTCCTCTCCCCTCGTGGAAGCTCTGGGAACATTTTACCTTTCTTCTCAGAACCCATTGCTATTTATTCCTTCCAACCAAGTGTTACAAAAACAGTTTCCTCCAGCTGTATTTACTGTGCTCACAAGCCGTTGCTTGGACTGGGAAAATCTGAACCTGCGAATTCACTTTGCAAAGCATACGGATGTAATAGTTAAAATGTTCCTGTCTCAAATGAAAATGTTTAGCTTAAATAAGAGAATAAGGCTGGCAGAATATCCACATGATATTCACTGCCTGGTTTTTCAATGGAGAAGAAGCCACTGATGGTACAAGTTAGTCCCCCTGGCAGGATGATGTATGATTAGGGAGTGCTAAGGACCGCTGATGTCAGAGGAAATCTTTCTGTTGGAAAAAGAGGTGTGACTTGGGCCCTTCTCGGTGGTTCTGGAACGCTGCAGCTCTGTCTGCCGTGCCTGCCCCACTAAATCAGGGCAAACACGGCCAAATGAATATGTTGCAATCATATCCCTATTATTTTTCTGTATCTCCAATTTATTCAGGGCACACGAGAGATATTTAACAATTACTTAGCAGCCTTCTTTACGAGAGGATGAATACAGATAACGCTGGAAAAGATTATTGAGAGCAGAATATTGAATTAACTGTGCCTGGGAGCTGGCCCATGAATAATGCATCTCCCCACCTCAGGTAACGGCCCCTCCCGAGCCCGCGAGGCCAGGCTGCTTGGCTGAGTACAGACAGGTGGGCTGGGGGACATGGTGACATGTGGCCCTCCCCATTTTGCAGAAGGTGCGGAGCTCCACGTGGAACTCACCACGCCAACGAAGCTGCGTGTCAACCGTGGTGCCTGTCTGCAGAGTATGTTTAATTTCTGCATGGCTGTGGACAGCAATCAGTGATGAAGTCATTAAATGCAGGAGGGTGGAGAGAGAGCTGCCTGCCAACCTCCTCCACTGAATTCAGGTGCTTTGGCACATCTCTAATTAATATTGGGAGGCTTGAGCTCCAATTGACAAAGCACTCCATCCCCATGATGCGCAGTCAAGAGCACTCCAGGGCAGAGCTAATACAGTGAGCAGGGTAATGGCTTGGATAATTCCAATAAAGATTTCCAGTTATACTAGATTCCGGAGGTTAAGCGGAGCTACCCAGAGAAGGAGCCCATTCTGGGTGTGTGCCCGGGGTCTCCTAGACCTACAGAAAGACGTGACAGTCATGTGACCGTGGCTGAGTGATTTGCCTGGAGTCCAAGGATGCCACCTTAGATCCCTGGGACTCAGGACCCCCCTTATGAAAGGGATGGTGTCTCCCTCTGAGCTCCGAGATCTTCAGCACAAAATATTCCCAACTGGATTCACTCTAGGGAATAGCAAATAGACTCATCATGTCTATGGAAAAATGGGTGGCCAGGTAATTCCCCGGGGGGACTAAATTGTTTTATTTTCCACTCATTTAGAAATTTGGAGGAAACATTTTAACATTTGCTGATTATCCCACTTTTTCCCTGAAGAACCAAGCCTGAATACATTAATTTTAGATTCGTATCTAAGAACTATACGTCTCATGTGTGAATGGGGAAGTACGTGGTAGGAGGTGGAGAGGGAGAGGGCTAGCAATGTTTTGGCTACTGTAGCTTCAGAAAAGCATTTCTATTTGGCTGACTGGGAGAGAGGCAGGGAGAGGTGAGGGAGGAGGTCCGTGTAGGATGTCTGTGGGGGGAGGAGGTTGCTTCCCCACAAGGATGTCTGCGAAGTGCACAGAGGCTCTCCGTCCACCAGGGGTCGCTCTCCAACACCAGCCCATTTTCCATCCACAGGCATCCTGCCTCCATGACCAGCTAACCCGCTTACCTGCCCACCGACAAGAGGTAGACACCTGCCCAGGTAAGGACTTAACTCTTGGTGAAGACCAAATATGGGGTTTTCTCTGTCTCTTTGCTCTGTTAGTCATTTTTCAAAAGGCCAATCACCACCTAACTCACCAAGAAACCTCCCAGTTTTTCTATAAATTGCCCATCCATAGGGTTTTCGGTGATGGCCAAGATGGAAGTCATTTGCTCGCAATGTCTCCCTCTGCACTGTGAATACGGGAGCTGGCAGCTGCACCTCTGCACCCTTGGACAATCCACAGAACCCAGTCCAACCCCCATTTGAGCTTCAAACTGCAGTTAGGCCAAGTGGCCTTAAAAATCTCTATCAAGGCATATTAATGAATTGCATGCAGCTTTCATATCCACATTATTTTCACTGGAGGGACAGCCATTAGTCAATTTTTTTAACAAGCAGTTCTGAAAATTTATTTCACAAAAGACTTGTCATATTTCTACATCTTAGAAAGCAAAGACTGCTTTCAAAAAAGGTTATAATGGAAAAAAATAACATTGCCAGGTCTAGGAGTCTTCTCTTATCGCCTGAAACAGTTCAACAAAATAGTGTCTGGTGGTTATAAACAGCCATACAAAATCATTTGTACTAAAAGGCAAGAGCCTTCTCTCACCAACCCTCCCGCCCCAGCCCTACACCACTCTCCTAGGGAGGCCCTAATAAGAGTTTGGTCTGCAAGTTTTTAAGCGCAAAGTTGGAAAAGTTATACTTTTGTCAGAAGAAAAGAAGTGGCCTTAATAAGATATTTTAAAATTTAATATAGTAACCAAGAAAGCAAGTAATAACACAAGAGAAAGGAACTCTTGATAAAATTGTCCCCATGAACACGACCACAGCAGGAATTAATCTAAAACCTACAAAGGCAGGCGGAGAAATGACAGTACACAGCCCCTGTCAAGCAAAGGCTGATGAACCCACAGTCCACGGACAACAGATAGTTGTCTCTGCGAGAAGCACTGATATGTTAGAGGAGTAGATGAGAATCTTGTCACGTGGAGAAAGAAGATTAGGGAGACAGGAGAAGAAAATACAAAATGAATTGGAAGCAACGAAAAATGGATTGGGTGGGTGGTGTTTGACATTGCTGCAAACTTTATTCTCTCCACTTCAGGTCACTGTTGGAATCACAAGGAATTGCTGCCTTCTGGCATTATTTCCAAGAAGGTTCTCGGGGAACACCAAGAACATCCTTTGTCTAATGGCAGAGGATGGACACAGCGAAACCCTCTGCTGGAGGTTGCACGTGAGAGTCGTTACTATAGAAATGAGCTCAGGAGAGACCCAGGAAGGATGTAAAGCCCAGGCCGTAGCACTCTCACCTCGGTGGTGAGGCCCTGTCACCTGGTTTCAATCAGGAGAAGGGACCTGGGGTCAGACAGATTTGGATTCAAATCCCAGCTAAACCACCCAGTGGCTGCAACATTCAGCAACACACTAATATCCATACTTTATTGCACTTGATTTACACACACGCAGAGTCAAAGGTGGGGAGGTCATAGAGAACCAAGGATTCAATAGGATAATGTATGAAAAGTACCTAGAATACAGTAAACACTCAATAAATAGTAGCTAATGACTAATGAAGAAAATTGAGATACATGAAAACAAGATGGGACAGAGAGTCTTGAAAGAAAATCCCGAATGCTTTTCTCCCCTTTCCCTATGCACTGGCTACTCACTAAGGAACAGTCTGGCTTTCATATTGTTGATTGACTGACTGATTGCTCATAAGCACAGCAACCACATTCTAGCAGCCAAGCATTTACTAGGCACTTGCTGTGGGCAGGCCCGGCACTAATAAGTGCTTCCCAAGTAGTGTCTCCAGTCCTACGGGGAAGACTGTTTTCTCCAGCAACGTTTTCCTGACGAGAAAGCCAAGGGTCAGAGTTCAACCTGCCCAGGTTCACACTGCTAATAAGCAGCACACTGAGGTCCTGAACCCAGCTCCCGGACTCCAGGGATGATACCAACACACGCACGTCCAGGCTTTATCCGAGGACCCCCTGAGCCTGAGGCAGGCACGCCACCCTCCTGCCCCTCTGGGAGGAGCCTCCTCCTCCCCGTGATGTCGTGGGCAGAGCCGGCATACAGGGCTACGGCCAGGGGGCAGGAGCAGCATGCCCACCCAGCTCCTTCTCGTCATGTCCATCAGCTTCAGCATGACTCAGAAGGGGGCTCCACACGGAGGCATCCTCGACCCCGTCTGGAGAAGCCCCAGACACATGCTGACCCCGTCCTCCCTTTGTTTCTCCTTCTAGCACAATCACTGTGCTGTTTGTTCACCTGGTTTGGCCCATCTTTCCTACAAGACTCCCCCCACCACCAAGCTCCCGTTCTCAGACTCACAGCTGGACTTCAGCAATGATCAGGAGACGGACGAGTAGCCATTGGCCATAGGCTGCCTGGACACCTTCTTGGCCCATCGCTGTGCCCTGGCCGTGAGTGGAGGACCCTGGGCTCAGGCCCTCACCTCACACAGGTAGGGCCCACGCCACGTGTCTGTCCTCACTGCAGGATGTGTGACCTGGGCTCCACCAAGAGCAGCAGTGAGGCCATGGTGCCGGGGCGGTGGGCATGGCCGGCCCATTGGGAAAGCAGCCCAGGGGGCCCGAGAGGGGCCTCTAATCCCAAGTCTCAGGCCTTCCTAGGACTCCATGAGCTCACCAAGTTCCTCTAACGAATCCCCTTCAGGTTGAAACTACCTATGAGCTAGAGTGGGTCTGCTGTTTGCGTGAGAACCATGAGCAAGATGGGAAAGCAAAGAAATGTTTTAAAAGAGGGGAAACGGGGGGACTTCCGGGTAAGATGGCGGAAGAGTAAGACGCGGAGATCACCGTCCTCCCCACGGATACACCAGAAATACAGCTACACGTGGAACAACTCCTACAGAACACCTACTGAACGCTGGCAGAAGACCCCAGACCTCCCAAAAGGCAAGAAACTCCCCACATACCTGGGTAGGGCAAAGCGGAGAGATTCCCGCACAGAGGATCGGTGCCGAGCGGCACTCACCAGCCCGAGAGGCTTGTCTGCTCGCCCCGGCGGCGCTGGCAGCTGAGGCTCGGGCTTCGGTCAGAGCGCAGGGAGAGGACTGGGGCTGGCGGCGAGAACTCAGCCGGAAGGGGGCTAATGAGCCACAGCTAGCCGGCAGGGAGTCCGGGAAAACTCTGGAGCTGCCGAAGAGGCAAGAGACTTTTTCTTCCCTCTTGGTTTCCTGGTGCGCGAGGAGAGGGGATTAAGAGCGCTGCTTAAAGGGGCTCCACAGACGGGCGCGAGTCACGACTGAAAGCGCGGAGCCCAGTGACGGGCGTGGGACGCTGGGGCTGCTGCTGCCGCCGCCAAGAAGCCTGTGTGCGAGCGCAGGTCACTGTCCACACCGCCCTTCCGGGAGCCTGTGCAGCCCGCCACTGCCGGGGTCCCGGGATCCAGGGGCGGCTTTCCTGGGAGAACGCACGGCGCGCCTCGGGCTGGTGCAACGTCACGCCGACCTCTGCCGCTGCAGGCTCGCCCCGCACTCCGTGCCCCTCCCTCCCGCCCGGCCTGAGTGAGCCAGAGTCCCCGAAGAGGCTGCTCCTTTAACCCTGTCCTGTCTGAGCGAAGAACAGACGCCCTCCGGCGACCTACACGCAGAGGCGGGGCCAAATCCAAAGCTGAGACCCAGGAGCTGTGAGAACAAAGAAGAGAAAGGGAAACCTCTCCCAGCAGCCTCAGAAGCAGCGGATTAAAGCTCCACAATCAACTTGATGTACCCTGCATCTGTGGAATACATGAATAGACAACACATCATCCCAAATTGAGGAGCCAGGAGTCAGTGCTGTGCCTCTGAGGTGGGAGAGCCAACTTCAGGACACTGGTCCACAAGAGACCTCCCAGCTCCACATAATATCAAACGGCGAAAATCTTCCAGAGATCTCCATCTCAACACCAGCACCCAGCTTCACTCAACGACCAGCAAGCTACAGTGCTGGACACCCTATGCCAAACAACTAGCAAGACAGGAACACGACGCCACCCATTAGCAGAGAGGTGGCCTAAAATCATAGAAAGTCCGCAGACACCCCAAAACACACCACCAGACGTGGACCTGCCCACCAGAAAGACAAGATCCAGCCTCACCCACCAGAACACAGGCACTAGTCCCCTCCACCAGGAAGCCTACACAACCCACTAAACCAACCTTAGCCACTGGGGACAGACACCAAAAACAACGGGAACTACGAACCTGCAGCCTGCAAAAAGGAGACCCCAAACACAGTAACATAAGCAAAATGAGAAGACAGAAAAACACACAGCAGGAGAAGGAGCAAGATAAAAACCCACCAGACCTAACAAATGAAGAGGTAACAGGCAGTCTACCTGAAAAAGAATTCAGAATAATGATGGTAAAGATGATCCAAGATTCTATTTCCCAGATCCAAAATCTTGGAAATAGAATAGACAAAATGCAAGAAACAGTTAACAAGGACCTAGAAGAACTAAAGATGAATCAAGCATCGATTAAAAACACAATACATGAAATAAAAAATACTCTAGATGGGATCAATAGCAGAATAACTGAGGCAGAAGAACGGATAAGTGAGGTGGAAGATAAAATAGTGGAAATAACTGCTGCAGAGCAAAATAAAGAAAAAAGAATGAAAAGAACAGAGGACAGTCTCAGAGACCTCTGGGACAACATTAAACGCACCAACATTCGAATTATAGGGGTTCCAGAAGAAGAAGAGAAAAAGAAAGGGACTGAGAAAATATTTGAAGAGATTATAGTTGAAAACTTCCCTAATATGGGAAAGGAAATAGTTAATCAAGTCCAGGAGGCACAGAGAGTCCCATACAGAATAAATCCAAGGAGAAATACGCCAAGACACATATTAATCAAACTGTCAAAAATTAAACACAAAGAAATCATATTAAAAGCAGCAAGGCAAAAACAACAAATAACACACAAGGGAATCCCCATCAGGATAACAGCTGATCTCTCAGCAGAAACTCTACAAGCCAGAAGGGAGTGGCAGGACATAATTAAAGTGATGAAGGAGAAAAACCTGCAACCAAGATTACTCTACCCAGCAAGGATCTCATTCAGATTTGATGGAGAAATTAAAACGTTTACAGACAAGCAAAAGCTGAGAGAGTTCAGCACCACCAAACCAGCTTTACAACAAATGCTAAAGGAACTTCTCTAGGCAAGAAACACAACAGAAGGAAAAGACCTACAATAACGAACCCAAAACAATTAAGAAAATGGGAATAGGAACATACATATTGATAATTACCTTAAATGTAAATGGACTAACTGCTCCCACCAAAAGACACAGATTGGCTGAATGGATACAAAAACAAGACCCATATATATGCTGTCTACAAGAGACCCACTTCAGACCTAGAGACACATACAGACTGAAAGTAAGGGGATGGAAAAAGATATTCCATGCAAATGGAAACCAAAAGAAAGCTGGAGTAGCAATTCTCGTATCAGACAAAATAGACTTTAAAATAAAGACTACTAGAAGAGACAAAGAAGGACACTACATAATGATCAAGGGATCGATCCAAGAAGAAGATATAACAATTGTAAATATTTATGCACCAAACATAGGAGCACCTCAATACATAAGGCAAATACTAACAGCCATAAAAGGAGAAATCGACAGTAACACAATCATAGTAGGGGACTTTAACACCCCACTTTCACCAATGGACAGATCATCCAAAATGAAAATAAATAAGGAAACACAGGCTTTAAATGATACATTAAACAAGATGGACTTAATTGATATTTATAGGACATTCCATCCAAAAACAACAGAATACACATTTTTCTCAAGTGCTCATGGAACATTCTCCAGGATAGATCATATCTTGGGTCACAAATCAAGCCTTGGTAAATTTAAGAAAATTGAAATTGTATCAAGTATCTTTTCCGACCACAATGCTATGAGACTAGATATCAATTACAGGAAAAGAGCTGTAAAAAATACAAACACATGGAGGCTAAACAATACACTACTTAATAACAAAGTGATCACTGAAGAAATCAAAGGGGAAATTAAAAAATACCTAGAAACAAATGACAATGGAGACACGACGACCCAAAACCTATGGGATGCAGCAAAAGCAGTTCTAAGAGGGAAGTTTATAGCAATACAATCCCACCTTAAGAAACAGGAAACATCTCGAATAAACAACCTAACCTTGCACCTAAAGCAATTAGAGAAAGAAGAACAAAAACATCCCAAAGTTAGCAGAAGGAAAGAAATCATAAAAATCAGATCAGAAATAAATGAAAAAGAAATGAAGGAAACGATAGCAAAGATCAATAAAACTAAAAGCTGGTTCTTTGAGAAGATAAACAAAATTGATAAACCATTAGCCAGACTCATCAAGAAAAAAAGGGAGAAGACTCAAATCAATAGAATTAGAAATGAAAAAGGAGAAGTAACAACGGACACTGCAGAAATACAAAAGATCATGAGAGATTACTACAAGCAACTCTATGCCAATAAAATGGACAACCTGGAAGAAATGGACAAATTCTTAGAAATGCACAACCTGCCGAGACTGAATCAGGAAGAAACAGAAAATATGAACAGACCAATCACAAGCACTGAAATTGAAACTGTGATAAAAAATCTTCCAACAAACAAAAGCCCAGGACCAGATGGCTTCACAGGTGAATTCTATCAAGCATTTAGAGAAGAGCTAACACCTATCCTTCTCAAACTCTTCCAAAATATAGCAGAGGGAGGAACACTCCCAAACTCATTCTACGAGGCCACCATCACCTTGATACCAAAACCAGACAAGGATGTCACAAAGAAAGAAAACTACAGGCCAATATCACTGATGAACATAGATGCAAAAATCCTCAACAAAATACTAGCAAACAGAATCCAACAGCACATTAAAAGGTCCATACACCATGATCAAGTGGGGTTTATTCCAGGAATGCAAGGATTCTTCAATATATGCAAATCAATCAACGTGATACACCATATTAACAAATTGAAGGAGAAAAACCATATGATCATCTCAATAGATGCAGAGAAAGCTTTCAACAAAATTCAACACCCATTTATGATAAAAACCCTGCAGAAAGTAGGCATAGAGGGAACTTTCCTCAACATAATAAAGGCCATATATGACAAACCCACAGCCAGCATCGTCCTCAATAGTGAAAAACTGAAACCATTTCCACTAAGATCAGGAACAAGACAAGGTTGCCCACTCTCACCACTCTTATTCAACATAGTTTTGGAAGTTTTAGCCACAGCAATCAGAGAAGAAAAGGAAATAAAAGGAATCCAAATCGGAAAAGAAGAAGTAAAGCTGTCACTGTTTGCAGATGACATGATACTATACATAGAGAATCCTAAAGATGCTACCAGAAAACTAATAGAGCTAATCAATGAATTTGGTAAAGTTGCAGGATACAAAATTAATGCACAGAAATCTCTGGCATTCCTATATACTAATGATGAAAAATCTGAAAGTGAAATCAAGAAAACACTCCCATTTACCATTGCAACAAAAAGAATAAAATATCTAGGAATAAACCTACCTAAGGAGACAAAAGACCTGTATGCAGAAAATTATAAGACACTGATGAAAGAAATTAAAGATGATACAAATAGATGGAGAGATGTACCATGTTCTTGGATTGGAAGAATCAACATTGTGAAAATGACTCTACTACCCAAAGCAATCTACAGATTCAATGCAATCCCTATCAAACTACCACTGGCATTTTTCACAGAACTAGAACAAAAAATTTCACAATTTGTATGGAAACACAAAAGACCCCGAATAGCCAAAGCAATCTTGAGAACGAAAAATGGAGCTGGAGGAATCAGGCTCCCTGACTTCAGACTATACTACAAAGCTACAGTAATTAAGACAGTATGGTACTGGCACAAAAACAGAAAGATAGATCAATGGAACAGGATAGAAAGCCCAGAGATAAACCCACGGACATATGGTCACCTTATCTTTGATAAAGGAGGCAGGAATGTACAGTGGAGAAAGGACAGTCTCTTCAATAAGTGGTGCTGGGAAAACTGGATAGGGACATGTAAAAGTATGAGATTAGATCACTCCCTAACACCATACACAAAAATAAGCTCAAAATGGATTAAAGACCTAAATGTAAGGCCAGACACTATCAAACTCTTAGAGGAAAACATAGGCAGAACACTCTATGACATAAATCACAGCAAGATCCTTTTGGACCCACCTCCTAGAGAAATGGAAATAAAGACAAAAATAAACACATGGGACCTAATGAAACTTAAAAGCTTTTGCACAGCAAAGGAAACCATAAACAAGACCAAAAGACAACCCTCAGAATGGGAGAAATTATTTGTAAATGAAGCAACTGACAAAGGATTAATCTCCAAGATTTATAAGCAGCTCATGCAGCTCAATAACAAAAAAACAAACAACCCAATCCAAAAATGGGCAGAAGACCTAAATAGACATTTCTCCACAGAAGATATACAGACTGCCAACAAACACATGAAAGGATGCTCAACATCTTTGCTCATTAGAGAAATGCAAATCAAAACTACAATGAGATATCATCTCACACCAGTCAGAATGGCCATCATCAAAAAATCTAGAAACAATAAATGCTGGAGAGGGTGTGGAAAAAAGGAACACTCTTGCACTGCTGGTGGGAATGTGAATTGGTACAGCCACTATGGAGAACGGTATGGAGGTTCCTTAAAAAACTACAAATAGAGCTACCATATGACCCAGCAATCCCACTACTGGGCATATACCCTGAGAAAACCATAATTCAAAAAGAGACATGTACCAAAATGTTCATAGCAGCCCTATTTACAATAGCCCGGAGATGGAAACAACCTAAGTGTCCATCATCAGATGAATGGGTAAAGAAGATGTAGCACATATATACAATGGAATATTACTCAGCCATAAAAAGAAATGAAATTGAGCTATTTGTAATGAGGTGGATGGACCTAGAGTCTGTCATACAGAGTGAAGTAAGTCAGAAAGAGAAAGACAAATACTGTATGCTGACACATATATATGGAATTTAAGAAAAAAAATGTCATGAAGAACATAGGGGTAAGACAGGAATAAAGACACAGACCTACTAGAGAATGGACTTGAGGATATGGGGAGGGGGAAGGGCAAGCTGTGACAAAGTGAAAGAGCGGCATGGACATATATACACTACCAAACGTAAGGTAGATAGCTGGTGGGAAGCAGCCGCATGGCACAGGGAGATCAGCTCGGTGCTTTGTGACCGCCTGGAGGGGTGGGATAGGGAGGGTGGGAGGGAGACGCAAAAGGGAGGGGATATGGGAACATATGTATATGTATAACTGATTAAATTTGTTATAAAGCAAAAAATAAAAAAAAAATTAAAAAAAAGAGGGGAAACGGGGCAGAGATTCAGAGAGTGAGAGAGGGAGAGACAGAGAGAAGCTGATCTCACAGTGGTCACAGTCTTTGCCAGGTAAAATCAAGCTATTAAGCCTTTCCTGTGATCCTGTGTGTGTTTCCTTTTACCAAAGCCTCACATTTTTTCTATTATGTTTTGGTAGGTGGCTGAAACCTGGCTTAAATCTGATTTTTGTCTTCTAAAAAACAACAAAAACCCAGCAGTTAATATTACATGCATGGATTTTCTTGGTAACAAGAAGTCTTAGCAACGACAACCAAGAGCTTTTATTCGTCCCCTGGGTCATGTTTGGGGGTGCTGGCAGGAAAGCAGGTGGTTCTCACAGGGAGACTGGGTAAGTGTAGCTACAGGGATGATTTCAGGCTCACTGGCGGTGCACCCAGACCCCACGTCACATAACGCATCTGCCACTATGGCTGAGCAGGTGGCCTGGACTTCCGGCAGTAGGGACAGAATTTGTCAGAATCAAGCACTGCTATATTTAAGGAAAACGATTTCCCCATAAGAAGACCGCCCCACCCCCACAGCCAGGTGGAATGTGAGTGGTCATCAGCCACTGACTAAAAGGTCTGGGCTGAAGCAGGAGACGAGGAGAAGAGGATGCAAAGGGGAGCTGCCCGTCCCCATTCTGCCTTTGGGCCCAACCACGGGACTGAGAGGCGCAGAAGCGGACTCCAGGTGAAAGGTCATGGATAAGTGTGCCCACCACACACAGGAAGGTCATTGCAAAGGTCAGGCTGTGTCCCTCCAAGCATCCCGAATCACAGGCAAAAGCACCTCGGCTGCCCTGGGCAGGAAAGTCGATTAAGGAGTAATTTGTTAATGGAAACGCGTTGTGCCCAGGTCTGCCCTCTGGACAGGTATATCTGATTAGTTACAAGAGCAGGTTGAGACCAGTAAAAACTGATTAAAATTCCGCTCAGCGCCCTCCGAGCGCCCCCCAACTCCACTCTCGGAGGCATATTTCTCTCTCAGTGATGCCACAGCATATTTAGCTCCCAAATCAAATTGATAGGTGGGGGCCGAGAGGCAAAATGAGCACAAACATTGCAATTACGGGTCAGGTGAGCCCACACTTGAAGCGGTAAAAATAGATTCCTTCTGGGTTTCATTTTTGTTGCTGCAGAAAATCTTCACGACCTCCTTGTCCAAGGTACTGGTGGTTTCCAGAAGGATCCGAGGTGGGGAGGGAGCACCCTTGGGTTTCTCCTCTAAAGCAGGAGGAGGAGGATGCTCGGCAGCTGAAAATCCCAATGACACGGGCCGAGGGCCCCGAGTGCGGCTCGCGGGCGGGACTCACTTTGCTCATGAGTCCACCCCTCCCCCTCCGGCCCACTCTGCCAGCCCGAGCGGTCCCCTGGCTGCTGTGCACGTGCTCACAGTGAGCAGGCCTGGCCTTAGAGCCGTGCAGCACGGGTAAGGCTGGTGCCGGGCACTCAGAGTTCTCCCTTTCTTCAGGAAAGGCGGAGGGCACGGACGCAGGGCTTCCCCTGCGGTGAGCTCTGCTGGCCCCTCCACGCCATGGCCACACTTTCCCTCACTCATGCAACAAACAGCACCAATGCCTGCGGTGCAGAAGGCCGGGCCTGAGGGAGCTAACAGCCAGGACTGAGCACGTCCAGAGGCCTTTACCAGGAGGGGCTCCATGGGCAGTGATGGGGAGAAGCGGGGGCAGAAAGGGCTCTGGAAGCTGGGGAGCCTGCCCGGCGGAAGGGGTGCCGGACCTGACAGCAATACCCCGCTGAGGGGGAGGGAAGGAGAGTTATACCTGGAAGAGGGGCGGGTGGGCAGGGCTCCAGACAAGAGGGGGCGGCCCTGCAATGACTCGGCTGCATATGGTCTCTTTTAATAGACCACACGCTCATGGAGGGCAGGGCCCTTGAGGAGGCACGTAAATATCCCCACCCCAGTGCCTGAAACAGGACCTGCCAGGCTCACTGATGGTCTATCAACATGAACTTTAAGAAATGAGCAGAGGTCCCCATGAGCCACCTGTATTCTCTTAATGCCTCCTTGTCCCCAGGGTCCCCATCAACCCCATCCATGAACAGCCATGAGCATTAGGGACAGGAGCCCCTGGACGGCTGATGAGCTGGAAGCTGAGAGTGGGCCAGGAGGGGTGGGTGTGCTATGAGGAGCCACACGACATCACGCTGGATCCTCCTGAGCCCCCTGCCAAAGTGTCCCCCGCGGTCACCATCAAGGTGTCCCATTTGCAAGTGAACTTGGGCACATGGAGCGCGGGCACTGCATGTACTAAGCCTGCTACACACATCGGTCAGACTGAATCTCCACAAATGACAATCAAATCCGACTCCCGCCGGCATCCTCTTGCATCAGTGTCATCAGGCTCCCCTGCCACATAGTGGGTCCAGGAACGTCCAGTCCGTGAACCCCCGACTGCCTACTGGGGTCTCGTAAGTTATGGACCCAAGGCTCAGGGACACTCAAGGGCACATTTTACCAATCAGAGACCCTGGAGAGGGGGACACTTGCGACATTTCGAACCTGCAGCTCCCAAGTAAATTGCGAGTCTGAGCAGCTCACCTGGCGGCTGAAGCTCCGTCTCCTGGACTCCGACGTGGCGCTGCCGAAGCTCCTGGCCTGTCAGAAGGTTTGTTTTTGATGAGCAGTGGGCAGTCGTGTGAATGCTCTGAATGATTTCCTGGGGAGACAGAGCGAATCGCAGGGATCGCCTGAGAGTGCCTGGTGCAGAGCAGGACTGGAAGCGACTCTTGGCAGGTCCCAGAGAACGTGCATTTCAAGTGAAGAGAGGCTTCCTCTCGTATTCGTTCCTGACACCTGCCGAACGCCTACTCTACCATGTGTGGGATGCCCTGCCAGGGAGTGAGTGCCCTGCATCATTACAAGCACAAACTGCAGGATCAGACCTGGTCCATATCCCAGCTCCACCCCTAACCAGCTGGGTCACGTAGGACAATGCCTCAACCCCCAGGTCTTGGCTTCAACTACAAAACAGGGACCAGATTATTAACAGGGTGCCTGTAGGATTAAATGAAGCACTTAGTACACGGACAGCCCAAGGTTTCTCGGCCTCGGCACTGCTGACATTCGGGGCCAGGTGAGTCTCTGTTTTGGGGTCTGTCCCAGGCGTTGAGGACTTTTAGCAGCAGCCCTGCCTCTACCCACCAGATGCCAGGAGCGTATACCCACACACAGTGGTGACAACCAGAATGTCCCCAGACATTGTCAAGTGTCCCCTGGAGGCAGAATCACCCGTGGTTGAGAAGTGCTGGCCTAGCCGTCCACCTGTGTGTGCTGTCCCCACCAGTAGCACTCATCACTGGGACAAACCATGAGTGTAGCCGAGGACTACAGACACTCTGTCCATAGGTCAATCTGAGGGTCACCAGGAAACCCAGAGGCTAAGTTCAAGCGGATTACTCTGATCCCCTGGATGACTGGATGCCCACACCTACCCTTCTGCCCCCAAACCCGCTTCTCAAGTCAGTCTCAGCACAACCCAGCACACCTCCCCAGGCTCCCAGGTGGTGCTTCTCTGGGGCTTCCCACCTCCCCAGATACACCGGCTCCCCAGCTCTTCTCCAAAGACGCCATGAGACCAAGCACAGCTCTTACCCCTGCCGGGAGCTCTCACGGCTGCTCCCCCACTTCCTTCTGACCTGTTCCCTGCACAACTTTCCAGGAAGACCTTTCCCGACCTAGTCTGCAGCCGTCTCTCCAGCCCTCAGCTTGTTTAACTTTGCAGCATGAACCCCCCAGGACAGACATTGTGACTGTTGGCTTATGTGCCTCCTGCCTGTCTCTGGGCTGGAACGTGAGCCCCAAGAGGGCAGGGACTTCACTCTTCTGCTCACAGCTCTAGCCCTGCGGCCTGGTACTTAAAAAGCTGCTCAGAAATATTGACTGAATAGATCGGTGACTAAGAGAGACCAGAGTTTGCTGGGGCTGGAAAAGGGTATGAGTCACCCAGACATGCTTGCAGGTTTCGCCTTGGTTCTACAGAGTTTGCCAGGAAGCCAATGAGTGTGACGCAGAGGCTGTAGCTCTCTCAGCCAGGAGAGGAGCCTGAGTTGCCCCCCACAGCAAAGCCCTTCCCACACAGAGAAAAGACAAAACTGACTTCACAAACTGAAAGGAATATTATTAAAAATGTAACAACCCGATATGCAGGGGCCAGGACCCTGCTCAGCCTCCTCCAGCGCTCGTGGAGATAATTGTACATGAATCCACTCAAGCTCAAGGCTACCTCGATGGTCCCTGCAAAGCTCACCCTGGCAGACTTGGAAGCTTCCTACCGGCAGACATACACAGGACACCGCAATGGTGTATTGACGAACTCTGGGGAGCCTTTGTTCCGCCTTTATTTGCTGTATGTGTAGCCACCTTATTCCACCAGCCCCGACTTCCTACAGCGTCACCACTCAGCACCCCACAAGTCGTACCCCTTTCCTCAGGGGGTGCAGATTTCGCACTTCAGGCAAACACTTCTTCCAGCAGTGTCCCAAGCCCCTCCTTGACCTCAGCCTCAAGGAGACACTGAAAAGGATGACTCCCAGCGACCCCCCAGGATCTTCTCATTTTCCAGTTTTCGCCTGATCTGATCACAGTGGACAGAGAACTTCGCTTCCCGTGCCGTCCTACTTCCTGCCATTTCCTAATACAGAGGTGGCCCCTGGGCAGCGCCAGCGGGTCTGGGGGTGAATGCCTGGCCCCACACCCACCCCCTCCCTAAGCAAGCGGCAGCCCGGGCTCTGTTCTCCTCCCCATGGAGGCTCTTCCCCAGGGTCTGTGGGCAAACCCGCCCTCCCTCTGCTTGCCCAGCTCCGGCGGCCAGGAAAATGAGTTTCTGTCATGGCATCCTGCAGAAGGACTACACAAACGCTCACCTGATTCGGAGAATATGTTTGGGAGAATTTGGCTTAAAGGTAGGCAAGGTGTACATTCCTGATTCCTCTGGGGGGTCCTGGGGACTCACCAAGAGTCACATCAGGGCAGCTAACAGGGAATGAGGCCATGTGGATTAAGATGATATGGAGGCAGAAAAACAGAGAACAATCAGTTGTTTCAAACATGAGTCTCAAATCGAAGCCCTCGGCCCTGAGTGGAAGCTCCAGAAGGCAGGGGTTGGCAATAGACCTCCTGGAACAATCCGTGAACTTCTGAGGGTGGGGCGGGGGGAGCAGGCTGGGGGTGGGGAGGTCCTAAGGAACGCAGGGGGACGGTGGTGTGTGCGTGTGCGCGTGTGTGCACGACACTATTCCAGACCTCACTGACTTGTGATTCTAAGTTCAAGATTCCTTTTTCTTTTTTTTAATCTTGCAATTATTTTTAAAGTTACAAGGGAGTTTGCAAGAACAGTACAAAGAATCCCCATGTACCTCTGACCCAGTTTCACTAATATTTAACACCTGTCAGATTGTATATGTGTGTACATGTGTGTACGTGCTTGTTTCTAAATCATTCAAAGCAGACTGCGCACACCACGCTCCTCTCCCCACTCTGCTCAGCGTCTGCATCCTGAGAACGAACTACTCTCTTACATGTTTACAGGACACTGACCACCTTCACGCAATTTAGCATCGGTGCAATATCCTAATCTAAACTACTGATCAACTGTCCCCCTGATGCCCTTCATAGACTCTTTGTTCCTACTCAGGAGCCAGTCCAAATCACTCATGATATTTTGTCGTGTCTTTTTAGTTGCCTTTTACTCTGGAATGTTCCTTGGCTTTCTTTCACACCACTGATACGTTTTTGGAATATAGGCTTGTTATTTTTATATATTGTCCATCAATTTGGGTTTCTCTGTTGTTTCCTGATGACTAGATTCTGTTAATGACCACATTACGGTGTGTAGACCCCCCTCCACTGGCCTGACTGACAGAATGAGAAGCCCAAATAGCCCCAGGAATTTCTGAGAGTCCCAAGAGGGGTCCTTCCTGTGTGCCCATCCACCAGCCTGTGGCTGCAGCCTCCATCCCCTGCAAGTCTTCCTTTCCTTCTCGGCTCCCACCTGACCAAGCCGATGGCCCAGGAATCCACTTGGAGAAGCCCCGAAGGGGTGAAGGGCTGCAGCGGCCCATGAGGATGTGAATTCCTGCACTTTCTCAGCAGCTTCTTCAGCGGGGCTCAGGATCCCAGAGGAGGTGAGGAGAGAACCCTCCCCAACCAGTATCTGGGCTCAAAGAACTTACGCTTGGGCTGGGGGCCGGGGTGGGGCACAGGGTTCCCCCAGGACTGACTCCACCAGCTTCTCCCCAGGGAAAGGCTGGGGCCGGCTCCCCACAGACAGCACCCTGCTCTATCCCCTCCCCACTTCTCTGCTCTCCCAGCAGGAATAACAATGGATGCAATGAAATACTGAATCAGTGCACCTGGGGTGTACAGGAAACCATCCTGCAGTTCACACACTCATGTTCACCCTCCAAGGTTCCTTTCAATACGGAGAGTCCATTAAGCCCTCTCTGTCACTGTCAAGAATATAGCCAGGCCAGGCTCCAAGCTGCTGGGAGCACGAGAAATCACGCAGGAGGAAGGAGATCCCTGGTGGAGGGTAGAGGAGCCCATAGCTCATGTGGCAAATGCTACTGGTGTCCCGCCCGCATCCCCTCCTCCAAACCACAAGGGCCGTGACCTGAGGGCGCTGCGACTCTGCCTGAGTGGAGAAGCAATGACCAATGACGGACGGACCTCAGCCACAAAGGATGGGCTCGGTGGACAAACACCACCTTCCCCCCACCCCAGGCCACACTGAGACACTTTCTACACTGTCCCGCTTAGGTCCTCAATTAGCCCAGTGGTTCCGGCTCTATGATCTGCTCTTAATCAGCCTCCAGCCTTCCCTGTCTCATGTCCCACATCCCTTACTGGTGTTCCTTTCAATCACTCACATCTTATCTCAGAGACCTTCCATCCCCTGAGAAAGGTTCCTGCCTGCCTTCTGTGGCTACACCTCAAATGGCCTAAGCCTTGGAGAGAGAGAGCCTGAGCAGGGTGCCGTCTTCCTGTGCAGACCCACAGACACCCAGCTCACCTCCAGCAGACGGACCTTGGGGCTGACCTTGGCCCATCAGAATAGAAGGTGATGTCAAGTCAAACAGAACTTGCTGACAGGTCTGAGATACCACCATGCCTCAGTATTCCCCAGAGGCCGCTGGACAGGTGGAAGCGGGGGACAGTCCAGAGGTCAAACAGAAGCTGACGAGGATGTCAGCAAGGACACCTGCACCCTGGACAGGGCTCTAATAAGGAGCTCCTGCTTTCGCTGCAGATGACTTGACGCTAATCAGAGTGGATGATGAATATAACCCTCATGTTATTAACCACATTGGTAATTGCAAGATAAAAATAATCACTGAAACACCGCAAGGCTCCCTGAATTGCAATTCAACCGCAATAATCATTGTTATTATAATAGTGAGTTAGAAAGTGATTTTATGTTAATAAGCCAATGAACAAAGACTGATTCTATAACTGCATGTGTGTGAGACCAGCCTGGCTGAGTGACTTGAGGGCAATGGCTCATCCTGGATATTCAGGGCATGAGGTGAGGGAGGGGCGCAGGGCAGAGGATGGTAAATATTTTTAAGTGCACACACTTCTGGAACAACAGCAACAAATTCATGGGCAGAATACCCAGGAGCTGAAAAGTAAAGGACAGGCTGATAAGATGCCCAGTCCTGGAGCTTTCATTAACTTCTGAGATGCTGGAGTTGGAAAACACGAGCCCGGTCAGACGCTGGGCTGAAAGGACGAGTGCAGGCAATAAAGACAGCGAGAGCCTGAAGACCAGAGGCGCTTCCTCAGCTGTGCGCACCGGGCACCACAGGAATGCCCCTGCTCCCCGCTGAAGGAGCCCCAGTCAGACAATTACCCCTGCGTCCTCCCGTCCTCCCGTCCTCCCATTACAGGCACAGGCTGGGAGACACGGGGGGTGAGGAACCAGCCCGCGCTCAAGCCCTGGCAGGTGGTGGAGCTAGGACTTGAACCCCAGGATGCCAAACTTCTATGTCCTTCCAGAAAGACAAGAATAAATGAGTTGGGTAAAGGAGTGGGTGTGGGTGTGGGTGTGTGTGTGTGAAAGGGAAAAGCAGTTCGAAAGAGAAACCCCACATCAGGCCGTATGAAATGGGGAACATGCACATTTGAGCTCTTACAAGATTAACCTTTTCATACAGAAATAATGTTCACGTGCTTGGTTTTCAACTTTCTGCAACGCTATAATGGAGGTATATGGATTTGACTGCTATTTGAAGTGTCACAAAATGGATGCCTTTGGAAGTGGAAGTTTAAAATGTTGTGTTCCTTGCTTCCTCCCCCCCACATCCCTTTTTCTTTCAAGAAAATCAAGGTGTGGCCTTGTGCATTACCTTCTAATGAAAGTTCAATGTATTTGGGAGTATTTTCAGCACTCTACAATTGTATAGTGATGAAAATACAAAAGCTCTCAAAAGACTTCAAAACTGAATTAACCTGCAACATATATTCAAGCTATATTTCTTCTTGACCTAGTTTATCTATTTAAAAAAAATCCAACAACTATCCAGGAGCTTCCTTTCCCTCATTTCTCAATACCACAGTCATGCTCATAGCTCACTGAGCATTGAGCATACAGGCTAGGTACTATGCTTACCGCCCTAAACAATAATCTTAGCCAATTAACACACAACCTCTTGAGGTGGGTCATACTATTCTTTCTATATAAGAGGCAGGGAGGCTCAGCCTCTAAGAGGTCAAGGCATCACACAAGTGAGACAATGAGCCAGAATTTGCAGCCAAGCTCATCTCTCTTGATTTGATACAACATGGGTCTTTTTCTGTATTAGTTTTCTGTGGATACTGTAGCAAATGGTCACAAATGCAGAGGCTTAGACATCATTTACTACTTGCTCATTCTGGAGGCAGACGTCTGCACTGGTCTCAGAGGAGGAACATTCCTGCTCATTTATGCTGCTGGCAGGATGCCCTTCCTTGCTGTTGGAGCACCGAGGCCCCACTTCCTTGCTGGTTGTCAGCTGAGGGCCCTTCCCAGCTCCTAGGGACCACGTACATTCCTGGGCTCCTGGCTCCCTGCCGGCACCTTCAGAGCTGCAATGGTGGCTGGAGTCCCTCTCACAGTTTGAATCTTTCCTCTTCTGTCTCATCTCTCTGAACACTCCTCTGCCGTCTCCTTCCAGGTTTAAGGATTCATGAGATTGCACTGGGTGCCCCCTGTTAATCCAGGATAATCTCCCATCTCAAGGTCCTTGATTTAATCACATCTCCAGCATCATTTTTGCCATATAAGGTGAGATATTTAAGGTCCTGAGGACTAGAGCAGACATCTTTGGGGGCCATTCCTCTGCCCACCATGGGCTTCCCAGAGCACTGCTCTAGAGGTCTTTACCATCCCTTCAGCTCTTTTTCCAAAATATCCAAGCTGTTGGGATAATCCTGAAATGCATTCCTCTCTTCTCTGACACAATTCTTCTCTTGTATTTGATAAAGGCCCCCATCCCTGTTTCTCATGTTAGAACACAAATTCACAGAAAACAGTTCTCTTTGGAAGTAACCAAAGAGAACTTTTGCTTTTTGACTTTACCGCATGTTTTCCAGCTCCCTATTTTCTGGTAGCAGACCCTGCCTGACCCTACTCCAGCAATGCCAAGGTGGGCTCAAGCCCTAGGCCTGGTCATTGCAGAATCTCCCCAGCACTCGTCCGTCGGCGTTTGCAGGGAAGACTCCCTCGTGGTACTAAAGGTGCCCCAGCTTCCCTGCCACATGCAAAGAGCCCTCCATGGTAGAGAAGCAGAGCCCAGAGATGGCGAGGGTGAGGGAAAGGGTGAGGGAGAGGGAGAAAGAGGGAGAGAGGGAGAGAGAGAGAGAGAGAGAGAGGGAGAGAGGGAGAGAGGGAGAGAGAGGTACCAGCCAGAAAGCAGCCTCTGAGCTCCTGGTACAGCCACGTCTGCCACTATCTCCACCTCAGTCCTTCCCGAACACTAGACCAACACTTTTTATCGATTGATTGATTGATTGATGCTGTCGGGCTTATTTTAGTCAGATTTCAGTCATTTACAGCAAGAAAAATCCAGGCTTAGAAATATTTCATTCAATAGGAGGGAGAAACAGTCAGCCTACTCACCACCCTTCAAAACGTTAATGAAACACTACAAAGAGAGGGGTCCAATGTCCAGGATCTCATAGCTGGGCGCCCAGCTCTAGGATTCTATCGGGGAAGCAAGGGTTCCTTGAGTGTGTCCCTGGACCAGCAGTATCAGTATGCCTGGGAACTTGTTAGAAATACACATTCTCAGTCCCCACCAACACCTGCTAAATCAGGAACTCTGGGATGGGTCTCACCATCTGTGTTTTAGCAAGTCCTCGGATAACTCTCAGGTGCTAACTTTGACGTGAGCCAGGGAGATTAAGAGCACAGGCTTCCAAGGCGAACAAACCTGGCTCTGAATCATGGCTCAGCCACTGGATGTTACCTGGAAGAACTGGCCTTCCCTCTCCCAGGTTTAGCCTGCTGTCGGTAAAATGGTGATAGTAATTATATTACCAGGACTTCGTGCTGCAAACGACAAAAACCGAACTTAATCTGAGTTATGGAACAATACAAGCTCACATAAATGAGAAGTTCAGGAGACACTTGGGGTTCGAGTGTGGCTGGGTCTGTGCTCAGTGTCATGTCTGCGTCCATCCCGTCTCCTCCCTCACTGTCCTGTGGGTCACTCCATGTGTGGCAGTCTTCCTGACCGAGACGGGTCAGGGGCCACAACATGAACCTTACAGCTCTGGTCTCAGAGGAAGAGACCTTCACCCCACCCACCCCAGTGACCTCACAGAAAGCCTCACAGTCTAGGTATATGGCCCGTTTGGGGTCACCTTCCTCCCCTACACCCTAAATGGGGGTGTCCCATTCTCCCCACAGTGGGGAGAAGGGGCAATTAACATCATCTCACACCTACTGAATGACTTTCTAAAGGAATTAGGGAGATGATACATGAGAAAGAAGCAAAAACAACCACCAAACACTTGGCCCAGAATAAACTTTCAGCATTTAGATCAGTTACTGCAACTCTACGGCTATCATCCCTGCTCTTTCTATGCTTATTGCTAAATGTAACCAGAGGTTTCCAAAATCTCAGCGGAGGAATGGAGGGAGAAGAGATTTTCATAAAAGTGTGCCAATGAATGAAAACTCTAATCTAAAGCACTGAACAGCAATACAGAAAGACAACCATCTCTGCAAGACGAAGCCCGTGGTAGCATCTAGGGGCCTTTTCCCAAGGGGGTGAGGACTGTAGTTAAACTTGCACCAAAAGACAGTGAGAAGGCCAATTAAATCTTGAGCAGTTTTTAAAATTAATAAATGATAAATCAATCAAAGGACTTGGGAAATAAGTTTCTTTTCCTTTCCTCCTCCTAGAAGAAGGTAAGTACCCATGTGAATACAGGAGTATGTATGTGTGTGTGTGTGTGTTCACACACAAATTACTTATTTGATAGTACAAAGATAAGGCCCTTTGTCCCCATATATTTCATTTAAAATTCCAAGAATCAGGATTCTTGTGCTCCATGGCCTGCTCATCCCCATAAACAGTGTTCTGAGAGGAAAAACAGTTAAAACTCATCAATGTTTCTTAAATTGAGATCACATCTCTAGAAAAATGGTCTGGGAAAAATAGTGTCAAAAATAATATTTTATGGTTTTGTGTCTTAACTTCCTCAAAAGGTGCAGATATCAACCCCAATCTTACTGCGAGCAGTTGGGGTAAAAACAGATTAATTTGTTCAAAACTCATTCATATTCCCAAAATGTGATTAACCTTGCAAAAGGCTGAGACATGTCTTTACAGAAGCAGTATGGGGGTATTTTTTCCAGCAAGGTATGGTGCTTCCAGAGCGTCAGGGCTATTTGCTTGCATGTAGAATCAAGTTTGAAGCTGACAAGTGAGAATTCCTGAGTATGGCTCTTTCTCCTACCCCAGGCAAAGATGAGTGTCTTTCCAGCTGGATGACCAGTGGGCAACCTCCTGACTCCAGCAGAAAGGCAGCTCTCTCCAGGAAGGAATGAGTTCAGTTTGTCTTACAGTCACTTCTGCTGCATAACAAATATTCCCAAACTTAGTAGCTTTGAAGACCAATGGCCATTCATTACGTCCCATGTCACTATGGGCAGGCAATGTGGGAGCAGCTCAGCTGGGCAGCTTTCACTCGGGGTCTCTCATGAGATTGCAGTCAGATGGTAGCTGGTGCCTCAGGTGTCTGGCACCTGCACTGGAGAGACCCAAACAGCTGGGAGTCCTGGGACATCTTTCTCTTTCTCTGTGCACCTGTCCACAACATGGTGACTGCAGGTGAGAGGACTCCTAGCCTGGCAGCTCAGAGCTCCAAAAGGGGTTTGTTCAGAGAGACGGAGCCAAGAAGACACTGCCTCACCTTTTCCAGTGGAGCCCCCAAAGCCACGCAGCCTCACTCCCACCACCTCCTCCCATCATGGCTATCACAGAGGCCCGCCGCTTCAAGGGGAGGGGACACAGATTCTGACCTTTGATGGGGCAGGGGCGGAGTTCTGTAAGAACTTGTGGGATGGTGGATAACATCACTGTGGCCTTTTGTGGAATTTGAAATCTGCCATAATCTGGCTCCCTCGCTGCTTCCTGAACTTCACTCCCACAGAAGCTAAAGTTTCTCTCCATTTCAATTCCTGATGGTGTAGTCGGTCCATCCCTTACTCCAGCCCAGCTGCAGATTATACCCAGTTTCTGGGGCAGGAGGACTCGCTCTGCAAGCGGCATCCATGACTCTGATGGACAGTCAGACCAGCAGCTTGTGAACATGATTTGCCCACATGCAAAAACTCAATTTCCGGGGTTTCCCTGGTGGCGCGGTGGTTGAGAGTCCGCTTGCTGATGCAGGGGACACGGGTTCGTGCCCCAGTCCGGGAAGATCCCACATGCCGCGGAGCGGCTGGGCCCGTGAGCCATGGCCGCGGAGCCTGCGCGTCCAGAGCCTGTGCTCCGCAACGGGAGGGGCCACAACAGTGAGAGGCCCGCGTACCGCAAAAACAAAACAAAACAAAACAAAAACTCAATTTCCTTATTCCTCGAAGGTATGTTACATCTGTCTGGCTGGATAGGGTGGCTGGGTTAAATGAAGAATGAAAATACAAGCCAATGAAAATGCCCCCCCCCACCTGACCCTCACTATAAGAATGTTCCCATTTTTAAATGGGCAAGTGAAGAAGTGAGTCAGCTAATGTCCTAGAGTTAAGGGATGGAGTGGTGAACGTGGGGCTTGAACCCAGACAACCTAACCTCAAGCAACAACGTCTTAACACACATCCAGCTGTGACGCTGTCAATGAACCGGCCTCTGAATCTCAACAGCCCTCCTCAGTCACCCGGAGTGCTTGTTAACTCAGATTCCTGGGCCCCAACACTCAGGTCCAGGGAGGGCCTGGGAGCTTGCACGTCTAACATTTCCCACAAGCTCCCGCCAGGTGCCAGCCTTGGGTGCTGCTGAACCACAAGCCTCACTGTGAATAGCCCTGCACTCTGGTGTCAGAACGGTGACACCTCCCCATCGCCCTTGCTGCATTACTGTAAAAGATCAAATAAGAGAATTAAAATCAAAAAACATTTCTTTTCTCTCTGAATGCGACAAGAAATCATCGCATGAAGAATGAACATAAAAAACACGAACATTTGCTAATACATATAAATATGTATGTTTATGTATCATACGTTTTAAATCTTTTTTATTTTACAAAGAAAATTCGTTTCAATTTAATAAAAAATTGTATGCAATCTTTTAATTAAATAAAAGAATGTAGGCTATGATCTTGAAAAGTAAACAGAGCTATAAGAAAGTAAAATATGGGTTATTACTGTCATTAATATCGGTATTATCTTATTGGTCTGGTAAGTCACCATCACCCATCCCCTCCCGGAAGTGGTCCAGAACACCTGCCTGATGAGCTGGAGGCTGGAATGATCAAATCCTAGCCCATGTCTTTTTGGGACCCCTGTTCCTACCATTATTATTCTATTAAAAAACGTTAAGTGGCATCAATAGGAAGTCACGTGAACTGTCTGTGAAAAGAACTGCGGAACTTTTTTTTTTTTTTTTTACTATTATTATTACTTCAATTTGTAGATATTTCATTGTAATGAGAGAAATCACAAGCCTGGCTGAGACTTAATCTGGTATTTTGTGGTGCCGTGAGGAATATTTTTCCCTCCTAATCTCTGCTTAAAGTGTAAGTAAGAGTGCCTCTATCCATCGCCGTGAACAAAAAGCACCAAAGGATTCAGAAAGCAATAACAAAGATAAATAACTTGGCAATAAAATTTCAGCTCCAGTAATTTTCCATTTATATTTTCTCACTGAATCATGTAGTCCTGAGCATTGTGCTTTTAACATCGGAGCTGCATCATGAAAGTCATTTCATATCTAATGCTTCCCCGAGAGCCTGGAATCGAACGCCCTGCTCTGTGCACTGCTGCGCAGTCAGCGACTTAACACTGTTTGCCCCAATAACAGGGCTTCCTGTGCGATTTCCTCATCTTTCTCAGGCAATCAATCTCAACGTCTGAGACGGCATGAATTGTCAGTCAGCCCCTTTCTGCAAAGGGGGCATCAGATGCAATTACTTAGGCCACTTACTACTGGGAGCTGAATGCGGTTTTCCCGGGTGAAACCGCTGCTGTGGTTTGCAGCCAGCAAGTGTGGGCCCTGCTAGCAAAGCAATTGCCAAGTGCATTAAGGGGAACTCAGGAAATGTTCCAGAGAGAGAAGAGAGGTGAGAAAGAGGAGGGAGGGAGCAGGAGGGGACTGCTCCTCTGGCCCCAGGTAGAAACAGCACTTCTGCTCCACTGGAAGAGCTCCCTCCTCCTCCCCTCCCCCTCCTCCTCTCCCTCCTCCCCCTCCTCCTCCTGCTCCCCATCCTCCTCCTCCTTCCTCTCTCTCCCCCTCCTCCTCCCCTCTCCCTCCTCCTCCCCTCCCCCTCCTCCTCTCCCTCCTCCCCCTCCTCCTCCTGCTCCCCATCCTCCTCCTCCTTCCTCTCTCTCCCCCTCCTCCTCCCCTCTCCCTCCTCCTCCCCTCCCCCTCCTCCTCTCCCTCCTCCTCCTGCTCCCCCGTCCTCCTCCTCCTCCTCCTTCCTCTCTCTCTCCCTCCTGCTCCTCCTCCACCTCCCACCCCTCCTTTTTCCTTCTCCATCTCTCCTTTGCCCTCTGCTCTCCCTCTGTCCGCCCCCCAGGTCTCACCCCATCCCTCTCCCCCACCTCTTCCCTCCTCCCTTTTCCACTCCCAGACATTTCCTCTGAACTGACCTAAGCCGGGCTTATCAAGGGTTCCCCTTGTGCCCACAGGGGCTGGGGGCTGGGGGTCCTCTCTGGCCCCGCCCTCATGTGACTAGGTCCATCCACAGTGAGGGCTTGTGGGGGCAGAAGGGGTCTGGAGGAAGCTCCTTGGGGAGCCTGCTGGAAGCTGCTCACTGCTGAATGTAGGTCAGTGACTCCAGCATGTCTCACGTCCCTTCACTGCTGCTGCTAAACCCCACCCCCTCTGTTCCCTGCCCTCCGCCCCTTCCCCCTCCTGGGCTCCCACCCCACTGGGGCCTGGGAAAGAGTTGTGATGTGCAGCTGCTGAGAGCAGCGCTCTGGCCTCCACCAGGAGTGAACACCTGTGGAGGAGTTTCGCTCTCCTTCTGACTTGGGTTCTTGGAGTCCCCTCTTCCATCTCCCCAGGCCAGCCCAGGTTTCCTTCCTGTGTGAGCTCAGTCTTGTTTTAGAAAGTCTTTATCTCTGTAATTATTCACTGACTAGTATGTTTGTTTAGTTAAAATCCACCACCACCACCCCACGCCCGTTATAAGCTCCTTGAGGCAGGGTCTCATCTGTTTTCTTCTCTGCATCCTCTCCTAGGTTGGATAGGGTCCCTCAAAGATTCATGTCCTCCTGGAATCTCAGGATATGGCCTTACTTGGATACAGGGTTGCCACAGAGCTAACTGGTTAAAATGAAGTCGTACTGGAGTAGGGTTGGCTCTTAATACAATACGACTGGATTAGGAGAAAAGGAGAGGAAGCAGACACACTGGAGAACAAACACCAGTGAGACAGGGATGGCAGTGATGCAGCCGAGGAGAGGCAAGGATCGCCCGCCACTGAGGGGAGCTAGGAAGAGGCAAGGGTTGATGCTCCCCAAGCTTTCAGAGAGAGCAAGGTCCCGCCAACACCTCAATTTCAGACTTCTAGCCTCCAGAACCGTGAGACGATAGATTTCAGTTGTGTAAGCCACTCAACTGTTGGGACTTGGTTGTGACAGCTTCGGGAAACTAAGGTAGGTCCATCACTGACCTTGGCAGATGCTAATGGCCATCCTGTGGGCTACGTATCTTCATCCATATTTCGGCCTTACTTTTAGTCTGTGGTCCCTAGAATTTGGAATTCACAAGACACAGGTGTCTTATTTTGGGTACCCCAGGAGCAGACCAAGGCTCTGAGGGCACATACTTTACTGAAAAGTGATCCCAGCAAACACCAGTGGGAGTGGGGAAGTGAGGCAGGGAAGGAAGGAGCCACTGTGACTGGTGCACATCAAAGGGCAGGGTACCTGTATGGACCACAGGGGCTCAGCCTCACCAGGGACCTCAGGGGACAGCGCAGACAGTGAGCCTCAGAGAATCCCACCCATGCAGGGAAGAGTGAAGGCTGAGATTGGGGGACAGGACCCCAACAGCATCGGCTACAACTCTGGAGAACTAACATAGAATTGACACTTTTTATGTCCTCAAGTGGGAAGCAATAAATACAATTTCATCTAATGCCACTTCATAAAAGGCCAATTTAACACCAAAAATGTTGGAAGAGAGTAATTTTAGAATAAAAGAGAGTCTCTTATTTTGAGTTTCTACTAAAGTCACTACCTTCATCCTTATTTTGTTGTTTGTTGCTGTTGTTTGTTTTTTTGGGGAGAGGGGTTATTTAAGTAGAAACTTCCATTCTGGGGAATTTTATATTTACAGAAAAGTTGAGAAAATAGGGCAGATTTCCTATACACCCTTCACCCAGCTTCCTGCAATGATAACATCTTATAATCATAGTACATTTCTCAAAACTAAAAAATTAACCTTGATAAAGTACTATTAACTACTTTGTCTTATTCTTTTTAATATTTCAGCACTAAATAACACTAATCCATGAAGTAGAGTTTGAGAACCACTGCATTAATCTGTCTTGAATAAGTATGATATGGTGCAAGTTTCTCTCTGATAATATTCTGTCTTGCACATAAACATATGCATTGTGTACAAGGGGTATAAATGTATACATTGTATATAAAAGTATGTGTGGTATACCCTGCAGACAAAACAGACACTGAAGGACAGTAATTCATTTTCTGTTAAATTAACAGTTTTAAGATATAATTTATACAACACACAGTTTACTTACTTAAAGTATGCAATTCAACTTTTTCAACTTTTTTATATTTACAGGAATATCTTGGAGATATTATAGGTTCAGTTACAGAACTAAATGATTATCACAATAAAGCAAGTTAGGAATTTCTTGGTTTCCCAGTGCATATAAAAGTAATGTTTACACTATACACACTATATACACTACAGTCTATTAAATGTGCAATAACATTATGTCTTAAAAAAACAATGTACATACCTTAATTTTAAAATAACACTGTTGCAAAATTGGCACTGATAAACTTGCTTGAAACAGGGTTGCCACAAACTTTCAATTTGTAAAAAAAAATGCAGCATCAGCAAAGCTCACTAAAGCACAATAAAATGAGGTATCCCTGTACAGAACTGTGAAGCTGCCACCATAATCTAATTTTAGATCACTGTCATCACCCCAAAAAGAAACCTCATACTCATCAGCAGTCACAGCCTATCCCTCGTTCTCCCAGCCCCTGACAAACACTAATCTACTTTCCGTTTCTATGGACTTGCCTATTCTGAACATTTTATATAAATGGAATCATACAAAATGTGGTCTTTTGTGTGTGACTGGCTTCTTTCCCTTAGCATCATATTTTGGGACTCATCCATGATGTACTGTTTACCAGTGCTTCCTTCCTTTTTATGGCTCAATAATATCCCCCATGGTGTGGATACACCACGTTTTGTTAATCCACTCGTCAGTTGATGGACATTTGTTGTTTCCACTTTGGGCTATTCTAATTAATGTTCCTATGAACATTCTAGGGGTTAAGTTTCATCAGAGAGAAAGTGCATCTGCCAGGAAACCTACGTTCCAGGAGAGAAGGGCAGGATGGACAGACTTCAGGAGACTAAGGATTCGCAGGGCTGAGAGGAACCCTGCCTAAGCTGAGCCGGGCCACAGTGGGGTGCGCTGAGCCCCGCCCTGAGCCACTGCCTTGTGCCAAGCTCCACGCAGGACCGTCCCATCGAATCCCCTCCGCAGTCCTGCGACAACGCCCTCACTTTACAGATGGGGGACTGAGGCTTGCCCGAGGTCACAGGCTAGGAAGAGGTGAGATTGGACTCAAACCCAAGCTTGCTTGGCTCCAAAGATTACGTTCTCATCTGGGACACCTATGGAGATTCTGGGGGGAATCACGGCGTGGGGGAAGGCAGACCCCAGCGGATCCAGTGAGAGCGTGCAGTGTTTTCTTTCTTGCCAACCATCCTTTGCAGGACCACCTGCCCAGCTGCTCCCTCCCCGCAACAACCAGCAGTCCCTGCAACCAGAAGACCGGGACATTAGCTGCTGAGTCACTTGTCGCCAAACCTCAGCCATCTCTTAAAAAACTGCCTTCCAAGACAGGGTTTTAATTCTCCCACAAGACAGTCTCTCTGAAGCGAATCTCATTAACAAAAGATGAGAAATAATTTCTTTTAATATTTATTTATTTATTTATTTATTTTGGCTGGGCCTGGTCTTAGTTGCGGCATGCAGACTTCTTACTTGAGGCATGCGTGTGGGCCCCCTGCGTTGGGACCGCAGAGTCTTACCCACTGGACCACCAGGGAAGTCCCAACGAGAAGTAAATTTTAACAAAGGCCTTGCCAAGATGCCTCTGCAGCAGCACACAACGTCAAACTTTCCCCACTCTGAACAGAAAGGATTTTTCTCAGCGGGGCAAAATAATATGCCGTCCCTCACAGTAGGTCCACCGACTACTGGCCTGGAAGGAGAGGCTGCGTTTGGACTCGTTGGTAAGCAGATGCGGTCACTTCGCTCTCCCTTGGAGAAAAATGCACATCTCCCCGGCATATACTTAAAATATGCAATTAATTACTGAACGTTGTCTCGGTGGGAAAGAAAAAAAAGGAGCACATAATTGGAGACTCCCTTTCACTCTGAAGATGTCCTGGGAACACAGGAGGAAGTCACTGGAGTGTGACTGTTTGTCACCCGGAGCCGGCTGGTGACAGCAGACGTGAGCGCCACGCAGCAGAAAGCTGCAGCCTTGGGAGAAGCAGCTCAGCAGAGATGTTGCCAGGGCTCAGGGCGGACACCGGGTTGGCACTGATGGAGTTGCTTTGTTTTATTGCTGGGTCGGAAAATCTGCTTCAGGGCTATGGAGCCAAACTGTGGGACCAGGATGGACGTGCCTAGCAGGAGATGTGGGAGTCCACTCTGCCTGGCAGCAGTGGTGCCAAAGCACATCTTTGTAAGCCAAGCCCTCAAAGAGGCACCAGACGTCCCCCTGCTCAGGCATATTCAAGAGGCTTGCTTTCCTCGCGTCTTCCCTCTATGGCTTTGTGGTTCCCATTCAGGTTTACTTGTGTTTGTTCCCCACATCACTGCCCATCAGACAAGAGGGCCCTCCAGGGCCTCCCCAGCTCTGGGTCAGAGGCGAGAGGAGCAAGAAAGAGTGTTTCCTTGCTGCACCGCCTCTGCTGAAGTTCAAACGGCAGGGATGGTGCCCTAGTCCAGCCGGGCACCATGGGTGGTCCCGACTGCAGCTCATCTCAGGCTGTTCCACGCTGCTGCTCTGCCTGCTCTGTCCCTTGCATCTCATTGGGAGCCTGAGCTCCGTGCAGCACCGTGCAAAGCCAGAGGCCTGTAGGCAGCACTGCGGCTCGCTTAGGAAGGGCGGGAAAGGAGAACTCACAGGCTCCCTGCCAGCAGTTCTGAACAATGTCGTAAAGCACGTGGGCTGCAAGCGGCTCAGATAAATTAGAAACTGTGCTTCCTCCCTCGGGACAGCAGCCTGCCACGTCCTCCACTGTTAGGCTGTGATGTTGGGCTGTGCGATCCCCCTTAAGGAATAGGGTGCTGTGGCCAGGATGCAGATGGCTGTGAACTGAGGACACAGTCTGGGACTTTCCCTCAAGGCCCCATGGTCTCACTGCCATGGCAGCTTGATTTTTCTGAGGACAGTGGGGGCATGTTGTCACGAGGGTGACCAACTCGTCCTTGTTTGCCTGGGACTTCCTCAGTTTTCCCTGGGAAATCCCCCAGCCCCGGGCAAACTTGGGGCAGGGGGCACCTTAGTTGTCTTCCCAATCCTTACTGGCTAATCCTCGCCATAGCTTTATTCAGTCACTTAATAATCACTCAGCAAACATTCACTGACCAGCTGCTGTGTTCCCAGCACTGTTCCAGGTGCTGAAGACTCAGGAGCAAGACAGACACAGCTCCAGCTCACAGAGGAGACAACCAAGAGGCAACTGATTTAGGCGTAAGGGGCAGGCGACGCGGTACGAAGAGCTGGGGACGAAGGTGACAGCGCTCAGGGAAGGGTGAGCTCGGGTGGGGCGGTGAAGGCATAGCCAATAAGCTGGCCTTTTAACAAAATCAAGAAGCCGGGGAGGGTGGAGCCTGGTGGGCACGTAGGGGAGAGCACAGCGAGCAGGGGGAAGGCCAGGAAGCAGAGCGTGCTTGGGTCTTGGAGGAAGCAGGGAGATGGATGTGTCTGCTGCAGAGCGAAGGTGGAAGGGGTGGACACAGGAGAGGTGGGTAGGGAAGCAGCGGGGGGAGAGGGACACGGGGCAGGACATGACTCAGTGTGATTAACTTAATCACCTTTTCTCAGCAGCAGGGTCGTAAAACATGTTATTCTCAGAGCTGGTCACTGGCTTTTCTTAAGTAGAGCTATGTCTTTGTTTAGAAAAATGTCTTAAGAAGCCACACAGTTAGGTGAGATCCTGAAATTAGAACAGGGATCCAGAAGTGAACAAGGTCGTTAAGTTCCTACGCATTAGAAATTAACAGAAATGTGGAAGGGAGAGAGACAGAAGAGACAAGGTACAGATGAGGAAAGATGGGCCTGGGAGAGCCTCCCCATGGCAGGGTGGGCTGTCTGAAGGACTTTAGGAATAACAGGGTCTAATATTTGGTTGGCAGTCGTTGGTGGTGATGAGCTGTAAAACCTTCCTCTAACTTTCTAAGTGTAGTAAACTAAAGATGGCCTCAAATTCATTTATAATTCGTTCAGAGATGGGATCCCCATGAGTTGCTGGCTCTGTGGCTACTTGATTAACAGCAGAAAGATCAAGTGATGTTCTGCTGGTTTCTGGGTCTGGTCCCAGCCTTGAGACACTTGTACTCTAGTATTGTCTCTTGGAATCCTCGTTCTTAGAACCCAGCTGCCACGCTGTGAGGAAGCCCAAGCAGCCCCATGGAGAGACCTGCCTGGATAGGAATCAGGTCTAACAGTCCTGTCTGACCACCCAATGAACAGTCAGCACCAATTTTCTAGCCAGATGAGTGATCCATCTTGGAAGATTCATACTGTTGATGTTTTAAGCCATAAAGTTTTGAGTGGTTTGTCTTCAGCAACAGAGAACCAGAGTGCTGAGCTGTCATGACAGCTTTGAGTGAGCAGTGTTATGGTAATGGAGGAAAGAGACTGATCCACCCCTGGCTCAAAGCGGTACAAAGCATGGGCTGCCCATGCTGTGACTCAAAAACTGGGTAGAAGCTGGAGGTTGGAGTCAAAGTTGGACACGAGAACTGGCAGCCCCCTGGGAACTGACATAGCTATTGGGGAGAACATGGGATTTCTTGTCTTATCTTGAGTCGGTTTTATCAAGCACTAAAGGGGCAGTGTGAGCACATCCCACATTTAGGTTTCCCACCCTCTGCTGGGCAGAACACATCACACCAGCCCACCCAGGTTGGACTGTCCTCAACCAGGTGTCCACACCTGATCTCACAGGTGACCCACCCATGCACACACATAGCCAGTGCTGCTTCCAGAGGGGGTGATCCAGGTAAGACTCTTTCAGCTAGAAGACAGGGGGTATGATAGACATTATGACCACCCCATTTGGTACAAAAGCACCTGAACAAAGTGTAGTGAAGAGCTGAGCTGAAGTTTCCCTTTTTATTTTGCAACATTGAATTGAAGATTTACCAAGAAAGAAGGAACTTACCAAGGTTAAAATGAACATATTCATTTCGTATTCTGAGCCCTTTCATATAATCCTTAATCCTCACAACAATCTTAAAATGTAACAACCTGATGTTAGAAATGAATTTATAAAAATGTATAAACTATATAAACTGAGGCTCACAGACAACAACACTAAGTGGCTCAAGTCAAGCAGCTGGTTGGTAGTGGGAAGACCCAGGATTTGAACCCGGCTGGTCTGACTTCTGAGTTCTTTTGAAAGCACCACAGAGATGCAGCATAACTTGTGGTTTTCTTTTTTTGTAAACTAACCTTCAATTGATTTGTGTCCATTTAAGTAACTATGGAAATAATTACATAAACTTTGCAACATACATAAACATGCCAGGCTCTGCAGAGAAACATCTAGCCTTAAAGTAAGCCCGTTCATTAGGCACGTGGTCTGAAGAGAGGGAAAAAGACATCTGCAGTCAACACCCTGTCGCCTCAAGTCTCAGCATTAAACCAGACAGGCTCTAAAGCTATAAAGCCGTTAACCAAGACAGACCGCGTATCTAAACACGAAGGCATTATACCATCAGAGAGCAGTACCGGCAGAGACAGATACCTGTCTATTTATTCCTGATGCTTGTGACAGTATTTGTTAAGTGTGTTTTTTTTACTGAAGGACCTTTTTTCATAGATAACCCAATACAAATTATTTGAAAGAAAATGTATTTTGTTATTACTTGGAATAAAAAAGGCCATAATGTTGGAATGAAATGCAGATAAAAAATGATATCATAGAATAAAGGATATGGAATTCGGCAATTTAAGAAGAGCCATTTAAACGAAGGTGATTTGTGAATAGGCTGAAAAAGATGGCTCAGCTTTAACCACCTACTGTGGGCTGGGAAATTTTTTAATCATCCTTCATTTTAACTGATGATATCAATGCAACTTATAAAAGAAAATATTCATTTGGTGGGAAGGTCCCCACAGAGGGCATTGATGGGAGGAAACGAAAGTGTATAAATTAATTTGAGGCTGATGTCCCCTCCTCCCTGCCACCTACACTGCCTGGGCAGGAGAGCTGCTCTCTCCCTGAACATCCTTTGTGCCTGGGCAGTAAGGGCACGTGTCAGAATTCTGGCCAATGAGATGTTAATCAAAGTCTTCTAGGTGTTAGGACTTTTGAGACAGAAACAGCTAGCACAGACCTTCCCTTACTCTTACTGCCTTGAATGTCAATATGATGACTGGAGCTGTGGCAGCCATTTTATTACCATGAAGAGGAGAGTGACAGAAATGTTAGCTCCAACACTGTTGAGCTACTGAACTGATGCTGAGAGCTGCCTATCTCAGACTTCTCATCTTTTAAGAAAAATAAACCCTTAGTTATTTAAGCCACAGTGAGCATGGCTTCTATTTCTTTTAGCCAAACTTTTACTTAACTGGTATATTCCTCTTATTATGTGAAGGGGACACAATGGATATTTGTTCTTCTTAATACTGGTAACTCCAAAAATAAATGTTTCAGTGTTTTTTAATACTTAAAGGTAACTATTAATGGCAATAAAAAGCAGGACACAAATCTTCAAGATTCCTAGACAAAATGATCAAAGACAATATAATCCACATAGCAAAGAAAACAACAGGAAGCATAAATACAGAAAACGGGATGAAGAAAAGAAGGTAAAGCATATCATATCTATTATGACAAAAAAGTAAATGGGTTAAACTTTCTATTAAATGATAAAATACCCCATATTGGTAAACACATGTCTAAACATGTTTACAAAAGACACACCAGCAAAGTGATGAAGAAAAGTTAAATGTAGGAGAACTTACAGAAGTACTTATATATTTAGAATAAGGTATTTTATGAGGTTAACTGAGAAAATCTTATCATTACCTCCTACATGGATGTAGGCATGGAAAGGCATCTGATGAAACTCAATGTTCATTTTCTGACAAAATTTCTTAGTATAATCAAATCAGAAGGAAATTTGCTGTCATGGTAAAGAATAACTATCTTCATGTAATATCACACTGAACAGTAAAATACTAAAGCATTTCATTAATGTCTATAAAAAGGCAAGAATCCCCACCTTCTTTGCACTTATTGTTCTATGAAAAGTAATTAAACATTCTAAAATGATCCGTTGGAAAGTTGAAGACAAAGATTGTTATTTTCATATTTTAAAAAACCCATAAAGTCTACCTGGAAAACAAAAGAGAATCATCTAAAAATTTACTGAGGTATTGAAGAGAGATTACTAAGTGACCTATTAATAAATAAATCCACATAATAACCAGTGAGAAAAATATAATAAAGATTCCATGTATAAGAGCCACAAAAAATATATCTCAGGATAATCTCAACAAGAAATGTGCAGGACTTCATAAAAAATATTTTAAAACTTTACTGAGAAACACAAAAGATGAAGAAATAGAAAGATGCATCACATTCTTGAATGAAAAGGTATGATGTAGCAAAAATATCAAAACTTTTCAAATTAAACTATAAATTTAATGAAATTCCAATTGAAATCCCAACATGGTGATTTCTGAAGCTTGACAACATGTTTCTAAAGTTTATCAAGAAGAATCAATGCACAAGATCAGCCTAGAAGTTATGAGATAGAGGGGGGAGGGGAGAGGGAGAGACATGGAGGAAGGGAAAGAAGGAGGGAGGGAGGGAGAGAACCTGGGATGAAGTAGCTAAAACGTTCAATGTGGTTCTGTTGAAGGGCTGAGCTAACCAGAATGGCTACCAGGACACTGCTTGTTTAATCACCATGTGGTTGAATGTACGGTCAGCTCCGCGTCCATGTATCTATGTGTGTATTTAAGTATATTTCTTCATCTCCTCCCTGCTGTACACATGAGTCCGTTGTGTGTAACAGACATAGAGATGGAGACAGACACTTTCTCTCCTCCCACTCCCGGGAGCACAGAGGCAGCAGGATGTGACCCTAGCCTCAGAATCTTGGTAGGTGCAGGGCAGGTAGGAGCTTCCCTCCCCCGGGGGCACTGGGCACGTGTTGGAATTCAATTTTTCTCTTCTTCTGGGAATCGGATCTTACCAGGGTCCCCAGGGCAGTGAGTCAGAGAAGAACCAGTGAGTCACCATGTTTGGGTTGAAGCCTCAGGTGAGGGATTCTTTCTCCTTCTCAGTTAGCTGTGCCTTGCTCTTCCAGCTTAAAGATGGAGGCTAACACAGCAGGCAGACACTGTGTGTATCTGAGGCAATTCATTTCACCGTGGCTGCCGGCTTGTCTGATTTACCTGTAGCAGTAACTCATACCCGACAACATGCACCATAGCCACCGCCTCCCTCAGTTCAGGGACACCGAGATGAACCTTCAGAGCAGCAGCAACTCTGCTCCAGATGCCGAGTACTCTCGCCAACACGGGCAATTTGTCCCTTTCCAGGCTCTACCGGAGCCGAAGTCCTCCATGCTCAAGCTACACCCATGGTGGAGGAATGGGTTCCTGGTTCTTGAACTTGAGTTTTAATTCAGGACAAGTCAATGGTATTTGGGTGAAATATTTTTTAAAGAGTCACAAATCATCTGTGCCCCTGCCCAAACGTACATGTTATCTCGCCCCAATATGTAGACACAAGACTGTCACTCATATCAATCTCCTCTGCTCTCCTCCTTTGAATTCTCGAAATCCCCATGCTTTATTGCACTTTGCTGTTTTGCAACATCTATTAACTTACTACTATGGTCCAGGCACTGTATAATGAGGGGCCAACAAAGTTAAGAAAACTAAGACATGATCTCTGCTAGTAAGCATCCCATAGTCAACCTGGAAAAACAAATATATAAGCAAATAACCAGAGCTCTGTGAGTGCAGTGAAAGATGTGGGGGAGGGAATGTGGGGATTTGGAAGGTGATGCTCAACCTTGCCCCCAGGGAGGAGAGGGAACATGCACATGCGCTAGAGACAGTGTCTCTGAGCTGTCAATAAGAGTTTTCAAAGGAGGCAGGTGCATTTCCCTTGAAAGGCACAGCATGTGCAAAATGCAGGAGTGAGAAGGAGCACAAACTTGGGATCTGCTGGACCCTGGTCACCTGGGTGGTTTTACATCGATTTCTCGCATCCCTTGACCATTAAAGTCCAATTTAGTGCAGGCTGTATCTTTTAACCAAGGATTCCTGGAGCCCAAGGGTCCTGAAGCCCCTGAAATTGGGTATACAATCAGGTGTTTTCCTAGTTCACAGCTTTTATCAGATTCTTGGGGACCATCCCTCCCAGGGCTGGGATGGTTCCTGGAGTCATATAGGTGTGGTTAATTCTTGCTCTGCTGGGTTGTACTTTATGGAAACCCTTGAAAAAAAGAAAGCCATAGTATTTCCCCAAGGTTTGCTTACAATTTGGTGAAGTTGGTACCTTTTGGGAGGTAATAAAAGTCATCTCCTCTCACCAATTCCCCCACACTGTTCCACATCAAGTTTAAGTCCTAGGTGCTAAAAGGAAGCTCACCAAGATGAGGTCCTATCCATGGCTCCTCAGATGCTGGGCCCAGGGGAAGAGCCGGGCACAGGTGTGCAAAAGCAGCATCCAGGTAGAAGAACTCATTCACACTCTGAAATGGCCAGTGTCCCTGAGGTGCTCCCAGACTTAGAGCCTCACCTGCCGACACAGCACCTCCTTGCACCTGGCATAGGGTACTGTAAGCAGTGATAGAGAAACTAGACATGTGAAGGCTCTGGGAAAAGAATCAAGGGCTGCTCAGATATCCTGCTACCAAGTAGCTACGGTAACAGAGGTGAGAGACTCCCCTCCAGGGACACCCATGTGGTGACTCTGGTGTCACAGAGCAGGGTGCTGGATATTTTTATCTATTAATACAATTAGTCTTCATAATCCCAACTGTAGATATTTGGATAATTTTTTACCTGTCATATTGGCAAGAATAACTTTTAAGAGTTAGTGATTATTTGATATTTTGCAGAACTTACTGAGTCACTGCTACATGCCAAGCAATTCACATAGACGAAAAAGAATATACAGACCTGAACCAGTCCAACTGAGTGCCTGCCCTCAAGGGGCTTTCAGTCTAGAGCAGGGTTTCTCAATTCTGTACAACTGACATGATAGGCCAGGTCATCCTTGGCTGGAGAGTGTCTCGTGCACTGTAGACATTCAGCAGCATCCCTAGATTCCACCCATATGACCCCAGTAGAACCATCTTGCCAGCTGGGACCACCTAAAATGTCTCCAGTCATTGCAAAATGTCTCCTGGGCAGCAAAACTGCCCCCAGTTGAGAACCACTGGACTATGGCTAAAAAGAAAACTGAAAAACTGCATTTATGAACCATTTGTGGGAGTAGTATTTTAATTGGAGGATAATGTGACAATGTGAAATAAAGTGTTGAACTTCTTCAGACACTTTGCTCCACAATTTCACTTCCACTAGCCCAGGGTAACAGCAAGAGAGCTTTGCACCACTTGGCCCTCAAGAAACCAAGCCTTGCTAGAAATTCTAACCCAAGTCTACACCCTCCAGGATATAGAGTTCAAGTTTACAGTTCATTTGATGCAGAATCCCAAACCAATATAAATATAACTTTTGAACCCCAGCTGGGGAAGCTGATCTGTAGTGATACTTTGGTAACCAAAGTCACACAAAACTGGCATGGTATTGCAGAAAAGGCAGGAGCGAGGAGCGGGCATTCCAGGGTGGGGAGGGGGACAGACCCCCTGAAAAGGTAGACCGCACGGCGTGTCTAGGCATTGCTGGTACCCCCATGACCAATGTTGAGGTGCCATAACACACTGGAGAACATAACGTAGGGGAACAGGGAGATGCTTCTGGGGGCAGAGCGGGTCTCAAACCCAAGCTGCCACTTTCCTTCAAGTGTCGGGGAAAGGAACTCTGGTTACAAAAGGACCTCTTCACGCTCTCTGGGATTCTCCAGCATGAGGCTCTTTGTAGGAAACGTCCATTCCTGTCATGAAGTCTGTTTCTCCAGAAGAAAACTGTACTAAGGCTGTTGGGACTGGTGCTTTATTATCTCTAATAACAATGCAAATTTGAGCGCTGCTGTAGTATTTACAAAAACTGCATATGATCCTGAAAACAGTTCTGCACTGAATTCCAGCCTTACTGAGTAGAAAGCAGGCTGAGAGAGAGTGACCGTGCGGGCCTTGCATCTAGTAAGTGACGGGGGGCGTGGGCTGTGGCATCTCCCGGACCCTGTGATTCTGATCCAACAGCAGCAGTGGCTCAGAACACTGGCTGGCACGCCCGACACCATTAGATTCCAATACCAGTTCTATCAGTGACAAATGCGGCAGTTTGATAAATCTCATAATTTCTATGAACCTCTGTTTTCTGGTCTCCAAATGTGGATGAAAAGAAGAGTAACTACCTCATGGGGTTGTTTCAAATATTATATATGGGACTGTTAGCACATTGCTAGCATAGTGGATAACCAACACGGAGTGGCTACGAAATAATAATGATGATGATGATGGTGTTTGTTATGATGATTATGTTTCTACTTCTAAAATAGATCTTAAATCCATGTACTTTCTTTCCCCTGCCGTCACCCTAGTCCAGGCTCCTGTCACCACCAGCTTCTTAGACAATCTCCCAATGGTCCCCTCACCCCCACTCTGCTCCCTTTAATATGGTCTAGACATAGCAGCAAGAGGAATGAGCCTATAACACAAATTAGATCCTCCCTCCCTTGCTTAAAGCCCTGTGATGTTTCCCCGTTGTCCATCTAAACTCCTCCCTGAGCTTCACAGCCCTGCCTGATCTAACCCTGTCCACACGCCTCCCCAGCCACCAAGCTTCAGTCACAGTCACCTCTTTCCTCCCAGGAAAATGACAGGCCCCCGCCTGCCTCTGCACAGGTTGCTCCCTCTACTTGGCGTGTGCTCACGCTTTTGGCTTTCTCAGAGAAGCATCTCCATAACAACCACTTCCAAAGGATCCTGCCTCGGACGCCCTTTCTCTTTCACTCATCACCCCAAACGATGAAATTACTGTTTATTTGGTCACTCACGTTCATACACCTGCTTCTTGCCTCAGACGGGAAGCTCCACGAGGGACAGAACTGTGTTTGTGTTCCTCACTGCTGGATCTGCAGCTTCTACCACCACAATCACCATTGTTATAGAGAAGGATGGGAGGGAGGAACAGGGGCAGGACCATGTAGTGTCTGGGAGGCCGCAGGTGCAGGTAGGAGGGAGATGTGGGCACGTTTCAGATGTGGGCACAGCTTGACAGTGCAGGGGCAATTGTTCTTGACTACAGTAACTGAACCCAACTTTTATCTCAGTTCCCCATGCTTCCTAGAGGAGACCACTTATTCTATCACCTACGCATCTATTCAGCTTAATCTACCAAAGCTTTCCATCGAAAGTGGGTACTTTTTAATCCTACTCGCTCTCCAGCTCACGTGCTAGCCCTGTTCCAGCTCACGTGCTAGTCCTGTTTGGGCGACAGGCTGGCACAGCTTCACCCTTCCCCTCCCCGCCTTCTTTCCCCTGGGTGGGGACGAGGGGTGAGGGGTGAGAACTCGGTCCACTGGCCGCCTGCCCCTCCAGTCCCTGGCAGCCACCGCAGGCTCTAGACCTCATCTCTCTGGTGGCAGGGAGTTCCCCAACCTGGCATTCGCTCCAGACAATGTGGCCCCCACCACGGTCCCTGCCGTGGCCTCCCTCCCCTCTCCGTGACAGCCCCAAAGAGGTCCTGGTCCACTCTCTCTGCCTTTTTATTGCCCACCCCACCTGCAAGATTTGGAGAAACTCCAGAATGCTCCTCAAGCCCTGCACTAGCTCTGGGGACCTGGGAACCCCGCTGTGGGACCACGCCAGCCCCCGAGGTCCTTGCGTTCCACCCCAGAAGCAGGAAACCAGCCCCTCTCCTTCCAGAACCCCCTTCCACCTTCTCGGGCAAGTGCCCAGCTGCAGTGTCCTCCCCTCCGCCTCTCACCGCTTCTTCCCCGCTCTCCCAGGCAGGGGCAATGCTTTATGTAAGTGCACCTTCCTGCTCAGGACCCTCACTTGGAGCTTTTTGCAAAGCACAAATCCTTCGTTTGGGTTTTCCTCACTCTTAACATAAAACCTAGTTTTTACAAATTAAGAGTGCTGCTTTACCCTACTGCCATTCCTCTCATGGGCATATGAAAGGTCCAGTTGCTCCATATCCCCACCCACATGTGACATTTTTTCACCCTTCTTTGTAGCTGTTCTGGTGGACCCATGGTGGAATGGTGTTCTGGGTTTTGTGTGCAATTTCTAGATGACAAATGTCGTCTATGTTTATTTGACAATGGATACCCTCTTTTGTGACATGACTGTTCAAGACTTTCACCCATTTTTCAGTGAGGTTGTCAGTCTTTTTCTCATTAATTTGTAGGAATATCTGCCTAGCTAACACCTCCTTAAACTGAACATGTTGGTGCCCTATGACCCATTAAATCCACTCTTTGGTATACACCCAACAGAATGCATATTCACCAAAAGACATGTACAAAATGTTCACAGCAGTGCACCTATTATCCCCAACCTGGAGACTCCCCAAAGGGCACGGCCAACAGCATGGATCAATGAATCAGTGTATATCCACATAACGGAGCGCTAACCAATAAGGAGAACGGGGAGCTCCAGGCGCACACAATAACGTGAATGAATTTCACAAATATAATGTTGAGTGAAAGGAGCCAGGCACAGAAACAAGGCACACCATATGACTCCATGATCAAAGGTTCAACAGACCAGGCAAAACTAACCTACGATGCTTGAGCTCAGGACAGTGGCTAATTTGGGGAGGGGGAGGGGTGCAGGGACTTCCTGGAGGGGCGGTGCTGCTCCTGTTCCAAACCTGCTGCCTGATTTGATGCTGGTTGCAGTCACATGGGTTGTTTGATTTGTGAAAATTCATTGAGCTGTGAACTTCTGATCCATGTGTTTTTCCATAATGTGAGTTATACTTCAATGAAAATTTAAAACTCACCAAGCTTAGTAAAGCCATTTTTGCTCTGGGCTGACCATGGGCCCTTTTAGAAGGAATACGCACATTGGCTTACAAGGTGGAGGGCAAGGGGCTGCTGGGAATAGCCAGGAGCTATGAAAGGTGGAGTGCATGGCTATGACAAACTCTTAACTATCTCCTCTGTACTTGTCACCAAAGTATCTCGACCACAGCAAGCTCATCAACCAGGGGCAATTTTGCCCTCTCCCTCCAGGGACATTTGGTGAGATCTGCAGACATTTTTCACTGTCACAGCTCGGGGGTGCTGCCAGCATCCAGTGTGTAGAGTCCAGAGATGCTGCCCCCACACACAACAAAGAATCATCTACTACTGCTTCACTGATGGGAAACGGACAGGACACAGATACCCAAGGCACCATGGCTGATGGGTAGCAAAAACCACGTGGGAGCCCTGATCTTCCTGCTGTGCTGGCTTGTTGCTGGCCCTGGAGCCCCAACCCAATTTTCAGATTCAAGATGTCTGAATGGTGAGCTTCAAAACACCCCACCCCATCCCATCCCCTCCCCTGGGATATATCACATGAACTAGAAAAATCTCACCCAGTGCGAGAAATCAGACATTTTCAGGAGAAAAAAGGGCCTAGTTTTCACCGTTATTGCTTTAGTGTTTATAGAGAACTTGGGAGGAAAATATTATCAGTCACAAAACATCACAAAAAACTTGCAGTGTTAATGCACTGCACCAGGCTGATGCTAGTTGAATAAAATGCTCGAGAAGTGGAACATTTCACGGGAGGCGTAGACAGGTCCTGAGTCATTTTTCTTCATCATCTGGTCATGTTTTCCAGGGGCAGGAAGGGAGGGGGACACCTTTCTTTGAAGCTATTCATCTTCTTTCACCTAGAAGATCATGTTTTGTAGCTCTGAAGCCTAAACACACCATTTCATAATTTCAGCAAGAAGCTCTCTGGAAATAGTAGTCATATAGTATTGATTAATCTGTACATTTAAATAGAATAGAACCTCCAATATGGAATATTGTTATCCAGGCAGTCACTGCAGATGGATTCATGTACCAGCCAGACATGTCTTGGGATATAATGAAGTCCCAGCCTTTTGTTTTCCCCATACCTCTGTCTCCTAGCTTGAAAGGTTGGCACATAAATGCAGGCAGAATTCTACCACTATTAGAATGCATCAAACCCAAACTACTGGCTCAGCCCCTCACCTCTGGCAGGCAGCATGCTGGGCACTGGGGCTTGGCAGGAGGACAGTGAAAGACAAGGAAGAATTAGGTAGGTAGCTAGGCTCCCTGCCCTCAGCAACCTCAGACCTCGAAGGAGAAAAAAGGGACCAAGTATGGAAGGTTATATAAGAACACAAGAAGAAACGTCACAAGGACACAATGCACAAGCAGTTCCAAAAGATCTCATTTCTCTGTAGTTGATCTTTGTTTTTTGTAGATACTCTACATCCACCACATACCACTCCTGTCCTTTGTAACTATAACAATTTCTTCTGGGGGGCTTGCCTCTCTCCTGATGTGCTTGTCTCTGTAAAGCAAAGTGCCCATCAGTTCCCAGGTGACGGGGAGACATACGAATCAAGTTAGACCAGAAAGCCTGTCTCCTGGACACTGGAAATGGCACAGTGAATCTAAAGAACAGTTCACAGTTTTCCTTTTAATGAATATTCACTGGGCACCTGTTCTGCGCCAGATACTGGTCTAGGTGCTGAGGGTGCACAGGGAAAGAGACAGACTCCTACCCTCAGGAATCCCATACTGCCACACAGGAGGCGGGTGGCATAGAACTAAACAAAATGACATGCCATTTGCCAGCAGGTAGTGATAAGTTTCGTGGAGAAGGAGGAGGACAACGAGAAGGAGGAGGAGGAGGAGGAGGAGGAGAAGGTATAAGAAGGGAATATGAATTGACAGACAACCATTTTCAAAGAAGCTTCAGGGACAACCTCCTGCAGGGGCCGCGGTCTGCTCTTACTTCCTCTCTTCACTTCCCGTTGAGGCTCATGGGTGGTTCCAGCCCCCTAAACGTCAGGGGCAGCACGCTTTGTCAGTAAAGGGCCAGATGGTCAGTATTTTCAGGGTGGCCTGCAGCCTCTGTCCGAACTCTGCCCTTGTGAACGCAGCTGTGGGCAAGGTGTCAGTGAACAGGTGTGGCTCTGTTACAATAGTACTTTATTTACGAAACAGATGGCGTGTAGGATCTGGCCTGCAGGCCAGAGTCTGCCAACCTCAGCTCCTGATCTCAGGATCTGTGCTGATTCCTGACTGTTTCAGGGTCAGTCCTTCAACTGCAGCTCCGATTAATGTAGTGTAGTCCCTGATTTCTTCAAATAAACCAACCTAACATGGCAGAGCAGCTTTCTCTTGCTTGCAACCAACTGAGCCTAATGGATCTACAAGGTGCTTCTCAGATGAGGAAGAGCAGGGGTTACACCTGTGTTATTAACAAATAGCAGGAGACATAAATGGTGCGTGGTGTCATCAAGTCCTATCACTACGTTTTATAGGCTGTTAAACTGGGGATCAGAGACAGAGAGAAGCCTGCCTGAGAACACTTACCAAATCCAAAACAAGGGCCAGAACTCAAGTCTATTGCTTCCCTAGGTCAGTACATTTATCTTAGGTCCCTTTCAACTGGAAATAACAGAAGACCCAACCAACTTTAATAAAAAAAAAAAGGCGGGGGTTAATTTTATCTACATTATAAGAAGTCAGAGAAGGTGGCTGCTGACGTCATTTCAGGGGTCTAATGATGTCAGGGCTGGGGTCTCCACAATTTCCCCTGGCCCTCCTTCATGAGTACAAAGTGGCTGCCACAGCTCCAGACATCACACAGATGTTCAAGGCAAGAGGGAGAAGGAAAGGGAAGCATCTAAATAAATCCTTTCTCTCCCAAAGCCAAAGTTTTCCAGCAACCACCCAGAACATTTGTGCTTTTATATGTCCACTCCTGAATTCTTAGGATGCTGAGAAAGTGGATATTTCACTTTTCAGCCTCTGAAGTGGAGACAGAAAAGAGAGAAGGGGATTAGGAATGGATGTTAGATTTGTCAACTCGAAGCATCAGCCTCAGTTTCCTTTCCATAACTCAAGTCAGTTTAATAAACACAAAATTATGGACTGCTCCCTGAAAGGGTGGTGCTGATTCAGAAACACCAGCAGGTGATCCTTGTCTGTACAGCAGGGGTTCCAAAATCTAGTGGATCAGATACTTCACTTAGGGAACTCTGTAAAATTCATATTCCCAGATTTCACTCAAAAGCTATAGGATCAAAATTCTAGAAACAGGGCCCAGGAATCTGTATTTAGATGAAATCTTTTGTCATAAATTTAAAGTTGTCCCTCCAATCCCAGTCTCCAGCCCTCTATCTCCTCTATGGACTCTTTTGTGACAGTCACATGTGGATCCTTCCAGAAATCAACTGAGCATATATAAGCATGTATTTGTATATCTCTCTGGTATTTTCACAGTAGAAGCCACCAATACACTGCACAGCACTTTGCTTTGTCACCTAATTTTGTAACTTAGCAATTGTTCCATGTTAGCATATAGAGATATAGTTCCATCTTTTTCATGGCTGCATTGTAGAGAGCCTGTACCTCATCAAAGTCCCCTGAGTAACTGTGAGAATCAGCCAGGTGTGGGGATGATGGGCTGCCTGACATTGCCAGTGGTGCTAGACACACCTCGACACAGCAGCAAGGTCAGCTGTCTGGAATGCCTACCAGGCACTGTGCGAAGCACTGGACACAGGTTCACCCTTGTGACCCTCTCAATAACTCCAGAAGGTAGGATTTTGATCCAATCCCCTCATACAGATGCGGACACAGAGTCTTGCAAAAGTACAGGAGAACTCACCATGGAGTCCACACTTGGTAGGTGCTTGGTAACCAGGTGTGAACTGGAGCAAAGCTAATTTCAAAATCTACTGAAAGTTAATTTCTTTTCCTTATCCAAATTCCTGCTATCTTTTTCTTTTAATTTCTTTCCCCTTACTCTATCGTGAAAGTTGAGCCAGGTAAAAGACTCATTTATATAACTAAATAAAAACTCCTTTTAATCATGCTACCCTGTGCTGATTTTAAAGGAGATATAAAGAATGTAGATTTCCAAAACTCAACACTAAGTTTGAATACTGATTATGTGCCAGGTACTGGAATACACAATTTCTAAAACCTTCTCTGTTCTCAGGGACTCAGAGGAAACTATGGGGTGGGGGTGGGGACAATATACACAGATGGTTATAATACAGCGAAGGGAAGGCCAAGAGGTAGCTGTGCAAAGTGCTATGGCAGCAACTGGGGATAAGATGCCCAGTGGGGGTCAGTGAAAGCCCCACAGGAATGATTCTGCAAAGCTGAAGGGCAACTAAGAGCTTGCAAGGTCATCTGAAAGGGATAAAAACATCCCATGAAATGAAAGAAACAACTGCAAAACTCAGACTCACAAAAAAATACAGCATGTTCAAGTGACCACAAGTAGCCAGAGATTTGGGTAGACTGACCCCCCACTCACCACGTCCAGGTCCCTGGCAGGCATTACTAATTGATCACAGTCTGGGCCCCAGGGAGCTCTGACCCAGCGTGGAACTCCCTCTCCAGATGGCGCTCCAGGCAGCCTCCACCACAAAAGCTGGAACCAGAGAGGGAAGGAAGCAAGGACCACATTGTGGAGTTAGGGCAGGGGGAAGTCATTGCTTAAGCAGAAGGGTGGTTAGCTTCCATCAGTGCTTTGCAAACTCTCTGGGGTCAATGGGGGGAAATAAAGGAGGTGGAGGACAGGGAGGACAAGCAGAAAGGGACTCCTATGAGCCAGACCATCCTGATGAGAGCTGTCAGGGAAGGGACACTGCAGAGATGGAAGCTGAGGCCAGGAGACACTTCACAGGTAGGAAGGGAAGGATTTGGAGTGACTGAAAAAGGGGGAGGGCTCAGACAAGCAGGCCCTTAACTGAGCCAGTGAACACAGAGAAGGTGCAGGTTCAAACCCACGTCTCCCAGCCTCGATCCCAGCCTTGGAGGCAGAGCGAGGCCAAAGCAGGGGCAGGGGCTCTGGCGCCTGGCAGACCCACCAGCTCCTGGCCGCTTGACCTTGAGCAGGGTCAGAGGTGCCGGAGGACACAGGCTCTGGAGTAGGGGTGCCTGCGTTCCAACCCTGGCCTAGCTGTGAGACCCTGTCAAGGCCGTCCAGCTCCCCAGCTCTGAGTGCAGATGGGGCTGTTGGTGTGGGGAGTAAATGAGAAACCATGTGAAGCACCAAGGGACGTGTCACATGACGCGTGGCCTGCAAACAAGGAGGGACATCTCCACCATATTCCCACCTGTCCAATCTTCTGGCTTTGTTACCAGGCTGCCTCCAATATCTTGCTACCTGGGTTCACCCCACCCCATTCCTTCCTGCTTTGCTGACTTCCTGACTCCAGAACCTGGGGTTTGCTTCTGGCTGAGATTCAGCACTTACAGAGTCCTTTGCCTTGAACTTTGGGCTCCCAGGACATCACTTTGCTCCTGACCTCCCACCATGCTGGGGTGTGACCTCAAGCCTTCCCTGACACAGGCCCAGGCTCCTCCGGTGCGGCCAGTCCCCTCTGCCCAGCCCCAGTTCACTGCAGCTCACATTCTAGCATGGTACTCCAAGATCAAGTCTTTAAGTTTCCACCTTTGCCATCTATGACCTTGTACTGAAAACACAGCTGGAACACAGGTCCACCCCAGACACGTGCAGGGGCCTGCTCAGCCCCTCTTAGCCACCATCAGCTCTGCAAACACCAGCTCTCCCACCCCACCTTCATACCTGTCAGATTTTCTGACTTTCCTTTAAGACATGCAGAAATATCAAGCATCATGTTTTCATAGTACTCTGAGAGTTTGCTTCCTTATTGTGTACATTAAGGCTACAGTAACAACAAAAAACCTCTATTTCAGTGGAATGAGCAACTTACACAAAGAAACATGTTTACTTTTAACAGTGCCTCTTAGCTAACATACAGAGCCCTACTTCTAATTCTCATGGACAAGAGAAGCCTCAGAGACAGGAAAAAGCTGGGACTGCCCATTTAGAGACATCCAGGGAAACGGCAGACTGCTTGGGAGTGCGTTCTCTGGCTGGTTTTATTACTCCTAAATTATTCAGAGTCTTGACTGAGATTCATCAAGGTTGCTGCATCTCTGAACCTTTTGTGCTGAGAGGACCTGGTGGTGCATTTCATTTCTAAAAGGATTCATGAAATAAATTCTCTAAAAGCAAAGCATCCTCTGCTGATCCCCCAGTGTGTGTCTTCTCTCCTCGGCAGAATAAGCGGGGCTCATCAGAGCTCTGAATCCTGAACCTATAGCGAGGCCTGGTGCTTGTTTCAAGCTGGATGAGGGCAATCCAAGGTACAAATGGGCCACTGTGTATTACACTGATCATCTTTGCTTTGTGTTCGCTGCTGACACTCATATCGCACCCCCGAGCATGTTCTGAGCCGTGCTCAGGCTAGGAAGCCTGACTGCCCACAGCTCCCACCTGCTTTTCTCCCTGATTCCTGACTGGGTGGAGTGGCACTATGGCTCATTACCAACTAGGGTCTGTCACCCAGGACCTCGAGGAGACACACCCAGAAGCCCGGGAATATGTTCTTAAGGGACAAGGCTCTCTTCCTCACAGGACACTCCATCCCTTCCCGACACACTGAATCTCCTGGGATTTAAGTGCCAGTGTGCGCAGGCAAATGCCACCTGGAACACTTAATTCTGCAAGATTATCATATAGCTCTCCATTTGTTCCCTTGGGATCAACAGGATTCTTTCTTTCAGGAAGAAGAGAATTTAAAAATATATATATTAAGCTGAAACCTAAATTATTTCTTCTCTCCTAAAATACACTAAGTGGATGCACATCGTTAGAAATTCTCAGACTTATTTTCAAAGGGTGCAATTCTAAAGATTTCAAAAAAGATGGTCAAATATAATCTTTTCTTTTTTCCTTCTGCAGAACAGTGGATCACAAAGTTATCTGAGTTTTACAGCCAGGAAGGTAAGAAAACGTAGGTCTGGGCTGTCTGGGCACAAACATTAAAAACCCTGCAGTCCGCCTATGTGCACAGCTTAATTTCTTTTTGTTTTGTAATTACGATGCTTCCCTGGGCAGGAGAGACGCAGAGCGAGGCAATGGCGCCATCTGTAGGAGAAACTTCACACCCCAGATCCGCCCAACCCCAGACACTTAGGGTTCAGAGGCTCCAGGGCCAGCACCTCACCACCACCCTGGAAAAGCCAATGCAGGACCCCCTCATCAAAAGAGTAATCGGTGGTGATGATGTTGGAGAGTGAGCAAGATCTAACAGATTTTTAATTGCTCATTCCCTTCGATCTAGCAATTACTCCAATTCTAGGGGCATATCCTGTATAAATATCAGCTCACACACAAAGATAAAAGTCCAATAATCACTGCAGAATTCATTTCATATTGAAATATAAAAGCAATCTAAATACTTATTAATAGGGACTGGTTAAATAATTAGGGCCCTAATTAATAGGGACTGGTTAAATAAACTAGAGCACAGACTTGACAAAGAACAAGGGAACTACGCAAGAACGGGTTTCCATAGAAAAACATCAAGTTGCAAAAAGCAATTTTGCCAACATTCTGTAGAATGTGGCCTTTTTGCAAAAATATATATTCATATAAAGTGTAACACTTAAAACTGAACTGTTAGCATATACATATGAAGTATCTGGAAGAATATATTCCTAACAGTGACTATCCTGGGAGGAGGGGACAATGAGGGAATTTTACTTTCCACATTTCTGTATTAATTGAATTGTGTCACAAACAGGTACTAATTTTGGATTTATTGTACATGTTGATCTAGGACATTCCCAAGTCATCGTGAGTACCTCTGGAAGGCAAACTCTCTGAGCCCTTGCATATCTGAAGACCTCTTCATTTCACCCTCACCCTTGAATGCCCTCACGCCATCGTGGCTGAGCATGGGATTCTAGGTGCAAACGAGCTTCCTGCAATCTGTGGAGATGTTCCTCCCTTGTCTCCTGGTATCTGATACTGGCAATGAGAAGTCGAATGCCAGTCTGAATTGTGCTTCTTAGCAAGAAACATCATTCTTCTTTCTAGAAGCTCCCGGTATTCAGCGCACCCTTGGTTTTCCTAAGCGTCAGCCAGTGGGCCTTCTCCTTTTTCCAGCTCGCTATGCAGTGGGTCCTTTCTCTATGATGACTCATGTCTTTTTGCAACTCTGGGAAGTTTCCACAACATCTTTCTTTGTTTGCTTTTGTTTTTTTACGTTTCTTTCTCTGTAGTCGCCCTTTTCTCTTTCTCCAGGACCTTTAACTACATGTCATACTTGGAGGTTCACCCTCCACACCTCTTCCCTTTTCTCTCACTATCGTGCCCATCTTTGCAAAGAATCCCTTGAGCGGTAGCTGTGTCCATTCTGCTCTTCAGCCCAGGGAGGGAGCTTCCTATTTCAGGAACAGTGCTCTGGTTGGGTCGGTCACACTGCAGACTCTGGATCTCTCTGAACCTCTCAGAGTGCCCTTAGATTCCTTTTTTTCCCCTTTGCTGTGTTACCCGTTTTCCGAGGTTTTGATTCTCCTGCTTGTCGCATTTGGAGTCAAGCATGCCTGGTGCTACCCCTCCTCGAGTGTTTGTTGATGTAGGAATATTTGTCTACCTTTCTGGGACACCCCTGCCCCGAGTGTCTGAGCTCTTATGGTGTGGGGAGGGGCAGGGCCTGCTGGGACAGGTTGACAGATCTTGCTTCCTGGGTGCAGGGCTACCTGTCCCTCCCAAGGCCTCTAACTCCCTGGCCCTGTGACCCGAGAGCCCTCACCAACTTCTTTGGCCTCAGGAAATGCCAGCCTACTCAACACAGTAGGAAGAGGGGAAGGGCCTCCTCACTAATAAATTAAAAAGACCCCCGGGACTTCCCTTGTGGCACACTGGATAAGACTCCACGCTCCCAATGCAGGTGCTCGGGTTCAATCTCTGATCAGGGGACTAGATCCCACATGCATGCCGCAACTAAGAGTTTACAGACCACAACTAAGGAGCCCATGTGCTGCAACTAAGGAGCTGGTGAGCTGCAACTAAGGAGCCTGCCTACCGAAACTAAGACCCAGTGCAACCAAATAAATAATAAAAAAATAAGACCCCAATTAGTCCCCATGAGCCTCCCCACCACCACACCCCTGCATCTCAGCTCTTTAACTCACAACTCAGGATCTTCTGCTTATTTGTACCTTCTCAGCTCCCTTCCCCTGTGTTGGCTCTACTTTTGTTTCCCTGTAAGGCTGATTCTACTTGCTTTCTATCTTTCAAGACTTTCTGGCCCTCTGCTGTCACTTAACTCTGTGTGTATTTTTTAAAATATTATTATCTTTTTGGTCTTTCCATAAGATACGGGATGGGATTTGACGTGTAAGGAAAAATAAGGACCAGTAAGGAAGGTGAGAAAATGTACGAAGTCATCATCACTGACTGCAAAGTGTGGCGTCCCTGGTCAGCTTCCCCCAGTGGGGTTAAAGGACATGTACAAACCATTCCATGGAATCACTCAGCTTACCTCTGCTTCTTGGCATTATTGAATTGGGGGAAATAAGTTACTCTCAATAAATACAAATGATAAATGTCAGGTCATAAAACCTTTTTATATCAAATTTGGCAATAACTCTTCACCTGTCAAAAGAAACATACTCAAAATGAACCAATTAATCTTTTTCCTCTTTTTTTCTCTTTCATTTCTTCAGCAATAAATGGTAGGGAACAATAACTGGATCCTAAGTTTACAAAACCTTGCTGAACAAAGTATTTTAAAACCTAAGTGTCCTTTTTTGTTATCACAACCCGAGGTATTCTCCATGTTAAACCTAAAAGTTGGGTTTGGTTACCATCCTACAGAGTTCTGCGTGGGAAATCTTTCAGATTTCTTATTAAATTCCTCTTTCACATTCAGCATTCTTCAAACGGCATAAGAGAAGCTCACAGAAAGCAAGCTATGAGCTACTTTCCTGGCCCGTCACCCTAGCCGTCCATCCTCAGCATCTTTGGGCACCAAGCAGACACCAGCTGTTGGGATGATAAAGAAGACGATGATGCCATTTGCTTCTTATCTGGTCATTGGTGCATAACCATGGGAGTACCCTGGGCAATGACCTTGGCAAGCAATTGAAAATGCAAGGTCAATGGTCCACTACTATAGATATTGAAAGAAGTCCTTCTGATATAGATACTCAAAGAGTATAATTTCTTTGAAAGCAGCCTGAATGCCAGTTCCAACATGTACGTCCTGCATTCACTGTCTAAGCCTGGAAGAAATGCCCTGTAGTAGGCAAGACCAGATTGCAAATTGCTCTCCATTCCCACTCTTTGCCCTCTCAAGGCCATTCCCCACCCAACAAGCGGGGAGACCTTCTCAAAATGTGAGCCAGATCCTGTCAGTCCCAGTCCCAAAACAGATGAAGCCTGCCCATCATCTGTAAGATGAAACCCAACATTCTCACGTGGCTGACAAAGCCTTTGTGACCTGGCCCTCCAGCCTCCCACACCTCCCCACCCCTCACAAGGCTGCAGCCACACACTGGCCTTCCTGAAGTTCCTCGGACATCCTGCCATGATCTCTCCTAGGGCTCCCGCACGCAGAACCACCCCCCCACCTTCACCAGCACGACTTCTTCCCCTGTGGAGGTTTCTGCTCACATGTCATCCCTGCAGGGCCCTTCCCAACACTCCCCACACAAACTCAGCAATAACAGGAACTCCCATCAACTCCCCACCTCCCCTTCCCGTTCTGTTTTTCCTCTGGGACTTTTTTACTCTCTGCCCTCATCTACTTATTTGCTTGCTTTCTGTCTTGCACGTTAGAATGTAAGTTCCTTGAGCACAAAGATTGCGTCTTGCTCTTGGTTCTTGATCAGTCCTATGTCTAGCACCCTGCTGGCCACTGTCAGTGAACAATGGTTACTTCACGAAATAACAAAAAAGGGAGTCTCCCTCATAACTGATAGGTAAATTTGATTTCCAGACAATTCACTGGGCATAAAAATATGGCAAAAGCATTCCTCAAAAGTTAAACATAGAAACACCATATGATCCAGCAATTCTACTCCTACGTAAATACCCCAAAGAACAGAGGCTCAAACAGACCCCTGTACACCAATGTGCATGGCTGCCTTGTTTACAATAGCCAAAAGGTGGAAACAACCCAAATGTCCATCAATAGATGAACTGACAAACAAAATGTGGTGTGTGTGTGTGTGTGTGTATGTATGTATGTATATATGTGCACTGGAATATTATTAAGCCCTGAAAAAGAATGGTGTTCTGACAACATGGATGGACCCTGAAGACATTATGCTAAGTGGAGTAAGTGACTTTCTCAAAATGTAACCTTTACAAAAAAGACAAATATTGTATGGTTCCTCCTATATGAGGTTCCTAGAGTAGTCAAATTCACAGAGACAGAACGTAGATGGTCGTTGCCAAGGGCTGAGTAGGAGGAGGGAATGGAAATGACTGTTTAACAGGCCCAGAACTCCTATTTGGGATGGTGAAAAATTCTGTAAATGGATAGTGGTTATGATTGTACACCATTGTGAGTATACTTAATGCAGTGTACATTTATATATTATATAAACATATGTATGTATATATATCAGTTTCTCTATTTGCCTTAATTTTGTGAAATTAGATGAATTTATCCTGAGATTCACAGTAGGTGAATCAGCACTAGTAGGAGTCCTTCACCATCTGTTTAACTTAAAATCTTAACAAAATTCCTGATTTAACATTCTGTATTGGTTTTATAAAAATGAGTTCTGATAATTATGTACATAAGCCAGTGAAGCCTGATTTATTATGCAAGCAAGAGAAAATATGTCAGATGCTGAATTCTTATTTTTCCCAATGTCATTTGTGAATATTACTCAAAGTTTTTACCCATATATTACTTCTGTTCCCTCAAGATAAAAAATATGATCACTTCTACAAATGTTTGTCAAAACTGGGAGCACTTTAACAAATAGCTCTCAAACACAGCACCTTCTAACATGTCATTAAATATTCTCCCTTGAATATAATTTAGACCTTTTCAGTTACATCAGGAAATTCTCTAATATATTTCCATAAATTACAATAAATAATGTCCCTTTAAACTTCTGGGAGTTTTCGGCTAATGTGTGATACGAGTAATTCAAGTTCAACTCTTCGTCCTAGCTGGGGGCCCCCAGTTCTTCCCACCAGCCACACTCATTAGGGACAAAAGCCAGTGCCACCAGAGGTATTTCAAAGGATTCCAAATCTGTTTTAGTGGTCATTGTGGGTGGAAAGGAAGTGGGAGAGGAAGGTTTGAAAGCTCTGGGTCCAGGTCACCTTTGTAGAACCTCCTCAGAGCCATTACAAAAACATTTGCATCAATAGGCACACAATAAATACTATTTACTGAACACCGCAGGGTTTCCCAAAGCCTTTTACCCATCATTGATGGTTCAAGAGGGATTTTAGGTGCTACAAGGACAAACTGCCATTCATTTAAAAAACTGATGGCAAGACTGTCTACTGACAGTGGAATGACACCGTCTACTGAGGGTAATAAATACAAAATGTTCTTTTAAAATAAATATATATATACTTTAAATGGTTCTATTTAAGGAAATAAATAAATAACCTGTTGGTACAGGATTTGGAAAAAATCCATAGATGGTCCACAAATGCCTGGATTTGGGGCAACACTAAACTAAGCTAACGTTCCTTGGTTGCCACCAGAACCTAGACTCTGGGAGGATGGAGAAGGGGTGCTGAAACCTCCACCGGGGCGTCATGAGGCTGGTTCTGGTGTGTGGAAAGAAGCAGAAGCTGGAGCCAGCAGCTGCTGCCCCAGCTGTGGGGGCAGAAACGGCAAACAGGAAGGAGCAAGTCCTTTCCTCCTCCAGCTTTGAGTCCCCAACTTGTCAGGGCCCAAAGGAAGCAGCCGGCAGAGGAGAAACGGAGCTTACAGAGCCCCACAGCAGGGCAAAGCCAAGTGTAGACGGTGGGCTTGGAGCCTGGCCAGTATTCTCGCTGCTCTCGGAATGAAATAGCCTCAGGCTGCCCTCCTCACCCTCTCCCCTCCCACCTCCTGCTCACCCCACACAGCCTGCTGGCAGACATTCCTCACTCCTTAAAGCAACACCCGCTGTCATTCCAGCTCTTCCGAGAACTCCTTCAGCACCTGGGGCTGGGCACTGCCAGTTCATCACTGCTCCAGGTCTGCCCTACTCAGCCCGTCTTTCCAACACAACTCCAGGTTTCCTGCCTTGGACACTGCTCAAGCTACCAAGCAAAGCTCCAGACCTCGAGTGAACCATCCTGAATGAACCCTAGAAGTTGATACAATTCAAAACTAGAGCTCATAAATCTTGCAGGAACAGAGGGCAGTGTTAAGTTGCTTTGAGAAATTCTCCATGATGGCAGGTGTCCTAGAAGGACGTAGCACCCCATCTCTGATTCTCTCTGAATCTGAGGTAAACGCCATCCCAGCCGCACATCTGCCCAGCTGTCAGCCTCGGCTCAGTCACTGGTCCTGGCTGTGCTTCACTTTCCACGTCTATAAAATGGGTTAACAACAGGATCCAGCTGGTGTTAGGTGTTGTGAGGATTATGTGAGATCATCAGGGAAACTGCTTAGCACTGAGCTGGCTCAGCACCTGTTCTGGAAGTGTTCGCGGTGGGAAAAGAAACAGGGGATCAAAACCCAAAGTCTCCCCACTACCCCAGTGAAATCAGGAGAAACACATCAGACAAATCCCAACCGAGGGCATTCTGCAAAATCCCTGACCAGCTCTCCTCAACTGCCAAGGTCATCAAAAACAAGGCAAGTCTGGGAAATTGTCATAGCCCAGAGGAACTGAAGGAAACACAAGGATTAAAAACCATGAGTCCTGGATAGGGCCCTGGAACAGAAGGACATGAAGCAAAAGGTAGTGAAGTCTGAATAAAGTATGGACTTCAGTAAATGATGATACATCGATATTGACTCACTGATTCTACCAAATGTATCATACTGGTGTAGCTTGTTAACAACAGGGGAAACTGGGTTGGGGCATATGAGAGCTCTTTGTAGTATCTTAGTGGTTTGTCTCTAAAAGAAACTGTTCTAAACTTAAAAGTTTATCAAAAAAAGAAAGGAAGGAAGGAAGGAAGGAGGGAGAGAGAGAAAGGAAGGGAAGGAGGGAGGGAAGGAGGGGGGGAGGAATTAAGTCCCTCTCCTCCAAAGACACACAGCTGGCATAAACCAGACCTCTGGTTCGGACCCACTTGTCAGTGACCAGAGAGCCCACGTTCCATCCAGGCTGGGCCACACCTGCTATTACTGTTTAATTACAGGCCTAGAAGAGGAAAAGCTGGAGAACGCAGTCCTTCCAGCTGGGATTCGGGTCTGCAAAGGCATTTAAGTGGAAGATTGTGATGGAGAAAGGACCTGGGAGAAGGAAAGAGCAATCCACAAGCCAAAACAGAGTTTGGGAGGCCCAGAGCCTGCCTGTCTCCAGAGCACTTGAGATAAAGGCCCTCGCCTGTCCAGAGCAGGTCAGGTCCCCGCAGCGGCCAAGGCCCTGGCTTTGGAGAGGCTCGAGAGCAGGCAGGCTCGTCACGATGGCAGTTTTCTGCCTGCAACAGCTGTGTGCCTTGGCGGGAGGCTCCTGCGCGCAGTGCCCGGCCCTCCTCATCAGGGTTACCCAGGCACAGCAGGGAGTCCCGTCTACACGGGCCCTCCCCCCAGCAGAGCCGCAGGCCCTCAGGGGGCTGAAGGCTGCATCAGCTTGGGGCTTCAGTGCTGGGCTGCAGCAGGTCTTGTAGGAACTTGACCTAATTCTGCCCAGACTTTGTGGTACCTTTTCTCTCCAAGGAGCTCAGGTGTCAGAGCATCTGATTTTCAAACCAGTGGGGTGGAAGGCAGTCAGCACCTGTGCCTCTTTCCAGTGGTTTGCCATCTTGCCGTATAGACCACGGTTTGCCATCGGCTGTTTTCCCAAGTCTTTCTTTCCTTTAATTTATTTAACAAAGATTTATTAAGCACCAACCTCAGTGACATTCCAATTGGATAGACAGTAGGAAAAACTTTATCTTGATCATTGCTTCTCCAACTCCTTGGAGCACCGTTCATTCACCTTCCACCTCTCGGCCTGAATGCAGGGGACATCCCTGTCACCACCAAGCAGGCATTCCCCTTCTTCTGGATGCACCCCCTCCTCTTGTTTGAAGATCCCATCTCTTCTCTACTCTCAGACCATGTCTTTTGGATGGAACTGACCCACAGCCCAGTTCCAGGAATGGGTCCCATGTCCCACATCCAATGACGGTAATTAGTTCAGAGTTAAATGGTTCTCTAGGGGTTTGCCAGATCTGTGCCCTTTTTCTGATAAGGGTGCTGAGCTGGTAGGATGTGAGCCTGGAGCTGTGGGCAGCCACCTTTGTCATTACTTAGAGAACCCACTGTATGAGGCATCTTAGAAATGAAACCAATGTCATGCATGAGAGAAAGAAAAGCATGATGGCCCCTTGGTCAGGGGCCTTTGGCAAATTAATTCTTCTTTTCTTTGCCTAATCCTGTTTGAGCTGGATTTGTTTGTTTGTTTTATCTAAAAAGTCCTGCCAAATGTACTTACTTTGATGGTACTGTCAAAACGGAAGCAAGATAGGTACAATAACCACTGCTATGTCACACTATACCATCCTGCTTGAAACCAAATGGACTCACGAGCCCTTCAGTCTTTCAAGGAAGCACAATGCATTGGGGAAATATTTCCTTCCAGCAAAGTGGTGAGAGCTCTCAGCTGAAAGTCTTCTGCCACAGGCATCAGCACCCCAGCACTTTTCCCTTGATGGGGGCCCAACCAGCAATGCAAAATCTAGGGAAAGAGCATCTCCAAAACACATATTCCTTGGAACAAAAGGTATGTGATCAATAAATCTGAAAAACACTGGGTTTCACAAAGTGGATGAAGTATCTTCTGTGCAGGGTTTCTAAGAGAACTCAATATATGAATGTATGCAACTCTACAAGAGGGTGAAATGAGTTACCTGAGCACTGAACACCTCCTTTTTAATAAAACATTATGCAGGGGACCAGTGTACTAGAAGTTCTTTTTACAAGACTCCTCGAAGTTCTACCTCTTACAACTCTCAGCCACTCGCAGCCCCAGCGGTCCCCACCAAGACCTGTCGGGGCCCCCAGTGGGGAGGAGAGTATAGCAGAGAGGGGTTGCCCTAACTCATTCTCTTTGGGGCTTTACTGGGAGAACACCTTTCCTGCAAAAGTTTGGGTATTTCATGGTGAGCAAAAACATCCCATTTTTGGTGATTTCAAAGCCTTATAAAATTAAAAGCAGCTGCTTCCAATAAAGCATCTGGTCTTTGGTGGATATAAATATGCACAGTGATGTTATCTCTCCTTAAGTACTCACCTTTCACCTCCACACAGCAAAATCAGGGCGCAAGTGCCTCCAGCAGACTACTGCCCGCCACAATAGCCTTTTCTTAGGACTCAAAGGACTCATCTGGAATCTTACTTGAAGTCCTTTCTTTCTGAAATATCTTTGAACTTGTTTCATCTCTTTTTACCTTTCTTTTTGGTAAAACTGTACCTTCTTCAAGTTTCAGAGACAACCCAACTTTTAGGGTAAACTCTTGGGCAAATTTTAAGGCAATTTACACGTGAAGGGACCTTGTCTGATCTGACTTGTCCAACAAGGATCCATTCATTTCCACTGAACTTTTCATGGATTTTACCTGGTTTGAAACAAAGGATGGTATGGAAAGTAAAAGTAACGGGAGGGGAAACAGATAATTCTAGATTTTTCTTCACTCTAAAAGCAGCCAAATTTTATATGCCCAAAGTTTAGTCAAGTGCTTTTATTGTTTCAAATTATTTATGGAAAATTGAGTTTTCCCAGGGACCGTAAGAATTCACTAAAGAGACACAGACTTTTATTAGATAAATTGGTGGCAACACTGCAGACCACTATGTCCTTAAACAGCCACACCTGAAGTATTCACCTCTCCTCCGTTTTTATCCAAGATGGTGGCTGTGGACCATGGGACACCGAGAGTTTGAGGTCGCCGCCCTCTATCCCCTTCTCCTTGAAGACTGTGGGAGTTAGTTCTCTCCCACTGTCTGCAACCTGGGCTGGCTATAAGCAAGGTGCCCTGCCACTGCCTACTGGGGTGGGGTGCAGGTGGGGGACTGAAATTCTAGCTGGGACAATCTTAGCTCTCTCTCCCTTTCTCTCCCTCCATGCTTTGACTGGTAACCAGAAGGACACAAGATGGGAAAAGAGTCAGCCTGATTCACATCAGGTATGCTCAGCTGAGGGGAATGATGTGCATTCCCAGACCCCAGCTCTGCCCTGCATTATGCCCTCCCCCTCCACCCACCCCCCGCTTCTCCAGCCTCCCCACTGAGTATTTAAGCCCATGAAACATGCTCCCACTAGATCTCTCTTCTGCAGAACCAGAGTTTATGACCTGATGAACCCTCAAGGACCCCAAACCCATACTGCCAGGTCAAAGGATTCCTTCCTGCCTGGGAAGAAGCAGCTGGAAGTCCTCTGGGACCCCTCAGGGTATCTCATCTCCCTCCTCTGCAAGAAGAGGCTGCGGTGCCCACCCTGCAGGATGCCTGGATTAGCACCCAGCACAGGGTGGCAGGAGATCCCCAAGCACTGCCCTTGGTCTTGGAGAGGACGGGACAACTCAAGGACCAAGCATCACTCTGGACCAAGGCTGTCAAGTTTGAATCCCAGCTCTGTTACTCACCTCTGCATGACCTGGGGTGATTTACCTAATCTCTCTGTGCCTCAGTTTCCTCATCTGTAAATGCAGCTAAAAATCTTATTTTATCTAAAAGGCTTGTTTTGAGGATTAATGAGTTAACATGTAGAAAGAAAAAGGAGTACTGGGTCCAAACAGTCACTCGATAAGCATTAGCAATTTTATTCTTACTCTTATTACTGCTGTGATTATTATCTTTATTCCTATTGTCCCCTTCAGCCTACAAATTCACCCTGGTTCAGGCTGTGGCCACTGGTTTACAGATCAAACACTGATTCTGCCAGCTCATTAAGAGCTGATCCCTCTTTTACAGCTGAAGCAAAAGACCCAAATGCCAACCTTTCGACTTGTGGTAACTCAGCTCTGTAGTTCAGTGGATAAGGACCCAGGCTGGAAGTCAAGCTGCCCGGGGTTCAAATCCCAGCTCTGCCACTTGCTAGCTTTGAATGGAGGGAGCCATGCTCACAGGGAAATCTAACCGTGCTCTGGATCCTCAAACATAGGTAATCAGACCTCACAGCACTGAAGTGAGGTTCGGCACAAGACAATGCACACAAAAGGTTCCACAGGAAGCCTGATATCATGGTAATTGGAAAATGTGCCTCTGCATGACCAAGCCCGTCCCTCACCACAGACGTAAGAAGCCAAATCATATTCAGAATATCACTTGTTTGATTTTACAATGAGAAGTCCTACTGAGAACTGAAGGCTTACAGTTCCCAGGACTCCTGCAAGATCTCACTGTAGACAGACCAACAGGGGGGCCATCAAAAATAATCAGCAACTAACCTGTGGAGCCTGGAATAGAAACAGGAAGAGTAGGGGGCACTGAATCGTTGATGTCATCAGGCTGAGAAGATGCATCAGCCTCACATAACAGGCTTTGCTGCTCTGGGCAGAAGTAGCTCCAATGGCTAAGCTCTCTCTACCCCTCGGAGAGGCTCCGGATCATCTTCCAGTGTTTGCCAGTAGGATTCCTACTTAGCTGTGCTTCCCTGACAGACCAAACTTTCCTAGAACAACAAAGCTCTCCTTAGATACGTTAATAGATTCAATCAGGCCCCAGCAGAGCCAGTCTCCTGTCTTCCTCCTCAGCTGGCTTCACCTCTCAATTCTAGGGAATTTGGTGATGTTCTGTTTCTCCAAAGCCAACTTATGCCAGTATCTCTAAGTCCTGGAGGACCGGAAGGGTGCCTCAATTCAGCCTCCAAACACTTAGCACGGTGTAAGTGTGCTTGGATCACTTCAAGTTCTAAAGCTGCATGTGTAATTGAACTTAACTTTTAGAAATCACATCATGTTTCTGCTTAGAGAAATAGCGCTAGCTCCTAATATGGGATGCCTTGCTATGTGGTACTCACTGTGTTAAGCATTTTACATAGGGTATCTTACTCAATCCTAAAGGTAAACCCATGTGGAATACCACGCAGCAATAAGAAGGAATGAATTATTAATGCATGCAAAACCCTGGATGGGTTTCAAGGGAATTACGTTGAGTGATAAAAGTCAATCTTAAAAGATTACATAGTGTGTGATTCCATTTATATAACATTCTTGAAATGACAAAATTATAGAGATAGAAAGCAGATTAGTGGTTGCCAGGGTTTGGTAGGGGAAGAGAGGTGTCTGTGGTTATAATAGGGTGGCATAAGAGTCCTTGTGATAGAGATTCTTTACCTTGACTGTGGTGCAGGTCACATGAATCCACACATGTAATAAAATTACACAGGATGACATGCACATACACAAATGGGTGCATATGAAATTGATGAAGTATGAATAAAGTCCATTGATTGTATCCATGTCAATATCCTCATCTTAACACTGTACTATAGTTTTTCAAGATGTTAGCATGGGGGGAAGTTGAATATACAGGATTTCCCTGTGTTATTATTTACAACTGCATGTGAATCTACATTATTACCAGGGAGTCACTGCACACAGTAGTGTTTCAGAGCCAGAGAGCATCAGTTTGAATCCCACCCTACTACCTTCCATCTGTGCGATCTGTTACTTAACCTTTCAGAGTCTCAGACCTTCAGGTGCGCAATGAGAGTAAAGGTGGTGTCTATCCCAGAGGGTACTTTTTTGTTTTGTTTATTTTTTATTTGTTTACGTTAACCAGGGTCAGTTTCTGTTGCTTACAACAACAAAAATTTTGACTTAAACATAGGATATTACTTTATACTAGGGTTATTAGGTGACTAAGATGATACATTTCATCACCTGGTTAAAGGTGTAAAGGACTAGTGTACAGCAAGATAAATCTTTTAGTGAAAAACTAGATAAAATACATATATAGAAAAGCTGAATTTTACAAAACTATGCTTTTTTTCAAGATTAGAGAGAGAACTACCAAACAAAGATGGATGGCCAAAGGTCTCAGAGAAAAAGAAAACACAGTTGGATGAGGCCAATCTACCACACTGCTTTCCCCGTGAGTTTCTGCCAGTTTGAAAGGAGTACGGAGAGAGGCTGAGAACATGGGCAGAGAGCCAAGCTGGAGGCGGGAGCTAGGCAGAGCTCTGGATGGTGTCAGAGGGCTGGGAAATTAGCTGGTATTCTAGGATGCCAAGGCTCTCAGGACACACAGATCCAGGACCTTGAAGTCAGGCACAGAGATACAAGTTCACATTCTGCTCTGTTTCCCCCTGGAGATGTTTGCTGATGGCTAAGTGAGAAATAGTGAAAGAATAAGAAAGAAGAATAAGAAAACAAGCATAAAACTCTTCTACATGTCAGAGAAACATCATCACTTCCAACTCATGGTGCTAATAAGATAAAACTGGAGCTCAGGGCTCCTTAGGAAAATGGACAAAGGGAGGAAGGAACCAAGTCTTGAAATGATAAAAGAAATTCTGACCGGCTTAAAGTGTTCTTCCCCTAATGTATCTGCCTGCTATGAGCTAAAATAAAATAATATTCTAGAGGAATATAGTATCATAGAGACACTCTACTCCATCATTCAAACAAAACTTCAAAAAATATCATATATACAATGAAATAAGATGCAGACAATGGAAACAGATCTATAGATGATCCATTTATTAGCATTGTAAGCTATGGATTTTAAAATAACTATGATTAATGTGTTCAAGAAAATAACAACAACAAAAAAACTCAAAAGGGAGAATTTTAGTGAGAATTAGAATCTGTAATACATTTGAAACTGGACATTCCAGAACTGAAAATGCAATCACTTAAATTACATATGCAAGAGATGAGTGCGAGTGCAGATTTGACACAGCTGAAGAGAGGAAAAGTGGACTGGATGAGAGCATAGAAAACACCAGACTGAAGTGCGAAGGGGGAAAAAATGAATAGAAATTACATACATGATTATAAGATTAAGCATAGGTATAGAGTCCCAAAAGAGATGAGGTAGAGGATGGGGGGGGGGAAGGGTGAAGCCCAACTTGATGAAGTAATGACCAAGAATGTTCCAAAAGTGATAAAAATATAAAATCATTTATGCAAAAATTTTATGAATCCTTAGAATACTAAATAAAAAGAAAGGCACACCCAGGAACATCTTAATGAAACCATTGAGAATCTAGGACAAAGAGAAAAACTTAAAAGCAACCAGAAAAAATAGACCATATTATTTCAAAGGAGTAACGGTAAGTCTGACAAACAGGATTAATCAAGTGAAAGCCACATCCAGGTTCTTAAAACAAAGAGAAAAGTTGCCAGGAACTAAGAGGTATTGCCTTCAAGGAGCAAACAGTAAGAATGGCAGCTGACTTCTCAACAGAAAGAGTGGAATTCAGTAGAAAAAGGAATGCTACCTGTAAAGTGGTTAAAAAAACTAATATCCAACCTGGAATTCTCAGTCCAGTGAAACTATCATTCAAAAGTGAGGACTAAAGAAAGACTTCCCCCAACAAACAAAAATCAGCAGACCTAACTAATATGAAAGAGATATCTCTAGGTATCATAAAAATGATCCCATTCAGAAGCACAGTCTCAGGAACAAAAATAAATGTGTAAATAAATGGGTCAATCTCAAGAATTATTAAGGGTACAGAATAATAATAATACTGTCTAGTGGTGTCTAAAATATATTTAAAAACAAAATATACCAATAGCATGAAAGGTGAGAGGTTAAATGGAGTAAGAAGTGTTCTATGGTAATTGAGTTGTCTTGGAAGTGATGAAAGTGATCATTACATTAGACATATATACAGTAAGGACTCAGGTTTACATGTTATAACACCTAGTTTAACTGTTAAAACAACAGCAATGGAATGAATGACAAGCTTAAAGGGGGAAACATATAATAAAAAATACGGATTAATATAAAGGAAAGCAGGAAAGGGGATAAAATGAAACATAGAAAGGTAAAATATTGGAAAAGAAAACAAATAGTAAAATTGTAGGTAAAAATTCAATTATGTCACTACTTACATAAAATATAAATCGACTAAACACTCCAGTTAAAAAAAATGTCTGATTAGATTTTTTTTTTTTAAGTCTGTGCTGTGAAAGAGACTCACTTTCTACATAAGGATACAGACAAGTTGAACATCAAATAATGGGAAAGATACACATACACAAACTAATCAAAAGGCTGGAGGTTTATTCTACTAATATCAAGCAAAGTCAATTATAAAGAAAGAAGCATTGCTAGAAATAAAGAGGGATCTCTCGTAGTGGTGAAAGAAACCTACCAGGAAGATGTGACAATGTGAAATTTTCATGTTCCTAATTAGCATATATTCAAAATGTGTACAGCATGCCTTGATAGAAATAAAAAAGGAAACAGAAAATCTACAATTGCTGTGATAACTTTTAACGTGCCTCTTCAGGAAATAATAGAATAAGCAGACAAAATGCCAAAAAGGATACGAAAGCTTTTGGCACTATGATTAACAAACTTGTCCTAATTTACATGAACACTGCACCCAACAACTGCAGAATCTGCATACTTTTCAAATATACATGAAACATTTTATATATATGTGTGTATATATATATACACACACACATACATACATAGAAACATAATGTGTGTCATGCACCTAAGCCATGCTTAGAAGACAATTTATGGTTTTAAATGTACATACAAGAAAGAAAAGAGCTGAAACATCAATGGTCTGAACCTCGAATCCTATACTCCGTGAAACTGTCCTTCAAAAGTAAAGGAGAAATAAAGACTTCCTTAGTCAAACAAAATTGAGGGAATTTTTTGCCAGTAGACCTGCCTTAGAAGAAATGTTCAAAGAAGTTCTTTAGAGAGAGGAAAATTTTATAGATCAGAAACGCAGATCTACATAAAGGAAGAACACTGAAAAAGAAATAGGTGAAAGTAAAATAAAAACCTTTATTTTTCTTATTCTTAATTGATCTAACAGATAACAGTTTGTTCAAAATAATAGCAATACTGTATTTGATTATACATGCATTTGTATGCATTTTACATAATATATGAATACATGCTTTTGTATGCTTATATACAAGTGAAATAAATGACAGCAATGATATAAGGGATGGGAAGGAGAATTGGGTTTCTTTTGTCATTATAACATACTTGCACTATTCATGAAGCGATACAGTGTTATTTGAAAGTGGACCTGTTTTAGTTGTAAATATATATCGGAAACTCTAGGGCAACCACTAACAAAAGTAAAAAAGGAAGTATAACTAATATTTTAAGAAAGAAAAGAAACAGAATCATATAAAATGCTCAATTAAAACCACAAAAGACAGAAAAATAATGGAAGACAAAGATAGGAACAAAGAACAAGGGTAATAAATAGAAAATAGTAATGAGTATGGTAGCTATTAATCCAACTATTGATAATCACTTTGAACATCAATGGTATGAATGCACCAATTAAAAGACAGAGATTGGGCTTCCCTGGTGGCGCAGTGGTTGAGAGTCCGCCTGCCGATGCAGGGGACACGGGTTCGTGCCCCGGTCCGGGAAGATCCCACATGCCGCGGAGCGGCTGGGCCCGTGAGCCATGGCCACTGAGCCTGTGCGTCCGGAGCCTGTGCTCCGCAACGGGAGAGGCCACAACAGTGAGAGGCCCGCATACCGCAAAAAAAAAAAAAAAAAGACAGAGATTGTCAGAGTGGGTCAAAAAGCAAGACCCAATATTGTGTTGTCTGCAAGAAATCCACTTTAGATATAAAGAAAAATATACCATGCTAATAGTAATCCAAAGAAAGCAAGAGCAACTATATTAATTTCAGACATAGCAAACTTCAAAGCAAGGAAAGTTATCAGGGATAACTCAATGGTGAAATAACGAAAACTTTCCACCAAGGCTAGAAACAAGACTATGATAGTCTTTATTCAAAATTGTACTGGAGGTCCTGACCAAGGCAATAAGAATAAATAAATAAATACAACAATTGAAAAAGAAAAAGTAAATTCCCATATTTAATACGGGTATAAAGAAAATCCAAAAGAATACACAAGCTAATAGAGCTATTAAGAGAATTCAGTACCACTACCACACACACGTCAATACAAAAAGCAATTGCATTTTATATGCCAATAATGAGTAACTAGAAACTGAAATGGAAAAAAGTAGAAATATTTACAATATCAATACAAATATCAAATATCTAGGAATAAATCTAACAAAAGACATGTGAGACATCTAAGGAGGAAAATACAGAAAATTAACAAACTTACAGAAAGTTTTAAAGAGCTAGATAAATAGGATATGTCACGTTCATGGATTTTATCAATAAGACTTGTTACTGGAAAGATGTCAATTTTCCCAAGTCGATATAGGTCTTATGCAATCTCATAAAAATCCCAGATTTTTTTTGAGACTGATAAGCTGGTTCGAAGATGTATGTGGGAAAAAAAGCAAAAGAAGAGTCAGAGCAGGCTTGGAAAAATGCAGGAAATTGGAGGCTCGCAGGACCAGAAGTAGGGACATCATGACACTAAGTAGTTAAGGCAGTATGGCACTGCATGGGGATAGCCCCGGTTTCACCACCTCGGCACTACTGACATTCGGGATGGATGATTCTTTATTATGGAGCTGTCCTGTGTGATGTAGGATGTTGTGCAGTAGCCCTGGCTTCTAGTCATTAGATGTCAGTAGTGTATACACACACACACACACACACGACAACAAAATATGTCTCCAGAAGTCGCAAAATGCCCCTGGAGGGGGCAAAATCACCCCCAGTTGAGAACTACTGGAATAGACAAATAGAGCCCATGAAACTATACAGAGAATGAGAAACAGACCACACATCTATGGTTCCTTGATTCACGACAAAGGCACTGCCTCACACAATAGACAAAACTCAATTCCAAATGATCGGTAGATCTAGAAGGTGAAAATTAAAACAAAGTTTCTAGATGGCAACATAAGAGAATATCTTCATGGCCTTAGGCCAGACAATGATTTCTTAAATAGGACACATAACAGCACAAGCCACAAAGGGGGAAAGATGATTTACTGGACTTCATTAAAGTAAGAACTTCTATTCAGCAAATGGCACATTATGGAGTAAAAAGGCAAACCACAGTGTTGGAGAAGATATTTCTAATACAAATATCTGACAAGGACAACTGAGCAGAATAAATAATGCACTCACACAATAAGGAAAGGCAGATAACCCAGGAAAAACTGGCAAAGGACTTGAGACACTTCTCAAAATATTCACGTGGCAATAAACGTAAGAATAGGGACCCAGCCTCATTAGTCAACATAAAAATGCAAATTCAAATCACACGAGATACTACTGTAATTCTATTAAAATGGCTAAAATGGAAAAGTTGGACAATGCCTGATGTTGGAGAGGATCTGGAACTGAAACACTCCCACGATGCTGGTGGATGTGTATATTGACACAAGCACTTTGGAAACTACCTGGCAACGCTCACTGAAGCTGTATACTCCCCAGGCTCTTGTGTAGGAGTTGATTTTGGGGACCCACCCAGATCACTTTTACAGGCCAGGATATTCATTTCCCAGCTTCTGTGATCATTGGCTGCTGAGAGGTCACACCTTTTCCAGAGAATGGGGAAAGGTTGATGGGGGCTGCCTCACCTGGAAACACCCCAAATGCTATGCTTGCCCTCCGGGGTGGCCCACGGCCAATGATGGGCTGATTAAAAGTTACTAAAGTCCTCAGGGGGTGACTCTACACTGCCATTCACCCCCAGAGCCCCATGGAATCAGGCTGCCGTGGACTCCAGCCAAATGTGCTAGCTGGCCTGGCTCCCTCCCCTCCCCTCCTCCTCCTCGCCTCACTACAGGCTGCTCCAGAGGGTGCTCTTTCTATAAATCACCTGCCCAGCAATACTCATCTCGGGCTCTGCTTCTGGCCATGTGACTCAAGCCACTCAGAAGTACTCCACAAAAATGTGTGCCTACGTGCACCCAGACACAAGCAAGGATGTTCACAGCAAAGCCAGTCATAATAGGCACCCCAGATGTCCATCAACAATACAGTGGATACATCACAGTTTCTTCTCATGGTGGAATATTCCATTGCAATGAAAGGGAACACACTGCAACTACACCAACATGCGTGCCTCCCCAAACAAACTAATGAGGGAAAGAAGTCGGACGCAAAAGAAAGCATACGCTATGCTTATTTATATAAACCTCAAAACAATCAGAGTGAACCCTAATGACTGGACTTCTAAGAAGGGTCACTTTTGAGAATGTAGTAATTGGAGGGGGGAGGAGGGGTGCTCCTGAGATGCTGATTACATCCCCCTTCTTGCTCTGGGTAGGTACATACTCGTTAACTCTACAAGTGTCATTTACAGACACCTATGTATGTATGTTATGTCCATTTATAAAAAGAGAAATCACATTCTTATATTTTCAGTAATAAATCATACAAATGCACTGCAGGTTTACTTTCTCATTCATTCAGCCTCAAGGCTTTTCCCATCTCGATCATTCATCCAGCAGAGAGTCAATGAACACCCACTAGGCGCCAGGCACTGTTCTGGGCTCTGGGGATGAAGATGTGAATAAGACAGACATGGCCCTGGCTCTCAAGGAGCTTAGCATCCAGCAAGGGTCTTACCTGCGGTCCATCACTTGTCCATCCACCTGAGAGGCTTGTGGAGCACAAAGAAGTGTTTATTTAAAAACACTTGCACAAGGATAATCCTTTGAGATAATAACTCGTGATAGAATAGAAAACAGGTGCTGCTGAAAGACTGTGCCTTTTTGGTTCATTCCCAAAGATAATCTGCAATAACCCTCCAGGATATTAGCAGTGAGCACCCCAGAATGAAGAAGAGAAGGTCTCCCCCAATGCCACCTCAACCTCCAGAACTTTTGTGCCCCAAAAGGAGAGTAAATGGTCTCCAAAATGTCTGTGATTGAATTTCCCTCCAGCCTGCCAGGATTTTGCCTCAGACTCATATCCAGTTCAGTTGAAAGAAAATAAAGAAATATGACATATCTCAGATCCCCATGTTTGCGTGTAGGAATCCTCTCTGCACCCAGGGCAGCAGCAACACCAGGAAGAGTAGGACATGCAGAGCGGGACACCACCACCCATTAGCTGAGAGGGAGACACAGTGAGGGTAGCTGGGAGTGAGCTTCTTATGTTCCACAAAGTATTAGTTCAATCTTGACTGAACTTTTGTGACCTACAGAACTTCAATTTCATAAGGGTTCACCTAATATTCACTCAGCACTGAGCACAGTCTGTCAGTCAGCAAAGGGCTCTGTGGGGTCCCCTCAGCCAGCCACCTCTGACTGCTCCCAAGAGGCTTCATTCCTGTTGGAAACCCCTCAACTACCCACGCAAAGTCTTCTCTAAGCCAACAGGGTTGAGATGGCCTGACTTCCTCCCCGCATTTCTGATGGACACCCGATAAGTAAGGGGAGTGAGTCCCTCGAAACGATCTAACACTGCCCAAACACCATGAACATCGTGAACGAAGCACAGAGCACTGTCCCATTTCATTACAGATGCAGGTCCACCACATCTGATGTGCATCTAAGTGCAGCCCCACCCAGAACACTAGTAGTCCCAGTGCCCAAGAGAAGATACATTGACCAAAGAGTGGAAAACGCAACCAATTTCCAGGTCCCTCTTAAGGAGATAAAAGAGAGAGAGAGAGAGAGAGAGAGAGAGAGAGAGAGAGAGAGAGAGAGAGAGAGAGAGAGTGTGTGTGTGTGTGTGTGTGTGTAAGAGATCAACATGTGAATCAGTAGACTGTGTAAATAAAATGGCCCTCACCAAGGCAGGTGGGCACCATCCAATCCACTGAGGGCTTGAATAGAATAAAAAGGCAGAAGAAGGGTGAATTCACTGTGTCTGCTGACACGTCCATTTTCTCCTCCCCTTGGACAATGGTGCTCCTGCTTCTCAGGCCTTCAGCCTCGGACTGAATTACACCACAGGGTTTCCTGGTTCTGCAGCTTGCAGATGGCAGAGTGTGGGAGTTTTGGCATCCATAAGCACATGAGCCAATTCTTACAGTAAATCTTTACACACACATATATATAAAGAGATATATGTTTATGTATGTATATTTATTATGTGTATATATCCTACGTATGTATAGTATGTTATGTGTGTATACATATATACACATATACATATGTGTGTATATGTATATAAAACCTCTTGGTTCTTTTTCTCTGGAGAAAGAGAATAGCCCTACAGTAACCCTAATACACAGGGCTATTAATTAGGATGATCTAAATAAGTCCTCTGCCCTACTTCCCCTGTAGCTGACAAGTCAAAATGTATATTCATTAAAATTAGGTTCTCAGAGTGCCTCCGCTGTGTTGATGTCAGGGGGATTTATCTATACTTCCTGACGCTTGAATAAAATCATTGTAATTGCAGGTTTTGCGTATCTCTCTTAAGGAAGACTAATTTAATGCTCATGCAATTCAAATCGCCATTCAGCTGTCTGTAATTTCAGTGACAACTGTCCCCTTCGCACGTTCGTGCACCACTAACCAAAGACGGCGGCATGGGGCCAAAGAATGGGAAGATGATCTTCCAAAGTGGCAAGTTCAGGGACTCTCTACAGCGGTCGGCTTCAACTGAACACAAGAGGATCTTCTTAGCCGTGTACACATTAACCCGACCCCCAGCTGCAAGGTTGCAGAGAAGAGAGAGCTGTCATAAGAAAAATACTCCCCTGTACGTGACTGTCAGAATATTAGCCTTTCAAACGTCCCAGTCCACTTACCTCCAGCTCCTGCCCTCGCCCACTACACCAATGTCTTCATCAGCCAGTTCCTTCCATGGGCAGATGCGGGCATAATCTAGAAGGACAGGAAAAATTGGTTTCAAAGGAAACGTGAAAATCTTGCAAATGATGCAGGATTTTACGAAGTCATAACGTGATTTTGGAAAACACAAAATCTGTTGTGGAGGCATTCACAAATGAGGACATGGCAGAGTCAAGAACTGAAAAGAAAATTTACAAGAATGATGACAACACAGACATTTTAAAAGAAAAATTGTTTAAATTAGGAAACGTTCTTAGAGCGGTCATTGTAACTTTATTTGTAATGGGCAATTAAAATAACCCAAACGTCTGTCAGGAAGGGTAAATAAATTGTGGTATATTCAAAGCAAGGAACAGTACACAGTAATAACTAGACGTGAACTGCAAAGAACAGCAATCTGTACAAACATCGCAGATGCTGTGTTGAGTAAAAATCCAGATGCGAAAGAACACATAATAGTGATCTCATTTACATGAAGTTTGGGAGCAGGGAGAACTTGTCTACGGTCAGGGAAGCCCTCCTGCTGGGGAGGAGCTGTTGACTGTGAAGGAGCACAAAGGAAAACTCTGGGGTGATGGAAATGGTCTACACCTGGATCTGGATGTAGCCAGATAGAAAAGGTCATCGAACGGAATTCTTAAGATGAATGCACTTTACTGTAAGCTATACTTCAATTAAAAATTTTTGAGTATATTCTGTGTAAGTGATGAAGCCCTTGAATGACTTCAAAAATGTCCTCTTCCTGATGGTTCTATGAAAGCAAGCACAAAGTGAAGGACATTCGATTGTGCTGTCATCCAACCTTGTTAGGAAAATTATACCAAAAAGAAGCAATACTTGCCAGTCACAAAAAGATGAACACTGTATGAGTCCACTTATCTGAGGTACCGAGAGCAGACAAATTCATAGAGACAGAAGGCTGGGGAGGGGAGGAATGGGGGATTAGGGTTTAATGGGGACAGAGTTTCCGTTTGGGAAGATGAAAACAGTCCTGGAGATGGATGGTGGTGACGGAGCACAGCAATGTGAACATACTTAATGCCACTAAACAGTACACTGAAAAATGGTTAAAATGGTAAATTTTGTGTTGTGTACATTTCACCACAATAAAAAAAAATGAGAAAAATCAACACTTGACTCCTTTCTCCATTTTAAAATTAGCTTATAGTTGTGATCTAAATCATAAATGTAAGATAAAATTATCTTCATAATTTTCATTTCATTATTTTAAGATGAAACTTTATTTCAATCAAGCTTTTGTGTTTGTTTTTAGGGTTTTTTTTTTTAAGCGCTGAATAACAAAAATCCATTACCCATTGTCAGTGAAGTCACTTATGAGGCCTTTTGCCAGAGGCCAAGTATCCTAGGATCACAAGGCCCTGCAGGGACAGGAGCCAGAGTCTGAGGGACCTGCCAAGTTAATTCAAATTTGTTTCTTAAAATGTATTTTAACTATTCCCCCCAAAAAAACCCATATTAGAAAGAGCAACATGCCTTCTTACACGTCATATATAACAAATCAGAACACAAGTTAGACTGCATGCAGGTCTTGGAATAAAGTTCCCCACAATTTTTGTGCAAGATTTAATCTCCTTAAACATGTTTCACTGGCTAAGGAGGCTGAAGCTCTGCACTGCAAATTTTGAAGATTCAGTGATTTTTGCATTCCACTTACATAAAATCATAAAAGTGAGCACGTTAGGCAGTGTTTCTCAACCACATTCAGGCAAGACTGGGAAGCACCTTGCAGGGCATGTGGCAGTACCGTGCTGAAGTACGTCTGCGTGCATGATGCACTGTACATCTACGCTGTAGGTAAAACTGCAATGATGCTCATAACCTCGATACTAGTCAGAATCTGTTGAGTGGCCACTCTGCCAGCCCCATTCTGAGCACATTATTTTCATCATCTCATCTAAATCCTCAAAACAATCCCGCGAGGTAGATGGTGTCATGATCCCATTTTACAGAGGTGAGGAGGGATGAAGTAACTGGCCCAAGACCACACAGCTGGTTAGTGGGAGAGCAAAAAAAACAGAAGCATCAGCAGAATCTGGTCTAAACAACTACATGGTGCCATTTTGAGGGATACATCATCTGGAGGTCAAACCATAGCACAGATATTTTAGCACCTGTAATTTTTTTCAGGGTGCTCCCTGAAAAGGAGTGCACACTGTTACAGCTACTGTTGGCAGGGCTGGCTTCATGGGGTGCAACCTGCACAGACACACTGGACACCGCCCCCATCTTGGCTTACTTCTCCACTTTCACCATCTTGATAATCTTAATAACTTAAAAAAAAAACTGTATTGACGTATAGTTGATTTACAAGGTTGTGCTCATTTCTGCTGCACAGCAAAGTGATTCAGCTATGTATGTATATTCTCTTTCATGACCTTGATAACTTTTGCACAAGGGTCCACATTTGGTTTTGCACTGGGCCCCAAAAAGCATGTACCCATCTCGATTACTGGTCATTCATATATGAAATCCGTTCCTGCTGCTCCTCTTTTCATCTCATTGACTAGTTTAGTTAAAGAGATAGAAAGGTGAGGCAGTGAAAACATTTACGATTCACGCCTCTCTCCCTGTGAGAAGCAAAATATTCTTAACATCCCGCAAACAAAACACAGCTCAAAAGGAAATGTGACCCTGAGGCTGACCTAAGATGCAAATGCCTTCTACAACCTGCATGACGGGCGTTCGGCGCTGGCGTGCCCCCCACTTCCCCTTCCCTGGGTGACCCCGACTTCCACTTGTGCTCTAGCTGCCCACCCCAGTCCAGTCTGCGTGCAGCTGTTATGGAGGAGGTCACCGACCACTGGCTGACGACCCTCGAGCTGGCTGGGACATGCAGAGGCTCCTCACCCTCCGTGACCCTGGAATGTGGGTTGCGCCCTCAGGCCCCACGGTGGGAGCCATTTTCAAGAAGCAGCACCGTGTGGACGGCGGACTGACTGAACCCGGTTAAGGCCTCCACATAAACTGTGCGGTTCTGGCGGGCGGGGCGTACAAATCTACCCCTCTCGTCCCCAGACAAGCCCTAAAGAAGCTTCCTCGCTTGTTAAATCCGCCACCTACCCATTCGAGCAGCAGGCCCCGTCTTGCCTCAGTCCTGGTCCTCCAGCCCGGAGCCAGCCTCCAACTTCCCGCGGGAACGCCCCGGGTTCCCAGCCGCCGAGCTCTGCCCACTCCCGAGATGGAGCGGGGAATGAGCCAATCAGCTCAGCTCATTTCTGGACACATGATCCTGCTCAGCCAGTCAGAGTGACTCTCGCCCTGAGGCGCGGACCAGCTTTCTCGGCTTGGCGAGCCCGTGAGGTCGTGAGGTGCCGGGGCCGCCTGGCCACCAGACGCCAAAGCAGGTCTGAGGAGGGCACCAGGGGAGCCCTGGAGACACCTCAGTGCTGGGCACACGACCACTGCCCTTGGCCCCCAAGTTCCTCCTCCGCCACCTGGCCCCCAGCCCCTGCCCGGCCTGTCCTGTGTGGTGCGCTGGCCCACGCTGAGGTGCGCTGCGGGGCAACACGCTCCTTCGGGTTGTGAAGACCAAGATAAAGGTAACGCCTCATTGCATTTTTTGTATCAATTACGTGTTGCAGTGATAGTACTTGGACATGCTGGGTTAATAACGTACGTGATTAAGATGAATTTCACCTGTGTTTGGGTGGGGCTGCTGGCAAAGTGCACGAGACGCTCGGGGCTGCCCTTCTCTTTCTGCTGTGGAGCCCGCTCTAGACAGACCACGAGGACAGCGGATTTACGGGGTGACCGTGTGATGTGCTGATCCCGCCAGCACAGTCTGTGCAGGGCAAGGGGGCGTCCTTCAAACGACACCGGGGCCAGAGGGCCTGTGCGCCCCTCGGTAATCAAAGTCAGGGAGTTTGAGCGCGGAGAACGTAACAGATATTTTAAAACTCACTCTTTAACTTCCACCGCTTTTTAAGGGAAAGGGGCTGGCCTTCTGCCTCCTGGGTCTGGATGGCTTCGCTGTGAGGTCTCAGAGTGGCCTCGGCAGAGAACGCAGATGCTCCCAGAGGCTGGAGTTCCAGGACCCATCCGGGGAAGGGGCAAGAAATACGGAGCGAATCAGAGGGTCGCTGGTGAAGGGGTGGGGTGGGGACTCAAAGGGGCTCAATACGAGCGCTGTTATCTACGCTTCCGCTTGAAGTTGTTTCTTAGTTTTTCACCTTTTTCCAGTGCAAGTTGGTTTTTCTTCCCCCTTTCTCACCACTCGCACCTCCAGTTTAAAAACAGAAGAGTTTTCTGTATTCACATGCATTATGTGTGAATAGGATCAATTTATGGGACTGCTAAAGGAGTTAATTTTTTCCGTCGGGAAACAACATGGAGCAAAACAGCCCACATTCATGAAAGCCGCGCCCGCCCACCCAGGATGCAAAGGCACGGGAGGCCCTACTGCTGACTCACCACCCTTCCCCCGCCGGAGGACGGGAGGATTTGTCTCTCCTTTGGCGGAGTATGTGATGGGGGCTGGCACTGACCTTCCTTGCCCACATTTCAGAGGACTAGGAAGTCCCAGCCAACATCAGGAACGTAATAGTGAAAGTGCCATAATAATGGCGAAATAGTACTCTGAGAATTATTCAGTAATTTCCAACTACAACAGCTCTTCCTTCAGAAATGCTGAAGATTGGCGTCTATTTTGCTCTAGAGAGAACATTCCTTATTAGGACAAAGTGAAAAGGAAAGCAACAATACCTAAAAAAGAGGCAGAAAATGAAAAGCCACAAGCTTCTGCTGGTGTAGAGAAGGCAGTTTCTCTCTGCTCGTCCAAGAACAGCTAGGCTATACGGAGTACTCCATAAACAGCCAGCTGTGGACTCGCCTGTTTTATCCCCTTCATTACAACATCAGTGTGTGCTGTTGAAAATGGCCAATTCTATAGCAAAGAATCATTCCCCAGAGAAGCATCTGGGCCTCATTGCTGCTGAAAATGCTTCGGAAACAGCATTGGGTTTTTAGTTGTTGTTGTTCTTTTTTTTTTTTTTTCCATATTCCTTAGGCCTCTGCCCAAGATGGGACCTGAGCTGATTCTCACAGAAGCCATATAAAGAATGCTTTTACTTAATCTAGTTCAAATTCACGCTGCTTTATTCAAAAGCTGTGTCCTTGAGAGGAGTTAAATAAGCTGTCTCTCCCCTTATCGACTCACCTGGTAATCCACTGTTTACAGTAACTAGCCATCAACCCTAGTAACAATGTCTAGGAGACCCGTGTTACATTTCAGGCTGTGCTGTGCAGTCTGCAAGCAGGTTTCACTTCATCTTTATAACAATAGTATCGGGTAGGCATTTTTTATTATCCTCATTTTACACATGAAGAATGGGGACACAGAGCTGAGCGGCTGGGCCGTGAGCCATGACCGCTGAGCCTGCGCGTCCGGAGCCTGTGCTCCGCAACGGGAGAGGCCGCAACAGTGAGAGGCCCGTGTACCGCAAAAAAAAAAAAAAAAAAAAAAGAATGGAGGCACGGAGAAGTTAGGTAACTACTTTTCCAAGATGGGACAGCAGGTAGGAAAAAAGGCCAGGTCAACTGGCTCCTAACTGCAGGCTCGTAACCCATACTATGCCACTTCCCAACACACATCCCATATGTTAATCACCTGTGAGTCCTTTTGGAATATTCACTTGTTCATTCATTTATTTATTCACTTAACCTTGATAAGGTGCTTCCAGCTGCCAGGGATACAAAGATAAATGAAATCAGGTCCCTTACATCAAGAAATTCACCATCTGGCTGAGAATCATTTTGAAATGCAAAGGACCAAATCCTCATTCACTTGTTTTCTGAATTTGAAAAAGTTTTTGTGCTGAGTTTACCATATTAGGTTTTTGTGTTTTATTAGTTGTTTTCTGAGCTTAGAAGGGGGAAGGACCTGCAATCACAGGCTGTAATTTTTTCATTGTTCCATTTTCTCTTATTATATTTTGGATTCAGGACCCACTTTTCTGCATTCATCCATCTGCATCTGTCTATTGCAAATATGCACGTCCCAAACAAATGGGCAAGCAAAAGCTCTGTAAAGCCAGTTATGTGACATCACTGTGTTTCACTGATTTCTAACTTTTGTGTTAGCCGTGTGTGCACACCGAACATTCCAGAAAGGCTGGTCAGGCTACAGTGAGTTTTATTTAACCTGTAGGATATTTTATTTTGAATGGAATTAATGTTTTAAAATTAGAGATTTTATGTAAAAATCCAGATTTCTGGTTTGTCTTGAAAAATTTGAAGCTCTGCTAACAAAACACTGAGCTCTGAGCTGACATGACAACAGGGCCAGTGCCAAATAGTGGCCATCCTCTTCAGTAGGGCATGTCCAGTTCCTCACAGGCCCCACCGCTCCCTATAGTGTCCCCATCATTGAGATTGTGTGTGTCATCAAGTCATCTCACCTACACTGTTGCTTTCTTATTGTCTAAGAGTATTTCTGTATCTCTGTCTTTAATCAAAGATGGAAAATAAAAATCAAGCTGAAAGGGCCTGTGATTATTTTTATACCTAGTCTGCCTTGCTTATTTACTTTGCCTTACCTCTATAAATATGGCTGCAACATAGGGTAGACCAATTACGTTCCAAATGTGACTAACAGGAGCATATGTAATCAAGTCCTTCCAGGGAGCGTAACTTGACTGAAATGTGACTGTGACTGAAAACCCCACATATCCCACACCTATCAGTTATGTATTGCTGCGTCACAAACCTCCCCACAACTCAGTGGCTTAAAACAATCACTTATTTGGCTCTTGCATCTGTGGATCAGCAATTTGGGTTGGACTCAGGTAGGTAGCTCTTGTATTGGTCTCACTTGGGCTCATACATGCATCTGTGGTCAGCTGGTGGTCAGTGGCCTAACTCACATGGCTGCAGGTTGGCTGGCTATAGGTTGAGACAACAAAGGTAACTGAGCTTTGTGTCTCTCACCCAGCCCACTAGCCCAGGCTTGTTTCGGTGGTGGTGGTGGTAGGGCTCCCCTCTTAGTCTCCTCCGGTTACCGTAACAGAAAACACGAACTGGTAGCCTAAACAACAGACATTTATTTTCTCGTGGTTCTGGAGACTGGAAGTCCAAGATCAAGGTGCTGGCAAAGGTGGTTTCCAGTGAGACCTCCCTTCCTGGCTTGCAGACAGCTGCCTTCTCACTGTGTGAGCATTTCTGTGTCACTTCCTCTTCTAATAAGGACACAAAGTCCTATTGGATCAGGACCCCACCCTTATGACCTCAGTTAACCATAATTTCCTCCTTAAAAGCCTCATCTCCAGATATAGCCACACTGAATCACACTGGATGTTAGTGCTTAAACCTCTGAATTTTGGGGGGTACACAGTTCAGTCCATAACAGGTCCCAAGAGCAACCAGAAGGCAAGCTCCCTGTGTAACATTCGCTATTTTCTCATTGGCCAAGACAAATCCTGTGGCCAAGCTCTGAGTCAATGTGGGAGGGACTACCCCTGTGCATGGATACAGGAAGGCATGAACAAATGAGGGACCGTGACAGCAACAACCCACCAGACCCCAGGTCAGTTCTCTTGAACTGCTATATACTTGAAATAGATATGTTTTAAATGGATGCAGTGGTCTGCAGCTCACTATCCAACATCCGATTCCAGTCAGCTGATTGTTCTAAGTGGATGATGGACACCCTTTCCCCTTCCGAGGGGTGGGCATGGACCCAGTGCTGGACAAAATGGAAATATCTGCTGAGAGTACTTATGGGAAAAGTTTGGGGGAAGAGAAGGTCCCTCTTCCTCTGGGCATTGTTGATAACTGAGCAGCTACAGCTACTTTGCTGTCCACTTGAGGATGAAGCCAACCCTCAGGGGAAAGGAGCTTCAAGAAATGCAGATAAAGGTACCAGAGCCTGATGTCCACACCTAGGTCCCACTCGCCTCTGGGTTTCTTTGTTGCACAGCATCATAAATGTCCTTGTTGTTTGGAGTGGCCTGAGTCCTGGTGTTCTATCACTTAGAACCTAATGCATACCAACCAACACAGATAGTAATAGGATTGGTCAACCCACATGGAGCTATAGAGAGCAAACAGGCTTCCTGGGGGGTCCAGGATCCCTTTCTCACACTGGCCTTGTGCAGCCTCCTGTCTCAGGCTCCTTCTCTGTAAAAGTAGGAATTGTCTATCCTATAAGCCCCAAGCATGGATTTGTGATCAGATGAGATCATGCATGGGAAAACATTTCAAACTATATAAATTGTCACACCAATGTAAAGAAAAGAGAAAACAGCATCTTTAAGGTTGAAAAGATTGACAGCTAATAGCTAGAGTTATGTCATATCAACAATCTATCCATTTAGTCAGGTCAGTAAGAGGACTTGTCAGATGTGTTTACTGTTACAGAGACCAAAATCACCACCTACTATACAACAGACATCCTCCTATAATTAACTTTTCAACTAAATCAAGACATTCTTAGCAGTGTGTATGAGCCGAGAGTAGTTAAAGGGTGGGAGCAGTGGGCAAAACCAAGTCTGCATCAGTTAGGATAACTTCAGCTGCAAGGAACCAACACCCACTTAGTCCTGACTTAGAAAATAAATAAAGAATTTATTGGCTCAACTGTGAAGGGTCTGGCAGTAGGGCATCTACCAGAAGGTTTCAGGTGAGGTGTGGTTCAGTGGCTCAGTGACACCATCAAGAACCCAACCTCCCTCTCTGTGCCCTCCGCCTTTCATGGCATCACCCTCACATTCACACATGTCCAACCAGTAATTGCTAGGTGCACTATCAAGGACGATCATACATGTAGTCGTCGCACTTTGCTGTGGAAAAAGCATGAATTTGTTCAATACAAATATTTTAAATATATACCAAATTTTATAACCTTGATTCAAGATTCTTTCATTTTTCAATATACTGGGAGCCTCAAGAATGGGACCCCGGACTTCCTTCATCACAGAGAGGTCCTATTTGTGCTGATGCAACTGATGGTCGGCTCAGAAACCACATGTTTGAAAACTCTCTTGCTGGAATGCAGTGTGCCTTAGTTTTCGTAAACAGGCATTTGGAAACTTGCTTTCTTTGAGATGGGCTGAAATGCCCAGGCATCAGATCCCCAGCTCCACCCCACACATGCAGAAATCTGTGAACCTCAGGTGATAACAGTAGGGACCAATTTTAAATAGATTTCAGGGGGTAAATAAAAGAAGAAAGACCTTGTTTACTTTCATTTACTGTCACCCCCTTGGTTGGTATGCTCATTAGAATCTGGCATGTATAAAGAATTGTAAATTGGCCCTGGTCTTTCAATCCTTTTGATGAGTGATTCCCCTGCACCAGCCATAGATGTTAAGACAACTGGTCGTTATACCTGTGTAAATACTTTTGTGCTGATTTCTATGCCGAAGGTTGACAGTGAGCTTGGTGTATAGGAACCAGAGACGGCTAAGTGCTAACAAGCATAAGCCACATCCCCAGGGTTTTGAACAATCACGTTCTGATCTTTCTCAACCCAATTGAATATGTATTTCTATACATAAGCAAGCCAAATACCAAGTGGAAATCATATTAGATATGCAGAAATATCAGCAAACTTCAGTCTTTAGTCAAGCAGAAAGAAACGGCAATCAATTAAAGAGTACTCTGATGGTACACGACATCCAACAAGATAAACTCACCCATTTCAGAGATTCACACCTATACTCCTTGGGACTAAGGAGCTTTGGGACAAAAATCTTAAAATCAAATGTTATTCTTATTCTAGTCACTCTATCAGTAGATCTAGGAATAAAAACTCCATTTCTTTAAACAGATATATTTCCTGACTTTTCACAACTTTCTCCCTCTCCCTCATTTTATTTGACATATTCTGATGAGTCACCTGTTATAAGCAAGTCATAATATATTTGACACCAGGAGCCATATATTTGTATTTGTATCCCCAATTATTTGCATGTTCTGAGACCAATTTCCAGTGCAGGTGTGTGTGGGGTGTGGGGCGTTCCCCCCACACCACCAAGCAGTTCTCTGGGACACCAGCTGGGTGTCCTACAATTCAACTAAATTATGACACTATCTATGTAGCAGTAGCACCAGATTCCACAGGTAATGGCTCAGTTCTTCCGGACTGCACTACCCCCCACCCCACTTTAGATGCCCATCCCAAACCTGTGCTTCTGCAAATTGGAGGTTCCAGCATCTCCCTCCTCGGGTACAAGTGATTTACTGGAGTGTCTCACAGAACTCAGAGAAACATTTTACTTATCAGATTACCAGTTTATTGCAAAGGATATTAAAGGATACGAATCAAGAGCCAGGTGAAGAAATACACAGGCAAGGCATGGGGAAAGGGCTCAGGGCTTCCTTGTCCTCTGGAGCACCACCCTCCCCTCACCTCCACATGTTTACCAGCCAGCCCACATCTCACACCTTTCTGAGCTTTCTGCTAGTCGACTCACTAACATAACAAAAGACACTTTTATTGTTCTCATCTCTTAGGAAATTCCAAGGGTTTTAGGAGCGCTTTGCCAGAAACGGCATAGAAATATATATTTCTTACTATACGAATCACAATATCACATCAGTGCACCTTCATATATTTCTATTTGTTTCTCTAGTGCACAGCAAATCATGTAGTATACAGTCAGTGTTCAATTCATGCGGGCTAAAGTTTTGTAAGCCTTAAACTACCCACCTGTATAGACCCTTGACTGTTTGAACATCCATCCCCAGATATCATGAGATGTGACTTTTCCTGGGTGGATGAGCACATGTCTGTGGCTGTGTCCCACCACTGACCAACCAGGAAGTTCTTGGACAGCATGTTTCATGTTCTCCAATAAAGTTACTCCATCGTGTGCCCTTTGACAATGCTAAAGCAAACATAAATGAGCAACTGTTAAATACTTCCCCTCAGAGAAGATATCTAGAAGGGATTTACCTTATCAGTCCTAAATTCTGAAAGAATAAAATGTCTCTTTTTCATAAGATCTGCCAGTAAACACACATCTGACAATTCCTGCCTTTGCATCCTTAGAGGGAAGATGAGACCGAGAGTTAGACATTGTGCATTCTCGTAACACTCCTCCTCCTCCTCCCCCTAAGTACAGAACAGCAGAACTTCCAAAGTCGGCCTTGCTGCCATTCCTTTAACCTGGAAAGGACCAGGCCAGCCTCACCGCATAGTGATTTTCTCAGTCTAAAATTATTTAAAATTCTGCGGTAGATGTCTGATGGTGTTTTTGGCTGCCACGCATCTGTTCCTCCTTGTCCAAGGAGCAGAGTCTGAGCTCCCATCGAAGAACCACCCTCCCCCGTTTGGTGTATGTGGGAGTTGAACCCACAACGTGGCTCCAGAGGTGGATGTAGGACCCCAGCTTGGCCAACAGGCAGCGTGCCTCAGGCCACGTGGTGTGCGTAGGGATGCCAGTGTGAGGGAAGCCCGGCAAAACGAGAGGCTTCGAGCTCTTGCCAGAGGGGTTGCTGAACTGGTAAGATGTGGCTGAAGCTACTGGTGACCACCTTTTGGTAAAGGAAAGAGCCTGCCGGAGAGGGAAGCTGATGCAGGAGGCAACAGGGCCTAGACCAAGAGCGGGAGAGGGATTCCTGCTGTGCACCTGGTCAGCCACCCAAGGAGCTGGCCTCTGGCTATTCCATTCAATGACACAGTATATTCCCTTTCAAGAGGAAAACCTATTTATTGAGCTGAGTTTCAGTAACAGGTAACTGGAAGACTTTTGCGAAAAACAGTATTTGTAGGAAGACCAGAGAAAGGTCTTTTAGGGAAAATAAATCAATTAAACTGTGTAAACAAGCTAATTAGATCAGGGATACAGTTTGGGCTCTTTCAGTGCAATCCTTTTTAACAAACTCAGTTTAATCTGATGTCTTACAGTTATAGACATTGTAGAGGTATTTATCTGTATTGTTCTGAAACCACCATCCCCATTCTAAAATTAGCCTGTTCCTATGTCATGCATTTAGGTAGGCATGGGGATTTGTGTCTTCGTTAACCAATAGTTCTCTCTAATTCCCGGTCTAAAGCATTCCATTAATATTTCCCTGCAGTGACAGATGAAAGTGTTAAGAACATGATCGTGCAATTAGTGGTTGGCCCAAGAAAATAGAATTATTCTTTATTGCCTTCATATAATTGATTCAGATACTTAATATTATCTCCAGTGACTCTGAGGCTCTTTGCTCATACTGCTTCCTTAAGATATATAAGGTGTTTGTTGTATTTTTTTCATGTTGGAAGAGGCCTCTCAGTTGTAGTAATATCTAGCTGATGTAATATCTAGTTGCTGGCATATCGCGTGTTGGATATAAGTTGCTTTGGATCAACTTCAATTAATTCAAAGTGATTCAATTATTCTGAAATGATGAATTTGGAGAAGAAAAGAAAAGAGAAATATAGAGTTAGTCCAGGTTACCTTATATACCCAAGGGAATTACGAACTGAGAAAACAGTAAATAAAGTTCTGGCAAGAATCAAAATAATAGGAGAACATTTCTGAGCATTGAAAATACGAAAGTTTCATGTTGAGTCTTCAAAATGAAAGGGTTCCAAGGACCTAAAAAAATTAGTGAAAGTACAAAAGAGGCCTATATCTGTTATTCATTCTAGGGAGCTCACTTTTTTCTGGAAATAATTTAGTATATATCTCCAAAAAATAAACATTTTTTTAATAATCACAATAACATTATCACACATAAGAAATGACAGTAACTTCCTAATATCTCCAAATATCCAGTGAGTGTTAAAAATTCCCAGATGGCCTCTTACTAATTTTTTTTTTTTTTTTTTTTTTTTACAACTGGCTTATTCAAATTAAGATCCACACAGGGCTGTACCTTGGAATCTCTTTAGATATAGTTTCTCCCTCCTCTCTTTTTAATTTCTTTGCAATTAATTTGTGAATGATGTCATAGGGTTTCCCATATTCTTAATTTTGCTGATCATATCCCTGTGATGACATTACATTTGTTTCTCCATCCCCTGTCTTCAGGTTCAATACTTCGGCAAAAAAAAAAAAAAAAAAAATCCTTACATGGTATCATATATTTCTATCAGGAGGCACACAGTGTCTGGCTGTTTCTTTTTTTGATCCCAGCAGTCACTGGAGGTGACTTAATGCCTACATTTGAGGTTGAAACATTGTGATTTCTGTTCTACCATTCTGTCATCTTTCTTGAGCTGGAATTCGTCAGTATAAGGAGAAACCTTCTCCCGTAAATCACTTGGTTACCCTGAGGTACGGTTGTAAAGTAATGGCAGGAAAAGTGCTCAGTGCTCTACTTGTACTTGCTAGTTTTCAGAATAGTTGTTCCATCCTTCAGAAGAACCCAAATCATTGTTGATGTTGTTGTTGTTGTTTTATGCATGTATTTTAACATAGCTGGTGTGTTTCAGTCCACCGTTGCCATTATTCTTATTGATGCTCCAAGTGTGCCATCCCTGGCTGGGAAGGCTGTTCAAGCCAGCCACTGAGCCCTCTGACCTGACCCAAGAGCCTTCTTTTTTGTTTCCTTTGGTAAGCTAAGATGATCCTGTATCTCCCTGTACACATCTGGAATCAGCCATGTCTCCACGGAGATCTGGTTTGTTTCAGTGGGAAGTGTTGTTTAGCGATCACAGTCTGGATGCTAGGAGCGTCCCTTGCTACTAGATTACTCCTGGTTTCTGGGCTTGTGCAGTGGACAGATGCAGGAAATGTGTGTTTTAAGAGAAGATACATCGTGAGTCTGTACTGATATTTCCAATTCAAAATAGGGTTGCAGTGTTTTTATTTAAATTCCTTTATATTTTTCTCTGTTTTAAGCTGAATATCTTATTTACTGATGACATGAACACAGTTCGTTGTTTCTCCTGTAATTTACTTAAGTAGCTTCCAAATAGAAATACCAGTGTAATAGCTAACAATGCAATTACTGAAAAGAAAAGCTATTCTTTTTGTCCTTAACATATATGCCAATAAGATGTACAGCCAAATTACTGTTCTTTACAGTCACTTAAATTAATCTCTCTCTGTGTGGGCTAAACCAACAACTCAATGCATAGGTTAATTTCTTTCATTTTGCTTTTGATTTTGAGGAAGGGTCACATTAAAAGCAAAATCTCACCAAACCACAGACATGACTTCTTTAACATTTTAACACACATGCTTCTTGTCGTTTGTGTATGTGAATGTTATGACAAAAATGGAATCCTAGTTACAGAAGGCTTTACATTTGCTTTATTCACTCCAGAGTATATCGTAAACCTCTTCTCATGTCATTAAAATATTTCTAAATCACTATTTTAGCACCTTCATGGTATTTTATCACTTACAGGAATTACAGCTCTCTCAGCTAATCCTCTATTGTTGACCATTTAAGTTGTTTACAATTTTTCACAGTTTTAAACAACACTGTGATGAATATCCTTGGGACCAAATATGTGCAAACATTCTCAAATTACTGCTTTAGGTAAATTCCCATGAATGCATTTGCCGAACCAAAAAAATAAAAAATAAAATAATCACTTTAAGACTTTTACTTCCTGCAGCTGAATCGTTCTCCTGAAGTATTTGAGAGTTCTCACATCCCTAGGCTCTCAGCAACGCTAGGCATTATCATGCATTTTTTAATTTGTCTAATTTGAAAGGCAGTATGGCATGTGATTGTTGATTATAGACATTTCTTTAAATGGATGACTATAGGTATTCATTTATTTACTCTTTAATTCAACAAAACTGTAATTCAGCATTTACCTTTTGCCACGCCCTGGACACAGGACTTCCATCACAGACTGGTCCCTCCCCTCGTGGGGCTCAGAGTCCAGAGGAAAGGAAAGACATTTGAATAAGTAAGCTGGGGAGGAGAAATGCAAGGCATCAAGAAGGCGCATGATAGGGAGACCAAGTTACATGGGGTGGGGCAGGGAGTGGTCAGGCAGAATATAGAGGTTTACACTGAGACCGAAAGGATGGGTATGCTATATCTGGGAGACAAGTGGGTGATGTGGAGGGAGAACAACCCAAAGAAAGAAAATCACACATGCAAAGCCCCTGAGGTATGACTCAGGTTTTTCTTAATGTGCAAATACCCCATTCATGAAAGAGGATCCGGAAGTCCAGGGATGCATCTTCTGCCTGCCTGTTCTAAGCACATGGATGCTGGTATAAGGCGTAGAAAAGAAGAAAGAGCAAAACTTCAGCATCTTGTCTCAGACGCCTCTCCTGAGCGCGTGCTTCAGGTCTCCATCCTCCTCGCCAACATCAGCAACAGGTGTCTCTTCATCAGCCCCCTAACACTCTCACAGCTAAACCATGTGATCGAGGTGATTTATGGCAGCTGTGCATCCTGGGCAGATTAGAAAGAGAAATCTTTATAATTATACAGGCTTGCTGTTATTTAAATATTTACCAACATTAAACACCAAAGGGCTGTGCAAATGATCCAGGGCTTCATATTGTTCTGAGCTAATATTCTTTGTACAACATTATGCAAATTGCATAAACTTTATTTTGTTGTTGCTGCAGGCAGTGTATCCCAAGGCAGCCATTCGCTAAGTTGAAACAGATAAAGCTTTAATAACACATAGTGATGATGAATAAGTCACAAAGTTTGTGCAATGCTAATGTTCTCACTCACCCTAGGGTGGTTTATTAGATAAACAAGTAACATTTCCTGATTTGCTTTTGCTCAAGTGGCGTCGTTTTCTTGGGAATGTTTGTGCAATAAATTATTTCAACCCATTAGGCTGAATTTGTTAATGAACAAATCATATTCACTCGCTGTCTGTCGTGAATTGCTGAGAATTGAGATTTAAACACTGAAATTATACATTAATTTTACTTTCCAAAAACAAAGCTGGTTAAGAGAAATTAAACTTGGCTAAAATGGGAACAAAACAGCATGTCCAATGCTGGATATTTTAAGCCTGCAAAGGAGGCTGTGAATGATTTCATTAATATTCAGAACACTTGGGCGTTGTGACAACGACAAAATGCAACTTAACTAACAGTGCTATGCCTTGGGAATACCCGTTAGCAGCAACTCGGCTGTGCCATCGGTGCGTTTGCCCACAAGATGCCTATGTGGGTTCAGCATGGGTCAGGGCCCCACACACCTGTGTGCTGGTCCGGAACCCATTCCCCTGCCTCGTGGCATCCACAGGGCGGAATTGATCCTGCAACAAGGTATCATCTGTCTGTGTTCATAACAATCTGCTTCCTTAAGAAGGTGATTAGAAATAGCTCAGAAAATAACAGCTGGAAACAATGTAATTGTGCATCAGAGGGCCAATGGCAAAAAGGAAAGTGCCGACTGTCCATACAGCACAGGTTTCCACAGCTAGGAAAGAGAAGGAGGTAAACCCATGTGGTCTGAAATCGATTTCCAAGATAAGAGTTTTTTAAATTTCTAGCATGAATTTTATTGAAGAAAATCTTATGGAAATAGGCACAAAACCATAAGTTTCACAAAGTGTACACACACGTGGGTAACCAGCACTCACATCAAGTGTCAACATTACAACCCCACAGAGCCCCTCACGATGTCTCCCACCCAGTGGATCCAGTACCTCAACATCAGAGGTTAGTGCTGGAGCCATGTGCCTTTCACACCTGGATTCTTTCCATCAGGGTGATGTCTCTGAGATCCCTCCACATTGTTGCTTATAGCTGTAGCTCGTGTGTGCTCATTAATGGATAATATTCTTTGTATAAATACACTACAGTTCATTTACTCTTTCTCCCATTGATGGTCATCTGGGTTCTTTCCAACTTTTAACTATTACAAATAGTATTGCTTTAAATAGTCTTGTACATATCTCTGATGAATGTGAAAACATGTCTTTTCAAAGCAGTCATAGCCAGGTACAGATCAGGGTGTTACAGTACATTTACATTGGTCTGGGGATGTAGGTGAAAGGGATGGGGGTAAACGTTCATACACCACACTCACACATCATATATTCACTAGTGACGTTTACGGAGACCCCTTCTGAAGTATATAAAGTGATAACCATGTCTGCCTTTGGGAAGAATGTTTAAGGGACAGGGGGAACCTTCATTTTCACTGTTTATATTTTTGTACTATTTTAAATTTTCCCAAGGGTGTGAGTAAGTTAAAAATTAGTTAATCTGGCGGGGGGGGGGAGGGCGATAAATATAATGAATCCAGAGTCATTTAGGCTCTAACTGGACATGTGGACGTTGTTAAAACATTTCATTTTATTTTCCTTCAGCTGTGCTTCCCAGCACTTTACCAAAGCCTGTCTCATTTGCTTCTCACAATAAACAAGTGTGAGAGAGCATTTGTTGGCCATTTCAACAGACCACACGTGTGCCATGATTTCATTTAATTCTCATACGCAACCTAGGAAATGGGCTTTATTAAATAACCCCACTTCACTAGTGAGGAAACCAGAGGTTAGAGAGGTTGGCTGGGTTGCCTGGGGCCACCTGGCTGGTAAACAGTTTTTGGATCCTTTGCCAAGTGCTCTTTCTACTCAAGAATGCCTGGAAGAGCCTGGAACACACTGGAGAAGGAAAATGAAGGACAGAGGAACTGTCCAGGGGTTAGAGGGGCAATCCTGGAATAACATAGGGGCTTCCTGCCCCCCTCCTCCCTAAGTGCAGGTCATGTCCTTAATGACCACTGAATGTCAGTGCTTCTGCATTGCATGCCTTAGACCAGGGTTGGCAAACGTTTTCTGTGAAGGGCCTGACAGTGAGTATTTTAAGCGTGCGGGCTGTGTCTTCTCAGTCAGACTTCTCAACTCTGCCTCATTGAAGCATAAAGTAGCCATAGACAGTAAGTACATAAGTGGAAGGATATGGCTGTGTTCCAACAGCACTTTATTTAGGACATGGAAATCTGAATTTCATACAGTTTCCACATGTCATGAAATATTATTTTTTACATTTTTCGACCATTTAAAAATGCAATAGTCATTCTTAGTTTCAGCTCATGGGCTGTACAAAAACACTGGGCTAGATATGGCCCATTGGTTTCAGCTTGTCAACTTTTGCTTTAAACAGATACAAAAAGAGGTTAAGACAGTCACTGAGCAAAAGCTTATCAATTTGAAGTCAAAATTCATTTAGTTGCAAAATGGGAATAAAACTTAAACCAGCTAAATCGAAATAGGGAATTCATGAACTCATAACTGAGAAGCCCGGGGGTTGGTATTCAGACATGGCTGGTTTAGGGGTTTGGCTATCAAGCGTTTTTCTCTCCCTCCCTCCCTTCCTTCCTCCCTCCATCTCCTTCTTTCTCCTCCTTCCCCTCCTCTTCTTCCTTCTCTTTCCCCTTTGCCACAGGGGAAAAGACATTACGTACAGTGCAGCACTGGAAAGAATATAAGCTGATGTCTCAACAGAAATTATGGAGGCCCAAAACAGTGGAGTGACATTTTTTTTTAATGTATGATACTGTATAAGTTCAGGTGTGAATCATAGTTGTAGTGATCACAATTTTTAAAGGTTATACTCCATTTATAGTTTGAAATATTGGCTATATTCCCCATGTTGTACAATATATCCTTTTAGCTTATTTTATACCTAATAGTTTGTACCCCTTAATTCCCTCCCCCTTATTACCCCTCCCCCTTCCCTCTCCCCACTGGTAGCCACTAGTTTGTTCTCTGTATCTGTCTGTTTCTTTTTTGTTATATTCACTAATTTGCTGTATTTTCTAGATTCCACATATACGTGACAGCATATAGTATTTTTCCCTCTCTGTCTGACTTACTTCACTCAGCATAATGCCCTCCAGATTCATCCATGTTGTTGCAAATGGCAGATTTTCGTTCTTTTTTATGGCTGAGGAGTATCCCTTTGTGTATGTACACCACATCTTCTTCATCCATTCATCTGTTGGTGGACACTTAGGTTGATTCCGTATCTTGGAAATTGTAACTAATACTACTATGAACATCGGAGTGCGTGTATCTTTTCAAATTAGTGGGTTTTTTTTTTCAGGTATATATCCAAGGTAGAATTGCTGAAACATATGGTAGTTCTATTTTCAGTTTTTTGAGAAACCTCCATACTCTTCTGCACAGTGGCTGCACCAATTTATCAATACATTCCCACCAACAGTATAAGAGGGTTCCCTTTTATCCACATCCTTGCCAGTATTTGTTATTTGTGTTCTTTTTGATGGCAGCCATTCTGACAGGTGTGAGGTGATACCTCATTGTGGGTTTGATTTGTGTTTCCCTGATGATTAGCAGTGTTGAGCATCTTTTCATGTGCCTGTCAGCCATCTGCATTTCCTCTTTGGAAAAATGTCTATTCAGTTCTTTTGCCCATTTTATAATCAGGTTGTTTGTTTCTTTGATGTTGAGTCGTATGAACTACTTATATATGTTGGATATTAACCCCTTATTGGTCATATCATTGGCAAACATTTTCTCCCATTCAGTAGGTTGTCTTCTGTCGATGGTTTCCTTGGCTGTGCAAAAGCTTTTAAGTTTAATTAGGTCCTGTTTCTTTATTTTTATTTCCTTTGCTTTAGGAGACAGATCCAAAAAAACATTCCTGTGATTTATGTTAAAGAGTGTTCTGCCTATGTTTTCCTCTAGGAGTTTTATAGTATCTGGTCTTACATTTAGGTCTTTAATCCATTTTGAGTTTATTTTTATATACAGTGTTAGAGAATGTTCTACTTTCATTCTTTTACGTGTAGCTGTCCAGTTTTTAAAGGGCTAAGAACAACTAATAAACAACATCTTCTCAACCTAGAGTGTTCTGTACAGTTAAAACATACTTTGAAAGTAAGCAACATAAATACTTTTTTAGCGGACAAAAACAGAATTCATATCCAACAGATATTCACTATCGAAAAAATGCCAAAGGACATTGTTCAGGCTTATAGGAAATGATACCCACCCTTAGCTATTTAAAACACAAATAATAAAGTATTGAAGGGTTTATAACATACATAGAAGTAAAATATATGACAGTGCAAACACAGAGTGTTGTGGGAATAGATGGAATTACATGGTTATAAGATATTCACGTTGTTCATGAAGTAAAATATTATTTGAAGCTATCTGTGCTAACTTTAAGATGAATATTATAATATCTAAAGCAACAGCTAAAATAAATACAAAAGATATAGCCAAAAATAGAAAGGATAAAAAGAATACTATAAAAATATTCAGTTAAACCAAGAGAAGATAGGAAAGTAGTAAGAGAACAACAAAGAATAAATGCAGCAAATAGAAAAAAAAGTGACAGAATAGTCAGCTTAAATCCAGCTATATTGACAACTATATTAAAAGTTAGTAGACTAAACATTCTATGTAGAAGACAGAGATTGTCAAATTTCAGGGGAAAAAAATCAAGACACAACTGTATGCTGTTTACTAGAAACATTCGAAATGTAGACAAGTTGAAAGTAAATAGGTGGAAAAAAACAGGCAAAAAAATAACTTAAGAAAATTACATTAATATCTTTAAGACAAGTAATATTGTCTTTAAGAAAAAAATACTTTAAGACAAGTGATATTGCTGGAGACACTGAGGGCTATTTTATAATTATTCAAGTATCATTCATGAAGTAGATATAACTATTCTAAATGTTATGCAAATAACAAGAGATTGAGAAAATGTAAGTAAAAATTGTCAGAGAGATGAGAGAAATCAACGAATCCACAGTCTTATTTGGAGATTTTAACATTTCTCTCTCAGTAATTACTAGAAAAGTGAAGAACAAACCTATAAGAACATAAAACATTCACTCAACACTGCCAATCACCTGGAGCATTCAAGTATACCTTGAGCGTTCACCAAGGTAGAGCAAGGATGGGCCATAAAAGCAAGTCTCATAAATTTCAAAGGACTGAAACATAGAGAATATGTTCTCTGACCAAAATAGTATGAACTAATAAAACAATGACATCTAGAAGGTCCCAAAATGGTTGGAAATTAAGCAGAAGACCCCCAAATAATGCACGAGTCAAAGAATAAATCATAGGGGAAAATAGAAAGCAGATTAATGGAATGATAAGGAAAACAAGCAGCAAAATTATGTGACTATAACACACATCCGTGGAGTAGAATGAAGGTCCAGAAATAGACCACTCTGTTGATTTTTGAGAAAGGTACCAAGGCAATTCAGTGGGGAAAGGAAAGTGTTTTCAGTAAGTAATGCTGAAACAACTGTATAGCTGTGTGCGGGGTGGGGTGGGGGAAGAATGAACCCTTGACCCCACCTTGTTCCATATGATGATGATGATGATAATAATAATAATAATAATAATAATAATAATAATAATAATAATGGATTCTAGACCTAAAGGTAAAAGCCAGAACCATATAGCTTCTAGAAGAAACAATACTTTCACAACCTTGAGGTAGTTCAAGGTTTTTAGGTAAAACAATGTGTAAAAAGCAAAAATTAAAAATAAAATAAATATTAAAAAGACAAATACTCCAATTGAAATAGTGGGGAAATGACTTGAACAGACAGTTCACAAAAGAGAATAAATAAATGGCTAATAAGGACATGAAAGATGTTTAACATCATTAGTCATTAAGGAAATTCAGATTAAAACAAGATACAATTTCACATCCACTAGTAGGACTGCAGTTAAAATGACTGACAACGCTCAATGTTGGCAAAGATGTGGAGCAACTGGAATGCTCATCCATTGCTGGTAGGCATGTAGAATAGTACTTTGAAGAACTTTTTGGCAGTTTTGTATAAAGTTGAATATACAACTCCTCTATAACCCAGCAGTTCTGACCCTAGGTATTTACCCAAAAAAGTGAAAATATGTGTCTAGAAAAAGACCTGTACAAGAATGTTCATAATGGCCTTAGTTATAATAGCCCATAACTGGAAACAATGCAAATGTTCATTAACAGGTGAATGGCTGAACAAATAGCGGTATATTCAAAAAATGAAATGCTAATTGTCAGTAAAAAGGAATGAACTACTGCTAGTACAAAACAACACCAATGAATCACAAAAAAGTCAGACACAAAAAAATACATACTGTGTGTTTCCATTTATTTGAGATCTAAGATAAAGCTAAACTAATCTATATTGACAGACATCAGAAAGTTCTTGCCTTTTTTTTTAAGTTTTTTTTTGATGTGGACCATTTTTAAAGTCTTTATTGAATTTGTTACAATATTGCTTCTGTTTTATGGTTTGGTTTTATGGCCAGCAGGCATGTGGGATCTTAGCTCCCCAGCCAGGGATCAGACCCTTGCCCCCTGCATTGGAAGGTGAAGTCTTAACCACTGGACCACCAGGGAAGTCCCTGAAAGTTCTTGCCTTTTAAGGGATCAACTGGAGGTGATGAAAATGTTCCACATCATGTTTTGGGTGATGATTACATGAATGTATACGACTGACAAAATCATTGAGCTTAAGCTCTGTGCATATTATATTTATAAAGTAATCCTTGATTACAAAAATATTTTTAAATGTCTATCTCCTAGGTGCTAAGTGGATAAAATTTAAGACAGAGATCGTGGAATTGGTGGGAGGAGACAAGGTAGGAGACTGCTACAGTGGTTCAAACCATTCAATAATGCAAACTCTGTGATATTCAGCTTTTCATCCTCCTTACCATTGGGGATAAGTTCAACCTCTCTGATGAAAGCAAAGGAAAGGAAGTCCATCACTGCTAAAAAAAAGCAACCCTACAAAACTTGAGGTCCACCTCTTTTCAGCCCCTTCCCAGGCAGTGATGCTCTAAGTGTGGCCACACCCTGTACTCCCTTTTTTCACATTACAGCTGTTTGCTTAGCTTATCCCACTTGTGATCACTAGAACATGCCCATCCTGCAATCCCCTCTTTGTAATTTTTTTCTTCTTCCAATGTCTTCCTTGAATTTGACAACTTACCACTCATTCTCTTTATACTCGTGAAACATAATGTATTTCCCACCTCTACTTCGGAGGGAGAGAGGAGGAGTGGTGAGGTCCCTATCTCTGGGAGTTTTCAAGCAGAGACTGGATAATGATATGCCCAGGGAGTTAAAAACAGGGAGAGGGAGGCACTTAAACAGGAGTCTAGACCAGCCAGCAGGGTCCTCATATAATCTATAATTTTAGGATAAGTCCTCAATAAATGTTAACACAGCCTAGTAAATGGAAAATATGGGTTAATTTATACTTAATTTAATTAGCTAAATTTAATTTTACCCTGTATGCATTTTTTAGGACTAGAGGATAGAATTTCATGCATGTTCATTCTGTGCAAAAAATTCTACAATTTTCTTTGATCATCTGCTAATTTTGCTGCTGTAACAATTAGCTGTTGCTCAGCTGTCCTAGCTTCCAGGCAGAATCTGATGCTGATTTTAATTACTTAATCCAAAACCAAGGCAAAGTGAAATACCCACTGAGTCCTATTCCAATTTGAGTTCATTTCGCATGAAATCTATTGCTTACAGATTGGACTTTGCTCTTGGAATTAAGCATCATGCGTTGTGGGGCATTTAAATATTAGTTTCCTTTTTTCTTCAGTACTCCACTCACGGCCTTTCACAACTGTCATGATTAGTTCAGCAGTCACAGCATACTCTCCAACATCATGGTCCAGTGACCCTCTCCAGTGGTCCTCTCGCATAAGCCACACCACCTCCAGTGTGGGTTTCTAAGGACAGTTCGGTTCAGCTGAAAGTCCCTTTCAATCCTCAGAACAAAGGCATCTGGGGCTCTTGGCTCTATCTTGTCGAGACAGCATGGTGGATGGTTCTTGCTTTATATCTTCCATCTTAGGTCCACTGTCTAACGCCACTTAAAGGATTGTTTTTAATCTTCTCAGGTAATTTAGATTAATGTAGACGTGAGAAGCAGAAACCAGACTTTATTTTACTTTTCGTTCTACCTACAGGCTAATCTAATGTCCATGGGCGATGGTCTTGACTGGAGTTCAATACTAATCTGGCTTAATGGTTTTCTTTCCTTTGCTTCACTCTTTAATTCAAGCTCTGGTTTCAAAATCAGAAAGAAAGTTTAGATGGCTTGATGCCATGGAGTTGCAGCATCATTCCGTCCATGTCAGCAAAGAGGGTCTGTTTTCGCTTTGTTTTCCTTCCTGATGGCCACCTCTACATTATGCCAAGTGGGAGCCAATCATCAGACTCATTTCCTGAGCAAATTATGGCTAACAGGGAATAGGCAGCACGGAGTATTTTCGAAGATGTTCTGTTTTTGGATAACTTGCAAATATGCCCAAAGAAAGATCAAATTCTCTTCATTTTTTAAAACAAAAAGAAGTGGGAACACACATGGGTGATGTCATAATAAGTGTTTATCCTGGTTTAGAAATCAAAGTGTCCTCCTAATTAATGTCAGAAGGATCACCTTGATGTCAATTATCCAGATCATTGGAATCCCCCTAGAAGTCTACTTTTGGACTATGTCAGCTTTACAGAATTATTACCCTGGAAAGTCAAGCTAAGGGAAGAGAATGGGTGTTTTCACTGTTCATAAAGTGAAGTCATACATCTAGGCAGTGAGTGCACATGCCTGCACCCACTGAATATTAAACATTTAGGGAGCCTATTTAATCTCCATGATTGGACACATCGTCCAGTGAAGCCAGGTAGAAAGTATTTGTCGATAATGGAGAGAGTGACTAAAACACATGCAATGGGTGTGTAAACGGGAGGATGTCCTGCAGCTCACCACAGAGCTAAGTATCTCAGCTCCCAAACACAGGAGGCCAACTGATTTGGAGCATCTTCTTCCCAGAGTTGGCCACTGTGCTAAGAGAAAGCTGTTTAATTCAGAATTATCCTTGTGGTCATGAAGTTCAGGGCCTGGGGCATGGCACCAGTTGGCCGTGCTATAAACATTAAGTGCTTACATAATATCCAGCCCAAGGTGAAGATGTGACCAAGGCCATGGTCCCCAGACCATCACTGCAGCAGAGTGGACAACTGTGGAGACTGCCGCCAGAGGTTGTGCTCTGGTTGATGCCCCAGACATTCTGGTATAAGAGGCCCGGTCCCCGCTCCCTCCCATAGCAGGTTTCTGAACTTCCCACACCACCTCCACTAATATCCTCACTCTCCATCCCGATCTCTACCTCTCTGCCAGTTGCCTTCTGGATTTTGTATGTTTTACCTCACTTCTAACACACATCTTTCCTTTTCTTTCCTCTTGCTCATTGTATCTTTACCTGTTTCTTTCTCTCTACCTGTTTTTCTCTTTCTTTGTCTATTAATCATGAAACAGACCCTCAAAGCTCCCTCTTCACACAGAAAACTGAGAGTTTGAGCTGATTTGAATGTTCTCCTCCCCAAATGAGACAGAACTGTGGATGCCCTGATGCCCTGCCTACCGTTTCAAAGGGCTTCTGAGAGGATCTACCGAGATCATGTGGGCATTTGGAATGTTGTCCAACCTTATGCAAATAAGGAAGTATTAACATTAAAATGATCTAAACTGGATTGACATTCTCAAATTATTATTTTTTCAATAAGCATGTATTGCTCCCTATTTTAGCCAACACTACTCTCAAGGGGCAGGGGAGGAGTCCTAGGAGATGAATGAAGCAAGGAAGAGCCACTGTCCTTGCCCTCCTGAGACGGATCTAGTCAGACCATAAGCAGAATACCCCGAGATTGTGGTGGATGCCGTAAAGGAAGACACAAGGTGCTAGGATGAGGAAGATAGTGGGTACTTCATATCAGGTGGTCTCTTAGTCCACTCGGCTGCCATTCAAAATACCATAGACTGGGTGGCTTAAACAAAGTAAATTTATTTTCTCCTAGTTCTGGAGGTTTGAAGTCCAAGATCAGGGTGCCATCAGGGTTGGTTCCTGGGTAGATCTCTCTTCCTGGCTCATAGACATCCTCCTTCTCCCTGTGTGTTCATGTGGCATTTCTTCGGTTTATGTGCATGGAGAGAGAAAGAGAGAAATCTCTCTTCCTCTTCTAAGGCTGCCAATCTTATCAGATTAGGACCCCATCCTTAAGACCTTATTTAACCTGAATTACTGTATTAGTCAGGATAAGAATCAATAAGAGATAGGTAAATAGATGCCCTAGTATATATAGATGTGTAAAGAGATTTATTATAAGGAATTGACTCACATGATTACGGAGGCTGAGGAGTCCTATCATCTTTCATCAGCAAGCTGAAGACCCAGGAAAGCCAGTGGTTAGTCCCAGTCCAAGTCTGATGGCCTGAGAATCTGTGGAGCCAATGATTTAAATCCCAGTCTGAGTCCACGGGTAGGAGAAGACCGATCTCCCAGCCCACTCAGAGAGAGCAAATTCTCCCTTTGTTTACAACAGTCCATAGCAGGTGGTCAAGAAAAGACTGTATGAGCAGGTGATATTTATGGCGAGACTTGGAGAATGGAAGGGACACTGTCATTTGAAACTCTGGGGAAAGCCCACTGCAGAGAGAGAAACAGTAGGCAAGCAGATGGAGAAAATGCTGGAGAAATTGGTTGTAGGGATTAATATCCAGTGATCTATTTTGGGTGTAAATTTGAGCTTCACGTGACATCCAAATGTATAGATCAGTTGAACAGTTAAACAGTTGAATAAGAGAGCAGAAAATTCAATAGTAAGTCAAATTGTTTATACCCTCCCAAAGCACATTTATCACAGATATCCAAGATAAATTTATGTGGCTTTCTCTGACTGCCCCGTCTGGGTCATTGCCATAATGCTTGGCTGGTGTAGAACAAGCCACCTTGGTGTGGGGGCAACATGGAGAACAAGCTGGCAGGCACACCTGGGCAACCAGGTGGAATGTCAGCACCAACGTTTGGGATTTTTTTTTTCAAGGCCATGCACTTCACGTGGCTTACCAGAGGACATGTGTTTGGGGTTTCATTAGAGAACACAGTCAAAACAAAGTCTTCCTGTCTGGGAAGCCAGAGTCATGGACAGGTGCTTCCTGGGCATCCCCAGTGGCCAGTTGTGCATCAGAAAATACTGCTGTGGGCTTCCCTGGTGGCGCAGTGGTTGAGAATATGCCTGCTAATGCAGGGGACACGGGTTCGAGCCCTGGTCTGGGAGGATCCCACATGCCGTGGAGCAACTGGGCCCGTGAGCCACAACCACTGAGCCTGCGCGTCTGGAGCCTGTGTTCCGCAATGAGAGGCCGCGACAGCGAGAGGCCCGCGCACCGCGATGAAGAGTGGACCCCGCTCGCTGCAACTGGAGAAAGCCCTCACACAGAAACGAAGATCCAACACAGCCAAAAATAATAAATGAATTAATCAATTTTAAAAAACTGATGCAGCCACAGATAAAATAAAAATAAATTTAAAAAAAAAAGAAAATACTGCTGCCACCATCTGAGTCTGCTTCACTAAGTCCACAACACCTGGAATTGCCTCCTTTTTCTTCCTCAGACACCAGGTTTTTAATACCCTGTAATCCAGTCTGCCTCCTTACTGCACAAAGCTGCTTAGGTAAATCAGCTGAAGACTCATCCCTCCCAGAGCATGATTCAGTGAGACCGGAGGGGAGGCTTCCAAACTCCATTAACGGTCTCACCCCTCACCTGGAGCAGGGGTTTCAGGAAGGGTCCGCCCCTTTCCTCTCTCAGTGTTGGACAGTCCCATGTTGAGGAAGCACCCATGTTGTGACAACAGATGGAATATAAACAGAACTCATCCAGATTTTAATTGCTTTCTTCCTCTCAACCAAACATGCCTAAGCCTTAACAGGCTGATAAGGGCCTCCAGGCACTGTCTTACAATTTGCGCATCAATTGTGGATTGCAGGCATTAGCGATCTTACGACTATTCACGGCAAAGGCTCTATTATAGATCCAGGGATGAGGTTGCCGTGAGGGGAAGGGAAGGGAAGGGGGAGGAGTGGAAAGAAATCCTTAGTACGTTCTTGATAATGTATCTTAATCTCCATGTGTTGAGGAAATACACCAATTTTCAAACGTGTTTGCATCAATGTGTTTTAATACAGCATCTCTGGGAAGATGGAAACTAGTAGCTAGAAATACATGATTTAAATAATATGGAAGTATCTGGGGCCTTTTTCTTTAGAGTCTTTCAAATATATGACCCAGCAAGAAGTGATTTCCCCAGCTTCCTATGACCCTTGTCGCTTAATGCTCCCCACTAGTCTATTATGAATTAATTCCATCTCTCATTCACTATGCAAGTAATGGAGAAGTAATGCAGTGTTTCCTGGGAGAAAACCAGGAGTCTCTAGGTACTTGAAAAATGCTAAAAATTGGATATCTCTGAGCATATGGAATTATCATCTGAAAGAGATGATGGGTGATGTATTTTGAGATATTCATGAAAGTGGGAATTTGCCCTTTAATTACAAAGAGGAGACTTCTCAAGTTTTCACATACAAAGACCTTGGAAGTCATCACTTCAGTCCTTCCAACAAGAAAAAAGCTGGACAAACTGAAAATTAATGACTTTTCTTGGACCTGTCGGAGAACTGAGTTCCCAGGGTAAGCCAGTGGTGGGGTTCAGGACACACCACCCAGAATCGGAATACAGCACCTTAGCATATTGAATATTTAAAGCTAAATGAATTTGAAGAAATGGCAGAAGCAGGAAGGTCACTCTGACCCCCTCCCCACCTTGCCCTTCTCCCCTGGCTCAGGTCACAGAACCCTCATGAGAGGTAAGTACCTCCCTGTACCGGAGGAAAGGAGCATCCTTACCTCCAAAGACTAAGGACTTCGAGATGAATCCCAACAAACAGGCCTTGCTAAGTTTCCCCGTTCCCTTACCTCATACCCTTTGACCCTTCAAATCCCTCCACAGCTGTCTACCCTTCATCACACCTAGCACAAAGCTTCACAGGTCTGACTGTTTTTAGGGTCTTCATTTCCTTATGAAGGCTCCTATGTCACGGAAACGTATATGAAATAAATGTGTATACTTGTCTCCTGTCAATCTTCCTTGATCAGTTTAATTTTCAGACTCAGTTGGGGACCCCAAGAGGGTCAAGGAACACTTTTTCTTCTCCCACACCATCAGCCTGAAATCTGAAAAGGCAGATGAATCCTGAGAGACTCAGCTGAGCTCTGCTCACTGGGAGACACACTTAGATGGCAATTTTGACAAATTGCTGTTAGCTGAATGTGTGCTAGCTTGCGAGTGAGAAACTCCTGGGTCTGCAGTCCTTGGTGGACTTTATCTCCAGGAGCACTCCCTACCAGGTTCTCGTGGTGTAAATCCTAAAAAGGTCCCCTCCCAGTTCTCGCAGGGGGAGGGGAAGAATAATCCATGAAATACCCGAGGGTCGTAACAAAAGTCCACTCTACAAGGGAAAGACTCTGCCCAGACTTAACCCCAAGCCCTTCTACCTTCCAGTGTCACCTGATAGAGAAGAAACAGGCACAGGGGCAGGCTTCAAGGAAGGGGTTGGGAATGCTGTAGCCAGAGAAGAAAGTACAGTGGAAACACTTCCTGAAGGTTACAGGCCAGACACACAGACCCACTAAAAGACTGAGATTTACCTGAAGACTGTAGGACACTCCCACCAGCCCCACATCTCCACAGTGCCAAGAGGGCTCCAGGGTAGTAGCTGGGGTACAGCTTCAGGAGCCGCAAGACACAGGCTGTCCTTGAGGAGGATGATTTAGAGAAATTCAAAATAGAGAGAGCAGACAAAAACGAGGACACTTAGAGAAATTTGCAGCCTTCCACATCTATGGCTACTGCAGACGTGAAACACAGCCTGACTGAGCCAGATGACATAAATCCTCACCCTAAAGCCTGTTTACCTGACTTCCTACTCCCAGTCTCTCTTACCTCAGATTATCAGGCCAGGAATTTAAAACAACTATGGTTAATATGTTACAGTCTCTAATAGAAAAAGTAGACACCATGCAAGAGCAGATTGGCAATGTAAGCAGAGAGATGGAAACACTAAGAAAGGATCAAAAGGAAACACTAGAAATTTTAAAACCAAAAAAAAAAGAAAAAAATGGAGAATGCCTTTGATGGATAGAGCTGAGGAAGGAATCAGGGAACTTGAAAATACATTGATAGAAACTTCCCACACTGAAAAGAAAAAAAGAATGAACAAAAAAACCCCAGAACAGAATAGCTAAGAACTGTGGGAAAACATCAAAAGTTTTGACATATGCATTATTGGAATACCTGGAAAAGAGAGAACAGAGCAGAAGAATTTGAAGTAATAATGGCTAAGAACTTTCCAAAATAAATGACAAACACCAAACTGAGATACAGAGAATTGATAAATACCAAAAAAATCCCTACACCTAGCCATAGACAAACAGAAAGTCTTGAAACAGCAGAAAGAGGAGGAAAAACAAAAGACAAAACCCTTACGTATAAAAGAGCAAGAGTAAGAGTCACAGTGGACTTCTCATTAGAAACCATGCTGGAAGAGAATGAAATGAAATGTCTAGTGTTAAAAGAAAAAAAAACTTTCTATATCCAGAAAAATTGTCCTTCAGAAATAAAGGAGAAATAAGTCTCCCACAAACAAGAACGGAGGAAATCTGTCACCGGTAGACCAGCCCCACAAGTAATGTTAAAAGTTATTCAGACAGTGGCGCAGTGGTTGAGAGTCCGCCTGCCGATGCAGGGGACACAGGTTTGTGCCCCGGTCCGGGAAGATCCCACATGCCGTGGAGCGGCTGGGCCCATGAGCCATGGCCGCTGAGCCTGTGCGTCCGGAGCTTGTGCTCCGCAACGGGAGAGGCCACAACAGTGAGAGGCCCACGTACCGCAAAAAAAAAAAAAAAAAAAAAAAAAAAAAGTTTTTACCCTCTTTTACCCTCAGATGCCTCATCTCAGAAATTTAGCTATCAATAGCTCCTTTATAAGGTTGCTCTGAAGACTGAGATAATGCAAGCTAAGTGGTTAGCAGAACACCTGGCACGTGGTAAATTTTCTATGGATAGAAGCAGCAGCACTTCTCAAATTGTGGTCCCCAGACCAGCAGCATCAGCATCACCTGGGAACATGTTAGAAATGCAAATTCTCAGCCCTCACCCCAGACCAAATGAATCAGAAACTCTGGGGGTGGGCCCAGTAATCTGTGGCTTAACAAGTCTTGCAGGTGATGCTGATTCTTGCTAAAATAAAAGAACCACTGCCTTCGAGGACTGAGAAATTACTAGTGATGCCAAACACTGACAAGGGCTTCCTAGCTTGGAAACCCTGATCCACAGACTGCCTTCAAATCAAGCTCTAACATCTCCAAGGTAGTTCAGACAACAGCATTTTGAAACGTGTGTGTTCTGTTCATTCTTGAGCACCCTTTACTTTCTCAGATGCAGCTCAAAGTTTGGCACATAGTAGATTCCTAGCAACTGCCTATCAAATGAGTGAATCAGTTACTATAATGAACACTGTACAGGCGTCCCCAAGGATCCCAGCTCCTTCCATCGACTTTGCTGACCCAGCAAGGAAGGGAGGGGATCCAGAGGCATCCTTTCAACCTACTCTGTGTGATGTCTCCTTCCTATGAACCTAGTGATGAGGATCATGGGTTTGACTCCCCAGCACAGGGCTGAGGGGATTTGACCCATTCTCCTGTTTCAAACCAGGACTGAAAGGCCATGTGATTCACTTCATTGATGATTCAGGGACAGAAGAAAACTGGAACTAAGTTTCCAGTTTTTAAGTTCTTGGTTCCACTCACAGGCTTCCAAATGTTGAGGTCTCATGATGGAATTATTTCCTCAATTCATAATTCTAGTTTATTTATTTCTGGTTTCGTCATAAAGTTCGATTGGGCCTCTGCTGCGTGCACGGTGCTGTGCTGGACAGTGTCAGGGGTTAAGAGAGAGCCTCTCCGTCCCCCTCCCCCTCCCCAGAGCTGGGTCTCTCTCAAGGGCAGAGAAAGGGCATAGGCAGCCTCGTGACGAAGCGGAGTGTGGAACAAACATGTCCAGACAAAGGCACATGTGTGATGCTGGGACTGATTCACAGACAGGAAGGCTGTTCCAACAACAGGAGGCCAGGGGCAGCTTCCTGCAGGAGCTGGGGAGGAGAGCAGCTGCCATGGGGGGTCTCCCTGGAGATAGGATGCTTCTGCCCTCTTCAGGGGACTGGAATGTACCACCTGACTGTTCCACAAATGAATGGAAGTTAAAGCAAGCAGCAGGTCCCTTTTGCCTATTAAACTAACATTAAAATGTATTTATTGGAAATACCTAGTGCTGGCAACAGTGTAATAAAATTGGCATTCTTGTATATCTCTGGAAGCATCTGGTAAACCAGCAAATGGAAATAATAATAATAAATAATAATAATAATGAATTGAAAAGTATCAGTTAACACACCTGAGGAGCTATTATAAATTTTTGTATCATTGGGCTCTGCAGTCAGACATGTGGAAATCTGTCCTAACGGATGTTGTTTTAAATAGAAAGGAAATGATATTCACCACTGCATTCGTCTGCAAACAAGTGGAATCAAAATAGATGTCAAATGGTTATGTAAACTGATTCTAATGATGCAGCAGTTAGTGGCCTTTAAAATATTTTTTCTGAAGAAATTGAGCCACCTGCAGATAACAATCTTAAGATATGTTAAGTTTAAAATCATGACTCAAATTTTACTAAGTATGTTTGCAAATATCTAATAAATAATAAACATTGGGGAAAAATATCAGAAGGAATTACAGCAAAATAACAGTGCTCTCTTTAAGATGGAGGATCGTGGCTGTTTATTCTTTATTTTCTCTAGTTTCTAAATGCTCTAAGATTTTATTATATATAATACTTAACAGAATAGAAAATACTAGAGCAGGAAAGAGGGGAGAGTGGAAGATCACCTCCTGGTTGAGGGGGGAATACCAATAGTCACAGGGTTTTCTCATTCCCAATTGCATTAGCCATTACGAGACTTTATCTTCCTTCTTCCTTTTCTTGTGCTGAAAAATAGTCTCCAAGGGAACTGAAGCAGGGGGTATGGGTAAGGGGGTACTGTTTGACCAGATGTCAGTAAAGAAAAAAAAAGGAACAGGATGGATTTCTGAAGTTTGCGCTTGAGACTGAATCATAGCAAACAGAAACCTGGGTGTGTGGGTGGTGGGGCAGGGAAGCGCTCGCCCTGGGTTCACGCTTTTCCGGCCACATTCTGTTGAGCCCTGAACGTCTGACACTGTTGGAAGGGATGCCGCAGTCTTCCCATTTCCATTTCAAACAGAAAAGCTCTTTTTATTTTCTGTACTCATGGTTTTTCCTTCCTCATATAATTTTGGTTGCTCAAAGCTTAAAGATATTTGAAAACTTCTACTTAATTTTATAACTAAACATAATATTATTTCTCATTTACTTAATAAGTATTTTAATATTTATTTTCCACTTACTTTAATAACTATTGTAATAAGAAATTATAGCTTGGAGTTAGATTAAGCAGTTTCTTTCTCTGTTAACTATCAGTATGTCATTAAAAGCTAGCTATACCTCACGACAGATGATTAAGCACCTGCCATCCCATGAGCCTCCAGGCTCCACAATGCCAGGGACTCTCTCTGCCTTGGTCCCTGCTCTGTGCCCAGAGTATCGTGCACATAGTAGGTGTTGAACAAAGTGTACTTTTGAAAGAGTGAATGCTGCCACTTGGTGGCAGCGTACCCAAACTTCATGCTTAGCATTTTGATTACTTAATGAAATTCATGAAAAATTGAATTAGAAAACCTAAGACATGAATCTTGGTGATAATCATCTCATTTTCCTCATTTTGCTCTTTTGTTTCCCTACTCAGCACAGAGTGGAGACATCTGAGTTCACTCTGCTCCACATCTGCTCGCTCCGGTCCTCATGGCACACAGGTGCTGCTGATCAGTGGTAACAGGGCTTGGCCCTCTGGAGGAAAGAATCTTTTCTGCCATCTTAGAACTCACTAGAGCACTGCATTCAGCAAATCCTGGTCCCGCCTGTCCCCAGGGCACTTGAAAGGTTATGTCTGTGACCATCAACTCCTCAGCAACTGCTGGTCTCCCCTCCCGCCATCCCCCGTGTTTCTGTTCTGGCACCAGGAACCTGCAGGCACGCTGGGCAGCGCCATTGAGTTAGCCTAGTCTGGGGGGAAGGAGCATTCTCAAGCGCGGGAGACAGCGGTTTGCTCATGAACCAGAGAAGTGTTAAGTTATTTAAGGCAAAGCAATAAGGGATGTGGTCTTACACGCTGACGTGCTGCCTCATTGGTAGAGTCATATGACATCGCACTGGATTATGGAGCCACGTTACTCTGGTTAGTAACATTATGCTATCTTAATTCAGTTTATATGATTATTTAAGTTTAATTTTCAGGGCTCCTGTCAGATATTAACATTGTATTAGGTAGAGGACATAACTAATTGGGGCGCACATGCCCACACACGCCGAGGGCCTTGATTGCTTGTACAGTGCAGGGCAATTATTGTAACGAGAGCAGCGCTTAGTCTGGCACGTACAGATGACTGTCCCTGTGAAACCCGTTAAAGTGACAGTTGCGGACTCTGAGCTCTTCAGGAATGTGGCCATGCCGCCTTCACAGACGTGACTCATTGTTGGTGCTCAGTCAGTGCGGGTTGACTTGACTTGGAGCAGAACGGGGACAAAGGGAAGTCCAGGGTCTGAGAGATCATGTTTGCTGGGGTCCTAGCTCTTTCATTGCACTGCGCCTCCCAGGCTGACCTCACGCACCATGGAGAGGGTGTCTCCCTGCTCTGAGCACTGGGATTGCCTGCCTCCCAGGTCCCTCTCCAGGTGACTGCCATCTCCTGAGGTCTCCATTCGTCTCCTGTGCAGTGGGGCTGCCGAGTCTGTTCTGCTGGGTTCAGAAGCCACTGAGGATAAAACATGTGAAGTGCCCGATGCCGTGTCTGGCAAACAGCAGACCCCCCGCACAGGCATATGGGCATTATCGTTTTCAACACTACAGTGGGAGCCAGGCCTATCTGCCACTTCTGGACACAAACTCCACTCCATGTGCTAGACTGGGGGTCTCATTAAAGTTGCCCCTGGAGACTCGCGGCCCACACACTAACCCCTCACCCCAGAAAAGCCTCCCACTCCATCTGTAAAGTGTGACCACCCACCCAGACACTCTTCCATCCAGCCGATGTAGACCAGTGCCTACTGCCTATGAGGCACAGCAGTCTAGTGAGAAAGGAAATGCACCTGCAAAATAAGTCTCTGTTCTAGATTCTTTAAGGAGGTTAAATAACCAAACGTGCTGGGAGTTCAGTACAGAGAGAACCCTGAGCCATGCCAGCCATCACACTGTGTGTTAAAGGGAGAGTGCCAGACTCTGACCCCAAGTTTCTTTTTTTTTTTTTTAATATTGGATATACTCACTGTGCTATAAAATATATCCTTGTTGCTTATTTATTTATTTGGCCATGCTGCGCAGCTTGTGGGATCTTAGTTCCCCGACCAGCGATCAAACCCAGGCCCACGGCAGTGAGAGTGCCGAGTCTTAACAACTGGACCATCAGGGAATTCCCCCGACCCCAAGTTTCTGATCCAGAAGGTTTGAGGTGCAGCCTGGAACATGCTGCATGTCCACAAGCAACTCAGCTATTTCTGATTCAGGTGTTCTGAGGACCAGGGCACGACAGTGAGCTCCTCATGAGCTGAAGCCATCCTAGAACTGATTCCGTCACCCCACAAAGCAAGTGTGTGTACACAGCAGGTGCTCAACCTTCAATTTGTGGGATGGAGAGAAGGCACCATGAGGAAGCCTGGAAGGATGGAACAGCTTCTGGAAGAGGAGTGGGATGAGAGAAGAGCAGGGGAGAAACACGGGGCATGGGCATTCCTGCTGGAAACAGCGGGAGAGGGCTCAGAGAAGTGCTTTCTCTGGTGTGAAGGGTCCTTCCGAGGAAGCCAGGATTATAATGGTCTCATTACTGGACTGGACCTTCCCAACCAATAAACCTGCCTCAGCCCCTGAGGACAAGGAGCACTACAGCTAACAGTTCTTACTGCACATTAAATATTAAACAAGATTTCCTCTTGGGCAATCATTTGTGGTCATTACCCTGCTCTGTCTACCACATCACAAAAACCCTCAAGCAAGCGAGAAACCTTGGTCTGGGAAAGAGCCTCTCAAGTTAAGCTCAGGGACACCTCTGCTCACCCGTGGCCAAACCCCAAGTGAAGTTGGATCCAGGGTGTCTTCTGCAGTTTGGATGTCGTGCCTGAATTACTCCATGAGACCAGGGCCAGAGGATATGACATCTGTGGACCCCAGGAAAGTAGTTGTCCCACTTTTGCCTCTAAAAAAAGCCCCACTGTCTTTTTCGCCAAGAGGGTGGGCTGGCCTCTGATTCCTCAGTGTCAGCGTCGTCCAGCCCCTCATCCCCATCAGCAGGCATGCAGGCTCTCTGCCCTTTCTCCCTTGCTTGCTGGCTTCCTTGCTTCCTTCCTCTCACTCCTGGAGGCTGGGCATTCCTTTCAGTTCTGGCCACTTGACCCAGCTACAGATGCTTCCCACCTGGACAAGGGAAGGAGCCTCGCTCGTGTGATGACCCCCAAGCCAACCCCCGACTCGCTCACCTTGCCCAAAGCAGTGCTTTGCCGACGAGTTGCCCTCCGCTGCCCAGGAGGCTCCATCCAGGGGTCCTAGGGGCCTCCGCTGACTCTGAACTCAGTGTTTCCCCTTTGTCCCAGGGTAGTCGTTAGGTTTCAGGTTGTTTTTCACTATTTTTTTTTGGTAAAGTTCTATTTGAAGGCAGAACTCGGGGGGCCAGCCTTTGAAATCTACCAGGATAAAGCTCAACCCCCGTCACCTGGCATTTAGAACCCCCAGAGCCTCACCACAACCCCCCACGTGACCTGCCTCAGGATCAGCTGGTCACGCTGTCCCCCAGCACACCTTGGCTCTCGCCCTACTGTGCCTGAACTCACATGACCCCGTTCATCCGGTCCAAGTGACCTTTGGAAACAATGTGACAGACGAGGTCACCTCCCGCGTGTGCTGAATCACGCCAGGTGACCCAGGTTCACGTCATCGGCGGCCAAGTCACGTTGACAGCATGATGCACCCGTGATGTGAAGGGCGCTCCGTCGCTGTGGTGTGCGCTCCCCCAAGACTCGTCACGTCAGTCCAGCTATGAGAGCGTCAGACACTTCAAACTGAAGGACGTCCTACAAAACACCCAGCCACTGCTCCTAGAAACTGCCCAGCTCACCAAAAACGGGGGCGGTCTGTGACACCATCACAGCCCAGAGGAGCCGTGAGAGGTGTGAGGCCTCCAAGCGCTGTGGTGTCCGTACCAGGGAAAGGACAGTAGTGCAGAAGCAGTGACATCTGAGTCAGACCTGAGGTTAACTGACGGCAGCACTCCATGGTAGTTTCTTAACTGTAACAAATGCACCAGGGAAATGTAGGATGTTAGCAAAAGGCAAACCTGGGAAAGGGATATGAAGGAGCTCTCTTCTCTGTAAAGTGAAGACATGTCTGTAAATCTACAACTGCTCCACCCTGAGTAGAGGGTAGAATTAAAAGTTTATTGTAAAAGCCCTGCGATACCTTCCTGAGGCCCCTGGAACAAAGTTCAGCTCTTCACTGTGCCCTCTAAGCCCCACATCACTGCATCCTGCTCCGTCCCCCATCCTGGCACCGTGCCTGCCTTTTCTCTGCTCCTGGGCCCTGAGGCTCCTTTCTGCCTCGGGGCTTTGAAACATGCCCTCCTGGTGGGAAAGCACCACTGCTAGCCATCCCACCTGGCTTGACTCCTGCCTGGCTTTGGATGTTCCCTCTCTTGCAGTGGCCTCACATTCTCTTTTATGACCTGAGAATTTCCTCACGTGCTCCCCTCTCTGCTGACCTCTTTATTCTCTATCTGCCCTCACTCGAAGCCAAGACTAGGGCTCCCCAGCTCATAACTGCTTCCCCAAGTGCAAAGAACAGCATCCAGCATAGGCAGGCAGCCAGAAATCCTTCCTGAGTTAACAAAATCAGTTAATTTTATTTGCTCAACAAATATTTGGGAGTGGCAGGTATTGGCCAGGTACAGGGAACCTGGAGATGAATGAGGGAATGTTCCCTGCCTTCCAGGAGCTCATGGTCAAGCCCTTCTTCATGCCCTTGATGAGTGTCCAGCGTTTAGGACCAAATGCCAACCCCATCTTTTCAACGGTGCCCTCCTGAGTACCCATGCTTCATCCTTTCTGCTAGATGTTAGCGGCATGGCTCATTCTGTATCAGAACTACTTTGTCTTTCTTAATCAGATCTAGAATCATTGTTGCCATTTTTATTCAGATTTCCCATGAATTATATCTATTAAAAATGGAAAATATACGTGATAAAATTTAAATTTCTCATAATGTGATAACTCAGGAGACTTTATTTTTATGTATATAAGTAATCATTATGGAAAATAATTACAAATGCCCAAAAGGATAAGTGCTTTTAAACATATAATTAACTGAGCTCTTCCCACACACAGATTAGCACGGTTAAGCTTTGGGTCTTTTCCATTCCAGATGATGCCCTGCTTGTGTGTTATGTGATCCTCCACACAGAGCCTTGGTGTTTTATAAATAAGCATGGATTACTGCAGGATGCTGGTGTGAAACCCTTGACGTCAACCTAAGGTACCTGGCACAGTTTCTCACTGTAGTAAATGTAGACCCACAGCATCATTTTGAATGGCTAGATCCTGGCCAATTGTTTCAAACTGTGCAACATCACAGTTTATTTAAACAATCTTTTTTTGTTGTTTTGGACATTTTGCTTGTTTCTGTTTGTTCACTATTATAAATAATACTTTACTTAATGATCTTGCACATATGTCTTTCAACACTTATCCAATTATTTCCTTAGGGTGAATTCATAAAAGTTGGATGCTGGGCTAAGGGGTTTTTATTGTTGTGTTAGGTCTTTTTTTGATTTATGTTGCTGTGTTACCTCCCAAGAAAACTATATAAATTTATATCCCCATTGGCCACACTATTATTTTCATACAAACTATTTTTATTAAAAAAATCTAAGTAAGAAATGCAAACCATAAGATAATGCATTAAGGTAGCAGGATATAAAATTATCATATAATAACTTCATACATACAATTCTTTACCTTTAACCTTTTATAAATGTTTTTATTTTGTCAAAATAACTTAAATTTAAATTATTTTAAATTTAAAATTCAGGCAGGCTAACCAAGATCCCTCTGCAAGCAAGGTGATCAGATTGACTCAGGCACACATTGGGCAGGGTAGGTGCAAGCATGCCATGATTATTCATTCACATGTCAAACAGATATCTACTGAAACCTGGATTCTGCCCAAGGGACTTGTTTTACAGCAGGAGAAATGAGTCACTGGGGCCTCTCAGGAGGTTTACTGTTTTTACTGCTTCCTCACCATATTGTCCTTATTAAAGTTTTTCTTTGGAGATAATTGTAGATCTACATGCAGTTGTAAGAAATAATGCAGAGAGATCCCATGTAGCCTGTATTCATTTCCTCCAGGGGTAAATCTTGCAAAACTAAAGTGCAATGTCACAGCCTGGAAATTGACACTGATACAATCCACCCATCTCATTCAGATCTCATCAGTTTCCTTGTACTTGTGAGTATGTGTGTGTGTGTGTGTGGTTCTATACAGTGTTATCACACGTGCAGGTTCATGTATCCACCACCACAGTCAAGACAGAAAACAGATCTATCACAAGGATCCCTAGTGCTACTCTTCTGTAGCAAAACCTACCTCTCACCCCCAGTCCCTTCCCTAACACCTGGAAATCACTGATCCATTTCTATAACTTTGTCATTTCAAGAATGTTGTATAAATGGAATCATATGTACAAAAGTCTATAACCTTCGGGGATTGGCTTTTTTCACTTGTACATACAAGTTTGCGTGTATCCATGCTTTGTTCTTCTAATTGCTGAGCAGTACTTCGTGGTTTGATGTACCAGAGTATGCTTAACCCTTCACCCACTAAAGGACACATGGGTTGCCTCCAGCTTGGGATTATTATGAATAAAGCTGCTATAAACATTCATGTGCAGGTTTTTGTATGAACATAAGTCTTCATTTTTCTGAGATGAATGCCCAAGAGAGCAACTGGTAGGTTGTATGGTAATTGAACACTGAGGGTTTTTTTTTAACAGCTTTATTGAGGTATAATTGATATATGATAAACTGTGCCTATTTAAAGGGTATACCTTGACAAATAAATAAATATTTATGAAATCATTACCCCAGTCAAGATAATATCTATGACCCTCAAATATTTTCTCATGTCCCTTTGTAATTGCACCCCAACCCACTTTTACCTTCAGGTAACCAATGATCTCTTTCTGTCACAATAGTCTGCCTTTTTTTTTAGCATTTTATATAAACGAATCATACAGTATATAATCTTTTCTATTTGGCTTCTTTAACTCAACTTTGTTGTTTTAAGATTCATCCGTATTATAGTATATAACAAGAGTTTATGTATTTTGCTGCTGAGTAGTATTCTGTTGTATGAATATACCACTAACTGTGTTTGTTTAACCATTTAGTCACCCTGTTTAACTCTATTGATAACATTTTGACTGTTTCCAGCTTAGAACTGTTACAAATAAAATTGCTATGAACATTTATGTAAAATAATCTGTATGGACATATGCCTTCATTTCTCTCCCTGGAAATGACATGGCTAGAACATATGGTATGCTAATGTGTAACTTTTCAAGAAATTGCCAAAATATTTTTCCAAAGTTATTGTAACCTTTCACATTCCCACTAATAGTACGTGAGGGTACCAATTCCTCCACATTCTCACAAACACTTCGTACAGTCATTTTAATTCTTGGCCATTCTAATAGGTGTGCACTGGTATCACACTGTAAGTTTTTTTTTTTTAACATCTTTATTGGAGTATAATTGCTTTACAATGTTATGTTAATTTCTGCTGTATAACAAAGTGAATCAGCTATATGTGTACATATATCCCCATATCCCCTCCCTCTTGCATCTCCCTCCCACCCTCCCTATCCCACCCCTCTAGGTGGTCACAAAGCACTGAGCTGATCTCCCTGTGCTATGCAGCTGCTTCCCACTAGCTATCTACTTTACATTTGGTAGTGTATATATGCCCATGCCAATCTCTCACTTCATCCCAGCTTACACTTCCCCCTCCCTGTGTCCTCAAGTCCATTCTCTACATCTGTGTCTTTATTCCTGTCCTGCCCCTAGGTTCATCAGAACCATTTTTTTTTAGATTCCATATATATGTGTTAGCATACGGTATTTGTTTTTCTCTTTCTGACTTACTTCACTCTGTATGACAGACTCTAGGTCCATCCACCTCACTACAAATAACTCAATTTCATTTCTTTTTATGGCTGAGTACTATTCCATTGTATATATGTGCCACATCTTCTTTATTCATTCATCTGTCTATGGACAGGTAGCTTGCTTCCATGTCCTGGCTATTGTAAATACAGCTGCAGTGAACATTGTGGTACATGACTGTTTTTGAATTATTGTTTTCTCCGGGTTTATGCCCAGTAGTGGGATTGCTGGGTCATGTGGTAGCTCTATTTTTACTTTTTTAAGGAACCTCCATACTGTTCTCCATAGTGGCTGTATCAATTTACATTCCCACCAACAGTGCAAGAGGATTACCTTTTCTCCACACCCTCTCCAGCATTTATTGTTTGCAGATTTTTTTTTTTTTAAGATGTTGGGGGTAGGAGTTTATTAATTAATTTATTTTATTTTTGCTGTGTTGGGTCTTCGTTTCTGTGCGAGGGCTTTCTCTAGTTGTGGCAAGCGGGGGCCACTCTTCATTGCGGTGCGCGGGCCTCTCAGTATTGCGGCCTCTCTTGTTGCAGGAGCACAGGCTCCAGACGCGCAGGCTCAGTAGTTGTGGCTCACGGGCCTAGTTGCTCTGCGGCATGTGGGATCCTCCCAGACCAGGGCTCAAACCCGTGTCCCCTGCATTAGCAGGCAGATTGTCAACCACTGCGCCACCAGGGAAGCCCCTGCAGATTTTTTTGATGATGGCCATTCTGACCCGTGTGAGGTGATGCCTTATTGTGGTTTTGATTTGCATTTCTCTAATGATTAGTGATGTTGAGCATCCTTTCATGTGTTTGTTGGCAATCTGTACATCTTCTCTGGAAAAATGTCTATTTAGGTCTTCTGCCCATTATTGGATTGGGTTGCTTGTTTCTTTGATATTGAGCTGCATGAGCTGCTTGTATATTTTGGAGATTAATCCTTTGTCCATTGATTCGTTAGCAAATATTTTCTCCCATTCTGAGGGTTGCCTTTTCGTCTTGTTTATGGTTTTCTTTGCTGTGCAAAAACTTTTAAGTTTCATTAGGTCCCATTTGTTTATTTTTGTTTTTATTTCCATTTCTCTAGGAGGTGGGTCAAAAAGGATCTTGCCGTGATTTATGTCATAGAGTGTTCTGCCTAAGTTTTCCTCTAAGAGTTTTATAGTGTGTGGCCTTACATTTAGGTCTTTAATCCATTTTGAGTTTATTTTTGTGTATGGTGTTAGGAAGTGTTCTAATTTCATTCTTTGACATGTAGCTATCCAGTTTTCACAGCACCACTTATTGAAGAGGCTGTCTTTTCTCCATTGTATATTCTTGCCTCCTTTGTCATACATTAGGTGGCCATAGGTATGTGGGTTTATCTCTGGGCATTCTATCCTATACCATTGATATATATTTCTGTTTTTGTGCCAGTACCATAGTATCTTGATTCCTGTAGCCTTGTAGTATAGTCTGAAGTCAGGGAGCCTGATTCCTCCAGCTCCATTTTTCTTTCTCAAGATTGCTTTGGCTATTCGGCGTCTTTTGTGTTTCCATACAAATTGTAAACTTTTTTGTTCTGTTCTGTGAAAAATGCCATTGGTAGTTTGAAAGGGAATTCATTGAATCTGTAGATTGCTTTGGGTAGTATAGTCATTTTCAAAATGTTGATTCTTCCAATCCAAGAACATGGTATATCTCTCCATCTGTTTGTCTCATCTTTAATTTCTTTCATCAGAGTCTTATAGTTTTCTGCATACAGGTCTTTTGTCTCCTTAGGTATGTTTATTCCTAGGTATTTTATTCTTTCTGCTGCAGTGGTAAATGGGAGTGTTTCCTTAATTTCTCTTTCAGATTTTTTGTCATTAGTATATAGGAATGCAAGAGATTTCTGTGCATTAATTTTGTATCCTGCTACTTTCCCAAATTCATTGATTAGCTCTAGTAGTTTTCGGGTAGCATCTTTAGAATTCTCTATGTACAGTATCATGTCATCTGCAAACAGTGACAGTTTTACTTCTTCTTTACCGATTTGGATTCCTTTTATTTCTTTTTCTTCTCTGATTGCTGTGGCTAAAACTTCGAAAACTATGTTGAATAATAGTGGTGAGAGTGGGCACCCTTGTCTTGTTCCTGATCTTAGAGGAAATGGTTTCAGTTTTTCACCATTGAGAATGATGTTGGCTGTGGGTTTGTCATATAGAGCCTTTATTATGTTGAGGTAGGTTCCCTCTATGCCCACTTTCTGGAGAGTTTTTTTTTTTTATCATAAACTGGTGTTGAATTTTGCCAAAAGCTTTTTCTGCATCTATTGAGATTATCATATGGATTTTATCCTTCAATTTGTTAATATGGTGTATCACATTGATTGATTTGCATATGTTGAAGAATCCTTGCATTCCTGGGATAAAACCCACTTGATCATAGCATATGACCCTAACAATGTGCTGTTGGGTTCTGTTTACTAGCATTCTGTTGAGGATTTTTGCATCTATGTTCATCAGTGATATTGACCTGTAGTTTTCTTTTTTTGTGATGTTGTTGTCTGGTTTTGGTATCTGGGTGATGGTGGTCTCATAGAATGGGTTTGGAAGTGTTCTTTCCTCTGCTATATTTTGGATGAGTTTGAGAAGAATAGGTGTTAGCTCTTCTCTAAATATTTGATAGAATTCACCTGTGGAGCCATCTGATCCTGGGTTTTGTTTGTTGGAAGATTTTTAATCACAGTTTCAATTTCAGTGCTTGTGATTGGTCTGTTCTTGTTTTCTATTTCTTCCTGGTTCAGTCTTGGAGGGTTGTACTTTTCTAATAATTTGTCCATTTCTTCCAGGTTGTCCATTTTATTGGGATATAGTTGCTTGTAGTAATCTCTCATGATCCTTTGTACTTCTGCAATGTCAGTTGTTACTTCTTTTTCATTTCTAATTCTGTTGATTTGAGTCCTCTCCCTCTTTTTCTTGATGAGTCTCGCTAATGGCTTATCAATTTTGTTTATCTTTTCAAAGAACCAGCTTTTAGTTTTATTGATCTTTGCTGTGGTTTTCTTCATTTCTTTTTCATTTATTTCTGATCTGATCTTTATGATTTCTTTCCTTCTGCTAACTTTGGGGTTTTTTTTGTTGTTCGTCGTCTTCTTCTTTCTCTAATTGCTTTAGGTATAAGGTTAGGTTGTTTATCTGAGATTTTTCTTGCTTCTTTTTTTTTTTTTTTTTTTTTTTGCGGTACGTGGGCCTGTCACTGCTGCGGCCTCTCCCGTTGCGGAGCACAGGCTCCGGACGCGCAGGCTCAGCGGCCATGGCTCACGGGCCCAGCCGCTCCGCGGCATGTGGGATCTTCCCGGACCGGGGCACGAACCCGTGTCCCCTGCATCAGCAGGCGGACTCTCAACCACTGCGCCACCAGGGAAGCCCTTTCTTGCTTCTTGAGGTAAGATTGTATAGCTATAAACTTCCCTCTTAGAACTGCTTTTGCTGCATCTCATAGGTTTTTGGTCATCGTGTTTTCATTATCATTTGTTTCTAAGTATGTTTTGATTTCTTCAGTGATCTCTCGGTTATTTAGTAGCATATTGTTTAGCTTCCATGTGTTTGTATTTTTTACAGTTTTTTTCCTCTGATTTATTTCTAATCTCATAGCGTTGTGGTTAGAAAAGATATTTGATATGATTTCAATTTTCTTAAATTTACTGAGGCTTGATTTGTGACCCAAGATATGATCTATCCTGGAGAAGGTTCCATGTGCACTTGAGAAGAAAGTGTATTCTGTTGTTTTGGGATGGAATGTCCTATAAATATCAATTAATTCTACCTGGTTTATTGTGTCATTTAAAGCTTGTGTTTCCTTATTTATTTTCATTTTGGATGATCTGTCCATTGGTGAAAGTGGCGTGTTAAAAGTCCCCCACTATTATTGTGTTACTGTCAATTTCCCCTTTCATGGCTGTTACCATTTGCTTTAAATATTGAGGTGCTCCTATGTTGGGTGCATAAATATTTACAATTGTTATATCTTCTTCTTGTATTGATCCCTTGATCGTTATGTAGTGTCCGTCTTTGTCTCTTGTAATAGTCTTTATTGTAAAGTCTATTTTGTCTTATATGAGTATTGCTACTCCATGTTTCTTTTGATTTCCATTTGCATGGAATATCTTTTTCCATCCCCTCCCTTTCAGTCTGTATGTATCCCTAGGTCTGAAATGGGTCTCTTGTAGACAGCATATATAAACGGGTCTTGTTTTTCTATCCATTCAGCCAGTCTGTGTCTTTTGGTTGGAACAGTTAATCCATTTATATTTAAGGTAATTATTGATATGTATGTTCCTATTACCATTTTCTTAATTGTTTTGGGTTTTTTTTATAGGTCTTTTCCTTCTCTAATGTTTCCCGCCTAGAGAAGTTTCTTTAGCATTTGTTGTAAAGCTAGTTTGATGGTGCTGAATTCTCTTAACTTTTGCTTGTCTGTAAAGATTTTAATTTCTCCATCGAATCTGAATGAGATCCTTGCTGGGTAGAGTAATTTTGGTTGTAGGTTTTTCCCTTTCATCACTTTAAATATGTCCTGCTTCTCCCTTGTGGCTTACAGAGTTTCTGCTGAAAGATCAGCTGTTAACCTTATGGGGATTCCCTTGTATGTTATTTTTTGCTTTTCCCTTGCTGCCTTTAATATTTTTTCTTTGTATAGTTTGATTAATGTGTGTCTTGGCGTGTTTCTCCTTAGATTTATCCTGTATGGGACTCTCTGTGCTTCCTGGACTTGATTGACTATTTCCTTTCCCATGTCAGGAAAGTTTTCGACTATAATCTCTTCACATATTTACTCAGACCCTTTCTTTTTCTCTTCTTCTTCTGGGACCCCTTTAATTCGAACATTCATGCATTTAATGTTGTCCCAGAGGTCTCTGAGACTGTCTTTAATTCTTTTCACTCTTTTTTCTTTATTCCACTCCCTGGCAGTTATTTCCACTATTCTATCTTCCAGGTCACTTATCTGGTCTTCTGCCTCAGTTATTCTGCTATTGATTCCTTCTAGAGTTTTTTGTTTGTTTTGTTTTGTTTTGTTTTTGCTGTATGCAGGCCTCTCACTGTTGTGGCGGCTCCCGTTGCAGAGCACAGGCTCCGGACGCGCAGGCTCAGTGGCCATGACTCATGGGCCCAGCCACTCTGCAGCATGTGGGATATTCCCAGACTGGGGCACAAACCCATGTCGCCTGCATCGGCAGGCGGACTCTCAACCACTGCACCACCAGGGAAACCCTAGAGTATTTTTAATTTCATTTATTGTGCTATTTGTCATTGTTTGTTTGCTCTTTAATTCTTCTAGTTTCTTGTTAAACGTTTCTTGTATTTTCTCCATTCTATTTCCGAGATTTTCAATCATCTTTACTATCATTACCCTGAATTCTTTTTCAGGTAGACTGCCTATTTCCTTTCATTTGTTTGGTCTGGTGGGTTTTCACCTTGCTCCTTCATCTGCTGCGTATTTCTCTCTTCATTTTGTTTAACTTACTGTGTTTGGGGTCTCCTTTTCACAGCCTGTAGGTTCGTAGTTCCTGTTATTTTTGGTGTCTGCCCCCAGTGGGTGAGATTGGTTCAGTGGCTTGTGTAGGCCTCCTGATGTGGGGGACTGGTGCCTGTGTTCTGGTGGTTGGGGCTGGATCTTGTCCTTTTGTTGGGCAGGGCTGCATCCGGTGGTGTGTTTTGGCATGTCTGTGAACTTAGTATGACTTTAGGCAGCCTCTTTGCTAATGGATGGGGTTGTGTTCCTGTCTTGCTCGTTGTTTGGCATGGTTCGTCCAGTGCTGGAGCTTGCTGGCCGTGGGGTGGAGCTGGGTCTTAGTGTTGAGACAGAGATCTCTGAGAGAGCTCTCACCAATTGATATTACGTGAGGCCAGGAGGTCTCTGGTGGTCCAGTGTCCAGGACTCAGCTCTCCCACCTTGGAGCCTCAGGCCTGACACCTGGCTGGAGCACCAAGACCCTGCCAGCCACACAGCTCAGAAGAAAAGGAAGAAGAAAAAAATACAGACAGAACCCTAGGACAAATGGTAAAAGCAAACCTAAACAGACAAAATCACACAAAGCAACATATACACACACCCTCACAAAAAAAAAAAAAAAGGAAGAGAGCAGCCAAACCAATAATCAAATCTACCAATGATAACAAGTGCTAAAAACTAAACTAAGATAAACATAAAACCAAAAACAAATCAGAGGCATAAAGCAAACCCCAAGTCTACAGTTGCTCCCAAAGTCCACCACCTCAATTTTGGGATGATTCGTTGTCTATTCAGGTATTCTTCAGATGCAGGTACATCAAGTTGATTTTGGAGCTTTAATCCGCTGCTCCTGAGGCTGCTGGGAGAGATTTCCCTTTCTCTTCTTTGTTCGCACAGCTCCCGGGGCTCAGCTTTGGATTCGGCCCTGCCTCTGCGTGTAGGTTGCCTGAGGGTATCTGTTCTTCACTCACACAGGATGGGGTTAAAGCAGCAGCTTGCTTAGGGCTCTCTTGCTCACTCAGGCCGGGGAGGTGGAAGGGTACGGTAGTCATAACTGGAATGCAGGGCGAGCCTGCGGCGGCAGAGGCCAGTGTGACATTGCAGCAGCCTGAGGCATGCCATGTGTTCTCCCGGGGAAGTTGTCCCTGGATCACAGGACCCTGGCAGTAGTGGGCTGCACAGGCTCCCGGGAGGCGTGGATAGTGACCTGTGCTTGCACACAGGCTTCTTGGTGGCAGCGGCGGCAGCGGTAGTGGTCCACGCCCATCTCTGAGCTGGCAGCCGCGGCACATGTCTGTCTCTGGAGCTCACTTAGGCGGTGCTCTGCCATCTGTGGGCACATGGAACAGGAAGCCCCTCTCCTCGTGCACCCCGAAACAATGGTCTCTTTCCTCACCGGCAGGTCCAGGCTTTTTCCCGGACTCCCTCCCAGCTAGCTGTGGTGCACTAACCCCCTTCAGGCTGTGTTCACACAGCCAACCACAGTCCTCTCCCCGGGGTCTGACCTCCAAGTCCCGAGCCTCAGCTCCCAGCCCCTGCCCGTCCCAGCGGGTGAGCAGACAAGCGTCTCAGGCTGGTGCGAGCTGGTCAGCACCGATCCTCTGTGCAGGAATCTCTCTGCTTTGCCCTCTGCAGCCCTGTGGCTGCGCTCTCCTCCGCGGCTCTGAAGCTACCCCCCTCCGCCACCTGCAGTCTCCGCCCGTGAAGGGGCTTCCTAGTGTGTGGAAACCTTTCCTCCTTCACAGCTCCCTCCCACTGGTGCAGGTCCTGTCCCTATTCTTTTGTCTCTGTTTTTTCCTTTTTCTTTCGCCCTACCCAGGTACGTGGGGATTTTCTTGCCTTTTGGGAGGTCTGAAATCTTCTGCCAGCGTTCAGTAGGTGTTCTGTAGGAGTTGTTCCACATGTAGATGTATTTTTGATGTATTTGTGGGGAGGAACATGATCTCCACATCTTATTCCTCCGCCATCTTGAGGGTCTCTCCCACACATTGAGTTTTATGAGAAATTGCCAAGCTGCTTTCCAGCACAGCTGAACCATTTTATGTTCCTGCCAACAACATAAGAGTGATGCAGTTTCTCTGCATCCTTGCCAGCATTTGGTGTTATCACTATTTTGTTTTTATTTTAGCCATTCTGATAGGTATGTAGTGATACCTCACTGTGGTTTTAATTTACAGTTTCATTATGATTAATGATGTTGAATATCTTTTCATGTGCTTATTTGCCACGTGTATATCCTTTCTGTAAACTATCTCTTCATATCTTTTGCCTGTTTTCGAGATGGACTGTTTGGGATTTTTTTACTGTTGACTTTTGAGAATTCTTCATAAATTCTAGGTACTAATCCTTTATCAGAAATAGAGTTTGTAAATAAATTTCTCCCAGTCTGTACCTTGTCTTTTCATCCTTTTTACATGAGCTTTCATAGAGCAAAAGTTTTTGATTTTGATGAGGCCCAACATACCAATTTTTTCTTTTATCAATTGTCCTTTTGGTGTCAAATCTAAGATCTGTTCACCTAGCCCCAGATGCCAAAGATTTCATTCTGTGGTTTGTTTCTAGAAGTTTTATGGGTTTAGTTTTACACTAAGTCCAGGATCCATTTTGAGTTAATTTTGGTGCTAGGTGTGAGTTGCAGGTCGAGGTTCATTTTTTTGTGTTCTTCTTTTTTGGGGGGGTTGCCTATGAATGTCCAACTGCTCCAAAACTGTTTGTTGAAAGACTGTCCTTCCTCCATTGAATTGATTTTGTACCTTTGTCAAAAATCATTGGGGCATACTGAGTTCTCTATTCTTTTCCATTGATCTGTCTCTCTGCCAGTTCTGCACTACCTGGATCCCTGTAGCTGTATGGGAAGTCTATTATCAGGTGCTGTGATGAATGGCTTTTTGAAGACTCAGTTACGGTGCCAGTGGAGGCAGCATCTTGCCGGTTAAGGTCTGCACCTACAAGGTGCCATTTAACTCTGGACCTGTTACTCATATATGGTGCTGTTTCTCCCCTAGCCAGAATACAGGGGTTTGGGAACTAAGGGGCCGAGATACAAGTGGCTCCCCTCACTGACACACCTAACAACGCCCACACAACACCCCTCCCCCACTGGAAGTTGAGATTGTGCTGTGACCATCTGAACACTTCTCACGGTTCCCAAGGCAGAGAAGGGGCCTCCTGCACTGGCTAAGGTCCCTGGACGGCTTACAGGAGAGGACTACGGCTGCTGGAGCACAGTGGGGCAGGGAGGAGGAGACGTGAAACCCAGGGACTCCCTAGGGTACCTCTAGGGCTTTCACATAGAAAACCATGGCAAACTCAAACAGGCAAGACCCCTAAGAGTTCAGTCCCTCAGGAATGAAGTTTGAGGTGGAACTATAGTAGCTGCACAGATGGCTGAGAACAGCAAGAACATGCAAGGGATGACAAGGAATTTATAAATACCAAACAGGGCTTTGTGACCAGTTGTAGACATGAAGACACTGGTACCTATACACATGTTCCTGTTTGCTTTCCTATGTGTGTTTTTATATACATGAACCAATGTCTCTTTCCCTGCTCTCCCCACCCCCTATTATCTATAGAAGATGTACTGATTGTGGCTAAGCTAATAATTCAGACATTAGGCCATAGTCTATCTAAGGGTGAGTCTTACTGAACAAGGAGGATGACCATCAGTCAGAGATACATATTGTAACTGATGGGACTGTGGGTCTCTTTCCTTTGGGGTGAAGGTGAGCATTTCTCCTTTTGCATGAGGAAGCATGATGATGTTTTTACAATTGCTGTTTGGAAATTAAATGCAGGTAGAATGTGAGTTTGGATGCTGAGTGACCGCATGCCTGGACTGTGCCAGCTATGGTCTGTTGCCCTTCAGCACCACCCCACTCAACTGTGCCGTGTTATCTCAGGGGCTGGAAGCCTGGGACCTACATTTTCCAGAATCCCTTTCAAGCAGAAATCCAGTGGAATCTGTGACAGGGGCTTACTGAGATTTGGAAGACAAAAGATAAGCATCAATCAGTCTTTCTCCTGTATCAGCAGCAGGGGCTTCTAAATCTTCTGCCCTGCCCCCCCGCCCCGCCCCCCAGTCCATTGTCAGCCTCCTGCTCCAGGCTGCAAATTCAAGCAGGTTCCTCCAGTTTCCTGATTTCTGGACAGCAACCCCACCCCATGGCTTCTGCATGTCTCGACTATACCAGCAATGCCGTAAGCACCTAATTCCCTTTCTGATGGAACTGTCTTGACTGGCACATGCCTCATGTGCCAGGCTGAGTGGAGGGGGAGGGACAATTCCAGGATGTTCCTCTCCTCTTGGAAAACCTCGCCTGCTTGGGAAGATGCTTGCATCTGTTTCATAGCCTGAAGTACATCAGGACAGAGCCAGGCTGCAGATGTCCTAATGGGCATAGCACTGGGTGCTAGTCAGTTTCATCACAGTTTTCTCACCCTCTAGCAGCACAGCAAAAGCAATAGAGCCAAAATGCTCTTAGAACTGTGACAGATGACTTTCAAAAGTGGTCTCACATCTCCTGGCAGCCGTCCGTGCTGCTTATGAACAGAATCTGCTGATTTGTGAAGCCAACACACCTAGCCTCACCTGGGCTGGGATTGGGCCGGGATTGCCCCCTGCCCTTTTTGTCTTCTCCCCATGTTTTTTTACTTCATTTTTGTTGGAGGTGGCACAAAAAAGCAGAAAATATTTAAGCTGCTCCTACACTGTTCATGTTTTTAATTTGACAAGAAAAACTTGTGCAATTGCATGAACATTTCTCTTATTTCTGCAGAATTTTGCTTTCCTCCATGAATAACAAACAGGCTCTGAAGGCAGCACCACCCCCAACCCCCAGAATAGAGCCCGGCCTACATGACCCTCATGCATCTGCACCCACAGCCTGTGCTCTTTCTCCTTCATCTTAGGTCGCCCCACGCAGCCCTGGTTGACCATTCACCAGCATGTGGCAGGCACTGGTACGTCCTGAACCAGCAACCAATATACAGTATTTCTTCCTGGAGCTAGGTCTCTCTGCATCCTGAACACAAATAACTGGAAAGACATGTCAAAATACAGGGAGAATGGGGACTATGTGACTCCAGAAACAATATAAACACACAATTAGACAAATCAGCCATCCTGCACAATAGAGAAATGCAGGTGAGAGTATATGCAAATCTATTACCATCTCCCCTGTCTACCACCCATGGCATGCGGTGACTGTAGTTCCCACCTCCTCTGCTTTCTGAGGAATGCCACCCATTCCTCAAGGAGTTCTGTGAACAGCAACTTCTCTAAGGAGTAATCTTCCAAATACTCCTGTCCATCCACTGATCGGTCTCCCTCACATCCAGCATTTTGTGGCCCACTTTTTCTTTTTCTTTGCCCTATAGAAGTCTTATGTATGTACGTAAAATTACAAATAATCATGACAGCAGAAATAACAATAATGGCAATTTGACTTAGGGCCTGCTTAGGGCTGGGCATGATGCAGGTATGACCCGAAAATTCTCCTCTTCAACCCTCACAACACTGCTATGAGTGTGATGTGGCTACAGTCCGCATTTGACAGATGAAGAAACAGGCACTTGAAGGTCAGCAATGCACAGGGCTTTTAAAGAACTGAAGCAGGATTTGAACCCCTGACTTCAGAGCTCAGCCTTTTTACACTGAGCTAGAAAATGCATAGTAAGTGATGTAATGGGCAACATAAGTAATTCTGTGCACTGAATTTTAGAATCTTTAAAATAAATGAAACACAGTGTTGGAATCAGCAAGTGGGGCAAAGCATTCACAGTATCCTGCATTCAGCCTGTATCCTGATGAAATGTGCAATTAAAGCAAAGCATCGATCTATATCAGGTTGAGCAGTGCCCAGAACGAGTTTCTACATTCCCCTACACTCTAACTTCGGAAATTCCAATTCAAGCCTTTCTACACCATAAATATTAAATGTGAGTTCTTAAGTTCCATCTGAAAGACTTCCCAAATTCTCATCATTATTCTTCCAAATAACAACCAATGAGTAAGAACATTAAATGGAGGAAATTTTATTTAGACTCATTGAGAATGTGACCTATGTTATACAACCAAGCAAAATCTTAAGGAGAAATGTTTTACTGCCCATTTTCTTACTGATGTTTATCTAAGAAAGAATACAAAGATAAAACCTTTCCAATGATAAAACAACCATGCTCTGAATTATTACTTCACAAAAATTTACCTTATACTCTTTTAAAACAAATTCAAGTACAGTTGATTTACAGTGTTGTGTTACTTTCAGTTGTACAGCAAAGTGATTCAGAATATATATATGTATTCTTTTTAAGATTCTTTTCCATAATAGGTTACTATAAGATATTGAATATATCAATAGTTCCCACTGCTATACAATACGTCCGTATTGTTTATTTTTATTTTATATATAGTAGTGTGTATCTCTTAATCCCAAACCCCTAATTTATCCCTCCTCTTTCCCCTTTGGTAAGCATAAGTTTGCTTTCTATGTCTGCAAGTCTGTTTCTGTTTTGTTAAATAAGTTCATTTGTATCATTTTTCTTAAGTTCCACATATAAACAATATCATATGATACTTGTCTTTCTGTGTCTTACTTCACTTAGTATAATCATCTCTAGGTCTATCTATGTTGCTGCAAGTGGCGTTATTTCATTCTTTCTTATGGCTGAGTAGTATTCCAGTGTGTGTGTGTGTGTGTGTGTGTCTGTATCACATCTTCTTTATCCATTTTCCTGTGGATGGACATTTACCTTATACTCTTTGTGGTTAAACAGTATTGAAACAATGTTGAAAAAGAAAAGAGGCAGTTGCTGAAAACTCAGACATTAGATTTATCTGGAGGTGATGCCACAGAAAGGAAAGCATTGGGAATATGTTACAACAACTCAATTTTCATCTAGGTAAACTTTACAGTAAACTTGCAAGCAAGTCTCCAAATTGTACCAACCAGTTAACAGGTTAGAAGTCTAAGAAATAAGCCCTAAGACCTACAGCTAACCACCTGTTACTCACATCACACAGCAAGGGCCTGCCTTCAGACAAAGTGGATTTTAGAACTAGAAAACCAGCTTAGCAGGAAATGTTATTATGTCACGCTTAGGGAACACCCAGAATGTGAGCATCCGTCTCAGGGAGGGTGAAGGGGTTCATACTGAGCTGATCCCGTTGTCTCTGAAGTTAGCATATAGTATCAGCTCAGTGTATATTTGCTAAATAAATGAACAGCCCAAGGGAGACATAAGATGAATGCCAGTTCTGCTACTATTAATTGTGGGACCTGGGACCGCTTCACCACCCTGAGCCTTGGCTTTCTTATGTGTTAAAATGATGGAACCAGCATAACCTCATGGGTTAGCTGAGCTGAGGGCTGCAAAGTGCGCATCGTAGTGCACCACCTCAGTGCTTGGTAATAGGGAAGTGGTCCGAGCCCCCAATTTAACCAGAAAACAATGCAGTATGTGTTTCATGTCAGGCTGCTTTTATTGGGAAACTACTTAGTTTTCTACTCCTGTTTTCCTTTGTTGGCTTAAATCACTTCCTACCTAGAAAGAGTAACACATTAGCCTTTAGAGGTCTAATAACTGAGATTCGTTTATACTCAATAGGTGTTTGAGAGTCTTCTCTGTACCTGGCAGGATGCTGTGCAAAGAAAGACAGCAAAGCAAGTAGAAAGGCCAGGGCTGTGGGGCTAACCACCTGGGTCCAAGTCCCCGATTCATCTTGGAGTCACGTACCCGCTGTGGCCTCAGTCTTCTCAACCACTCAGGAGGGTGGTGCCTTCTTCAGCGGGAGGACCACAGTGAATGATGAGATGATGTCTGTGAGGCACCTTGAGGGGACCTGCCAAGAGCAGATGCTCAAGAAGAGAGAGCATCTTTGTTATCAGAAGCAGCAGTGACGGGAATGGTGATGATGGTCCTATTCTGGAGAAGACCGCTCTAGGAGAGAAATAAGTGCTCAGCCAACTGAGTCATGAGGCAGGGTACAGCAGGGGGCCCAAGAGAAGTGAAGAGCAGTAAGGGGTATCCCAGTGAAGAAGAGGTGACATCCAGGGAGAACCAGGAGGAAATCCACAGGGGCCAGGGGAACTGGAATATGGACCGGGGGTCAGGGCGAGAACTGGGAAGGCAGAGAGAGGACAAGGGCTGTCCAGGAAACGGAACATAAAGGGTCAAGGCAGGGGCGTGGGGCCCACCAGCTAGCCTCCCACTGTGTCACAAACCCAAGCACACTGACAGTTCATCACAGCCACCTCTTTCTCATGATTCTGTGGGCCAGTTGATGGCTTGGACACAACTGGGTTTAGCTGGGATGCCTTGACTTCTCCCCCAACATGACACTTCATCCTAGACTTCTTCACAGCACGTTGGTTGGTTTCAGGGCTCCAGGGAGAGAAGGGAAGCTGCAGGGTCTCCACCACATTCTGTTGGTCAGAACCATTCGGGAGGCCAGTCCAGATGCAAAGGGGTGATAAACGGGGATGGGCTGCAACACCACAACGCAAAGAGGCATGGATCCATCTGGGAGGAGTGTGTGGTCCTGTGTGGCAGTTGGCTGCCCCAAACATCCCCTACAAGGCCTATTGTGTGGCACAGTTCAGGGAGCCTTTGAGAGAGACTGAGCTGGGCTTCCTGCATGTGCCCACGGCATGAGGACTACAGGCTGGGATAGAACAAGGCACACTCGGTCCAGGCTGCTGCAGGAGTCCAAGCAAAGAATAAGGAGGGAGCCCAGAATTCCACTCTTGGGTATATACCCAACAGAAACGCATGTGTACTTTCACCAAAAGAAATTTATAAGGATATTCATGCATAGAAGTATTATTCAAACTAGCCAAAATCTGGAGACAATTCAAATGCCCATCGGTAATAAAATGGATAAATAAATTTGGTATTTGCATACAGTGCAATACTATATAGCAATTAAAAGGAAAGAAATGCTGCTGTAAGCAACAAGGATGGATCTCACAAAGTGTTGAACAAAAGAAGGCACACGTAAAAGCAAATTTACTGCATTATTTCCCCTATACAAAGTTCAGAAACAGACACAACTGATGTGGGGTGTTCCATGTTGGATGGGTTATCTTGGGTGAAGAGGGGTCTGGTGACTGGGAGGGGTCATCGGGGGGACTGCCGTGTCTAATTCTTGACCCAGATGCGATTACATGCATGTGTTTACTTCATGAAAACTCATCAAGCTGTACAGTTATGGTTTATTTTTCTGAATGTGTACTTCAATTAAAAACCAAAATAAGTTCATTAAAAGATAAAAAAGAATGAAGGGCTAACCTAGGCTAGAAGCAGCAGCAATGCAAAGCAGGGGAGAATGACCTAGAAGGTAGGGCCCCGTTGCTCAGCACCTTTCGCTTGTGTCTGAGAGAGGAGGGGAGTCAGCAAGGACACTGAGGCTTCCGGTAATCCTGGAAGACAGGGCTGGACCAGGCAGAGGAGCAGGAGTAGCTCAAAGGCGCTGTGCCTCTTGGGGAGGCTTGCAGAAGGGGACTTGAGAGAAAGGAGTAGTTATTCCAGGAGCATGTTGGGTTTATAGTTCCAGGTGTAGACATGGTAGTGAGCAGAGAGGACATTTTTCAGCCCTTTATGCATGCACACACACACGTACACACAATCACCTCACACATACATGCGTGCCAGGTACACGCTCATGCACATATACACACACATCCATGTGTGGACACATTCGTGTATTCACATGTACACACTCATGCATTCACACATGCATATACCCTCAAACGAGTCATTCAAATACACACACACTCATTCTCATACAAGTGTGCATACCCATGCATAAACATTCACACATGCACATATTCATGCATACACTTAAACGCATGCCCACATGTTTACACGAGTGTGTGTAAACACACACAGACACAAGATTGCATATGCACAGACATACACACTTGATCATGCACACACAGATGGACACACATACACAAACATGCATATGCATGCACTCATGTGCACACACACTCATGCACATAGAAACACACCAACACACACGAGGAGAGCTTGGCCTCTTTTCCGAGACCCTGTCCTGGGAAGTGTGTTAGTAAGTAAGCCCCTGAAACTAGGAAATAGCTCCATCCTGAATATCAAATACAAGGAGAAAACTTGTTGCCCCAGGTAAGCTCTAGCTGCTCTCTCTGGGATCCTCTTCCTTATGTCCTATCTCTTGAAACTCCCCCTGGCTGAGCCGTTGTGTATCTGACTTCATGCCCTGCCCCCCGTCCCCCTCATCAGAGTGACAAAGGAAGCCATCAGCATCTGCTTGTCCTTATAGAGGACCAGGGACAGAAGCCCCTGGCTCATTCATTCATTCAGTGATGCTCCATAAAGACTCACTGGGTGGGGCTTCCCTGGTGGCGCAGTGGTTGAGAGTCCGCCTGCCAATGCAGGGGACAGAGGTTCGATCCCTGGTCTGGGAAGATCCCACATGCTGCGGAGCAACTAAGCCCATGCGCCACAGCTACTGAGCCTGCACTCTAGAGCCCTCGTGCCGCAACTACTGAGCCCACGCACCGCAAGTACTGAGCCCACGCGCCGCAACTACTGAAGCCCACGCACTCTAGGGCCCGTGCTCCACAACAAGAAGCCACTGCAATAAGAAGCCCGCGCACCGCAACAAAGAGCAGCCCCTGCTCACACAACTAGAGAAAGCCCGCATGGCAACAAAGACACAACACAGCCAGAAAAAAAAAACAAAAACCTCACTGGGCGAATGAGTAAACCTCAACAGCTACAAACAGAGCCTTTAAGGGGGATATGGAGAACCCCAGAATCAACTCAGCCCTCCTCAGGGCTCTGCTCTGGGTGGTCGCTGGGGCATCTCTGTGTGTTCCAAAGAGCCCTTTGGAGCTGGTCATCAGCCCGTTAGTTCCGTGAGTGGAAACCCTCTTTCGGAAGGCAAACCGCCTCCCTTTGTAAGCCGAGCTCCTTTTTCCAGCAGCAGCCGGAGCAGAGTCTCTCTGCTGGCATGTGGGCTGTAACCATGAATTATACATGTGCCTTGGAGCCCGTTTGACAGGGAACGTGGGAACGCTGCACTCAGGTTGCAGGCAGTGGGCCTCGGGTGCTAGTTACTCCTCGCTGTCACTCAGCGGCACCGTCACATCTGCTGCGGGAAAAGGGGGCCTTTGCCTGTCTTCCTTGTGGAAGAGAAGAAGGTAGACAGACAAACGAGCCAGGATTCCACAAATCATGCAAAGCAGCAAGCTGAGCAAGGGAATCTGTTTAATCTCAGGGAGGAAATGGTTTTCCAACAAATTGCCTGTAAGGACACTGGGCTGACGTTGAAAGTCAGGGAATGGGATGCAGGGGGAGTGGCTTTGGAGTTAGACCGACTGGCGTTTAGTGTCTTTGGGCAAATGACTGCGGCCATCTAGCCTCACACGCTCATCTGTGAGAGGGTGAGATCAACAGGGCAAATACACCAACGTGCTCTTCACGTGGAGGTTATCTGAGAGAATGTAGTACTCAGAGGGCTCAGTCTCCTGCTGGGGGCCTTCTCAGCCTGCAGCGCCAGGTGCAGAGGGCACTGTGCGTGGTCCGCCGAGACCCCCTCTGGTCCCTCACATCATTTCTGAGCAAGGCCCTGCTCCCTTCCAGGTTTCGCTGGTCTCCTAAGCCCCGTTGCCAGCACTTGCCAAGAGCACAAGTGCCAGGAGTTCATGGCCATCAGGGCAGCCCTTAGCCAATGACTGACCACTGTGGGATGTGCAAGCCCCAATCTGAAAATCCCCCTAGTTCCCCTGAGGGTCACCTCCACGGACCCCATGGACCCTCGCCTGTCCTCTCCACCTGGCCTCTCTGCCTTTCCCATCCTGCTCTCCACTCCCCCACTGGAGGCTCCCGGGAGGGCTCCTAGGCACTCACCTCCTCCTGGCATGGGTTCTCACTGGCTTCCAGTAAGCTTGTGTCGCAGGCTTGAATCTTCCCAGTCACCCCTCCCACTTCAATAGGCAGTGAGGATCAGCCCCATGACATAACCACAAAGATCACACCTCTGGCTTGTTTTCCAGATCTTCCAAAGCACGCCCTAAACATCCACAATTTTTCCAATTACAAAGGCTGAGATTAGCTGTAGCCTCTTTGGGGGATGACCTGACCTTTATTACTATTCTGAATCTTTGCTCACCTTCCCCACTGCTCAGTAATCCAGCAGGGAGAAAAGACCAATTCCAGGCTTTTCTTTCAAAAATGTTCATAGAATTTTACTTCTACTTATGAGCTAGGGAGAAGGGAGGTTTTTTGCTTCTTTTCTTTTCAAATAGTGTCCCAAGATTTCAACAGGAGGGTTCTAGGAATAATGTTTCAGAAATGACATTTGGGTTATAAGAAATTGTTTTGGGGTTTTTATGAAAGCAAAGAGACAGGTTCAAATTTTCCTACTCTTTTTTTTCATATGAGGAATTTATAAAATATTCTCTTCTCATAACAGCTGTCACAGGGAACCTGTTCCCACTAACTCCGAAGTTAGCATTCCTGGGGAATGAAATGGTAAAAGGGGTAGTTGCTTGCACCTGGATAAGAATAGCTCCACAATAAGCTTTCCATCTCTGCAGTCATCACATCATCTCCAGCTGGATCTATATGGACCCAGGAAAACCAAGTCTTACAGGGGAAGAGCCATGCATTACCTTGGAACCAAGGTCATTTTTACAGGGTTCTTTGATCAGTGGTGTTATTTCTTAATACTTAATAAGCTCGGGAATGGACCCGGGCCCCCTCTGACAGAGGCTTAAAATCTAAAGGTAAAAGAATACAGGCAAACACACCCCTGGAAGCAGCACCGGGTAAACGCAGTCCTTGGAAAAGTTTGTGTGCATGGCATAGAGCATACTCTCCTCAGAGAATTCATTTAAAACAAACAAAAAAATGCTCCCGTCTCCCTGAAAACTCTTCCTTCCACTCTGGAAGTATTGAAGATAAAGCTATTTTCACAAGAGCACTGGAACAAAACAGAAAACAAATGTAACATAACTAGTGACATTTTCCCAGGAGATGCCTAGTTTGAGTGTATTTCCATTTTAATGTCATTTTAAAGACCTTTACCAAAATTAGCCACACATACTCTATTTTTAAATACATGGGCATTATTTAAAGTTTCCTTAAGGAGGAGGAAAATCCACTCTGGTTTTGCTGCCTGTGGCTTTTCTCATCCGCCATTTGATCATATCTCATCTTCCCCTATTCACATCTCCACTCTGCGCTCACGGAGCATCATCTAGAAAATTTCACACAGGAACACTTTTCAACAGGACTTGGACAAGTTGCTGACTTTGATTCATTCCTTGTTTTCTTTAAAAGCATAATGTTGCTTTGCAATTCACCTCCCCCCTATCAAGGATGATGTTTACCTGAAGGCCTTTGAATGCATCTTGCTGGGATCAAAAATAATTACTTGGCAAAGTTCATTTCCGACTACAGTGTCTTCTTTGCCACTGGATAAATATTTCATAAGCCTGAAACACAGAGGCTGTTTGTTTCTCATAGTTTTGCAACCTCTTTTTTTAATTAGCCCATATGCCTGTATTCTTTTTTCTTCCCTAGGTTTCTTCATATCATCTTACAGAATAAGATACTTCTGAAACAAATCTAAGAAATTTCCCCGCAGAATACTAAAGAAGTCATTGCACAGGGGAACAAATGGGGAGCCCGGCATTTACATGGGGTAACACGTGCCGATAATTTATTCAGCATTCGTTCAAACCCACACATCCAAGCCCCGCCTTGGAAAGGCACTGGAAATGAATGTTTGCTCACATTGTTTCTGGGGACACCGGTTATTAGTAACGTGGAAACTTTTGAGATCTAAGACCAAGTTTTGGAGTGCATCGTTAGAAAGACTCTCAAACTCCCTAAGGCGGTAGGATATGCCACTTGCTGCCTGCCTGCCTGCCTGATGACAGGAATATTTGCAGTGGCAACCGATGCTTCTGCCGAATCCTGACTTCAGGCAAACAAGCTGGAGCAGCTGAGCTGGAACTGACGATGAGTTCCTACCCAGCTGGCAGGGGGCGGCTGCAGCAAGAAAACTTGAGGGAGGAGGCAGCGTCGGGCATGCCGTGTGGGCAGGAGGCTCAGGTCACACGAGGCCTGCAAGGGGCATTTAGCATTTTGGCTCCGGCGCCTGGACTGACGCAGGGACATCGCTGCCCTCCCTGTGCTCAGGTTCAGTGCATCTCAGGGAAGGTGCTCTGCCTTCCTGCAAGGAACCAGCTGGTGACCCAGACGAAGCTGGAGGGACTCTGGTCAGGAGAGAAAAGCAGACACCAATGCCTAGCAGCTCTTGGCTTGGCGCTGCATCTGAAGGGGCTTCCCTGGTGTTTCTCCTATGGCTAAGCCTGAGTCTCCAGCATTCCTGTCCACTCTAGGTACCAGCCACCCAACAGCCTTCCCGGAAACTCCTCTGTTGCTTAAAATAGCAAAGTTGGTTTCTGTTGCTTGCTACCAAAGAACTCGAAATGATCCGGGTCTTACAACCTTGGGTTCAACAGGAAGCCAAGGTGGGAAAGCAAGACCTCCCCTCCCCTGCCATCCATTACCCCGCTTCCTTTGCACATTGAGGCAGGTCCACTGTCCAGACCCTCTGCAGCAGACGCAGCTCACGGGCGCTCTCGTATGACTACCCGTCATCCTCGTGGTGCCCCTGGAAGGCATGAGTTCCTCTCCCCACTGACAGTGAGGAGACTGAGACTCAGCTGCGTTAAGGTCATGGGGCTAGCGAATGGGCACTGAATGGGCAGCGAATGGGTCTGTTTGACCGCAAGGTCCATCTGCTCCCCGCTCTCCAAGCCTTTCCAGCATTCAAGAGTAAACAAACTGATTTTTTCTTTTTAAATAGTTCACTTCGATCTCTTCATTAACAGTCCTTACTCCTTGGAATTAATGGCAGAGTCATTTTGTCTTTTTCTCCATAGAAATCTTATTTGGAATCTCAAATTACCGGACAGCTGAGGAGTGGAGCGGAAGGGACAGGAGGGGCCTGGTTGCCGCCTCCCTCCCCCGCCGCAGAACCCAGCAGTCAGACACGCAGGGCGGGAACCAGCACTCTGGGCAATTTGGCTTTTTCATTAATTCAAATAGGACCACACTCTCTGACCTCAATCTATTTCTAATCATAGGGTCTTAGGAAGCTTAGAGACACAACAAACTTCACGAGGCCTCTCGGTGTTTCTCTACTGTGTCAGCTCAGATACTCAATTTCAAGCTCCTATCTGACCTGTGTTCCTTAACTGAGAGCCGTTCATCTTCTTCATGTTTAGGAAACTGCAAACTCAGTATAAATGTGCCATCCTCTGGTGTCTCTTAAATTCTGTCTGGAAGAATGCCACAGGGAAAAGGCTTTAGCATATCTCCTTAGGCAGGCGTTTGGGAGCTCAGAATTCACACGGAGATTAATGCGCCTGCTGTAAGTCACCATGAGGAGAGCTATAAATAGCGGGGTCTCTGTCCACATGGTGGAGGATTTTCGGGTCTAACCACAATACTTTATAACGCAGATCCCCACACAAGGGCAAGCATGAAAATGACTGTGCTCTGAGAGCCAATATTTTATGCATGAACGGGTTTCATTTCTGGAATCTGTAAGCTTTTAAGGCGTAAGAGTCATGGAATATTCCACACTTCATCCGAGTTATACCTAGAGGTTCATTCAGAGCACCCGTTAGCATAGTTCCGGGTCATAAATCCTGCTGGCTTCTGGAAGGCTACTTCCAAAGCACTGGGAGGCTTTGTTTCCTTATAGGTTGCACTTTCTATCTGAAAATGAAGTCACTGCTTCTAAGTTGCATCTCCTTCAGTAGGAAACTGAAGCAGCTCACTGGGTCTCTTCTCCTCCTTCCCAAACCCAGGCTGCACATCCACCCTTGTGTCTCCTCTCTCCCGTAAACACCGAGAGCTTTCTCTGGGCTGCTGTTCACTGCGTTCCTGAACCAAGCCAGGGCTGAGACCAGCCAGCCAGCACCCTGCGTTATCCATAATTTCATTCAGAGCAGACCCATCGCTTTCAGGAACTGAGCAAAACATGATTCAAAGACAAAAGACAAGGACTGAAAGTCAAGGCTGTGTGTCGTAAGAGGGTTCAGTTAGATCAGGGTTTCTCAGCCATTTAACCATCAACATTTTAGACTGGGTCATTCTCTGTGGAGGGCTGTCCTGCATACTGTGGGACATTCAGCAGCATCCCTGTCCCCCACCCACTAGATGCCTGTACCACCCCAAGTATGACAACCGAAATGTCCCCAGACAGATGTCCCTGGGAGGAAATAATTCCTAGTTGAAAATCTCTGAGCTCCATGTTTATTTAGCTCCTAAACGACTGTAATGAAAGTAACCTTTCCTAAGCTGAGTTCCGAGGCCTGATATTCTGAGGACCAGAAACAATCCTGCCAGCACGCCTGACTTCCTCTGCAGTTTCTTCAGCTCTCACATCTATTGCCCAAACCTGAAGTCCGCAACCAGAGGTATCTCAACCCATTTCCACCCAGAATCCCGCTTCTGAGCATGTCTCCAAAAGAATTTGAAATGAGGATCTTAAGAGATATCTGCACCCCCGTGTTGATTGCAGCACTGTTCACAGTAGCCAAGCCATGGAAACAACCTAAGTGTCCATGGATGGGCACATAGAGAAAATGTGGGGCATCCACACAATGGAATATTTTTCAGCCTTTAAAAAGAAGATCCTGCGGTATGCAGCCACGGGGATGAACATGGGGACATGACCCTCACTGAAATAAGCCAAATACTGCCTGATCGACTTCCATGAAGAATCTAAAACAGTCAAGACTCATAGAAGCAGAGAGTAGATTGGTGGTTGCCAGGGGCTGGAGCAGGGGAGAAGCAGGGAGTTGATGTTCAAGAGGCATGAAGCCCAGTTATGCACGATGAGTAAGTTCTAGAGGTCTGCTGAGCAGCACTGTGCCTGTGGTTAGGACCAGTGGAAAGGCTAAAAGGGTAGATCTCATGGCAGGTATTCTTACCACGGTAATAAGGAAGGAAAGAAAGAGATGAACCATTTTGAGTTCTAGAAGGGGAAGTTGACAGTGGAAATGAAGCCCTCAGGAATCATCAACATCATAACCCCGGTCCCTACATCTCCCTGCCTGACTGTTTCTAAATGCACAGTCAGCTGTCCAGCCCGAAAGAAAAGGTTTATGTTGGGTTGTCACATGGATTCTTATGGCAGTAACATTTGGAGCCTTTTACTGGGACATAAACTGTAAGCAAAAATGTCACCAGATTTTATTAGACAATCTAAACTTAATTGCAAATAAGTTGATGTACTCGTAAAAGATGATGTAAGACTGCGATCCAGGCAGGCGAATGGGGACCGGCCAGGAGCACAAGGCGATGACTTAGTGCTGACTTGTCCTCCACTCCAAAAGGCATCACTTGGCTTCTGAAGTACAAAGAGGGAAGAATGATGTTGGCAGCAAGCAGCATTATTACTTAATAATAATAGCACAGGGAACCAGAGGTTAAAAGAGGTCGGTGCGAACCATGTTCCAAGACCATTTTCTCTGGAATAAAATTTTCATAAAGAGCTCTACGTCGTCTTTATGGCCAGTGAGAACATCATTGGGAAATTAATGATGGATCCAAATGATGAATCTGCTTTCACATGGAAGGGTTGGTTTTATGAAAATATGCTTTTATACCTCTAAGGCTGTAAATGAGAACAAGACATGGATATATCCAGAAGAATCATTATTCCAAGCCGGGCCACCTGTCCCACTGCCTGATTTCATCAAATTTATTGGAAACAAAAATATACATCAACAAAAACCTATTTTTCATGCAAAGGTTGGTAGTTTCCTATATTTTTTTAAGATAAAATACACTTAATATTATGAAGACTCCATGGTTTTGGTCAGAATCTTACGTTTTTACCTTATGGCCTCAGAAGGATTCACCCAGGATGATAACTGCAAGAAAGAAATGTTACGAATATCAAAATGCTCATCAATATACGAAGGAAGGTCATTTTTCTTAATTATTAATCTATCGTTTAACAATCCGTTTTCAGAATGTGGCCGTATCGGTCTCCCGTGGCTGCTGTAACAAACGACTGTAAACCGGGGGCTTAAAACAACAGCACGGGACCCTCTCGCAGTTCTGGAGGCTGTGAGTCTGAAATCAAATGTTGGCAGTACCACCATGCTCCCTCCAAAGTGCCTGGGAAGAATCCTTCTGTGCCTCTTCCGGCTTCTGGGCGTTGCTGGTGATCCTTGGCGTTGCTCAGCACGTGACTGTGTCTCTCCAGTCTTTGCCTTCGTCATCACAGGGCCTTCTTTCCTGTATGGCTGTCTCTGTGTCCAGATTTTCCTCTAACAAGCACAGATGTCATTGTATTAGGATCCACCCTAGTCCAGTACAACCTCATCTTAACTAATCATACGTGCAAAGACCCTCCTTCCAAATAGGTCACATTCTGAGGTTCCCAGTGGACATGAATTTCTAGGGGACACTATTCAACCTAGTAGAATGGTAAATAGAATCCCCAGACCCATTGTCACAAAACACTCCTTCACTGGAACATGTGAATTCAGACTGTCCTTGTGGCCTGATAGGTCCCAGGGCGTCCCACCCTGCACCACCTCCCATGGCCCTGCATCTTTCCTATTAGTTAACATTACCTGATTTACTTAACGTTTTATTTTTTTATTCAACTGACTCACTTTCTTACTGAATGTATTTTTACAAGAAACTTGCTATCTCCACCTTAATAAAAGCAAACCTCCCTTGCCTGCAGTGTAAGATGATCTTAGAAATCGGTTCAAAGAAAGTCTGTGTTAGGCACCCCGCAGATGTTGCTGTCTGCCAAGGCTCCTGTCTTGGGGAGAAAGGCCGATTGGCAGGTGGGAGACAAGCTAGCACCTCCAGGAGCCTTTCTGCTTCTGTGTTCAGGACTAACAGAGCTGGAAAGGCCAGGGCTGGTATGCACGTGGCTGGTCCCTTGGTGCCATGTCCCTGGGCCACCTGAAAGCATCTCCCAAACATGTCTGCACTTGGGACCCACTATCAGAATGACGACAACCATGCCGTGAAGGTAGATGGACCTGCGTCCACTTGAGCAACCTTGAGCTTCAGGTTTCTCCTCAGTCAATGGGATTTACTGTTATAGATCCAACAGCCAAACCTCTGAAAAGAGTGCCCCACCCCCATCTCCGTTCACCCTGTCATGCTCCCCTCCGTTCACTGCAGATTGGCCTGGACCCACCAGTCACCCACAGCAGCCCCTTGCTCAGGCCAACATGCTTCTCCTGACCTGACCCTTCTTGGCCACAGAGGAGCAGGTGACTGGGTTGATGGAGCCCATGGCTGGTCTCTCCTCTCAGCTGGGACCCTCAGCTCCTGGCTCTGCCCTACCTCTGGGAGCTGCTGTTGGTCTCGTTCGGGGCCCATGCATATCACTGGTCTGTCCTCGGCCTCCCCACTTGCTGCGCACGTTCTCAGAGTGATCGAGCTGCCCCGAGGCTGCCCCTCCCATCAGCAGGCATGCATCTCTAGGACCAAGCCTCCGGCCCTGGCTCTCTGGATCTGGCATCACTCAGCCAATCACCTCCGCAGCCCTGCTCACCTGGGGGCTCCCCTTCTGGACTTGGCTTCCACTTCACTTCTCCAGTGAACCTGGCCGGTCCCCACTCTCCCCACCCGTGTGCTGCTTCCCGCCCGCACTTCACTTCCCATGAGAGAACTCAGCCTGCTTGTTTGTCATCTCCTGTTGACTTCACTTCAGATCCCTGCTCGCTGAGAACCCTTCTGGGGACAGCTGTAGCTCCTGTCCCAGCACAGTGCAGGCTCCAAGTGGCTGCTGCTTATTATTCATTCATTCATCCATTCGTTCATTTATTTAAAAATTGGTGAGCGTCTACTGTGTGGCAGGCCCTGAATTAGGTGCTAGAGATTCATAGTGAATAAAAAAAGTGACTCTTCCCTCCCTCGGCTCCACGGGCATTTACATTCATGGGAGGGAAGACAGACCACAAACGGATAAATGTAAAGTATGTCAGGTGGTGACAAGCACTATGAAATAAGCAAAAGGCAGGATGAGGGACAACAGGAGCGTGAGTCCTATTTAGACACGGTGAGGAGAGGTTAACTGGCAGCCTGGGCATCAGTGGGAGAGGGAACAGCCATGTGGTTAGTTGCGGCAGGGGGTGGGTAGGACACTGGGGGAGGGGGGAAGGCAGGATGTCAAGTTGCTGTTACAGCTGCAGCACAAGAGCAGTGGGGGAGGTCAGTGAGGTCTACAGGGAAGGTGGGCCGAGTCCCGTAGTGCCCACCTTGGGCCAAGATCACCATCAAGGGATCCTTACACCCCACTCTCCCTCCTGAACTCCTGAATGAGGAGCCGGAGGTCATCCATCTGTTAGCAAGGAAGGTTGGCAGCTCAGATAAGTGAGGCTCTAAGGGTGGGGATAGGGAGGCTGGGTGCCTTCCAGGCCACACCTCCAGACTGCACACACCTGCAGCCCTCCTGGGCCTCCCAGGTGCCAGGTCAGCCAAGAACTCACCCACCTCTGCCAGTAGAGAAGGCGCTTCCACCAGACCCCAAGCAGATTAGCGTAGAGAATTAAAGCTTGGCTGCGTCTGTGGCCCATGGTGTATGCTCTGCATTTGCAAGAAGGAAAGTTCAAGAAATAGAGCAAAACTTCAAAAGCCCGTGGCCTACTGGTGGCGAGCAGCTCCTCGCTTCCTAGCCTCGGGGTGCAATGAATTACCTATTTTGAAAGGTCTGTTTTCAGGCAGGTGAGGGATTTTGTCCTGTGGTCATCAGCAGCATAAATTAGTGGCTTCTTTCAAGGGGGTTTATTTACTTAGCAAGTAAATTGGGATAGATCATCACTAAATTTTGCCAGTTGGCACATACGATATTTATGCACTTAATAGCTTCATTAAGGAGGTTTCCGGGAGTATATTACTGAGCAAGCCTATAGATCATTGGGCGATAAATTTAGAGCACTCTCCTTAGCATTTATCTAATTTGGCCGTGGTTTTAATTAAGTGTTTCATCTAATGATTCCCATTTATGTTTAATAAAATTTATGGTATAAAAACAAGTTATCAAACCCCAATTTATTCACGTTCCTCCAACTGAGATGGCCGCCCAAGAGCAGCATGTGTTACGAGATGAAAATTTACATTTAGAGTCTCAGTGGCTCTGAAGGGGGCGCTGGTCAGAGGCATCTGACAAGCTGTCAGAGCCTGGATGTCACCTTCAAAGCCATTTGCCTTGAAGGGGAAGAAGATGTGGTGAAGTTGCCCCAGTGATTACAGAATGACATTGTCTAAGCAGCTGCAGATCAAGGCTGTTTCTGGAAATGACTACAAAACTGCAGGTTGGTGGCACCTGTCTCCGATCTTGCCTCAGGTTATCTGACAAGCATCCTCTCCAAACCGCATCCACCCTGCAAGTCCACAGCCCATGAAAGGCAATCTCACATTGTTCTTTAAATGTGAGGGCCCCATGGGCCTGTGGTGCTCTGGCCACAGCCCGCCCTCATGACCCCAGCTCTCCCTCCAGACACTGCCCGCCGTGTTCCCGGCTGACGGCCACAGCCAAGCCCCCAGCACCACACCCCTGTCTCCCCCATCTCTGGGATTGCTGAAGACCTTTCAAGGTCACACCCCTCCCCTAGGCGGTCCACAGCCAGTGACCAAGTGATGTGGGGTGCAGACCCCTGGCCCATGGCCCCAGCTTGGAATAACTCTGAAGGGCCATCTCTGCTCCAGAGCACCCCCCAACCACAGGGTGACTGAGGCCTTGGTACAGTTTCATCACAGCCCAAGGCCTCCTCTGCCCAGTCTCACTGCCTCTGCTTCCTCAGAGGGGTGGATCCTGGGACCAGCCTACAGTCAGCCATTTCAGAGTCCACTTCACGGAGACTCCAAAAACGACAAGTCCTGTGGCCTCCCAGCGCCTCTCGGTGTCCATGCTGGGCAAGCACGCTGCCCTCAAAGGCCTACACAAGAATGTTCACTGCAGCATTTTTTGTGAAATAGTGAAAAACATAAATCACCCTAAAGGCCCATGGAGGCTTTATAAAATGTGGACTATCTCTACAGCACAAACTCTCCTGCAGTTAAAAAGGATGAGGTGGGTCTGTGTACGATTACGTGGAAAACTCTCCAAGCTGTGCTGAGTTTCAAAAAAAGTCAAAAGAGACATGATGCCTTTTATGTCAAAACAGAACAACACAATTTTAGACATTTTCTGTGGAGATATATAGATATCTAAATGCTTAGAACATTCTAGAAGAAGATACAGAACCGATAACAGCGATTACCTCTGAGAAGGGATGAGGTTGGAGAATGAGTGACGGGGAAAGGGGGTGGGAGAGTTGGTCAGAAAGGACTTTAACCTCACCTGGAATGCGCTCCATTTTCTGTGTTTTTTTCTTCTTACAAGAGAATATATTCACATGTTGATAGCTGAAGTAAATATTAATCGCTTTTTTGAAAGATGGCCATATAATATAATTTTCACTGAATTATATAGATGGAACCATTTATGAGGATGAAAAGGAAGCACATCAGAAATACTTAGATGCCATTTAAGTGTCTGCTTTGCTTCTCAATTAGAGGAAAATAATTCGGTTACTTGTGAAAAGAAAGCAGACTAAGAAAATATGCCTAATCCACTACACCAAGCTGTTAATTTACAAGAATCTTCAAAAAGCTTTGCCCTAAACCTTGGGATTTTTCTTTTTGGAAATTTTCCATAACACTGGTGGTTTCTAAGAGCTGAATAAAGCTGAGGCCGATCAATTTAGTTTTCTCATTCTTGTAACATGGTATTTTTTTTCCTTTTAATTTGCAGCCACTTTTTAATATCAGTTGAGACAACTTATATTTAATATCACTGTGTCCATAAACTTGGTGCAAGGTACAGATTAATTTTCACAGCCTAAGGAGGCAGACATCCATTGGAGAATAGCAGAACTGAAACACTGGTGGAGACCACCTAGCCTAGCCCCATCATTTTATGTACAGGGCAAAGGATTAGAGACAGCAAGTGATAAAGCTCTTCAAGGAAAAATTAAGTTTAAATCGTATTATTTAGCACAGACAATTTCAGTGGACATTTATGTTTTGTCAACTCAGCTACATTCTCTCTGTTTTCTAGAAGCAGCCCCAATTTTCATCTAGATTGGCTACATGATTTGTAGGTCCTAGTGCAAAATGTCAATATGGGGTCCCTTGTTTAACAGTTTTGGGGAACTTCAAGATAATGACAACAGAGCAGGAAACCAAGCACAGGGCACTTCCGAGCATGGGGTGGGCCCAGGCCGCACACTCATTTTCCTCCATATGGTGTGGGCACCACACTGACCACACCCAACGCTAGGGCTAGAGCACATGACCCTGTGCTAAACCAGCCCCTGCATCTCATTGCCCTGGCCACACTGAGTGGTTCTGGGGTGAGCACGTGAGCCAAATCAGAGTAGGAAACAGATCAGAGTGCTTTCTGGAAGTTCTATTCCCCTGATGTGGACCTTGGACCATGTAGCCCAGTTGTTGCTGGCAGCCTTCCTGTGACCGTGAGGAGAGACCTGTCTTGACAGTAAGGTGAACACACAGCAGACCGCAGAGCTGAGCTAGGAGCCTGAGACAACCTGGCACTGATCATACCTGTGAAGCCCTTACAGCAAACTTCCCTATTATATGATCCAAAACGTTTCATTTGTTTACACCATTTTGAGTTGGGTTTTCTGTCACTTCCACCCAAAAGCATCCTCTCTGGTGTGAGTTCCCTCAGATTGTTAAGAGTGTACATTTTTCACAACCTTTTTGTGGAAAGCAATTTGGCAATGTCAATTAATATTTAAAATGTTCATGCCATGTGCCCCATGAATTCTATTTCTAGGAATGAATTTATCCTAAAGAAACTATCACCCAGTTATGCAAGGACATATTTTTTAAAATGGTCTTTGCAGCATGGTTTGTAATTGGGAAAAATTGGGAACACCTGTGCTACCATCGATACCAGTACTAATTAAACTATGGTCATTTCATTTTTCCGAACAACAGAGAAAAGTTGAAAAGAATGAGGTTGATATGAACTTCCCTAGAAAGGTATCCACAATTTGTTAAGTAAAAGAAGCAAGCTGTAGGAGAGTTTTTGTTTGCTCTCAATTTTGTAAAATAATGATGAGGTACTACCACATACCTACTGAGAAAAACGTTGATGGAGAATTTGGGGGATTAAATGGAGGGGATTTCACTTTACAGAACACATAAACATTCAAATTCTGCAGAAATTTAATGAGGATGTATTACTTTTACACTTAAAAAAAAAAAAAAGGAAAGGCATTTGAAATTCCAGAGTACGTAATTTGGAGGTATTTGACCATAAGTAACTCTGTGACGCTAGCATTAAATAAACACCAAAGACCCATATCTATTTCTCTTCGCGCAGATTCTCCATGGAGTGAGGACTGACTCCAGAATGTTCAACAATGCATGTGATGGCCATCCCCAACACCAAGGATTCACATTCCCTGCTGATGTTAATGGTCCAGAGGGGTTGATTTCCTGTCTCAGGGTCCCTGGTGAACTGAGGTACCACTTTTCTTGCCTGTTTTCACATGATCACCATAATATGTTTTGAATGTGTCTTTTATCTGAGAATTGAATGTTTCTAAGACATAGAGGGTACCCCCCACCTTACTGAGCTTCCAATCCCTCATTCCTCGGTGAAGGTGTAGGTGTTTACTGAGCATAATTTATTACTGTGGTTCAAGCACTGAGGAAGCAGTGCTGAGTGTGTCGGTCACGGTTCTCGCCTCCTGGAGCCCAGTGGGCAAACAGCGGGGAGACAGATGTCAGGAGCGGTGGAGAGAGGCAGAGCCTTGTGGCCACATGTATGAGGCTCATGCAGCCCGTGGGACCACAGAGCCCTCTGGAAGGGAGGCATTTCCAGGCAAAGCCTGAGATGGGATGAGTCATCGGGGATATAGGTCCACCTAGCAGGGGGACCCGCATGTGTGAAAAGGAAGAAGAACCGAAAAGAAGGGACGGGACCTGGAGAAACTAGGTGAGCCCGTCTTGCCTGAGCGTGGGGAGTTAGGGAGACACGTGAGCCTGGACAGGAAGCACAGCCGGGTGGGCCTTACAAATGCCTCAACATCTTGTCATTTCTTATAAGGAAAATGCAAAACCACTGGGAGGTTTAGGCCAGGAGTTTGTGCATATACTTGTACCACAAAGGGACCCTCTGGCTGTAGTGATGGTAGTGGGTGGTAGAGGGACCGAGTTGGTCCAGGCAGGGATGATGGAGGCCAGAGTAGGGTTCTGGGTGGGAGAATCAGCCCAGCTTGGCAGTGGACTGGTTTGGGCTCGTGGGGAGACAGGCAGGAGGAGCCCAGCTCCCGTCTTTCACTGCCGTCCCTGAAGATGGACAATCTTTGTTAGGCCCCACCTCTCACCTTCCGTACTGTCCGCTCCCCAGCGAGGGGCAGTGGGACAGGTCAGAGGCAGGGTCAGCTACAGAACTTGCCATCCCAGTGCAAAATGAAAATGTGGGCCCTTGTTCAAAAGGACCTGAGAACCTCAAGCCAGGCCCCTCTGAGCACAGACAGGAGGGCAGCCCCTGGTTCACTGCAAGGGTTAAACAGCGGGAGGATTCGGCAACCACGCAGGTTACCTGGCGAGAAGCAGCTCGCAGAGACTGTGGATTGTTGGAGGAGGGACAGGGTGTAAGGCAGGCCTCTGTGGTCCGCACACATGGTTTCCCCAAGTGCAGTGATGGCCTGAAGCGGTCGGGGGCAAGCTTTCTCCCACTTGAAAAGTGATCCTCATCAATTTAAAAAAATGCTTAAAAGCTCTAGAAATGCCTTCCTTTCATGCAAGCAGTCCTGCTTCAGTTGCTTCAAGAGCCTCTCCACTCCCTGCCAGTCAAGCTACCGGGGATAATTTGCATATCCGTGAGCAGAAACTGCAGCCATTTCTCCCGTAAAACAATGGATCCATACATAAAGGCAGACCCTGCCTTTGCTTTCAATTTTCATTTTTAAAATCATCTCTATTCAGAGGGAATACCCTCCAGGACCTACGTCTCATAGAAGGAAGCACAGGCCGGGAGTTCAAGGCTTGAAGGATTCTCTGACCATGATGCTAGATTGAATGGGGTTAGTGTTTTTACTGCAATTGTTATTTTTCTGTCAGTGCTTTGGTTACAAATATCTGTAGGTTTTGAGTGATCTGCCCTAAACCTTTTTTTACCCATAACCCCTATTTGTTTTCAAGTGTTGTTTGGTTTGGTTTGATTTTCAGTGCATGATTTCACACAACAGGAGGTTTTTCAAGGCTGTATATGTAATGTTAGAGCAGAAACTCCTGTGTCTGAATTCCGGGGGTCCCTCAAAGTGATCAGGCTACCTTCACGGGCCGTATGGTCTCCCTGTCTGCATAGGCAAGAGCTCAGCCCGCACCTTGTGCTCCTGCTGCCGCCAGGCCACAGCTCTGTCTGGGTGACTTTCCCTGTGTCTCAGGGCTGCCTGCCCTCCAGCAAGGAGACAAGAGGACAAGCACAGGGTGAGGGAGGCTGCAGAGGTGTGTGCAGAGGGTCCGCTCTCCGGGAGAATCCAGGGAGGGTGGGGCTGGGGACGGCGAGGAGGAGGGAAAAGGGACTCCAAGGAGACCGTTTGGGTCTTCAGACATCAAACTTCCGATCAGCACCATCACCAAAACGGACAGATGGATCATAGAGCGCAGATTGAGGGCGCGCGCGCGCGCGCGCGCGTGCGTGCGTGCATGTGTGTGTGTGTGTGTGTGTGGCGGGGGAGAGCAAGGGAGGGAGGGAGGAAGCACTCTGATTGTTAGGCTCTGTTTTATCTGCTTCCTCTCAACCATCAAATCTTTATCATCTCACCCCCTTCTGCCCACTGATTTCAAGCAGGGCTCCCCCGAAGGCTTCCCCATGCCCCCGCCACCCCACCTCAGTCCCTCCACGACCTCTCCATGTGCCTCTCCCAGGGTTGTCATTGGAGTTGTTTATGGGGCAGCTGCATGGCTCGCCTCTAGGGGGCACCATTCACACAGGACACAGCCCAGCAGGTGTGCGGTGAGGGGACCTTGTATCTGACCTCCCGTTAAGAAAAGGAGCCAGACCTCCTCGGTTCTGAGTTAGTTCCCAGACCCCCCATCCAGCACCTGGCACTGATGAAGCCCTCAGGAAATGAACATCTGCTAGTTTCTATCATCAATAATGAATAACAGTAATAAGTAATTACAGTAATAAGTAAGTAATAAGTAATAACAGTAATAAGTAGAGCTGCCTTTACCCAGAACTTATCTGGGCCGGGCGCTAAGCTGACGCTCACTCCCACCTGGGAGGTCAGGGTCATGATACCAGCCTTGCTTCGAGATCCTGGCAGGAATGCAGGGCCTGAGCTTTCAGGGGCGGAAGTCCCCCGTCTGCCGCCCTCGGGACCCACTGCGCTCTCCCTGGCCGCCCTCTGCTCCCTCAGCTTCCTGTCGCCGCCCCTGGCCTAATCCTTCTGCTCCCCTCCCCTGCCATCAGCACTCAGCAGAAACCACCACTCATTCCAGGAGTTCACTGTCAAAAGAAGTTCATTTGGATTTACAAGAAGGTAACAGAAGCCCTTTGATCGCAACAAGGCATGTACTGTTTCATTCCATGGTTTATGAAACAATTTTAGACTAATTATTTCTGACAACTGGCAAATGTTTGTAAACTTGTTCCGTGAGGAAGCAGCACCATCATGTCTTCCTCTGACAAACAGAAAGGAGGTTTTCCTTTATGCCATGCGGCGGATGTCTTTCCCCCAGGAGAATTCTGAAGCCTTGATCTTCAAAGGCTCCAATTTCCACTGAGATACAGAATTAATCAAATCATCCTCCCAGCCTTCTGAGTTAAATTTAACTAAGCAGGTGAGAAGTGTCTGTGGTGGGAATCTTTCCCTGTGGGTTACATCTTTTGTCCTACGGTCGTGATGGTCAGGCGCTGGCCTTCTTCTTGGCTCCAGCCCCGCCACTCTTACGGCCCTTTGTGTCATTTCAATGTGTCTCTGCCGATAACCGTATGCTGGTGATAAACAGGCCTCTCAATTCAATAGAACCTGGATTCTCAGTCAGCTTCGCCATTAAAGAAAATTACCCCAAATCAGGACTATTTGCAGTGTGACAGGAGCGATCCTGGGGCCTGCGGAAACCCCCAGATCCCTGGACATTATAAATTCAAAACCATAGAATTCCAGTGAGGCCCCAGGGCTCCATACAACACAGAGACAGACTCCGGGCTGTCCCTCTGAGGCCCGGCTCACATTTTAATACCCTTTTGATTATTTACCATTGTTAATTCAAGTATATGCACCTCAGGCATGTGGAAATATTGCAAAGTCAACCAGCCCTTAATCCCTAGCTAATCCCTGGTCAACTAACTATATCCTTCCTTTATTAAAAAAAAAAAAGAAAAGAAAAGAAAAGGCATTCTGAATCTTTTGTTGAAAACAAATTGCCAAGGTGAATAAAAGACCTTTTACTTCCCTTGAGACCAGTGCATTAACTTCCACAATCCAGTCGAATAAAAGAGATCACTCTCTGCTTCTCTCACATGTTTTTCCAGGGCACCAACAAAGTTCTTATTATTTTCAACATAAATCTGTTTTGCGATTTTTGAATGAAAAATTCCTTTTCGCCCCTTGGACTATATAAGAAGAAATTCTTAATACTCACCATTAGGGGTCAGCCACAAAAGCAGGCACCAAAAAGTGGAAACTTTGCCAAGCCGGATTCTTCTCCAAAAGAAAACAAAGACAAACTTTGGATTTTTAATTTTTAAAATGTGACCAGAAGAAGCGGATGCAACAGGAATTTCTAACATCACCTAATCAGGTTGCTTCCACTGGGGCAGGAGCGGCAATGTCTCAGGCTGGGTTGATTTAGAAGGAAAAGAAGCCCACTCAAACTGGCTCAAAAGGGAGCTGATTCTGAGGAATCTTATGGAATCCAGGAACAAGGAAAAGGCCAGTCTCCAACAGGACAGGCAGGAAACAGGAGGCCTCTGGGACCTTGGGCAGCCTTGTCTGGGTGCCTGAGACCCTTCCCGCCAGGCCAGGGCCCCACTGAGAGGAGCGAATGCAGTGCCCAAGGCCCCCCATCTGGTTGTTCCGCAGCCAAGTAATTCTGGGGCTAAGGACAATGCCTGTTAGTCCTCGCCGATGCAGTCACCTGCCAACGTCACAGATTTCAGCCCATCTACACTATCCTTGGCTTCGTACTGCAGGGCAGGAAAAACTTTTCCTGTACCCTTCTTGGTTATTTCACTGTTCTAATAATCAAATTAACATAGGACAGATTAACAGGAGAAAAATTTTAATTATATATGTATGGGGTACCCATAAGAATATGAGACCCACAGACAGGCAGTTGAGATTTATGCACAATTCTGAGCTAAGGAGAAGGACATAAGGGGGTCTGGACTTCAAAGGGGAGGAAGACAATTCACAGGAAACTAGGAAAGCAAATGTTTGGTAAACAGATGTTTGCCACACCAGGCCGAGACAGTGGGACACAGAGAGGACTCTGATCTCCAGGCCCTGCCCCCCAGCTCCTCAAACCTGCCTCACGCTCTCTGTAGCCCCCTCTGGTCAGAGCTCTCTTCCTGGACCAGGCCCTCTATCTACACTCTTTTAGGCACTTAAGGGAGAGGTAAAAAGAAGCGAGCCTTACATTTCTTAAAAAGAACCAGCCCCCAAAAATCCTCATGGCAAAGAGACACATTTGGGGGTGGCAAATTTTGTTTCCCTACAGTATCTTCTCTGAAAATCTATAATTAATAAAACAATGTTAAGAACAAAACTATAACCCCCAATTTGTCAATGTCCATCAAAACTACAAGCTAATGTTCTCTTTGAGCTGGCAGTGCCTAGCACTGCTGCTTCCCGACTGGCTCACACATGTGTGGGCTGATGTAAGTGCAATTTACCTCCAATTGCTCTGCATCCAGTATCACAAGATGAGAAGCAACTTAAGTGTCCATCAGTAGGGAATGGTTGATGAACAATAGCACATCCATACAATGAAATTCTATGCAGCAGAACAGAGTGAGGAAATACACAAATAGGGAAAGGTTACCAGGGTATATTATTATGCAAAGAGGGATGCAGAAGACAGGCCTGTATACAATGTATGCTACCACTGTGTGGAGAACGTCTACTCACACGAGGTCGTATTTGCATAAAGTCTTTGGACAGCTGCACCGAAGTGAGAGTCAAGGTGTCATGTGGGTGGGAGCTGGGTGGTGGGAGACTGAGCTGGGGGGCAGGACTTTCGATATGCGCCTTTTCATATACATTTCATTTTCAGCCAGGTGAGTGTATTATGTGCCAAAAATAAATAAATGATATATTAAATGGAAGTAAGTTGCAAATTCCAAAGAACATTCACTCCTATAAATGGAAAAGCAGTACCACTTTCCTTAACCATACATAACCTTAAAAACAAATGAAACACAACCAGTGTTACTGAATTTTCGGTCTAGGCACCTGCAGAAGCAGCCACCCCAAGGCCCTGTCTCTGTGTCAGAAAGAAGGAGTAAGGGGTGTGAGTGGTGATCACCCAGCACCAGCCGAGGCTTATGTGACGCCACCAGGTCAACAAAGAGCTGAACAGAGTGATTTCCTCGCCACGTGATTTATGTCATTTTATGCCATTTCTGTGAACCACTGACGATGACCCGATGTGCCTGAACTTCAGGAAACTCAAGCAGCCAGGAGCTGCTGGTTCCTTTCCCTCCTCCTTTCCCTAGAGGACAAGTTGCCTTAATGAACTGAGGCACCGACTTGGTCCTTGTGGCCACTTGTCTTTTCAGAACACTGTAGCGGTCGGCCACAGCTCTTGAGCCGACTAACAAGTGGCACAGTCAATGCACAGCAGTTATTAAGGGTGCCACAGTCCCCCCTTCACCCTGCACCCTCTCCATAGTGAACACCAGAGGTGTCAACAGCTGGTTTGGGATGGTGTCTCGCTGACAGGTAAATAACTTATTTGATTTCTAAGGGGAAGTTTACCGTACATGCGATCAGTTGCATCCGTCTGCATTCCACAGAGAGCCGCCCTCCACGTGTCGGGGCCACGAGTCCGGGGCTGAAGCAAACAAGAGCCCAGACTTGGTGAGGGACCGAGCACCAGGGCTTCCTGGAGCCAGGGCTTAGGTTTGGGTTTCAGAGGCCCTGCACGGGAACCGCGTGGGGACTTGACTGCGAGGTGGTGTCCTGCCCGATGACAACACAAGGCATTTGACTAGCAGCTCTGTCTGCTCCCTTTGTTATTCACCTGAGTTGCTCCTGACGAAGCGGCAGGAATATGCCAACAAATGGAATATTCCACAGACCCTCACAGCAAGGCTGCCAGGCTGGGGGACACTTGGTGAGAAAAGCAGCTGAAGGCTGAATTCTTGCCAGAAGTTTGATCTGCTGATACGTGGAACGGTGCAGGGAAGGCTCCAGCACAGCGTCACCAGGACACGTGGCTGCTTTGCGATTGCCTGGCCTTGCCCAGGCTCTTTGTGTCTGTGCAGCCCTCAGGCTGGCTTCTGTGAGGGATGAGAGTCGTTGCAGGACCTGGGCTCCACGTGAATGAACACAGCACACCATCTGGAGCAAGATGGGGCCTTTGTCTCCCCAGAGGCCCACCACAGCCCTGGGTGTCACTCAGGCAGGACTAAGCAGGGGCGTCTCTCTACCCTTGAATGCTTGCTGCAGTCTTAGGCTTTATGGAGTGTGTGGAAGCCATAAATCCAAGCCCACTCCCCACAGCACACACCCCTCACCAAAGATGAGGGAGTGAAACAGCATTCACCACTGGAGGCAGCAGGTGTTTTGCTGTAATTCAGATTATATCTTAGCCACCAGTATCACCATCAGCAGCCACACTGACTCAGCACGTCTGTGCCACCATCTCACCACGTGCTCCGCATGGCTGCGTCACCTTGATGTCAGCCCATGGAAGGGCTTGCTGAGACTCATGCAGCCCACTTGTGGCCGAGCTGGGATTTCAGCCCAGGTCCCATCTCCAGGGCCTGTTTCCATGACTTCTTTGCTATAATGACAACAATCCAGAGCACAGGAGTTTTTCCAAGTAATAAAGAGGTGTATTAAGACTGAGTTACTCATAACAAAGATCCAACTCAAAGGGGTTTCAGCAAATAAACTGGGAAAGGAGGGACTTACTGGCTCACAAATGAAAAGTCCAGTCCCAGATGGATGCAGATGCTCAAATGGGGACACTGGGAGCAGGCCTTCCTCCTTCTCTCAGCTGTGCTTTCATGGGTGGTGGTTTCAGTCTCAAGACCCTGTGTTCACAGGGAGCTCCCTGCCTGCCCCCATCAGCTTAGCAACCCCAACCAGGCAGGAGAGCAGCCTCCAGATTTAGCCTGCTTGGACTGTCTTGGGTAACAAGCCCAGCCTTGAACCAATCACTGAGTCAAAAGTTTAGAATATGTACGTTTGCCAGAGCTCGTACTGCTGTGAGTACCATGTGGAGGAACAGTAGAAAAGAGCTATGCCCCCAGGAGAGAACGGAGGCTGGCCTTGCAGAATTGGCGAGTGGAGAACAGATGGAATAAGACAGCAGAGAGCTCTTGTCTGCACAGAGGGGAGGGGCCTTCCTCTCCAGTGAAGCCAGGTTTCAGCAGCACAGTGCAGCCAGCAGGCTGTGGTCACCTGCCCTGCCCGTCCACCTGCCTGCCCTGGGCTGGCCCACTTCCTTCCTCTTCTCTCCCCTCAGCAGGCAGCCTGGGGCCCAAAGGAAGAGCCAGTTCTCAGCAAATAGAGAAAACGGGTGGAGTTCTCCCACGTTACTCTGGACCACATTCTTGCCCTCATGTGCACTGGTCTTCCCTTCCCTCTTCCAAGTTTGCTTTCAGGGAAAGCCCTGCCATTAGTCGTTCACACCTGAGTTCAATGGTTCCCAAACTTAAAGCATCTAGGAACCGCCTACATGAATTATACCAACTACACGTACAACCTACGCCATTTTGTTTCACGTTTTTCTTCAAATTATCTCACTTTTCAAACTTAAATACACCTACAAGTGAAACTTGCCACAAATAGAAAGCAATAATAAAATAGTAAATACCATGAAAACCAATGAAGATTATTAAGTTCTGCCTAGATACTGTGGCCTGTCCAACTCTGGGCCCCAAAATCCATTCTCCCTGTTGAAGAAGGAGAGGAAACAGGATTGGAGGGCCGGTAAAGACGACTTGGGGCCCATCCACGGCACTCTCTGATGCTCCCACAGAGACTGAATGGGACTGAAGGGGGAGCTAGTCCTGTGTGCACCATTATCGAGTGCTGAGTCCCGAACATGTCCCTGGTGCTCCGTGCTCCTCACTCACTGCCTGGAAAAGCCATCCCGGGACCTTAACTCTGCTCCTGGAATGAACGAGAACACTCCATAGGGAGCCATTTCTGGTCCAGGAAAAAGCGATGTGCTGCACTCTTGGAAGCAAACCAGTCAATACCTGGCCTGCAGTTTATGTAATGCACAAACCTTGGAGCCCTTAATCTGCACTCAGATGAGTCCCCCACCCCAAATCCAGACAGGGTCAGCCAGTGACCTCGGTGAATTAAGACGGAAGGTGGCCGCCTCTCTCTTGGGAGTTTTAGAGCCCTTTCTCCTGAGGCTCCATCACAAGTCACCACTGTTTATGGAAGAGCATGAAAACAATCAAGAGGATGGGAGTTGCCCCTCTGCTGTTAGAGGGAAATGGAGAGCAAGATCCTGAGGAAACAGGGTTTCCGGGGAAGGAAGGAAAATAAGCTACTGCATGTCTACACAGCAAAGTCGCATGGAGCCATCCCAAAGAATAATGTGAATCTATAGCTGTTAACACAGGAGATGTCCAAGGCAAAGAGAGAGCAAAGCAACCCTCTATGGCCTTATCACATTGAGTGATATTCAAACATAGACATGTGTTTTATAAATATCATAATATAGAGACATTTATTGGCACTTAACTACATGCCAAGGTCTGTTTTGGGAATCCTATATGCCTTACTTAGCTCATTTCACCCTCAAAACTTCCCTGAGGGGCAGGTGTTATTTGTCCTACTTTATGTCATTGAGAATTGAGACTTGGTGAAGTTCAGTGAGTTGCAAAAGTTGTGGGGAACCTGAACCAGAAACCCTTCTAAGGCTCGAGTTGGCACCTCTGACCTCTGGACCACAGTGTCTCCCACAAGGATGCCACAGTGTGCAGGAGAGAAGGATCTGGAAAATCATACACACTAAAACATCAACAGGGGGTTGATGTTTCAGGGGGTTCAATGGAGAAGAGAGGACCTCTTTTTTTCCCTTTTACTCTATATATTTCTGTGTCATTTGAAATTTAATTTACACAAACATATATAAGTTTGTATTTAAAACTGAATTGGGGTCCAGTTTCAGGAAAGATGGAGAAAGCACACTGTACCCTGTCTCTCCCAGGTTCTGTGCAGCTATGAAACCTAGACAAAATTGCATTTGAGGACTCTAAAAAGCACATAGTCGTAGGCAAATCCAGGAAGGAGAGCAGAATTTGAAGTACCTCAGAACTGGCAGTTAGCTTACTATCCTTTTCCTTCAGAATCCCCAGCTGCAGCACAGCCTGAGACCTGGAAGTGGGCATCAGGACACAGACAGAGAGGACTCCGGGGAAGGCCTTTGATTCTGGCTTAAAGAATGGACAGGGAACTCTTCAGGCTCTGAAAGACTGCAGAAATCCTCCCCCCGCCCATTTTCTCTTGTCTCCATTCTCTCAGCCCCCAAGCAAGCAACAGTGGCAGAATTAGGGGCACACAGGAGCCAAAAATCCTGAGGGTGGGATTCTTCCTATCCAGTCTGTGGAGCTATGGTACCAGGAGTGTGGGGTGAACCCCTGTTGCTTTTTATTCTCTCTCTGTCCTCCCACCACTTGGACCAGGGCAGGCACAGTTACAGAAACATATGGCAGAGCAGGATAACTGAGATGCCAACATTCTGGATAAAGGATGGAAAAGAAGATCTCCAGGGAGTCAGAAAGCCCCATGGAGATTGCCGAGAGAAGGAGCTGGGGAAGCAACCCTATAAGATGCTTATGAATCCAAGTGGCACATAGGAGCACCTGATCCTAATCCTCATGCCAAGTCATCTGAGAGCTGATCTATTAGCCACTGGCCCCTGGGTGTCACACACAGGGCAGTTCTCAGAAGCAGGTAAAGACTGAAAACAGAGCTGATGATTGGAACTACAGCCCATAGGTGAGTTGGAACTTGTGGCTTGGACGTAACCAGTTCAAATGCCTGCTAAAACAAAAATGTCAACATTCTCCAAAAGTCTCCATAACCAAGACTTAGAGTCTCATAACATAATGGTCAGAATGTCCAGGATACAATCCAGAATGATTCAGCTTATGAAGAATGAGGAAAATCTTAACTTACATGGGAAATGGTCATCAACAGCACCAAAACCAAGATGGCGCAGATGTTGGAATTTGTGACCAAAACTTTAAAACAATTATTATACAAAGATGCTTCCAAAAAAGCAATAATAAACATTTAAAAGTGATTAATAAATGAGGAAATCTCAAAAAATAAATAGACAATGTAAAGAAGAACCAAATAGAATTTTTAGAACTGGAAATGTACAACTAGAATTTTAAAACTCACTGAATGAGCTCAAAAGCAGAATAAGAGATGACAGGAGGAAAAATCAGATAAATAAACAGAAGTTATCCAATCTGAACAACAGAGAGAAAAAAATGAGTTAAAAAATGAAAAGAGCCTCCAAGAACCTATGGGACATAGCAAAAGTTCTAGCCCTCATGTCATGGGAGTGCCAGAAGGAGAGGAGAAAGAATATAGGGCTGAAAAATTATTTGATAAATAATGGCTGAAAACTTCCCAAATTTGTCAAAAGATGTAAATCTACAGATTTAAGAAGCTTAGTAAGCTCCAAAAGAGATAAACCCAAAGAAATCCATACCCAGACACATTGTAATCAAACCACTGAAACTAAAGTCACAGCAAAAAAATCTTGAAAAAGCCAGGAAAAAACAGTCTATGACCCATAGGGGAACAATGGTCTGAATGGCTTCAATTTTCTCATCAGAAACCACAGAGGCCAGAAGGAGGTGGCACACCATTTTTGACTTTGACTTTTTTTTTTTTTTTTTTTTTTAGCGGTACGTGGGACTCTCACTGCTGTGGTATCTCCCACTGTGGAGCACAGGCTCCGGACGCGCAGGCTCAGTGGCCATGGCTCACGGGCCCAGCCGCTCCGCGGCATGCGGGATCCTCCCGGACCGGGGCACGAACCCGCGTCCCCCGCACCGGCAGGCGGACCCTCAACCACTGCGCCACCAGGGAAGCCCCGTGGCACACCATTTTTAAAGAGCTAAAAGGAAAGAACTGTCAACCCAGAATTCTATATCCAGAAAAAATAACTTTTAGGAACGAAGGCAAATTAAAGATGTTCTCAGATGAAGGAAAACTAAGAGAGTATACTGTGAGCAGATCTTCACTACGAGAAAAGCTAATGGAGGTTCTTCAAACAGAAGGAAACTCAAAGAATCAGGAATGAAGGAAAAACAACAAAAATGGTAACCATCTGAGTAAATATAACAGACTATTCTTCCCTTGAGTTTAAAAAAAATATGTTTACGGTTTGGAAATAGCTATTACAGCTTTGGATGGGTTTTCAGTGTATATACCTGTAATATATCAGACAACTATAACACAAAGGGGAGGGGAGTAAAGGGACTTATACAAATGTCTGAACACATCACTTTTTCAACAGTGGCTCACAAAAATTATGAAGTAAATACATCTACAGCAAACACCCTGTGCATTGTGCCACACCCCATGCTGGGCAACAGGGAGACTTTGAAGAACAAAATACGCTGGTCTGTGAAGACTCTGAGATCCATCTGTGGACCAAATGCCTCCTGATTCAGGCCCCCTGAGGTCTGGAGAGAAATGGGCTTTGCTTCTCAGCTTCTCCTGACATCTGCTCCTAAAAGCAAATTAGCAGAGCCCTGAAGGTCACAGTTAAAGCCGGAGGCCTGGGGCTCTTAATATACTTTCAATATGTTTGTTTGTTTAGCCAACTGTGCTTCATTTTTGCAGACTATTGATCAGAGTGCCTCCCCATCTCACACACAGAATCACAGGTTGATTGATGAGCAGAAAATATATGGATAGCCCCCACACATACACACAGCATGTTGGCGCCCATTTATTGCTCTCATAAGCCAATATCACCAGCGTGCCAGTCTGGTCCTCAGGAGCCCTGGGACCAAAGTGTTACACTCACTGCCAGAGCCCCCCGCCTCCATCCCTCGGGAACTTTCTCCTCGCTGAGCTAGCAGCAGCAATAACTGATCTGATTTGCGATCTGTCCCTTTGCTCTTGGGACTGTAAATGCAGCTATAGTATATGAGGCAAAGGCCTGGGCTGCTCCCGGCCTCCCAAGCAAGCAGCTACCCAAGGCTGTAATTTCACTTTATCTCTCTCCCATTAAAAAGCAATTCAAAGTGAACCGAGGAGAGTGAGGGCTGCCCGCAACTTCAGGAACCCTTGAACAGCACTTGCTGAAGGGCGGCTGATGGACCACAGCCACCTGGTGTCGAGGAATGAGAGAAAGGAAACTGTGCAGAACTGCAAACTCGCAATAACGATAATATTAACAGCAGCTGCAGCAACAATAATGCTGCTATCTATGGACAGTTGCAGGTGGCAGGCGCTGTCCTGGGGGCCACAGGTACGTGACTCTGTTGGTCCTGTGAGACCAGTTTGCAGTGGAAGAATCTGAGTGAGGTGCAGTGAGGTCTCGTCAGGGAGCCAGGCTCTCCCTGACTCTGAAGTCAGTGCTCAAAACTGCTAAGTGTTCCCACCTCCAGAACCTGCAGGGGTTAGCAGAGCCCCACCTTTGAATGCCTTTTTAAAACCGCATGAGAAGTCGCAGCTGGGGCTTTTCCTCAACGAGCAGCTAGTAGCCACTCAGGGACAGGACCCAGGATTAGACCCGGCCTCCGAATCCCAGGTTCCTTCCACTACCTTGTGCTCCCCGGGGCTCCAAGGCTCTCCCCGCATGTTCTGCTAAAGCAGTTCCCAAGGAATTCATACCCAGAGTGACGCCAAAACAGATGGTGGTCACGCCGTGGGAAGGTGGGATTCCAGGGGCCAGGGAGCAGCTGCGGGCACAGAGGTGGGGAAGGGATGCTGACGGGCAGCATTGACAACCATGATTAAGACTCAAGAAGTGTTAGCACGATCATCACTATATACTGGCGCAGACAGATCTCATGTTGCTACCAGAAGCAGAGGAGAATTCTTTTTAATCAGTGAGAATCCCCAAGAACAGTACAATTGAGAACACAGGCCCAGTGCCGGGGTTTATACACTAACTCCCTCAGCCTTCCACTCCGGCCGTGAGAAATTTACTCAGCTGAGACTCCACGTGCTTGTCTGTGAACCAAGGACAAGGAAAATACCTATGCAGCTTGTTGGATGTTGTGCCGAGTCAATAAAAAAATGTACATAAAATGCTTAACACAGTAAATGGGAATTAATAATTGGGCAATAAGTGTTAGCATAAGTAAATGCATTCTTATTGATAGCAACAGCCCCATGCCTTTTAGCGGGCGGTGGGCACTTCCTCTGTCGGGAGCCTACTTTTTGTCGAAATGTGATGCTGGTCAAATCTAGCAGCCCTTTTGGCAACTTTTTGCACCTTTCCCTTCCCTCAAATCCTGGCTTGTTATACACACTTGTTGTCCTGCCCCTAAGGAAGGCAGCCCTAAATGAGTTAGTTCATTGTAAGACATGCCTTTCATCTTAAAGGGGGGAGGCTGAGAAGAGCAGTGTGGTGGGACGTCCAGCACCAAGACATCGGAGTCTTGAATGTATTCCTCACGTTTCAAAGCAGTTGACTCCAGGCCCGGAGGCACAGTCCGCCTCTCAAATGACAGGGGATGGAGCTGAGGTCCCCAGGAGAAAGCAGAAGACTTGGCCCAGGACCATCTCATGTTCTTCTCACCTCATCCCATTGCCTGGGTGACTCCCACTATGTGTAAGGGAGGCTGTTAAAAGACTCTTTCTGTTCAAGCGATAAAATCCAACCCCTTTGAAAGAGGAAGTTATTGGCCTGCATTCAGCAAAGTTTAGGAGATATGTCTTCAGGACAGACCAAGCTCACATGATGATGTTGGGATGCTGGTCTGAAGCAGCTCCTGGTCCCCCTCGGTATGGAAGAGAGAGGCAGCTTCCCCTTAATTCAAGCAAAAGACTCAGAATTAAGTCTTATTGCTTCTGACTGGCTTCATTAAGTCATGTACCCTTCACTCCTTCATTGTTGCTAAGGAGGGTGTAGCTCTTTGATTGACAGGCCTGGGTCACATGAACACCATATGGATGGTTAATCAGCGTCCATTCAAGGAAACAGAAGCCAGCTTAGATCTGCCTGCTTTCTGGATTCTGGGTAGGTTCAGCAAGAGGTGGGAGTGGCTTCCTGTGTTTCTCATCTCTGAGTTGCCTCCAGATCCCATTGGCTTCTCTGCTCTTCCATCACTGGTGAAATAACCCCGAGGACAAAGAAGAAATGGAAGGAGGAGGTGGCATTGCGAGAACACAGATGCCAAGGCCGTCCTGCTGAGGTTGAATCATGGCTGGAGCTGGGAACAAGGCAGGGTGGCTGCCCAGTGGGAGCCAGGGCCAGTGCTGAGACCCCTCCCAAGGCTGCGAGAGAGCAGGAAAGCCCGGTTAGTTCTCTCCCTCCCTCCTTCCTCTCTTCCAGCTGTGTGCCCCATTAGCTGATGTCAGCTGGCTGGGAAATGTAGTTCCTCGTGGTGCAGGGAAGAGAGCAGGGAGGAGAAGGAGTGAATGTAAGGGCAGGCGGCAAATGGCCACCCTGGCAGAGTGGTGGGTGGGTGGGTGGGTCCCCAAAGCAAACGGGGGCCCAGCCTAGGCGAATGGAGGCAGGGGGCAGGGGCATGGCTCCTCCGCAGCGTCAGAAGGCAGTGGACCACTTTCAAAGCTCGTGCCCAAAATGCAGTTAACGAGACCCACAGTAAATCATCCCAGTCAACAACCAGTATCAGTGAAATTGGCAATATTTGTCTAGAACAAAGAGTTTTCTGGGGAAACACATTTCTAAAGTGACATTTGGGAGGGAAGTGGCTTGAACCCACCCCCAAAGCACACGGTCAGCCCTGTCGTTCCTCGCCGTGACTTTGTGCGTGTCTCCACTAGGGTTCCATGTCTCCCCCCTGATCTCGTTGCCGGAGAGAATTGAGAGAATGATAGTAAAGAGGTTTTCAGATTCAGTGAAATATCGTGTGGGTGCAGCGGCACAATGACCATAAATATCACTCCGCTGCTGGTGTGGAGATGCCCGTCACGGGAACAGCCCGTAGCTTCATGGCCAGGCAGGGGCGGCAGGAGGCCGTCCCATCGAGGTCCTGCCGCCCCATCGAGGCCACGTCAGGGTGGCTACAACGGTTTTCCATCACTGGCAAGTGCAGAAGTGGAAGCCCCACCCCATGCGGCCACTTCACAGCAGGGGAGGCTCGGGAAACCTGGGGACCCTTTGGCTCCCTTAAACCATCTGTTCATAACTGCAAGGGCCTCAGGCACAGAGACAGCCAGTGTTTCTGGGAAATTCCATTCTGGTTAAGAACCCAAAGATGTACTTGATTTTCTCTATGACGAACACCCTACAAACAGGACTCAGACCCACCCTAGTCCTCATCAGACAGACAGTGTTTCCCTGACACTGAGCTCTGAAGCCAGCTAACTGTGGAGGGCTGGGTGCATGGACCAGGCAGCGAGCCTGGATCCTAAGCCTTCCAGGAATATTTCCCAAGTGGCCACCTGGCAGGTCTTTGGGGCCAAATCTCAGAAGAATCTTGAGAGAGCTAGAAATAAATATGGCACCAGCTGATGAGAGTGAAGGCCCTATTGTGGATCCAGACAGAAGAATTAATGAAGCAGAGGGAGTGGCAACGCTGGCATTTTAGGAAAAGAACTGAGAAACAAATAGAATTTGTATCAAGGAGCAGCCTCAACACTTCACTGAGCAAGTGGTGTTGGCTGGTGTGTACAGACTCATTCAAGCCGCTGGGGTAGCCAGACCTGGAGAGGGAGCTGCAGTAGCCATTCTGTTACACGTGTGCGCGCACACACACACACACACACACTCGCACAGCCCTGGCCTCTCCACCTTGGCCAGAGCCTCCCTTGGGCCCTGGATGACACAGAGAGGAGAGAAAACAGCCACAGTCCGGCTCCCAGAACTGCAAACCTGCAGGAGGCCTCAGTGGCACCGTCTCCACTACTAGGCTGGCTGGACTCCTGGCCGTGGCTGTTTGGCCCGCTAGCTGAGGGTTTCCTGTTGCCCACGTTCCTGCAGAACAGGGGAGGCTGAGGGGCTCCTGAGTGGGGTGACTGCACCACACGCTCACCTGTCCCTCCACACAATCACCCCCAGAGGCAGGCCACCATACCTGCTGCCTGGCCTGGGGAGTGGGCGTGCCCAAGGCCCTGCCCTCCTCTGCTCCTGCTGTGTGACCCCATCATGACACCCTGCAGTCAGCTTTAGGTCCATCCTGCTCCAGCTCCACCTCCTCTGGCCACGTGATGCGTGGTTCTCATACTCCAGAGTGGGGTTCTCCTGCCGGTGGCCAGGCCTGTGGCGCCCCAGCTTCTGAGTGCTTCCTCTCTACTCCCACAGTCTGCCTGCTCGCTCCAGTCCCGAATTCGCGAGTGTGCCTCCCAGGGCCTTGCACCCATTGTCCCCCCAGCTGTGTGCTCCTTCTGGTCCCCACGGGCCAGTTGAAATGCCACCTCCTCAGAGAGGCCCTCCTTGACCTGCCAGGAAAGTCAGACACTGCCTGTCCCTCCCATGCATCTGCCACAGTGTGAAGTTATTTATCTGTGGCATCTCCTAAGATCTGCAGTCTTTTGCTTTTCCATGAAATCTGAAGCAAGAATGGAGGAGAGACGAAAGTGACCTGCGGGGATGCTGTGAGCCTGGGTCTGGTGAGGGGCTCTCGGCTACCCTGCACCCTCCACCCCGTGGCCCGGGTGGGTGAGCAGGGGCCTGCCCCTCCGAGGAGCTGCCCCAATGATCCGGGGAGGTTGTGGGGGGGTCGCCGAACCACACTTTAACCAGATACATTCCAGCAGCCAAAGCAGACCTCCACGCTAGGCCTTCAGTTATTACGGCCATGGTGGGGACAGCTCCTGTCTGGGAAGGCACCGTGGGAGGGCAGGCAAGAGACCAAATGAGAGCAAGCCGGAGGCTGGGCCCCTGGAGGCTGGAGACATGAAAGGGAGGCGGCCTCCCCATCAGAGCCTCAAGGAGGACCACCTGCCAGGCCTCCTTCTAATCCAGCCTCGCACACGTGAGTCAGGGAAACCTGCTTTCCTCCCATTGAAACTGTTCTCTGTTCCAACAGAGGTGCAAACGTGAGAGGATTGTGTGGGTTTAAAAAATAACTATTGCACAACAATGTGGATGTACTTATTGCCACAGAACTGTATGCTTAAAAATGGTTAAAATGGCAAATTTTATGTTATGTGCATTTCACCATAATTTTTTTAAAAAGCAGAAAATGAAAAGCCAAAATTGTAAGCATTTACCCAACCTTAAATGAGATGGAATGAAAATGTTAGAAAATAGTACAGGTGATTTTTATTTTACTTATACAATAATGCGATTTCTAAATTTTCCATAAAAAGTACTCTTTTAACATTAGAAAAGTTATAAACACACACTGGTTTTATAGACAGTTTCAGAATTCTCTATGACTTCATTAACAGCAAAATTCCGTGCAGTAACTATAAACCGATTGATAATGAAAAATTTTTTAAAATAAGAAACAAACTATCAGGAACCACTAAGGTTGATTCAGCTCTCACCACATAGCAGTTTTCATTCCCTCACTCACTCGTGCCATGCCTGTTATGAGCTAGTTCTAGGCACAGGGACACTACAGGGGCCGCAGTGAGGTCCAGGCGCCCCTGTGGGCAAGTGAACCCGATGGCAGAAAGTGCTATGCAGAGCTGTAATGCGCATTGAAGGGGCCAGGCGTGCCAGGGACAGGGTGGGGGGTATTCCCTTAGTTGTGGTGCCGGAGACATGCTCTCTGATGAGGTGGCATTTGACCTGAGACCGCAGGGAAATAAAAAAACAACCATGAGGCTATGGGGGATGGGGGGATGGCAGACAGAGGGAACACCACGTGCCAAGGTCCCGAGGCAGGCACCGCAGGGCGGCAGGGGTGAGTGAGGAGGAGGCTGGAGGAAGAGGCAGGAGGGAGAGCACGTGGGCCTCGGGCCAGGCAGGGATGTGAGTTTCACCCTGTGACGTGGGAGGCCGTCGGCGCCTCGGGGCAGAGAGGTAGTTTAGAGAGTGGGATTCGGGCTGCTGCAGGAAATGGAATGAATGGGGCATGATGGGCAACACGTCGTCATTAATCTCACCCCACCCTCTCAGGAATCAACCTCGCGCAAATGACCACTGTCCCAAATGCCAAATCCCACAGCCCGAGGGCACAGAGCTAGGGTCTGGGCCTCGACTGTCTGACCCAACACCCCACAGCCTCCCGGCGCCCACCTCCCCAGACAGGGCTGACGGCCTCACCTTGCTCTCCGGAGCCCCTGCTCACCAGCCAGGCTCACGCAGGTGTCGCAGTTGTTCAGTCAGAGACAAAAATGAGTCGCATACATCTCGTGTGTTGGACTCATTTTAAAGCACAGTGGTAGAGGGCTGTTCCTCACTCAGGCAAAACAGCAAAGCCCTCAGTCCACTATGGCGTATTTATTTAAGCTTTATCTTACATCTATTATACTTTTTGTAATTAAAAGCACATTTTAAGAGCTAGATGTACTTTACTTATAACTTTATCTAATACAAAGGGTTCTATTTAGCGCAGGCTGTGCCTTCCTTGAACATCTAATCAATGTACCTCCTTATTTCCTTACATTCCCGATTATACCGAGGACATGCGTGGGTCAGTGCCCAGAACAATCAGTACTGCTTGCAGTCCTGAAACATTCGCATGCACCCAGCTTGCTAGGTGAGCCGATTCTTGGGTCACGTCTCTTCCCATGTCCTCAGTTACCCTTCTACACGCAGGAAAAGCAGTGAAATTCAGCTTTTGCCCTTTATGAAAACCTCAGCTGTCTGCATCCCCCATGCCTTATGCCTTCCTAATCCCAGCAGCCAGGCATGCAGGGATGAGGGTCACCACACGGAGACGCCCCTGGAGAAGGTACTTACTTAGCAGTTCAGAGCAGGGGCTCTGGAGCCCGAAGACCTGGTTCAAGTCTCAACTCCATCACTTCCTATTAGGTGAACTTGGCCAAGACTGGAGATGAATTTGGGCCTTAAATTCCTGAGCTGTAAAACGTAGGAGAATACCTGCCATGATGTTGGAGGACCACCCGAGATAATTATCATGAGCTCTTAGCTCGGTGCCTCAACAAAGAAGAAGCTACAAATAAAGAAGAGCCACTTTCAATCTGATTAGATTCATTCTGGGATTAAATGTGCAACCATCCAGCGAAGTCCTGAAAGCCCTAACTTATTTAATCTCATCAGAAAACTCTGTAACAGCAAATATCACAAGCACCTACTAGGCACCGTACCATGCACCACAGGCTGGGTCACAGAAGTGACCTTCAGGACAGCAGAAAGGACAGCCCAGCATCTGCAGCTGTTCACCACTGATGCCATTTTATGACTCAAAACAAACCTTTTATTTCTTTTTGGTTAGAGAGGTATTGTGAAAATGCATTATTATTACCCCCAGGCATCCAATTACATATATAGGTTGCGTGTTCTAATTAAATTTTCCTGACGTCACATCTGCTTGGCCCACTGCTTATTAATTATTGAATAAAACCCTCCTGTCAAGCTTCCTCGCCTGCCTCACCCACCAGCTACTGTTCCTTCCCGCCCCGCTCTCACCTGGCAGGCTGAGCCCTCGGGTGTCCCTGAGGCTGGGTTCCCTTCGAGGCCCCACTGTGGAGGCGTCCCCCTGTGACAGAGGGGGAGTCACAGGCAGAAGGAAAAGCGAGCGTAGCTGAATAAACACGATGAACCTGGTCATTGCAACAGGACGACACTCTGAAGAACCGGCGGGCCCTCCCGAAGGGAGTTCCAGGACTTTCTTCACCATCAAGGCCCTCCCTGCCCCAGAAGAGGCCTGACTGCTCCACTAGAGGAGGGACTTCCGGCCTGAGCCCCAGACACAGACATCCAGAGGCACCGGGCAGAGCAAATATCCCAAGCCCCTGAAACCGGACTTGACAAGGCCCTGGGTGCAGGAGGTGGGTGGGGAGAACCCACGGAGCAGCAGCAGAGAGCTCAGAGCTGCATCGCCACATCTCCCTGCTCAAGGCCATCAGAGCCGCACCAGTGCCGAAGGCAGCCCGTCACCATCGCTCATCCTGCAGGGATGATGCCACTCGCGCCCGAGGCTCTGCCCACGCCCCCTCCCCCCATCCAGTCTGCTTTGTGTGCTCAGCACCTAAGACAAGGTCCCAAGGCCCCTGTCCGGGCTTTGGGTGTGCTGACGACACTGGGGAGAAATACACGCCACATCTTTGAGTCCAGTTTAGTCGCCAGTAATCCCCACATGGCCCAGGGACAGCACATTCAGCTTCAGGTACATCGCTTCCCCCACCCTGGGGTGGCATTAAGGACCTGAGCTCACAGGTACCAGACCCCAGTGGGGGGGACCCCGGGGCAGGCCCTCAGCCCCAGGGGCTCCTTCAGCTCCCTGATGCCAGTGGTCCCCGACCCTGGGCTGTCACTGAGCTCCAGGGAGAGCGCTTGGCTGCCCCTCACCGTTGTCCAGTCCAGTGCAAAAGGACCCACAGGAGCCTCCCGGCAGCTCTCCAGACCAGCCCCCTTTCCAGCCTTCTGTAGCAATCTCCATCTGTTTGTTGCAGCCGAGACTCCACACAGACCCTGGCCAAGGAGGAGGGGATGTCCGCTTCCCCTCTGTTGAGTGTCTCCAGTTCACCTCTCCCCACAGGAATCAGGGCACCGTGCTCCTTCCAGGTTCCTAGCAGTTTTTGCTTTTGGCAAGAGAAGTCACTAAAACCTCCTTTTTCTAGAGAGGAGAGGCTTAGAGGTCCCAAGTGAAAGCTTGGACGCTTCCTGGACTGGGAGAGAGGAGATACCAACCAAAAGACGAATTATTCTATGACACAAGGACCTCATCCAAGCCCCTGGTGGGTGATTCCCCTCAGTGTTTGGACACCTTTGATCAGCCAAGAATGTTCACAGACAGCCCCTGCTTCTGCCCCAGAGTGAACCTGGAATGCTTTGGGGGAACAACAATGGCTCCAACAGGAAACGTGCTGAGGGAGGATTCGTAATCATTTATTCATTGAGTCAAGCATGTGTTCCTGAGCAATGGGAATGCACCAGTGAACAAGAAGATAAGTCCTTCCCATGTGATGCTTTACATGTGGTGGGGAGACTATCACTGGGTAAGCGGCAGCAGCAACAGAAATGAATTCCAGGACGTGGGGTACAAGTGAGTGCATCACCAGCCATTGCCTGCAGTGAGGGCTGAGAGACCTGTGGTGTGGAGATTGGCGCACAGGCTGGGGAGCCAAGATGTATGCATTTGAATCCTGGCTCTTCTATTAAACATGTGGCCGGGCTTCCCTGGTGGCGCAGTGGTTGAGAGTCCGCCTGCCGATGCAGGGGACACGGGTTCGTGCCCCTATCCCGGAAGATCCCACATGCCGCGCAGCGGCTGGGCCCGCGAGCCATGGCCGCGGAGCCTGTGTGTCCGGAGCCTGTGCTCCGCAACGGGAGAGGCCACAGCACTGAGAGGCCCGCGTACAGCAAAAAAAAAAAAAAAAAAAAAAACATGTGGCCTTGGCAAGTTCGTTTACCTCTTGGTGCCTCAGTTTCCCCATCTGCAAACTGCAGACAATATGTTTCAGCTATGCCATAGGGTTGCTGCAAGGATTAAACAAGTCAGTGTATATAAAGCACTCTGGTGGGTCCCTGGGAGAGAGCAAGGGCTTTACAAGTGTCTGCCTTTCCTGTCACTCAGGGAAGTCCTCACTGAAGACAGGCTTCAGCTCGAAGATTATCAAGCTGAGACCTGGCAGATGAGCAAGAGTTGACCAGACAAGGAGCAGGGGAAGGATGCTCTGGGCAGAGGGAACAGCGTGTGTGAAGGCTGGCTTCAAGGAGGCGCGGCACATCGGAGACTGTGGATTTGGGAGGCAGGGAGCAGGGTGGGAGATGGGGGTGAAGAAGTTGGTGAGGACCACAGCTCGCAGGGCCTTAGGTCATGTGAAGGCCTTGAACTTTGACCCGAGGGGCCATGGGAGGTTTTAAGTAGGAGTTGACTAGATGTCACTCTGGCTACTATGTGGAATATGGATTGACAGGGAAACCAATTAGGTTTGCAGCTGGCATGGTCCAGAGAGTTGGTGGTGGAGATGGAGAGAAGTGTGAGGGTTCAGGTGATGGTGAGGGAATAGGAGAGGCACTGCTTGATGAATGAATAGGTGCCTGGTGCAAAGGACACTGGAAATCAGAAATGAAGCCAGGGCGTCATCCTGCCTGGGAGACTGGGCAGATGGTGATGCCGTTCATCCCTGAAGGGGACATTATCTGTCCTGGCCTGGCCATATGACATGCAAAGGGAGAGCCTGACAAGTTAGTCGGATAAGGAGATTTTGAACTTGAAGGAGTGGATAACTGAGCTGTTGAAACTCTAGGTGGAAAGGTTCTTTAAGTTTGGAATCAGCCATCACCGTGCCAATACCTGCTGGGTACCAAGCCTATGGAGAGCACCAGTTCCAGAGATGACTAAACATCAAGGGGTCACAGTCTCACTGGCCCCTCAGTCGTTCCCAGTCTGCCTTAACAGTGGAGAATATCTGAGGTTCTTGAGGAACTTGTTCACCAGAAATGAGTGGACTGAAGCCCCAAGCTTGCCTGGAGTGTGCCAAGACACTGTGTCCACTTCTTCATCGTGACAGACAGGTTCCATTAAAGCACCCACAGCCTCCCCACAAGAAGTAAGAGGATGATTATTAAAAATTACAAGTGCTGTCCTCCACACTCCATCTCCCAAACTTCATTTCACAGTGGCTGCTGACATCAATAACGCCGGACAGGATAATCAAGTTTGCATAATGTAGCAGCTCACCAGGGTCCCTCTGCACAAACACCCCTCCCAGCATGAACGCCGGGAAACAGGCAGGCCTTCAAGTCCAGAGAAAAGGCCCTTAGACTGTGGGACATAACAGTCCTTTACCACAGTACCCATGTGTGATTTTACAGACGTAAGCTTCCATCAGAATAGCTGGCTTCTCATCCCAATTTGACCCCTTCCTAGTAGGGGGACCACAGACAAGTCATTTAATCATCCTGTGCCTCCATTTTCTCTGCTTTAAAATAGAAATAACTCGGAGGGATTCTGAAGGAACCTAGATGTTGGATGTCATATTACTGCTGAAAGAATAAACTTAAGGATACAGTTAAATAAGTTATTTTGTTGATTTATCTATTAACATGTCATTACCAACTTCTTATTTGAAAAATAGCTGATCTTTAGAAAAACAGAGCAACACAGAATTGCTGGGCTCAGGTATAGCCTAACACGGATTCCAGATAAAATATTAAAAATTCAAAAATCAGCGACACACATGGGAAAATTAGGTTAAAATAATGAATAAAGTAAAACAACTTCTTGTTACCTTTTGGTAAATTGTACTTATAAAATGTAATTTGCGATTTATTGCGGATAGGTTGACCTCTATGTCACTGACATCCAAGTTAAGATATAGAACATGAAATGGAGCAATGATGAGATGGCCCGATGAGCAGATCTCTGCAGACTCGGCGGTTCCCCCAGTCAGGCCTGACACGCTGGGTGCTTTCCACCTCGCTGACTTCCCTCCCCCTCCTCCCCGCTTTCCAGACCTGCCAAGTGTCACCCTCTCTCTCTGTGCTCTTTATCTTATTTTTCTGAAGCAGAGGCTCTGAGGCTGGAGCGTGCATCAGAATCACTTGGAGGACTTGGGTTTCAGTTTCACAGCCTGCACTTGTGACAAGTTCCTGGTGACGCTGAGCTGCTGGTCCAGGCACCACATGTTGAGAATCTCTGGGCTGAAACTGCTTCCTGCTGCTGCCGGCTTCTCGGCCTCTTGACCCCGGGATACCCACTCAGCCCCCCTTCCACGCGGCCCCTCCAAGTCCTGCCTCCTTTCCTCTTGTGTGGCATTTACTCTCGGGCTCCCCCCGTCACCGCACTCGGAGCTCGTGTCTTGCAGCCAAGGACAGCGTCTGGTCCCCACGCCACAGCATCTAGCACAGCATCCACGTGGATGGCACGCATCAGATGGGTGGCGCGAGTGACATTCACGCAGCCTTCCTCCTCGAGGAGCCGGTGGGCGCTGTGAGAGCTTGCGCGTCAGTGGGCTCTGAACTCCAGGCTTCCCGCCTTCAGCTGGTTCTCGGCACAGCTCCCCGGGGAAGCCATGTGCCCTCCCTGGGCCTCTGTTTCCTCATCTGCCAAAGGGGCACAATAGCACTTACCTTAATCTCAGGACTATCAGATGTGGGGAAAGCAGGGGGAATGCTCATGGCATGGATGAGGGCCCGTCGATGGTAATTGTGGGGAATACAGTCTTCTCTCTGGGACGAGGCAGGCCAGATGCGCGTGCTCCCCCGGCTGTGCTGGGTTTAATCGTCAGGTAGAGCTTCTGTGGCTAGGCGCGTTCCTCAGAGGGTGCAGGACTGAGAGAGGCCAAGCAGGGCCACCGGAAGAGCCTGGTGTGTTGACTGGGTGCGCTGGTCTCCTCCATAGTGAGGAGTCACTTCAGCTTTGAAAACCATAAGACAGGTGCAGTTACATGACAGTGTAGAATGAAAATGCTCCTAAGCTTTAAGGTACAGCGTGCAGATTTTAGCAGTTCCTTGGGCAGCGGCCCTGCCCCTACAGGGGCTGTTCCTTCACTGCCCCACCCCCACCCTAGGATGCCCTGCCCAGAGCTGCACACAGGCCAGGGGCTCAGGCCTGGGAGAGGAGAACAGACTAGTGAAGCTGCTTTCCAAGCACTTCTCTTACCCTAACACAAATGCTTTTGCAACCCCTGTGCCCCAAGGCCATGTTTCACACTGAGGCAGGGCCTGGAGGCAGGAGTGGACACCAGGCAGCTCTCACCCTTGGAGGAAAAAAGCATTTGATTATGTGAGGCCAGAATGGTCCAGCCTTCACCTCCCTGGCCTTTTGCACTGGAACAAGGCCAGTCAGTTCTGTCTGCTCCTGCCGGTGGTGACTGGGTTTAATCGCACAACTGCGTGTCTGGGAGAGCTCCCTGGCTGCCTTGACTACACATCCTCACCCCTGCCCGGCCTCACACACACTCCCCAGGTCACAGTCAGCCGACTTCACTCCATTCCAGATGAACTGCAGGAAGGGCTATGATGCAAGCTGCAGCCCAGTGTCTTGGAGAACGTCTTGTCTGAGCACAGCAGCTGTGTGAGCTCTGCTTGGCACGCCGTTGCCGCACCGAGTGGTTTCAGGTCCCGAGTGGTGGGAGCAGGCCGGCCTGGCTGCTCCCTGCTCTTCTCACTGCTGTGTCCGTCCACAGCTGGGCACGACCTCCCGGCCCCTCCGCATCACCGTCCCCTGATGTGTGGGGTGGCTGCAGGGAGCTGGGCAAGGGCTGGCTCCTCAGGCACCTGCTTCAAAAGCAGTGCCTTTCAGCCTTTTGAAGGGCCAGCACTGTAGTTTTAAGAATTGCAACCAAAGTCTCCAAGACAGGATTTCTCAACGTTTGGGGCTGGCTCACTTTCTGTTGGGGGGCTGCCCTGTGCACTATGGGGTGTTCAGCAGCAGCCCTGGACTCTACTAGATGCCAGTAGCAGCTCCCCCCCTCCACCCCATGTGACAACCGAAAATGCCTGCAGACATTGCCAAATGTCCCTGGAAGTTAAAACTGCCCGGCTGAGGCTCATTCAGAGACAGCGAGGTGCAGAGCGGGGCCAGGCCGCTCAGCGGGTGAAGACTCGGTGGTCAACCCAAGGGATGCCTCAGAGCTTAGGCAAAGGAGGGAGCCTTTCCTGGGCCTTGCTCACCCCCAACCAAAAGCTTACGCTGCACCCCAGGCCCGTCCTCGGCTGCTCAGGGGGCCTGGGGCAGAACAGGCCTCACCTTGGCCTCCGAGTCTCCGCATCGCTGCTTTCTGAGCACGATCCTCCACTGCGGGCGGTCCTGAGACGGCTCCTGTCCCTCATTCCCACTGCTCCGCTTCCTCGTCTCTCGCTCCCTCATGTGAGAGCCCCGAGGCTCTTGGCTTAGGGGTCAGAGGTTTCCCTTAAAAGCAGGTGATGGATCTCGGCAGGTGCTTCTCTCTTCCATTGGCTGGAAGCTCTTATATTATTTCCTCCCTTTATTAGTGTATTTTTTAAGTTATTCAAACGATGAGATCAAAAATATGTAAAAATGTGTAAAAACTGGCACTCACCCTTCAGGAGGTACTCACTATTCAGGTGACGGGCTTTTGATTAGGAAGCCATAAGGGCTAGACTTTTCCCACAATTATCATTTACAGATCAATTTAACCAACCTGTCCCAATTTACTGATTGCGCCTTCAGGCCCCTCTATGCACATATAGAATAGCTTCGTCTGACTTACAAAATTAAGAACAAGAAAGACTGACCCTTACGGACAGTGTGAGGACTTGGCCCAGACGGTCGCCTGTAAAAGCAGCCCATTCATTATGCAGTTACCTGCGAACGGCGCAGGTATAATTGGCACATTTGACTTCATATTGCACGGTCCTTTAAATATCTCTTCTGATGTGTTAAAATTAGCCTTTTCCTAAACCACAAAAAGAGAAAGGAACGTCCTTTTTAAGCAAATGTGTAGAGAAAGCTCCCATTTGTCTGGATCAGTTGAAAGTGGTCCTGTCTAAAGACAGGGGTGTATAGCAGGTGACCTTTCAAGGCGGCATCCAGACTTAAGATGTTAGAATTCTCCCCTTTTGATTAAAAACAAAAGGTCTTTCTTGACACCTCAGAATGACTGTTACCACAATGGGAATTGGAGAGAAGGAAGGACAAAGGAAGGGGAGAGAAGAGAGATGGGAAACAGCCGTGGGGTCTCAGTTTTGAGTTAGGGTGCCAGGACTGGGAGGGGTGAGTACATGGTTTATTGCACACAGAAAGGATACTATTTGACTTAACAGCCCTACCCCCCGGACCTGAAGCAGCTGCCCGTGGTCCCTCAGGTGCAAGGGAAGCAGGGACTTGAACCCACGTATGTCTCACTCTGGCGCCAACCTCATGAAATTGTATTGCTACTGAGGTCCAGGGAAAACTGATCATGCTTGTTTTCTTCCATAAGTAAACAAAAGTGCCCCCAAAGACCTAGAGGACACATTTGAGACTATAAAAATAAAATTAAGCCCTTTGGGAATGCTCCCAGCCTTGAACTTCACCTGGTGTTATTGGTGGTGGAGGTGTCCACAGCTTCCCCTGCAGATACCAGGTCTGACCCTGACAGCCTGACTGCAGTGAGCTCTGGCCGAGAAGCTGCAGGCAACCGTGGCCTCCAGAGCAAGGGTGGGCAGGGCTTGCAGAGGCAGGTGTGAGGCCACTGGCCTTGGGGCACATGGGTGGAAGGAGGCGCTGAGAAGGGTTGCAAAGAACACATTTTTCTGACTTCCTTGATATTTCAAGGGTAAGTGCTATATATACAGCAAAAAAAGAGGCATGAAACAACTAGTACAAAGTTTTGATCATATATCATGGGACAAGAATAGAAGAGGCAAATATCCATGGGTCTTGCAGTTAATTGAACAAAGTCAAATGCCAGATTTGTCAATTTTTGATTGTGAGACCTCATGCAAGTTACTTTAGCTTTCTAAGCCTCGGTTTACTCATCTGTAACATGGGGATGATTGGAATAGCATCAGCTCACTAGTGTGCTGTGCCAGATCGCTAGTAAACTGCTAATTGACAGAGCCGGCTCTGGTGGACCCCGGGGTCAGAGACTGTGTTGTCTAATCCTAGTTCTGTCCCCTATGTGCTGTGACTCTTGTTTGGTCACTTCACTTACCTGAGCTCAGTGTTCTCACGTGGAAAAAAAGCAAAAAATGAAAATAAAAAAGATAGAGGCAGAGGGAGAACCACCTCCCAGGTGTGGCCTGGAGACACACAGATGATGGAAAGGAAGCTTCCCTACAAACTAGAAAATGGTGCAGAATTAGAAGCAGGACTGCCGATGAGATATGACTGATTGGGGTTGAAAATCCTCAGACTTCCTCCTACTGTACCGTCCATCCACTAAAGATGACCTTGCTTTTGCTAGCCCAAATTCTTCCCCTCCCCACAATTTGGAAATGGGGTTGAGGGGTCACAAACCGGTGCAGGGACAATGAAGGGATTCTGGCTAGCTGGGAAAGTCCCAGGGTTCTCCTTTGTTATAAAGAATCTGGGTTTTAGGTAAACTTGGAGATGCTGCAGTGGCTGGAGAATCTACATAATAACAGGGGAGGCAGGAGAGGAGGAGAGGAGGAGAGGAAGAGGGGATTACTTTGGGGTATCAGGAGATTTATTTGGGGGGTTGGCAGGTGAAAAACATGAAGGGTATGAGGTGATGGGGAGAAAAGGAAATTTGGAGAAGAGATGCTTTGGGTTACTAATAGGATCCCCATTAATGTTTGTGGACAAGCAAGAAAAGATTGCAATTTATTTCTAATCATTTTTGGTTGTGGAATTTGCTTCTTTTAACGTGATTCCTTGCAAAGCCTGGGCCACACACGGCACTGGTGTGTGTTAGGGCATACTGCAATAGCGTTCTGGACCATCCTCTGGGGGATGGGCACTGCTTTGTAGCTCATCAAGGATTTTTACAAGCATTTTCTCCTTTGAGTTTCTGCGGAGCACTGTGAAAAAGGTGCAGTGGGCACTTTTACATGTGTGGATGCTGAGGGCTGTGCTCCTCATGAATATTAAGCTCTGGCCACTCACTAAATGTTAAGTTTTATTATTGCATTAATCTTTTCTTTTATTCATTTAAGGAATGTACATAAACATTCACCCTGTGCCACACACTGTGTTTGGCAAACAAACATGGTCAGGCATAGCTCCTGGAAGAAGCAATATTGAAAAAGACTCAGGAAGGATGAACAGGAATTATTTATGAGATGAAAGACCTGGGGAGTGTGTGTGAGGCCGGGCAGGGGTGGGGATGTGTAGTCAAGGCAGCCAGGGAGCTCTCCCAGACACGCAGTTGTGCGATTAAACCCAGTCACCACCGGCAGGAGCAGACAGAACTGACTGGCCTTGTTCCAGTGCAAAAGGCCAGGGAGGTGAAGGCTGGACCATTCTGGCCTCACATAATCAAATGCTTTTTTCCTCCAAGGGTGAGAGCTGCCTGGTGTCCACTCCTGCCTCCAGGCCCTGCCTCAGTGTGAAACATGGCCTTGGGGCACAGGGGTTGCAAAAGCATTTGTGTTAGGGTAAGAGAAGTGCTTGGAAAGCAGCTTCACTAGTCTGTTCTCCTCTCCCAGGCCTGAGCCCCTGGCCTGTGTGCAGCTCTGGGCAGGGCATCCTAGGGTGGGGGTGGGGCAGTGAAGGAACAGCCCCTGTAGGGGCAGGGCCGCTGCCCAAGGAACTGCTAAAATCTGCACGCTGTACCTTAAAGCTTAGGAGCATTTTCATTCTACACTGTCATGTAACTGCACCTGTCTTATGGTTTTCAAAGCTGAAGTGACTCCTCACTATGGAGGAGACCAGCGCACCCAGTCAACACACCAGGCTCTTCCGGTGGCCCTGCTTGGCCTCTCTCAGTCCTGCACCCTCTGAGGAACGCGCCTAGCCACAGAAGCTCTACCTGACGATTAAACCCAGCACAGCCGGGGGAGCACGCGCATCTGGCCTGCCTCGTCCCAGAGAGAAGACTGTATTCCCCACAATTACCATTGACGGGCCCTCATCCATGCCATGAGCATTCCCCCTGCTTTCCCCACATCTGATAGTCCTGAGATTAAGGTAAGTGCTATTGTGCCCCTTTGGCAGATGAGGAAACAGAGGCCCAGGGAGGGCGCATGGCTTCCCCGGGGAGCCGTGCCGAGAACCAGCTGAAGGCGGGAAGCCTGGAGTTCAGAGCCCACTGACGCGCAAGCTCTCACAGCGCCCACCGGCTCCTCGAGGAGGAAGGCTGCGTGAATGTCACTCGCGCCACCCATCTGATGCGTGCCATCCACGTGGATGCTGTGCTAGATGCTGTGGCGTGGGGACCAGACGCTGTCCTTGGCTGCAAGACACGAGCTCCGAGTGCGGTGACGGGGGGAGCCCGAGAGTAAATGCCACACAAGAGGAAAGGAGGCAGGGCTTGGAGGGGCCGCGTGGAAGGGGGGCTGAGTGGGAATCCCGGGGTCAAGAGGCCGAGAAGCCGGCAGCAGCAGGAAGCAGTTTCAGCCCAGAGATTCTCAACATGTGGTGCCTGGACCAGCAGCTCAGCATCACCTGGAACTTGTCAGAAGTGCAGGCTGTGAACCTGAAACCCAAGTCCACCAGGTGATTCTGATGCACGCTCCAGCCTCAGAGCCTCTCCTTCAGGAAAAATAAGATAAAGAGCACGGAGGGAGGGTGACACTTGGCAGGTCTGGAAAGCGGGGAGGAGGGGAAAGGGTTTATGGTGGTAGAGCCTGCTGCTTCTCTGTCCAACCAACAGACAGGATTTCTGCCCGCCTTATTCTTGGTGTTAGAACTCTGTTCGTGTTTGAGCATCAGTGTGCTTTGAAAGGGTTAATGAATCCTGCCTGGTCTAATCCAGCTTCTCCTGTTGATGGTTAAAGATCAAAAAAGGAAATCAGCTGGGGACTTCCAGGGAAGATTATGTGAATCTGTAGTGGGTTGAATGGTGACCTCCAGAAAGATATGTCCACACCTCAACCTCCAGAACCTGTAAATGTGACCTTATTTGGACAAAAGGTTCTGGTCTTTACAGGTGTAGTGAAGTTAATGATCTTGAGATGAGATCGTTCTGGATTTTCCAGGCAGGCCCTAAATCCAATGACACGTGTCCTTATAAGAAACAGAGGAGAAAACACAGAGAAGCCATGTGAAGCCGAGGCAGAGACCGCGTGAGGCAGCCACAACCAAGGAAGGCCCGGAGCCGCCAGAGGCTGGAGAGGGGAGGCAGGACCCTCCCCAGAGCCTGCAGAGGAGCTCTGTCCTGCCCACACCTGGATTAGAGATCTGGCCTCCAGACTGGAGAGAATATGTTTCTGGTGTTTTAAGTCAAATTGTGGCAGTTTGTTACAGCAGCCCCAGGAAACTAACACACCACCTGCCTATGTACTCTCGGAACTATTTCCTTCCTACTGAACACCGCTGTCCTAAAATGTGCCTTGATTTATTCCTTTACGTGTTTACCTCCTGTGTCCCCACCAGACTGTGAGCACCAGAAGGGCCCAGTCTGGCTCCGGATCTGGTGCCTCGTAGGTGCTCTGCAGAGATGTGCTAAGTGAATGAGCAGAAGAAAGGGGCGTAACAAGGATTCAAACCCATCTTCTGACGTCAAGGAGATACTCTGTACTGTGCACGTTAACAAAGTTACAGGATAGATGGAAGGTCACCCAGCAATAGTACAGCTTAAATAAAACCAGATGAAGCACACGGCACAGCTCCAAGCCATTGCGTAAAATGGGGCAGACGTGAATAAACGGCTCATTGAGCCTAAAGCATGGTTTCTCAGTCTCGGTACTGGTTACAGTCGGAGCAGGATCAGTCTTTATTGGGGTGGGAGCTGTCCTCTCAATGCCTTGTGGGGCGTTTAGCACCATCCTGCTCTCTCCCTACCAGATGCCAGAAGCACAGTCCTCACCACCCCCAAGCCGGGTGTGACAACCAGAAATGTCTCCAGACGTTGCCAGATGTCCCTGGGATGCAGGAACCATTGCTCCACGTTGAGAACCACTGACCGAAGGAATCTACACATGGACAAGTAAACTTGGCCTCCTCTGAAATCAGGGAACAAGAACCGCCCCCCCTCCCTCACAAGCCATAGACGCTGACAGAAGTCCACCAGCTACAATCAGAACTGGATCCCAGCAGGAGGCTGCCAGGGGACACACATGATTTCAATTCACGGAGAAGCAGGAGGAGAAGTTGTGAAAGCTGGGGAAGGAGCAACAGGCTGCCAGGGAGAAGGAAGAACTGCTGTGCGTGGTCAGGACAGATGAGGGGGCAAAGCTACAGCCCCCTTATTGCCACTAACCCGGTGGGAAAGGTCCTGAAGAATAACCTGGGAATCAGCACTGCAAGTGGACGGAGCAGAAAAGTGACACGCACAGGGCCCAGCGAGTGCCGGGCCCATGCCCCCACTCCTCACGAGGTGCAGCTCCCACCCACGCCTGGAAGTGACCACAGTCCAGGGGCATCATACCGAGGCAGGTGGTACAGAGAATCTGGGGAGACAAGTGTAGAGCCGCAGTGGGGGTGATGCTGGTGGCGGGGGTGATGTCACCTCGCGTTTATGGGATACCTGCTGCGTCCCGAGCACTGTGTTATCCAGGTCAGGGTACCCAGAGAATGTCAGTCATCACCATCCAGCCTCCATCTCCAGCTCTGAAAAGAGCATAAACAGGAGAAAGGATTAGAAACATAACAGGTGACTTTGGAAGACCTCTCTCAGCCCTTTCTCGAGAAACCAGGTAAAAGTTAATAAAGGCAGCAGAGGATGTGGTAAGGCCATCAATGAAATGTGGTTAACATAACAAACACCCGTGTCCCACCACTCAGCTTTAGGAGATGCCATGGTTGTTCTGTATTTACAGCAGACCTTTTTGATTTAGTGAATAAAATAATAGCAAGACATTTCAAGTACCATTTCTGTTCCTCTCTTTCCCTCCTCAGTGGAAACCGGATTCTTAAAAGTGATGGATATCCTTCCCTTTTGGACTTTTGATAATAGACGTGCATCCAAAAATCGTACGTAGTATTGTTTCCTGTGTTACTTTTATGCAAATTGTATCTAAATGGACATGTTCTTTTTCACTTTCTTCTCCCTCCCCCTCATATTTTGTTTTTGAGAATTTTCCAGGTTGATATGGGAGACCTAATTCAATCACTTCAACTGCCACAGATTAGTCTGTTGCATAAATTACCTTATCCAATCCCCTATTAGAACATTTAGGTCATTTTCGATTTGTTAACCAAAAGAACTGCAGTGAAAATTCTGGTACATGTCTCCTTGTGCACGTAAGAGCGTTTCTCTAGCCTACAGATATCGGAGTGTGTTGTGGGATTATAGGATATAAATGTTTTCGACTTAACTAGGTATTAACAAATTACTTTCCAAAGTGGCTGAAACAATTTACACTGTCAATAATAGCAGGGCAGGAGTTGCTGCTTGCCAGAGTCTTATTTTCTCAAATCTTCAAGGAACTGATTATTCCTACACTATTTCAACAGTTCCAGTGCATAGAGAAAGACAAAAATCACTTGACTGTTTTTATGAAGGCTGCGTAACCTGGAAGCCAGGGCTGACATAGGTCACCACAGAAAAGGTAGTTTGAGAAGTTTTATGCAAACAGCTTGCACGTAGTAAGCAAATAGAAGCAAATGACACACCATGATGGTGTGCACAATCCAGGAACTGCTCAGTTTAGGAAAGTTTTAAAAGTGCCTTGACCAAATTAATAGGACAAGGGAAAAAGAAGCATGCAGTCACTTATTTTCTTATAAGCCATAAATACACGTCATAAAATTTAGTATCCACTTCTGATACTTGAAATGGAAATAGGGGATACGCTTTATAAATACCTTTTAAATACACATTTCAATCCAAAAATTACCATCATAATTCATTGTGAAAATGCTACAAGTATTCCATTAGAGTCACAAAGTTATGAGTGCCCTTTATCGCTACTATGGTATAACATTTTTCCAGAAGTGCTAAACAAAGCAATTAGACAAGAATATAAAAGCAGTCCTGAATGTTGGAAGAGACAAAACAATCATAATTTGTAGATAATAAGGTTGTATTCTTGGAAAACCTCGAAATAATAGAAAAAGTGGGCACTGTGGAATGGGGGCCTGCCTCCTTCAGCCCTGAGCCTGCAGAGTCTAGCGTTGGCCTGGCCCAGAGTCTCTGCTTGATAAATGCCTGTGGATGAGTGCAGGGTCTTGAGGCCAGCATTCCCAGAGCACGCTCTCTGGAAGGAGTGCAAATCCATGTGATGGGATAAGGCATTCCATGGACAAGTTGGGTTAGGGAGCATGAGATGGGATCAAGACAAATGAGTTTGTTTACCGCAGAACATCTTAGATCCTTTAACATGAGGATACACATCATGACCCTCCAAAAGTCTCCCAGCCATCATGACTGCAGAGCCCCTTGCTTGGAGCACTTTGGGGTATCCCATATCATGGAACATTCTGGGATGGAGTATGCCCAGAAGAATATTCAACAAAGTATTAAACTAGGGGATGGGATTTGGGTGGTCACTAATTTGTCTTTGTGCTTTGTGTTGTTCGAAATGTTAACAGCGAGTGAGCAGGTATCATTTTATACACACACAAGATAAAAAAGAATAAACACTAAAAATGCGATCTTTTGCTGAATGTCAAAACCAACTTTATTTTACCCAATCATGAATTCTACAGAAGTTGTTTGGAAAGATGAAAGGCCAGTTTGAACCAAATGGAAATGTGTAAAATAGCAGAACCAGATTTTTGGTACGCAGATTCCACCTTCCCCATCTACTTATAGAGGGACTTCGGGGAAATCACTTCACCTCTTTGAATCTCATTCTGTGACACAGCCATCTCACAGAGTGGACGCTTCAACAGAGTAAGACGTAATAAGGCCCCAATCAGTGTTAGCTACTTTCACTATCACTAATGTTGATGGCCCTAAATTAAATTGTGCCCCCTGAGTATGTCTCAGTGTTTGAGATAGTTTATTCCAATCTGTTCAAGTCATCCTCTTCTACGCCCAGACCCCTCAGCTTTGCTAAAGGACCACAGACAAAAAGTTTCAGGTGGGTCCCGGGTTTAATCACGCTCACCTTTGGCAGGTTCCCCGCTGGCCTCCCTCTGGCGTGTGGTTGTACCCACAGCCCGTCCCCTCCCAGTAGGGGCTGTGGCGACGCTGAGCAGCTATGGAGAACCCAGCCTGGGGAGAGACTTTGGGAGGCACAAGAATGCTGAGAAGTCGGCCCTGCAGCTGGGTCTTGTGTTTGTTTATGGAGCAGTTATTACAGTAACATCTGGATGCCTTAGATGATACCGGGAAAAGCAAAGATTATGTTTAGCTGTCTGATGTATTTTAAGGGATGTAGCTTTTATTCTGCATGATTAGGAAGTAATTAGCGGCTTAAACTTGATGCCTTCACTCAGAGTTGATTCCATGACTCTCTCTCCTAGTACAGGATGAGGAACGTGGTGGAATTCCTTTTATTAATAAATTACCATTGTCTACCCCCTGTTTTTAGCCTCAATGCAGAGCTTTCTGTCCTTGTGTTGAATAATTGATCACTTAAGCTGACTTTTTCATGGGGTTCCATGAGTCTTGGGAAAGGCGAAATGAACAAGTTAGCCAGTGGCCTGACCCTCTAACAACCTGCACCCAAACAGCCCCAGCCACCGCCCACCAAGCAGAAGAGAATAAAAGAAAAAAACAGGAAAAAACTGAACTCCAAGTCTAGTGTAGGACGAGAGGGGTCCTCAGGATTGTGACTGGGTTACTCTGTGTTCGCGTCCCGCCTCCTCCGTGCAGCCTGCATCTCCACCTACGCTCAGTGCCCTCCTCACCTGCCGAGTGGAGCGGGTGGCAGCACCGACCTCGTCGTGCTGTTGGCGGGTCCAGGAAGGAGGCCACGTGAAGGGCCGGACACCAAGCGGGGTGCGAAGTGTCACACACGGAGAAACACAGGCATGCACACACGAGTGCAAGAACGTGTGTGTGCACACATACATGCATGCACACACACACACACGAGCACTGGGATTAAAGTGGGAACCACCTTCAGGACTGCTGTGAAGACTACATAGCAGAGTGCACCCAAAGCACTTGGAATGCGGCCTGGCATATAACACAAGCTCAAAGAACAGTTATTGTTGTTATGATTGTCAATGTTAGCTTGGTTTTTATTTATTCACAAACCAAAATATGTCAAACTCTCACCCCATCTTACTCTGGAATATACATGCTTGCTTTTTGCCAAAAAGACTCTTGCCAAGGAATGCTTTTGCTCTGTGTATTTAGAAAACCCAGCCTAACCTACTCTTGGCTTTACACCAGGAGCCAAGCTGGCTCTACCTAAGACAGCACCCCAACCCTCCCCAGAGGAAAGCCACTGCCCCTCACCAGACCACTGCCAGGTAACGCAGCCGAGAAGGAACCCCAAATGCCGGAAATGGATTCTCCCAATCTTCTGCATATAAAAAGGTTTTTAACTTTTTAAACTGAATCTCATTAGTTTAAAACTCCTAAGTGTATTCTGCTCCTTTCCCTGGCATTCTTTTTGAGATCAGGAAAAATACAGTTTTCCTCCTTGAGGAAAGCAGGATTACATGTGCACCGACTTCCTCTAGGTAACACAGCCTCAGCCCTATAATTAAGATCCCCACCATCCACAGCCTTATAATTAAATGTGACATGCACAGGACGGGGAGGAAGTCACAGAAGGCAGGAGGTAAATCACTGGGCTGGTTTCTGCCACCCATTTCCCAGGAGCCCATAAGGAGGGCGGGAGGCCGCACAGGGAACAGGAGCACCCCTGAAGCCAGCTGGAGGTCGCCTGTGCCCCCGCGATCATTTATTTTCCCCGGTGGTCTATTTTCCAAGGTGCTTCGTGGAGCATTAGGCAAGCAGAGCCTGATAATGGCTGCAGAGTCTCTGTCCACCTCCTAACATACACACTGCCCGTGGAAGACACAGCTACTCCATCACACAGGCCAGGGCTCATGCAAAAGGAAATGGAGGATTTGTCCCGAGTCCTTGCCTGCTCTTCAGCCTGACCATTCGTTTCTAGAAGAATACAGGCAGGGAAAATCTCAGGGAAGCTTCTGTGCTCGTTTCCGTGGGTGTGGTCCTCCCGCCCCCTATGGGACCTCTGGCTTATAGATCTTCTGTCTCCCCAGGTCCTCCCATTCGTGCTCACCCAGCATCCCGCCTGCCCCCTCCGTTTCCCGGATCTTCTGCAGTAAGTTGGAGCCATAGGGCTGGATGGGGCAAATAGACCAGGAACAGAAGTGGCCCATGGGGCTGCCATGCTGTGAAAACCATTCATCTCCTCTTTCTCTTGACTCCTTTTCTTCGGCAAACTTTGCAGGACGTTTAGTCGGGATGAAGTGGCTACATGGTGGCAGAACCCCCTTTAGCTGGAGTGTGGCGAGCAGAAGTCCCCACCCATCAGCACTGGGCAAGCCCTGTGATCAAGAAAGAACCCTTTCTGAGGTAAGGCACCGACGGTGTCAGGGTTATTGCCTGCCACACTCCTATTGCCACTTGAACTGAAATAAGCACCTACTATCTGCCAGGCACTGGATGGAACATTCAACAACATAGTAGAAAAGACAGGAAAAACAAACAAGTAAACACATATTAAGAAGCCTGATCAATTCTTTGAAGGACACCAACAGGATTATGTCCTGGACAATCGTAGGGGTAACCTGTCTTATCTATTTTGCTCAAGGAAGGCCTCTCTGAAGAGGGACATTAGGGCGAGATGATAAAATTCAAGAAACCAGCCCTGCCAAGTGTGGGAGGGAGGGCAGGGCATTGCAGCAGTGGAACATCTTATGCAAAGGCCCTGCGGTAGAAGAGAGTGTGGGACTCGCTAAGGAACAGAAAGGGAGCCAGTGTGGCTGCGAATTGGTACAGGCGTGGACCAAGTGAGGTGGAGGATACAGGTGGGGACACATCACAGGGGCTCCTGTTTTTCCCAGTAAGAGGAGAGTCCATTGGAGGATTTTCAGCAAAAGAGACATGATCTGATTGACTTTTAAAAGGAGCACCCTGGCTGCTGTGAGGAGGAAAGGCTACATGGAGGCAAGAGAAGCAGCAGGGAGGTGAGAGGGAGCCAGTGGGCATCACCCCCGTGGAAGCTGACAGTGGCTCAGGGCAGTGGCTGGGGAGAAGGGAAAAGGGTCAAACGTGAGGAGGTTGTCACGGCCAATTAGTCAGGTGCCACCAGTTCTCTAGGCATTTCTGCCCTGTGCCCCACATCCAGATGTTCACAGCTCCATTTGCTGAGGTCCCTGGCCCCTGCCAGCAGCAGCTCGTGGCTTCCAGCCTTGCCCCCTCGGAGCGCACTATGCCTTGACTCTAAGGAAAAACTGGAGGCCCTTGGAGCCAGGGGAGGGCATCCTGAGAGGCAAGAAGGCCTCCCACGTGGCTGCTGTATCACAGCACAGGCCGGGTGACCCTGGCTTTCCAGCTGTGCCCTTCCAGACGCAGCTCTTCATGTGCCCTGCGCCCAGCACTTACCTCTTCCTCCGCCGTCCCTTAGTTCCCTTTGGCTTGAACGTTGGCACACGGCCTCCTGCAGGTTCTCTCCTTTCAGGCAGACGTTCTCTGCCCGGAGCGTGGGCTCTGCTCCTTGAGAAAGCCACTCCCAACTGCGATGACGCCTCTGAACTGCCTGCAAAAACTCGTTAAACATGCAGAGTCCAGGCACCCATTGCACACCCACCAAAGCAGACCGCTCAGGAAGGGCCCCAGGCAGCTCGTGTCCCTAACAGCCCCTCGGGAGACCTCAAGGAGCAGCCAGTGTAGGGAAGCGCTGAGCCGATGTGTCGGAGTGCAGAGGTGCCTCCTTTTCCTTTCCCCGGACTGGTACTGAGGGACTGGAGCGCGACCTGGCGTGCACGGCCTGGACTTAGCTCTGACCTCACAGCTTGCGAGGGGGTGGTCCCCATGAGAGCCCCTCCCTTCAGATGCCAGCCCAGTGCTCCCGGGTCCCCAGGCCACCTGCACTTCTGACCCACTGGCTACAAATCTGGGCTCCCACAACCTCCCTGGGTTCAGTAATTTGCCAGGAGGACCCTAGAACTCAGGAGACCGTTATACTTAGGATTAGCATTGTTACGAAGGACACAAGTGACAAGGAGCCAGAGGAAGAGATGCTTAGGGCCAGGCCTGGGAGGGCCCCAAACACAGAGCTTCCGTGCTGTGTCCCCTTGGAATCAGGGCTCGTCTCGTCCCCCTTCTAGCACATGGATGTATATCACCACCCAGGAAACTCACCTGCACCTGGGGTCCAGAGCTTTCTCTGTAGGCAGGATGACTGGATCACTGGCTGCACCACTGAACTCACCCTCTAGCCCCCTCCCCTCCCGCAATGTGTGATATCACAGAGGTCTAAGCCCCAGCCCTCTGACCACATGATTGATCTTTCTAGCAGCCTCATCCTGATTTATCTCATTAGCATAAACCCGGGTCTGGTCCAAGGGGCCCCCATGAATAGCGAAGATACTGCTATCACCTAGAAAATTCTAAAGATTTAGAAGTTTCCTCTCAGAAACCAGGGATAAAGGCCAGACAAATCCTTTATTGTATTGCAGGGATGTCTGTACTGCACAAATGCTGGCCACTGAAGGATTCTGAGCTTCAACAGAACCAGTGGGATGCAGCCCTTAGGCATAGGAGACCCCCACCTCCTTATCAGAGGCCAAGGTGCCAGGAATAAAAGACAGTATTGGGTCTGGCCGTTAATCATGGGGTGTTCCTTGCTATGGAGATAAAGGAGTTGAACTGGGAGAGAATTTGGAGAACATTCTGGAAGGAGCCTATAGGAGGGCTGTGTGAGTCTCTGGGAAAGCCAGGGTGCCTGAAGGGCAGGCTGGGCTCTGTGGTCTCCACGTCTCTCCAGGACCACAGGCAGGCAGAGCTCGAAGGCGGGGGAGAGGAGAAGTGGCCGTGTCCGGCACAGGGACCACTATCTGCACTCAAGTGCTGTGTCCACTTCCAGGCCCTGAGTTTCCATAGTAACTCCAGGCCCTCCCCCTCCCAGCCCCACTGCCTCAGGCTTTAAATGGGCAAGTGAAGGAGAGAGGATAAAATTTGGCTTTTCGTTGACTAGGACCAGGATCCAAGAATTAAACTGCTCCTATTTAAGACCGTTCTCTCCCAGCCCCGTGAGAAGAGGTAATTTCACAAATTAGCCAAGAACCCTGAATAAGTTAACCCCTCTGCGGCAGGAGTACGACTCCATCCACCGCAGAAGGCTTGGGCCCGCACATTCATGATGCTTTCTGCTGCCCTTTCCCTCTGGGCCTGTTCAGATCACTCCAGCTTCTCTCTAAGGAGCCAGCTAGGTCTGCTGGATGCTGCCAGCTCCAAAGAGTCATCAGCATTCAAAGTAGCGGCTTGGGCCAGGAAACATGGAAAGGGGAATGCTGTGCGGGTGACTAATGGATCCAGCATAGAGCCACTCCCCAGTCACAGCCGCCACTTTAAAATTAATTTCCAGGTGACAATAGCCGTCTGACTATAGACAGCTCAGCACAGAGATGGCCAGTCAGGCTCACTCCCAGATGCCTGGTCAGCGATTTCCAAAGCGTCCACTCCGCAGTTCCTGATGCCTCCACGAAAGCCTGGCTCTTTCCTCCCATCTCCCAGTCCCAGGACAGAATCTGGGGTGAGAGGTGAGGGTGACCGCCCTGATCCATTGCCGGTGGCAGGCCCTTCTCCCCGCTCTGCCTCCAGGCCCCCAGGTGAGTAAACTAGGTAAACCTATTTGAGTTCATTTGAGGCTGGCAGGTGTTCCTGGTCAGCCCAACCTCCACAAACACCTCCACAATAAGATTTCTGTTAGGGAAAAATGGCTTCAGAGTTTTAAGCGTGTTTCCTGCCCCCAAGTGCCATGGTTTTAATTAACGGTATCACCAAGTGGCTCTCCCTGGCAGATGGCAGCAGTGGAAGCCCGAGGAGGAAAGAGCAGAGCAGCTTCTGTTTGCGTGAATCCTGCCAGCACAGAAGCTGCATCTCAGGGCAGAGAGACGGCAGGGTGAGCTTTCAGGCCACAAGCGTATTCCGGCAGAATCCGGGGCTGTTTCGGCCGCCAGGCGCAGCGGGCTCGCACAGTCCATGCCACGGTGACAAGCGGGGCTGAGGCCATCCCCGGTTTGCTGCAGGAAAGGCTGCGGTGAAATCCAAGCTGCAGCTGGCACATGGGCGGCCAGGCTGCACATTGACACAACAGACCCCCCCTGGGCCTCCCAGGCCCCGACGTGAGTGCCAGCCTTGAGAAAATCAATCAGCTGCAGCTCTAACTAATTACAGGCTCAGCTCACCCCACGACTGGCAACATGAGAGGCAGGGCTCTGCATCCCGGCCTGGCAGAGCCCTCAGTTGGACCAGCGTCCAGCTGCAGCGTGGCTGCAAAGTGCCCTCCCCTGCCATAGTGGCGGGCGAGCCACTACCAGACAACTCGCAGGGGAGCCCCTAAGAGAGCATTTTCATCAGCTGCTCACCCGGCAGGGTTCTTTGAGGCACTTATTAATTTTCTTGTTAATAACAAAAAGAGGCAGAGATTCATTGTGTCAACCCCTGTTCTCTCCCTGACTCACCGTCTGTTTGGCTTCAGCCAGTCGTGTGAGAACAACCTCCGACCAGCAGTGCAGATCAAGTAAAATTCATGCAACCCTCATTATCCATGTATTATCAATTCCTGGAAATGCTTTGCAGAGCAAATTTTCATCGGAAGCTCATATCCCATTATGTGAAATGGGAAAAAACAATAACGCATTCCCAGACCGTCCAAAAACCCCCAACCAATTTTCCAGGTATCACTAAAACACTCCAAAACACCTATATAACAACACACTAAGGATTTTTGCATAATGCAAGTATGTAAAACACCTACTTTCTAATTAGTCCACACCGAATGGACTCATGGAGGGGAATGTTTACATGCAGTATTTAACTGCACTGAACAGAATCAGATTCGAAATCTATTTTCCTTCTACACTGCAAGGGGCAGGTATAAAACGTAACCCCACAAATGCAGACACAGATTGAAGATAGGCTCTCCCTAAGTTAGAGCGCGGTTGGGAGTGCCCCCAGTGCCCTACAGGAGCAAGCAGGGCACCACGGAGGGCTCAGCCCGGGGCCGGGAGGTGGGGGGATAACACACACACCTGCCTGCACAGCCTGTGTGTGAGGCCTGACGGGAGGAGGGCCGGGGTGCACCTGCAGCGCTCGCCCGGCCTGCACCCGGCCTCACACCCACGCCGTGCTTTCCACTGCACATCCTCACAGATCCATCTCAGGGACGTTTTATTCTGTGAATGAATTTGGGGGAGATTTTGACAAGTCATTAAGGTGAGTATTCAGGTCATGGAAGTGTGGGTGGCGAGGTGCTCAGTACTTGGTCTCGTCTCCCCAAAGTTCCTTGAGCAATAACTGTGTGTCACAGGGATGACTCTGACCACGGGGGGAGGGACCAGCCTTCCTCTTCCCCTTACCTGCTCAAGAAAATGGCCCCTCTGCTGTTTTCCTCATCCACCTCATCCCCATGCCAGCCCAGGCTGGTGTGACATCACCAGGAGGAGGGACAAGGCAGGAGGAAAACGTGGAGCACGACCCCTGAGGATGACTCAGCCAGAGAGTTTGGGAAAGAGGAAGTCTCTGGAAAAGGCACTGGTGAGAGAGCCTGGGGGAGGAGAAAGCCAAGAGAGGGGTTTAAGGTGTGGAGAGAAATAATAACTGGATCTTTTTAAAGTTCTTTGAGAAATTCACATTGGGAATTCACTCACCTTGAGGGCTTTTGGTGGCTGGATTGTGCTTCCCTAAGTGGGACACTGATTTGAGACAGGACAGGTAGAGCCCCAAGTTCCGTCGGAAAGTTTGTTTCAGTTTTTCTTCAAATCCACTTCTTTTGTGCAGCAGCATCCAGTTTTTAAGCGGGCCACATGTGCCCCCAGGAAGTCTCGTGTTCAAAGTGTGCCCCAAAGGCACGGGCCAGTCACAATGCCTGGTCACCTGCAGCAGGTGCACCTGTGCTTCCCGGGTACAGGGACCTGCAGCCCTTTCCCTTTGGATGCTGTGGCCATGTCTCCACTGGGAACATGTGCCACATGCATCTTCTCATTGCAAATGCACTGTCACCCCGTCCCGCTGCAGATGAGAACTAAGCCCAGAGCGGGCAGGCAGCTCCCCAAAGGCCCTGCCGACCTCAGTGAACCGGGTTTGGACCCAGGCTGGATGATTTATGTAGGTATATATCTACATTGTTTATATATGCATCCTTATGTGTGCATAGCTATGTGTACATGTAGGTATACACATATCTGGGAGTATACGTGTACATGTGGGCATAGGTATATATGTACGTGTACATGTATGTGTGTCTGTCTATGCATATGTACATGCCTATGCATGTGTGTCCTTGTGTGTATGTGTGTATATTTGTATGTCTATGCGTAGGTCTGTGTGTGTGTGTGTAAGTATATAGATGTGTGTCTATATGTATGGATGCGTGCTTATAGGTACTTCTCTGTGCATGTCCAGAGCGGAGCTGTAAAATCCCCATAGACACGAGGCGGGTGTTCCATGGCCGTGTCCCCAGAACACATTCTCCAAGGACCCCTCAGTTACTACCTGCTGGTCTCACTTCTGGGTCCCTACCCCGCCCTCCCCTGGGCCCCATTCTGGGACTCCCAACCCTCAGCCCTGCTGCACGGGTCCCACTTTCCCCAGAGGCTGCCAGGACCCCCGGCTGCTTCCCTGGCCACGTCAGGTGACTGCAGGAAGACACGATGGGCAAGGCCTTGAGGGGAGGCCTGGGAACTGGCAGAAACGAAGGCCCCTGGAAGGAAGTGAAATCCCCTCTCACTTAACAGCCTAATAAGGATTTGAACCAGAGTCTGAGAGGAATTGTCAGTTTAACTGTTTACTCAGATGTGGAGACCACGTCTCGGCTTTAAAGCGCTGGGAGAGGAACGTGTCAAGCTGGAGAAGGAAGGATGGAGGCCTCTGGCGCCGGCTCCGCCTGGCCTGAGCAAGAGGCCAAGAGGCCCCAGGAAACTGCTCCGGGCCTCCCTAGACCTGGGGCTGAAAGGGGGGTTGGTGGGGAGGCGAGAGCCAGATGTGCAGGTGGGAGAGGGGGCAGCCACCCACAGGAGGCCGCTGGAAATGATGTCAGCAAGACACAGCAAGGAGCCCCTTGAAGACTTGAAGATATTTCCAGACGCCTGGGCAGCCTGATCCCCTGGAGGGAGGGGCCGGCGGAATGAGAGGGTCTGCGAGGGTCACAACCGGATCCTCAGGGAACTGCACAGAACCGGTCAGGTTGAATAATTTGGACAATTTCACATTCTCTGCAGGTGGAATTCCCAACTCTGACCCTCCCTGCAGGTTCCTGGGCCCCTGCCACCCCCGTCCTCCCCTCCCCCATCCCCCTCCCTCCCCTCCCCCTCCCCCTCCCCCTCCCCTCCCCCTCCCCTCCCCCCACCTCCCCTGCCCCTCCCCTCCCCCTTCCCCCCACCCCCAGTGTATGCTGCTTAGCCACACTGGCCTCCTCTCTGGTCTTGAACACCCAAGCCCATCCCACCTCCAGTGTCAAGCCAGCTGCCCCTTCTGCCTGGGGACCCTCCCAGCTCCCCGGGCGGCAGCTCCTTCTGGCCACTCAGGTCTCAGCCTTCCTTCCCTGACCGCCCTCCCTAAAGTCGAGCCTCAAATAAATCCCACCCGACACCCTCTTCCCCTCCCCTAATCCGGTTTTCTTTCTTGTGCCTTGCACGATCCCACTTTATCTTAACTCCTTGCTAGTTATTTTCTTTTTTTTTTTTTTTCCTGTGCTGATCTTTTTTTTTTTTAAGTTTATTTATTTATTTTTTTAATTAGTTTCTGCTTTATAACAAAGTGAATCAGTCATACATATACATCTGTTCCCACATCCCTTCCCTCATGCATCACCCTCCCTCCCACCCTCCCCATCCCACCCCTCCAGGCGGTCACAAAGCACCGAGCTGATCTCCCTGTGCTCTGCGGCTGCTTCCCACTATCTATCTACCTTACGTTTGGTAGTGTATACACGTCCATGCCTCTCTTTCGCCTTGTCACAGCCCACCCTTCCCCCTCCCCCCTCCTTTGGAATGTGAGCTTCCTGGCAGTCATGGACCTGGTGTGCGCTGATCATGCTGCATTCCAGACCCTGGAAGAGGCCCAGGCACACAGTTGAGGCCCATAAATCCTTGATGAGTGAATGATCAACCACAGCAGCAGGACTGGCCTCATGGAAACATTGTCAAGAACCCCCTATTTAAAGGCAGCATCTGTCTGAGCCTTGGTGCACCAGTAGGAATGTTCTCTGCGGTCAAGGAGCAGAGAGAACAGCCAGTCCTCTCTGCAAGGGGCTGACTTTTGGGAGCAAGTGGGCATCAGTGCCCACTGGGAGTACACGGGAGCCCTGGGGTCCTTGGTGCCGGCCACAAAGCCAATGCTGAGTTTGTTTAGAATCCTGCTCAGGATGAAGGATGGCTCTCACACTGGAGATCTCTTAATACAACAAGCAAACACCACAGGATTTTTCTAAGGCAGCTGCTGCCGGCAGGCCGGGCAGAGGCTCCCTTTCCTGGCTTGCTTCTGCCATCTGCTGGCCACTCACTGACATGCATCGGAGAAGAAGGGTTTATTTTCCAGTCTCACACAAGCTTTTGTTTCCTTCTAGGAAGAAGTCGTTGCTGGTTTTATCCCTCCCTTGGCAGGAGCTGCCTGGCTGACCCATCCCTTGAGTAGAGCAGGTTCTAGGCCACAGGTGGGTTGGGGAAAGTCACTGGCCCTGCAGCTATGACTTTTCCCCATTTCACATATTAACTCTGTTATCAACCTCAAGCCTGTGAGTCAGGGGTACTATTACAGATGCAGGCGTTAGGGCACAGAGTTAAGTAAGCCGCTCAGAGCTGCACAGCACAGGGGGTGGAGCCAAGCAATAAGGCACCTGAGGGCGCGTTCTACCAACACCTGTGCAAATGGCCCAGATGCCCTCCCCCCCTGCTCCATGGGGCCCCACAGGAGCACCAAAGAAAGAGGGATGTGGGCAGAGTGGAGGACGGAGGAGAGGAGTCCTGCAGTTCATCCTCCCGGAAGCCTAGAGAAGCCTCCATCTTTTGAGCCTCCATCTTCTGATCTGGAAAATGGGAGCATTGAACTACATGATTTCAAGGTTCCATCCAGGGTTCTCTGGACAGGATTGAGAGACAGAGGTATAATGGTTATAGCCCAGGCTCTCTGGTCAGAAAGACCCAAGGTAAAGACCAGACACTTCCACTCACTAGCTCTGTGAACAGGAGGGAAGTTGTGTGTAATCTCTAAGCCCCAGCTTCTCCTCTCCTACCTGTTAATGAGGATAAAAATGAGGCCAGTTGCAAAGCTGTTAGCACTGTGATGGCTCAGAGTAAGTGCTTAATAAATATCACCTGTCATTACAATGCTATTAAATGCTCTGAGAAGTCCTGCAGGAAAGCCTGCTTCTCAACTTTAGCTTAGCCTCTCCCCAGCCCAGCTGCCTACAGAACCATCGCAGAACCTGCAAGATGCATTGTTGCACAGAGTGCGTTTGCCCTCATCAGCTTACCTTGCTTCCTGAGAGCCATGGGAGCCTCAGACCCCACGGAGAGCAGAATCAGGGTGGGAACCCGGCCCCTTGACTCCGAGCTCTGTGCTCTTTCTTGCTTTTACAACATCTCTCTACCCCAAAAGCAGTTCTCACAACCAATAAACGAATTAGGAGCCATTCTCCCAGGCTCCCAAGACTAACTATTGCACGTTTGGATTCTGCAGTGCTTATTTGTCAGCTTTACAGACCACAGGCAATTAAGAGTCCAAGCCCGGGAAGCCTGTTGTTAATAATTCTGTCATTATTCTCAATTTTCAGCACCACCACACGTGAAACACACATTTCCAGTTTCTTCAAAGGTGCTAAATGGCTTTTGCACTGTGTAGTGAAAGTTTACCATCAGCCAAATGGCTGCAAAGCGGACCTGTGGTCCCCAGGCCCCGGGCTGTGATAACTACTGGTTTGGCCTGACCCACTGGGGCGACACCCTTTCTCAGTGTTTCATTCTCAGGACAGGCGACCTGGACCACGGCAGCCGTCAGGCACACTCAGCCCTGCTGGGCGTCGCTGTCCACCAGGATTTCACAAGGCCCAAAGCACAGGATGTGAATGGGAAACCACTCCTTCCTGCTGGGGCAACACCCCAGAAATGGATGGAGAAAGCCGGTGACCAGCCTCTGTTGGGGTCGGAGTCGAGAGGAGGGAAATGAGTCGGCATCTGAGGCAATGTCTGCAGAGAGAGCGAGTAAGAGGGTGAGTTCAAGGGGCCAGGCTGCAGAGGCTGCAGAGGCTGCAGGGCTGCAGGTCTGCATTTCCTTTTCAGGGCGAGGAAGCCTTGAACCAGAAATCGGAGCTTTTAGGAGTGCAGCTACGTGCCTGCATTTTACACCCAACAGCCAGCCTTCTGAGCTCTTTCCCAGAGTGACTCTTCTCCTGAGACCCCCGTGGGCTGCCCCCGTTAGTAAAACGGGACACGACACGGAGAGGCCAGGAGCTTGAGACGAGGCACTGAGGATGCCGGGGGGCTCTCCCCACACGGGTGAGTCACGATGCCCTTTTTGCATGATGCTGCAAAGAGTGAACGTGCTGACTTCACCGAGTGGGGCATCTCAGAGGAGAGGGGAGGGGTGGGCAGGTGAAGGGAACAGATAAGTGGGAAGGGGTGACCCAGCAGGGGGAGAAGTTGTGACATAGGATGCCCTGTGCCAGGAAGGGCCAGGGTACGTCTGAAGGACAGAATGACTGACAAGGCATGGGGCGTCAAGGGCCACATGGAGGGGCCTGGTGGGCAGGGCCATGGGCGGGGCAGCTTGGAGGGTTTTGAACAGTGTGCTGTGAAGAGAACATGGTGGCCTCACCTAGTCAGTGGCGGGGGGCAGGGGGTGAGAGCCCCACCTCCACAGGGAGAAGCCCAGAGCATCTGTGTTCACAGGATGTTCTACAGGACATTGGGCTCCACAAGCCTGCCCCAGAAGCCACCTCCTGGGGAGAGGATGGGGACCTCAGGGACGGGTGGAATTCCCCCTGAACACACACACACTCATACACACACACACACTCATACACACACACACACATATACCCCCACACACATACACCATCTAGAGCAGCCCAGCTGGGACTTGTGTGTCTCATGCCAAAGGCTTCATCTAGTTACAGGATCTCTGAGCTCCCATCCAGCACAAACATTTCATAACTGGGTCCATTTAGTGTGGTGATTAGCATGCAATGACTTGTCAATAAATACTCACCAAGAGGTACTGATGAGACAGAGATAGGATAAGACATTTAACAGCAACCAAAACATCCAGGAGACACAGCCAGCGCCCTCCTCACCTCCCCCCAGACTCAGAGAAAATCAGGTTTACAAAGCTTCTTGGTTTGAAACGACCAAGGACCCTCACCAAGCAACACTGGCCTCTCTGTGGACATTCGTACAGATGGGACACAGGGGAACGTACTGACGATATAACCCAGCAATTCTGCATGCCTGAAGCAAAGGTAAATATTTCTTCCTAATTTTTCTGACTATAGAAGTAATATATTCTCTAGGCATAAAATTTAGGATTTATAGAAGCATATGGAGAAGAAGCCCAGCCGTTGAGCAGTAACCACTATAAATACTTTGCTCTCTTTCTTCCTAGCCATCTATGCTCAGACAGACATTTTATTTTTGCAAAAAATGGGGATAATATAAAAAACTTACTTTCTGATTTTTCTTCAAATTTTTATTTTTAGTATTTTAGCATAATAATAATATATTTTAACACTTTTAATGGCAGTGTATTATTCCATTTACCTGGATATACCATAATGGACCCCCATTGTTCGGTTTAATGTGCTTCCAAGTGTTCATATACATAGTTTGGGGAAAGTTCTCCTTCCAACAATGGCAGGCTAGGGTCTCTGAACCAATCCTCTCATTTAAAAAATAACAAAATCTGGGACTTCCCTGGTGGCGCAGTAGTTAAGAATCCACCTGCCAATGCAGGGGAAACGGGTTCAAGTCCTGGTCCGGGAAGATCCCACATGCTGCGGGGCAACTAAGCCCCATGCGCCACAACTACTGAGCCTGTGCTCTAGAGCCCTTGTGTGGCAACTACTGAGCCCACGTGCCACAACTCCTGAAGCCCACGCACCTAGAGCCCGTGCTCCACAACAAGAGAAGCCACCACAATGAGAAGCCTGCGCACTGCAACGAAGAGTAGCCCCCACTCGCCGCAACTAGAGAAAGCCTGTGCACAGCAACAAAGACCCAATGCAGCCAAAAGTAAAATAAATAAAACATGAGAAGAAAAGAAATAGAAAATTTTAAAAATAATAAAATCTGGACAAAAATTTAAAAATACCCGTTTGAAGATATCAAGGAGTTAGCAGATTAGTGAGAATGAGGGGCCAAAATCTGAGCCCATGAGACAGGAAACCAAATATTTGAATGAATGAATGAATGAATGAATAAATGGATGAATGAGTCAATGAATGAATGAATGAATGAGTGAATGAACAATCTGACAAAGAAGGAGCAAATGGGTCAAACCTGCAGGGCCTTTTGGCAAAAAGCAGCTGCTGCTCGGGCTCCATCCTGTCTCTCAGCAGCCAACCCGTCACTCACCTTGCTCTCCTGGAAGCTGTGTGTGCAGAGAACCGTGCTTGTTTGTGCTGCTCTGGGTGTGTTTGCATTTAGAATCATGAAGTTTACTCAGTTAAGAAATAGAGTGGAAAGCAGGCCTCTGCTTGACAGACAAAACAAAGCAAGGAGAGGGGAGAGGGGAGAGGGCAGCTTCCTCCTGCTCTCAGCTTTACAGAAATAACCACTTTCCCTGCATCCCGTTGGGTGGCAATGAGTTTCCTGGCCACGTCTCTTTTCCTACAAGAACTGCACTGTAAGTCTGTGTGTACATGTTCACAGCTAACCTTGTGGAGCGTTATGTGAATTTATTTAATCCTCACAACAATCCTGGGAGGTAGGAACTGCTGTTGCCATATTATAGAGATGGGAATGCTAAGACCAGAGAGGTGATGTGACTTGCTCATGGTCACACAGCCACAGGTGGCAGAGCCTGGATTTAAACCCTGGCAGCCTATGCACTTGATCACCAGAAGCCTCAGAAACCAATGTGATGATTTCTAAAGAAATTCAGCACATGTCTGCCAAATTGAATCAGCCTGCTATTTCCAGGGACTGTAAGTGCCTTGGGTTTAATTTAACGAAACCTATTATTGGAAAAGATATACCAAGATATTCATTTCTTAAATGATGGGAATAAGGCTGCAATTGTACGGTGTTGTTTTGAATCGGGGTTGGCCCCTCTGTGAAGAGAATGGCTGAGATGAACGGCAGCTTGGGGGCTGCAGGGGACTTGGGGTCCTGGAGGGTGTGCAGGTCTATCGGTGTCACACCAGGAAGGGAGTGCCAGAACCGCCCCTCACCAAGGGCTCAGGAAGCTGAGCTAAAGGGCTCCCTAAGATCCCTTCTTGCTCGAAAATGATGTGACCAACTCAGGCCGTCTCTCCCGGGGCTTCTTGCTACCTGTGTGGGGTGGCAGACAGCCCACATGGCATTGAGCTGGCACCCACTTCTTCAGACTTGAGGGCTAGTGTTAGTCTCCCTTCCTGTCCCTTGTATCATTGCTGTCATTCATTTCACTTATACATAAGCACACAAAAGATTATGTAGAGGGATACACATACTTGAATACATTGTTGCTATTATTTTTTTAAATAAAGTTATTTTCTAGATCAATTGATAATAAAAATAAAAGTTTTTATTTTACCTTCACCTTTGCCTTCTTTGATACTCTCTTTATGTAGATCTGAGTTTCTGACCTACATTATTGTCCTTCTCTTTAAAGAATTTCTTTTAACATTTCTTGCAAGGCAGGTATACTGGCAACAAATTCCCTCAATTTCTGAGAAAGTCTTTACTTCCTCTTCACTTTTGAAAGATGATTTCACAGGGAACAGAATTGTAGGTTGGTGGGGTTTTCCTCTCAACACTTGAAACCTTTCACTTCACTCTCTGTGCTTGCACAGCTTTTCAGGAGAAGTGGATGTAATTCTTATCTTTGCTCCTCTATAGGTATTGTGTTTTTTTCCTTTGGCTTCTTTCAGGATTTTTTCTTTATCTTTGATTTTTCTGTAGTTTGAAAATGATAAGCCTAGATGTAGTTTTAGGGGCATTTCACTGTGTTCAATGTTCTCTGAGTTTCCCGGATCTGTAGTTTGTTACCTGAAACTAATTTGGGAAACTCTCAGTCATTGTTGTCTTAAATATTTCTTCTGTTTCTTTCTCTCTTTCTTCTCCTTCTGGAATTCCCATTAAGCGTGTGTTACACTTTTGGTAGTAGCCCCACAGTTCTTGGACATACTGTTCTGTGTTTTTTTTTTTAAATCTTTTGTTCTCTTTACTTTTAACTTTGGCTGGTTTCTGTTGAGAGATCTTCAAGCTCAGAGATTCTTTTCTCAGCCATATCCAATCTACTAACAAGCCTGTCAAAGGCATTCTTCATTTCTCTTAGTGTTTTTGATCTCTAGCGTTTCATTTTGGTACTTTCTTAGAATTTCTCTCCACTTACATTGCCCATTTGTTCTTACATGTGGTTTACATTATCCATTAGATCTTTTAGCATCTTAATCATAGTTGTTTTCAGTTCCTGGTTTGATCATTCCAATATCCCTGCCATATCTGAATCTGGTTCTGATACTTTCTCTGTCTTTTCAAATTGTGTTTTTTGTCTTCTGGCAAGCCTTGTAATTTTTTATTGATAAGTGAATATGATGTACTGGGCGGGTAAAAGGAAATGCTCTAAGTAGGCCTTTGGTAAAAAGGTGAGAAGTTGGGGGAGGGGAAGGGTCCCTTAGCCTATAATCAGGTCTCAGTCTCTTAATGAGCCTGTGCCTCTGGGCTGTGAACTTCACAAGTGTTTCTGATTTTTTTTCTTCCCCTTAGGTGGGACAGAATGGCTGTTGTGAGCTGGGAGTTGGGCATTTCCCTTCCTCCAGGTGAGTTAGGAGCTGGTAAATCCCCAGGAGGTTAGATTCTGGTTAACTCGTTTCTCCCGAGGGCAGGCCTGATTAAGAACTGAATGCTCTGGTGTATTTCAAAATAGTTCCTCTTTCCCTCCCCTGCTGGAAGCCAGAGTGAGTCCACGACCCCCACCCCTCGCCCCGCCCATGCTCACTGTGGAAACTTGGCTCACCTGGCCAAGCTCCTCCAGGTAAAATTCACACAAGTGTCAGGGCCCTGACACAGGGTACTCCTGGAGTTTCTCTCTCCCAGGCTCGTTCACACTGACCTTCAGCAAATCACCAGAGTTCAGATTTCCCGACACAGTACTGGCCTCTGCAGAAGTTTCTGCTCAAGTAAGTTGTGTTTCTTTGTATTTGCCTGTCAGTATCTCCAGTTTGGGGGGCAGCAGTTTGCCCTGTGACCTCACTTCTGTGACAGATCGAATAAGAGCCGGTGCTTTTTCAGTTTGTTCAGCTTTTTACCTGTTCTTAGGATGCAGTGGCGTCTTTCAGCTTCTTACATGCTGGGCCAGAAACCAGAAGTCTCTAATTATATTTTTCACATCATATTTTTATGGTTTCCTCCCATTCATGGCAGGTGTTATTAGTTTTCCATTTAGAAGATGCTTTTCCATTTGGAAGGTTTACTTTTTAAGTACAATTATTTTTAGGGGAAAAAATGACTGTTGTATTTTTTAATGAAGAAAATAACAGGACCAGCATTACACAAACAGCAAAGATCTTGAAGGTGGTATTTGAACGACAGAAGTTGGGGAGGCCAGAGATAATGGATGTAACGCAGCAGGAACACAGTAAGTGTGCTGTAAAGCAGAGCTGTTGTCATTATGATCATTAGCCCTGGTTAGCTGGCCCAGTGTGAGCAAAGGAGCCGGCTTGTGCTAACCCACTTCCAGCCACCGCCCTCTGGAAAAAGAGATTGGCTCTGAGGGCAATGGGGATAACTACACAGGGGACCTGAGCCACTGTGCCTGGTGGTGATTCATTGCCTTCTCTCCATGAAGCTTCCAAACAACCCCTGCTGATGGTTGTAATCAAACCATCAACTTGGGCTTCCCTCCAGCCACAAGAAAAAGCCCCTTATGGCTCAAGCAGATGCTCCTTGGGTTTTAGACCACGAGCAAATTAACGGACTAATTCATCCCCGCTCCTCTAACAACAATATTTCAACCCTGTCAATAGCCACAAACTCCCCACTGGCAGACAAGACCACCCACTGCTCAAGAGACCCCAGGAGGCAGATGACGTCCTTTGCCTGTGATTGTTCAGTGGAGTCCTGGAGTGCCAGACCCAGAGCTGGGACAGTAGGCCTCAGTCATCTTCAACCCCATCTCCAGGGTGGGACTTCTCACCTGACAGGCTCAGCCCCAGCCAGTTCAGCCCTTAGCCATGTCAGCCACTAGCAGGAGCTAGAGACGCATTCAAAACACACCTGGGGGCTTCCCTGGGGGCGCAGTGGTTGAGAGTCCGCCTGCCGATGCAGGGGACGCGGGTTCGTGCCCCAGTCCGGGAAGATCCCACATGCCGCGGAGCGGCTGGGCAACGACCGCTGAGCAACGACCGCTGAGCAACGACCGCTGAGCCTGTGCGTCTGGAGCCTGTGCTCCGCGACGGGAGAGGCCACAACAGTGAGAGGCCCGTGTACCACAAAAACAAAAACAAAAACACCTGGACAGGGGATCAACACAGGCTGGTTCTCATGATACGTGAAAACAAAATGGTTTTATTTACATGAAGACAAAAATGAGTGAGGTAGAAGCCAGCAATGTGAAGTATGGCTTGGACTGCGGCTGAAGGATAACCATTCCCTGATCCAAAATGTCAACCCTGCCCATCGTGCTCCTAAGAGAACTGTGTGCCTGTGAGTCATGAAAGGATCTTTTCATTATTATTTTTAAATGTGCAGGAGTCACTATCTCAGTTATATGAGGACACCACTGAAGTGACGAATGGACAGGAAGATAAGAACAAAGCTGAGGTCCTGGCTAGGTACTGAGAGAAGTATGGAATCTGGGTGAGAGAAAGGAAGGCATGGGAGGAGGGTGGAGAAAGGGAGTAGAAAGGGGGAGAAAGGAAGGAAGAAAAGAGGAAAGAAGGACAGAGATAAAGTATTATCAGGATCCTCTGGATTAGAGGTGATAAAATTGGATTAACAGGAAGTAGGAGGATATTGACTCATGGAATGGAGAAATCAAAAGATGCATAGGCTTCAGGCAAAGCTGGATGCAGGAGTCGAAACAATGTGTCAGCACCCAGCCTCTCTCCAGCTCTCAAATCTGCCACATGTCCAGTAGGCACCATGGGGCAATGCTGGCCACGACCCACTCCATGGCTCCATCACCCTGCAGCCCAGGGACCCAGGGAAGGAGAGAAACCCAGCGTCTCTTATCAACCCTGTCAAAAGACTCCCATTGGCTTGCTTGGGTCACGTGTTCACCGCTGGACCAATCACTGGGTCCTGGAACAATGGGACACTGATTGGCCAGGTTGGGGCCAACCAGGTTAATAGTCCCACCAGAAACTGGCAGAGAAGAGGAGGGAAGTTCCTAGAAGGAAAGTGTTAGACAAGACAGGAAGGGAAGATGGGGAAACTAAAATTTCCTGTACCCTTACTCTGTCCAGTTTAATCCTCTTCATAAACCCGCCGGGTAAGGCATTTTTACCCCCATTTTCTTGATGAGAACATTAAAGCAATGTCACGCCTCGCCACCTTCAGTTCTGCAGACATATCAGGTGCTAGGATGGGACAGTTGTGGATGGATTCATGAGGCCCCAACGCTCCACCACACTACTGAGGAATAGTCCTGTTCATGGGCCCCCCGGGCTGCTGGCCAGTCAGTCAGGCAGCGTCCTGCGCTCGAATGCAGCCCTTGGAATCTTCAAAGGACTTTTGTTACTAAGGATTCACTCACCAGGAAAAAATACCTTCTGAGCCCTACCATATGCCAGGCACTGTGCTAGGTGCTGGAGACACACAGGTGAGTAAGAGACAGTCCCAGCCCTCGGGGAAAGGCAGGCAATCTGGAATGTTGGGAACAAACATTTGTAAAAATATCCTTAAAGAGTCAAATCTGGGAAGGCCTTAACTGTGGGGAACCCTCCAGAAATTTAGTTAATCCAGGAAGTCAAATTTTTTGGATAGCAAAGACCTTACCTCTTTAGGAATAAATATGGGAAGGTGGGGAGGGGGTTCTTTGTTACGGCTTTAGCTTTCTAGGGCGGCAATATTTCTTAACTGCAGCACACATGTTTCCTGAATACCTGGACAGCAATCCTCCAGCCCCTAGAACCACCCTATCCTTCACCATCCAGTTTCAATAACCCAAGGCTCAACATCATGCATTTCTCTGGTGAATTCAGCCCTCTCCAGAATACTTCTGAGGATTCTGAGAAATTGGGGAGGAGGGCTTATACTTTCTGACACTCACTTAACCTTTCCTCTTGCTTCTGTCCAGGACCCTTAATGTCTTTGTCGTCGTTGGGGCCCATGCACTGCTGCATTTTGCCCCAAACTTGAACACGGTGTCTTTTTCTTTACCCAGTACACCACCCCACCAAGGCTCAGGCAGAGTTACTGGACATAAAATTGCAAAATGGTTTGGAGTAGGAGGAATATGACAAGGGCATATGATACCACAAAACAGAAAACAGCTGAAAACTGGATGTCAGAGGATACCGGCACGGTAAGCCAGCCTCATCCTATCACAGGAGCCCCTAACTGCTGTCTCCACCACCCCACACACACGGGGTCCTGTTTTCCCAGGTCCCCCAACCCCACTTCCCTGGTGTCCCATGCCCCACCTCAAATCTTCTGTCTCTGGGGCCTCCCCAAAGAATTGCATTTAGGAGCCACTGCTCAGAGAACCAGGAAGTGTAAGCTACAGTAGGGAACATTGCCATCCCAGAGAGTGAAAAACATTTCTAACTGGGACATGGAGGATTCACATTTATCTTCTTCGGAATAACGTGGCCAAGATGTCCCCATTCCGGGCAACACCCTGTATTTTGCTTCTCGTGACAAACCCAACAAAGAGTTTTCTCAGGCAGTGAATTTTCCTTCCACTTCCTAATGCAGCCAGCATAGATTATGTGCAGTTTTTAAGGAGGACCATCTCCTGGTCCTGTTCCACTCTCAGAGCAGATCGCTGTGGCTCTCCACTTCCACACTGGGAGAAGTTTGGAAGACCTCGAGCCAGCCATTTTTGGTGGGG